>NC_064928.1:32345000-34845000 GCF_023897955.1 Schistocerca gregaria
CCCCCAAAAGCAGTAATGTAGGATGCTACAAACGGAAATTACTCAATTCGAACAGAAGCACAGGTCCCACTGTCCTCTTTGTTCTAGCAGTTTTGTCGTGAAATCACAGTTCGCCACATGTTCCCTTACACCGATGTATACCTCGTAATTCGTGCTCGCACAAATAACCGTAGCACTTCCAGTTCACCAAATATATGCATCCTTGCAGTATAGCTCGACCACATGGGCCGCCCAAAAGTGGGGCTCGCTCGTCACCCACCGGCTCCCCGGCTGCCGAACGAGTGACCAACGACCGACCCCCTGGCCAAGATGTCCGCTCGCTTATATAGGCTCGGACGTGATGCAAGTACCAATCTCAGCAGTTAAGCTTACAAATTTTGATACATACATCCCTCGACAGAAATAAGTACCCCATCGGAACCACGCTAAAAAGTACATCTTATTTACAATGTTACGATACTTTCTTGTATTATTCTATCACCCGTAAATCAAGTTTTAGTTTTTGCAAAATTTCGCCACTTAGCTCAAATTTGTTTGTTTACATCTCTGCTGCAAATTTTTAACATATAACTGCATATAGCACCGTTTCTAGAGGTAATCTGTAGCGATCCACACATTGCGCTGCTCAAAATCTTCATATCTACAATAATTAATTAATTATTGGCGATGAATGTTAATAATTTTGCAAACAATGAAAACTATTGAAAGTTAAGTGTATAGTATAACTTAACTCTCTTAAAATAAGTGTGATGCCACCCAAATTATTATATAGTGCCGTTGTTTGTCATGAATTTTCTATTGAATTTTATAAACAATTTTCCATCAAACTTTCGTTATTGCTCTTTACGGTCTTAATTGTTTATTAATCTTAACACATGACCACGGCACTCCATCCGCTATGACGAAATGTTTTGAATGCGAGCTCGCTCATCCCTGTAAGTTTTTATTTATTATATTTTTTAATATTTCCGTATTCGTGATATTAACCGATTTCGAGGTTACTATAGCTTTCGTGACTTGACATAAAGTTCGATCTTTCAGAAGGTGCATATTGCTTACCACAATCCACTGCCGCATCGCTCTTCACCGTAAGTTACACAGTTTTCGCGTAATGCGCGAAAAACCAAACAATGCCCGAAACTGCGGGCCACGTGGCCGCCCAGCGGCGGAGACACCCCACCCCACCCCACCCCACCCCACCGACCGTTGCAAATCTGGCGCGTGCGCGCCACGCGCTTCCGCGACTGGCGCACCATGTCGCGCGCTCGCTCTCCACAAAGCAATCGTTCCAAACTAAAAATACCCATCTAGTAACGGGGGTTTGTACCGTCACAACCGGAAATGTTCGGACACCAGACTTAGAACAAAATGTGTCAGTACCAGGTCCATACGACCGTGTGGAACATTCTCCATGACGAGTGTGGTAAGGTAGTCACTTACAGTGTGTGCAGGTCTTACTAGCGACAAACTTTCCACAATGGCAGCAGTTTTGTCACTGGTTTCTTCAAAAGGCAACTGTGATTCCAGGATTTGTGTCATCACGGATGAGGCCACCATTACACTGAGAGGCATCTTCAATTTTCATAAGTCATCTGTGGCATATTGAGCAGAACCCCCCACGGTATGGTGACAGCGAATCTTCAGTATCCGTGCACCCGGAATGTGTGGGCTTGGCCAATTGGCGATTGTATTTTGGAACTAGTCTTCCTCCCACGTCTCCTAAAAGGTCGGAGCTCTAGGCATTTCTTGCAGGTGACTTTCCCTCCTCTGCTGGAAGAAGTGCCACTGATGATTCGGAGGGTTACGTGGACGCTACATGACGGTGCTCCAGGCCACTTCGTCTTTAACGTCCGACTGCACCTCAGTCGTGTCTTCCCCTGGTTGATGGATCAGACGAGGGGGTCCAGTTCCGTGGCCTGCTCGGTTACCAGATCTCAATCCTTCTGATTACTGGTTATGGGTCCAACTCAAAAGTGTCGTGTATGCAGATCCCAATCCAGATGCGGAGACACTGGAGCAGCCGTATTCGTGCTGTCTTTCACACTGTTGGGATGCAGCCTGACCGATGTGAGCGCGTGAGTCAGAACATACTACGGGGCGTACACGCTTGTGTGGGGCACATGGAAACCATTTTTGGTACGTACTGGAACTTTGGATACATGATGCAGCACCTATGAGACTGCAGTCTCTATAACAATGTATGACTGAATAAATGGTCTCTAGCGTGGAAACCATGCATTTCCGGACATTTCGTTAGACCTTCTTTAGTTCTGTATCCTTTCGTCGATCAGTCCCTATAGTTTGAACACGATGGAAAAAATCACCACGTGTAAATTTCAAACATTTGTAGTGGTTTAGATGCCCTCCACCAAAAACACACAAGTTCTCGGCAGTGAGTTGCTCTCTGTCCACCATGACCCACTATACTTCCACATTTCATCTGAAAAGGCTAGAAAAACTACAATATGTGATGTGCCTTTCATTCTTCACTACGACAAGCCCTCGTGTGTCGTGAAACTCAACTACGATCAAAACCGTTGGCAGCCAGGGTCACCTACCTGATCCTATTGCCATTCGCTGTCGCTCCCTCCCACCACTTGCAAAACTCCAACCTCTCTACTTAAACTAGCAACTGCTTTTTGCACTTCTTCATAGTCAAATTCGCTATACTTCTGCCCCCATCACGTCAGTCTATTGAGTAGATCTTTTAATCCCAAAAATCACTTTAATGCTATGTGATCTGTAACCATTTTGTACTTCCTACCACACAAATAGCAATTAGAATGTCACACCGTAAAGGACAGCCGACATCTCATTTTCTATGGCAGAATAATTTTGTTCTTTACTTGTTTTGATACGTACATCATATTTTTTTATGATCCACACCTTGGCTAAGAATGCATCCAATCAATAGATTGCTTGCATTACAAGATAAAACAAAGGGCTTTCTAAAATCAAGAAGTATCAGCACTCGACTAGATGTTACTGCCTATTTCATGTTCTGAAGTGCAGTTTCACAGTCACTTGACCAATGATTTTTTACCACTTTTCTTAACAAGCGATTCAATGGCACATCAATTTCGGCAAATCCATCAACGAACTTCATATAATAATTACAGAGCTCAAGAAACAAGTGAAGATGTTTTGTTGCCTTCGGAGACACAAAACCATGAACTACAGACATCAAATTTCAGTCAGCCTAGAAATCCTTCTAACTTGTTGTTGTTGTTGTGGTTGTTGTTGTTGTTGTAGTCTTCAGTCCAGTGACTGGTTTGATGCTACGGTCGCAGGTTCGAATCCTGTCTCGGGCATGGATGTGTGTGATGTCCTTAGGTTAGTTCGGTTTAATTAGTTCGAAGTTATAGGCGACTGATGACCTCAGAAGTTGAGTCGTATAGTGTTCAGAGCCATTTGAACTGGTTTGATGCAGCTCTCCATGCTACATTACCATGTGCAAGCTTCTTCATTTCCAAGTAATTGCTGCACTATACATCCTTCTGAATTTGTTTAGTGTATTTGTCTGTTGGTCTCCCTCTAAGATTTTTAGCCTCCACGCTGCCCTCCAATACTAACTTGGTGATCCCTTGATGCCTCAGATCACGTCCTACCAACCGATCCCTTCTTCTAGTCAAGTTGTGCCACAAGGTCCTCTTCTCCCCAATTAGTCAGCTGATGTACATATCGAAATTTTCCAGTCTCTTCTTGTCCGTGTCTCATATCCATACATGGCTACACTTAAATCTATACGCGATGTTAACAAATTTCTCTTCTTCTTGCCATTGCCAGTCTACATTTTACATCCTCTCTACTTCGGCCATCATCAGTTATTTTGCTCCCTAAATAGCAAAACTCTTCCACTACTGTATCTCATTTCCTAATCTAATCCCATCAGCATCAACTGATTTAATTAGACTACATTCCATTATCCTCGTTTTGCTTTTGTTGATGTTCATCTTGCATCCTCCTTTGAAGACTCTTTCCATTCCGTGCAACTGCTCTTCCACGTCATGTGCTGTCTGACAGAATTACAACGTCTTTGGTGAACCTCAAAGTTTAATTTCTTCTCCATGGATTTTAATACCTACTCCGAATATTTCTTTTGTTTCCTTTACTACTTGCTCAATATACAGATTGAATAACACTGGGGATAGGCTACAATCCTGTCTCACTTCCTTCCCAACCACTGCTTCTCTTTCATGTCCCTCGACTCTTACAACTGACACTTTGTTTCTGTACAAATTGTAAATAACTTTTCGCTCCCTGTATTTTACCCCTTCCACCTTCAGAATTTGTAAGAGGGTGTTCCAGTCAACATTTTCAAAACCTTTCTTTAACTCTCCAGGTGCTAGATAAATAGGTTTGCCTTTCCTTAATCTAACATAAGCCGTAGGGTCAATATTGCCTCACGTGTTCCAACATTTCTACGGAAACCAAACGGATCTTCCCCGAGGTCGGCTTCTACCAATTTTTCCATTCGTCTGTAAAGAATTCGTGTTAGTATTTTGCAGCTCTGACTTATTAAACTGATAGTGCGGTAACTTTCACAATTGGTCAACACCTGCTTTCTTTGGGATTGGAATTATTAAATTCTTCTTGAAGTCTGAGGGTATTTCGCCTGTCTCATACATCTTGCTCACCTGATGGTAGAGGCTATCAGTAGTTCTAAAGGAATATCCTCTACTCCTGTGCCCTTGTTTCGGCTTAGGTCTTTCAGTGCTCTGTCAAACTCTTCACGCTGTATCATATCTCCCATTTCACCTTCATCTACATATAAAAAAAAGTTCAAATGTGTGAGAAATCTTATGAGTCTTAACTGCTAAGGTCATCAGTCCCTAAGCTTACACACTACTTAACCGATATTATCCTAAGGACAAACACACACACACACACACACACACACACACACACACACACACACACCCATGCCCGAATCTCCGCCGGGATCAGCCGCACAGTCCATGACTGCAGCGCCTAGACCGCTCGGCTAATCCCTCGCGGCCATGCTCTTCCATTTAGATAATACTTCCGTCCAGTACTTCGCCCTTGTGTAGACCCTCGATATACTCCTTCCACCTTTCTATTCTTTGCTTAGAACCGGGTTTCCATCTGTGCTCTTGATATTCATGCAAGTGGTTCTCTTTTTTCCAAAGGTCTCTTTAATTTTTCTGTAGGCAGTATCTATCTTACCCCTATGTGATATGCTTCTACATCCTTACATTTGTCGCCGACCGCAGTGGTCTCGCGGTTCTAGGCGCTCACTCCGGAACCGCGCGACTGCTACGGTCGTAGGTTCGAATCCTGCCTTGGGCATGGATGTGTGTGATGTCCTTAGGTTGGTTTAGTTTAAGTAGTTCTAAGTTCTAGGGGACTGATGACCGCAGATGTTAAGTCCCACAGTCCTCAGAGCCATTTGAACCTTACATTCGTCCTCTAGCCATCCCTGCTTAGCCATTTTGCACTTCTTGTCGATCTCATTTTTTAGACGTTTCTATTCCTATTTGCCTGGTTCATTTACTGCATATTTATATTTTTTCCTTTGATCTGTTCAATATCTGTCCTGTTGCCCAAGATTTTCACTAGCCCTCGTCTTTTTACCTACTTGATCCTCTGCTGCCTTCACTACTTCATCCCTCAAAGCTACCCATTCTTCTTCTACTGCATTTCTTTCCCCCATTTCTGTCAATTGTTCCCTTATGCTCTCCCTGAAACTTTGAACAACCTCTGGTTCTTTCAGTTTATCCAGGTCCCATCTCCTTAAATTCCCACCTGTTTGCAGTTTCTTCGGTTTTAATCTACACTTCATAACCAGTAGATTGTGGTCAGAGTCCACATCTGCCCCTGGAAATGTCTTACAATTTAAAACCTGGTTCCTAAATCTCTGTCTTGCCTTTATATAATCTATCTGAAACCTTCCAGTGTCACCTGGCCTCTCCCACGTATACAACCGTCTATCATGATTCTTAAACGAAGTGTTACCTATGATTAAGTTATGCTGTGTGCAAAATTCTTCCAGGCGGCTCCCTCTTTCATTCCTTACCACCATTCCATATTCACCTAGTATTTTTCCTTCTCTTCCTTTTCCTACAGTCGAATCCCAGTCCCCCATGACTATTAAATTTTCGTCTCCTTTCATTATCTGATTAATTTCTTTTATCTCATCACACATCCTCCACCCATGAACCATAGACCTTGCCGTTGGTGGGAAGGCTTGCGTGCCTCGGCGATGCAGATAGCGGTACCGTAGGTGCAACCACAACGGAGGGGTATCTGTTGAGAGGCCAGACAAACGTGTGGTTCCTGAAGAGGGGCAGCAGCCTTTTCAGTAGTTGCAGGGTCAACAGTCTGGATGATTGACTGATCTGGCCTTGTAACACTATCCAAAACGGCCTTGCTGTGCTGGTACTGCGAACGGTTGAAAGCAAGGGGAAACTACGGCCGGAGAGCATGCAGCTTTACTGTATGGTTAAATGATGATGGCGTACTTTTGCGTAAAATGTTCCGGAGGTAAAATAGTCCCCCATTCGGATCTGGCGTTCTACGGATCGGAGCGTGGAATGTCAGATCCCTTAATCGGGCAGGTAGGTTAGAAAATTTAAAAAGGGAAATGGATAGGTTAAAGTTAGATGTAATGGGAATTAGTGAAGTTCGGTGGCAGGAGGAACAAGACTTCTCGTTAGATGAATACAGGGTTATAAATACAGAATCAAATAGCGGTAATGCAGGAGTAGGTTTAATAATAAATAGAAAAATAGGAGTGCGGGAAAGCTACTACAAACAGCATAGTGAACGCCTTATTGTGGCCAAGATAGACACGAACCGAACGCCCACTACAGTAGTAAAAGTTTATATACCAACTATACTCCGCAGACGACGAAGAGATTGATGAAATGTATGATGAGATAAAAGAAATTATTGAGATAGTGAAGGCACACAAAACTTTAATAGTCATGGGTGACTGGAATTCGATGGTAGGAAAACCAAGAGAAGGAAAAGTAGTAGGTTAATATGAAATGGGGGGCAAGGAACGAAAGAGAAAGCCGCCTGGTAGAGTTTTAGACAGAGCATAACTTAATAATAGCTAACACATGGTTCAAAAATCATGAAAGAAGGCTATATACATGGAAGAGGCATGAAGGTACTAGAAGGTTTCAGATACATTATATAATGGTAAGACAGAGATTTAGGAACCATTTTTTAAATTGTAAGACATGTCCAGAGGCAGATGTGGAATCTGACCACAATCTATTGGTTATGAACTGTAGATTAAAACTGAAGAAACTGCAAAAAGGTGGGAATTTAAGGAGATGGGACCTGGATAAACAGACTAAACCAGAGGTTGTACAGTTTCAGGGAGAGCATAAGGGAACAATTGACAGAAATGGGGGAAAGAAATACAGTAGAAGAGTAATGGGTATCTCTGAGGAATGAAGTAGTGAAGGCAGCAGAGGATCAAGTAGATAAAAAGACGAGGGCTACTAGAAATCCATGGGTAACAGAAGAAGTACTGAACTTAATTGATGAAAGGAGAAAATATAAAAATGCAGTAAATGAAGCAGGCGAAAAGGAATATAAACGTCTCAAAAATGAGATGGACAGGAAGTGCAAAATGGCTAAGCAGGGATGGCTAGAGGACAAATGTAAGGATGTAGAGGCTTATCTCACTAGGGGTAATATAGATACTGCCTACAGGAAAATTAAAAAGACCTTTGGAAAAAAGAGGACCACCTGTATGACTATCAAGAGCTCAGATGGAAACCCAGTTCTAAGCAAAGAAGGGAAGGCAGAAAGGTGGAGGCAGTATATAGAGGACCTATACAAGGGCGATGTACTTGAGGGCAATATTATGGAAATGGAAGAGGATGAAGATGAAATGGGAGATACGATACTGCGTGAAGAGTTTGACGGAGCACTGAAAGATCTGAGTCGAAACAAGGCCCCGGGAGTAGACAACACTCCATTAGAGCTACTGATAGCCTTGGGAGAGCCAGTCCTGACAAACCTCTACCATTTGGTGAGCAAAATGTATGAGACAGGCGAAATACCCTCAGACTTCAAGAAGAATATTATAATTCCAATCCCAAAGAAAGCAGGTGTTGACAGATGTTCAAATTACGGAACTATCAGTTTAATAAGTCACGGCTGCAAAAAACTAACGCGAATTCCTTACAGACGAATGAAAAAACTGGTAGAAGACGACCTAGGGGAAGATCCATTTGGTTTCCGTAGAAATGTTGGAACACGTGAGGCAATATCGACCCTATGCCTTATTTTAGAAGCTAGGTTAAGAAAAGGCAAACCTCCGTTTCTAGAATTTGTAGACTTAGAGAAAGCTTTTGACAATGTTGACTGGAATACTCTCGAATTCTGAAGGTGCAGGGGTAAAATACAGGGATCGAAAGGCTATTTACAATTTGTACAGAAACCAGATGGCACTTATAAGAGTCGAGAGGCATGAAAGAGAAGCAGTGGTTGGGAAGGGAGTGATACAGGGTTGTAGTCTCTGCCCGATGTTATTCAATCTGTATATTGAGCAAGCAGTAAAGGAAACAAAAGAAAAATTCAGAGTAGGAATTAAAATCGACTGAGAAGAAATAAAAACTTTGAGGTTCGTCGATGACATTGAAATTCTGTCAGAGACAGCAAAGGACTTGGAAGAGCAGTGGAACTGGTTGGACAGTGTCTTGAAAGGAGGGTATAAGATGAACATCAACAAAAGCAAAACGAGGATGATGGAATGAAGTCGAGTTAACTGGGGTGATGCTGAGGGAATTAGATTAGGATTTTTGCTATTTGGGGAGCAAAATAACTGATGATGGTCGAAGTAGAGCGGATATAAAATGTAGAATGGCAATGACAAAGAAAGTGTTTCTAAAGAAGAGAAATTTGTTAAAATCGAGTATATATTTGTCAGGAAACCGTTTCTGAAACTATTTGTATGGAGTGTAGCCATGTATGGAAGTGAAACATGGACGATAAATAGTTTGGGCAGGAAGAGAATAGAAACTTTCAAAATGTGGTGCTATAGAAGAATGCTGAAGATTAGATGGGTAGATCACATAACGAATGAGGAGGGATTGAATAGAATTGCAGAGAAGAGGAGTTTGTGGCACAACTTGACAAGAAAAAGGAATCGTTTGGTAGGACATGTTCTGAGGCATCAAGGGATCACCAATTTAGCGCTGGAGGGCAGTGTGGTGGGTAAAAATCGTAGAGAGAGACCAAGTGTTGAATACACTAAGCAGATGCAGAAGGATGTAGGTTGTAGTAGGTACTGGGATATGAAGAAGTTCGCACCGGACAGAGTGGCATGGAGAGCTGCATCATACCAGTCTCAGGACTGAAGACCACAAAATAAGATCACATATTTCTTCAATCTCTTCAGCTGCGGAGCTAGTTGGCATATAAACTTGTACTGCAGTGGTATGCGTGTTCTTCATGTCTATCTTGGCTTAATAATGCGTTTGCTATGCTGTTCGTAGTATCTTGCTCGCGTTTCTATTTTTATTATTCATTATTAAACCTACCCCTATTCGATTCATAATCAAAAACGTCTTCGGTCCCGGGTTCGATCCCTGTTACTGCCTAAATTTTGATAAATAATCAGCATTGGCGGCCGAAGAATTCCGGCATAAGAAGTCTGCCGCGTTCTGCCAACGGCCTTGTCAATGAGGGTGGAGGAGCGGATAGAGGTTCAGGGCACTCTCTTGTCCTAGGGGTGGGAAATTGCCCCTAAAGGCGGAAGAATCAGCAATGATCAACGACATGAGGATGCATAAGTCAATGGAAACCACTGCATTAAAGACACGGAACATGTATCCACAGGACATGTGGCCTGTATTTGAAGAAGTGTCATGATGATCTCTCCATTGGCAAAAGATTCCGGAATAGTCCCCCATTCGGATCACCGTGAGGGGACTGCCAAGGGGGAGGTTACCATGAGAAAAAGATTGAATAATCAACGAAAGGATAATGTTCTACAAATCTGGGCGTGGAATGTCAGAAGCTTGAATGTGGTATGGAAAATAGAAAATCTGAAAAGGGAAATGAAAGGCTCAATCTAGATATAGTAGGGGTCAGTGAAGTGGAAGGAAGACAAGGATTTCCGGTCAGATGAGTATCGGGTAATATCAACAGCAGCAGAAAATAGTATAACAGGTGTAGGATTCGTTATGAATAGGAAGGTAGGGCAGAGGGTCTGTTACTGTGAACAGTTCAGTGACCGGGTTGTTCTAATCAGAATCGGCAGCAGACCAACACCGACAACGATAGTTCAGGTATACATGCCGACGTCGCAAGCTGAAGATGAACAGATAGAGAAAGTGTATGAGGATATTGAAAGGGTAATGCAGTATGTAAAGGGGGACGAAAATCTAATAGTCATGGGCGACTGGAATGCAGTTGTAGGGGAAGGAGTAGAAGAAAAGGTTACGGGAGAATATGGGCTTGGGACAAGGAATGAAAGAGGAGAAAGACTAATTGAGTTCTGTAACAAGTTTCAGCTAGTAATAGCGAATACCCTGTTCAAGAATCACAAGAGGAGGAGGTATACTTGGAAAAGGCCGGGAGAGACGAGAAGATTTCAATTAGATTACATCATGGTTAGACAGAGATTCCGAAATCAGATACTGGATTGTAAGGCGTACCCAGGAGCAGATATAGACTCAGATCACAATATAGTAGTGATGAAGAGTAGGCTGAAGTTCAAGACATTAGTCAGGAAGAATCAATACGCTAAGATGTGGGATACGGAAGTTCTAAGGAATGACGAGATACGTTTGAAGTTCTCTAACGCTATAGATACAGCAATAAGGAATAGCGCAGTAGGCAACACAGTTGAAGAGGAATGGACGTCACTAAAAACGGCTATCACAGAAGTTGGGAAGGAAAACATAGGTACAAAGAAGGTAGCTGCGAAGAAACCATGGGTAACAGAAGAAATACTTCGATTGATTGATGAAAGGAGGAAGTACAAACATGTTCCGGGAAAATCAGGAATACATAAATACAAGTCGTTGAGGAATGAAATAAATAGGAAGTGCAGGGAAGCTAAGACGAAATGGCTGCAGGAAAAATGTGAAGACATCGAAAAAGATATGATTGTTGGAAGGACAGACTCAGCATACAGGAAAGTCAAAACAACCTTTGGTGACATTAAAAGCAACGGTGGTAACATTAAGAGTGCAACGGGAATTCCACTGTTAAATGCAGAGGAGAGAGCAGATAGGTGGAAAGAATACATTGAAAGCCTCTATGAGGGTGAAAATTTGTCTGATGTGATAGAAAAAGAAACAGGAGTCGATTTAGAAGAGATAGGGGATCCAGTATTAGAATCGGAATTTAAAAGAGATTTAGAGGACTTACGGTCAAATAAGGCAGAAGGGATAGGTAACATTCCATCAGAATTTCTAAAATCATTAGGGGAAGTGGCAACTAAACGACTATTCACGTTGGTGTGTAGAATATATGAGTCTGGCGACATGCCATCTGACTTTCGGAAAAGCATCATCCACACAATTCGAAGACGGCATGAGCTGACAAGTGCGGGAATTATCGCACAATCAGCTTAACAGCTCATACATCTAAGCTGCTTACAAGAATAATATACAGAAGAATGGAAAAGAAAATTGAGAATGCGCTAGGTGACGATCAGTTCGGCTTTAGGAAAAGTGCAGGCACGAGAGAGGCAATTCTGACGTTATGGCTAATAATGGAAGCAAGGCTAAAGAAAAATCAAGACACGTTCATAGGATTTGTCGACCTGGAAAAAGCGTTCGACAATATAAAATGGTGCAAGCTCTTCAAGATTCAGAAAAAAGTAGGGGTAAGCTATAGGGAGAGACGGTCATATACAATATGTACAACAACCAAGAGGGAATAATAAGACTGGACGATCAAGAACGAAGTGCCCGTATTAAGAAGGGAGTAAGACAAGGCTGTAGCCTTTCGCCCCTACTCTTCAATCTGTATATCGAGGAAGCAGTGATGGAAATAAAAGTAAGGTTCAGGAGTGGAATTAAAATACAAGGTGAAAGGATATCAATGATACGATTCGCTGATGACATTGCTATCCTGAGTGAAAGTGGCGAAGAATTAAATGATCTGCTGAACGGAATGAAGTCTAATGAGTACACAGTATGGTTTGAGAGTAAATCGGAGAAAGACGAAGGTAATGAGAAGTAGTAGAAATGAGAACAGCGAGAAACTTAACATCAGGATTGATGGCCATGAAGTCAATGAATTTAAGGAATTCTGCTACCTAGGCAGTAAAATAACCAATGACGGACGGAGCAAGGAGGACATCAAAAGCAGATTCGCTATGGCAAAAAAGGCATTTCTGGCCAAGAGAAGTCTACTAATATCAAATACCGGCCTTAATTTGAGGAAGAAATTTCTGAGGATGTACGTCTGGAGTACAGCATTGTATGGTAGTGAAACATGGACTGTGGGAAAACCGGAACAGAAGAGAATCGAAGCATTTGAGATGTGGTGCTATAGACGAAGTTGAAAATTAGGTGGACTGATAAGGTAAGGAATGAGGAGGTTCTACGCAGAATCGGAGAGGAAAGGAATATGTGGAAAACACTGA
The DNA here is from genome assembly GCF_023897955.1 of Schistocerca gregaria. Lineage (NCBI taxonomy): Eukaryota > Metazoa > Arthropoda > Insecta > Orthoptera > Acrididae > Schistocerca > Schistocerca gregaria. The sequence continues at coordinate 32,357,587 of NC_064928.1, forward strand.
TAAGGAGAGGGGACAGGATGATAGGACTTCTGCTAAGACGTGAGGGAATGACTTCCATGGTACTAGAGGGAGCTGTAGAGGGCAAAAACTGTAGAGGAAGACAGAGATTGGAATACGTCAAGCAAATAATTGAAGAAGTAGGTTGCAAGTGCTACTCTGAGATGAAGAGGTCAGCACAGTCAGTAGACTGATGACCAAAAAAAAAGAAGAAAAGAAACGCTGTATTCACTTGACCAGAAGTCTTGTTCCTCCTGCAACAGAACTTCACAAATTCCAACCATATCTAACTTTAACCTATCCATTTCCCTTTTTAAATTTTCTCACCTACCTGCCCGATTAAGGGATCTGACATTCCACACTCCGTTCCGTAGAACGCCAGTCTCGTATCTCGTGATAACGACTTACCATATAGATTAGATTAGATTAGATTAATACTTGTTCCATAGATCATGAATACGACACTTCGTAATGATGTGGAACGTGTCAGGTTAATAAAAGATGTCTATACAGTATATTGCATTACACAAAATATTGCATGACACTAATGTTTAAGCAATTTTTTTTATAATCTAAATAATTTATCTCTGTTGCTACAAAGTGACATTTATCGACGCCGAGCGACAAACATGGAATATACAACCTCTCAGAAACTTGCAGCCACTTCAAATGTTCTTCAAAGTCCTTTGAAAACATTATGATGTCATTAAGGCAAATCATGCTTAGAAATATTTACAATGATCTATGTTGTCCAGCCTCCACCACATTGAGTTCAGTGTATGAATCTGTTACATCCTTGCATTTAAAGAGTAGTAATCACAGCAAAATCAATATTTCCTCCTACCATTTCAGTGATGCTTGCCCCCATGGACTGCCACTATGCTCAATGCTAACCATCTGCCAACTGCTGGTCAGTAGACTCTTCCATTATCCTGTATGGCTTTCTGTACACAAGAGCATTACCACATGTTGGTATACCAAGCTCTGTCACTGACTCTGCAGGCAATGGTTCCTCATGATTAAACAGTTCGCGAACTTTTAACAACACAGCTTCCATAGCAGAGATATCTTTCCACATCAGTGTTTGACATTCTTGCACTGTGCAGATGTATGAGTTGCTTGCTTGTGGCCCAGATGTCCACTTGACCTATCGAGGTTAGATTAGATTAGATTAGATTAATACTAGTTCCATGGATATTGAATACGATATTCTGTAATGATGTGGAACGAGTCAAATTTTCCAATACATGACATAATTAAGTTAATTTAACAACATATTAAGTTAATATAACAACTTTTTATTTTTTGTTTTTTTAATTTTTTAAATAATTTTTGTTTTTTTCTTTTTTTGTAATTTATATCTAAAAATTCCTCTATGGAGTCGAAGGAGTTGTCATTCAGAAATTCTTTTAATTTCTTCTTAAATGCTTGTTGGTTATCTGCCAGACTTTTGATACTATTTGTTAAGTGACCAAAGACTTTAGTACCAGTATAACTCACCCCTTCCTGCGCCAAAGTTAGATTTAATCTTGAATAGTGAAGATAATCCTTTCTCCTAGTATTGTAGTTATGCTCACTGCTGTTACTTTTGAATTGGGTTTGGTTGCTAATAACAAATTTCATAAGAGAGTATATACACTGAGAAGCTACTGTGAATATCCCTAGATCCTTAAATAAATGTCTGCAGGATGATCTTGGGTGGACTACAGCTATTATTCTGATTACACGCTTTTGTGCAATGTATACTTTATTCCTCAGTAACGAATTACCCCAAAATATGATGCCATATGCAAGCAATGAGTGAAAATAGGCGTACTAAGCTAATTTACTAAGATGTTTATCACCAAAATTTGCAATTACCCTTATTGCATAAGTAGCTGAACTCAAACGTTTCAGCAGATCATCAATGTGTTGCTTCCAATTTAATCTCTCATCAATGGACACACCTAAAAATTTTGAATATTCTACCTTAGCTATATGCTTCTGATTAAGGTCTATATTTATTAATGGCGTCATACCGTTTACTGTACAGAAGTGTATGTACTGTGTCTTATCAAAATTCAGTGAGAGTCCATTTACAAGGAACAACTTAGGAATTTTCTGAAAGACGTTATTGACAATTTCATCAGTTAAATTCTTGTTTGTCAGGTGTGATCACTATACTTGTATCATCAGCAAAGAGAACTAACTTTCCCTCTTCATGAATATAGAATGGCAAGTCATTAATATATATTAAGAACAACAAAGGGCCCAAGACCGACCCTTGTGGAACCCCATTCTTGATAGTTCCCCAGTTTGAGGACTGTGCTGATCTTTGCATATTATGAGAACTGTTTATTTCAACTTTCTGCACTCTTCCAGTTAGATACAAATTAAACCATTTGTGCACTGCCTCACCCATGCCACAATACTTGAGCTTGTCTAGCAGAATTTCATGATCTACACTATCAAAAGCATTTGAGAGATCACAAAAAATCCAAATGGGTGGTGTTCGGTTATTCAGATCATTCAAAATTTGATTGGTCAAAGCATATATGGCACTTTCAATTAAAAAAACCTTCTGGAAACCAAATTGATATTTTGTCAGTGCTTCATTTTTACAGATATGTGAAGCTAGTCTTCAGTACATTACTTTCTCAAAAATTTTGGATAAAGCTGTTAGAAGGGAGATTGGACGATAATTGTAGACATCAGATCTATCCCCTTTTTTATGCATAGGTATAACAACAGCATATTTCAGTCTATCAGGGAAAATGCCCTATTCCAGAGAGCTATTACACAGGTGGCTGAGAATCTTACTTATCTGTTGAGAACAAGCTTTTAGTATTTTGCTGGAAATGCCATCAATTCCATGTGAGTTTTTGCTTTTAAACAAGTTTATTATTTTCCTAATTTCAGAAGGAGAAGTGGGTGAGATTTCAACTGTCTCAAATTGCATAGTTATGGCCTCTTCCATTAACTGCCTAGCATCTTCTAAAGAACACCTGTATCCTACTATATCCACAACATTTAGAAAATGATTATTAAAAATATTTTCAACTACTGAAGTTTTTTTCGTAAAGTTTTCATTCAATTTGATGGTAATACTGTCTTCCTGTGCTCTTGGTTGACCTGTTTCTCTTTTAATAATATTCCAATTTTTTTAATGTTATTATCAGAGTTGCTGATTTCAGACATGATACACATACATCTGGATTTTTTATAACTTTTCTTAATATATCACAGTAGTTTTTATAATGTTTGATAGTTTCTGGGTCACTACTCTTTCTTGCTGTCAGATACATTTCCCTTTTCCGGTTACAAGACATTTTTATACCCTTAGTAAGTCATGGTTTGTTACATGGGTTCTTTTCTTGGGGAAGCAGTTTTCAAATGCAGATACAAAAGTGTCATGAAATAAATTATATTTTAAATTGGCATCAGGTTCACGGTACACCTGATGCCAGTCTAATAGCTATAGGCTTTCCCTGAAATTTGCAATTGTAAAATCGTTGACTCTACATACTACTTTGGAGGACTGTTTAGTACTGCTGAATGGAACCATGTCATATATTGTGACTAGCTGTGCACCATGATCAGAAAGACTATTCTCAACAGGCTGAGCATTTATCTGGTTAAACTTATCTTGGTCTATAAAGAAGTTATCTATCAGTGAGCTGCTATCCTTTACCACCCGAGTAGGAAAATCAATAACGGGTGTCAAATTGAAAGAACTGCGTAATATTTCAAGGTCATTTTTCCTATTACTCTCTTTCAGAGAGTACATTGAAGTCCCCACAAAAATAATAATTTGCTTCCCAATGTCTGACAGATAGCACAACAAAAGTCCAAATTTTTCAGAAATGAATGAAAATTTCCCGATGGGGACCTATATACAGTTACAATTATAAATGAGCCTTTATTTAATTTAAGCTCACAGGCATATGCTTCTATAAGTTTCTCTACACAAAACTTTTTTGTTTCTATACTTTTTGCACAATGATAAGTTTTGATATATATGGCAACTCCTCCTTATTCCATATTTTCTCTAATTACATGTGCAGAGAGCTTATATCCACTTACATTTACCTTATCCATATCAGTAACAATGCGATGCTCAGACAGGCATAGTATATCTATTTCATCCTCAGCTTCTAAATCCTCTAAACATACCAGAAGCTCATCTATTTTATTCTTTAAACTCCCAATATTTTTATGAAATATACTTACATTATTTTTAATTATACTTTTATGAAAACCTTTCCTTATTCTAACATTTGCTGTACACTTCTGTCTGAGTTTCTCATTGTGCTTAGGCCTAGTTCCTATACCACTGGTACCGAGCGAGGTGGCGCAGTGGTTAGCACACTGGACTCGCATTCGGAAGGACGACGGTTCAATCCCGTCTCCAGCCATCCTGATTTAGGTTTTCCGTGATTTCCCTAAATCGTTTCAGGCAAATGCCGGGATGGTTCCTTTAAAAGAGCACGGCCGATTTCCTTCCCAATCCTTCCCTAACCCGAGCTTACGCTCCGTCTCTAATGACCTCGTTGTCGACGGGACATTAAACACTAACCACCACCACCACCACCATATACCACTGGTCACATGGTGTTCAGAGAGGCAGATTATGTCAACTGGGTTGGGTGACTAATTAAGCAATGCAATTACCTAGGACTGAGATACAACTTGGTGGAGATAAAATTTCTGGTGATTGGTGAAAATTTATAATTGACAGCTGTGATTGGTGATCCAATGTGCTAGAATTGTGCTGTTTAATTTCTTTCCTAAACTGAAGATTTGTTTCAATCCTGACGTCTCATAGAACATAGAACCTATCCTAAAAAAGGTGCTGCTCCAAACCTGTAACCACTGGTATTTTACCATTCATGGTAAATTTCCTGTTATTACCCCAGCCAGTTTACCCTTCCCTTTCCTGTTGAGATGTAGGCCGTGCCTGGTATAGTCTCACCTACTGAGAGAATCAACAGGAACCACACCAATATGAACCCCCGCACCCGACCCAAGCAGCCGTTCCAACTACAAATTAACTCTCCCAACAGAAGAGTTCAAATGAGGCCGGTCATGTCGTCTCAGGAGAGATACAAATTCAACATTGGTGTGTCTCGATGCCGACGCAATCTTTACCAGGTGACCCTCTATACTGTACCCAGGATCACTGTCGATACTGTTCCCTGGCCCTCCCACAATAACCACGGTGTCTTCCCTGGTAAATCCTTTACAGAGTGAACTTAAATCCTCTGTCACCTGATCCAGACTAGCACTTGGTTTGAAAAAATTTGTGACCTGGTATTCTGGTCCTAATTCCTCCTGCAAAAGTTGGCCTACACCTCTGGAATGAGAAATGCCTAACAACAAAACTTTCTTCCTCTTCGATGACTTTCCTACATTCTTTTTCAATTTCCTATTGAAAGTTCGTTGTGTCCTGTCTACACCTACCTCTGCTTGAGGCTCATCAGTTTCTAACTGAAGCAACAGGTTAAACTTATTTTTGACATTCGCTGCAAAACTGTCAGGCATCGAAACTGTCACTCAGTAATCCTTTTGGCAGTCTCTCACTGTCCATGTCAAAACTAGAACGCAAGAACCATGTTATCGCCATTTACTTCCATCACACATACTATAGATCTACGCACAAAGCAATGCAATCCATCCAATAGCTCAATGTACTCTAATGGCTCCACAGTACGCATCGTTTCACTTTGGAAGTCAACACCTCTCAAACTTTATTACACGAATTAATCTTTATTGCATGCCTTTGCAGCTTATCTGCTACCGCCTTTGACATGTCAACTTCATGGCGATGTAACACACTACCAAAGGTCAGTTTTTGTGTGAAGTTTATCCAGAAAGTCAATTCCCAGGATCTAACAGTATCCCTCCTCAACACGTTTCTGTGAACTTGCCGAGGTGCTCACTAACTTTGCCTCTGAAAAGTAAATAACTCTAGACTGAGTTCTCATTTTCGATAAGGCCAAGATCTTGACCGTAGAGCTGCTCAGTTAGACTTTCGATTTGATGTTCTCCACCGGTTTCGGAAAAAAAAGTGCCACTATGGAAGACGTGGTTATATTCTAATTGTCCTTGACACGTAGATATGTTTGCAAAAACACTTTCCAACGGTAGAAAGATTACGGAAAATAAAAATTAATTCAAGTTCTCTAAGGTGACTAATGAGGCATCTGTAGTAGTAAATAAACACCAACAAAAAATGCTTGATTGTGCTAGAAGCGACTACACACGTCACAGAACAGAACGATCGCCGCGAGGTTCCAGATAGAACTGAGGAGGTGGTAACCTCTGCCGCTGCGTGGTGGGAAAGTGGTGAAATGATGCTTTAGCGACCAAGTGGCTTGATGCGTACTTTTGCCACACGCGAGTTTTTATCCTCATCAACGATAAGCGAAAAAAGTCTGAGTTTGAAGGATGTAGTGACTGCGACTGGAATCCAAGTAAACCTGGGAAGCTGCCGTATCCGTTTAACAACATCGACAGAGGCACAACTGTTGACCTTCCAACAGTTGAACGGTTCGTAGGCAAACCAAGTGGAAAATTAACTATGCATCACTTGTACTCCAAATGCTCCAACAACGAATCTCAAATGAAAAGAAATTGCTTATTGTGGAGTGTCAGCCAGAAAACTCTTCTGTTCGCCATATTTATTATTTCAGAATGATCCCAAAACATGTGTAACATCCAGTATAGCTAACTAGATAAGGGAACTTACTACACGAAAACGACTTAGAAAGAGCTATACTCTATCCTTCCTGATCACTGGAATAGTTATTTTCATAAAAATAATTATTGAGAATAGAGATGTTATGAAGAAAGCCTAGTAGGTAGCAGTGTGCAATCGACGTTCCAGAAAATATTGCTGAAAGAAAGAGACTTTTTACGTGGGCTGCTTAAAAGAATTTTATGTGTTACGAACTTTTTAACCTCAGGAGATTTGCGTTTAAGGAGAACTAGCAATCAGTAAGGAGACCAAATAATGACTTCTTGGATTTAGTTGAGTTATGGCAAAATATTATCCATTTTAAGAACATATAAATTTATGTTAAAAGCTGTTGAGAGGAACATCGAAAGATAACGCACTGTTATCTTGTAGAGCACAACATAAGCTTTCATGATTGAGTAGGGATAATATATTACAGAAAATCTGAAACGTCCCCTTTTAACAATTTTACACGACTGGTGTATGTGAAACGTCCTCTTTGAACAATTATACACAAATGTGCTTAAACCGACATGCAATATTTTTTAGCGCAACGCAATCTGACTTTCAAAAATCCCTACAAAAGAATGGCCCTGACTAACATGAACCTATACATTCCAAAAATCACTTACCTCACAAAAATCTTCATTACTCAAGCTACTGCAATACAGCGAGCGCCACTACTGCCAGCTAAATAAAATATTCAAACTACTGAAGGCACTAACTACTGACAGGCATAGTTAGCAAATGAAAGATTTTAATACAGAACAGACAATGTATTTACCTTAATATTCATAATATATAAATCAGTTCGTGACACCAATTCTTACAAATTTCAAAACTCCGCCATCTCTCTCCCCACGTCCATCACTGCTGGCGGCTTGCCTTCAACTGCGCAACGCTACGCGCTGTTAGCATCCAGCTGCCGCTGCCCAACACTACAATGGCAGACAACAATGCAGACTAAACACAGACTGCACACGGCACAGCCAGTGATTTTTTCATACCGAGCGCTATGTGGCGTTACCAATAAGAAAACCTAAACAGCCCACTTACATAGCCCCCATGCTCCCCACAAAAAAATTTTACAAATTGTTTTGGGCAGTGGCCAATAATGATTTGATAAAATTTTTCATAATTACTATAACAAAGATATCAAATACACACACTTATTGATACAATGTTGGTCAGAAGCTAAAATTTTCTCACAGTCCATAAAGACAGTCCTGATCGTTCATCACAGTAAAATTGCAGTGTTTTTTTTCAAAGTCTGAGCAATAAAAGAAATTGCACTTGGAAGTAGTGGATTTCTAAGCAGTCTTGAAGAAGTATTGTTGTCCTTCCAACGGAAAGACAGTGCTGACTCTTGACATGCAGACAGGTAATGGGCCACAACAGACCAAACCCACAGCAGAGTCAGTCGAAGTTTTGAAGAATATTGGTAGGTAGGTCATCACAGAGTAGACCCTTTGTAGTCCTGGTAGAGATTACTATTGGTGGGCCACCAGAGGTGCAGACTCACTGTAGTCCTTGTAGAAATAATGGTATTGGTGGGTCATCAAAGGTGTAGACCCACTGTAGTCCTTGTAGAGATGGCCAGCAGCCATCTGTTTGACTGTGCAGGTGCACAATCACCATTGAAGAGTCTTGCAGATAATATAGCAAGTCCATAACCACCCCTTGTGCACTCACAAAAATTTTTTTTGAAATGTCCTTACAACCAGCAATGCTGTTATCCAGTCCCTTACTGAATTATTAACACATGTGCAAACACTATCAGTCCCTACTTCTCACATATTGTCCATATACTATGACCAACAGAAATGTGTGCAGTGAAATGTAACTTACAAGTTACTTAATTTGATGAACTGGTGTCAATTACAATTTTATAACATAAGAATACAATAACAAAGGTACAAAATATATCATTAAAGAACATAACAATACAGATAACATTTGTAGTAGTACAGGCTTTACAAAAGAATCGAAATAGCAAATACATCAGTGTTACAAAAATTACGACATAAGTACATACATAAAAGATCAGAATAACTTTTGAAACATCAACTTCACACATGAGCATTAAAACAGAACAGAATAAATAATTTCTAAACATATTTACAAAGAAAACGACATATTATTAATGCAAATTATATTTGAGGATAACAGTATTCCTCATCATAGTGAATGTAGCTGAATATTAGAAAATTCTACAACATAAGTCTTATCAGATGAACATATAAAGAGAGGAAGAACATAAATACACAAGGGTACACAAACACATAGTGGGATAACACAAGGATAGGACAGGGTTTGTTTTACTGCAGTATTTTGCAAACAAAACTTTCTTTATTTCTCAGAGATCTCCCTTCGTTCTTCATTATTTCCAAAAAGTCCTATCTATACCTGCTTTCTATGCTTTTCTCATATAACCTCTCAGTGCATTTCTTCAAATTCATCGCAACTCATTCTCCTATATAGGTTACCCCCTCTTAAGCTAACTTAAATCTACTGAGCTCAGATGCTTAACTAAGGGACGACGCAATGCAGCAGCACAAAACAAATTAACACAAACAGCAATGACCCAAAAAAAATGGAAATTGGTAAAGCAATTGCAATATTACAGCTAATATAAGGCGCTGTGCAGCAAACAAGAGAAACAAATCCCTAGTAAAACTGGCTTAACAGAGTAATACAAAGCGAAATTCAGCAGCACTATGCCTGGCACACAGTAGAAGCAAATGCAACAGCTTATAACTAAACATGACAAAGCTCAAGCAGAAAAAATATTACAGTAAAGACAACAATGCAGAAAAGGGAGATGTCGATTCACATCTTAATGTCTATATAATTAAAGTGGTGCACCACAAAAACTTATTGTAAAAAAAATATTACCATGTACTTGAAAAGAAAATTATGTATGCAGTTACTGTTACTAGTCCCTTCTTATTGTTCTTTCCTTTCCAAGTGCTCCTTTTTGAAGAATGTGGATCATAAAATCGTTATTTAATAGATCTGTTGACAGAAAGTGTTCACATTAGCAAATGCATTTAATTTTATTTTATAAACCCAATGCTGCAACATAGCTGGAAACTAGATATCAAATGGAATAAGCAACTATGGACAAAGCATAAAAATATCATTCAATAGTCATGTGACATTTTATAAGTTAGTAGAATTCTCTCAACTCTCGTAGAAAGACGTTTGTTATAATCAGGTGTCAGATGTAAGTATCTTTCTCAGTAATGAGCGTGTCGTATTTGCGGTGCTTTCTACAAAGGAATGTCAATAGCGAGGATAATGGCCTCCCTTTTTTTTTACCTGTGCCTCTGAAAGGCACAAACTAATGGCTTTCTTTTGTCAGGTGGTTGTCGCGCAGCTGGGTGCCCACGACGCATTACGTGCAGGTGGTCACTTAATTGTCTTACCGAAATATTTACGACACCAGTTTCCGCTACAGTGGCAGTCTCATATAAAAAAAATTCACAGGTCAAGAATTTGCGTTACAAATCTGTAGAAATAAAATCATTTAAAAATAATAGTGTTCAAAAATTTTCAACAGCATAGTGATACATTCACGCATATACATAGTTTTCATAACTCTTAAAGTACGATTCCTGGTTTCCAACAACCTTTTTCACAAACCAGAGTCCCTAACCACTACTCATTATTTTTACTTTATTCGTCGACACTTCTTCAATATTTCATCATAACAGATACGTAGCATAACCAAATAACTCATATAGCATCAGCTTACACATACCTCAGCAGCATAATACACATCGTCGTCGTAAAAATAACATCATAACACCTCAGTCAATTCTCAAAATCGTCGTAGCTTCATCCAATAATTTCAAAACCTAAAAAAATGCTCTGCTCATGTCAAAAGTGTCATCTACCTCTAACGTAGTTTAAACATCATGATCCCATACCAAATACATCATTCAAACCTCTCTTAGAATCACAATGGTTCCGAAAAAATTTGAACAGTCCACAAAGTACAGACGAAATAGAATTTCATAAGTGTGAAGTTATCCACCTGCGTAATTGCTTAAATATGTGTCACTGACGTAGTAAAAAGATGTTTGTTTCTCTGTCAAATAATCAGATAGCTGTGTAATTTTGTGTTAGAGAAATATGGTACCGATGTGTAAAGTTGTATAAGCAAATACCATATTAGCTAGGGCTCCTTGTGCTTGCCAAACACATGGTACACAAAGTAAGCGTGTACCCCCCTGAGGATTAATGTAATTATATCTTCAGGTGTTGCAGATTACAGCAATGGAATGAAATGTATCATGGAAAAGCTTTGTATCATTGTACTTCAAATATCTTTAAGAATAAATGTTTAAGTACAAAATTAATCACTCAAATACGTGTACTGTAGCGCTAAACTGTGCGTCTTGTTGTAAGATAATCTCTGTGGAAGTGTCGTAGTTATCGTCCTCCGAAAACTAAGTTCTGCAGAAGTCAATGTACTTACCTCATGATAAACAAAAGTGAAATGCTTTGCGTATAGATATCGTAGTTACTACGCTTATTGCTGTGATGAAGTAAGTACTGTACTGTAACGTATTGTTGTGCTACAGAAAAGGCTGTCTCATTGTAGCTATACCACAAAAGTTACTAGTAAAACATGTTTTACTTTCCAGAATTATTCAGAAAAACTGCAGATATAAAACAGATAAACTGCAAAAGCAACATTGTAAATTGTCACTCATTAGTAGCGTCGTGATAAAATCGTGTAGCTGTCACATAAACTAACCACTGTATCATCTGGTATCTCACAGAAAGAACTTTAAATCCAGAATGTATTTTCAAGTAAACCAAAATGTTGCATTAAAATCTCATTAGCAGTACTGGTAAATGTTCTAAGTATGTCAGCCTTATGGTCGTTACATAATCGTGCCACTAACAAGCAAGAATGTACACACACACAATGACACTGTGTCATCTGTTCACTGTAACAATGCATTCGTAATTTCTGTTTAGATAAGTTCTCTTGGTTCTTGATTGGATATTTAACTTAAATATTGCTGCATGTTAAGAGATTATAAGTCTGACAAAGCATACTAGTAATGTGAAGTGAAAAGTTATATGGCAAATACAAAGTTAAAAAGCAGATTATCTTTCAATAAACGGTTTTACATGTAAAATGTGGTGTAAACCTTTACTCTTCCTAGTACGCAGACTGTCAACTGAAAAGCAATTATCATGTGGTTACGTCGGTAAGGAACACTGGAATTTTGCTCAAGGTTAGCTTATGTTATTTTTCTCTAAGCCAGCCGGCGCACGCGGCTGCCTGCGGTGCGAGTCATTGTCTGTTTCTTTGTTGACGCGCTTCGTTAATGGGATTAGGAGACCTAACTTCTACAAATTCACCTTCTCGAGAGGGTCCTGCTCTGTTTGAATCCCGCCAGTTCTGATGCAATTCAGGTCTGTAGTTACGATCATATTGTCTGTTGTCATGTCGGTGATTTCTGTAATTAATTTGTTGTCGGACACGTGGTGGAGAATTTCTCCCTGAATCGTAACTGCGCGCTGGACCGTTGCGTCTGAAGTTATTCCCTCTCCCTTGATAATAATTATTTTGGTTCCCATATTGTCTGTTTCTCTGAGTGTCTCTGTGATAGTCACTACCGCGGAGAGGTGACCTTTCCCTGTAATTATTACTACTCTGCCAACAGTTGTCATACGGGTGGTGTCTGTTTTGGTCACGATTTGTATTGTGAGAATAGCCTTCTCGTGTCCAGTTATTATTTCTTTCATCGCGGTATTGCGACGGATGTGACCTGTGATTGATGTGTTCCTGTTTTCGCGTTCCGCAATTGTCAGTGTCAATTTCTAATTCTTGTAAGAGTCCCTGAAAAGCTTCAATGTCGTCTTTGCAACGGCCTGCCAAAACAATATGCCGTAAATGTTCAGGCAATTTGATTAAGTAAATGCGGATGAGTTCTGACGGGCTGTATGGGTTTGACAGGTACTGATTCTTGTGCAACATGTCTTCAAAATATTTCACAAGACTGGAAAATTCAGTTTGTTCGAAATGTTTCATCATCATGATGCCATGTTTTACTCGGTCTTGTGTGGCTTGGGACCAATATGCTGAGAGGAAGGCATGGTGAAATTCTCCTTGACTGTGTCAATCGTGAATGACCGATCGCATTCTTACAGCTGGTTCATTCTCTAAGTAGCCACACATAAATTCTAATCTGTGCTCTAGTGACCAGTTGGGAGGAAAACAATGAGAGAATTGATGGAGCCACGCTTGTGGATGAATGTCATTGCCAGAATTCTTAAATGTTTTGAATTTACGTGTAGTAATGAACAGCTTATAGTCAAAATCATCGTGTCGGCGGGTAGCATATCGTTCATTGTTACGTCGTGTCGGCAGTTCCATCTCAAAATTCGGTGCACCTTGCCAATTTCTTTCATAATTTTCGAAGTGCCCTGTGTTATTATTTTGTGGCTGTTCCGTATTTCTATGTCCCTCTTCCCGTATTGGAGTGCGAGTGTCCTCTGAAATACGTAATTGTTGTATTACCTGTGACAGCTGATCTTGTACTTCCCGGATTTCTCTTCGGTGTTGCGTACTAATTTGATTCAGACTTTGTTTGAATTTCCTAATTTGTTCGTACTCTTCTGTGTCATTAAAGACTACCGGTTTTGTGTCATTCAGATTATCATCTACCTTCGTAGATAAATTAGTGAACTGATACGAAAGTTCGGCTACTTTCTCCGATAGTGAACACATTTCCTCAGTGTGTTTTTCTGAACCAAGTTTCAGAGTGTCCATTTGTGTTGAAATCGAATCTACTGTGTCCTTTAAGTTTTCCTGAGTTCTTGCAAGTTGCGTAACCGAATCGGTGGATGCAACTGAGTCCATTTTAGCTTGCAAGGTGTCGTGATTTTCACGAACAATAGTTTGCAATTCTTTTATGGCTGCTTCGTGATTCTGTAATGCATTTTCATGCCGCGAAAAAATGGGTTGAAAATGCTCTCAAATTTGTGTTTTTACGTCATTACAGATTTTTTGACATTTCGATTCAATGTTATGTAACTCAGTAGTTAAATCTTCACGTGTTTGTTCAAGTGTGGTGTCTAACTTCCGAAGATTTTGTTCCATTGTGTCTAACTTTTGAAGATTTTGTTCCATTGTGTCTAACTTTTGAAGCTTTTGTTGTGATTGTCTCTGATTTTGTTCCATTGTGTCTAACTTATGAAGCTTTTGTCCCATTTGTTGCATTAATTGTAATAACAGTGCACTGGTGTCTGAAACATGTTCCTTAGTGCTATTCGGAAATGTATTTGAACCGGCAATATTCGCAGTTTGAAAAACAGAAAATGTGTCTTGACTTATTTGAGAAACCGGTGAGGACGCAAAACCTGAATCTACAGTATTTGCAAGAATGTGTCCTGTCATTTCGGACTCCTGAGGCGAGCGGTTGCCAACCGATCGATCGATAATGCTTCCCTGTTCACTAATTGTTTCACTGTCTAAACCATTGTTTGCAGGCCGCTCCATTTCCCTATGTACAATTACCAAATTACTACTTTGAACACTAGTTAATTCATTACATGGTGGCGCTAACACACTGCTTTCGTCTTCACTGTCATTTCTCAGTTTACTTTGGAGCCTAGTATTACGTTTTTCACACGCCATTATTGTCACAATATTTCACTCGACAACACAGAAAAAAACACAGTTTGAAGAGCAAAAATAAGAGAATACATTAACATAGCACTGAAAATAATATCTAGTTAATTGCAAGCGAAGCTGCGAAATACTTGGTGCAAGTCTACATGCATGCCACAACTGTTTTACTGTACAACAATGAAAGACTGCAACTACAAAGGAAATTCTCTCTATGATTACGCGCTAGCAATAAACAAAGGCTACACTAGCTACACAAACTACAAGAAAAAATCAGAAGATTCCAGTGAGTTATACATGGCTAAGGGTCGACATATGAAACGTCCCCTTTGAACAATTTTACACGACTGGTCTATGTGAAACGTCCTCTTTGAACAATTATACACGAATGTGCTTAAACTGACATGCAATAGTTTTTAGCGCAACGCAATCTGACTTTCAAAAATCCCTACAAGAGAATGGCCCTGACTAACATTAACCTATACATTCCAAAAATCACTTACCTCACAAAAATCTTCGTTACTCAAGCTACTGCAATACAGCGAGCGCCACTACTGCCAGCTAAATAAAAGATTCAAACTACTGAAGGCACTAACTACTGACAGGCATAGTTAGCAAATGAAAGATTTTAATACAGAACAGACAATGTATTTACCTTAATAGTCATAATATATAAATCAGTTCGTGACACCAATTCTTACAAATTTCAAAACTCCGCCATCTCTCTCCCCACGTCCACCACTGCTGGCGGCTCACCTCCAACTGTGCAACGCTACGCGCTGTTAGCATCCAGCTGCCGCTGCCCAACACTACAATGGCAGACAACAATGCAGACTAAACACAGACTGCACACGGCACAGCCAGTGATTTTTTCATACCGAGCGCTATGTGGCGTTACCAATAAGAAAACCTAAACAGCCTACTTACAAATCGTAGAAGAAAGGCTGGGAGCTCTGATTTTTTTCTATTTATTTGTGATGCTACTCCCTGATTTTAACGTCTTTTTTATAACGAAGAGCAAAATAAATGGGAAATTCATAAGACGTTTCTGGAATATTTTGATTTGCAGAAAAGACAGGTGATGCAGTTAGTAATGCCATCATAGATTATTTAGCTAGCAGGAAACTGATTTACAACACAGTCATGGTCAGTGCTCTGACAGTGTATCAAATATGGTTGGACAAATAAAAGGAGTGCAAACACATATTAGAGACATTTATCCACTAGCAATATTTTCTCCTCCTGGACCTCGTACTCAGTGCTTCGTAGGGATACACGTTACAAGAAGTAATGAAGCAAAGGTACAGTCATGCTCAAAACTATCCGAACGACCTGAATTGCATTTCGCCTTATTCGCATGCAAAACGTAAAACGCAGATGTCTAGCAGGTTCTCTAATCGCTCCTTGGTACAGTCCTTTGACTATCGAAAATGGTTCCAACAAGCACCACTAGGAAACACTGCTCTGTATCGCAATGACTTAAGATTTAAAGTAATACCACGATACTACAACTATCAAGGAACTCCTGATCACAGATAAAACTGTCCTTAAAGTTTGTAAGCTCAGATTTACTACAACAAATGACATACCTGAAATGTTACTACTCCCGCTATTATGTCAGACAGGTAATGGACGTAGTAAGCTCGTCGTATTCATGATTTCCTCTTCGAAGTAACATACCGTACTTATTATTTAACACAAAATGACATTAAAAATTATAGTTTTTCACGAGCAGCTAGTTGAGAATATGTATGAAATTCAAATGACACGAAGAACCGTCTCGTTCTGCATATGGATTCAAACCCAGGTCATGCAGACTAAGCAAAGACTTCGCGACTGACGGAAACTCTCAGTCATTCCTGACTAGGCGTACAGAGAGCGATATACCTCGATTTTAGACAGTACCATTTAGCAAATATCAACTTTAAATTACATAACGTAAACGCGGATTCCTACCCAGCGTGTATTGACCCTGTTAACGAACTACGAGAGATGTTAAATATTGCTTCTTCACAAGTAACTTACTTGAAATGCCGTGAGCTAAAGCTTTGCGTTGGACAGGGATTCGAACCCAGAACGCAATCGGATTGTTAGCAAAGCACAATCAGTTGTGACATATCGGATTTTCTCGGCAGTAGCTAGATGTATTAACTGAAATGACGAGACGAAACATTAATGTTTTCCTTCCCAGGACGCCAACCCTGCAGCTATCGCTGTTATATTCTAGACAAAGCGAACGTTAAATATGGGTTTGTTACACCAGCAGCGACATGTGAGCATGTTTGAATTAGAAATAATGTGACGAAGAATTCAGTGCTGACTGGTAATCGAACCCCACACATATTGTTGTTCACTACACACAGACGCCAGCTATCGAATTTTTCTCCACCAGCACCTCGGAATAATATCCCTGAAGTAATAGTGATCTCACAAGTACTTCTGTGTCTCACTGGGAGCCAAAAACGTCAGATATCGTTAGTGTTGACTACAAAAGAAAATACATTAAAAACTGAAATTATTATCCACCAGAAGATAGATGTTCTCGTACTAGAGCTTGATAATACATAATGAAACTTGAGTGCCGGGCTAGGATTCGAACCCATTCATGAGCAATATATGGAGATATTGAGGAATCTGCAGTTTTGAACAAACAACAAATTGTAGTCGAGCTGTATTGTCACGAATGAATCAAATTTCGCGTTAAGGGAGGTCTGAGTTGCATTCCCAGTTCAGAACCAATTTTATCGACATACAGAAGCTCAAACAAAAGATGGAATACGCTTCATAGCGTTTGTTTCGTCACTGTATGTAAATAACTGGTAAAAGAAAGGTTACTGGTGACAGTTTCTACATGACTTTATTGTGGTTCAAGCTAACGTCTATTTGGGAGAGAAGGTATATCATATTTAATGTGAATTTCAGACCACAATGCCATCATACATTCTTCACTTGGCGTAGCCAGAAGTGAATAGAATCTTTATCTTCCTATCAAAAATCATCGACAGAAGTTGGAATCGAACCCAGACCATAAGTATATGAACCCATCAGCAGTCCAACAGACCACCAAATCCTATTGTCCGTGACTCATTTTTCTATCGTAACGACGTTGCGCCCCACTGGAGGAGAATTCTGACACACAGGCCCCCTGTATTGGTTGCTGCATGTTAAGTACATTCATTTACTTGGTTGACCAAATTGGCATGAACTAGCTGCTTCGGCTACCCAGTGCATACATTTGACTCTAATTTGTAATCACCGAAATAAAATCACATAACTGCCACCTACACAGAACTGCCAACAGTGTAGCATGCAGCAATTTAAATAGGAGGTGTTCCTTTCCACTTGAGCTACTCTATTGTGCTATCTGTTTGTTGAAAACCTCATCCAGTGCAATAGAAAAGCTGTAACTGTCTTTCTCTCAGAAGTGTACATCTGGCCGTATGCATTATCTCACAGCACTGTGGAATGCGGAATTTCTGGAGAAACTGTTGTTGACTTCTGGAGCTGCCGTAGCCACATGTCAGCTAGTAGCGTAATGGAAAACTATGTTTCGGTCGAATACCTCTGTGCCTTTCTGTGCATTTCAAGATATGCTTCTACACACTTGGTGCGCTTCCAGATTGATATCTGAGAGAATTGTATTTAGCAACATGTATCAGACATGTTTTCCAAGCAATATATCGGACAACACGTCAGACCAGCAAGATTTCGTTTGTGTGTTGCGCATGGTGCAAGAAATATTTGTGTTTTGCTTGCTTCTGTGATAGGTTTCACCCCACTGAATGGAAGCAAGCTCACGAATAGACTGTCAGTAATTGGAATTATGCAATAATACACTTAAATGCTGTATTTTTGCATTATGTATCGCGATGAAAATAACTGTAATAGATTAAATGCCTACTTCCTCAATACTGGCGCTTCTCGATGCTTTCCTCAAAAAATAAAAAGTGGCAGACAGAGCGATAAAACAGAAATGTATCTCAAATATTAGCTCGGTAACGCCATGTTCGTCTCGTGATGTAAAGCAAGTATAGTTGATAGGCAATATCTCGTTGTACTAGCGATATGTATGGCTACAGGGTTCTTTCTTTTCTCTCTGAAAACAACCAGAACAGAATTCAGTTACAAAGTGGTAAGAACACCTATGCAGTGCGCCATTTAAACACTCAGCCTTTCTTGGTTATTTTGTTAATCGTTAAGAATTGTATGTAGTGTAGTAAATATCGTTGATTACTGATTTGCTATTACTACCGCTGTTATTATTGTTATTTGTCACCTCACAACAGCTTTCCTATCTCGCATTGCTGCCGATTCACGTAACGAATGGATAAGGATGAATGGAATGTGGGATGTTTCGTCACGGAGAATATACACATTTATCTCGGCGTCTTGTGTTCAGGGTGTGGTGTCACCGCCAGACACCACACTTGCTAGGTGGTAGCCTTTAAATCGGCAGCGGTCCGGTAGTATACGTCGGACCCGCGTATCGCCACTATCAGTGATTGCAGAACGAGCGCCGCCACACGGCAGGTCTAGAAAGACTCCCTAGCACTCGGCCGAGTTGTACAGCCGACTTTGCTAGCGATGGTTCTCTGCCTACTTACGTTCTCATTTGCCGAGAAGAGAGTTTAGCATAACCTTCAGCTACGTCATTTGCTACGACCTACCAAGGCGCCATTATCAGTTACTATTGATATTGTGAATCATGTACCGTCAAGAGCGACGTTCATCATTAATGGATTAAAGTTAAGTATTCCACCAGCTACGTCCATTGTTTCTAAATTCTAATTTCCTTGTCCTGTTCCAGACCTCACGCCAGCCTGCGTGAGCTAAAACGCGCGTCTTTCGGCCTCCTCTAGTAACACGGTGTTGGCTCTCCTGCCATCCACAAAACAGGGTGATAAGAAAATCTCAGTAAGAGAAGACGACAACGGGATGCCGGTGATGCAGGCAATAATACCCAACCAGTTCTGTCGACTTAACACCATGACGACAGACAAATTGGCGTCTCAGTGTATTTTGATTATAATTCGTTAGCCTTCTTGCGACCTCGTTCTAATACCTCGTGGGAGCAGGCATAATATTTTGCTTTTTGAACACCAAGCAATAACACACAAAGATAGTAGATGGAAGGATACAAAGAAACAATCAGACTCATGGGTGTGGATCCAGTTTCAAGACACAGCCAATTCCGTTCAACTGTTCTTCCAAGTCCTCTGCTTTCTCTGACAGAATTACAATGTTATCGGCGAAATTCGAAGTTTTTATTTCTTCTCCATGGATTTTAATACCTGCTCTGAATTTTTCTTTTGTTTCCTTTACTGCTTGCTCAATACACAGATTGAAAAACATCGGGGAGAGTCTACAACCCTGTCTCACTCCCTTCCCAACCACTGCTTCCCTATCATGTTCCTCGACTCTTATAACTGCTATCTGGTTTCTGTACAAATTGTAAATAGCCTTTCGCTCCCTGTATTTTACCCCTTCCAACTTCAGAATTTGAAAAAGAGTCAACATTGTCAAAAGCTTTCTCTAAGTCTACAAATGCTAGAAACGTAGGTTTGCCTTTCCTTAATCTAGCTTCTAAGATAAGTCGTAGTGTCGGTATTGCCTCTCGTGTTCCAATATTTCTACGGAATCCAAACTGATCTTCCCCAAGGCCGGCTTCTACTAGTTTTTCCATTCGACTGTAAAGAATTCGCGTTAGTATTTTGCACCCGTGACTTATTAAACTGGTAGTTCGAGAACCTCCGCATCTGTCAGCACCTGCTTTTTTTGGGACTGGAATTTTTGTATTCTTTTTGAAGTCTGAGGGTATTTCGCCTGTCTCATATATCTTGCTTACCAGATGGTAGAGTTTTGTCAGGATTGGCTCTCCCAAGGCTGTCAGTAATTCTAATGAAATGTTGTCTACTCCCGGGGCCTTGTTTCGACTCAGGTCTTTCAGTGCTCTGTCAAACTCTTACGCAGTATCATATCTCCCATTTCATCTTCATCTACATCCACTTCCATTTTCATAATATTGATCTCAAGTACATCGCCCTTGTATACACCCTCTATATACTCCTTCCACCTTTCTGCTTTCTCTTCTTCGCTTAGAACTGGGTTTCCATCTGAGCTCTTGATATTCATACAAGGCGTCCTCTTTTTTCCAAAGGTCTCTTCAATTTTCCAATTTTCCTGTAGGCAGTATCTATCTTACCCCTAGTGAGATAAGCCTCTACATCCTTACATTTGTCCTCTAGCCATCCCTGCTTAGCCATTTTGCACTTCCTGTCGATCTCATTTTTGAGACGTTTATATTCTTTTTTGCCTGCTTCATTGACTGCATTTTTATATTTTCTCCTTTCATTAATTAAGTTCAATATTTCTTCTGTTATCCAAGGATTTCTACTAACTCTCGTCTTTTTACCTACTTTATCCTCTGCTGCCTTCACTACTTCATCCCTCAAAGCTATCCATTCTTCTTCTACTGTATTTCTTTCCCCCATTCCTGTCAATTGTTCCCTTATGCTCTCCCTGAAACTGTACAACCTCTGGTTTAGTCTGTTTATCCAGGTCCCATCTCCTTAAATTCCCACCTTTTTGCAGTTTCTTCAGTTTTAATCTACAGTTCATAACAAATAGATTGTGGTCAGAGTCCACATCTGCCTCTGGAAATGTCTTACAATTTAAAACCTGCCTCCTAAATCTCTGTCTTACCATTATATAATGTATCTGAAACCTTCCAGTGCCTTCATGCCTCTTCCATGTATATAGCCTTCTTTCATGATTTTTGAACCATGTGTTAGCTATTATTAAGTTATGCTCTGTCTAAAACTCTACCAGGCGGCTTTCTCTTTCGTTCCTTGCCCCCCATTTCATATTAACCTACTACTTTTCCTTCTCTTGGTTTTCCTACCATCGAATTCCAGTCACCCATGACTATTAAAGTTTTGTGTGCCTTCACTATCTCAATAATTTCTTTTATCTCATCATACATTTCATCAATCTCTTCGTCGTCTGCGAGGCTAGTTGGCATATAAACTTTTACTACTGTAGTAGGCGTTCGGTTCGTGTCTATCTTGGCCACTAAGGCGTTCAATATGCTGTTTGTAGTAGCTTTCCCGCACTCCTATTTTTCTATTTATTATTAAACCTACTCCTGCATTACCGCTATTTGATTCTGTATTTATAACCCTGTATTCATCTACGAGAAGTCTTGTTCCTCCTGCCACCGAACATCGCTAATTCCTATTACATCTAACTTTAACCTATCCATTTCCCTTTTTAAATTTTCTAACCTACCTGCCCGATTAAGGGATCTGACATTCTACGCTCCGATCCGTAGAACGCCAGTTTTCTTTCTCCTGATAACGACATCGTCCTGAGTGGTCACCACCCGGAGATCCGAATGGGGGACTACTTCACCTCCGGATTATTTTACCCAAGAATACGCCATCATCATTTAATCATACAGTAAAGCCGCATGCCCTAGGGAAAAATTACGGCTGTAGTTTCCCCTTGCTTTCAGCCTTTCACAGTGTTAGTGTTACAAGTCCAGATCAGTCAATCATCCAGACTGTTGCCCCTGCAACTACTGAAAAGGCTGCTGCCCCTCAACAGATACCTCTCCATTGTGGATACACCTACGGTACGGCTATCTGTATCGCTGAGGCACGCAAGCCTCCCCACCATCGGCAAGTCCCATGGTTCATGGAGAGGGGGATATCGTGTATTTACAAAAAAATGGCTCTAAGCACTAGAACTTAGAACTACTTAAATGTAACCAACCTAAGGACATCGCACACATCCATGTCCGAAGCAGGATTCGAACCTGCGACCGTAGCAGTCCGGACTGAAGCACCTAGAACCGCTCGGCCCCCAAGGCAGGCGTGTATTTACAAGAGGAATTATTTGATGTGTTTTATCTTCCTGGGTATTCTATGTTTTTCAATGTCGCGCCTGAAAATTCTACCAGCATGGCTTTGCTTTATCGAGAAGGAATCCCGCTGACGGATGTCGAAACGCTAGATGATGGTCGCGGTATAGTCTGTAGTTTTTATGACCACACCTTAATTTTTCTTTACGCTCCGTCTGGATCCGGTCGTTCATCCGATCGCGCGCGGTTTTATAAGGAAGAAATTGTTTATTTACTCCGAAGGAACCCGCTCAAGGTTTTGTTAGGGGGTGGTTTTAATTGCGTCTTACGCCGTGTTAATGACACCCCCAATAATACATTTTGTCGTGAACTTAATGATGTGGTGACGTCTTTGCATTTCCAGGATGCTTGGGTTTGCAGATATCCTACATTGGTGCGGTTTACGTCTTTTACAGCTACTTCAAGTAGCCGATTGTACCGCTTTTATTCATCTGCCCCCATATGTAGGCAGCTTCTATCGATTGATGTAATTCCTGCCAGTTTCACTGATCACTGTGCTGTTTCAATGACCTTTAACGACGTCCCGCAGCGGGTCCATCTTTCGCGCCCTTTATGGAAGCTAAACACTCTTCATCTCACGGACTCCTCTCTAGAAGGCAGCATAGCAGACGTATGGCGGCGGACAACCCAGTCCCAGACGGGTTATTCCTCACTTCTAGAATGGTGGGTTACCTTTGCTAAGCCCCGGATTCGAAATACACTCAAGCATTTTAGCGCTGAAAAGGCGGCTGAAATAAGGTGCACTAGGGAATTTTATTATGTAGTCCTTCGCGATCTTTACGATAATGCTCGTGATGCCCCCTTGAGGGTCGTCGACGTCCGCCTTGTGAAGGCAAAACTCCTCCAACTCAGACGCAGGCCAATGGACGGGTCCCGACTGTGTTCCCAGCCTCGTTCAATCGTATAGGATGAGTTGACCTCTCTCTATCATCTGCTCCGGCTTCACAAGCGATCTCAAAGGACGTGTCTTTCTACCATTCTCTAGGTGCGCGTGAGTGGTCCTCCCAATCTGATATCATGCGTGAACTATACCAGTACTATTCCGAGCTTTATGCTGAAGTGGATTCAGACGGTCCACCGTCTGTTGATTTCGCCTCCCTTCTTGATCGTGTTGTTACACCAGCTCTCCAGGAAGAGTTTTTCTCTGTATTCCATCGCGATGATGTTATTGTGGCTCGTTCTCCCTCCCATAAATCACCTGGCCCCGATGGCCTTCCCAAAGAATTTTAAATTCGATTTTGGCCCCTAATAGGAGATACGAAAATTTCCATGGTAAATGAAGTGTTCCACGGAGGCCTCCTCCAGCCCAGCTTTAAGGTTGCTAAAATGGTCCTGACTCCCAAAAAAAGGCGGGACGTTTGCGTGTGGATCAGGTCCGCCCGATAACCAATTCCAACTATGATTATAAAATAGTGGCTCGAGCGGTCAATAGCCGGTATTGTTGGACTACCATCATCGCGAGCCATCCCCCTCTGCGGGTCCGGGGGTTAGAATAGGCCCGAGGTATTCCTGCCTGTCGTAAGAGGCGACTAAAAGGAGGCCCTCCCCCTCAAGACGGACGGTTCCACGACTAATATTTGCGGTCATTTTGGTTTTTCGCTTCTTCTGGTTGCTTCCTTCCTTTGGTTGGTACTTCTCCATCTCACTGTTTAACTTATTCTTTCCCTTGCCTTCTTCTCCTTGCCTTCTTCCCCTTGCCTTCTTCTCCTTGCCTTCTCTGGTCTCCGCCTCGGCGTTTGAGACAGTCCTTTCTCTCCCTCTCTCCCTTCTTTTTCCTCTTCTTCCTTCCTCCCTGTGCGTGCCTGAAGGCCGACCCACACGTTCGCACGCGTAGCCGGTGACGGGGTAACGCGTAACTCCCCGCCCTGGGTAGACAAGTAGGGCACGCACGTACCCCCTGGTAAAGGCCAGGCCCGGGGAGGGGTGATTGCCTGAGCTGCACCTTCCGACCATGCCGATTAGTCCCTCCGTCCGTTTCTCGGGAGGTGTGACCTGAGGTGTAAACATTCACCTAAGGCGGGAGTGCCCTCTGAGAGGGTCCCCACAAGGAAGGAGCGCGCCATTGGAGACGATGGCAATCATGGGGGATTCCTCCGCAATGGCTTTCTCTTCTTCTTCTCTCTCGACTTCTGCCCAAAAACGGAAACTTGACCAGCCACCAGTGACAAAAGTAGTACCGCCTGCCCCACAGTTCCTCGTAGTTTCTCGATCTGAGGACGGAAAGGATTTTTCCTCTGTCAACCCTTTCGTTATCCAGAAGGGCGTAGATGCTATAGCCGGATCTGTCAAGTCTTGTACCAGGTTGCGTAACGGTACCTTGTCAATTAGAAACTGAGAGCGCCTTTCAGGCACAAAAACTGCTTCGGGCCACACTCCTGTACACGTTCCCCGTCCGAGTGGAGGCTCACCGAACTTTGAATTCGTCTCGTGGTGTGGTATATACTAGATCACTCGACGGATTGACTGACGAGAAGATTCAGTCTTTCCTCGCTGAGCAGGTCGTGGCGGCTGTCCGTATGGTCATGAAAAAGGTCAACAATGACCTTGTACCGACCCGGACACTTATCTTAACATTTGATAGTGTTCAGCTGCCGTCGCGCATCAAAGCGGGCTACAAGGTTATTTCTGTTCGTCCCTAGGTCCCGACACCTACGCGCTGCTACCAGTGTCAGCGTTTTAATCACACTCGCCAGTCTTGTTCCAATGCGGCTAAATGTCACTTGTGGCAGGGAGCCATAGGGTGACTGTCCACCTCCGTCTCCTCGTTGTGTGAACTGTCGCGGTGACCATGCAGCGTCCTCCCGAGACTGTCCTATCTACAAGGAAGAACGCTGTATACAGGAAATTCGGGTCAAAGAGAAAGTGTCCACCTCAGCTGCTCGCAAGCTATTTGCTAGTAGGCAGCCCACGCTACTTTCAGCGGGGAAATACAGTACTGTCCTCGCCTCTCCTCGGACTACCAGGGAGGTGGCGACGCAGACATGCGATCTGACCTTCAGCACTACGGTCGTCCGTTCGGCCAGTGCTAAGATCGCCCGGTCGACGTCTCCTCTTCCTCCCGTCACCCAGCAGACACAAGCACCTTCATCAACTTCTGCCAAGACGAAGACCCAGAAGTCAGATGCACGGGCCTTCAAGAAGGAACCGTCCCGTGCGGACTTCCTACGTACCTCGAACCCTCAGACATCGACCAGTACTTCCACTAAACGACCTTCCATGAAGGCTCTTAGGAAGCACAGTTCACCGCCACGGCGCATTTCTCCTCCTGCACCACCCAGCAGTTGCCGCCCCAGGCCGTCATCCGTTTCGCCTGGCCGCACCGCTGGTAGCCGAACATCTGGCCGTTCACCAGCGGAGGAAGCTCCCCCTCCCGGCCATCTTAACAGGATGGCCGATGAACCTATAGAACCAATGGACGATGACTGTCCGCCTACTGCTAGCGGTGGCAGTGCTCGCTCGAAACCAGGCCCTCAGCGGCCTTCGAGGTGACCCCTTCTTGCACTTCTTTTTCTTTTTCTTCTCACGATGGCACTTATTCACTGGAATAATGGCAGCATTCGCTCCAACCGAGAGGACTTGAAGTTGCTGCTCCGCTTGCACCGTCCGCTCATCGTAGCCCTCCAGGAAACGAAGCTACGCCAATGCGGTCACATTGCCTTGGCACACTGCACCTCTGTGCGTTTTGACCTACCCCCTGTGGCTGGTATTCCGGCTCATGGAGGGGTTATGTTGCTGGTCCGGGATGATATCTACTACGATCCCATCACATTGCACACCGTCCTGCAGGCAGCTGCCGTCCGACTTACTCTCCCCACTTTTACATTTTCCATTTGTACCGTTTACACTCCATCGTCGTCTGCTGTTACCAGGGCAGACATGATGCAAATTATTGCTCAGCTACCTGCACCATTTTTGTTAACTGGAGACTTCAATGCCCACCATCCCCTTTGGGGCTCTCCAGCATCCTGCCCGAGGGGCTCCCTGTTAGCAGACCTTTTCAACCAGCTCAATACTGCCTCAATACTGGCGCCCCTACTTTTCTTTCGGACACAACTCACATATATTCCCATTTACACCTCTCTATATGTACTACCCAACTTGCACGTCGGTTTGAGTGGTATGCACTTTCTGATACATATTCGAGCGACCACTTCCTGTGTGTTATCCATCTCCTGCATCATACCCCCTCTCCGTGCTCAACTAGTTGGATCATCTCCAAAGCAGACTGGGGGCTCTTCACTTCCAGGGCGACCTTTCAGGATCAAACCTTCACAAGCTGCGATAGTCAGGTCGCACACCTCACGGCAGTGAGGGATTTCGTAGGCGCCGCTCTGCTGTTGACCATCTGGTTACCTTGTCGACCTTCATTATGAATACCTTCTTGCGGAAGCGCCCGACCGCGGCTGTGTTCTTTGATTTGGAGAAGGCTTACCTGTTGGAGGGCGGGCATTCTCCGCACCATACATACATGGGACCTTCGCGGTCGCCTCACTCTTTTTATTCGTTCCTTTTTAATGGATCGACAGTTTAGGGTACGTGTGGGTTCTGTTCTGTCAGACACCTTTCGCCAGGAGAATGGGGTGCCACAGGGCTCAGTTTTGAGCGTCGCTGTTTTCGTCATAGCGATCAATCCAATAATGGATTGCCTCCCAGCTGATGTATCAGGCTCCCTTTTCGCGGACGATTTTACCATCTATTGCAGCGCGCAGCGTACATGTTTTCTGGAGCGCTGTCTTCAGCGTTCTCTTGACCGTCTTTACTCCTGGAGTGTCACCAATGGCTTCCGTTTTTCTGCCGAGAAGAGGGTCTGTATTAACTGGCGCTACAAAGAGTTTCTCCCACCGTCCTTACGACTCGGTCCCGTTGCTCTCCCATTCGTGGAGACAACAAAATTTTTAGGTCTTACGTTTGACAGGAAACTTAGCTGGTCCCCACATGTGTCATATTTGGCTGCCCGTTGTACCCGTTCTCTAAATGTCCTCCGTGTTCTCAGTGGTACGTCGTGGGGAGCGAATCGAACCGTCCTACTTCGCCTATATCGGTCGATCGTCCGCTCCAAGCTTGATTATGGGAGCTTCGTATACTCCTCTGCACGACCGTCCATCTTACGCCGCCTCAACTCCATACAACTTCGGGGTTTACGTCTTGCGATCGGAGCGTTTTATACTAGTCCCGTCGAGAGTCTTCGTGCTGAAGCCGGTGAATTGCCACTCACCTACCGGCGCGATATACTGCTTTGTCGGTATGCCTGTAGGCTACTATCAATGCCCGACCACCCATCGTATCGTTTCTTTTTTGACGACTCTCTCGACCGTCAATACGGGTTGTATGTCTCTGCCCTGCTACCCCCTGGAGTTCGCTTTCGTCACCTCCTTCAACACCTTGATTTTTCACTCCCTGCAACCTTTAGAGTGGGCGAGAGCCACACGCCACCTTGGCTCCAGGCTAAGGTTCGCGTTCACCTTGACCTCAGCTCGCTCCCAAAGGAGGTTACCCCCGGTTTGGTATATCACTCCAGTTTTGACGAACTTCGTTCGAAGTTCATTAATATGACCTTCATTTATACAGATGGCTCTAAGACCAATGATGGGGTCGGATGTTCTTTTATTGTCAGGGCACAAAGTTTCAAATACCGGTTCCATGGCCGGTCTTCACAGCTGATCTCTTTGCCCTCTACAAGGCTGTTCTTTACATCTGCCGCCACCGACATTCTGCTCATGTCATCTGCTCCAATTCCCTGAGCGCCATCCGGTTCACTCTTTCGTGCACCGGATCCAACGCTCTCTTCAGCAGCTGGTGGACGACGGTTCTCCGGTTAGCTTTATGTGGGTTCCTGGCCATGTCGGTATCCCTGGGAACGAAGCTGCAGATGCCGCGGCCAAGGCTGCGGTCCTCCAGCCTCGGACAGCTTCTTGTTGTGTCCCTTCATCAGATTGTAGCAGGGTTATTTGTCGGCGCATTTTATCGCTGTGGCATGCCGATTGGGCTGCACTTACAGATGACAGGCTTCGGGCCTTGAAACCTCTTCCCGCGGCTTGGACGTCCTCTTCACGCCCTTCTCGGCGGGAGGAGGTCGTTTTGGCCCGGTTACGAATTGGACACTGCCGGTTAAGCCATCACCATCTGCTGACGGCTGCGCCGGCGCCGTTCTGCCCATGTGGGCAACTGCTGACTGTCCGCCACATTTTAAGGTCCTGTCCGGATTTTAATACACTGCGTCTTGATCTTGGCCTGCCATGTACTCTGGATGCCATTTTAGCGGATGACCCAGGAGCAGCTGCTCGCGTTCTTCGTTTTATCAACTTGACAAACCTGTCTAATGACATTTGATTATGCTGTTTTTTTAATCCTATGCCTGTCAATCTGGCTTTTATCGTGTTTTCCCTTTTAGTTGCTGTTTTAACCTTGTGCCTCGCGGTGCATTCCTAACGTAGTCTGGGCGCTAACGACCATTGTAGTTGTGCGCCCTAAAACCACAAAAAAAAAAAAAAAAAAAAAAAAATCCCGAGCCATCAAAGTTATCTTCCGGGTCGTACTCTCCTGACTCCCGTTGCTGAATGTGGAGATTTAATTTCGCTTGCTTCCACCATTCCTGTACCAAGCGCTTTGCTTTTCATTGATTTTCACTAAGCGTTCGACCGCGTCAATCATAGATTCCTTATGCGAGTATTGACGACTGTTGCTTTTAACAATGCTGCACGACAGCTGTTTAGCTTTCTAATCACTGGTATTCGGGCGTCCATTGACGTAAATGGCCGTCTTACTTCCCTTATTGCTGTGTGTCAGGGCGTCCTTCAAGGAAGTCCATTATCAGTGTCGCTCTGCGTGCTGTTTCTGGAACCATTATTGCGAACTATATCTGCTCGTGTGAGTGGCTGGTCGCTGCTGGGAGAAACGTTTCCTGTTCGTGCATATGCTGATGTTATGGTTCTTCTCCGTACCCATGATGCTATACCACTGCTGAAGGAAATTTTGGATGCCTTTTCTCGTCTTACGGGAGCGCGGATTAATGACCAGATATGTCGTTTATTCAGTTTGCGAGGATTCGACGCTGTTGAAATTCCATGGGCCTCGAAGGTCACCCGATATCGATCGTTGGGTGTTATAATTGACACCTGTCCGCTAAAGATGGCTAAGATAAACTGTAAGTCTATCACGGATAAGATTCAGGGTACAATCATTGAACACGAGCTTCGCTCCCTCTCACATCTTCATAAGGTTCGGGCCATGAAAACGTAAGTGTTAAGTAAGGCTTATTTTGTTGCACAAATCTTTCCACTTCCCCGCAAGTTGCAAAGTTTAACTGGCAGGTTTATCTGGCGCCACTCTGTATTTAGCATGCGTTGTGGGGTCATGGCGCGGCTTCGTTTGCAGGGAGGTTTGGGCCTCCCTGACATTCGGGTTAAGGCATCTGCCTTATTCATCCGTCGCACCGTGTTGACGTGTCAACGCACTCTCCCAGTCACTTACGGCTCGCCTTTATGACTGTATCCGACCGGCGAGTTTAACACCTCCAGTAGATATTGGTAGGATTAGTTATAAATTAAGGCACATCATGGATTTGTTTCTTGAGGTCAGTTATTTAGGAGTAAATATCCTTTCCCTAGCGAATCTCTGCCTAAAAATGCTGTTAAGCCGCTGGCCAGTTTTCTTATAGTCTTCCACCTGTGGAAGCCCTGTCTCCAAACGAACTGGAAGATTGTTTGGTCTAACATCAGTCTCCCGATTTTCCCGATGGAAGTGGGGACCTCGTCGTACCAACTTGTCCATGATATTGTACCTACCAACGAGCGACTTTTTCGTATTGGCCTCAGTGTAAGGGATCGCTGCAACCGTTGCCATGAAACTGATACATTATCAAAATGGTTCAAGTGGCTCTGAGCACTATGGGACTCAACTGCTGTGGTCATCAGTCCCCTAGAACTTAGAACTACTTAAACCTAACTAACCTAAGGACATCACACACAACCATGCCCGAGGCAGGATGCGAACCTGCGACCGTAGCAGTCGCACGGTTCCGGAATGCGCGCCTATAACCGCGAGACCACCGCGGCCGGCGATACATTATCTCATCGTTGATTTCCTGCGGTCATGACCATTGGAGATGACTTCACCGACAACTGGCTTTTCTCCTCAGGACGTCGGAGACGGCTATCTCGGGGGAGATTCTCGTGCGCCCCGATTCGACCATCTTTCCTCGATCGAAGAACAATACCGTCATGTGGCTTGTTGGCCATTATGTCTACTACGTGATGGTGAGTGGATATGACGCAGATCCGTGTGCCTTTTCCCAATATATGGCCAATATATGGCCAATATATGACATTGGACGAGGCTCAGGATGCCCCGTTATTATGATTTTTTTCCAATATGTTGTATCGTGTGTTTCATCGGCAAGGTGTTGGATGAGTTGCCTTTGTTATTTTCTTTATTTTTGTGGACACTTCTATGGATTTAAATGTTCCACGATGTAGAAGTGACGGAAGAATGTGTGGGCACGTTAAAATTGACGCCCCGTTCCTTCCTATACGTTTTTCTGATTTCACCCTTTTGTTTTTGTCGAAATGATTTCTTTTGTTTTATTTTAATTGATTGCTTTCAATAAGTGTTTTGGAAAAAACGAGAATATTTTCGCTTTTTGAAGGAATGCACTGCCATTTGAGTATAGATTTCGGTGTGTTTCCTGTGTCGAAGAAAAAAAAGGGGGGGGGGGGGGAATAGGCAGCGTGATAGATTGATAAATTATTGCATTTCATGGTTGGCTGGTTCATAAAAAAAAAAACCTCCCTGGTGCCAATATTATTTCTCTTTTTTGACTTTATTAAACTTTTTGTCTGTGTCGTGGTATTAAATAAAAAAATTGTTGCCTGGAGGGTCGTAACTTAAAAACTCACCTGAACTGTAAAATTATAATGTCTATATTCGGTTCGAGTAAAAAGAAGAAAAAAAAGGTGGCAATCGAGCGAGACTCCCGTCCAGGCGACCCTGGTTCGAGACCTGTCTATACTACTTTTGTTTCCTTTTTTTTTCAAATGCCTTAATTTATGATTAATCATGAAAATTCCGCAAGGAATTGATTAAAAGGAATTACAAGCCTCTATAAATCAAATTTACAAATTGAATTTCTCATTTTGTTTCAATCTTCTGCGTTTTTTATTTTAACAGGAAATTAACCGTAATGTATTTTCTTGAAACATTATATTATTGTTCAATTTTTTACTTGTATTTTTAATTTTGTTCCGTTCAGGTAGGAATATTAAAAAAATATCAACTAATGAGGGATTACAAATATGTTTCATTTAATGGAAAGTTAATCGATATGTCCTATATTTTGACGAGTACCTTCCGACAGATGATACTTGTCACAAAAACAATCAAAACATTTCTCCTTTCGACACCACGAACATTGTCCGAATGCACATTTATTTTCGTCGCAATCGCATGTGCATTGACGTTATGGAATTCATCTTTTTGCGATCGATCTAGCTTCGCGGCACGCCAGGCATATCTGTAACAATATTAACGATGAACTTGTAGAATATCTGAAAATCCAAGCAAGCTATCCGAAAATTGAAAATAATGCTTTATTGAAGTGCCTTATCATATTTTTATATATCGGAGCCTACAGTTGGTCATGTACCTGCGAATGGATTTTTACCATATCCTCCCTGGATGTAATTTCTACGTTCTGTTGCAATAGGTACGGAGCGTTTTGGAAGTCTTCGTTGACCCACTATGGATCGTGGAACTATGCAATAATTTACCAACAGCCGCATGATTTGTAGAAGTTTATTTTATTTTATGAATTTCTATGTGCTACCAGTTTCGGCATTACATTGATGCTATCTTGCAAATTGCCTCAGTCTGTGTCGCTTGGCCAGCCAGCTGTTGCAGCACGATTTGATTCACGGATCCAGTTATATGGCTCCTCCCGTGTATAGCGATTTTACGACTATGACGAGTGGGGCCTGAAGATGGATGGCATCAATGTGATGCCGAAACTGGTAGCACACACAAGTTCATAAGGTAAAATAAACTTCTACAAATCACACGGCTTTTGGTAAATTATTGCATCAAGACGTTTTGGAAGTGGCGATTGTAATTCTTTACTTGGCGATCAAAATATGCATCGCTTGATTGACAAAACGGTGTACATCGCAGTGGTATCACTGATAGAGTACAAGTTGGTACGCCATCTTGATTGTTAAATTTCATTTGATGCAAGTCCGTGGAGGTTTGCCCACCCCACGAGTCAACGATGTAGAGGAATTGATTATTTTCCACGTATGATTGAATTACTTCATCCAAAAACTCTTCGTACGTTTGTTTATACAGTTTCCTGGACTTTGTCGATGTGATGTGAACATTCTGGTATTTCTCCATATATCCGTCGACGTCTTTTCGGACTCGGGGGTCGAACGTTCCAGTCACTTCTTGCAGGCAAACAAATACTTCAGGTAGCAGTTTTCCAGACAATGTGATCGCATATTGCGCAGTATATGAGTGCGTCAGTTTAGTTATTTGTCCCACAGCAATTTCGGTGACTTTTTCGCCTTATGGGACAAAGTGCGCCTGCTGATTATTTTATATTCACATCCTGTTTGAGCTGTATTTATGATATAATCAGGGTTGAATCTCGTGATTATATTGCTTGTTTGCTGCTGATATTTCGTAGCGATTTCCAGAAGCTCGTCCAAAGTTCTCTTGTCTTTCTCGCTGACATATTTTGTTACAAGGCGTTGAGATATCCGATGCATCGATCTGAAGCGACGAACCCAAGATTCCGACGCATTGAAGTCAAAATTTCCATCCAGAAATTGAAAAGCAGCAACTATTGACTACTGTTGAAGCGTCCGTGTTGTTACGCGGCCTGCTGTCCGGTCTCTCGCCTCGATAAACCGGTCGTAAACATACGAATTGATTACTTCCAGTTTATCATTTCGCGCCCCTCCTACTGCGATTTGGAATCTCCACTTTGACAACTGGGTTTTGCTTTGCAACAATCTCGTTGAACCCAGAATGAGATTTTCACTCTGCAGCGGAGTGTGCGCTGATATGAAACTTCCTGGCAGATTAAAACTGTGTGCCCGACCGAGACTCAAACTCGGGACCTTTGCCTTTCACGGGCAAGTGCTCTACAATCTGAGCTACCGAAGCACGACTCACGACCGATCCTCACAGCTTTACTTCTGCCAGTGTCTCGTCTCCAAACTTTACAGAAGCTCTCCTGCGAACCTTGCAGAACTAGCACTCCTGAAAGAAAGGATACTGCAGAGACATGGCTTAGCCACAGCCTAGGGGATGTTTCCAGAATGAGATTTTCACTCTGCAGCGGAGTGTGCGCTGATATGAAACTTCCTGGTAGATTAAAACTGTGTGCCCGACCGAGACTCTAATTCGGGACCTTTGCCTTCGAGTCTCGGTCGGGCACACAGTTTTAATCTGCCAGGAAGTTTCAATCTCGTTGAATGTTATTGTAACGTTTTCAATGGCCACGTTGGATGAAGTTGTGCCGTCTCCACGGCCTTGTCTTCCACTGCATATGGGATTCTGGTCCGCTCATCTCCATCATGTTCTTCATTAGAATACGAAGAAATACGTGTTATTTCTGTTTTTCGTTCTTTGCGTGCGTCACTTTCGTCGTGGCTTGCTTCGGAATGACTCGCAACCTCTTCATTGTCGGAAAATTACACTTCTTGGTCCGTGAATGTCATAGCCCCGTACATGTCCAGAAATCGTTTGAACATTTCTCTGCCAATTAATAAAGATCTTTCGCTGATGTTGGAGCTCACTGATTCCAGTATAAAGTTCTTTTTGATAAGTAACTGCCGTAAACAATGTATTGCGTCTGTTAACTCCTGCCGTTTTTCATTGTTAGGTGGAGCCCACAAAAGACCCCCTTGGTCTTCCACCAAATGTTTAATAATTGCACTCAGTGACAACTCGTGATCAACTTGCACTTTGCTCCATATTAAAGGATAAACGTCTGCACATGTCAAAGCCAAGCTTTCACCTGACGAGAAACGTTTATTCGGCAGTTATAACCGTTGCTACTCACGTACACAGACAGTAGAGTCCCTTTTATTCGTGGAACGGCAGGTACAAATAGGGGAACGCGACGTCGCGTCAACGATCTGCCAGGTATAAAATTTTCTAAGACCCTGTCCCAACATTTGTATGATGTGTTTATAACTATTTTCGAAGAAAAACTTTAGCAAACTCAATTTTTTTGGTAAATAGCCAAATTTATGTATGCCAATGTATTTATTACGGTTAATTTCCTGTTAAAATCAAAAAACGCAAAAGATTGAAACATAATGTGACATTCAATTTGTAATTTTGATTTATAGAGGCTTTTAATTATTTTTAATCAATTTTTTGCAAAATTTTCATGAGTAATTATAAACGAAAACAAGCATTGGATAAACAAAAGGGACGGGAGTCTCGCTCGCTTGCCGGTTTTTTTTCCATTGTAGATTGTTGTGTTTGTGCGTTGCGGACGTCACATGACATCCGTTCATGTTCGTCTGTTGATCCTTCCACTCAGCTTTTTATTACAGAAGCTAACCATCTCTCTGACCGAATACGCTGAGCTACCGTGCTGGCAAACTCGCTCACTTGCCACAATAGTGAAACTTTTGTGCATATAAAGAGCTGCCCAAACTTTTAACAATTTCAAAAATGAGGCCGCATTGGCACCTACAATTTTAGGGTGTGATAGGTTCCTACCCACACTATAATCAGGCGAAGTGGGGCTCATAACTAGATGCACCTCACAGAAAGTCCCCTCGTTAGAATGAAAATATTTCTGTTTATTGCAAAAGAAAGCAACTGATTTTCTAAAACGTTCTGTCATACACAGCTTGAACTAGGTCACGTCGACAAAATCACATGGAAGAACTGACAGCGACGTATATCGCAAGGCAGTAAGATCCCTTGGCTTTTGGTTTGGCATCATTGCTTTAGTTTTAATGTAATATACGAGTAATTGCTGTTGTTTGATATTAACATGAAAAGGATTCCAGATACAGGGAAAGAACCTGTTCTTGGGCAACTACTTCTATAATGACCAAGAGGCATTAAATGATCTTCAAGCATATGTGTTCCAGCAGCGGTATGAAGAAAATGATAGTAATAATAACGGTAATAATCGAATTATCCGGTAACTTCACACTTCACAGTGGATTTTCTATGGCGTCATATCGAGGCTATGATGCCTAGGAGAGTCTTTACATCCTGCTGACGTGAGAATAGCATAAGCTCTGCATCAGAAGCTTGCTTCTACTAAACCATTTAATAGACTCGCATTTTTTCCACCGTTCAATCGCAATAACATGTAAGGTGCGTACCTAATCGGAATTTATGGTAACACGTTGCCATTATGCAGTAGCAAACACTTGAGACTTAAGAGTGAAGGAATCGGTGAACAATACCCACTGATCATTTTTATAGTCAATGTCCACAGCTGCCATTACTTCCTGTACATCACTGCAAAATACCAAGTTCTTCACACTTTAGAAAAATGAAAGGAATGACATATGGCGGTTACGGCACGCTGTCACAGTTACCGTTTTACGAAGACAATTCCACTGTTGTAGTCTTGACACCAACAGTGCAGCATTACCTTCCGCCAATCCCTGATCTCTGAGCAGGACACGTGTTTTTTGAATCTGTGTGCACTCATCGTTGCACACAAAGTGAGGATCTTTCGTAGAAGTGGGTTTTGAGGGTGACGGCGCAGCACTAGTTTCAGTACAGCCCCCGCCACTACGACTAGTGAAGAGCAGAGACAGCGCTGAGAGAAGCAGTTCGCTGACCGGGCCTCCCTCCAGGACAGCGGCGGCCCCTGCGTGCAGGTGGAGAGGGCGCGCGTGACGAGAGCAGCTCCAGGGTGAGCGGCTCGTCTACCAGCGTCAACGTCAGCCACTTGGACACCAGTTCAGGAGCTGAGAGACCAGCAGTCACAGCAAACACTGATTATTTCGTATGTCGCCATTTGCCTGTTACTCATCTGTGTAATTGCCAAATTTAGGTGTTGTATTTGATTAGCTGTAAAAAAACTCATCAGTACGAGTCGTTGGATCGTTTGCCTGGGATTCCTGCAGACTGCAACGACAGTCAGTGGCGGGACGGGAGCAGGCCGTGTGTCTCCGTGCCGTGCGCGACTGGTCGCGTGGCCGACGCTGTGTTGGCTCCCACGGCACGGAAGGAAGACTGTCTGCTGATGGAGTTGTTACACCAAAGTAACAGCTACGCACACGGTTTGATCGCTTTCGCCAGGTTGTGGGTATAGTAAAGCCCACGGACGATCTTTTGCGGTTCAGCCACTAATGAAGACTGCAGACCCAAGATATGAAACATACGTAAGGAGCCTAGGGTTTGTCCTGGTCCCCGGTTTCGCAGTCAAAGTACAGTGTGTACGCCCTCCTAGGACACGGCGTTATTGGCCTCCTTTGCGATTCCATCGTATCGAGTCCGCAAATGAGGCCAAACTGTGAGCGCCGTTTTCGCACTTACGAGACGTATCGGAGCACGGCGATGGCGATGACCACGCGCACTAACTATTCTTCAGTAACTCTTTCTTCCAGCTGAATACAGCTCGTAACAGACAAACTACACTTGCATCAGATGTTCTTTCGGACATGATCCTCTTCAGAGAGGATGCACTCACTTTGCCCGAGCTCTTACGGGAATCGGTACACTGACTGCCGCGAGTAATGACTTTAGTAGGCAGGGCCACTACACATGTAGTGTGTGGACAGTAAGTGGGAAACGTGGGTCTCACGAGCAACGTGACCCTGCAGTCGCACTATCATATGTGTCCTCGATGGCTCAGTCGGATAGAGCGTCTGCCATGAAAGCAGGAGATCCCGGGTTCGAGTCCCGGTCGGGGCACACATTTTCAACTGTCACCGTTGATATTTAACACGCCTGTAAGCAGCTAATGGTCTGGATTTCAATGTAATTTCATAGATGAAATATGCTCCGCTCCTTCCTTCCCCTCTCGCTTGTCTCTACGAGGCCGGGCTAAGGACAGCGGGATTTCGAAGCGTATGTGGGAAGCAATTGACAGTGAATGCCAGTCGCCTTTCGGCACGCTAGCGGCACGGACGTCTTGTTTACGTCCTCGCCGCGCAGCTCGCTCGCGGAGTTGTTTACGTGATTCTGCCGTCTTAGCGCGCTATATTTCATTCGACAGAGAATGGCTTATGCCCACCGAAAATCGACACTGAAGATTAGCTTTGCACCTGAATATGCCCGACCAAAAGCACTGGAAATCGAACAGTTTATCAGAGATGAAGTCAAGATTGACTGCAACGATCTTGTTGGCATCCACCTTTCTATAGTGAGCAGTGTGGTATACGTGAAATTGGTCAACGAAGACATATGTGAAAAAATTCTAGATGCAACTCGAAGTGGTATTAAGTTCCGTCACTCTGATAGACACATCGGTGACGTAACTGTGGAACATGCGGGACTTGGACTGCGCACGATACGTGTTTTTGAACTCCCTTTCGAGGTGCCTTCAGAGGTAGTGGTATCTGCATTCCATCCATATGGAAAAGTGATTAGCCACACAGCTGAGAAGTGGGTTCAGTTCACTACATACCCGGTTCTCAATGGAGTACGGCAGATCCGCATAGAACTAACCAAACATGTGCCGTCCTACTTATATATTTGTGGCTGCCGTGCAATTATTATTTATGATGGACAGCCGAAGACATGCTCGGGATGTGGCAAAGAAGGACACCACCGTTCCAGCTGTCTGCAGCGCAGAATCACACAGTTACCGCCTGGGGACCTGCCGGCCACGACCGCTCCGACGTCGCTACCGCTGACGTTTGTCGAAGCTCTCCATAGCGACCCCCGACCGCGAACACCACTGGCTCCTACTACTGGTACATCGTCGTCTCCGGTACTGCCTCAGGCTGTTGCGGACGGACCGACGCCCTTGCCTCCTCCTCCCGACGTGTGCAGTGGTGAGCAATCTCAAGGACAGGGGATGGCCCTTGACTCCATGATTGTGCCTACCGATGCTTTTGTGCCTGAACATCCGGATCCCCAGGCGTCTTCGGACACTGAAGATCACGTGCGCAAGCAACGGTCGCCGAAGAGACGTCGGAAACGGCGGATCGCCCCGTCTGACACCTCAAGACGATGAAGATCAAAATTATCAAGTTGTTCCCCCGAAGGACGAATCCGTGGTGGAAGCACCAACTTGCACTCCGTCGGACGTACAACCGTCCTTGCATGCACCAGGCGCTGTACCTATGGACGTTGAACAACAGCTGAGCCAGGACAACTCTTCCACCACCGACGTGACACTGCCTTCGGACTCTGCTGGTACTCCACTGGACGCACACCATCCACGCACCCTTGCGTGGTCTGACGATGTAGCCGACGAAACACCAACTAGTGAGACAGCCGCGAATGCCGCTGCTCCAGCCCACGACTCCTAATCGACAGGGTTACAGGATGGGGATGTGCAGCCTACTGGGACAACATTCTTGTTCGCTGCTGCTCTTCGTGCCTCCATGAGCGTCCCTGTAGTCCCAATTCTACGACAAGCTTACAGGATTGGCTCCATCAATGTCAACACCATTGGCACCCCTGTCAAACTACAATTGCTCCGTGATATGTTGAGGGCGTCGGACCTAGATGTTGCCCTTTTGCAGGAAGTTCGCCTGGCGACGTTTCCTAATGTCTATGGCTATGTTTCCTACCTCACGCCGTGTGCCGACGGTGGCAGTGGGACAGCTATTCTTTTAAAGGAAGGCATTGATGTAGATGACGTGATTTACCTACCATCGGCTAGGGGTCTTGCTGTGACTTTCCACGGTGTTCGAGTCATCAATGTTTACGCTCCCTCGGGCACGGCCAAGCGACGGGAGCGGTCGCGATTCTATTCAGAACAGATCGCTCCTTTGTTTGTCGGACGCTACGACCATATTGTTCTTGGCGGCGACTTCAATTGTGTGTTATCCCAAAAGGACCAACATCCCCATTTCAACACATGCCAGGAACTCAAGCTGCTTGTGCATGAACTGAAACTCACCGATACTTGGGACCGCGTGCATGGCGATCGGCCTGGGTATACGTACGTCACCAGCCATTCAGCAAGTCGTCTTGACCGTATCTACGTGTCCCCAGGACTCGTAACTGCCACGCTTGACGCTGAGTTATGGCCTACCGCCTTTTCCGACCATATCGCCTACATTTGCACTGTTTCGCTCCAGAGGCAGAAGGTGTGGCGCGGTCGAGGCCTGTGGAAGCTGAATGTGGCCCATCTCAAGGATCCGGAATGTAGGCAGGTCGTAGAGACGACGTGGAACAACTGTGTGAGACGCCTTCCAGCGTATCCTTCAACACTTCGGTGGTGGATCGACTGCGCCAAGCCTGCTTTACGTCGTTCTATGATGAATTACGGTCGCGATAAAATGTTATGGCACCGACATACCATGGAATACTATTTCACAATTCTCCGGGAACTCTCAAACCTTGCCCCCTCAGTTCAACGACAGGTTGAAATTCAACGTATTAAGGCGAAGATAATTTCTCTTATGCGTCACCGCCTTGAAGGCACAGTAGTACGCGCAAGATGTCACGAATGTGTACCAGGAGAGCTCCCGTCCATGCATCATGTTATCCGAGAGAAGCAGCGGTGTCGTAGAAAGTTGATCAACGCCCTCGACATGCCAGATGGTCGTCGATTGACGTCCCAGAATGACATCGTAAGAGCCTTTGTGGATCACTACAACGAGTTCTATGCAGCAGAGGACCGGAACGTGGCGGTAATGTCTGATGTCCTCCGTTCCTTGACAGATACCCTGGACGAGTCTGTTGCGGAGATTCTCACGGCGACAATTACGGCTGATGACGTCGCCGATGCTCTTCATAAGGGTGCGGCAAACAAAGCCCCAGGTCCAGATGGGTTCCCGCTGGAGTTTTACCACACATTTCATGACATCATGGGCTCACGCTGGACGGCGATGTATGAAGAACTGATGAACCCTGACTTTCCTCTCCCACCCGAATTCGTAGAAGGCTTGCTTATCCCGGTCCCCAAGCCATCGGGAGGTCGAGGAGTGGAACATTACCGGCCGCTGACCATGTTAAATTGTGACTTCAAGATTTTTACCCGGATTCTTGGCGCTCGCATTAGGCGCGTCGTCCCTCAAGTTATCTCTCTGGATCAAACGTGCTTTGGAGGTGATAGTAACATTCAGACGGCACTCAGCGATTACCGTGACGTTATAGCCCTGACCATGACCTGTCGCAGTCGTGGTGCCTTAGTGACAGTGGACTTCGACCACGCCTTTGATAGAGTGAG
Source organism: Schistocerca gregaria (assembly GCF_023897955.1). Classification (NCBI taxonomy): domain Eukaryota; kingdom Metazoa; phylum Arthropoda; class Insecta; order Orthoptera; family Acrididae; genus Schistocerca; species Schistocerca gregaria. Next base: position 32,398,205 of record NC_064928.1, read on the forward strand.
TCATGACTTTCTCGAAAACGTACTCCGACGGATGGCCTTTCCCCACAGGTTTATACACCTCGTCTTGCGGCTTCTCCGAGGTGCCACGTCGCGGGTGCTGGTCAATGGCCGTGTGGCGGGCCCTATTAACGTCATGCGGTCGGTCCGTCAAGGATGTCCGCTGTCGATGCTGCTTTTCGCCATTGCCCTTGAGCCACTATTACACGGTTTGAGGAGCCGGTTGACAGGCATAACAATGAGGGGGACTTCTTTCATCTGCCGCGCCTATGCAGATGACTTGGTGTTCTTGGTTCTATCGGAGGATGAAGTGCGAGAGGCACTGGCGTGGATCAACCAGTACGGGGCTGCTGCGGGCAGCCGTGTGAACCTGACGAAATCTAGTGCTATGTCCGTCGGTAGAGGCCTTCCAGCTGAGAGTGTGGCACCATTGCCATTAGTGGACAAGCTCAAATGTTTGGGGATCACCTTCACGCGGGATATACAGCGCACGATCTCATTTAACTACAAACGCCTGCTTCAAGCTATCCGCACGAACGTTCGTGGCAACCTCCTGAGAGCATTGGACATGTTACAAAGGGTGGATTTTGTTAACACTCATCTAGTCTCGCGACTACCCCATTTAGCACAGATTTTACCGATGCCAAAGGCAATGGCACACAGACTTCAGGCGGCGTTCGGCTACTTTGTTAGCGCGGGTCTTATCTTCAAAGTCCGCTACGACACGCTGACACTTCCTCCTCGAGATGGCGGCCTCGGCCTTGTCAACGTCCGAGCGAGAGCAGCTGCCCTTTATGTAAGTACGATGGTTAAATCGTGGATCCGCCGCCGAAACGGATTATCGGGAAGCCTGATTGATGAAGTGGCCCCTCCCTCTCGAGTGGCACCCGTTGCAGTGGCCCATATTTCTTCCCCTCTCTCACATATCCGGACCTTTTTCATCGAATACAGTTATGTCCATGCCGACTTGCCTAATACCAGACCCCCTATGGCACGTGATGTTTACCGAATCATGATGAGAAATCACACTCGGAATGTTGTGGAAAGGCGATATCCTACGATCGCATGGCCCGAGGTATGGCGTTCTGTACACCATATATACCTAGACACGAGCGCACGTGCGACCTGGTATTTGGTCGTTAATGGAAAATACATGACACAACTTCGTCTACATGCCATAAAAATGACAGATTCGCCGCTGTGTCCTCGCTGTCAAACGCTTGATACGGACGAACATCGACTGATGTGTGGATCTTCTGCAGAGGTGTGGCAGCTGATTCAGAAGATGCTTGCCTTTCTTCTACGTACGGCTCCCCATGCCATTACACCGAAATCTCTTCTGTTCCCAGATGAGACATACTTCCCAAGTACGAAGACCAACGCTGTGATCTGGATAAAAGGTCTCTCGATCTCTTATTTGTTCCATGAAGGTGATAAGAGTGTTCTTGATTTTTGGACATTCCTGCAAGATCGCTTTACTTTTCTCATGCACCATCCGCGATACCGTCAGTACTATGCCAACTTTTTGGGTAGTGCCTTCTTCGATCCCCCCTGCAGCTGGGGTGTCCCAGGTATGAGAAGATGACTTCAATGAGAGTGTGTAATACCAGGACTCAGTCCCATGTACCGGAAAATGCAATATTCTTCGTGAAGACGTGCCTGGAACATGCCTGACTGCCTTGAGATTCGGTGTGCGTCTACCCACAAGTTGGCGGGACGCGGATGCTGCTTTGTCTGTTCTGCCAGGAGGGCGTTTTCTTTAATTTCTATAATTCCCTTTCTATTTTATATGTTACTGATGGTAATTCCACATAATTTTTTTTTTCGCCTGGAGGGCGTCCTATGTGATATGAACAAATATATGTAAAATAAATAAATTAATTCATAAAAAAAAAGTTGGTAGAGCACTTGCCCGCGAAAAGCAAAGGTCCCGAGTTCGGGACTCGGTCCGGCAATTAAAAAAAAAAAAAAAAAAAAAGTCGGATAGAGCGTCTGCCATGAAAGCAGGAGATCCCGGGTTCGAGTCCCGGTCGGGGCACACATTTTCAACTGTCACCGTTGATATTTAACACGCCTGTAAGCAGCTAATGGTCTGGATTTCAATGTAATTTCATAGATGAAATATGCTCCGCTCCTTCCTTCCCCTCTCGCTTGTCTCTACGAGGCCGGGCTAAGGACAGCGGGATTTCGAAGCGTATGTGGGAAGCAATTGACAGTGAATGCCAATAGGATGTAATTAGACTCAAGTGGATATTCGGACCCATATTAATAACTGCCTTTGCGACACTCTGGTCCTACAGTTCAAAGGAAGTGTGCAGGCAAAATGGCTACAGCCATCCCTGCTCTACTGAGTCAATATCACGGCAAAATGCTTACGTTTAGGAAACGGGGAGAACCAGTGACTCTGGAACCTCCGAACGCCGTTAGCGTGTGTCAACAAATTTATTCGGACACACGCAGTTGTCCTGCAGCGCAGCCAAGGACAGTGCGGGCACAAACATCCAGGGAGACAGTGTGCTGTGCAGAGCCGGAGTAACGATGGCCCGCTTAGGAAGAGAGATCGCATTCGAAGAGGAGCAGCTAATAATTTTTCGCCATGCTTTGGGCAAAAGTTGTCGTAAAATTCCTGAAATGTTGAAAATGAAGTAGACTTTCCGATATCATCAGAAGATTCCGGGAGGAAGATACAATTGACAGTCTACTGCGTATGGGACGTCCAAGAACGTTTTCTTTGTAAGAATAGTATTATCTAGTCGGAAAAACTGAAAAAGGACCCCAAGTTAAGTGCTCCAAAACTCAGTACTGAGTTTACCAAATACACCGGAAACGAAGTGTATACCGCAACGATACAGAGGGTGCTCAAAAGAGGTTACTTCCACGGCCGTATTGGAAGACGGAAGACCTTCATAAGTAAAATAAATCAAAGAAACAGAAAGCTGTTTGTCAAAGAGCGCTATAGAGACAACACCACGTGGTGGAATGACGTTTTACTTGCTGATGAGGCTAAATTTAATATATTTCAATCTGATGGAAGGATAACGGTTCGACGGTGACATAATTCTGAGCTTCAAGAGAAAAATCTCTAAGCAACTGTGAAGTATGACGGTGGACATGCGTGCCGATGAATGGAGTTGGTGAACTGGTTGACGTTAAGCGTAAGATCGACCAATTACAGTACCTCGGAATACTGAGGGACAATTTGCAACGGTCAAAACATAAGGATTGGAGAACATTTTAAGATTCATAGGGATAACGGCCGAAAAATACGCCTGGAATGTGAGGATGTGGTTATTCTTTAACTTTCCAAAGGTGCTTCATCCACTCCCTCAGTCACCAGACTGGAATTTGATTCAAAATCTTTGGGACAAACCTGATAAAGAAATAAGGAAAACACCAATCACATCTAGAGAACAATTTGTAAGCTGGCTGTTTAGGTTTTTTTATTGGTAACGCCACGTAGCGCTCTGTATGAAGATAACTGACTGTGCTGTGTGCAGTCTGTGGCTGGTTGGCATTGTTGCAGTACTCGCCATTGTAGTGTTGGGCAGCTGGATGTGAACAGCACGTAGCGTTGCGCAGTTGGAGGTGAGCCACCAGCAGGGGTGGATATGGGGAGAGAGATGGAGGAGTTTTGAAATTTGTAGGACTGGATATCATGAACTGCTATATATATAATTACTGAACACTAGTAAGGTAAATACATTGTTTGTTCTCTATCAAAATCTTTCATTTGCTAACTGTGCCTATCAGTAGTTAGTGCCTTCAGTAGTTTGAATCTTTTATTTAGCTGGCAGTAGTGGCGCTCGCTGTATTGCAGTAGTTCGAGTAAGTGATTTGTGAAAGGTATAGGTTAATGTTAGTCAGGGCCATTCTTTTGTAGGGATTTTTGAAAGTCAGATTGCGTTGCGCTAAAAATATTGTGTGTCAGTTTAAGCACAGTCATGTATAATTTTTCTAAGGGGACGTTTCATATGTCGATCCTTAGCCGAGGATACCTCACTGGAATCTTCTGATCTTTTCTTGTAGTTTGTGTAATTAGTGTAGCTATTGTTTATTGCTAGGCTGTAATTGTAGAGAGAATCTCTTTTGTAGTTGCAGCCTTTCATTGTACAGTAAAATAGTTGTGGCACACATGTAAATTTGCACCAAGTATTTCGCAGCTGCGCTTGCAATTAACTAGATATTATTTTCAGTGCTATGTTGATGTGTTCTCTTATTTTTGCTCTTCAAATTTTGTTTTTCTGTGTTGTCGTGTGAAATATTGTGACAATAATGGCGTGTGAAAAACGTAATACTAGGCTCCTAAGTAAACTGAGAAATGACAATGAAGACGAAAGCAGTGTGTTAGCGCCACCATGTAATGAATTAACTAATGTTCAAAGTAGTAATTTGGTAACTGTGCATAGGGAAATGGAGCGGGCGTCAAATAATGGAGTAGACAGTGAAACAGGTAGTGAACAGGAAGCATTATCGATCGATCGATCGGCAACAGCTCGCCTCATGATTCCGAAATGACAGGACACAATCTTGCAAATACTGTCGATTCAGATTTTGCGTCCTCACCGTTTTCTCAAATAAATCATGACACATTTTCTGCTTTTCAAAATGCGAATATTGTCGGTTCAAATGCACTGCCGAATAGCACTGAGGAACATGTTTCAGACACCAGTGCACTGTTATTACAGTTAATGCAACAAATGGGACAAAGGCTACAAAAGTTAGACACAACGCTTGAACAAAATCAGAAACAAATGGGACAAAATCTTCAAAAGTTAGACACAATGGAACAAAAGCTTCAAAAGTTAGACTCAGTGGAACATACGCTTGAAGAAACACGTGAATATTTAACTACTGAGTTGCATAAAATAGAATCGAAATGTCAAAAAGTCTGTAATGACTTAAAAACACAAATTTGTGTTTCCACAAGCATGGCTTCATCCATTCTCTCATTGTTTTCCTCCCAACTGGTCATTGGAGCACAGATTAGAATTTATGTGTGGCTATTTGGAGAATGAACCAGCTGTAAGAATGCGATCGGTCATTCATGATTGTCACAGTGAAGGAGAATTTTATCATGCCTTCCTCTCAGCGTATTGGTCTCAAGCCACACAAGACAGAGTAAAACATGGCATCATAATGATGAAACATTTCGAACAATCTGAATTTTCCAGTTTTGTGAAATATTTTGAAGACATGTTGCACAAGAAGACATGTTGCACAAGAATCAGTACCTGTCAAACCCATACAGCCCCTCGGAACTCATCCGCATTTGCTTAATCAATCTGCCTGAACATTTACGACATATTATTTTAGCAGGACGTTGCAAAGACGACATTGAAGCTTTTCAGGGACTCTTACAAGAATTAGAAATTGACACTGACAATCGCGAAACGCGAAAATATCAACACAATTACAGGTCACATCCGTCGCAATTCCGCGATGAAAGAAATAATAAATGAATACGACAAGGCTATTCTCAGAACACAAATCGTGACCAAAACAGACATCACCCGTATGACAACCGTTGGCAGAGTAGTAATAATTGCAGGGAAAGATCACCTCTCCGCGGTAATGACTATCACAAAGAGTCAGAGAAACAGACAATATGGGAATCAAAATAATTATTATCAAGGGGTACAGAATAACTTTAGACGAAACGGTCCAGCGCGCAGTTACGATTCAGGGAGAAATTCTCCATCATGTGACCGACAAGAAAGAAACTATGGAATCTACCGACATGACGACAGACGATATGATCGTAACGACAGACCTGAATTGCATCAGAACTGGTGAGCTTCAAACAGGGCAGGGCCTTCTCGTCGAGGTGAATTTGCAGACGTAAGTCTCCTAATCCCAATAACGACGTGCGCCAACAAAGAGACAGACAATGACTCACACCGCAGGCAGCCGTGTGCGCCGGCGGGCTCAGAGAAAAATAACATACACGCTAACCTTGAGAAAAATTTTAGCATTCCTTACCGACGTATACAACATGATAATTGCTTTGAAGTTTAAACTCTGTCCACTAGGAAGAGTAAAGGATTGCACCACATTTCACATGTAAAGCCATTTATTGAAAGATAATCTGCTTTTTGACTTTGTCTTTGCCATAAAACTTTTCACTTCACCTTACTAGTATGCGTTGTCACACTTTGAAACTGTTATCATGCAACAATGTTTTCAAGTTGACTATTCAGTCTAGAACCTACGGAACATATTTAGACAGTAATTACCACTGCATTGCGATAGTGAACAGAGGACACAGTGTTACTGTGTGTGTACATGCTTGCTTGATAGTTGCACGATTACTAACGACTATAAAGCTTACATACTTAGAACATATACTGCTAATGAGATTTTAATGCAACATTTTGGTTTACTTGAAAAGACATTCCTTATTTCAAGTAGTTTTTGTGACATTAAAGATGACTTAGTATTTGGTTTCTTTGACAGCTACACGATTTTGTCACGACGCTACTAATGAGTGACAATTTACAATGTTGCTTTTGCGGTGTTTCTGTTTTATATCTGCACTTTTTTTCGTCAATGATCATCTCTAGTCACGACCATGCAGGCTTCGCTATCTTCGCTGCTGTCTTCTAGGCTCCATCTTGTAATCTGTTTCCATATATGGTTCACGACGTTCTTCCAATTTTTTGTCGTTTTTCGTGTGACAGCTTAATTTATCAGCCTTTTTGTGTCTCGCAACGTAAGGTTTTCAAAAATGGTTGAAATGGCTCTGAGCACTATGACACTTAGCATCTATGGTCATCAGTCCACTAGAACGTAGAACTACTTAAACCTAACTAACCTAAGGACAACACACAACACCCAGCCATCACGAGGCAGAGAAAATCCCTGACCCCGCCGGGAATCGAACCCGGGAACCCGGACACGGGAAGCGAGAACGATACCGCACGACCACGAGATGCGGGCGTAAGGTTTTATTTCACTCCACGACATGTGCTTTTATTTGAGCCTAAACGAGTTCCATCGTGTTGTAATGGCAGTGGTACGGAAGAAGACGTACAACTTTTTGAGCATGGTTCTCTGCTACCGTATCAATTACATACTGTGGCTTCCGCAGTGGGAAATTTTACCTCTTCTTTCTGCTGCTATGGTCGTCTCGAACACACCCGTCGTGTCGAACACACCCCCTGTAGAAATTGCTAATTCTTAACCGTGTCTGTTGTGTCGGCTGCTATGGCAGTCAACACCGACACAAACGAGGAATTAGTTGCGATGGCCGGTGGCAGGAATCCAAAACCGTCCATACAAAACACTGTCTAATTAACAGAAAACTATATTTCTGTGAAGGGACGAAACAATACTTCCTGTGTTTCCTGTTCCTCCTACGTGCAATTACATTGGAAATTTACACACATCAAAAAAGGTTTTGCATCACCCAGATTCCCAGAATTCCTGAAGATAGACGTTGACTGTGGATACTGTATCACAGACACAGTCCCTTTGACTGTTCAGACATGGCATTAAACCCACCCAAAGACGTAAACAACCACGCATGAGCAGCGCCTATTAGACGGAGGGCGTCCGACAGCCGATCAGTTCCAGTCATTCCACCAGGAAGGAGGTACACGGCTCGTGTTGTCTGTAGTTCAACCATGCCTAGACGGTCAATACCGCGGTTCGATCGCGTCAGCTTCGTCACTTTGTGCCAAGAAGGGCTCTCGACAAAGGAGGTGTCCAGGCGTCTCGAAGTGTACCAAAGCGATGTTGTTCGGACATGGAGGAGATACAGGGAGACAGGAACTGTCGATGTCATGCCTCGCTCAGGACGCCCGAGGGCCCCTTCTGCGGATTACGGATTATACGGATTATGCGGATTATGGCTCGGAGGAACCCTGACAGCAACGCCACCATGTTGAATAATCCTTTTTGTGCAGCCACACGACATCGTGTTAAGACTCAAACCACGCCCAATAGGCTGCATGATGCAACTGCACTCCCGACGTCCATGGCGAGGTCCATCTTTGCAAACACGACGCCATGCAGCGCGGTACAAATGGGGCCACCAACATGCCGAATGGACCACTCAGGATTGGCATCATGTTCTCTTCACCGATGAGTGTCGCCTTCAACCAGACAATCGTCGGAGACGTGTATCGAGGCAACATGGTCAGGCTAAACGCCTTAGACACATTGTCCAGCGAGTGCAGCAAGGTGGAGGTTCCCTGCTGTTTTGGGGTGCCATTATGTGGGGCCGACTTATGCCGCTGGTGGTCATGGAAGGCGCCGTAACGGTTGTATGATACGTGAATACCATCCTCCGACCGATAGTACAACATTTCGGCAAAATATTGACGAGGCATCCGTCTTCATGGACGACAAGTCGCTCGCCCATCGTGCACATCTTGTGAATGACTTCATTCAGCACAACGACATCGCTCGGCTGGAGTGTCCAGCATGTTCTCCTGACATGAACACTATCGAACATGCCTGGGATAGATTGAAAAGGGCTGTTTATGGACGACGTGGCCCACCAATGACGCCGAGTGCCGTTCAGGAGTGGGACAACCTGGACCAACAGTGCCTTGATGAACTTGTGGGTAGTATGACACGACGCATGCATCAATGCAAGAGAATGTGCTACTGGGTGGTAGAGGTACCGGTGTGTACAGCAATCTGACCACCAGTTCTGAAGGTATCGCTATAAAAAGGGCGGGAATGACGTTTATGTTGATCTCTATTCCAATTTTCTCGGAACCGAAGTGATGGAAAACTTTTTTGATGTGAGTATATTCGTGTAACACTCGCTGGAACCACAAGTACTTGTACATCACTAGTGCTAGAAAGACTAATAGTTAACTGTCTCCAAGAAATGGATTGTTTCAGGGAATATATTTGAGATTAACCATGATAACGAAAATCAAAATGTAAATATAATCAGTTCTGCTAGTCGCACGCTGACGTAATGTGAATAAGCTTAGACGCGCGATTTAGCCGCGCGGACCAGGGCGTCTTGACACGGCTCGCGCGGCTACAAAAATGGTTCAAATGGCTCTGAGCACTATGGGACTCAACTTCTGAGGTCATCAGTCTCCTAGAACTTAGAACTACTTAAACCTAACTAACCAAAGGACATGACACACACCCATGCCCGAGGCAGGATTCTAACCTGCGACCGTAGCGGTCACGCGGTTCCAGACTGAAGCGCCTAGAACCGCACGGCCACACCGGCCGGCCGCGCGGCTCCCCCTGTCTGAGGTTCGAGTCCTCCCTCGGGCACAGGTGTGTGTGTTGTCCATAGCTTAGGGACCGATAACCTCAGCAGTTTGATCCCATAAGACCTTCCCACAAATTTCCAAAAAATGTATAAGCTTATTCCGTAACCGGGCTTGAAGGACTCACAGTACTACGGGCATTTCGCAAATAGCAGTACTTCCAATGGGGAAATGTCACCATCGTATATTGTGATCATCAAGCACTTTTGTTTTTACTGACATGTAAACTTTTGCACAAAAGAATCACCAGATTATATCTTTTACTTCAAGAGTTCGATTTTGAGCTAATTTATATCAAAGGTGAACAGCATCTTTTGGCCGATGCCCTGTCTACACTTCTACAGAGATTAAATGAATATTCAGAATGAACACAACAAACATACAACTTTAGGTCTGCACTCATGTATGACATATAGTCTCTATTATGTGAAAATGCGTAAAAATATGTGTCAGCTTTAAGAGGAAGATGCTCAATGAGACAACTGACAAGTAGTGTCGATGCAGACTTGGAGAACACATTTTAAGCTACATAACAGAGTTTTGTTTTATCATCGAACGCCTGTCTTGTAACTGGCGTGTTTGTTCACCCGAAGCTTGCAGACAGTTTTATCGGGTATACACATAACTCGCGGGGTCACTATGGCGAAGCCAAGTGTGCTCAGAAAATAACGCCGTGCTGCTATTTCCCTAGCATTAGAAGTAGAGTGGAAATGTGTACTCTGTCAGATCACGATTCAATGCGTTACACCCTTTTATACCTGTAAAGTTCCTTAACCTCATATCAAGTCGATGTCACAGGACGTTTTCCGATCAGTGATGAATTCAGGGGGGAAATGGGGAAATGGGAAATTCCTCCCCCCCCCCCCCCTCCGCAATAAATTCATATCTATAGTTGTGGTGTGTGGTGAAACATAATAATTATCACCTGGTCTGTTAACTTGTACCATTGTGACAAAATTTAAACTACGCCAGCTGCTGTTTCTAACGAAGTTTGGAGTCAACCATGGAGAAATCGTGATGACAAGCAGTTTTTACAAGCAAAATGAATGTGTAACACAATAGGTGGCGGCTGCGTCCCTATAGTTTGGTTTCGTTACTTATCGGTTCGGTTTGGAACACTAACAAATTAGCACTTGCTGTATAATAAGTGTGCGGTAAAGCTAAGCGTTTCAAGGTGTGTTGACAAGGCCATTAGTGGAGTCAGCCTTTCCCCCTCATGTCTTCCTTCACCGCACCTCCAATCGGCCTAACGTGTACGCTAATCCCTTAGCTACGCAGCCCACCCTCGCTGCGAACTTTATTCTTATCCGCCATTCGTATCTATACTTTATTTGCCCTTAGAATAAACCTGATGTCGCAAAACACGTCCCCGGGTATTGATACGGAATTGGAAGTAGCATCTGACATTATTAAAGATTGTTTGAATTTTTTTATTGCATTACTGGTAATATTTCCAAGATTTAATAGCCTTACAGATTTTCCTAATCGAAGAGTCCGAAGCTCTAACCAAATATTTGTGTACACCTGACAATGATTTTCACAGTGTCAATGGGGATACACAATTTTTGCCTAAAGAAACGGTACTTTCCACCATGAGTGGGACGTGTGGCAATGCTGCTCTACTAGTATAATCTAAGCTTTCATTGTTGTATAAAAACTCAATGCATTGTTGAAACTGTTGTAAGGTTCTAACAGTCAGTCGACCAGTGTTGCCAATTTAGCGACTTTGTCGCTAGAAATGGCGACTTTTGCCTTCGTCTTACCGATAAAAAAAAACTTGTTAGTGACAAAAATTATTTAGCGACTTATCTGGCGACTTTTGTAGTACTGACGACTTTTCAAGTACAAATCAAAACTATTTTGGGCCAGTATTTTCATTAACAAAACTAATATTTTAACTATAGAATGGGTACTACACTGACTTTGTTCTAGATTTACTAAGTTAAGTTCTTGGCAGATCATGTAGCATTGTTCAGCATTTAGTAAACCAGAATGTGGGAATTGCCCGCAGAGGAAGAAAACCTTGACTATAGAACAATTCATTATTCATTACCCGCTAGCCTGTCATCATCGATAGCGTATCGATCTGTAATTCTTAAACTTTTGAACTCCCTGTATTTTTCGAATTGACAAAAAGCATACTTAATATTAAGTATAATAAAATACATTTCTGCCCAGCAACCTCTAATTTTTCGAAATGTTAACTCGCAGTCAAATTATTACCACATGCACATTGGTACCGCAAGGACAATTCGGTGGGGGTATCTCAGACATTACTATGTTTTAAACATAGGACTGATATCGACTTACCAAGTGAGTAGATTATTTCGTGACCTCTAGTTCACCTGAGTTTTAAAGTATTTTCAGTGATTATAAATTGGTGAAACTTACGTATTGGTGGCTTACATAATGGATTTAACGCACAAGCAGAAGCAGTACGCTCAAAAATATCGGGACGCGTGGGAAGCAGAACCTGAATTCATTGGAAGGCTGAAACCAGTCGTTGGAGACTTATAAGGCAAGATGGCAAGTATGTGCTGCAACACAGTTGTATGCAAAATTGTGTGATATTAGAAATATTCGAAAACTATTAAGCATAAACAAAAACTTGATTTAAAATAAAAACACAAATCAACTTACCTGTGAAAATTGTACCGAAAACTGCAGTTAGAATAACAAGCACAGCGGAAGGCGCCCTTTCTTTATTTATTGCTGAACATTGTTCTATTTTAGCTGTAGATCATTTAGGAATACTGTGCAAAAAGGTTTTTTTCCGGTGATGAGGGCGCTAAAAACATGCAACTACATCGTACAAAGTGCACTAACATTACAACTGAAGTTTTGGCTCCATATTTTACACAATCATTGGTTGAAGATATAGGTAACCAAAAATACAGTGTACTAATAGATGAATCCACAGATGTATTAGTATCTAAAATGCTAGGTATCGTTATACTGTACTGTAGTGTAAACAACCAAACCATTAGATCAACATTTCTCAAACTCGCTGTAGTAGAAACTGCAGATGCAAGAAATCTGGCTGCTGTTCTTGTGAATTCTTTGAAAGATCTCAAACTTCCAATCGCTAATATGGTAGGAATTGGCACAGATAATGCTTCTGCAATGGTTGGAATAAACAATGGGCTTTTCGAACAACTCAAGAGAGAATATGGTTTGAAGCATTTGGTATTGATCCGTTGCATTTGTCACTCTCTTCAGCTTGCAGTTTCGCACGCCTCGGTAAATACCATACCTAGAAAAATAGAGTTTCTTGTGCGGGAAACCTACAATTGGTTCTTCATTTCACCCAAAAGACAAGAGGAATATAAAAAGGATTATCAGACAATAAATTGTGGAAAACAGCCACTAAACATTTTGAAGGTCTGTGCAACACGTTGGCTTTCAATTGAACCTGCAATACGAAGAATTCTGGAGCAGTGGGAAGAACTAAAGCTACATTTTCACTTCCCATGGTTCAAGACAATTGTTACACGGCCGATCTTTTGTACAAGATGTATTGTGACGGCTCAAATCATCTTTACATGTTTTACCTTAAACATACTTTACAAGACGTACAAACAGCAATAAAAGCTTTTGAAGGGGAAGACAATGACCCCACTAAATTACTAGATACACTTCTATTTCTCATGCAGTCACTCAGACAAAACGTAGTTTTTCCAACTGTTAATTTGTCGACAACACCAGTTCCAAGTGAATGTATGTACGCAAATCCGAACCTTGGCTTTATGTTTGAACAGAAATTGTCTAAGTCAAGTCTGTCTGAAGAAAATAAAGTTTATTTGAAGAAGAGATGCATTCAGTTTAGTCTGAAACTCATAAAAGAAATTCAACAAAGACTGCCAAGTAACGTTACGATACTGAAAAAAATGTCAATGCTGAATGTTGAAGAAAGACTAAAAGTGAATCAAAATAATGCTGTAGCGGACGTAGCCAAAGAATTGGGTTTTAGTGGCGACTTCATAGACGGTATGCTGCAAGAACGGCATAATATCAACTTCATTAGATGGAGTGAGGTTTTGCAGTATAGAAATGCCGCAAGGGAGAATCCTTTTTCTTTTACTTCATAGCTAGCAATGACTGTTCTATGCCTACCGCATTCAATTGCAGAAGTGGAAAGAATATTCAGTTCTATGAACATTATAAAAACTAAACAACGCAACAGATTATCGTTAAAGACAATTAATGCTTTGATCATATTGAGAGATCAGCTGAAGAAACAAAATAAATATTGTGCATCTTTTGACATACCGTCAACATATTGGAGCTTATTGGAACGAACAAAAGCTACTCTTTTGCGGCAAAACCAGTCAAACTGCAACATCATCTTTTGAGCGACGTTCAACACTCAACATCAATTACAGTTCTTTATTCGATCATCTGAGTGACAACGATGAATAGTATGTATGTATGTATGTACTTTGTAACCTAATTTGAGTTCTTGCTTTCTTTTGTTACAAATATAGTTGTATATTTCTAGTATATTTGACTACTGTGATTGAAATAACAATTTATGTGTTGTGTCAATTATGATAACATGTTTAATTAAACGTTGGCGTATTTTATATGTACTGTGTTGCAAGCAAGGTGTCATTTAATTAAGACAATATAAAAATTACTTAGGAGACAATTTTTATTACCCCCCCACCTGGCTTATTACACCATTCACAGAACGAAATTTTCAGTGCACCCCTAGTAAAATCAGTTTTAGCGACTTTTGATATTGAATCTAGCGACTTGGGTTTTTTAGAGTTGGCAACACTGCAGTCGACAGGTTACTATGGAAGTGTGATTTGGTTATGTACTGTACTATTTGCAGTCTTCGTCAGTTTATAACATAAAAAGAAGTGTATTGCAAAAGACAAAGACGAGAGTGAGTCTACTGAAAGAAGTGCTAGTTACTGTCACGATGAATTGCGTAGGTCTACCAAGTCTTCAGTTTCCCTTCCACAGTTTTCAAACGATAAATGTGCTATTTCTGGCCCATCCGTAAATTGCAATTCTAAACAAAGTATTGAACGCGAGATTAAGTATCAGCAAAAATGGGAGTCTAAGTACAATTGGTTGTACTTTGATCACGAGCGGGGTGGAGCTTTCTGCAAATTGTATGAAATGCATTTAAAAAACGATATCGAAGTTCTACAGAAAACAGGAGGAGTGTTCATTTCTGTACCTTGCACTAAATTTAGAAAAGCTACCGGAAGCACGAGAAAACTAGAAAAGCACGCCAATTCTCAAAAACATGCAAGAGCCGTTGCATTTGAAAATTGTAGATTACAGGGATTAAACGCTCCAGTTCATACACAGATATTTAAACAAAATGAAAATAAAAAAGCTTTAAACTGCCGAGCATTGTCATCTATAATTCGAAGTCTGTATTTCCTTAGTAAGGAAGAAATACCCCACACAACAAAATATTAATCTCTGATTCGTAAGGTAGTACTGAAAAGCGACATTTATCTTGAAAAGTGGTTAAAATTTCAGAGCGAAATGTCCACATATCTTAGTAAGTATACTGTGTCAGAATTGTTGACTTGCTTGGGAGAGTCTTTACACTTTCAAGATGAAACGCTTCTCTATGACAAATATTTTTCATTAGTGGCAAACGAATCTACAAATGTTTCCAACCAAAGTGAACTGTCTTTAGTAGTTCGACATGTTGCACCGTCTCCATCGTCTGAAGTGAAGGAAAGGTTTTTATGTCTTGTTGAGCTGAAAAGCACTTCAGCTGAATCCATATTTACAGCAATTGATACTGAACTAAAGAAAAGAAAACTTTCTTACGACGGATTATTATCTTGTCCTTTCCACGGTGCTGCTAATTTTAGTGTTTCTATCTCAGGAGTCCGCGCTCGGTTGTCAGAGAGGAAGGGCCATAACGCCATACATTCACTGTAGAGCACATGTTTTGTCAATTGCTGCCACCAACTCTAGGAATAAACACCCCGTTATAAAACGCACATTACATCTTGTTAGAAACATTTACAAACTTTTTCATGGCTCTTACAAACGAGAAAATGTTTTGCATGAAATTCAGTGTGCTTTAGAGCAACCTGTTTTAAAAATACCCGAAGCTGTTGACATCCTATGGTTAAACACCTATCTCACAGTTCATGCTATTTTCCTAACCTACAAGTCCATTAAAATGGCGTGTGAACATGTACACAAGGACGGCGCGGATTTAACAAGTTTAGCTGGAGGAATCTTGTTAGAAATGATGAATTCCAATTTCATTGTAGGTTTAGTGATTTTAGACGATACGTTAAATGCAGTCTCAAACTTATGTAAAGTTTTGCAGAGACAATCACTGAAAATTTCGGAAATCCCTCTACTTGTTTCTGGAACTCTGGAACACTGAAGACACATCGACGGTCTTTGTGACTGCGATGGACATAGCGCAGAAAACTAAACTGTTAATAAAATTTTTAAAAAAAACTGCAGGAGGACGCAACAGAAGTTAAGGCTATGAAAAGGGCAAGGAAATTTGTTAAAAGTATGATTGATGAAACTGAGCAACGGTTTGATGAGAAGACAATAAAAGTGTTAGAACTAAGTGCATATTCTGAAAGTTTTAAAAAATTTGTAGAGTTTAGTGGTAATGATTGTAAAAAAAACTGTGCTTGATTTTGGAACTTACAAACATCGACGCTGTTATTGCAGACTTGCAATCTTTTAGGTATGTCGTTAGCAATAAATTAGACGATATGTCTCCTGATGTTGCTTCTTTCATTCTGAGAGCCGACATATGCTACAAAGCACTACGGACACTCGCTGAATGTGTAGTGTGCATTCCCGTTTCGACATGGATTGTGGAAAGATCATGTAGTACAATGAACGGGGTGATGACAAAATTAAGGTATAGAATGGGTCAGGAAACGCTCCAAGCTTGTGTGAAGATTTCAACTGAAGGGGACGGCGAGCAAACAGAAAGTTTTATTGGTAACGTCATCAAGAGATATGCTGTAAAAAAGCCTCGACGTATTAGTTTGATGTAAATGGTGAGTATTTTTGCATGCAATAAAATTATTTTATTATTGAATATAATTAATTTAGGCTTAGTCTAACAGCTTAGTACTTAACCTACATATTATTTAATTATATATTAGCTATTCATGAAACATTTTAAATATTATTAGTGCTGCTACGTCTCTAGAACGCTATCACTTAAATTTTAAGCCTATAACTTTGTCCTCTTCCCCCCTCCCTCCTGTCAAACTACATATCCCCCCTGGGGGAAAGTGGCTGTATTCACCACTGTATTCCGATTGCCGAAAGAGGAGTCAAGTATGTAAGAGTCTTGTATGATGTGTTTTCTAAATATCTGCAAATGTATATTCAATATCTGCAACCTATATTCAAGCGATTCATGAGAGAATGTTTTGAGTAGCCCAGTTGGAGAAGCGGCTATGTAAGTTTTAAAAGACTTTTGGAAAAGGCGAAAAACGTTGTCTTGCTCTCACAGCGATATTACAACGGATGTTAATGTCAAAAAAAAAAGTGGAAAATAATTTTGCAGACAAATCCATGAGTTGCGCTTCGCCGCTTACATGATTTAATCCCAACATCTGCGCGACGCCACAAAATGAAGCTGACTAGTCAACCATGTTGCCCACACTGTGGATTGATGGCCCACACTGTGGATTGATTGACACTGCCATACACCGAACTTTGGCTGCACCAAAATTGCAGACCTATGGAAGTGGATATAGTTTATATCGGCGAGATTGTTATCAACGAACGCTAATGAAATCAACAACAAGAAATTACTGTACATGGACGTTAAAGCTTTACCAGCGTGCAAGACAAGAACACTCTCTTGGTCTATATATTCTTTCCTCAACTACGTCTTTAAAGAGGGAGGAGAGTCAATACGTCACTTTCAACAATATATCATTCGTGAAAAACAAGTGATTCTCACTAATCCGTGGACAAGAGAAAAGTTTTTGCCATTTATCTACCTTATCTAAAAATTACCAGGGAACAAAGCAAACCAAAGTTATGAGTCCAAAGAAACCGTCGCCAAATGCGTGTCTGATGTTGTCGCGGAAAAAGCTCAGCGATATAGTAGCTGTAGTGTAGTGGTTATGATTTTAGACTGTTGCATGGACGGTCGTGAGTTCAAAACTCACCTGGGCTGTACAATTTTAATTTCTATATTCGGTCCGAGTGCATTTCAAAAACATCCACAAATGGCAAGAATAATTGTACTGGAATGTTCTGTAGCTGTGTATATTCCCCATGTGTTCTGGCGGGAGGTGGTTCGCTCCGCGCTTCATGTATGTGTAAGTCCTGAATTAACCGTTAAATGGCGTTAGTGTTCGTCATTCGTCTACTTACACCCTCTTCTGCGTGACAATATGCACTACCAACACATACCAATTTCTACAAGTAAAGAATGTAATACTCTAGAACTGTAACTGTCTTGTCCTTCGGGGAAAAAAATCACCTTTACAAATTTCTGTAGTTTAATCACAAATCGCAACTGCATTCCAGTGGATCAGCGTGAGCTGATGAAGAAAGAAATTTACTTTAATTACATATATTGAGGAATGAGTTTAGTTTCATCACACAGCAAGTAGATTTTTTCTTACTTTACTTCAGTTCGATATATTCCCTAGGGGACAAAATGTTTCTTAACCACAACTCAAAAATTCTAGTAGTCACATTAATTTGAGTTCCCTGAATCGAAGCCAAGCCGATGAAGGCATTTCTGGTGAGAGCAAGGAAGGGTTTAAACGGGAAATGAGAGGCCCCTAAAAAAAAGTGATTCAGATGGATGCCACGTAGGTACTGCCTTGAAAGCAGGAGATCCCAGGTTCGAGTCCCGGTTGGGGCACACCTATTTTCGACTGTCTCCATTGATATTGATCAACGCATGTAAGCAGCATAAGGTCTGGATTCCGTTGTAATTTCATTCTTCGAGAGCTGCAAGATCACCAATGGTATCATTAATCAAACGTACGTGAAGATGGTATCTGCTCTTTCGGACAGTTCTTCTTCACTTTTGTCATGATCTGACTTTGGTAAAACAAGTTCGTGTGACTGCTGTCAAGTACTGCTTTTTTCTTTTAATCGCTCACTGATAAGTTCAGAACAAATGTAACCTCCGCTGCTGTCGTCTCGCAGTCCATATGTCCACTTTCTTTTATGATCTCTTCAACTGCTTCAACACAAGTTTTCTTTTCCCGGGCTCACTTTCCAGCTAGGGTGGTTTCGCCGTCAAAGACGCCGGCCTCGGCTCTCTCATTTAAGCTTTTTGTATCCTTACTGTTGCGGCCGTACTCGGTTTTCTAAAAGGTTTGTCCTAAGGTCAGAATCCTTACGTCTTGCATGAGTTTTCGCACATCATCCGAGGAATTTTTCCAGGCAGACTGCATTTCAGATACGTGTGTTTGAACTGTTGTTTCCACTTGAGCTGTGTTTTCATGTGCGCCTTGTAAACTACCGCGCGCCGCTCCAGGTGCCTCAGCTTGACGCGCGCTTTGACCCTGATCTCTCATATTAGAAAGTTTTTTGCCTAGCTAACTGCACATGTCGCAGTAAATGTTGTGTGTATTTCATTGGTTTCATCTATCAACTGTGTTTTCAAGTTAGGACGCAAATTTTCGAGGTCGTTCGAAAGTGCCGTTACTTTGTGGTCTAAGGCACTGAGACTTTCCTCTAAATTGCCGAGCCAAATAGACACGTTTGTGATTTTGTACTCTAGTCTGTACATAACTCAGAATTCATTTGGATTCATTTCTGTAACTATTGTTCTATGGTTGATACCTGCGAATGATGATTGCCTAATGTGCGTGTAGCCTGAGTATGTTTGTATCTGTTCTGTTCCCTCAACATCGAGCTCGGACACTTTCCGACGTCTGTTGCATTGTTTTGAAAAGAGACATTTCCTGTTGAGGATTGTGAACTGACCTCATCGACTGTTCGCCATGTAACGTTATTTGGTCTGACTTTCTGTCCATTCACTGCAGTTAAGTTCAGTTGTATATTGCTTTCGATTGTGACATTGTCATCCTGTTGCGACGCATTATCAATTTCATTGTCTAATACACGAGATAATGATTCAAAATTTTCATGATCACTTGCTTTTATCGACAATAAAAGGAACGCACTGTAATTGAATTATTATGATATATATTTGCAGATGCAAGAAAGAACAGATACCATCTTCATATACAGGGTGTTACAAAAAGGTACGGCCAAACTTTCAGGAAACATTCCTCACACACAAATAAAGAAAAGATGTTATGTGGACCTGTGTCCGGAAACGCTTAATTTCCATGTTAGAGCTCATATTAGTTTCGTCAGTATGTACTGTACTTGCTCGATTCACCGCCAGTTGGCCCAATTGAAGGAAGGTAATATTGACTTCGGTGCTTGTGTTTAATGGCTCTGAGCACTATGAGACTTAACATCTATGGTCACCAGTCACCTAGACCTTAGAACTACTTAAACCTAACTAACCTAAGGACAACACACAACACCCAGCCATCACGAGACAGAGAAAATCCCTGACCCAGCCGGGAATCGAACCCGAGAACCCAGGCGCGGGAAGCGAAAACGCTACCGCACGACCATGAGATGGGGGCTGTGCTTGTGTTGTCATGCGACTCATTGCTCTACAGTACTAGCATCAAGCACATCAGAACGTAGGATCAACACGTTAGTGTTCATCACGAACGTGGTTTTGCAGTCAGTGCAATGTTAACAAATACAGAGTTGGCAGATGCCCATTTGATGTACGGATTAGCACGGGGCAATAGCCGTGGCGCGGTACGTTTGTATCTAGACAGATTTCCAGAACGAAGGTGTCCCGACAGGAAGACGTTCGAAGCAATTGATCGGTGTCTCAGGGAGCACGGAACATTCCAGCCTATGACTCGCGACTGGGAAAGACCTAGAACGACGAGAACACCTGCAATGGACGAGGCAATTCTTCGTTAAGTTGACGATAACCATAATGTCAGCGTCAGAGAAGTTGCTGCTGTACAAGGCAACGTTGACCACGTCATTGTATGGAGAGTACTACGGGAGAACCAGTTGTTTCCGTACCATGTACAACATGTGCAGGCACTATCAGCAGCTGATTGGCCTCCACCGATACACTTCTGCGAATGGTTCATCCAACAATGTGTCAATCGTCATTTCAGTGCAAATGTTCTCTTTATGGATGAGGCTTCATTCCAACGTGATCAAATTGTAAATTTTCACAATCAACATGTGTGCGCTGACGAGAATCCGCACGCAATTGTGCAATCACGTCATCAACACAGATTTTCTGTGAACGTTTAGGCAGGCATTGTTGGTGATGTCTTGATTGGGCCCCATGTTCTTCCACCTACGCTCAATGGAGCACGTTATCACGATTTCATACGGGATACTCTACCTGTGCTGCTAGAACATGTGCCTTTACAAGTACGACGCAACATGTGGTTCTGCACATTTCAGTCGAAGTGTTCGTACACTTCTCAACAACAGATTCAGTGACCAATGGATTGGTAGAGGCGGACCA
Organism: Schistocerca gregaria; assembly: GCF_023897955.1. Lineage (NCBI taxonomy): Eukaryota > Metazoa > Arthropoda > Insecta > Orthoptera > Acrididae > Schistocerca > Schistocerca gregaria. The sequence continues at coordinate 32,418,974 of NC_064928.1, forward strand.
ATTCCATGGCCTCCACGCTCTCCTGACCACAACCCTCTTGACTTTCATTTATGGGGGCATTTGAAAGCTCTTGTCTACGCAACCCCGGTACCAAATGTAGAGACTCTTCGTGCTCGTATTGTGGTCGGCTGTGATATGATACGCCATTCTCCAGGGCTGCATCAGCGCATCAGGTATTCCATGCAACGGAGGGTGGGTGCATGTATCCTCGCTAACGGAGGACATTTTGAACATTTCCTGTAACAAAGTGTTTGAAGTCACGCTGGTATGTTCTGTTGCTGTGTGTTTTCATTCAATGATTAATGTGATTTGAAGGGAAGTAATAAAATGAGCTCTAACATGGAAAGTAAGCGTTTCTGGACACATGTCCACATAACATATTTTCTTTCTTTCTGTGTGAGGAATGTTTCCTGAAAGTTTGGTCGTAGCTTTTTGTAACACCCTGTATAGTTGAGGCTTACCGGCAATTGACCTTCTTCTGTGTGGATGCACATGTATTGCCCGAACTCTTACAGGACTCGGTAAGATTGTCAATGAGTGTAATGGGCAGGGGCACTACGAATGTAGTGTGTCGACATTAAGTTGGGAATGTGGGTCTCACGGGGAGCGTGCAACGGGTAAGTCTCTGCAGTCGCACTAACCTCTCTGCCATCAGTGGCTCAGTTGGATGCCAGCACGGCAGCTCAGCGTGTTCGGTCAGAGGGTTAGCTGCCCTCTGTAATAAAATAACTGAGTTAATAGATCAACGATCAACTTGAACAAGTCATGGGCCCCGAAGGAATACAACAAACAATATCGAACAAAATGAGATCAACGAAGAAAAAAAAAGCGGGATAGAGCGTCTGCCATGTAAGCAGGAGATCCTGGGTTCGAGTCCCGGTCAGGGCACACATTTTCAACTGTCCCCGTCGGTGTATGTCAATGCCTGTCGGCAGCGCAGGGTCTTAATTATCATTTCATATGTATTGTGTATTTTGTATTATATTTTGAGCTCATAGCAGAAAAACGACCTGAGTAGGCCTATTTCTGATATAACCCATACTGTGTGCAAGTTCAAAGTAACTTGTCTGCTAAGTATTCAATGAAGATCCTTGTGAATAATGTACCACATCTTCTTGAAAGAAGAGAGAGAGGGGAAAAAAATAAATCACTGTTCTGTTGTTACTATACTTCAGGCTATTGATTCGTTTAGTGCCTTAGTTTTAAGTGAAATTCAGTAGAAATATCAGCTTCCTCTTATACTGATCATCAGCCTGTAAGAATTGGATCAAGGCCATTATTTTCTGCTTATGGCTGTAGAAATTTTTGGCACTAGGTATTATTACTGCATTTCTTTCACACAGATTACTTGTAGAGCCTTTGAGCTGAAAAATCAAAGCACTGTGAAAATGTGTGTACAGTTGTTTTGCCAGTTAATGGGCCTAACAGCTGACTGGAAAGTAATCACCACAAGCAACATTGGTGCTCATCTGCTGCCATCTAAAACCTAATGCTAAACACTTCTGTGGTCCTTGATTTATGGGAAACCGATGTCCGTGAGTGAAACAATTATCAATAAATCTTGTACATAATGAAATAAATACACTGCAAATGGTGGCTTCCAATATACTTTGTGGAGTTGAAATTGTCACTTGAATTTTTCATTTCTTCTAGAAGTCTGCTTGGTTAATATTGTAACCTTCATAATTGCAAACATCATTGTCTGCAGTGATTAATGCAAATAGTTTGTTCTATAGTCCTCTAACTGAATGCTCTATTTTCTTTTGATCAGTCCACATCACTGATACTGTAAACCCAAGAGGGATGATCACAAGAGGAATTCCTAATGCTTTAACTGCTGTCCACACATTTTTTGCGGTCTTCACTCCTCGAGTTCATCTTTTACAAATGTTTAGCTTCATTCAATTCAGTGCATTACAGCAGAATATTTCATTGGTTTCATAATATTCCATATTGGAGCTTAGTCAGGAGATTGATTTACAACTGTTTTCCAAAGCTTTAGATATAGTTTTGTGATGCATTTTATGCCCCTTATGAAATTATCTGCTGGGTCAGGCACAATATTTATTCAGCCAGCAAAAGCAACCAGTTTGCATATTGGGTAAAACAGATAACTGAACCTGCTGCTAAGGTTTTTTAAGGATATTGGAATTCTTAAACTCTTTTCAGAGTATCATTACATATAATGTTGTTATATGCAAAAGTCACACTTCTTGCCACTGCAGCACAACAAACAGCTGAAAAGATGCCTTTTGAAGGGACTTTTAATGTTGTCTTTCATTGACTCCCTGCTTTTGTAACACACAACTATGAAAAGCACCAAATAGGGCATGTTAGCATTGGAAACACGGAAACCGACAAGGTAGCTGCTCAGTTTGCTTGTGTCAAGCAATCACAGCACAGGACATTTTAATCAGGTAGTCATACTAGGGCAAAGTTAGGGGTCAGTCTGTCACCACAACCAGATTTTTGCTTTCACATTTGTTGGCTTCACCAGTTCACATATAAACTGTTACCTTCCAGCTAACCTAGGCCTTGAGCAAAGCTGCATACCAGTCTGTCACATTGACAGGTTGTTTAGATAAAATAGATAAATATTTGTTGAAATACTATAAATGTATTTTTTGATTGCCTGATGAGATCACATGTCATGTGCTGTGATTGACTGACAGAAACAAACAGAGCAGCCGCCACTTTTATTTAAGCATCTACATCACTAAGATGTCATATTTGGTGGTTCTTTGTTTGTACTTCATATCACAAAAATGATGATAGACTGAATTAAAGATCTCTCCAAAACATGCTGTTTTCAGTGCTGTTTGTGGAGCTATGGTGGAAGAACGTCTTTTGTGTAAGACCTTTACCTCTTTACACCTTAAATTGTTTGTAGTGCTGAAAATTAAAATCAGTTTCAGCTGAACTGTGATCTAGCCTACACACTGACATGGTGTAAAAATACATTTAATGTCAATTTAGCTTCAATGTCTAGATTTTGGAATGGACATACATGCTGCGGTGCAATTGTATTCAATAAGTACTTAGCTAAGAAGAAGTAAGAAACTGGAATGTGTAGAGTGCGTATTCTGAACAGATCCATTGTAAACATGTCAATATGCTACTTTCTTTTGTACATTATGGTTAAATATCTTCTTTGTCCTTTCTGTAAACAAAAGATTATTATGAGCCTCAGAGTTGGAACTGAAAAGTATATTAGATAGGTAGATTAGGAGCTGTCACTGTTGGCACAGGAGAGACCAACCTCAGAGGTGGTATATGAGAGTCACTCCTCCATAAGGAAGAGATGCTTGGCCGAGTGATGGTTCAGATGTCAACCTTCTGCCGTGAACTTTGCAGCTTTTCGAATTGTGAGGTCAAAGTTACAATGGACAACTGGGAAGAACAAGAAAGGGTCTTGGCAAATGTTTCTGGACTCAATCAGTTGTTCCACGAGCTCTTCAAAGGTATGGGAAGCCATACAGAGGACATGTGGCAAATATGTCAGATGGCCTGTAACTACTATACTAAGGGTGTCTACAATCTGCACCTGGAGACATGGCAGATTACTTTGGTTCAATCACTGCCATTGCAAACAAAGATCCACTTATCTGCCGGCATCAGGCATTGGTGGAGAGAGGTGGCTGGAATTTTAATTCTACCAGCACCAAGGACTGCTATTGTCCTTTTTCCATGTACAAGGTTGAGTGTGACCTCTCTCAGGTCAAGGAGACTGCCCGGGTAAGGATTGAATCCCATACATCATGATACAGTACCTTCACCAGGATGCAAAAGGAAAATTCCTGTTCCATTTTAACACTAGGAGTACCGTGTGTGTCATTTTTGACCCACAAGAGTTTGTCAAGGACCCTACTCCCATCCAGAACCATCACAAGACCGAGCTCTCTTGTGACTTTTAGTAATTTATGTGGTTATATGACTCACCAAAATTTCATCCCCCTAGACCACCTAAATGTATTAAAAATTTTCCTGTTATACCAGAAGTACCACATTTGTCATTTTTGACCCATATGGAGTATAACGCACTTTGATGTCAATAACTCCAGTTTACAGACTCTTAAATAGTGGCTGGATGTGCTTCGATGCTATTCGTATATTGTTGGAATATATTACAACAGTTTAAGACAAAAGTAATGTGAAACTCATAGATCGAGCAATGTTTTATATCAGTGAGGCAGTCATCTTAGGTTTGATTCTATGTCATCAAGGAGGAAATGCAAGGAAAATGAGAAATTTTGCCTTGCTTCAGAAGTATGGAGTCAGTTGCACTGCATGCTACAAGCCAGGCAAGAATATGACTGTCAACAAACAGCTGTATCCTTGCAAGTACAAGTACCCATTCATACAGTATAAGCGGGGAAAACCTAATAAGTATGAGATAAAATACTGGTTTTTGTTTGAGGCTGACAGGCGCTATTTCCTGAATGGATTTTCTTACAGTGGAAAGTGAAACTTGTGATCTGGGCAAGGGTCATGGTTACCATGTTGTTATGAAGTTGGCACAGCCAGTTCCCAGCTGTGGTCATAACACCAGGACTGACATTTCCACCTCCACCAAACTAGCGGATGAGCTGAAACAAAAAGGAACACATTTAGTCTGGAGATCACTCAGGGGCCTCTCCTACGGTGCAAAGTGCTGATGACGTGTTGTGTGCTACACACCTGTACATGTCGGGTGACAATCTTCTTGCAGCCTACCAAAGGAAGAACTAAGGAAAGTCCTTATCCCGAGTAATATGCACAGTGGATGTCTTGTCAATAAGAACACTGAGAAGAAACTTCAAGAAACTGTGAAGTTTTATTGTGAAATAAAAGCTGGAGATGATGTAGTTGACCAAAACACTAGACTCTACAGTATCTTAGCTGCCAACCACCAATGACATGACCAGGTCTTTTACAGCAGTCTTGATCTTGCCATGATCAATGCTCATACAATTTTTAAGTTACTTATCTCTAAGATTACCTGATGAGACTTTATCCTCAGAGTAGCAGATGAGCTTGCTGGCACCTACAAACTGAGAGAGGAGCCAATCTGTCCTTGGAAGTAGCTAGAAATAGAAAGTGTTGTCAAATTCAGATTTCCTGAAAAAAAAGGGAAATAAAACATCACACATATGTTTCAAGTGCAAGCCAAAACTTGTGTTGAATGTTTGAATTGTGGACCCATCTCAGGTTGGACAGTTCTGTTCACTTCTTTGTTCCTAAATGTTTCCAAATATTTATAATACTAGAGTGAAATTGTTTGTTCAATGAGGAATAAAACATGCAGAACCTATTAGTCACCTGCTGAATCTAAGAAACTCTTACAAATTCTTGGTACATACCTTAACTGTCTGCAAAAGTAAAAATACTCTTAGTACTCATGAAACAGTATGTTTTTACTCCTTTTCAATCTTTTTATAAAGAAAAACCATCTAACTTTGTTTAACTTACTTGTTTTAATGATGCTTGATGAAAATAAAGAAATAAAAAACGAAATTAAAGAAACGTTTATTTCTGAATATTTATTTTTGACAGTGTATTATTCATTTCAGATACCAAATTATCCTTTGGTTACACTTTAAAGAGACTTCCTGAGTGTACTTTTAACATGGCAGCACCCAAAACACCACCCAAATTGTATTAAAATGGTGGGTTCCTGCTGTGGGCTAAACCTGAAGCACATGGTACCTCAAGGGATATGGCAAAGTCCAGTACTTCTAGTGTTAATGGAATAGTTAACCGGGCATTTCCAGCACTTGGAGGCAGGCAGCTGTAGTGCCCCTTCTAAGACTGGCCCTCACTAGCTGCATGGAAAAGAAACTAGAACAGATGGTCAGCCCCATAGCCATTCCCTTTGAACCTCATCTTACAATGAGAGACACTGTTCTTAATTTTAAAAGTTCAGTGAAGCTTTTTGGTATCACTTTCTATGTATGCCTCATGTGATTACCACAACTAAAGGCTTTTGATGCCAAGAGTTTAAAGGCATTGAATATCGTAAAATGCCTCATCTGAAGGACACTGGGGGCAGGCCTAACATGTCCACTTTAGTTTTACAAGGTGTTTTAGTGGTCCCTCATTGTCTATAGTTGTACAGTTTGTGGCTCAGCACTACTATCTTAAGATAACTGACACTGTTCATTATGAGGGGATTCGGTTGGCGACAGAAGTGTACAGGATGAGCCTAATTCGTAGCCTCTGTATTGAGGCTGGTGAACCACCACTTGTCATCTGACGGTGCACCACGTGTTAAGCCTACTGTCCACACCACAACTGCCAGCATTCCACACTGTTGCTCACCCTCTACTGGACCGACTATAAATAGGCCACAAGCGATGAAGACATTCGGCACTCGCACGAGGGAAGACTCAGTGCAGACGATATTTCTGTCATTCACCGCAGTTGGAGTCATTGCCACTCTGGGTTAGTAGGGAGACCCAGTATTATTTTAGATCTATCAGTGTAAAAGAAGGTTTTTACTATGCCCTCTGCTTTTGAATCAATGTTTTCCAGAATTTTAGTTGAGCACTGTGACTGTGGTTGTTTACACTGACGGGACTTTGCAGGATAATTCTGTCAGCTGTGCTGTGTTATTTCCAAACTGTGTTGTGAAGATTCACTTACCTGGTGCACTTACAGTGTATGATGCTGAATTATATCTGATCTTGAGGGCACTGGAGAAGACACGTTGTGTTCCTGCCACCACATTTCTGACACCCAAAGTTCCCTTCAGGCCTGGGCATTCAGGGTGATGAAGCAGGAGATGTGGCAGTGAAGGATGGCAGTTTGGATGTTACTGTTTACAAATGTGCTGCCCCTGTCTGGCAGTTACCTCACTAATCCAACAATGGAAAATCCAGGATGGAATGTAACAATATTATGAAAAGGACACTGCAGATAGGCATAATAAAAAGGCTTTTACAATTAAAGCTCTTTACTATTGGCCTTCATCAACAATTGACAACAGACACAAACACACACACACACACACACACACACACACACAAACACACACACACTCTCTCTTAAATAAATGCTACTCTCACATACACAACTGCAGTCCCAGGCTACTGAAACCATACTGCCACACTCCAGAGAGAGAGAGAGAGAGAGAGAGAGAGAGTGTGTCTGTGTTTGTGTTTGTGTTTGTCGTCTATTGTGGACAAAGGCCATTTGCCGGAAGATTTAATTATGAGAGTATTGTTGTTGAGCCTGTCTGCAACTCAGCATCTCCGCTATAAAATCAGTTACCTCCCTGTTCACTACTCATTATGCATCTGTGGGAGGAGGAGAGGTTAAGTTTGGAGAACAAGAAATGGGGGCCTGTGAAACTGAGAAGACTGTGGCATCCTCCTCCTGGTCATAACAGTGGGAACAAGTACTTGTATCGTGCCTGCAAATAGGAAACTGTGCTCTGATGCCTAAGTTTTTAATGTGTTTCTAGGGTGTTTGCTTCATCATTTACTTTCCAGTTGATTGTGTAGGCACAGTTCCTTGTTCCACTATTTTAAATGTGAAGTTATAGTCTAGTCACTGCCTTGGCACCCACCTTTTGCTGTTTTGTGTAACAGTGCAAATGAGAAATTCCCAGAATGGCTGTGGATTAAATGTTTTAATTTATGTTTTATTGTGTACTTCTCACAACTAGTACTCTTTTATTTGAGTACGGCCACTGACAACTCGCTGTCGAGCACCCTACAAGTACCGCAACCACGACTACCACCAATGTACACGACCTCCTTTATAGATTAGCAACACTTCCTTACAATATTCACAGTAAAACAATCGCTTTCCCTACAACCAACCATAGGTCCTTGTTCCATTATGTCACTCTGAGCAATGTTATAGATAGATATTGAACCAACATGAGTGTTTAATATACTGTATTCAAACATTATGGAATTGTTCTTTCTACTGATCAGCATTAGCTTGCATTTTCTTGCATGTAGAGCAAGCTTTCATTTTTCCGACCACCCGGTCTGCCGAGCGCTGTTGGCAAGCGGAGTGCACTCAGCCCTCGTGAGGTAAACTGAGGCGCTCCCCGATTGAGAAACAGCGGCACCAGTCTGGTAAACCGACGTGCGGCCAGGCAGTGGTGTGCTGACCGTGTACCCCTCCACGTATGCATCCAGTGGCACTTGTGTGATGAGGGCGACAAGGCAGGTGGTCGCTACTGTTGGGCCTTCGGAGGCCCGTTCAGACACAGTTTAGTGTTTAATTTTTTATTTATTTTTTTCCCAACAAATGGCATCCTGTAACCTCCTGCACTCACTCAAATACAACACTGCAATGCACGCTATTGTGTGATCAGCAAAGAATCACATATTGCTGCTCACCCTGTCCGTGAGACAGTTTATGCATACGGATAACAAGAGTGGTCTTATCACATTTTTGTGGGGTAATCCTAACATTTCTTTGTCCCCAGGATAACACACTGCATTCCGTTGCGTAAGAAGTATTTGAGGTACTCACAGTAACATTGGCCCCAGGGTGGACTAGAATGTGCAGCACCACACACGAGCACGATGTGTCGCACGCGTCCAGGCTGAGGCTCGGCTGTGTTCAGTTCTTCTCAGAATACTCGGTGCAGTGTGACATATCTTTTAGCACTGAAGTGTGGCACTGTTCTGTTGACACGATGTTCTTTGATCTGGCAGAATAGTGGTGTGGTGTAAAGGAAGTTGGCAGCCCCAGTGGCGTTTACACAAAAAGAAGCAATGTACTGATTAGTCATCACAGGCCTTTAAAAATGAATCAGAATGACAGAAGAGAAGGTTTAGAATTCTCAGTATCTATTATAGAATTGCATAATTAATGGTTACTGCAGATTTCTTATATAACGATGTTACATCTCTGTGCAGAAACTATTTAAAGATTTCTTCTAATAATTTCCGGGTATGCAGCCGGATCCCGTTGACATTCTGCCACGATATTTCGGCCCAGAGACATCCGGCCATCATCAGGTGTGTACTCACCTGATGATGGCCGGACGTCTCTGGGCCGAAATATCGTGGCAGAATGTCGACGGGATCCGGCTGCATACCCGGAAATTATTAGAAGAACAAATACGCCGGGAAAATTTCAGAAGTCACAATTTAAAGATTTTGTTATGATGAAAGATCAAAATATTATTCTTTTTTTCTGTATGCCAAGGACATTGTGCTAGATTTGTAGGCATGGAGCACACGAATGACTTGATGGTACAAATAGTAAATTTCCTGAACTCGTGCGCATTATTCCACTGTCACTTTCAACAGTTTTGGATGCAACTGAACTAAGACTATGGAGAAATTATATGTTACTGACAGTATGTCGGTTAAGTCAAGGGGCATGCCTGGAGCAATTTTTTAATTTAAAACCCACTAATGTCAAACTTATGAAGGAAAAAGGAGCACAGAAATGAAAATTAGAATATCCGAAATGGACTGTCGACATTGCACCGAAATGGACTTGACTACTCACTGCCCACAGTAAGACACTGCAAGGTGAGAAACAACTTATTTCTGGTTGTGTGGGGATGCATTTAAGAAGAAAATCACATTGTGCAAGGGAAAGATTCTGACAAAAAAAGAGAAAAAAGACACTGTCCATTTCCCTAAGCTTGCAGATGTTTAAAAAATGCAAGTTTTGAAGAATTCATTATGGTCTTGAATAAATTCTGAGGATAGTTTCCTAAATATTGTGAAGACAGTGCCAACCTTGTGTGTTTCCATGACCATTTGCCCCCCTGTGCAGATGCAAGTAGTTTCCCCTTCTCGGTAATGAGATTTCAAACTATCAATGTTTCCATCAGCGTAAGTGCACTGAAAGGCTTTTTTCAATGATGAAACTAAATAAGTTACTGTTGGATGGAAGGCTGAGAGCGAAAATCTGTGAAATTATTGTCTCTGTCCCTTCCAAATAAAAATTGTATTGTGTCTTTGGCATGACAAAAACAGTAATATTGAAAATTTGTTTTGTTTGTGATCTATGTTGCTGAGAAATGAGATACGATAGCAACTCGTATACAATAACATTGCCATCTAAATGCAGTCTGTTCACAGTTTGCCCTTATCCATGCTCGGTGTGACGTGACAGTGAGGGAACTGTGGAGCCAGGTGAAAGAGCTCTGCACGGGTGGAAATGCACTATTTGCATGCCGAATTCTCGGTTGTCTCTCAGGCACCCAGCAGCTCCTTAATGTGGCTGAGGAAGTAGGTTATTTGTATATATATTTATTTAAAGTAGCGGCTTTGCAACTAATTTACTAGGGTGCATTTTTCCAATGTAAGGTTATAGATAATTCTATGCAGCATAGTGATAATTTATTGAAAATATCATTCACAGAATAAGTCAGCAGTTGCTGCTTCTCTTATTAATGGATATTTTTACTCCTTTCTCTCTCTTGTAGGCTTTTCTTCTTGATGAAATCTGTGGAACATGATGAATGAATGAACTAGTGTCTGTATGTATGTACTTACCAGACTCAGTATTAATCATCCCATTAAATGAGCACACCGCTAGCTTTTGAGAGTGAGTGCTGTGGATGGTATAGAATTGGTGCCAGGCAGGTGTGTGACAACCATTTACGTAAGCCTCAGCAGTGACGTGTTGTGTATGTGCCGGTAAGGTGCGTCAAAATGGAAACACAACAGACAGGAGCTGCCATTTCTGTACGTTTCCGTGTCCATGGAGTTGCCTCCTTCATCTGTGCATAATACTGCCTCTACACGGAATGGTGCACCGCTTGCAGCCATGTAAAACAGACTAAGAATAGTGGGATAAGAATAAAAGACGCTAACTGACAGGGATGGAGGCAATTTTTGTGCCTTGGCAGTGACAGTCAGCTTCAAACCCAACAGGATTTGATGCTTTTAGGGACTGCAGGCACGTTCATCTCAACTAGTTTCCAAATGAAACTTGAGAAGGGAACTGCATGCAGTGGATATTTGTAGCCTGGCACATTGTGAAAGACCATTGCTCACAGTGGCACATTAAGCTGCATGTCTTAATTAGGCTAAGCAACAAAGAAATTGGAAGGTGAAGGGAGACATTTAGTGTGGCCTGAAAAGCCTCTTTTCAAATTATGCAAGGTATCAAGTGCACAGATTGCCCAATAATGCACTTACCCAAAGTGTGTCAAATGGTTAGCTCACGTCACAGGTTGTCGTATGATATTTCTTTTATTGGGAGGGTGGGAGGGAGACAGAGAGAGAGAGAGAGAGAGAGAGAGAGAGAGAGAGAGAGAGAGAGAGAGGGAGAGAGGGATGTGTCTTTGTACCATAACTTGGACCCACTCATTCAGGTCACAGATAACATGAACCAGGATGTTCTAGTTTGTACTGATGAGGATGCTGTGGACCCACAATATGCTTGTTCACATACACTGGTATGACGATCATTAGAAACAATGTCAATACTTCAGTTACATCTCAATTATTGTTTGGAATGTAGGTTACATCATAGACTGAGCTCTAGTGTAGCTCAAAGTTCAGTTGGAAGGTGTGAATTTGCTTGCAAATTGGTGAGTCCAACAAATGTCGATTCACAATCTTAGGTGAGAGAAACTGATTGCACTGTAGCTTGAGGTCTATGTTTAGTGGAACATTGACAGTTTGGTTCTAAATTGATGAAGCACTATCCGACACATATCCTCTTATTGCATCTCGACTGGCCCGGTGAACCAACCCATCTTAATCCTACAGAAAATGCCTGGGGCTATTTTGAACAGTGGATGGAACATTGCAACTGATATCCTCACAATTTGGTGTCTTCAAGATCTCATCAAGTGGCTTCAACTGGATGTGGCATGCTTGAGGAAACTTGTGGACTCTCTTCATCTTTGAATTGATATCATTATCAAGTCTAGAAGGTGTGTCACATGGTATTAGTGTCATCTCTCCTTGGGGGGATTAGTTTTTCGACTGTTGTTCTTATGAGCAGTAGTAACGGGATCAATAAATTGCTTTTAAGTCCATAGAGGGCTACCTTTCATTGGATTGTTGTAATGTCTGAGACTAAGCTACTTTCTAAATATTTACAAGTATTTATGGTATGTTTTAACAATTGCATGCCCTTATGCTCTGACCCTAAATCTATTTGTTCCACCATACAGTGTGCCCGTTTGTCTCATGCAGCCCAATTGGATGTCAACAGTCTAAAAGAATAGGACAGATTCATCCAACAATTATATTTCACTTGCTATTAAATCTTTGTGTGCCAAGTATCAAAGTTGTTGCATGATGTGCAAATGTAAGGGACTGATTTGTTCTGTGCTGTTATCTCATATCTAATTTGGCAGGAAATAAACATGTGTAGAATTTATTATTATTAAAGTTTCTGTGCTATATTGTGCTACAGATTTTTCTCCAACAAGTAGTATGTGTTTTACAGGTCAAATTTTTACACTGATGCAAGATCATCAAATAATTTCCTAAATCAGAGCTTCAGTTCACATAGAAGCAACTACGAATGTAGCCGCAGTTAATATTGCACTAGACTGTGTAGCATCATGATGAGTCTGCTGTTGCCTGCTTGTTCCTCCATGTTTTGTAGGCTTAATTTCATCTAGCCATCTACTGGTATGTTTCATCTCTATCTTTTCTTGTTTCTTGGAACCCATCAGAAATCTGCCTTTAGCCACCTGGTTACAAGGTAGGTTTCCAGATATGTGAGTGACATGAAGACTTCTTAAGCAATAGAACACAGAATATTGTCCTCAGTGGCAAGTGTTCATCAGGGTCAAGGGTATGGCCGGCAGTGTCCCAGAGAAGTGTGATAGGACCACTGTTATTCTCTATATATGTACTAAATGATCTGACAGACAGTGTCAGTAGCAATCGGTGACTGTCTATCGATGATGCTGTGGTGTACAGGAGGGCATCATTGTTGAGTGACTCTATGAGGAGAGAAGTTGATTCAGACAAAGTTTCTAGCTGGTGTGAGGAATGGCAGCTAGCTCTAATTGTGGAAAAATATAAGTTAATGCAGATGTGTAGGAAGAACAGTCCTCTAATGTTCAAATACAGCATTAGTAGTGTACTGCTTGAAACACTCCAGGCATAATGTTGCAAAATATGACACGGAACAAGCATGTAGCGACTGTATTAGACAAGGTCTACGGCTGACATTAGTTTTTACATAAGTACAATTCATTTGCAAAGGATTCCACACATAGAACACTAGTGTGACCCATTCTTAAGCACTGCTACCTGGGACACCCACCAGGTTGGATTAAAGGAAGGCCTCAAAGCAGTTCAGAGGTGGGCCACTCGATTTGTTACAGGTAGATTTGATCGACGTGCGAGTACTGTGGATACGCTTTGGGAACTCAAATGGGGATCCCTGGAGGGAAGGCAACATTAGTTTTGAGGAACACTGCTGAGAAAATGTAGAGAACCAGCATTTAAAGCTAACTGCAGTGTACATTTTGCTTAAGGACCACAAACATAAGTTAAGAGAAATTGGTGCTTATATGGACGCATATACACAGTCATTTTTACCTCACTCTCTTTCCAAGTGGAACAGGAAAGGAAATGACTATTACTGGTATGAAGTACCCTCCACCATGCACCATACCGTGATTAGCAGAATATGTATGTAGATGTAAATGTGTGTGTCTCCCATCACCATTTCATTTACATTACACCAATAAATGCCTCTTCTATTCCTGATGCAGAAGTGTTTCACTGTTGTAACTAGCAGAAATTATTCATCCATTCTTGGACACGATGGAGCAGCATACATCACAGTTAGTTCACCCATATTATGGTTACCTGTACTAATGTTTTTAACCTACAATCTCTGTTATAGAAAACATCAGCCTATTTTAGTTTATGAATCGTATTCCACTATTTTTTTATTTTTTGATATTTATTTATCAATTTTTCCCTAAGATGGACCAACTACAGACCACTTGCTAATTTCAGTTTCTTAATTCTAATTTCAGTTTCTTCCAGTGCTCTTTCATCTGTTCACTATGCTTCTTGTTTCTGTCTTCTGACCCCACCAGACCAGTTATTTTCACACTCCTACCCTGGAGTCCTTCCATTCAACACACTTTCCTTAAACATTACTGTCAGTTATCTCTTCAGCTTTTCTATTAGTTTTATCTAAATCTTTTTTACATTGTGGATCCAACTTGTTGTTGATTTCTTATCCCAGAAATATTTGAAGATCTTCTTTGTTAATCTACTGTCTTGGATTGTGTATAAATGTCAAAAAAATATCAATCTTCTTTATCACATTACCTCTGATATGTTCTCTATATTTCACTCAGTTTCATTGTTTTGTAATTTCCAACCTTCTGTAGCATTTGTAGGTCTAATACTGTCTTAATGATTCACCTTAATAATAATTCTAATTTATTAATATTATAGGTTAATGCTAAACATTCACTTGCATATAGACACTCTGGCTTTACTGTTGTATTGTAATGCTTTATTTTGCATTTTTAGACAGCCATTTTTATTGTAAAAGTCTTGAGCAATACCATATTACCATCCCAATTTATGTATCCTTATCCCTATAGTGGCTTTTTCGAAACTGTTTTCTTGGGTTATCACCCTAAGATATTTAAATTTATGAAACCTTCTTCATTTGGCCAATAATTGTTTTTAGAAATACTGTTGCTTTTTTAATGTTCATTAAATTTCCACCCCCACCCCACCACTTGCAGAAATTCTAAAGTTGATCCAAACAGTTATTTCTTCTGAAATATTAATATGTACTACAGCAGAGATCACGTTTTCATAAGTATAGCAAAGCCATTTGTGAATGCGAGACAGTTTATTCCAGTATTTTTGTCTTCCCAGTCTATTTGGTGAAAATTTATATTCGTCAGTATTTCGTTCCAAATTCTCAAGTTTTTCAAGTATTTTCTAGAACACAGTTAACAATAATTATGGATAAGCCTCAAATTGAGATACACTTGTTTTAATTTTGAATGGCTGAGATACTTCTCTAAATTTCACACTCAATACTATCTGTTTGTGTTTCAAGAGTTGTTGTTGTTACTCTTACCATTGGATTTTCAGTCTTCCTGCTGCTCTATTCCATGTAAGCCTCTTCATCTCTAAATAACTTCTGCAACTTACACCCTTCTGAATCTGCGTACTGTATTCAGCTCTTGGTCTCTGTCTACAATGCAGCCCCCCTCCCCCCCCCCTCCCTGCCCCCCCCCCCCCCCCCCACACACACACTTCCCACCAATTCTAAATTGGTGATCCCTTGACATCTCACAATGTGTCTTATCAATTGATCCCTTCTTTTAGTCAAGTTGTCTCACAAACTCCCCTCAGTTCTATTCAGAACCTCCTCATTAGTTGCATAATCTGCCCACCTAATCTTCAGCAGCACAAATTATACTTGCTAATATAGACTTTACACCAAATTCTTGAATTATTTTATCTATAATTTCCCTGCAAACAAAGTGAAAAGTCTTTTTGAAATCCACAAACATTACCACAATACGATCCACAACAGTAAGAAGGGCACAGTTGGTTGTAAATTTTTAAACAGTTTATTGCATATTGATTTCAGCTATTGTGTAGTGTTATAACTTCAAGTTGAAGAAATATATTTCAAGGAAAATGCAATACATGAAAGTCACAGATCAAGTAAACAGAGTAAGACCTGTGTACACTTTAACAGTCAAATCATAACTGAGTCCGAGTCTAGCGGCTGCTGGCTGGCTGGCTGCTCAGGTGGTGCTGCTGCTGCACGGCTGGCAGACAGCGCCGGATGTAGAGGATGCGCGTAACTGCGCGGCGGCACTTTGAAACATCGGTGAGTCACAACATATAGCTGTCTTCAGTACTATATGAATACAAGAACATATTGCAATTATATCAGCTTGTACATCATAAATGCATACCATTATATCCAACTGATGATGACTTCCTTCAACGTAATAGCATGTGGTACCACTTGACATTACAGATAACAAACATCAGTTATACTGAGCTCGCTACTTCCATTTCTGTGCAGCTAACCTTGGCTTCCCCCCCCCCCCCCCCCCCCCCTCCATCAGTCTACTGACTGGTCTGATGCAGCTCGCCACGAATTCCTTTCCTGTGCTGACCTCTTCATCCCAGAGTAGCACTTGCAACCTACGTCCTCAATTATTTGCTTGACGTATTCCAATCTCTGTCTTCCTCTACAGTTTTTGCCCTCTACAACTCCCTCTAGTACCATGGAAGTCATTCCCTTATGTCTTAGCAGATGTCCTATCATCCTGTCCCTTCTCCTTATCAGTGTTTTCCACATATTCCTTTCCTCTCCGATTCTGCGTAGGATCTCTTCATTCCTTACCTTATCAGTCCACCTAATTTTCAACTTCGTCTACAGCACCACATCTCAAATGCTTCGATTCTCTTCTGTTCCGGTTTCCCCACAGTCCATGTTTCACTACCATACAATGTTGTACTCCAGACGTACATCCTCAGAAATTTCTTCCTCAAATTAAGGCCGGTATTTGATATTAGTAGACTTCTCTTGGCCAGAAATGCCTTTTTTGCCATAGCGAGTCTGCTTTTGATGTCCTCCTTGCTCCGTCCGTCATTGGTTATTTTACTGCCTAGGTAGCAGAATTCCTTAACTTCATTGACTTCGTGGCCATCAATCCAGATGTTAAGTTTCTCGCTGTTCTCATTTCTACTACTTCTCATTACCTTCATCTTTCTCCAATTTAATCTCAAACCATACTGTGTACTCATTAGACTGTTCATTCCGTTCAGGAGATCATTTAATTCTTCGCCACTTTCACTCAGGATAGCAATGTCATCAGCGAATCGTATCATTGATATCCTTTCACCTTGTATTTTAAATCCACTCTTGAACCTTTCTTTTATTTCCATCATTGCTTCCTCGATGTACAGATCGAAGAGTAGGGGCAAAAGGCTACAGCCTTGTCTTACATCCTTCTTAAAATGAACACTTCGTTCTTGATCATCCACTCTTGTTATTCCCTCTTTGTTGTTGTACATATTGTATATGACCCATCTCTCCCTATAGCTTACCCCAACTTTTTTCAGAATCTTGAAAAGCTTGCACCATTTTATATTGTCGAACACTTTTTCCAGGTCGACAAATCCTATGAACGTGTCTTGATTTTTCTTTTGCCTTGCTTCCATTATTAGCCGTAACGTCAGAATAGCCTCTCTCATGCCTGTACTTTTCCTAAAGCCAAACTGATCGTCACCTAGCGCATTCTCAATTTTCTTTTCCATTCTTCTGTATATTATTCTTGTAAGCAGCTTCGATGCATGAGCTGTTAAGCTGATTGTGCGATAATTCTCGCACTTGTCAGCTCTTGCCGTCTTCGGAATTGTGTGGATGATGCTTTTCCGAAAGTCAGATGGTATGTCGCCTGACTCATATATTCTACACACAAACATGAACAGTCGTTTAACTGCCACTTCCCCTAATGATTTTAGAAATTCTGATGGAGTGTTATCTATCCCTTCTGCCTTATTTGATCGTAAGTCGTCTAAAGCTCTTTTAAATTCCGATTCTAATACTGGATCCCCTATCTCTTCTAAATCGACTCCTGTTTCTTTTTCTGTCACATCAGACAAATCTTCACCCTCATAGAGGCTTTCAATGTATTCTTTCCACCTATCTGCTCTCTCCTCTGCATTTAACAGTGGAATTCCCGTTGCACTCTTAATGTTACCACCGTTGCTTTTAATGTCACCAAAGGTTGTTTTGACTTTCCTGTATGCTGAGTCTGTCCTTCCAACAATCATATCTTTTTCGATGTCTTCACATTTTTCCTGCAGACATTTCGTCTTAGCTTCCCTGTACTTCGTATTTATTTCATTCCTCAGCGACTTGTAATTCTGTATTCCTGATTTTCCCGGAACATGTTTGTACTTCCTCCTTTCTTCTGTTACCCATGGTTTATTCGCAGCTGCCTTCTTTGTACCTATGTTTCCCTTCCCAACTTCTGTGATGGCCCTTTTTAGAGATGTCCATTCCTCTTCAACTGTGTTGCCTACTGCGCTATTCCTTATTGATGTATCAATTGCGTTAGAGAACTTCAAACGTATCTCGTCATTCCTTAGAACTTCCATATCCCACTTCTTAGCGTATTGATTCTTCCTGACTAATGTCTTGAACTTCAGGCTACTCTTCGTCACTACTATATTGTGATCTGAGTCTATATCTGCTCCTGGGTATGCCGTACTATCCAGTATCTGGTTTCGGAATCTCTGTCTGACCATGATGTAATCTAATTGAAATCTTCCCATATCTCCCGGCCTTTTTTCAAGTATACCTCTATAATAAAATAAAATGATAATATAATAGGATAGGGAATGAATGATAATAAATCATTTTAGTTTATATTTATATAAATAAATCGTCTTCATAGTATTTTATGCGTACCAATTATTAATATTATGTCCGATCGCCGTCTCCTTGACTGTGGCCGTGTTGTTATATTCGGATCTTCGTAAATTTTCCGAAGTACACAGGTGGGCTTCTGTTCTTCTTATTGCATTACTACTTGAAATAATAACAACTCTCACAAATATTCTGTTAATAAAACACTACTATATTTCTGTTTGATGCACATAGAAAATACACACAATGGCGGTCTGCAATTACTCGCTAAAAAATGGCGGTTCTCACTCGTTCACTCACTGAGTGAAACCTTCCTTCCAACAACTCGTACAAGAACAAAAACTGCTCTGTCTTTTAACATCTGAAAGTCAAAAATACCTGACGGTAGGCACAGGCTCTACGCTGGGCTACTACCACCTCATCTTTTCTCTTTGCTTTTAAAGAGGATGAAAACATAAAGAGTAAGAAATGCAAAAGGTATATCACAATGGCCCCCCTACTGTATACTGTCGGGAATAAGTCTCTTTATTTAGTGAGACAGTATACAGTAGCCTTATTTACAATGGGGCTCATGTTGAGCCATTTGGTGCAAGTCAATGGAGTTTTAATACGCTAAAGCTACTACAAGTAAGTCTACGAATTTCATTTCCTTGTTCATTACAAATTCATACATATAAATACATTCACATACACTTATATCACATAACGACATTCACATATATTTATATTACATAATCGTACGGCCCTGTCGTGCTAACGTCTTAGTCTGTGATTTTTCATTATACTTGTTAAGCTGTATGGACAGGGGAAAAATTTTACATTTCGTAAATTGTCCTCACCATGTTTTAAAAATTGTTTTTCTCACTGGCTTTTAGTTCATTGGCCGTTCTGAGAAGGTGTCTTTTCAGCACACGCTATCTCACTGTTCGCTGCGCTTATGGCTAGCAGCAGCTCATTGTTTACCGCGCCCGTCGCAGTGACGCGAGCGCCACGTGAGCAGCAGCACTGCCCGCGCATCCATCGTAATGTCGCTCCAGGCTCGTGAAGTCGGTGTTGTATATGCCCTCCAGTCTGGAGACGTATTCAGCTCCAACGCTCAACCCGAAGAACACCAATACATCATCTCGCACCTGGACGAGGTTTTCGCACAGCAAGGTGAGGTAAGGGCCGCACTGCAGAACTCGGCATTGTCTTCCGTTGTTCATTGTAGTTCAACGGTCCTCACACCACAACTCGTGGTTATACGGATTTCCTCTTATTTTTCCATCGCACACGCATCACACTCACTGTATTCACTTCGCCACATTGTAGCATTTACTCTTACTACGGCTCAGCCATTATTTTCACTATTATTAGGCCTTAACATTTTTGTATTACTTCACACGTGCGAGTGTTTTACTCGTCCGCCGCGTTGCACTTCACATACATACATAAATGGTTCCTTTTCAAGAATAAAATTTCACATAAAATTGACAATAGTACATACATTTTACATAGACAAAAACGTTGACAGTAATAAAGTCGACATACAAATTTACAATTCATACTCATTTCATATATGGACTCCATGACATGCACCCTCTTACACACTAATATGCAAATCAGAAGGAATCTTTAATTTATTCTGAATATTTGGGTTTCCTGTTCCTTTCTTGCAGGACCGACCTCCTGCGCCTTTTTATGTTCACAACTACACATAAAAAACAGTACATACATACATTTTACATAGACTTCGACATTGACAATAATATAGTTGGCAAATAAATGTACAGTCCACATTCACACTTCGTATATGGACTTCATGTTAAACAGCGTCTTACACACCAATAAGTAAATTAGAAGAAATCTTGCATTTGTTCAGAATGTTGGCACCTTTTTCGTTTTTGTCTTGCAGGACCGACTTGCACATTTTTACGTTCACAGATACATACAGAAAGCAGTACATACATACATTTTACATAGACTTCGACATTGACAATAATATAGTTGACAACTGAATGTACAATTCACCTTCAGTTTTCATTTATGGATTCCATGTTTGGTATCGTTTTACACACCAATAAGTAAATTAGAAGGAATCTTTCATTTGTTCTGAATATTTGCATTTTCTTCTCTTGACTTGCAGGCCCGACCTCCTGCTCGTTTATACCTTCACAAAAACACATAGAAAATACGTTCCATCACTACTCACTACATGGAAAAAAAGGATTTGCTAAGGTCTGCTTCAGAGATCAAGCTACTTCTAAGATTGCTACTTGTAGTGCGTCGTTAGTGTACTTATTCTATCCTTGGCATTTGATAGACACCATACTACGTACAATATTTACAAGTGCTCCTTTGTGAGTGAGTGTGTAGGATGTTTTTTCCTTTGACAATCCTGACTTCATCACTGCTTGTTAATCGTCGTAATATTACACATTCATGTACACATATTTCAAGTCATATTTCTGCCTTATTGATGCGACGACATGTACGTGTTTACCCTTTGTAACGTGTGGCCGATACTTTTACTGTATTTTTGCCATGTGTAATTCCACTCATAATTCATTCCCGCGAAAGAAGAACGTGCTTATGTTAAAGTACTGTTTTCGCTTCTGCGTGTGTCAAGAACTCAGTGTAGAAAATATTGTTTCACTGCATTTTGTGCTCGTTCCTCATACGAATCGTATATCATATTTTCATTAATATTCACCTTATAGTTGCTCAAGCTGTAACAGTCGCTAAAGAAATATTTTTCATACTAATTGGTTTTACTTTCTGACGCCTGTGTAGCAGATCACTGTATTGTAGTGTACTTTAAATGTAGCGTGTACCTTTGTTACTATGGACTCCACTGTTTCTTCTTTATTTTTCACTGCTTCTTCAAGATGGTCGTTTTCATAATTACTTACCGTACATACATCATCATACTTTGCTTTCCACATTCATACAACCATTCATTCTAAGACTTAAAACTATATAATCTATTCTTTCTTACGTCGCCTTCGTGGCCCTTTCCTAGGTACCACTGCAAAATTAATCTTCATATTCATCGCTGTATATCCATGTAATTATTCATTAAAAAATATTCCACATAAATCGCCATTTATACTCATGTATTACCTACAGGGTTCTTACACTAGAACCACCACCCTATTTATTTCTTCTCACAAATATAGATAAACTCATATTACTCTAATACACTTTCATTCTCTTCCTAGATTCATTCATGCATGTTATGTCACCACAAACGTAGATTAACTAATTAATACCTCCAATTGAATCTAAAACTTTTCACACTCTCTCTACTTCCAAGTATTATCCAGCAGTGAAATTGATTTGTTTCTGTATATTGCTTTTTTAAACATACAGTACTTATCTCAGTTATTTTGTTTTAGTTCGTATAATTACGTTGTGTGCGTAGTACTAATACTCACAGTTTTGCCCACTACGTATTGTGCCTGTCACTTGTCGCCACTTTATAATATAATAAAATGATAATATAATAGGATAGGGAATGAATGATAATAAAATGTTGGAATGTGTGGCTTTTTTAAAATGGATGAATTAAAGAGATTAATTCTTTGGCATGAAGGACAAGCACAATAAGCTAGGCATTGCCTGTAACGGGAAAGGAATCATTTTAGTTTATATTTATATAAATAAATCGTCTTCATAGTATTTTATGCATACCAATTATTAATATTATGTCCGATCGCCGTCTCCTTGACTGTGGCCGTGTTGTTATATTCGGATCTTCATAAATTTTCCGAAGTACACAGGTGGGCTTCCGTTCTTCTTATTGCATTACTAGTTGAAATAATAACAACTCTCACAAATATTCTGTTAATAAAACACTACTATATTTCTGTTCGATGCACATAGAAAATACACACAATGGCGGTCTGCAATTACTCACTAAAAAATGGCGGTTCTCACTCGTTCACTCACTGAGCGAAACCTTCCTTCCAACAACTCGTACAAGAACAAAAACTGCTCTGTCTTTTAACATCTGAAAGTCAAAAATACCTGACGGTAGGCACAGGCTCTATGCTGGGCTACTACCACCTCATCTTTTCTCTTTGCTTTTAAAGAGGATGAAAACATAAAAGTAAGAACTGCAAAAGGTATATCACACCTCCTCCTCTGGTGATTCTTGAACAGGGTATTTGCTATTACTAGCTGAAACTTGTTACAGAACTCAATTAGTCTTTCTCCTCTTTCATTCCTTGTCCGAAGCCCATATTCTGCTGTAACCTTTTCTTCTACTCCTTCCCCTACAACTGCATTCCAGTCAGCCATGACTATTAGATTTTCGTCCCCCTTTACATACTGTAGTACCCTTTCAATATCCTCATACACTTTCTCTATCTGTTCATCTTCAGCTTGCGATGTCGGCATGTATACCTGAACTATCATTGTCGATGTTGGTCTGCTGTCGATTCTGATTAGAACAACCCGGTCACTGAACTGTTCACAGTAACACACCCTCTGCCCTACCTTCCTATTCATAATGAATCCTACACCTGTTATACCATTTTCTGCTGCTGTTGATATTACCCGGTACTCATCTGACCAGGAATCCTTGTCTTCCTTGCACTTCACTTACCTGACCCCTACTATATCTAGCTTGAGCCTTTGCATTTCCCTTTTCAGATTTTCTAGTTTCCCTACCACATTCAAGCTTCTGACATTCCACACCCCGACTCGTAGAACATTATCCTTTCGTTGATTATTCAATCTTTTTCTCATGCTAACCTCCCCCTTGGCAGTCCCCTCCCGGAGATCCGAATGGGGGACTATTCCGGAATCTTTTGCCAATGGAGAGATCATCATGACACTTCTTCAAATACAGGCCACATGTCCTGTGGATACATGTTCCGTGTCTTTAATGCAGTGGTTTCCATTGCCTTCTGCATCCTCATGTCGTTGATCATTGCTGATTCTTCCGCCTTCAGGGGCAATTTCCTACCCCTAGGACAAGAGAGTGCCCTGAACCTCTATCCACTCCTCTGCCCTCTTTGACAAGGCCGTTGGCAGAATGAGGCTGACTGCTTATGCCGGAAGTCTTCAGCCGCTGATTATTTATCAAAATTTAGGCAGTGGTGGGGATCGAACCCGGGACCGAAGACGTTTCGATTATGAATCAAAGCCTCTACCCCTAGACCACGGGTACTACCTCAGCATATCATGTCACTAATAACTAGCATCCTCTTTATTATGCTATTTGTGTTCTATATTTTTTTAAAGTTACATAGAAGGTAAAAGTAATGAAAATACATAAAATTACAATGGTCTCTTTCACTGATAAAATACATTCAGTGATTATGTAAAAATGAGAGGAAGATCCATCTGTAAGTGCTACTAAATAAATTATAATAATCTTTTCTTTTATACAAACTAAAAACAATACTAATATTAAAAACAAGTTATGCATTATGCTTATATACACCGCATGCAGAGTGTATGATTATCTGGACCAAACTGGTTTACATTATGAAAGAAGCTTATATGGCTGTGTGGTATAAACCAGTATTATGATCTCATGGAAAGTGCAATGTATAAAACAGCTTGTAAAATCTTATCGCTAGTTTTTCTAGAAGCTTATGTAACCTGATTTGGAAATATAAGCAGAAAGCTCAGTTTAACTGATGTTTGTCATCTGTAATGTCAAGTGGTACCACATGCTGTTATATTACGATAAGTCATCATGACTTGGATATAATGGTACATAAATTTATGTTGTACAAGCTGATATAATTGTGATATGGTTTTCATTCATATTTAAAGCTCAATTCTGATTATTTTCTTGAAGGTAGCTAAACAGGAGCTGAAATCGATGTGCCACAAATAGGCAAGAAATTTACAGCCAATGCTGTCCTCCCCCCTATCATGATCTCATTACCATGGTCGTGGAGCATGCTGTTCATGATGGAAACAAACCTGAAGGCTACTATAATAGCAAATAGTTAACTTAAGATAAAACATATGTTCACAACATGATCTGCTCTTCCTAAAACCAGCTTGATACTCAGCTGACCAATTAGCTAGTGTTGTTTCTTCTCTGTGTAGTAGAACCATGTAAAAGTGTTTTGTATGCAAGTGGTAGCAAGGACATTCCTCTATTGCTGGTAATGTACTGTTTACTATCTTTCTTATGTACTGGTTGTATCGAAGCTACCTTCCATTCTCCTGGGGTTTTCAAATACTTAGCAGGCTGTGGGGAATGACCTGTGCAACCTCTACACGGAGTTCATGTACTTTAGTTATGTTTAAAAAAGGAGTCAGGCACAAAGATGTCTATTTCCAGCACAATTTCAGAGAATATTTAATGTCCTCACGAAAAGTGAAATGTAAAACAGCATTAAATTTTATTGGCTCACTTCTGCTAATCTCCTCAAGAGAATGCCTAAAAAAATTCTAGTTTATAATAGTTCATGTTATTGTTATTGCTTTGATCATCTGTTGGAAGACTGGTATGAAGCAATTCTCTATGAATATCCATACAGTAATTATACTTTATCAAGTTCAATCAAAATGTGCAACTTTAGTTTATTTACGTATTTTAAAATTTCCCTTTTTGATGGATTCCATAATGAGATTTGTTGTTAACAATATTTATTCATGTTTTAAAATTGTCAAGAGTGGCTAATTTTTAAATGGCTCTTGATGATTTTAAACTAGCTTTTTATCTGTAATTGTATTTGTTGTGGAATCACAGTCCTGTAGAATTTTTGACATAACATAATATTTGCCACTGACTACTATTTATTGCAAATTCCATGATTGCTGTTTCAATTTCAAGTCATTTTCAAGTGGTTAAAGCTGTTATGTCTGTTTTTAACCAGTGTGATGATCATTGCTGACAGGTTCAATAAGCACAAATTTATTTTCAAGAATTTTGATTCCATCTGAAACATACAAGTAAAATTAGTTATTTGTACTGGATTTATCTGCATGTTTTATGATATGTTTTTGTAATGATATGTTTGTGACATATCGTGACGTGAACCATAGAGGCTCATGTCCACTTTACACATTTTATTAACGTTGATAGCTGCTGTGTGTTCAGCATATGAGCAATTTTTAGTAAATTATTCATCCAGATTTTTCTTGGATATAGTGCGAAATACATACATATTTTTGTTAGTGGTGTATATATTGACTGCAGCATTATGACTTAAAAGTGACCAAATGTCGAAATTGCAGCTGTGTGAATAGTTAAAATAGTGCAGTTGCTGATGAATATGATGTCATTTAAAAGTAACCATGGGTATCTTTCTCTTAAATGTCGGTAACAGCAGAAAAATATTATATGTATTGTGAAACCTCCCTTTCCTGCTTTCTGACTCATAAAGCAACTTTGGTTGTTCCCTTCCTAATTGAATATATAAAAAAATCTACTCACCAAGTGGCGGTAAGAGAACACAAATATAAATATATATTGAAATTTGCAAGCTTTTGGAGCTAGTGGCTGCTTCTGCTGGCAGAAGGAGGAGGAAGTAAGAGAGGTGTAGGATAGGACTGGTGAGCTTTAGGACACGGGGAGAGTTCAGAAAATTTCCTCGAAGGAGACTTACCAGACAGGATGATAAGGAAAGACAGATTGTGGGAGATGGCACTGGATGAGATTCAAAACCTCAGAACCTCACACTAAATATGTCTGCTTGTGTCTGTGTATGTGCGGATTGATATGTGTGTGTGTGTGTGTGTGTGTGTGTGTGCGCGATTGTACATCTGTCCTTATTTTCCCCTAAGGGTAGTCTTTCCGCTCCCGGGATTGGAATGACTCCTTACCCGCTCCCTTAAAACCCACATCCTTTCGTCTTTCCCTCTCCTTCCTGAAGAAGCAACCATCGGTTGCGAAAACTAGCAATTCTGTGTGTGTGTTTGTGTGTTTTGTTCATGTGCCTGTCTGCCGGCGCTTTCCCGCTTGGTAAGTCTTGGAATCTTTGTTTTTAATATATTTTTCCCCTGTGGAAGTTTCTTTCTATTTTATTTACATCATGTATAAGTATTTATGTGTATGTATAAGTGTCTGTAAAGAGGTGCCCTTGTCAAAGATTTACTGTCCTACACTCGTAGTCTCTGCTGGAAATATCACTTTGCCACAACCACTTTCTTGAACACCTGGAATCCTTACCCAGTCTGTTACCCCCGGAAACCATCCTTGTAACCATTGATGCCACTTCCCTATACACAAATATCCCGCACGTCCAGGGCCTCGCTGCAATGGAGCACTTCCTTTCACGCCGATCACCTGCCACCCTACCTAAAACCTCTTTCCTCGTCACCTTAGCCAGCTTCATCCTGACCAATAACTTCTCCACTTTTGAAGGCCAGACATGCCAACAATTAAAAGGAACAGCCATGGGTACCAGGATGGCCCCCTCGTATGCCAACCTATTTATGGGTCGCTTAGAGGAAGCCTTCTTGGTTACCCAAGCCTGCCAACCCAAAGTTTGGTACTGATTTATTGACGCCGTCTTCATGATCTGGACTCACAGTGAAGAACAACTCCTGAATTTCCTCTCCAACCTCAACTCCTTTGGTTCCATCAGATTCACCTGGCCCTACTCCAAATCCCATGCCACTTTCCTAGACGTTGACCTTCATCTGTCCAATGGCCAGCTTCACACATCCGTCCACATCAAACCCACCAACAAGCAACAGTACTTCCATTATGACAGCTGCCACCCATTCCATATCAAACGGTCCCTTCCCTACAGCCTAGGCCTTCGTGGCAAATGAATCTGCTCCAGTCCTAAATCCCTGAATCATTACACCATCAACCTGAAAACAGCTTTTGCATCCGCAGCTACACTCCCGACCTGGTACAGAAGCAAATAACCAGAGCCACTTGCTCATCCCCTCAAAACCAGGACCTCTCACAGAAGAACCCTAAAAGTGCCCCACTTGTGACAAGATACTTCTCGGGACTGTATCAGACTCTGAATGTGGCTCTCCAGCAGGGATACGACTTCCTAAAATCCTGCCCCAAAATGAGATCCATCTTTCATGAAATCCTCCCCACTCCACCAAGAGTGTCTTTCCGCCGTCCACCTAACCTTTGTAACCTCTTGGTTCATCCCTATGAAATCCCCAAACCACCTTCCCTACCCTCTGGCTCCTACCGGAAGGTGTACATGATCAAAGGCAGAGCCACGTGTGAAAGCACCCACGTGATTTACCAACTGACCTGCCTACACTGTGAGCTTTCTATGTGGGAATGACCAGCAACAAACTGTCCATTCGCATGAATGGACACAGGCAGACAGTGTTTGTTGCTAATGAGGATCACCCTGTGGCTAAACATGTATTGGTGCACGGCCAGCACATCTTGGCACAGTGTTACACCATCCGGGTTATCTGGATACTTCCCACCAACACCAACCTATCCAAACTCTGGAGATGGGAAGTTGTCCTTCAGTATATCCTCTCTTCTCGATATCCGCCAGGCCTCAACCTCCGCTAATTTCAAGTTGCCGCTGCTCGTACCTCACCTGTCTTTCAACAACTTCTTTGCCTCTGTACTTTCGCCTCGCTGACATCTCTGCCCGAACTCTTTGCCTTTACAAATGTCTGCTTGTGTCTGTGTATGTGCGGATGGATATGTGTGTGTGTGTGTGTGTGTGTGTGTGTGTGTGTGTGTGTGTGTGTGTGTGTGTGTGTGTGCGAGTGTACACCTGTCCTTTTTACCCCCTGAGATAAGTCTTTCCGCTCCCGTCATTGGAATGACCCCTTACCCTCTCCCTTAAAACCCACATCCTTTCGTCTTTCCCTCTCCTTCCCTCTTTCCTGAAGAAGCAGCCGTCGGTTGCAAAAGCTAGAAATTCTGTGTGTGTGTTTGTGTGTTTTATTTATTGTGCCTGTCTACTGGCGCTTTCCCGGTTGGTAAGTCTTGGAATCTTTGTTTTTAATATATTTTTCCCATGTGGAAGTTTCTATATATAAAGATTCCAAGACTTACCAAGTGGGAAAGCGCCGGTAGATAGGCACAATGAATGAAACACACAAACACACACACAGAATTTCGAGCTTTCGCAACCGGCGGCTGCTTCGTCAGGAAAGACGGAAGGACAGGGAAAGACGAAAGGATGTGGGTTTTAAGGGAGAGGGTAAGGAGTCATTCCAATCCCGGGAGCGGAAAGACTTACCTTAGGGGGAAAAAAGGATAGGTATATACTCGCGCGCGCATGCGCACACACACACACGCACACATCCATCCATACATACACAGACACAAGCAGACATATTTAAAGGCAAAGAGTAAGGGCAGAGATGTAAGTCGAGGCGGAAGTGTGGAGGCAAAAATGTTGTTGAAAGACAGGTGAGGTATGAGTGGCAGCAACTTGAAATTAGCGGAGATTGAGGCCTGGTGGATAACGAGAAGAGAGGATATATTGAAGGGCAAGTTCCCATCTCCGGAGTTCGGATAGGTTGGTGTTGGTAGGAAGTATCCAGATAACTCGGACAGTGTAGCACTGTGCCAAGATGTGCTGGCCGTGCACCAAAGCATGTTTAGCCACAGGGTGATCCTCATTACCAACAAACACTGTCTGCCTGTGTCCATTCATGCAAATGGACAGTTTGTTCCCACATAGAAAGCGTCACAGTGTAGGCAGGTCAGTTGGTAAATCACGTGGGTGCTGTCACACGTTGCTCTGCCTTTGATCTTGTACACCTTCCGGGTTACAGGACTGGAGTAGTTGGTGGTGGAAGGGTGCATAGGACAGGTTTTACACCGGGGGCGGTTGCAAGGGTAGGAGCCAAAGGGTAGGGAAGGTGGTTTGGGGATTTCATAGGGATGAACCAAGAGGTTACGAAGGTTAGGTGGATGGCGGAAAGACACTCTTGGTGGAGTGGGGAGGACTTCATGAACGATGGATCTCATTTCGGGGCAGGATTTTAGGAAGTCGTATCCCTGCTGGAGAGCCACATTCAGAGTCTGATCCAGTCCCGGGAAGTATCCTGTCACAAGTGGGGCACTTTTGGGGTTCTTCTGTGAGAGGTTCTGGGCTTGAGGGGATGAGGAGGTGGCTCTGGTTATCTGCTTCTGTACCAGGTCAGGAGGGTAGTTGCGAGATTCGAAGGCTGTTTTCAGGTTGTTGGTGTAATGGTCCAGGGATTCAGGACTGGAGCAGATTCGTTTGCCACCAAGGCCTAGGCTGTAGGGAAGGGACCGTTTGATATGGAATGGGTGGCAGCTGTCATAATGGAAGTACTGTTGCTTGTTGGTGGGTTTGATGTGGATGGATGTGTGAAGCTGGCCATTGGACAGATGGAGGTCAACGTCAAGGAAAGTGGCATGGGATTTGGAGTAGGACCAGGTGAATCTGATGGAACCAAAGGAGTCGAGGTTGGAAAGGAAATTCTGGAGTTGTTCTTCACTGTGAGTCCAGATCATGAAGACGGCGTCAATAAATCAGTACCAAACTTTGGGTTGGCAGGCTTGGGTAACCAAGAAGGCTTCCTCTAAGCGACCCATAAATAGGTTGGCATATGAGGGGGCCATCCTGGTACCCATGGCTGTTCCTTTTAATTGTTGGCATGTCTGGCCTTCAAAAGTGGAGAAGTTATTGGTCAGGATGAAGCTGGCTAAGGTGACGAGGAAAGAGGTTTTAGGTAGGGTGGCAGGTGATCGGCGTGAAAGGAAGTGCTCCATTGCAGCGAGGCCCTGGACGTGCGGGATATTTGTGTATAGGGAAGTGGCATCAATGGTTACAAGTATGGTTTCCGGGGGTAACAGACTGGGTACAGATTCCAGGCGTTCGAGAAAGTGGTTGGTGTCTTTGATGAAGGATGGGAGACTGCATGTAATGGGTTGAAGGTGTTGATCTACGTAGGCAGAGATACGTTCTGTGGGGGCTTGGTAACCAGCTACAATGGGGCGGCCAGGATGTTTGGGTTTGTGAATTTTAGGAAGTAGGTAGAAGGTGTGGAAGTTTCATTCTGTTTTATATATATATGTGAAACAATTAATAACAAAGAGATAGAGGGGCTGGCCAGTGCTTACCTCAGCTTAGTACAGCCGATAGAAACACAAAAAACAACCGACAATTTTAAGTTCCTAGCTTTCGGAATAAATGTTCCTTCATCAGGGAGGAGAGAGGGGAGAGAAAGGGAAGAAGGAAAAGTGGATTTAGTTACTCACAACCCAGGTTATGAAGCAACAGGGAAAGGGAAACAGGGAAGGTAGCAAGAATGGAGGCATATATATATATATATATATATATATATATATATATATATATATATATATATATATATTAAAAACAAAGATTCCAAGACTTACCAAGCGGGAAAGCGCCGGCAGACAGGCACATGAACAAAACACACAAACACACACACAGAATTACGAGCTTTCGCAACTGGCAGTTGCTTCGTCAGGAAAGAGGGAAGGAGAGGGAAAAATTTTCCCTCTCCTTCCCTCTTTCCTGACGAAGCAACTGCCAGTTGCGAAAGCTCGTAATTCTGTGTGTGTGTTTTGTTCATGTGCCTGTCTGCCGGCGCTTTCCCGCTTGGTAAGTCTTGGAATCTTTGTTTTTAATATATTTTTCCCATATGGAAGTTTCTTTCTGTTTTATTTACATCGTCATATATATATATATATATATATATATATATATTAAAAACAAAGATTCTGTGACTCACCAAGAGGGAAAGCCTGGTAGATAGACACAATAAAAAACACACACACAGAATTTCTAGCTTTTGCAACCGACGGCTGCTTCTTCAGGAAAGAGGGAAGGAGAGGGAAAGACGAAAGGATGTGGGTTTTAAGGGAAAGGGTAAGGAGTCATTCCAATCCCGGGAGTGGAAAGACCTCAGGGGGATAAAAGGACAGGTGTACACTTGCACACACACACATATCCATCCGCACATACACAGACACAAGCAGACATTTGTAAAGGCAAAGAGTTCGGGCAGAGATGTCAGTCGAGGCAGAAGTGCAGAGGCAAAGATGTTTTTGAATGACAGGTGAGTTATGGGCGGTGACAACTTGAAATTAGCGGAGGTTGAGGCCTGGTGGGTAATGGGAAGAGGGGATATATTGAAGGGCAATTTCCCATCTCTGGAGTTCTGGTAGGTTGGTGTTAGTGGGAAGTATCCAGATAACTCGGACGGTGTAACACTGTGCCAAGATGTTCTGGCCATGCACCAAGGCATGTTTAGCTACAGGGTGATCCTCAGACAATCTATCATGTAGAAGGAGTTGTCAAGCCAGTTATGAATTCAGTTGGCATTCAAAATGATTTTTATCCAATATTAAATGCTACATGTCACTCGATAAGTGGCCAAAGATTTTATAGGGCTGAATATTTTTCTATGTTTTGTGCCACACCAATGTTGAGTAATGGATTGCCAAAGTCAGTTCTCCTCCAAGTATTAGTTGTACAGATGTTGTTTTTAATTTCCGATTTGTTGTTGACGATAGACCTTATGAGAGAGTATTAGTCGACCACAGTATTGTTGGATCAGGGAGTGAGGGCACTTCATTCGGCTTATAGTGAGTTTTTATCACAATATTGCATGAGGACACTCTGAATCATTTGATAGTACATGCACAGCTGCCTTGCGATCCTTGACAGTGTGATGTGCTTTCCTTAGTCACCAATCTACTTGTTTACTGGAACAATTTTTTTTTTTTTTTTTTTTTTTTTTTTTTTTTTTTTTTTTTTTTTTTTTGTCTGTTATCACAAAACTTATCGGTTCTTGGAGTACCGGTTTGCCAGTCACAACCATCATCATATTGTCCTGATGCCAGTGCTACTATTTATACCATAACATTATTACTGTGCCTAGTTTGCACAATATTTTAAACATGTGCAACAATGATAAGCTGATTTTATGTGTATTTTTGATGATGATTATGACATGTTTTAAGACAGCTTGCGATGATAGATGGAAATAAAACAACTATAGAATAGTTCTTCAGTGTGGAGTTAGCCAAGACATAATGGGATAAGACATTGATGAATGAAAGGAGAAATAGTAAATCAACTTTTTGAGCATTTTCATGTTGAAAATTTTCTTGTTTTACATTTTACCGGTATTTCACAGTTGTTATGAGTTTTTAGTCCTAGTTTTCCAGTTTAATCTCTGAAGCCAATGCTTGATATTTTGTATCCTTTGAGTTTATTTTTTTCTCATTTAATTTTTTTGTACTTTTTCAAATTAAATTGTGGTTTGGTGGCTTATATTTGCTGTTTCCTTTCCTTGTTGTCTGTGTTGCTGCAAATGTAGTTTTTTTTTTTTGTTTTTTTTTTTTTGAGCATTTAATTTTTCAAATCCAAAGATGTACTTTTTAGCTGTGAACCTTTTGTTTCATTTGGCTCTGCCTTCCTTTTATTCTCAACCAATCCTAATGTTTTTGTTGCAGCTGCCTGATTTGTTCTCCTGAGGAGATAGAACATTCAGAGATTATGTACAAGGGGTAGTCATAAAGTGTTAATTATTGCCTAAGAAAAATCACTCATGAAATATGTTGACATTCTTAGTATTTCTCAAAGTATTCACTATTTGATGCAGCACAATTTTCCCAATGGTGGGTGACTCGTCACAGAACTTGGCTGTAGAAATCTACGTTTTCGCCAATCGAGAAAGGTTTCATTGTTAAAGCAATGATTATCCTGCAAATACATCAAACATGGTGTTTCTTCATTTGCAGAAATAAGAAGTCAGTGGGTGTCATACTGGAAGGTTATGGGTATGAGGTGAAAACATAGTAATCTGAAGGAACAGCCTCTGCGACATTTCAATTTACAGAATGAGTTGGGGTGTTGCCTTGCACCACAAAAACAGCTTCCCGTGACAGTTTTCCTTGACAGTATCCCTGTAAACTCACCAGTAAATCTGTGCAGTGTGCTCCTTTCAAGCACAGCCCATTAAATATACAGAAACCTGTGAACAGTCACTTTTTTGACATTTTCATTTATTCCATTAATTAGTCTTCAAACTTTTTCAGCTTCATCTTCAGATGGTGTAGATGGAAGTTTGTTGTTGTGGTCTTCAGTCCAGAGACTGGTTTGATGCAGCTCTCCATGCTACTCTATCCTGTGCAAGCTTCTTCATCTCCCAGTACCTACTGCAACCTTCATCCTTCTGAATCTGCTTAGTGTATTCATCTCTTGGTCTCTCTCTACGATTTTTACTCTCCACACTGCCCTCCAATACTAAATTGGTGATCCCTTGATGCCTCAGAACATATCCTACCAACCGATCCGTTCTTCTGGTCAAGTTGTGCCACAAACTTCTCTTCTCCCCAACCCTATTCAACACTTCCTCATTAGTTATGTGATCTACCCATCTAATCTTCAACATTCTTCTGTAGCACCACATTTCGAAAGCTTCTATTCTCTTCTTGTCCAAACTATTTATCATCCGCGTTTCACTTCCATACATGGCTACACTCCATACAAATACTTTCAGAAATGACTTCCTGACACTTAAATCTATACTCGACGTTAACAAATTTCTCTTCTTCAGAAATGCTTTCCTTGCCATTGCCAGTCTACATTTTATATCCTCTCTACTTCGACCATCATCAGTTATTTTGCTCCCCAAATAGCAAAACTCCTTTACTACTTTAAGTGTCTCATTTCCTAATCTAATTCCCTCAGCATCACCCGACTTAATTCGACTACATTCCATTATCCTCGTTTTGCTTTTGTTGATGTTTATCTTATATCCTCCTTTCAAGACACTGTCCATTCCATTCAACTGCTCTTCAAAGTCCTTTGCTGTCTCTGACAGAATTACAATGTGATCGGCGAACCTCAAAGTTTTTATTTCTTCTCCATGGATTTTAATACCTACTCCGAATTTTTCTTTTGTTCCCTTTACCGCTTGCTCAATATACAGATTGAATAACATCGGGGAGAGGCTACAACCCTGTCTTACTCCCTTCCCAACCACTGCTTCTCTTTCATGTCCCTCGACTCTTATAACTGCCATCTGGTTTCTGTAAAAATTGTAAATAGCTTTTCGCTCCCTGTATTTTACCCCTGCCACCTTTAGAATTTGAAAGAAAGCTTTCTCTAAGTCTACAAATGCTAGGAGTGTAGGTTTGCTTTTCCTTGATCTTTCCTCTAAGATAAGTCATAAGGACAGTATTGCCACATGTGTTCCAGTATTTCTACGGAATCCAAACTGATCTTCCCCGAGGTCAGCTTCTACTAGTTTTTCCATTCATCTGTAAAGATAGAAGTTACACGTTTATTTCCATGGCATGGTTTTGGGTACTGGCTTTGTGACAAAAATATAGATTAAAAGGCTTTGATGTATCCCCATGAGTAATGTTTGTATAGGAAGTTGTATCAAAAAATGCATTATGTTGCTGCTTTGTAATTGGAACCAATGGCCTTGCCTCTATGGTAACACTGGTTCCCATCGGAACACGAACATTAATGCTGCTGGGCTTCTCTAGCACTTGAACTGGTGACCGTCCAGGATCTGCCATTTGCTGTTGGAAGTGGGGTGCACTCAGCTTTTGTGAGGCCAGTCGAGTAGTTGCTTGAGTGAGGAGTGTTGGTTTCACTCACAAAAGCTGATAACAGCTGGGAGAGCCGTATGCTGGCAAATGTGCCTCCAGATGTGTATGTCTCAGGGGCTGGGGACCTTGGCTTCACTGACTAGCTCACAAGGACATTACAAACCTTTTTAAAGAAACCCTCAATCTTAAGGTGTGCTGTGCACACAGACCTAGCTTTCTGTTCTGCTCTTGCCAATGCTGCTCGCTGGGAAGTGTTCGATGACTTGCACCACTTCCCTATCTGAATCCACCTCTCAGACAGACCTGTCCTCAAAAGGAAACTACCAAAACAGATGCTTAGCAGAGCAAACTGAACACTGTACAGTTAATTAACTGTTTTGGAACATCAAGGTAGTCTTCAGGACTGGGTGGATCACATTACCAATACGATCCACCATGATGCTGATGTGTCTGTCCCCGAGTCTTCAGACTGACTTTGGAGGTGCCGTGTCTCACGATGGAACAGTGAGTGTATAGGGTGAGTCCAATTCGTAGCCTCTGTATTGAGGCTGGTGAACCACCATTTGTCATCTGATGTCGGGTCCTCATAATGCATGATGTGTGAAAAGCCAACTCTCCATGACACAGTCAATAGTATTCCATACTGTTGCTAGCCCTCTACTGGTCCAACTATTTAGAAATAGGCACAAGCATCAAAGCCAATCGGCATTCACGTGAGGCAGGACTTAGTGGCTCTTGATGCAGACAATATTTCTGTGCTTCAGCACAGTGGGAGTCATCACCACTCTGAGTCCTAGGCTTATTTTACATGTGTCGGTGTAAAATTAGTTTTTACTCCGCCCTCTGTTTTTAAAATCGATGTCTTACAGAATTTTAGACAAGCACTGTGACTGTGTGGTTGTTTACACTGACAGGTCTAAGCAGGATAATTCCGCCGCCTGCACTCTGTTATTTCCGGACTGTGTCATTGAGATTCATTTACCTGGTTCATTCACAGTGTATGATGCTGAATTATATGTGATCTTGAGGGCATCAGAGAAGATGTGGTGCCTTCCTGTTATCAAATTCCTCATCCGCGCCTAAGTGCCACTCAGGCTATCGGTTACAGGCTGTCTGGGCTATCCAGGTGAAAAGTACCTTCAGCTGATTCGTGCCATTTACAGAGGAAGGGAAAGGATGTGTCATTATGTGGGGTACCAAGACAGATGCATCAGCTGAGGATGCCTGTTTCCAAGCTACTGTTTCTGAATGTGCTGCCCCTGTCTATGCAACTACATCACTACTGAGACAAAATGTTGTGCATCTGTGAGAGGAGGAGCAGCTAGGGTTGGAGAATGAGCAGCTGAGGCCCATGAAACCAAGAACATGACCATAGCAATCCTCCTTCCGGTCACTGTGGCAGGAGCAAATACTTTTGTCAAGTCTCCAGGTAGGGTATTATCTGATTCATGGATTCCTCCTTGGCAGGAAGACCCACTGGCATGTAGTGCTTATGGTGTACATGTTTCTACAGGCCACATTTTAATTGAAATGTTTTATACCAAGCTACCGGGCTTGCAACCCACTTACCAGTTGATCTGCCCTCCATTTTAGCTGATGATGAATCAAATATGGTGTCTTATGTAGGTTTTGATGTGTTACTAGGGTGGTTGCTTCATCATTTATTTTCCAGTTGATTGTGTGAGCTCATTTACTTGTTCCACTATTTTGGATGGTTATAGTGGCTATAGTGTATGGATTTTACTTACACACTGCCTTGAGGCATATGTCTTTTGCCATTTTGTGTCACAGTGTAAGTGAGAGAGTCCCAGGTTGGCTGCAGATTACCTTTCCTATTTTACATATTGTTGCATGCTTCTTATAACTAATAACATTCAGTTAATTGAGTACTGGCACTGATGACCTTGTTGTTGGGTAACCTATACATACCACCACTGCCACTACCGTGTCAGTGTTTGGTGCCTCTCAGAACACTTGTTAAGGGGGTAAGGACACAAAAATGGGTCAAACATATGAATTTTCAATTTTGAATCTATGTGACAGAGAATACCTATCTGAACTGAATTATGTATAATACATAAACATTTACTTTTTAGTGATCTGACAGCCAGTTATTGGCAAGATCCTCCTGCCGAGTTCTGTAGACATAACAGTATAATCCCAAAGGCCCTGAAAGGTGTTTCTGGTGACTCTATGATAAAAGCTGCACAGGAGTGCCTTTAAAGATATTATTTCTGCTTTTGAAGGACTCCAAAAACTGCGACAAGAGCTATCAGGGAAGAAACTGTCAGATGTGAAGGCTATCAAAGTAAAGGGAAGGCTAATAACGCCACCCAAGCAGGCCACGGAAGGTCCGATGAACGACTGATCACCGTGTCATCCTCAGCCGATAGGCATTAGATATGAAGGGGCACATGGCCAGCATACTGCTCTCCCAACTTTGTGACGGGAGCTGCTACTTCTGGATCAACTAGCTTCTCAAATGTCCTTACAAGGACGAGGTGCATGCCAATAGAGCTCAGCAGACCCATCCAAGTGCTAGCCAGGCCGGACAGTGCTCAACTTTGGTGATGTGATGGAAACTGGTGTTACCACTGAGGCAAGGCCATTGGCAACTGAAACAGGTAAGCTTCAGAGACATTATGGTATGGGCACAACAGCTAATACTGGAGATCTAAAGATGGAGAAGGCAGTGTGGGCTATTTATTTCCATAAGTTGTCCACAGAGGAGAACTCAATACATGCATTGTGTCAAAAAAATTTAGATTCTTGGAGTTCACACTAGAACCAGACTTATGGAGGAGATAAATAACACAAACATTCCTGACCAGCAGCTGTGATGGATGTAATAAAACCCATATACAGAAATCTTGCAAATGAAACTTTCTTCTTTATGGGTCTACATGGTTACACACAGAACCAGAATGAAAGCTTCAACCAGTGTGTTTGGGAAAGGTTGCCAAAAACAGTGTTTGTGGGAGAGAATACTTTAAAAATTGGTGTGGTAGATGCTGTTATTTACTTCAATGACGAAACTCAACCAAGGTACAATGGCTATAAAACCAGGAAACAATTGCTCTTTAGCATTGCTACTCTTTGATCAAGAATGTCTCATAAATCTGAAAGAGACCTTCTACAAGTATCTAAAGGAGAAAGAATATGAAAAAGATAAAAGAAGAAGAAGAGGAAGAAGAAGAAGCAGGATTATGATTCTGTGGCATTTTGTATGTGAATATTGCATTTAACTTTAAAGTACTTTTTCAGAAAACTAATTTTTATAACTGTAGATGCATATAAAAACTGAAAGTATACTCCTATCAGACTGCAAGTATCAGCATTTGTTATTTGTTAGAAGGTGAACCGAAACAATAATTTGTTTTGATGAAGTATTTTGAGAAATGCATATGATTGTACCAGATAAAATTAATATTTTCAGTGTACAGTGACTTCAAAATGCTGTGACAGATTCATTTATATTTGAATTGAGAATTTTCTGGAATTTAAGTTAGATATGTATGTAACATAGGTTCTCAGCAAAGTACATTGAAATCTGATGAATGTTATTAAAGTAATTTCTACAAAGACACAGAACGTAATTTTTCTTAGAGAAATATGTTAAAAGTTAAATGAATAAACAATCTTAACTACAGGTAACAACTGTTCAATTTTCTTACCTGAGCTCACATCTCTAAGTTCCAGTTTTCACAGTTGTGGCATTAATTTTGAGAAAAGTATTAAAATATATAAGATAGCAGCTGGCATTCTTACCCCCATAAAGGCAGATCAGATTGTTTCATTTATGATATCAGGCCACACCCTTCCAAATTACTTTTGTAGGAGATAGCGTAAAAAATTGAGGCACTTCCTTCTTAATTTAAAGTGGGCTGAAATACAAAACTATTGACAATTTCCAGTATTTAAATGCAGAAAGAGATTTTGAGGCAACAGTCATAGAAATCAGTGGTGTAAATACAGTTGAGAGTATCTGTTGCTCTGTTAGATGGGTACTGAGTCATTTCCAGCAAGCCTGGAACATTATTAAATAAGGCACATGGAGGCAAGAAATTGACAGTACTGTGTGGGATATCTACATTGATGTTCATGGGGCAAGCAGGAGAAAGAGCTACTGCTCAGCTTAACAGATACTTTTGACTGGAAACAAACAATAGCATCCCATAAAAAAGTAGAACAACTGCTCCTACTACTCTGGAGCAAATATGTGTAAATACAACTTGTACTGCAAAATGCGTAAATACAAATTTTAGTGATCGCAAATGGTAACCTCCTAAGGCAGTTTCCTACCCAGTCAAATCGATAAAAGAACTGTGATGGCAGGAAGATTCAAGTGTCAGAGCATAGAAATATTCCAGCACTCATCAAGAGAAAGGAGGGAAAAAGTTTCTCAGACATGTGACACAACAAAAAGTTTCATAATATTTTTAACAATTATTTTGAAATAGTGTTTTCTCTTGAAACACGAGTGGGAAGATGTTTGTACAAGAGCCATAAAAATCTCAAGTAACTCATTAGTTTACCGTTAATTTGAAACTTGAAAATAAATGCACAGTTTAATATTTACTTAGCACACATTGACTCTGACTCGGAGTGAGTGATGAAATGAGTGCCATTACATATAACATCAAATTAATTGGCATTGCTGTGCTTTGAGCAGTGAACTGTGTGAAGGTCTCTTTGCTGTACTTGTGATGACATCAGGTGCAGCTTGACTATTCTTGCTGTAGCATGAGGCCCAAAAGGAATACCTCAGAAAGTACAACAGAATGTGATATAAAGCAATTTTGCTTCCAATTACTGATAACTGTAAGTCTTGAGATGATCTTATCTAACTTCCAATCAACTTCCCAGTAATATGAAATCCATCAGACTTGTTCACTTATAGACAACTACAGTATGGCAGTTTCTAGTCAACCAACTAACTTTAAACAGGATTATTGCAAAGGAAACAATTGTACCTTCTCATCTGCCACCCTTTGTAAATGAGCAACTATCAGCCACTTGGTCAAATAAGGTAAACTATAAAACTACACAAAACTTTGATCCTCCACTTAACAACCATTACACAGTCATCAAACATACATGTTTTCTTTACACAGTCCACTTTTTACTTTTATTTTCATTTTTTGCCTATTTTAAATTATCCAAATGTCGTATGTACAAGTGGTTACACAATAATGATTAAATAATGATTTAGTTCACCTTAATTTTGCAAGCCTTTTACTCTGATTTCCATAAGCTTACATTCGCCTAAATAGCACATTACTAAAAGAAACAGTAGGTTTATTTCTTTTCGAATACTCCTCCCCCACTGAAACTGTCTACATCCACATCTTAATCTACATGCTCTGCAAATCATAGTATGGTGCATATTGGAGGGTACTTTGAACCGCTACTAGTGATTTCCTCTCCCGTTCCACTCACAAATAAAGTGAAGGAAAAGTAACTGACTGAAAGCCTCCACATGAGCCCTAATTTCTTGCATCTTATCTTCACAGTCCTTAGGTGAAATTTGTGTTGGCAGCAGTAGAATCATTCTGCAACTGGCCCTGAATGCCAGTTCTCTAAATGTGAGTATTGGTGCACTGCAGAAAGAGCATCTTCTTGCCTGCAGGGATTCCCATTTGAGTTCATGAAGCACTTCCACAATGCACGCATGCTGATCGAATCTACTGATAATGGATCTGACAGCCTGCCTCTGAATTGCTTTGATCTCTTCCTTTGGTGATCTCAAACACTCAAACATTACTCAAGAATGGGTTGCACTAGCATTCTATGTGCCATCTCAGTTATGGATGAGCGACACTTTCCCAAAATTCTCCCTACAAAACATTCCGTAGTACCAATCTGACATGCTCATTCCATTTAATATTGCTTTGCAAAGCTACACCCACATATTTAATCGAAGTGACTGTGTCTAGCTGTGCCCTACTAATGCTGAATTTGAATGTTACAGGACTGTTTTTCCTACTTATTGGCATTAACTTACAACTTTGTAAATTTAAAGAAAGCTGCCATTCACCACACCTTCTGGAAATTTTGTCAAAGTTATCTGACGTATTCCTACAATCACTCAACAATGGCAACTTCCTGTACACCACAGTATCATCAGCAAACAGCTATACATTACTGCTCACCCTGTTTGGTGGGTCATTGATGTATACAGAGAATAAAAGTGGCCCTATCATACTTCCTGAAGCACTCCTGATGATGCCCTTGTGTCTATTACCTAAAAAGTCTTCTAGCCACTCACATATCTGGAAACTTAAACTGTATGCTTGAATCTTTATCAATAATCTGCAGTGGGGTACCATATCAAATGCTTGCTAGAAATATAGGAATATGGAATCTGGCTGTTGCCCTTCATCCATAGCTTGGTCCTTTTTTATTTCATTGTGAAACAGTAATTAGTACAAAAATTCTTCTTCATCCATCACAAGTTAGTAAAATTTTACCACACAACTGATTATCTGAATTGTGCAGTGTTCAATATATGAGTTCATATTTGATTGCATTTCTTAATTTAGTTGTTTTTTATATACAGAAATAATTAAACTCAGTGTAGGATCAGTCACAGTTTTACCATCACTGATGCAAGGAATCAAGATATATGGAATTCATATTTGTCCTCTTAGTAGGTAACCCAAAAAATTTTTTCCTTGTTAAACTTCAATAGTTTAGAAATAATACGTAATGCCTAAACATTGTTCCAGCTGGACATTGTTGCCCCATAACATGGAATTCAAAGCATAGAGACTCACCAATGGTTCAGGCTCCAACAGCTCTGATAATCTGTACTATCAGGGCCATTGCCTATTAAAAAGACATTACTCACTGTAAGGGTTGCCTTTGAGCTTCCTTACAGAGTTGTAATAGGTACAATGACCTCCATAAGAAGCACAGTCTCCTTCTCCTGCAGCTGATACTCCTACACATCCTTCATCCTTCGTAGATGAACCACCAAACACCAGTACCTCTGTAAAAGTGTAGGGTAAAATAAATAGAACGGATTGTTTCACTGCCTAATCTAATACTCTCTCTCTCTCTCTCTCTCTCTCTCTCTCTCTCTCTCTCTCTCTTACTAGGTGGTGTAGTGATTAGCACACTGGACTTGCATTCAGGAGGACAACAGTTCAAACCTGTATTCGGCCATCATGATTTACGTTTTCCATTATTTCCCAAAATCGCTTCAGGCAACCCCTAATGGGACTCATCACCTTGCTGTTTGGTCCCCAATCTCAAATCAGACAACTAACTTACTAATACTGTAATACATTGTTAGCAACTACATACCTTATTGCTTCACTATGAGTAACAATAGGTTATTGTTCATGGCTGAGGTCTGCATAATGCTAAT
This sequence comes from Schistocerca gregaria, assembly GCF_023897955.1. Taxonomy (NCBI): domain Eukaryota; kingdom Metazoa; phylum Arthropoda; class Insecta; order Orthoptera; family Acrididae; genus Schistocerca; species Schistocerca gregaria. Next base: position 32,461,141 of record NC_064928.1, read on the forward strand.
TAAGTACTATGTTTAAATCTTCTAATTACAACAGTCCAAAATGTGACCCACTGCAAGCACCCAATAAGCTGTCATAAGTACTACAGTACATTTCTTAAATCATAAATTTTGAAGAACATGATTGTGGTGCTTCATTTTACTTCAGTCTGTTAAGAATGGTTGTTGAATGTCCTATTTTCATGTTCTCTTTACTGTTCCCATCCCTGTATGTACGTGCTGATCTTTTATGTTCTCGGCTATTGTGACTTCTGTTTTCTGTATTTATATCATCATCTCTTGTTGCCCGTTGTCCCCTATAGTAATTACTATACCTGATATTGTGTTGGTTACTTTTATTGCTATCTCTACATCCTTGCCACTTTTCCAATTGTCTCTCAGGAGTGTCTATCTGTTCCAAATATTTTAATAAATTATTAAATTCACTCCAATATGTTCTCAAGACTTTGGTTTTTATCTTCATGTTAAGTGGCTGATAATAACTTACAAAAATGTTCCTCTCTTTTGGGATCAAATAAGTATCTTGGTTTATTAATATGCCACTCAGCAAAAATGCTGTAATCCTTCTGAGAATTATTGTTGTATGGTTTTGAACACAAGAGTTCTAGACATAGCTTCTTCTGTGCACTATCACACCAGTGCTTTGGTTTTAAAGCGATTTTGAATTCTTGGGAAGTTTTAAAATCTAATTGTAATATTTCCCATTGTATTGTGCCCCTAGTCAGATGGCTTATTACAAATCTTATTTTGTTGTAATCCATCCACATTTCAGGTAACATACCTTTAAAAGACTTCAGAAATAAAGCTGGACTGTTATCCACTGATGGCGTAAATTTTGGATATTTGTGATTTAGTTCTTTACATAATCCAGCAGTAAATTCATCACAACTACTTCTTATAATTTTTGTCTTTTTACTTCTTGTTTGTATCCTCTAGATCTAAATTATGTGATACCTCTTTTCTAGCCAGCATCATATTTAAAGTACCAGGGAAGCAGGTTGCTAGCCTTACTTGCCACAGGTCCCATTGAGTTTTACCCCTAACAGTTGAGGGACTAACCGGTGGTTTTGGTAGTCTTCGCCGTATGAGCACAAAGGTGACCACAACTCAGAACGTATCCAAGATACTCATCCTTATTCCAAAGTAATTGGTATCCCCACTGTCAGGACCACTTACTTGGCCACTCATACGTTGCTCGTGGTTCATGAACAAGGACATGACAACAGGCAGCAATCAGAGCAAAATGCCTCAGACCTTTGGAGGTGACAGAGTCCCACCCCTTATTGAGAAACCAGGGACCCCTAAGATAGGTAGAGCTGGCAGAGGCTTCAAGTAAGATGAGGTTGGATGTTTTAGCTGTTAGTGGTATTAGGGTAAGGGGTGAGAAAGAAGAGGAAGTGGGAGAATACAAGGTAAACCTGTCAGTCAAAGCAGGAATAGTACAATGGGGTGTAGGGCTTTACATCAAGAAAGAAATGGAACCCAGCGTAGTTGCAATAAGCTATGTAAATGAATGACTGATGTGGATAGATTTGACAGTGTCTAGCAAGAAAATTAGGATTGTCGGTATATTCGCATTGTGAAGGGACAGATCTAGATAAGACAGATAGTTTTTATGACGCACTCAGTAATATAGTCGTTAGAGTAAAGGACAAGGACAGTGATATTAATGCCAGGATTGGAAATCGGACAGAAGGGTATGAAAAGGTTATGGGTAAATTTGGAGAAGATATGGAGGCCAACAGGAATGGGAAACAACTCTTGGATTTATGTGCCAGTATGGGCTTAGTAATCACAAACTCCTTTTTTAAACATAAGAACATTCACTGGTATACTTGGGTATAATAACAGATAAGGAATTCAGGAAGGCTCTGAGGGACACATGTGTATTCAGGGGATTTTTTGATGACACTGATCACTATTTAATCTGCAGTGAAATTGTTATTGTGAGGCCGAAAGTGCAGGAGGTCAGGTCCATATGTAGGAGGATAAGAGTGGAGAATCTTCAGGATAAGGAAACTAGGCACAAGTACATAACAGTGATCTCAGAGAGGTACCAGTTAGTTAAATGTAGTAAATTACAGTCATTGGAAAAGGAATGGACAAGGCACAGGGACACAGTACTAGAAGTGGCTAAAGAATGTCTTGGAATAGTAGTGCGTAAAGGTAGGATGAAGCAAACAGCTTGGTGGAATGACACAGTCAAGGCAGCCTGTAAAAGGAAAAAGAAGGCATATCAAAAATGGCTACATACTACAACTCAGGTAGACAGAGAAAGTTATGTCGAAGAAAGAAACAAAGCCAAACAGATAATTGCAGCATCCAAGAAGAAATCTTGGGAAGACTTTGGAAACATGTTGGGGACTATGGGTCAAGCTGCTGGAAAACCATTCTGGAGTGTCATCCTAACCGCCGTCTGCTTCACGTCTGCTGTGCAGCGAGCTACCTTAATTTAAGTATTAACTGTATTTTTCTTACTTGTCACTTCTTCTTCCATGTGTTTTTGCTTTTAGGAAGCTTTAATTGTCAAGTGCTATTAATAGTGTTCCATAGATCTCGTGTTTAATACAGTCAGAGAGAGTCCCTTTAGTCAGCCATAGTGCCAGTAGTGTCAGTGTTTGTTTTCAATACAGTCCAGAGACAGGTAGTTCTATTTTCATTGGTATCTAAAACAAGTGGCTAGCAATCACAGTTAAGTAAATAATCAGCCGCCTTTAGTGAATTTGCAGTCTAGTTAAAAGTTGATTAACTCTCTTCAGTGAATTCATTACTACTTAGGATGGATAGGATACATGACTGCTGTGTATGGACACAGGAGGAGCTGGCCACTGTTCGCGAACAGCTGAAGGTGTTGATGGCCGCGGTCAGCCGTCTTCAGGCTGCTGCCTCGGAGTGTAGCAGCAGTGGGGAGTCTGGTGCATCGCAAGGTACACCCCAGGTGTTACATGCTTCACCCACTGTCCCTGCTGTCGAGACATCTTCGCTGGTACCGGGCGTGGTTGGGCCACTTTCTCCCCAAGGGGAGTGGTGGGTTCAGTGGCGTTCGTGACGCACGAGGCGGAGGGTAAATGTGGAGTCTGGCCGTGTGGCATCGCCCGCTCTGCCTATGAGTGGACATGTGGCTGCTCATTCAGCAAGGTCCGAGCAGGCACACGGGGGGAGGAGTCTATTAGTTATTGGGAGCTCCAACGTTAGGCGGGTGATGGAGCCCCATAGGGAAATAGCGGAAAGGTTGGGGAAGAAGGCCAGTGTTCACTCTGTCTGCTTGCCGGGGGGTCTCATCCAAGATGTGGAGGAGGCCCTACCGGCAGCGATAGAGAGCACTGGGTGCACCCGACTGTAAATTGTTGCTCATGCCAGCACCAATGACTCCTGCCGTTCGTACAGGCAGTTGGCAGAATTGGTGAAGGTGGAAAGCCTCACTTGCGGGCTGGAATCTGAGCTAACTATTTGTAGTATTGTTCCCAGAACCGATCGCGGTCCTCTGGTTTGGAGCCAAGTGGAAGGCTTAAACCAGAGGCTCAGACGATTCTGCGGAGATCTGGGGTGCAAATTTCTCGACCTCCACTATTAGGTGGAGAAATGTAGGGTCCCCCTGAACAGGTCAGGAGTGCACTACACACCGGAAGCGGCTACAAGGGTAGTGGAGTATGTGTGGAGTGCACATGGGGGTTTTTTAGGAGAGAATTCCCTCCCTAGGCCTGACAAGACACCTCCTGAGACGCGGCAAGGTAGCAGTAGGCAAAATGCAACAAGGAATAACAATATTAATGTGCTAATAGTGAACTGCAGGAGTGTTTATAGAAAGGTCCCAGAACTGCTCACATTAATAAACGGTCACAATGCCCATATAGTACTAGGGACAGAAAGTTGGCTGAAACCAGACGTAAACAGTAATGAAATCCTAAACTCAGACTGGAATGAATACGGCAGAGACAGGCTGTGGAGTGAAGGGGGAGGCGTGTTTATAGCTATAAAAAGTGCAATAGTATCGAAGGAAATTGACGGAGGTCCGAAATGTGAAATGATTTGGGTGAAGGTCACAGTTAAAGCAGGCTCAGATATGGTAATTGGATGTCACTATAGGCCCCCTGGCTCAGCAGCTGTTGTGGCTGAGCACCTGAAGGATAATTTGGAAAATATTTCGAGTAGATTTCCCCACCATGTTATAGTTCTGGGTGGAGATTTTAATTTGCCGGATATAGACTGGGAGACTCAAATGTTCATAAGGGGTGGCAGGGACAATCCAGTGAAATTTTTTTAAGTGCTTTATCTGAAAACTACCTTGAGCAGTTAAACAGAGAACCGACTCGTGGTGATAACATATTAGACCTTCTGGTGACAAACAGACCCGAACTATTTGAAACAGTTAACACAGAACAGGGAATCAGCGATCATAAAGTGATTACAGCATTGATGATTTCAGCCGTAAATAGAAATATTAAAAAAGGTAGGAAGATTTTTCTGTTCAGCAAAAGTGACAAAAAGCAGATTTCTGAGTACCTGACAGCTCAACACAAAAGTTTTGTATCAAGTACAGACAGTGTTGAGGATCAGTGGACAAAGTTCAAAACCATCGTACAATATGCGTTAGATGAGTATGTGCCAAGCAAGATCATAAGAGATGGAAAACAGCCACCGTGGTATAACAACCAAGTTATAAAACTGCTGCGGAAGCAAAGGGAACTTCACAGCAAACATAAACATAGCCAAAGTCTTGCAGACAAACAAAAATTACGTGAAGCGAAATGTAGTGTGAGGAGGGCTATGCGAAAGGCGTTCAATGAATTTGAAAGTAAAGTTCTATGTTCTGACTTGGCAGAAAATCCTAAGAAATTCTGGTCTTATGTCAAAGCTGTAGGTGGATCAAAACAAAATGTCCAGACACTCTGTGACCAAAATGGTACTGAAACAGAGGATGACAGACTAAAGGCCAAAATACTAAATGTCTTTTTTGAAAGCTGTTTCACAGAGGAAGACTGCACTGTAGTTTCTTCTCTAGATTCTCGCACAGATGACAAAATGGTATATATTGAAATAGACGACAGAGGGATAGAGAAACAATTAAAATCGCTCAAAAGAGGAAAGGCCGCTGGACCTGATGAGATACCAGTTCGATTTTACACAGAGTATGCAAAGGAACTTGCCCCCCTTCTTGCAGCGGTGTACTGTAGGTCTCTAGAAGAGCGTAGCGTTCCAAAGGATTGGAAAAGGCACGGGTCATTCCCGTTTTCAAGAAGGGACGTCAAACAGATGTGCAGAACTATAGGCCTATATCTCTAACGTCAATCAGTTGTAGAATTTTGGAACTCGTATTGTGTTAGAGTTAATGACTTTCCTTGAGACTAGAAATTTACTCTGTAGGAATCAGCATGGGTTTCGAAAAAGATGGTCGTGTGAAACCCAGCTCGCACTATTCGTCCACGAGACTCAGAGGTCCATAAACACGGGTCCACAGATAGATGCCGTATTTCTAGACTTCCGCAAGGCGTTCGATACAGTTCCCCACAGTCGTTAAAGTAAGAGCATATGGACTATCAGACCAATTGTGTGATTGGATTGAAGAGTTCCTAGATAACAGAACGCAGCATGTCATTCTCAATGAGAGAAGTCTTCCGAAGTAAGAGTGATTTCAGGTGTGCCGCAGGCGAGTGTCCTGGGACCGTAGCTGTTCACAATACACATAAATGACCTGGTGGATGACATCGGAAGTTCACTGAGGATTTTTGCAGATGATGCTGTGGTGTATCGAGAGGTTGTAACAATGGAAAATTGTACTGAAATGCAGGAGGGTCTGCCGCGAATTGACGCATGGTACAGGGAATGGCAATTGAATCTCAATGTAGACAAGTGTAATGTGCTGTGAATGCATAGAAAGATAGATCCCTTATCATTTAGCTACAAAATAGCACATCAGCAACTGAAAGCAGTTAATTCCATAAATTATCTGGGAGTACGCATTAGGAGTGATTTAAAATGGAATGATCATATAAAGTTGATCGTCGGTAAAGCAGATGCCAGACTGAGATTCATTGGAAGAATCCTAAGGAAATGCAATCCGAAAACAAAGGAAGTAGGTTACAGTACGCTTGTTTGCCCACTGCTTGAATACTGCTCAGTGGTGTGGGATCCGTACCAGATAGGGTTGATAGAAGAGATAGAGAAGATCCAACGGACAGCAGCGCGCTTCGTTACAGGATCATTTAGTAATCACGAAAGCGTTATGGAGATGATAGATAAACTCCAGTGGAAGACTCCGCAGAAGAGACGTTCAGTAGCTCGGTACGGGCTTTTGTTAAAGTTTCGAGAACATACCTTCACCGAAGAGTCAAGCAGTATATTGCTGCCTCTTACGTATATCGCGCGAAGAGACCATGAGGATAAAATCAGAGAGATTAGAACCCACACAGAGGCATACCGACAGTCCTTCTTTCCACGAACAATACGAGACTGCAATAGAAGGGAGAACCGATAGAGGTACTCAGGGTACCCTCCGCCACACACCGTCAGGTGGATTGCGGAGTATGGATGTAGATGTAGATGTACAGTGTAATTAGCAGTCTTCAAAAGGGAGGTAAGAAGGAAATGACAAGTATTTTGGACAGGTCAGGTAAACTGCTGGTGAATCCTGTTGATGCCTTGGGCAGATGGAGGAAATATTTTGAAGAGTTGCTCAATGTAGGTGAAAATACGATCAGTAATGTTTCAGATTTCAATGTACAATGGGATAGGAATGATGATGGAAATAGGATCGCATTTGAGGAATTTGAGAAAATGGTCAATAGATTGCAGTGCAATAAAGTGGCTGGAGTGGATGAAACTAATTTGGAACTCTCAAATACAGTGGTATGTCAGGTCTTAAATGGCTACACAGGGTTATTGAAATGGCGTGTGAGTTGGGACAGGTTCCATCAGACTGGACGAAGGCAGTAATCACACCAAACTTTAAACATGGAAACAGAAAATCTTGTAACAGCTACAGTGGTATCTCTTTAATCAGTGTTGTGGGTAAAATCTTCTCAGGTATTGTTGAAAGGAAAGTATGAGTATTAGTTGAGGACAAACTGGATGAAAATCAGTGTGGGTTTAGGCCTCTTAGAGGTTGTCAGGACCAGATCTTTAGCTTATAGCAAATAATGGAGAAGTGTTATGAGTGGAACAGGGAATTGTATCTATGCGCTGGCCGCGGTGGTCTCGCGGTTCTAGGCGCGCAGTCCGGAACCGTGCGACTGCTACGGTCGCAGGTTCGAATCCTGCCTCAGACATGGATGTGTGTGATGTCCTTAGGTTATTTAGGTTTAAGTAGTTCTAAGTTCTAGGGGACTGATGACCACAGCAGTTGAGTCCCATAATGCTCATTTTTTGTATCTATGCTTTATAGATCTAGAAAAGACATATGACTGGGTTCCTAGGAGGAAGTTATTGTCTGTTCTACGAGATTATGGAACAGGAGGCAAACTTTTGCAAGCAATTAAAGATCTTAACATAGATAGTCAGACAGCAGTTAGAGTTGATGGTAAATTGAGTTCATGGTTCAGAGTAGTTTCAGGGGTAAGAGAAGGCTGCAACCTGTGTCCACTGTTGTTCATATTATTTATGGATCATACGTTGAAAACAATAGACTGGCCGGGTGAGATAAAGAGATGTGAACACAAAATAAGCAGTCTCGCATATGCGGATGACTTAGTTGTGATGGCAGATTTGATTGAAAGTTTGCAAAGTAATATTTCAGAGCTAGATCAGAAATGTAAGGACTATGGTACGAAGATTAGCATCTCCAAAACGAAAGTAATGTCAGTGGGAAAGAGATATAAATGGATTGAGTGCCAAATAGGAGGAACAAAGTTAGAACAGGTGGATGGTTTCAAGTACTTAGGATGCATATTCTCACAGGATGGCAACATAGTGAAAGAACTGGAAGCGAGGTGTAGCAAAGGTAATGCAGTGAGTGCTCATCTACGACCTACTTTCTTCTGTATGAAGGAAGTCAGTACCAAGACTAAGTTACCTGTGCACCGTTCAATCTTTCAACCAACTCTGTTGTATGGGAGCGAAAGCTGGGTGGATTCAGGTTACCGTATCAATAAGGCCGAGGTTACGGATGTGAAAGTAGCTAGGATGACTGAAGGGAACTAGTAGATGGGAACAATGGCAGGAGGGTGTCCACAATAAGGAAATCAAAGAAAAACTGGGACTGAACTCTATAGATGTAGCAGTCAGGGCAAACAGGCTTAGATGGTGGGGTCATGTTACATGCATGGGAGAAGCAAGGTTACCCAAGACACTCATGGGTTCAGCAGTAGAGGGTAGGAGGGATCGGGGCAGACCAAGGAGAAGGTGCCTAGATTCGGTTAAGAATGATTTTGAAGTAGTAGGCTTAACATCAGAAGAGACACCAATGTTAGCAGTGAATAGGGGATCATGGAGGAATGTTATAAGGGGGACTATGCTCCAGACTGAATGCTGAAAGGCATACTCAGTCTTAGATGATGATGATGATGATGATAATAATAATAATGATGATGACCTCTTTTGTAATATTAATGCAACTGTCATTGGTATCAGTTGTTGATCCTCTGTCACCTTAAAGTGTGGTAACCGACAATGTGGAGTTATTCTCAAATGGATCCATAGTTGATTCTGTTTCATCAACAACTGATGACTGCACTTCTTTCAGAGTGACAGAATGGGAGGCAGCCAACTCATGACATCAAATAACTTGCAGGAAACAACACACAATCCTCTGATGTGCTATTTTCCTTTCTTCCTGCACTCTCTGATTTGTTTCATACATAGACTCCCTGCTAGTAATCAATTTTATCATTAAGTTTCCAAATCTGACATGTGTAGTCTGTAGCACCAATGTATCTGAGGTACCACCTGTCTCTTAATACATGGTATCATCTATATCATCTCCAACAGGGTATTTATAACAAAAAACTACTTGAGCCAGAAAACTATTTACTGTATGGGTTCCTAACTTTACAGAAATGATGTGCAGACTGTGCACTGGTAGATTTGTGTTGTTATTTGTGTCAGTGCCATGAACTGGCATTAGGGACCAGTACAGGTATGGCAATGCAGGACTAAAACACAAGATCTGTGTGCATTACAGTTGCAGGCAGTCAGCATGGGTCTGGACAAGAAGAACATTACTTGTAATGTTGTTTTGCCAAAACAACAACAGTAGTGATGTTGCTCTCCGTGATTATCAACAAATTAAAGGAGTGCAGAGAGGTCCTGATTCTACACCAGGATTCGGAAGCTGGAATTAACTGGCAATTTGAGAATTGCTCGTAGAAGAGGCTGAATTGTTGAAGTTACTGTTCACATCATCATGAATACTAGATGCAGTGTGCAGTCTTCAAGTACTGCATGAGCTGTGTCATAACAGCTGAACATTCCACAGTCCACTGTTGTTGTGGGCAGCAGTAGAGCAATCTCTGTCGTGTCTCCAGGCTCTCAGTGCAGACGCAGGTGGGTGTCTCACAGAGCAATCATCTGTGACCTGCAAAATAAACATGACGCCCAATTAACAAATGTTACCAGTCCATACAGAAATTAAAATGTGTTAAAATGTGGTTAATTAATTAATGTCCTAAGATCACTCATTTCTCAGGAAGGGCCTCTCAAGTAGTGAAAGTTTAATTATAACCCCCCTGACAGATTAAAGCCGTGTGCCGGACTGAGACTCGAACTCGGGACATTTGCCTTTCATGGGTAAGTGCTCTACCGACTGAGCTACCCGAGCACAACACACACCCTGTCCTCACAGCTTTACTTCTGCCGATACCGCGCCTCCTACCTTCCTTTCTTTCAGGAGTGCTAGTTGTGCAAGGTTCGCAGGAGAGCTTCTATAAAGTTTGGAATGTAAGAGACAAGATACTGGCAGAAGTAAACCTGTGAGGACAGGGTGTGTGTCGTGCTCGGGTAGCTCAGTCGGTAGAGCATTTACCCACGAAAGGCAAAGGTCATGAGTTCGAGCCTCAGTCTGGCACACAGTTTTAATCTGCCAGGAAGTTTCATATCAGCACACACTCCACTGCAGAGTGAAAAGCTCATTCTTATAACCCCCTGTACATTACCAGTGTCATCAGCTGGATAGAGGCTGTTCCTACACTTGTTCTTCTGCTGCACTCTTAAGCTTACACAGCCGTGTCACTTGTTAATCACAAGTAAGTTCTTAACGATAATGTGTGAAGCTCCAAATGACAATGTGCCAATCTGTGAGTGGGCCCGCCACACAATTTTGTTGTCCTCTTATTTTGCCCTAAATTAATTTCACTACTGTCACACTTTTTCCTTTCCTGAAGGCTCGTGTTGTGGAAGATAAATATTTCAACTTCACAAGGTGCTGTGGTGTCCCCCTCCTCCTACAAAGGTTTCTGTTTCAAATGAATATTCGCTTCTTGTCAAGAATGTTCTATTGAACATGTATTAACTCCATGCGCTCCCTCACTCCCCACCACCTCCCACTCACACACACACACACACACACACACACACACACACACACACACACACACACACACACACAGTCTTTATTATCTTCTCTCCTAGAGCCAAAAGCTCTGATATTCAGACTGTTGTGTTGGAACTGAGTGGCTTGCTCCAGCTCCCACTTCTTCCAGGCTGCTGTTGCCATTCTTTGCAGCTGCGGCTCAGGCTGTCTGTCCTGGTGCAGCCATCTTGTAGTGATGTGCAGTAATCCAAATCTGGCAATTACAAACCTACCTTGTTGAGATGCTCAAAATGCCAGCTGTGGTAATGGAACTCATTGTCTCACTGATTTATTATTCGTTGTTGTGATTGTGTCTACAGTTGTGGATGTAGCAGAGTATTTGGCAACTCTTGGTGTTCTGTGTGATGCAAAAATGAATTTCAATGATTCAACCAATCAGCTGGTGTCAAAGTGTTACTTATCTCATCAGTTTGTCTGGTGAACCAGATACCAAGTTTTCTTCTTTCATATGTATCTTGGGATTCAGTTACTTAGGAACCTGTTGTTTAATGCATGTTAAATATAGACTTCTAAAAATCTTCTCAAATAATGATACGTTGTCAGAATATGTTTTAAACAAAGTTTACATCACTTTCTTGATATTCTTATAATGGTGTAATAATGTTGTGTTTTAAAGTTGCACAACTGTGGGCACTGTATTTGCACTTCACTGCTTCTAATTAGACTTGTGAACTGTTTTTTCTCCGTAAGTTTTCCATATTTCTTCTTCGTACTATTTATTTTCTTGTCAGTAGTGATTGATTGATGTTAAAATTTTGATTAGTTCTTGTTGTTGCAATTTGCTGTTGTTTATACAATCATAATTTTGATACCATATATTATCTATGGCTTGGATGTCATTCCTTACAACAGTGTCCTCCTCCAAGGGATCACCAAGCTTGAGAGTCCACAATAGTGAGACAGTTCTGTATTTGGTAAAAGTCTCAGACTCCCAACAGATAATCCTTAGTTATTTGTTAATCCCAACTCTACTAAAGGAGTAGTCCAACAACTTGGAGATAAATACACAATACAATCATCACTTCTGACTTGGACTGAGTCAAACATTTAAGTGATGAAATGAACACCATTACAAATGACATCAATTTAGCTGACATTATTGTGCTTCAAGTACACATGGGCCAGAGGTCTCTTTGCTTTACTTGTAATGACAATAGATGCAGCTCAACGGCTTCCATAACCACACAAAGAACAAAAGGAATATCTCAGATGGACAAACACAACAACAGAATGTCATCTACAGTAACAGTGATGCAAAATCAAGATAGCTTTAATTCTCAATAAGATAATGTTATCTAACTTCCAATCAGCCTCCCACTAATGCAAAATTCGTCACACTTGTTCATTTATAGGAAACTACAATACAGGAGTTTTGGAAATCTCATACCATTCAATATACAGAAAATTGAAACATCTGGCAAAAATAACAGCTAATGATAAGTTTTTATCAACAGGAGAAAATAAAACCACTGCAATGTAGAAAGTAATAAAGTAGGAAGGAATTGTGACAACAAGAGTGTTGGTGATTCCCAACAGAATGAAAATCTCTTCAAATAATATGATGCAGACAATATGAAAAATATAAAGAAACTTATTCTTGATATTACAACAGCCGTCACAGACCTAACCAACTCATCCTTTTTGACAGGAACCTTTCCTGATTGTCTTGAAATTGCTGAAGTGGTCTCTAGTTATAAAGAAGGTGACAAAGGAAATATAAAAAAACTGTAGAGCAGTCTCTTTCTTATCAGGTTTTTCCAAAATCACTGGGAGAATCATGTTTAACAGGTTAAAGAAATTTCTGGATACAAACAAAATCCTCAGCAGCTCCCAGCACAGTATCTGGAAAAGTAAATGTATGGCTAGTAACATCCAATTTTTTTTTTACAAAACTCACTAGATGCAATGGAAAAATAACAAAATGCAGGTGGTTTTTCTGGGATTCAACAAAAGATCTGGTCCTTTTGGAAAAGCACAACAAGTACTGCATTAAAGGAACAGCATTACAGTGGTTCTCCTAATATGTAACAAATCAGAAATGGAAATTAGTGTAACTCATGAATTAAATGACATTAAAAGAACATATTTTTTAAGATGCAGGAAAAATAAAAAAAATTGAGTCACCAGGGATCCATCCTTTGGACTACCCTTTTCCTTCTCTGCATAAATGACCTAGACCTAAGCACTGCTTGTGGATGACACTATCATCCTTCTTACAGAGGAAATGCCAAGACAACTACAGATAAACATAAATAAAGCTATGTACCACATTATTGACTGGTTTGAAGGTAATAAGCTAATAATAAATGCATGTAAAACAATGTCTCTAAACTTCTTTTTAAAGGGGGAACACTCTAACAGCTCAGTGACAACAAATTCCAGGAGTATTACACTCATTGGAAACAATTTTTTTTCTTATAACTTCAACATAACAAAAACAAATGTGATGCTAAAGGAAGTATGCTATAGCCCACATTTACTTGCACACACAACCACCTTCCATAGTGTTCGAATTGCATACTTAGGCCAGTTCCACAGCTTTGTACAGCATGGGATTATATTCTGGGGTAGCACAGACAGATTCCTATAATAAGGAACGATAGGAACACAACCATCAATCACAGTCCCATTTTTCAAAATTAGTCTTGCATACTCAGATTTCAACTATAAACTGCCATCTTCAGTGTAACACACTACGAAACTACAGAATCAAAAATGTTTCCTTATGGACGCAGAGTTGATTACGACAGATCCTGCATGCTCCTCTTTCAGAAGTCTTCGATCCTCTTATTTTCCTGCACTGGGCTAGCAAATTTTCAAATTTATGTAGGAAGAATGTTTCTTTTTGTAAACTTTATGGTGAAATGCAATTTTTTTGGGAACATGTAATGTTATTATTCATTAGGTCTAGATGTATGTAAACCATACTCATACTAAGAGACAAATGAAAGATAAAGATTATTGAAGGAAGTTTTTTGAAGACAAGATACTTTAGAGAAACCTAAGATAGGCTTTAGTGATATGTTAGAACAATTTCCTGTTCAAGGCTTTGGTTCAGCTGCCATACCTTGGCAGACATTTCTTACTGGAAAGAATCATTTGATTTTCACTATACCTTCCAAACTAAAGGAATCTGTTGGAACAGCAGGGTAATAAATGGGTAAATTTAGAGAAAATTTCTGAGGTACAGATCAGATTAGATTAGATTCATTTTCATTCCATAGACACCAAAAATGAGATGATTCTTGTGGGTGTGGAACATGTCAGAAAGTATAACATAAAACATTTGAAGATAATTTTATCTAACCTCATCATTTGTCAGGAGATTGTTGAAATACGAAACACTGTTATGCGCTATTAATAAATTTATCATACACAAAATACCTAATCTTGACTGTTGTAACCAAGTGCTGTCAAAACTGAAATCTAACAGATATTTTTACTTAAGCTTGCTTAACCATCTCTGTTAAGATATTCATCAGTGGAGTAGGAGTTGCTTTATCTGAAACCAAGTTTTTAATGTTTGCTGGCAATTTATTGAAAATGTGTGTTCCTGAATATTGAACCCCTTTTTGGACCAAGGTAAGTGATTTTAGGTCTTTATGTAGATTGTTCTTATTCCTAGTATTGATACTATGTATTGAGCTACTGGTTGGAAATAGAGATGTATTACTTGCAACAAATTTCATTAAGGAATAAATGTACAGAGAAGCAGTGGTTAGAATACAAAGTTCCTTGAATAGGTTTTTACATGATGATATTGAATATACACCACAAATGATTCTTATGACAAGCTTTTGCACCCTAAAAACTTCTGCTCGGATTGATGAGATGCCCCAGAACACGATCCCATAATAGAATGAAAGTAAGCAAAGTATGCAAGTTTTTTTTATATTTATATCTCCCGCATCATTCTCACTGCAAATACGGACTTGTTTAGGCACTTAAGCAATTCTATGGTATGCCCTTCCCAACTGAGTCGTAATCCCAGAAATTTAACACTGTCAACCTCTTCGATCTGCATATCTTCATATGTTATACACATACTGAAAGGAAATCTCTTACAGGTTCTGAACTGCATGTAGTGAGTGTTCTCGAAGTTTAATAACAGTGAATAAGCTTTAAACCACTTATTAACGTCAAAGAAAATTTGATTAGCAGCTATTTCTAAATTTGTACTGGACTTGCTACTTACTACAATGTTTGTATCGTCTGCAAACAAAACAAACTTAGCTTCAGGCAATGTAACAGATAAGAGGTCATTAATGTATACAAGAAAAAGCAATGGACCCAAGATGGAAGCTTGAGGAACACCACATGTAATTAATTTCCACTTAGATGAAGTCTGACTGCTTCCTGCACAGATATTTCGCAATGACACCCTTTGTTTGCTGTTAGATAGATAAGACTCAAACTATTTCACTTCCAGTGACACCATAATATTCTAATTTACTTAATTTATTTTATTTTGTTGCCTGATGTAATTATCTTTTTCTAATAATAAATCTGCTTCAATTTATGGATTACTTGCTTCTACTTTTCTGTATTCTTTGTGAAGCATTACAATTCTAGCATCAGAGCTATTTCTAGATAGTAGATTCAGTCTCCTTTTTTGTCCCACATGATATCTTTATTCCTTTTGTAATACACAGCTTATTTTTTGACTTCTGTGTGATTTGAGTTACCTTTAGGGGAAAACAATTTTTGAAAAGTGGAGGTAACTTTGTTAACGAATGCTTTGTACTCTTCCATTTGTGTCAGAAGTATTGTAGGCATCTATCCAGTTCATGTCTTTGAGCAACTTCCTGAATTTCTCCATTTTTGGCTTGTACTCAGATTTAATAGATACAGCGTACTGTACGTCAAGAACCTCACCTGTTTTACTGATTTAGGTCCAGAACCTAATATATATGATGAAATATGTTCAGCAATTAACTGCTAATGGGTAAGACTAAAGTATATATGACATTTTATAAAAAGAAATCAAACATTATGTTCTAAATAAAATGCTTTATATTGCAGTACAAATGAGCTTTGGTGTATCATTATTTTAATAAGGTCATCTTCATTACAAGCCTGCATCACTTAAGAGATTCATCTAGGTATCCACAGAGGAATGTATACAGAAGCTTGCTTTACCCTTTTATGGAAACAAAATAAATTGTCTAGCTGCTGCTCCTGTTATGCAAGAGTTATGTTATTACAACCGAGACTGTGAGAAACTTCTAAGCATATTTAGTGAAAGATACCAGTGTTTATGCTAATGAAAAATGGACATAGGTGCTGCTATGATATTAAGGTGTAAGAAAGGATAGATACATGTATCTGTGGTATAATTACTAAGATCTCAATATAAAAACGGTTTCTGGAGGCACAGAGAAGCAAGCATAGAAAATGGGCTCGAGGAGTGAGGTATCCCACACAGGGTAAGAAATGTGGGTTTACATTTGATTTTTATCTAACTTGAGAGACAATAGAAAAGGTAGTGGATCTTGTATTCAAGATGTGTCATCAAACAGGTGGGTGAACAATGTTTTCCTGACGGGATATGTGGCACGGGATTTGCTGCTCTCAAAGCCTGCCTAGGTACCTATTTGAAGCTGCCGAGTGACCTAATTCAATCGAATACATGAAACACACCACAAGAAGTGGATGTGACTGAGTATTATCTTGAGGCAGGTCTGCTTGCATAGGGATAGACTAGGGTGTTGTATAGGTTGGGTGGGTAAAAGAACACTACTTCATGAGGAGCGGGAAGGATCTGGGTTAGGATGTCCCTTGTTTCATGGTAGAATCCATCCCTATGTTACTCCCATTCCCAATTCCTTGCCAGAGTGATATGAGCCGTATTGCAGACCAAGGTGCCAGACCTGTTCAATCCCCCACCCAGCCATCGTACTCTGGCTCTGTCACAGGCTTATCCTGCCCCATAAGAAGCTGGACCACCTGTGAAAGCCCGATGTCATATACCAACTCTGCTTCAAACACTACACAGCTTTTTATGGCGGTATAGCTTCCACTCAGCTGTTCACCAGGATGTCAAACTGTGGTCAAGAACAATGTTGACCACCAGGTGGCACAACATGCATCTGAGTGGAACACTCTCAATTTCAGTGGCTATTTTACAAACTGATCCATTTGGGTCCTTCCCTCCTCCACCATCTTCTCTGAGCTACACAGATGGGAATTATCCTTACAACACATCATTCACTCTCATAATCATCCTGGCCTCAATCTCAGGTAACTCACTATCCCCATGTCCCTTCCGCTGCCCAGTGGTCCACTCCCAGTTCACGTCCACACATTGACTTTAGTGTGTGCCACTCCCAGCAGGCACTACAATCGTGCATCACATGCCTAGGCAATATACGTAAAGTACAGACAAGAGCCCCTATTACATGGGGATCAAATATTATAACAAACTTCCAAAAAAATCTTAAGTGGAAGCTGCCTTGAAATTGCCTTGAAGGAGTTCCCCAGCAATAAATGTTTTTATATTATTAAGGAATTCCTCTCAAAGGAGTAGAATATTTTCATTTGTATAAATAGTATTTACATGTACAAAAAAATAGCAACATAATTTTTTATCTGTTAGACCTATTTTATATAATTGTTTCCCACAATGTTATAAGGGGAAATGATTAATATGTAAACTATCCTAAACAAATCCTTGTATTTGTCCATGGAGAATAAATAAATAAATAAATACCTGCCACCCTTTCCTCCCATGTTCCTAGTTACAAACTGGCTGCTAGCCACCTGCCCCCAGTCCCTCTCTCTGCCTCCCTCTTCCCTCTCCCTCTATCCACCCTACCTGTCACTAGCCGCAGCACAGCCAGTTCACTGCCACTATTAGTCCAGTAAAGGCATAGACATCTGTGTGAGTGTGTGTATGTTTTCTGAGTGCATGTAATTCTGACTTGTCAAATGATAACTCTGAAAGCTACAAATTTTTCTTTCTTTCATTTATTCCTCTCAACAACTCGATATTTCTGCCTTTGGTTGAGTGGTCTTCTTTAATCCAAAAGTATTTACTTATGCCATCAATAATAAACAGAAAGCTGAGGGTGAAAAAAGAGAAAGGGCAAAGAAGAATATCTTGGTTAGATAACATAAAGCAGAGGACAGAATTACCAAGTGCAGATCAAAAGAAGAGAAAGAAGTTTATAAACCACTGATATCCTCTGTAACTATTGTAACTCTATTATTTTTGCATTTACTTTAGCACCAGTTTAAATCAAAGTATTTGCTCACACATTGTATTATATGTACATAAAATCAGATAACTGTCTCTCGCAACATGTACCAGTTGTACAACACATGCTGGATGGTGGCAGACTAATCATGACAGTCAGTAAATATTGAAATTCATAGTTAAAACTGAGTCATCTATGGTCAACTGGCAGTCACAATGGCAGCCATCCAGTGAATACTAATTATAAAGCCACACACACTTTCACAGGTAATAACAGAGTTAATTTTTTGGTACAACTCAGCATATAAACATTATTCATGGTGACACATTAAGGTCTTTTTACCTACCTTCCATCACACAGCTGTTACCCAGCATCACTCTATGGAAATAAACATATACACCATCTGAGAATGAGCTTGAAAAGGTTTGAAAACTAGTTGATGGAATAATTGAATATTTAAAAAAATGTGACTGGTTGCATTTCTGTATTTATATTCATTACACAGTGATGGGTTCTAAAATACCTATAATGTATATGTTTAATCATAGTTTGTTAGCATCACACCATGACACTTCGCTCCCCCTCCCCCCAATAAATAAATAAAAATGAACACATCATCTTTCTCGATGATGGATGAGTCTTCACCTTTATCATCTACTTGACCTCAAGGCAATTAGACCATCTGGCATGACACAGCACATAGCAGAGTTGCAGAAACTGCTTATAAACCTAATACTGATTCTTTAAGGGGAAACTCTGGGTATAGTAACAGATGCAGCTAATGACTGACAATGGACAAACTTGCTGAGAATAAAAACGTGTTTGTTATTAAAACATTTGTTTGACAGAAAATAAATACAAAGTTTGCTTAGCAAGAATCAAATGGGATTATGAAATGAGGTGGACTGCAATTAATCAACCAATAAAGAGAGTTTTTAATCTTATTGTATGTACTTCCTTATATATTGGTTTTAGTACTTTTTTTTTTTTTTTTTTTTTTTTTGAGACAAAGAAAGATCAACCAAAAAAGAAACACAAACAAAAGATAATGCTGAAATTGCAAATAAGTTTGTTTCTCTTTTTCTTTCCATCGGGGTCCCGAATGTGTAATTGTGGCTTAACACTGTCTATACTCACTGCATGCTTTTTGGTGAAGTCCCCATCTAATTAGGTTCAAATTTGACACAAACACACATTCTGTTTGTGAGACACAATAACCCCAATGTTTGTTATTGAATGTGTGGCTGGGGATACTAGGTGATAGTCCCATTGGGTCACATATACTTCCAACAAAACTTGTTGAATAATAGTACCTTCAGTTCCTGGGACAGGATCTTCAGTATTGCTTGATGATGTTCCTCTTCCAAACACTGAGAAATGCATTATGGAGCATCAGCACAATTTGCAGCAGTTGTAAGTTGACATATAACTTGCCAGTATGATCTATGATGAGTAGGCCAAGGAGGACCTATATTTTTGCCTCCAAAATCACCTCACCTTAATTTTCTAGATTTATCTACCTCGGGTCATCTTAAGTTAAATGTATGATACCTTTGTTGATATGACTGAGGAACAGGGGCAGTAAATTCTATAAAATTATTTAGATTTATGAAATGATCTGGGGCCATTTGAAAAATTTTGTAGCTCATTGCAGAGTTGAGTGCAACATTTGGAAATCCTCCCTCACACTTGAACATGAGACTTACACTAAACTCAGACAGATGGGGTACACAAATTCCATTTTGGACAGAGTGGTGATGTCAGGGAAGCCATCCTGTCACCAACTGAACACTAACAATGCCAAGACCCACGTAACACTGCCGACCCCTTCTTTTAGTCTGGTTGCGGCATGAACTCCATTTTACACCAATTTCATTCAGTACCTCATCATTAATTACTCAACCTCCCCATCTAATTGCCAACAATCTCCTGTAGCACCACATTTCAGATGCTTCTATCCCTTTTCTTGTCTGAACTGTATACTGTTCCCATTTCACTCCATAAAATGCTGCACTCCAGACAAATATCTTCAGAAAAGACTACCAAGAAAATTGAGGTTGATGAGAGAACTCAACAAATTTCTCTTTTTTTAGAAATGCTTCCTTTGCTACCAGCAGTCAGCATTTTATATCCTGTCTACTTCACCCGTCATTAGTTATTTTATTCCACAAATAAAAAACTCACCTACTGCTTTTAGTATTTCATGCTAATCTAATTCCTTCAGCGTCACCTGATTTAATTCAACTACTTTCCATTGTCCTTGTGTTGCTTTTGGAATGTTCATCTTATAACCTGTTTTTGAGACATTATCAGTTCCTTTCAGTTGCCCTCCCAAAGCTCTTACTGTCTGTTACAGAATTACAATCCCATCAACAGACCTTCAAGTTTTTACTTGTTCTCCTTCTCTTTCAAAAGTTCTCCTTTGTTCTCTTTATAACTTACTGAATGTCAGATTCAAGAACACTGCGTGTAAGTGATAACCTTGACCCACACTGGCATTAGCTACTACTTCATGCTTCCCTGTCATGTACTTTGACCCTTATAAATGCAGCTTGGATTTTGTAGAAGTTTTGAATAACATTTCACACTCTGTATTGTACCCCTGGTCTCGTCAGAATATCAAAGTGAGTATTTTGGTCAATACTATGTCCTAAGATAGGTCATAGCACTGGTATCGATTCATGTGTTTTTAACTTCCCACGTGCATACAAAACATAAAACAATATTCCCAGGATTGGTTCCTACCAGTTTTTTCCGTCCTTCTGTAAATACACTCCTGGAAATGGAAAAAAGAACACATTGACACCGGTGTGTCAGACCTACCATACTTTGCTCCGGACACTGCGAGAGGGCTGTACAAGCAATGATCACACGCACGGCACAGCAGACACACCAGGAACCGCGGTGTTGGCCGTCGAATGGCGCTAGCTGCACAGCATTTGTGCACCGCCGCCGTCAGTGTCAGCCAGTTTGCCGTGCCATATGGAGCTCCATCGCAGTCTTTAACACTGGTAGCATGCCGCGACAGCGTGGACGTGAACCGTATGTGCAGTTGATGCACTTTGAGCGAGGTCGTATAGTGGGCATGCGGGAGGCCGGGTGGACGTACTGCCGAACTGCTCAACACGTGGGGCATGAGGTCTCCACAGTACATCGATGTTGTCGCCAGTGGTCGGCAGAAGGTGCACGTGCCCGTCGACCTGGGACCGGACCACAGCGACGCACGGATGCACGCCAAGACCGTAGGATCCTACGCAGTGCCGTAGGGGACCGCACCGCCACTTCCCAGCAAATTAGGGACACTGTTGCTCCTGGGATATCGGCGAGGACCATTCGCAACCGTCTCCATGAAGCTGGGCTACGGTCTCGCACACCGTTAGGCCGTCTTCCGCTCACGCCCCAACATCGTGCAGCCCACCTCCAGTGGTATCGCGACAGGCGTGAATGGAGGGACGAATGGAGACGTGTCGTCTTCAGCGATGAGAGTCGCTTCTGCCTTGGTGCCAATGATGGTCGTATGTGTGTTTGGCGCCGTGCAGGTGAGCGCCACAATCTGGACTGCATACGACCGAAGCACACAGGGCCAACACCCGGCATCATGGTGTGGGGAGCGATCTCCTACGCTGGCCGTAGACCTTTGGTGATCGTCGAGGGGACACTGAATAGTGCACGATACATCCAAACCGTCATCGAACCCATCGTTCTACCATTCCTAGACCGGCAAGGGAACTTGCTGTTCCAACAGGACAATGCCCGTCCGCATGTATCCCGTGCCACCCAACGTGCTCTAGAAGGTGTAAGTCAACTACCCTGGCCAGCAAGATCTCCGGATCTGTCCCCCATTGAGCATGTTTGGGACTGGATGAAGCGTCGTCTCACGCGGTCTGCACGTCCAGCACGAACGCTGGTCCAACTGAGGCGCCAGGTGGAAATGGCGTGGCAAGCCGTTCCACAGGACTACATCCAGCATCTCTCTGCATTTCTGCGAAAGGTGGATATACACTGTACTAGTGCCGACATTGTGCATACTCTGTTGCCTGTGTCTATGTGCCTGTGGTTCTGTCAGTGTGATCATGTGATGTATCTGACCCCAGGAAAGTGTCAATAAAGTTTCCCCTTCCTGGGACAATGAATTCACGGTGTTCTTATTTCAATTTCCAGGAGTGTATATCTTGTCAGTATTTACCAACCATCACTTCTTAAAGAGATATCAACAATGTAGAAAAAGACAGACTGCTACTCACCAAAAGGAAGACAGGCCAAGTTGGAGACACTTCACGCAAACACAATTGCCAACTTCAGCATCTCAGACCAGAATCTCGGGACTGTCACTTAAAGTGTCTGGCAATATTCACACTTTACAACACCTGCCTTTTTTGGAACTACATTCTTAATGAAGTCTGAGATTATTTCCCCCGTCTCATATATCGTCACACAAGGAGGTTCTTTTACATACTTGATAAATATGCCACACATCCACAAAATGTCAGAATTATTTGTCAGTTATAATTATGTAAATCTTATTATTCATAGCATAATTTACATATTTCTGATGGTAATGCTGTAAATAGTTGCATAGAAATATTTTCTTTAAGAAAATACTGTTATTCAAAACTGCAGACTCATGAAACCTACATGCCTTCAAAAATCTGATCCCACTAATAATTGTTTCAGGATTAGTCTACCTCTTTTAAAAGTCCTATTTCCATACTGTATAATGAAGATCTTATCTTTTCATCTAACTTTGACAAGTAAAGTAATATTACTGCTAAAATTTTAAAATTCATAACTTTGACACACCAGGTTTTATTGACTTGTAGTTCTAATTAAAATCTGTTAGTTTTTTTTAAATAATACAAATATAAAATTTTCATTTCTGTAAATTTCTTGCTGGACTTAGTGAGTAATCTGAATCAGGAAGACATTTCAAACTGCTAAAAGCACATATCACTGATCAACAACTTAACGGACTTCCACTATGGCAATAGCAGTACAATGGGTGGACAGAGAAGAGAAGGCAAACAGCTACAGAAAAAGGGTTCCAGAAATTCATTGTAATACTTAAGATGGTCCCTAATGGCCCTAAAACAAAACTAAACAAAAAAGCACAAAAAGGGGTGAGTGTGGAAAAATACTCTCCCAAAGTTCTACTCCAGATATTATTGCCATTTTGCTAATACATATATAAAGCTGTTGTCTAGGAGAAGCATATTTGACTGTAAATCAAAATGTCGTTGACCACGGTTTCAGACACAGTCACAAGTCATCAGCATGGTGGACAAAGGCTTCCACTATTCGGATCCACTCTTGTTCTGCCAATGGCTGTTTCAAAATGGCGTAGAGCGGACAGAGGCGCAGGGACTTCCTTGCTCTTGGACTGGGAAACTGCCTCTATAAGGCAGAAGAAGCACCAACAATCAATGGCACATATATGCAGGAGACAGTGGAAGGAAGTGCATTAAAGACACATAATGTGTGTGCAAAGGACTTGTGACCCATAATTGAAAAAATGTCATGATGACCTTTCTACTGGCAAAAGATTCCACATTTGTCCCCTATTCAGGTCTTCCAGAGGGTACTGCCAGGGGGGAGTGGGGGAAGGGTGAAAATACAAAGGCTCAGTATAGATGTAGGAGGGCCTGTAAAATGAAATGGAAACATGATGATGGTTTCTGATCAGCCTAATTTAGGGTGACATCAACAGCAGCAGTGTGTGGAATAATGAGAGAAGGATTTGTAATGAATAATTCAGAGAGTGAGTTACTGTGAACAGTTCAGTGCTAGAGTTGTTCTCATCAGAATCAACAGAAAACTGTTGCAAACAATAGTAGTTCTGGTATACATAGTGAAACCACAAGCAGAAGATGAAATGGCAGAAGTAGATGAGGTTACGGATCAGGTAATTCTGCAGGATATGAATGCAGTTGTAGGGGAAGGAGTGGAAGAAATAGTAGTGGAGAATATGAGCTAGATAGTAGGAATGAGAAAGAGAGAAGGTTTTGTTCAGCAGTGCAATAATTTTTGGCTAGTGACAGAAAATACATTGTTCAAAAAGAGGAGGCATAATTGCAAAAAGCCTGGAGGCATGGATAGCCATCAGAAACAATGGCTAAGAGTAGACTGAAGTTTAATACAATTGTCTGGAAGAATAAATTTACAAAGGACTGGTATAATGAAGTATTGAGAAATGATGAGATGCATTTGAAGCTCTCTGATGGGTAGATATTGTGAATGAACACCGTAACAACCAATTCTGTTGAATAGGAATGAACATCTCTGAAAAGGGCAATCACAGAAGTTGGACAGAGAAACATAATGACAAGAAACATAACTGCAAAGGAACCTTGTATAACATTAGAAATAATGCAAATGATTGATAAAAAAGGGGAAGTACAAATATGTTTAAGAAGAGACAGAAGTAAAGCAATATAAGCCATATGGAAAGAAATAATAGGACGTGCAGGAAGACAAGCCAAACTCACCCAGGAAAAATGTGAAAAAAACCAAAAAGCAAATGAATGTTGGAAGACAGATTCAGCATAAAGAAAAATCAAAACAACTTTCATGAAATGAAAAGCAAGGTCGGCAACAAAAAGAGTGCAGCAGGAATTCCACTGTTTAGATACAGAGAGAGCAGATAGGTAGAAGGATTACATTGAAGGTCTCTGCTAGAGGGGGGCGTTGTCTGCTGATTTGATAGAGGAAGAGATATGTGTTAATGAGGAAGACATTGGGATCCTGTATTGGAATAAGAATTTAAATGAACATTGGCAGACTTGAGATCAAATATGGTAGAAGGTTTAGGTGAGATTCTTTTGTAATCTCTAAACAGCTGAGTGAGGTGGAGACCAATGGCTATTCAAGTCAGAAAAATATCATCCACTCAATACTGAAGGTAGCAAAGGAGGTAAGTGCTAGAACTTACCACACAATCAGTTTAACGGTTCATACATCCAAGTTGCTTACAAGAGAAGATACAGAAGAGTGGAAAATAAATTGATAATCTGCAAGATGATGATCAGTTTGGCTTAAGGGAAAGTAAGGGCTCTGGAGAGGTAGTTCTGATAACAGAAGCAAAACTTGCAAAAATTCGAGAAACATTCATAGGACTTGTCATTCTAGAAAGTGTTTGGCATTGTAGTATTGCCTAAGATGTTTGAAAATCTGATAAATATAGGAGTAAGCATTAGGGAGAGATGAGTGATAGACAATATTTACAGTAATAAAGAAGAAGCAATGAAAATGGAAGGTGTAAGACAGGGAAGTCGTCTTTCATGCTACTGTTCAATCTGTAAATCAACGAATCAGTGGCAAAAGATATCAGTGACAAGATTCACAGATGACATTGCTGTCCTCAGAAAGTGAAGAAGAATTATGGGATTGCATGGAATGAATGGTCTAATGAGTACAGAATACCTATATGAATGTAAAAGAAACCAGAGAGAACGTTTTCTCAGCATTAAAAGGACAATGAAGTGAATCCTGAGAACAGAGAAGAGAATTTATCTAACCACTCTGTTAGAATAAGCTGAGATAGAGAGGCACAACAAGAGTTCATGACAATTTTTCCACTGCATCATAAATCGGAAATGTGGAGTTTCATTAGAGATAAGAATTGAAACTTGATAAATGACATGGAAAGAATTGTAGAAAGATGGAAAGAATATTAATCAGAACTCCTGAATCACCCAGACCCAGATGAAATTTTACTTGCAGACATCTTGGAGGAAAGGAAAGATGAAGCACAATGAGAATCAAATGATGAAGATGTGAAGACTGCAGTCAAAAGACTCAGAGACAACAAAGTGCCAGGGGAAGACAGAACACTAGGAGAATTAATCAATAAGTGAGGTGAGGCCTTCCACTTATACAGAAACTGATACAGTTGTTATGGAAGATTGAGACATTGCCAGAAAAAATGGAAGTTGCCCATAATATTCTTGTATACAAGAAGGGAAACAAAATATAATGCAACTGCAGACGGAACAGCTTTCTGAATGTAATCTATAAGGTACAATCACTATCCTCAGAAAATTACAACCGTTCGTAGAGAACAACATAGATGAATACCAAGCTGGCTTTGAACCAAACAAATCGACAACCACATTTTCAGTCAAAGGCAATTATTTTATAAAAACTAGCAATAAGTTAAAGATACCCACACGGAGGCCTACCAGCAACCATATTCGACCAGAACAGGAAAGGAGGAAGTGACACTGGTACACAGGGTATCGTCCGGCAACGCACTGTTAGGTGGCCTGTAGAGTATAGATGTAGATGTAGATAGGGCTGCAAAGGCAGCACCAGGTGGATGACCTGTGTAGGTTTCATGTTGTTGCAAAAACATTCTTAGCCTCTTTGCAACAAATAATCAGAAAGCCGTCCAGTGCGGCTGAGCAGTTCTAGGCGCTTCAGTCTGGAACCATGCGACTGCTACAGTCGCAGGTTCTAATCCTGCCTCAGGCATGGATGTGTGTGATGTCCTTAGGTTAATTAGGTTTAAGTAGTTCTAAGTTCTAGGGGACTGATGACCTCAGATGTTAAGTCCCATAGTGCTCAGAGCCATTTGAACCATAATCCTGAGAAAATACGGAGCATCATGATACAGAGATCAGTGACCACAAAGTTGATGTAACGAGTCTGAAAACCATAACGTCCGAACCCATGAATGGTAAACGTAAAATACATCTATTTAAAAAAGCAGATAAAAATTTGAGTGACACCTTCTTTACAGACTCTGCTCCTTCCAGTGTGGCTATGTAAGTGTAGACCAGATGTGATTTAAATTCAGAGAAATAGTGTCGACAGCACTTGAGAGACATGAACCAAATAAATTAATAAGGGATGGTATTGACCCCACATGGTTCACAGAACAGGTCAGAACACTGTAGCCAGAGAAGCGAAAAAACATGCTACATTTAAAAGCACACAAAATCTCCATGACTGGCAAAATTTTACAGAAGCTCAAAACTTAGATCGGACGTCAATGCGAGATGCTTTTAATAGTTCCCATAACTAAACTTGTCTCTAAACGTAACAGAAAACCGAAAGAGATTCTTGTCGTATGTAAAGCACACCTGCAGCGAGACGCAGTGAATGCCTGTACTGCGCGATAGCAATGGTGATGTTTGTGACGACGGGGTCATTAAAGCAGAGTTACTAAATACGTGTTTTCGAAATGTCTTCACCAATGAAGACGAATTAAACAGACCAGAATTTGAGTCAGTAACATCTGCCAATATGAGCAACTTACAGGGTGTTTCAAAAATGACCGATATATTTGAAACGGCAATAAAAACTAAACGAGCAGCAATATGCTTGGGACAACAGTACATTTTCAGGCAGACAAAATTTCGAAATTACAGTAGTTACAATTTTCAACAACAGATGGCGCTGCAAGTGATGTGAAAGATATAGAAGACAACGCAGTCTGTGGGTGCGCCATTCTGTACGTCGTCTTTCTGCTGTAAGCGTGTGCTGTTCACAACGTGCAAGTGTGCTGTGGACAACATGGTTTATTCCTTAGAACAGAGGATTTTTCTGGTGTTGGAATTCCACCGCCTAGAACACAGTGTTGTTGCAACAAGACGAAGTTTTCAACGGAGGTTTAATGTAACCAAAGGACTGAAAAGCGATACAATAAAGGATCTGTTTGAAAAATTTCAACGGACTGGGAACGTGATGGATGAACGTGCTGGAAAGGTAGGGCGACTGCGTACGGGAACCACAGAGGGCAATGCGCAGCTAGTGCAGCAGGTGATCCAACAGTGGCCTCGGGTTTCCGTTCGCCGTGTTGCAGCTGTGGTCCAAATGACGCCAACGCCCACGTATCGTCACATGCGCCAGAGTTTACACCTCTATCCATACAAAATTCAAATGCGGCAACCCCTCAGCGCCGCTACCATTGCTGCACGAGAGACATTCGCTAACGATATAGTGCATAGGATTGATGACGGCGATATGTATGTGGGCAGCATTTGGTTTACTGACGAAGTTTATTTTTACGTGGACGGCTTCGTCAATAAACAGAACTGGCGCATATGGGGAACCGAAAAGCCCCATGTTGCAGTCCCATCGTCCCTGCATCCTCAAAAAGTACTGGTCTGGGCCGCCATTTCTTCCAAAGGAATCATAGGCCCATTTTTCAGATCCGAAACGATTACTGCGTCACGCTATCTGGACATTCTTCGTGAATTTGTGGCGGTACAAACTGCCTTAGACGACACTGCGAACTCCTCGTGGTTTATGGAAGATGGTGCCCGGCCACATCGCAAGGCCGACGTCTTTAATTTCCTGAATGAATATTTCGATGATCGTGTGATTGCTTTGGGCTATCCGAAACATACAGGAGGTGGCGTGGATTGGCCTCGCTATTCGCCAGACATGAACCCCTGTGACTTCTTTCTGTGGGGACACTTGAAAGACCAGGTGTACCGCAAGAATCCAGAAATAACTGAACAGCTGAAGCAGTACATCTCATCTGCATGTGAAGCCATTCCGCCAGACACGTTGTCAAAGGTTTCGGGTAATTTCATTCAGAGACTACGCCATATTATTGCTACGCATGGTGGATATGTGGAAAATATGGCGCCATCTGTTGTTGACAGTTGTAACTACTGTAGTTTCGAAAGTTTGTCTGTCTGAAAATGTACTGTTGTCCCAAGCATATTGCAACAGACGGTGTATTTCTATCGCTGCTCGTTTAGTTTGTATTGCCGTTTCAAATATACCGGTCATTTTTGAAACACCCTGTAGAAGTAAGTATACACGGTGTAGCGAGGCAGATGAAATCACATAATAAAGGCAAGTGCGCCGATACAATAGCTCCTTACTTAGCACTCATATGCAACCATTCGCTCGTCGAAAGATCTGTACCTAAAGACTCGAAAGTTGCACAAGTCACACCAATAGCCAAGAAAGGAAATTCGAGTAATCCGCTGAATACACACCTACATCAGTAATGCAGATTAGCTGTAGGATTTTGCAACATACACTTGTCTTCGAACATTATGGGTTAACTATTAAAAAAAACCAAAACGATTAACAGACGGATAGCCAACACTGGGCAAGAGAATTCCGTTCTTGTGAAAAACAACTACTAGCTGTTTATTCTCACGAAGGAATGCTTGTTATTGATCTCGGGAGATCTCAAATTGATTCCATATTTCTCATTTCCAGAAGACTCTTGACACCATTCCTGAGAAGAGATTTACAGTCGAATTGCTTGACTATGGAGTATAGCCTCAGTTATGTGACGGGATTGGTGATTTCCTGTCACAAAGGCCACAGTTCGTAGTAATAGACGTTAAGTCGTTGTGTAAAACAGAAGTGGTGCGTTCCCCAGGGATGTTTCATAGACGCTCCGCGGGCCCTAATCTAAATAAGCGATTTGGGAGACAATCTGAAAAGACCCTTTAGAAAGTTCACAGATCATGAAGATAAATCCTTCTCGGGTTGACAGCCGAGTCAATGCGTTATTCTCCAGCAACGTTTCAGCAAGTTTCTTACTTGCCATCTTCAGGCGAAGTGTCGGGTTCACGTGTCGTCCGGGTCTTTATAGCCGCTGGACCACGGGCATCTCTGCATCCTTGGCGCGGGTCGGGTAATCAGGCGCGAGCGGAATCGGCGCGGCGGCGCGTGGTGGTGGTGGGGGGGGGGGGGGGGGGGGGGGGCGAGCCGCGGGCGCCGGGTCCAGGCGCGCACTTGCGCTGTGGATGCCGAAGCGAGCGGACGCTACCGAGGCTATTCCTTTGTTTGGCGGTTGTGTTGCAATCGGCTGCGCGGGTTCACGCATTTGGCTTCTCGTCTTGCGTGTTCTCGTTCACCGGTGTTTCCTTTTTCCTTCTACGTTCGGATCAGCCTGCTAGGGACTCAGGTGGCAAAATCCACGTGGCGTGACCCCACAATCTGAAAAGCAAAATCTGTCGTCTTTTCTAAAAAAAAAAAAAAAAAAAAGCAAAGTTGTCGTGTTGGGGTCGCGACATGGAGGAGGAGCTGCAGCGAGATGATCGCTCCGGCGAGACGCAGGGCGCGGCGGATGGCCGTCCAAGGGAGGTTTCCCTAACGGCGGCAGCATCTGACCCGCCATCACCGACGAGGACGACGAGCGAGAGTGCTGCACGTGGCCGCCGTGGTGACGCGGAAACTTCCGCGAACGCACGGCGCCGCGCCCGCACACTCTCAGGACGGCGACGACGGCCAGAGCCGCCGGTTCCCCTAACAAAGGAGGAATTTGCCGCCGCCATCGCGCGCCTGACTGCAGAGGAGAGCTTCAGCTGTATGCAACGGCTGGCCACGGGGACAGAAGAGGTCAGGGTGGAGGTACTATTGAGACTCCGGTCTTTGGTGCCCGCGGACATGCGCGCACATGTAACCGCCACGACAGCTGCCGTGCCAGCAGTCACGCCGGCCACAGAGCCCACCACGCCATCGCCAGCGTGCAGTCTGGCAGAACCGGACAAGCCTGCAGAGGTCGAGCAAACCTCACGGAAGCGCCCAGCCGCGGCCGTAGAGGACACTCCCTCCCCCCAGGCAAGTTCCGGTCGCGCCAGGCGGAAGAAGAGGGCGCGCCGTAGGACGACCACGTCACCGAGGCAACCCGATGGAGAAGGCTTCATCGCGCCTCCCCGGCGCCATACAGCGAGAGCCAGGGCGTTCGAACTGGTGACGCCAGAAGCGGTCCAGGCTGCAAACCGGTTCGCGGGCCTGCCGGAAGTAGCCGAGACCGACGGGGACGGGACACAGCCGACCACGGCGACGAAGCCGCCCCGCCGCCCGCCGCATATCTCTGTTCAGTTTCCCGGCAGCTATACCGAGCTGAGGGACAAGCTGTACGCTGTCGCAAAACCGCGAAAGATGATCGCGGGCAACGACACGTACAAGGTTCGACCAGACTGCATGGAGGACCACGCGAAACTGATGCAGCTCTGCGAATCGGAAAAGTGGCACTGCTTTACGCAGAGCACCGATCAGCTGAAGCAGCTGAAGGCAGTTATTCGCCATCTGCCAATGAAGATGGAACCGGAGTTCCTACAGCGGCAGCTGGAAGAGATCGGCTTCCAGACCCGCCACGTCGGCTTGATGAAGTCACCCAGGACCCACAGGGACATGCCCTTGTTCCTAGTGGTTCTGGTTGACAACGTTGACAACCGGAAAATTTTTCAGGTTGACAGCATTGCCGACTTCGACGTAAAAGTCGAACCACTCCGTGCAAAAGGCAGGCGAGCCCAGTGCTTCAACTGCCAACGCATGGATCATGAGTCCAAATTTTGCAGGATGGCGGAGCGCTGCTGCAAATGCGGAGAGCGACACCAGTCGCGGGACTGCCCCAAGAGGAAAGAAGACCGGCCGACGTGCTGCAATTGCGGCGGGGACCACGTCGCGTGCTACCGAGGGTGCGTCGCCTTCAAGCGAGGGAAGCGCGCCAGCCGCGTAAACCCGGGTCGCAGCTTTGCGGACGCAGCTGAGGGGAAGCCGGCCGCCCCCTCCGAGCGGCCCAGGCCGCACCGGCACCGCAGCCGTCGCAGCTGCCCTCGCCGGCGGCGCCGCCTGCGGTCGGGGGTGTCGGCTTGCCGGCGCCCGCGGCTGCTAGGATGGTTGCCGCCCGCGAAGGGCGTTCCCGGCGCGCCGCTCCGCTGCCGACTACGGGAAACGTCGCGATGGAGTCGAACCTTCCCGAAACAGTGAAGGATGACACCACCGAGCTGGCCGCGCTTCTGCAGTCGCTCAACCAGCTGATGACTCAGCTACCGGTGCTCGTGGGAGCAGTGACGGCGGCCCTCCAGCCCACCGCCGGGAGAAGCCAGCCCTAATATGGATAACGACCATATTTCTGGGTTAACCATTTGCACGTTCAACGCTCGGGGTCTCCACCCCCAGCGGGGCGAGTTTCGCCAATTCCTACGGGACGAGGCGGTCGACATCTGCCTTGTGCAGGAGACCTTCCTCAAACCCGGGGTCGACGTGCGAGCAGCTAACTTTTGCTGCTACCGAGATGACAGAGCCACGCATGGGGGCGGCACTGCCATCTACGTGAAGAAGTCACTGCGCCACCACCGAGTTCAACTGCCGGCGCTCAACGCGCTGGAAGCCACGGGTGTGGCCGTCAACACCACCGCCGGAAAGATTATTTTCGTGTCGGTCTATCGGCAGCCTAGCAGACCGCTAGACGAAGCCGACTTCGACGTCCTGCTGTCGCTGGAGGGGCGAGTTTTCATTGCCGGGTATTTCAATGCGAAACACACCGAATGGAACTCGCGAACTGTTAGCCGCAGCGGGCGCCGCCTCTCCCGCGTTGTTCACCGCAACGGCGCGATCACCGTGGGGCCGTTTGACCCCACGATCTTCCCTGCACGGGGACAGCCCGACGTGCTCGACATTGCCCTTCTGAAGGGCATCGGGCACTTCGCGACCGCTGAGACGCGGAACGCTCTCTCCTCCGACCACGTACCGGTCATCTTTGGCCTCGACGTGGCCGGAACTTCTCTTCCAGACAGCCGTCCGAGCTATCGCAGGCTCGACGCCGAGCGCTTTCGGATGAAAGCGCTCGAACTCCTCGAGGACGCGCCAAACCCCACCGTGGTAGGGGCAGACGCCGCCCTGGCATTCTTCACCCGAAGAATACTCCGAGCAGCTGAGGAAGCCACGCCGAGACGTCGCCAAGGAACACGAGACTTCTCGCGACAGCTACCGCGCCCTATATTGGACGCGATCACCGAGAAGAACTGACTGTTTCGTGAATGGCAGCTCACTCGCCTACCAGACACGAAGCGCCGATTAAACCGCATGAGACGGGAAATCAAGGCAGCAATCGAGCATCACCGGAACCAGGAATGGGAAGACCTTGTGTCTACCCTCAATCCTGAGGATGGCAGTGCATGGAGGGTGGTAAAGTCCTTCCTACGCCGGCGACAGCGAATACCGCCTTTACAGGTCGGGAACGACTTCGCCAGCGACCCCGACGCGAAAGCCAGCGTCCTGGCTGACGCCTTTGCAGCCAACTTCACACCGGTGGCCGACGTCATCGACGACGACGACGACCACATACGGCGAGTCCACGAGCGACTGCCAACCTTCCGCGGCGCAAGGGAGGAAGGCGACGTTATCGAGCCGATAACGGAGGAGAAAGTTGCGGTACAACTTCGCTCGCTGAACCCCAAGAAGCCCGGAGGCAGCGATGGCGTCACAAACCTCCTGCTGAAGAACCTTCCACCGGGCCTACACCGGCAACTTGCCGATGTTTTCAACGAGATTCTCCGATCGGGTGACTACCCCTCTGCGTGGAAACACGCGGAGGTCGTGGCCATCCTGAAATCTGGCAAGGACCCACGCCAGGCATCGAGCTACCGACCCATCAGCCTGCTCCCGTCCCTCTCGAAAGTTTTCGAGAGGCTGTACGCGAGAAGACTGATGCGACACGTCACCCAGGAGGGCATCATCCCGGACGAGCAGTTCGGATTCCGAGAAGAGCATGCCACTTCCCACCAGCTGTTGCGGGTGGTAGAACCGGCCATGAGGGCACTGGAGACAAGGGAATTCCTTGGCGCAGTGTTCCTCGACGTCTCCCGAGCGTTTGACTCGGTGTGGCACGAAGGTCTCGAGTTCAAACTCTTTGAGCAAGGGATACCGACGTCTCACATGACGTTGCTGCGGTCGTACCTGTCCGAACGAACCTTCCACGTGAGGGCTGACGACGGTACGTCCACAGACCGGCAGATACGTGCAGGAGTGCCGCAGGGGTCGGTTCTCGGCCCCTCGCTGCACTCCCTGTACACTGCAGACGCGCCGAAAGTGGCAGGAGTCGAACTGGCGCTGTATGCTGATGATACAGCCCTGTTCACGCGCAGCATGAATGCCCAGGTGCTGAGAAACCGCCTCCAGCGCGGGTGTGACGCCTTGGGCTCATGGGCAACAAAGTGGCGGTTGAAATTCAACGCCACAAAGAGCCAGGCAGTCGTCTTCACTCGAAGACTTCTGCCGCCAGGGCTTACGCCGCTCGAAATCCTGGGAGAACCCATCCCATGGAGTGGGACGGCAAAATACCTAGGGGTTACCCTAGACCGCAGGCTCACCTGGAAGCATCACATCCGTGATGTGAAAGGGAGAGCAGTTGGACGCCTCCGCGCCCTGTATCCACTGCTAAACCCGCAGTCAGCTTTGCCACCGCATCACGGCATCACGCTTTACCTAACATTGGTTCGCCCACTGTTAGAGTATGCGGCCGTGGTCTGGGGGAAAGCCGCAGATGCTCACATTGTGACTCTGCAACGGATACAGAACCGCGCCCTGAAGACTGCTGTGCATCTTCCAAGGCGCTTTTCGACGCGCCAACTCCACGAGGACACCGGAATCCTGCCTCTTCGAGAAAGGTTCCGCGCCATCGCAAGGAAATTCTACGAGAGGACGGAACACTCCCGTAACCGGCTCATCCGTGGACTGGGCCAACAACCACATCACAGGCCAACCACGCGCTGGCCTGACCTGCTGAGGGATTAAGTTTTACTAATCCCCCAGCAGAGTGTGTTACTTTTTCTCTTACAGGTCACACCAGCATGGAAAAATCGACAAGTGTGTTAATATATTTTTCTTTTCTCTTCCACAGGAACCGCAGGAATGACAAATCTGTCTAGACTGCACCATTCTCGAGCCAAGGATCGGCTCGTCTTTACAGCGTCAGCGTCAGCGTGAACACGACCCTACAGGCCAACCACGCGTTGGCCTGACCTGCTGAGGGATTAAGTTTTACTAATCCCTCGACAGAGTGTGTCTTTCTCTCTTTCAGGTAAAACCAGACAGGACCATTCGACTAGACTGTTAATATATATTTCTCTCCCCTGCAGGAACTGCAGGAACGACATATGTATGTCTATACTGCACCATCTCGAGCCAAGGACAGGCTCGTCATTCCAGCGTGAGCGAACCCGACACTTCGCCTGAAGATGGAAAGTAAGAAACTTGCTGAAACGTTGCTGGAGAACAACGCATTGACTCGGCTGTCAACCCGAGAAGAATTTACCTTCAAGATTCGCCGTGAAAGCCTGCATTCTCATATATTCACAGATCATGTCATCTATCATCTTGTAAAGTCATCACAAGATCAAGATTCGTAGAAGACATATGTAAGGCGCGAAAAGTAGCAATTGACTCTAGATAATGAAAACTGCAACGTCATCCACGTGATCACTAAAAGGAATCTGCCAAATTTCAGATACGCGATGACTCTCACGAATCTAAAGTGTATAAATTCGACAACGATATCTCGCGATCCCCAAGAATGTTTTACAGGCCCTTTGCTGGTCGTAATCTAAATAAACGATTGAGAAGACAATCTGAACAGACCCCTTAGACTGTTCGCAGATGATGGTGTCACCACCTAAAGTCATCACACGATCAAAACCAACTGCAAAATGATTAGATAAGACAGCTGTATGGCGAGTATAGCGGCAGTTGAAAACTGCCAAGTAATCCATGTGAATACTACATCTGCTAAATTTCAGTTAAATGATGAATCGCACAAATCTAAAGTGCATAAATCCAAATAAATACTTACGGCCTAGAGTTATGTTAACTTAAACTGGAACGATGATCACGTAGATAATGTTGTGGGGAAAGCGAACCAAAGACCCTGATTTATTGGCGGCACACACACAAAATACAGCAATCTACTTAAGAGCCTGTTCACACTGCGCCTGTGCGCCCTCTTTTGAAGTAATTCTCTGCAGCCTGGGATCCACATAGATAAGATTGACGGAGGAGGTCAAGCTTTGTCTGTATTATCGCGAAATAGGGGAGAGAGTGCCGCGGGCATGAAATTCGGATCGTACTAATTAAAGCACATGCGTTTTTTTGTTGTGGCAGTATCTTATCGGGAAATTTCAATCACAACATTGTCCTCAGGGTGCGAATATATTCGTTTGGAGCCCACCTACAAATTGGGAAATAATTATCGTGATAAAACAATCGAAATCAGGCTCACGAGGAAAGATTTAAGTGTTAATTTCTCCTGCGCGCTGTTCGCGGGCGAAAATTTACAATGCTTTTAGAGAAGTGTGTGAGAATAACGTAGTAGATCGCAGGGCAGTATCACGGTGGTCTGTTCATTTCTGACGAGGAGGGGAGGCCACAGACACGCACAGCCTGACAAGAGCAGCGCCATCACACCACACCTCTCAGATCAATTTTAATGGCAGTTTGAGAGCGGGCCGACGAAAAACATGTGACGAAATTGCAATTGAGGCCAGATTCTCTGTCATTCCAGTTCGCAGAATTAAAGATGCGAAAAGTTGCTGCCACATGGGTTCTACAAGATCTGAGCGAAGATCAGAAAGCAGATCGTAAAAGAATTGCGGAAGAATTGCTCCAATGTAATCGGAGACTAGTTTCTGAAAAGGATTGTTGCACTTGGTGAAACCTAGATATGAGATTGAGTCAGAACTGAAGTCTCAGTCGTCACAATGCAAAGGTTCCGTCCGGCTCTTCACGCCCGAAAGAATTCCGTCGCCAACAATCAATAGTGAAACCGATGATGGTGACCTCTGCGCATGACATGTACGGTGTCATAGCTACAGACAGAGTGCCCAACGAGCGGGACGACGGCTAATGATCAAATGGCCGTTACTTTCGTAAGAAAATAATCTTAAATTGTCTGTGTGTGCTTTCCGCCTGCCTTCGCCATGTACAAGAGCCTGAAAACTGTTTTGCTGTCAACCAGAAAGTGATAGGAAACGTACTGTGGCTGCAAGTCTAAATTACTCTTGCGATCGGTGAAAAAAAATGTTCCTACTTGCTGTTTACTCAGCGGGATCTGGAATGAAGTTTTGAGTTTTAACTGGTCGATATATTCTGTTAAAGTTCACACGCACAAAATTCAAGTCTTAGTCAATAATTATTATGACACACATCCGCCCGTAAAATCCAAACGACGCCTCATTTGGTGTAAGGAGCGTAAACATTGGACAGTTGAACAGGGGAAAAACGTTGTGTGGAGTGACGAATCTTGGCACACAATGTGGCGATCCGATGGCAGGGTGTTGGTATGGCGAATGCCCGCTGACCGTCATCTGCCAATGTGTGTAGTGCCAGCAGTAAAATTCGGAGGCGGTGGTGTTACGGTGTGGTCGTGTTTTTCAGGGAGGGAACTTGCAACCCTTGTTGTTTTGCGTGGCACTGTCACAGCACAGGCCTCCATTGATGTTTTAAGCACCTTCCTGCTTCCCACTGACGAAGAGCAATTCGGGGATGGCTATTGCGTCTTTCAACAGGATCGACCACCTGTTCATAATTCACGGCCTGTGGCGGAGTGGTTATACGACAATGACATCCCTGTAATGGACTGGCGTGCACAGAATCCTGACCCGAATCCTGCAGTACACCTTTGAGATGTTTTGGAACGCCGAATTTGTGCGAGGCCTCACCGGCCGACATCGATACCTCTTCTCAGTGCAGCCGTCCGTGGAGAATGCGCTGCCATTCCAGGAAACCTTCCAGTATCTGACTGAAGGTATGCCCGCGAGAGTGGAAGCTGTCATCAAGGCTAAGGGTGGGCCATGCTGAATTCCAGCATTACCGATGGATAGCGCCACGAACTTTTTTAGCTAGTTATCCGGATACTTTTGATCACCTAGTGTATCTCGATATGCTTGATAACTTTATTTTCCCACAGTTAGAGGCTGAATTCGAACGACTTCATTTGCCAACAAGGTGGGGCACCGCCACACTGGCATCTGGAAGCGCGGAAGTTTTTAAAAATAATTATCACTGAACGATGGATCGGTCGCACCGGACCAGTGAGTCAGCCTTAGATTACTGGCCTCCAAGGTCATCGCGCTGACTGTATGTGATTAGATCTTGAGGAGTTTATAAAAGAGTCTGTTTATGTGCGTCCGTTAGCAACAACAATTAATGGACTGAGACATGTTTCCTGCAGTGTGGGAAATACTTTCTGAGTAACTAAAGCAAATTTAACTCTATTTATATAAAAATTAAGAAGATCGTAAATTGTCAGCCGAAAAAGCTATTCACTAATACGTGTCGTAGATATAGCAACATGTGTATACGGTGGTTCGTACCAGGTGTTCAGTTAGGCTGTCCGCTGCCCCCCTGTATAAATATAGCCAGGGAGGCAATGGTAAGAGGCGGTTGGCACCGTTATATCAAAATGTCGACGTCAGTCAAACGCCCGCGAGCGTTGTGTATGGTCAGACTTGAATGTGTTTTCGGTAAAAGTAGGAAGTGAACTCGTGAGGACTGATTTGGCTGATTTAGCTGTTACAAGCAGCAAAACGTTGTCTCTTTTCACACGATCCGGCCACAGTAGCTTCAGAGAGTTGTCAAACAAAATAGCAATCGCCGAATTGTTTACTCTATCGAGAGTTGCACATGTTAGTAGGAACATATCTCCAGGGCTCAACGACGCCGTTTCACGGCTTCAGCCTCGGGAATAGAAATAAGTCGCAGAGTGCCATGTCCAGCGAATACGGCGTCTGACGCAACGTAACTGTTTTGTTTTTTGCCAAAAAATACGAACAAGCAGTGAGGTGTGAGCGGGAGCATTATCGTGATGGAGTTTCCACGAGCGGCTTTGCCACAATTCTGGTCGTTTTCTTCGGGCTGCTTCAAGCAAGGAGCGCGTAATTCCCAGGAAGTATTCCGCATTGACCGTCCGACCATGAGGCAGGAACTCATGACGAACTCATGACGTACCTTCCCATTGTAATCGAAGAAAACAGCAAGAAGAACGCTCACCTGTGATACAACTTCTCGACGTTTTTTCGGGCTCGGCTCTTCAGGCAGATTCCGTTGGGGGGAATTTGGCCTTTGTTTTGACGCCACACCCGTGTATCCACATTTCTTCACCTTCTTTAAAAAGTTGTGGCTCGTTGTGGGCTTCGTTCAGCAGTTTCTGGGCGATGTCTACGCGACGTCGTTTCGGTCTAAATTCCACAATTTCGGAACAAACTTTGGTGCTACACGTTTCAGTTCCAAAACATCCGATATTTTTGCTTGGCATGTGCCAAAGGATATGCAAACATCATTACCAACCTCTGTGACTGGTTCATGCTATTTTCCACAACCATTTTGCATTTTGTTTACCTCATCCACATTTTTGTCAGCAATTGATGAGCCAGGACCGTCGTCGTCTTCTGCAACTTCTCGACCCTGTTTCGAACGTTTACGCCACTCGTAAACTCTTGTCTCATCCATACTGGATTCACCAAAAGCCACAGTCAACATTTAAAACGCGGTGTTGCACTTCATTCCATTTTTCGATAAAAATTTATGCAAATTCACTGATCCACCTTTTTTGAAAGTAAAAACTCGACGAGCACTCGAAAAAACGTGTAACGTTTTCGACTGTCAACAAGAAACTAAATATTCGAAACAGTTGAAAATGCAAACACTCATCAGGAACACCTGTACCAAAAAGGTAAAAACAAGTGCTGAAACTAAAAAGATTCCCATTACTTTTTGACCACACCTCGTACGTTAAGACATCAGAGTGTAACATCCATGGTACCAGAGGGAGATGTAGATGGCAAGCACTGTAGGGGAAGGAATACATCCAGCATATAACTGAGGACTCATGGTGTTCGTGAGATGAAGAGGTTGGCGCAGGAGTGGAATTGATGATGAACCGTATCATACCAGCCAGAAGAATGATCGTTAAGAAAAAGTCGAGTAGTTAAATGGAGTGAATTCTTGACCTACTGTGTAAAAGTACTGCTTATACATGTGCAAAATATCTTTGACAAAGATCTTTTATAAAAACTCTTTTGTAAACACTCCACGAAATTCGATATTACATATTTCCTGCTTGGCTACAATACAACTTCTACAATGAAATATCCAGCGTATTGCTTCCGCCACTACTATAATTTCGAAGTATAAAGAGTATGAGATGATACATAACCTCA
Organism: Schistocerca gregaria; assembly: GCF_023897955.1. NCBI lineage: Eukaryota > Metazoa > Arthropoda > Insecta > Orthoptera > Acrididae > Schistocerca > Schistocerca gregaria. The sequence continues at coordinate 32,500,767 of NC_064928.1, forward strand.
AGCAATTATATTACAAAGGCATGAACACGCAGTTAGATTTGTATCTGAAAATAGCTGCAACCGCCGACTACAATGACAAAGGCTGCAATGTGGATTACATTAGTAAAAGAATTAAAGGATCCAGTATTTGGCATAGGAGTTGAAAATAAATGCGTGGAACTGCAATTAATAGTAAGTTGTTGCTGTCACAGATGTTTGAAAGCAATCTGGTAGAACTCCACACACAGCAATTACGTAGCTAGAGCTCGTAACGAGACGGATCCCGTTATAACTGTTACAACTGGTTGTCTACGACTAAATGCGAAGTGTCATGGCGGCTGCAGTGTAACACGTGTTAAGTCCGGCTCGCGAAATTTAGACGAATTCGAAGGTGTTCTCGCTGGTGGTGTTGTCTAATACAAGTGGAAATCGTGTAAACAACAGTGTTCTGTGCAGTAGTGCTATTTTTCTTTGTGTGCTCCGCCAATATGTTCGAGAAAATGGTAAACAGAAGAGTCAACAGCAGCGGGGAAGCATCAGGTGCGGCGGGCCTGCTCCTGGCGGAAGGTGCGGCAGCGGCTCCCGGTACGGCGGAGCTGGTCCGCTCTGAGGTAAACGCTGCGCTTCGCGATAAAAACAATCTCGATCTGATAGCAGGCACTATATCAGATACTGTAACGGCAGCAGTATTCGCCAAAATGCGTGAAACTGTTGAGGCCAATACTGCCGAAATTACAGCACTAACAAGTCTGTGTCTGAATACGAGAAAAAGGCACGAGAGTTGGAAGTGAAACTATCTGCCGCAACAGACGAGCTTGAACAGTACCAAAGGCGAAATAGTCTATGATTGTTTGGAGTAGCAGAAAAGAAAGAAGAAGACACGGACAACCTGCTTATACAGGTTGCGCATGAAAAATTAGGCGTTGAAGTGACCAAGGCAGACATTGACAGGAGCCATCGGGTGGGACGGAAACTACCAGGTGCTACCAAACCTCGTCCAATAATAATTAAATTTGTGTCATACCGAAAAGGGCTGAGATCTTTACCCAGAAGAAGAAGTTAGCAAGGACAGGGCTTACAATAAGGGAAGATCTGACACACGAGAGGCTAAAGATTTTAAACAGTGCCATATCCCATTTTGGTCTTCAGAATGTGTTGACTCAGGATGGCAGAATAATCATTAAGACTGCAGCTGGAAAGAAGACAGTCACAAACATGACAGAACTAAATAGTATTAAGTGAAGCTACTCGAGCCAAAAGTCAAACTTAACACCATTTGCAAATTGTAACAGTCCTCTACTCAGATATAGTCTTGTAATTGTATTAACTTTTTAATTATACCCATATTTGTACCTTCAACTAATTGTTTCTGTAACTGTATTAACTTTTTACTATTTTTTTGTGTCTGTAGCTCTAACCATTGCTTAATTTTAGTTACTGCTAATACTTTTTTCATCTTCTCAGTTTATTCTCTTCCATTCTGTAATAGTTCTATTGCAATTATTAGTCTCTCCTTTAGTTCATTAGTCACCCATCTCTTCGGTTTAAATTGTTCATAACAAAAATCACTATCAGTATCACTTTAGCAAATTTAAATCTAATTGTAGCTTCCTACAATAATCACTACCTGTATCACTTTAGTAAATTTAAATTTAATTCTAGCTTCCTACGATAATCTATTAAATATTAAGCTTACTTCTCTCTGCTGGCAGCATCGGCCTCTTACATCACTCCCCTTTCCCTTATCTCCACCCTAAGCTGTTTCATACGCTAATTACATTTCTCCTCTTACGACATAGGATACTCAGTGACACACAGCCGTCACCATTTTGGTCATATTCTCCTTGCACCGAATACCACTAATCCATTTTCTATACTCCCTCAACCTCAGAAAATCTCTTGCAGTCGCCTTTTTTCGGCACTCGCGGAGTCACAAACAGGGCGCGCAAAATCTCGGACACCCCTGTATTATGTCACTTGGCGGAAACACCGGCCAGTGCCCCTCGCGGCAGGTAGTGCCTAACAAAGGGACAAATCAGTCTGCCACCCTACTCCAGGCTGCTCAGCAGAACGCATCAGAGCTTTTAGCAGCTCACTGCAACATCCAGTCTTTACCTGCGCATTACGAAGAACTTAGCCTCCTCTTCAACCAACTAAACTACTACGTAATCCTCTTATCTGAAACGTGGTTGAAACCACACATATCCTCTGCATCTATTCATCTCCCAGGGTACACATTTCTTAGGGCAGACAGATAAAAAAAGCGAGGTGGCGAGGTCGGCGCGTATATACGAACAGATCTCAAAGCGAAAGTCTGATGTACGTCAAATCCTGCTGAAGAAAAAGAGGCTGAATTCATGTTCATTGAAATAAATATACAAAGTCGGAAATTCTTGACTGGCGTCTTGTACAAGCCGCCAAAAATAAGCTCAACGAGTTCCTTCCAGTCGGAATTACATTCACTTCAGTGTCAATACGAACATGACATCGTAATGGGTGACTTGAACATAGACCTGCTAAGAGACACTCCCTCCGCAATAAACCTAAGAAGATTGTTTAGTTGCAGTGGCATGAACATTCTTCCATTACAACCTACACACCATATGGCGCACAGTCATACTCTTATAGACGTGATCGCAACGAAACAGACTGACAAAGTAAAAGATGTTGGTCAATCATCGGCCCCTGGCCTCTCAGCACATGATGTAATATTCCTGGCCTACTCTGTGCAGAACCCAAGGATCAAATCGCGTTACATAACTTGTAGGAACATGAAACGTATTGACCTTGACACTCTAACAGCCGATTGCTCAGAAATCTCATGGCATAAAATAATCAGAGAACCTACAATCAACGGCAAAATTAATGAACTTGGTCATAAACTCACTGCCCTCTATGACAAACATGCCCCTGTGCGCACAGTCCGTGTAAGAAAATCTCCTACCCCATGGCTGACAGCTGAATTACGTCAAATGATGACTAATAGGGATGCTGCCCACAGACGTTTCAAGGCAGATCCGAAACCCGAGCGTTTCGAAGAATATAGAAAGCTACGGAACAGAGTGAAACAATGCATTCGCAATGCCAAAATCAGGCACGCTCACTCCCTTGTATGCAGCGATCTGACACCCACGACTCTATAGAAGAATCTCCGTAGCTTGGGGGTCGGAAAGGCAAAATTGGAAACTACTTTTCATGTGTCAGCTAACGAATGAAATGAATTCGTCTCTGCACCTCTGAATACCAGCACGGCCGATAATTACCGTGCACAAGAATCCCCAAACAGGATAACTAACAACGATACCTTCCATCTAAAACATGTAACAACAAATACGGCAAGAAAAGCAATAATGAGAATCTCTTCTGATGCAATAGGCAACGACAGTATCGGTATAACCATGATTAAGAATGTTGCTGATATCTTAGTACCTGTCTTAACTGACATATTTAATTTTTCCCTCGTGAACGGAATATACTCCACAGCATGGAAAAGAAGCATAATTCGATCCATCCCTAAGATCGAAAATCCGCAACTACCTAGTGATTACCGACCAATTAGCATACTGCCTGCTGTTTCCAAAGCACTTGAATATATTGTTCATGACCAAATCACTGAACACTTCCATGAATACAGTCTATATGACAAATTTCAATCCGGTTTTCGTAAACATCACAGCACAAACATTGCTCTAATTAAAGTAACTGATGACCTGAAATATGCCATCGACAATCGAAAGGCAACAATATTGACGCTACTGGACTTCAGCAAATCTTTTGGCACTGTTAACTTTGACATATTGCTCAGAAAAATGCAACAGCTTAATTTCTCTGATAGTGCAATGAGATGGTTTGAAAGCTACTTAAAAGACAGACAGCAATGTGTTGTCTGCGTAAATGAAAAATCTTCCTGGAAACATGTTTTTTCGGGAGTGCCACAAGGATCAGTCTTAGGACCACTTTTGTTTTCTTTATATGTCAACGATATTTCGTCGGTTCTGTCATACTGCAAATATCATTTCTATGCCGACAACATCCAGCTCTACCTAAGCGTCAGACCTGAAGATGTAAACACTGCAATCGCTCTGATGAATGATGATCTGTCTTCAGTAGTGACATGGGCGAAAAACCTGGGGCTTAAATTAAAAGCAAAAAAGACGCAAGTAATCTTAATAGCCCATCAGAAATTAATAAGTTCAGATTTCCGCGAACGGCTACCTCCTATTCTGCTTGATGGTACTCCAATACCATATCAGAAAACAGTGAAGAACTTGGGTGTACCTTTGGACGAGCATCTCAACTGGGCGGAGAATACAGTCGCAGTGTGCCGAAAGACATCTGCTTGTCTCTATGCTCTCAAAAAGTTTCGGAACATATTTCCACAGGACTTGAAACGCCAACTCGTGCAAGCACTCGTTCTACCGAACCTCCACTATTGTGATGTGATTCAACAAGGCATGAGTAGTGAAAACAAAAGACGGCTAGAGCTAACCATGAATGCCTGTGTGCGTTACACCTGCAACATTCGCCGATATGATCATGTTAGTGCTTCATCTCCGAGCTAGGGCGGCTGCGTGATTACCACACTCTATGTCTACTTCACCGACTCCTCGTCGCGCAAGCACCCCAGTACCTTGCTTCAGAGATTAAAAACCTGTCATGCCATCATCATCGAAACACGAGGTCACTCTTATCTGGTATCCTAACTGTGCCCACTCACAAAACAAAAACTTTTGCAAACTCTTTCTCAGTTGCCGCTGTCCGCCTCTGGAACAAACTGCCCCTTACCTTGAGGAAAATTCAATCTCCTGTTGCTTTTAAGAAGAAGTATTTCCTATTATCATCCTCATAAAGTTCTCCACAAAATTAATGTACAAGGCCAATCCTCTCATCTGTCAAATAGCAAAGCTAGCGTCTCCTATCTTGCTCCTGAGATGCCTTCCTCTTCATCTATCTCTATTAGCCACGCAGTCTTCTTTTCCTTTATATTTCCTTAATTATGTTTCATCATGCCTCTCTATTCTTCTCCTCCCTTCACCATGAGTCTCCCTCATACTCCCTGCTGCCAGCACTCCTATCTAAAATCTTTCTCTTCAATAATGTATTTTTCCAGGTGTACCTTTCTAATTGTTTATTTCACTTTTTGTATTAGATGTAGTTTAACATGCCTACTAAAACATATGAATGTAAAATAAGTAGAATGCCTGGTTAGATGTAAGAGAGGGCCTGATGGCCCTAATCTTGCCAGGTTAAATAAATAAATAATCTACCATCTTACAGACGTATCACTCAGAGAACAGCGGCGGAGGTCGAGAAAAAAAAGTAAAAAATAAATAAAAATATAAAAAGTAAATAAAAAACAGGGAAGCGATTCAAGGTATCCGACATTTGGAAGGGAACATCATGCCCTAGGCTAAAGTCAAGAAAGAGCTTTCTTCAAACAACTGAAGCCATTACATCATCACCTTCTGCTCGCCGAATAGGACTGTGGAGTAACAAGGCAACTGGAAATAACAATCGAATCCTGAGGGAAGTGTCTGGTACTGGTTTCCTACTGCCCTACTAGAGTGGAAACTTTGAACAGACTGCGACCCGCAATGACACAGTGCAAACAAAGCTAAATTACTGGAGATGCAACCTGCGAAGGTGGAGACCTTAGGATGCTGAACATTTCTTGGTCTGCCCAAAGTTTCCTGAAGCCTGCGTGCTAGATTACATGGTTTTAGCAAAATTGCCAGCAATCAAGGCAGCCGGCTTCTGGCCCTCAAAATCAATTTGATGTTTACAAAGTCTTGTGTATACTGTAGCGTTGCTCTTGTGGGGGGGGGGGGGCGAAAAGAAAAAGAATTGTTATTTTATATTCTTTGAAAAATACAAAATTGTTAAGGCTTTCGTGGCATCTTGTTGACAAACTGCCTATAGGCTTATGTCTCGGGTTCTTCGGCCGACGTTCATCTAATGATTTTACTGACGTTTCGCCAGCAAGAGTGGCTTGCATTGTCAAAGCTTTACCCTGCATTGCCCGTGGTGAACTGGAGCGGAGCTCGCGGCCGCAACTATATGTACCTGGCGCGCCGACGTCCGAGGGCTTCTCTGCGGTCATTTCCGGTACGGTTCTCGTCTTGCTACCAGCGACGGTCGTTCGCTGCAGTACGGGAAGCCAGGATCCGTTTATCTTAAGGCTTTCCTCTTGAAAAATGCCGAAAAAATGAATATTTTGGCGGGCTACTTGCAACAGCATCAGGGATTGATTACACTATTATAATAACATACGTTGAGCATCACCTCATGAACCATGGACCTTACCGTTGGTGGGGAGGCTTGCGTGCCTCGGTGATACAGATAGCCGTACTGTAGGTGCAACCACAACGGAGGGGTATCTGTTGAGAGGCCAGTAAACGTCTGGTTCCTGAAGAGGGGCAGCAGCCTTTTCAGTAGTTGCAGGGGCAACAGTCTGGATGACTGACTGATCCGGTCTTGTAACAATAATCAAAACAGCCTTGCTGTGCTGGTACTGCGAACGGCTAGAAACCAAGGGGAAACTACAGCCGTAATGTTTCCCGAGGGTACCCAGCTTTACTGTATGGTTAAATGATGAAGGCGTCCTCTTGGAGGTAAAATAGTCCCCCATTGGGATCTTTGGCAGAGACTACTCAGGGGGACATTGTTATCAGAAGGAAGAAAACTGGCGTTCTACGGATCGGAGCGTGGAATATCAGATCCCTTGATCGGGCAGGTAGGTCAGAAAATTTAAAACCGGAAATGGATAGGTTAAAGTTAGATATAGTGGGAATTAGTGAACTTCGGTGGCAAGAGGAACAAGATTTGTGGTCAGGTGAACACAGGTTTATAAATGCAAAATCAAATAGGGGTAAAGCAGGCGTAGGTTTAATAATGAATAGGAAAATAGGAACTAAAAACGGCATAGTGAACGCATTATTGTGGCCACGATAGATAGGAAGCCCACGCCTACCACAGTAGTATAAGTTTATATGCCAACTAGCTCAGCAATTGACGAAGACATTGATGAAATGTATGACGAGATAAAAGAAATTATTCAGATAGTGAAGGGAGACGAAAATTTAATAGTCATGGGTGACTGGAATTCGATAGTAGAAAAAGGAAGAGAAGGAAACGTAGTAGGTGAATATGGAATGGGAGGAATGAATGAAAGAGGAAGCCGCCTGGTAGAATTTTGCACAGAGGATAACTTAATCATAGTTAACACTTGGTTCAAGAATCATAAAAGGAGGTTGTATACGTGGAAGAAGCCTGGCGATACTGGAAGGTCAGATAGATTATATAATCGTAAGACAGAGATTCAGGAACGAGGTTTTAAATTGTAAGACATTTCCAGGGGCAGATGTGGACTCTGACCACAATCTATTGGTTATGAACTGTAGATTAAAACTGAAAAAACTGTAAAAAGGTAGGAATTTGAGTAGATGGGACCTGGATAAACTGAAAGAACCAGAGGATGTAGAGAGCATCAGAGAGAGCATTAGGGAAGGATTGACAAGAATGGGTAGCTTTGAGAGACAACATTCCATTGGAACTGCTGACAGCCTTGGGAGAGCCAGCCATGACAAATCATCTGGTCAGCAAGATGTAATGTATGAGACACGTGAAATACCCTCAGACTTCAAGAAGAATTTAATAATTCCAATACCAAAGAAAGCAAGTACTGACAGGTGTGAAAACTGCCGAACTATCAGATTAATAAGTCACGGCTGCAAGATACTAACACGAATTCTTTACAAACGAATGGAAAAACTGGTAGAAGCCGACCTCGGGGAAGATCAGTTTGGATTCCGTAGAAATGTTGGAACACATGAGGCAATACTGACCCTACGACTTATCTTAGATGAAAGATTAAGGAAAGGCAAACCTACGTTTCTAGCATTTGTAGACTTAGAGATAGCTTTTGACAATGTTGACTGGAATACTCTCTTTCAAATTCTGAAGGTGACAGGGGTAAAATACAGGGAGCGAAAGGCTATTTACGATTTGTACAGAAACCAGGTGGCAGTTATAAGAGTCGAGGGACATGAAAGAGAAGAAGACGTTTGGAAGGGAGTGAGATAGGGTTGTAGCCTCGCCCAATGTTATTCAATCTGTATATTGAGCAAGCAGCATAGGAAACAAACGAAAAATTCCGGGTAGGTACTAAATTCCATGGAGAAGAAATGAAAACTTTAAGGCTTGCCGATGACAAAGGACTTGGAAGAGGAGATGAACGGAATGGATAGTGGCTTGAAAGGAGGATATAAGATGAACATCAACAAAAGCAAAACGAGTGTAATGGAATGTAGTCGAATTAAATCGGGTGATGCTGCGGGAATTAGATTAGGAAATGAGACACTTAAAGTAGTAAAGAAGTTTTGCTATTTGGGGAGCAAAATAACTGATGATGGTCGATTTAGAGAGGATATAAAATGTAGACTGGCAATGTCAAGGAAAACGTTTCTGAAGAAGAGAAATTTGTTAACATCGAGTATAGATTTAAGTGTCAGGAAGTCGTTTCTGAAAGTATTTGTGTGGAGTGTAGCCATGTATGGAAGTGAAACGTGGACGATGAATAGTTTAGACAAGAAGAGAATAGAAGCTTTCGAAATGTGGTGCTACTGAAGAATGCTGAAGATTAGATGGGTAGATCACATAACTAATGAGGAGGTATTGAATAGAGTTAGAGAGAAGATAAATTTGTGGCCAATCTTGACTAGGAGAAGGGATTGGTTGGTGAGGCATATTCTGAGGCATCATGGGATCACCAATTTAGTAATGGAGGGCAGCGTGGAGGGTAAAAATCGTAGTGGGAGACCAAGAGATTAATACACTAAACAGATTCAGAAGAATGTAGGTTACAGTAAGTACTGGGAGATGAAGAAGCTTGCACAGGATAGTGTAGCATGGAATGCTGCATCAAACCAGTCTCAGGACTGAAGACCACAACAACAACAACGTTGAGCATTAAATATCTGGTTGGATTATTTTGAACAAGAACAGCAGATTGATTTATTTCAGATCGTTCGGAAGAAACATTACCATTTCTGTGCATTTTTATAGTCGCAATGTAGTCATACCCGGAACAACACTAAGGGACAAGAAGATTTATAGACTTTAAAAGAAATGCAACACTACACAGTTAAAAAGAAGAGCTGATTCAGAAATAATAGGAAAACGATAATGTTCCTTCTGCCCCATGCTGCGTTCGGCCCATCAGCGTGATCGTAATTTCTGCTGATAAACTAACACAAAATAATTAATATCCAAGTAAATGAGGAGATGGAAATCATCAAGGTTAATTTACTAAAATAAGCACACTTATCTTTAACACACATTTTTGATGCTACGTACCTTTTCATAGTAAATTACAATAGATGACCATTGTGGTTAAATACTTTATACATAACAGTCAAAATGCTTTATGCTGTCTGTTCGAAATCATTTACAAGAAACTACATGTTTTCTGATTGGAAAAATGACAATTAGCGTATTTACTGAATATTTTCACATAAAATACACTCCTGGAAAATGGAAATAAGAACACTGTGAATTCATTGTCCCAAGGAAGGGGAAACTTTATTGACACTTTCCTGGGGTCAGATATGTCACATGATCACACTGACAGAACCACAGGCACATAGACACAGGCAACAGAGCATGCACAATGTCGGCACTAGTACAGTGTATATCCACCTTTCGCAGAAATGCAGAGAGATGCTGGATGTAGTCCTGTGGAACGGCTTGCCACGCCATTTCCACCTGGCGCCTCGGTTGGACCAGCGTTCGTGCTGGACGTGCAGACCGCGTGAGACGACGCTTCATCCAGTCCCAAACATGCTCAATGGGGGACAGATCCGGAGATCTTGCTGGCCAGGGTAGTTGACTTACACCTTCTAGAGCACGTTGGGTGGCACGGGATACATGCGGACGGGCATTGTCCTGTTGGAACAGCAAGTTCCCTTGCCGGTCTAGGAATGGTAGAACGATGGATTCGATGACGGTTTGGATGAACCGTGCACTATTCAGTGTCCCCTCGACGATCACCAGAGGTGTACGGCCAGTGTAGGAGATCGCTCCCCACACCATGATGCCGGGTGTTGGCCCTCTGTGCCTCGGTCGTATGCAGTCATTGTGGCGCTCACCTGCACGGCGCCAAACACGCATACGACCATCATTGGCACCAAGGCAGAAGCGACTCTCATCGCTGAAGACGACACGTCTCCATTCGTCCCTCCATTCACGCCTGTCGCGACACCACTGGAGGCGGGCTGCACGATGTTGGGACGTGAGCGGAAGGCGGCCTAACGGTGTGCGGGACCGTAGTCCAGCTTCATGGATCCTACGGTCTTGGCGTGCATCCGTGCGTCGCTGCGGTCCGGTCCCAGGTCGACGGGCACGTGCACCTTCCGAGGACCACTGGCGACAACATCGATGTACTGTGGAGACCTCACGCCCCACGTGTTGAGCAATTCGGCGGTACTTCCACCCGGCCTCCCGCATGCCCACTATACGCCCTCGCTCAAAGTCCGTCAACTGCACATACGGTTCACGTCCACGCTGTCGCAGCATGCTACCAGTGTTAAAGACTGCGATGGAGCTCCGTTTGCCACGGCAAACTGGCTGACACTGACGGCGGCGGTGCACAAATGCTGCGCAGCTAGCGCCATTCGACGGCCAACACCGCGGTTCCTGGTGTGTCCGCTGTGCCGTGCGTGTGATCATTGCTTGTACAGCCCTCTCGCAGAGCCCGGAGCAAGTATGGTGGGTCTGACACACCGGTGTCAATGTGTTCTTTTCTCCATTTCCAGGAGTGTATAAAACACCGAGGCGGAACGCAGTAAGTCCGCGTCCGCCTTTCATGAAATACAAACAGTAAAAGGTGAGGCGCCCAATGCCTCATTTGTCTTGAAACTACACAATTCTTGTTCATGTCATTAATCGATACCTGTAAATGGAGATTTACAGGAACCGCGCAAGAACGGCAAAGATAAAGAATAATAGATTCTGTCGCCATCAGGCGTTTACTATTGAGCGTATATTAACGTTTGTAAGGCGAATATTACTAACATTACAATATATTTGTAAACAACTGTTCTGTACCGTCCTGGAAATGAAAGTAATAATTGTAAATCTGTTTATTTTACGAATCAAAATTACATTGTTTACACACATCGCCTTTCGTACGTACTTGTGTCTGTAAATAACTTTAATATACCGTTCTGATAATGAAAATAATATTGATGATAATAATAACAATAATAAGAATAATAAGAATAATAATAATAATAATTGTAAATCCGTATTTAATGAATCAAAATAACATTGTTTACGTACGTTATGTAACTCGTTTATTACATTCACGCCCGTTTCTAGATGGTATGAAGAGTGATGTGAGCACGCTACATATTACAAACCGAGCGTGTATTCATTTATTAAAGTTTCCATGAGAAAACCACAAACGCTACTGAGAGTGTAAATAATGTCGATTATGAAGAACATTTTTGAAACCAGTGATCTGCAACGATTCGCAAAAGACACTTGCAGCGAAAGTAATCGTCTTCTTTCAGGTCACACGCACCAAGGAACGTCTGCAACACAATTGTAAGAAGTTCTAAGTTTTTCTCTACTTTCCGTCAATTACACTTCGTCCTGCATTGTTTGGTATCCTCTAGCCAGCATATCGCTTCAATATTTTCAGCTGCATATAAAACTTCCTGCCGAATGTACAAATGTTTCCAGCTTGTCCAGTGTGCACGCTGCATGTGTAATAGATGTCAGCTTTTCTGCACGTAAATTAATGCTTCTCAGGAATTCTAAATCCGCTTGCCAAAATTCCAAATGTGCTTTCCACTCTGTGACAACTAACAATCCGCGAACCGCAGGCAGCATGTTGTCCACAGCAAGTATCACCAAATGAGCATCTATTACACGATTGGCACAAAAAAAAATCCATAAAATTCCGTTTGCGTAAAGTTACGAAAAATGGAAGATTTTCAATTTGAAACTCCCGACACACGACGCTATTCTCTCATTGATCCATTCCGTTTGTTTTTTTCCCTCTCTCTGTGGTTATTGTTTGTGTGTAGCCTAGGTAGGGTAAAAAGATGGAGACTCCTGTTTTAAGGGACAAGACTTCATTGTATAACAGAGACGGAGCGGAAATAAAGAATCAGTTAAAACAACCAAAACAGTGGTGACCCCTGCAGTATGCCGTTTATAATACAGATCTCTCCGTGAGGTATCCACGAAATTTACTTTTCTCGTACACGCTACATGCAGTTTCACTGGAATGGCATATTAGTTAAAGAAACAATTCAATTAGAAAATTTAAGCCTTAGACAATTCGTGGTGGGCTCATCTAGATTCTGGGGATAAAAATGCCCATTCAAAGTACAACTACATAAAATAAAACCTTTTACGTACAGTATGCCATTTGAAGAATATCCAGCTTAAAGATAAATGAAATAACTTACTTGTCTACTGGAGGTACGTATTGTCATTACTGTGATAAATGCTTGTGTTGAAAATGTTATAATGTAGTATGTTCAGGAAAAATGTCCTAATCATTTCTTTAAACACGCGCTGTGCAGAAAGCCAAAGTCAGTTTAGATTACATGTTCATTAAGTTATATTCAGTCAGTCAGTCCAGAATATGCTTTCATTATGTACGGACACTATGTTAGTCAGTCGGTGTGCAACATTACAAGAGTGAGGGTAGTATATTAGCTGCCAGAGTTTCATGTGGGAAGCCTGCGAAGAGTCACGAGTATAGGATACAGTTGCTGCCAAGCTGTGGTTATATACAGTCATTATGTAAACTTCAGAAAACATATACTGATCATAGACCACGCATTGCTGAGACTTCCTAGGGCACTTTAGACTCACTGTTGTCTTTATGAGTCTTATGGCCTGTTTACTACAAGTGCGAGTTTAACACACACAAGCTAGTTACAGTCCACCAATGGTAAGAAACGTACATAAACTTGAGAGTTTACTTCAACAGTACTGTGAAAAGTTATTTAAGATTTACTCATAGCACGAAACCACCACTAACTGAACAATGAGGGAAGAAGAAACGTTGTGAGACAGCTATTCATTCAGGTTACAATCTTGAGAGTGTTCTGTGCCTATAAGTGTGTTTTTACTGAAATGTAACTGTGATGGTGCATGGACAATGCTTAAAACTATATATATGTGTTTAATTTTCAGACTTGTGAATTTATATCAACAGTGTCACAGCAGGACACATTGCCATCATTCTTGGAAATTTTCACCAAGGTGTAGTTTTTATCTATTCTACATTAGAACATGGAATACGCACTATGTGATCAAAAGTATCCGGACACCCCCCTCCCCAAAAAACATACGGTTTTCATATTAGGTGGATTGTGCTCTGCCACCTACTGCCAGGTACTCCGTATCAGCGACGTCAGTAGTCATTAGACATCCTGAGAGAGCAGAATGGTGCGCTCCGCGGAACTCACGGACTTCGAACGTGGTCAGGTGATTTAGTGTCACTTTTGTCATACGTCTGTACGCGAGATTTCCACACTCATAAAAATCCCTGCGTCCACGAAAGCGTACAGGCCGACCTCGTCTGTTGACTGACAGAGACCGACGACAGTTGAAGAGGGTCGTAATGTGTAATAGGCACACACCTATCCAGACCATCACACTCGAATTCCAGACTGCATCAGGATCCACTGCAAGAACTATGACAGTTAGGCGGGAGGTGAGAAAACTTGGATTTCATTGCCGAGGGCTGCTCATAAGCCACACATCTGCCGGTAAATGCCAAACGACGCCTCGCTTGGTGTAAGGAGCGTAAACATTGGACAATTGAACAGTGGAAAAACGTTGTGTGGAGTGACGAATCACGGCACACAATGCAATCCTACTGCAGGGTGTGGGTATGGTGAATGCCCGGTGAATGTCATCTATCAACGTGCCAACAGTAAAATTCGTAGGCGGTGGTGTTACGGTGTGGTCGTGTTTTTCTGGGAGGGGCTTGCACTTCTTGTTGTTTTGCGTGGCACTGTCACAGCACGGGCCTACATTGATGTTTTAAGCACCTTCTTGCTGCCCACTGTTGAAGGGCAATTCCGGGATGGCGATTGCATCTTTCAACAGGATCGACCACCTGTTCATAATGCACGGCCTGTGGCGGAGTGGTTACACGACAATGACATCCCTGTAATGGACTGGCGTGCACAGAATCCTGACCTGAATCCTGCAGAACACCTTTGGAATGTTTTGGAACGCCGAATTTGTGCCAGGCCTCACCGACCGACATCGAAACCTCTTCTCAGTGCAGCCCTCCGTGAAGAATGCGCTGCCATTCCAGGAAACCTTCCAGCATCTAACTGAAGGTATGCCTGCGTGAGTGGAAGCTGTCATCAAGGCTAATGGTGGGCCATGCTGAATTCCAGCATTACCGATGAATGGCGCCACGAACTTGTGAGTCATTTTGAGCCAGGTGTCCGGATGCTTGTGATCATATAGCGTACATTTGGGCAAGCATGGGCATGACTCGGTTGTGTAACCATTGCCACGGGTGCGTGGTCTCATTATTTCTCGTAATTTTTGTCAGATGTATGGTCAAATTCCCGTTATATATGCTCCAACTGTTGTTTTACATTTGAAAATGACGACGTAGTTCGTTGAAACCGGTAGTGTAACCCTTTCTTTCTAAAGAAATTTTTTTTTGTACTGTGACTATGGCTTCACTATTGTACTCTTTTGTATTTTGTTTCGTGACCCGTAGAACCAGCTCTGATATCTGATCAGTGTTGCATTAGCTGGTACTTCAGTGATCATTTTCTGTCTGACACGGGCAAAACACCGAGGAGTATCCTGAACTGTTCCTGCTGCTGCTACTATCCTGGCAACCAGATCCTCTTCTGATGCAACAGGAGTTAAAGAAGGTTGCACGTCTCTCCACGCACAAATAAGTCCATTGGGGACATATCTGTGGATCGAGCAGGCCACGGTACAGGACCACCTCGGCCAATCTATGTTTCTGGGAAGCGTCGGTCCAGGAATCGACGCACACTACTTCTGAAATGTGCCGGCGCCCCGTCATGCGTTATCTTGTAGGGAGCGGGATGTCTTCCAGCAATTCTGGCAATGCTCTGGCGAGAAAGTTCTATTAATGCCTGCCATTTAATGGCCTAGGTAGCAGATACGGCCCAATTAAACAGTCCCCAACAACACCGACCAACACATTAACGAAGAACCGCACTCGATGAGCGCTAGTAGTTGTGGCATGTGGGTTATCCTCACTCCAAACATGAGAATTGTGCATGTTGAAGACTCCATCACGCCCGAACGTTGATTCATCGGTAAACAACACAGAGGATGGAAATGTAGGATGCATTTCACACTGTTCCATGTACCACTGCGAAAACTGTGATCTGGGTGAATAATCAACTGGTTCTAGGCTGTGGACACGCTGTAAGTGAAATGGACGTAACAATTGCTTCCGAAGGACTGTTCTTACATTTGTCTGGTTCGTCCCCGTGTTACGTGCAATTGCACGAGTGCTGATTGAAGGATCCCGCTCCACATGTTGCAAGACAGCTTCCTCAAATTGCAGCGTTCTTACCGTGTGACGGCGTCCCTGTCCAGAAAATCTGCTAAGTGACCCGGTCTCACGCAGACGTTGGTACACAGCAGCAAAGGTCGTATGGTGCGGGATACGGCGATTAGGATATTGTTGTTGATAAACCCGCTGTGCAGCTCGTCCGCTGTGGTGCGCTACGTAGTACACACCAACCATATCAGCGTACTCACTTCAGGTGTATCGCTCCATTAGTAAACAGAGACAATGCACTACTACACTGGTGGACGGCAGTTGCCTACAACTGAAGAGCGTAATACGGCCACTAACAACTGAAGAGCGTATTATGGCCTCCATCGGTTTGAACACTCCTCATAGGAAAAAATGACATTAGGGAAAAATATTTGTTTTGATGTCCCCTACAACCTCCCAGAGTTTGTCGGTTTAAATACTATTCACCTATTAAGGTAAATACATTGTTCTCTATCAAAATCTTTCATTTGCTAACTATGCCTATCAGTAGTTAGTGCCTTCAGTAGTTAGAATCTTTTATGTAGCTAGCAGTATTGGCGCTCGCTGTATTGCAGTAGTTCGAGTAACGAAGATTTTTGTGAGGTAAGTGTTCATGAAAGGTGTAGGTTATTGTTAGTCAGGGCCATTCTTTTGTAGAGATTGTTGAAAGCCAGATTGCTTTGCGCCAAAAATATTGTCTGTCAGTTTACTGTTGATCAGAATAAGTAAATAGCGAAATGTTCAAAATGGCTCTGATCACTATGGGACTCAACATCTTAGGTCATAAGTCCCCTAGAACTTAGAACTATTTAAACCTAACTAACATAAGGACATCACACACACCCATGCTCGAGGCAGGATTCGAACCTGCGACCGTAGCAGCCCCGCGGTTCCGGACTGCAGAGCCAGAACCGCACGGCCACCGCGGCCGGCAGAGCGAAATGTCTGAGTACGTTCAGTTCTGCTCAGCTGTTTGAAAATCAAATAACGTAAGAGATTTATCAGCACAGTCATTCATAAATTTTTCTAAGGGGACGTTTCACAAGGTCACCCACGAAAACTGGTGCAGAGAAGGTTGAAGGAAAAGGAAGTTTACCATATATTTTCTCCGTGCTTATGGTCCCATACATGCGTGGAAGTGTTTGCCCCCACACATACTGACATCTGCATCTACATCGCCACTCCGCATCCACCGTACGTTGCGTGGCAGAGGGTACCCCTTACCGCTGTTAGCCATTTCCTTTCCTGTTTCACTCGCAAATACACTGGTGTCCAAAATTAAAGCAACAGACCGCTATTTCCCCTGTCTGATTCAAGATATATTCCTACAAACTGCCAGCACATGTCCGTACCATACAGTTGTGCACGGAAGATGGCATTCTGGTCAAGAGACAACCACGGCAACGATGACGTCAGAGCAGCTGTCGAACGGCGTAGTGTTTGCCGCGTAGCCCCACATCCTCAACACACATTCACAGACGGTGCAGTTTGGCACAGAGAGACCCGTACCGGGATCTCTGCTGTGGAGAGCCATAGTAAGAATGGAATCAGGACTGATGGCTTAATGTCAATCGTTCTGTTGTTTCTCCGATGTTGTGGCAGTTTATACAGACCGAGACTGCACCCCGAAGGCCAGGCCAGGGCCGACCACGAGCGAGCTCTGAAAGAGAGAAGCATTATTTGGCGGTAAGGGCACGACGGTACCGCCTCAGTACTGCACGGCGACTGGCCTCTGGCCTCGAAGCATCCACTGGACGTGTGGCATACGGTGTCCAGAAGGCTTCGGCAGGGTGGCCTTTACTGCTGCATGTGTACCTCTGACGTGGCGTCACAGAAGGGAGCGTCTAGTGGAGTCTCAACATCACACCTGGACGATAGAACAGTGGGTCAATGTTCTTTTCACAGATAAGTCTCCATTTGGTCTGGAGACTAATTCTCGACGGAGTCGCATCTGGGGGAAACGCGTAACGATTTCGGAATCCATACATTGTCCGAAAAGACCTATATCGAGGACTATCCGAACACTCGAACACGTCTTGAAGCAATTGCGCGGATGGATCAGCAAGTTTAACTGCTGTTAGGTATCGTGACGTGTCCGTGGGATCTCGTGTAAGTTGTTGCGAGATGCTATGACCCAGATTTCGTACTGATGAACAACTATGTTCTACCTCATAGGACAAGGGTGGTTCTTATTTTCGCATGCATGGCGTAGCCAGCTCGCTCGCTCGATTTGAATGCCATAGAGCATGTCTGGGATGGACTAGCGAGATGGGTTGCATAACGCCAGCATCCACCATCACCCTCCAAGATTTGCGACCAACTCTGCAGTAAGAAAGAGCTTTATTGCCTCAATATGAGATATATGACATCATTCACAGCATGCCCCGTCTTTGTCAAGCTTGTATTGCTACCAGAGGTGGGCATACCGCATACTGAACATATTAACGAGCTGTCGGAATGCGTGTGGAAATCCGTTAAGTTGGAAACAAAGAAGAGCGTTTTTGGCTACTGTTATGCATGTTATAGTTCTTTATGTTCTGTCTACTTTACATTGTTCCTACTTGACTGTCTCCTTTCATACCGTTATGTAGCAAAATAAACACAGCCTTACAAAATTTCCATTTGTTGCTTTAATTTGGACACCAGTGTAGAATGAGGGAAAAATGACTACCCATATGCTTCCGTATGTGCCCCAATTTCTCGTATCTTATCTTCGTCTCCCTTACGCACAATACATGTTGGAGTCAACAGAATCGTTCTGAAGTCAGCTTCAGAGGCCGGTTCTCTAAAAGTTCTTAATACTGGTCCTCGAAGATAATGCCGCCTTCTGTCTGGGGTCTCCCATTTGAGTTCGCGAAGCATCTCCGTAACACTTGCGTGTTGTAACAAATCTGGCAGCCCTCCTCTGAATTGGTTTGATGTCTTCCGCTAATCCGACCAGGTACGGATCCCAAACACACGAACAGTACTCCAGAATAGGTCGCACTATTGTCCTATATGAAGTCTCCTTTACAGATGAACCACACTCACCTAAAATTCTCCCAATAAACCGAAGTCCACCATTCGCTTTTCCTACCACAATTTTTGCGTGCTTGTTGCATTGCATACAGATTTTCAACGCTACGCCCACATGTTTATACGACGTGATTGTGTTTAGCAGGAAACTACTAATGCTATATGCGAACAGTACGGGTTTGCTTTTCGTACTGATACGCAACACCTTACATTGCTCTACATGTAGAGCTGGCTGCCATTCATCCCACCAACTAGAAATTTTGTCAGTCATCTTGTATCCTCCTACAGTGACTCAACTTCGACATCTTACCGGACACTATAGAATCATCAGCGAACAACCGCCAAATGATTTGCTTATAAAGGGAATAGCAATGATTGTATGACTCCGCTGGGGCACGCCTGACCACACCTCTGGCGAACACCCGCCGCCGAGAGCAACATACCTGCTTAAGAAGTCCTTCGAACCACTCATGTTATCTGTGAACCTATTCAAATGCTAGTACTTTCTTCCAGAGCCTGCAACGGGGTAACGTGTCAAACGCTGTCTTGAAATCCAGAAATAAGGAATCTGCCTGTTGCCCTTCATCCATAGTTCGCAGTATTTGTGAGTAAGGGCAATCTCAGTTTCGCACGAGCAATGCTTTCCAAAAGCATGCTGATTAGCAGACATAAGCTTCTCGGTCTCAAGAAAACTTCACACATTCGAACTGAGAATATGTTCAAGAATTCTGCAGCAAATCAATGTTAGTGGTATTGGCCTGTAATTTTGCGAGTCCGTTTTATTGGCCTTCTTATTCACAAGGGTTACCGTCGCTTTTTTTTCCAGTCGCTTCGGACCCTGTGCTAGGTGAGAGATTCACAATAAATGCAGGCTAAGTAAGGGGCCAATGCTGTAGGCTACTCTTAGAAAAACCGAACTGGGATTCCATCTGGACCTGGTGACTTATTTGTTTCAGTACGCCAGGGATGTTTATTACTATATCGTCCACACGGGAGTCTGTTCGATGATCAAACGACGATATGTTTGTACGACTCTCCTGTGTGAACAATTTCTTGAACCTGAAATTTAAAACCTTGGCGCTCGTTTTGCTGTCTTCAACTGCCACGCCAGACTGGTCAACAAGTGACTGGATGGCAGCCTAAGACCCACTTAGCGACTTCACACAAGACTGCCAGCTATGACGGTGGCAGTTGTCGAATGCTTCGCGCTTAGATCTCTTCACAGGCTCACGAATCACTGCTAACTTTTGCTTGTCGTCATTTGCGCGTTCTCTTTTGACCCGAGAGTGCGACTGCCTCTGCTTCCTCAGCGGGCACGCACCACGCACCCCCACCGCTGGAGTCTGGAGTACACAGTTTGTCATACTGTAAGTAGGCTGTTTAGGTTTTTATGTTGGTAACGTCACCTAGCGCTCTGTATGAAAATCACTGGATGTGCTGTGTGCAGTCTGTGGCTGGTGGGCATTGTTGAAATAGTCGCTATTGCAGTGTTGGGCAGTTGGCTGTTAACAGCGCGTAGCGTTGCGCAGTTGGAGGTGTGCCGCCAGCAGTGGTGGATATGGGGAGAGAGATGGCGGAGTTTTGAGAGCGGATGATCTGGATGTGTGTCCATCAGAGACAATAAATTTGTAAGACTGGATGTCATGAACTGATATATATATATATATATATATATATATATATATATATATATATATATATATAACACTATTAAGATAAATACATTGTTTGTTCTCTATCAAAATCTTTCTTTTGCTAACTGTGCTTATCAGTAGTTAGTGCCTTCAGTAGTTTGAATCTTTTATTTAGCTGGCAGTATTGGCGCTCGCTGTATTGCAATAGTTCGAGTAACGAAGATTTTTGTGAGGTAAGTGATTCATGAAAGGTATAGGTTATTGTTAGTCAGGGCCATTCTTTTGTAGGGATTATTAAAAGTCAGATCGCGTTGCGCTAAAAATATTGTGTGTCAGTTTAGTGATGATCAGAATAAGTAAAGAGAGAAATGACTGAGTACGTTCAGTTTTGCACAGTTGTTTGAAAATTAAATAACGTAAGGGGTTTACCAGCACAGTAATTCAGTAATTTTTTTAAGGGGACGTTTCAATACACTTCGAGAAGGGGGTTCCCGTGATTCCGCTAAATCTCTCGTTTAGCAAAATGTGGCACTGCGTCACTATTACAGTGAGACAACACTACCTGTATGATCTTAGCATTTACTGTATAACTTATTTTTGTTTGTTGGTTCTAATTATCAAAGTAATGAAGTTACAACCTGTACGGACTGCATAGCCATCACTTATCTGTGATATGATAAGTTCTTGTGTCAACTATAAAATCTAGTTATTGCGACGTAACACGTCCCGAAACTGACCAACTCATTTACATAAAAGATAGCAATAATGGAGTGTTCATTGACCCCCTCCCCCTCTCATATAAATTTCTGCTAACCCACATATTACAATAATCAAAAACAAAGTACTAAAATGACAGACACTATTTCAAACTACGACATCCTGTTACTGGTAATTCATTTGAAGACTTAAAATGTACAAGCGCATTTCGCCTTAAAGTATTTGGGACATACTTACGGACACCCGTCATGCAAAAATCATGCACTACAGCATTATATTCGTGTAAGTAAAGTACACACACACACACACACACACAAATATGTGTGTATACGTTTATTCATAACTTTGTATTTTTTTATTTTTTATTATTTTTTTTTAATTCCTGAATGCGTTTCCTTCTAGGTAAGTCATAATGTTCGAATACAATGTACGTTCCAAAATCCTACTGAAATTCGAAGTTTGTGATATGGGTCTGTAATTCAGCGTATTACTCGCAATTTCTTCCTTGGGTAGGGCATTGGCGTGACTTGTGCAAGTTTCCATTTGATAGGTACGGATCTATAGACAAGCGAGTGGATTATATGATTGCTATGTATGGAGCTTTTGCATCAGCAAACTCTGGAAGGAACGTGACAGGCATATACTCGGGATGGATGCCTTGCCTTTATTAAGTGATTAAAGCTTGCTTTGCTGCATCGAGTATGTCTGTTTCTATGCTACTCATGTTGGCAGTTGTATACATTCGAATTCCGGAATATTTGTTTCCATCGAGTATGTCTGTTTCTATGCTACTCATGTTAGCAGTTGTATTGACTCGAATTCCGGAATATTTGTTTCGTTCCCTTCAGTGAATAAATTTGGGAAAACCGTATGTTATCACGCAGTAAAGGTATTTATTGCGACTTGTTGCTAGTATGCTTTACGTACGCCCACACACTCTTTGGATTTTCTGCCACATTTCGAGACAGGGTTTAGTTGTGGAAAGTATTAAAGGCATTTCGCATTGGCGTCCGATCCAAATTTCGAGTTTCTGTAAAACTTCGGCAGTCTTGGGGATTTTGCGTTCTTTTAAACTAGGCATGCTTCTTTCGTTGCATCTGCCAGAGTGTTCTGAGTTGTTTCGTGGACCACATGGAGTCAATATCATCTCTTATAAATTTATTTGGTACGTACCTCTCTACTGCTGTCGGTATGATTTCTTTGAATTTAAATCACATGTGGTCTACGCTTACATAGATTGGGAGTGGAGACTGTCTCTTGGGACGACGCCAAGCGAATTTTTATTTGCCTTTTTAAGTAGACGTATTTTGTGTTACGGTATTCAGTCTCGCTACAACGCCCTTGTAGTCGCTAATCCCTGTATTCGTTATGATGCTTCCTATGTGTTTTATAGCAAAGAGGTCAAGTATGTTTTTGCATCACTTTAGAACCTCCCCAGGCCGTCTATCCAGCGCTGCCTTTGTCTACATCTACATCTATACTCTGCAAGCTACCTAACAGTCAGTGTCGGATGTATTTTGCGCACAAGTGTCACTTCCCTCTTTCCCTGTTCCAGTCGCGTGTGGTTCGCGGGCAGAATGATTGCAAGTAGACCTCCGTGTGAGCTCCGTATCATACCGCAAGTGCCTTCTTTACCTGTCGTTCTTCTGACACGCGGTCTACATGGCCGCCGACTGGATTCTTTTGCTCTTAAATTTCCTTTTTCTCCATACGCCTCCATTCTCCTTTATGTGAGATCGGTCTTCTCGCTACTTTTCTTTCAAGTATAACTTTTTTTTTCCTTTTCTAGTTTAGTCATGCTCCACATTTCTCAATATTACTGTGCAACCCCTTAAATTTCACCGTTACATATTCAGTATTATTGCACAATAGGGAATGTTGCACCATATTATTGACTGTGTAGGCTTCACTTTACAGTTGATTTGGCGGACCTTTTGAATGGGCGTGAGCACTCAGAGTCCAGAGGGTGGTGGGCTTATTTATGGTCATATTGTGCAAGTTGCTGAAAGAGGATCCGTGATTGATTTCCAGTTTTCCACTGTCACCTCTACGCCAGTTCAGATGTCTTCGAGCACTAGGCCTCCACTTGTCTTGCAGGTCTCAGTTCTTCATAGAGAGATGTCTACCACTTTGTTCTTGTTTCACCGCCCTGGAAGCATCTGTGCCAAGTGATGGTACATTGTTGCCATAAACTTTCATCGACTCGGCAAGTGCGGCTCAAGGGGTGGGGAGTCATAACATCTTCTCCTCTTCTTTTCCCAAAGAACAATGTGTTCATGTTATTAAGTATATCACTTTTTAAATTTCTGAGGCAACTTTCGGAGAACAAAGTAGTGTGAAAATCGGGAAACTCGAAAGTGCTACGGATTGTGGAAAGCTGCATTGCACGACTGAGCTGCAGTCCACGTGGATGAGTTACCGCCCGACCAGCTCCAGACGACATTCCACCCAGTCATTCCCAAGGCTTCAATGAACCGGGTGCTGAAAACAACATATCTGGCGCGTTTTGAGAGTTAGGATTTTAGGCATTTTAACTGCATCATCACAATACATACACACTGACGAAGAAACTCGCAAGACAGTGCCGCTGAGAATGCAAATAAGGTTTGCTTTAAATACGCGCTGTAACGGTCGTAATCCTTAGTCACCTTTGAGTTTGTATGTGGTGAGATCATGTTTGTCAGGAATGCCTTTAAGGCGGCAAAGATGCTATTACCGACACCTCACTAGATTTGAACGATGTTGTGTAACAGGACTACGAGAAGCTGAATTTTCGTTCAACTGTACTGCAGAGACACTGGCCAGGAATGTAGTCAGTGGACACGACTGCCGGTAGCAGCGGCCAGGAGAACGTGCGGCCGCGAGAAGGCTGGGTTCCGGACGGCCACGCGGGATGGTTGTGGCGCACCGTGCTGTGCCTGCAGCAGCGTTTGGCACCACAGTGACGCAACCAACTGTTACACGTCGGTTCCTTCAAGGACAGGTCCAGACGGCCTGTAGCGTGCATTCCACTGGCCCCAAACCACCGCCGTTTGCGACTTCGGTGGTGCCAAAGGGGCGCTCACTGGAGGGCAGGTCTGTTGTGTTTTCTGATGAAAGCTGCTTCTGCCTCGGTGCCAGTGATGGCCGTATGTCGATTTGAAGGAGAGCAGCAGAGGGCTTCCGACCAGCTTATACCTGGTCTGGAGTGCGATTTCATATGACAGCAGGAGCACTCCCTGGGTTACACCACCCACCACGACTGAAAATGTTTACATCAGTGTGGTGATTCGGCGGGCTGTGCTGCCGTTCCAAGGGGTGCTTTGCGACGGGACAGCACTCGCCCACTCGTACAGTGCCGCCATGTTTCCTTGGTCTACCCAGTCATCAGCTGACGCCAGTCGAGTACATATGGGACATCGTGGGGCGACAACTCCAGCATCATCCACAAACAGCGTTATCAGTCCCTATATAGGCCGACCGAGTGCAACAGGCATGAACTGCATCCCACAAATCGACATCCGGCAACTGTACAATAGAATGGATGCACATTTGCACGCTCGCATTCAACGTTCTGTCGGTTACAGCGGTTATTATTGTGCCAAGATTTCACATTTGCAACGGCTTATCTCGTATTTATTTTAACCTGTGATCTTTCAATGTTAATCACTTAAATATCTTACCTAAATAAATGTATTCCCAAAATTTCATTACTCTACATTAATTAATTTTTGTTGTTGTGATTTTTTTCGCCAGTACTTTTACTAATGTAATTCGGCATAAATAGTTCTTCACGATTTGGGAAGAGTAGTGATGTCTGTACCCACAACACTAGAGGAAAAACATGACTTCTTATTGTCCATTATTAAGGCTCTCAGTGGCTCAAAAAAGAAGTTCAATATGTAGCAAGAAAACTTGTTTATCAATTGCCCAACATTTTAAAGTGTCTCCCAGATATCAAAGAAACTTTTAAATTTAAGGTAAAATTATTACTCGTGGACAACTTTTGTTCCGTACATCAATTTGTATTTAAAAGAGTGGTAGCCCGTGTAAAAGGCACGCAATTAATTTTTGAGTGTAGTTGCATGAGTAGAACTACAAAATAGTGTATTCAATAATGTTAACTCTAATCATGTACATATATTCTGTAAAATGACTTATTCATGATCATATCGAGAGATTTTACACATGTAACTAACTACCTAAGTATTAGTACTATTATATTAAGTTGCTGCCATAGTTTCCTGACATTACAGATTGTCACTCATTTACTTTCTTCATCTTCTTGTTATTGTTATTATCCTCATTCTTTCGTTTTGGCCATCTTAGGACCACGCTAATTCGCTTCAGCTTCGTTTCTTCTGATCTTTTTTCTTTCCCAATATACTTTCATTCTCGTATGTTGCAACCTTCTTCGTTTTTCTGTCCAAGATGATTTTGTTCTGAGTCTCGTTCTGTCCTCGAAAGCTTTGAAGGCCTGAATTTTTATTGAAAAGTCACCCTGTGGTATATCTCTGGTTCTCGTATTCTCATTTCTTCCAGATCTCTTTGTATCTCTTCGACCCATCGTACTTTGGTTTTCTTGTTCATCAGAAATTGTGTGATTCGCCGTGTTAACCTGCCCTGGTCCATTCTGAGGATGTGTCCGAAGACTATGCTCCTTTTCGTGATGACATCAGAAATTTGTTGTATCTTGGTATACAGTGCCTGGTTGGCTCGGTTTCTAACTTTACCATCTTCTGTTCTTCGAGGTCCTAATACTTTCGTTCTATCAGTTCTAGCTACTTGATCACTACGGTTCTTGCTAATGTGAGAGTTTCTGCTCCATGTTGAGCTTCAGGGCGCATCACTGTTTGGTAGTGTTTCAGTTTGCATTTATCGAAGTATTCTTCCTATTGTTCGTGTTGATAGTTTATATGCTTGTTTCTTCGTGTCCCCATTGCTTCTTTTTCTGTCAGTCCAATGTGTACCCATTCTCCAAGGTATTTGAATACCTCCACCTTCTGAATTTTCCCTCCTCCTATTTTCATCCATCTAGGAGCTATGGTGATGTTTGTTATATATTGTGCTTTCTCGGTAGATATCTGTAGGTCTGCTTTAGCTGTGGTCCGTTGACTGCTTCTTCTAGTGACTCGGACAAGTCCACAATATCACCCGCCAATGCTAGACAGTCTACCTGTACACTCCTTTGTTCTTAGAGCCCAGTCGTATTCCGGCCAATCCTTTCATTCCTCGTCGCCACTCTCTCATCACCTTATGGATGACGCAATTACAGAGCAAAGGGGAGAGTCCGTCTCCCTGTCTTACCCCGGTTTTAATCTGAAATGCGTCCGACAGCTTTCCTCTGAACTTGACCTTGGATGTTGAGTTGCTTAGGGTCTGTCTAACCAGTTCACTGGAATTTCTGTCCAAATTCATCTCCCCTAAAATTTGGAACAGTGCTTGTCTGTCTACAGAATCATACGCTTTCTTGAAGTCTATGAATGTAAGCACAAACTTTTTGCTTCTATGTTTTTGATAAGCGATTATCAGTTTTAGATTGAGGATCTGTTCTGCGCATGATGTCTCCTGTCTGACGCCTCCTTGGTACTCATCAATTTGTGGATTTAGTTGTTCTTCCACTCTATTTAGCAGTGCTTCTGAGAATACCTTATAGTTCACAGTATTAAAGTCCCCTGTAGTTCCCAGGTTCCGTCTTATCGCCTTTCTTGTGAACAGGATGTACTAGCGCCGATGCCCAACCTTCTGGAAGATGCTCTCCTTCCCAGATTTTTCGTAAAAATTGTCTTCGTTCTATGATCACATTCTCGTTCGCATACTTTTAGAGCTCTGCGATGATCCCGTCTTCCCCAGGTACTTTGTTATTTTTCAAGGTTCTTACAATGTTCTTAGCCTCTTCTGTAGTTGGAGGTTCCGAGTCGGGGTTTGGTTCTTTCTCACAGTAATTGAATGTCTCAGATGGCGCTTCACACAATGTTCAGATATGAGCAAATTTCTAAGGGACAAAACTGCTGAGGTCATCGGTCCCCAGACTTACACACTACGTAGACTAACTTCTGCTACGAACAACACACACAAACTTGCCCCAGGGAGGATCGAACCTCCGGCGGGAAGGGTGGCGCTTCACTATTCTGGAGATCTTCAAACTATTCCGCCAAGATCTGACTGTTCGTGTTGAGTGTTGCTACCAGGTCTGGTAGAGTGTGTAAGGGCAGAAGGACAAGGACATGCCGCGTACTCTTGTGAGACAGCATTATCAGCACCAGAATATAGGGGCCTCACTAGGGGTCTCTGTTTGGCAGGCTGGTCGACTCGTGGAGTACCCAGACTGGGGCATTCGGGTGCATCAGTGGCCCCGTCTTGGACTGCGTGGTGGGAACGTCAGGGCAGCCACACTGGTCGTGAGGGATCTGGTCGACCACGTGTGACCACCACAGGGGTGGGTCGCCGTGTTGTGCACCGAGCCGTCGCACCGCCTTCACACCTGCCGCCTCCGCCCGACAACGATTGACGGACTCCAGGAAACATTTTGTGTCGTCCCACACCACTGGCTGCACACGAGCAACGGCCAGACAAAGGAGTCGTCTGCCTTTTCCAGCACGACACAAAGAAACGGCGGCCTGTGGGGTGCAAGTATGGACTGCTGATGAATGGCGCCCAGCGATGAATCGCGGTCGTGCTGAACCCCGGATGACCGTCGCGGTCGCGTGTGGGACAGGTCCCGTTTGTCCAGTGTTCCGGCGAGGCTGAGTGGTGCTTACCCTGGCGTGGATCTGTCTCCGACAGGACTTCAAGTCTGCTCCAGTACCAGTACGCACGATACCGAGGTCCACTCAGAAGAATCAGCCAGCTTCCGCCAGGAATGATGTATGACGACATTTCCAACCGAATCAGAGCACACATCCAGGCCAAAGGAGGTGCAACGCCTACTGCTAAGTAGTCTCACACTGCTAAATTATTTGTAAGTTTGACTCTATTTGTATCTACCTAAATAACATCACATACCTTCTCAACCCCTGAAGTTTCATTTCGTTTCCTTCTCCCCATTTTCGGTAAGGCAGTCTAAATGTATGACACACCTCCACTAAAAACGGGTCACGTTGAGAGGACATATGTTGAAGCATCCTGGATACGTAAATGTTGTACCGGAGGGGAGTGCGGTGAAGGTGAGGGGAGTTAAAACGGTAAACTGACGCCTAGGCACGAATACACAAGTAGATTCAAGAAGATTTTGGTTGCATTACTTGTGACGATATGAAGTGACTTGTACATGATAGGCTAGTGTGGAGACTCATCAAAACAGTCTTAAGACTGAAGGTTAGAATAACAACATATATGTTATCATCAGTACACTGTAGCTATTCTTTGATTATATTAACACTTGCTCTATCGGCAGAAACATTGTGTTTCGTCTTAGTTAAAGGGTAATGGTGAAGAAAATGCACAAACACAACAACGTGGAAGCATAAAAAAAGCAGCTGAACAGTTGTTCAGTTACGGATTCCGTAGATCGCTTCAACGACTCTTTTATCGAAATGATGTAGAATGAGTCGAGATATGTATACATTATTAGTGATACCATTAATGGAGACATTACGTTGCCATGCAACAACACATAATTTTTTCAACAGAACAGTACACCAGTTTTTAAACAGAACTTCTCCCTTGGAATAGGAGGAGTTGTTCAGAATAAATAATTTATGTTAGATTTTAGCTCTCCATTGACTGATACTTTCCAACATTCTTTGAATTGTTTGTGGCACAACGTAGCACGACTCTACACAACAGTTAGGTGATGCAGACAGTTCCAGTGTAGCCATTCAAGTCTGAAAGACGATCGACAGTAAAAAGTTTGTGCTCATCTCTTGTATCAGCACAAAATAGTCGATAGCGAAATGTGAGGCAGAATAATAAACAAAAACCATCGACGATAGCACAGACTGTTCGGGATCATGTGTGGCTGGAAACAAACAGAAAAAAATGTAAATAAGCAGTGTTGGCATAAAGCGTGAATTCTCTCCAGTTTGTCGTAGGAAACACGGAAAGTTAAGAGGAGCTATTACGTGTGTATGCAAAAAAATTGTTAAATCTGTAGGCTGTTGACTGCAAAATCACTTCAATTAGGATGTGTACTGTTACACGAACATATAGCCAGCATCATAACAGGCAATTAATTGGCTGCTTGCACGAAATTGCCTTGTTATCGATAAGAGGAGAACACTTGTAGGAAAAGTTTTCTAATTTACTTCATTCTGTTCACTTAGTCGAGCGCAGTGCTGGCTTCTAGGTTGCCGGCAGATCCGTTATGGCCCGATTCCAAACGACGGCCGGCGTGAAAGAGGGCGCCGACCCGACCCCTCAAATGGCTTCTTTCCTTTTTTCCAGTGGGTAGGGGCAGACGAGGAGTGTTGGCACATTGGCTGAAGCGATTACACTAGAAGAGGAAGATCGCACACACAGTAAAGTTATATGTACTGACTTGGCAGAAAATCCTAAGAAATTTTGGTCTTATGTCAAAGGTGGATCAAAATGAAATGTCCAGACACTCTGTGACCAAAATAGTACTGAAACAGACGATGACAGACTAAAGACCGAAATACTAAATGTCTTTTTCCAAAGCTGTTTTACAGAGGAAGACTGCACTATAGTTCCTTCTCTTAGATTGTCTCACAGATGACAAAATGGTAGATATCGAAATAGACGACAGAGGGATAAGGAAACAATTAAAATCGCTCAAAAAGAGGAAAGGCCGCTGGACCTGATGGGATACCAGTCCGATTTTACACAGAGTACGCGAAGGAACTTGCCCCCCTTCTTGCAGCGGTGTACCGTAGGTCTCTAAAAGAGCGTAGCGTTCCAAAGGATTGGAAAAGGGCACAGGTCATCCCCGTTTTCAAGAAGGGACGTCGAACAGATGTGCAGAACTGTAGACCTGTATCTCTAACGCCAATCAGTTGTAGAATTTTAGAACACGTATTGCGTTGGAGTATAATGACTCTTCTGGAGACTAGAGATCTACTCTGAAGGAATCAGTATGCGTTCCGAAAAAGACGATCGTGTGAAACGCAGCTCGCGCTATTCGTCTACGAAACTCGGAGTGCCGTAGATACGGGTTCCCAGGTAGACGCAGTGTTTCTTGACTTCCGCAAGGCGTTTGATACAATTCCCCACAGTCGTTTAATGAACGAAGTATGAGCATATGGACTATCAGACCAATTGTGTGATTGGATTGAAGAGTTCCTAGATAAGAGAACGCAGCACGTCATTCTCAATGGAGAGAAGTCTTTCGAAGTAAGAGTGATTTCAGGTGTGCCGCAAGAGACTGTTGCTATTCACAATATACATAAATGTCCTTGTGGATAACATCGGAAGTTCACGGAGGCTTTTTGCGAATGATGCTGTAGTATATCAAAAGGTTGTAACAGTGGAAAATTGTACTGAAATGCAGGAGGATCTGCAACGAATTGACGTATGGTGCAGTGTATGGCAATTGAATCTCAATGCAGACAAGTGTAATGTGCTGCGAATGCATAGAAAGAAAGATCCTTTACCATTTATCTACATTATGGCAGGTCAGCAACTGGAAGCAGTTAATTCCAAGACTTATCTGGGAGTAGGCATTAGGAGTGATTTAAAATGGAATGACCATATAAAATTAGTCGTTGGTTAAGCAGATGCCAGACTGAGATTCATTGGAAGAATCCTAAGGAAATGCAATCCGAAAAGAAAGGAAGTAGGTTACAGTGCGCTTGTTCGCCCACTGCTTGAATACTGCTCACCAGTGTGTGATCCGTAACAGATAGGGTTGATAGAAGAGACAGAAATCCAACGGAGAGCAGCGCGCTTCGTCACAGGATCATTTAGTAATCGCGAAAGCGTTACAGAGATTATAGATAAACTCCAGTGGAAGACTTAGCAAGAGAGATGCTCACTAGCTCGGTACGAACACGCATCGCGGACCTTCACCGGGAATACCGACTTGAGACTCTCACGTAGGCAATCCACAAACTCACCACAAGACTATACAGAAACTCTAGACATTCGCAGAACCCGTTTATTCTGAATCTGGGGAACTACGACCACAACCATAGATGGAAACATAAAAGACCAAAAGACATACTTCTAAGGACCTAACATTTCTGGCCAAGTACACGCAAACACAACGGTACAGGTGAGCCCCTGTTAATCAGCCAACATTACTGTGAAACGTCCCCTTTGAACAATTGTGCATGACTGTGCTTAAACTGACACACAATATTTTTTAGCGCAACGCAATCTGACTTTCAATAATCCCTACAAAAGAATGGCCCTGACTAACATTAACCTATACGTTTCACAAATCACTTACCTCACAAAAAATCTTGGTTGCTCGAACTACTGCAATACATCGAGGGCCCCTACGGAAGGCCCTAACTACTGATAGGCATAGTTAGCAAATGAAAGATTTTAATAGAGAACAAAAAATGTCTTTACCTTAATAGTCATCAAAAGTCATAATATATGACACCCAGTCTTACAAATTTCAAAACTCCGCCATTTCTCTGCCCACATCCACCACTGCTGGCGGCTCACCTCCAACTGCACAACGCTACGCGCTGTTAACATCCAGCTGCCCAACACTACAGTGGCGAGTATTACAACAGTGCCAACCAGCCACTGACTGCACACAGCACAGCCAGTGATTTTCATACAGAGCGCTACGTGGCGTTACCAACATAAAAACCTAAACAGCCTACTTACAACTGGATATACAGTTGGAACACACTTGCCGTATAACTGGCATCACACGAGGAAGCCGTACCGTACACTACATGCAGACAAGCTCTACCCCCCCCCCCCCCCTCTCCCCCACAGACACACACACAGTGAGATGATTTACGGCCGATTTCCCACTAATATATAACGATCCTGATTGTTCCAGGAATGCAGCGGCTGCAGAAAACTTGGATACATCGTCATCTCTTGCCACGGTAATGATGCATAATATCCATACTAACAAACCCAACCTAGCACGAACTATCGCAGCTAGTAAGCTACTGCTGCTCTTACTACCCATGCCACTGTCGCAGAGGTTTTTTTTCCCGCGGCACGAGCCTTGGCACTTTTTTCCCTGCGCTCTTCAAATCGCTACCCTCATTCGCGTTTCGTCCACTCTCTATCACCTGATGGACCGTGTTAATGCGTAGACTTACCCGGACGCACGGTTAACATCACAGCTCAGCATCCGGTGATCCACCTATTAGATAACTAACATGTTGACGGAGGTGACAGTAGAACTTTTGGTTTGGTCACCACGTTGGTGCGGTCGTGAAAGG
This sequence comes from Schistocerca gregaria, assembly GCF_023897955.1. Taxonomy (NCBI): domain Eukaryota; kingdom Metazoa; phylum Arthropoda; class Insecta; order Orthoptera; family Acrididae; genus Schistocerca; species Schistocerca gregaria. The sequence goes on from NC_064928.1 coordinate 32,532,980, forward strand.
GCCCCATCTCTATTTTTTGCCAACAGGTGATACAGGGTCAGGTTGTCACACGTAGGGATGTTCCGATAGCATCAAAGTTGAGCAGTACTTGAGTCATCTTGTGCTCATATGAGCACCCTAAAGGTATTGAAACCTGCTCATACCGAACCTTTTTTAATTTTTTATGCAAGTGAGGTAATGCTCAGTATATATGATGTTTAACTAGACTGCCCATTTTATGTAGTCTAATAAAACACATAAAATACTTCCATTTTTATTAATGGTAACACTTTAACAAAAAGGTCACCTTTTGGAAGGTTTCTCAAAAACACGAATTGCTGCAAATATTGAAGAGACAAGTAGTCGGTTCATACAATCACAGAAAATGCCAGCAGGAAGAAAATGTACAAAGTCGAGCCAGACGTCGAGTAAGGACATAGAATTGTTGTATACATCATCAAGAAGATAATTTTTAGCACTGATCGAGGAGGTTTTATGCGTGGACTACGAATTTGTGTCGTAAATTCGGAAAATACGTAAAATCGAAGTTTTACTTTATTTGTCGAAAGGCGACACTTCCCAGCACTCTACTACGTTTTAATTTTATTGTCGACATATTATTTCCTCAAAGCATCTTGTAACTCCGAAATTCAAAGCTACAGTTACTCGTAGCTACATAGTGAATGAAATTAAATTGCTGACATAACAATTTTGTATCAGACGATACCAAAAGAGAATTGTTATAAGGTTCACATGTACCTTTCCCTTGTTTCATCAAGACCAGAGACACTGTTAACTTTCTGAGGTTTCCTTTTTAGAACAGTTCAATGAGTACTGGTGTAGTTACATAAATTGGACACATTGTCACAAAACTTCACAGTTTTAAAACATCGCCTGCGCTTTGCTGTGCTGTCATTCATTTTATAAAATACGTCCAATTCGGCAACGCCATGACACAATAAAGTCTAACAGAATTTTAACGAGAAGCACCCACTGCACGATTGCAAACACTCACAAACATCAAGGCTAACGAGTAAATGAAGAGGCCTGGGATGAAGGCCAGTGCGGGGGTGGACGGCTGTACCATAGAGGCACTCACTCACTACTCGGTTCGATACAAGAACTTTTCTTTCGGTACCAAGCAAATATAGAAAGGATGATTCGATTGTAAAATTACTAGGTATCGAACCAAAAATATCGAATGCTTACTTTTATTTACTTTCACCGGAACACCCCTAGACTGTGTAGACTGTGATCCCTGGTCGTATGGGTTGGCTATCACAAGTCTCAGTTCTCAGCCGCTGGTGGTTCCTAGCGGTCTAAACTCGAACCAAAGTACGTACGAACACAGTATTCTTAGTAGGGTGTAGGCAGTTTCTAATTCCTTGCGGTAGTTATGTGGATTTCATTGGTGTGTTTGTGTTTTTGCGACTATAAATGTTCATTTTTTTATTCCATTGCAGGACAGTAAGGACCACGTCGAGGTAACTATTCATTAATTATCCTTTTCCTTCATCTTCCTCCAAAACTCTTTTACTTTCTCAGAATGAGCTGACCATTTGACTCTAGTCGTTTTCTTGTTTGTTTCATCTTCCTGAAGACCTCAGAATTTATTTACGTTCATACTCTCTGCATGTCCATATAGTATAATATACATTTTTAAACCACATCTGTTATTTTAGGGCATAATGGATATATAACCTTATTTGGTATCAAAACCGATCTGTATTCTTGATTGGACGTAATATTTTTCGCAAGATCCTTCTTTCTACCTTTTCCAAATCTTCTAGCGTCGTTTGACATCCAGATAAAAGTAGTGTTTCTGACCCATAGACGACTTCTAGTTTTTAACTGTATTACAATGCCTCAATTTAACGCCTTCAAAAAGAAAATACTTTATGGTACAGATTTCTTACTTTCTTGTATCCTCTTTTCATTTGTTCAGTTCTGATTTTGACTGGTTTGCTTTTTATGTTCATATTTTCATCAAGATATTTAAAGTTGTGTATTTTTTTGGGGGGTGCAATAGTTGCTTCTTAAAATTCCTAGGTCATGTATTCTGTCTTTTCAAACAATATTTGTGGACATGGCTTCTCCGCTATTTCCTTCAGAAGCTCTAGTCTTTTCTTGGCATTTTATAAGATCGTCTGTAGAGGCCAAACAATTTATTGAATCTTTCAATCCACTCAACGTTATGTAGTTATTAACTTTTTGTTTTTCGTCCTCTATCTTCCATTCGCTTACAACAATTTGAGCACGAAACTTAACAACAGTTGTGACGAAACTTCTCCTTGACTGACTCCTGATATAATTTGGAAGAGACTAGAACTCGTTTCAAGAAATTTAACTTTAGCCTGCGTGTTTTCGAGAGTTTGCTTAGTTATTATCAGAGTTACCTATCTATTGTGAATTCTTTTACGGTTTTGATGTGGGGACTCTCTGTCGAATCATCAACATAGTATCAGCAAAATTTCTTTATTTGACATTTTCATATACCTGATTATTTGTTTAAGGTCTAGAATATGGTATGAGACAGGATCTCTTCATTTATAGCCCAACAATTCTCTATTATTTTATAAGAGTGGCACAATGTTATTCTGTATAAAAAATGAAGTTAGATTCAAGGTCTTTTTTCTCAACTCAGATTTTGTCTGAAATGTCTGTTTGGAGTTGGTTGGCACAAAAATATCTGGGGTGGTTGCCACATGTGAAAACATATCCCAGCAGGATTTTCAGTAGGTTATTCGATTGGTTCAGATCAAGATACCGATAAATCATTAAAAAAACACAAACCACAAAGACGTTGCTCCTTACATCATGTCCGCAGCTCTTGGTCGTGCGGTAGCGTTCTCGCTTGCCGCGCCCGGGTCCCCGGGTTCGATTCCTGGCGGGGTCAGAGATTTTCTCTGCCTCGTGATGACTGAGTGTTGTGTGATGTCCTAGTTCTAAGTTCTAGGGGGCTGATGACCATAGATATTAAGTCCCAGAGTGCTCAGAGCCATTTGCTCCTTACATCATGCTTGCAGCAGTGAGGAAAGTGAAAAAAAAAGGAGATGATATCGATTCACAAAGATGCTTTGATTATCAGATTCCCCAGAACGAAAATGACATTGAAAAGATATTTCGGTTTTCCACCACCTTTGGTCATTTTCCAAACAGAAAAAAAGTCGGATAACAACGAGGAGGAATTAAAACAATACATTCCTCAACCTGCCGAGATTCTACTGTGCTTTAACACAAACAAATCAAAACTTTGGCTTATGATCTCTGCGTGATAAATTCTATTAAACGTCCTAAATCTTGAAAGGATAATTATTTTGCCGAAATTGCTTCTTCCCTGATTTTTACAAATAAATCCAACCTTTTCATTTCGGGCAGCGTATGGGAAAGGCTTAGGACGAGCTTCTAGATTCAACAGAAGTGATGTGCAATCGTTTTTCAGTGACTTAGTAACAGTTCTTTAACCTCGTGAAATTTGGAACATGGACGAAATGAGCGACAACGATGAAGACGCGAGACAGAACTGTTACTAACACTAACACAAAAAAAATGGATCTATTGTACGGAACGTAACAAGTGGACACATAGACTATTTATCCCCCCCCCCCTCCCTCCCTCACGATCCCCATCTCACTGCACACCTTATGATGTATCATGCAGCGTAACTTGCTGTGACAATGCGAGAGAGATAGAGAGAGACAAAGATATTGTTTATTACTCTGTGGCGGTCAGCGCTCACATAATTATTCTTAGGATATAGAGCTTTTGTTCATGTTAAGAGTAAATTTTTACGAGAAGGGAGCCATTCTTGTGGCGTAAAAACCAACGCCATTGCGAGTTTTTGATTCACACAGCAAAATATATGTGTATATGGAAGGAAATCAGTTAATAGAACAATAAAATATTGTTCATTTCAAGGAGGTACGTGTTATTCTACACTCAGCGTATACGTCTATTGTGATTTAATAATAAATACCAGCTTGAGAACAGTTCCGACGGGAGCGTTCAGTTCTAGTGGAATAGTTCGGTGTTTTCTTCGGAAAAAAGTCAAATCCACAATAGTACATGGACATTTCTCAGAACTGAACGCAATCTGATTGCTATGCAACACAGCCCCGAAGAATATTTCTCCGTACTTTGGTTACCACTTTCAGCTCAACACGTTATCGGTAGCATCTGGAGCAGATTTCTACACCAGCGAAAGCGTGTAATCGCTATCAGCTTCACACATCGCCCTGTGTACGCTGTATGTATTTACCCATAACAGTGAACATACAGTTACACACACACATAGAAAGACAATACAAGGTAGTGTGGGAAACATTTGAGTATAAAGGTCCTGTAGAGCTAAACTGTAATTAGCCCAGTAGTAGCAGTAAACAATTGTTTTCAAAGGAGTCTTTTCACCTCCACCCTCTCTCCGTCCGCGGCCCCCACGCCTTTCCGTCGGCCTTGTAATACCTGCTGCTGAATGTTTCCAAGGAGGCACACGTAAGAGAAGAGTAAGCTATGCGCTGCATCACAGATTCTGTTAGATAAGAGGGATGTGACTGTTGCTTTTGTTTAAGTCGGCAGAGAGGGAACAGTGTGTGCCGTCGTGAGGAAGAGACGACGCGAAAATTTTTATCGCTCTTCCTGTTCTAACAGTTTTCTGAATAAAATTGTATTTTGAGTTAATATAAAAGAAACAAAGTTACAGATTTTTTTTTCAAACAATTCATCTCACTGCATAGAAGTAGAAGTTTCTTTCATTAGCCGACGCATTCAAGCAGCAACTTCAACAGCTGCTGCATTCGAGACGACCATCGCAGCAGAAAGAAGAGGTAGCATTTCCCACTGAGAAGAAAATATACCTAAGAACATTTACTATTAAATTTTCTAGAAAGTTTATTTCAGATTTGTTTGATGATGTCTCTTCGGCAGCCCGCTGTAGAAGTATTTCATTAACTCCCATTATGACTGCATTGTTAAAAGTAATCAAAGTTTTCAACCCCAAAGACTAATTCATTATACAGCCAGCAAGTATTAAAAAATATCTACATCTACATGGATACTCTGCAGATCACATTTAAGCGCCTGGCAGAGGGTTCATCGAACCACCTTCACAATTCTCCATTATTCTAATCTCGCATAGCGCGCGGAAAGAATGAACCCCTATATCTTTCCGTACGAGCTTAGATTTCCCTTATTTTATCGTGGTGATCGATCCTCCCTACGTAGGTCGGGGTCAACAAATCATTTTCGCACTCGGAGGAGAAAGTGGGTGATAGGAATTTCGTGAGAAGATTCCGTCGCAACGAAAAACGCTTTTCTTTTAATGATTTCCAGCTCAAATCCTATATCATTTCTGTAACTCTCCCATATTTCGCGATAATACAAAATGTGCTGCCCTTCTTTTAACTTTTTCGATGTACTCCGTAGGTCGTAACTGCAGAGTTCTTTTTAAGAGGACGGATAAGTGTAGTGTAGGCAGTCTCCTTAGTAGGTCTGTTACATTTTCTAAGTGTCCTGCCAATAAAACGCAGTCTTTGGTTAGCCTTCCCCAAAACATTTTATATGTGTTCATTCCAATTTAAGTTGTTCGCAATTGTAATTCCTAGGTATTTAGTTGAATTTACCGCCTTTAGATTTGACTGACTTATCGTGTAACCGAAGTTTAACGAATTCCTTTTAGCACTCACGTGGATGACCTAACACTTTTACTTATTTAGGGTCAACTGCCAATTTTCGCGCTATTCAGATATCTTTTCTAAATCGTTTTGCAGTTTGTTTTGATCTTCTGATGATCTTATTAGTCGATAAAAGACAGCCTCAAGACGGCTGTTCAGATTATCTCGCAAATCGATTATATAGATATGGAAAAGCAAAAGGCCTATAACTCTCCAGTCGGGAACGCCAGAAATCACTTGCTCGATGACTTTCCGTCGATTACTATGAAATGTGACCTCTCTGACAGGAAGTCATAAATCCAGTCGCATAACTGAGACGACATTCCATAAGCACGTAATTTTACTATAAGCCGCTTGTGTGGTACAGCGTCAAAAGCCTTCTGGAAACCCAGAAATACGGAATCGATCTACAATCCCTTGCCAACAGCACTCAACACTTCGTGCGAATAAAGAGTTAGTTGTGTTTCACAGGAACGATGTTTTCTAAATCCATGTTGACTGTGTGTCAATAATGAAACGCCCGCCAAATCACGCGTGGCTAACAGGTAATTAAGGATGTGAAAAGGGCCAAGGGAGTTGCGATCGGATTCATTTCACAATTGTAATTTATTATCATTTAGTTCACAATTACACTTTTGAAAGAATTAAATTTGATCCGCGGCTGAAGGCTTCCAAACAGATGCTTCAGAATAAGTTCAATTTTGAAAAGACATGAAACACACTTAAATTTACGAATAAAATAAATCGTATACATACATGAGATCAGCATGCGGAGCGGCTGAAGGCCGCATGGATTAAATCTTCAAAATTCCAAACATACTATAATGATTACTGAAGGCAGAAGGCCACAATGTTTTAAGATGCTAAAAGGGCTGATGGCCCGGAAGGTGCACAAAAAGAGATAAACAAACGCAATAAGATGGCTGAAGGCCTCAAGGTTAAATTCTGAAAATTAAGGAAATATGTACAGGGTGGCTTATTGATAGTGACCAGGCCAAATATCTCACGAAATAAGAACCAAACGAAAAAACTACAAAGAACGAAACTCGTGTAGCTTGAAGGGGGAATACAGATGGCGCTATGGTTGGCCCGCTAGATGGCACTGCCACAGGTCAAACGGATATCAATTGTGTTTTTTTAAAATAGGAACCCCCATTTTTATAACATATTCGTATAGTACGTAAGGAGATATTAATGTTTTAGTTGGACCACATTTTTCGCTTTGTGATAGATGACGCTGTAATAGTCACAAACGTGTAAGTACGTTGTATCACGTAACATTCCGCCAGTGCGGATGATATTTGCTTCGTGATACATTATCCGTGTTAAAATGGACCGTTTACCAATTGCGGAAAAGGTCGATATCGTGTTGATGTATGGCTATTGTGATCAAAATGCCCAACGGGCGTGTGCTATGTATGCTACTCGGTATCCTGGACGACATTATCTAAGTGTCCGGACCGTTCGCCGGATAGTTACGTTATTTAAGGAAACAGGAAGTGTCCAACCACATGTGAAACGTCATCACGACCTGCAACAAATGTTGCTATCCCCAAACAAACGTGTATGTGAACTGAGCAGCCAAAACTATACACCATGTTGGGCAGCAACAACCGGTGAGGAAAGACACTGCCTAAAAACTACGTTATCGGCCAGGGCAGGTAACCAAACACTAACGGCCACAAGGCTGAAATTTCCTTTGGTGCACTTAACTATGGATAAATTAATGTAATCAGTTCCATCTGACGGCGGCTATCTCGAACACTTCACATACTGTTGCGGACAGGAAAACCTCCACGACAGCAACGCCGGAACCAACAACGTAATGCTCAAAACCACTCAACCTTCACGGCCTTCGTTCGGGGAGCGACGATTCTCGTACCGATCGGACAGCTTCAGACAGACTCCGACACAGTTAGTAACACAATGGCATGTATGATGTGAGTCTTTCATGTATCTCATTGTTTATAACGTCATATTTCCTTAACTATGATAGGTTGGTGGTTCTTAACCCCAGCCGGCCGGTGTGGCCGTGCGGTTCTAGGCGCTTCAGTCTGGAACCGCGTGACCCCTACGGTCGCAGGTTCGAATCCTGCCTCGGGCATGGATGCGTGTGATGTCCTTAGGTTAGCTAGGTTTAAGTAGTTCTAAGTTCTAGGGGACTGATGACCACATATGTTAAGTCGCATAGTTCTCAGAGCCATTTGAAACATTGCTTAACCCGACAGCGATTGTTGTCTGACAGTAAGTGAGATGTGTGTCAAGTTTGCTTGCAATCAGTCCAGTGGAGGACGTTTGAAACACACACACAATCATTTTTACAGTATGTATGGTTAGGTGAGGGAGTGACAATATCGCATATATTTGGTTTTTTTTATTTTTATTTATTTTTTTGGGTATTATTGGTTGAGATTCCTATACGCGGTGGATAGTTTAACGTTTTGATGATGATGATGATGATGTTTGGTGGTGGGAGAGGGGGGGGGGGCAGCTCAACTGCGCGGTTATCAGCGCCCGCAGAAATTCTCAAACTTTGCTCAGCCCAGTCTCGCCAATTTCATGAATGAGGATGAAGTGATGAGGACAACACAAACACCCAGTCATTTCGAGGCAGGTGAAAATTGCTGACCCCGTCGGGAATCGAACCCGAGACCCCGTGCTCGGGAGTTTAACTTTTTGACAACAGAATTACTCTGAGGTGTCGAAAGTCATGGGATAGCGATACGCACATATACAGACGGCGGTGTGATCGCGTAGGCAAGGTACAAGAGAGAGGGCGAAGCTGTCGTTTGTATTCAGGAGGTTCGAGTGAAAGAGTTTCCGACGCGACTCTAGCCGCACGACGGGAATTAACAGACTTTGGGCGCGGAGTGGTAGTTGGAGCTGGATGCAGGAAACATTCCATTTCGGAAATCGCTAGGGATTTTGATATTCCAATATTCCGAGATCCACAGTGTCAAGAGTGTAACAAATTTCAGGCATTGCCTCTCACCACGGACAACGCAGTGTCCGACAGCCTTCACTTAACGACCGAGAGCAGCGGCGTTTGGGTAGAGTCGTCAGTGCTAACAAACAAGCAACTGTGTGTGAAATAACCGCAGAAATCAATGTGAGACGTTCGACGAACGTATCCGTTAAGACACTGAGGAGAAATGTGGCGTTAACGGGCTATGGCAGCAGACGACGTCTCGAGTGCCCTTGCTGACAGCACGACAACGCCTGCAGCGCCTCTCCACATCTGTTGGACCCTGGAAAACCGTGACCAGGTCACACGATTCCCGCTAAGCGCTGACGGTAAGGTTCGAGTGTGGCGCAGACCCCCCGAAGCCACAGGCCGAGGCTGTCAACAACGCACTGTGCAAGCTGCTGATTCCTCCGTAATCGTGTGGGCTGTGCTTACATGCAGTGGACTGAGTCCTCTGGTCCAACCGAACCAGTTATTGACCATTTGCAGCTATTCGTAGACTTCTGTCAAATAAGGATGGACTTTTTATGGACTACAATGCGCCGTGTTACCAGGCCACAGTCGTTCGCGATTTGTTTGAAAAAGATAGCAGACAAGTGGAACGAGTGATCTGGCCACCGTGCGCCGGCGGCACGGCTCAGCACCGCTACAGTGGACTTAGACGACTGGGCTGCGTGCCACGGGAACACGCAGGCCCGCCACGGCAGCAGCAGGCGTCCCGTGGCTTCTGGCACCTCGGTGCTCGTAGCACCCAGTAATTAAATACGTCTTTGGGTAACTACAGAAACGCTTTTCCTAAAAGCTTGCGTCTGTGTCAGGTAACCGCGGCTGTGGTGTTAGTTGGCATACCTCTAAGTATGATTTGACATACTTACGCAGAAGATAGCAAATTTCGAAAAAAAATGCATTTTACTTTATCAAAACTTTGAGTACGAGAACTCGAAAGTGCACTGAAGTCTGAATTGAAATTTACGAAAATCAACGTCGAACTTAAAAATTTGTGTTTGTGTAACACTTTCTGTGAGTATCTGTGTAACATTGTAAACAGCTGTATCTCTATATCCAATACAAAGTGGACACTATTTTATGCTAACACGTGTGTACTACCGACCCCTGAAACATTTACTGCTAGCACACAGTCTCGGCGCTCATAAACAGCTGTGCGCCCACGCCCGTTCCACGTAGCGACCGCTCCTGTGTTTCCTGTCAGATTTCCTACACTCTACCTCGTACAACGACATTTTGCAGGTACATTCAGCACCGGTGCGGCAGCTTTTCACGCATCTCACTGTTTATGACGTCATATCTCCTAAATTAGGTGTCCTACAATTACATTCAGTGCTATATGTGCACGATGTCTCATAAAAATGTTGCATATGCAGTTAGAACTTTTTTTTTTAGTCATCAGTCTACTGACCGGTTTGATGCAGCCCGCCACGAATTCCTTTCCTGTGCTAACCTCTTCATCTCAGAGTAGCACTTGCAACCTGCGTCCTCAATTATTTGTGGATGTATTCCAATCTCTGTCTTCCTCTACAGCTTTTGCCCTCTACAGCTCCCTCTAGTACCATGGAAGTCATTCCCCCATGTCTTAGCAGATGTCCTATCATCCTGTCCCTTCTCCTTATCAGTGTTTTCCACATATTCCTTTCCTCTCCGATTCTGCGTAGAACCTCATTCCTTGCCTTATCAGTCCACCTAATTTTCAACATTCGTCTATAGCACCACATCTCAAATGGTTTGATTCTCTTCTGTTCCGGTTTTCCCGCAGTCCATGTTTCACTACCATACAATGCTGTACTCCAGACGTACATCCTCAGTAATTTCTTCCTCAAATTAAGGACGGTATTTGATATTAGTAGACTTCTCTTGGCCAGAAATGCCTTTTTTGCCTAGCGAGTCTGCTTTTGATGTTCTCCTTGCTCCGTCCGTCATTGGTTATTTTGTTGCCTAGGTAGCAGAATTCCTTAACTTCATTGACTTTCTGACCATCAGTCCTGATATTAAGTTTCTCGTCGTTCTCATTTCTACTACTTCTCATTACCTTCGTCTTTCTCCGATTTACTCTCAAACCATACTGTGTACTCATTAGACTGTTCATTCATTTCAGCAGATCATTTAATTCTTCTTCACTTTCACTCAGGATAGCAATGTCATCAGCGCATCGTATCATTGATATCCTTTCACCTTGTATTTTAATTCCACTCCTGAACCTTTCTTTTATTTCCATCATTGCTTCCTCGATGTACAGATTGAAGAATAGGGGCGAAAGGCTACAGCCCTGTCTTACACCCTTCTTAATACGAGCACTTCGTTCTTGATCGTCCACTCTTATTATTCCTTCTTGGTTGTTGTACATATTGTATAAGACCAGTCTCTCCCTATAGCTTACCCCTACTTTTTTCAGAATTTCGAACAGCTTGCACCATTTTATATTGTCGAACGCTTTTTCCAGGTCGACAAATCCTACGAACGTGTCTTGATTTTTCTTTAGCCTTGCTTCCATTATTAGCCGTAACGTCAGAATTGCCTCTCTCGTGCCTTTACTTTTCCTAAAGCCAAACTGATCGTCACCTAGCGCATTCTCTATTTTCTTTCCCATTCTTCTGTATATTATTCTTGTAAGCAGCTACGATGCATGAGCTGTTAAGCTGATTGTGCGATAATTCTCGCACTTGTCAGCTCTTGCCGTCTTCGGAATTGTGTGGATGATGCTTTTCCGAAGGTCAGATGGTATCTCGCCAGACTCATATATTCTACACACCAACGTGAATAGTCGTTTTGTTGCCACTTCCCCTAATGATTTTAGAAATTCTGATGGAATGTTATCTATCCCGTCTGCCTTATTTGACCGTAAGTCCTCCAAAGCTCTTTTAAATTCCGATTCTAATACTGGATCCCCTATCTCTTCTAAATCGACTCCTGTTTCTTCTTCTATCACATCAGACAAATCTTCACCCTCATAGAGGCTTTCAATGTATTCTTTCCACCTATCTGCTCTCTCCTCTGCATTTAACAGTGGAATTCCCGTTGCATTCTTAATGTTACCACCGTTACTTTTAATGTCACCAAAGGTTGTTTTGACTTTCCTGTATGCTGAGTCTGTCCTTCCGACAATCATATCTTTTTCGATGTCTTCACATTTTTCCTGCAGCCATTTCGTCGTAGCTTCCCTGCACTTCCTATTTATTTCATTCCTCAGTGACTTGTATCTCTGTATTCCTGATTTTCCCGGAACATTTTTGTACTTCCTCCTTTCATCAATCAACTGAAGTATTTCTTCTGTTACCCATGGTTTCTTCGCAGCTACCCTCTTTGTACCTATGTTTTCCTTCCCAACTTCTGTGATGGCCCGTTTTAGAGATGTCCATTCCTCTTCAACTGTACTGCCTACTGCGCTATTCCTTATTGCTGTATCTATAGCGTTAGAGAACTTCAAACGTATCTCGTCATTCCTTAGAATTTCCATATCCCACTTCTTTGTGTATTGATTCTTCCTAGCTAATGTCTTGAACTTCAGCCTACTCTTCATCACTACGATATTGTGATCTGAGTCTATATCTGCTCCTGGATACGCCTTACAATCCAGTATCTGATTTCGGAATCTCTGTCTGACCATGATATAATCTAATTGAAATCTTCCCGTATCTCCCGGCCTTTTCCAAGTATACCTCCTCCTCTTGTGATTCTTGAACAGGTTATTCGATATTACTAGCTGAAACTTGTTACAGAACTCAGTTAGTCTTTCTCCTCTATCATTCCTTGTCCCAAGCCCATATTTTCCTGTAACCTTTTCTTCTACTCCTTCCCCTACAACTGCATTCCAGTCGCCGATGACTATTAGATTTTCGTCCCCCTTTACATACTGCATTACCCTTTCAATATTCTCATACACTTTCTCTATGTGTTCATCTTCAGCCTGCGACGTCGGCATGTATACCTGAACTATCGTTGTCGGCGTTGGTCTGCTGTCGATTCTGATTAGAACAACCCGGTCTCTGAACTGTTCACAGTAACTCACCCTCTGCCCTATCTTCTTATTCATAACGAATCCTACACCTGTTATACCATTTTCTGCTGCTGTTGATATTACCCGATACTCATCTGACCAGAAATCCTTGTCTTTCTTCCACTTCACTTCACTGACCCCTACTATATCTAGATTGAGCCTTTGCATTTCCCTTCTCAGATTTTCTAGTTTCCCTACCACGTTTAAGCTTCTGACATTCCGCGCCCCGACTCGTAGAACATTATGCTTTCGTTGATTATTCAATCTTTTTCTCATGGTTACCTCCCCCTTGGCAGTCCCCTCCCGGAGATCCGAATGGGGGACTATTCCGGAATCTTTTGCCAATGGAGAGATCATCATGAGACTTCTTCAACTACAGGCCACATGTCCCGTGGATACACGTTACGTGTTTTTAACGCAGTGGTTTCCATTGCCTTCTGCATCCTCATGTCGTTGATCATTGCTCATTCTTCCGCCTTTAGGGGCAATTTCCCACCCCTAGGACAAGAGAAGTAATAAATTGTAGCGTCATGCTTCATGGGGTACTTTTGCTGGAAGAACAGCGGAAAATCGTAAGCGATAAACATTTTTCCTTTCATCACTTTGCAGAGGTTGTCAAAGGTTTTAAAAAACTGCCTAAAGTTGTTACAAGTCGGTGTGTGCTCTCGTTCTCAAATACTGGATGAATTGGAGCGTTGTAAACGATGCTCCTCTTCAGCCACACCCCCACCTCTTTGGTAGGTAGGTGGTTGTTACCCCCACTGAAACTGTTACCTCACAGTAGGGCATATGCGTACCAAGTTTGGTTGAAACGGGCCGACTGCCTTTAGAGGAGATGTGCAACACATACACATACACACACACACACACACACACACACACGTACATAAATATATACTGAGCCGTGGCGGTCGTTACTGGCGCGCCAGTCTCTTGGATGTCCATTATCGATCCTTCGATGTTTCTTATCTTTTAAACTTCCTGACAGATTAAAACTGTGTGCCCGACCGAGACTCGAACTCGGGACCTTTGCCTTTCGCGAAAGGCAAAGGTCCCGAGTTCGAGTCTCGGTCGGGCACACAGTTTTAATCTGTCAGGAAGTTTCATATCAGCGCACACTCCGCTGCAGAGTGAAAATCTCATTCTGGTTTCTTATCTTTGCTTGCCTTGTTGCTTTCCGCATTCGCGGGTCGAGTAGCAGCTGACGTTTGCTCGGGCCACCTGCTGAGACGCCGCGAGGTACGAGGTAGGAAGCAACCACGTATATGTGGAGTTGGTTGTACGAGGTCTGCCGGCTCAGGATGGAGGATATGTGTTGGGTTCCTGCCTGTCTGCTCTCCTGATTTTGCTCGCCGTGCCTTCCGACCGCCTAGCTTGGGTTGCTGCCTGGTGTATCCTACACGAGCCATACCGGACGTCCAGCAGAAGTTACGCAGCCTTGTGTTTCTTTAACGAAAAGGAGCAAATGTGTAAGACCTTTTGTAACCAAATTTGGTGGCCTCTTAAATGTGGCCTTCGCGTTTACACTGCCTTTGGGGAGAGCTAATGCTTTTAAATTTAAATAGTTGGGGTTCCCTATCCTTTATAATCTTTTGGTGGTTTTATTTGAATTTTCTCTTTGGGGTTCCTTCCTTGTGCTTGGGTAATGTATAGCGGGAAGTGACTCCTGGTTAAAACTCGGAGAAGGTGTTTGATGTTACTGCCGCCTCCGGTATTCGTCTTTTCAATTAAGTGTGTCATCCGTTCGAGCGTGCTGGTGTCACTCCTCGTTAATTAATGCTGGTTTATGTGTACTTAATTTTGAACTGGCCATTTGAATTAATATTTTGGAGCGCAGTATAGCACTAAGGCAACCTCATTGTACACCACCTTGTGCCCCGGTCTAGTACCTTAATTTTCAGTGGCACAAGTTAGCTCCACTGACGGTTTTACTGATGTGCTCCCTTCAAAATCTTGTCTTCTATAAGTTTGCCCCATGTGTGTCTGGGAACATAGACATGAGCTTTAGTGTGACTTCAGTGCTAGTCAGTTCATGGAATCTTCATTTTGGCTTGGCTTCCACTGAAGAGTTTGAGTGGAGTGTAGTGTGTTTGATTTGTTATTCATTTAATTACTGTAAGTTTGTTTATTTAATGGGGAGCAAGACATTTAAAGACTGTTAGTATTAACTCCGCTAGTTGCTGGGTGTTGCTACTTCGTTCCAAATGGCCTACTACTTATTCAGTGGCAAGGCTGTTGATTAGTTGGTTACTGTGAGTACAAATTCACGCTATTTGTTACCGAAATTGTTGAAGTGTCTGTGTCGTGATTCAATCACTAGCTACGTGTTTGAGCTAAATTGATATAAACCTTACATTGCCTCCTTAAAATTTGTTGCCAGGAGAAACCCTTAAGACAACTAAGTTTTGTCACATCTTATGTTAACCTTTACTGGGAGCAATATTTCATGTAGTTAAATTTTGTCTTAAAATGTGTATTTCTCTGATGTAATAAACGAGTGATAAAAGAAAAAAGCAAAGGGGCATGGTCCTTCCCATTGTATCCGGTTTGTAACACGTATCAAATACATTTTTATAACATGTTTGCCGCGCGTAGTGGCCGCGTGGTTAGAGGCACCACTAATTGCTCGGTCCCTCCCGGCGGAGGTTCGAGTCCTCCCTCGGGCATGGGCGTGTGTATGTTGTTCTCAGTATAAGTTAGTTTAAGTAGTGTGTAAGTCTAGGGACCGATGACCTCAGCAGTTTGGTCCCACAGGAATTCACACACAGTTGAACAGTATAATATGTTCGGATTCCTCGTACAACACACTGTATTTAAAGAATAAAAAGATCTTAAGCGAAATAATTTCTTATAGTATTGAGAAATTGAAGTTAAAGTGTTCTATTAAAATTATTTTCAGACTCCCTACGGCGCTACATGCAAGCCCCAGTAGCGAAACGCATCTCGCCAGCTGCTACTACAACCCTTTCGAATGCATTTTATTTGTCGCTAGCCGTAATTCTTCTGTCAAAGGTCTCCCACCGCGAAATGAGAATCGAGATTTGGCATTACTACTGCTCCTTTTGCCTGAAACGTGCGTGATTCCACCCTCAACCCAGTGTAGCGAAACCAGCGTAAACGAGCCACGCAACGTGAGACAAAAACAAAACGGAATAAAAAGAGAAAAGAAAAATACGCCGGAATGCGTTGGATTTGCAAGCGCCACACGGGCCACAGATCGTTACTCGCTCAGCGATGCGCACGCAGTACTCGTCCGCGGCGGGCAGATGGCAGCACGGTCTCTCGACGACGCCGGCCGGCGGAGCTCAGTTGGCTGCAAACAGCGGCCGCGTGTGGGTTGAACGTCTCTGATGTGAGCAACACGCTCGCCTCACGAAGTGCTTCGCGAAAAAACGCTGGAGTAACAGCGTCACGTGAATATCGCACGTTCCACGTCAGCCGGTGAAAGCGTAGAGTGTTTTACGGCCGCTGTCAGGTGTCATTGCTGCCATTATCAGTTGGCGGCAAACAAATACAAATAACTGTGTGTGCGCCGGCGTGGTGTGCGGCACGGGTAGCTGGAGCAACACGCCGCCGGGAGAGGTCTTTGGCCGGTGAGTGGCGAATCAATATATACCGACGCTGCTGCAGTGTGTGTGGGTACGCGCTCGTAGTACTAGCCGTAGTATTTGTACTACGTAACGTACGATGCAACGCCGCATCGCAATTTAGCCCTTGGCAGTTGTGCTTTCGGTAGGGCGTCTGCTTGCTGGCTCCAGTCAAATGTGGGAGGGGCCGTGTTGAAGCTACCCCGCGGCCAACGACGCCCAATGTCAAGGTTAATGCCAACCGGGAAGGCGAATTTCTTGCAGTTTCAACACTATGTTGCTTACTTTGTCTGTGCTGTCGTTTCTGGTTCGTGTGTTATGCTTTGTAGTTCCTAATTATATGGCATAAATTTCTTGTACTAATAATATAAGCAGTAGAAATGAAAAACGAAGTGCCATATCTGACATTCGTCAGGAGAATAAAAAAACTAATCTGTTTTCACATAATACCACAGAATTATGCTGCTCACCCCATCACCGCGAAAAATGAGATAAATTAATAAGTAAATCTTTATTAATAACTTGTAAACGTCATACCAGGTTCTCAGTGCCAATAATAGTTTTTTTCGGAAGTTGCTTCTTGCAAAGAGTTAGTTAGTTTTCTTGTTTTATGCAACTGTTTGCGCTGTAAGTCGTAATGATGTGTAACGAGTAGCTTTACATTCATGCTGCAAATTAATTTGTAAATATAGCTACGTATCGGATATTTATAAGTTGAAAAATATAAGATTTAGAAGAGTTATTATTATTTTACTGTCATCATTAAATACACACTTATGAGTTACACGTTACAATAATAAAAATTCTTCAACAGAATGGGAGGACTTTAAAGTCAGTACCGCCATTAGACTGTTTTTTATTTGCAGTATTACATTTACACGATCATGATTTCGGCTTTAAAGTGCCATTATCAAGTGTTTTAATGTTGTACAGTGCTTAAGATGGCATGCTGTCGTATTTAAAATACACTTTTAGACGCTTTTTCAAGGAGAAACTTTTTTCAATGTGTCCCCGGGTATGTGATCCGAAATTTTAGTTGCAGCATTGTGTATCCCTTTTTGTGCTAGAGATAACCTTAATGTGGGGTAATGAATGTCATTTTTCCTTCTGGTACTGTAATTATTTGCATCATCGTACCTTTTGAATTGTAGTGGGTTATTTACAATAAATTTCACCGCGGAATAAATACACCGTGACACCGAATGCCCAACTCCTTAAACAGGTCAGTACATGATGATCATGGGTGAGCACAACGAATTATTCTCACAGCACGTTTTTGAGCTATAAATACTTTTTCTTTCTTAAAGATGAATCACCCAAAAAAATTGTCCCTTATGGCATTACTGCATGAAAATAGACAGGAAGAAAACAATATCCAGCCACTGTTGGTAGTGCTATTTGTTCACACAATATCGCCGTTGCTGGTTTCGAGCTGATTCATCTTCAGACCGGTGTTCACGTTTATATTTAGTTTGTCGTTTACGTTATTTGCTGATTTTTCTTGCTAACAAGTAATAGAACACGCCAAATTTTCGAAACCGGTTACGGGGCTATTGGTGTAAGTAAACAGCATTATTAACGATTACCGGTTGCTGTTTTCTGCTTTGGAAGAATCAACTTTTGTTTTGCACACAGACATGGTCTCAAAAACGTCAGTTTTCGGTAAAAATATGGGTCGAAAGTTTTTCTACCAAGTGCCATTAATATTGAGGCTCAACGTTTCACTTCTGACAAGCGAGTGCGACAATGCTACGCATTTGCTAAGTATGTGAGGGAATTGGAGATAGGTTCTAATAGCCATCTTACCCCTCTCTCTGGCCATCACCTCCTTCTGCTGACCGGAGTGGCCGAGCGGTTCTAGGCGCTTCAGTCCGGAACCGCACGACCGCTACGGTCGCAGGTTCGAATCCTGCCTGGGGCATGGATGTGTGTGATGTCCTTAGTTTAGTTAGGTTTAAGTAGTTCCAAGTTCTAGGGGATTGATGACCTCAGCACTTAAGTCCCATAGTGCTCAGAGCCATTTGAACCTCCTTCTGCTCTCCATCTGTTACTCATCAGGCGCCAATAGCAGCTGCTGAATTACAGTTCAGACGTTCATAGCTTCCCTGAACATCCTAACTACGGCGTTCTTTTCGAAGGAAGGGAGCTCCAGCGATCCAGAACTGGGTTTAAAACTACTGCACGCCTCCAGAGTCTCTGTTCTGAACTCCAACTTCCTCCACTATCGCCTCTGGTTAGGGAGACATCGCATTTGCCCCCATTGCTTGAGCCCCGACCTCGAATTTGTTTCCTTCGGTCCAAAAGATTCCGTTTTTCGCCGAATGTTCTTGGCGATCCTTGTATCCGGGTTCGTAAGTGATTTTAACCGATGGCTCAACAGTCGACGAACGAACAGGCCTGCATACACGCATGCACAGTGCAGCGAACGCCATTCTCTGACAGACTGCCGCAGTATCTTCGCTGCTGAATGACGACTATTAAACTAACCCTTCGTTCCTGCATTGGCAAGAGTATCCAAATTTGTAGCGACTCGCTTAGCAGCCTTTAGGCTGTAGACCAGTGCAACTTTCCTCACCCACAGGTTACAGCTATCCAGGACCTTGTCTTGGAACTCCACAAGCTGAACGGCCAGTCATTTTCGATTGGACCCCCGTTCATGTTTATATTTCGAGAAATGAACTAGTTGACCAAGCTGGCCACCAGGATACTGTTTCTCCAGATGGGGGCTCCACAACCGGACTTCCGGTCGTTTATATGCCATAGATTACTGGCAGTCTGGAACTCAGAATGGTCTGCCCTGATCTCCACAAACAAACTGAGGACAATTAAGGAGACTACGACCACGTGGCAGTCTTCCCTGGTTGCTTTTTGCAGGGAATACCCCGTCCTCTGCAGACTCTGCCTCGGCCGTAATTGGCTGACCCGAGGCTGTATTCTCTGACATGAGCATCCCCTCACTGCCGATGCGGAGACCCCCTGATGGCGGCCCACTTAGAGTGCCCTAATTTGGCTGCTTTGAGCCGACCTATTAATCTCTCTGACACTACCTCTGGTGCTAGCAGAAGACACCGAAGCGGCTGACCTGTTGTTACGTTTTGACACTGAAGGTAGGGCTTCTGGCGCCATGACTGCCTGAGGGGTTGGTGGGTCACCCCTTTCATGTCCACCCCCCCCCCCCCCGCCCCTCCCCCCTGCAGCCGTCCCTTGGCAGTCCTCAGGAGGAAGAAATGGGCGGAGAAAGGGAAGAAGTGGGTATGACCAGAGAAGGGGGAGGGGATGGACAGATAGAGGAAAGGAGGAGATGAAGTAACAGAGAACTGGAGTAAATACATACATGGGAAATGCCGGGTACTAAGCTCGTGCTTTAATGAAATACTTTCGAAAACTTAAATTTTTATTTTCTGTTAACACGTGTCTTGCTATTGCTCCAATAAGTCAAACAAAAGTAAACCGCCTTCTCCTTCACCGACTCAGAGATCGTTGCGTTGCCACGTGATACTCTCACGCGGCTGACCTCCGTGTTGCAGGTACGCACCTACAGTCGTTTTCCTGCGCCAGACTCCACAGACTGACAGACGGAGAATGCCGACACCTCTGTAGACCCCATACAGCAGGTTGCTCCAGCCTCTGCGTCCCACAGCAGAGAGTCTTTGAAGGTTGGCACTCGGCAGCTGCCGGCCGCGGTGGTCTCGCGGTTCTAGGCGCGCAGTCCGGAACCGTGCGACTGCTACGGTCGCAGGTTCGAATCCTGCCTCGGGCATGGATGTGTGTGATGTCATTAGGTTAGTTGGGTTTAAGTAGTTCTAAGTTCTAGGGGACTAATGACCACAGCAGTTGAGTCCCATTGTGCTCAGAGCCATTTGAACCATTTGAACTCGGCAGCTGCCGAGATGACATCCCTTTATTTTTTCCCACCTCCCCTTTCATCGTTGTGACTCTACTCCAATGGAACCTTCGCGGCCTTAGGTCCAACAAGGAGGAATTATGGCTGCTCTTGGAATCACAGTGTCCACTTGTTCTCTGCCTCTAGGAAACAAAATTGCATCCTCACGATCCCTTTGACCTCTCGCAATTCTTTCCAGTCCACTTAAACCTTCCCTCTAAGAACACCATTCCATCTCATGAAGTTGTCATGCTGCTAATCTGGGACGCCAACCATCTCTCTGACTACCGGGCTTCAGGCTGTTGCAGTTCACATTTTCCTTCCTTCTTCACCTCTTGTCTTTGTACCACATCCCTCCATCACTAGGCAGATTTCCTCCAGCTACTTAGCAACTCCTGCTCGGCGATTTCAATGCGCACCATCCCCTTTGGAGCTCTCCCAGGACCTATCCGAGAGGTGCCCTCTTGGCTAACCTTCTCATTTGTCTTAACACGGGAGCATCCACGTTCCTTTCAGGCTCCACACACTCCTATTCCCATTTGGAACTCTCCTTCTGCACTGCGCAGCTTGCCCGTCGCCTCGAGTGGTATGTTCTCTCTGACACGTACTCGAGCAACCATTTCCCATGTGCTATCCGTTTGCTGACCCCTATCCTACCTACATGCAAGCCCAAATAACAGCTTTCTAAGGCCGACTGGAGCCTTTCTCCAATCGTGATGACGAGGCAGACTTTACGAACGTTATCCTTGCCACCGCAGAACGTTCCATTCCCTGCACTTGATCTTGTCCCTGTCCTGTGGTGGACTGAGGCATGCTGCGACGCAGTCCACGCGCGGAGACGCGCTCTCCGCAGTTTTAACAGTCATCCTCTGATGGCGAACTGTATTCGTTATAAACAGTTGTGTGCACAGTGTCGTCGTGTTCTTTGGGATAGTAAAAAAGCTAGCTGGGTTTCATTTGATAGATCTTTTAACAGTTTCACTCCCTCTTCCGTCGTGTGGGTAAACCTCTGACTACTCTCTGGGACCAAGGTCCATTCCCCAGTTTCCGGCCTGACAGTAGCAGATGATGTCGCATTGGACCATATTGCTATTCCAACGCCTTGGTCAGCTATTTTGCAGAGGTTTCGAGCTCCACCCACTATTACCCTACCTTCCTCTATCGGAAACAAGTAAAAGGGGCTAGGCCGATACCCTTATCTTCTCAGAATCGTGAGTGCTACAATGCCGCTTTTACTATCACGGAGCTAGATCACGCTGTTACTTCATCCCTGGCCGGATGATGTTCACATTCAGATGTTTAAGAACCTTTCTCTTGCGGGCGAGCACTTTCTTCTTCATATGTGCAATGGCATCTGGGTAGAGAGTTCATTTCCCTGATGCTGGTGTGATCCCACTGCCACACCCATACCTAAACCCGGTAAGAACACAGACCTTCCTTCTAGGTAACGCCCCATTTCTCTCACCAGTTGTGTTTGCAAGGTGATGGAACGTGTGATTCGTGCCCGTCCGATTTGGTGGCTCGTGTCTTGCAATTTACTAACCACTGCACAATGTGGATTTCCAGCACGACATTCTGCAGTTGACCATCTCATCACTTTGTCAACCCATATCGTGAACGTTTTTCTGCGGAAGTACTACACTGTGTCCGTGCTTTTTGACTGGGAGAAATATTATGACACCTGCTGGAAGACTGGTATCCTCCGTACTCTGTACACGTGGGGCTTCTGAGGCCACACGCATTTGCTTCAGGAATTTTTAAAAGACCGAGTTTTCAAGGTACGTGTTGGATCAGCCTTGTCCGACAGCTTTATCCAGGAAAACGGTCCGCTTCAGGGTTCCGCCCTGAGAGTCGTACTCTTTGCTATCGCCATTAACTGTGCTATGGCCTGTGCCCTGTCCCCCACCGCACATCTCGGCTCCCTTCTCGTGGATAATTTTGCCATCTATTGCAGTTCTCCTTGAACGGAGTCTTCAGCGTTGTCTCGATCGTCGACAAAACCGTTTGTGTGAATTTCTGGCGGCGCAATTGGTTTGTTCCACCATCTTTACATCTTGGGCCTGTTGCTCTTCCGTTCGTTGAAACTACAAAATTTCTGGGACTCGTGCTCGATAGGAAACTTTCTCGGTCCTCCCACGTGTCTTACGTGGCCACACGCTGTAGGCAGTCCCTCGAAGTCCTAAGTGTCCTCAGTGGTACTTCCTGGGGATCGGATCAGACCACCCTCCTCCGTTTGCATTGGTCTCTTGTCCGTTCGAAACTGGACTATGGGTATTTCGTTTATGCATCTGCCAGTCTGTCCATCTTACGCAGTGTCAGTACAACCCATCATCGTGGCATCTGCTTGGCCACTGGCGTCTTTTACACTAGTCCAGTTTGGAGTCTGTATGCAGAAGCTGCCGAGCTACTGTTGTCACACCGGCATGATTTTCTCCTCAGCAGATACGTATGCCATCTGTCTGCCATGACTGGCTACCCATACTGTGCCTGCTTCTTCGACGACTCTTTCGATTGCCTGTATTGGACGCGTCCCTCTTGTCTGTTACTTCTTCGAGTTCGCCTTCTGCTCTTGCTCCGGCAGCTTCACTTGACGCTTCCTGCCACTTTCACAGTGGGTGTGAACCCTTTACCAGTTTGACTTCGTGTGGCGGCCTGTGTTCACCTAGGACTTAATTCACTTCCTAAAGACACTACTCCAGGCTCGCTCTGTCGCTGCAAATTTCTCGACCTTTTCCCGGAAATTTGCGGTAGTGCCTTTGTGTACACTGATGGCTCTCGGACTGACCGTGTTTTCGAGTGTACTTCGTCAATGGCACCGACCATTTTCTTTATCGACTTCCGGCACACTGCTCAGTATTTACAGCAGAACTCTTGGCCCCTTATGAGGCCACGCAGTACATCCTGCGACACAGGCATTTCAATTGCGTCATCTTCAACTCTCTGAGTGCCGTGCAGAGCCTCTGTGTGCTCTCCACCGTCAATCCCTTAGTGCAACGGGTCCAGGAAAGCCTCCACGTGCTCACTCTTGATGTAGCCAGTGTGTTTATGTGGGCTCCCGGCCACGTAGGTATGACGGGCAACGAAGCCGCTGACGCTGCTGCCCAGGCTGCTTACTCCATTCCTTCCGATGACCTCCGTGTTGCCGTCTGTCAGCAGGTGGTGTCACTTTGGCATCACCACTGCTCTTCCTTTCATAGCAACAAGCTCCGGGGGATTAAACCCCTCCCAGCGGCTTGGTCGACCTGCTCTCGGCCCTCATTTTAGCCAGGTTGCGTACTGGGCACTGCCTTTTCAGCTATCGCCATTTGTTAAGTGGTGACTCCGAAGCACTATGTGTTCATTGTCCTCAGTCTTTGACGGTTCGCCATTTCCTGACCGAATGTCTTTTTTTTTTTTAACCACTTACGTTCTAATATATGTTTGCCGTCTGAGTAATCGGCCGCTTTAGATAACGACGCAGGCTGCCAACCGCGTTTTACTTTTCATCCGTCCTAGCAATATGGCGAAGGACATTTAATCTTTAGTTCAGGACCTCCGTTGTCTCTATGGCGTATTTTATGGACACGTCTCCTGTTTTTAGGTGTCTTCCCTTCCGCCGATCGGCCATAACGTGTAGTAGCTTTTAGCTCCTTTTTCCTCTTCGTGTTTTACGGTTCTGATGTGTGCGCTTATGACTCTAGTTGTTTTTGACCCCCAAAATAAAACAAACAAACGAAAACTACGACTGAAAATTCTCTGTCACACAGTGTAAAGTGCGTATGTACGTAATAAACTGAATGAAGGGTGGGAATTTTATCTGGTAAGAAACGACTTTTGACAAAATTTAAATGAAACCCTACATTCAAAAGTAATGCTTTAAAGCCAACTAAAAAGTATTTACACGACTTTAAGAAATAGCTCCAGGCAAGAAGAATCTCATCTTCCTATCAGAGCAATCCATACAACAATGTTGCTATCTGAGCTTCGTTACTACAATATCAGTAACACAAAACAATCCTACGCTCATGCGTGCTTATCTCAATCTCTCAACATTCCATAAAAAATCACGAATAATCTCTTTAGCTTCTCTCTCCATAATTGCATCAAAAATATTGTCACGCAGAAGAAGATGTAATTAGAAGAATGACGAACACTAACTTCACTTAACGAAGGTTTCAATACCGGGTCAAATGGCTCTGAGCACTATAGGACTTAAATTCTGAGGTCATCAGTCCCCTACAACTTAGAACTACTTAAACCTAACTAACCTAAGGACATCACACACATCCATGCCCGATGCAGGATACGAACCTGCGACCGCAGCGATCGCAAGATTCCAGACTGTAGCGCCTAGAACCGCTCGGCCACATCGGCCGGCCAACGAAGGTTTATTCAGCACCTGCACATACGAGAGCGCGGAGCGAACTGCCTCCGGCCGGGACACATACAGTATATGTACAGGTACAGAACATTCCGACGCTAATAAGAAAATAATCCGAGGAATATCTCTAATACTTTTAGGCACAGGAAATTCCGTTATAGATCTCACCTTTTCTGGGTCTGGCGGCACACCTTCGTTTGACACAAGGTGTCCAAGTATTTTGATTTCTTTTGCTCCAAAGAGACACTTTCTTGGATTACATTTCAGTCCGCCTTGTTGGAGATATTTAAGAACGGCCCTCATTCTTTTTATATGTTCATCAAATGTCTCTGAGAATACTATATTGTCATCTAAATAACAAAGACATATCGTCGACTTGAGGTGCCTTAGAAAATTATCCATCATCCTTTCAAAAGCTGCTGGTGCATTACACAAACCAAATCGTGGAAGAGGCTAAACGTTCTTTTTAGTTATCCTATTAAGCTTCCTGTAATCAACACAAAATCGCCAACTGCCATCCTTCTTCCTGACGAGGACCACTGGTGACGACCATGGGCTCTGCGAAGGCTGAATGATGTCATTCTTCGTCATTTTCTCGACCTTGTTGCGGACTATTTCACGTTCCGTTGCTGACACACGATATGCTCTCTGGCTTATTGGCTGACGGTCTCCAGTGCTAATCCGGTGCTTCGCCGTCGATTTGTCTAATTTGCTCTTCACCTGTGGATTGAAGCATTCAGAAAACTCTTGAAGAATGACAAGTAGCTTCTTCTGTTGTTCCTTAGTGAGATCTGGTGACAGTCGAGCTAGAAGATCTTGCAGTGGTAGCGCTAATTTCACCCACAGACTCGACATGGGAGGTCTATGAAGCTCAGCTGTTCTTCAATTAACGGCTCAGCGTTTGCTACGCACATGCGTCTTGGAAGGATCTGTGGTTCTCGGCGACTGTTAACTATCCACGGTTCACCAAATACGTTCTTAAACGAGACGAATGAGGCATGGATGACCAAATTATTCTTCAGTGGTATGCTTCTCTTACATTCCACTACAATATCCATGGGTCGATGCATAGCGTGACACATTAGAGTTACCTTTCTAGCGCTGACTGCAGGAATGATCTCTTCATCCAGCACACACAGCCTCCACACACTCGGATGCGCATCTTCCTGTCCACAGTATCTCATCTCGTCTAGCATAAACTTGGAGCGACCACAGTCTATAATTGTCTGAGAAGCTTTCAAAAAGTCCCATCCGAGATTGACGCCATGACTACACTCTTGTAAGACGATGAATTCTAAGGGCTGTGTATGGCCACTTATACCCCCACGAATGACACATCTTCCTGTAGGTTTGACATATTTCCCATTAGCCATCTCTAGCAGAGATGTTTTACTGTCGACGAATACGGTTTTCTGCAACTGGCGACGGTACTTCTCCGAAATGACTGAATGTGGTGCTCCAGAGTCCACAAGAGCTTGGGATGGTCGGCCATCTATGAGGATATCGACGTAGTTTCCTATCATTTTTGTAGTGATCGATGGCGGAGGACTATTCTCTTTGGCGGTCTCACCTCCAAGGAAGCTCGCACCCTTTAGTTTTCCAAGTTGCGGCGGCTAGGTGATCGGCTGTTTGATGGGCGTGTTGGGGAGCGTCCTGTCCAGCGGCTAGCTTGCGGCGATGGTGACCTACGTCCTCCTGCAGCCACGTCTTCCTGTTCATCTTCGTCGCCCCGGAGTTTGCGTCGGCTAAGTTCGGTCTGCTGTCTTCTGGCGCGGGCGTCATCAACTATTCGCCGCCTTTCTCGACAATAGCGCACCACATCTCCCGGTCGTCCGCAGTGGAAACACACTGGTAGGTTATCCTGGATCCTCCAGACGTCAGTGTCCCTTGGTGCCCAAACAAGTTCCTCATGCGGCATTGTAGGAACTAACTCCGTCTGGGTCTCGATGTTTTCACCGTTTTAAAGAGAAATGAAGGGCGAGAGATTGGGTTCAATGTCTGTTCCACTTCCTCCCTTATGATCTCTTGAAGCGACTCGGTTCTTTGCTTTCCGTACAATCTAAGTGCCTTCTGAACTTCCCCTCTCACTACCTGACGAAGAACACTTGTGAAATTAGTTGCTTCCTCCATCACACCCAACGACACGACGTTTGGACGCCGTTCAAACTTCTTGCGTGTAATTCTAATTTGATGCATTGTCTCGAAATACTGGCACCATTTTATGAAGTCGTCTGTTGTCGAAACGTCCTTCAAGAGTAGGGCTTGATACATGTCCTCAGCAACGCCCTTCATGAGATGTGTAACCTTATCATCCTGCTTCGTTCTGGGATCCACTATATTACACAGCTCCAAGGCGTATTGAATGTATGATGGTGTCGTTTCTCTTGGACGCTGTGCCCTGCACTTTAATTTATCGTCAGCCTTGCGCTTCTGTCGTTGTGTGTCGCTTAAATACTTGCGCAGTCCCGCCTGGAATACTTCCCAGCTTGTGAACTTCTCCTCGTTGCTCTCTTACCATTGCTTGGCAGTGCCCTCCAAGTAGAAAAACAAGTTAGCCAAACACACGGTGTCATCCCATTTGTTAAATTTGGCTGTACGCTCATATACCTTCAGCCATTTGTCTGGATCTTGGCCATCGTCACCAGAGAACCCGGTAGAATGTCTCATGTGGTGGCACACAGTTGCTGTCAGCGCAACGTCCTCATCTTCTTCTTCCATTTATTTATTTTATTTATTTACACGTCAAGTTCCGTAGGACCAAATTGAGGAGCAAATATCCAAGGTCATGGAACGTGTTAGTTCTTGAAATTACAATATAAAAGTAATAGCAGATAAAAATAAATGTTTATGAACCCGGAAAAAGTCAGTCCATAAGTTTAAGTAAACGCAATCAGTAATACAATAAGAATCAGCCTAATTTTTCAAGAAACTCCTCGACAGAATAGAAGGACTGACCTATGAGGAACTCTTCAGTTTCGATCTGAAAGCGCGTGGATTACTGCTAAGATTTCTGAATTCGAGTGGTAGCTTATTGAACATGGATTCAGCAGCATGCTGCACATCTCTTTGCACATTTGTTAAGGAAGTCCGACTCAAGTGAAGGTTTGATTTCTGCCGAGTATTAACAGAGTGAAAGCTGCTTATTCTTGGGAATAAGCTAATATTGTTAACAAGAAATGACAGTAATATATATATAAAATATATATATATATAAGGCCAATGTCAAAATAACTAGACTCGTGAACACGGGTCGACAGGAGGTTCGTGAATTTACACAACTTATTGCCCGTTTCTGAGCCGTTTCTGGGAAGAGTTACCCCAAAATATAATACCATACGACATAAGCGAATGAAAATAAGAAAAGTAGACAAATTTTCGTGTCGAACGATCACTCACTTCTGATATTGTTCGAATAGTAAAAATGACAGTATTAAGTCTTTGAACACGATCCTGAACGTAGGCTTTCCACGACAGTTTTCTATCTACTTGAACATCTAGAAATTTAAACTGTTCGGTTTCACCAATCATATGCCCATTCTGTGATTAAAACGTCGGTTTTTGTTGCACTGTGTGTTAGAAACTGTAAAAACTGAGTCTTACTGTGATTCAGCGTTCGTTTATTTTCTACAAGCCATGAACTTAGGTCATGTACTGCACTATTTGAAACCGAACCAATGTTGCACACAACATGCTTTACTACCAAGCTAGTGTCATCAGCAAAAAGAAATATTTTTGAGTCACCCGTAATACTAGAGGATTTATCATTTATATAAATAAGGAACAGGAGTGGCTCCAACACTAATCCCTGGGGCACCCCCCCCCCCCTTTCCTTTCCACTTGACAGTACCCCACTCAAACCCACATGACAGCCGGTATCAACACTGCGAATAATGACCTTTTGATGCCTGTTGCTAAAGTAAGAGGTGAACCAATTGTGAAGATCTCTCCGTATTCCGTAAGGGTCCAACTTCAGGAGTAATATTTTGTGATCAACACAGTGAAATGTCTCAGTTAAATCAAAAAGTATGCCAAGTATTCGAAACCTTTTGTTTAGCCCATCCAGTACCTCACGGAGAAAAGGTTTTTGAACGACTTTTAAACCGAACTGTACATCTGATAGCAAAACGTGTGATATAAAATTATCCGTACATACACAGCCTTTTTAATAAATTTTGCAAACACTGATGGCATAGAAATTGGTCTAAAATTATCTACATTCTCCCTTTTTATAAAGCGGCTTTAGTACTGAGGACTTTAATCGCTTAAGAAACTGGCCATTCCTAAAGGAAAAATTACAAATGTGGATAAATACAGGGCTGACATGTGCGGCACAGTACTTTAATATTCTGCTAGACATTCCATCATAACCATGGGAGTCCTTAGTCTTCAGTGATTTAATTATTGACTCAATCTCCCTCTTGTCTGTATCGCAGAGGAGTATTTCAAACATCAATCTCGGAAAGACATTTGCCAAGAAAGTTATATGATTTCCTGTAGAAACTAAGTTTTTATTTAATTCACCAGCAATGCCCAGAAAATGATTGTTAAATACTGTACATATATCTGATTTATCAGTAACAGAAATATTTTTACTGCGAAATGACTTTAGATCGTCTGTCTCCGATAGATTGCGATGTGTTGGACATAGCTCTAACTCGGGTTTCTGTCGTCGATAATGTGCACTGTCACAAGTTCCAATATCCGGCCCCTCCACGGGAATAGCGTCACGTAGAAGCAGCTGTATTTACACTACTGGTCATTAAAATTGCCACACCAAGAACAAATGCAGAAGATAAACAGGTATTCATTGGGCAAATATATTATACTAGAACTCACATGTGATTACATTTTCACGCAATTTGGGTGCATAGATCCTCAGAAATCAGTACCCAGAACAACCACCTCTGGGCCGTAATAACGGCCACGATACGCCTGGGCATTGAGTCAAACAGAGCTTGGATGGCGTGTACAGCAGGTACAGCTGCCCATGCAGCTTCAACACGATACCACAGTTCATCAAATGTAGTGACTGGCGTACTGTGACGAGCCAATTGCTTCGCCACCATTGACCAGACGTTTTCAATTGGTGAGAGATCTGGAGAATGTGGTGACCACGGCAGCAGTCGCACATTTTGTGTATCCAGAAAGGCCCGTACAGGACCTGCATTGTCCTGCCGAAATGTAGGGTTTCGCAGGGATCGAATGAAGGGTACAGCCAGGGGTAGAAACACATCTGAAATGTAACGTCCACTGTTCAAAGTGCCGTCAATGCAAACAAGAGGTGATCGAGACGTGTAACCAATGGCACCCCATACCATCACGTCGGGTGATACGTCAGTATGGCGATGACGAATACACGCTTCCAATGTGCGTTCACCGCGATGTCGCAAAACACGGATGCGACAGTCATGATGCTAGAAACAGAACCTAGATTCATCCGAAGAAATGACATTTTTCCATTCGTGCACCGAGGTTCATCGTTGAGTAAACCATCGCCAGCGCTCCTGTCTGTGATACAGCGTCAACGGTAACCGTAGCCATGGTCTCGGAGCTGATAGTCCATGCTGCTGCAAACGTCGTCGAACTCTCGTGCAGATGTTTGTTGTCTTGCAGAAGTCTCCATCTGTTGACTCAGGGATGAAGACGTGGCTGCACGATCCGTTACAGCCATGCGGATAAGATGCCTGTCATCTCGACTGCTAGTGATACGAGGCCGTTGGGATCCAGCACGGCGTTCCGTATTACCCTCCTGTACGCACCGATTCCATGTTCTGTTAACAGTCATTGGATCTCGACCAACGCGAGCATCAGTGTCGGGATACGATAAACCGCAATAGTGACAGGCTTCAATCCGACCATTATCAGTGTTCAGATCCGGAGAATATGATAGTCAGTCGAGGCCCATGCGAGTGGCTTCTCAGTGCCCCAGAGCCAGAGTGCGGTCCCCAAAGTGCTCCTCCAAGATATCAAACACTCTCTGCTTCGATGAGCTCCGTCTTGCAAGAAGCACGTCTCGTCGAAATGAGGGTCACTTTGGAAAATGGGGATGAAATTACCTTCACGTACCGTTTGGCAGTCACTTTGCCGTGGCCGGGTATAGCATACCACAGATTCGCCCGTTGAAAGTGAAGACACTTCTCGATCGCGAAATGCTGATTCTCAGTCCCCCAAATGCTCGAGGTTTGCTTGTTGGCGATCCCATCCAAATGAAAGTGGGCTTCGTCGCTAAACGAAACCGTGCGTTCGCATACCAATCCCCATCATGCCCCTCGTCCAACCGTGTTGGTTGAACATCCTAATGCAAACCGTTCAGAAGCTGTGACGCTTTTATGTCTTATAGTTCAATAAATATCACTCTCTATCTGTAACCTGCACACAGGACTTTGTACATGTAAAATTGAATGTGAGGTCCAAAATTTGGCGTTCTTGATTCCTGGAACATTTGCTGAAACCAGGTTCTCCAGTGTAAAAGCTGCGGGCGACTTGGGGCTGATCGAGACGTGTTCACCATCTCGAAATTCTTCACGTTCGCAGCAATTTAGTTCCAGCGCTTAGAGTTTTGTTTGTAACGCGTCGCTCCAGTTGGCGGTCTGTTGAGATACTGCCCCGTCTGGTAGGGTAGTCGGAAATCAGCAGCGGGATTATTACTTCCAGTTGCCTTGTTTCGGCGAGCGGAAGGTGATGTAATGGCTTCAGTTGTTGGAAGGAAGTTCCTTCTCGACTTCATCTAGGACACGATTCTTCGCCGGCGGACGTGGGTGGCCTGGCACCTTTTTCCTGTTTTTACGGTGCCATACCTGAGTCGGTGAAAGCGGGGCGCTCAGAGGATCACTTCGTCGTCCGGCTTTTGTCTGCCTGTCCGACTGCTGAAATAGTCTGTGTCTCAGGAACAGGTGGACGCAACAACATGAAGTTTTTACAATACACTGTAGTCTGTGCCACCTTGACGGTGTAAAAATTTCAAGCTTCTAATACAGTGGTTCCCAACCGGGATGTAATTACCCTCGGAGGGGTAAAATTAAATTTTCTGATGGGTAAAAGCTAAAAGATTTAAGTATGTTTCAGTCACGAAACTAAATTATTTTGAAAATATCATTACTATTATCACACTTCTGTAACACTGTAATACTAATTATATAAGTTATCAATAATTACTTCTTCTCGGTTAGTAGCGTCAACGCGGTGGAGGTTACAGGTTCCTGACATAGTCCACCCACGACACATATATACTCTGCTTTTTCCCGTACATCGCTGATGATATGCGTTGCAAATGCTAATTAGCTCAAGACAATGTCTTCTCCAAGTCGGAGATAGTACCTGCAGTAGTCCAGAAATTCCTTCGCTACTCGCTTCTGAACACATGAATTAACGGCACCACGACACAGCAGTAACTGCACAAGGGCTGCTGCAGAGCTGTACACAGTTTTATTACTATCACGTATTATCAGCATCATTATTATTATCGTTAGCGTCATTGTTATTATCGTTAGAGTGGTTAGACCCAAAGCACTGACAGCCTGAAGTCGTTCAGTTTCTGCAGAGAAGTACCGAGTGCTGCAGTGAAGTGGTTTACTAACAGTAGGTATAGTGGGCACATCTGAACTTGTTTGAATTTAAATGGGGTTGCAGTGTGCAGGTCGAGCAAGTGCAGCGGTGGAGAGGGCTGATGCAGGGGGAGCGTGTTCTGCAGCAGCTGTCTAGCCTCACCGGCGTCGCCTAGCTTCTCTTTCTGAGAAGGAGCACTTACGATGTATCATCAATTTTTCGTCATACATTCTAAAGCACGCACGCACATACACACACACACACACACACACACACACACACACACACACACACAAAATAAATATAATTCATCTTTCATTAAAAATAAAAGTATTCCAACAAAAGTCTGTCATTCTGCATTTTATTTAGGTGCTAAGGTTGGTAATAACGTGGGGGAGGGGGGGTTACTAGCTACTGTCACGTTGCACTCAGGAGTAACGGACTAAGGAAGGTTGGGATACCCTGTTCTAAAACAGTCGTGCTCTTTGAAGTGTTTGCACCTGCTACGTACACTTTTGTAGCGATCGCATATGCAGTTTTAACAGGCAACTGTCTTGCCAATTGAAACGGCATGTTGGGATCGGATAGTGATAAGTTCACCCGTGCTACTGCAACAGTCTTCCCGATCCCAGTCAGTGGTTCGTTAACAGTAAATTCACGCAGTTTTGTTACAACCGCGTGTCCTCCATTGAACAAGCCCTGTTTAGCTTTCAGGTTTCTTATCATGACAGTAGTGTTTTGCTTTAGTATTAGTGCATGTGGCAGTAATCCTTACGGATATGATGAATTCTACGGGATACAGTCACCAAGGCCACAAATCCTCTAACTTTAGTCTGAGATTTTAATTGCACTTCACGCTGTATATGAGCCAGTAGTGGCAAGAGGTAACACCACAGTTCCAGGCGACAGTGGCGAAATGTATGTCCGTCATTTCGTAAAGTGGATTCCTTTACAAAAGTCAACTCGTACGACAATGCTGTGTGCAAATTATCCATTTCATAAGCACTTTAAAACAAACATAATGGTATTTGTAGTTAAGATCATGTAAGAAACAAATCTCTTATTTGTTCGAGATGTGAATTAAAAAATACCTTCAGTCACAATTTCGTGTTTTATTTGGTACGCGATGCGTTTCGGACCCTGTGGGTCCCTATTCAGGAATAATTCGTCTTAAAACATGATTTATTTGTTCTCTGGAATGAGATGGAATGCATATTCCTGTCACGAAAAGTCAGACGCGGAAAATATGTATGAAATAGTGGAAGACATGAATAGAGTGAATTTAGCAAATAATTTAAGAAAAGCGTTTTTAACGTTTTAGTAACAGTATCAGTTTTTTCCTCCATAGTTTTCAAGCATATTCCTTCATTCAAGAGACACATCCGCAACGACATGTTTGTAAACACTTCACAGATGTTTTTGTACATTGTGTGGTCAAAGATGAATAAACACTTCACAGATGTTTTTGTATATTGTGTGGTCAAAGATGAATTTTTTCATAGTGCTAAAGATATAATTACTAAACAATTGACATATGCAGCAAATAACTTTAGAACAGATCTTTACAATTACTGAAATAGCTATGGCTTGCGAAATCTGTCTGTTCATCGATTCTGGTTTTTTGATTTTGTGGAGATATATCTCCAGTTGTTCTAATAGATTTAGAGTCTTCATTATGTAATACTACCAGATTGTTTTCTAGGTTGTTGATGATATGCTTTGTTTCCAACGTATGCTGTGCAATAACTGGTTCTTCAAAGTGGTTGAGTCTGAAAGCATTTACAAGTTCTTGAAAACTGGTTTTGAAGTTTCTGCCTGTTATCCCTAAATAGTTGGCAGGACATCTGGGGGATGATACTTTGTACACTCTACTGTTGTATGTTTGTGTATTTGATTTTATGTTATGGATCAGTAAGTTTCCTAATTTATTATTAGTTGAGAATTAAACTGTTACATTTTTTTTTGTTGAAAGGGTTAGCTATTTTTTGTGATATGGGACCCAGGTATGGGATACTGGCGAATATTTTCTCTTCTTATGTCTGTGTATGCTGAACTTATGTTTTTGTTGATGGTTGGTGATTTTAAGGTCCAGGAAATTTATGTTTTTGTTGTCCTCATGTTCTATTGTGAATTTTATGGTTTCGTGGAAAGAATGGAATACTGCTAGTAGTTCTGCGATCTCATCTTTTGTTCCGTCAAATAGAAGCAAGGTGTCATTAACATATCTCCAGCAATACATTATTTTACCTTTGAATCTGTTGTTTTCATTAAAGAACTTACTTTCCAGATGATTGAGAAATATGTCTGCCAGAAAAGTCATTGCTATTGCCCCTGTTGGTAAACTTTCCCATTGAATGTAAAGTAATTGTGAGACCATATTAGCTGCAACACGTCCTTGACTTGTGATATTTCTGCCACTGACAATTTTTTATGTTTTATTAAGTTTTCAAAAATTATGTCTACTGTTTCTTGAGACGGTACATTTGTAAATAAGTTAGTTATATCAAAAGAGGCAAACCTAGCACCTGCAGGAATGTTTTTGTCTTTAATTTTAGTTGCTAATTCCTTTATGTTCTTAACTGAGTACGATTTATCAAATGTAGAGTACTGTTTCAGAATTTTGTTCAGTAATTGGGAGCAGGTGTGTTCCTAGAATTAACAATAGGCTTCAATGGAAGTTGGAGTTTATGGGTCTTAGGTTGAACTCTCAATCTTGGGACTGTGGGATTCATTACAATGCATGTTTTTCTCTGAAAAGGAAATTGCATTTATTAACCATTATTTTTATTTTGTTTTGGAATTCTGTATTTGGATCTTGCTTGAGCTCTGTTTGTTATTTTCAGAAAAGAAAGTTAGTGTTTTAGTGATTATTCATCTTTGTTCATAATTACTACAGAATTGCCTTTGTCATATTTCAGAATCATGGCATTGTTATTGTTGAGTGCTCTGAAACAAAGGCAATTAAGGTGGTTCTTACGACGGGCTAAGGTGATGTTTTACGTGTGCCTTAAGCGCACTGGTGGAAGAGCGGCTGATGCAAATGGGAGAGCAGGCATCCCTCAAGAGTGGCATGAAAGGCAGAATAGACAATAGCGATTTGTTGTTATATCTATTTTGTCGTAACGTGACGAGATCTCTTCAGTCATCTATCTCACAATGCTGATATATGTACTACAGGGCAACAAATAATTGAAATTGAATTTTGTAACAACAATGACACAACCTTGAGGTACGGTTTTATTTGTACTCTATGTGCATCTAAACAGATGCGAGAAATAAAGAATGGTATTTACCTCTGACCGTACGGATATCTGACATTATATTTTTTTCAAATCCGTTGTTTTTATCCTCTTAATTATTTTTTTTCCATCTACATCTATAGCTGTAACAAAAAGCTATGGCCAAACTTTTAGTTAACATTCCTCTCACGCCGAGGAAGAAAGTATTTTTGTGGACGTGGGTCCGGAACCGCTTTATTTCCCTGTTAAAACTCGGTTTCTGCTACTCTTAAAGACACTAATTATTCGTGTTGTGCTCTCCAGAGGGTCGGTGGTCAATATGACTTGTTGCAGGAAGAAGTGTCCCCGCTCGCGAGTAGTAAGCTCGGTGTCCCACGCTGCCTGAGACGTCAATAAATATCTTCAAAAGTCCTGTCAGGCACCGTCGTTCTGGAAATCTCACTCGATGCAAACGGTGAGCCCCACGCACTGATCCGTACAGCAAATGAGCGTATTCCAACTCCCACATCTGAGTACACTTCCGTTGCGTTGTGTCCGAAAACAAGTCTGTTACGGACGCTAGCCAGTTTATGCTACGCGTTTGTGCTATTAGGGCAGTGAAGTTCGTCGCAAATCCACACAGGCAATGAAGAGAGTCGCATGTCAACATTCCCTCGTTCAATAGGAGCAAAAACATTGGCTGTGGGCCTAAGAATTACAATTTACTGTATATTTCAACCATACATAACCGAAAACGTTTCGGTACAGCCTAATAAGGGCGTTAATTAATAAGAGGGCATAACGAACTGGACCTAGTGAAAAGACTGGGTAACTAGTTGAACAACGTTTGTTTCTTTTAAAATCGATCTTCAGAAAATTTATTATCGCAATACAGTTTACCAGAATATTACATACATTAAGTTCTGTCTTTTGACAATAATCAATTTACTAGTTGGCAGATTAAATTTTTTCCTATTAAAACATTAGGAAAAGGTCGTGTACATTGAGAATCCAAATATTGTGTTATGTTCTAAAAGTATTATATTCAGTTTACCAGTTTGAGGGATTAAATCTTTCTTTTAAGAAAGACAGTGCATTCTACAGCAAGATTCATCTATATTGAGGAACCAAACTTGCGTTGTGTTCCAAAAGCATTAAAAAAGCAGTTTCCTAGCTCCAGACATTAAGTGCAATATATGTATTCTAAATGCTTCAAAAATTTCAAGTAAAGCTATGTACTCAGAGAGGTTCCTTACAGCTCTGTCAGTAAATTACGAGGGACCAGCCGGGTGCCAGTCTGCAGATGGCAGACCTCGGGCGTGGGGTCAGCGACGACAACGCGTCGAGTTAACACTGGGTCAGCTGCGGCACACACAAACCGCTCTTCGATAAAACAGAAGTAAGGCACCGATTGTTTGGCCCATCTCAAAAGACACTGTACACGAGAAGTTTGACAGCAAACATTAATCACAAAACAATTTCTTACTGAAATTATACGAGCGTGCCACAGAATACAAGGTACCTTTCCAGGTGCAGCACATCTCCTACAGGTTACCTCAACCGAGAATAAAAGCTCTACTAGAAAGTTTAAGTTAAACACGCCAATAAGTAGCAAGCACTTCAGCAGGATTAATCAGGCAGCTATTGAGTAAAACTTTACAAATTACTAATGCTTCTACACAACTGTTACTACTACCAAGTAGAGCTACCTTCTTGATAAACATATAGATCGTAACACTTTGTAAAAGAAATTAAACACCAGTAACACTAAAAATACGCAATCTAAAATGATCTCCCTGCGGTATTTGCCTCTTTAGATTAAGAGGAATTGGCCTACTAGGGAGAGGGTGGAGCACACTTGACGGAAGTTCAGAAACTGACATTAGCAAACAGGACAGTAAAAGGAACGGCGGTGAGTTGGGAACCGAGCGGTCAACGATCATTGAACCGTTGCAGCACAGACAGAAGCCACCGGCCGGAAGGGTGACACAGAACGCTCACCAGGAAAAGAGGTAGCGGCAAATTCCAAGCTGTATCTCCGACCAAGCTTGGCAAACAAACGGGGCAAATGTCCGGTCCAAGTACGCACCAGGCGGTCGGAGTGCACCAGCAGCGGCTGGCGCGCCGCCAGCGCAAACACACGCTGCCGCTGCAACTCGCTAACCTCAGACAAGCGCGCCGTCCTCGTTCAAGACTCCCCCCCCCCAAAAAAAAAGGCGTGGCCCGACCGTTCCACCGTCACTCCCACTGTTCTCCAGGTAGCCAAAGATGGTGCTCTAGGTCGCCCGTTACGAGGTATCGACCTCGCCGCGCGGCTCACGTGGTGCCTTCTGTTTCAGGGCGTTTCCTACGATTACGAACAGTGGTATGAAATAGAAATCGAGCGCTTCCCGATCCTTGTTCATAGAACACATTCTATTCCTCTATGTGCGTGGAATGTTTCCCGAAAGTTTGACAGCATCTCCTTGTTACAACTGTAAGGTTCTCATATGTCTTCTGCTATTGTAAAGAATTCAGCTTTACTGTTGGGGTTAGGTTGTTTGTGGGAAAAGACCAAACTGCGAGGTCATCTGTCTCGTCGGATCAGGGAAGGACGGGGGAGGAAGTCGGCCGGGCCCTTTCAAAGGAACCATCCCGGCATTTGCGTGGAGCGATTTAGGGAAATCACGGAAAACCTAAATCAGGATGGCCGGACGCAGGATTAAACCTTACTGAACTGGGACAAAGATGAATGAGCGCACTGCACGAGCAGTGAATAAAGTCCTTGAGTCTGTGTTTAGTTTTTTCTGTGGTTGACTTGTCGGTCAGTCTGTTGTGTAGCACTGACATATTCTTATTTGGGTCATAGTGACGTGCAGCTGACTTTTTCACAGAATGAGAACTGCTTTCTATGACTCTGGGACAAGCTACATAGAATGGGGATGGTAACTGATATAATGTTCTCAAATATTCATTTTATTTATGTGGAAGAAACGGATGTTTGTAATGTCTGTAATGAGAGAATTTTGTAACTTCTGTAATGAGAGAATTTTGTAATTCTTATCTCAACAATCACAGTTTGATTTGTCAAAGGCGATTCTCTTTAAAGTGATAGCCATCTCGGTGATGCGTAGTAAAGCTATAAGTTTTTGCCATGTGTCCATTGCATCTTACACCACACCATGTCACAGATTCTTTCTGACAAACAAATTTACAGTAGATTATTTACTTGTACCTGGTGCATCTGCTGATTTGTATTTGCTTTCGAGCCGGCCGCTGTGGCCGAGCGGTTCTAGTAGCTTCAGTCCGGAACCGCGCTCCTGCTGCGGTCGCAGGTTCGAATCCTGCCTCGGGCATGGATGTCTGTGATGTCCTTAGAATAGTTAGTTTTAAGTAGTTCTAAGCCTAGGGGACTGGTGACCTCAGATGTTAAGCCCCATGGTCCTTACAGCAATTTGAACCATTTCATTTACTTTCCAGATACAAAACAGCATGTTGGGAAAGAGGCAAGTCACTTTTATTTCAGGGCAGATCGCACCCTGCATTATTGTGCAAACAGTATATACTCGGTTTGTTCAGAGCTTCGTGGTAGCTAGTACATTAATTTTCTGTGAACGGTATTAGTCATTTCAAACAGCTATTTTCTTGCGAATAATATTAATTTTTTGTGCATTTTCCAAGTGTAACATTCATTTATGATGCAACGTTCATAATGTGCTTCGGTACTGAGTTTTAGATAAATATTTTTCACCGAGCACACAATTAGTTTCCTTTCGCATTTCACTGGATTCATTTTCTTTATTTCAAATTTTGCGTTTCATGAAGTTAAGTCTTTTATTTCATGACACTGTTCATATGCACAACACAGGGTCAACCAACAGTCAGTATTCCTCAGGGATTGCAAGCTGTATGTAAAGTGAACGTTACGTGAGGCGAACGTGTTCGCAATCAGCGTATTCAGTTCTCTCACATACATACGATGTTTTATAGAAAGCTCTACATCTATTTTCTGCAAACCACTATGAAGGGTATCTCACTCTAGTACTAGTTATAAGGACTTGTTTACGTATGGAGCCTGGGAAGAATGATCAAAGACCTGTGTGAGCGCCATAATTAATCTAATCTTCTCCTCACGATCCCTATGGGAGCCACGTGTAGAGCGTTGAAGTGTTTTCCTACAGTCATCATTCAAGACTGGTTCTTAAGTGGGTTCCATTTATTGGATTAAAAAAAAAATCCTTTCTCGATCAACATCGCAGTTTATCTTTACTGATTTCTATTTTCACTTAAAGTTGTTAGCCACCTTCAGATTATTAATTATACAGAAAACAGCGTATAAGTGGTATCGTGTGAATTGCCAATAAAATAGTTCAATGATGTAAATACATACAGCATGCCAACTTTTTCGTCATAAATTTTGTGCAAGCTGCATAGCTCATTGTCTTCTCGGCATACTGTTGCATCTATCTTCAAGTGTCTGCCATGTCAGTTTCTTCAGCATTTCTGCGAGACGGGTATAAGAAGACAGAGATGGCGCTACAGACTTAAACTGTAGAGCAGATGTGGCTTAAATTCAAAGAAATAGTGTCGACAGCAGTTGAGGTTTACACCAAATAAATTGATAATAGACGGAACTGACTCCACCATGGTAGACAAAACAGTTCAGAACACTGTAGCAAAAGTCACGAAAAGGACGCCAAATTCAAAAGAACCCAAGACTGCAGAAGTTTTATAAAAGGTCTAACTTTAGCACGAACTTCAATGAAAGATGCTTTAAGTAGTTCCGAAAACGAAACTTTGTCTCTAAATTAGGCAGAAAATCCAGCCATTCCGATCGTATGTAGAGAACAACAGCGGCAGGACACAATCGATAGCATCACTGCGCAACAGATAGGACAGTGTCACCGACGGCAGTGTCATTAATGCACAGTTACTAACTGCAGTTTCCCGAAATTCCTTCGCCAAAGAAGTCGAAGTAAAAACTCCAGAACTCGAATCACGAAGTGCTGTCACCATACGTAAGTAACATACAAACAGATATCCTCAGTCTAGCAAAGCAACCTGAATCACTTAATAAAGGCAAGGCCTCCAGTCCAGATAGTATACCAGTTAGGTTCCTTTCAGAGT
The DNA here is from genome assembly GCF_023897955.1 of Schistocerca gregaria. Lineage (NCBI taxonomy): Eukaryota > Metazoa > Arthropoda > Insecta > Orthoptera > Acrididae > Schistocerca > Schistocerca gregaria. Next base: position 32,573,301 of record NC_064928.1, read on the forward strand.
ATGCCGATATAATTACTCCATATTTAACAACCGTACACAACCGATCGCTCGAAGGAAGATCCGCATTTAACAACTGGAAAGTTGTTCAGGTCACACCAACACTGAAGAAAGGTAGTAGGAGCAATCCGATGAATTATATACCTATTGACTGACGTCGATTTGCACAAGGATTCAGGAACATACACTGTTTTCGAACATTATAAATTACGTCCCTTCAAACCTTTAAGACTTATTATTATGATGAGTACCGCTAATGTAAAAGATACCGGATTAGTCCCCCAACTATCGGATCTTCAGGAGGGGACTGCTTTAGCGTCATACACAGAGGGAACCATTAAAGAGGAAGACACCAGATCTCTGTACATCTGCACATATAACTGCCGGTCACTTGGGGGTGAATACAAACTAAGCGAAACTGAAGAAGAATTGAAAATAAAATGGACTGTAGTTGGCCTACTCTGCAGTCAGGAAATGTTCTGTATCACCTCGGAGAAGAAGATGGTAGAACAAAGGGTGTTGGTTTCCTAATAAATGAAAATGTAAAAGACAAAATAATGGAAGGAACATCAAGTATAGTAGCAAGGCTTGTTATTTAACTATCAAACTACAAATAGTCCAAGTATACGATCCTACAGCAAGCTGCTCGGATGCTCAAGTAGAAGCATTTTACGAAGAAGTAAAAAATGCACATAACAAAGGACGAAACTGCCACTCTAAACTGGTAATTGGGGACTTAAATGCCAAGGTTGGTATAAAAAAACAGGGTGATGTCTCAGTAGGCTGCCATGGAATCGATCAGAGGAACGAAAGGGGTGAAAGGCTAGTTCAATTTGCGGAAGAAAATAAATTATTCCTCATGAACACCTTTTTTAAGAAACACCATAATAGGAAATGGGCATGGAGAAGCCCAAATCATGAGACTCACAATGAAGTAATCATCTCAAATCACACCAAAATAATCAAAGATGTTTCCGTTTTAAATCAATTTAATACTGGTAGTGACCATAGACTGGTAAGGACGAAATTAATAATACTCAACAAGAACGAAGAAAACTAATATCACTGAAAAAATAAATTATATGTATGAATAAAAGAAAGGAAAAAGGATATTCAGTATGCCCTTCGAGTGAGATTAGTAGTGTCAACAGAAGAAAATCTAGCTGAAACGATAATGGAAACTGCAAAACAAATAGGTGGACTGACAACCAGGAAAGTGAAGGGCGGAAACCAAAGCTTTACTCGTAAAAAGACGAGAGATAAAAATTAAAACTTCTTGTGACAAGATAGAATATTCAGAACTGTATAAGTGTATAAGGGAGAATATGAAAGCGGGCATATAAAAATACAATAAAAACACCATAAAATTAGCATTAGAGAATAAAAGGAGCTGCAGGCAAGCTAAACAAAAGCTTATGACTGATAAATACTAAATCATAGCAATTGACGGTGATAATGGGCGCATATCGGAAAAGGAAGAAATTCTTAAGCATATAAAGAATTTCTGTAGTAAATTATATGAAAGAATACATGAACCACAAGGAAAACCTTACGCAGATGATGATGAAGTCCCCGAAATCCTCCCCGAAGGAATAAGAAAAGCTACAAACGAGATGCAGAATGGCAAAGCGGGGGTCATGATTGTCTGACAAGTGACATACTCAACCTTACAGGGGAAGAAACAGGGAAACATCTGGCTAAACTCTTTACTTCGTGTATACAGAATGGCAGCATCCCAACCTGCTGGAACAAAGCAAACATAATCTTACTACATTAGAAGGGAAGTATTCACGATCTGAAGAACTACCGCCCCATTAGCTTGCTTTCTGTTATGTATAAAGTGTTCACTTAAGTCCTGATAAATGGCATTAAAATGTTAGTGAAGACTGCACAGCCCATAGAACAAGCTAGATTACACAATAGTTTCAGGTCAATTGACCATATAAACATACTGCGTGAGGAAATTAGTCGAGCTAATGTGTATGAAATGCCACTCTGCATAGCCTTCATTCACTTCGAAACTGCCTTTTATTCTGTCAGCAACACTGCACTGGCCGAGCAAGGAGTGGAAACAAAATACATAAACATATTATGCAAAATTTATGACATGGTCTGTAGCAGCTATCAACATAGGAAGAACCAAGTACGAATTTCCCATTGGAAAAGGAGTAAAGCAGGGCGAAACTATATCTCCGAAGTTATTTGTAGCAGTTTTCGATATGGCTATATCCAAAATTATTTGCAACAACAGAGGAATAAGGATAAATGGTAAAAGGTGGACCAATCCGAGATTTGCTGACAAAATAGTGGTTGTAACTAACAGTAAGATGGAAATGCAGTCCCCTATAAAAGACTTAACAGATCGTTGTCAGGAGCTGGACTTCCAATAAATCATTCTAAACCAAGGTAGGTAGCTGCAGGACAAATAACACTGAACGGCAACATCCTAAACAAGGTTACAAAATACGTTTATCTGGGGCAATTAATTGACACAAAAGGGAATTTGATACTCGAAATTTTTCGGCGAATTAAACTGGATTGGAGGGCTTACGGAAGGAATGCAACAGCTTTCAAATCTAACATGCCAGTCTACTTAGAGAAGACAGTGTTTGATCAGTGTGTCCTACCGGCTTTAACGTACGGGTGTGAAACTTTGACTTTAAATGAATTTTTCAAAAGCAAACTTAGAACTGCTCAGAGAGCTATGGAAAGGTCAACGTTAGGTCTCACTAAGAAAGATCGACAGAAAAGTGAAGACATACGATCAATAACAGAAGTTAAAGATATTATAGAAAGGATTAACACTCTAAAATGGCAGTGGGTAGGACATATTACACGAACAAAGGATGGAAGATGGACAAAATCAGTTTGAGTGGAGTCCCAAAGAAAAACGAAGACCACCTGATCGCTGGGATAAGGAACGCAGGAAAGTTGCGGGCTTCAAGTGGCAGAAGACACCAGCGGAAGAAATGCATGGAAAAACCTCTTAAAATGTATTTAATAACTTAGAGGCTACATCTTGTATAGATTGAAATAGTTGAACAATAAGTAAATAATAAATAAATTACGTCGAGGAAACCGATCTCTTGATTGAAATAGCTGAACAATAAATAAATAATAAATAAATTACGTCGAGGAAACCGATCTGTTGACACACGATCAGCACGGCTTCAGATACTATCCTCCTTCTTCGTCTTCTTCATCTTCTTTTTCTTCGACTTCTTGCCTGTTATGGTACTCCACTCCTGCATGGACTTTCTACATTTCTTCTTCCTTCTAGATAATTAAAATGTTTTGCTGCCTCCAAGATTTTATTATTCAAGATTATTTTAGATCTTTAGTGTTGTCTACCATGAAATGCCATCACAAATTATGATGCCATTTGAAGATACCTGCTCCAACTAATACACTTTCAGCTGAAGGTCACCTTCATTCTCTGTAATCATCTACATATAAAATTACACATAGTCTACTGTCAATATCTGAAAGAACTCCTTTTATTAAATGATTTCTTGAAGCCTTCAGCTGCCATTTTCTTTATTTCCTGTACGATTGTACAATTTCGGTCTTAGGCCATTTTCAAGTATTTTATGGATGATTTTTTGGTAACAGATCGTCATATACGTCGTTGCTCCTATGACATCATGTTGAGCTCATAAATTAGTTCGTGTTCACGCTATTTTAGGAGCACGTTACTTCCGAGCAGTTTGAAAGGTGGCTACACTGAGTCACAGCGCCAGAGATTGCGCCTCCACTGTCAGTGCTTGTTGAGAAGTTGCTGTGGGCAGTTGTAGTTCTGAGGTAGGCGGTAGTTGCAGTACCAGTTGTGAGCAGGTCGTGTGCAGTTGTTCTGATGGGCTAGACAGCCGATGCTGTTCAATTGGGGATGTTGTAATGATCAGAGTGTATTTTTCGTCAATATATATGAGGTAATTAAAGCATTTTTGTATTTTAAATTTCGTAAATAACGATGCCTCTTGCTCACAGGTTCAGTCAGCAAAGCATCTGGCTTGTGTTCATGTATTAGAGTGTAATTCTAGGTTCTATGTGCAATCGTAGTATTTCTGTTTTTGTTTTTAATTACTTCATTGTAAATGGCGTTTAAAGCATCTTGTCGTAGTGAGGAAGAACCGTGCCAGATGTGTACGTTGAATCTCACTTCCACACAGATAACAGTTACACTTATGCTTTCTTGTTTCGTAGCTTTTATAGCTGCTGGGGACCTAATTAATTAATTGTGTTAACGGAAAGTTCCTTTCATTCTTTGTTGTTATTCTATGCAGTCAGATTGCGTGCTAATATTATTCAGGGCCAACCGGTTACGAGACTGCGTAACCGGACATACAGCGAGTAAAATTAAAATTATCAGCATTTTAATTAATTAATTAAGAAATTTAAAATACAAAAATGCTTTAATTACCTCATGGTTAAACAATTCAAGCAGTAGCGTCAGCAATGACGAATAGGTGCAGGTAAGAGTCTCCTAATATTTCACAAACAGTAAACACACAAAAAATCAGTTTATTCAAATATTCACATAAAATCCTTTCAATAGTTCAATAAACAAGTAGCACTCATCAGAGTAGTTGACAGTTCCAACAGTATCACCCAGCAATGGTCAACAGGTGCAAATAGCAGTCTCATAACATTCCATCAGCAGTATTTAAACAGCTCCAACAGTGGCACCCAGAAATGGCGAGGAGGCGCAGACAACATCAAGTGACATTATCTCAATAGCAGCAGTTCCATCAGTGGCACCCAGCATTGTTGAACAGGTGCAGACAGCAACAAGTGACATCGTTTCAGTAGAAGCAGTTCCAACAGTGGCACCCAGCAATGTTGAACAGGTGCAGGTAACTGTCCATAATGTTCATTATCACTAATTAGACAGTTCATCAGCAGAAATTAAACATTTCCAAGTGGCACCCATCAATGTTGAGCAGGTGCAAGCACGAACAACAGTTTGAATGCACACACAATTGCTTTTACAAAATTATTATCAATGCTCTTACACAAAACATACAAATTATAATAAACACACAAATGATATCAGATAATTGTCACATTAACTATTACAAATACACAAATATCCTTAAACCTTTAATATTTATGGGTGTCAGTGCAAGCCACAACAAACAAGTAAAATAATATTTAGGAGATAGGTCGGTACCAATTATTTGGGGTTGGGAAAGGAAAACACACAAAACACACTCATCTTTCATCCACATTTGAGTACTACTGTGTAATTGAATAGTGTTAACTGTGTAAATGCAATTCTGTCAAAATTTGATGCTCAATATGTGTATCAAGTAGTAGTGGTACAGTGTATAACAGTCAATAGTAGTTAGTCAACGTCATAGTCATCATGTCAAGACCAATGTCTGCTAAGCCAAATCAAAATGTATGGTTGCTGAACAACTGTCAGTTTGCCAAGATATGCAAATACTTCCTCTCTCCAAAAAAAGTATATACTCTTTATGGTTTAACAAAATGTGTGCGTGTAGACAATCTTCTAGTGTTCTAGTCTGCCATATTCATCCTCCTTGTTCCATATAAACAAAAAAAAAAAAAAAAAAATATGTTCCTTACTTACTTTACCTCTTATCCACCAAAACTCCAATAATCATCAGCATCACATAATCTTAATACTTCAATACTACCTCTTCAATACGTCGATTCATATAAACCTTATCGCCAATATCATTTCACTTCCATAACAACTCTTTCCTCTAGTCAGTCTCCTCGAACAAGTACAGATAAAATCCTAGTGCAAACTTCAATTCATCATACCATACAATCCAAAGACATATTGTCCACACACAACCTCTGTGTAATCCATCTGACCCCAATCTTCTACTCATTATGAATTATAAAATACATTTTGGTTACCTTGTCCATCATTAAATAAAAGAAATGCATACATGACCTCTAACAGCCTTTAGTTTGAATAACTCTCAGTAAGTAAGTACGAGTACGGAATGTGAATGATCGTAATAATTTACACTGTGTACACCAATTCAAGAATCATGGCAAAACAGAAGCAAACATGTGGAGTATTTCTTGTGTCAAGTGTCACTTGCTATTTCAATTGCTCACGAAGAATGCAGTGTAATAACTGTCAATGGTCTAAACCTAGTGTTGGTATGTCATGTCGTTAGCTTCCTTCCTATTAGCATAAATTTATACAGCTTCCATAAAACCTCCAGCTCATGTGAGCTCAATGAAGTTTCTTGTACCAATGTCGTTCGTAGAATTATAGCAGTTCATTTTCTTATCTTAAAATATAAGGCACTGAGCGTAAGCAAAACATGCAATAGCGAGTAAATATACCAATAGAAAACAGAATATCAACAAGTGGATGCAACACAATCTATAATTAATACCATAGTGTGGCCTAAACTCCATGTTCGTACACCGCATATCAGCATTTATATATACCAAATTAAAGAGTAGTTATGACAACAAAACAGAAATGTGTAAATATGCAATCCATACGCAAAGCAACAAATATATATCTTACATAACAGACAGGTCATTAGCGTCATATCAGCATAAGCAAATAAATGTTCATATGTAATCTTAATAAGCAAATATGAAGGCGCAAGTAGATGATAAATCACAAAGTATAGCTTACATACATAACCATATCAGCACAACTAATCAGCTGACAATTATAATTTAAATAAATAAGCACAGCAGGCACATAATTTTAAAAAAATGTGACATCAGTGAAAAAGCAGTGCAGCCAAGCGATGAATAATATACATAATTAACAATCCTGTTCATTAATCGATCATTGTCAAAATCAGCAAATGTACGCAAGCACGTCGCTTCACAAGTAAATTCATAGAACATAGAATTTAGCACTAAGTATAAATCACGTAATCGCGAGCAGCAAATTACGTTTAAAGTACGTACCTAAGTGGAAATATGTTTCCTGAAAAATAAATTCAATTAATAGTTACCTTTTTAGTTTATTAGTTTCTTCTTCGAAATTACATTCTTCCTGAATTTTTCTCGATAGTAAGTCCTCTGAACGTCGGACACACACAGAATTTACCTGAAGTTCTTAAATATTTTATACAACTGTAGCCTGAAAAATACTGAACGGTAATAACATAATTTATCAAGTCACTATAGCTTTATACTGAAGTGAATCAGAGAAATTAGACTGTGTATTTGTTTACGGCTGTCAGTGCATTCGCACTGAGCGCTCGATCAGCTGTAGGTACGCGTGACGTAAGAAGTAATTGTTTGCGGTCAACGACTGCCTTGTGCGGCACGCAGACTTGACTGTTGCTTTGAGTATGTGCCGCCGCCGAAACACGGCGCGGTATCCTTGTATTCTGCGTGTGTTTACGTATAACTGTTAGTTTCTCAAAAGTATGTCATTCCACAAAAATTTTAACGTTCGATATATGATGTATTCCCTTAGAGCGCCGTGATTTAAGAGTTTCTACTTCGACAGTGTTGTTATGAATAATTTTGTGAACCCTACATGGACCGTTATAAAGCAGAAAAAATTTGAGACAAGCCTTTTCCTTTGTGAGACAAGCGATGAGACTTAATTAACACCTTTTGACCAACTGACAAAGTTTTTAAACGACCAGGACGTTTAGCTGATTTCTCTCTTCTAGCAGCCGCAGATGCAATATTTTGTAGAGCCAGGTTGACAACTTCAGAATGCCGCAGTTTTCGTGAAGGCGGAAAAGGAACGATTTCCGACTTGGGATTTGTCGGTGATTTATTCTTTAATATCAATATAGACGGTAAAGAAGTTGAATCATTAGGGAGTTCATTCAGAATGTTTTGAAAAGTATGAAGATACTGATCCCACTTTCTGTGCTTCTGATGACAATAAAGTCGACACAATTTATTGATTTCCTCCATCCATCTCTCTGAAGCGTTAGATTGAGGGTGAAAAAGTGAAATGAAAATTGGTTTAATCTTACGACGCAGTAGAGTACGAAGCCAAATTTTAGAGCGAAACTGTGATCCATTATCTGATATAACCTTATCAACACGTCCCACTTCTTTAAGAAAATGTTTGATGAAAGCATTAGATACTGAACGAGCTGTTGCTTTGCGTAAAGGTGTAAAACACACATATTTTGATGTCAATTCCACTGCTACAAAAATGTACGCAAAACCATTAGTAGAACGAACCATTTGACCGAACAAATCGATGCAGCCATGTCCTTTAATTTGGCTGGAATGATAGGAAACAACGGTGCTCTGTGAGAAATAGTTGGCGGCTTAGACTTTTGACATACTTTGCATTTGGCAAGAACAGACGAACACGTTTTTCCATATTACTGAAGTAGAAATTTTCTCGTAATTTATGAAAGCATTTTCTGGGACCAAAGTGTGCATAACTGCATTGTGTATACCAAATCAATTTATTAACCCACTCATCAGGAATGCAAACTAACCAAACAGAGTTGTCGACCGATTTTCGTTTAAAAAGAAAAAAGCGAACTAAATAATACTGTCTAATCGCTACACTTTCCTTTCTCCTCCACTTCTCCTTAATGTCCTTCCAGATTGGATCCTTGTTTTGCTCCTTAGTGATCGATGTCCTCGAGCGAAGACGAAATAAAATTTTCAAACGCCACACCTTGAATATACATCAAACAATAATTGTTTGTTTCAAACCCATAGGTGCACGTGATAAAGCATCAGCAATAATATTTGAAGAACCCTGTATGTAAACAATACTAAAATCAAATTCCTGTAGATACAGCGCCCATCGTGACAATCTCCCATGTGTTAATTTTGCTGACATAAGAAATTCCAGAGCTCGATGATCGGTGTAAACCTTAGTATGTCTGCCATACAAAAAGATGCGAAATTTTGTGAAAGCCCATACAACAGCCAAAGCCTCAAGTTCCGTAATCGAATAATTCTTTTCTGATTTAGAGAGAACACGACTTCCAAATGCAATATTTTTCTGTACTACAACGCCGTTTTCTTCTATCTCTTGAAATAAGTGTGCACCTAGGCCTTTGCATGATGAGTCCGTCGCCAAACAAAAATCTTTAGATAAATCCGGATGTGAAAGAAGTGGAGCAGCAACTAAAGCATGACAAGTTGTTCAAATTCTGCTTGAGCTTCTTCATCCCAACACCAATTAGAATTCCTTCCAGATAGTTCACATAAACGAGGTGTGGCCAAATCGTCCAATCTAACAAAGCGTCTAAGAAAATTAGACACCAAGGAAACTACGAACATCACGTTTTGTAGTAGGAACAGCATAATTACGAATAGCGTCTAGTTCCTCTGGATCAGGAAGAATACCTTCTGTAGAAATAATGTGACCAAGAAATTTCGCCTGAGAACGACCAAATTCAGATTTTTCCAAGTTCACTGTAATGCCAACTCTTGCAAAAATACGTAATAATGAATCCAAAATTTTGTTATGCTCACTCCAAGAACGTTTAGCAATAAGAATATCGTCAACATATGAAGTAATATTGTCACGGAGATAAACAGGTACAATTTCGTTTAAACTACGAATTAATGCTGCTGAAGATATAGTAAGTCCAAACGGTAATTTCCGAAATTGATAACAGTTACCAAAGGCTAAAAAGGCAGTGTATTTTCTACAATCAGGGTGAAGTTATATGTCAATCGTGGATTAAACTTTAATTCCATGGATATTTTGAAGTAGTTCATCTAAATTTTGTGGAAGGTCAGTTTCAGGAATGATGATATTATTTATCTGTCTGGAATCCAGAACCAAACGAATTGACCCATCCTTTTTAAGAATGACGTGTAATGGGCTGGTATAAGGACTGACTGCTGGCTCAATAATGCCTTGATCTAACATTTATTGAAGTTCGCTCTTAACCTTGTCTCTGTAAGCCAAAGGAATAGCGTACGTTTTCCCCCGAAATGGTGTGTGTTCTTTTACTTTAAATAAATATTGTACGCCTTGTATAATTCCTGTGTGATGACTAAATACTGTAGTGTGTGAAGTCAAAATTTGGTGCAGTTCTTCTCTTGCAACGTCATCTGGCACTTCAGCTTTCTTAACCTTTTCATTAATTAATTCTTCACTATTCATCATATCGCGTCTCTGTACCTATTGTCGTTGTCATGAATGAACACATTGTCGTCATAATGCTCAGCGAAAACATCAGAAGTAAGAAACTTTAAACATTTTGTATCTGATTTAGATTTTGTTAAACGCTCGAAAAATTTCAAACAGCTCGGCATTGCGCAACAGTCAAGTTCACACTTCCTTCCTTAAAGTTTAAAATTTCCTTATGTGTGTTAAGAAACTCCATACCTAATATAATTTGTGTACTGAGTAATGGAACAATAATAAATTAGCAGAAAATTCATATCCTTGACAAATGAAATTTAAGTTGGTCTGTTTTCCAGAAATAGCTCCTGTAATTGTAGTTTTAGAGACAGGTAACACAGGTCAAGCAATAGTTCTTACACATATACGAAAAACTCATTCACTAATAACATTCAATGGGCTCCCAGAATCTAAAACCGCAGTGAACTTATTCTTACCCACACATACTTCAATAACAGAATGTAAAAATGCGTCTACATTATTTTCCTTTTCGTCTAGCAAAATGTGTCTCATGTCTTCCAGGCGTACGTATAGTGTAAAGTCGTAGTGTCATTACTTTCTGAACCGTCTACATTGCTGCCAGAAGCCGAAGCTACAAGTCATTGTCGATTGTTCGCGTCACGTCTTTGATTATTCCCGTCATTTCGCGGATCAATTTCTTCGATTTGCACTTGTCTCTCTGAATTTCTGTCACGCGGAGGATGCTAATTAGGTCTCTCCTGTCTATCTGCATGATTGCTTCGTGTGTAATTTCAACTGTCAATTCTGAAATTATTGTTATATCTACTACTCTGGTTATTTCTGTAGTAAGAATTTCTATTATTGTATGAATAATTTCTGTCTTGATGATACCGATTACTGTTTCCGTATCATTGATCATTCCGGTAGGAATTTCCGTTATTAAAATGGTCTGTGTAATTTCTGTTAGACCGTCTGTTATTGTCATCAGGCTGGTATCTACTGTCCGGTCTGTTACGTCTGTCATTTTCAAAATTACCCATATAACGTCCGTTCCGATCATCATCCCTTCTCTCTGAAAATCTATTGCGATTACCGTTACTGAAAAAATTACAGGAAGTCCCGTCGTCGTTGTCATACTCAAGTTCTTGTAGCAACGTCTTAAAAGTCTCAATGTCGTCTTTACATCTTATGGCTAAAGCAATTAGTCTTATCGATTGTGGCAGCTTAGTTAAGCAAATGCGAATTAGTTCAGTCGGGCTATAAGGGTTGGAAAGGAATTGATTCTTTCGTATCATATCTTCAAAATATGCTGCCGGTGTGCGAAATTCAGACTGTTTAAAATTACGCTCCATAATAAGACTATGTTTGACTCTGTTTTGCGTGTTTTCGGACCAATGTGCCGATAGAAATGCGTGATAAAAATCATTTAAATCATCACAATCTCTAATAAGTGCGCGCATCCGCGTCGCCGGTTCGTTTTCTAAATATCCACACATAAATTAAAGTTTGTGATTTAGTGGCCAATTTGGTGGAAGTGCGTACATAAATTGATCTAATACATTGATCTAACCATGAACATGGATGTATGCCATTCTTAGAATTGCGAAAGATCTTAAATTTCTGAACAGTTAAAAAGTGTTTGTAGTCAAAGTTTTCGCCTCGTGGCGACAAAGACGTACCGCGTCTGTCCCAGTCCGAATGTCGATTACTGTCAAGTTCGCTCGCCTGGCGCTCTCTTGTTGCTTCTCGTAAATGAAATAAATTATTTTTTTCAAAGCCCTCTGCTATCTGTGATTCTAAATTTCTTCTGCTGTCTTTTCCTACGATTTCGCTTTCAATTTGTTTGACTTGCTTTCGTAACGCTTCAAATTCCCTTTTAACGCGTTCATTAAATTTTCTGTTTTTCAACATGTTTATTTATATTCTGGTACTCTTCTGTTTCTGCAAATGGCAATGGAGCTGTATCATCCGAATCTCTGTCCCTATTTAAATTAAGACTTGTCAATTTACCTGAAATCTCCTCAACTCTTTCCAATAAGTCACCTATTTTTTCTTTCTGTTTATTTACGGCTTCCGTAAGTGTCGCGACTCGGGTTTCAGTGTTTAGTAGTTACCTGTTCATACTGTTGTGTTAGGTTATTTATACTGTCATTTGGTACCGATTCCTCGATTCTTTCATATACACTCCTGGCAATGGAAAAAAGAACACATTGACACTGGTGTGACAGACCCACCATACTTGCTCCGGACACTGCGAGAGGGCTGTACAAGCTATGATCACACGCACGGCACAGCGGACACACCAGGAACCGCGGTGTTGGCCGTCGAATAGCGCTAGCTGCGCAGCATTTGTGCACCGCCGCCGTCAGTGTCAGCCAGTTTGCCGTGGCATACGTAGCTCCATCGCAGTCTTTAACACTGGTAGCATGCCGCGACAGCGTGGACGTGAACCGTATGTGCAGTTGACGGACTTTGAGCGAGGGCGTATAGCGGGCATGCGGGAGGCCGGGTGGACGTACCGCCGAATTGCTCAACACGTGGGGCGTGAGGTCTCCACAGTACATCGATGTTGTCGCCAATGGTCGGCGGAAGGTGCACGTGCCCGTCGACCTGGGACCGGACCGCAGCGACGCACGGATGCACGCCAAGACCGTAGGATCCTACGCAGTGCCGTAAGGGACCGCACCGCCACTTCCCAGCAAATTAGGGACACTGTTGCTCCTGGGGTATCGGCGAGGACCATTCGCAACCGTCTCCATGAAGCTGGGCTACGGTCCCGCACACCGTTAGGCCGTCTTCCGCTCACGCCCCAACATCGTGCAGCCCGCCTCCAGTGGTGTCGCGACAGGAGTGAATGGAGGGACGAAAGGAGACGTGTCGTCTTCAGCGATGAGAGTCGCTTCTGCCTTGGTGCCAATGATGGTCGTATGCGTGTTTGGCGCCGTGCAGATGAGCGCCACAATCAGGACTGCATACGACCGATTCACACAGGGCCAACACTCGGCATCATGGTGTGGGGAGCGATCTCCTACACTGGCCGTATACCTCTGGTGATCGTCGAGGGGACACTGAATAGTGCACGGTACATCCAAACCGTCATCGAACCCATGGTTCTACCATTCCTAGACCGGCAAGGGATCTTGCTGTTCCAACAGGACAATGCACGTCCGCATGTATCCCGTGCCACCCAACGTGCTCTAGAAGGTGTAAGTCAACTACCCTGGCCAGCAAGATCTCCGGATCTGTCCCCCATTGAGCATGTTTGGGACTGGATGAAGCGTCGTCTCACGCGGTCTGCACGTCCAGCACGAACGCTGGTCCAACTGAGGCGCCAGGTGGAAATGGCATGGCAAGCCGTTCCACAGGACTACATCCAGCATCTCTACGATCGTCTCCATGGGAGAATAGCAGCCTGCATTGCTGCGAAAGGTGGATATACACTGAACTAGTGCCGACATTGTGCATGCTCTGTTGCCTGTGTCTATGTGCCTGTGGTTCTGTCAGTGTGATCATGTGATGTATCTGACCCCAGGAATGTGTCAATAAAGTTCCCCTTCCTGGGACAATGAATTCACGGTGTTCTTATTTCAATTTCCAGGAGTGTATTTCTTCCTTATCGTGTGCACGTTGTAAATTTTACTCTGAAAATTTTTGTACTATCACGCGATCTCTTTCTTCCTGTTCACTATCCTGTTCCTTTTGTCTGATTTCTATTGAAATTAATCTATTATTGCGAGCATTCAAAATCTGTTGTACTACTTCTCTAATTTCTTTCTTTAATCCATCTTTCATGTTTTTGAAACATGTCCGTTTTCATGAGTCTAACCGTGTTTATATTGTTCCTATATCAGTTTTAATTGTTCCTATTTGTGCTCTCACTGTTTATAATTCAGATCCTAACCGTGTTTCCAGTGATCCCATACCAGTTTTAATTGTTCCTATTTGTGATCCCACTGTTTGTAATTCAGATCCTAACTGTGATCCCAATGAGTCTAACCGTGTTTCCAGTGATCCCAGTGAGTCTAACCGTGTTTCCACTGTTCCCATACCAGTTTCTAACCGTGTTGCCACTGTTTTTAATTCAGATCCCAAATTTAATATTGCACTTAACTGCTTCATATTAACTGGTACGAAATTATTTACGCCCCTAACATTTCCCGCAAAACCAACTTCCTTCGTCATAGCTGTAAAGTTATCTGTGTTCGATACTATTCCAGAATCTTTTGTCGTCAATCTCGAATTCTGAAAATTTTTTGATTGTGAAAAATTTTGAACTGGTTCCGGACTATTTTCCCGACTTATTAAATTGTTTTCTACTTCATTATTCATCATACTGTTCTCATGTGTTGGCGAGTTCGCCATGTTGACAATTTCGTCATTCTCAGTATCCATCATTTTTGCCTTTTTCATCGATCGCGTAATCATTTACAAAGCATACAACACTCGTCACCGTACGAAAATTACACAGAATATAACACTTTATCACCAACAATACCATTCACCCGAAATGCTTCCCGACAAACACACCTAACGAACAATTAAAATCTTCATAGTTGCGCAAAATTGTCAAACCCGTATACAAGACATCAAAAATTAAATTCTACCAAAATACCATTAAAAGAATGACAAGACAACTACAAATGTTTAGTTACCAAATCTACACATGCAATATAGACTGCAATTACTAAACTACAAATTACTACAACAATACTACTGTCTCCTATTTTTACTATCAAAAGAATTCCAAGGGACGATCCGAAGCAGCGGTCGCCACGTGCATGGGGGCTTAATTAAATCAAATGCTAATAATTTTAATTTCAGTCACTGTCTGTCCGGTTATGCAGTCTCGTAACCGATTGGCCCTGAATAATATTAGCACGCAATCTGACTGCATAGAATAACAACAAAGAATGAAAGGAACTTTCCGTTAACACAATTAATTAATTAGGTCCCCAGCAGCTATAAAAGCTACGAAACAAGAAAGCATAAGTGTAACTGTTATCTGTGTGGAAGTGAGATTCAACGTACACATCTGGCACGGTTCTTCCTCACTACGACAAGATGCTTTAAACGCCATTAACAATGAAGTAATTAAAAAAAAAACAGAAATACTACGATTGCACATAGAACCCAGAATTACACTCTAATACATGAACACAAGCCAGATGCTTTGCTGACTGAACCTGTGAGCAAGAGGCATCGTTATTTACGAAATTTAAAATACAAAAATGCTTTAATTACCTCATATATATTGACGAAAAATACACTCTGATTATTACAACATCCCCAATCGAACAGCATCGGCTGTCTAGCCCATCAGAACAACTGCACACGACCTGCTCACAACTGGTACTACAACTACCGCCTACCTCAGAACTACAACTGCCCACAGCAACTTCTCAACAAGCACTGACAGTGGAGGCGCAATCTCTGGCGCTGTGACTCAGTGTAGCCACCTTTCAAGTTGTTGCAAAGCTATCTCTTTGTTGATATCTATATTTATTGAAGAGTATGGAGAAATACAGCAGTCTTGTCGTACGGCCTTGTTTGTGTTCATAGGCTTTATTGTTATATTTCCCTTTTGTACGTCATCAGTCTTTTGACCAGTTCGATGCGGCACGCCACGAATTTCTCTCCTGTGCCGACCTCTTCACTTGCAAACTACGTCCTCAATTATTTGCTGAATGTATTCGGATCTCTGTCTTCCTCTACAGTTTTTCCCTCTACAGGTCCCTCTTGTACCATGGAAGTCATTCCCTGACGTGTGTAACAGGTCCTGTCATCCTGCCCCTTCTCCTTGTCAGTGTTTTCCACAAATTACTTTGCTCTTCGATTCTGCACTGAACCTCCTCATTCCTTATCAGTCCATCTAATTTCCAACACTCGTCTGTAGCACCACATCTCAAATGCTTCGATTCTCTTCTGTTCTGGTTTTCCCACAGTCCATGTTTCACTACTATACAAGGCTGTACTCCAGATGTGCATTCTTAAAAATTTGTTCTTCAAATTAAGACCTATGTTTGACACTAGTAGACTTCTATTGGCCAGGGATGACCTTTCTGCCGTTGCCAGTCTGCTTTTGATGTCCTTCTTGCTCCGTCCATCATTGGTTATTGTACTGCCCAGGTAGCAGAATTCCTTAATTTCGTCTACTTCGTGATCATCATTCGTGACGTTCAGTACCTCGCTGCTCTCATTTCTGCTGCTTCTCTTTACTTTCGTCTTTCTTCATTTTACTCTCTGTACTCATTTGAGTGTTCATTCCATTCAGCAGATCATGTAATTCTTCTTCACTTTCAGTCAGGGTAGCAATGTCATCAGCGAATCGTATCACTGATATCCTTTCACTTTGTATTTTAATTCCATTCCAGAACCTTTCGTTTATTTCCCATATCTATAACAATGAACCTTTCTTTTATTACCCATATCGATAACAGATTCGGTGATTGTGTAGAGACTCTTAATAGCATTTATGAGCTGAGATGAGATTTCATAGCATTTTTCAGTCCACATTATCGAGTGCTTTTTCAAAACCCAGATTAGCAAGATGGGTTTCCTTACTGAACTCTCGTCTCTCTTCAATAACTTGTTGCTGTGAAAATATTGTTAGTAGTTGATCGTCCTTTTCTAAAACCTGATTGTTCCTCAAATATTTGCTTTTCCATTACATTTTTACGTCTTGCATTCAGGAATTTAGCATGTATTTTGTTGTGGTTCCTAAAGGACTCCGAAATGCACGCGTTTTAGCTCACGCAGGCTGGCGTGAGGTCTGGAACATGACAAGGGAATTAGAATTGAGAAAAACGGACGTAGCTGGTGGAATACTTAACTTTAATCCATTAATGGAGAACGTCGCTCTTTATGGTACATGATTCACAATATCAATAGTACGGATACTGGCGCCTTGCTAGGTCGTAGCAAATAACGTAGCTGAAGGCTATGCTAACTATCGTCTCGGCAAATGAGAGCGTAGAAGTCAGTGAACCATCGCTAGCAAAGTCGGCTGTACAACTATGGCGAGTGCTAGGAAGTCTCAATACCTGCCGTGTGGCGGCGCTCGGTCTGCAATCACTGATAGTGGCGACACGCGGGTTCGACGTATACAAACGGACCGCGGCCGATTTAAAGGCTACTACCTAGCAAGTGTGGTGTCTGGCGGTGACACTACATATTTTATAGGCTGAATCCAGGAAGCTTATACCTCAACAGTTACTATATTTATTTTTGTCGCCAATTTTGAAGATTGAGATTGCTTTAAAGCTAGTCTTTCGGTAATTTCTTATTCCTGCAGCATTAATAAAATATGGCAAGAAGTCTTAGATCTAGGAATAATCCTCTATATTTCCACAGATCCATGTTAATATCATCGAAACCAGTGGCTTTTCTATTTTTTGGAGGTTTTAGAGCTTGCACCAGTTCTCTCGTACCAGTATCGCGCGGGGCTTTTGAAAAAAATAGTTCAGGTAGCGACTGATTTAAATCATCTTCGTACCACATTTTTTTTTCTAGTGAGCTGTCCATTCGTTCTCTCCCGTATGGTAACATACATACGATCATTTTCTTGGCTGTTGAGTGATTTCATCACTTTATAAGCGATCGTTTGTCTTCCATGTAATATGAACACTGAATAAGTTCTCAACTCCCAAGATCGCTAAAGTAATTTATCAACAATTCTCTGTTGCCATCTTCGGATCTGCAAAAGACGGGGCCGAAAATGCTAAGATACGGCAACTAACATAACAGAAAGATAATTATGTCCAAATCCACAATACATGCAGTAGCCACATACTTAGGTTCACATCGTCACATGATCTCCTCTGTCAGTACAGTAGCTGCTTCTGTACTGCGTATGTCCGTGTCCAGAAGTCGGCATGTCAAGTTATTCTAAAACTACGTACGCACATATTACTACGCCGATTACAAGTGGTCACATTCATCACCTCTTTACAACTGACGGTTTGATTGATTTGGGGGAGATCATCGGTCCCATCGGATGAGGGAAGCATGGGGAAGGACATCGGCCGTTTGAAGGAGCCATCCAGACATTTGCCTCAAGTGGTTTAGGGAAATCACGGTGAAACCTAAAGCAGGGTGGCCGGAAGCGGGTAGAACGGTCGTTCTTCCGAATGCGGATCCGGTGTGCTGACCACTGCGCCAGCTCGCTCGGTGCGTCTGGCAGATCCCAGCGTAAACATTCTTATCAGTGTGTAAGTACGTCAGATGGCACAGTGGTAGTAAAAATCGATATCATCATCTCACATCACGTAAAGGCGTGGGTCTACTATTGCATATAATTATATACGCCTACATTATTATCATAACATGTAGCGAAGTCAGTATTCTACTTATTTAAAAAAAAACTATCTGTAAAACAATGTGCAACATTGATAAAACGTAATTTATACATAAACTTTTTTATACTATTTTTGAAAACTTCCAAAATCGTTTTATAAACATTCTTTTTACGAAGTTTTCCTTGTACCTGTAACCACTTAAAAACTCAGCTAACCTAAAGCTAATGGTGTCACATGTAGATAGATTTTAGTACATCCAGGAATAGCCCGATGTCTACAGGCAGGGATACGATATTTCATCAAGAATACATTCAAGGTATGTGTACCAACACTGTAGCTACTATTCATCACACGAAATAGAAATTCCGTCAAAGTATCGTCGTACAGTCAGTCAACAACGACACAGTACTCTGTGACCAGCAGGCAGTCCCGGTCTGCTGCTGACCACTCGTCAGGTCGTTTGTGTGTCCGGAGAACAAGAGCGGCACCGTCACACTGCCTACTGAGTTCTGTCAGCCAGGGGGGGAAGTGTGAGAAAATACACGCGTACGCATAAGCTAACGTAACGTTTACTGTTTTAGAGATAACTGAACCAAATGTTGTACATATTACCATTATGTTATTGGCTATAATCTGGATTTTTTAATTCTTTCGTCAAGTAATTTGATCACAACTTTTCTGGATTCTTTTTGAACACATACTATCACATCTGAACATTTTCTCGATGGTCAGTTAAGTTATCACTTTCAAAATGTTGTAAATTTTCCATAGTAATTACATAAACAAACCTGTGTACCAGTTCTTTTATATCACTCTTAGAACTCTCGATTCAATTCTTTAAATTTATGTCTGATACACAGCAATTTCTATTTCGCAAAAATTTAAATATAGTTGACAGTAATCCACTTTGAAAAATTTGTATAGTATTTACAAAACCTGTACAAAATTTCACCTTATTATCTGCTATGGTTCAGCTGCAAACGTTCCTTATACACTGAAAAATGGAAGTTGCAGAAAAAAACCGTTAATACAATTTAAGGCAAAAACATCTATTTTAATGTTGTCCGTAACCGTAATTTGGTCATTTTGGTCTTCATGTAGCTATTTTCTTCTAGTTTGATCCTTTAGCGTGTCCTTTTTGTAATACCCTTCGCTGACACTCCAGTAAGTTTTCAATGAACCAACCTGCATCAAATCCTAGTTTCATAGTGTTCTCGTTATTGTAGTGCCACCGCTATAGAACACCAGACCAAGGGTGATATGAACAAATTCTAACAGTAGATGAACAAATTGTCGTCTTTGGGCGTCTCCCTAGGTGAGGTTATTAAAGATTTCGTTTCGTTTTGTGTTCCGCCATATGTGCATTTCATAATAAATTGTTATGAATCGCATCTTCAGTGGGCTGGCGGTCGCATATACTCTACAGATGTCTTCCCTGACGGCAGGAAATGACAAAATATCGCAAACAGGTGTAGAGTACGTAGGAAGGGAGGCGTGTCACTGCGCGTAGACTGAAACAAGATGGCTGTTACATCATTTGTAGCACGAACTAGACTACAAAATTTCATACAATATACAACTCAGGTGGCAAAAGAGATCAACATTTGTGAGCACTTTTACATGCATCGCCCCTTTAAGGATGTTGGTGAGCTATTTTGCGGGTACGATCTTTTAGCCTTCTTATAAAAGGGAATCACCTGCGTCTCCTTCCAGTCGCTTGTAACTTGCCACTGAACGAAATCTAAGTATGCAGCTAATACCAAAAGCTAGTTTCTGTAAAACGGAACTGAGATCTCACCCGGGCCTGACGATTTATGTTACAAATTATTTCGGCTGCTTTTCAGTGCCAAGGATACCTGCGTAGCAGAGCAACGCTTCGCTTCTTGCACGCCAAAAGTCTCGTAACAGGTAGCTCCTCGTGGAGAACTCAATCGTTTCTGGATACTGTTGCAGCAAAGAATCGGCCTGAGCCACAAGGTCTTGGCGTGTGTGTCAGAAGCCATGCAGGTCACGCACTTGTAAAGGCCAGACTATTGTCCATTGTCCCCAGAAACAATAAATGAAGGCCTGCCGCCGGTGTAGAGTGGCACTTTTTATTCATCCTTGTGCGCAGCGCACGATGAAATGACCCCTGGCTGCGCCGTGGACCTCTGTTCTCATCTGCCTGGTGTGTGCATCTGATACGACACAGATGTGATCATCCTGTAATCTAATTATTGCGTAGCAAGCATTTTCAGCAATCTTACTCACTTAACCTGGTATGTTGCAAGGCACCACTTTTTTCTCCTGATCTCAGTGGTTGTTACTAGTACATTTCTACTACTCAGAATGTGCAGCCGTTAAATAAATCTTTTTTGAAGAATTAAGAGAAGAAGAATACCAGTGATAAGATTCGCTGATGCCGGGGAAATGAGAACAGCGAGAAACTTAACATCAGGATTTGTGGCCACGGCCGGCCGCGGTGGTCTCGCGGTTCTAGGCGCTCAGCCCGGAGCCGCGCGACTGCTACGGTCGCAGGTTCGAATCCTGCCTCGGGCATGGATGTGTGTGATGTCCTTAGGTTAGTTAGGTTTAAGTAGTTCTAAGTTCTAGGGGACTGATGGCCCCAGATGTTAAGTCCCATAGTGCTCAGAGCCATTTTTTTGTGGCCACGAAGTATATGAATGGAGCAAGGGTGGTATAAACATCAGACCATCACTGGCGAAAAGGACATTCCTGGCCAATTGAAGACTACTAGTATCAAACAAAGACCTTAATTTGAGGGTGAAATTTCTGGGAATGTACGTTTAGAACAGCATTTGAGATGTGGGGCTGCAGAATAATGTTGAAAATTTGATGGACTGGTTAGGTAAGGAATGTGGAGGTTGTCCGAAGAATGAGCGAGGGAAGAAATATATGGAAAGCACTGTCAAGGAGAAGCGACAGAATGATAGGACATGTGTTGAGACATTAAGCAATGACTTCCGCGGTATAGAGGGAGCTGTTGAGGGTAAAAACAGTGTGGAGGAAGACAGATTGTGACATATTCAGCAAGTAATTTAGGACGTAGCCTGCAGTTGCTACTCTGAGGTGAAACTGGCCGCATCAGGCCATTCAGAAGACTGTTGACAGATCAAAGCCCAGATTCTGAATCATTTCATTCGCTGCACTACGCCGTATTTGTTAATTTTGTTCCGACGTCAGGTCCTAGCACTGCTCGCACCGGATCAGTCAGGAGACTGATGAGTCAAGAAGAAAGGAAAAGAACGAGTTGATATGTATTACTTGTAGTCGTGATCGTTGTCCTGCATCTACTGCACGATGCCAGAACGAGATGTGGTGGTAACAGAGGAACGTATCAAACAGAACCTGGACGACAAACTCCGACCAAAGAAGAATGATTGTGAACGAGTTAAAATACGCTCCTTGGTTTGCAGAAACATAGTCGGTACGGGTTTCTTATCTGCTGCATGAAGTCGAAGGCAGACGTGGGACTTTGGTAATGTAGAAAACTGCAGTCTTCCACGTAAATTCGGAAGAACATATTATGAGGAGCGTATTTAATTTCTCACCTTAGGCATGGTGCGTGAGTATTAGTAACAGTGTCTCGAATAATGTCGTCTTGGAAGTTATTTGATAATGGTTAGGTGGCAACCCCTGAATAGAGTTACTTACTTTCTTGTGGTAGATTGTCAAGTGGGGTACCAAGTAGAGACACTTAATGAAGATTAAGCTTACATTGGAAAGTATATAGACGCAGATTTTGACTCAGCGCCACGCCAACGAGTGTACGGATTGGGCAAAGAAAAGTTCCAGTGGTCCAGCAGCAATTATTTCGTAACTGAAGCTGGAGCAGTTTACATGGCCGAGTCACAATGAGAACACTGCAGCTACCACAGAACAGACTCAATTTCCCCTCTAGCAGTGTAGAACAATGTTCGGGTATTTACGTACATAAGCCTTACTTCCGTTGATATTATTAGTAACTCGTATCTGCTCTCGACGAAGAACAAAGCAAATACCCCGCTGGCATCTATATGCGCTGTGTCGTCAGTGATTCGTTAAGCGCGCGGCTTAGTGTCTGTATAACTGCGTGAAGCACGCAGCAGTTGCGTCTTGCGGTGTAGTGGGGTAGATTGAGAGCAGAATCAACTGCTCGGCCTTCAGTTTGCAGACGTATGAAATGGGCCGACATACCTTACCTCGCACTCCTACCCTCCATCCCTCTCCACCTTGCTACAACTCCATAACTTCTCTACTTACAAGGAACCCTTTGATTGCGAGGTCACAAACACCAATTATTTTTACGCCATTCGGTGCCACACGTATGTAACCAAAATGCTTCTAATGGCAACAGGGGGCGTGACTGGAGGTATCCAATGGTGAGCACAGCACGAGGCTACGAAGCGTAGCTGAGCTACCTAGTCGGCGAGTAACTCACGACATTGCTACAGTGCTAGTCGTGTTGATACAAAGCAGAGCAATGGCACCGATAAACAAAGTAAACATCGCGTTATATCTACAACAGCAGTTGCCGAAGTTGACGTTTCGTCAGAAAGGAAGCCAAGGAATTTAGCAGAGTCAGAAAGAAGAGGTGCGTCAGTGGACTGTGTCGTGTCGTGTTGTATACGCTCGACAAGGTACACGAGGAGTACAGTGGCGACGGTAGGTGCGTAACAAGTGAGAGTGATTCTGAAACAGGCGTCGGGGCATGTAGTCCATCATCCTTGTCGGACAGGGAGCCACAAATCCCGTCATCAGTGAGACGTAGTAAAAGACAATAGCTGTCCAAGAAGCGGATACTAAACACAATTAGCTACGTGGAAGGCTATCCGCATCATAAGAAAAAAAATCGAACTAGCCCGCAGCAGTATGACCCTATAATGCATAAGAAAAACTACGGATATCCAATGGAGGGCAAGGCGCACTTGTTACAAAAACTTGTTTCTGCGCGTTTCAGGGATGGTCGATACAGTGACCTTCTACGTTATGCACATCAAATTGCGTGCGACGTATAAAACAGTGGTTTCAAAGGAAGAAGTGGATGGTTGCATAACTTCAATCAGTCTTGCAGAATTGGAAGGCGTCAGGTAACCAATTTCACACAAAGTGTCAACTTGACGGTGCATAGCAAACTGCGAAATCGACCGAGAAATTTATAGACGAGATAAACAAACTGATCCCATCGTTCAGTAAGGAATTTATTTTCAACTCTGACCAGTCGGGACATGTAGAGGAAATTCATATTAAAGGGATCTTGGAAATTAGAGGTACCAAGAGAGTTGTACCAAGATCAACTAACATAAATTCCTGAACGCATTCATATACAATTATGCCGGCTGTTAACTTGGATGGTAGAGTGGCTGGAAAGTTATTGGGCCGCGAGAAGTTGGTGGTAGGGTGCCCCCTACTATTCTTTCTCGTGTGCTTGATCTCACAAGGGCAGGAGGGAATAATTACGTCATAGTAAGCAAGAGTGGGAAATGAGCGTAAGTTGTGGTATGAGTACTGCTTTTGGCCAACAGCTGCTCAAAATAACTTGCTTTTGCTCGATTGCTGGTATGCGTATAAAAATCGTACTCCTTTGGAGCGAACTGTCCCTCCTAAACTGTGTGTGACTTTGCAGTTCATACCACCTGGAACCACTGCACTAATTCAGCCTCTGGACGTCTGTTGTGTCCATAACACATTTTATCACACTACCTGCAGCTACGCCTTAGAGGACAGCCAGTTTCACGATAAGCTCCAGGACAGAGCTTTTCGCAATCGGTTGCGTGCCATAACAATCCATCAGTTCTCGTCTGCCCGTTACAGCTATACAATTCTTTAAGAGTGGATACCTGGCTGAACACCTTGCACGGTTCGTACGTCACAAGGAGCTCGCCTTCGAACTCGGTGGTGCGCCATTTTTCATTTGGTGTTCATAGCGCAAATTAATCGTTCGTTTTGAACACTTCTGGAATGTCGATGATTGAAGGTTGATCTGTGCACATCCCGCCACTCATTTTCTGTCGCCCTCCTGACACACATGGTGAGTCATTATTAGCTAATATTTTTGCTGTCATAATTGTGTACACAATACTTTCAGATGAGCCGTACTAAAGACTGAATTCGCGACGACGTCGCACTCAAGCAGTTCCTATTTAGACGTGGTACATACACTTAAAATTTATTCTTAATCCACAATAAATCTTAATTCTATACTATTAAAACCCTGTTTTTGATTATGTGTGATTTTTTTCCATCTCCTGCAGCGCGGGAACTGTTTGCCCTAGAGAAAAACGATTACCACCTTTTTACACGAAATTTAATGTTGACTTTTGTGCTGTGAAACATTTTCGCTAGATACCGCGGTTTTCGAGTATATTCGAGAAAAATGTTTCTATTGCCTCGAAGTTGTTGTTTGCATTAGCTCAGTTGTTATTTCTTTACTGCCTTATTATTACATTTTTATCTATTCTGCTCTTAGCGGTCAACAGATCGTGCATAATTGGCGAGTAGTCTGTACTCGGGGCCGGTGTTTCGTGCGCCACCTTATACTCGTATTATTTCACTGCAGTCAGCCACATAACGATACAGTTGGCTAAACAAGAGGTTTCGCAGAATCGCGAATTCTGTAACGAATAAAAACTCCAGGTGGAAGGCAAGTGCCGGTCTTGGTGCCTTCCATCTTCAGTCACATATTCTACTAATTTTCAGTTTTTCACAAGAACGGTGAACGAGTAAAAATGAACGGTTCCCAAAAAAGAGCGATCACCAGCGAACTGATTCCCAAAGACGAACGAGTTTGCCCATCTCTAATGTTCTGCGGTCTAGCAGGATTTATGCCACGCAAAGTCTGCTGGAGTGGCACTGACGTAAATTTGTGGTTGAATAGTGGGGGCTAGCTGCGCACGCCGTCAACCGTGCACGTTGCTTATCAACTCCGAATGTATTCGGCCTGTAAGACAATAACGTCACTCCAGTTGCGCATGCGCTAAAGCAACGTGCACAAGTGTTGTGCTCGCGACCCTGAGTCTAGAGGAGCACTGCAGCATAGTGCGGTGAAGCTGGCGCCGCGTATTTCAGATTAGCGCACGCACGTCACGTATAAGAGCATTCAAAGAAGACTAACCAATGAATTCACAAGAGTGTTCACATGCCCAACAATCTCCTCAGCTGCGTACACCCCATACCAGTTATCACGCCGAAGAAAACTCCTTGGAGTACTGGGAATCGAACAGGGGTTCTCCGCATGGCAGCCAATTGATAGTAGTTGACTGCTTTTATGGAGGAATGCACTCTTTTCCTCGGCTAATCTGGTTATCATAGTCTCCTTACGTGTCCGTCAAGCGTTATTTTCCTTCATCCACTTCGTGGTCCTCTGTCTTTCTTCGGTGCACTATCGATCTAAATTCTCTTCTCAGTAGACTCTTTGATCCGTCCAGTATATCCTGTTTTAATTCTTCGTCACATTCACAGAGGACAGCAGTGTCGTCCGCAAGTCTTATAACTGACACCGTCACAGTTAATCCCACTCCTTAACCTTTCATGTGTTCCTATCTTTGCTTCTTCAATGCACCTGTTGGCGTTTACACCCTTTTTAATCTGTGCTCTACGTTCTTGGTCTCCTTTCTCAGAATAGCATTTCCAACCTATGTCCTCAGTTATTTGCTGGATGTATTCCAATCTCTTTCTTGTTCTACAGTTTTTATCCTCCGCAGCTCCCTCTAGAACCATGGAAATTATTTCCTGACGTCGTAGTAGACGTCGTATCATCCAAACACTTCTCAGTGACTGGAATATTCCTTTCCTCGCCGATTCTCCGTAGAACCTCCTGATTCCCCACGGTATCAGTACACCTAATTTTCAACATTCTTCTGTAGCACCACATCTCAAATGCTTCGATTCTCTTCTTTTCCGGTTTTCTGGCAGTCCATGTTTCACTGCCATAAAATGCTATGCTTACATACAATGTTATATTTCCTCAAATTAAGGCCTATGATTCTAGTAGAATATTTCTGCCCAGGAATGCCCTTTTTGCCTGTGGTAACCTGCTTTTGATGTCCTCTTTGCTCCATCTGCCATGGATTATTTTACTTCCTAAGTAGCAGAAGTCCTTAATTTCATCTACTTCGTGGTCACCAATCCTGACGTTAAGTTTCTCGCTGTTCTCATTTTGGCTACTTCTCATTACTTTCGTCTTTCTTCAGTTTATTCTCAGTCCATTTTCTCTACTCATTAGACTGATCATTCAGTTCAGCACAACCTGTAATTCTTCTTCACTTTTAGTGTTAATACCAATGTCATCAGCGAATCTTTTAATTTATATCCTTTAACCTTGAATCTCGCACTTGAACCTTTCTTTTATTTCCCTGGAGCGTTAACCTTGCTGAGTAACCAGGAAAGTCCTATCTTGACATAGATGTCGTGGTTGATCGTCTGTTTCAGCATTTTGTACACAAGATTGTCCTGCCAGGCCCAGGAAAACCGCTGGCGTGAACGTGTTGGAGTTAAAGCCCTTGCTGACATGTTCTGTGATCCTAAGGAGTTCGGCCAACAGATGGGAAGCGAATCCAAACTGTTCTGGACGGATTGTCCCAGCCACCGCCAGAGGCTGAGAAATGTGATGGAGGATCAAAGATTCCAGAACCTTGGCCATGGTATTCAGAAGGCTAATGGGCTTATTGTTAGCAGGGACCATAGGATCCTTTGAGGGCTTGGTGATGGCAGTTATTTTGGCCTGCTTCCACTGTTGGGGGAAATACACCAGGTGTGAGACAGCGGTTCAGGATGCTGGTAAATAAGACTAGAGGCTTGCGTGGGCGGCTGGTGGAGGTGTTCGCTTAAGATGCCATTCATACTGGGAGCCGACTGCCCACGCTTCCGCCGGAGGATCCCTTTGATTTCTGCCAGGGACGTAAGGTGAGGGGCCGTGATAGGTGGCCTTTGTCCGAAAGTGGTAATGGCCGCTAGAATATCGTGTTCATCTTGGAGTTTATCAGGTTCAAATGGCTCTGAGTACTATGGGACTCAACTGCTGTGGTTACCAGTCCCCTAGAACTTAGAACTACTTAAACCTAACTAACCTAAGGACATCACACACATCCATGCCCGAGGCAGGATTCGAACCTGCTACCGTAGCAGTCGCACGGTTCCGGACTGCGCGCCTAGAACCGCGAGACAACCGCCGCCGGCGGAGTTTATCAGGCGTAGGGTCCTCGATGAGCAATTGGTTTTGTGCCTCAAACGCATCGGCCAGAGTTTCTGTCACACGGAGGGCATCATAAGTTAAGCCCTTCACTGTGCAGATGGGATGGTTGGTAATCACTACGGAGGACCACAGGGCTTGGACAAAAGCCCATTCGGATTCATGTTGGAGGAGGAAGGCGGACATCTTGTTCGCCCATCGTTCCGTTTTCCAATTGACGAGCCAGTGGTAGGATTCGCGCTGGAGACGCTTCATGCGATGCTTATTCCGAGGATCACGAAACTGCTTCCACCGCCTGCAGTTGCGGTTCTTCTGGATCTTGAGTTCGCGCAACAGGGGAGGCAAGTCATCGAGTGTGGTTAGTCCGGAACCGTGAGCCTGCTACGGTCGCAGGTTCGAATCCTGCCTCGGGCATGGATGTGTGAGATGTCCTTAGGTTAGTTAGGTTTAAGTAGTTCTAAGTTCTACGGGACTGATGACCACAGCAGTTGAGTCCCATAGTGCTCAGAGCCATTTGAACCATTTTTCGAGTGTGGTTAAATCCCTTGGGACAATGGAAGTAGAGGCATTCATCGCCTTTTGGAGTTTTGTGGTAAGGTAATCAACAGCACTAACCAGATTGGCAGGCGTTGTCGAGATGTTGCCGAGTGGTGTTATTAAGGATCCTGGAAAATTTGCCCCAGTGTGTCATGATCAAGGCACAACGGACGTCTAAAGACAGAGCGACGTCGGTAAGGTGCAGGAGCACGTGGTCGTGGTGAGAGGGACCAGTTCGTGGAGCGTTTCCTATCAAAACTGCTCCGCAGTGTTCTTGAAAATGGTCACATTCAGAGCGTCCGCCTGGCAGTCAGGGCGGACTGGTAGGTGGGTGGGAATGTGGGGGCCACAGACCGAGAGCGCCAGAGAATCTTCTGGGCACAGGAGGAATCTGCCCATCGGATTAGCTGCTCGAGAATGCTGAGGGGCATTATAAAATACTGCGATGCAAAAATGTCACTGCGAGATAGTGAGAATTAGCCAATCAGTTACCTGTCCTCAACTAACTTTGTGTTCGTGTACGTGGCTGAATACGAGTTGTAAAAATAAAACCATATCGTGACAGCATATGAGAAGATGTATTACCTTTGCCATCAAATATGGTAGCACAATATAGAACATTCAAAAATTATTTCTTGGGCTAGAGCGTCTATTCATGCATATGTACACGAAAATGAAAATGACACCCATCTACGCTATGTGATCAAAAGTATCCGAACACCTGGATGAAAATGAATTACAAGTTCTTGGCGCCCTCCATCGGTAATGTTGGAATTCAAAATGGTATTGGCCCACTCTTAACCTAAATGACAGATTCCACTCTCGCAGGCATACGTTCAAGTCAGGTTCTGGTAATTTTCGTGGGGAATGGCAACCCATTCTTCACGGTGTGCTGAGCTGAGGAGAGGTATCAATATCGGTCGGTGAGGTCTGGCACGATGTCGGCGTTCCAAAGCATCCTAAAGGTGTTCTATAGGATTTAGCTCAGGACGCTGCCCAGGCAATCGCTATCCCCGAATTGCTCTTCAACAATGGGAAGCAAGAAGGTGCTTAACATCAATGTAGAAAAAAAATGGTTCAAATCGCTCTGAGCACTATGGGACTTAACATCTGTGGTCATCAGTCCCCTAGAACTTAGAACTACTTAAAACTAACTTATCTAAGGACGTCACACACATCCATGCCCGAGGCAGGATTCGAACCTGCGACCGAAGCAGTCTTGCGGTTCCGGACTGAGCGACTACAACCGCTAGACCACCGCGGCTGGCATCAATGTAGACATGTGCTGTGGTAGTGCCACGCAAAACAACAAGGGGTGCAAGCCCCTTCATGAGAAACACGACCACACCATAAGACCACCGCCTCCGAATTTTACTGTTGGCACTACACACGCTGACAGATGATGTTCACCGGCCATTCGCCATACTCACACCCTACCATCAGATCAACACATTCTATACCGTGATTAATCACTCCACACAACGGTTATCCACTGTTCAATCGTCTAATGTTTACGCTCCTTACACCAAGCGAGGCGTCGTTTGGCATTTACCAGCGTGATGTGCGGCTTATGAGCAAGCGCTCGATCACGAAATTCAAGTTTTCTCACCTCTCACCTCTCTCCTAACTGCCACAATACTTGCAGTGGATCCTGATGCAGTTTTGAATTCGTGCGTGATGGTCTGGACAGATGTCTGCCTATTAGACATTACGACCCTCTTCAACTGTTGCCCGTTAGCTTTTGTGTTGTACGTGTCCCTTCACGTTTCCACTTCACTACCACATCGGAAACAGCGGGTAGGGATGTTTAGGAGTGTGGTAATTTCGCGTACAGACGTATGACACAACTGGCACCCAATCACCTGATCACGTTCGGAGTCCCTGAGTTCGGCAAAGCGCTCCATTCTGCTCTCTCATGATGTGTAATGACTACAGAGGTCGCTGATATGGAGTAACTGGCAGTGGGTGGCAGCACATTGCACCTAACATGAAATACGTATGTTTTTGGGGTTGTCCGGACACTTTTGATCACATTGTGTATGTTGAAGTACCACATTACAACGTGATAAAAGCTAAAATGACCTGTCGTGAATATTAATAGCTTCTTAATTTCGACGAAATTTTACTGCCCTGGTGAGACCAAAGTTTTGATCTTAAACGAATTCTGTAATGTAATTGGAATCTTTCTGTACCTCCTCGTCGCCTTGTGATTCTTGTACAGAGTATATCCCATTACTGGTTGAAATTTATCGCAGAACTCAAGTAGTCTTTCTTTCTTATTCCTAGTACGGAGCTCATACTTGCCCGTAACTCTCTCTTATCTTCCTTCTCCTATAGCCCCATTCCAATCCCCCACGACTATTAGACTGTCATTTACCTATACGTACTGAATTATCCGTTCAGTATCCTCATATACTCTCTATCTTTCGATCTTCTTCTTGCGACGTTGATACGTGTACCTGACTCTGATAAGAACATCTGTATCACTCAATTATTCACAATAACCCACTTTCTTCCCTACCTTTCTATACGTAACGAATCCTACAGTTACATCGCTTTCTGCTGATATTACCGTATTGTCTTCTTCCCGTTTCATTTCACTTCCCTATCTGTCTGTGGTGGTTCATGGTGTGGGTTCCTGTAGTCATGAGTGGCCAAGTAAGTGGTCCCGACAGTCGGGATACCAGTTACTTTGGAATAAGGCAGGGCATCTCTGACATATTCTGAGTCGTGGTCACCTTTGTGCTCATACGGCAAAGACTACCAAATCCACCGGTTAGTCCCTCAACCGTTAGGTGCTTTAAATATGATGCTGGCAACAATCAGAGCAAAATGCCTAGGACCTTTGGGGATGACGGTGTCCCACCTCTAACTGACAAACCAGGGACTCCTAAGATACGACTTGGCAAACAGATGGTAATAAGATGGGGAGCTATTAATATCAGTGGGGGCTACTATGGGAAGAAGGTAGAGTTGGCAGAGGCTGCAAGTAAGATGGGACAGGACGTTTTAGCTGTTAGTGACATTCGGGTAAGAAAGAAGAGGAAGTGGGAGAATACAAGGTCTACCTGTCAGGAGTCAAAGCAGGAATAGCACAATGGGGTGTAGGGCTTTACATCAGGAAAGAAATGGAACCCAGCGTAGTTGCAATAAGGTATGTAAAGGAACGACTGATGTGGATAGATTTGACAGTGTCTAGCAAGAAAATTAGGATTGTGTCAGTATATTCGCAGTGTGAAGGGACAGATCAAGATAAGATGGATAGTTTTTATAAGGCACTCAGTGATGTAGTTGTTAGAGTAAAGGACAAGGACAGTGTTCTGCTCATGGGTTATTTTAATGCCAGGATTGGATATCTCACATTGGGGTATGAAAAGGTTATGGGTAAATTTGGAGAGGATATGGAGGCCAACAGGAACGCGAGACAACTCTGATTTCTGTGCCAGTATGGGCTTAGTAATCACAAACTCCTTTTTTAAACATAAGAACATTCACCGGTATACTTGGGAAGGCAGGGGAACCAGATCTGTCATTGACTATATAATAACAGATCAGGAATTCAGGAAGGCTGTGAGGGACACACGTGTATTCAGGTGATTCTTTGATGACACTGATCATTATTTAATCTGCAGTGAAATTGGGATTGTGAGACCGAAAGTGCAGGTGGTCAGGTCCATATGTAGGAAGATAAGAGTGGAGAAACTTCAGGATAAGGAAATCAGGCACAAGTACATAACAGCGATCTCAGAAAGGTACCAGTTAGTTGAATGTAGTCAATTACAGTCATTTGAAAAGGAATGGACAAGGTACAGGGACACAGTACTAGAAGCGGCTAAAGAATGTCTTGGAACAGTAGTGTTTAAAAGCAGGAAGAAGCAAACAGCTTGGTGGAATGACACAGTCAAGGGAGCTTGTAAAAGGAAAAAGAAGGCGTATCTTAAATGGCTACATACTAGAACTCAGGTAGACAGAGAAAGTTATGTTGAAGAAAGAAATAAAGCCAAACAGATAATTGCAGCATCCAAGAAGAAATCTTGGGAAGACTTTCGAAACACGTTGGGGACTATGGGTCAAGGTGCTGGAAAACCATTCTGGAGTGTAATTAGCAGTCTTCGAAAGGGAGGTAAGAAGGAAATGACAAGTATTTTGGACAGGTCAGGAAAACTGCTGGTGAATCCTGTGTATGCCTTGGGCAGATGGAGGGAATATTTTGAAGAGTTGCTCAATGTAGGTGAAAATACGATCAGTAATGTTTCAGATTTCGAGGTAGAATGGGATAGGAATGATGACGGAAATAGGAGCACATTTGAGGAAGTGGAGAAAATGGTCAATAGATTGCAGTGCAATAAAGCAGCTGGGGTAGATGAAATTAAGTCGGAACTCATCAAATACAGTGGAATGTCAGGTCTTAAATGGCTACACAGGATAATTGAAATGGCCTGGGAGTCGGGACAGGTTCCATCAGACTGGACAAAAGCAGTAATCACACCTATCTTTAAACATTGAAAAGATTGTAACAACTACAGAGGTATCTCTTTAATCAGCGTTGAGGGTAAAAGCTTCTCAGGTATTGTTGAAAGGAAAGTGCGAGTATTAGTTGAGGACCAATTGGATGAAAATCAGTGTGGGTTTAGGCCTCTTAGAGGTTGTCAGGACCAGATCTTTAGCTTACGGGAAATAATGGAGAAGTGTTACGAGTGGAACAGGGAATTGTATCTATGCTTTATAGAACTAGAAAAGGCATATGACCACGTCCCTAGGAGTAAGTTATTGTCTGTTCTACGAGATTATGGAATAGGAGGCAAACTTTTGCAAGCAATTAAAGGTCTTTACATGGATAGTCAGGCAGCAGTTATAGTTGACGGTAAATTGAGTTCATGGTTCAGAGTAGTTTCAGGGGTAAGACAAGGCTGCAACCTGTGTCCACTGTTGTTCATATTATTTATGGATCATACGTTGAAAACAATAGACTGGCCAGGTGAGATAAAAAGATGTGAACACAAAATAAGCAGTCTCGCATATGCGGATGACTTAGTTGTGATGGCAGATTTGATTGAAAGTTTGCAAAGTAATATTTCAGAGCTAGATCAGAAATGTAAGGACTATGGTATGAAGATTAGCATCTCCAAAACGTAAGTAATGTCAGTGGGAAAGAAATATAAACGGATTGAGTGCCAAATAGGAGGAACAAAGTTAGAACAGGTGGACGGTTTCAAGTAATTAGGATGCATATTCTCAGAGGATGGCAACATAGTGAAAGAACTGGAAGCGAGTTGTAGCAAAGCTAATGTAGAGAGCGCTCAGCTACGATATACTCACTTCTGCAAGAAGGAAGTCAGTACCAAGACTAAGTTATCTGTGTACCGCTCAATCTTTCGACCAATTTTGTTGTATGGGAGCGAAAGCTGGGTGGATTCAGGGTACCTTATCAACAAGCTTGAGGTTACGGATATGAAAGTAGCTAGAATGATTGCAGGTACTAGTAGATGGGAACAATGGCAGGAGGGTGTCCACAACGAGGAAATCAAAGAAAAACTGGGAATGAACTCTATAGATGTAGCAGGGCGAACAGGCTTAGATGGTGGAGTCATGTTACACGCATGCGAGAAGCAAGGTTACCCAAGAGACTCATGGGTTCAGCAGTAGAGGGTAGGAGGAGTCGGGGCAGACCAAGGAGAAGGTACCTGGATTCGGTTAAGAATGATTTTGAAGTAATAGGTTTAACATCAGAAGAGGCACAAATGTTAGCACTGAATAGGGGATCGTGGAGGAATTTTATAACGGGGCTACGCTCCAGACTGAATGCTGAAAGGCATAATCAGTCTTAAATGATGATGATGATGATCTGTCTGTGAACGAATATCGAGATTTGCAGAGCATCGCTGGCTCCTCTTTGTTCAAGGAATAAGCCTGGGATCTGTGTCATCTGAACGTCGAATAGACGCCTGCGAAGTGTCAGTAGAGTCTCTAAAGAATCAAACGGACAGTACTCGCAAGAGATTCGTGTCGGAAGCAAGTCCTGCAGCTAGCACAGTACGCAGATTCATCAAAATTAGTGAGGTGTGAGAAAAAGAAAGAGGCCAGAAAGGAAATGGAGAGGAGAAGAGATTAAAACAGCAAATGAGCAGCAGATGGACGGCGGAGCCGCGAGAGGGAAATGGCCCGCAGAGGCATCTACATCTACATGACTACCCTACAATTCAATTTAAGTGCTTGCCAGAGGGTTCATCGAACCACAATCGTACTATCTCTCTAGTATTCCACTCCCGAACAGCTCGCGGGAAAAACGAACACCTAAACCTTTCTGTTCGAGCTCTGATTTCTCTTATTTTATTTTGGTGATCATTCCTACCTATGTAGGTTGGGCTCAACAAAAGATTTTCGCATTCGGAAGAGAAAGTTGGTGACAAATTTCGTAAAAAGGTCTCGCCGCGACGAAAAACGTCTTTGCTGTAATGACTTCCATCCCAACTCGTGTATCATATCTGCCACACTCTCTCCCAAATTACGTGATAATACAAAACGAGCTGCCCTTTTTTTGCACCCTTTCGATGTCCTCCGTCAATCCCACCTGGTAAGGATCCCACACAGCGCAGCAATATTCTAACAGAGGACAAACGAGTGTAGTGTAAGCTGTCTCTTTA
This sequence comes from Schistocerca gregaria, assembly GCF_023897955.1. Lineage (NCBI taxonomy): Eukaryota > Metazoa > Arthropoda > Insecta > Orthoptera > Acrididae > Schistocerca > Schistocerca gregaria. The sequence continues at coordinate 32,607,990 of NC_064928.1, forward strand.
GTGGACTTATTGCATCTTCTAAGTGTCCTGCCAATGAAACGCAACCTTTGGCTCGCCTTCCCCACAATATTATCTATGTGGTCCTTCCAACTGAAGTTGTTCGTAATTTTAACACCCAGGTACTTAGTTGAATTGACAGCCTTGAGAATTGTACTATTTATCGAGTAATCGAATTCCAACGGATTTCTTTTGGAACTCACGTGGATCATATCACTTTTCGTTATTTAGCGTCAACTGGCACCTGACACACCATACAGCAATCTTTTCTAAATCGCTTTGCAACTGATACTGGTCTTCAGATGACCTTACTAGACGGTAAGTTACAGGATCATCTACGAACAATCTAAGAGAACTGCTCAGATTGTCACCCAGGTCATTTATATAGATCAGGAACAGCACAGGTCCCAGGACGCTTCCCTGGGGAACACCTGATATCACTTCAGTTTTACTCGATGATTTGCCGTTTATTACTACGAACTGCGACCTTCCTGACAGGAAATCACGAATCCAGTCGCACAACTGAGACGATACCCCATAGCTCCGCAGCTTGATTAGAAGTCGCTTGTGAGGAACGGTGTCAAAAGCTTTCCGGAAATCTAGAAATACGGAATCAACTTGAGATCCCCTGTCGATAGCGGCCATTACTTCCTGCGAATAAAGAGCTAGCTGCGTTGCACAAGAGCGATGTTTTCTGAAGCCATGCTGATTACGTGTCAATAGATCGTTCCCTTCGAGGTGATTCATAATGTTTGAATACAGTATATGCTCCAAAACCCTACTGCAAACCGACGTCAATGATATAGGTCTGTAGTTAAATGGATTACTCCTACTACCCTTGTTAAACACTGGTGCGACCTGCGCAATTTTCCAATCTGTAGGTACAGATCTATCGGTGAGCGAGCGGTTGTATGTGAGTGCTAAGTAGGGAGCTATTGTATCAGTGTAATCTGAAAGGAACCTAATCGGTATACAATCTGGACCTGAAGACTTGCCCGTATCAAGCGATTTGAGTTGCTTCGCAACCCCTAAGGTATCTACTTCTAAGAAACTCATGCTAGCAGATGTTCGTGTTTCAAATTCTGGAATATTCCATTCGTCTTCCCTGGTGAAGGAATTTCGGAAAACTGCGTTCAATAACTCCGCTTTAGCGGCACAGTCGTCGATAACAGTACCATCGGCACTGCGCAGTGAAGGTATTGACTGCGTCTTGCCGCTTGTGTACTTTACATACGACCAGAATTTCTTCGGATTTTCTACCAAATTTCGAGACAATGTTTCGTTGTGGAACCTATTAAAGGCATCTCGCATCGAAGTACGTGCCAAATTTCGCGCGTCTGTAAATTTTAGCCCATCTTCGGGATTTCGCGTTCTTCTGAACTTCGCATGCTTTTTCCGTTGCCTCTGCAACAGCGTTCGGACCTTTTTTGTGTACCACGGGGGATCCGTTCCATCTCTTACCAATTTATGAGGTATGAATCTCTCAATTGCTGTTGCTACTATATCTTTGAATTTGAGCCACATCTCGTCTACATTTGCATAGTCAGTTCGGAAGGAATGGAAATTGTCTTTTAGGAAGGCTTCTAGTGACACTTTATCCGCTTTTTTAAATAAAATTATTTTGCGTCTGTTTATGATGGATTTGGAAGAAACTGTATTGAACCTAGCTACAACGACCTTGTGAGCAATTTGTTAGCAATTTGTCTGTCCCCTCCCACTGGCCGGGCCTGTGCGAGAGTCACTCCTGAGGTGGGCCCCAGTTTGGCAGCGGACTGGATTGGTGCGTAGGGATGGGGGAGGGAGGAGGTTCTGTGTGTGTGTGCGTGTCTGACGGCGGCCGACCGCGCTTACGTAGTCCGCGGCAGGCAGGCCGCTGTTCCGTGGTTAACGCGCTTCGCTAGGCGTCCCGCCTCAAGGAGCGCAGTTGTGTTCGAGCGCCGCAGCAGTACGCCGCTCGTGCCTTGAGATCTCAGCGATACGAAGCCTAGAGAGAGTGGAAGGGTGACATTCGTAATGACTCACATTGCGTTTGCCAGTTAAATTAACCTTTGTTTCGGTAAATGTCTTTTGCTGCAGTCGTGGCCGTGCTTCTCCACCTGCTTGTTCACTCTATTCTACTGTAATCAACACTCACGGTAAATATCGTTGTCAGTATCATGCGTCATCAGTATCACGTCCAGTATTAGAATCATGATCATCACCATCATGATTGTGATCTTGATCATCACCATCATAATCGTGAGCATGATCATCATCATCATCATCATCAACAACAACAAGAGTGTCTATGCAGACTGAAGCGACGAATTAAAATTTGTACCAAGGCCAGGCTCGGGACCAGGATGTGCTGCTCAGTAACCGCTGCGCCCCCATGCCACAGCGGCTCTGCGCAACACACGCTATCCTGGCACGCCTCCCTCCTCAGTCCAAACCCCCACTCACGCCTCAGCCTATTTAGTGTGCCCCCAAAACTGGAACAGCATTGCAGAGGGTCTCCAACTGTATTGGAACAGCACTTCAGCATCGAACGAAACGGGGGATCCCGCCTGAAACTGTGGCAAATATGCTTTAATTAAATGAAACTATATGGTTCCCTAGACCTTTTCAAGTATCAGACAGATTATGATGTACATATGCAGACTGTGGTGAAGTTACGAATGAAGATTCTTACCAAGGCTGCTTCAGTCTGCGTATACGAGGCCTGTCTAAAAACTATCAAAATACCTGACGGGTTTGGGATCCTAATCCCCTTCGATGTAGGCCCCTTGTACTTGCACACACTTAGCCCACCGATTCTTCCACTGCTGGAAACACCTCTGGAAGTCTTCTTTTGGAATGATGTTGAGTTCCGTCGTCGCGTTCCCCATTAGCTCTTCTCTACTCTCAAACCGGGATCCTTTCAGTAGCGTCTTCAATTTTGGAAACAGCCATGTCTGGAGAGTAGGGACGTTGGCGAACGACTGTAATTCCATGTTTGGCGAAGAATTTTGTATTAAGTGGGATGAATGTGCGGGGTCGTTGTCGTGATGCAGCTGTCAGTTTTTCGCCGTCCACATGCCTGGTCTTTTCCGCCGAACTACGTCACGGAGAACATCTTGATAGTAGTCCTTTGTCAGTGTTTGTCCTTCCGGTGCTTATTCGTGATGCACAATTCAACAACAGCTGCACTCGGAGCAGTTTGGGGCCTGCCAGGACGGCGGTCACTCTCTGCTGATGTGCGGCCACTTTTGAATCGGTTGAACCACTTCTTGATTTGTGTTACACTCACCGCATCTTCTCCAAACACCTGCTGAATCTTACGAATTGTTTTCGCTTTCAGAATCACCAAGCGTTTGACAACATTTGATGCAGTATCTTTGCTCAACACGTTCAGTCATCTTGAGAGAATCGGTAATCCCAGGGACAAGTTGTGCAGCGACCGACAGGCAGCGACTGACCCGCTGGAAGGAGGGGACAAAATTCACGCATGCGCATAAAGGTCTCTTTTCGTTTACTGTGTACAGTGGCGCCGCGCTGTCGTCTCTATTCTGCGCGGGAAAATCAAAGGTCGAATACTTTTTGGACAGACCTCGTATACATCATAGCTTGAAAAGACCTCTGAAACCTTTTACACTACTGTCCAAAATTAAAGTAACAAACTGTGTTTATTCACCACAAAATAGTGAAAACAGGTGATAGTAAAGTAGAAACAATGCAAAGAACACAGAATGTAAACAAGTTTCTATTTTTCCAACTTAACAGATATGCACATACATTGCGACAACTGGTTAATGCGCTCATTGTGGGGTGTGGCTACCTCTGGCAGCAATACAGGCCTGTCGGATGAAAATGGGCCACATTGAAAGAAAAGTAAGAAAACTGTTCATTATTTCAAAATTAATCGTTATAACGGTTAATACGCCACTATGAGACAAAACGGTCAATGCCTTCATCGAGAAACGTTTTCGGTTGCCTATGGAACCGTTATCGTACCAAGGCCTTTACGTCCGAAGCAAATCACCGACCACATATGTCTTTCTTCAGGGTTCCAAAAACATGAAAATACATCATAACTATGGAACATGAGTGCGGGCTTCACAGCTAAACTTCATTGAAGCGCGTTATCCAATCGAAACGCCGAGCAATGTTCATGAAAGGCATCCTTCTGTTGCAGGATAATACCCGCCGATATGTTACCGAGGTTGTTTCGAGGATCTTTCAGAAGGGGGACACCGGTTCATTGGCTTTTCCCAAGCTGGTACTGTGGTGTTGCACACACATACGTGGCAGCCAACTCAGGGTGAAAACTCTGTAAGATTGTCGCCCAGTTATTTGAACACTGTTCGCCCGTGCTGCGATGGACGGACGCTCTGCGTAATAGTGTTGCAATATTTATCACGTTTTCGGCTCAGACGTGATAGGGTTTCTCCCTCTGCCTTCTCTCGTCATCAGCAACACTTAACGTTCACTAATACTCGACTCACACACCACTCACCTACAATCAGCAAGCGTAGCTATGACGGAAGACCCACAGTTTGGGTAGAAAATTGGCCATTGTTCGGGATGATAGAAACATTTCCACTCTCGCAAGCAAACCTACGACCTCTCGCGATCTCCTAGGCAGTAGTAACACACATTTAATTACTACAAATGCTTCTGGTCCCTCCTTCAGGGATACGGCTTTTATTTTTTATTTTTTGGTTTCCGGAACTCAGTCGGTAAAAACAGAACTCTCGTAGGACCACGTCGTCGTTGCCTGTCTGTCCGACTCAGGAAAGCGTAGAAGTATCAAGTTGAAAAGTGCCATATACGAAGCTCTGAGGTCCCTTGGCAATGTAAAAAACTTAAGCTTCTACGTATATTTTACCAACAGATACGGCAATTTATGTCACATTCTTTGATACTCGCAAACTCACTCATCAAAACCTATAGGGTACTTAACGTTGACCTAGAATCATGACATTTGGCAGGAAGCTAGGTTCCACGATACAAGGAAAGGAAAAAAATTAAAAAACTGTCAGTTTGTAATTATATGACACGAAAAAGTTTTTCTTGGCTATTGTAATCCGACTGCCCGTGTGTCCGTGTGTTCCGAGCCCATTTTCTTCTGAACAGGTAGACGCATGCAGCTGACGCCACGTTTACATGCGCGCGCCCTGAGGCTAGCCGCCGTGCGGCAGGAACCAGAGGCAAGCGTGTAGGCCAGTAGTTTTGTTAATAGTCGTAGTGCTGGTGGCGTTTAGGCATTACGTACGTCACTACACGAAATTCGAATAGTATGCAGTGAAAAACAGGGGGCGCTATGAGTTTGCCTTTGGTGCCTGCAAGGTTCTATATTACTATGTATCAGATGTCGCTAACATATTGAATTCTTTCTTACACTTCGGACTTGGGACGAAGTCTGTATCTGTCTCTAATCTTGAGAAAGTTGATAGTATGTATCACACTCACTTCCGCCTGTGCCCATAACGATGCAGCTGTTCTGAGTTACTCATATCATCCATTATGTCCGATGAATGGTTAAAGATACCGAAACTAGTTTTTGGCAAACGGCAGAACACAAAGATAAGAGTATTTTGAAATGTTGTTAATACGAGAAACTGTCATATATAGTACATCAGAAATAAGAACATTGTTTTTACAAGGAATATTTTTTTCGTTCATTGTAAATACCTACATCATTTTATATAAAAATGACAAATATAACCATTATTTTTGCGAAAATTGCATGTAGTTTTGTTTCTAATTACATGTCAAACGCAAAATTCGAGAGTTCATTGGAAAGACAAAATCTTTATTATCGATATTCTATAAAAGATCGTTACTAAATTTATAATCTATCTTTATCAACAATCTTTTATATAATATGGATAATTAAGAATTTATATTTTTAACTGAAATTGGAATTATGTGTGTGATATGTAGTTGGAAGCAACATGATGTGCATTTCTCATGAAAATAACAATTAGATACTTGTTAAGCGGCATAGATTTGACGAATGTCATATAAAAGGATGCACGGATTCGAAATAAACGTCCTGCAAAATGTTCACCTATAAGCTTTACGCTACATTCTTACTGCATGCTTCTATAGAACACTATGTCCCTGGAAACTGTTGCAGCCTTGTGTGACAGTAATGCAGAGGTGCCAACAGACATTCGAAGTGGACGGGGGTGTTTGCTGATCTGCTGAGTGAGACGGGGCCCGGAGTGCGCAGTGTGCGCTTGAGGCAGGCGGCGGTCCGGCTGCCCACTGACCCGGTCGACACCTCGATGCGCGTACTGGGCCTCAGTTCAGCGTCGCTGCCTGAGGCCGGGAAAACTTGTCGAGGCTCCGCGACTCCATCTTCGTAAGCTTCTCCCCCCCCCCCCCCTTTGGGACTGCATAATTAAGAGCTGCAGTGTTCTTATACAGGATGTCCCAAAAGGTTGAAAGAAACGTGCGCAGAAACTGCGTTTAATTGAATTTCCCGCAAACAATCTGAACTACCTATTGCAGATTCAGATCTTGAATCGGCGTAGCTACCCCACTCCTGCACATGAACTTATTTATGCAAATTAATTTTTATGAATGCGATTTTAATGAATCTAGACTGCATCTAACTGTAAATTTGAGTACATAAAAGAATAATTCAAGAAAATACAATGACTAAGTGTTACGGACCTCCCCCCATGAACCATGGACCTTGCCGTTGGTGGGGAGGCTTGCGTGCCTCAGCGATACAGATGGCCTTACCGTAGGTGCAACCACAACGGAGGGGTATCTGTTGAGAGGCCAGACAAACGTGTGGTTCCTGAAGAGGGGCAGCAGCCTTTTCAGTAGTTGCAGGGGCAACAGTCTGGATGATTGACTGATCTGGCCTTGCAACATTAACCAAAACGGCTTTGCTGTGCTGGTACTGCGAACGGCTGAAAGCAAGGGGAAACTACAGCCGTAATTTTTCCCGAGGACATGCAGCTTTACTGTATGATTAAATGATGATGGCATCCTCTTGGGTAAAATATTCCGGAGGTAAAATAGTCCCCCATTCGGATCTCCGGGCGGGGACTACTCAGGAGGATGTCGTTATCAGGAGAAAGAAAACTGGCGTTCTACGGATCGGAGCGTGGAATGTCAGATCCCTTAATCGGGCAGGTAGGTTAGAAAATTTAAAAAGGGAAATGGATAGGTTAAAGTTAGATATAGTGGGAATTAGTGAAGTTCGGTGGCAGGAGGAACAAGACTTCTGGTCAGGTGACTACAGGGTTATAAACACTAAATCAAATAGGGGTAATGCAGGAGTAGGTTTAATAATGAATAGGAAAATAGGAATCCGGGTAAGCTACTACAAACAGCATAGTGAACGCATTATTGTGGCCAAGATAGATACGAAGCCCACACCTACTACAGTAGTACAAGTTTATATGCCAACTAGCTCTGCAGATGATGAAGAAATTGAAGAAATGTACGATGAAATAAAAGAAATTATTCAGATAGTGAAGGGAGACGAAAATTTAATAGTAATGGGTGACTGGAATTCGAGTGTAGGAAAAGGGAGAGAAGGAAACATAGTAGGTGAATATGGATTGGGGCTAAGAAATGAAAGAGGAAGCCGCCTAGTAGAATTTTGCACAGAGCACAACTTAATCATAGCTAACACTTGGTTTAAGAATCACGAAAGAAGGTTGTATACGTGGAAGAACCCTGGAGATACTAAAAGGTATCAGATAGATTATATAATGGTAAGACAGAGATTTAGGAACCAGGTTTTAAGTTGTAAGACATTTCCAGGGGCAGATGTGGACTCTGACCACAATCTATTGGTTATGACCTGTAGATTAAAACTGAAGAAACTGCAAAAATGTGGGAAATTAAGGAGATGGGACCTGGATAAACTGAAAGAACCAGAGGTTGTACAGAGTTTCAGAGAGAGCATAAGGGAACAATCGACAGGAATAGGGGAAAGAAATACAGTAGAAGAAGAATGGGTAGCTCTGAGGGATGTAGTAGTGAAGGCAGCAGAGGATAAAGTAGGTACAAAGACGAGGGCTGCTAGAAATCCTTGGGTAACAGAAGAAATATTGAATTTAATTGATGAAAGGAGAAAATATAAAAATGCAGTAAATGAAGCAGGCAAAAAGGAATACAAACGTCTCAAAAATGAGATCGACAGGAAGTGCAAAATGGCTAAACAGGGATGGCTAGAGGACAAATGTAAGGATGTAGAAGCTTATCTCACTAGGGGTAAGATAGATATTGCCTACAGGAAAATTAAAGAGAACTTTGGAGAGAAGAGAACCACGTGTATGAATATCAAGAGCTCAGATGGCAGCCCAGTTCTAAGCAAAGAAGGGAAGGCAGAAAGGTGGAAGGAGTATATAGAAGGTTTATACAAGAGCGATGTACTTGAGGACAATATTATGGAAATAGAAGAGGATGTAGATGAAGACGAAATGGGAGATACGATACTGCGTGAAGAGTTTGACAGAGCACTGAAAGACCTGAGTCGAAACAAGGCCCCCGGAGTAGACAACATTCCATTAGAACTACTGACGGCCTTGGGAGAGCCAGTAATGACAAAACTCTACCAGCTGGTGAGCAAGATGTATGAGACAGGCGAAATACCCTCAGACTTCAAGAAGAATATAATAATTCCAATCCCAAAGAAAGCAGGTGCTGACAGATGTGAAAATTACCGAACTATCAGTTTAATAAGCCACGGCTGCAAAATACTAACGCGAATTCTTTACAGACGAATGGAAAAACTGATAGATGCAGACCTCGGGGAAGATCAGTTTGGATTCCATAGAAATGTTGGAACACGTGAGGCAATACTGACCTTACGACTTATCTTAGAAGAAAGATTAAGAAAAGGCAAACCTACGTTTCTAGCATTTGTAGACTTAGAGAAAGCTTTTGACAATGTTGATTGGAATACTCTTTTTCAAATTCTAAAGGTGGCAGGGGTAAAATACAGGGAGCGAAAGGCTATTTATAATTTGTACAGAAACCAGATGGCAGTAATAAGAGTCGAGGGGCATGAAAGGGAAGCAGTGCTTGGGAAAGGAGTGAGACAGGGTTGTAGCCTCTCCCCGATGTTATTCAATCTGTATATTGAGCAAGCAGTAAAGGAAACAAAAGAAAAATTTGGAGTAGGTATTAAAATTCATGGAGACGAAGTAAAAACTTTGAGGTTCGCCGATGACATTGTAATTCTGTCAGAGACGGCAAAGGACTTGGAAGAGCAGTTGAACGGAATGGACAGTGTCTTGAAAGGAGGATATAAGATGAACATTAACAAAAGCAAAACGAAGATAATGGAATGTAGTCAAATTAAATCGGGTGATGCTGAGGGAATTAGATTAGGAAATGAGACACTTAAAGTAGTAAAGGAGTTTTACTATTTAGGAAGTAAAATAACTGATGATGGTCGAAGTAGAGAAGATATAAAATGTAGACTGGCAATGGCAAGGAAAGCGTTTCTGAAGAAGAGAAATTTGTTAACATCGAATATAGATTTATGTATCAGGAAGTCGTTTCTGAAAGTATTTGTTTGGAGTGTAGCCATGTATGGAAGTGAAACATGGACGATAACTAGTTTGGACAAGAAGAGAATAGAAGCTTTCGAAATGTGGTGCTACAGAAGAATACTGAAGATAAGGTGGATAGATCACGTAACTAATGAGGAGGTATTGAATAGGATTGGGGAGAAGAGAAGTTTGTGGCACAACTTGACTAGAAGAAGGGATCGGTTGGTAGGACATGTTTTGAGGCATCAAGGGATCACAAATTTAGCATTGGAGGGCAGCGTGGAGGGTAAAAATCGTAGAGGGAGACCGAGAGATGAGTACACCAAGCAGATTCAGAAGGATGTAGGTTGCAGTAGGTACTGGGAGATGAAGCAGCTTGCACAGGATAGAGTAGCATGGAGAGCTGCATCTAACCAGTCTCAGGACTGAAGACAACAACAACAACAACAGTGTTACGGAGCCGTGCTCTGGCTGCTGTCGTAGGTTTCCGTCCTCTGTGGGAGGCCAGACTGTATCGTTTAGTTGACACGGTTGCGCTTGTTTGTCTTCTTTTTGTGTTGACTGGCGCCACTCGGTTTCGCAAGCGTTGCCTGTCCGCTAGTGGCAGCAGCGGTGTCATCGACATGTAGTAACTGTGGCCCTATCTTTGGGGTGACGCCGTCGTTCTTCCGCGTCGTGTGAGTGAGCAGTTCGGTTGGGGACGCAGGAGGAGCTACCTGTAAGTCCGCACAGAGCGACAACCCGCCGGGACCGCTGGCGGCGTGCGAGCACTGCTGGGTCGCGAGGGTGCACGACCTCGTCGGAACCGGACCCTGCAAGTCTTCAGTTGAGTGTGTTTCAATTGGAGCAGACAAACCTCCACCATTGTGAAGTCTCGCGAGTCTCCAGTGACTCGGGTTCGTGTTCCTGCTCGTAGTGTGGCCGAGGCAAAGAGCGGCGAGAGGAGTACCTGGGGAAGGCGGATCTGATTTGCTTTCCTGCGCCAATTGCCATTTGCTGCCTTGACAGTGTTACAACTGCTAAGTTCAACCGGCGGTACTTTCGTGCCTGGTGGTCTCTAACGCCCTAGTTACCTGCCCTCGGGGTTAATGTATGTAACGGCAGTGTACGTTTCCTCGCGTTGCCACCGCTGTCCGGTGGGGCGTGTAAGCTTGACAGTTTTCTTCATTGTATGTTGGTTGGCGATTCTTCTACCTTGGTGATAGTGATTCCTTTCTTGTTCAGGGCGCTCTAAGCACTGTATTCTGCAGGTGGAGTCCAGACCGCCGGTTCCGGCTTTGCTGGTTTTTTTTTTTTTTTTTTTTTTTTTTTTTTTTTTTTTTTTTTTTTTTTTTTTTTTTTTTTACGTCTTTGCATTTGGTTTACTGGACGTCAGGTACCCTCACCAAGATTGTTATTAGTCACTCGTTGCACTGCCAATAGTCTGAGTTACCATCCTGTGGTGTCAATGCAACTCTTGGCTGTGTTTCTCATTGCTCGCGAAAGTGTTTTTGGCCTGACCTACTCAGAGGCCGATTCCTGGGTGGCGTGTGACTAGCCCTTGTGTTTTTTTAATTGTGTTATTATTTTATTATTGTATTACCAAGCTACCATCATTTGTCTCACCTGTTTGGTGGTCAGTTGCTTCTCCTTTTGAATTAACCTTTGTTATTGTATTTGCTGTTTTACTGTATGTTGTTAAATTTTTTAATAATTGCCGTTCTTGGCGTTAAAGGTCTTCAGCTGTGACTGTGGTTACTTGCCTTAAATTTCTAATTGCGACCACATTGGCTTGTTTTCTAAACGTTATTTGCTGTGTATATATTTTATGTATGTCTGTTAAAAAAAAAATTAAAATTGCCTTTCATCGCGTTTAAGGCCTTCGGCCGTGAAACAATTCTTATTTTATTGTCATTAAGACCTTCAGCCGTGAGCATGGTTACTTGTTTTAAAATCCTAATTCGGTAATTCTATTTTAGCAGTGAGCTTTAAGATCTCTGGTGATTTGTTTTTATATTTTAATAACTGTTGTTGTAAGTTACAACAAGTTTAAACAATTCTTAATGTATTCCGATTAAAGCCTTCAGCCATGAAACCATTCTTAAATTATTGCCATTGTTGTTGTTGTTGATTTAGAATAAATTGTGTGAGATTAAAAGAAAAGCCAGCCAACAGTAACTGATTACGGCCCCGTCCACAATCGTAACCGAATCCCGCCTTCCCTGACTACCAGCTTTCAGTTACGTAATTTAAATGTACCGTAATACAAATGCGCATCTGTTGAATTTACATGAAATTTCACTAATTGAAAACTGTTCGTAATATTCTATCACAAGTGTTCATTTAGGCCCTAGAATAAATTCTTAGCCGCGCGGGATTAGCCGAGCGGTCTAGGGCGCTGCAGTCGTTGACCGAGCGGCTGATCCCGGTGGAGGTTCGAGTCCTCCCTCGGGCATGGGTGTGTGTGTTTGTCATTAGGATAATTTAGGCTAAGTAGTGTGTAAGCTTAGGGACTGATGACCTCAGCAGTTAAGTCCCATAAGATTTCACACACATTTGAACCTTTTTTGAACAATAAATTCTTAACTTGCAACGAAATACTTAATTCTGCTCTGGCTACACTTGCAATGGTCAGAAATAATTGATTTTACGACAGTTTGCCTTCCTAATCTGATTTTATTTAAGATGCTGTTTTAGCAGATTAGTTTTTTATTGTCTTTCACGCAAAACTGAAATTTTACCGAACACGTTTCTTTGAAGTGGGAATCTTCTTTGTGATATATAGGTATTTATAAATGACAAAAGGAAGAGCTTTGAAATTCAGTCTTTTTAATGACAGAAAAATGAAGTTCTGCTAATACGAACAATCAGCACTCTCCCTTTCCCCACATCTCATACTTGATAATGTCTGCTTCTACAAAATATTTCTATTACAAAAATTAGTGTTCTTGTCTTCCTAATATAATATTATTCGAATAACCGAAACGGGATTACTGAACACATGATTGATAGGTCTTCCTGGTTACCAGCACGTAGATATTACTGGACAGAATGAAAGCTTTGCAGAGCATTACTTCCTGAACTGCCGCTTGCAGCTGACGGCTCAAAACGAGTCGACTTCTTGTCAGGAGCTTCACAGGATCATCCTTCACCTGTAGGCTGCACACGACGCTCTGCGCGCGGCGCCTCCGCAGTCCGCCACGCGAGCTGCTCAGCACCCGGATGCACCACTACTACTACGGCTGCGCCTCCCGACTGTTACCTACCAGTTTGCCGGCGCTTTTCTTAACCTCAGCAAACCAGAGATTGTGTATCGCTCACGTGCTCGGTATGCGAAGATACGTAAGGTGTTAATATTCCGAAGAAACATGTAATTTTCATATATTTGCGTACAAAGGTGCACCGAGCAACAATATCCCAGACTATGATTTACTACTGTTTCATGTAGTGTATATAAACCTTTCGGGTTAAAATTACGATAAATGTAAACGTGGCTTGACCGTGTGTGTATTTATACCCTCCTCGCTGCCCCATGTGGGTTATATGACGTGGTAGCCCTCTGTGCCGCATCCGTGAAGGAGGTTTCTGTTTGGAACTGCAATGGTTCAATAGGTTTAATAATGAAAAGTGGGAATCGCACCAATGGACTTCTGCTCTTCAAGAGGTCAACAGGCTGGAGTCCTCCCAAGACTGTACCGCCTGCCGAAGAGACTTTCAGATGCGACTCCTCTTCGCCCAATAGTGAGCAAAGTTGGATCTCTTTTATCTGGCCAAACATCTTACTACGCTGCCGGGACCTCTCGTGGGCAAGTGTGATCACCATATGCGAAATGCAGAGGTTTTAAAAGGACGCATGAAGACACATAAGCTAGAACCGTCGAATCTTTTGGTTAGCTTTGACGTTGTATCTTTATTTACGGAAAGTACCTCTGCGGAACGTGTCAGAGCTTATCAAGAGCCAGATTGAGAAAGACCTCAACTTGTTTCTTCTTCAGTGACCAGAATTTTGAATAAGTGGACAGTGTCACCATGGGAAGTACGCTGCCTCCCATGGTGGCCAACTATTTTATGGAAGACTTTGAGGAAAAAGAACTGCAGTCGGCAAGTCTAAAAACCTTCGTGCTTCTGTCGGTATGTAGACGATACATTTGCGGTGTGGCCCCACGGAAAAAGAGACATTGCCCGTGTTTCCTCGGCAGCTGAACTCCATCCATCCGAACATACAGTTCACAGTAGAAGTGGAAAAAGATGGCATTTTAGCATTCCTGGACGTCGTAGTCAGATGAAATCTGTTGGTACACTGGGACATGGTGTGTATCGCAAACCACCTCACACGGCGCTATACTTGCAGGCCACAAGTTGTCATCACCCTGCCCAACGTGCAAGTGTGTTACGTTCTCTCGTACACAGAGCGCGTGTGGTCTCAGATGCCGACCGTCCACCTGGGGACCTACAACACCTATTCTGATGGGCAGATACACCACGCATTACGTTCTAAGCAAATTCAAAGCAGGGATATAAACGACGATGCAGAGACACCCATTCCATCGCCTTTCTTGCCCTATTTTGATGGCATGTCTTCAACAATAGAAATAAACCTCAATAGACGCGACGTCAAGTGTGTTTTTCGGCCACCAGAAGTTGGGGTCAAACACGATCTTGCCCTTAGGAAACGTCGCTTGTATAAGCTCCCAGGACAACGTCGAAAATCTTATATTCGGAAAACGTTGCGTCGAACTTCATCGTCAACCCTCCTGGGGCAAAAAATAAATCAGCGGTAGCGGAGTATTGCCTGGACATGGGGCATTACTTTTCTTACGAGAACCGAGGGAGGTGGCGCAGTGGTTAGCACACTAGACTCGCATTCGGGAGGACAACGGTTTAATCCCGCGTCCGGCCATCCTGATTTAGGTTTTCCGTGATTTCCCTAAATCGCTCCAGGCAAATGCCGGGATGGTTCCTTTCAAAGGGCACGGCCGACTTCCTTCCCCGTCCTTCCCTAATCCGATGAGACTAACGACCTTGCTGTTTGGTCTCTTCCCCCAAACAATCCAACCCCCAACCTCTTACGAGAAGGCGGAAATTTTATCGCCAGCAATAGTTTTCAGCGACTGTGGTGTTACTGAGGCCATACGTAATCCGTACGGCGGACTATGTTATCAACATGGATTCAGATTTTCAGTTAAGTGCCTCCCGGAATTCAGCTGCTATTAAATCAAAACAGGGAAAACAAGAACTTCCGGTTCGCGATTCGACGCAAAGTACTGCTGAGATAGAAGTCACCTGTCGACCGCAGAGGCGCCGGCAGCACGGCCGTTGCCCACAGCGCGCACGTGGAAGGCCTTCCTGCCGCTGCCAGCAGGACCCACCAGGGCCGCCGGAGTCCAGCCGCGACCGCCTTCTGGAGCCCCCCTACTGCCTGCTCCCGGCATCATAAGTCTCGACGCTGGCGCGCGATTATCATGAGTGGCGTCTTGTAGCAGTGACAGCAGCGGCTACCACCACCCGAAGATATCCAGCAGTTGCATCGATGAAATACTGTGGGATTTACACAGTCGATCCGGCGGCAAACCCGAGAGGAGTATTTGCAACACATCCGCCGGAAAAGCCTGAAAAGTCGCGTGATCCCAAAATGTTCGAGAACGCTGTCAAATGTTTCCGTATCCTGTTCTGGTGGGGACACGTTCCGTCTCAGAAGCGAATATGACGACTATGGAGAGACATATCTGTCAGCATACTTCTGAAAATCCGTTAGAGCGAATCAAGGAAAAGTAAAAGTGATACAAAAGTGAAATAAATTTGAGTTACAGCGCACTTTACCACAAGTTTGTATTGCCATCCTTTACGATGAATTCCGATTTCTCCGTATTCACTAAAATGATTGTATAGCTGTGCCCGTAGGTGCAACTACAACGGAGGGGTATCTGTTGGGAGGCCAGACAAACGTGTGGTTCCTGCAGAGGGGCAGCAGCCTTTCCAGTAGTTCCAGGGGCACCAGTCTGGATCATTGACTAGCAAGGGAAAACTACAGCCGTAATTTTTCCCGAGGGCATGCAGCTTAAATGATGAAGGCGTCCTCTTCGGTAACATATTCCGGGGGTAAAATAGTCCCCTATTCGGATCTCCGGGCGGGGACTACTCAAGAGGACGTTGTTATCAGAAGAAAGAAAACTGGCGTTCTACGGATCGGAGCGTGGAATGTTAGATACCTTAATCGGGCAGGAAGGTTAGAAAATTTAAAAAGGGAAATGGATAGGTTAAAGTTAGATGTATTGGGAATTAGAGAAGTTCGATGCAAGGAGGAACAAGACTTTTGGTCGGGTGACTGCAAGGTTATAAATACAAAATCAAATAGGGGTAACGCAGGCGTAGGTTTAATAATGAATAAAATAATAGGAACGCAGGTAAGCTACTACGAACAGCATAGTGAACGCATCATCGTATCCAAGATAGACACGAAGGCCACACCTACCCCAGTAGTACAAATATGTATGCCAACTAGCTCCGCAGATGACGAAGAGATGGAAGAAATGCATGGTGAGATAAAAGAAATTATTCAGATAGTGAAGGGAGACGAAAATTTAATAGTCATGGGGGACTGAAAAAAGAAGCAAAGGAAAAGTAGTAGGTGAATATAAAATGGGGGTAAGGAATGAAAGAGGAAGCCACCTGGTATAATTTTGCACAGAGCATAACTTACAGTTAACACTTGGTTAAGAATAATGAAAGACAGATCTGTATGTGGAAGAGCGCTGGAGACACTGGAAGATTTCAGATGGATTACATAATTATAAGACAGAGAATTAGGGACCAGGTTCTAAATTGTAAGACACTTCCAGGGGCAGATGTAGACTCTGACCTCTATTGCTTATGAACTGTCTATTAAAACTGAAGAAACTGCAAAAAGGCGGGAATTTAAGATGGGGCCTAGATAAACTGGAATATCCAGAGGTTGTAGAGGGTTTGAGAAAGAACATTACTGACCGACTGACAAGAACAGTGTAAGGAAATACAGTAGAAGAAGAATGGGTAGCTTTGACAGATGAAATAGTGAAGGCAGCACAGGATCAAGTAGGTAAAAAGATGAGGGCTATTACAAATCCTTAGATAACAGAAGAGATACTGAATTTATGAAAGGAGAAAATATAAAAATGCAGTAAATGAAGCAGGTAAAAAGGAATACTAACGTCTCAAAAATGAGATCGACAGGACTGCAAAACGACTAAGCAGGGATGTCTAGAGGATAAATGTAGTGGTAACATAGATACTGCCTACAGGAAAGTTAAAGAGACCTTTGGAGAAGAGAGAACCACTTGTTTGAATATCAAGAGCTCAGATGGAAAACCGGTACTAAGCAAAAAAGGGAAAGCAGAAAGATGGAAGGAGTGTATAGAGGCTCTATACAAGGGCGATGTACTTGAGGGCAATATTGTGGGGATGGAAGAGGACATAGTGGAAAATGAAATGGAGATATGATACTGCATGAAGAGTTTGACAGAGTACTAAAAGACCTCAGTCGAAACAAGGCCCCAGGAAGAGACAACATTCCGTTAGAACTACTGACAGCCTTGGGAGAGTCAGCCATGACAAAACTGTATCATCTGGTCAGCAAGATGTATGAGAAGGCGAAATACCCCCAGACTTCAAGAAGAATGTAATAATTCCAATCTCAAAGAGAGCAGGTGGTGACAGGTGTAAAAATTACCGAACTATCAGTTTAATAAGTTACGGCTGCAAAATACTAACACGATTTTTTTACAGATGATTGGAAAAGCTGATAGAGGCCGACCCTGGGGAAGATCAGTTTGGATTCCGTAGGAAAGTTGGAACACTAGAGGCCATACTGACCCTACGACTTGTCTTAGGAGATAGATTAAGGAAAGGCAAATCTACGTTTCTGGCATTTGTAGACTTAGAGAAAGTTTTTGACGATGTTGACTGGAATATTCTCTTTCAAATTCTAGAGGTGGCACGGGTAAAATACAGGTAGCGAAAGGCTATTTACTGTTTGTACAGAAATCAGATGGCGGTTATAAAAGTAGAAGGGCATGAAAGGGAAGCAATGGTTGGGAAGGGAGTGAGACAGGGTTGTAGCCTATCCCCGATGTTATTCAATCTATAACTGAGTAAAGGAAACAAAAGAAAAACTTGGAGCAGGAAGAAATAACTTTGAGACTTGCCGATTACATCGTAATTCTGTCTGAAACACAAAGGACCTGGAAGAGCAGTTGAACCGAATGGACAGTGTCTTGAAAGGAGGATATAAGATGAACCTCAACAACAGCAAAACGACGATAATGGAATGTAGTGGAATTAAATCAGGTGATGTTGAGGGAATTAGATTAGGAAATGAGACACTTATAGTAGTAGAAGAGTTTTGCTATTTAGGGAGCAAAATAACTGATGATGGTCGAAGTAGAGAAGATATAAAATGTAGACTGCGAATGGAAAGGAAAGAGCTTCTGAAGAAGAGAAATTTGTTAACATCGAGTATAGATTTAAGTGTCAGGAAGTCTTTTCTGAAAGTATTTGTATGGAGTGTAGCCATGTATGTAAGTGAAGCATGGGCGATAAATAATTTGGACAAGAAGAGAATAGAAGTTTTCGAAATGTGGTGCTACAACAGAATGCTGTAAATTAGATGCGTAGATAACATGAATAATGAGGAGATGCTGAACAGAATTGGGGAGAAGAGGAATTTGTAACAGACCTTGACTAGAAGAAGGGATAGTTTGGTAGGACATTTTCTGAGGCATCAAGGGATCACCAATTTAGTATCGGCAGGCAGCGTGGAGCATAAAAATCGTAGAGGGTGACCAAGAGATCAATACACTAAGCAGATTCAGAAGGATGTCGGTTGCAGTAGGTACTTTAAAAAGCTTACACAGGATAGGGTAACATGGAGAGCAGCATGAACCCACTCTCTGGACTGAAGAGTACAACGACAACAAACAATTTTTGTAGGAGTAGCGAAGGAGGGGTCCTTTGTGTACCTGAAAGATACAACCATCTTTCGATTTTTTATCAGCTTTTTTTAGCAGCTCCTGACGACTGAAGTAATCTGTATACCTTAATTCCTGGCTAGATAAGGATCGTTTCTATTATTACGAAGTCTTTTACCTGGGAATTCGGAATATTGCCAGCCAGCTGTACGTGCTGTACACAGGGACAAATTTCTTGTCACTCTCTTGCTCTATGCACTGAATGCACCTCTATGTATCTGTGGTCACTTCCTAAAGAGATGTGTTCCGCCATCCGAAGATGTGTAGTTTGCACGATGAATGAATGAAAGAAGAACAGCAATCCGTCCCCACGTATCTGAAAGCAAGGAGACCTCTGTAATGGCCACGCGGGATTAGCCGAACGGTCTGGGGCGCTGCAGTCGTGGACTGTGCGGCTGGTCTCGCCGGAGTTTCGAATCCTCCCTCGGCCATGGGTATGTGTGTTGTGTATAGCGTCAGTTATATTACGTAGTGTGTAGGCTTAGGGACCGATGACCTCAGCAGTTTGGTCCCATAAGACGTTACCACAAATTTCCAATTTGTTTGTAGTTCGATCATCGATCAAGCACCTGTCGCCTCACCATAATCGAAATAGCGAGGTCCCACCCGTCTAGTATCCTAGCTGTGCCTATTCACAAAAGAACAACATTCATGGACTCCTTCGTTGTTGCTGCTGTTCGTCTCTGGAACAAATTGCTGTGCACTCAGCACAAAAATCAGTGCACTGTTGCTTTTAAGAGAGGCTTACCATGTATTTCTGGGTGGACATACTAATATATTGTTTTGGATTCAACCCAGGAAGCATCTTTGACATTAATTAAAATATTTTAGTGAATGATTAAGTTTATACACTGTGTCCATAATTAAAGATGCCGTTTGAGACCGCTCTTAAAAGACCACCACTGCTCAGAATGACGCCAAATTTGAACAGCACGTTATTAGCGCTGGGGCAAAATTCTTGGAAGAAAAAAAATGTAACAAAAGTTTGACCAGTAGACGGCGATGTAAGAGTCAGAACAGGCAGACCACAGTTCCGCAGTCTACGCCCGAGACGGCCAACACGACAGCCTGAGCGGCGGATCGCGCGTTGCTGGTAAAGCGCCAGCAGCCCCGCTAGAGTTCCGGACGCTGAGCAGTACGGAAAGAGGCCTCGGTCCGATGTCTGCTGAAGGTCTGGAGAAAATGATTACAGAATTCGAAAAGACGGGTTCTTTTGACTTGCAATGTGGCAGAAGAAGGAAAGCAGCTCAATCGAGGTCAATCGAAGATTTTGCCACATCATTGCAGAAAGAGTAGACCGGGGCTGTGGAAATACGCAGTGCTCAGAGAATTGTCCGAAAGTTAGATATGCCTACAAGTGCGGTGCATAAAAACCTACAATACTTCTTGCATTGCTACCCATAGAAAATCACCCGTGTTCAGGAATTGCTTCCTGCTAGCAGCACAGACATTGGCTCGCATAGAAGTGGACGATGAATCGTCATGGAAAATTCTGTGGGCAAATGTAACCCATTTCCCTCGCCAAGGATATGTCAATACGCAGAACTGCAGAATGTGGCCAGCGGAAAATCGGCATGCACGCCAGCCGGCACCACTGCAGCCTGCGGCTTGCCGGCATCCTCTGTCTCAGGGCCGTGTGTTCTCGAGGAGGCGCGTCCTGCGGGCCCTGTCAGCCACGCCGTCACTGGTAACACTGACAAACGCCACGAGCGTCTTTTGCGCGCCACCGTCATTCCAGCCCTTCGACAGCGGGGATATTTGAGCGGTGTCACCTTTATGGGAGATGTCGCTCCTGCGCACATCAGACAGCCGGTAGAGCGGCTGCTGCGCAGGCGTTTCGCAGACGCTAGAATTATCAGCCGCCACATCTTACAGCCCGGCCGTCCAGACGACCTGATTGTAAACCGTGTGATTTCGGCTGAGGGGCTAAGTGAAAGATGTTGTGTTCAGCTCTAGAGTTAGGAACGTAACTGAGTGGAGGGCTCGCACTGCGCAACTCTCTCTGAACGTGGCACCCGAGACACTCCGATCTGTTTCTCGGTTTCATGCTGTGCCAAAAGGCGGTAGGCACGCCTTGGGCCAGCCTCACGACTGTCATCTTGCTTTTTACGCGGTTTTCGGCCCCACGATACTTAAAAATAGGAGCAACACAAACCGTAGCCGCCGTATTGCGTTATTTCTGTCACTTTCCTCCAACCCATGCACGTTAAGACGCTTATACAGCGCCATCTATTGGTAACATTTTCATTAATTTGTTTCGTTCCACGACTATTTCAAAAAAATGGTTCAAATGGCTCTGAGCACTTGTTTGTTTTTGGTCATCAGTCTACTCACTGGTTTGATGCGGCCCGCCACGAATTCCTTTCCTGTGCTAACCTCTTCATCTCAGAGTAGCACTTGCAACCTACGTCCTCAATTATTTGCTTGACGTATTCCAATCTGTCTTCCTCTACAGTTTTTGCCCTCTACAGCTCCCTCTAGTACCATGGAAGTCATTCCCTCATGTCTTAGTAGATGTCCTATCATCCTGTCCCTTCTCCTTATCAGTGTTTTCCACATATTCCTTTCCTCTCCGATTCTGCGTAGAACCTCCTCATTCCTTACCTTATCACCACGTAATTTCCAACACTCGTCTATAGCACCACATCTCAAATGTTTCGATTCTCTTCTGTTCCGGTTTTCCCACAGTACATGTTTCACTACCATACAATGCTGTACTCCAGACGGACATCCTCAGAAATTTCTTCCTCAAATTGAGGCCGGTATTTGATATTAGTAGACTTCTCTTGGCCAGAAATGCCTTTTTTACCATAGCGAATCTGCTTTTGATGTCCTCCTTGCTCCGTCCGTCATTGGTTATTTTACTGCCTACGTAGAAGAATTCCTTAACTTCATTGACTTCGTGACCATCAATCCTGACGTTAAGTTTCTCGCTGTTCTCATTTCTACTACTTCTCATTACCTTCGTCTTTCTCCGATTTACTCTCAAACCATACTGTGTACTCATTAGACTTCATCCAGTTCAGCAGACCGTAAGTCCTCCAAAGCTCTTTTAAATTCCGATTCTAATACTGGATCCCCTATCTCTTCTACATCGACTCCTGTTTCTTCATCTATCACATCACACAAATCTTCACCCTCATAGAGGCTTTCAATGTATTCTTTCCACCTATCTGCTCTCTCCTCTGCATTTAACAGTGGAATTCCCGTTGCACTCTTAATGTTTCCACCGTTGCTTTTAATGTCACCAAAGGTTGTTTTGACTTTCCTGTATGCTGAGTCTGTCCTTCCGACAATCATATCTTTTTCGATGTCTTCACATTTTCCCTGCAGCCATTTCGTCTTAGCTTCCCTGCACTTCCTATTTATTTCATTCCTCACCGACTTGTATTTCTGTATTCCTGATTTTCCCGGAAAATTTTTGTACTTCCTCCTCTCACCAATCAACTGAAGTATTTCCTCTGTTACCCATGGTTTCTTCGCAGCTACCTTCTTTGTACCTATATTTTCCTTCCCAACTTCTGTGATGGCCCTTTTTAGAGACGACCATTCCTCTTCAACTGTGCTGCCTACTGCACTATTTCTTATTGCTGTATCTATAGCGTTAGAGAACTTTAAACGTATCTCTTCATTCCTTAGAACTTCCGTATCCCACTTGTTAGCGTGTTGATTCTTCCTGACTAATGTCTTGAACTTCAGCCTACTCTTCATCACTACTATATTGTGATCTGAGTCTATATCTGCTCCTGGGCACGCCTTAGAATCCGGTATCTGATTTCGGAATCTCTGTCTCACCATGATGTAATCTAATTGAAATCTTCCCGTATCTCCCGGCCTTTTCCAAGTATACCACCTCCTCTTGTGATTCTTGAACAGGGTATTCGCTATTACTAGCTGAAACTTGTTACAGAACTCAATTAGTCTTTCTCCTCTTTCATTCCTTGTCCCAAGCCCATATTCTCCTGTTAAGTTTTCTTCTACTCCTTCCCCTACAACTGCATTCCAGGCGCCCATGACTATTAGATTTTCGTCCCCCTTTACATACTGCATTACCCTTTCAATATCCTCATACACTTTCTCTATCTGTTCATCTTCAGCTTGCGACGTCGGCATGTATACCTGAACTATCGTTGTCGGTGTTGGTCTGCTATCGATTCTGATTAGAAGAACCCGGTCACTGAACTGTTCAGAGTAACACACCCTCTGCCATACCTTCCTATTCATAACGAATCCTTCACCTGTTATACCATTTTCTGCTGCAGTTGATATTACCTGATACTCATCTGACCAGAAATCCTTGTCTTCCTTCCACTTCACTTCACTGACCCCTACTATATCTAGATTGAGCCTTTGCATTTCCCTTTTCAGATTTTCTTGTTTCCCTACCACGTTCAAGCTTCTGACATTCCACGCCCCGACTCGTAGAACATTATCCTTTCGTTGATTATTCAATCTTTTTCCTCATGGTAACCTCCCCCTTGGCAGTCCCCTCCAGGAGATCCGAATGGGGGACAGAAGAAAAATTGAATTTAATTGATGAAAGGAGAAAATATAAAAATGCCGTAAATGAAGCAGGCAAAAAGGAATACAAACGTCTCAAAAATGAGATTGACAGGAAGTGCAAAATGGCTAAGCAGGGATGGCTAGAGGACAAATGTAAGGATGTAGAGGCTTATCTCACTAGGGGTAAGATAGATACTGCCTACAGGCAAATTAGAGAGACCTTTGGAGATAAGAGAACCACTTGTATGAACAGCAAGAGCTCAGATGGAAACCCAGTTCTAAGCAAAGAAGGTAAAGCAGAAAGGTGGAAGGAGTAAATAGAGGGTCTATACAAGGGCGATGTACTTCAAGACAATATTATGGAAATGGAAGAGGATGTAGATGAAGATGAAATGGGAGATACGATACTGCGTGAAAAGTTTGACAGAGCACTGAAAGACCTGAGTCGAAACAAGGCCCCCGGAGTAGACAACATTCCATTGGAACTACTGACGGCCTTGGGAGAGCCAGTCCTGACAAAACTGTACCATCTGGTGAGCAAGATGTGTGAGACAGGCGAAATACCCTCAGACTTCAAGAAGAATATAATAATTCAAATCCCAAAGAAAGCTACTGTTGACAGATGTGAAAATTAACGAACAATCAGTTTAATAACCCACAGCTCCAAAATACTAACACGAATTCTTTACAGACGAATGGAAAAAAAACTAGTAGAAGCCGACCTCGGGGAAGATCAGTTTGGATTCCGTAGAAATACTGGAACACGTGAGCCAATACTGACCTTACGACTTATCTTAGAAGAAAGATTAACGAAAGGCAAACGTACGTTTCTGGCATTTGTAGACTTAGAGAAAGCTTTTGACAATGTTGACTGGAATACTCTCTTTCAAATTCTGAAGGTGGCACGGGTAAAATACAGGGAGCGAAAGGCTATTTGCTGTTTGTACAGAAACCAGATGGCAGTAATAAGAGTCGAGGGGCATGAAAGGGAAGCAGTGGTCGGGAAGGGAGTGAGACAGGGTTGTAGCCTCTCCCCGATGCTATTCAATCTGTATATTGAGCAAGCAGTAAAGGAAAGAAAAGAAAAATTCGGAGTAGGTATTAAAATCCATGGAGAAGAAATAAAAACTTTGAGGTTCGTCGATGACATTGTAATTCTGTCAGAGACAGCAAAGGACTTGGAAGAGCAGTTGAATGGAATAGACAGTGCTGTTGAGATGTGCCTGTCCTGTCTTGTTGGGATTTTATGTATTTTGATGTTTGATGTTCGCGGCTTTCGATGTGTATGTGTGATTAAATTATTCTGTTATGTTTTTATTCACGACGACAGATGGTTTCGTTTTACTATAACATTTTGGTTGTTTTCGCTAGTATGCTTATGAGTCTCTAAGTTACGCGACATTCTCGCGCATAACACTAATGCCCTCTCTCGGTGAAACTGTCTGCCCTAGGGCTTCCACACCCTCATCACGCTAGTTCACCGGCGAAGTACTTTTGCTATGCCGTGTTTACATCGACCTTCTCTTCATAATTATGTTGTACGCGTATAAATGGAGATGAAGTTTTAACTACTGATGACGCCTTTGGCACGATTGTTTTACGTATCTCCACTGCAGGATGTGATTTTAGTAATTGACTAAAAGTTTTGTGCTTGTAATACTTTGGTAATTTTAGGTTACTGAAGCTATATGTGTTTTTTCCTTTTTCAGTTATGGTGTTAAGTTTTTGCTAATGAAGAAGTGTTCCTGCTCAGGTGTATTTAGATATACCCAAACCGTGGTCAAGGATTTCAATAAATCTTTATGCTGAAACTGTTTCGGTATCATCATTTACCGTGAAAACAATGAATGTGTTTATTGCACACTATTTACTGGAGAATGTTGTGTTGCACATAAAGGAAAGGGCGATATTAAATATTGTACTAAATACGAAAATAGCAGTAATCTGGTGCTTGCAGATAAAAGGGCTACATCTTAATACGATACTGCAAGACAAAATCACTGTTTCTGAAGAGCCATGTGTAGTGGAAAAGAATACAGGGTGACCGTGATTAAAGTGCCAGTTTCAAAACTCTGTCGGCCGCTGTGGCCGAGCGGTTCTAAGCGCTTCAGTCCGGAAGCGTGCTGCGGCTACGGTCGCAGGTTCGAATCCTGCCTCGGGCATGGATGTGTGATGGGTTTAAGTAGTTCTAAGTTTTAGGGGACTGATGACCATAGATGTTAAGTCCCATAGTGCTCACAAGAGGAGGTGGTATACTTGGAAAAGGCCGGGAGATACAGGAAGATTTCAATTAGATTACATCATGGTCAGACAGAGATTCCGAAATCAGATACTGGATTGTAAGGCGTACCCAGGAGCAGATATAGACTCAGATCACAATATAGTTGTGATGAAGAGTAGGCTGAAGTTCAAGACATTCGTCAGGAAGAATCAATACGCTAAGAAGTGGGATACGGAAGTTCTAAGGAATGACGAGATACGTTTGAAGTTCTCTAACGCTATAGATACAGCAATAAGGAGTAGTGCAGTAGGCAGCACAGTTTATTTGAAGAGGAATGGACGTCTCTAAAAAGGGCCATCACAGAAGTTGGGAAGGAAAATATAGGTACAAAGAAGGTAGCTGCGAAGAAACCATGGGTAACAGAGGAAATACTTCAGTTGATTGGTGAGAGGAGGAAGTACAAAAATTTTCCGGGAAAATCAGGAATACAGAAATACAAGTCGCTGAGGAATGAAATAAATAGGAAGTGCAGGGAAGCTAAGACGAAATGGCTGCAGGGATAATGTGAAGACATCGAAAAAGATATGATTGTCGGAAGGACAGACTCAGCATACAGGAAAGTCAAAAGCAACGGTGGCAACATTAAGAGTGCAACAGGAATTCCACTGTTAAATGCAGAGGAGAGAGCAGATAGGTGGAAAGAATACATTGAAAGCCTCTATCGGAATTGCAAAGAGCTTTGGAGGACTTACGGTCAAATAAGGCAGAAGGGATAGATAACATTCCATCAGAATTTCTAAAATCATTAGGGGAAGTGGCAACAAAACGACTATTCACGTTGGTGTGTAGAATATATGAGTCTGGCGACATACCATCTGACTTTCGGAAAAGCATCATCCACACAATTCCGAAGATGGCAAGAGCTGACAAGTGCGAGAATTATCGCACAATCAGATAAACAGCTCATGCATCGAAGCTGCTTACAAGAATAGTATACAGAAGAATGGGAAAGAAAATTGAGAATGCGCTAGGTGACGATCAGTTTGGCTTTAGGAAAAGTAAAGGGACGAGAGAGGCAATTCTGACGTTACGGCTAATAATGGAAGCAAGGCTGGAGAAAAATCAAGACACGTTCATAGGATTTGTCGACCTGGAAAAAGCGTTCGACAATATAAAATGGTGTAAGCTGTTCGAGATTCTGAAAAAAGTAGGGGTAAGCTATAGGGAGAGACGGTCATATACAATACGTACAACAACCAAGAGGGAATAATAAAAGTGGACGATCAAGAACGAAGTGCCGGTATTAAGAAGGGAGTAAGACAAGGTTGTAGCCTTTCGCCCCTACTCTTCAGTCTGTACATCGAGGAAGCAATGATGGAAGTAAAAGAAAGGTTCAGGAGTGGAATTAAAATACAAGGTGATAGGATATCAATGATACGATTCGCTGATGACATTGCTATCCTGAGTGAAAGTGAAGAACAATTAAATGATCTGCCGAACGGAATGAAGAGTCTAATGAGTACACAGTATGGTTTGAGAGTGAGAAAGACGAAGGCAATGAGAAGTAGTAGAAATGAGAACAGCGAGAAACTTAACATCAGGATTGATTGTCACGAAGTCAATGAAGTTAAGGAATTCTCCTACCTAGGCAGTAAAATAACCAATGACGGACGGAGCAAGGAGGACATCAAAAGCAGACTCGCTATGGTAAAAAAGGCATTTCTGGCCAAGAGAAGTCTACTAATATCAAGTACCGGCCTTAATTTGAGGAAGAAATTTCTGAGGATGTACGTCTGGAGTACAGCATTGTATGGTAGTGAAACATGGACTGTGGGAAAACCGGAAGAGAAGAGAATCGAAGCATTTGAGATGTGTCGCGCTATAGACGAATGTTGAAAATTAGGTGGACTGATAAGGTAAGGAATGAGGAGGTTCTACGCAGAATCGGAGAGGAAAGGAATATGTGGAAAACACTGATAAGGAGAAGGGACAGAATGATAGGACATCTGCTAAGACATGAGGGAATGACTTCCGTGGTACTAGAGAGAGCTGTAGAGTACAAAAACTGTAGAGGAAGACAGAGATTGGAATACGTCAAGCAAATAATTGAGGACGTAGGTTGCAAGTGCTACTCTGAGATGAAAAGGTTGGCACAGGAAAGGAATTCGTAGCGAGCCGCATCAAACCAGTCAGTAGACTGATGACCAAAAAAAAAATTTTGATACTCGAAATTTCACTCACCTGTGGCTAAACTATCGATACACGTGTCAGAGTTGTTGGTCTACAGGTGAAGTGTCTTTCTGGAAACAAGATGGCTCTCAAGATCGAATCGCGGATGGACCACGGATTTTTTTCAGTCTTAGTTGGAACCTAATCTTCACCTCTCAGCGACGTGGAGGTCATCAGAAACCGAGAGTGGTTCTGATTCCGTACTACAATCTAGGACCGCTTTCCCCGACTGGGTAACTGGGGTGGGTTAAGGACACGCAAGTCGCTGAAGCACCGTCCAATAGGAAGACCGGCTCAGTGAACCACACCAAATTATATATATATATATATATATATATATATATATATATATATATATATATATATATATATACTTAATAATTAAGTATGCACGAAATCTTGATACCGTGAGTCCTTCTTCGCTCTAGTCCGGTTTATTTTCAAATAAGCAAACTATTTCCGAAAATTTAACTCTGTAACTGATGCTTGATACACACCTCTTCCAGAATACTGAAACACGAATTAATTTTATCGTAAAAAACAACCGACTCAAGAATTGGTAAAGTCAAAACCGATATGAAAGACTGTAAGCCAGTTGCCAACCTGATCCTTAGGCTTCTGCTGCTACTGATTCACAGTTCGACGTACATCATCTCATCAATATCCCTCTTGGTATCAGACTTCGCAGTGCGTTGATGGGAGTCCTCAAGCAATGATATTTTTTATGTTAGTATTTTATTGTGGGTTACCTGTCCAATGAGAGAAATATGAATTTGGTAGATGCGATACATATACAACTTTTGTTATCATCATCATAATCATCATCATCATTTAAGACTGATTATGCCTTTCAGCGTTCAGTCTGGAGCATAGCCCCCCTTATAAAATTCCTCCATGATACCCTACTCAGTGCTAACATTGGTGCCTCTTCTGATGTTAAACCCATTACTTCAAAATCATTCTTAACCGAATCCAGGTACCTTCTCCTTGGTCTGCCCCGACTCCTCCTACCCTCTACTGCTGAACCCATGAGTCTCTTGGGTAACCTTGCTTCTCCCATGCGTGTAACATGACTCCACCATCTAAGCCTGTTCGCCTTGCTACATCTATAGAGTTCATTCCCAGTTTTTCTTTGATTTCCTCATTGTGGACATCCTCCTGCCATTGTTCCCATCTACTAGTACCTGCAATCATCCTAGCTACTTTCATATCCGTAACCTCAAACTTGTTGATAAGGTAACTTGAATCCACCTAGCTTTCGCTCCCATACAACAAAGTTTTTCGAAAGATTGAACGGTGCACAGATAACTTAGTCTTGTTACTGACTTCCTTCTTGCAGAAGAGAGTAGATCGTAGCTGAGCGCTCACTGCATTAGCTTTGCTACACCTCGCTTTCAGTTCTTTCACTATGTTGCCATCCTGTGAGAATATGCATCCTAATTACTTGAAACCGTCCACCTGTTCTTTGTTCCTCCTATTTGGCACTCAATCCGTTTATATTTCTTTCCCACTGACATTACTTACGTTTTGGAGATGCTAATCTTCATACCACAGTCCTTACACTTCTGATCTAGCTCTGATGAAATATTACTTTGCAAACTTACAATCGAATCTGCCATCACAACTAAGTCATCCGCATATGCAAGACTGCTTATTTTGTGTTCACATATCTTAGTCTCACCCAGCCAGTCTATTGTTTTCAACGTATGATCCATAAATAATGTGAACAATAGTGGAGACAGGTTGCAGCCTTGTCTTACCCGTGAAACTACTCTGAACCATGAACCCAATTTACCGTCAACTCTAAAGGCTGCCTAACTATCCATGTAAAGACCTTTAATTGCTTGCAAAAGTTTGCCTCCTATTCCATAATCTCGTAGAACAGACAATAACTTCCTCCTAGGAACCCGGTCATATGCCTTTTATAGATCTGTAAAGCATAAATACAATTCCCTGTTCCATTCATAACACTTCTCCATTATTTGCCGTAAGCTAACGATATGGTCCTGACAACCTCTAAGAGGCCCCACACTGATTTTCATCCAATTGGTCCTCAACTAATACTCGCACTTTCCTTTCAACAATACCTGAGAAGATTTTACCCACAACGCTGATTAAAGAGACACCTCTGTAGTTGTTACAATCTTTTCAGCTTCCATGTTTAAAGATTGGTGTGATTACTGCTTTTGTCCAGTCTGATGGAACCTGTCCCGACTCCCAGGCCATTTCAATTATACTGTGTAGCCATTTAAGACCTGACGTTCCACTGTATTTGATGAGTTCCGACTTAATTTCATTCACCCCATCTGCTTTATTGCACTGCAATCTATTGACCATTTTCTCCACTTCCTCAAATGTGATCCTATTTCCATCCTCATTCCTATCCCATTGTACATCGAAATCTGAAACATTACTGATCATATTTTCACCTACATTGAGCAACTCTTCAAAATATTCCCTCCATCTGCCCAAGGAATCCACAGGACTCACAAGCAGTTTTCCTGACCTGTCCAACATACTTGTCATTTCCTTCTTACCTCCCTTTCGAAGACTGCTAATTACACTCCAGAATGGTTTTCCAGCAGCTTGACCCATAGTCTCCAACCTGTTTCCGATGTCTTCCCAAGATTTCTTCTAGGATACTGTAATTATCTGTTTGGCTTTGTTTCTTTCTTCAACATAACTTTCTCTGTGTACCTGAGTTCTAGTATGTAGCCATTTTTGAAACGCCTTCTTTTTCCTTTTACAGGGAACACGAAAAGTAACTTTTGCGAAAACAGTCATCAAAAGGAGGACGGTTGGCAAGTTGCTGCCGATGAAGTTGAGATACACGTGGCGAAGGTTAAAAAATCTTCTAAGGCTTAACCTGTACAAAGTACATCTACGTCTACGTGACTACCCTGCAGTTCACACTGAAGTGCCTGGTAGAGGGTTCTTGGAACCGTCTTCAGTCTAGTTCTCACAAAGCGTGGGAAAAATGTGCTCACAAACCTTTCCGTACAAGCTCTGATTTCTATTATTTCTTTACGATGATCATTTTTCCCTATGTAGGTTTGGTGACAATAAAATATTTTCACATTCGAGGGAGAATGTTGTTCATTGAAATTTCGTCAAAAGGTCTCACTGCAACGAAAAACGGCTTTGTTTTGATTATTGCCACCCCAGCTGCATTTTCATACCCGTGACACTGTATTCCCTACTTCGGGATAATGCAAAACGAGCTGCCCTTCTTTGAACTTCTTCGATGTCCTCCGTCAACACCATCTGGTCAGAATCCAACATTGCACAGCAATACTGTTGTAGAAGTTGCGCAAGCGTAGTGTAGGCCGTCTCTTTAGTGGGCCTGTTTGATCGTCAAAGTGTTTTGCCAATAAAGCGCAGTTTTTGCTTCGTCTTCCCCTAGCTATTTAGTGTAATTGACAGCCTATAAATCTGTGAGGTTCAATGTGTAACGGAAATGTAACGAATTTATTATCTTACTCATGTGGATGACATCACACATTTCCTTATTCAGGGACAATTGTCACCTTTCACACCATACAGATACCGCGTCTAAGTAATGAATTATGCAGTTGGTTTAATGTCATACTAGACGGTAAATTACTTCATCATCTACAACAGTCTTAAGAGGGCTGCTCAGATTGTGTCCTAAATGATTTATGTAGGTTAGGAACAGTAGAGGGCCTATAACACATCGTTGGGCAACGCGAAATATCACTTCTGCTGTACTCAGCGATTTTACTACGTGACCTTTCTGACAGGAAATCGCGAATCTAGCCGCACAAGGCACGCAGTTTGATTACAAGTCGCGTGTGAGGAATGGTGTCAGAGAACTTGTGGAAATCGATTCCTATGGAAGGAATGTAGGATTCCCTGTCGACAGCACTGATTACTTCATGCGAATAAAGAGCTGGCTGTGCGTCATAAGAACGAGATTTTCTGAATCTGTGACGAATGTGTGTCAATAGACGCTTAAAGAATTGGCTCTGAGCACTATGGGACTTAACATCTATGGTCTTCAGTCCCCTAGAACTTAGAACTACTTAAACCTAACTAACCTAAGGACATCACACAACACCCAGTCATCACGAGGCAGAGAAAATCTCTGACCCCGCCGGGAATCGAACCCGGCAACCGGGCAATAAATAGACCCTTACCTTCGACGTAATTCCTAAGGTTATAGTTACAATGTTCGATTTATACTGTTAGGATTAACTGCTTCAGATCTTCCACAACAACAGCAACAGCGAGAACGTCATAATTATTGAGGATAAAACATTTTTCATAATTCTACAACAGACTGACTTCAACGGTCTAGGCTTATAGTTATGCGCAACTGTCCTTTGTCCCTTCTTGGAAACGGGAATGACCTGCCCTTTTTTCCAGTTCACAGGTACCCTTTGTTGCTTCAGAAATCTTCAGTAATATGCTCCTAGAAAGGGAGCAAGTTCTTACAGGTATTTCATCTGATGGCGAAGCCTTTCTGCTACTGAGCTACACTAGTTGGTCTTCTGATCCGCGATCGGTTATCTCAGTATCTGCCATTTCGACGCTCGTTCGGTGATTGAAAGCAGGGGCAGTTTTACGATCTTCTGCGGTGAAATTATTTCGGAAGACCGAATTCAGTATTTCTGCCTTCTGTCTGTTATCTTCCGCTTGGGTGTCGGTGTGGTCACTGAGTTAATGAAAAGATGATTTCGAACCGAATAATGATATTACATAAGACCAGTCCTTCTTAGGGGTTTTACTGAGAACAATGTTGATTAGTGTTGGTGCCATTACGGCTCCCCCCCACACTGCGGGCCCGGGAGTTAGAATAGGCCCGAGGTATTCCTACCTGTAGTAAGAGAAGAGGAGTCTCACACCTTTCGGCCTTTATGTGATGGTCCCTGTACGGTTTGACCTCCAGTCTTCAAATTTTTCCCGAAGAACGAACCAATTGGAAAAGGGCGCCGTACATGGTGCAGCGTGTCCATTGTGCATTGAGATCCTCAGCCGACTTTCTCTCGTGACATTGCAGTCCCGCTCATCCTCCGTCTCTTGACCCAGGGCACCTTCCTTGTGCGTTTTCCATCCACTATGCACTGTCGTTTCCTGGGCCCACGATGACTGCGCCTCATATTGAGCACGGTAGCCAGCCCGGTGTGGTGGGGCCGCTACGTACGCTGTTGGTTGCAGCCCCCTGACCACACAGAGATCGCTGTGCCGATGCCTGCGCCTTTAACACCCCACGTATGCCCGTCACCCTGGGGCATCGAGACTCCCGGCAATGGCCATCGCGCTAGGTGGCCTTTGGTGCGGCTGGGTGGCGCCCGTGGGGAGGGCCCCTGGTCGGAGTAGGTGGCATCAGGACGGATGACGCGCGATGAAGCATACCACGTCATTACTTGCTGGTGATAAAACGCCAGCACTCTCTTAGCGTTCCAAGTCTCAGTAGAATGCCAGGAGCCGGCCGGTGTGGTCGAGCAGTTCTAGGCGCTTCAGTCAGGAACCGCGCGACCGCTACGATCCCAGGTTCGAATCTTGACTCGGACATGGAGGTGCAGGTGTCCTTAGTTAGGTTCAATTAGTTCTAAGTTCTAGGCGACTGATGGCCTCAGAAGTTAAGTCGCATAGTGCTCAGAGCCATTTGAACCATTTTCTAACAGCATTCCTTGCCCGCTGGCTGCAGTGCATTCTGTGCAGAGCTTATGACCATATCTCGTGCACGTCAGGACATCCGTTCCTGTTCTGGTGAGTCGTTTCTTGTCTGTTCTGACTACCTGAGCAGCTTACAAATTATCGACCAGTGCTATCCCAGCCACCCTTTGGCAGAGAACATCCAGGAGTCCACCTCTGCTCTGGAACGGTCCAGTCGTTCAGTGGTGCTTGTGTGGACACCAGGGCACTTCTAAATCCCAAGCAACGAACTTGCTGTCTGGCCAAACAGGCTACGCGGAAACCGCTCCTGGAGATGGGCACCCCTGAAACTGACCTACGTCCTGTCTTACGCCGCCAAGATTTTCGACTTTGAAAGATGGAGTGACATAACAGTATGCACAAAAAACTGCGTGTCATTAAGGAGGCTGCGAATGTGTGGAAGTCTTCCCTGCAGGATTCTCGCAGGGAATCAGTTGTCCTTTGTCGGCTCCGCATTGGCCATAAGGGTGTCGTTTATTCTCTGCCCTGTGAGTTTTCCGCCCCGTGAAATTTCCCCCTAGAAAAGGTCGAGGAAGGGTCCACTAATCCCCCGTGTGTTCTCCACCCTGTGAAATTTCCTTCCAGAAAAGGTTGAGCAAGGGCCTACTAATACCCTGGGGACGGCAGCTAGAATGCTCAAGCCGTACGGTAGAAGCCGTAGTATATGTTGCATGTAACAATTTCAGTGTTTTTAGTTCTGATATGTATATGTTTTTACGTACGGAGTTCTTACTGATTAAAAGTAAAAAAAGAAAAGATTCTATTAATTTATGCAGAAATTTGATATAGAACAAATACACAGCGACGTTGCCCAAATGGAGCACAAAATAAGAAAATAAGTAAATGAATAAATAAACAAGTAAATTACGATCAGGTTTTTGAAGGGCCATTTGTTGGCTGATTCAATGCTGAAATTTGTTAAACTTACGTCAGAAAAGCACTCGACCCAAAGGAGATGAAAGAAGGCGCAAAAAGTGCATTTGTAGATGATCAAAAAATTGACGAGACTAACAGAAATGAAGAACCTATTAACAAGGGTGTTCTTTATAAAACTGAAGGACGTAAAGAAAACGTAGAAAATCTTGCACATAACTGTCATGCAAAAGAAGACAGTGTATTAGTTGAAGAAAGAGCAAATGAAGAAGAATCCAATGAAAGTAGTAGTAATATTTTCTTTTCTGAGATCTGTCAGTGACCTTTGACTGTCTTGGAAATCTAACAGTTGAATCATGAAAGTAGTAAGTAAAAAAATTTAAAAACAAACATTATTCATTCGCTCTTGTTTAACAGACAATGAGTTAAAAAAGAGCGTTAACTAACAGTTAAGGTCTGACTCCTTCTATATCAGCCACAGCGTGCTAATGTTTTTAGAACTAGGGCGGCACATTCAACTAAAAATCACAGTTTGTACTATTCTCTTTACCACAGGCACGAGTTTGAACAACATATATTAAATTGTAAAACGTTTTCAAGCGTGGAAGAAGTCTAACTGTAAACAGAACTACTTTACCTAGACAGCACCTCAAACGGCAGAATGGTCCTATCTGAATTAGTAAATAAATAAATGATTTTGTGAGGATGGTAATTGGTGAGGATTACAGAAGTCTGCGTTGGGTTCCAAAATACACAGCTAAACCACTGCGTAAATGACAGTCTGCAGTAGAACAAAATATTTGACGTGTAGGTAACAAAACAGGAAATTAATAGAATTCTGTGTGAGCTCGAAATTGGTCACGGCAAATATCGCCAAGTCATACAATAACTTAATATTTAAGTACCTCAGGAGTCTCATCTTCGCATCATTAGTGCGCATCTTTCTCAAGTGAATGGGAACTCACAAAAAGCAAGTTTATATTCGAAAGATATGCTTAATTTTAGCTCAGTATATGATCATTCATAATTACAACCTAGAGAAAACCAGTTGTGGTCATTAGAGACTTAGATTTCGCTCGGATTGTTGGTTACGGGAGAGGTGGGGGTGGGGGGTTGGAAGCTACCATGACCTCTTTGAAGAAACTTCACAGCATTTGCTTCAGCAAGGAAAATCAAATATAGTAGATTATGGACGGCCAAATGATTGAACCCTGATTTGTCACTGCGCTAACCTCGCTTGGTACGACAAACAATAAATATACAGTATAGATAGAACAAAATTATACTTCAGAGATTTCATGATATTTCAGTACAGAAAGAAGATTCGGTTCTTTTCCAGCACTAGACAGCAGTCATTGTCAATAGAGATATTTTCATAAAAGTGCACTTATTAAATACACGGAAATATTAAGTGGCACTATGTTTACACGTGTGTAGTGTAGCTTAATTTTAACTGTTAATTTGTAAACACTACTGAGGCATGTGACTAGTGGCGCTTTGGGTTTAGATGCGTTAGAAATCACATACCTAAACTTTTAAAAATAATCTGATTCCCATCGCACTTTATCCAAGCTTTGGGCTGCCTAAATAACAAAAGACATTTAGGCGTGTTTAAAATCAGCTCATAAGCTTCGTCAATTTTTTATTTTTTTGTTTTTGTTCTTTTTTAAGATTGCTATTTACATTTCATATATTTTTTATTTATATACATATTCTGATACATTATTTGGACTAGTTTTTTAAGGTAGGAGATAGCCTTCAAGCAAGCCCTTATGTCACCATCCTCCTCGTACTTTTTCAGTATTTTCTCCAGGCTTTCATCCCGTTTCATGTACAGTGTTTTCTTTCTTTTACCTTCCATACTCAGCTCTGTTCTCATTAAGCGCACGCTATATTTTCTGCTTCTGTTTTCGTGTAAGTGATTACATCACTAATTTTAGGATTTGGTTTGGAAAGCATATTATTAATTTTGTTATGCCAGCCCTCTACGGAGTTAGTTGTTCGATGGAGCGGTTTGTAGCAGCTTCAAAGGCTGACAGGGTTTTCTTCATTTTACAACCATCTCTCTACAAAATAGTCGAAACAGTCAGGAAGCCTAGGAACATGCGGTGCTTGTGAATGTATCTCCAGCCAGTCATCACATACATCTTCAGGTAGTAGAAACGCCAGAGCAGCACACATGCGAATTTGTTGTCTCGCTTCTTCATTTTCATTATATTCGCGAGTGAATCCAAGATCCTGTACTTTCTTGAAGAGAGACTTTCTCATGTGGAAATAGCATCCATGCACTGAGGAAGTTGGTAACATATGTATAATTGCAGAAATTGCTGCTGACTCAAAATCTACAGTTACACTTGCAGGGTTCCATTCTGGAATATTTTCCAGAACATTTCTGAAAAGTCGGATGTGTGTTTCTTTTCTTTTATTTGGTAATAATGCAAATGCAACTGGGTAGATATTACTCTCATTTTTGTTACTTCCAAAACCTGCATGAATTGTATATATCTCTGAAAACCGTTTGCTATAGCACTTGAACGTACCCATAAAAAAGTCTCGTTTACTTCATAGAGCCTCTCTCCCTGCTCTTCCACAGAAAACTATTATCCTGATTTATCGTCGCTTCACAGGAAACTGCTGCCATCATTCATAGTTAATAGCTCTGCTTTCAGTCTCTTCTCTTGTCTCTGGATCCCTCTCACTGCCCTCCGACTTTGCCCTTTGCTTGTATAACGTCCTCTTCGTTGTTCGCTGCTCTGGCATTTCTGTCACAAAGTCGTACCCTCCATTATGCAAGCTACCCAGCTCCTCTGAATAGATTTTGGAAATAGATGTAATTTCCTCTCGCGCCCCCTCCTTTGCCTGGTTCAGACACCTCTGTACTTCCCACCTTGCGCCATCCGGAGCTCCACATCGATGCTCTGCTCCTGCGAAAAGGGCACTATAGAATCCTTGGTTTTAAGCTTTCCTCGACAATGCTTCTCATTCTGTTTTGAAGAGTGTCAAATCACAGTCCCATCTTCCTTCGTTTTCTTTAATGTGTAAGAATAACCTTCATAGTGGCAACTAGGCTTACCACGAGTTATCGTTGAAACTTCCATATGACAACTACTGAGATCAAAGTGGCACGATGTGAAGTCGACGAAAACTAGAGCGATACTAGCAGGCAGACGGGACTGTGCGGGAGAAGTTCAAATGGTTCTGAGCACTATGGGACTTAACATGTGAGGTCATCAGTCCCCTAGAACTACCTAAACCTAACTAAGGACTTGATACACATCCATGCCCGAAGCAGATTTCGAACCTGCGACTGTAGCAGTCGCGCGGTTCCAGACTGACGCGCCTAGAACAGTTTGGCCACAGCAGTCCAGGGAACAGGCGGAGCCAGGTGGCCAGGGCGGCCAGGGTGCAGCTCGGGCGAGACACGATGGACGCAGGTACGAGGCGGAGGGTTCGCAGATTTCTAGTGGGGCGGACAGCTGGCAGGGCGGAGAATTCATGCATTCGGCCATACGTGGCTCTCACATGGCTACCTCCTCCGCCGCCAGGACCCACCTCGGTGTCGCTGTGGCTCCCAAATGACAGTCGTCCACCTCTTGCTGGACTGCTCACTTTTAGCCGCCCTGCGGCAGACTTTTCACTTTCCCACCACCCTACCTTCGGTGTTGGGTGTCAATGCCTCAACACCAGCTTTAGTTTTACGTTTTATTCGTGAGGGTGGATTTTAGCATTTGATCTGAGTTTCAGCGCATGTCCTTTGTCCGTCTGTGTCCTCCACTCTAGGGCTTTTAGGGTGGAGATTTCAGTGTGTCGCAGAGTGGCTGGCTTCTGCTTTTTCATTCTCATGGTGGGCCAGCCATGGCCATCTGCTTTCTTGTTTTTAATCTCTGTTTCTTGCGTCTGTCTGTGTGTTTTGTCCATTGTAATGTGTGTTGTCATTCTGTAATTCTTCTCGTTCTTCCTTTTTCTCCTGTTATTGTGCCGTACATCTTCTTTGTTTTCTTCTTTCCCATGGCTAATTGTTCTACTGGGGCTTAGCACACTGGACTCGCATTCGGGAGGACGACGGTTCAGTCCTGCGTCCGGCCATCCTGATTGAGGTTTTCTGTGATTTCCCTAAAACTGCCGAGCAAATGTCGGTTCCTTCCCCATCCTTCCATAATCCGATGACACCGATGACATCTGCAGTTTGGTCCCTTTCCCCTCCTTTTAAACCAACCAACCACTACCGCCTCAAACATCGTTAAAATCATTTCTTAAAATGACAGCATCCATACATGACATACTTAAAAACAACTTTGACCGTTCGCAGCCACTGTAATTGTTCAAATGCGTGTGTAATCTTATGAGACTTAACTGCTGAGGTCATCAGTACCTAACATTACACACTACTTAACCTAAATTATCCTAAAGACAAACACACACACACACCCGTGCCCGAGGGACGACTCGAACCTCCGCCGGGACCAGCCGCACAGTCCTTCACTGTAGAGCCTTAGACCGCTCAGCTAATCCCGCGCGGCCACTGTAATTGAACGATAATCACAAAACAAAGGCGGTATGCGTTTAAACTTGGTAAATGACACAATCAGTATTTACATCGTCTCGTCTTCGCAGGTCGTCGGGGCTCAGTTCGGACAGTGACTCATCACCGTAGGCAGTTCTGCTCCAGTCGGGTACCAGCAATGAACGTCGTCCGCCATTCGGTGTGACGGTGTGGCGTGACGTTTCTTCTCACAGTGTGGGACCCCTCTGATAGTCACCCGCGGCGCCCTTACAGCACAGCGGTACACGGACGATACTGTACGCCACTTAATGTTGTCCTCCGTGGCAGGTCATCCTTCGGTTACATTTCAGCATGATAATGCTCGCCCGCACATGGTGAGAGTTTCTACAGCTCGCCAAACCCTTCATAGGCCAGCAAGGCTGCCGGATCTCCCCCGAGTTGAGAACGTATGCACCATGTCGGACAGTGCCCTGCAACGATGTCAGGATTTTGACGATCCAAAGCGCCAGTTGTACGGAATTTGGCGTGACGCCTCTCTGGAGGACATCCGACAACTCTGTCAGTTCCAGCATCTCTGTCAGTCTATTCAAAGTCGAACAACTGCGTGCATAAGGGCCACAGGTGGATCAATGCGTTTTGGCTTGTTCAATTGTCCAAGCTCGTTCTCTTGAATGAATGTTTCAATTTTTCTGTAACTGTAATCATTTTTTTGTCTTTACGTTGTGATGTTGTTATGTGTGATGTTGCTGCATTAATTTGTTCTGAAAGCGGTGCTGATATTCAAGACCATAAAAGTGGGTTAAAAACTGTGAGCCATCTGAGGAAGTTACCCTTGCATTACTGCGCAACTGTTTCACCAGGTATCCAGTCTAGCTTACCAAATTCCCAACCAGACTAACATTAATTATAATCTTTTAGTACTCATCTTACGATAACCGGTAATATATATATATATATAAAAAGACAATTTAAATAAAAAGAAATAAATCAGTTTATATTTGGACATTTATTTTAACACCGATCATTGTTCCGTTAAAATTTCAGCATATCAAACTTGATTCATAACTCAACTGGTGCCTTATTTAGGATTGTGTAAATGGAAGTTTGTAATCTTACGGAACACATCAAATAGGGAGCCAAGATTGGGAGACTACATACAACACTGCATTCACAAAATAACACACGAAGAACGTTGAAACATATGCAAGAGGAAATTAACCACAACCAACCGATTTAATTTTCACCCAAAGAACTTACGTTCGTGGCGCAATCCTGTCCGTCATGAAATTACCACACACTGGTATACTAAATTCATACTAACTCTCTGTTAAATCTTCCCGAAAAGAATAGCTAAGGACTACTTTGACGCTTACACCACATGCTTCACGTGTTCAACTTGGTTTACACAAAGAGTGTAACTCCACAATAATTTTGATAATTCAAATAAATTACATCGAAACGCAATTTACAAAAGAAAAACCTCGAACTGGTTACTATCGTCTTACTATTAACCTGATGGGTCAAACAATTGTATAAGCACATGGTACTGGTCTCACAAAGTACACCCCACGTGGGTTGAACATAAAGAAAAGTTGCTATATTGAAAAATATTGTCAAGACGAGACGTTATAATCTCACGCACATTCCCATTTAAGACTGATGATCTTAGTTAAAGTTACTGATCAACACGTGGTTCCACTTTACTCACAAAGTAGTGGCAAAGCAATTACCGGAAGATATTCTGAACTTCACACTCGAATTACACTGCGTTGCAATTTAAGATTGTCCTACGGACTTAGCAGGCACGCGCTTAGCCGGAGATCTTACCACTTCAGACGCTCGCCGCGGACAGACTGCCGTGGGCCACTACCAAGGGTGCTCAACAGATACAAACGGAAGTGAGTAGAGAGGCAGCTCCCTATACCAACATCACAAGGGACGGACAGGACCATACTAAGGATAGAAACCTCTTTGCTTTTAGAAAGCGTAGCTACCTGTTCCGACGTTGGTCCTACTGTTCTATAGCAGACAGGCTTGTCTGCTACCATCCAGCATGCAACTATAAATACATTTGATCATTCATCCTCTCACACAGAAGGGAAGGGGGATGACAGTATCTTATCATATACAGTATATAAAAGAAAGCGGATGTACGTACCGTATGAGACTGTGTGACATGAATTACATACAAACCGTGTTTTAAAGTGTAGTAATGTGACAGATCGTTCTTGTTCATGTGTAAAAGTAACACGTTCCACTGCTCAGTCTCCTCCCAGATAGTTAGAAACACCACAGTAAATTTAGAAGAATAATTTATGCCGTAAATGACAATATATTTAAGAAATTAACATGAAAGGAATCCAACAGAGACCTTTCAACGTGGACATCACATCTACCTATTTACTGTCCCATTTGCATAGTTCCTTCATGGCTCAGCCTTTTTTTCTAAGAGTGTAAGTATAATCGATGCTACGGGATGATGTAAATTCTGACTGTGTCAGATACTAATTTACGACGACATAACGCCTTTGCTTTGTGATCTTTGTTTAGTAACACTGGCCACAAACGATGAAAAGCTGTTTTTAACCATGTTATGTATGGATGTTGTCAATTTAAGAACGATTTTAACGATTGGAGCTGCAATGACACCAGCTCCAATCAAGAACGTTTTATCATCTGGACTAGACTGCTAGCCGAAACTAGTAATCAAACGAAACAAACAACATTTCATGTGCGATATTGACTTAATGGGTTTTCTGTCTGTAACATAAATTTAAAAAAAAGACGATTCGTATCAAATTTATCTGCCCACTTCTACATTCCTGTAGCTAAGAAACAAATAGAGCACGCAGGATCTTTCGCAGTGAAGTGAAATTATCTTTCATTACTCGGATTACGTAAATTGACACTGCAGTGATTGTCAGCGTGAGCAAGTGGAAGCAAGGTTGACAGAGAGAGGGAAGTATTCAGGGACGACGACGGAGCCAGATATGGCCGCGCCATGCGGAATATTTTCCACCCTTGTTTAACTACACCCCCCCCCCCCCCCCAATACGTCAGCAATACCTCGGCAACTACTTGCAAGAACCTGCACTATCAACAATACTGCCAAGCCGTACCGCATTATTCCCGTGCGTTACGGCTACATTGCAGTAATGTTGAGGGCAACACTTCAGCGGCAAACGTAGCTGTGAAACACTGCCCGTCTAGAGGTACCTTCAAATACCGCCGTTTTTCAGATAGCTACGTGCTGTGGCAAGAACTCATGTATAGTGATGGGAACAAAAGCGATTCAGTCGTTTGTTAGTAAACAGTCGGCTAATTCCTTTGTAGTCTTACGTATTGGTTGAACTACTCATTCACTATTTTGAGTGAAACCAGTCTGCGGGAGCAAGCGGAAGAGAACGGTCGCCGCAGCCCGGCGCTGTCAGTTCTGAACGGAAACACTCCTTCGTTTCGCTATTGTCAAATCATCATTGTCGACTGCACTCTGTTATCGCCCGTGTTACAGCCGCAGCGATATGTGCTTTTACTGAGTGTCAAGAAGTAGCTGCACAGTGTTTCGTCCGTGTTTATGAATAGGCGTTTCCTTAATAGTGAACTTTGTGTCTTGCTCAGAATGCCGAAACGTTCAGTGGCGCGGGAACGAAAGAAATCCTATGACTGGATAAAATATAATGAAGACAAATTGAATCCGAAGTACAGCATCTGCAAAGATGATTCGTATTATGAAACTACATTAACTGAAGAAGTTCAAAGAAAATTTAGAAATGATGAGAAATATTTCTGGCAAAGTGCGCCACCAAACAACTGGAAAAATTGTGTTTTATATGCTTTGAGTTGAGCACCACAACATTTACCAAAATAGAATTATCGATGGACACAATTTTTCAGTACACTTAAATTAAAAAAAGTTATTGTTAACGTACATAAATAAAAATTTATAATGTAGCAACAGTTATTAACTTTTTGAAACCAACTAAACATACATGTCTAATGCCAAAAATGTGAAAAATTGGCATTTAAGTAAATAAATATATGGATTCTGAAAACAGTTCATTTTTAGTAATATGCTTTTCACTGGCCGCTCTTTGAAGTAACATACTGTACTAGTATCTGAAAAAGTTGGTTCCGTAGCCAATGTTCGTGTAGGGCTGAAAAAGAACGTTAGTGAAATAACTCATGTGGCCGTGCGGTTCTAGGCGCTTCAGTCTGGAACCGCGTGACCGCTACGATCGCAGGTTCGAATCCTGCCTCGGGCATGGATGTGTGTAATATCCTTAGGTTAGTTTAAGTAGTTATAAGTTCTAGGGGACTGATGACCACCGGTGTTAAGTCCCATAGTGCTGAGAGCCATTTGAACCATTTTTTGAAATGACTCAAACTCAGACGCTGAGTGGAAAACATTCATACAGCTGGCGAGTCCGCAGACTACTTTCATTCAATTTTGTTTTGTAAATGAAACTGCCTTTTCTTGCCGCAGCTGTAATTTATTTCTCCCACAGCGTTTCGCCTTTTTTCACTCTTAAGGCAACTCTGGTGAGATCTAGAACGGTACAGTTCGTTTTGATATGTTATTTTTAGATTGTCAACCCGCCACGTCGCTTTTTTTAAAAAAATAAGTAGATACTTACTGTGCTGGCGTAAGCTATCGGCAGCAGTCCTGTTGGCAAAGAGACTGCGAGAAGATCGATAGTTAGCACTAGAGCAGGGGAGCTATCAGGAGAGAGGTCAAAGACAAACTAAAGAGACGACACAAAACTTGCAGTTTGTTGTCACCTGTCTTTCCTCTCATGTGCTGTGGAGGTCGCACTACCACTTCACTTGTATCCGAACTTTTTCTTTCACACTCTTCACCATGTTTACCCTTATTTTTGTGGTGTTTTGCCACTAGTTTTTGAACTAAAATCTATAACTAGCGGCAAAAGGGTAGTAGTACACCGCAAAAGTTAGGGTAAACGTGGTGAACAGCGAAAAAGAAAAAGTTAGGAATATAAAAATGTGCTTATGTTTCGGAAATGAAGGGATAGTGCGACCTCCAGACCAGATGTGAGGAAACGCAGGCGCCATCAAACTATAAGTAATTGCTTATGTACATAAAAACGCGACGTGAACAGTTTGATAATCGAGAATAACAAAACTGTATCCTTCTAGATCCTACTGAAAATGGCTTAGAGTGAAAAAAGACGAAACGCGCCTGTGAAAAATAAATTACGGTTGCATCAAGAAAAGGCGGTTTTATTAGCAAGACAAATATTT
Organism: Schistocerca gregaria; assembly: GCF_023897955.1. NCBI lineage: Eukaryota > Metazoa > Arthropoda > Insecta > Orthoptera > Acrididae > Schistocerca > Schistocerca gregaria. Next base: position 32,651,724 of record NC_064928.1, read on the forward strand.
CTGCGCTTGCTGTGAAGGATGGCCACGCAGACAAACTCGATACTTCCATTTAGTTGTTTCATCGCACAGAAAAAACACTCGACTGGCTAATCGGTTTTTAAAAGCAGTCGCTACTCGTGTACAAAATGTACTCGCTGTGACTGATCTGAAAGGTGTGAGTGCGTATACTGCAGCCTCCCGGTCCGTCGCACGCACGTGCACGCTGCGTGTGTGTGGTGTGTGGCGCTCCCGTTACGAGAGCGCGGCCGCACCCTTACTGACGTCCGTGTGGCGCGTGGTGGGGGAAGCAGCTGTGCGGGGGGGGGGGGGGGTCATCAAAACACACACACACACACACGACTACGTGGAGACACCTCCGCCCAGGGCCGTCGCCCGGGAAATTTGCACGAAAGAATAGGACACTTTTGTTGCGCCTCGTGGTTGGTAAACTTGATTATTCCAGCAGTGTACAGCGCACACTTCATTGTTGACAACCGTCTCAGTTAGACAATGTGCCGTCTGCGATTGAAAATGGAGAAAACATTTCGCGGTGTTATTACACATTTTCATTTGGAGGGTGAACTGCCGTACATATCAAAACAGAAATAGATAGAATTCATGTGGCCACTGCACCATCTTTGAGGATCATTAATGACTTTAATCGTGGTCGAACAAGCACTGACCACGAAGCGCGCTCCGGCCGTCCAACTGAGGTCACCAATAAAATCCAAGACCGCCGAGTAAACGACATTCGAGAGATTACTGAGACTGTAGGCATCTAAAATGAGCGAGTGCATAATATCCGTGAAGCAGATCGTATGAAGACGCTGTGTGCAACATGGGTCCGGCGTTTCTCACAGTCAGCCAAAGGCGCATTCGGCACAACATTTCAACACAGTGCCGATGTTTAATCGCTTTCAGCAAGAGTTTTTGCGCCGATCTGTGACTGTTAATGAAGCCTCGACCTGTCATTGCGTATAGAGTCAAAAAGGCAGTTTAAACAACGGACAAAGGCGGGTGTAGGTGCAAAACCTATTTTGTCAGGTGGTAAGGTGATTCCCAAGCAATAATCGTCACAGATTACCCGGAAAAAGACAGAACCATAACACGAACCTATTATGCTTCATTTTTAGATAGTTTTAAACTTGAGTTGGTTGAAATATCCCACACATTAGCGACAAAAGTGGGGAAAACGTATGAACTGGGCTTTGAATTGGTTCCTCATCCACCCTGCTCACCAGAGTTAGCCCCAAGTGCTATCTTCCTGTTCCCTAACTTGAAACTTCGGTTTGCTGGGAAGACAATTTCATCAAATCAACGAGTATTTTGCAGAGTTTGACAGAACCTATTACTTCGATGGGATGAAAGAAACATGAGGATCGCTGGAAAAGTATATATTCCTCAAAGGAGGGGTTGTCGACGAGATAAACTCTTTTGTTACTTTTTTTATCAGACTTGTCAGACAAGCCTCGCATTTCATGTACAAATGCTACTGAAGCATAAACAGAACCTAAAACTCCCTGAGTTTGCATGCTGAGCGACAGTTGGCAGTGCGCTAACAACACGGCGCAAAGCAAGAGAGAGACCATTTGGCCTCCAAGCTGGTATCCAGCGACGAAGCAACCTTCCTTTCATCTGGTAAGATTAATCGCCACAAGGTAAGAGTGTGGTGCTCTGAAAATCCACATAAAATTGTGGTGCATGAACTAGATTCTCTGAGCATCGTTTCCTGTGCATTGTCATGTATGTGACTGTATGTTAGTGTTTTGCACTATATGGGCCGTTTTCCTTCGTGGGAAGACAGTGACCGGTAGGTCCTACCTTGATATGGCACAGGAGGTGGTGGTGTTTCTACGATTGACTGCTGATTCCGAGAATTTCATCCTCCAACAGAAAGGCAGAAAGAAGCACGCCCCCGCCCCCCTCTCCTCCCTTCCACCCCCCCCCCCCCCTCCCGCGCCCACGCTTTTCATTGGAGCATGAATGTTTGCCGCTTCCTGACGAACCTCCACATCGCTGGACTGGGTGTAGTGGTGAATGGTTGCTGTGTTCACTTGCCTCCGTCCCCCTTCCCTCTTCGAGATCATGCTGCCAAAGGCCTAGTGAGGGAGCGCATGCCGAGAACAGTGCAACAGCTCAGAGAGCTCAGGGCTGTGTTGTCGACTGACAGATGCTGCCACATAACGTATGGAACGAACTTGACAGCCGCTTCGACGACGTGTCGTCTATCCATAAAGGAACTCATAGCACATCTGTATAGTGCAAAATGCAAACTTGGCCCGTTTACGATTCTATTCGTGCATCACTGTATGTTGTGGTTAAAACCGAATGAATCATTTGTAGTAACTCTGCATTCATTTCTCTTCTAGCTGCCCAGTTATTTAACCTGTTACACTGTCAATTCGTGCGACAATTACATAAAATTGTTATGTTACTAGAGGATTTTCAATACATTTATTCACTACGTATTATCCCTAGCAAAAAGTCGCATTGTTGTGCTGAGGAGGTTTGTAATTAACAATCGTTTTCCACTAGCGTAATCATTACAGGGTTTATCATTGGAATCTATGACACTGAACGGCTAACCCAACCACCGTCTTTTGCGAACGGACACAGTTGTAGGTTGCGTATCTGACGTTTTCAAGGTGCAACAAAAATCATTTCCAGTATTTGATATTAACTATTAACCGAATTTAAAAATTTAATATCCTTTCATAATCTACTTAGTGCGAGGTATAATATTACGTTGAAAAATTGGCAGCGTAAGACAGTTATTACAGCTGGAAACTGTAGGGTACTTTCTGAGTGGTAGAATAGATCAAGATGTGCAAATTACCCAGACTATATTCATCCAGAATTTTAAAATTACAGCACTTAGCGACTTGCAACAAACTTAACACTAAATTTCAAACCTTTTTCGCTGACACCCCCGCAAAATGGTGAAAAAAAAAAGAAATATCGCTCATTATATTTCTCTTATTCATGCAGTAAATTTCGGTGTCCAGGATGACGTCTTAACTAGTTACTATTAACGCCATTCGGAACACATTTTGCAGCCAGTGTACAGTAGCATATGCTACTCGATGTACCTGCAAAATTATGTCATTTTACCAAACGTACTTCAGGAGTTACGACGTCGTAAAAATTGAGATGCGTGAGCAACAAGCTTTTGCGTAAAACGGAGCGTAAATTTCAGAGATTATTATTCATCGAGAGTGAAAACTTAGGAACTGCCAACAAACTTTAAACATAATTTCTAACCTTTTTCAAACGTTTCCTCAACGTCAGATATTTCACACATTAACTCGTTTGTGATACTGTCAGTAGCTTTTATTATTTAAAGAAGCAGGGATTTTCTGGTAGCATAGCTAATCAAAATGGTAGATATCGAAATAGACGACAAAGGGAGAGAAACAATTAAAATCGCTCAAAAGAGGAAAGGCCTCTGGACCTGATGGGATACCAGTTCGAAGGAACTTGCCCCCCTTTTTACAGCTGTGTACCATAGGTCACTAGAAGAGAGTAGCGTTCCAAAGGATTGGAAAAGGGCACAGGTCATCCCCGTTTCAAGAAGGGACGTCGAACAGATGTGCAGAACTATAGACCTATATCTCTAATGTCGATCAGTTGTAGAATTTTGGAACACGTATTAGAGTATAATGACTTTTCTGGAGACTAGAAATCTATTCTGTAGGAATCAGTATGGGTTTCGAAAAGGACGATCGTGTGAAACCCAGCTCGCGCTATTCGTCCACGAGACTCAGAGGACCATGGACACGGGTTCCCAGGTAGATGCCGTGTTTCTTGACTTCCGTAAGGCGTTCGATATAGTTCTCCACAGTCGTTTAATGAAGAAAGTAAGAGCATATGGACTATCAGACCAGTTGTGTGATTCGATTGGAGAGTTCCTAGATAGCAGATCGCTGCATGTCATTCTCAATGGAGAGGTCTTTCGAAGTAAGAGTGATCTCAGGTGTGCCGCAAGAGAGAGTCGTAGGACCGTTGCTATTCACAATATACATAAATGACCTTGTGGATGACATCGGAAGTTCACTGAGGCTTTTTTGCGGATGATGCGGTGGTATATCGAGAAGTTGTAACAATGGAAAATTGTACTGAAATGAAAAGCAGGAGGATCTGCAGCGAATTGACGCATGGTGCAGGAAATGGCAATTGAATCTCAATGTAGACAAGTGTAATGTCCTGCGAATACATAGGAAGAAAGATCCCTTATCATTTAGCTACAAGATAGTAGGTCGCTAACTGGAAGCAGTTAATTCCATAAATTATCTGGGAGTACGCATTAGGAGTGATTTAAAATTGAAGGATCATGTAAAGTTGATCGTCGGTAAAGCAGATGCCAGACTGAGATTCATTGGAAGAATCCTAAGGAAATGCAATCCGAAAACAAAGAATGTAGGTTACAGTACGCTTATTCGCCCACTGCTTGAATACTGCTCAGCAGTGTGAGATCCGTACCAGATAGGGTTGATAGAAGAGATAGAGAAGATCCAACGGAGAGCAGCGCGCTTCGTTACAGGATCATTTAGTAATCACGAAAGCGTTACGGAGATGATAGATAAACTCCAGTGGAAGACTCTGCACGAGAGACGCTCAGTAGCTCGGTACGGGTTTTTGTTGAATTTTCGAGAACATACCTTCACCGAGGAGTAAAGAGGTATATTGCTCCCTCCTACGTATATCTCGCGAAGAGACCATGAGGATAAAATCAGAGAGATTAGAGCCCACACAGAGGCATACCGACAGTCCTTCTTTCCACGAACAATACGAGACTGGAATAGAAGGGAGAACCGATAGAGATACTCAAGGTATCCCTCCGCCACACACCGTCAGATGGCTTGCGGAGTATGGATGTAGATGTAGAAAGTGATTAAAACTCTCTGAATTAGACACAGTCTCGGTTGTAGTTTATTCTTTTATTAACAACGCGTTTGGCTTTCGTGGGCCTTCCTCTTAAAATTTTGCTTCCGCAACATTTTAAAACCCACGAAACGGCTCTGTGCTAGTTGAAGCACGCATCGAATCAAATAAATCCGCACAGGACTTCCCTGTTTTTAGGCGTGCTCCACTCTAGCACATGGCCGTTTCATGGGTTTTGAAATGTTGTAAACGGAAAATTTTAAGATATCCTGAAGATTCCACACGAAGGCGAAACACAATCAAGATTGTTTTTAATTCAAATAGTCGATTTACGATTGCTGTAACAGAGGGTCTAGTGGAGTGGAAGATGTTTCACGATCAAAATTGTGCTCGAGTAGCCACTCATAAAACGGTTGCACGCCGTTTCTTCTTCTGCCAGCAGCTGCTGCTGTGCAGATTCAATGTCTCCGGGAGTCTTCACATAATAGAATTCAGACACGAATGGCCGCCTCTTGAAAGTATCTTACTATGCGGGCATAGATTTTTGGGCGTCGGACGAGGTTCGTGGCACTTTTGTGTGCGAAATTCCCTGCTTGACCGAGTGCCTTACGAAGTTTGGCCTGATGACCGGCGCAGAGGGAATGGCCAAGCTGAACGTCTTTTAGATCTGCTGCTTCTTCGCAATATGGAGAGATGAGAACATTGATTCTGCACAGATGTGCAGGATAACACTCGTGTCCATTTCGTATTTTTACAAGCGATGTTGTATGTCGTCGAGAAAGTTTTAATTTTGAATACCATGTTCTTTCGAATGTATTGTTGAATCCGTGCCAAGTTTTGTCCTTTCGTCAATGGAGGTTTTCCAAACTCTTTCCAGCCCTCTTTAGTTACAGTGTGCGCGGAGTCTAAACAAGGCCATCGTGCAAAGAAATGTATTCCTTCGGTGAGGCTACTCTCTGCTAATTGGCAAACAATTCCGGAATGCCCTTTTACCCAGAGAAGCTGCACTGTCCTCTTTTGTTTGCCGCACTGACGGATCACTTATTGTACATCGAAGAGCTAACAGTTCGTTTTCAAGTCCCAGCGCAGATATTATAGTTTTTCGATGGCGCTTCGCGAATCAGTTACTATCAGAACATCACTGGTACTATTCAATACTTATCTCAGTGCCTCTCTTACTGCTAGAACCTCAGCCGTATTTTGGATCTGCGAAGCTCTAGCTCTTGACACGTCATCCTCAGCAAACTTAGGACCAAAAGGATAGGCAACGGAGGTATCACAATCCGGAGTAGGTTTCCATATGCGTCAGTGGATTGAAGACCTCTTAAGTAGTACAAACCTGTACGTTGTCCTCGGCGCCGATTGTTCATCAGAGTCAAGGGTACTGTTAGGGGCGTAACGCGAAATTCTGACAGTACAGCTCTTATTCCCTGCTTACTGTACATAAATGATCTGACGGCCTGGATGGCTGTTTACTGTGGTGTACGGGAAGCTGAGTGGGTATAGCAGGATAAGATGACTGACAGGATTTCAATTTTTTTATTTTTGTTTTGAGCTTTTCCTCTTTACAGAGGCTTTTCTCCAACATAATAATTTACTCGGAAATAATAATGCAAAGAATAAACGTTCTTAAACTAAATTTTCAAAATAATCCTCCAGGTGTTTCGATCTCGTGTGTCCTGTTCCTGTGTGCCCATTCTTCTCACTGTGTGCTGTACATTTTGGATCCCGGTGGTCATAGGGCGTCCTCTTCTTCTTCTTCTCCCCTCCGGTTCCCACTCCAGTATCAATTTTGGTATTCTGGTTTTCTCCATTCGTCGTACATGCCCGTACCACTATAATTTCTCCCTATCCATTACGTCATATATTCTTTCTTTTCTTTCCATTCTCCTTATTATTTCGGTGTTCCTTATCTTCTCACTGTAGTTTCTTCCTATCCATTACGTCATATATTCCTTCTTTTACTTCCATTCTCCTTATTATTTCGGTGTTCCTTATCTTCTCTTTCCTGGAGATTCTTGCCGATCTTTTCCAGAAGTCCATCTCTAGAGCTTGTAAAGCTTGTAATTTTTTAATGTGCTTCAGATTAATTGTCCAGTTCTCCGTTCCAAGCAGAACCACACTCTCTAATATGGATTTGTATAATAATTTTTTAGTTCTGCTCATTACATTCCTGCTCCATGAGACTGAGTTAAGCATCCCAATGACCTTCCGTCCGCTACTAATTCTTTTATTGATTTCTGACTCTGATTTTCCCTCGATTTAGAAAATGGATCCAAAATAACAGAAAGTGTTTATCTTTTTGATTTTCTTTCCTTCAATATATAGCTCATCTGAATCATTAGTCAAGTATTCTGTTTTTTGGCAATTAATCTTCAAACCCAAAGCTTTGCATGCTACTGCTAGTTGATTGCACACATAGTTAGCATACTACCCATCTTGTGCTACGATACTTGATCATCATCACCCGCGCGGGATTAGCCGAGCGGTCTTAGGCGCTGCAGTCATGGACTGTGCGGCTGGTCCTGGCGGAGGTTCGAGTCCTCCCTCGGGCATGGGTTTGTGTGTTTGTCCTTAGGATAATTTAGGTTAAGTAGTGTGTAAGCTTACGCACTGATGACCTTAGCATTTAAGTCCCGTAAGATTTCACACACATTTGAACACATTTTTGATCATCATCAAACAATAAATGATTTAGGTAAACTCCATCTCTTATTTGTAATCCCATACTATCACATTTACGAGACCATGTTCTAAGGCTAATATCTCTACATGTTTTAAATAGTGATGGTGACATGGGACAGCCCTGTAAAAGGCCTTTGCTTATTCTAAATTTCTTTTACCAACTTTCACTAGGAAAATGTTATCTTTATACATCTGTTGTATTATCTTAATCAAGGAAGGGTTTGTGTTTGCTATACGTAGTGCTCTCCAAAGCAATTTTCTTGGAACATTATCACACGCTTTCTCTAGATCTATGAAAGTTAATCCTATATTTTTTGATTTTTCCCTATGTTTCTCCAAAGTCTGTCGTAATGTGAAAAGATGGTCTACACATCATCGCTCAGCCGTGAAACCACATTGTTCTTCTTGGGTTCTGAATTTTTTTCCGGTTTGTCTTTAATTACTTTCGCAAAAATTCTCATTAATTCCTCGATAGTTTGAACAAATTTTGTGCGGGCAGGAGTGGCCGAGTGGTTATAGGCGCTTCAGTCAGGAACTGCGCGACTGATACACTCGCAGGTTCGAATCCTGCCTCAGGCATTGATGAGTGTGATGTCCTTAGGTTAGTTAGGTTTAAGTAGTTCTAAGTTCTAGGGGACTGACGGCCTCAGAAGTTAAATCCCATAGTGCTCAGAGCCATTTGAACCTTTTTTGAACAAATTTTGCGACCCCCTTTCTTAAGTATGGTATTAATGTAACCTAGATTCATCTCACTGGGTACTGAATCTCCTTCTATCATTTTGTTGAAGAGCTGTGTTATCAGTTTCACAATTTTGTCATCACCATATTTCAGACACTCCAGATTGATATTGCCTGGTCCCGGTGATTTACCATTCCTTCCTGTTCTCAACGTCTGAAGTACTTCACTTTCTAAAATCTGGATCTCACCATCTTCATGTCCATTTTCTTTCACTGTTCCTTCTTCTATATATTCTTCTCTGCCCTCATTTAATAATTTTTGGATATACTCTTCCCATTCCTTTTGTGTTATCAGTTGTAGATTTGTTTTGCTTTTTGTATCCTGTCAAAGTCCTTTTAATACTGACCATGCTTCTTTTGCTCTCCCAAATCCTAATTTGCTGTTAACCTTGGCACATGTTCTTTCCCATGCTTCATTTTTGCCATCCTTATTTTTTTCATCGCTTCATTCTTCTTTTCAATGTATATTGATCTTGTTGGTTCTGATTTCGTTTTTCTCTAAGGAGGACCTCTAGTTCCTCCGACCACCATTCTGCTGCACGGTTGTGGTTGCTATCTTTTTTACCCAACACCTCTGTTGTTATGATTTTCACATTAGTTTTTATATAGCCATATATTTTCTCTGTACTTCCGTCAAATGATTCAACGAGTTTCCTTTCCATCGCGGCCGCAAAGAGTGTTCTGATACTTTCGTCTTGTAGGCTGTCAGTATTAAAAGTTAAATTTTCATCATTCTCAGTCTGGTTCGTTTTATTTATGTTACTTGTACCACTCCTTGCATTCTTCCATTGGCAAAAGATTTCATTTTTATTAGATAGTGGTCTGATCCACACTGGGCTGCTCTATAAGATCTGACGTCTACTGCCTTGAAACTACTTCTTTGACTAATGATAATATAATCTATTATAGAACGAAGTTCTTTACTGTCCTGTTGCCAAGTATATTTATGATTGTCGTTCTGTTTGAAAAATTGGTTGGTAATTTTTAGATCAAATTGTTCACAAATTGCAAAAAATCGTTCCCCATTTTCATTATATTCGTCCTCTCCTACTATTCTACAGGATTCTCTAATTCCTCTCGTTCCATTCATGTCTTCCATAATAATCATGTTCCTTTCTTCTTGGGATTTTTTCAGTAGTCTCCCTGAGGATGGCCCAGAATGTATCTTTCTCCATATCTTTTGTGTCGTCCGTAGGTGCATATACGCCAATAATCACAACTTCTCTAGCAAATAATACCATTTCAACAGTTATTGTACGTTGATTGATGAATGTCCAATTTGTGATTCTTTTTTCCATGATTTCTTTATTATAATGGAGACTTCTGCTTTGGCTCTTACTGCTTTTGATACCCCACTCCAGATATGTATATAATTATCCAGTTCTTCTTCTCCTTAACCTTTCTTCCTTGTTTCAGAGAGCACGACAACATCAATGTTGAACATGTCACGTTCTGCAGGTAGTAAATTTATTTTAGTGGAAATACCTTTCACATTCCAGTATCTAAACATCATTTTCCGTTTCTCATCGCCAATTTTTTTACTGCCCCACAACCCGGAGGACCAGGTTTTATTCCTATAGTCTTTTATTTCCCCGGTACCCACCATATTTCGTGAGCATTCCCCTATCCGCCACCTGGGGAGGCGCCCGATGGGGAATTTCTAGTTGCCATAATGAATGGCAGTTAGCTCTGTATTTGGGCCGAATGTAAGTTAAAGCGAAGTTGGAAAAAACAATCCTGTAACATTGAAAAAGATGGAAAACCAGTTCTAAACAAACAAGGGAATGCTGAAAGGTGGAAGGAGTATATAGAAAGTCTGTACAAGGGCGATATACTCGAGAGAAATATTGGAAATGGAAGAGGACGTAGGTGAAGATAAAATGGGAGATATGATACTGCGTGAAGAATTTGACAGAGCACTGAAAGATCTAAGTCGACACAGGGTCCTGGGAATAGACAACATTCCCTTAAAATTGCTGACAGCCTTCGAAGAGCCTGCCCAGACAAAACTCTACCATCTGGTGAGAAAAATATATGAGACAGGCGAAATACCCTCAGACTTCAAGTAGAATTAATAATTCCAATTCCAAAGAAAGCAGGTGTTGACAGATGTGAAAATTACCGAACTATCAGTTTAATAAGTCACAGCTGCAAAATACTAACGCGAATTCTTTACAGACGAATGGAAAAACTGGTAGAAGCCGACCTCGGGGAAGATCAGTTTGGATTCCGTAGAAATGTTGGAACATGTGAGGCAATACTGACCCTACGACTTATCTTAGAAGATAGATTAAGGAAAGGAAAACCTACATTTCTAGCATTTTTAGACTTAGAGAAAGCTCTTGACAATGTTGACTGGAATACTCTCTTTCAAATTCTGAAGGTGGCAGGGGTAAAACACACGGAGCGAATGGCTGTTCACAATTTGTACAGAAACCAGGTGGCAGTTATTTGAGTCGAGGGGCATGAAAGGGAAGCAGTGGTTGGGAAGGGAGTGAAACAGGGTTGTAGCCGATCCCCAATGTTATTCAATCTGTATATTGAGCAAGAAAAAAGGAAACAAAAGAAAAGTTCGGAGTAGGTATTAAAATCAATGGAGAAGAAATAAAAACTTTGAGGTTCGCCGATGACATTGTAATTCTGTCAGAGACAGCAAAGGACGTGGAAGAGCAGTTGAACGGAATGGACAGTGTCTTGAAAGGAGGGTATAAGATGAACATCAACAAAAGCAAAACGAGGATAATGGAATGTAGTCGAATTAAGTCGGGTGATGCTGAGGGAATTATATTGGGAAATGAGACACTTAAAGTAGTAAAGGAGTTTTGCTATTTGGGGAGCAAAATAACTGCTCATGGTCGAATTAGAGAAGATATAAAATGTAGACTGGCAATGGCGATGAAAGTGCTTCTGAAGAAGAGAAATTTGTTAACAACGAGTATAGATTTAAGTGTCAGGAAGTCATTTCTGAAAGTATTTGTATGGAGTGTAGCCATGTATGGAAGTGAAACATGGACGATAAATAGTTTGCACAAGAAGAGAATAGAAGCTTTCGAAATGTGGTGCTACAGAAGTATGCTAAAGATTAGATGGGTAGATCACATAACCAATGAGGAGGTATTGAATAGAATTGGGGAGAAGAGGAGTTTGTGGCACAACGTGACCAGAAGAAGGGACCGGTTGGTAGGACTTGTTCTGAGGCATTAAGGGATCTCAAATTTAGCTTTGGAGGGTAGCGTGGAGGGTAAAAATCGTAGAGGGTAACCGAGAGATGAATACACTATGCAGATTCAGACGGATGTAGGTCGCAGTAAGTACTGCGAGATGAAGAAGCTTGCACAGGATTGAGAAGCATGGAGAACTGCATCATACCAGTCTCAGGACTGAAGACCACAACAACAACAACAGGGTATACTCCGCCATGCACCATACGGCGATCACCGGAATATTTATGTAGACGTGGATGTAGGTAGTCTGCAAATCGCATCATTGGACCAGCCGGCCAAGTGGCAACATCGTGCAGGCAGATGACAGGGACATGAAAAGAACGTTCTCCTTCTTTCTTTATTTTTTTTTCGGCCAGTTTTAGCGCCCCCTCTGCGTGCGCCATTAACGAGGGCCTGTCTCGCCTCAGTCTCAGTGTGGGCCTGTTTGGCTCTCTTACTGATTTCTAAATTATGTCTTTGATAGTATTTAGTCTGACGGCTTGCTCCTGTGGAAGTGCTCAACACACTGAACTCGCATTCGGTAGGACGATGGTTCAGATCTGTGGCTGCCTATCCAGACTCATGACCTGAGTGATTTTCCTAAATCTCTCCAGGCTAATACTGGAATGGTGCCTTTGAAAGGGCACGGTCGATTTCCTTCCGGATCCTCGAAACACTATGAGGTTGTGCGCCGTCACTAATAACATGGACGTCGACGGTATGTTAAACTCTTCGTGTATTTGTGATTAAATGTGAAATTTAGGAAAACTGTACATGTATGAAGAAATAATTATGTTTTGCTTACACCTAACGCTTTAAAACAATCTCAAAAGGTTCTCTGCTATTTACTGGTACACTAAGGCGGCACGAGGCACGGGACGCCCCCTAATACCGTGTCGGACCTCCTGTTGCCCGGCACGGACTCCACGGGTTGTTGGGAGTGCCCTGCAGAAATAGTGGGTGAGCCCTCTGCCTCTATAGCCGTCCATAATTGCGAAAGTATTGCCAGTGCAGGATTTTGTTAAGAAATTGACCTCTCCATTATTTCCCACGAACGTTTGATGTCCTCCTTGCGCCGTCCGTCATTGGTTATTTTACTGCCTAGATAGCAGAATTCCTTAACTTCATTTGCTTCGTGTCCATCAATCCTGATGTTAAGTTTCTCGCTGTTCTCATTTCTACTACTTCTTATTACCTTCGTCTTTCTTAAGTTTATTCTCAGTCCATTTTCTGTACTCGTTAGATTCTTCATTCCATTCAGCAGATCATGTAATTCTTCTTCAGTTACAATCAGGGTAGCAATTTCATCAGTCAATCCTATCATTGTCATTCATCTTTAATTCCACTCCTGAACCTTTCTTTTATTTCCATCATTGCTTCCTCGATGTACAGATTTAAGAGTAGGGGCGAAAGGCTACAGCCTTGTCTTACTCCCTTAATACGAGCACTTCGTTCTTGATCGTCCACTCTTATTATTCCCTCTTGGTTGTTGTACATACTGTATATGACCAGTCTCTCCCTATAGCTTACCCCTATTTTTTTCATAATCTCCAACAGCTTGCACCATTTTATATTGTCGAACGCTTTTTCCAGGTCGACAAATCCTATGAACGGGTCTTGATTTTTCTTTAGCCTTGCTCCCATTATTAACCGCAACGTCAGAATTGCCTCTCTTGTGCCTTTACCTTTCCTAAAGCCAGACTGATCGTCATCTAGCGCATCCTCGATTTTCTTTTCCATTGTTCTGTGTATTATTCTTGTAAGCAACTTGGATGCGTGAGCTGTTAAGCTGACTGTGCGATACTTTTCGGACTTCTCAGCTCTTGCCGTATATATTGCTAAAAAGCAATAGTCAGAATTTGGAGCAGCTATGCTCAAGTCAATACCTGAGTACAAATTGGCCCTTCGCACGTCTGCCTCCAACTGCAACAACGCCACACTCACCGGCGCCGTGGCTCACACAGCAGTAGGAGCGGCGCCGCCTGCCGGGTGCGGGCAGTGACGTGTGCCCACTTGAAACACTGCAACGAAAATAATTGAAAAAAAATATGGCAGTTAATTTTAAAAAATGTAAAGAGCGTTTAATATCTGTTTGAAATTTCACAGTAGTCAGAGAGATTAAGTATAATAGGGCCATATATTAGGCTATTACGTAAAGGACAGAATGGCACAGAAAAAATTTTACAAACAGCTGTACATCCCAGAAAATATTTGCATGAAGGTAACCATGAGAAAAAGATTGAATAATCAACGAAAGGATAATGTTCTACGAATCGGGGCGTGGAATGTCAGAAGCTTGAACGTGGTAGGGAAGCCAGAAAATCTGAAAAGGGAAATTCAAAGGCTCAATCAAGATATAGTAGGGGTCAGTGAAGTGAAGTGGAAGGAAGACAAGGATTTCTGGTCAGATGAGTATCGGGTAATATCAACAGCAGCAGAAAATGGTATAACAGGTGTAGGATTCGTTATGAATAGGAAGGTAGGGCAGAGGGTGTGTTACTGTGAACAGTTCAGTGACCGGGTTCTTCTAATCAGAATCGACAGCAGACCAACACCGACAATGATAGTTCAGGTATACATGCCGACGTCGCAAGCTGAAGATGAACAGATAGAGAAAGTGTATGAGGATATTGAAAGGGTAATGCAGTATGTAAAGGGGGACGAAAATCTAATAGTCATGGGCGCCTTGAATGCAGTTGTAGGGGAAGGAGTAGAAGAAAACTTTACAGGAAAATATGGGCTTTGGACAAGGAATGAAAGAGGAGAAAGACTAATTGAGTTCTGTAACAAGTTTCAGCTAGTAATAGCGAATACCCTGTTCAAGAATTACAAGAGGAGGAGGTATACTTGGAAAAGGCCGGGAGATACGGGAAGATTTCAATTAGATTACATCATGGTCAGACAGAGATTCCGAAATCAGATACTGGATTGTAAGGCGTACCCAGGAGCAGATATAGACTCAGATCACAATATAGTTGTGATGAAGAGTAGGCTGAAGTTCAAGACATTCGTCAGGAAGAATCAATACGCTAAGAAGTGGGATACGGAAGTTCTAAGGAATGACGAGATACGTTTGAAGTTCTCTAACGCTATAGATACAGCAATAAGGAGTAGTGCAGTAGGCAGCACAGTTGAAGAGGAATGGACGTCTCTAAAAAGGGCCATCACAGAAGTTGGGAAGGAAAACATAGGTACAAAGAAGGTAGCTGCGAAGAAACCATGGGTGATAGAAGAAATACTTCGATTGATTGATGAAAGGAGGAAGTACAAACATGTTCCGGGAAAATCAGGAATACAGAAATACAAGTCGCTGAGGACTGAAATAAATAGGAAGTGCACGGAAGCTAAGACGAAATGGCTGCAGGGAAAATGTGAAGACATCGAAAAAGATATGATTGTCGGAAGGACAGACTCAGCATACAGGAAAGTCAAAACAACCTTTGGTGACATTAAAAGCAACGGTGGTAACATTAAGAGTGCAACTTGAATTCCACTGTTAAATGCAGAGGAGAGAGCATAGAGGTGGAAAGAATACATTGAAAGCCTCTATGAGGGTGAAAATTTGTCTGATGTGATAGAAGAAGAAACAGGAGTCGATTTAGAAGAGATAGGGGATCCAGTATTAGAATCGGAATTTAAAAGAGCTTTGGAGGACTTACGGTCAAATAAGGCAGAAGGGATAGATAACATTCCATCAGAATTTCTAAAATCATTAGGGGAAGTGGCAACAAAACGACTATTCACGTTGGTGTGTAGAATATATGAGTCTGGCGACATACCATCTGACTTTCGGAAAAGCATCATCCACACAATTCCGAAGATGGCATGAGCTGACAAGTGCTAGAATTGTCGCACAGTCAGCTTAACAGCTCATGCATCGAAGCTGGTTACAAGAATAATATACAGAAGAATGGAAAAGAAAATTGAGAATGCGCTAGGTGACGATAAGTTTGGCTTTAGGAAAAGGCACGAGAGAGGCAATTCTGACGTTACGGCTAATAATGGAAGCAAGGCTAAAGAAAAATCAAGACACGTTCATAGGATTTGTCGACCTGGAAAAAGCGTTCGCCAGTATAAAATGGTGCAAGCTGTTCAAGATTCTGAAAAATGTAGGGGTAAGCTATAAGGAGAGACAGGTCATATACAATATGTACAACAACCAAGAGGGAATAATAAGAGTGGACGATCAAGAACGAAGTGCTCGTACTAAGAAAGGAGTAAGACAAGACTGTAGCATTTCGCCCCTACTCTTCAGTCTGTACATCGTGGAAAGAAAGATTCAGGAGTGGAATTAAAATACAAAGTGAAAGGATATCAATGATACGATTCGCTGATGACATTGCTATCCTGAGTGAAAGTGAAGAAGAATTAAATGATCTGCTGAACAGAATGAAGAGTCTAAAGAGTACACAGTATGGTTTGAGAGTAAATCGGAGAAAGACGAAGGTAATGAGAAGTAGTAGAAATGAGAACAGCGAGAAACTTAACTTCAGGATTCATGGTCACGAAGTCAATGAAGTTAAGGGATTCTGCTACCTAGGCAGTAAAATAAGCAATGACGGACGGAGCAAGGAGGACATCAAAAGCAGACTCGCTATGGCAAAAACGGCATTTCTGGCCAAGAGAAGTCTACTAATATCAAATAGCGGCCTTAATTTGAGGAAGAAATTTCTGAGGATGTACGTCTGGAACTGTGGGAAAACCGGAACAGAAGAGAATCGAAGCATTTGAGATGTGGTGCTATAGACGAATGTTGAAAATTAGGTGGACTGATAAGGTAAGGAATGAGGAGGTTCTACGCAGAATCGTAGAGGAAAGGAATATGTGGAAAACACTGATAAGGAGAAGGGACAGGTTGATAGGACATCTGCTAAGACATGAGGGAATGACTTCCATAGTACTAGAGGGAGCTGTAGAAGGCAAAAACTGTAGAGGAAGACAGAGATTGGAATACGTCAAGCAAATAATTGAGGACGTAGGTTGCGAGTGCTACTCTGAGATGAAGAGGTTAGCACAGGAAAGGAATTCGTGGCGGGCCGCATCAAACCAGTCAGTAGACTAATGACCAAAAAAAAAAAAAAAAAAAAAAAAACTTTGGCAGAACATATCTACGAGATTAGAAGAAAATAATGTTTCGAAACCAGATGCAGGAAAAATACAGTAAAAAAGAGAGGAATCGCCGCGCGGGGTTAGCCGAGTGGTCTCAGGCGTTGCAGTTTATGGACTGTGCGGCTGGTCCCGGCGGAGGTCCGAGTCCTGCCTCAGGCGTGGGAGTGTGTGTGTGTGTTTGTCCTTAGGATAATTTAGGTTAAGTAGTGTGTACGCTTAGGGACTGATGACCTTAGCAGCTAAGTCCCATAAGATTTCAACAGATTTTTGAACAGAGGAATCAAAATTCCGCCAGCAATGGATTGAAACCGTTGAAAAAATTTTTGTTACGAAGTTGTAGGTGTCCATTGAGGATGAGGCCGGTGTTCTTAGAAAACCTCCAGCTGCTCGAGTACATCGAGGCTATCAGCCATCCTTCCTCTGTGTGGAATGTAAACTGGTGCGCGGTTGCCGAATAACAGCCAGAATGATTACGTCGTGAAAAAGCATAGTGTTCGAACGAAGGGCTACAATTGGTGGCAAAAGAATAATAGTGCACCGCAAAGAAGAAGGAGAAACATGGGCAACAGTGCGAAAGAAAAAGGTCGGAATACAAAATTGTGCTTATGTTTCGGAAATGAAGTGGTAGTGCGGCCTCCAGACCAGATGCCAACAAATTCTAAGTGGTTACTTATTTACATTTGAAACGCGACGTCAAGTGTTTGACAATCTGCACAAAACTGTATCGTTCTAGATCCCACTGAAGATACCTTACAATAAGAAAAATACAATACGCGTCTGCGAAAAATAAATTAAACTGCACCAGGAAAAGGCGTTCTTATTTAAAAACAAGTATTTCTGTGCTTGCTGCGGAGGGTGGCCACGCAAACAAACTTCTTGTGGACACGTTAGTTCTCCTTTCGGTCCATCTCACGCGCAGCATTCAGCGCCAGCACCAAAGCCTAATTGCATCAATACGTCGTTTGTCTCTAGGCTTAAGGGTTCACGTTCTGCTCTGCTTTGTCAGACCTCGGCGAAATTCTTATTATCTGATCTTCACAACTTGCCCTGTCGCATATGGTTGATCCAATATATAGGATCGTGCAGTGTACCAGTATGTTCCAAAAAGCCGCGCTCGAAAATGGGTTTTTTGAGAGGGTAATATTTCGGGTTCTGTTAAACAGAGATATAAGGGATCAAGTACTTTCTATAGGGCGTGGCCTAGCAACCAGTTATATGCCTATGGGAAGAACGGGTAACTATCCTACAGTATAGCGTCAAAATTTGAAAATTGCGTACTTCCTCCAGCCAGGGCAAACTGAGAAAATGTATTTGTTCTTTCGCATTGGGTATGGTCCAGGATGGGCTTTATGTTTATTATAATCGCATGGGTTGTTCGTAGGTGGATTTTGAGAAAATCCAGAAAAACTATGATTTTTGGATACCGAAAGTACCAGTAATTTCTATTAATCGGAAATCGTCGAATATTTTACCATATGTTGTTCAGATTATTATCTCGAATAACTTCGAAACATTTTTCCACATCATTATCGGTTACAGAGATCTGGAGGTTCAAAGTTACTGTACTTACGCACGTAAAATATGCAAGTAATTTCCTGTCTGAGCCGTAATTGTAGTTTTAAATGACGCAGTGATCACACGGTAAGAACTCTAGGATCGTCGCAAGCGTTCTGAGGTTAACAACCGTGTTTTCAGTCGCCATTAAAACTTCGCGACACGCTGTCTGCGACCCGACGGCCAGCAACAACTTCCGCCTGCGAACACACTCCGCGTGCTCTGCCAGGCGAAGCACTCCCGGTCAGAGGGGTCGCAAACACAGTCGAGAGGAGGAGGAGGTACGGCCAATACAGCCGGCCAGTGCCATTCGAATGAGTAGGTACTGATTCGAACTGGCGAGAAAAGAAATTTACTGCACAATTTGACGGAAAGAAGGGCTTGCTTGGTGCGACACACGAGTATTTAGAGGCGTCGAGGAATTGTCGATTTGGTATTGAAGGTAAGAGTTGTGGGGTGGGGGGGGGGACTTCAGAGGAAAAATAAGGATAAACAGAGTAAGCAGTTGCAAAAATGAACTTAGAGTACAGGGGTTAGGTAGAGCTGAAGGGGCTTGCACAGCGTACAATATCGTGGAGAGCTGCATCAAAGCAGTCTTCGGACTGAAGACAACATCGACAAAAGGGACGAAATTTTAACCAACTTATCTCAGAGACGTGGAAATACCCGAACATGAACTTGGTGGCTGTCTGTTAAAGCGCTCATTACGTTACTCTTGCCATGTCCAACTTGTATTTGATACGCCAGCAGAGCAGCTACTAACAGCGCTTCCACGTGGCCTGTAACTATCGCATGGGAGCGAACCTTGGCGCATATTCTAATGCCTTAATGTCGAACCGATTTACGCTGGCAAAAAACATTAGTTCCGGTTTTGGCCACCAGATGCAAATCTAGCGCTGTGATTGCAAGAAAGATGTATACAAATGTCTGCTTATGTAATGGATTAGAAACGGCACTTGGGCAGAAAAGGTCAAACGAGAAAGAAAGGCATAATGTTGATTTTTATTATTAACCGTCACTTACACACTTCGTTCAATATGAGCACCGGAGACGCTGACGAGATGCTGCGTCCGTAAAAAGCAGCTGTTCCGGCGGAACGTGAGCGAGGCGTTCGTGTACAGTTGCCTTCATACCAGGTAGAGACCGAAAGAGTCCTCGGTAGACGCGTTCTTTCAGGTATCCCCAGAGCCAAAAGCCACATGGATTCAGATCAGGTGATCTGGCATGCCATGCATGTGAGAAACCTCTGCAGATAACATGTTCGGTGAAGGTTGCATTAAGCAGTTCTTTCACTAAGCGGAGGAAATGAGGCGTTGCCCCGTACTCCATGAAAACAGTGGTTCCTACACAGTTGCGCTCTTGCAAAACAGAAATCACATGCTGTACAAGGAGGCCTCGATAACGTGCAGACGCCTGACAGGCTCTCTGTGTGTATGCCGGCCGTTGTGGCCGAGCAGTTCTAGGCGCTTCAGTCTGGGACCGCGCGACCGCTACGGTCGCAGGTTCGAATCCTGCCTCGGGCATCGATGTGTGTGATGTCATTAGGTTAGCTAGGTTTAAGTAGTTCTAGGTACTAGGGCTCAGAGCCATTTGATCCATTCTCTGTGTGTATTCTCATCAAAAATGAACGGACCGAGAACAAAGGCGTGGCTGTGCGGTTCTGGCGCTGCACTCCGGAACCGCGGGACTTCTACAGTCGTAGGTTCTAATCCTGCCTCGGGCATGGTTGTGTGATGTCCTTAGGTTAGTTAGGTAGAAGTAGTTCTAAGTTGTAGTGGACTTATGACCTAAGATGTTGAGTCCCATAGTGCTCAGAGCCACTTGAACCATTTTTTAGAACAAAGGCGCTTGCGAATTCGCATCGCATGTACACAGCGAGTACACTGGCTCTTCGTGCGCAAAAGGCGATTTAACAGTTCTGTTTACTCATTGCACGATGTAGTGTAAAATGTGCCTCGTCACTCCTCAGAATATTGTCCGGCCATGTGTCATCAACCTCTATCTGTGCCAGAAACCGAAGATAAAATTCACAACGTTGCTGCAGCTCACGGCGTTTCACCCGCTGCACCGTCTGGATCTTGTGCGAGTCCCGCGGTGAAATAGACGCCAAGTCTTTCCGTACAGTTGACCGTGGGATGGGCACTGCACGAGCCCGCCACTTGCCGGTTGCCGGGCCGCTCGCTGCTCGGTCTGTTAAAGCAAGGGCGACCTCATCAGTGACGCCCTCCTCTTCCAGCTCCCACACCGAGCCCACCTTGTTTTCAAATTTACTAGACATCTTCTTCAAACCATTTAATGACGTCGCCCCTCTCCTCAGAACTGTGAGTCGGCGGTACTCTGTCAGTGCAGCACAGTAACTGATGCCGTTCACATAAAACTGAAGAAAGTACAAAAAGGCAGGGATATAAGTAGACCGGACTCCTATATTCTGAAAGTACCAGAGGTTGTAGAGGCTTTCAGAGGGAGCATTAGGGAACGATTGACACAAAAAGGGGAAAGGAATACAGTAGAAGAAGAATGGGTAGCTCTGAGGGATCAAAAAGTGAAGACAGCAGAGGATCAAAGTATGTAAAAAGACCAAGGTTACTAGAAATCCTTGGGTAACACAAGGGATACTGAATGTAATCGATGAGAGGAGAAAATACAAAAATGCAATAAATGAAGCAGGCGAAATGGAATACAAAGGCCTCAAAAATGACATTAACAGAAGGTGCAAAATTGCTAAGCAGGGATGGCTAGAGAACAAATGTAAGGATTTAGAGGCATATATCACTAGGGGTAAGATAGATACTGCCTACAGGAAAGTTAGAGAGACCTTTGGAGAAAAGAGAACCACTTCTTTGAATATCAAGAGCTGAGATGGAAAACCAGTCCTAAGCAAAGAAGGGAAAGCAGAGAGGTGGAAGTAGTATATAGAGGGTCTGTACAAGGGCTGTACTTGAGGGCAGCATGATAGAAATGGAAGGGAACGTAGGTCAAAATGAAATGGGAGATATGGTACTGCGTGAAGAATTTGACAGAGCAGTGAAATATCTACATCGAAACAGGGCCCTGGGAATAGACAACATTCCATTAGAACTACTGATAGCCTTGGGAAATCCTGTCCCTTGCTGAATTATTAACACACGTGCAAACACTGACAGTCCCAAATTCTCACATATTGTCCATATACTATGACCAACAGAAACGTGTGCAGTGAAATGTAACTTACAAGTAACTTAATTTGATGAACTGGTGTCAATTGCAATTTTATAACATAAGAATACAATAACAAAGGTACAAAATACATCATTAAAGAAGATAACAATACAGATAACATTTGTAGCAATAGGGGCTTTACAAAATAATAGAAATAGACATATACATCAATGTTACAGGAATTATGACATAATTAAATATATAAAATAATGAGAATAGTTTTCAAAACATTAATTTAACACATGAGCATTGAAACAGAACAGAATTAAGAATGTCTATAAACATCTTTACAAAGAAAATATATTATTAATGCAAATTATATTTGAGGATAACAGTATTCCTCATCATAGTGAACGTACCTTAGTTCTAGAAAAATTCTACAACATAAATCGTATTAGCTAAATACATAAAGACAGGAAGAACACAAATATACAAGAGTACACAAACACATAGCGAAGTAACAGAAAGGGAAAGGACAGTGTTTGTTTTACTGCAGTATCTTGCAAACAAAACTTTCTTTTCTTCTTGGAGATCTCCCTTCGTTCTTCATTATTTCAAAAAGTGCTATCTATACCTGCTTTCTGTACTTTTTTCGCAAAACTTCTCAATGCATTTCTTCCAATTCATCGCAACTCATTCTCTTATATAGTCTACCCCTCTTAAACTAACTTAAATCTATTGAGCTCAGATGCTAAACTAAGGGACGAGGCAATGCAGCAGCACAAAACAATTAACACAAACAGCAATGACAAAAAATGCAAATTGCCAAAGCAAGCAACGGTAAATCTAAATGAGCAGAGAAAAGCAACAATACAACTAATATGAGCCAATGTGCAGCAACAAGAAAAACAAATCAGTAGTAAAACTAGCATAACAGAGTAATAAAAAGTGAAATTTAGTAGCACTATGCCTGGCAAACAGCAGCAGCAAACGCAATAACGTATATATCTAAACATGACAAAGCTCAAGCAGAAAAAATATTACACCAAAGGCAAGAATGCAGATAAGGGAAATGTATATTCACATCTTAATGTCTATATAATTAAAGTGGTACACCACAAAAACTTATTCTATGAAATAAATTACCAACTACTTGAAAAGAAAATTATGTATGCAGTTCCTGTGAAGGGAAATGTCTTTTTGTGCTCCCTCATTTTTTTTGGAAGTATATCACGAAGCTATTCTTTACTGGGCCTGTAGATATAAAATATTTATATTAGTACATGTATAAAATTTTATTTTAACCAATGCTGCAGGGCAGCTAGAAACTAGATATTAAACAAAATGAGTAAATAAATACGTAAAGCAAACCATATGGCATTTCTCTCCACTAGCAAGTCAATAGCCGTAAAATGATTCTCATCGTTTCATTAGGCATTTTAGTAAATATCATAAATTAAGAGCTCCACAGTGTAATCGTATGTTTTCAAGATTGAGCGTGTCGTATTTGCGACGCTTTCTACAAAGAAATGTGAATAGCGAGGATAATGGCGTTTTTTTTTTTTAACCTGTGCCTCTGAAAGGCACACACTAATGGCTTTTTTCCAGGCGACTGTTGCGCAGCTGGGTGCCCACGACGCATTACGTGCAGGTGGTCACTTAACTTTCTCACCGAAATATTTACAACAATAGTTTGCACTACAGTGACAGTCTCATATAAAAAATTTCATAGGTCGAGAATTTGCGTTACAAATGTGTAGAAACAAAATCCTATAAATATAACAGTGTCCAAAAAATTTTCGTCAGCGTTGATACATTTACGCATATACATACATTTCATAACTCTTAAAGTACGATTCTTGGTTTCGAACATCCTTTTCCACAAATCAGAGTCCCTAACCACTACTCATTATTCCTTACCTTATTATATATATATATACATATTCGTCGACACTTCTTCAGTATTTCATCATAAGAAATACGTAGCATAATCAAATTCCTCATATACGGTAGCATCAGCGTATTGATCATAAACATACCGCATCAGCGTAATACACATCGTCATCATAACATCATAAAACCTCAGCCAATTCTCAAAATCGTCGTAGCTTCCTCCAATAATTTCAAAACCTAAAAAAAATTCTCTGCTCATTTCAATAGTGTCATCTCCCTCAAACGTACTTTAAAAATCATGATCTCATACCAAATACATCATTCAAAGCTCTCATAGTATCTCAATGGTTCCGAAAAATATGAACAGGTCACAAAGTACAGACAAAATACAGTTTCATAAGTGTGAAGTGATCCAACTGTGTAATTACATAAACATCTGTCACTGATGTAGTAAAATAAATGTTTGTCTCTCCCAGTTAGATGATCAGATAGCTGTGTAATTTATGTGTTAGACAAATATGGCACCGATGTGAAAAGTTGTATAAGCAAATACCGTATTAGCTAGGGCTCCTTGTGCTTGCCAAACACATGGTACACAAAGTAAGCGTATACCCCCCCTGAGGATGTGTAATTATATCCTCAGGTGTTACAGATTACAGCAATGGAATGAAATGTATCATGGAAAACTTTCTTTGTAATTCAAAAATCTTGAAAAATAAATGGTTTAAGTACAAAATTAATCACTCAGATATGTGTCCTGTAGCGCTAAATGTGCGTCTTGCTGTAAGATAATACTGTGGAACTGTCGTAGTTATCGTCCTCCGAAAACTAAGTTCTGCAGAAGTAAATGTACTTACCTCATGATAAACAAAAGTGAAATACTACGCGTATAGATATCTTACTTATTACGCTTATTGCCGTGATGAAGAAAGTACTGTGCTGTAACGTGTTGTTGTGCTACGGAAAAGGCTGTCTCCTTGTAGCTATACCACAAACGTTACTACTGAAACATGTTTTACTTTCCAGAAAAATTCAGAAAAACTGTGCAGATATAAAACAGATAAACCGCAAATGCAACATTGTAAATTGTCACTCATTAGTAGCGTCGTGATGAAATCGTGTAGCTGTCACATAAACTAACCACTGTGTCATCTGGTATCTCACAGAAAGTACTTTAAATACAGAATGTATTTTCAAGTAAACCGAAATATTGCATTAAAATCTTATTAGCAGTATATGTTCTAAGTATGTAAGCCTTATAGTCGTTACCTAATCGTGCACATAACAATCAAGAATGTACACACACACAATAACACTGTGACGTCTGTTCACTATAACAATGCACTCGTAAATACTGTCTAAATATGTCCCCTAGGTTCTAGACTGGATAGTGAACTTCAAAATATTGTTGCATGTTAACAGTTTCTAAGCCTGACAAAGGATACTAGTAACGTGAAGTGAAAAATTTTATGGCAAAGACTAAGTTATAAAGCAGATTATCTTTCAATAAACTGTTTTACATGTCAAATTTGGTGCAATCTTTTACCCTTTATAGTGCACAGACTTTCAACTGAAAAGCAATTATCATGTTGTATACGTCGGTAAGGAATGCTAAATCTGTTCTCAAGGTTAGCGTCTATGTTGTTTTTTGCTGAGCCAGCCGGCGCATGTGGCTGCCTGCGATGCAAGTCATTCATTGTCTGCTATCTCTTTGTTGGCGCGCGTCGTTATTGGGATTAGGAGACTTACGTCTACAAATTCACCTTGACGATAAGTCCCTGCCCTGTTTGAAGCTCGCCAATTCTGATGCAATTCAGGTCTGTCGTTAGGATCATATCGTCTGTCGTCATGTCGGTAGATTCTATAATTTCTTTCTTGTCGGTCACATGGTGGAGAATTTCTCCCTGAATCGTAACTGCGTGCTGGACCGTTGCGTCTAAAGTTATTCTGTCTCCCCTGATAATATTTATTTTGGTTCCCATATTGTCTGTATCTCTGATTGTCTGTGTGATAGTCATTAACGGGAAGAGCTTTCCCTGTAATTATTACCAATCTGCCAACGGTTGTCGTATGGGTGGAGTCTGTTTTGGTCACGATTTACGTTGTAAGAATAGCCTTGTCATGTCCAGTTATTATTTCTTTCATCGCGGAATTGCGACGAATGTGACCTGTAATTGTTGTGTTCCAGTTTTCGCGTTCCGCGATTGTCAGTGTCAGTTTCTAATTCTTGTAAGAGTCCCTGAAAAGCTTCAATGTCGTCTTTGCAAGTCCTGGCAAAATAATATGTCGTAAATGTTCAGGCGATTTGAATTCAGCAAATGCGGATGAGTTCTGAGGGGCTGTATGGGTTTGAAAGATACTGATTCTTATGCAACATGTCTTCAAAATATTTCGTAAGACAGGAAAATTCAGATTGTTCGAAACGTTTCATCATTTTGATGCTACGTTTTACTCGGTCTTGTGTAGCTTGAGACCAATACGCTGAGAGGGAGGCATGATAAAATTCTCCTTCACTGTGACAATCGTGAAGGACCGATCGCATTCTTGCAGCTGGTTCATTCTCCAAGTAGCCACACATAAATTCCAATCTGTGCTCCAATGACCAGCTGGGAGGAAAACAATGAGAAAATTGATGAAGCCATGCTTGTGGATGAATGTCGTTGTCAGAATTCTTAAATGTTTTGAATTTACGTGTAGTAATGAACAGCTTATAGTCAAAATCATCGTGTCGGCGAGTAGCATATCGGTCATTGTTACGTCGTGCTGGCGGTTCCATCTCAAAATTCGGTGCACCTGGCCAATTTCTTTCATAATTTTCGAAGTGTCCTGTGTTATTATTTTGTGGCTCTTCCGTATTTCTAAGTCCCTCTTCCCGTGTTGGAGCGCGAGTGTCCTCTGAAATATGTAATTCTTGCATTACTTGTCCCAACTGATCTTGTACTTGCCGGATTTCTCTTTTGTGTTGCGTATTAATTTGATTCTGAATTTGTTTGAATTTCCTAATTTGTTCGCACTCTTCTATGTCATTCAGATTATCATCTACCTTTGCAGATAAGTTAGTGAACTGATCCGAGCCGGCCGCGGTGGTCTCGCGCTTCTAGGCGCACAGTCCGGAACCGTGCGAATGCTACGGTCGCAGGTTCGAATCCTGCCTCGGGCATGGATGTGTGTAATGTCCTTAGGTTAGTTAGGTTTAAGTAGTTCTAAGTTCTAGGGGACTGATGACTACAGCAGTTGAGTCCCATAGTGCTCAGAGCCATTTGAACCATTTGTGAACTGATCCGAAAGTTCGGCTACTTTCTCCGATAGTGTACTTATTTCCTCAGTGTGTTTTTCTGAACCAAATTTGAGAGTGTCCATTTGTGTTGAAATCGAATCTACTGTGTCCTTTAAGTTTTCCTGAGTTTTTGCAAGTTGCGTAACCGAATCGGTAGATGCAACTGAGTCAATTTCAGCTTGCAAGGTCTCATGATTTTCATGAACAATAGTTTGCAGTTCTTTTATGGCTGATTCGTGATTCTGTAATGTATTTTCATGCCGCGAAAAAATAGGTTGGAAATGCTCACAAATTTGTTTTTTTTTACGTCATTAAAGAGTTTCTGTTATTTCGATTCAATTTTCTGTAACTCAGTAGTTAAATCTTCAAGTGTTTGTTCAAGCGTATGTTCCACTGAGTCTAATTTTTGAAGCTTTTGTTCCATTTGTTGCATTAATTGTAATAATAATGTATTTGTGTCTGGAATCTGTTCCGCTGTGCTATTCGGCAGTGCATTTGAACCGGCAATATTCGCATTTTGAAAAGCAGAAAATGTGTCTTGATTTATTTGAGAAAACGGTGAGGACGCAAAATCTGAATGTACAGTATTTGGAAGATTGTGTCCTGTCATTCCCGAATCCTGACGCGAGCTGTTGCCGACCGATCGATCGATAATGCTTTCCTGTTCACTAATTGTTTCACTGCCTACGCCATTATTTGCAGCCCGCTCCATTTCCCTATGCACTATTACCAAATTACTACTTTGAACATTAGTTAATTCATTCATTTTGAAACGCCCCCTTAGAAAAATTGTGCAAGACTGTCCTTAAGCTCACACACAATATTTTTTAGCGCAACGCAATCTTACTTTCAATAATCCCTACAAAAGAATGGCCCTATACCTTTCACAAATAACTTACCTCACAAAAATCTTCGTTACTCGAACTACTGCAATACAGGGGGCGTCAATACTCCCAGCTAAATAAAAGATTCTAACCACGGAAGGCACTATCTACTGATAGGCATAGTTAGAAGATGAAAAATTTTGATAGAGAACAAACAATGTATTTACTTCAATAGTGTTCAGAAGTCATAATGTATATAGCAGTTCATGGCATCCCGTCTTAAAAATTTCAAAACTTCCCCATCTGTCTCCCCACATCCACCACTGCTGGCGGCTCACCTCCAACTGCGCAACGCTACGCGCTGCTAACATCCAGCTGCCCAACACTACAGTGGCAGACAACAATGCAAACTAGCCACAGACTGCACACAGCACAGCCAGTGATTTTTCGTACAGAGCGCTACGTGGCGTTACCAATATAAAAACCTAGGCAGCCTTCAACTTTTGTAGTTCTGTCTTCCTCAGTTGCGTGTAATATTACGGTATACTGATTATTTTTACTTATGGACCGTCTGACAGCAACGGAATAAAACACAATTTTAGTGCCATACGCGTTTCGCCTTTATTTTCTGCAAGGCATCATCAGTGGCAGGTTGCGTGGACAATTTCTTACATATTATGCTCCTGTTGGATTTTTGGTGTTGTTCTTCTTCTTATGAACGCCAGTTTGCGGTTTTTTTCCACATTTCACAGCACTATGCACTGAACGCTTGTTTGGCATTAAAGTCGTTGTCTCCGCTGCGTGCGTGCCGTGGAGCGAGAAATTTGAAAGAGATCCACTGTTGAAACTTACTTTTCATCCAAACTGTACATTTCCGGACATGCGTTCTGTATCAAAATTTTGTCTGGCAAGGGCCATCTACAGCTCAAGGAGCATTAACAGAAATTGTGAAACTCTCTGTGCAGTGGCCCAGGTGTTTTACAAATAAATCTATTATACTGAAATTCATTCGAAACAGATACTCTGCAGCACATTATAGAATAACAGTGCTCGCTACCTTGACTTCAAGAATCTGAGTTACCGTCTTGACTTCAAGATGTTGATACAGTTTCACATAACCACACGTTTGAGATGTGAGACGCATCCACTTCAGAGCACGATTTCTTCTAGCTTTGCTTACACAAACGAATTATCAATGCCCTCATATTTCTGGTACAGCTACGGTTCCGAGTTTTAATACTCACTCTTTACAAATATGTAACGTAGACGGACAAGGCTGGAAATGACCGAAGCACCGTTGCTCTCGTGGACGCGCACCCTGGCACGTCGCCGTGACGCAACTTTCCGAAAAGTGTCGTAATAGAAGAAATGAGATTTATTGATGAAGCAAACCTTGCGAAACATGTCGTAATAAAAGAAATAAAATGCAGAGACTCGTTACGTCGTATTTGTTATTAATTTAAACACGCTGTCATTCAAGTAAGTAAACGGTTTATGTGCTTCTGTTGCAGGTGAGTCATACAAGAATGTCGCCTGTTCTCCTTACGCTGCCTTCTGCCTTCGTTGGACCTTATCCTCGGTAATGTTGCACAGCTTAACTATTATTATGTCCTCAGACGTAGACCTACACACTTCAAACTGAGAAACTACAGCCAGTGGCTTTTCACGGTGTGTATTTTCTTGTTATTGAAGAGACCATTATTGTCTGCAGAATTTTGAAATCTTATGATATCCTCTTCTTTTGTCCGAAGCGACCCACAGTTAAATGGCAACAGCAAATCAGTTGTCGAAAAGCCGATACCGGGCTGTCGTTTGTCGCGTCCTGCCCACTCCACTCGTCTCTTGTGGGGAAGCTGCTTTCACGGATAGCTAAACAACAATTCAAGCAAATCACATTAATGGTTCTCATTACAATAAAGTAGATTGATAATACTTTGTATTTACAAGGAGTTATCGCAAGCAATGGGCGATATGCAAATAAGCAGTCCTTCGATATAATCAATGTCTATACAGAATGAGATTTTCACTCTGCAGCGAAGTGTGCGCTGACGTGAAACTTCCTGGCAGATTAAAACTGGAAGGTAGGAGACGAGGTACTGGCAGAAGTAAAGCTGTGAGGACCGGGCGCTAGTCGTGCTCGGGTAGCTCAGATGGTAGAGCACTTGCCCGCGAAAGGCAAAGGTCCCGAGTTCGAGTCCCGGTCGGGCACACAGTTTTAATCTGCCAGGAAGTTTAATCCTACACAAGCAGCTAATATGAGGCACAAGCCTGAGGATGGCGGCACCTTCTACTGTGCGGCTCCTTGTGTTCTCTCCTCGTAGAGAATACTCCTGCGGTCCTAGGCAGCGAGCTACTGGCTGACGTCATCTCACAGCCTACTCTGCTCCTGCGTTCTTCACCTTCGTGTCGGCGCTTTCTTTACGCCGGAACATCACTTGTGCACAGAATCTTAACGAAAGGCAGTACTCCTACAAGAGAGCCTCTTTAGATCGATTCGTGACTGTTGTATGCCAGTCTTTAAAAAATGTAAATCCCGTGTACGAAACAGCTTTAAACGTCTGATGACTTCACATATGGGTTAAGGTGTTAAATATCTGACGTTACGCATGTGAACGAGAAAACTATGGAAAAGGTGTCGAGTCATACGAGTGCTTAAAGTAAGTCGGAAGGCGCGAAGTGCTGTCATTATCAAATACTGGACGAGTGTAATGTGCGTAATTTGCGCTCAGTTTTAACCAGAACCTAGTTTTTTACCATCTCAGTGTTTATGAATTCAGATCTCCTGAATTATGTTTCATATAATGATACAGTTTTGCAGTGGTGCATATAGTTCGTGTTGCGAATCCAGTTAGTAGTGAGAATAGAATAAATTGGTACGTCATGCCTGATGCTGCAGTTTTACTGCACGAACAGCCAAAAAGTCTTAAGGGATAAACTTTTTATATTCTTCTGGGCCCGCTGTCTTTTAAGGACACTGTATAATTATAATGCCAAGTGCACTGCTGCTTTTATTTTGCAATATGTCTATTCTCGTCAAGTTCTCTGTAAGTAAACGATATTTAGGTTTGCTACCTCATTTCAAATGTTGTGGGTTATTATGAAATGCATTTCACTACTGTACATAGAAGTACTTGTGATAGTTTTGACATCGATGCGGTATCAGAGGTTCTGTCACTGTCTGTCTACTTGGTAGTTACATCTGCGTCTACATCTACATGGATACTCTGCAGATATGTGACGGGCCGAGGGTTCATCGAACCGCGTTTACAATAATTCTCTATTATTGCACTCTCGGGCCGGCCGGACTGGCCGAGCGGTTCTAGGCGCTTCAGTCTGGAACCGAGCTACCACTACGGTCGCAGGTTAGAATCCTGCCTCGGGCATGGATCTGTGTTTAAGTAGTTCTAAGTTCTAGGAGACTGATGACCTCAGAAATTAAGTCACATAGTGCTCAGACCCATTTGAACCATTGTTTTTGCACTCTCTAACACATAATCGAACGATACTGTTTTGTTACAGGTTGTACTGTTCAACATTACTGTTACGTAGACGTTGATCTTCGCGTGTCCATATGACACTGCTGGATGTCGTCATGGTAATCTATTTTCGCAGATGAATTGGTGTATAGGCTCTGTTTAGTGCTATGTATTCGTTTGTATTCAATTACAAAAGAAATTAAACATTTATTTCTTGTTATTTACATGATATACGCTATTTTTAATTTTAGTAGGTGCGTCTTTCTATCTGCAGAGTTACAGTATTGTTTGTTCGAAACTTTTTCTATGTGAATTTAGCTGTAATGTAATCCCTAGTTGTCTCGCATTATTTGTTTTTATGCACATGTTCGCTGTCGTGATTGATAATTTCAATAAAGTACTCCATGTATTGCTTGTGTTTTAGGTCGATTGGCTCGTTCAGTTCATTAGTGATACTTTCGGTGTAAGCTGCCCAGATTTTACGTATGAAAATATAAATGTTCGGCAAAAGAGGCAAGTACACAAGCTCTCTTGCACAACTCCATTAACATATGCGAGAGTGTCAGGTGCATAGGTGTAGGTACCGAACAGCGGAACACTGCAACACAACGTCCAGTAAGAATGATGAAACGGTGTGGAAGATACTGATTTAAAAATTATGCTTCAGATTCACTGCGCTTCCGCAACAATCGAAATTATAAACTTTGTTTTGCATTCTTTGTAGTTCATATCGGTGAATCGCTATGCAGTACATAGTTATAAGTAGCTGTAATTACTGCATTCATTCTGAACTACCCATAAATCCTGCAAACATACAAAGTATATTCTAGTTCAGGTACACATGCCGACGTCGCAAGCTGAAGATGAAGAGAGAGAGAGGAAGTATATGAGGATACTGAAAGAGTAATACAGTGCGTAAAGGGAGATGAAAATCTAATAATCATGGGGGATTGGAATGCAGTTGTAGGGGAAGATTACAGGAGAATATGAGCTTGGTACAAGTAATGACAGAGGAGTTCTCTAACAAATTTCAGCTAGTAATAGTGAATACTCTATTCAAGAATTACAAGAGGAGTAGCTATACTTGGAAAAGGCCGGGCGATACGGGAAGATTTAATTTAGTTTACATCATGACCAGACAGATATTCCGAAATTAGATACTGGACCGTAAGGCGTACCACGTAGCAGGTATAGACCCACATCGGAATGTAGTAGTGACGAAAAGTTGGCTGAAATTTGAGACATTAGTCAGGAAGAATCAATACGCAAAGAACTGGGTTACGGAAGTACTAAGGAACGTTGAAATAAGCTTGAAGTTCTCTAAGGCTATAGATATAGCAATAACGAGTAGCTCACTATGTAGTGCAGTTGACGAGGAATGGACATCTCTAAAAATGGCAATCACAGAAGTTGGAAAGAAAAACATAGGTGCAAAGAGGGTAACTGCGAAGAAACTATGGGTAACGGAAAATATACTTCAGTTTATTGATGAAAGAGGAAAGTACAAAAATGTTCAGGGAAATTAAGGAATACAGGAATACAAGTCGCTGAGGAATCGATTAAATCGTAAGTGCAGGGAAGCTAAGACGAAATGGCTGCATGAAAAATGTGAAGAAGTCGAAAAAGAAATGATTGTCGGAATGAATGACTCAGCACATACGGAAGTCAAAACAGCCATCGGTGGCACTACAATCAAGGGTGGTAACATTAAGAGTGCAACGGAATTCCGTTATTAAATGAAGAGTAGAAAGAAGATAGGCGGAAAGAGTCATTGAAGGCCTCTAGGAGGGGATGGTTTGTCTGGTGCGATAGAAGAAGAAACAGGAGTCGATTTAGAGGAGCGAGGGGATCCAGTATTAGAGCTAGAATTTAAAAGAGCTTTGGATGGAATAAGGCTGAAGGGATAGATAACATTCCACCAAAATCTCTAAAATCATTGCGGAAAGTGGTAAGAAAACGACTATCCACGTTGGTGTGTAGAATGCATGAGTCTGGCGACATACCATCTGACTTTCAGAGAAATGTCATCCATACAGTTCTGAACACTGGAAGAGCTGACAAGGGCGAGGATTATCGTACAATCAGCTTAACAGCTCATGCATCGAAATTATTTACAAGGATAATATACAGAAAAATGGAAAAGAAAATCGAGGATGTGTCAGATGATGATCAGTTTGGCTTTAGAAAAGGTAAAGCCAAGTGGGAGGCAGTTCTGACGTTGCTGTTGATAATGAAAGCAAGACTAAAGAAAAATCAAGACACGTTCATAGGATCTGTCTACCTAGAAAAAGCATTCGACCACGTAAAATGGTGCAAGCTGTTCGAGATACTGAAAAAAGTAGGGGTAAGCTATAGGGAGAGACGGGTCATATGCAATATGTTCAAGAGGCAAGAGGAAATAAGAACGAAGTGCTCGGACTAAAAAGGGTATAAGACAGGGACGTAGCCTTTCGCCCCTATCGTGCAATCTGTACGTCGAAGAAGCAATGACGGAAATAAAAGAAAGGTCCAGAAGCGGAAATAAAATTTTAGGTGAATGGATATCAATGACATCATTTGCTGCCGGTATAGCTATCCTAACTGAAAGTGAAGAACAACTACATCATGTGCTGAATGGAATGAACAGTCTAATGAGAACAGAATATAGACTGAGAGTAAATGGAAGAAAGAACAAAGTAATGAGAAGTAGCAGAAACGAGAACAGCGAGCACCTTAACATCAGGATTGATGGTCACGACGTAGATAAAGCATTCGAGATGTAGTGCTGTGGGCGGACATTGAAAGTTAGGTGGACTGATAGGGCGGAGACTTCAGTCCACCCTCACAATTCATTGGCGCAGATACGAGTTCAAAGCCGGTGGTGGACAGAACACATCTGCCGAAATTGTACTAAATGCTTCCCTGAGAATTACTTTGAACAATTAGTTAATGAGCCCACACGAATTGTAAATCTTTGCGAAAACACGCTTGACGTCTTAGCCACAAATAATCCTGATCTAATAGAGAGCGTCCTGACGGATGCCTTCCTAATTGAAAGTCTCCATTCCTTCCAAGCTAATTATGTAAGTGTAGACCAAAGACGGCTCAAATTCAAAGATATAGTATCTACAGCAATAGATAGATTCATACCGCGTAAGTTAATAAGAGACGGGACTGATGGTTCAAATTGCTCTGAGCACTATGTAACTTAACTTGAAGTCATCAGTCATCAGTCGCCTGAAACTCAGAACTAATTAAACGTAACTAATCTAAGGACATCACGAACAGCCATGCCCGAGGCAGGATTCGAACCTGCGACCGGAGCGCTCGCTCGGTTCCAGACTGTAGCGCCTAGAACCGCTCGGCCACGCCGACCGGCTACGGCACTGATCTATCATGGTACACAACACACGTCAGAACACTGGATAAATTTCACAGAAGCTCGAAATTTAGTGCGGACGTCAATGCGAGATACTTTTAATAGTTTTCACAATGAAACATTGTCTTAAAATGTGGTTGAAAACCCAAAGAGATTCTGGTCGTATGCAAAGTACACCAGTGGCAAAAAACAGTCCCTACCGCCACTGCGCGATGGAGATGGAAATGTTAACGATTATGGTGCCACTAAAGCGGAGTTACTAAATACAGTTTTCCGTAATTCCTTCACGAAAGAAGACGAAGTAAATACTCCAGAATTCGAAAACAGAACAGCTGTTAGCGTGAGTGATATATAAGTAGATATCTTACGCTTTACGAAACAAATCAATTAAGAAAGGCAAGCCTTTCGGTCCAGATGGTATACCAATCAGGTTCCTTTCAGAGTATGCATACACAATAGTGCCTTTCTTAGCAACCATATGCAACCGCTGACTTGACGAAAGGTCTGTTCCTAAAGACTGGAAAGTAGCACAAGTCACACAAATATTCAAGAAAGGAAACAGGAGTAACCCATTGAATTACAGACCCATATCACTGACCTCAATTTGCAGTAGGCTTTTGGAGCATATACTGTACTCGAACATTATGAATCACCTTGAAGAAAATGACTTATTGATACGGATTTCTTGTGCAGCACAGCTAGCTCCTTATTCCCATGAAGTAATGAGTGCTGCCGACAAGGGCTCTCAGATCGATTACATATTCGTAGATTTCCAGAAGGCTTATGATACCGTTCCTCTGTCTATTAATCAAATTGCGTCCATGTGGTGTACAGCCTCAGTTGTGTGACTGGATTCGTCATTTCCTATCGGAGAGCCGGCCGGTGTGGCCGTGCGGTTGTAGGCGCTTCAGTCTGGAACCGCGTGACAGCTACTGTCGCAGGTTCGAATCCTGCCTCGGGCATGGCTGTGTGTGATGTCCTCAGGTTAGTTAGGTTTAAGTAGTTCTAAGTTCTAGGGGACTGATGACCACAGATGTTAAGTCCCATAGTGCTGAGAGCCATTTGAACCACTTCTTATCGGAGAGGTCACTGTTCGTCGTGATAGACGGTAAATCGCTTTGCGCGGACCTGTTTCCTCCCGAGTCACCGGCCGAAGAAGCCACTCACACTACCCGGATAAACGACGACATCGCCCCAAAGAGAGGGCAACAGTTGGTACACATCGATAAAGACCGCTGCTGCCACTAGTGGAGAGGCATCGCTTATAAAACCGAGTGGTGCCAGTCACCACGAGAAGAAGACAAACAACCGCAACCGTGCCAACTGAACGATACCGTCTGGCCTCCAACACACGACGGAAACCTACAAACGGCACCGACGCGAGCCGCAGCACGGCCCAGACGCGTTTAAGTTGTAGTGTACGTACCGCCTCCACCACGTGATGTAGCAGGGCTGCGGGAGAGAATACTGGAAGCGACTGCCACAGTCGGCGATGCCGTGCCGGGACGGGCGCGGCAAGGACTCGATTACCGTACTGACGTCTGCCGGGTCACTCGTGGTTCGCATCTCGAATGTTAGTTCAAAAAATTCAGAGTTTGTCTCCAAAATGCAATATGTATGGTATCTGTACACTGCTCAGTTCTCGTGCAATGAATAGTTGAAAGTGTTCCCGGACTTATGTACACTCTGTACATGAACACTAGTACACTATATGTAAACTGATGGTGGAAGGTGGAAGGAAGAAAACAAAAAGAAAGGAAAGGGCTTATCGATGTCAGCTGCATCGGGACTTGACGCAGAATTAGCGGCAACGCGTTAACAGGTGTGCCTGACTGAGATTCGAGCCCAGGATCTGCTGGTCAGTGGCCAGTCGCGGTAGCCACTGCGGCACCCGGACGCACGCCCTCTCACGGTCTCGGCCGCCCGCCGCCCTCACAGGGCGCCGGCTGCCCGCAGTCCCTGTCTGCGCCCTCCACTGCTCGCTGCTCAGAGGTTCCCTCCGGAAGGGGGAGGTCGCCACAGGCCGACTCGTTGCCCACCGAGGCGAAGCAGTTACACGAATGGCTGGTGTCTTTTCTTTCGGACATGTTCTTGTTCAACCAGCAAGTAATGGGTGACTCCATAAATATATGAACACAATTTACACCAGTGTGTACTGTGTACAGTAGAGGAACAGATCACAGACGATAAATGTAGCAACATGATAATGCGCCCTGTGATGTAGCTGTGTCTAGGGCAACAGTTTGTGGACAACGACGGTCGTGAAACGGAGTGGCTCGCCAACCATCTCGACCAGAATAGAGTGGAACACGTTCGGTATGAGTTAGGACGTGCACTCCGGTCTGAACAGCGTCGTCCATCACCTCCCCCCCCCCCCCCCCCCCTCTGTCCCCAGCAGAGCAGAGTTAAAGCTGTCTGCAAGGCGAAGGATTGACACATCTCTTACTACACTCCTGGAAATTGAAATAAGAACACCGTGAATTCATTGTCCCACGAAGGGGAAACTTTATTGACACATTCCTGGGGTCAGATACATCACATGATCACTCTGACTGAACCACAGCCACATAGACACAGGCAACAGAGCATGCACAATGTCGGCACTAGTACAGTGTATATCCACCTTTCGCAGCAATGCAGGCTGCTATTCTCCCATGGAGACGATCGTAGAGATGCTGGATGTAGTCCTGTGGAACGGCTTGCCATGCCATTTCCACCTGGCGCCTCAGTTGGACCAGCGTTCGTGCTGGACGTGCAGACCGCGTGAGACGACGCTTCATCCAGTCCCAAACATGCTCAATGGGGGACAGATCCGGAGATCTTGCTGGCCAGGGTAGTTGTCTTACACCTTCTAGAGCCCGTTGGGTGGCACGGGATACATGCGGACGTGCATTGTCCTGGTGGAACAGCAAGTTCCCTTGCCGGTCTAGGAATGGTAGAACGATGGGTTCGATGACGGTTTGGATGTACCGTCCACTATTCAGTCTCCACTCGACGATCACCAGAGGTGTACGGCCAGTGTAGGAGATCGCTCCCCACACCATGATGCAGGGTGTTGGCCCTGTGTGCCTCGGTCGTATGCACT
Organism: Schistocerca gregaria; assembly: GCF_023897955.1. Classification (NCBI taxonomy): domain Eukaryota; kingdom Metazoa; phylum Arthropoda; class Insecta; order Orthoptera; family Acrididae; genus Schistocerca; species Schistocerca gregaria. The sequence goes on from NC_064928.1 coordinate 32,688,924, forward strand.
CCTGATTGTGGCACTCACCTGCACGGCGCCAAACACGCATACGACCATCATTGACACCAAGGCAGAAGCGACTCTCATCGCTGAAGACGACATGTCTCCATTCGTCCCTCCATTCACGCCTGTCGCGAGACCTCTGGAGGCGGGCTGCACGATGTTGGGGCGTGAGCGGAAGACGGCCTAACGGTGTGCGGGACCGTAGCCCAGCTTCATGGAGACGGTTGCGAATGGTCCTCGCCGATACCCCAGGAGCAACAGTGTCCCTAATTTGCTGGGAAGTGGCGGTGCGGTCCCCTACGGCACTGCGTAGGATCCTACGGTGTTGGCGTGCATCCGTGCGTCGCTGCGGTCCGGTCCCAGGTCGACGGGCACGTGCACCTTCCGCCGACCACTGGCGACAACATCGATGTACTGTGGAGACCTCGCGCCCCACGTGTTGAGCAATTCGGCGGTACGTCCACCCGGCCTCCCGCATGCCCACTATACGCCCTCGCTCAAAGTCCGTCAACTGCACATACGGTTCACGTCCACGCTGTCGCGGCATGCTACCAGTGTTAAAGACTGCGATGGAGCTCCGTATGGCACGGCAAACTGGCTGACATTGACGGCGGCAGTGCACAAATGCTGCGCAGCTAGCGCCATTCGACGGCCAACACCGCGGTTCCTGGTGTGTCCGCTGTGCCGTGCGTGTGATCATTGCTTGTACAGCCCTCTCGCAGTGTCCGGAGCAACTATGGTGGGTCTGACACACAGGTGTCAATGTGTTCTTTTTTCCATTTCCAGGAGTGTATTATTCACTAGCGACTGCAGTAGTTATGGAGAGATGAAGATCCTCGGACGGGCGGTGCAGCAAACCATTTTTTGCACAAACACCAGCAGCAGCACAACGTGTTTACCGAATGCTAAATCGGCGCTGCTTGTGCCAGTATGACGAATTCGTGGTATTGACACCTCTGTTTGTGTTGGCATAGGACACGGGGGATTAGTGGGCGCGTTCAGAGCGCGACATGTTCAAACGAATCACCGAAGTAGGAAACTTGTGTAGTAGTGTAAGACCGCTGCAAGCGCCAAGCGTTTCCTATGTAATGTGGACGAACTTCACAGCTGGAAGTGCCTACCTCGAGCGATGCGTTAGTTGAGATGCCGTCGACTCGTTGCGGCCGTGGCTGCTCACCGCCGCATCGGCAGTCAGCAGTCTGCCCACCGAGTTCGAAACACGTAATTGTCTCGTTCGTCGACATTCGGGCGCGGCCGCCAGCTGCTATCACACACACATTGCGGCCGGCCACAGAAGTGGCACCGACATCTATTGCGTGCGCTCCTAACGTGCCACATACAGGGTGTTTCAAAAATGACCGGTATATTTGAAACTACAATACAAACTAAACGAGCAGCGATGGAAATACAGCGTTTGTTGCAATATGCTTGGAACAACAGTACATTTTCAGGCAGACACACTTCGAAATTACAGTAGTTACAATTGTCAACAACAGATGGCGCTGCGGTCTGGGAAACTCTCTAGTACGATATTTTCTACATATCCACCATGCGTAGCAATAATTTGGCGTAGTCTCTGAATGAAATTACCCGAAACCTTTGACAACGTGTCTGGCGGAATGGCTTCACATGCAGATGAGATGTACTGCTTCAGCTGTTCAATTGTTTCTGGATTCTGGCGGTACACCTGGTCTTTGAAGTGTCCCCACAGAAAGAAGTCACAGGGGTTCATGTCTGGCGAATAGGGAGGCCAATCCACGCCGCCTCCTGTATGTTTCGGATAGCCCAAAGCAATCACACGATCATCGAAATATTCATTCAGGAAATTAAAGACGTCGGCCGTGCGATGTGGCCGGGCACTATCTTGCATAAACCACGAGCTGTTTGCAGTGTCGTCTAAGGCAGTTTGTACCGCCACAAATTCACGAAGAATGTCCAGATAGTGTGATGCAGTAATCGTTTCGGATCTGAAAAATGGGCCAGTGATTCCTTTGGAAGAAATGGCGGCCCAGACCAGTACTTTTTGAGGATGCAGGGACGATGGGACTGCAACATGGGACTTTTCGGTTCCCCATATGCGCCAGTTCTGTTTATTGACGAAGCCGTCCAGGTAAAAATAAGCTTCGTCAGTAAACCAAATGCTGCCCACATGCATATCGCCGTCATCAATCCTGTGCACTATATCGTTAGCGAATGTCTCTCGTGCAGCAATGGTAGCGGCGCTGAGGGGTTGTCGCATTTGAATTTTGTATGGATAGAGGTGTAAACTCTGGCGCATGAGACGATACGTGGACGTTGGCGTCATTTGGACCGCAGCTGCAACACGGCGAATGGAAATCCGAGGCCGCTGTTGGATCACCTGCTGCACTAGCTGCGCATTGCCCTCTGTGGTTCCTGTACGCGGTCGCCCTACCTTTCCAGCACGTTTATCCATCACGTTCCCAGTCCGTTGAAATTTTTCAAACAGATCCTTTATTGTATCGCATTTCGGTCCTTTGGTTACATTAAACCTCCGTTGAAAACTTCGTCTTGTTGCAACAACACCGTGTTCTAGGCGGTGGAATTCCAACACCAGAAAAATCCTCTGTTCTAAGGAATAAACCATGTTGTCCACAGCACACTTGCACGTTGTGAACAGCACACGCTTACAGCAGAAAGACGACGTACAGAATGGCGCACCCACTGACTGCGTTGTCTTCTATATCTTTCACATCACTTGCAGCGCCATCTGTTGTTGAAAATTGGAACTACTGTAATTTCGAAAATTTGTCCGCCTGAAAATGTACTGTTGTCCGAAGCATATTGCAACAAACAGTGTATTTCTATCGCTGCTCGTTTAGTTTTTATTGCCGTTTCAAATATACCGGTCATTTTTGAAACACCCTGTATATTTTAATATGGTAATAATATTTAATTTTCATCGGTGCTTCATACATCGCTCTTGGGTAATGTTCAAGAAATTAGAGTTAATAGGAAAACATTATTCAGAAGTAGATTTGTTATTCAACTGATTTAAGAATTACGGTATAATATCAACAAACCCTCATACCTTTGACAGTGCCGTTATTCACAAGATGTAAAATAGAAATATGGGATTATCATTCACGCTGTATCACTTGGCATAACCATTGTGGTCACATGTATGCAGACTATGAGAGGATGTACATTAGGATACAGCTCTTTCTTTCAGTCGTTTCCGCCAACCTACAGAAGGTCTGTTTTCCTGTTGATCGTATTTTCTTCTCCTAGTGGAAAGTATCTCTCTTTCTGTGTTAAAATATTAAAGGTCCAGTGGTTTGGCGATTCGATCTGTGTGCTCACAAACTGTACCGGATTTGTCGTTCGCCACTAATCTCTTATTAGCCCTATACTGGGCTAAACGAAATAAAAATAATATTTAGCAGCTCTCACTGTCACAGTGTTCTGGTTCGTGTTAATGCTTGTCAACATCTTCAGAAGCAATAACAGACTAATACTAGAAATTTCTCGAATTGAAAGTGAATATTTGTAATTTTTCTTCTTTGTTGTTGTTGTTGTCTTCAGTCCTGAGACTGGTTTGATGCAGCTCTCCATGCTACTCTATCCTGTGCAAGCTTCTTCATCTCCCAGTACCTACTGCAACCTACATCCTTCTGAATCTGCTTAGTGTATTCATCTCTTGGTCTCCCGTTACGATTTTTACCCTCCACGCTGCCCTCCAATGCTAAATTTGTGATCCCTTGACGCCTCAAAACATGTCCTACCAGCCGACCCCTTCTTCAAGTCAAGTTGTGCCACAAACTTCTCTTCTCCCCAATCCTATTCAATACCTCCTCATTAGTTACGTGATCTACCCATCTAATATTCAGCATTCTTCTGTAGCACCACATTTCGAAAGCTTCTATTATCTTCTTGTCCAAACTATTTATCGTCCATGTTTCACTTCCATACATGGCTACACTCCAAACAAATACTTTCGGAAACGACTTCCTGATACATAAATCTATATTCAGAAACGCTTTCCTTGCCATTGCCAGTCTACATTTTATATCCTCTCTACTTCGACCATCATCAGTTATTTTTCTTCCTAAATAGAAAACTCCTTTACTACTTTAAGTGTCTCATTTCCTAATCTAATTTCCTCAGCATCACCCGGTTTAATTTGACTACATTCCATTATCCTGGTTTTGCTTTTGTTGATGTTCATCTTATATTCTCCCTTCAAGACACAGTCCATTCCGTTCAACTGCTCTTCCAAGTCCTTTGCTGTCTCTTACAGAATTACAACCACTGCTTCCCTTTCATGTCCCTCGACTCTAATAACTGCCATCTGGTTTCTGTACAAATTGTAAATAGCCTTTCGCTCCCTGTATTTTACCCCTGCCACCTTCAGAATTTGAAAGAGAGTATTCCAGTCAACATTGTCAAAAGCTTTCTCTAAGTCTACAAATAGTAGAAACGTAGGTTTGCCTTTTCTTAATCTTTCTTCTAAGAAGTCGTAAGGTCAGTATTGCCTCACGTGTTCCAACATTTCTACGGAATCCAAACTGATCCTCTCCGAGGTCCGCATCTACCAGTTTTTCCATTCGTCTGTAAAGAATTCGCGTTAGTATTTTGCAGCTGTTACTTATTAAACTGATAGTTCGGTAATTTTCACATCTGTCAGCACCTGCTTTCTTTGGGATTGGAATTATTATATTCTTCTTGAAGTCTGAGGGTATTTCGCATGTCTCATACATCTTGCTCACCAGCTGGTAGAGTTTTGTCATGACTGGCTCTCCCAAGGTCGTCAGTAGTTCTAATGGAATATTGTCTACTCCGGGCGCCTTGTTTCGACTCAGGTCTTTCAGTGCTCTGTCAAACTCTTCACGCAGTATCTTATCTCCCATTTCGTCTACATCTACATCCTCTTCCATTTCCATAATATTGTCCTCAAGTACATCGCCCTTGTATAAACCTTCTATATAGTCCTTCCACCTTTCTGCCTTCCCTTCCTTGCTTAGAACTGGGTTTCCATCTGAGCTTTAATTTTCCTGTAGGCAGTATCTATCTTACCGCTAGTGAGATAAGCTTCTACATCCTTACATTTGTCCTCTAGCCATCCCGGCTTAGCCATTTTGCACTTCCTGTCGATCTCATTTTTGAGACGTTTGTATTCCTTTTTGCCTGCTTCATTTACTGCATTTTTATATTTTCTCCTTTCATCAATTAAATTCAATATTTCTTCTGTTACCCAAGGATTTCTAGCAGCCCTCGTCTTTTTACCTACCTTGTCCTCTGCTGCCTTCACTCCTTCATCCCTCAGACTTACCCATTCTTCTTCTACTGTATTTCTTTCCCCCATTCCTTTCAATTGTTCCCTTATGCTCTCCTCGAAACTCTGTACAACCTCTGGTTCTTTCAGCTTATCCAGATCCCATGTCCTTAAATTCCCACCTTTTTGCAGTTTTTTCAGTTTTAACCTGCAGGTCATAACCAATAGATTGTGGTCAGAGTCCACATCTGCCCCTGGAAATGGCCTACAATTTAAAACCTGATTCCTAAATCTCTGTCTTACCATTATATAATCTATCTGATACTTTTTAGTATCTCCAGGATTCTTCCATGTATACAACCTTCTTTTATGATTCTTGAACCAAGTGTTAGCTATGATTAAGTTGTGCTCTGTGCAAAATTCTACCAGACGGCTTCCTCTTTCATTTCTTAGCCCCAATCCATAATCACCTACTATGTTCCCTTCTCTCCCTTTTCCTACTGACGAATTCCAATCACCCATGACTATTAAATTTTCGTCTCCCTTCACTACCTGAATAATTTCTTTTATCTCATCATACATTTCATCAATTTCTTCATCATCTGCAGAGCTAGTTGGCATATAAACCTGCACTACTGTAGTAGGCATGGGCTTCGTATCTATCTTGGCCACAATAATGCGTTCACTATGCTGTTCGTAGTAGCTTACCCGCACTCCTATTTTTTATTCATTATTAAACCTACTCCTGCATTACCCCTATTTGATTTTGTATTTATAATCCTGTATTCACCTGACCAAAAGTGTTGTTCCTCCTGCCACCGAACTTCACTAATTCCCACTATATCTATCCATTTCCCTTTTTAAATTTTCTAACATACCTGGCCGATTAAGGGATCTGACATTCCACGCTCCGATCCGTAGAACGCCAGTTTTCTTTCTCCTGATAACGAAGTCCTCCTGAGTAGTCTCCGCCCGGAGATCCGAATGGAGGACTATTTTACCTCCGGAATATTTTACCCAAGAGGACGCCATCATCATTTAATCATACAGTAAAGCTGCATGCCCTCGGGAAAAATTATGGCTGTAGTTTCCGCTTGCTTTCAGCTGTTCGCAGTACCAGCACAACAAGGCCGTTTTGGTTGTTTTTGCAAGGCCAGATCAGTCAATCATCCAGACTGTTGCCCCTGCAACTACTGAAAAGGCTGTTGCCCCTCTTCAGGAACCACATGTTTGTGTGGCCTCTCAACAGATACCCCTCCGTTGTGGTTGCACCTACGGTACGGCCATCTGTATCGCTGAGGCACGCAAGCCTCCCCACCAACGGCAAGATCCATGGTTCATGGGGGTTTTTCTTCTTGCTTAACTTTTATTCCTTGTCCATTGTTTGTTGCTGACGTTGTCGGCATGTTTGCCAGAAGGGGTGATACCCCTATTTGTAGAGGAGATTGTAGCGCTCAGATTTGTGTTATATATATCTGTATATGAAATGGTGAGAATATTTTTTTTTCCGTGCTCCAGCCTTTGGTGGACACGTTCAGTGTTATTCTTCTAAAATTACATCAAATCGACACCATGTCGACTTTGTCCATAACTCAGTTTTATGGCTGGGTCCAAAACACGTCTCACTGCAACTCGAGTCAGATCACAGCTCAGCGTTGCTGCTGGCAACTTCCCATCAAATGGCCAGAAACGATTAAAGGTGTTAGCCTACATTTTATTAGCAGCGACTGCTGCACAGGCGAACGCAACTTTGAACAGGCTACGTTAACAATTCATTTTTGATGTTCAAAGTACGATATGGTGAACAACCGACTACAACTGAGGAAGATGTCGACAAGATTGTGAAATCCACTTCAGTTGTAAATGGCATTTTATTAGCACGAGTAGTTTCGCAGGCGACTCTCCCATCATACGGTTTGTCAAGTCACGAGTGAGGGACGAGTGGGCCAGTCAATCGCAATGAATGTAAGACACGTACGGGGGTTGGACAAAAATATGGAAAGAGCGCGATAAATGCAGGAATGCGTGCTGGAAGACGGGTGGAGCCTGCAGGCTGCGCTGCCGCACTTGACTACGAGCGGCACCCCTGCAGCGTCCTCAGTGCGTCGCAGAGTGTCTGTCGTGGTCACAATAGTGTGAGCGTGCTGTGCCACGGCTCAGTCAACTCGAATGTGGGCAAGCTGTCGCGGCTCGTGTCGCAGACGTTTCAGTAACGGCGGTGGACCAGGTGTCGGGTTTGGAGAGGCCTGTTCTGTTCGTACATCGCGTACACCACGTGGGCCAACTGTGTGTCGAGTGATGATGACTGTGACGAAAAATAAGAGGACTGTATCTGCAAAAGCAGAAGTCAGTGTAGAAGTAAACGTCACCCTCGCGAACCCTGTCAGTACTCAAACAACGCGGGGGGAATTGCAGGGGGCGCTGGAATACTAAAGCCAATTCGTAGCAGGAAAACGTGGTGAAACCTGGATTCTGGACCAGTGGGAGATTTGGTGTGGCGAGTCTTGCTGCACGCCTTTTCCGACTTCTGGCCGAGGCTTGGGTGATCATTTGGCAAACCTGTCGTGAAATTCCATGGGACCCACGAGTTCTCTGTATTGCCGAGGATTATGTGACCCATCCCGTGGTACAATGTTTCTTCTCCAGTCGTGATGCGATATAACAGGTCCTCTGCCCCCCTGTTCACACAACAGGACACTTTGAATTGTCGCATTGCCACTGGCTACCAAAGTCACCAGAGGTGACCACCATTGAGCCGTTGTGATCTACTCCGGAGAGTCTGCTTCGTCATCACTGTCCACCTACGTCATCGTTACCTCAAGTTGCCACTGTAAGAATGGTGTAAGATTTTCTTGAAAACCATGCAGGACCATTCAGAGACGACGGGAAGCTGTTTCCAATGCAGTCGGGTTTCCTACACCGTATTAGGCATGCTAATGTGGTGTGTTTTTGGTGTTTGCATTTCTTGGTCAAGCCTTGTATGTGAGGCATTACGATGTGCAGCAACTGCCAGAGAACGGGCCGTCTGGCCAGTACACAGGAAACTCGTATCATTGGTTAATTTAGTGAGTTCAAATGTTGCGATTAACTGAACCTCCCATCACAAACCCATTACTTGACAAACCATATGTTGTGTAGCACCATATGATGGAGCAATGGTCTCCGAAACTACTCGTGCTACTAAAAATACCATTTATAACTGAAGTGGGTTTCAAAATCTTGTCAGTTTTTCATATTACTATTTCAATACTCACTATTAATACTGATAACAATAATAATAAAATTTTTAGTTACACAGGTGCACAAAATATGTATGACAATTTCAGTAAAAGCAACTTTTTAAAATTTTCTTTTGTATGTGCTCATAAGCGAATAATACATAAATATCTGTGTGATTGTAATATAAAAATGAAATAATACTGTGTGAGAAATGTTATTGGATTACAAAGTGAATTAAATGTCTATGTCACAATCTTTAGCACACCATTCACCTGTTCGGTTACAATTTACACTGAGCCTATGAGTGAATGGCTGGCTTACCTAGCTGGAATGTCCCCGATAAGGCCGTAGTCATATTCACATAGCCACGCCCTCAACAAATAAGTGAAAAATGTTCATTATTAATAAATTACAGCCTGTAGTTAATAGAATTCCATACCATTCTCCAGAAATTCAGCTTTCATCTGACTTTAATCTCCAAATTTCAGTTGAGGGAGTGGCCGACCGGTTCTAGGCGCTACAGTCTGGAACCGCGAGACCGCTACGGTCGCAGGTTCGAATCCTGCCTCGGGCATGGATGTGTGTGATGTCCTTAGGTTAGTTAGGTTTAAGTAGTTCTAAGTTCTAGGGGACTGATGACCTCAGAAGTTAAGTCCCATAGTGCTCAGAGCCATTTGAACCATTAAGTTGTGAAATTTGTGAATTGGTATAGGTAAGAAATATAAATATTACTAAAATGTATTATCAGTATGTGTGAGGGAGGGGGGGGGGGAGGTTCCCATGATATCCCCATGCTGCTCTTTGCTTACCTCGAGAGATCCGCGCCTGCTTCGATTCTGCAAGCAGTTCCAAATCTATGTGGATTGCACTAGTTGTGCAAAGATGAACGGACTTGCCCCGGATATGCTACAGAACCCAGTGTGTGGGCGGAACATTACAGGAACGCTTCTTAGTTTCGCAGTTTCCTTGAAACGTTGCTTCGTACTTCACTGGATTACTGTTGGGCGGAGAATGGCAGTTCTGGAGGGAGAAGCGGTCTTCCTACAAACTCTCGCCTTCGTGTACTACCCCTTTCTGGTCTGATTTATTTTTCCTTCCAGCCTTTTCTTTCCCCCATGCAAGAATAGCAGTGGGGAGAGTCGAGGGAGCGGTTGCTCGTGGAGATATATGACCACAGACGCCACCCTTGCCGAAACGCGTAACTCGTCACAGGGTAGCAACAGAGAAAAATGAAATTCCCCCGGCAACTTTAGGCGTGGAAGAGGTAAGGGAAATTAGCTACAAGTTTTTTGTCAATGGTACCCTCAAGAACGGAGGGATACGATAGAATCTGAAATGGTTGTCAATAAATACACTGTTGTAAAAGTAATTAAAAAAGAAACAAGTACGGCAAGGCCAAAGGCTGACTACAGTCAGCAGGTTGTAACATAATAGGCGAAACTGTGCACCTAAAACGAAGTCATCCACAAGTACATAGAGCTATTAGCCTCTCTGTGGTTAATCTGTACCGATATTTCATTTTCTATGTTCATATAATAATAATTTTACGTATTAACAAATGAAAAAGGATTTTAATAACATAATGAAAAACGGGAACAAAAGAATAAAGTAGTTGTTTTGACTAGGGTTCGTGCTATACATTAAAAATAATTGCAACGAGAAAACACAATAGTATGTGGTAGAATAAGTCAAACTGTGTAATGTATTTGGTTTAAGTATTTGTATATTGTGAAAAGTGTTTGTAAACGAATGACGGTCAGGTGTATGGATGCGAATTTGACTATAGCAGTGTGTCACGTGACAAAAAGCAGGACAGGGACGCAAGTGAGGGATCGTTGTTCTGTTGTGTGCTTGTAGCCGTGCGGATAACGTGGGCAACAACAGCCTGGGAACACACGTTTTCATTCCGAGGCAGGATCACGCCTACAGGGTTACTCGCAAGCTATAAATTAACAGGTCACAAATGTATATAAAAGATTGCAAACGTTAAATGTCCATATGTACAGTATATATAATTATATATTTTGTTCAGAGATAAATTCTTGGCTTGGTTTATACACATACTCGGGAACATTCCTTATGACAGTCCAACAGTAATCTGCTAAAATAGTAGGGCTCCACTTTCTGGCATACCTCTTCTCAAAATGTAGCAATATCTTGATGAAATCGCTTCCCATGTTCATCACTTCCTGCACCACAATCTTTGGAGAAGAAGTCAAGATGACTATGTAAGAAATACATTTTCAATGACATGCTGCAACCAAGTTTTTCATAAGACGACAGCATGTCATCTACAATCACCTTGTAATTTATTGCTCGTTTGTTCCCTAAGAACTCTAAACACACTGTCTTAAAACATTCCATGCATGCTTCTCATGATTCCATCAAAAGTATGGTCTCTAAAAAGCCCTCGAGTCTGTGGGCCTACAAAGATACCCTCCTTTACTTTGGTGTCACTTAAGTAAGCGAATTTTTAACTTAGGTACCTAAGGGCGTCACCATCTCTGTTCATTCCCTTAACAAAGTTTCCCATGAGACCCAACTTGATGTGCAAGGGCGGGAGTAGAAGCTTTTTAGGGTCTACTAGAGGTTCACTCTTAATGTTCTTCATACCTGTCTGAAGAATTTTTCTGGGGGGCCACTCATGTTTACTGAGATACATGAGTTCTGTTATCCCATTCACAGGCAGCAGCTCTCCGTCGTCAGGCCACAAGTGGCCCACCGGGACCATCCGACCGCCGTGTCATCCTCAGTTGAGGATGCGCATATGAGGGGCGTGTAGTCAGCACACTGCTCTCCCAGTCGTTATGATGGTTTTCTGTGACCGGAGCTTCTACTATTCGATCGAGTAGCTCCTCAATTGGCATCACGAGGCTGATTGCACCTCCAAAAACGGCAACAGCGCATGGCGGTCTGGATGGTCACCCGTCCAAGTGCCGGCCACTCCCGACAGTGCTTAACTTCGGTGATCTCACGGGAACCAGTGATCCATTGCGGCTAGGCCCACATTCACAGAGAAAGCAGCAATATTTAGTATACCCTGAAACGTCCCCTTAGAAAATTTGTGAATGACTGTGCTGGTAGACCTCTTACGTTATTTGATTTTCAAACAGCTGAGCAAAACTGAACGTATACAGACATTTCTCTCTTTACTTATTCTGATCAGCTCTAAACTCACACGCAATATTTTTAGCGCAACGCTATCTGACTTTCAATAATCCCTACAAAAGTATGGCCCTGACTAACAATAACCTATACCTTTCATGAATCACTTACCTCACAAAAATCTTCGTTACTCTAACTTCTCAATACAGCGAGCGTCAATACCGCCAGCTAAATAAAAGATTCCAATTACTGGCTGTTCAGATCCAACTGCCCAACACTACAATAGCAAATATGCCAACAATGCAAGCCAGCCACAGACTTCACACAGCACAGTCAGTGATTTTCATACAGAGCGCTACGTGGCGTTAGCAACATAAAAACCTGAACAGCTTACTTACATTGCCCCCATGCTCCCCACAAAACATTTGACAAATTGTTTTGGGCAGTGCCCAATAGTTATTTGGTATTTTTTTTTATATTAACGATAAAAAATATATCAAATGCACACACTTATTGATACAATAAGCAATAATTGTTCTCATAAAGACAGTCCTGATCATTCATCACAGTAATAATTGCAGTTTTTTTCCCCTCAAAGTCGGAGCAGTAAAAGAAAATGCACACGGAAGTAGTGGATTTCCATGCAGTCTTGAAGATAGTGCTGTCCTTCCAATAGAAAGACAGTGCTGACTCTTGATATGCAGACAGGTAATGGGTCACAACAGAGCAAACCCACAGCAGAGTCAGTCGAAGTTTTGAAGAATATTGGTAGGTGGGTCATCACACAGCTGACCCACTGTAGTCCTAGCAGAGAGTATGGTATTGGAGGGCCATCAAAGGTGCAGACCCACTATAGTCCTTGTAGAGATGGCTAGCAGCCAACCATTGCGACTGTGTGGGTGCACAGTTACCACCGAAGAGTTTTGCGGATAATATAGCAAGTCCATGAACCGCCACTTGTGCAATCACAAATAAATTTTTTTGAAATGTCTTTAATACCAGCAATGCTTTTAACCAGTCCCTTGCTGAATTATCAACTCACATGCGAGCACTAACAGTCCCCTCCCCCCTTTTTTTAACTTATCACATAGTATGCATATAGTATGACCAGAACAAATGTGTGCACTGAAATGAAACTTGATTTGAAGAACTGGTGTCTGTACAATTACAAATTTATGACATGAAAATACAGGAATGATAGTTTCCTGCCGTTGTGTAGACAGGAGTGACACCACCAGCAGTCGACCAATGGTGTAAACGCCCAGAAGATGACTCCTACTTCGGGTTGAAACCGGTTGGCAGTATAATAATAATAAATGCGATTGAGACTGTTTTTGAATAATTGAGAAATCATACTAATCGCTGCTTCATCTCCACAACCATGTTTTTCAAAAATTCCAGTAAATATAAGCAATTACGAGCTTCAAAGTGTAATCATATGTTTTCAAGTATGAGCGTGTCGTATTTGCGGTGCTTTCTACAAAGAAATGTCAATAGCGAGCTTAATGGCCTCTCCTTTTCTTTGGTTGTGCCTCTGAAAGGCACGGCCTTTTTTTCCCAGGTGACTGTCGCTTAGCTGAGCACCTACAGCGCATTACATCACGGTCACTTAGCTTCCTTACCGAAATATTTACGACAGCAGTTTCCGCTACATATAAAAAATTTAACAGGTCGAAAAATTACAGTAGAAATGCGTAAAAACGAAATATCATGAATAACAGTGTTGTGATACATTGACGCATGGACACACATGTCTTAAACTCTTAAAGTACGATTCTTGGTTTCCAACATCCTTTTTCAGAAACCAGAGTCCCTAACTTCCATTCATTATCCATATACATATAAACACACAATCAAATTCCTCATGTAGCATCAGCTTATTGATCACCTCAATAGCACAATACTCATCGTCGTCGTAATAACAACATCATAACACCTCAGTCAAATCTCAAAAACGTCCTAGCTTTCTTCAAAGATCTCAAAACCTTTCTAAAAAGGTCATCTACCTTTAACACACTTCAAAAATCATGATCTCATACGAAGTACATCATTCAAAGCTCTCATTGAAACACAATGGTTCCAAAAAAATATGAACAATTCACAAAGTAGAGACAAAATACAACTTCATTAGTGTGAAGTTATCTGTGTTATTGCGTAAACATGTGTCACTGATGTAGTAAAAAATGTATGTCTCTCTCAGTTAAATGATCGGATAGCTGTGTAATTCTGTGTTAGAGAAATATGGTACCTATGTGTAAAGTTGTATAAGCAAATACCATATTAGCTAAGGCTCCTAGCGCTTGCCACACGCTTAGTACACAAAGTAGGCGTGTAGCCCCTGAGCATAAACGTAATTATAACCTCAGGTGTTACAAATTACAGCAATGGGATGAAATGAATCACGGAAAACCTTTGTATCTTTGTAATTCAAAAATATTTAAAAATTAAATGTTTTAAGTAGAAAAATTAATAATTGAAGTGCGTGTCCTGTAACACTAAACTGTGCGTCTTGTTGTAAGATAATCTCTGTGGAAGTGTCGTAGTTATCGTCCTCCGAAAGCTAAGCTCTGCAGAAGCCAATGTACTTACCTCAAGATAAACAAAAGTGAAATGCTTTGCGTATAGATATCGTAGTTATTACGCACCTTACCGTGATGAAGTAAGTACTGTACTGTAACGTATTGTTGTGCTACGTAAAAGGCTGTCTCATTGTAGCTATACCACAAAGTTACGACTAAAACATGTTTTAATTTACAGAATAATACAGAAAAACTGTGCAGATACACCGCAAAAGCAACAATGTAAACTGTGTCACACATTAGTCGCGTAGTGATATAATCGTGTAGCTGTCAAACAAACCAAATACTAAGTCATCTATAACCTCACAGAAAGTACTTTAAATAAAGAATGTATTTTCAAGCAAACCTAAATGTTGCATTAAAATCTCATTAGCAGTACCGGTATATGTTCTAAGTATGTAAGCCTTATAGTCATTACGTAATCGTGCAATGAACAAGGAAGAATGTACACACAATAACACTGTGTTGTCTGTTCACTACAAAAATGCATTCGTCATTACTGTCTGAATAAGCTCCCTAGGTTGTTGCCTGTATTGTTGACTTCAAAACATTGTTGCATGTTAACAGTTTCTAAGTGTGACAGAGCGTACTATTGAAGTGAAAAATTTTATGGCAAAGACTAAGTTAAAAGGCAGATCATCTCTCAGTAAATGGTTTTACATGTGAAATGTGGTGCAGTCCTTTACTCTTCCGAGTACGCAGAGTTTTAACTTCAACGCAATTATCATGCGGTATACATCGGTAAAGAATGCTAAAATTTTTCTCAAGGTTAGCAGAGCCAGCCGGCGCACGTGGCTGCCTGCGGTGCAAGTCATTGTCGGTTACCTTTGTTGTTGCGTGTCGTTACTGGGATTTGTAGATCTAAATTCTACAAATTCACCTTGTCGAGAGGGCCCTGCCCATTTGTATCCCGCCAGTTCGGATTAAATTCTGGTCTGTTCTTAAGATTATATCGTCTGTCGTCATGTCGGTAGTTTCTGAAATTTCTTTCTTGTCGGTCACGTGGTGGAAAACTTCTCCCTGAGTCGTAACTGCGTGGTGGACCATTGCGTCTCCCCATTCTGTCTCCCTTGATAATAATTATTTTGGTTACCATATTGAGAGGCACCCACATGCCTTGCTCATAGGGTTGCATCAAGGAGCCAGGCCTGCAAGATGAGTGGTCTGCCAAGGGAGTGGATTCATTCTTATTCATCGAGTACTCACAATTAAGTTACAAATTATCCTCTTGTATGAATATTACGCAACGGAAACGCACATCTGACTATCAGTAATTTACAGAAATCTGACTGTTCACTACGCACTGGCAATACCAGATTTTCTTTGTTATTTAACGGCTTTGAACAACACGTCGCTATCGCACTGAATATTATGGCGCACACATTATAAATTCTGGATATCATGACAACATACTATTCGAAGGAAAAGGCCAAAAATCTTTTTCTTTTCACTATCTTATTTATTCCGATAAATTCTATAACCTAAACACACAAATTCTATAACCTATAACAATAACACATGCGAAAATCCACCCAGTGGCCATGGCTTTACATTGGTGGTTCTCTATCTTATGGTCTCGTAATTATTTAACGCTACAGTGCACTTCCTGGATAGGATGGTGGATCTTTTGCTATACTTCACACTTCGACTCTCACAACCATCATCACGAAACTTTCCTCCCGACCCAGCGGTACAAAAGGAACATGCATAACCCACTACTTCTGAAGCTAACTTGCTACTCTCCCATGCAAACCACACATATTTAAATTACATGACATACACCACACTGCAACATGGAATACAACACAATGAATAGTCACAACATTATCACTTTCAGCTTTCCCACTTCAAATAGTATTCATCCCAGTTTCACACGACACTGCCCCACTTCGTAACTTTTCTTTCCTACTACGAACTCTGGAGGATATATGCACGTCTTCCTGTGCAATGCAAGCCAAGTGGCGTTGCTGGATAGACGGCTGACTCACCTTGATTCTCTCTCAGAGTATTATAGTTTGAATCAAGCGTCACACGGAAACATAACACGCAAAGCTAATTAAGAACATATTCATCACACACGCGAGTCCTCAACTGACACCATGGAAGAGTACTTCTCTTTATCCTTTGTCTCATACACAGATTGAGACTCACACAGTACTCACCACGTGGAAGTACTCGTCTCTAATTTCAAGTCTTGCACACGCTATTTCTTAAATATTTCCAACTTATAGTACACACGCTAGTAATTCAGCTTAACGTAAGCACTCGGAAGTATTTCAACTTATTGCTACACGTTGTTTCATTGTGACTGTTGGTCACTTCTGAAGATTACTACGATCCCCTTAATATTACCTGCCTGACATTTAACTCTCCCTACAAAAGTTCCTGAAATACAGAAATTATTATTCCAAACTACTCTTAAGTATTTCACATGCATTCCATGACTCCACTCTTTTGTCTTTACGGAGCACACCTAAGACAGGTCTTACCAACACTAGATCCAGCGGCAGAGTGCTGAAACATGGCCGTTCTTCAGGTCCTCTCGCACCTCCGCCGAAGTGGGGGAGCACCTTGCTACTGTATTGGTGAGCCACATTCCAGGCGCTCAAAGCTCAGGTGAATTTCATCTCTTGGTTACACCAAAGGATCGTCTCAAAGATGATCATAGATTCACATTCACTATCTGGGGTTAGCAGACATTCATTCATTTCACAGATCTCACCAAACTGGATGTAGGAATTTATTTTGTGGGAGTGCAAATGTGATCAATTAAATAAATAAATTGTCATTCTTTCTCACACTGGTATCCGGCTTCGCTGTATTAATTGAAATTGAGTTATTATTACAAAAAATATGTTGTTCTGACAAGAATAACGAAGAATGTTTTACTTATTTTCAACGTCGGGCGGTACTGTACCCTTTCAATATTGTCTGTTTCTCAGATTGTCTCTGCCTTAGTCTTTTCCGCGGAGAGGTGATCTTTCCCTGTAATTATTACTACTCTGCCAACGGTTGTCATACGGGTAGTGTCTGCTTTGGTCATGATTTGCGTTGTAAGAATATCATTGTCGTGTCCAGTTATTATTTCTGTCATCGCGGTATTGTGATGGATGTGTTCCTGTATTCGCGTCCCGCGATTGTCAGTGTCAATTTCCAATTCTTGTAAGAGTCCCTGAAAAGCTTCAGTGTTGTCTTTGCAACGTCCTGCCAAAATAATATGTCGTAAATGTTCAGGCAATTTAATTAAGTAATTTGATTAAGCAAATGCTGATGAGTTCTGAGGGGCTGTATGGGTTTGACAGATACTGATTCTTATCCAACATTTCTTCAAAGTATTTGACAAGGCTGGAAAATTCAGATTGTTCGAAATGTTTCATCATTATGATGTTATGTTTTACGCGATCTTGAGTAGCTTGAGACCAATATGCTGAGTGGAAGGCATGTTAAAATTCTCCTTCACTGTAACAATCGTGAATGACCGATCGCAATCTTACAGCTGGTTCATTCTCCAAATAGCCACACATAAATTCTAACCTGTGCTCCAATGACCAGTTGGGAGGAAAACAATGAGAGAATGATGAAGCCACGCTTGTGGATGAATATCGTTGCCGGAATTCTTAAATGTTTTGAATTTACGTGTAGTAATGAACAGCTTATAGTCAAAATCATCTTGTCGACGAGTGGCATGTCGGTCATTGTTACGTCGTGTCGGCGGTTCCATCTCTAAATTAGGTGTACCTTGCCAATTTCTTTCATAATTTCCGAAATGTCCTGTGTTATTATTTTGTGGCTTTTTCGTATTTCAAGACTTCTGGTCAGGTGACTACAGGGTTATAAACACAAAATCAAATAGGGGTAATGCAGGAGTAGGTTTAATAATGAATAGGAAAATAGGAATGCGGGTAAGCTACTACAAACAGCATAGTGAACGCATTATTGTGGCCAAGATAGATACGAAGCCCACACCTACTACAGTAGTACAAGTTTATATGCCAACTAGCTCTGCAGATGATGAAGAAATTGAAGAAATGTACGATAAAATAAAAGAAATTATTCAGATAGTGAAGGGAGACGAAAATTTAATAGTAATGGGTGACTGGAATTCGAGTGTAGGAAAAGGGAGAGAAGGAAACATAGTAGGTGAATATGGATTGGGGCTAAGAAATGAAAGAGGAAGCCGCCTAGTAGAATTTTGCACAGAGCACAACTTAATCATAGCTAACACTTGGTTTAAGAATCATGAAAGAAGGTTGTATACGTGGAAGAACCCTGGAGATACTAAAGGGTATCAGATAGATTATATAATGGCAAGACAGAGATTTAGGAACCAGGTTTTAAGTTGTAAGACATTTCCAGGGGCAGATGTGGACTCTGACCACAATCTATTGGTTATGACCTGTAGATTAAAACTGAAGAAACTGCAAAAATGTGGGAAATTAAGGAGATGGGACCTGGATAAACTGAAAGAACCAGAGGTTGTACAGAGTTTCAGAGAGAGCATAAGGGAACAACTGACAGGAATAGGGGAAAGAAATACAGTAGAAGAAGAATGGGCAGCTCTGAGGGATGTAGTAGTGAAGGCAGCAGAGGATAAAGTAGGTACAAAGACGAGGGCTGCTAAAAATCCTTGGGTAACAGAAGAAATATTGAATTTAATTGATGAAAGGAGAAAATATAAAAATGCAGTAAATGAAGCAGGCAAAAAGGAATACAAACGTCTCAAAAATGAGATCGACAGGAAGTGCAAAATGGCTAAACAGGGATGGCTAGAGGACAAATGTAAGGATGTAGAAGCTTATCTCACTAGGGGTAAGATAGATACTGCCTACAGGAAAATTAAAGAGACTTTTGGAGAGAAGAGAACCACGTGTATGAATATCAAGAGCTCAGATGGCAGGCCAGTTCTAAGCAAAGAAGGGAAGGCAGAAAGGTGGAAGGACTATATAGAAGGTTTATACAAGGGCGATGTACTTGAGGACAATATTATGGAAATAAAAGAGGATGTAGATGAAGACGAAATGGGAGATACGATACTGCGTGAAGAGTTTGACAGAGCACTGAAAGACCTGGGTCGAAACAAGGCCCCCGGAGTAGACAACATTCCATTAGAACTACTGACGGCCTTGGGAGAGCCAGTCATGACAAAACTCTACCAGCTGGTGAACAAGATGTATGAGACAGGCGAAATACCCTCAGACTTCAAGAAGAATATAATAATTCCAATCCCAAAGAAAGCAGGTGCTGACAGATGTGAAAATTACCGAACTATCAGTTTAATAAGACACGGCTGCAAAATACTAACGCGAATTCTTTACAGACGAATGGAAAAACTGGTAGATGCAGACCTCGGGGAGGATCAGTTTGGATTCCGTCGAAATGTTGGAACACGTGAGGCAATACTGACCTTACGACTTATCTTAGAAGAAAGATTAAGAAAAGGCAAACCTACGTTTCTAGCATTTGTAGACTTAGGGAAAGCTTTTGACAATGTTGACTGGAATACTCTTTTTCAAATTCTAAAGGTGGCAGGGGTAAAATACAGGGAGCGAAAGGCTATTTATAATTTGTACAGAAACCAGATGGCAGTAATAAGAGTCGAGGGGCATGAAAGGGAAGCAATGGTTGGGAAAGGAGTGAGACAGGGTTGTAGCCTCTCCCCGATGTTATTCAATCTGTATATTGAGCAAGCAGTAAAGGAAACAAAAGAAAAATTTGGAGTAGGTATTAAAATTCATTAATAAACGGTCACAACGCCCATATAGTACTAGGAACAGAAAGTTGGCTGAAACCAGACGTAAACAGTAATGAAATCCTAAACTCTGATTGGAATGTATACCGCAGAGATAGGCTGGACAGTGAAGGGGGAGGCGTGTTTATAGCGATAAGAAGTGCAATAGTATCGAAGGAAATTGACGGAGATTCGAATTGTGAAATGATTTGGGTGAAGGTCACGGTTAAAGCAGGCTCAGACATGGTAATTGGATGTCTCTATAGGCCCCCGGGCTCAGCAGCTGTTGTGGCTCAGCACCTGAAGAATAATTTGGAAAATATTTCGAGTAGATTTCCCCACCATGTTATAGTTCTGGGTGGAGATTTTAATTTGCCGGATATAGACTGGGAGACTCAAACGTTCATAACGGGTGGCAGGGACAAAGAATCCAGTGAAATATTTTTAAGTGCTTTATCTGAAAACTACCTTGAGCAGTTAAACAGAAAACCGACTCGTGGCGATAATATATTAGACCTTCTGGTGACAAACAGACCCGAACTATTTGAATCAGTTAATGCAGAACAGGGAATTAGCGACCATAAAGCGGTTACTGCGTCGATGATTTCAGCCGTAAATAGAAATATTAAAAAAGGTAGGAAGATTTTTCTGTTTAGCAAAAGTGACAAAAAGCAGATTACAGAGTACCTGACGGCTCAACACAAAAGTTTTGTCTCAAGTGCAGATAGTGTTGAGGATCAGTGGACAAAGTTCAAAACCATGGTACAATATGCGTTAGATGAGTATGTGCCAAGCAAGATCGTAAGAGATGGAAAAGAGCCACCGTGGTACAACAACCGAGTTAGAAAACTGCTGCGGAAGCAAAGGGAACTTCACAGCAAACATAAACATAGCCAAAGCCTTGCAGACAAACAAAAATTACGCGAAGCGAAATGTAGTGTGAGGAGGGCTATGCGAGAGGCTTTCAATGAATTCGAAAGTAAAGTTCTATGTACTGACTTGGCAGAAAATCCTAAGAAATTTTGGTCCTATGTCAAAGCGGTAGGTGGATCAAAACAAAATGTCCAGACACTCTGTGACCAAAATGGTACTGAAACAGAGGATGACAGACTAAAGGCCGAATTACTAAATGTCTTCTTCCAAAGCTGTTTCACAGAGGAAGACTGCACTGTGCTGCCTTCTCTAGATTGTCGCACAGTTGACAAAATGGTAGATATCGAAGTAGACGACAGAGGGATAGAGAAACAATTAAAATCGCTCAAAAGAGGAAAGGCCGCAGGTCCTGATGGGATACCAGTTCGATTTTACACAGAGTACGCGAAGGAACTTGCCCCCCTTCTTGCAGCGGTGTATCGTAGGTCTCTAGAAGAGCGAAGCGTTCCAAAGGATTGGAAAAGGGCACAGGTCATCCCCGTTCTCAAGAAGGGACGTCAAACAGATGTGCAGAACTATAGACCTATATCTCTAACGTCGATCAGTTGTAGAATTTTGGAAAACGTATTATGTTCGAGTATAATGTCTTTTCTGGAGACTAGAAATCTACTCTGT
The DNA here is from genome assembly GCF_023897955.1 of Schistocerca gregaria. Taxonomy (NCBI): domain Eukaryota; kingdom Metazoa; phylum Arthropoda; class Insecta; order Orthoptera; family Acrididae; genus Schistocerca; species Schistocerca gregaria. Next base: position 32,710,330 of record NC_064928.1, read on the forward strand.
AGGAATCAGCATGGGTTTCGAAAAAGACGATCGTGTGAAACCCAGCTCGCGCTATTCGTCCACGAGACTCAGAGGGCCTTAGACACGGGTTCACAGGTAGATGCCGTGTTTCTTGACTTCCGCAAGGCGTTTGACACAGTTCCCCACAGTCGTTTAATGAACAAAGTAAGAGCATACGGACTATCAGATCAATTGTGTGATTGGATTGAGGAGTTCCTAGATAACAGGACGCAGCACGTCATTCTCAATGGAGAGAAGTCTTCCGAAGTAAGAGTGATTTCAGGTGTGCCGCAGGGGAGTGTCATAGGACCGTTGCTATTCACAATATACATAAATGACCTGGTGGATGACATCGGAAGTTCACTGAGGCTTTTTGCAGATGATGCTGTGGTGTATCGAAAGGTTGCAACAATGGAAAATTGTACTGAAATGCAAGAGGATCTGCAGCGAATTGACGCATGGTGCACGGAATGGCAATTGAATCTCAATGTAGCGAAGTGTAATGTGATGCGAATACATAGAAAGATAGGTCCCTTATCATTTAGCTACAAAATAGCAGGTCAGCAACTGGAAGCAGTTAATTCCATAAATTATCTGGGAGTACGCATTAGGAGTGATTTAAAATGGAATGATCATATGAAGTTGATCGTCGGTAAAGCAGATGCCAGACTGAGATTCATTGGAAGAATCCTAAGGAAATGCAATCCGACAACAAAGGAAGTAGGTTACAGTACGCTTGTTCGCCCAATGCTTGAATACTGCTCAGCAGTGTGGGATCCGCACCAGGTAGGGTTGATAGAAGAGATAGAGAAGATCCAACGGAGAGCAGCGCGCTTCGTTACAGGATCATTTAGTAATTGCGAAAGCGTTACGGAGATGATAGATAAACTCCAGTGGAAGACTCTGCAGGAGAGACGCTCAGTAGCTCGGTACGGGCTTTTGTTAAAGTTTCGAGAACATACCTTCACCGAAGAGTCAAGCAGTATATTGCTCCCTCCTACGTATATCTCGCGAAGAGACCATGAGGATAAAATCAGAGAGATTAGAGCCCACACAGAAGCATACCGACAATCCTTCTTTCCACGTACAATACGAGACTGGAATAGAAGGGAGAACCGATAGAGGTACTCAGGGTACCCTCCGCCACACACCGTCAGGTGGCTTGCGGAGTACGGATGTAGATGTAGATGTAGATGTAGAGACGAAGTAAAAACTTTGAGGTTCGCCGATGACATTGTAATTCTGTCAGAGACGGCAAAGGACTTGGAAGAGCAGTTGAACGGAATGGACAGTGTCTTGAAAGGAGGATATAAGATGAACGTTAACAAAAGCAAAACGAGGATAATGGAATGTAGTCAAATTAAATCGGGTGATGCTGAGGGAATTAGATTAGGAAATGAGACACTTAAAGTAGTAAAGGAGTTTTGCTATTTAGGAAGTAAAATAACTGATGATGGTCGAAGTAGAGAGGATATAAAATGTAGACTGGCAATGGCAAGGAAAGCGTTTCTGAAGAAGAGAAATTTGTTAACAGCGAATATAGATTTATGTATCAGGAAGTCGTTTCTGAAAGTATTTGTTTGGAGTGTAGCCATGTATGGAAGTGAAACATGGACGATAACTAGTTTGGACAAGAAGAGAATAGAAGCTTTCGAAATGTGGTGCTACAGAAGAATACTGAAGATAAGGTGGATAGATCACGTAACTAATGAGGAGGTATTGAATAGGATTGGGGAGAAGAGAAGTTTGTGGCACAACTTGACTAGAAGAAGGGATCGGTTGGTAGGACATGTTTTGAGGCATCAAGGGATCACAAATTTAGCATTGGAGGGCAGCGTGGAGGGTAAAAATCGTAGAGGGAGACCGAGAGATGAGTACACTAAGCAGATTCAGAAGGATGTAGGTTGCAGTAGGTACTGGGAGATGAAGCAGCTTGCACAGGATAGAGTAGCATGGAGAGCTGCATCAAACCAGTCTCAGGACTGAAGACAGCAACAACAAGTCCCTCTGTCCGTGTTGGAGTGCGAGTCTCCTCTGAGATATGTAATTCTTGTATGGGGTTGGGGGGGGGGGGGGTTGTCCGGGGAAGGAGACCAGACAGCGAGGTCATCGGTCTCATCGGATGAGGGAAGGAAGTCGGCCGTGCCCTTTCAGAGGAACCATCCCGGCATTTGCCTGGAGTGATTCAGGGAAATGACGGAAAACCTAAATCAGGATGGCCGGACACGAGATTGAACCGTCGTCCTCCCGAATGCAATTCTTGTATGACCTGTGTCAACTGATCTTGTACTTCCCGGATTTCTCTTTTGTACTGTGTATTGATTTCATTGTGATTTTGTTTGAATTTTCTAATTTGTTCATACTCATCTGTGTCAGTGAAGGCTACCGGTCTTGTGTCATTCAGATCATCATCTACCTTTGTAGATAATTTAGTGAACTGACACGGAAGGTTGGCTACTTTCTCCGATAATGAACTGATTTCCTCAGTGTGTTTTTCTGAGCCAAGTTTGAGAGTGTCCATTTGTGTTGAAAGCCTACCTACTATGTCCTTTAAGTTTCCTTGAGATTTTACAAGTTGCGTAACCGAATTGTTAGATGCTGTTGAATCAGATGCTGATGAAGCAGCTTGCACAGGATAGAGTAGCATGGAGAGCTGCATCAAACCAGTCTCAGGACTGAAGACAGCAACAACAAGTCCCTCTGTCCGTGTTGGAGTGCGAGTCTCCTCTGAGATATGTAATTCTTGTATGGGGTTGGGGGGGGGGGGGGTTGTCCGGGGAAGGAGACCAGACAGCGAGGTCATCGGTCTCATCGGATGAGGGAAGGAAGTCGGCCGTGCCCTTTCAGAGGAACCATCCCGGCATTTGCCTGGAGTGATTCAGGGAAATGACGGAAAACCTAAATCAGGATGGCCGGACACGAGATTGAACCGTCGTCCTCCCGAATGCAATTCTTGTATGACCTGTGTCAACTGATCTTGTACTTCCCGGATTTCTCTTTTGTACTGTGTATTGATTTCATTGTGATTTTGTTTGAATTTTCTAATTTGTTCATACTCATCTGTGTCAGTGAAGGCTACCGGTCTTGTGTCATTCAGATCATCATCTACCTTTGTAGATAATTTAGTGAACTGACACGGAAGGTTGGCTACTTTCTCCGATAATGAACTGATTTCCTCAGTGTGTTTTTCTGAGCCAAGTTTGAGAGTGTCCATTTGTGTTGAAAGCCTACCTACTATGTCCTTTAAGTTTCCTTGAGATTTTACAAGTTGCGTAACCGAATTGTTAGATGCTGTTGAATCAATTTTTACGTGCAAGGTGTCGTGATTTTCATTAACAATAGTTTCTTTATGGCTGCTTGGTGGTTCTGTAATGCGAAAAAATAAGTTGAAAGTGTTCACAAATTTGAGTTTTTACGTCATTACAGACTTTCGGCATTTCGATTCGATTTTAAGTCTCTCAGTAGTTAAACCTTCACTTGTTTGTTCAAGCGTGGTGTTTAACTTTTGAAGATTTTGTTCCACTGTGTCTAACTTTTGTAGATTTTGTTCCACTGTGTCTAACTTTTGTAGATTTTGTTCCACTGTGTCTAACTTTTGAAGATTTTGTTCCATTGTGTGTAACTTTTCAAGCTTTTGTTCCATTTGTTGCATTAATTGTAATAACAATGCACTGGCGTCTGAAACTTGTTCCTCTGTGCTATTCGGCAATGCATGTGACCGACAATATTCGTATTTTGAAAAGCATAAAACGTGTCTTGACTTATTTGAGAAAACGGTGAGGAGGCAAAACCTGAATCTACAGTATTTGGAAGATTGTGTCCTATCATTTCGGATTACTGAGGCGAGCTGTTACCGAATGATCGATCGATAATGCTTTCCTGTTCACTAATTGTTTCACTGTCTACACCATTACTTGCCGCTTGGTCGATTTCCCTATGCACAATTACCAAATTACTGCTTTGAATGTCTATTAGTTCATTCATTAGACGGTGGTGCTGATAACCTCATTTCTCAATCTACTTTGGAACCTAGTGTTACGTTTTTCACACGCCATATTTATCACGTATTTCATACGATAACAAGAAAATCACAATTTGAAGAGAAAATCAAGAAAACACATTAACATTGCACTGAAAATAATATGTAATTCATTGCAAGCACAGCTGCGAATTTTTGTGGTGCAAATCTACGTGAATGCCACAACTGTTTTACAGTACAACAATGAAAAACTACACCATACAGTAAGTAACTTCTTTGACAGTGTGGTGGTAATCCAATGAACAATGAAAGAGTACAAAATTGAACAGTAAATGTGACGGTAGGTAGTATCTGTTCCCGAAAGACCAGTTACCGCTTATGACTGTGCAGCTTTGCTAGAATGAAATGATAATTAAATGGACACCCTAGCTGCAAACAGGCATTGATATACTTCATTGAGGACATGTCCCCAATGAAGTATATCAACGCCTCTTTGCAGCTACTTTAGTAGAATGAAATGATAATTAAATGGACCCCCTAGCTGCAAACCGAAACTCTGTATCGCTAAGCACAGCTCCCCTCCCCACGGAAACGTGTTCAAGGTCATTTCGAGGACACACACGTACCAGGTAACATAAAAACAACATTTATTCCTTTTTAGTGTTGCATACTCAGAAATAGAAAAAAACTTGTCCTGTCCTGGAACGCTGTGGGAACTGCGATTTATTGCGAGAACACTTAGAAAATGCAGCAGGTCTGCTGAAGAGACTGCTTGTCCGCTCTCTTCTGGAGTGTGGGATGCGCATCATACAGGACTTACAGAGGACATCGAAAAAGTTCAAAGAAGGGTAGCTCGTTGTGTATCATCGCGAAATGAGGGAGAGAGTGCCACAGATAAGACACGCGAATTCAGGTGTCAATCATTAAAGCAAAGGTGTTTCTCGTTGCTGCAGGATCTACTCCTGAAATTGTCACCAACTTTCTCCTTTGACTGTGAAAATACGGTGTTGGCGCCCACTAACATAGGGAGGAACGATCATTACAGTAAAATAAGAGAAATCGGAGTTCGCACAAAAAGTTTTAAGTGTTCATCTTTTTTTCCGCACGCTGTTCGAGAGTGGGATGGTAGAGGAATAGCTTGACCGTGCTTCGATGAACCCTCCGCCCTGCTTGTAATTTTGAATTACAGAGCATGTTAAAAGAGGACCTCGATCATTGACGATTGGCGCCTCGCGCCACAACACTTCTGGTCCCGCCGCGTGTTTACCGATCTCAAGGCTTGCGCGCCTCTCCGCGTGCTGTGCCCCGGCCGCCCCCGCTACGACCTGCCTGCCCGCTGCTGTCTCGTTCTGCAGCACTGCTTACTGCAGCCAGCTGACTTCCAGGAAACGCAAAATTTGTGAAAATAAATACCCCTGAAAACAGAGGAAACCGCACACAATAAATTTGGGAAAATACCTTTCGAAACGGGGGGAACCTTGCAAGAAGAGCCTGTATTAGATGGGATGGACGCCAACGAAAAGAAAGAAACTATTACTGCTTAATAACTGCACTCGAGTGCGCAATTGCATCACGGTCTCTTTTGTAGTAAAAAAGCAGAGTAGCGATGAGTGGCATGGCAGCGCCCACTGTTGGACGTGGTTGCCGTTGCCCCCTCCGACCTTTGTTGCCAGTTACAGCAGCAACTGCAGTTTAATGTGGATTCCAAACCACGGGGCAACGCGTCATTTTCCACAGCGATAGCCGACCGCTGTGGACGAGTGGTTCTAGTTACTTCAGTCTGGAATCGCGCGACCGCTACGGTCCCAGGTTCGAATCCTGCCGGGGGCATGGATGTGTGTGATGTCCTTAGATTTTTTAGGTTTAAGTAGGAGGGGACTGCTGACCTCAGATGTTGAGTCCCATACAGCTCAGAGCCATTTGAACCATCCAGAGATGAGACGAGTCATAAGGGACTGATAAAAATCCTAGTTGACCGGTTTTCGAACGCGAGACTCCGCGATTTGTAGTCTGCCACTTTACCATCTTCCCCCCAAAACTTTATTTAAATGAATAACGTTACACAATTATATCACAATAACATGTGAACAACAAAATGATCAGTTTCCGATCCGTTGGGCACTTTGCCACGTATCACACTTGAGTCTTAAGTATGGATAATTTTGGGGATACACTTTTTTTTATTTCATCAGGGTTCGTGCGTGTAAATTCGCTAGCACCTACCTGACAGCCTGTCAAACTACAAGACGGACACGACGTTAAGTCCATTAGAAGGGCGTCGTGAAGTGTAGAGTTGGTCGATACTTTTCTGTTAACTGCTTTGTACCAAGTTGCCTTAACATTTGATGGTAGATTCCGGCAACTGATATTTCTCCCCGTGGCTTTCGAATGGTGTGCTGGGAATTTTAATTCGGTCGCATTTTTACTTTGGTTTCCCGTCAGTTTGAGATATATTTCTTCGTCATATTCTTCTCCGGCTGTTTCTCTGTATATAGCTGAATTCGATTAAGAGTAGTTTCAGGTATGAAATCCCGGTGGATTACCTTGCACGTTTATAGGTGGGTTCGTACTGGAATAATTTCGTTGAGCAAGTGAGATGTTAATCTGCTAGACGATCTTTCGCACAATTCGTGCATTGCATATAGGAATGAGGCTTTAGACTTAACGCTGATATCGACGAGCGTTATTCCAACGCGTTCGGCAGGGAGAGTTAGAATACTGTATTTGATTACGTTTCCACGGGTTGCAGAGTGACCTAAGGCCGACGTAATTCCAGTAGCCGTGTCTGTAGGAATGGCTATTATCATTTGGCGTGGGTGCCCTCTGAAATCCGTCGAGTATCCTCATGCTATATTCTTGTAGACTTGCTCCTACCCTTGCGGGTATTTTCTTATCTATAGCAGTGACGGTGTGTGTTATGTTGGATCTGTATTCGATACCTAACATTTTCATGTGGGAGCCGACCTTTAACTGTCGTGAGTTTTGCATACATGTCCCGAGACCGATATACACGATATTTGTCTGATTTTATTTAGCTTTCCTCTAGACGCCAGGTCTTCGTGGCCTCTGTTTGCAGGGCCTCCTCGTCTACGTCAGTGAGCCAAACACAGCCGTCCCACGCCTAGGCACACAGCCCGTGCCCCCTTTCGGCCTCGCCTCGCCTCGCCTCGCCCCTCCCGTCATAAAGAGGGCTTCGGGCTTTTCCTGCGTAGCGGCGCGATTGGCGTGTATCGGGTAACACACGGCAGAACAGCCCCTCCCTCCCTCCCTAGCCGGCACGGCAGGTCGCGTGCCGGCATCGCGGCTCACGTTTTTTCGCCCAGGACGCTGGCTGAACTCTTCCTGAGTAGCTGCTGGTCCACCGTGACTCTGGACCATTCCCATACTAACATCCCCACAGCAGATTCTTAATTAATGCGAGAGTATTACTGGGAATCGTATATTTGATTTGGTGCTCTTATTATTATTATTATTATTATTATTATTATTATTATTGACACCGGATTATATGTATTTGCATGTTGCATATGGATTTCCATATTTGGTTGGTTTTCACCGGTTATTGCACATTTCAACTAAAAACTAGTGACGATGCATATTTTCGCTCTATGCTAACAATATTTTAAAAATTTAGACGGGAGGTCCGTAGCTCGACCTAGTTTTCGTGTCTCACAGATTCACCGCGACCTAGAACTGCATACAGTCGCTAACCGAGAGGATTAGCGAAATCATTACAGACCATAATTACCGAAGAGAAACGGGAACAGGCAGGCAAGCCGGCCAGGGTCACCGAGCTAGGCGCTTCAGTCTGGAACCGCGTGACCGTTACGGTCGCAGGTTCGAATCCTGCCTCGGGCATGGATTAGTGTGATGTCCTTAGGTAAATTAGGTTTAAGAAGTTCTAAGTTCTAGGCGACTGATGACCTCAGAAATTAAGTCGCATAATGCTCAGAGCCATTTGAACCAGAGTGACAGAGTCAATGCTTCCGCGCCCGCGGCCCCGGTTGATCCCGTCCACTGCGTACGCGTTGGCAACAATTAAGCTATGCAAGCTTTTAGTCACACGTTCATTATTTCAGTTTAGCTTTCTACGTATGTACTTGTACACAGCTGAACGTGGTTACGACTTGTAGCGTGTAACGTGTTGTGCGCCCTGCGCCTCGAAAAAAGAAACGTTGTTTCGTGGATAGCTGACCATCCTGGGACATTTACATGTATCTGAACTATTTTATATTGTGAAGTTCGGGAGAAAAACTTTCCGTGCAAAAAAAAAAAAAAAGGGTGCAAATAGACCAGCATGTTCCCGATCGGGAACGCATGCCGGTCCCCTGCACGATTCCGCCCGGCGGATCAGTGTGGAGGTCCGGTGTGCGGGCCATCCTGTGGATGGCTTCTGAGGTAGTTTTCCACCTGCCTCGGGGAATGCGAGCTGGTTCCCCATATTCTGTCCCGGTTACACTGTGTCGGCGATTGCTGCACGAACACTTTCTCCACGTACGCGTACACCATGATTACTCTACCACGCAAACATTTGGGGTTACTTAAATATTTTCAACATTTCGCGGCGCTGTCATCAACTGTATAAATATTAATTTTAGTTTTAAAATGGCTATACAGCACTCGTGGCTGCCGCATCGCGGTCGCAAAGTGGCGCCGAGGCAGTTTCAGATAAGTTTTTACAGTCTGACGATACTTTATGGATTTGTAGTTTTAGCTTGACGGTGTCCACTATGGAAAAACGGTATTTACTTTTATTCTGAAGCAGCTGAGTTATCCCGACGGCAGTCTAGGCAAATTAAAATTAATAACTTGAGGTTACACTCGTGTGGGAGGGAAAGTGGGGGACGGGGGCCCACTGGAGGCCGAACCGCACAATAAGCCTGGGTTCGGTGTGGGGCGGCGGTGGGGTTGGTGGACTGCTGTGGCCTGTTGTGGGGTTGTGAACCACTGAGGGCTACAGCGGGGGCGAAGCTTCTCCGTCGTTTCTAGGTCCCCAGTTTAATACATACATACATGTCGACACAAGCCTTCATATCGCAGGAATGCAGAAGAAAGGACCACGACGACAACTTGTGACCACAGCCAGTTGCAGTAGCCGGGGTTTGTGCAAAGGCAACCAAAAAAGTCGGTTTAACATAGGTGAATGTGAAGCATTCGTTGTAAGCAATACTCCTCTCTACAAACTTACAAACTGTATCCTCAAAGGCCTTGTGCGCAAATATTGCTAAAATCAAAATGTACAAGGTGAATCAACATTCCGTAAAAATTACATACCGACAATTTACGTGAATTTTCTGGAAGAAATACGCAATGAACTCAAGGACAGCGTTATCTGGATTTCAGTTGAAGAAACTACAGACTTTTGTGGCCGTTACATTGCAAATTTAACTGTTGCTGCTATAAAATAAGAGCTTTTTTCTTCCTATTTAGCGGCCTGCAAAAAACTTCAAAAAGTAAATGAATGAGGGTATTAGAAAAATAATTCCAGAATCTTCTTCAGATGAAACGGTGCTTGTGCTTCAGATGCTACTCCCTATATGATCGAAGCCGAGAAAGCCTTCCGAGCATTTTATTCCAATCTGATTCTTGTGACGTGCTTTCGTCATGGAGTACATCGCTGAAGAAGTACGTTCCTCGTTTTTGAATGTAAATAAACCGATTTCATTCACAAATAAAGTGTTTCCAAAGGCCCTTGCGTACATCAAGACCTACAAAAAAAAAATCTACCAAATCTGGCTTTACCTCCCGAACCAGTGGTAACTCGTTAATGTACGAGGGTCAAAGCTGGGTTGCTTTACAATGAACATTCCGAGGCCATTAGAAGGGGTAGTAAACAACTTCGAGAGTGCAGAGCCTTTGACAGTTTGCCAGTGCAAGGAAGCTTTTAATGATTCCGGTATTAACACATTGCTGTGATTAACACTCATTTTTCCCATATACCTCCAAGTATTAAAAGGCTTGAAACTCAATGTTTGGCGTTGAATGAATCTATTCAGTTAATGAATAAAATTGTTCTAGTGAACTCTTCATTGCCGGAGGTATTCCCAAGAAACATTAAAGTCTGAAAACATTTTAAACAGTGACCCAGGGTTTAAACCCTTGTACCAAATTGATAGTTTTATTAATGGACGGGTGAACTTTTACCGGAAACAGTAAGTGCCAAAATAGCACCCAAATTCAAATATTGCCCAATTACCTCAGTTGATATAGAACGGTCATTTTCTGCTTCTAAAAATGTTTTGGGTGATCGAACATTTGTAAGAGTACTCGGTCGTTTGTGTTTACAATAGTACAAAAATTTAAAATAAATTGTAAATGACGATGTGGTCCAATAGTATTAGTTAAAAGTTAATGCTGGTCAGAAAATTCATGATTGTATGTTGTTTTTTTAAATAAAATATTACGGAGGTTTTGAGTGTGCCCCTCTGTGTGTGAAGTTGGTCCTGTACACATCGATTGTTTCGGTGCGACTAACTCTCATCGTATCCGATTGTTGCCAACAACAATAGCCAAGAAGGAACAATTCTTGAAACACGACGTGCGTCCCCATTTTGCAAATTTTTAGAAAATAATCCCAGAAAGTCCCCCTTCCTAACCTCTGCCAGAAAGTATTCAGAGAACGATATTAGTGTTCTACGTGTATCGATTTTTCGCGTGGCCGTCGGTCTCCCTCGTAACTGATGCCCACAGGTTCGACTATGAGATATGCTGCACGCAGTAACTACCATGCTTTTCTATATTCTGATCTTGTGTACTTCGAGAATTTTCGTGCATTTCTTAAGCATTTTTCATTCATATTTTAAGGTTTTTATAATGCAGATAATCCGGTCTCTAGTTATTATGGTTGCGCCTGTCTTGCTCTACGCCAGTGAATCCTGCACAGAAAAACAGAGCCAAAAAGCAGCATGTACAGTCGGCTGAATGAATTATTAAGATCTTTACAAAATGTATAAATGCTTTAGTTTTCTGTTTCAGTTCCTTTTTTTCTTTTTTTTTCGCCACTACCTAGAAGAGGATGTTCACTTGTAATCGAAACTAGTCATACTGTAAAATCGTGTGCAACAGAGACGGGAAAATAAAGACACGTAATGTTTTTAACATTAACGCAGTTGCTGAGCTCTCTCGTCACCAGTACATCGACTATAGTCATTTTTAAGCTCTGTCAAAGATCGCACGAGAAGGTATCTTATAAGAAATGAGAATATCTTCTTCTTTTTCTTCCCCAAGCATCAGACCTATTGGTCCTTTGCGACTTCTTGATCCCTCCATAACAGTTGGATCTGCCATTTTTCTTCTTCCTTCAGGAATGTACCCTGTTAGTTTTGGAATATGTTCATCATCCATTTTCCTACATGTTCCATTCATTTCTGTATTCCTTAAACATTTCATTTTAAGTTCTAAGTTCGTACGTTCTTCCAGATGATCTCATCTCTTAGTGTGCTTCTTCTCGTTACTCCCTCGACTCTTCTCAAAAATCTCATCTCGACTGCTTCCAGTCAACTGCGCGCTGCAAAGTTCATAGCCCAGTTGCACAGTTTTCACTTCCGTACGACCCAAAGGCAGTGTGCATAACTTTATAAAATTTTAGCAATGTGTCCTTTCGTACTTTTCTTCTCAGCGTCCTTGTAATGGTGCCACTCTTCATATTGAATCTGTCAATCTTTTTTTTTAATTTATTCTTTGCCGAGATATGATATTCACAGCCGAAGAAATGGAAGATGGTAACTGGTTCAATATTTCGTCTTCTAATATAACTGGTCTGAGTTTTTGAATGTCATGGATTTTGTTTTATTTATAGATATCCTTAAATTTTGTAGCTTTGCTATTTCATAAAGCACTCTCCGTACCTATATTGGTTATCCTCGACCAGAATCAGTTCAGCAGACGTAAGAATTTTGATAAACTTTCTTCCTTTGAAGCTACCTTCTATCCTGAATTGTACAATCCGTTGTATCCATCACCTCACAACTTCGCCTAAGTATGCATTTCAAAATATGAAGTGAAATACATTAGCCTCGTGCGACCCATTTATTAATATTTCCTTGGGCGAAATTTCCAAGTTCTAGCTGTACATTTATCTGTGTTCGTGTATTTAAATACTGCAGATAATTTCGATCGGATGTACTCGTACTACTCTTATTTCCCCTGTATTCCATTGATCCCTCTGTGCACACCACCAAAAGCTTTAATACAGTTTGTAATGGCTGTGTGACTTTTTAAGTTTTAAATGTCAATTGGAATTCAAATTATACGACAAAGTAGAAGATTATAAGGAAAATTGAGGCATCTTAAACGTATGAAAGTCGACGGAATGGGAGTCATTTTTAAGAAGTATTCAAGAAAAGGAGAAGTTGGAAGACCGAGGAAAAGGTGGTTCTGAAAATGTGAAGCTGGAACAGCTAAACCTTAAAGTGAAGAAGAACAAGATTATTATTGTTCCACAAAACTTTTCGGGCGTCCAGCCACATAATTTCCTCTACTTCTTCTGATACTTCGTGCGGTCATCTTCAGAGTGAGCCGAGGTGACAGAAGCTCCATCACTTAATCCGTTCTTTTAAAGCTGCAGACCGCGCCAGTGCGCACGTGGCGGCCACGAATACACAAGGCGCCATAGGCGTGATCGGCGGAGAAGAGGTACAATATATTGGTGAACTTAGATTCACGGCTGCACGCTCGATCCACACGGTGATATCGATGTGTCACTGCGAGCTACACCCTTGCGATGTCTGTGAGTTCCTTACAAAAAGCGTCCGATTCCACAATTAGTCCAGGCTGAAGCCGCTACCACTATTCATTAAGTTCGTCGCCAATCGAATTTCAGTTGCTTCTTTCACTAGTGAGTTCCGGAAAAATGAAGTCGAGGCTTAAATTTCGACGTTATCGTAAACTCTAGGTGACAATCAATTTCTGTCCATGTCTTGGCCAAACATCTCGTACGTCACGGCATCTAGAGCATCTCGTATTCGTCCCGTGAGAGTTTGCACGTGAGGAACTGATGAAGTGGACACCGCACAAAAGAAAGGCCAATAGCCATTATGTCAGGTGAGAGAGGTGGTAATGCAGCTGGCCCGGCTCTACCGATCCGTCTGTCCGGAGTTGAGGCGCTGCACTCACGGCAACAACATTGCCGTCACTCACTCCAGGTTTACCGCTTCTTGCCTTTTCACCAGCACTGTTAGTCTCTCTAAATTCACACCCTTCTCTGACGCTCGTGACACCTGGAGGATCTCTAGCGTAAGCACTTGGGAACTGTCGCTGAACTGTGATCACCATCATCAGTGTTCTGCCAAAAGGCAGGTTTTCACCTCCTTCTTCCTCTCACTCTTCCCTCACAAACCAATCCTCCAAAGCATCTGCTAGCAAGCACTGCCTTCTCAATGAATGTCCCAACCAGTTCTTTTTCCTTCCTCTTACAGCCTTGAGCAGACATCGTCTCTCACCAACCCTTTACAGTACTCTTTCATTACTCACTCTTTCCATCCAGCTTATTCTCTCCATTCTCTTCCACACCCACATCTAAAATGCTTTTAACCATTTTTTATCCTTTCATCTCAGCGTTCATGTTTTTGCCCCATATAGTGCCACACTCCAGACAAAACATTTGCCAAGCCTTTTCCTTAGACCTTTATCTAATTTGCTACATAAGAGTTTCCTCTTTCTATTGAATGCTTCCTGGTGACATCTCAAGTCTTCAGTAATTGTGATTCCAAGATATTTAAATTCACTTACTTGGCTAATGGTAGATGTCCTATTTTAATATTGGACAGTCTGCGTCTTGTACTGATGACCATAATCTTTGTTTTTTGCTGTGTTTATTTTAATCCCATATTCCACACAAGCTTCATTCAGATCTTTGAGCATGTTATTCACTGTCCGCTCACTTTCTGCCACTAATACCAAGCCATCAGCAAATCCTTATACATTCTGTTCTCTTTCCACCAATACAGATTCCTCTTTTTCCATCTAAGCCTTTCGCAATAATCTCTTCAAGGTATGCGTTAAACAACAGTGGGGAAAGGCAACAACCTTGTCTAACACCTCGTCCAATGCTGCTTTCTTCTGACATTTCATTTCCAATCCTTATCCTTACTTTCTGGTGTAAATGTAGATTCTGTATCGGCCATCTCTCTTTCCAATCTACTCCTTTCCTCTTCAAAATATCCATCAGCTTGTACCACTGAACTCTGTCAAAAGCCTTTTCTAAATTTATAAAAACAGCAAAGATTTCTCTACCTTTTTCCATATATAGTCCTTGACAGGCCAATAGCATCTCTTGTTCCTTTTCCTCTTCTAAATCCGAACTGCTCCCCTGCAATCCCTCTATCCAGCTTGCCATATGTCTTCTATTCAACACTAGCAGCAAGATTTTAGACTGATGGTCAGGTGCTCTTTACATTTTTTAGAGCTTCTCGTTTTCTCTATTGGTTTCATAACCGTTGCAAGGAAGTCCTCAGGCTATTCCCCTTCGTCATATATCTCGTTACAGAGGTAGACTGTTTCTTTTCTTGCCTTGTTTCCCAGACTCTTCAACAGTTCTGCTGGCAAATCATCAATTCCACAGGCCTTCCTATTCTTCATCTCCTCCAGTGCCTTTTCTACTTCTGCTTCCAAGATGGTGAATCCCTTTCCATCTTTGGCACATATTGCTCCACTTCAACCTTAATTTCGCTTTGCATTTTATCGCCCTTCTACAGACATTCAATATATTCTCGCCATCTGTTCAAAACCTCCTGTGGTTCTTCTGCTAGAGTACCATTCGGTGTTCGCAGGGTGTGGAGTTCTGCACAGTTCAGAAATTTGGAGGAAGGTACTGGGAGACAGAAGCTTCAGGCGAAGCTTAGGTGTTGCGTAAATAACTCGTCTCATTCGAGCACTGACCGATAAATACGAGGACCTGGGTTCGGATCCCTGTCCACCCTATCCTTTTAGTTTTTCAAGAATTCACGCCCGGGTTCCCGGGTTGATTCCCGGCGGGGTTAGGGATTTTCTCTGCCTCGTGATGACTGGGTGTTGTGTGATGTCCTTAGTTAGGTTTAAATAGTTCTAAGTTCTAGGTGACTGATGACCATAGATGTTGAGTCCTATAGTGCTCAGAGCCACTTGAACCATTTTTTCAAGAATTACGATTTGCCGTGTCATTCGTGAGATAAAAAAAAACGTACTATACGTCTACGTATATCCTCCGAAAGTCCCTCTACAGTGCGTGACTGACGGTAATTTGTGCGGACGTTGGCTTATTTCTGTCCTGTTCCATACGCGATTTGAGCCAATCGGCATCCATATATCTCTGTGAGCGCCCTAATCTCTGTTACAGTGCTTTGACGATCCTTACGAGAGATACACTAATCAAAACTACTCAGACACCTATAGCGTCTCTCTGGAGGAGTGGTCATTATTCAGCGATATGGAGGGAACGATCATTCGAAGCACAAAAGTCTACCAAACGTGGATTCTAAATACATACTTTAAGAACTATCAGAATTTTTTCATCCTGGATACTGCGGAACACATCTCTCCTGCTTCAAGCTTCTTGCTTTCCATATTTTAGGAGAAAGTAGTATGATATCAAAACAAGAAAAAAATGTCTAGCAGTCATGGACTCTAAAATGCCTACATTAATAGCTATGAGAACTTGCTCAGTAGAAGAGATGAGTTTCACAGTAACGAACAACAGAATCTCAAACTGTAAAAGGCCGCGTGGGATAAGCCGAGCGGTCTAGGGCGCTGCAGTCTTAGACTGTGTGGCTGCTCCCGACGGACGTTCGAGTCCTTCCTCGGGCATGGGTGTGTGCGTGTTTGTCCTTAGGATAATTTAGGTTAAGTAGTGTGGAAGCTTAAGGACTCATGACCTAGCAGTTAAGGCCCATACGATTTCACACACATTTGAACATTTGAAACTGTGAAAAGCAGTGAGCTGTTGCTCAGCATCGAACTTGCTGGACTTACACTACAGCGGCTACACCGTATAGCTCTCACCTTTTTCGTTTCTTTCTTTTTTTTTTTTAAACATTAGCTGTTGTTACGTTGAGCATATCCGTGGTACACTTTTGTGGGACATATTGCGTTCTTCTCCTGCACCTACTATGCCTTTTTGCATTTTCTGTCGGCCACAAAGTAAAATGATGTACTCACCTGATTGTTTTTTTCTTGGAAGTATTCGTTAACAGATTCTGATTACGCAATTATTACGAATTTAGTATTCTATACTTTTTTGGTGTACATTACTTGCTGCATTTTGTACATTTGGTAGATAGCCTGTGAAGTTGGTACAAATACAAATAAAAATAGCTGATGGTTGGAATGCCTTTCTTTCAGCTTCTTTAATTGTCCGCCCCCGGTAGCTGAGTGGTCAGCGCGACAGAATGTCAATCCTGAAGGGCCCGGTTCGATTCCCGGCTGGATCGGCGATTTTCTCCGCTCAGGGACTGGGTGTTGTGTTGTCCTAATCATCATCATTTGATCCCCATCGACGCGCAAGTCGCCCAAGTGGCGTCCCATCGAAAGACTTGCACCCGGCGAACGGTCTACCCCACGGGAGGCTCTAGCCACACGGTATTTATTTAACTTCTTTAACTGATTTGAAACTAGGTACCTTCGACCGCTGGAGGAGAATGGTGACCTTGAGTTCCAAACTAGCTACAAAATACACAGTCAAGCCAACATTTTGTGTTATTTACGGTTCTTGTGGAAATTGTATTTTTCTTCCAGTGTATGATCAGAAAAAATTTTCTTCTGACCTTAGATTTCGGTCGATTTTGACCTTCAGATCCGTTTCAGAAAACTAAAACCGTCTGTTTTCTTAATGAACGTTTACGTGATCAGTTATTCAAAGGTTGATTTGAACGATAGCAGTTGAGACTTTTCGAAACCATTTTTGTTTGCTTTTACCGACTGCATCATCGACAGAGTGACCTCTGTGGCCTCGTAAACTGTCAGTAGCTACAACTTTGCTCTGAGCCGATATTTAAATATAAGCAAGCGGCCTACACTTGAAAACCGTTCGTATTTTACACACGTAACAAATGCCAGGACGGAACAATAAGACCGCAAGACCAAGACTGAAGTGCTAGGATTAAAAAGGATGTAAGACAGGCATGTAGTCTTTCGCCCCTACTGTTCAATACATAACAGAAGCAGCAGTGACGGCGATAAGAGGAAGGTTGAAGGCTGGGATCGATATTCAGGGTGGAGCGATGTCAGCGATAAGATTCGCTGAGGACATTGCTGTCCTCATTGAAGGAGAAGAACCATTACAGTAAGTCTCGAATGCGATGAACCGTCTGCTGAGTACAGAATATGGATTGCGAATAAATCGTAGAGAGACGAAAGTAGGAGAAGTAACAGAAATGAGAACAGCGAGTAACTTAACGTCAGGATTGGAATCACGAAGTAGATGAAGTTAAGGAATTCGGCTACCTTGGAAGCAAGAAACACATAACGGCAGAAGCAAATTAAAACAGACAGGCTTCCCTGGCCGAAAGAAGTTTACTAGTATCAAACATTGAAATTTGCGAGGACGAGCGTTTGGAGTGCGTCATTGTATGGTAGTGAATCTCTGACTGTGGGGAAAAAAGAGAAAAAATAGAAGCATTTCGTATAGTGGTGCTTCAGAAGAATGTTGAAAATTAGATGGATTGATCAGTAAAGGAATGAGGAGGTTCTTCTCTAAAAAGGCGAAGAAAGGAACATATGGAAAACACTAAGAAGAAGAAGGGTCAGGGAGACAGGACATACGTTAAGATACCAGGGAATAACCACCATGGTTCTAGAGGAAGCTATATAGAAGAAAAGCTGTAGGGTGAAGCGGTCGTCCTTCTTTCTCTAAATACAGATTTTTACAGTAAAAGGTTGCCGCAGTAAGTATCGATATGAAGGGGCCATGAATACCAAGAAATTATGGATAACTCCAATATCGTGACGAGAAAGAGATAGCTATAATGATGATAAATAAAGGATAGTCTCTTTATAGACAAAATGACGTAAACGCTGAAAGATTATATGTCAGCATTCATTTATGAAAGAATTCATTGTCAAAACTAAGTTGTGGAGCTGTGGAAATCAGACCATTTAGGTGATTGACAAAGTTATTCTTTGGCTATAGCTGACCAATCAGTTCGACAAAATTCTTACTTAAAAATGAAAACGAGAATGAGGAAACGATCGGCAAATAAATATCTGTTTGGTTCTGCTTTGTAATAAGAAGTAAATACGGAAGAACGCGTGAAGTGTCCGGCCGTTATACCATCGAGCAATCCACCCTCAATTCTTTCGATGTGGTCACCGAGAAATTAGAGAAACATATACAAAATCATATTCATTACACAGGAAACAAGGAAGGTAAAGAGTTTTTAAATAAATACAATTTGTGTTGAGATTACACTATAATACACTCCTGGAAATTGAAATAAGAACACCGTGAATTCATTGTCCCAGGAAGGGGAAACTTTATTGACACATTCCTGGGGTCAGATACATCACATGATCACACTGACAGAACCACAGGCACATAGACACAGGCAACAGAGCATGCACAATATCGGCACTAGTACAGTGTATAGCCACCTTTCGCAGCAATGCAGGCTGCTATTCTCCCATGGAGACGATCGTAGAGATGCTGGATGTAGTCCTGTGGAACGGCTTGCCATGCCATTTCCACCTGCCGCCTCAGTTGGACCAGCGTTCGTGCTGGACGTGCAGACCGCGTGAGACGACGCTTCATCCAGTCCCAAACCTGCTCAATGGGGGACAGATCCGGAGATCTGGTTGGCCAGGGTAGTTGACTTACTCCTTCTAGAGCACGTTGGGTGGCACGGGATACATGCGGACGTGCATTGTCCTGTTGGAACAGCACGTTCCCTTGCCGGTCTAGGAATGGTAGAACGATGGGTTCGATGACGGTTTGGATGTACCGTGCACTATTCAGTGTCCCCTCGACGATCACCAAAGGTGTACGGCCAGTGTAGGAGATCGCTCCCCACACCATGATGCCGGGTGTTGGCCCTGTGTGCCTCGGTCGTATGCAGTCCTGATTGTGGCGCTCACCTGCACGGCGCCAAACACGCATACGACCATCATTGGCACCAAGACAGAAGCGACTCTCATCGCTGAAGACGACACGTCGCCATTCGTCCCTCCATTCACGCCTGTCGCGACACCACTAGAGGCGGGCTGCACGATGTTGGGGCGTGAGCGGAAGACGGCCTAACGGTGTGCGGGACCGTAGCCCAGCTTCATGGAGACGGTTGCGAATGGTCCTCGCCGATACCCCAGGAGCAACAGTGTCCCTAATTTGCTGGGAAGTGGCGGTGCGGTCCCCTACGGCACTGCGTAGGATCCTACGGTCTTGGCGTGCATCCGTGCGTCGCTGCGGTCCGGTCCCAGGTCGACGGGCACGTGCACCTTCCGCCGACCACTGGCGACAACATCGATGTACTGTGGAGACCTCACGCCCCACGTGTTGTGCAATTCGGCGGTACGTCCACCCGGCCTCCCGCATGCCCACTATATGCCCTCGCTCGAAGTCCGCATACGGTTCACGTCCACGCTATCGCGGCATGCTACCAGTGTTAAAGACTGCGATGGAGCTCCGTATGCCACGGCAAACTGGCTGACACTGACGGCGGCGGTGCACAAATGCTGCGCAGCTAGCGCCATTCGACGGCCAACACCGCGGTTCCTGGGGACGTTTCATATGAAGCGCAGCTGCGAAATACTTGGTGCAAATTTACATGCGTGCCACACCTGTTTTACTGTACAACAATGAAACACTGCAACTACTAAGGAGAGTCCCTCTGCAATTACGCGCTAGCAATAAACAAAATCTACACTAATTACACAAACTACAAGAAAAAATCAGAAGATTACAGTGAGGTATCCTGGCAGGGTCGCCATATGAAACGTCCCCTTAGAAAAATTACAAATGACTGTGCTTAAGCTGACACACAATATTTTTAGCGCAACGGAATCTGACTTTCAAAAATCTCTACAAAAAAATGGCCCTGACTAACATTAACCTATACGTTTCACAGATCGCTTACCTCACAAAAATCTTGGTTATTCGAACTACTGCAATACAGCGGGCGCCACTACTGCCAGCTAAATAAAAGATTCAAACTACGGAAGGCAATAACTACTGATAGGCATAGTTAGCAAATGAAAGATTTTGATAGAGAACAAACAATGTATTTACCTCAATAGTGTTCAAAAGTCATAATGTATATAGCAGTTCATGGCATCCCGTCTTACAAATTTCAAAACTCCGCCATCTCTCTCCCCTCATCCACCACTGCTGGCGGCTCTCACCTCCAACTGCGCAACGCTACGCGCTGTTAGCATCCAGCTGCCGCTGCCCGACACTACAATGGCGAGTATTACAACAATGCCAACCAGCCACAGACTGCACACGGCACAGCCAGTGATTTTCATACAGAGAGCTACGTAGCGGCGGCGTTACCAATAAAAAAAACTAAACAGCCTACTTACATAGCCCCCATGCTCCCCACAAAAAATTTTTACAAATTGTTTTGGGCAGTGGCCAATAATGATTTGAAAATTTTTTTCATAATTACAATGACAAAGAAATGAAATGCACACACTTATCGATACTATGTTGGTCAAAAGCTAAAATTTTCTCACAGTCCATATAGACAGTCCTGATCATTCATCACAGTAAAAATGCAGTGTTTTTTTTTTCAAAGTCTGAGCAATAAAAGAAATTGCACTTGGAAGTAGTGGATTTCTAAGCAGTTTTGAAGAAGTAGTGTTGTCCTTCCAACGAAAGACAGTGCTGACTCTTGACATGCAGACAGGTAATGGGCCACAACAGAGCAAACCCACAGCAGAGTCAGTCGAAGTTTTGAAGAATATTGGTAGGTAGGTCATCACAGAGTAGACCCCTTGTAGTCCTTGTAGAGATGGCCAGCAGCCATCTGTTTGACTGTGCAGGCGCACAATCACCATTGAAGAGTCTTGCGGATAATATAGCAAGTCTATAACCACCACTTGTGCACTCACAAAAATTGTTTTTGAAATGTCCTTACAACCAGCAATGCTGTTATCCAGTCCCTTACTGAATTATTAACACATGTGCAAACACTATCAGTCCCTACTTCTCACATATTGTCCATATACTATGACCAACAGAAACGTGTGCAGTGAAATGTAATTTACAAGTTACTTAATTTGATGAACTGGTGTCAATTACAATTTTATAACATAAGAATACAATAGCAAAGGTACAAAATACATCTTTAAAGAACATAACACTACAGATAACATTTGCAGTAGTACAGGCTTTACCAAAGAATCGAAATAGCAAATACATCAGTGTTACAAAAATTACGACATAAGTACATACATAAAAGATCAGAATAACTTTTGAAACATCAACTTCACAAATGAGCATTAAAACGGAACAGAATAAATAATTTCTAAACATATTCACAAAGAAAACGACATATTATTAAAGCAAATTATATTTGAGGATAACAGTATTCCTCATCATAGTGAATGTAGCTTAGTATTAGAAGAGAAAAAATTATATGCAACAGTACACAAAGACAGGAAGAAAACAAATACACAAGGGTACACAAACAAATAGCAGGATAACACAAAAGGAAAGGACAAGGTTTGTTTTACTGCAGTATTTTGCAAACAAAACTTTCTTTACTTCTCGGAGATCTCCCTTCGTTCTTCATTATTTCCAAGAAGTCTTATCTATACCTGATTTCTGTACTTTTTTCGTATAACTTCTCAATGCATTTCTTCCAATCCATCGCAAATCATTCTCTTATATAGGCTACCCCTTCTTAAGCTAACTTAAATCTACTGAGCTCAGATGCTTAACTAAGGGATGAGGCAATGCAGCAGCAAAAAACAATTAACACAAATAGCAATGACAAAAATGGAAATTGTCAAAGCAAGCAGCAGCAAATGCAATAACTTATATCTAAACATGACAAAGCTCAAGCAGAAAAAATATTACAGTAAAAATGGCCATGTTTAATACCTATATAACATCTTAACACTAGAGTGATGCATCACAAAAACTTACTCTGGAAGAAAGTTACCAAGTTGTTAAAAAAATTAATTATACAATCCCTGTGAGGGGAAATGTCTATTTGTGTTCCTCCTTTTTTACGAAAGTACATCATAAAATTATTTTTTACTGGGTCTGTAGACAGAAAATAGTTATATTAGTACATGTATTAAATTTTATTTTAACCAATGTTGCAGTGCAGCAAGAAACTAGATATTAAACAAAATGAGCAAATATATATATAAAGCAACATATGAAACGTCATTCACTAGGCAAATGGCGTGTCCAAAGGCAAAAGAATTCTCTCAACTAGAAAGACAATAGATGTAAAATGTTTCTCATCATTTCATTAGGCATTTTAGTCAATATCATAAATTAAGAGCTCCACAGTACAATCATATGTTCTCAAGTTTGAGCGTGTCGTATTTGCGATGCTTTCTACAAATCAATGTCAATAGCGAGGATAATGGCATCTTTTTTTTCTGTGCCTCTGAAAGGCACACACTAATGGCTTGTTTCCAGGTGGCTGTCGCACAGCTGGGTGCCCACGACGCATTACGTGCAGATGGTCACTTAACTTTCTTACCGAAATATTTACGAGACCAGTTTCCGCTACAGTGGCAACTGATATAAAAAATTTCACAGGTCAAGAATTTGCGTTACAAATCTGTAGAAACAAAATCCTATTGATACAACAGTGTCCAAAAAATTTTCGTCGGCATTGTAATACATTCACACATTTACATACATTTCATAGCTCTTAAAGTACGATTCTTGGTTTCCAACAACCTTTTTCACAAACCAGAGTCCCTAACCACTACTCATTATCCCTTGCTTTATTACACATATACATATTCATAGACACTTCTTCCATATTTCTTCATTATAAATGTGTAGCATAATCAAATTACTCATATACGGTAGCATCATCTTACTGATCAAAAAAATACCTCAACAGCATAATACACATCGTCATCATAACATCATAAAACCTCAGCCGAATCTCAAAATCGTCGTAGCTTCCTTCAATAATTTCAAAACCAAAAAAAAAATTCTCTGCTCATGTCAAAGGTTTCATCTACCTCAAACGTACTTTAAAAATCATGATCCCATACCAAATATGCCATTCAAAGCTCTCATAGTATCACAGTGGAATCCGAAAAAATATGAACAGTTCACAAAGTACAGACAAATACAATTTCGTAAGTGTGAAGTTATCCAACTATGTAATTACGTAAACATCTGTCACTGACATAGTAAAAAAAATGTTTCTTTCTCTGTTAAATAATCAGATAGTTGTGTAATTCTGTGTTAGAGGAATATGGTACCGATGTGTAAAGTTGTATAAGCAAATACCATATTAGCTAGGGCTCCTTGTACTTGCCAGACACATGGTACACAAAGTAAGCGTGTACCCCCCTGAGGATTAATGTAATTATACCCTCAGGTGTTACAGATTACAGCAATGGAATGAAATGTATCACGGAAAACTTTCTTTGTAATTAAAAAATCTTGAAAAATAAGTGGTTTAGGTACAAAATTAATCATTCAAATACGTGTACTGTAGCGCTAAACTGTGCGTCGTGTTGTTAGATAATCTCTGTGGAAGTGTCGTCGTTATCGTCCTCTGAAAGCTAAGTTCTGCAGAACTGATAAACAAAAGTGAAATGCTTTGCGTATAGATATCTTAGTTATTACGCTTATTGCTGTGATGACGAAAGTACTGTGCTACAGAAAAGGCTGTCTCCTTGTAGCTATACCACAAAAGTTACTACTAAAACATGTTTTATTTTCCAGAAGAATTCAGAAAAACTGTGCAGATATAAAACAGATAAACCGCAAAAGCAACATTTTAAATTATCACTCATTAGTAGTGTCGTGATAAAATCGTGTGGCTATCACATAAACTAACCACTGTGTCATCTGGTATCTCACAGAAAGTACTTTAAATCCAGAATGTATTTTCAAGTAAACCTAAATGTTGCATTAAAATCTCATTAGCAGTGTTGGTAAATGTTCTAAGTATGTGAGCCTTATGGTCATTACGTAATCGTGCCACTAACAAGCAAGAATGTACACACACAATTACACTGTGTCGTCTGTTCACTATAACAATGCATTCGTAATTTCTGTTTAAATAAGTCTTTTGGTTCTTGTTTGGATATTTAACTTCAAACATTGTTGCATGTTAACTGATTATAAGTCTGACAAAGCATACTAGTAAAGTAAAGAGAAATTTTTTTGGAAAAAGCAAAGTTAAAAAGCATATTATCTTTCAATAAACGGTTTTACATGTGAAGTGTGGTGCAGTCCTTTACTCTTCCTAGTACGCAGAGTTTCAGCTTCAACGGAATTATCATAAGGTATATGGTACATCGGTAAAGAATGCTCAAATTTTTCTCAAGGTTAGCGTCTATGTTATTTTTCTCTGAGCCATCCGGCGCACGTGGCTGCCTGCGGTGGGAGTCATTGCTATCTCTTTGTTGGCGTGCGTCGTTATTGGGATTAGGAGACCTAACTTCTACAAATTCACCGTGACGAGAAGGCCCTGCCCTGTTTGAAGCTCGCCAGTTCTGATGGAATTCAGGTCTGTCGCTTTGTCGGTAGTTTACATAGTTTCTTGTTTGTCGGTCATGTGGTGGAGAATGTCTCCCGGAATCGTAACTACGTGGTGGACTGTTGCGTCTGAAGTTATTCTGTCTCCCTTGATAGTAATTATTGTTTCTGTTACATTCATTACTATGGAAAAACGATCTTTCTCTGTTACTATTATTCTGCCAACGGTTGTCATACGGGTGGTGTCTGTTTTGATCACGATTTGTGTTGTGAGAATAGCCTTGTCGTGTCCAGTTATTATTTCTTTCATCGCGGAATTGCGACGGATGTGACCTGTATTTGTTGTGTTCCAGTTTTCGCGTTCCGCGATTGTCAGTGTCAGTTTCTAATTCTTGTAAGAGTCCCTGAAAAGCTTCAATGTCGTCTTCGCAAGTCCTGCCAAAATAATATGTCGTAAATGTTCAGGCAATTTGAATTAAGCAAATGCGGATGAGTTCTGAGGGGCTGTATGGGTTTGAAAGATACTGATTCTTATGCAACATGCCTTCAAGATATTTCATAAGACTGGAAAATTCAGATTGTTCGAAACGTTTCATCATTATGATGCTATGTTTTACTCGGTCTTGTGTAGCTTGAGACCAATACACTGAGAGGAAGGCATGAGAAAATTCTCCTTCACTGTGACAATCGTGAATGACCGATCGCATTCTTACAGCTGGTTCATTCTCCAAGTAGCCACACATAAATTCTAACCTGTGCTCCAATGACCAGTTTGGAGGAAAACAATGAGAGAATTTATGAAGCCATGCTTGTGGATGAATGTCAGTATCAGAATTCTTAAATAATTTGAATTTACCTGTAGTAATGAACAGCTTATAGTCAAAATCATCGTGTCGGCGAGTAGCATATCGGTCATTGTTACGTCGTGTCGGCGGTTCCATCTCTAAATTCGGTGCACCTTGCCAATTTCTTTCATAATTTCCGAAATGCCCTGTGTTATTATTTTGTGGCTTTTCCGTGTTTGTAAGTCCCTCTTCCCGTGTTGGAGCGCGAGTGTCCTCTGAAATACGTAATTCTTGTATTACATGTGTCAGCTGATCTTGTATATCCCGGATTTCTCTTTGGTGTTGCGTATTAATTTGATTCTGATTTTGTTTGAATTTCCTAATTTGTTCGCACTCTTCTGTGTCATTCAGACCATCATCTACCTTTGTAGATAAGTTAATGAACTGATCCGAAAGTTCGGATACTTTCTCCGATAGTGTACTTATTTCCTCAGTGTGTTTTTCTGAACCAAATTTCAGAGTGTCCATTTGTATTGAAATCGTATCTACTGTGTCCTTTAAGTTTTCCTGAGTTTTTGCAAGTTGCGTAACCGAATCGCTAGATGCAACCGAATCAATTTTAGCTTGCAAGGTCTCATGATTTTCATGAACATTAGTTTGCAGCTCCTTTATGGCTAATTCGTGATTCTGTAATGTATTATCATGCCGCGAAAAAATACGTTGGAAATGCTCACAAATTTGTATTTTTACGTCATTACAGACTTTTTGACATTTTGATTCAATGTTATGTAACTCAGTAGTTAAATCTTCACGTGTTTGTTCAAGCGTGGTGTCTAACTTCGAAGATTTTGTTCCATTGTTTATAACGTTTGAAGCTTTTGCTGTGTTTGATTCTGTTCCATTGTGTCTAACTTTTGAAGCTTTTGCTGTGTTTGTCTCTGATTTTGTTCCTTCGTTCAAGCGTTGTGTCTAACTTTTGTAGCCTTTGTCCCATTTTTTGCTTTAACTGTAATAACAGTGCACTGGTGTCTGAAACATGTTCCTCAGTGCTATTCGGCGGTGCATTTGAACCGGCAATATTCGCATTTTGAAAAGCAGAAAATGTGTCTTGATTTATTCGAGAAAACGGTGAGGACGCAAAACCTGAATCTACAGTATTTGCAAGATTGTCTCCTGTCATTTCGGAATCCTGAGGGGAGCTGTTGCCGACCGATCGATCGATAATGTTTCCCTGTTTACTAATTGTTTCACTGCCTACGCCAGTATTTGCAGCCCGCTCCATTTCCATATGCACTATTACCAAATTACTACTTTGAACATTAGTTAATTCATTACTCGGTGGCGCTAACACACTGCTTTCGTCTTCAATGTCATTGCTCAGTTTCATTTGAAGCCTAGTGTTACGTTTTTGACACGCCATTATTGTCACAATATTTCACACGACAACACAAAAAAACACAATTTGAAGAGCAAAAATTAGAGAACACATTAACATAGCACTGAAAATAATATCTCGTTAATTGCAAGCGCAGAAACTGTGTATTTTTTGAAATTTCTAACAGAAAATCCATATTCGAATTTCCATAGATTTAGCGTTAAAAATGCTGTCATAAAGAAATATTTTCATAAAACACTTCATCCCCTGTTCCCTTAGCGGTGGAATTTCGGAAAACACTGAAACACGTTCTTCTAATAATATGCCGGGAAAATTTCAGAAGTCACACTGAAACACGTATTTTTTAACTTGTAAATTAGAAGTCAAATACGAATTTCCATACACGTAGCTTTAAAAATACTGTAGCAGTTCTTTAATAATGATTTGTTTTTAAAAAATTCCTCTACATTTCATCCTCAGAGATTAAATTTCCAAAAAAATATGATATTCCGTATTTATTTTCATCCGACAGAGAAAAAAATACCAATTCTCGTACGTCTAGCTTCCAAATCGCCAAAATAACAACGTATTTTCAAAAACCCTTTCATCCATTTAGGGGTGAAATTTTGAAAAATCAGTATAATATGAAACTCTCTCCAAATTTAAAGTTTCTGTCCTTAGTGGTTTGGGGTGGGCTATCGTACGTCAGTCAGGGTCAGGTCATTGCAATATACAGGGTGTTTCAAAAATGACCGGTATATTTGAAACGGCAATAAAAACTAAACGAGCAGCGATAGAAATACACCGTTTGTTGCAATATGCTTGGGACAACAGTACATTTTCAGGCGGACAAGGAGAGCATAAGGGAACAATTAACAGCAATGGGGGAAAGAAACACAGTAGAAGAAGAATGGGTAGCTCTGAGGGATGAAGTAGTGAAGGCAGCAGAGGATAAAGTAGGTAAAAAGACGAGGACTGCTAGAAATCCTTGGGTAACAGAAGAAATATTGAATTTAATTGATGAAAGGAGAAAATATACAAATGTAGTAAATGAAGCAGGCAAAAAGAAATACAAACGTCTCAAAAATGAGATCGACAGGAAGTGTAAAATGGCTAAGCCGGGATGGCTAGAGGACAAATGTAAGGATGTAGAGGCTTATCTCACTAGGAGTAAGATAGATACTGTCTACAGGAAAATTAAATAGACCTTTGGAGAGAAGAGAACCACGTGTATGAATATCAAGAGCTCAGATGGCAACCCAGTTCTAAGCAAAGAAGGGAAGGCAGAAAGGTGGAAGGAGTATATAGAAGGTTTATACAAGGGCGATGTACTTGAGGACAATATTATGGAAATGGAAGAGGATGTAGATGAAGACGAAATGGGAGGTAAGATACTGCGTGAAGAGTTTGACAGAGCACTGAAAGACCTGAGTCGAAACAAGGCGCCCGGAGTAGACAACATTCCATTAGAACTACTGACGGCCTTCGGAGAGCCAGTCATGACAAAACTCTACCACCTGGTGAGCAAGATGTATGAGACAGGTGAAATACCCTCAGACTTCAAGAAGAATGTAATAATTCCAATCCCAAAGAAAGCAGGTGCTGACAGATGTGAAAATTACCGAACTGTCAGTCACAGCTGCAAAATACTAACGCGAATTCTTTACAGACGAATGGAAAAACTGGTAGATGCGGACCTCGGGGAGGATCAGTTTGGATTCCGTCGAAATGTTGGAACACGTGAGGCAATACTGACCTTACGACTTATCTTAGAAGAAAGATTAAGAAAAGGCAAACCTACGTTTCTAGCATTTGTAGACTTAGAGAAAGCTTTTGACAATGTTGACTGGAATACTCTTTTTCAAATTCTAAAGGTGGCAGGGGTAAAATACAGGGAGCGAAAGGCTATTTACAATTTGTACAGAAACCAGATGGCAGTCATAAGAGTCGAGGGGCATGAAAGGGAAGCAGTGGTTTGTGAAAGGAGTGAGACAGGGTTGTAGCCTCTCCCCGATGTTATTCAATCTGTATATTGAGCAAGCAGTAAAGGAAACAAAAGAAAAATTTGGAGTAGGTATTAAAATTCATGGAGACGAAGTAAAAACTTTGAGGTTCGCCGATGACATTGTAATTCTGTCAGAGACGGCAAAGGACTTGGAAGAGCAGTTGAACGGAATGGACAGTGTCCTGAAAGGAGGATATAAGATGAACATCAACAAAAGCAAAACGAGGATAATGGAATGTAGTCCAATTAAATCGGGTGATGCTGAGGGAATTAGATTAGGAAATGAGACACTTAAAGTAGTAAAGGAGTTTTGCTATTTAGGAAGTAAAATAACTGATGATGGTCGAAGTAGAGAGGATATAAAATGTAGACTGGCAATGGCAAGGAAAGCGTTTCTGAAGAAGAGAAATTTGTTAACATCGAATATAGATTTAAGTGTCAGGAAGTCATTTCTGAAAATATTTGTTTGGAGTATAGCCATGTATGGAAGTGAAACATGGACGATAACTAGTTTGGACAAGAAGAGAATAGAAGCTTTCGAAATGTGGTGCTACAGAAGAATACTGAAGATAAGGTGGATAGATCACGTAACTAATGAGGAGGTATTGAATAGGATTGGGGAGAAGAGAAGTTTGTGGCACAACTTGACTAGAAGAAGGGATCGGTTGGTAGGACATGTTTTGAGGCATCAAGGGATCACAAATTTAGCATTGGAGGGCAGTGTGGAGGGTAAAAATCGTAGAGGGAGACCGAGAGATGAGTACACTAAGCAGATTCAGAAGGATGTAGGTTGCAGTAGGTACTGGGAGATGAAGAAGCTTGCACAGGATAGAGTAGCATGGAGAGCTGCATCAAACCAGTCTCAGGACTGAAGACCACAACACAACACCTTTTAGTATCTCCAGGATTCTTCCATGTGTACAACCTTCTTTTATGATTCTTGAACCAAGTGTTAGCTATAGTTAAGTTATGCTTTGTGCAAAATTCTGCCAGACGGCTTCCTCTTTCATTTCTTAGCCCCAATCCATAATCACCTTCTATGTTTCCTTCTCTCCCTTTTCCTACTGACGAATTCCAGTCACCCATGACTATTAAATTTTCGTCTCCCTTTACTATCTGAATAATTTCTTTTATTACATCATACATTTCATCAATTTCTTCATCATCTGCACAGCTAGTTGGCATATAAACTTGTACTACTGTAGTAGGTGTGGGCTTCGTATCTATCTTGGCCACAATAATGCGTTCACTATGCTGTTTGTAGTAGCTTACCGGCACTCCTATTTTTTATTTATTATTAAACCTACTCCTGCATTACCCCTATTTGATTTTGTATTTATAACCCTGTATTCACCTGGCCAAAAGTCTTGTTCCTCCTGCCACCGAACTTCACAAATTGCCACTATATCTAACTTTAACCTATCCATTTCCCTTTTTAAATTTTCTAACCTACCTGCCCGATTCAGGGATCTGAC
Organism: Schistocerca gregaria; assembly: GCF_023897955.1. Lineage (NCBI taxonomy): Eukaryota > Metazoa > Arthropoda > Insecta > Orthoptera > Acrididae > Schistocerca > Schistocerca gregaria. The sequence continues at coordinate 32,740,542 of NC_064928.1, forward strand.
AGTCCACGCTCCGATCCGTAGAACGCCAGTTTTCTTTCTCCTGATAACGACGTCCTCCTGAGTAGTCCCGCCCGGAGATCCGAATGGGGAACTATTTTACCTCCGGAATATTTTACCCCAAGAGGACGTCATCGTCATTTAATCATACAGTAAAGCTGCATGTGCTCGGGAAAAATTACGGCCGTAGTTTCCCCTTGCTTTCAGCCGTTCGCAGTACCAGCACAGTAAGGCCGTTTTGGTTAATGTTGCAAGGCCAGATCAGTCAATCATCCAGACTGTTGCCCCTGCAACTACTGAAGAGGCTGCTGCCCCTCTTAAGGAACCACACGTTTGTCTGGCCTCTCAACCTTCGCCAACCCTCCGTTGTGGTTGCACCTTCGGTATGGCCATCTGTATTGCTGTGGCAGCATTTGGTTTACTGTCGAAGCTTATTTTTACCTGGACGGCTTCGTCAATAAACAGGACTGGCGCGTATGGGTAACCGAAAAGCCCCATGTTGCAGTCCCATCGTCCCTGCATCCTCAAAAAGTACTTGTCTGGGCCGCCATTTCTTCCAAAGGAATCATTGGCCCATTTTTCAGATCCGAAACGGTTACTGCATCACGCTATCTGGACATTCTTCGTGAATTTGTGGCGGTACAAACTGCCTTAGACGACACTGCGAACTCCTCGTGGTTTATGGAAGATGGTGCCCGGCCACATCGCAAGGCCGACGTCTTTAATTTCCTGAATGAATATTTCGATGATCGTGTGATTGCTTTGGGCTATCCGAAACATACAGGAGGCGGCGTGGATTGGCCTCCCTATTCGCCAGACATGAACCCCTGTGACTTCTTTCTGTGGGGACACTTGAAAGACCAAGTGTACCGCCAGAATCCAGAAACAATTGAACAGCTGAAGCAGTACATCTCATCTGCATGTGAAGCCATTCCGCCAGACACGTTGTCAAAGGTTTTGGGTAATTTCATTCAGAGACTACGCCAAATTATTGCTACGCATGGTGGATATGTGGAAAATATCGTACTATAGAGTTTCCCAGACCGCAGCGCCATCTGTTGTTGACAATTGTAACTACTGTAATTTCGAAAGTTTGTCTGCCTGAAAATGTACTGTTGTTCCAAGCATATTGCAACAAACGGTGTATTTCTATCGCTGCTCGTTTAGTTTGTATTGCCGTTTCAAATATACCGGTCATTTTTGAAACACCCTTTATAATAATTGAGGACGTAGGTTGCAGGTGCTACTATGAAGTGAAGAAGTCGACACAGGAGAGGAATTCGTGGCGGGCCGCATGTAACCAGTCGCAAGACTGGTGACTCAAAACCTAACCCGTGTCTGGGAAGACGGCTGCGCCCCATCGTGTGTGTGCGTGTGTGTGTGTGTGTGTGTGTGTGTGTGTGTGTTGGTGGGAGCCGCAGATCAAAGGGAAGGGACGACGCCAACACGTATTGGGAGCAATGCTGTGTAGCTGGGTGCCGGAAGCAATCAAACACCGCCGGCGAGGCGCTGCTTGTATAAGGCACCACGTGTTAACTTCCAGGTCGGGAAGGCTTACGCTCCGCCCCCACAGCAAGGCGGTGTGTGTACTGCCAGAGGAGCGACGTATGCCTGCTGCATTAATGGCGTGAGGAGGGCCGTGTGGCAGAGACACAGAGGCCAGTACGAGTTCCGATGCTGTGCTGTAGTCAGCGAGGGTACCTGCGATAACGTAAGGCCGCGAGCTCCTGCTGGTAACATTCGGCAGCAGAGCTGGCGATCACAGTAGCACAGCACGTGCGAAAACAATAGACGGCTTCTGGCACACTCGAGTCTGATTTAAAAATAATTGGAATTACTTTTAATTTCCTATTACTATTATTTGGCTTGGGTTTGTTGAACCACTAGCATTGTCACGGTCCGTGCGGCTCCCCCTGTCTAGGTACGAGTCCTCCTCGGGCGTGGGTGTGTGTGTTGTCCTTAGTGTAAGATAGTTTAACTTAGGTAAGTAGTTTGGTCCCATATCAACTTACAACCTACCACTAACGAATCCTGCAATGTTTAGCAATTGCTAAATACTGTATGTGTGGTAATTGCATATACATCATAAATTCCTTCCTTCGCCTGTCACTCTCCTTCCCCCCACCCTCTCTCTCTCTCTCTCTCTCTCTCTCTCTCTCTCTCTCTCTCTCTCTTTCTCTCTCTCTCTCTCATCCTCCACCCGCTCTATGCCCATTTTCTAACCCCATCTTTTACATGCCCTCTTCTCTCACTGACCTTGACTCTTGCTTATTCTTATTGGAGCCTTGATTGAAATCGCTTAAAATGAATGGGACCAGTGGTATACGGGCGTTACGAGAGACGCCTCTCCAGCTGCAGGTCTGTGAGGATAGACTTCAGTGATAGTATAGTGTAAATGGCTAGTACTGCAGAGTTTCAGAAATTTCAGGTTCCGTATTAGTATTGTAGTCATAAGCTATAAATACAACTTCCCTGTTTTCTTTAAAACCGGCAGCTATGAAGAAAAGAAAACTTCACACTGTCGTGTGTACGATGTTGGTTTGAAATTATATGTAAGGGGAATTGATACCTATGGTGGAAACAGCTTGTCTAATGGTTTACATATCCTTATATCGTAGTTCGAAACTGACTGTGAGAAGGAAAGTGAAACAGTACCTTTTCACAGCACGAAATTTTCTTTCCCATTCAGCAACCTGTGCATTATCGTTTAAAGAAATGTGATCCAAAGTATCCGGACACCCCCAAAAACATATGTTTTTCATATTATGTGCACTGTGCTTCCAGGTACTTCATATCAGCGACTTCAGTAGTCATTAGACATCGTGAGAGAGCAGAATGGAGCGCTCCGCGGAACTCACGGGCTTCGAACATGGTCACGTGATTGGGCATCACGCCTTTACGCGAGATTTCCACATTGATGAACATCCCCAGATTCAATGTTCCCGATGTGACAGTGACGTGGAAACCTGAAGGGACACGTGCAGCACAAAAGTGTACAGGCCGACCTCGTCTGTTGACTGATAGATGGTTGAAATGGTTCAAATGGCTCTGAGCACTATGGGACTTAACATCTTAGGTCATCAGCCCCCTAGAACTTAGAATTACTTAAACCTAACTAACCTAAGGACATCACACACATCCATGCCCGAGGCAGGATTCGATCCTGCGACTGTAGCAGTCGCGCGGTTCCGGACTGAGCGCCTAGAACCGCTAGACTGATAGAGACCGCCGACATTTGAAGAGGGTCGTCATGTGTAATAGGCACACACCCACCCAGACCGTCACACAGGAATTCCAAACTGAATCAGTATCCACTGCAAGTACTATGAAAGTTAGGGAGTTGGGATTTCATGGTCGAGCGGCTTCTTATAAGTCACACATCACGCCGGCAAACGCCAAACGAAGCCTCTGTTGGTCTGAGGAGCGTAAACATTGTACGACTGAGCAGTGGAGTAACGTTGTGTGAAGTGACGAATCACGGTACACAATGTGGCGATCCAATGGCAGGGTGTGAGTACGCCGATTGCCCGGTGAACGTCATGTGCCGTCGTGTGTAGAGCCAAAAGTAAATATCGGAGGCAGTAGTGTTATGGTGTGGTCGTGTTTTTCATGGAGGTGCTTCCATACCTTGTTGTTTTCCGTGGCACTATCACAGCACAGGCCTACACTCATGTTTTAAGCGCATTCTTGCTTCCCTCTGTTGAAGAGAAATTCTGAAATGGGGACTGCATCTTTCAACACGATGGAGCACCTGTTCATAATGCACGGGCTGTGACGGAGTGGTTGCACGACAGTAACATCCGTGTAATGGACTGGCCTGCTCAGAGTCGTGACCTGAATACTTCAGAACATATTTGGGATATTTTGGAACGCCGACTTCGTGCCAGGCCTCACCGACAGATGTCGATACCTCTTCTCAGTGCAGCACGCCGCGAAGAATGTGCTGATATTCCCTAAGAAACCTTCCAGCACCTTATTGAATGTATACCTGTGATAGTGCAAGCTGTCATCAAGGCTAAGGATGGGCCAACACTATACTGAATTCCAGCATTACCGATGGAGGGCGCCACTTACTTGTAAGTAATTTTCAGACAGGTGTCCGGCTACTTTTAATCACATAGTGAATAGCCTATGTCCGTCTGAATGATTATTAGTTTACCATGTAATAATTTGAAGTAAATCATTCAATCACCTTTCGAATTTTTTTATGTAAGATACGCATGTTTATATATTCAATACGCTTTAAAAACTACATAGCTTATGACTGTCTAAATGTTTATTTGAAGTACACATGTTTATATATTCAATACGTTTTAAAAATTACGTAGCTTATGACCGTCTAAATGTTTATTTGAAGTAAACCGGTGAAGTACATTTTGAGATTTTTGTAACAACGTTAAGTGACGACTCATATATTGAAAAGGAGCTTCCGACGGCTGGGCAGAAATTTAAAGCTGTCTGGTGATCGAAGCAAGCCAAGGCAACAAGTCGATACCCTGTAGAGTTGGGTTGCAACAGCGACATGTGGGCGAGCGTTAGCCCGATGGAAAACATCACTGGAATGCTGTTCGTGAATGGCAGCACAACACGTCGTATCAGCAGACTAACGGACAAATTTCCTGCCAGGGTGCGTGGATAGCTACGAGACTTCTCCTGCTGTCGTACGAAATAGCACTCCAGAGCGTGGCTCCAGGTCTAGGTCCAGTGTGCCCAGCGCGCAGGCCCCCAGCTGGCCTCTCCTAAGCAACACACGGCCATCACTGGCACCCAGCCGGAAAACACAACAGACCTCCAGCGTGCCGTCCAGCCGGTTCTCGCCTGACACCGCTGAAGTCGTAAATGGCCGTGGTTTGCAGTCAGTGGCGTGCTCGCTACAGGGCGCCTGCCTCTTGTTTGATGCAGCTCTCCATGCTACTCTATCCTGTGCAAGCTTCTTCATCTCCCAGTACCTACTGCAACCTACATCCTTCTGAATCTGCTTACTGTATTCATCTCTCGGTCTCCACGATTTTTACTCTCCATGCTGCCCTCCAACGCTAAATTGGTGATCCCTTGAGGCCTCCGAACATGTCCTACCAACCGATCCCTTCTTCTAGTCAAGTTGTGCCACAAACTCCACTTCTCCCAAATCCTATTCCATACCTTCTCTTTAGTTATGTGATCTACCCATCTAATCTTCAGCAATCCTCTGTAGCACCACATTTCGAAAGCTTCTATTCTCTTCTTGTCCAAACTAGTTATCGTCCATGTTTCACTTCCATACATGGCTACACTCCATACAAATACTTTCAGAAACAACTTCCTGACGTTTAAATCAGTACTCTTCTTCAGAAACGCTTTCCTTGCCATTGTCAGTCTACATTTTATGTCCTCTCTACTTCGACAATCATCAGTTATTTTGCTCCCCAAATAGCAAACTCCTTTATTAGTTTAAGCTTCTCATTTCCTAATCTAATTCCCTCAAAACCACCCGACCTAACTCGACTACATTCCATTTATCCTCGTTTTCCTTTTGTTGATGTACATCTTATATCCTCGTTTCAAGGCACTGTCCATTCCGTTCAACTCCTCTTCCAAGTCCTTTGCTGTCTCTGACAGAATTACAATGTCATCTGCGAACCTGTAAGTGTTTATTTCTTCTCCATGGATTTTAATACCTACTCCGAATTTTTCTTTAGTTTCCTTCACTGCTTGTTCAATATAAGATTGAATATTTTTTACCCCTGCCACCTGTAGAATTTAAAAGAGACTATTCCAGTCAACATTGCCAAAAGCGTTTTCTAAGTCTAGAAATACGTTTGCCTTTCCTTAATTTTTCTTCTAAAATAAGTCTTAAGGTGGGTATTGAAAAACGCGTTCCAATATTTCTACGGAATCCAAACTGATCTTCCCCGAGGTCGGCTTCTACTACTTTTTTGCATTCGTCTGTAAAGAATTCGCGTTAGTATTTTTCAGCCATGACTTATTAAACTGATAGTTCGGTAATTTTCACATCTGTCAACACCTGCTTTCTTTGGGATTGGAATTATTATATTCTTCTTGAAGTCTGAGGCTATTTCGCCTGTCTCATACATCTTGCTCACCATATGGTAGAGTTTTGTCATGACTGGCTCTCCCAAGGCCGTCAATAGTTCCAATGGAATGTTGTCTACTCCGGGGGCCTTGTTTTGACTCAGATCTTTCATTGCTCTGTCAAACTCTTCACGCAGTATCGTATCTCGTATTCATCTTCATCTCTATCCTCTTCCATTTCCATAATATTGTACTCAAGAACATCGCCCCTGTATAGACCGTCTGTATACTCCTTCCACCTTTCTGCTTTACCTTCTTTGCTTAGAACTGGGTTTCCACCTCAGCTTGATATGCTTGATATTCATACGAGTGGTTCTCTTATCTCCAAAGGTCTTTTTAATTTTCCTGTAGGCAGTATCTATCTTACCCCTAGTGACATAAACCTCTACATCCTTACATTTGTCCTCTAGCCTTCTCTGCTTAGCCATTTTGCACTTTCTGTCAATCTCATTTTTGAGACGTTTGTATTTCTTTTTGCCTGCTTCATTTACTGCATTTTTTTATATTTTCTCCTTTCATCAATTAAATTCAGCATCTCTTCTGTTACCCATGGATTTCTACTATCCCTCGTCTATGTATTAAAATATGGGGGTTCCTATTAAAAAAAAAAAAAAAAAAAGGTTGACCTGTGGCAGTGCCATCTAGCGGGCCAACCATAGCGCCATCTGGTTTCCCCCTTCATGCTATATGAGTTTCGTTCTTTGGAGTTTTTTTGTTTGATGCTTATTTCGTGAGATATTTGGGCCAATCACGATCAATGGTCCACCCTGTATATTATGACGACCCGGAACCCGCTTTATTGTTACGAAACACGCTTTATTGTTACGAAAGCTTGACCCTCTGACACGGGGTGTAAGCTGCAGCTGGTGGCTCTGTGAGGACAGTGGCTTCAGTGACGCTATTTTACATAAATTCGGAGATTCACGTTGCGTAGTAGTATTCTAATAATAAGCCGGGAAGCCATAAATACAAGCTTCCTAACGCATACTTTTTCTGTTAGAGCCTATTCTTAAGGGAAAAAAAGAAAAAGAAACCAGCATTTCGTTGTGTATACGACTTTTGTTTAATATTATTTATACAGAGGGATAGTAGATATGGGAGAAACAAGTTGTCTATCGGTTTAAATGCCCTGCTGTCATATTTAAAACCCATTCCAAGGAAGAAAACGAAACTCTTTATTAGATTATCACGAAAAAATCTGAGGTAAATCTGTTAATAACTTTTCGATATTTTGGAAAGAACTTTTCCCCCCTATACAATGGTATACAAACGACGTACTTTACAGACGAAAGGTCCACTTCTTGTAGGTGACGTGCTATCAAACTGTTTATTTCGAGAATGCTTGAGCCGTCAGTGTTTTTATGTTTGTAACTACTGGAATCTGAATGGCCAAGCAGTGGTTGACAAAGTACCACAAGCGCTCCGTTAAATGTGCGGCAGAGCAATTATTCTTCATCTGCATCCATCCCGTAGTCTCGTCTCGATACGCGGACAGTCAGGCGAACCGCTGCTTGAAAGGAACGCAGCACCATAGGGACGCTCACCTGGGCTGCCGTGAGGATGTGAACCAGATGGGAAGCAGCTCAGGGCGAGTCAGCTCTGTACGCGCAAACCTCCGTCCAGCTCCCTCATTTAATGAAATGTTCTCGGGTTCCGAGCCTACGAGCTTTCGGCAGAGGTCTCGTCTGCCGTCGTCGGGTGGCTGACCGTGCTGTGACCGCCGCTCGAGACACGGGATACCGCCGCGAGAGCAGGCGCTCATCCCTAGGTCTGCCGACAACGGCGCTCAGATCGATTCCGTGCTCCTTGACTTCGGGAAGGCATTCGGGACCGCCCCGTGCTGCCGGTTAGTCAACGAAATTAGAGCTTATCGTGTGTCGGACCATATTTGAGACTAGACTCTATAACGATATGTTTACGTAATGTGTATACATAAACATAAGTTATAAACGTCCCTGTTCGGGCGCCAATTATAACGATATGTTTACGGAATGTGTATGCATAAACATACGTTATAAACGTCCCCGTTCGTAGTCGCTAATTATAACAATATGTTTCTTTTATGCTGCAACATATAGCTATAATCAGCGGTGGAAATACACTCCTGGACATGGAAAAAAGAACACATTGACACCGGTGTGTCAGACCCCCCATACTTGCTCCGGACACTGCGAGAGGGCTGTACAAGCAATGATCACACGCACGGCACAGCGGACACACCAGGAACCGCGATGTTGGCCATCGAATGGCGCTAGCTGCGCAGCATTTGTGCACCGCCGCCGTCAGTGTCAGCCAGTTTGCCGTAGCATACGGAGCTCCATCGCAGTCTTTAACACTGGTAGCATGCCGCGACAGCGTGGACGTGATCCGTATGTGCAGTTGACGGACTTTGAAAGAGGGTGTATAGTGGACGTACCGCCGAATTGCTAAACACGTGGGGCTTGAGGTGTCCACAGTACATCGATGTTGTCGCCAATGGTCGGCGGAAGGTGCACGTGCCCGTCGACCTGGGACCGGACCGCAACGACGCACGGATGCACGCCAAGACCGTAGGATCCTACGCAGTGCCGTAGGGGACCACACCTCCACTTCCCAGCAAATTAGGGACACTGTTGCTCCTGGGGTATCGGCGAGGACCATTCGCAACCGTCTCCATGAAACTGGGCTACGGTCCCGCACACCGTTAGGCCGTCTTCCGCTCACGCCCCAACATCGTGCAGCTCGCCTCCAGTGGTGTCGCGACAGGCGTGAATGGAGGGACGAATGGAGACGTGTCGTCTTCAGCGATGAGAGTCGCTTCTGCCTTGGTGCCAATGATGGTCGTATACGTGTTTGGCGCCGTGCAGGTCAGCGCCACAATCAGGACTGCATACGACCGAGGCACACAGGGCCAACACCCGGCATCATGGTGTGGGGAGCGATCTCCTACACTGGCCGTACACCTCTGGTGATCGTCGAGGGGACACTGAATAGTGCACGGTACATCCAAACCGTCATCGAACCCATCGTTCTACCATTCCTAGACTGGCAAGGGAACTTGCTGTTCCAACAGGACAATGCACGTCCGCATGTATCCCGTGCCACCCAACGTACTCTAGAAGGTGTAAGTCAACTACCCTGGCCAGCAAGATCTCCGGATCTGTCCCCCATTGAGCAGGTTTGGGACTGGATGAAGCGTCGTCTCACGCGGTCCGCACGTCCAGCACGAACGCTGGTCCAACTGAGGCGCCAGGTGGAAATGGCATGGCAAGCCGTTCCACAGGACTACATCCAGCATCTCTACGATCGTCTCCATGGGAGAATAGCAGCCTGCATTGCTGCGAAAGGTGGATATACACTGTACTAGTGCCGACATTGTGCATGCTCTGTTGCCTGTGTCTATGTGCCTGTGGTTCTATCAGTGTGATGATGTGATGTATCTGACCCCAGGAATGTGTCAATAAAGTTTCCCCTTCCTGGGACAATGAATTCACGGTGTTCTTATTTCAATTTCCAGGAGTGTATATTTGCGAACGCCGACCGTGTGCGGCTGTCTCTTGTTGGAACGTCTGATCAGTCGGAAGTTGCATTGCAGAGGAGATTAAATGCCTATTCAAAATATAATTATTTTTGGATAGCTCAACATAAATTTCCTAAGGGACCGTAGTTTATCATGCATTTACCAGTAGAATCCGACGCGGAGAAAATATTTCGCCGCATAAAACTTCCGTCCGATTTCGACGAAAGAATTCGTGACTGTGAACTGTCTATTTGGCAGAAACATAAAGAAAATTAAATAATTTCATGAAGGAGTGAGACATAGATTCTACACTAAATAAATAGTCCATACACCAATTCCATTTAAATCTGAATTTATGGCAATTACTAGAAGAACTTACACTGCTATGAAAAATTTAACATGGATGCCGTTTTGACTGGCACTTCTCTTCTGGTAATGACAATAATTCCTTTGACGTTTTCACATACACATCGCACAATAAATTTACTGCTATGCAGTATTGCACTTTTGCTTTACACTAAAATAATATTATTTTTAACGATAATGATACGGCGCCAAGACATGCGCATCCGAGACAAGTTACAAGAGACAATAGAATATCTCGTACATAAAACAAAGAAATGTGTAAAAGTGTTCTTCTTCTGTCCGTTTTTCGCGCCGCGGTTTTCAAAGTCAATAACTCACTGCATCTCTCACGGCGCTTTGACAATAAACAAGTTACGTCACTGGTCGTTCACCTTTTACATTCTCGCAACATTATTTGCTAACTGTAGCTGTTGCCGAGCGACTTCTCGATTAGTGACTGATTTAAAATGATAAGGCAATCACATAATGTTACAACTCGAGACTTCCTTGCGGACAGAACTCAACGCGTCGGCCTTAACCCTCTGTGCCCCTACGGCTTCTGCCTGAAACCACCATTTTATTAATTCTTTTAGGTAGCAGTGCTTTTTATGGGAAACCGCCGTTGCTACTGCAATACAGAGACTTCTTGTCGTAAATGGGGTACACTGTAGCACTCACTCGAGTTATAGCGCTCAAAGCGACAGCCAGCGCGGAGACGATGACACCTGACTGTAGGAGATTCTGACATGCAGGTTCTTTTTTTAATATAGTGGACACACTGAGGAAATTATTGACAGTGAAAGTGTGTACATCTAAGTTATGGTAACGTAAACGTGAGTCTGCCTATTGCTTTTACGAGAAATATCGAAATGAACCCACTGTGGGACGGTATGTAGTCGTGATGCAAAAGGCTGTTAATTGTAAGCCCATTTTTGCTTGTTGGTTAGGCCTGTAATTTGTTCTAGGTATTGTGAGTTCGCGGAAGTTTCGGGACATCACATTTTGTATAGGTAAAATGCCAGTTTCTTTCAAATATATTACATGAAAATGATGGTATAAAGCTGTAAGTCGCAGTGGTTACAAAGTGAAAACTCTTCCTTAAAACAGCTGATTGTTTACCTTTTGCGAATTTCATCTTCTATTCGGTGCTGACTGTAATAAAGATGATTAATTGTGTGCAAAGTTTTACATTTGTATTCAAAAGTGCGATCTCCTCCTTAAAAGAATGGATTTTTTTGCCAATTTCTTCTCGTATTCATTGCATACTATCATAATAAACTTTAACTGTGTGTAAAATTGTATATTTTTGATATTGTTGGGACTGAGAGGGATGCAAAGGTAATTTCCAGAGTACCCCAAGGAAAGATGATAGGACCGTCACTGTTCTCAATGCATGTAAATGATCTAGTAGAAAACATTCGGAGCTCTTTAAGACTGTTCCCAAATGATGCGGTTCTCTACCAGAAAACAGCAACGCCAGAAGACAGCATCGATTTGCAGGATGAGCTGCAGAGGATTGATGAATGGTCAGTCTACGGCAGTTGACCCCAACAAACAATAGATGGACATCATGCGCATACACAGGAAAGGAAATTCACTACCCTATAACTACACTGTTGATAGCAAATTACTGGAAAAAGTATCTACAGTAAAATACCTAGAAGTGACCACGGAGATCGGCCTTCAAGCCTTTGACTACTGCAGAAGCGCCCTCCGCATTCCGTGCTGAGCCTGGCTTTGTTGTCCTGTGCTGTTTACCTAATAACGCTGCTACATCCGTTGAGAGGTGGTTCTCCTGTCACTAGGAATTACTTATCAGCCGTTTTGAGAAAACTAATCCGCAAAAAAACGATTTTTGCGCATCTTAGTCTCTTGTATTTGCTCGATAATGGACTGAAATCTTTTCATTATCCATTATAATAGTTACTGTGCTGCATCAAATTAAGCGACGCATTGCAATTTTAAAGAGTATGGAGAGCTGTAAACGCATGGCATAAACTTAGCGTATAGATGATTTTAACTCTTACTTTACTGTATATGTAAACAATATCTCATTTTATTCTCCACTTCTTGATTTCATATCCGACGGATGGCCGCGTAAGACGCACCCATTTCCGTCCCTGCACATCGACAATCATGTGGTCGTAACAATCACATTATTTAAAAACGGTTCACCATATCGAAACGATGATAAATACTCGAAACTTTTTTGTCCAGGGAGTGAGTAATTTCTCTGCAGCAGTGAGAGTGTTAGCGGAACGGGATGCCTAAATACATCAATAGCACTTTACGGAGGCCGCGTTTAAACGTGTCCAAAGTGAATGGAGAGCGGCGTAGCATGACGAGTTAACTCGTGCACAGCACACAGTGGTTTAACCAGCATGACCAAATTAAACAAATATTAGGAAAATCTGATGCCAGTCTCAGATTCTTAGGAAGAATGTTAAGCAAATGTAACTCATCCACGGCGGAATTGGCTTTTAAGGCGCTTGTTCGACCGATTATTGAGTATTGAGTACTGTTCATTAATCGGGCTAAAAGAAGAGATAGAGAAGATCCGACGAAGAGTGACGCGTTTCGTCACGGGGTCGCTTGGTCGGCGCGAGAGCGTTACAGTGGCAGACGGTGCAAGAGAGGCGCTGCGCGTCACTCAGAGAGAGAAAACACTGTGGAAAGAGTGCGACAACGTACCACTTCCTCGCACATTCATCTCGCGTTGTGACCACGGTGAACAAGTTGGAGATATTCGAGCTAATACAAGCGGCTACCGACAACAATTGTCCGACGCGCCATTCTCGAGTGGGTCAAGGAAGGGGGAATCAGTTAACGGTTGCACAAGTACCCTCCGCCACGGAGTCTCGTGTAGACGTACAGTTACGGGTGTGAGTAGGCGCTCGGTGCCTCAAACGTACAGAAACGTACCGAGCATTTCCGGAATCCGTGCCACGGAGGATCGCTGCCATATCGCTTTCCAAAGATAGGCCGACGCACATATGTCCACAATACTTTGGCTCCTCATTGTATACGCAAATGTACATGAACCTCTCACATATGTGGTGGGGATTATTCCCTCCGTTTCCCACGCATTCATGCTTTCCCGAAGCTACATTCGCCAGGGACTGAAGTAGTGGACGCATAGAGGCAGTTTTCTCTAATGGAGGCTGCCGCGCAGTCGTGCGTTAATGACTAGGTCAGTGCGGACCGGAGGTACTGAAAGCTGCCGCCGACATCCCGGGGCCGACGCCGCGTGTAAGCGGCGCACTGGCGAGCCTGCGGATTGCCACGTTCGTCGCTGACAGCCGGCTGTCACGTCTCACCCCAATTACCCTGCGTGACCCCGCAGTCTGGACTCCATACGAAGCAGTGAGAGTGCCCGTATACACAGCGACTGCGCTTCACTGCTCGCTGAGGTACGTCTGCACTTGCAGTCGTTTCTCACGAGTAGACTGCTGATGAGAGCTTGATGTTTCCTGATTGGCTGCCATTAGCAAGTTGGACACTAAAGCATAACCGACACACTCGAGCCATAAGAAAATTTTTAAAAAAGCGGTTATAAGGCCGGGCTGAAAACTAATGCCTCCAAATGTTTTATGTGAAAACTTAACGCGTTTTAAATAAAACAGACGTTATTAACATTGTACATCTTAATTCCTCATAGCTACATATTTATTTCTCAACATAGTCAACCTGGCGGCGAACGCGTTTCCAACTACTTTGTTGATACCGTCGTTGTAGAGTGTCTGACGGCGCCACAGTCTCACCTCTGCGTGCACCGCTCCATCACTGTAAAGTGAAGAACTCGAAGGTGTCCCGAAAACAGACAAAAATCGGATGAGATCGAAACGGGACTCTATGGATGATGATGATGATGATAATGATGATGATGATGATGATGATGATGATGATGATGAAGGACGACAGTGAATCCGAGCCGCTCACGCGCGCTCTGGCACTGTGCTGAAGAAGAGGGCCCAAGTCTTCTAGTTCGTAACTCGAAACCCCGTTACGTTACACACTGCCGTGTTACACGCCCCTCTAGCTGCAGGGGGTCGCAGATATGTAGACATGAACAGTAAGGATCTAAAAAGCTAATTTCGTTAATATGATTTTAAAAAGCTTTAAGGGTTTCAACATAAAAAATCACTTTACTACATCCAGTGACCTTATGTCAGAGACGACAAACAACATTAAGCCTTTTTAAGGATATAGGCAGATTATGGGTTTCCTTAAAAATACTTTGGCTACCAGCTACTATGTTCTTTTTATTTTTCACGAGGAATTACATGAATTCCCATTTAAAAGTGCATCTTTCATGTTTATTAACGACATTGTCGATGAGTGACGTTCTGCATAGTTCTGTTATCTTAAACGTAATAAATAAAAACACAGCGAATTTTTCAAAAAAATGGTTTAAATGGTTCCGAGCACTATGGGACTTAACATCTATGGTCATCAGTTGGTTCGTTGGTTGCTTTGGCGAAGGAGACCAGACAGCGAGGTCATCAGTCTCATCCAATAGGGAAGGACGGAGAAGGAAGTCGGCCGTGCCCTTTGAAAGGAACCATCCTGGCATTTGCCTGGAGCGATTTAGGGAAATCACGGAAAACCTAAATCAGGATGGCCGGACGCGGGATTGAACCGTCGTCCTCCCGAATGCGAGTCCAGTGTCTAACCACTGCGCTACCTCGTTCGTATGGTCATCAGTCCCCTACAACTTAGAACTACTTAAACCTAAGGACAGCACACAACACCCAGCCATCACGAGGCAGAGAAAATCCCTGACCCCGCCGGGAATCGAACCCGGGAACCCGAGCGTGGGAAGCGAGTACGCTACCGCACGACCACGAGATGCGGGGGGCGAATTTTTCATTAATGATCACTGTTCGTACAGAACTAATGGCGAATTTAGAATGGAATTCTATTTACTGTTCGACTTGTGCTGAAACTGCACATGCAGTTTTCTGTGCACGGTACACAATTACCGTTACAGCACCAAACGAACAAAAACAAAACAGTTTCAGCAGCAGTCGATACAGATAAAGCTGTCGGTCACATAGAGAATATTTATCTTAATAATCTGTATCTTTGTTGTTAACATTTTATGAAGCCAAAATTTATTCTCACAGAAAAGAGCATGAGACGTGGGACTTAGGGAAGGCAAGAAAAGGTGTGGACGGGGCCTAATCAGTTATCGTTGGTTTCACAGTACAAATGGTTCAAATTGGTCTGAGCACTATGGGACTTAACATCTGAGGTCATCAGTCCCCTAGAACTTAGAACGACTTAAACTTAACGAACCTAAGGACATCACACAAATCCATTCCTGAGGTAGGATTCGAACCTGCGATCATAGCGGTCGGTCCCGCGGTTCCGTACTGAAGCGCCTAGAACCGCTCTGCCACAGCGGCCGGCTGCGCAGTACCCGCGTACACTTTATTTAAGGAAATAATTTTTTAAAACAATAATTTTAAAAATATTGACTGTAACACAAGCTACACTGACGGCTGAAGGCCTTATTAAGAAATAATTCAAATTATTTGTCGGCTAAGGTCACAAGCAATAAGAATAATTTAAACAAAATATTATTTTTAAACAGTTGACAGAATCAGACCAAATAAAGAAAGGAGTGATCCACAGACAGTGCTCCAAGGATCGATCAGAGAAAAGTCCCTTCAGCTGCGTAAGCGGTGAGCCAAGAGTTATGCTCACCTAACAGGAAGGCAGAAGCAACCACTGCAACCGAGGTAGACAAAAGAAACCACAATCCACGCCGGAATCAAGGGGGCTGTCGAACCACACGTGATGGCGGACAGCATCGGCAAAATGAGGAGAAGTACACTGCCGCAAAAATACGCTAACCTCCAGAGCAGGTAACCGGAGCGTTAGCGGCCTATAGGTTGTAAAATACCGCTGGTTGCGCTTCACCAATAATAACACAACATTGAAAAACTAATAAGAGGCGGTAGAAGCTGGAGTACTGGCGCCTGAATGTCGATACATTGTACGTTATACAACGCAACAAGTGAACCGGCACGTGTGGGACAAGTCTGCTAGATTACTGTTGCAGTTTATCAGGGTCACACACACCACGTTCACATAAGATGGAATTTAGCAGCAAGGCTTCCTACTCCACATGCAGCTCACTGGGTGAGAGCGCGACTGGCTTTAACGGCCAGTTTCAGAGAAGACTGCCCGCTTAGTAGTTTTGTAAATAAATTTGTCAACCGTGAGCACATCTACTCCCCCATGAAATTGAGGATTCAGTTCAACCATTATAGGCGTTTACGTCGAATTGGGGCCTCATGGTTTACAAGGACACGCACGTGTTGATGCACGAAAATTTGGAAATTTCTGGTAATTTCCTAAGGGACCAAACTGTCGAGGTCATCGGTCCCTAGGCTTGCACGCTACTTAATCCAACTTTAGCTAACTTACGCTAAGAACAACGCACACACCCATGTCCGAGGGAGGACTCGAACCTCCGACGGGGGCAGCCGCGCGAAACGCGGCAAGGCACCCTTGGACCGCGCGGCGTGCAGCAAGACATGGGCTTCTACGTCCGTGGGACAGAAGCACAAATCGAACGGTGAATTAAATAAAATTTAAGAGAAGCATTCCACAAAGCTTCCGAGATTCATATGTGGTACATGAAACTAACTAAAACTGTGCATCACGTGGCGAAGCCGCTCGTCCACGCCAAGTTGCAGTTAAGTGAAGGATCTCACCGAATAAACTGAGTACTAATGGAGTCAGTGCCGTTCCCTGGCTGAACTACTTGGTGCGGCGTGATTGTCAACGCCTCACACTAGAGTGACTGCCGGAAACTCAAACGAAGCCAACTCTTAAACATTTCAGCTTGTCAATTACAGATGGCACTCAGAGCACCTTGACATACCGGGGACTACGCAGCAACCCTTTCAGGGATGAGAGAGCTTAAGCGGTTTCTGCCTGGACCAGCCTCAGTGTCGGTGCTGACTGGCGGCCGCTAATGCGCTTCTAACCCAACGTAGCCGCGTGCAAAGCTCTGCACAAAGGTTGGCTGAACAGCCCTAGTAGACGGCACTGGGGACACGAAAGATATGACGTGACACACGATAACGAATTACACAGATACATACAGAACACAGTTATGAATCTGAAATTGAAAAAGACATTCTCCTTTGGCTTTGAACTTGGATATTACGCACTCTCGTCCATATTTCTCTCCACGCACAGTCGTACCGAACATATGACTCATTAAGAATTGTAGCACAACCGAAGATTGCTTTCTGAGATCAATGGAGCGGCTCATACGGAGACGTTTCAATCGCCAGTGCGGTACAATACTCTAAAACATGGAGAGGACTTCCGCGTGCAGTTCGGCACAAGAGGCGCTGGGTGCTCAGTGAAGGCGCTGTGCTTTTCCACGACAACGCCCGCCCCCACCCTGAACTTTGTCCAGCTGCTCGGCTAGGAGCACTTCGATCGCCCGCCGTACCGCCCCGAGATCGCGCCTTCCGACTACCGCAGTTGAATCGTATTTTGGAGGAAGGCGCGTTGGCAGCGGTTACGACACAGAAGAGAAAACCCTGTTCACCAGTGGCTGTCTGCACTAGCACCATCTTTCTATGGATCAGGCATAGAAAAGTTGGGTTCTCACTATGACGAATGTATGGATAAAGGTGGGACGTATGTAGAAAAATTGTTCAAGTAGTTATTTTTACTTTCACACCAAATCTTGGTTTTACTGTTTTTTTCTCAAAATGGTACTGATATGCCTCGTATAGTTACAAGGATACATATCTCTATAGGTTGTTGTTGTTGTTGTGCTCTCCAGACCTGAGACTGGTTTGAGGCAGCTCTCCATGCTACTCTATCCTATGCAAGCTTCTTCATCACCCGGTACCTACTGCAACCTACATCCTTCTGAATCTGCTTAGTGTATTCATCTCTTGGTCTCCCTCTACGATTTTTACCCTCCACGCTGCCCTCCAATACTAAATTGGTGATCCCTTGATGCCTCAGAACATGTCCTACAAACCGATCCCTTCTTCTGGTCAAGTTGTGCCACAAACTTCTCTTCTCCCCAATCCTATTCAACACTTCCTCATTAGTTATGTGATCTACCCATATAAGCTTCAACATTCTTCAGTAGCACCACATTTCGAAAGCTTCTATTCTCTTCTTGTCCAAAAGATTTATCGTCCATGTTTCACTTCCATACATGGCTACACTCCAAACAAATACTTTCAGAAAAGACTTCCTGACACTTAAATCTATACTCGATGTTAACAAACTTCTCTTCTTCAGAAACGCTTTCCTTGCCATTGCCAGTCTACATTTTATATCCTCACTGCTTCGACCATCATCGGTTATTTTGATCCCCAAATAGCAAAACTCCTTTACTAATTTAAGTGTCTCATTTCCTAATCTAATACCCTCAGCATCACCCGACTTAATTCGACTACATTCCATTATCCTCGTTTTGCTTCTGTTGACGTTCATCTCATATTCTCCTTTCAAGACATTGTCCATTCCATTCAACTGCTCTTCCAAGTCCTTTGCTGTCTCTGACAGAATTACAATGTCATCGGCGAACCTGAAAGTTTTTATTTCTTCTCCATGGATTTTAATACCTACTCCGAATTTTTCTTTTGTTTCCTTCACTGCTTGCTCAATATACAGATTGAATAGCATCGGGGAGAGACTACAACCCTGTCTCACTCCCTTCCCAACCAGTCAACATTGTCAAAAGCTTTCTCTAAGTCTACAAATGCTAGAAACGTAGGTTTGCCTTTCCTTAATCTAGCTTCTAAGATAAGTCGTAGGGTCAGTATTGCCTCATGTGTTCCGATATTGCTACGGAATCCAATCTGATCTTCCCCGAGGTCGGCTTCTATCAGTTTTTCCATTCGTCTGTAAAGAATTCGCGTTAGTATTCTGCAGCTGTAACTTATTAAACTGATAGTTCGGTAATTTTCACATCTGTCAACACCTGCTTTCTTTGGGATTGGAATTATGATATTCTTCTTGAAGTCTGAGGGTATTTCGCTTGTCTCATACATCTTGCTCACCAGATGGTAGTGTTTCTTTCAGGACTGGCTCTCCCAAGGCTGTCAGTAGTTCTACTGGAATGTTGTCTACTCCCGGTGCCTTGTTTCGACTCATGTCTTTCAGTGCTCTGTCAAACTCTTCACGCCGTATCGTATCTCCCATTTCATCTTCATCCTCTTCCATTTCCACAATATTGTCCCCAAGTACATCGCCCTTGTACAGACCCTCTATATACTCCCTCCACCATTCTGCTTTCCCTTCTTTGCTTAGAACTTGGTTTCCATCTGTGCTCTTGATATTCATACAAGTGGCTCTCGTTTCTCCAAAGGTCTCTTTAATTTTCCTGTAAGCATTACCGATCTTTCCCCTAGTGAGATAAGCTTCTACATCCTTACATTTGTCCTCTAGCCATCCCTGCTTAGCCATTTTGCACTTCCTGTCGATCTCATTTTTGAGACGTTTGTATTCCTTTTTGCCTGCTTCATTTACTGCGTTTTTGTATTTTCTCCTTTCATCAATTAAATTCAATATTTCTTCTGTACCCCAGGATTTCTACTAGCCCTCGTCTTTTTTCCTACTTGATCCTCTTCTACCTTCACTACTTCATCCCTCAAAGCTACCTATTCTTCTTCTACTGATTTCTTTTCCCCATTCTTGTCAATTGTTCCCTTATGCTCTCCATGAAACTCTTTACTACCTGTGGTTCTTTCACTTTATCCAGGTCCCATCGCCTTAAATTCCCACCTTTATGCAGTTTCGTTAGTTTTAATCAACAGTTCATAACCAATAGATTGTGGTCAGAGTGCACATCTGCCCCTGGAAATGTCTTACAATTTAAAACCTGGTTTCTAAATCTCTGTCTTACTATTATATAATCTATCTGATACCTTTTAGTATCTCCAAGGTTCTTCCATGTACACAGTCTTCTTTTATGATTCTTGAACCAAGTGTTAGCCATGATTAAGTTGTGCTCTGTGCAAAATTCTACCAGACGGCTTTCTCTTTCGTTTCGTACTCCAAATCCATATTCACCTACTACGTTTCCTTCTCTCCCATTTCCTACTGACGAATTCCAGTCACCCATGACTATTAAATTTTCATCTCCTTTCACTACCTGAATAATTTCTTTTATCTCATCATACATTTCTTCAATTTCTTCGTCATCTGCAGACCTAGTTGTCATTTAAACTTGTACTACAGTGGTAGGCGTGGGCTTCGTATCTATCTTGGCCACAATAATGCGTTCACTATGCTGTTTGTAGTAGCTTACCCGCACTTCTATTTTTTTTTATTCATTATTAGACTTACTCCTGCATTACCCCTATTTGATTTTTTATTTGTAACCCTGTATTCACCTGACCAAAAGTCTTGTTCTTCCTGCCACCGAACTTCACTAATTGTCACTATATCTAACTTTAACCTATCCATTTCCCTTTTTAAATTTTCTAACCTACCTGGCCGATTAAGGGATCTGACATTCCACGCTCCGACCCGTAGAACGCCAGTTTTTTTCTGATATCGACATCCTCTTGAGTAGTCCCCGCCCGGAGATCCGAATGGGGGACTATTTTACCTCCGGAATATTTTACCCAAGAGGACGCCATCATCATTTAACCGTACAGTAAAGCTGCATGCCCTCGGGAAAAGTTACGGCTGTAGTTTCCCCTTGCTTTCAGCCGTTCGCAGTACCAGCACAGCAAGGCCGTTTTGGTTAATGTTACAAGGCCAGATCAGTCAATCATCCAGACTGTTGCCCCTGCAACTACTGAAAAAGCTGCTGCCGTTCTTCAGGATCCACACGTTTGTCTGGCCTCTCAACAGATACCCCTCTGTTGTGGTTGCACCTACGGTACGACTATCTGTATCGCCGAGGCACGCAAGCCTCCCCACTAACGGCAAGGTCCATGGTTCATGGAAATTCACTGTTTCTCTTTCCATTTTCTCATTTAATGTTTCGTCTTCTTATGTTTTATGATTTGAATCTAGCCACATCCTCCAACAGGATCCATTTTATGATTTTTAGCAGACAGTGGAGTAATTTGAAATTCTGCTATAGATTTCTAAATGGGTATCCTGTATTTTGGTGTGTGTGTGTGTGTGTGTGTGTGTGTGTGTGTGTGTGTGTGTGTGTGTGTGTGTGTGTGTGTGTGTGTTTTGTGGGTGGAGGCTGAAGTGTACTCTGTGTATCTGACGAGGAAATCATTTCCTGTGGTTATTTTGTATATTGCGGAATGTCAACGTAGTTATGACTACTTTTTATATTATGTGTTGGTTGCTTCTGAGGTTTATCAGATGTAGAGAATCCAACTTTTACTTCACATTTTTTAAAGATGTTTGCGGTCTTTTGTGATGTATTGTCCATGATGGCATCTAGGTATACACTTGTTTTTACCTTGGTTTTCTCTCGGTGTGGGTCTTCCTTTACTTCGCCTATCACTGAGTCCAGCACGCGACCCGTGTATTCACTGGCTTCCTGTTGCATGTTTTCTTGGCAGCACTGACCTGTACGCCACTTGATTGCAAATGCTTGGGTGGCCCAGAGTTGCGCGGATTGTGGTGTTGGTCATTTTTTTTCTGCTATGAATTTTTAATACGCGTATATTGTTGTGTCTTGTGGTATTTAGGTCCAGGTAACTGATGCTTTTGTTTTCTTCATGTTGCACTGTAAATGTGATTTTCTGGTTTAGTCTACTCAAACAATTTAGAATGTCCACTATTCCTTTGGCATCCCCATTTACTAGCAGTAGTGTGTCATCTGCATGTCTACCGTAAAATGCAGTTTACGTTAGGTATGTTCGTAATGATTTATGTGTACTGAGTTTACGAAAAGTATTCGATGTTTTGAGAGGTGGTAGTGTGAACGAAAACAAGAAAAAAATATTCAAAAAATATGGGCTTAACTTACGAGCTGTGAGCACGTGTCACTTAAGCTGCTGTGAAAGCCAGTTCTTTGTTATGACGAACGACCTCCAGGTTGCTGTAAGCACAGAGTCCACAAATGAAAACAGACTCGGCTGTTATTCTTAAACAGAAGAGCTTCTAATGTATCTGCCTGTTGTTACATACGACCTGCACTTGAGAGCCATAGCTGAAGCAGCAGCTCAATAAGGTGTCCGTTCATAGTGAGACAGGACTCGGTCCGACATCTTAGAGAAAGAAACATGCACTGTCTTGGTCACGGATACACTGGCAGGCACTGACGGCGCGTTCCTGCCGTGCTCGCCCGTCATTAATGGAGCTCGAGTACACCACAGTTTTCAAGTGTCCCCACAAGGGAGCAAGGCCGCGGGGAACGAGTCGCCCAACATACTGGACCACCCGGCCAATCCGCTGTCCATTCGATGCCTGTATGAGGTGTTCTCGGACATTTCGGAGAATATAGGCTGATGCTCCATCTTCAGCCGTTTCTGGAGTGGTACTTTTTCGAGCAGGACGGGAAAATCATTGTATACGCTCTGAAGATACTTTGCACCAGTCACCCTGCCTGGTAGTATGTGTGGTTCTCTGAGTGTACCGCCAATAGTTCCCGCTCACACATAAATCGAAAATCGGCGCTGAAGCCTCGAGTCTTGGATTCTCACGCTGCATCCGTGGGCAGCAATAGATGAATTCTGTAGACCGCTAGGAATAGGAAAGAGCTTGCAGTAGGGGAGATACGTTTTACAGTAGCGAGGATGAACAACAGCTCGCAGATCTTACGGTAACCATTTTAGAGCCCGTGTCTAATGGACGTTTTCGTCGTGTTTCGGTCCATACCACCAACTTCTAAAATACGGAATGCTCTTTTCACCATCCTGTACGTAGTACTCCAAATATGGAATAGCCTTTTAACAGACTGTCTGTCAGCTGTGGTAGCAGATATACGTGATCCCACTGCTACATCTCTGGCTGCTTGGCATAAAATGTAAAATAGTTGTGCGTAATTTATGCGTTGCAACAAAGACAACACGACAATGCAGCACCTCAAACATCGGAAACATCAGGATTAAACGCCTTAGCACAAGAAAACCGCATCATTTCCAAAGAGTGTCGTGTAAAATACACGGTGTCCATAAAAGAATGTCCCAGTTAAAATTGTAATAGTATCAGCATGTAAGAGTTGTAGAGTATTTGCTCAAGGTCACAGAGAGTAATTCAAACAAGTTTAGATGAGCACATAAGCCAGTACTGTTACATTTTTTTCCCGCTTGCAGCGCCACATACGTGACATTGCGGCTCCTGAGTGTAAAGAATTTTTTACTGTACAGCTTGCTTAAGGATGAATCAGAAATTTCAGTTCAGCGTACGCTATATTTTGATCGCCTATGTGGCAAAAAACCGGTGACTGTACGGTCAATCCGAAACGACCGCACCGTTTGTATGTGTAAAGAGAAAAGCGCGGGGCGACCAGCTGCCTCACGGCAGAGCAGTTTACTTTTCTAGTCGTAAGAAGTCTTGTCGGAAAGCAAGACTTGAACTTCAGTTGTGAAAGACGACAGTGTGGAAGGTTTTAAGGAAAGTTTACATATGCGGCATACCGGTTGCAGGTGGGACATGGTAATAAGCCAGGCGACTATGGTGTACGTTATAACTCTGCAAGGAAAAACGACTTTCTTGATCGTGTGGTGTTGTCTGGATATGTTGAAAGAAAGGCTCTTTCCTCGATCAGAACGTGAACCTGTAAACTTATAAATATGGCAGAGCTCTTTTCTGCTGGCTTCCACGTTCATCTTATCGAACGCCATGCAATTTTTTCCCTTTGTGGCTTTATAAAAGACAGTACCTAGGTTCCGCCACTAACAATAGACAGATGTACTATCTAAGGCGGACGTATGAAAATGTGCACCGGGCCGGGACTCGAACCTAAGTTTGCCGCTCGTCGCGAACAGTCGCCCTAAAACTTGGGCTGTCCCAGCCTGTTCACCGTAGCGACCGAAACTCCCATATGACACAGATCCCTTTTCACAGATTATTAATTCATTTCCCCTGACTCGCACATCTCGTGATTCCCCTGTAGGGTTTTAGAATCAAAACAACGAGAAATCGTAGACTATCGTTGTCATTTTGGTCACAGGCCTGCGACGAAACAGCTAGGTGACTAGTGGTGGGCAGGAAATCGCGTATCTGTTAGAAATCACAGTGACTGAGAAGTCACAGATATCACAATAACAACTTTACAAAGTCTAACTGCAATTTCAGTCACAGTTAGCAGTCGCAAGTAGCATTTCACATTCAACGCAGTGAGCCAACTGTTGGCCGAATTCCGTTCTCCTTTCTGCGATTTCAGTGACAAGTCGCAAGTAAGAGACGCAAGTGGCAACTGAAAAGCGCAGTTAACATTCTTTTGCTAGTGCCATCTGTTGACCGACGTACGTACTTCGTTATGAGAGCCTTGAGCCTCGCGAGATCGGTGTGCTGGCTGTGCTGTGTGTGTTTGTGTGTGTGTGTGTGTGTGTGTGTGTGTGTGTGTGTATGAAGGGCTTATTTCGTTACTGGTACAAGTCCATTTTTGTTCATTTTGAGATACAGAGTCGTAAAGTTAAATGAGCGCTGAAAAATCTGCAGTTGAGATGCCAGAAATATTCAAGCATTGGCTTCTTGCTAGAGATGAACCTTTATTTATGTTTGTTTCGATCATCAATGTCAGAAGCATTATAGACAGAAAAGTGGAGGTAATGGACTTGTACCACTATTGAAATAAACCCTTCACATTATATGCCGACATGCACATTCAGCATCATTTATGGTTGGTCAAACAGAGCCGTGACTCTGAATGTATTATATTAATAAGAAGCAACATTGCCTTTTTCTCCTGAAAATATCAAGTAACGTAACAAATGTGTTTGATTCTGCTTCCAATATGACAGTTTTGGTTAATACTCCACATGCCTACAGGACTTTGCAATGTTAACACAGCAGAACTCAGACATCTGTATAAGTGTAGTGAAATGAAAACAATATTATTGAGGCATATGAATGCCTCACTTTTGTTCCGACACATTTCAAGACTCGGGATAAAAGTTTTACAGCTGGTGTTCTACATGGCAACTTCACACACAAGAACTTTTTGCCGATACTTCTACCACCTACATAAGTAAGCTTTTCCTGTGTTACTTTCAAGTACTGCACTTAAGCTATTCCTGTACATCCCACTTTCATATTAACAGCCTCAAAATGCATATTGTAGACTTTGGGATATGTTACAGGTCAGTGTCACACCAAGATAGTGGAGAGAGGGGGGGGGGGGGCATTTCACCCTCCAACAAGTGTTTACCAGTAAATAAGTGGCGGAAAATTACGGGTATAGCACGGCTTAAACAAGTGGAAAATGAGATTTTCATTATTCACTCACTGTATTTAACATTTATTATTCCTTTAAAATCGCACAACAACTTCAATAAAACACAGTTTAATCACTCATCTGCACACTTATTTCACAATTATGTCACTTTTAAACGGCAAATCCTCTAAGAGCTGTCTTGAATCTTCACGAGTCTCTCTCAACAGCCTTGATGTGGATAGATACGTACAGCAACCAGTAATCAGAATCAGAACTGTGTCTGCAAAATCACAAGGATTATTAAACAATTTTTGCTGTCACTACTTACGAGCAGTATAAGTGACAGAGTAGATTGCTAATATTTGCAGTAATGAAAGCCACTCAATGGAGTATGTTTCACATTTGCAAGAAAGATCTCACTGAAGTAATTAAGTCCATCGAAACACTTAGAAACTAACCTCTCGTCTGACGAAAACGGTCTAAAGACGCAGTGGCAATTTCTCCAGATCTGCTGACAATGATATTTTGAGTTATCACTTTACTGAGCGACTGAAATGTAGTTCGGGTACCTGTGAACAAAACAATATGTTAGAATTCATTTTCTAAACACGAACTACTACGGTACTGTATGGCTAGTTACATATTAATTACACTATTAATATTTTCACAGTTGTTTCTTTAATACAAAATTAAAGCCAACGGAAGACCAAACGTAAAACATACTTACCAATGACATGTTTGTTGAGATGCAATTTTCTGTGTGGACAGATGTAACTTTTTCGTACTGTGGTAAGTCGCAGAAATCGCAGTGGCGGAGGGATACACGACCTAGGTTCCTTAACTGCGACTCTTAACTGCAGCAAATCACAGTTAAGAATAACAGATACTGAAAAGTAGCATTCACAGAAATCACTGATATCGGAAAATCGCAGTTTAGCCCATCACTGTAGGTGACTGACTTGTGGAACTTTGACTCGGTATGAGAAGCATGCTGGGCTATTCTAAGTGGTAAGAGGACCACTAGCGATAAGCGGTATCCGGGTTCGAGTCTCAGTGAGGCACTGTAGTTCATTATTAGATAGAAATATCTAACGATTTGGCAGAGCTGAGACACAGAACTGAAGACGATTTTGCTTGCATTATTCCAAACTTGTTAAACGAAGTGTGGGAACAAATGGGTTTTAATTCTACTGTGTACTGTATAATTGAAGCTGCACGCACTGAACGTTAGTTAGAAAATTAGGCTATTTTAGGATCAGTTTCGTGTATGATCCATTCTAAATAGTGTAAATTAAAATGTCGTAACATAGCACTGAAACTGGGTCATCCCTTTATGGACAGCCTTTACGAATAGAAAGAAAGTTGTGACTTGTAGCAGCTAAGTTGCTTTATAAATAAACCCATTATTTTTACAATCACAGGCTTTTACCAGCCGTTTGTTATGGATAGAACCAGACTATGCAGACATACCTTTGATTGATTAGTTTAAAGATTTAAGATAAACTGTGGTAATGTCTTCCAAAAAACTATAGTGTCCGCTTGCAGCCGCTAATCCTCATCCATTGTGGGACCAAGGTGCAACTGATTTCGCGATAATGAATCGTATCTTGATATTAATTAATAACGACATACGTACGAATTAGAGGTCATTAAGTGTATAAAGTACTAATAGTGCACGAAGGAGATAGAAAAGTACTCAGTTGGCTGGATTAAAAAATGGTTCAAATGGCTCTGAGCACTATGGGACTTAACATCTGTGGTCATCAGTGCCCTAGAACTTACAACTACTTAAACCTAACTAACCTAAGGACATCATCCATGTCCGAGGCAGGATTCGAACCTGCGACCGTAGCGGTCACGCGGTTCCGGACTGAGCGCCTAGAACCGAGACCACCGCGGCCGGCTTTGGCTGGATTACATTACACCATTAAACCAATACGTTCTCCCAGTGTTCTATAAGGCACATATCTTGCGTCACAGCGGTTGCTGGAAGATCCGTAAATAATGTTAGATAGTTACGGTTCACCATCGAGCCACATACTAATTTGGACCTGACAAATGGGCGGAAGAACAGGAAAGTGTGTTACCAGAATCCTGTTAGTACGGTAGCAGCGGAGTTTCTGATGATACCTGGAAAAGGAGCTATATCGGCTGCGATGAGGAAGTGATGACGTCGTGTGCTGATGCAACCGCTAGTGAGTAGCAGCGGCGGCAACTGACACGGGTAAAGCGCCGTCCCCATTGCCTGCGTGCTAGTAGGTGCTGATAGAGGGCGAGAGCGTTCTGTTAGACGTGGTCCCTTATTTCTCGAAGGGTGGGACTCATTTTACAAGTGAAATAACAACCGAAGATAAGTTATAGAATGGCAACGGCTGTTGCTAGCCGGTGGTACCATTACTAGGAGTTTTAAGACACTGGAAAAATTTTGGGCAAGGTGCTTAATATTTTAGCTACTTAAAACTTAAAACTGATGAAAATGTAAATTATTGAAATTGGCTTTGGGTCCCAAAAACAAATAGTTGAACTTAGATAACTATTTTTTAAAAGATCTTTTAACTACTTAGAGTTTGCTCTGCGTCTGCGCAGATAGAAGAGTTATGTATCTGTGAATATCCGCATCGGCGCAAGTTTTTATCGGCAGATTAGTGATTACTGCGGATGAACGCAGATTTGCGCGGCCCCCGCGGACCACTGGAGGCGACCCGCGGCCGGCCTGCAGACGCACGCACGCACGCACGCACGCAGGGCGAGCCGTGCCGTGTCGTGACTCAGCTGGGGGACCGGGCGGTCGCATTTCGCCGCTGCGCCACCCCAGCCGGCCGCAGCTGGCGGGAAACCCCGCCGCTACCGCTGACTGCTGACTGCTGACTGCACACACCAGGGGCTTCCACCCCGCACCCCCCACCTGCCTCTCCCGGCCTGTCCTGTCAGCAGCTACCATGCCGCCACACACAGCCGGCTGGAGCGAGCTCTGTTACACCGGCGGTTGCTGTACGTTTTCGCTACGGTTTCTGCTTCTTGTCGCCTTCAAGCCCAGCACTGCAGCGTATAAATCGGCGGTCGCGCTTTGCTGTTTAATTGTCCTGCCCAGTTAAAAAGTGACCGTGATTGCATCGGACTACCCAAAGCCCTGTTACCACGAATATGTTGCAAGTATGTAGAATCATACTTTTGCGTGTGTTTACGCAATTTTGAGATTAAGACCTTTAATCGGAAAGAAAACACTAACGATAATTGGAAGTGGACAGAGGTAACACTAACGACGTAATATATTGTTCTACAGACTCACACGATAATATGACATAATAATAACAATCACCATCATCATCATAATCCTGAACATTCTGTGAATGATTCGCGCAAACCACAGGGTGGCTACAACTGAACTTCCGCTGCATGAGAGGGCCCCCATGTGAGAGAGTTATCTTAGGATACTAACTTTCTAGAAACATTTGAGAGGACATGCGGAAGGCAAATAACAAAAACTATTGAAAGAAACACGTTTTAATTTCCACATGCGAGTTTAACTTTTGTTAAAATCGTATCACGTTTACATTTCCGGCTAGAAACGTTGCTCAGTGTGACGACCATCTGCGTCCAGAAAGGTATTACACACTTGTACTCCAGTCCCTTGCATTTCGTGTAATCTAACTCTCGTTCATAAATTTATAACAAGAGTTACAGTAATCAGTAATGCTAATATTGACAGCATCTCTACAGACACATCGAGTACATTGTGTAAATATTTGCATTTAAATCACAAGACTAAGGAA
Source organism: Schistocerca gregaria (assembly GCF_023897955.1). Taxonomy (NCBI): domain Eukaryota; kingdom Metazoa; phylum Arthropoda; class Insecta; order Orthoptera; family Acrididae; genus Schistocerca; species Schistocerca gregaria. The sequence goes on from NC_064928.1 coordinate 32,769,520, forward strand.
GAAAGAAGAAATTGAGGACTGTTAAACTTAAAACGAATTGTTTGGCACACTGGAAGTACGTACACAATGTAATACAATTTGTAAAATAACCTACAATTCCCAAGAAAAGCGATTCGAAACATGTGTAATAAATTTAAGTTGCACAAGTATTCGCGGGGATACGGATATCAGCCACAACCGGCCCTAAACAGAGCACGACAGCAGTTCATTTTCCACAGCACAACCTGGCGGCGCCTGCTGACTGAAATACCCTGGCGAGTCGTCCGAGCGATCTGTCCCAGGCGTCCGCCGCTCGTATGTGGCGCCCTTTACAGGCGAAACTACACGTTTTACTGTTCTGTGTTGTTCAACTCCATTCAGAATGCATCACATAAACATAATAATAATTTCAGTTAAAACTTTATTCAGAAAGAAAACGGAATAATTTGTGCAAACAGTTCTTTAAGCCACTAACAGATGCTCACAGCTGCTGCAAATACACATCAATGGCGCGTTCCTCAAGGTACCTCGAACTGAATTATCAAATGAAATTATATTTTTGTGTAAGTATGGGTTGTTTCCTCTGCCTCGTATATCTTGCGCCGCAGACTGAATAGTTTTTTTACAGCTATCAAGGACATCAGTAATCCTGAAGGTATGTCGTCTGTCCACAAACGACTTGAATCGACTTAGTCGTTTCAGTGATCTCTCAAATTCTTCTCACAGTATCACATTTCTCAGCTGACCTTCACTCACTTCCTCTTTTCCGTTACTGTAATATCCCGTTCAAGTTAATTTTGTCTGAACTTGCTTTCACCTTTCAGCCTTCAGTTCTTCCCTTAGAAGGGCTTGCCATGTGAACTATTTATTTATACAGTTGCTTCTCTTTTCTGCAAAGAAGCAACGATCTCTTCAATTGTCCCATCGCCGGCGTCTTTTTCGTTAGTCCTTCAGGCTTCTGCAGCCTTTCCTAGCCACTCCCACTTAACCATTTTACACTTCCTGGGAATCTCATTGCTTAGACGTTGTTTGCGTTCTTCGTCAGATTCAGTCGCTAAACCCCCACACACCGATTCTTTAAAGAACTTCCACGTAAGAATCAGCTACAAAAGAGTCAGTGTGTTAAAAATTGGACATTAAGTATGTTAAAAGTTTAAGGTAGAAGAGGCAAAATCCTTATTTTGTTTGCTTTATTGGTTTCGCGATATTCAACCATAGACTAATGAATATGGTCCATTCTTAAGTTTAACCACATGAGCAAGAAGACGATAAACTATTTCCCTTTCATTATCTTATACAGTTGTAAGGGAGAAAAGTACAAAAGGTTTGTTGAAAATCGTTGAAAATCGCTAGGTGGTGTCATTATGAAACACTAGATGAGTAGAACCGGGCAAATAAGCACTCCGGCTTATGAAAAACTAGATTTGTACGCATCTCAGTATTTCTATCGTCATGTTTGCTGAACTACGTGTTAAATGATGCAGTTTTGCAGGTACATTCAGTGGTATATGTGGATGCAGTCTGCGAAATGTTTCAAGAGTATAGTTACTTGTGAATAAGTAGTAAGTTAAAACGTCATTCCTGGTACTCGAGTTTTACTGCATCAACAGCGAACATGCAGTGAGCAACAAATTTGTTTCGTTTCATTATTTAATGAGGGGCTGTCGTCGTTGACAAGTTTATAAAATACACTAGTGGCCATTAAAATTGCTACACCAGGAAGAAATGCAGATGATAAACGAGTATTCATTGGACAAATATATTATACTAGAACTCACACGTGATTACATTTGAGAAATCAGTATCCAGAACAACCACCTCTGACCATAATAACGACACGCCTGGGCATTGAGTCAAACAGAGCTTGGATGGCGTGTACAGGTACAGCTGCCCATGCAGCTTCAACACGATACCACAGTTCATCAAGAATAGTGACTGGCGTATTGGGAAGAGCCAGTTGCTCGGCCACTATTGACCAGACGTTTTCAATTGGTGAGTGATCTGGAAAATGTGCTGGCCAGGACAGTAGTTGAACATTTTCTGTATCCAGAAAGGCCCGTACAGAACGTGTAACACGCGTTCGGGCATTATCCTGCTGAAATGTAGGGTTTCGGAAGGATCGAATTAAGGGTAGAGCCACGGGTCGTAACACATTTGAAATGTAACGTCATTGTTCCAAGCGCCGTCAATGCGAACAAGACGTGACTGAGATGTGTAACCAATAGCACCCGATACCATCACGCCGGGTGATACGCCAGTATGGCGATGACGAATACACGCTTCCATTGTGCGTTCACCGTGATGTCGCCAAACACGGATGCGACCATCATGATGCTGTAAACAGAAGCTGGATTGATCCAAAAAAAATGACGTTTTGCCATTCGTGCACCCAGGTTCGTCGCTGAGTACACCATCGCAGGCGCTCCTGTCTGTGGCGCAGCGTCAAGGGTAACCGCAGCCATGGCCTCCGAGCTGACAGTCAATGCTGCTGCAAACGTCGTCGAACTGTTTGTGCAGAGCCGGCCGGTATGGCCGAGTGGTTCTAGGCGCTACAGTCTGGAACCGCGCGACCGCTACGGTCGCAGGTTCGAATCTTGCCTCGGGCATGGATGTGTGTGATGTCCTTAGGTTAGCTAGGTTTAAGTAGTTCTAAGTTCTAGGGGACTGATGACCTCAGAAGTTAAGTCTCATAGTGCTCAGAGCCATTTGAACCATTTTGTTCGTGCAGATGCTTGTTGTCCTGCAAACGTCCTCATCTGTTGCCTGAGGGATCGAGACGTGGCTGCACGATGCGTTACAGCCATGCGGATAAAATGCCTGTCATCTCGACTGCTAGTGATACGAGGCCGTTGGGATCCAGCACGGCGTTCCATATTACCCTCATGAACCCACCGATTCCATATTCTGCTAACAGTCATTGGATCTCGACCTACGCGAACACCAATGTCGCGATACGATAAACCGCAATCGCGATAGGCTACAATCCGACCTTTATCAAAGTCGGAAACGTGATGGTACGCATTTCTCCTCTTTACACGAGGCATCACAACAGCGTTTCACCAGGCAACGCCGGTCAACTGCTGTTTGTGTATGAGAAATCGGTTGGAAACTTTCCTCATGTCAGCACGTTGTAGGTGTCGCCACCGGCGCCAGCCTTGTAATCATTTTGCATATCACAGCATCTTCTTCCTGTCGGTTAAGTTTCGCGTACGTCGCACGTCATCTTCGTGGTGTAGCAATATTAATGGCTAGTAGTGTATTGGATATTATGTGTAAAGTTTCTCACCAGTCTCTAAATGCTCTCGTTTGCAACGAATATAGTCTGGGTAATTTGCACGGCCTGGATTACTCTGTTAGAGCAGAGCATGCCATCATTTAAATTTTTAAATTCGCCCCATAATTGTACGTAATACTGACAATCATATTTTTCGTTGCCCCTAGAAGGCCTTAGATAGGGAACATGGAACTGGTTAAATCACCGTTTTAGCCGTTTAATGATCTACATCTACGTCTATACCGCACAAGCAACTTTACGGTGTGTGGCGGAGGGTACTTCGTGTTCCACTACCACTTTCCCTCTTTCCTCTTACAGTCGCGGGTAGCTAGCTTGAAGAACGATTTTCGATGAGAGTCCGTGTGGGCTGAAAGCTATCTGATTTTATCTTTGTGGTCTTTTCCCCTACATAGGAGGGAGCATTGTCTTTGCTCATTCATCCAGGATCGTACGCCCTCGACACTTAAACATAAAGCATGACGTGATGCAAAACGCCTCTCTTCTAGCGCCTGCCACCGTAGCTCGCTGAGCCGGCCGAAGTGACCGAGCGGTTCTAGGCGCTACAGTCTGGAACCGCGAGACCGCTACGGTCGCAGGTTCGAATCCTGCCTCGGGCATGGATGTGTGTGATGTCCTTAGGTTAGTTAGGTTTAAGTAGTTCTAAGTTCTAGGGGACTGATGACCACAGCAGTTAAGTCCCATCGTGCTCAGAGCCATTTGAACAATTTTTTTTTATAACTCGCTGAGCGTCTCTGTGACGCCTCGGTGCTTACTAAATAAACCTGTAACGAAACTTAGTGCTCTTCTTTGCACCTTCTCCACTTCCTCTATCAGTCATGTCTGGTACGAATCACATAATGACGTACAATATTCGAGTATTTGTCGGACGAGTTTTTTGAGCAGCCCCGTCGCCGTCGGTTGACGGACTACATTTCCCGAGGATTCTTCCAGAGAATATGTCTGGCATCGGCCTTTACTGCGATAAGTTTTGTGAGGTCGCTCCACTTTAAATCGCTCCGCGCGCGTCGTCCTGGATAATTTGTGGAATCACGCAGTACGTCACATTTGCTGATGTTCAGTGTTAATTGGCGCTCCGTGAACAAAGCGTCCAACTTCAGGTCCTCCTGCATTTAGCTACAGTTTTTTAGCGTTGCGACGTATCTCTATGCAACAGCACCCTGTGAAAAGTTTCCTGGAACTTCCGCGAGGATATACTGGTGAAGCCAAGTGTAAGTAAGGAAATGAATTCAGTCGCATGTCAACATTACCTTCGGTGAAGTGGAACCAAAACACCGGGGATGAAAGTGCGAAGTTAAGGATTTGAATAGCGGATGTAAAGCAAAGCACTAGAGATGAAAGTGCGAAGTTAACGAGACGTGAGAATTTGAACAGCGGATGTGAGCAAGAGTTTCGTGTGGTACGCTTGTGTGTTCTGTTTATGTCGAATAACTATGATACTGTAATATATGAATACTGTAATATATGGATAGCAAAACTAAATCTTTTTATTTTGTAGCCGAACTCGGTGTTTTTTTCTTATCAAACTTGGTGTTATTTTTTGTCAAATTCGGTGTTACTCTTTGTCAAACTGGGTGTCATTTTGTTTTATTACACTTAGAGTCATTTTTTGCCTGATTGGGTGTAATTCTTTACCAAACTCGATTTCATTTTTTGCCAAGCTCGGTGTCATTTTTGGGAAGCTCGGTGTCATTCTTGCCAAGCTCGCAGTCATTTTACCGCAAATTCGGCGTTATTATTTGGCAAATTTTTTCCAAAACTCTGTGTTATTTTGTGACAAATTCGCTGTTACTTGTTAGCAATTTTGGTGCTTTTTTTGGCACGGGCAATGGATTGTCATTTTACAGTTATACACGAATATAAGCGTTAAGGGAAAAAGAAGTCAAAACGCAGTTTCAGCATTCAATAGCGATTAGTCATCAATAGTGGTAAACTGTGGCCCCTGAGATTTAAAATCCTTTTTGCACGGGAAAGTCACAAGTTTCATGACATTTCTTAAAAATCATCGATTTCGCTAAAACCCGTCATCGTTTTCGGGAAATTTTCCTGTCCATAAAGCATAAGGCTGAGGTTCGTGTATAATCTTGAAATGAAATTTCATTTCCCATGTACCTAATTATGATGTCACTTTAAAAGCACCACCACAGTTGGCAGAGAGTAGAACGTAAATTGGCTGAAAATAAGAACGAAATTGGTGCAAAATAACAACCAATTTGGCAAAAAAGTAATATCGAAACTCGCAAAAAAGTAACACCGAATCTGCCATAACGAAACTGCTTAGAAGTAACACCGAAATTGCACAAAAGACATGCCGACTTTGGCAAGAATTTTTCCAACGCCATCCCCTTTCTCAGCCACCCACGCACACAGTTTTGGTGTCCCCGTGCCTTGTAACCCAGCGCGCCTGCTCCGCTGACACAGACCCGTTTTATGGGCACTCAACCTGGAGGGCGGGCCGAAGCGGGCGTCGCTTTCGTAACAAACTGGACGGCCGACGAAATGGCTGCAATAGCGCAGTCTAGGCCAGCACGAGGAGAAAAATAACTAACTTAACTTCCAAGATTCTGCTCCAGGCGGGTGTAAAATGAACGTGCGCAACCGAAAATCCTTAACGCGAAAATGAAGATTTGGTCCTGTCTGACTACCCCGTGAAGCAGAACTTGGGATTTCCTAAGGGTGATATCATCTCCTTCTTCTTGCTCTTTAACATATAAATTACAACATAAACATAAATTGTAAGTAGGCTGTTTAGGTTTTTTATATTGGTAACGCCACGCTCTCTATGAAAATCACTGGCTGTGCTGTGGCATTGTTGTAATACTCGCCAGTGTAGTGTTGGGCAGCGGCAGCTGGATGTTAACAGCGCGTAGCGTTGCGCAGTTGGAGGTGAGCCGACAGCAGTGGTGGATGTGGGGAGACAGATGGCGGAGTTTTGAAATTTGTAAGACGGGATGCCATGAACTGCTATATACATTATGACTTCTGAACACTATTGAGGTAAATACATTGTTTGTTCTCTATCAAAATCTTTCATTTGCTAACTATGGCTAACAGTAGTTAGTGCCTTCGGTAGTTAGAATCTTTTATTTAGCTGGCAGTAGTGGCGCTCGCTGTATAGCAGTAGTTCGAGTAACGAAGATTTTTGTGAGGTAAGTGATTTGTGAAAGGTATAGGGCCATTCTTTTGTAGGGATTATTGAAAGTAAGATTGCGTTGCGCTAAAAAATATTGTGTGTGAGCTTAAGGACAGTCTTGTACAAATTTTCTAAGGGGGCGTTTCAAAATGAATGATTAAGGGAACTAGTAACTACAAAATGACAAATGCTGTTTCTGCTTATACATTTATTGTAGATTAAAACCCCTTTCTATACACTCCTTGAAATTGAAATAAGAACACCGTGAATTCATTGTCCCAGGAAGGGGAAACTTTATTGACACATTCCTGGGGTCACATACATCACATGATCACACTGACAGAACCACACGCACATAGACACAGGCAACAGAGCATGCACAATGTCGGCACTAGTACAGTGTATATCCACCTTTTGCAGCAATGCAGGCTGCTATTCTCCCATGGAGACGATCGTAGAGATGCTGGATGTAGTCCTGTGGAACGGCTTGCCATGCCATTTCCACCTGGCGCCTCAGTTGGACCAGCGTTCGTGCTGGACGTGCAGACCGCGTGAGACGACGCTTCATCCAGTCCCAAACATGCTCAATGGGGGACAGATCCGGAGATCTTGCTGGCCAGGGTAGTTGACTTCCACCTTCTAGAGCACGTTGGGTGGCACGGGATACATGCGGACGTGCATTCTCCTGTTGGAACAGCAAGTTCCCTTGCCGGTCTAGGAATGGTAGAACGATGGGTTCGATGACGGTTTGGATGTACCGTGCACTATTCAGTGTCCCCTCGACGATCACCAGAGGTGTACGGCCAGTGTAGGAGATCGCTCCCCACACCATGATGCCGGGTATTGGCCCTGTGTGCCTCGGTCGTATGCAGTCCTGATTGTGGCGCTCACCTGCACGGCGCCAAACACGCATACGACCATCATTGGCACCAAGGCAGAAGCGACTCTCATCGCTGAAGACGACACGTCTCCATTTGTCCCTCCATTCACGCCTGTCGCGACACCACTGGAGGCGAGCTGACGGTGTTGGGGCGTGAGCGGAAGACGGCCTAACGGTGGGCGGGACCGTAGCCCAGCTTCATGGAGACGGTTGCGAATGGTCCTCGCCGATACCCCAGGAGCAACAGTGTCCCTAATTTGCTGGGAAGTGGCGGTGCGGTCCCCTACGGCACTGCGTAGGATCCTACGGTCTTGGCGTGCATCCGTGCGTTGCTGCGGTCCGGTCCCAGGTCGACGGGTACGTGCACTTTCCGCCGACCACTGGCGACAACATCGATGTACTGTGGAGACCTCACGTCCCACGTGTTGAGCAATTCGGCGGTACGTCCACCCGGCCTCCCGCATGCCCACTATACGCCCTCGCTCAAAGTCCGTCAACTGCACATACAGTTCACGTCCACGCTGTCGCGGCATGCTACCAGTGTTAAAGACTGCGATGGAGCTCCGTATGGCACGGCAAACTGGCTGACACTGACGGCGGCGGTGCACAAATGCTGCGCAGCTAGCGCCATTCGACGGCCAACACCACGGTTCCTGGTGTGTCCGCTGTGCCGTGCGTGTGATCATTGCTTGTACAGCCCTCTCGCAGTGTCCGGAGCAAGTATGGTGGGTCTGACACACCGGTGTCAATGTGTTCTTTTTTCCATTTCCATGAGTGTATTACAAATGTTTATACAGGGTGTTGATAATGTCCCTTTCAAATTCAAAATTTTATTACAACGTCAGTTGTAATATTTTAGCAACGTTTCTCTTATTGTAATAAGTGATTATAAAAGTTTTTTTGATAGTGTTTAATAGACCTATATATTGGCGCCGTTAGTTTCACGAAGCACATCAAGACGGTACTCGATTTCTTGCCACGTTAGTTGTAGCATAGCGTCATCAGTGGTGGCAATGGCATTACGAACCCTTTGCTTCAAGTCAGCAATGTCCCATATCTGTGTTGTATACACAATATCTTTTAAATAACCCCATAAAAAACTCCAAGGGATTGACATCTGGCGAACGCGGTGGTCAAGGAGTTGGCCCATCAGTCCCAATCCATCTGCTTGGAAATGTTTCATTGAGGAACCGACGAACATGCAGTCCCTAATGTGATGGTGCACCATCTTGCTGCATAATGATAGTTGGTTGTAAGTCAATTAATTGTGGTGCTACATATTATGTCAGAAGGTCGAGATAAACATCTGCAATAATTGTTGACTCATTGAAGAAAAATGGACCAGTTATTCGGTTGCACACGATTCCACATCGCACATTTACTTTTGTACTATTCCATTGAAGCTCCCTAGTCACATGGGGATATTCAGATCCCCAGATTCTCACATTGTTTCTGTTTAATGTCCCAGAAACATGGAAAGTAGCCTCGTCTCTGAAAGAAACTCGCTCGAGGAATGCTTCATCCTTCTAAAGGCGTTCCAGCATGCTGTCCATTTTGATTTGTCATTTGGCTCAAGTGTCTGTAACAGTTGCACTTCGTAAGCGTACAACCGTAAGTTCTTGTGGAGATCGTTTTGCACAGTCGAACGTGGTAGTTGCAATTGTCTGGCAGCAGTGCGGATGGACTTAGTAGGTGAACGAGTGAAGTTTAAAACGCGATCGCTGGTTTCCTCGGGTGTTCTTGGTCGCCCCCCCCCCCCCCCCCCTTCATCCAACACTGTCCCTGTGCCATTCACGGATTGAAGGGCGCGGTGGTGGATCTGTTCCATACTTCGTTCCGAAGTTTCGTTGAGTCTGAACATCCGATTTTGTCTCAAAAGCCAGGACACATTTTGTGCCTTCTCTTGAGTTGCCATCTTACAGAGGTTCAATTCCTTTCATCAACAGCGTATCTGAAACAAAATTTTAGTATATATAAAAACTTTAGTAAACAGTGAGTAAAATAAAAGAAATTTTGTTAAAACGTTTCAACAACTGCCGTTGTAATAAAATATTGCATGGACATTGTATACATCAATGTGCAATGGACATAAAGACATCCAAATGAATTCCCTAGCTAATATGATTGATCAATTGCCCAAATCTGCCCCTTTTTATGGCTACGCTATCTAATATAAATAAAGCGAGATGACTGACATCATCTACGTACCAAAGACTAGAAGACAATACTTTCGAAGGTGGTTTACAGTGGTGTGCAACCTCAGTGGAAATAAAATTTACGTGATCACAGCTGTTTAGCTTTATAGCCCTAATAAGCCGAAGCAGTTAGCAATACCAAAATATGTACTGCGTCCGGTGCGTCGGAGTGATGGTTCTCGCACGGGTCTGCGACGATGGTAGAACTCCAGCCACAAAAAAAACCTCATTCAAACGCTAGGACGGCAGAAAGCGGTCCTCTGACTAGTATAATCTAATACTGTCTCCTCCTCTCTGTGTTCTACAGACAAGAAACGCGAACTCCCAGCCACAAGGACGGAATTCATATAACGTCTCAACGTGAGTATAAGCAGAAGAACTACTCTCAATCACTGAATGCTGCGTACTCAACGACGACTCCCTACACGGAGTGGCAGAGCGGTTCTACGCGCTTCTGTCTGGAACCGCGCGACCGCTACCGTCGCAGGTTCGAATCCTGCCTCGGGCATGGATGTGGGTGGTATCCTTAGGTTAGTTAGGTTTCAGTAGTTCTAAGTTCTAGGGTACTGATGATCTCAGATGTTAAGTCCCTTAGTGCTCAGAGCCATTTGAACCATTTGATAAGTTTGCAATAGTCCTTCGGCGTGTGGCAGAGGGTACTACTGTCACTTCTCCCCCTTTCCTGTTGCAGTCGCGAACAGTTCGCGGGAACAGCGATAGCTGGTAAGTCTCGGTGTGAGCCCGAATGTCTCTGATTTCACCTTCACAGTCTTTTCGCGAGACAGACGTAGGAGGCAGCAACATATTGGTTGACTCATTCAGCAACGTGATACAGGACGCCTTTCTTGCAGCGCCTGCCACTCGATTTGGCAGAGAGTCGGCGTGATACTTTCGCGCTTACTAAGTGGACCTGTAACACGATGAGCTGCTCGTCTTTGCTTGTTCTCTATTTCTTCTTTCGGTCCTATGTCGTGCGGATTCCAGAATGACGACCCGTCTTCAAATATTGATCGAACGAGTGCTTTGTAAGCTATCTCTTTCGTGTTTGGAGTACATTTCCTGGGCATTCTTCCACTGAAACTCTGGCATCTTGCTTAGCTGCGATTGTTTTTACCTCGTTGTTCAACTTCAAATCCCTCCGTAACCGTACCCCTAGATATTTTACGGAAACAGTCGCTTTCTGTGTTCTTTCTGCAATCGTGTAATGATAAAATAATGGCTCTTTCTGCTTTACATTTGTTTAAATTGTGAGGGCGAACCGCCAATCCCTGCAAACCTTTCCTGCATTTCCCCACAATCCTCCAGCGTCTGTATGCAACAGCATCAGTCGAGAAAAATGGTTCAAATCGCTGTGATCACTATGGGACTTAACATCTGAGGTCATCAGTCCTCTAGAACTCAGAACTACTTAAACCTAACTAACCTAAGGACATTACGTGCCCGAGGCTGGATTCCAACCTGCGATCGTAGCGGTCGCGCGGTGCCAGACTGAGCAGAGAGAAGCCTCTCGGAGCTTCCACAAAGACATTTATATGTAATTGCTAAAATTAAATCTTACCAGGAGTGCGACCCAAGTTAATTTTATGCGTATATCTTTATATCCGTGTTCTGCTGCTATAAACTATTCATTGGAGTCCCATTTTTGGACTAGAATCGGAAAGTTAAGTGTAAATGAACCACTTTACAGAAAATAAAGAAAAATTATGGACTATAATGGAGTTCCATTTATCCGTTGTTTTCTGTTCTAACAAATGGAAGCTTTATAGAATTTTTATTCGGTCGACTTGCGATGTGTAAAACGTCAAGCGTAATTGTGTTCCCAGTCCAGCAACGGCCCACCTTACCAGTTTGCCCAACCGCTTAGATAAGGTAGCGCCAGCCTGCCTCTTTCAAGGTCGCCACATCCACGTTTCCTTTTGAGCTGCCAGTAAATTACCGAGGGTTCACTAGTGTACCTTCCTCATTAACTTTCCATCTTATGCTCTGATCAGTAACGCGTTGATTCCTCAGTTATTGAGTACCAATTCATAATATTTTTACTTTTTAATGACTAATGTTCGTGTCGTTATTTGTCAATTTTTATTTCTTTTCTCTTGTGCGTTATTCCAGTCACTCTCTTATAGACGAGAAATATCAGATTCTTAACTGATTCCTCTTGATAACAAAACCTGATATGCTTTTCGTTTATAAATCACTGATTAATAACTTTCACATGTAAACTGTCACATGTATTCTGTCGTGGCTCTTTCAGAAATGTAATTATCATCATAAGCAGAAATGTAATGGTGGTTTATGCTGGATCGAGACTCGAACCTGGGACTTCACCTATGGCGAACATTACTCATACAGACTTTTTGTAACTTTTATTGGCCTCCTTCCTCCCCTTCAGCCCGTCCTTCCCTTCAGTATTTCCTTGTCCTCACCCGTATTTATATTCTCGACGTGGCTGCAGACGCCATTAAAGAAAATATTACTTTCTTCGATTCTTACCGATTATCAGCTAGAGAAGTTTCAATAAACCTAATTGTTTCTTTATAAAAACGTAATTGCCTCTTGATGAAATAAAGAATTGCTTCTTGACTTAAATAACTGCCATAATTGAAATAAAGGCAGTGTAGTGGCTGACAGTGAGCTTAGCATCCGCTGGTCATCAGGGCGGGTAATCTCGCTGACTCGAGTAGAATCTAGGCGCTCAGTCCGGAACCGCGCGACTGCTACGGTCGCAGGTTCGAATCCTGCCTCGGGCATGGATGTGTGTGATGTCCTTAGGTTAGTTAGGTTTAAGTAGTTCTAAGTTCTAGAGGACTGATGACCTCAGCAGTTAAGTCCCATAGTGCTCAGAGCCATTTGAACCATTTTGAACTCGAGTAGAATCATCTTCAGTGATGAGTCTCGTTTCTTGGAAATGGTTCAAATGGCTCTGAGCACTAGGGGACTTAACATCAGAGGTCATCAGTACCCTAGAACTTAGAACTACTTAAACCTAACTAACTTAAGGACATCACACACATCCATGCCCCAGGCGGGATTCGAACCTGCGACCGTAGCGGTCACGAGGTTCCAGACTGAAGTGCCTAGAACCTCACGGCCACACCGGCCGGCAAACAAAGGTGAATTCAGGGTCAATACTGAAAGTAATAGCCCTACTGAATCACAATAAATCTGTTTATTATAACGTTTAGATCAATACTGAGTAACACAACGAACAATTTATAAATTATCCTCCTAACTGGCATTGGCAGTGAACTGTGAAAAAAATCGGTACAAGGCGCGATCTCTTATAAAACGGCTGTCCAACTAACATCGATACAGACGTAAAGTACGAAGAACCGCTGCACCCCAAAGTATCGTGAAACCTCTGTGGAAACCGCAGTCGCACGTGATCCAACTATTTAACGTTACTCCTGACACAGACCGAAGCGGGAGCGATCTCACCGTAATATTCCTGTTGTAGCGGCGGTCCCCGACGGCGCCGGCGCCGCCGTGCTGTCAGCGAGTGGCGTCTCGGAAGGTGCAGTCCTCTAGTATTTGGACAACAGACTGCTGGCCGTACACCTTTCTAACTGCGACAATATTTCCGTCAGCAATGAGCTGGTGCGGCTGACGTCCTCTCAGGGCGAAAGACCGAAATGTTAGACGACTTGGCTGACGTCCTCTCAGTACGAGAGCCCAGAACGGAAGACATCTACTGAGAGTCCAGCAAGATCGCTCTTAACCCCTTTTCTCCCACCTCAACTTTTACCGAGCGACTCACATCACTAGAAGATATCAAAATACCCAGTTTGCCAGTGCCGACCAATATACGGCCTGGGAATAGATGTCTTTTCCACAATTCTTCCCTTTCTACAAAATTTCACAAGTAAACTCCGCCCACGCCGACTGGGAAGAACCACAGCTGCGTGCAATAACACGTTTACTGGAGTTTTTCTCCTAAGAGACCACTCGAGATTTTCCCGGCGAAGCGAACACAGACTCCTGCATTCAAAGTTTTGTTATTCGGAACTCCTGGCCTGCCCCACTTGAGTTACTCGAAGGCGTGAAATTAGTGGGACATGCGAGAGCACGCACAGCGCAGCCCGTCCAGCTGTCCACTGCTCTGTTTTGGTAAACACCTGCAGCCGCGCGTTCCTCAGAGGCTGGCGGCCGCTGTGGCCTCTCTAAACGGATTACAGTACTTCCCCACTTCACCATTCGTGCCGGCGGCTAGCCGGGGAGGTAGCCGAGCTCTGTCTCACATACTGCATCTCCGCAAAATCTTATAATTACAAATTCTCGCTGTATTACCTAGCCAGCGTGCCGATGCGTTTCCACATAATTTCCTACGCCGTAATTTACAGTATTACTCTAACAAACACCAACTACTTATCTACAAAGCGATGGTGCCGCTGTCAGTCGTTTTTATTGACCTAAAGTGCTCGCAAAGTGATTACAGTCACGTTAAATGGACTCATCTAAGGTACATCCATTTTTTCTGACATTGTAATCATTTTTTTCTCTGTATATGTACGTAACATCTACCAATTTCCGTCCCAGTCAGATAATTCCTTCGTGGTACGTCGTTTTCTCATTCACGGGAGTACTTCCCTTAACGTGTGTAAATTTCTTAGTCACTCCTGTCTCTTCAATTACACGACCGTAATTCGCGAATCTTTCACGAATAGCACAATGCGCACTCGAATAATATGATGCAAAGAATGTTTAAGTTTTCCATGAACAAAACTCGTAGAACCACTGTAAAACTATTTGTTATACCTTAGAAAAACACTTGACATACGAGCTCGAATTTTTTCTCATTTTATTACGATGGTCGTTTCTCCCGATGCATGTGCGAGCCAACACAATATTTTGTCATTCGGAGGTTATAGATGGTGTTTGAAATTTCATGACTACATCTCGCCACAGTGAAAAACGCTTTTATTATATCATTGCCAACCCAGTTTACGTATCATACTTTCGACACTCTCTCCCCCTTGCTTTGTGGTAGTAGACTACTAAACTAACTGCACTTTTTCTACTTTTTCGAAATCACCCATCAATCCTCTTTCGTAAGGACGTCATACAGCGCAGCAATACTCCACAGGAGAACGAACAGAAACAGTGCAGTCAGTCTCCTTACTAGAATCGTTGCATTTTCCAAGTGTTCTCTCAATTACACGCTGTCTTTGATTTTCCTTCCTCATAACATTTTCTGTAAGACGGTTTCAGTGTAAGTTATTCGTAATTGTAATCCCTACCTATCTGAATCGACAACCTTCAATTCTGTATTATTTATCGCGTAGCTGAAAGTCAACTGAATTGTTTTACTAATCATGTCAAATATGAGGACGTCACGTTTCATATTGCTCACGGGCAATGCGAATCCTTTATAATTCGCTTTGATGCGATAACTTAACGACAGCACCATCTGCCAACAGGGCAGAGCTGCTCAGTCTTCTACATAGATTGGGGAAAGCTGGGGATCTAAAACACTTTTTGACAACTCCATATATAGTTTCGGTTTCATTATATGACTTTTCGTCAATTCCTGATAGTAAATCTAGTCACACTACTGAGACGATGCTGTATAGTCACAAAATTTTATTAGATGCCAGTTACGAGAAACTGTGTGAAAAGCTTTCTGGAAATGCCGAAATATGGGGCCAAGTTCAAACACTTTGTTGATAGCACTCATTCATTCCTACGAATAAACAGCCAATTACCTATCACATGAATACTGTTTTCTGAATCCTTGCTGATTATGTGGCAATAGACGTCCGTTGTGGTTGAGTGGTTCTAGGCGCTTCAGTCCGGAACCGCGCTGCTGCTACGGTCGCAGGTTCGAATCTGGCCTAGGGCATGGATGTATATGCTGTCATTAGGTTAGTTAGGTTTAAGTAGTTCTCAGTCTAGCGGACTGATGACCTCAGATGTTAAGTCCCATAGTCCTCAGAGCCATTTTATCCATTTTTTGTGTGGAAATACATCGTTTTCTTCCAGATATTTCATAGTGTTGGAACGCAGTAATGTTTTAAAATCTTGCTAGAAATCGACTTCAAAGATGTGGGTCTATAATTCAGCAGATTGCTTCTACTGCATTTCTTATGTATTGTAGTATCCTAAAGGCAAAAGCTCTCCTGGAAGAATGGATATTACTGATCACTGGGTAACCCACGGCTCAGGATGAATATTCTACTTTGGCAACGTATGTTGCTGTTATCAAACATCGTAAACTGTGTGCCTGACCGAGACTCGAACCCGGAACGTTGCAATGAGAGCACGTGGTAGTCATGGCTGGTCAGCAGGTGTACATCAAACATAGTAAGTGCCCGTTAGGTATAAGTATTTACCAATCTTGCATTACCTAAATAATCCTTTCACTAGCACTGGGACGTACAGAAGTTGGACAAAAATGTAGAAACACCGCGAGAAATGCACGGTTGAACACGAACGCAGATGCTGGACTACCTGCAGGACCACGAACGCCACCTATGCGATGTCAGTCGTTGTCAACACAGTTTACTGTTTGGTCGTGAGTGTAATATATCAGACCTAAGTAAATTCGAACGCTGCCAAATTTTCGATGCTCATATTGTGGCTGCTTTCGTAAGCAAAGTAGCCGATGCGTTTGATATTTCTAGGGGCACCGTATCGAAGATTAACGCCGCATTCAAGGAAACCGGAGAATGCGATGGAGAATTGCGATTCCCTAAGTTACAACGTGGACAAAAGAGGGTGCCGAGTGATCGTGACAGACGAGCATTGAAGACATTTCTAAAGAAGAAATTAGATAACAACAGCCGCAAAAGTCGCATTCGGGAAACCCTTGAGAACCAAAACAGCAGGAGCGGAGCTCCATACATTGGGAATGGCCGGGCGGGCTCGACTTCCAACAGCACAACGGGGTCGAAGCCATAAAACCTGCACAGTGAAGGAACGGAAGGAAGTCGTTTGATCGAATGAGTCTTGCTACAGTTCCCAGTTTCTGACCGAGTTTACGTCCCAAGAGTGAAACATGGCGGGGGCTCGATATGATTTGGGCAGTCGTGTGCCGTAGCATTTAATGAGCCCCATGGTTACTTTGCAAGCTCACTCTACTGCCATTCACTATGTGACTATTTTGGCTGATCGGGTCCATTCTGTGGTACAATGTTTATCCCAATAGTGATGCTACGTGGGTCGTTCAATAAGTAAGGCCCCACAATTTTTTTAGAAAGCCATTAATATACATAGCCAAACGTCCCTGTTGGTGATTCACATTTGATGTTTGTTCTGTGCGCCGAACCGTAGTACAGCGTGAAAATGACGTCTACACACGACTCCCGTTAAAAGCAGCGTGCTGTTACTGAATTCTTGTGAGCATAAAAAGAACCCGCGGTGAACATCCGTGTGTGCAGTGTATGGCGATGCTGCAGTTGATGGGAGTACAGCTGGGCGACGGGTAGGGAAAGCTGCAGCATGCAGAAACACAGCTCCTGACCAGCGACGCTCGGGACGTCCCGTCACAGCCACCGCTCCAGGCGTTGCCTCACCACACTACACTCCAGACCTGGCACCCTCGGGCTTCCATCTCTTTGGGCCGCTTAAAGATTCTCTACGGGGAACGCACTTGGAAGATGACGAGAGTGTCAGCCAAGCCCTGAAAACATGGCTACCCTACAGGACGAGAGCTTCTACCAGCAGGGAATATACAGGGTGTTACGAAAAGGTACGTCCAAACATTCAGAAATATTCCTCACACACAAAGAAACAAAATATGTTATGTGGACATGTGTCCGGAAACGCTTACTTTCCATGTTAGAGCTCATTTTATTACTTCTCTTCAAATCACATTAATCATGGAATGGAAACACACAGCAACAGAACGTACGAGCGTGACTTCAAACACTTTGTTACAGGAAATGTTCAAAATGTCCTCCGTTAGTGGTGATACATGCATCCACCCTCCGTCGCATGGAATCCCTGATGCGCTGGTGCAGCCCTGGAGAATGGCGTAATGTATCACAGCCGTCCACAATACGAGCACGAAGAGTCGCTACATTTGGTACCGGGGTTGCGTAGACAAGAGCTTTCAAATGCCCCCATAAATGAAAGTCAAGAAGGTTGAGGTCAGGAGAGCGTGGAGGCCATGCAATTGGTCCGCCTCTACCAATCCATCGGTCACCGAATCTGTTGTTGAGACGCGTACGAACACTTCGACTGAAATGTGCAGGAGCTCCATTGTGCATGAACCACATGTTGTGTCGTACTTGTAAAGGCACATGTTCTAGCAGCACAGGTAGAGTATCCCGTATGAAATCATGATAACGTGCTCCATTGAACGTAGCTGGAAGAACATGTGGCCCAATCGAGACATCACCAACAATGCGTGCCCAAACGTTCACAGAAAATCTGTGTTGATGTCGTGATGTCGTGATTGTACAATTGCGTGCGGATTCTTGTCAGTCCACACATGTTGATTGTGGAAATTCACAATTTGATCACGTTGGAAGGAAGCCTCATCCATAAAGACAACATTTGCACTGAAATGAGGATTGACACATTGTTGGATGAACCATTCGCAGAAGTGTACCCGTGGGGGGCAATCAGCTGCTGATAGTGCCTGCACACGCTGTACATGGTACGGAAACAACTGGTTCTCCAGTAGCACTCTCCATACAGTGACGTGGTCAACGTTACCTTGTACAGCAGCAACTTCTCTGACACTGACATTAGGGTTATCGTCAACTGCACGAAGAATTGCCTCGTCCATTGCAGGTGTCCTCGTCGTTCTAGGTCTTCCCCAGTCGCGAGTCATAGGCTGGAATGTTCTGTGCTCCCTAAGATGCCGATCAATTGCTTCGAACGTCTTCCTGTCGTGACACCTTCGTTCTGGAAATCTGTCTCGATACAAACGTACCGCGCCACGGCTATTGCCCCGTGCTAATTCATATATCAAATGGGCATCTGCCAACACCGCATTTGTAAACATTGCACTGACTGCAAACCACGTTCGTGATGAACACTAACTTGTTGATGCTACGTACTGATGTGCTTGATGCTAGTACTGTAGAGCAATGAGTCGCATGTCAATACAAGCACCGAAGTCAACATTACCTTCCTTGAATTGGGCCAACTGGCGGTGAATCGAGGAAGTATAGTACATAC
The DNA here is from genome assembly GCF_023897955.1 of Schistocerca gregaria. Classification (NCBI taxonomy): domain Eukaryota; kingdom Metazoa; phylum Arthropoda; class Insecta; order Orthoptera; family Acrididae; genus Schistocerca; species Schistocerca gregaria. The sequence continues at coordinate 32,788,122 of NC_064928.1, forward strand.
TGACGAAACTAAAATGAGCTCTAACATGGAAAGTAAGCGTTTCCGGACACATATACACATAACATCCTTTCTTTATTTGTGTGTGAGGAATGTTTCCTGAGTTTGGCCGTACCTTTTTGTAACACCCTGTATGCTCTTCCACAACGTTCGGGTACGGCCATAGAACGTGACGGAGACTACGTGGAAAAATAGGACATGGACAGGACATGCTGATGTATATTGTCAACAAATTCTGACTTTTAACAATAAATATGGTCTCAGAAAAAAATGTGCGGCATTACTTATTGAACGACCCTCGTGTGTTCTAAGACGAGAGTGCCTCTGTTCACACAGGTCGCGTCGTCCAGTGACTGATTTTGTGAGGTCGAGAGTGATCTGTGCCCGCCACCACAGTCAGCAGAGCTCAACGTTACTGAGCCCTCTTGGTGTGCTGCAGGGAGAAGAGTGCGTGATGGCGACCCATCTCCTGCGTCGCTACCTGAACGTGCCCCTATTTCACAGTGACAGTGGTACAAGATTTCACTGAGAACCACACAGACTCTGTTCTTTTCCATTCCGAGAGGAATGGAAGCTGTTTTGAATACCAAGGGGTTTCCTATACCGTGGTAGGCAAGGTAATGTGTTGTGTTTATAGAGTTTCCACCATTCCCTCCACCCCCTTGTGTGTCCCACGATCAGAAATCCAGAGGGAATCTGTTGCGCGTTTGCTATGTAGCAACGCCCCATTGGTAAAGGGAAGCCTGCTGATGGTTTGCAAAATTTCCACAATTACAGCTTGCACCAGAAGGTTCTTCTGTCTCCAAATTCCATCGTTAACACTTTCGTATTTTCACATCGCGATATTAGGGGGATCGAAGGGTTCCCGCTCGAGGGCGCTGCTGCAACTGATATGCAGCGAAGCGCCATTTAGAAGTGGGTGTAGAAGCACCGGCACACACTGTGGCATTTGCGTCTGTACGACGTGCTTGCGGTAAATTCGGAAACTTCAAGTATGGCGACGTCTTTACCAAATGTTCAGATAGGACCAACGTGTTGTTATTCTGTTCTCGGCTGTCGAATGACAAACACTGCTAGACATCCATCGGAGATTGAAGAATGTGTTTGGAGCAGCACGGCTGTCAAGAAACCACCGTGGTGGGCAAGGCTGCCGCTGCTTCGCGATGTCGTACGTCCCACGCAGCACCGCACGAGCCACGCCCACTCCAGGGGGAGAGACTGGAGCGGCCGCCCTGCTGGTCCTCGCCTCTCCACGCATTTATCACGCCTTCCGTCCCTTAAAAAGGGCGAAGATGTGCAGCAGGCAGTTACGCAGCAGAACACGGCGTCTTACTTTCAAGCTGGTGCACTGGTCGGATGACTGCCTCGGTGTTCACGGCGATTTTGTCTCATTGGCATGCCGATTGGGGGTTGTACGGCCCTCGAACGGATACGTTTTGGTTGCCCTTATAGTTCCCGCTCCAGATAGGCAGCTGAATGAACAGATTTGCAAAGCGGACTACTACGCGTTTTCCTGGACAATTCTTGTCAATCAATTGCAGGCGCCTGTTGCCGTTTGCCGCGTCACGTATGACGTCTACATTGACCAACCACAATTGAGTTAGAAACCTGGAGAAATGGTCAATCCACCGATGTGTGTCTGTTTTCTGTATATTTTGTAGATTTTGCTCACTTATTTTATGAAACCCCGGAGGTACCTATACATCTTTTTTTCGTATTTTACATCTGACAACAACATTAGTTGAAATAACCATACATTAATGTCTTTCACTGCGAAAAAATTAGTAGCGAAGGGGTTAGCATTGGCAACAACTAATTACGAATTAAATATATTTTACTTCAGTTTCTCTCTTAACTAATGCTTTTTCTCCAAGGTTGGTTTGTAATGTGATGTTGGAAACACCCTTCGTCATTTACTGACATCAGACCACCTACTCGTAGCACAGTCTCTACACACTGGTGTAAAAATGACAAACGTCCTCAGGCGAGTGGCACAGCCTCTTTACGAGTCGCCAGCCAAACACAGAACTGAGTAGAGTCTACAAGGATCTGTTCCCGCACAATGACAATACTTGTAAGTATGCATTTCCAGTGAAAATTTTTGTGAAGCAGTAGCTTTTTATTGCAATTACTTTAACTAGCACAGTAATTTTGACAAAAATATACTTTTTAAAAACCTTACAATTAGGTTCGCAAGAAGAATGGTATTGGTGATTCAAATCTTTTTCAGTTTTAGAAAGGAATATTCTAAAATGCGGAAGGCTTAACCAATATCTTTGGAGACAAAATACTTTTCGAAAATAACTCATGTCTCAAAAGTGGAGAAAAGGAATTGTCAACTGAAGTATGTTAAACAAAATGAAATTAAGTTTTGCCTGTGGTGTAATTTAATGCAGAAAACACGCTGAAGACAGCGTAATTTCAGCATATTTCTTTAAATAAAACATTTCCAACAATATTGTTTACACTGTTTGAAAGAAGAGACTGAAAACTAAATAACGTACTGAAAAATAAAGTCAATGTAATACATCTTTAATAAAATTTAGACAATTTCTGGAATCTACTTAGTACACATTACGTATAAAAGATATATAAAGTGCTAGCTGGGTCATTAGTTTCTGCTATGTTTAATCTACTTGTTTATAATACGAAATCGTTCAAATGGCTCTGAGCACTATGGGACTTAACATCTGAGGTCATCTGTCCCCTAGAACTTAGAACTACTTAAACCTAACTAACCTAAGGACATCACACACATCCATGCCCGAGGCAGGATTCGAACTTGCGACCGTTTATAACACAGAAAATCATGTGATGACGCAGTTTTATTAAACATGCGCGTTTTACTCGACTAGAACTGAAAATAAATCGTTTTAGTCCGTACAATAAAATGGGCCAAATGGCTCTGAGCAGTATGGGACTTAACATCTGAGGTCATCAGTCGCCTAGAACTTAGAACTACTTAAACCTAACTAACCTAAGGACATCACACACATCAATTTCCGGGGCAGGATTCGATCCTGCGACCGTTTATAATACAGAAAATCATGCGATGACGCAATTTTACTAAACATGCTCGTTTTACTCGACTAGAGCTGAAAATAAATCGGTTTAGTCCGTATAATAAAATGGGCCAAATGGCTCTGAGCACTATGGGACCTAAATTCTGAGGTCATCAGTCCCCTAGAAATTAGAACTACTTAAACCTAACCAACCTAAGGACATCACACACATCCATGCCCGAGGCAGGATTCGAACCTGCGACCGTAGGGGTCGCGCGGTTCCAGACTGTACTGTCTAGAATCGCTCGGCCACTCTGGCCGGCTCGGTACAATAATTACTTGCATGTGACCACATGTATCACGTAAGTGAGACATAAGATACTATCGATAGCTTAACTAAACACTGATATCGACTACTGCACTAATGTAATTAACTACTGCTGCAATGGAAGCTTACTGCCTTATCGCTGTTCACGCAATAAGACTTCAGCGTCTGGAGTGAGGTTTTGATTGGTTACTTCCTTACTACCAACTCTGTTCGCAACACCTTTTGCAGACACTTGCCATATATACCAATGAAACCAGCTGCAAAATTATATCATTGCACGATACATATTTTAGGAGTTACGTCGTTATGAACATTAAGATGCGTGAGGAACCAGCTTTTGTTAAAACGGAGGTGTTTTGTACTTATGAGCTCCATTCGTTAAAGAGTTAGGGGACTGGTGGGTGTTAGAGGGTGAGGTACGGGTTGTATTTCAAATTTGTAAAATCGAGTATATTGCTTTTCTCATAAATAGATTTTGTAAGAGATATGGGGTGTTTGGAGCTGATAAGATTTTCGTTAATTTTTAATCAGAGATGGATGTCCGCACCTGAAGCTGTCGATAGCGTTCTACGAGACTTTTACGACTTATATACACTCCTGGAAATGGAAAAAAGAACACATTGACACCGGTGTGTCAGACCCACCATACTTGCTCCGGACACTGCGAGAGGGCTGTACAAGCAATGATCACACGCACGGCACAGCGGACACACCAGGAACCGCGGTGTTGGCCGTCGAATGGCGCTAGCTGCGCAGAATTTGTGCACCGCCGCCGTCAGTGTCAGCCAGTTTGCCGTGGCATACGGGGCTCCATCGCAGTCTTTAACACTGGTAGCATGCCGCGACAGCGTGGACGTGAACCGTATGTGCAGTTGACGGACTTTGAGCGAGGGCATATAGTGGGCATGCGGGAGGCCGGGTTGACGTACCGCCGAATTGCTGAACACGTGGGGCCTGAGGTCTCCACACTACATCGATGTTGTCGCCTGTGGTCGGCGGATGGTACACGTGCCCGTCGACCTGGGACCGGACCGCAGCGACGCACGGATGCACGCCAAGACCGTAGGATCCTACGCAGTGCCGTAGGGGACCGCACCGCCACTTCCCAGCAAATTAGGGACACTGTTGCTCCTGGGGTATCGGCGAGGACCATTCGCAACCGTCTCCATGAAGCTGGGCTACGGTCCCGCACACCGTTAGGCCGTCTTCCGCTCACGCCCCAACATCGTGCAGCTCGCCTCCAGTGGTGTCGCGACAGGCGTGAATGGAGGGACGAATGGAGACGTGTCTTCAGCGATGAGAGTCGCTTCTGCCTTGGTGCCAATGATGGTCGTATGCGTGTTTGGCGCACACAATCAGGACTGCATACGACCGAGGCACAAAGGGCCAACACCCGGCATCATGGTGTGGGGAGCGATCTCCTACACTGGCCGTACACCTCTGGTGATCGTCGAGGGGACACTGAATAGTGCACGGTACATCCAAACCGTCATCGAACCCATCGTTCTACCATTCCTAGACCGGCAAGGGAACTTGCTGTTCCAACAGGACAATCCACGTCCGCATGTATCCCGTGCCACCCAACGTGCTCTAGAAGGTGTAAGTCAACTACCCTGTCCAGCAAGATCTCCGGATCTGTCCCCCATTGAGCATGTTTGGGACTGGATGAAGCGTCGTCTCACGCGGTCTGCACGTCCAGCACGAACGCTGGTCCAACTGAGGCCCCAGGTGGAAATGGCATGGCAAGCCGTTCCACAGGACTACATCCAGCATCTCTACGATCGTCTCCATGGGAGAATAGCAGCCTGCATTGCTGCGAAAGGTGGATATACACTGTACTAGTGCCGACATTGTGCATGCTCTGTTGCCTGTGTCTATGTGCCTGTGGTTCTGTCAGTGTGATCATGTGATTTATGTGACCCCAGGAATGTGTCAATAAAGTTTCCCCTTCCTGGGACAATGAATTCACGGTGTTCTTATTTCAATTTCCAGGAGTGTATATTTCTCGCGATATTACTCACGAGTGTAGTACCACCGTCCGTTTCATACCGTGTCTCTACGTGTCAGAGTTTAAGCTGTTCGCCACGAGAACTTTTTGACGTCATTGCTCCTTTGCACCACATTCACAAGCGACCACAACTTGTGAATGACGGAAGCATTGCTCGGAGAAACCCTTGTGGTTTGGCGCACCACACAGTGGCGGAGGTACGCGATCGGAGGTTTCCATTCGTAATCCCGAACTCGATTCGCGCAGTTGTGAACTGCGATCGCTGGGCCAGCCAGGGCAGTAGGTCCCTCCCCTGCAGAGCTGCCTCAGTAACCCCACTGTGTTCAGCCGGAGGCAGTAAACGCCTTCCGGTGTGGCGAAGCAGCGCTCAGCGACGCCCCTTGTGTGTGGGCGTGCCCGACCCGACAAGCCAACCCAATATCCGGGCCTTGCCTCCTCACTCCACCCCGCCTGACCTTCCTACCGTCTTATATATCCAGAACACACACACACACACACACACACACACACACACAATGCCTCGCCGTTACGCTTAGCTGTCTGCCCGCTCCCCACAGCTCTAGTCAAACATAAGGCTCGACTTGTCTTTATTTGTGCTAGAGCGGATCAAAAAAGGCCGACCTGGTTTTTTTTGTCATTGATAGTTTCCTATCTGTAGGATGCAAATCTGAAAAGAGCTGGTTTTTATTAAAATGTCCACAGCGGGCAGCACTCTCCCATCAGTAGGCTGTTAGTAGCTGCTCTACTTTGTAGATGCTCTTTGCCTTTCGCATACCAAATTACAGAAGTGAGGCGAGAGGAACAATTCGGTTCACTAAAATCGTGTGTTCGTTAAGTCCATACAGCCACTGGGACTTACGGAAAGCTGCGGCAAGCGTACGGCGAAGAGGCACTGCCTCGTGCAACAGTATTTAGGACGTCCGAAGACTTCAAAGAAGGCAGCCATATCTGTGATAAGCAAGGTGGTTCCGGTATCCCGTCTTCCGCTGTGACTGACGTCAACACAGCTGCTGTGGTCGTGAGGAACGGCGGATAACGTTACGTAACCACAGTGGAGTGTTTAGAATTTCATAGGTCTATCGCAATGTCTTTGTGATTACGCACGATCATCTCCATATGGCCACGTTTGTTCCAGTTGCCTACCACGTCTATCGGCTCCCGAAGATAAGGCTCTGCGAGTGGAGAGAAGCCGACAAGGGCTGCTTCTCTCTGCCGGTGGAGGAGATGCGTTCCTGGTACTGATACCACCGGCGACGGGCCGTGGCTGCATCATTATGATTCTGAAGGAAAACGAGTCAGCACAGTGCGGTTCTCCATTACCAAAAAAGGCGAAACTTGCATCTGCAGGGAAACTGATGGAGATGACATTTTTTGATTGTCGTGGTATGATTTACCAGCTTGCAGTTCACCCTGAAACTATTGCTACACGTCAGTATTGCCTAAACTGAGGAAGAACATTGCATGCAGACTAGCACAACTTTCTCAGGCTGGGTGGCGACCTCATCTTGACATTGCGCCGCTTCACGTCGCAAATCGAGTCACGCAGTTTCCGGCCCAATTCGGGAGTACGTAGGAGCAGCATCCGCCTTGCACCCGCGATTCTGCAACCCGTCATTTTTCAATTCCCATCGCTAAAGGCAAAGCTTCGGGGCATTCGATTTGAGAATTTTGAAGCAGTGCCGAAGAAAAGTGAGGCGGTTCTGAAGCACCAAACAGAGAATGGCGTCTGTACCGTGTGTGCGAGGACTGGCAGAGACACTATAAAAAGTGCTTTCAAGTGTGGAGGTACTGTAAAAAAGATCATGTAAACAATAAATGGGGTAATAAACGGGTCTGGGAAAAAAGTCAGTCTCACTCTTTATTGATCAGTCCTAGTACACCTACATCTACATCTATTCTCAGCAAGCCGCCTCACGGTGTGTGGCGGAGGGCATTTCGTTACTTCACACTTTTCTGTTTTCAGTCGCGAATGATTCGTGCGAAGAAAGATTGCTGCTGCTCCTCGGAGGCTCGAATCTCATTTTACCTTCACGATCTTTTCGTGAGGTAGCCGCAGGAGAAGGCGCTACACTGGTCGACTCTCCCAGCAACGTACGCTCTTGTAACTTAAAAAATAACCCACACAGTGATGCACAGCGCGTTTCCTGCAGTTTCTTCCACTGGAGTTGGCTTATCGTCTATGTGGCGTTTTCGAGTTCACTAAATAAACTGTAACAAAACGCGCCGTTCTGTTTTGAAATGGCTCTGAGCCTGAGACTATAGCGCCTAGAACCGCTCGGCCACCCCGTTCTGCTTTTAATCTTGTCTTTTTCCCCTGACCGTCCCATCTGATGTGGATCCCAGACTGACGAGCATTATTCAAGTGTTGGTAGAACGAGTGTTTTATAAGCTGCTCCCACTGTTGATGGATTACATCTCTTAACGATCCTTCGAGTGAACCTCAGTCTGGCATCTACCTCAACCGCCGAGATCTGCAGATCTTGTGTTCAAGTTATGAATTATCACCATCAGAAGACGACTTTGAGGTATTGTTACTTACCGTTAGGGATAGCTCCCCCGAAACAAGAGTAACCGATAGAATGTTAGGGCAGCTAGAGCCAGCAGGATTGCTTCGTTTCGGATGAACGTGTACGCGGCCTGGCCTAGCCTTTGGTGTTCTGCGCTGTGGCACACATTGTGGAAGAGGAATGTTTGGATGTGACACATCCCGGGAACAATTTGACAACAAATGGCTCGTGGAATAGTGTACTTTGTCACTTATTTTAGTGAAAAAGCGGTGGATGGGGAGGGGAGAAATAAAACTTGGTCCATATTTTCAGTATGTAAGTAATCGTGTTACTAGGTTCTGTTTCTGGAACATTGGCGTATTGAAAAGATTAATCGAAAACATTTTTGTGGTGTGTAGCAGTCACTATACTGAAACAATCGTAGTTGTCGTGGCGCATTGTGTTGCTTGCCACAATTAAGTGCATATTTAGCCCTTAAATGATCAATTAGCGAGACGTAAAACGTGAAACATGGAAATCATGGTCCAGATCACAGACACAGACCGTAAGCTGAAATATCCGTTATCTATTTTACAGAAATTTATCACTCTCTGTGTGGTGCGATCTTTGCCTTGGCGTTGTTAACTATTCGATCGCAGCTAAATATTTGTGAAAAGCAAGAATATAAGTGTCGTTGTTGCTCGTCTCATTCCCAAAACGTAAGCTGCCCTCTTGGGTTCCTGCGTATCCACACCGTCAGAAATTGCAACCCATTAGGAATGAACAGCAAAGTACAAGTAACAAGGTAGAATACAAATATTATTGCTGGTCGTTTCGGTCTCAAGAGTTCCATCTCTGGTTGTTTTAATAGTCTGACGTTCCAAAGTCGAAGAAACTCGATAAAAGAGAGCACCCTCCGACATGCAACTACACTCTCTGGCGACAGTAATGTGACCAGCTGTCAGCAACCTGGGTGAGTAAGCAGCGGACCTATGCTAGGCCTGCTGGAGGAGTGTCAGTGAGGTTCTGGAAGATACCGACAGAGCTGTGGAGACACTCCGTCGCCAGCTGCGTAAGGTCTCTCCATTGATGACCCGTGACGTGAACAGCCCGATCGGCGTGGTGCTATAGATTCTCGACTGGGAGATTGGTGGTCGGGGTAGAGGGGTAAACTCGATTATCTTCGAGCAACGCGTGTATGTAGGGGTTGACATGCTCCCTAAGTATAGATGGATTCTTGTGGTGATTCGTTGAGCCTTCCAGAGCGATGACATCACCCAGGGTATGCCACGAGAAGATTCCCCAGACCATAACGCTTCCACCTTGTTTGCTTTCAGACTTATCACGTCGTACACATCTGGGCGGTCATTTGTTTACCAGCTTCACGTCTATTCGCCCTGCCCGTATACATGTCGGCGTCCTGTCATCTGTGGCTCGTGGTCTACTTCAGTTGGCTCGGCGCCAGTTTTGGATAACGCCATTTTCCCATAGACGTTCTACTTTAAGTATGGCGTCTCGTGAACCGTTTCGGAAATGATTGCACGCTTGGCCCGGAAGCCAATGGTCACGCCCCTCTGGTCGTCAGAATTTTGACAACGACTCTGTTGCCCGCGTCGCCCCCCCCCCTCCCCCCCTTTCCAGCGACCCCTCTCCCGCGCGCCAATCCAGACACTCCATACATACGCTCCACTGCTAATGCAGTGGTTACTGCACGTTGACGTCGAACATAGGCCGCTGGTTACATTAATGTGACTGGACCGTGTGACATCGGATGTTGTAGTACAAAATATTGACTTGTACGAGGACGATACCGTAAACACAAGACCACGCCGTTCGCATAAAACTCTCTGCGTTACTATAATTTATCTCAGTGTTTCGTAAAGGTCTTTTACCGCTGACCTACATCTACCTCCACACGACTACTCCGCAGTTCACAATAAAGTGCCTGGCAGAGCATTCATCGAACACTTGCACGCAGTGACGTTTGCTCTTGACGGGCCGACCGGCGCTCTAAGTACTCCGGCAGTTGAGCAGAGGTGCTAAGTAACAAACACGCACTTACGCTCAAGTCTTCCACTGAGCTTCTGTGGATACATTTCCTTTTTAAAATTTACGTTCACGAAACGGAAGTCTACGAGAGTAATATTGCTGTAAAACTGACCACGCAGTAATTGTACAAGTCCTAACTGTAGCCCGGTTTCCACACCGTCAACATAACCCGAAAATAAGACGAACTGCGCAACCCTTTGCAAGCTGAAAAGCGGTGTGGTAACTTGATCTAACTCTAAATTCATTCGTTGAGTCTTCCTCCTGAAAATAAAAGTTCATTTTCGTAGTAAAGCTTTTCTTCCCGGCTTCTCACTGTTCACCTTCCAAGTGTCCATAATGTTTCGCATAGAATTTATTGTAATGGTGTTGTAAACTGAATTTTTTCGTTGTGTTTGAATTTTTGAGGCACATTAATAGAACACCAAGCGTATCAATATACCATTGCATACAATAAACATGTATACTAGGCATCCTGCATTAATACGTTGATGTTGCTGTGTCTGATCGCTTTTAAGTTCCTAACCCGAGTATTTTCATTCCTTCAAAAACTGATACATTCCATTTTAAGGGTAGACACCACCCTAGAATTTAATTTTTTTCAAAAATAATTTAGTGACTGTTTCACATCTTTATAGTGTTCACTCTCAGTTCCCAAAATGATTTGGCTGTACTGGAATTACAAGTACGACTAAGAAAGGTTTGAAACACGGACTGCCTAAGGGACTCTGGCACACCGAAAGATGCCAAATATAATTATTGATCTCTGTCACCATAAAACACAACAATCTTTGGTCCGAATTTGGCATAACTCAAACTGGTAAAAACAAGTTGCATGATTTCCAGGAAAAATGAAGCGACACGTTTTGCAGCCAGTCGCTGGAAATCAATTACTTTTCCTGTCTACTGTCTGAATATAAGTTTAGGCAATGCACTGAAGTCCTGTTTAGTGCATTCAACAAGCTCCCAGAAAATAGGCTTTGGCTTGCAATCAGGTATCCTACCACTGCGCCTCCTCAAGAATACTACGAGAGCTTTTTTACTGACGAAATTAAAAAAAAAAGGCTACGTGATCTTGATATTACAATAAGCAGCGTCTTATAAGCAATAAGGGAAAACATCATGCTGCCGATCAATTTTAATGGGTATGTGTCTTGTAGCAACATTATTTTTTTAATGAAATGTTAAAATGAATCTTGCCATAAGTTTGTTTTTTATCAGTAATATTAACTAGTCTGAATGAAAGTTTTACAGGAAGTAGTTTGATGTGTTTGCATGCTTCTATGCAACAATCGAAAATGTGATTTGTTTGTTTTATCATCACAATTATGTATCGATGATTAAAGAAAATTTAAGGTTGAAATTTTAAATAAGCAGTTAAAACAGATTACTAATATTGAAAGTTATCTAAATAAATAAAAATAAGACCTGAAAAACTCTGCTTGTAAGTCAGATCTGTCAATCTGTGATAGTAAATCAACTGTCATAAAGTGAAAGCAAAGTTGGGCTGTAATAATAATTAATTGTCATAATGAAACGAGAAGCGTTTCATATTGTACAAGTTAGGAATCTGACTGCAAGAATTTTAAACAGTGTAAACTGCCTGAATAACTTCGACATGAAACCCAGATTAATTAGTTTTTAAAAATTTTAACACAAAAACTTTCTCTGAATAACGTACGTTGGCCCTGATTGTATAAATAAAACAATAAAAATATTTTCTCCTAACCACAAATCTGCGGAAATCTGGATAACGCGTTGCAGTACTGCTCTGTCTGCTAAAGCTGCAAATTACTGTATCTGCACAGAGACATTCGAGAGGTGCAATGAGTTCTCTGTTAACTGCAAATCGTACTTGGTTGCATCATCCATTGAAAAGAATTGTAAGAGAAAGGTTGGTGAGAAAATGAAATATGCGCATAAATGACAAGACACCGCTTTCTTTTGAGTAACGAGAAAAATTGCTCAAAGTAGATTATAAATTTAAGGAACTTCTCAGCATCCAAACAATATACTTTCCTATCTCTCATATCTGACAACTTTCAGTACAATAACCAAGTTCGTACAATATTGCAGCAGTAGTAAAAAATATCATTATTGTATTTATCTCACATTCCATTAGATTTCTTCATTCATTCACAGATCAGTCTCATAGTCATGTTGATTGAACAAATGATAAATTTTAATTTGAATCATAATATCGCCATAGATTCCTCACTAACAGTGCTTAAGATTATCAGCTTAACTCCAGCACAGCTGTACTTGGACTGTACTCGCTACCAGAGATAAACAACGACAGTTAAACTTCCACCGCGCCCCTGCCTCCTCGCCCAGCTCAGACATGTTAGCTAAACTTCTGCGATACGGCTTACCACATCGCTGCTCGCTTACAGTCGATTCAGATGCCAAAAATATACGTGACACGTATCAATATTCCTCCTAATATGAATGCACGAACTATTGGACTGTGTCTTGTCACTACCTACAAAATCTGCAGTGTCCGAATTATAGTGTGAGTACCAAAAGCTGTTTTTCAAGAATATCATTAAAATCATGTAAAAAATTCAAAACTCGAAAACTAATTAAGTTATGTTCTAAACTTCTAAACTTTACGTATTAGAGACGATTTTAAAAAATTTGGTTGCTATCGGCAAAGTAGAAGAAACGTTTTTAGGCGGTGTCCAAGGCTACACCGGGCCTGGTTGCGATCATTCCTCTGAAGACAGCACGTCTTGTACCTCTTAGTGGTGGGCAGGAAATCGCGTATCTGTTAGAAATCACAGTGATTGAGAAGTCACAGATATCACAGTAACAACTTTACAAAATCTAACTGCGATTTCAGTCACAGTTAGCAGTCGCAAGTAGCATTTCACAATAAACGCTGTGAGCCATCTGTTGGCCGAATTCCATACTGCTTTCTGCGATTTCAGTGACAAATCGCAACTAAGAGTCACAAGTAGCAACTAAAAAGCGCAGTTAATATTCTTTTCCTAGTGCCATCTGTTGAACGACGTACGTACTTCGTTATAAGAGCCTTGTGCCTCACGAGATCGGTGTGCTGTGTGTGCCTATGAAGGACTTATTTCATTATTGGTACAAGTCCATTTTTGTTCATTTTGAGATACGAAGTCGTAAAGTTAAATGAGCGCTGAAAAATCTACAGTTGAGATACCAGAAATATTCAAGCATATGGCTTCTTGCTAGAAATGAACCTTTATTAATGTTTGTTTGGATCATTAATTTCAGAAGCATTATAGACAGAAAAGTGGAGGTAATGGACTTGTACCACTATTGAAATAAGTCCTTCACATTATATGACGACATGCACAACCAGCATCAGTTATGATTGGTCAAACACAGCTGTGACTCTGAATGTATTATATTAATAAGAAGCAACATTGCCTTTTTCTCCTAAAAATATCAAGTAACGTAACAAATGTGATTCTGCTTCCAATATGACAATTTTATTAATACTCCGCATGTCTACAGGACTTTGCAATGTTAACACAGCAGAACTCGGACATCTGTATAAGTGTAGTGAAATGAAAACAGCATTGAGTCATATGAATGCATCACTTTTATTCCGGCATAGTTCAAGACTCGGGATAAAAGTTTTGCCCCTTGTGTTCTGCATGGCAACTTCACACACACGAACTTTTTGCCGACACTACAACCACCTACATAAGTAAGCTTTTCCTGTGTTACTTTCAAGTACTGCACTTAAGCTATTCCTGATTTAACTGGAAGATCTGTACTTCCCACTTTCATACCAACAGCCTCAAAATGCATATTCTATACCTCGGGCTATGTTACAGGTCAGTGTCACACCAAGATTGTGGAATGTGGGGGGGGGGGGGGGGGGGGGCGGGGGCGGTATGTCACTCTTCAACTAGTGTTTACCAGTAAATATGTGGCAGAAAATTACGGATATAGCACGGCTTAAACAAGTGGAAAATGAGATTTTCATTATTCACTCACTGTATTTAACATTTATTATTCCTTTAAAATCGCATAACAACTTCAATAAAACACAGTTTAATCACTCATCTGCACACTTATTTCACAATTATGTTACTTTTAAACTGCAAATCCTCTAAGAGCTATCTTGAATCTTCACGAGTCTCTCTCAATAGCCTTGATGTGGATAGATACGTACAGCAACCAGTAATCAAGAGTCAGAACTGTGTCTGCAAAATCACAAGGATTATTAAACAATTTTTGCTGTCACTAATTACAAGCAATATAATTGATAGAGTAGATTGCTAATATTTGCTGTAATGAAAGCCACTCAATGGAGTATGCTTCACATTTGCAAGAAAGATCTCACTGAAGTAATTAAGTCCATAGAAACACTTAGAAACTAACCTCTCGTCTGACGAAAACGGTCAAAAGACGCAGTGGCAATTTCTCCAGATCTGTTGACAATGATATTTTGAGTTATCAATTTACTGAGTGACTGAAATGTAGTTCGGGTACCTGTGAACATAACAGTATGTTAGAATTCATTTTCTATACGCGGACTATTACGCTGCTGTATGGCTACTTACATATTAATTACACTATTAATAATTTCACAGTGTTTCTTTAATACATAATTAAAGCCAACGGAAGAACAAACGTAAAACTTACTTACCAATGACAGATTTGTTGAGATGCAATTTTCTGTGTGAGCAGATGTAACTTTTTCATACGGTGGTAAGTCGCAGAAATCGCAGAAGTCACAGAAATCGCAGAAATCGCAGAAATCGCAGAAGTAGCAGAAATCGCAGAAGTAGCAGAAATCGCAGAAGTAGCAGAAATCGCAGAAGTAGCAGAAATCGCAGAAGTAGCAGAAATCGCAGAAATAGCAGTGGCGGAGGGATACGCGAGCTAAGGTCCTTAACTGCGACTCTTAACTGCGACAAATCACAGTTAAGAATAGCAGATACTGAAAAGTAGCATTCATAGAAATCACTGGTATCGGAAAATCACAGTTTAGCCCATCACTAGTACCTCTGCTCAGCTCCCAGCAGGCCGTAATATTATGCTACGCAAAGACGTCTCACCGTCCCATTTTACCGGCGACCCTGGCCTCATCAGCACGACTGCTGTAGCCTATGACGTGTGTTCCTAGAAACTAGTTTTAAGATATCCTGGAAGGTTGCAAAACTGCGACCAGTGATATTTTTCATGCTGGTTTGGTCATGTTCTTACAGAAGGAGGAAGTATGGATTTAACTTCATGTCATTTGCATGCGTTTCCGCACCAAAAATTTTTTGTCCGGTACCTGCCTATACAGATTTTGATTCTAAGAACCTCTCAAGACGAATGCTGTGAATATTTCCTAGAAAAGGCTTGGCATTTGAGATACCCATGTCAGTCCTCATTAGGGAATATTTTACAAATTTCAATAGACATTTAGCCGACTTTGTGTAGTTTTCGGGGAACAGCACTACAAGGTAGTCTCTTTCAGTCCCTATAGAATTTATTTACAAGATTGACCGTGATTAAATTGAACCACTTTTCAATATTTACAAATTTTTCGATGCTTCTGACGTTCTTTTGTAATTGTAACTTCTGTATGTAGGCTACGCAAGTCAGAAATAATTTCAAGTTCCCATTAGTTTGGAGTTTCTTGAAAGCCTTTGCAATCGTTTCGTCAGTCTTTATGCTGACTTTGCTTTCTTCTTTTCCCAACAAAGTGTAAGATCAGTGGGACGAACTTGTGGCCGTCGTGCTCTGCATCTTTTCGAGTGCTCTGCATCTTTTCGAAGATTTTTCGCTAATGAATAAACGTTCGGCTGAACTTTTGATAATAATAAATTTATTCTTCAGTTCAATGCTTTTGAGACGATATTAGTGCTATGGCGCCTTCCACAGCAGTTTCACATCTCTCTTGGTATATGTTCGTAATCGAGCCTCTAGTCCGAAAAACAAGCATGAAAGTCCTGAAGCGGTTGGTTTTCAGGAGTGCTCTCCTGAATACACTGCCAACCATCGTCCCAACATTTCCAGGGGAAGATGTGCTAGGGCAGAACACATTGTTATGTGACAGGGTATTTTATCGTTTTCCTTATAGGCTGGAACAAGGCCGCAGCACTGAATTTGTTTTCACAGACATTGAATAAAATGATAACTCCAACCAGTAATATCTGTTCCAAGAAACAAACTTGCTTCGACAATGGCAATTTGGAGGTCCATCATCAGAGATGCATTGGTTTCCTCCCAAGAACTATTAAGGCCGGCGTGGAGAATACACAACTGTCCAAGCCGCTTGCTCCAAGTCTTGAACGTTCCACTCACAAATAATGATTCGGAGTTTGATGAACATACTTTTCACTTTACTCTGGCAAACACCAGTATTCTGTCGTTCGGGCACCTGCTACCATGTACATGTAAAAACGTTTGGTCGTCTCGACGAACTGTCAGAGGTGAACTGCATTACTGAACTCCGGGAGATGACCACGCACGCTACCAACTGATGCGGGGACAGTCAGTTTTGTGCAGAAACGTGCTTCGGCCCTCCGCAGGATACGTGGCATGTAGCGGAGGACGGCCAGTCAACCCTACTTCTACTTCTGGTACACTCTGTCCGCTACCGCTACCTTCAGTCTCCCGGGCTCAACGCATTCTCTCCCCGTACACCATTCACTCTGTGCAGGTGTCACAAACCCCGTACAGCCACCTTCACGCTATACAGGAAAAAAAAATCTGTATTGAAGTTTTTCGGTGCGAGTTCTCATTTCTGTTATTCCATTACGATTATCGTTTCTCCCTAAGCAGGTGGATGCCAGAAAAATATTTTCACACTCTGAGGAGGCAGCTGATGACGGAAGTTTCGTGAGAAGATCCTGCCGCGACGAAAACCGTCTTTGCTTTAATAATCATCACCCTTATTCGCGAATCGTGTCCGTGGCATTCCACTTCCTATTTCGCTATAGAAAAAAAAAAGATGTGCTCCTCTTTGAACTTTTATTATCGTCTGTCAATTCTACGTGATGCGGACCCCACACCGCACAGCTGTAGTCCAGACGTGGGCAGACAAGCGCAGTGAAAGCACTTCATGTGTAGTGACATTGAATTGTAACTAATACTACCGAAGTAACGCGTGTGATATATATTCAATGCGCCATTGCCCTGAAACGGGATAACTTGTAAGTTTACAATACAGAAGCAACGAAATGTGGTCTCGAGAGCAGCAAGCGAGGAACGTCACGTGATCTGACCGGCCGAACTGTTTGTACAGCGGTCGGCACACGGGCGTTGGGCGTTTAGTGCCGTCTCGCCAACTCGATAGCGTGGAGAAAGCAGGTTGCGGAGGTTTTCCGAACGTGCGTAGCGATGTCTAGCGTGATAGATGTTTTGAACGTTGACCAACGAGGTGGAAGAAGGACACCTCTTCAGTACAGAGTCGCGAGACGCCACATTGCCTTTCAGTTCAAGCCTGTATATATGAGTGTACGTATATTTGTACGATGTGTTGCAATAAAACGACGGGAAACGACATGTCGGTGGTTAAAGAATTATTGTGACTTGCGTTTTGTGGAAGCATTCCGCTTCAAGGCAACGGCGCACTGAGGATCCCTAAGAAATTCAATGTTTTTGATACAGCACAGGTTGTTATAATTAAATGTGACCTACGAACATATCTGTGTCGCTGGTTCGTGTCACAATGGATCTAAAAATTTGTTTACTTGCCTTTGCGTTTTCTGATAGGTTCTGGTATTTTATTTTTTTAAATAAAAGTGTATTGTATAATATTCAATGTTATAAATATAAGCGCGCTCTTTCTCGGCAGTCCATTGTCTTAATCCACAAGGCAGTTTGGAGCAAGACGTTTTGCACTTTCTTGTTTTATGTTTGGTGCTGCTCATGTTGTGAAGATTCTACTACTGAATAGGAACAGTGATCAAGTAAGAATGACCTCAGACTCTTACTAAAAGTGAGAATGGTGAAATAATTTTGAAGTTAGAAGGGGAACTATTGTAAGTTTGAATCGAAGTTTTTGTAATGGAAATTTTATAAGCCAGTGTTCGTACTGCCTGGACACTGTACTTTCCTTTCTGCCTTGCAACGTGTCCACGGATATTGAAGTTTTTATTTGTGCACACTAGAGACCAAACAGTACGACCAGCATGTGGACAGGGGAGGAAGAGTGCGTTTTAATAGAGCTGACGCGGGACTTGTGCGCCGCTGCGTTTGGTGAACGGCGTGCTTTGCGGGCCGGATACAGGCGACAACTGGCGCTGCAGTGAGTGTTCCACGTTGAGGCGCCGTGCCGGAGCACAGGTCGCGGCGCCCGAGTGTTCGGCGACGCCGTCAACTCAGCGTGGGCGTCCGGAAGCACGACCAGTGTGCCGAAGGCTTAACGATAGTGCCGACGACAACCAAACAATTTAAAATCGGAGATGGTAAAATTATATTAAAACTGGGTGAAATCAAAATCCGCAATAGCTGTTTACTGTGTTTTCACTGTATGATGACCTGCTTCAACCCGTGGAGGTATATCTTCAGGCCATATCTGCATATAAAATAAGACTACACGAGTAAAAGCACTAGCAATCAGCATAACCTATCAAACAAAGTAGACAGTAAAGCGATGTACTCACAAATCTAATATTTCATATCCCACGAATTTCAAGGTACAGGTGCGTGTAAAAACATGTCAGTTCTTGGAAAACCCTTGGGTGAACCAGCAGATGGGCATCCGATCCGAAGCATGCGTCATCAGGAATACATCTGCAAAACACAGTTAAAAGACGAGCCCAGACAGTACATCACAATCCACGCATTATATAATGAAACCTGTCAGCACAAAACATAGCAGAGTGAGGGTGGTGTAAATTAACACACAGCCCGCAGTGTCTGTAGAGTATGAAAGAGGAGAAACCTGCCATCGTCAAAATTCGCAGGATGAACAAAGAATTGAAAGACACAACCCTTCCATTCTTTGTTCCTCCTGCGGATTTTGGCGATGGCAGGTTTCTTCTCTTTCATACTCTACCGACACTGTGGGCTGTGTTTTAATTTACACCACGCTCACTCTGCTATGTTTTGTGCTGACAGGTTTCATTATATCATACGTGGATTGTGATGTACTGTCTGGGCTCGTCTTTTAACTGTGTTTTTCAGATGTATTCCTAATGATCGCATCGGATGTCCATCTGCTGGTTCACCGAGCGAGGTGGCGCAGTGGTTGGACACTGGACTCGCATTCGGGAGGACGACGGTTCAATCCCGCGTCCGGCCATCCTGATTTAGGTTTTCCGTTATTTCCCTAAATCGCTGCAGGCAAATGCCGGGATGGTTCCTTTCAAAGGGCACGGCCGACTTCCTTCCCCGTCCTTCCTTAATCCGATGACGTCGCTGTCTGGTCTCCTTCCCCAAACCGACCAACCAACCAACCATCTGCTGGTTCACCCAAGTGTTTTCCAAGAACTGATATGTTTTTACACGCATTTGTACCTTGGAATTCGTGGGACATGAAGTATTAGATTTGTGAGTACATCGCTTTACTGTCTACTTTGTTCGGTACTAGTGTAGTTTTATTCTACATGCACATGTGACCTGAAGATACACCTCCAGAATACAAAACCAGCCGTCATACAGTGAAAACACAATAAACGGTGTTGCGGATTTGGAGTTGCACTCAGTTCTAATGTAGACTGTTTTACAGTCTGATTTTAAATTGTTTGATTGTCCTTTACTTTACGTACAAGTTTTTTAGCTGTGGTTGCCCGACCTACGAGGCTATTTGTAGGTAAGTGCAGTGTTTAGGTAGACTGCACAGCGACCTAGGTACATATCGTGTGTGTGCTGTAGGGCGCAGTGGCTGAGCCGCGCCGCCGCCACACTGCCTGCCGACTGACATCAGTGTACACACACACACACACACACACACACAGCTGCTAGGGCGGACATCTGCTGGGCGCGCGTGCCCTAAACGCGGAGGGCGCAGGGCTGCCAGCAGCCGCCGGCACGTGGTGTCCGGGCCGCAGCGGCAGAGGCCCACGTGTTCCGGCGCCCCTCAACGGGAGCGGCTACTCGCTGCCTTCGCTACGTATTACGTTATCCGAAAGGCCGGCTACAACGCAGTGGCGTGTTGTCTGCTTCCAGGCACAACAAATACTTGATTTTCAATATCTCGTGTAAATAATGATCGAATTAAAAAATTTAACCTTTCTTGATCGAATTAATTTAAATTTCCCCTATGACTGTAAAAACTGTTGACCTCCATTTGGAATGGATACTGAGATAGGTCGTTTTTCTAAATGTCGATTATTTATAGTTTTAAATTTTATTTTTTATTCTATTTTATTTTATTTTTTACGTCGGACGGTTATGTTCCGCTGGAATCGAGGAGGAATAAATGCTTCTCTAAATTCGTTCCACTTCCAATCCAACGAGACATATACGTTCGATTTAAAATATTTTTTTTACCACGGTCCTGGATCTTTAAAAAGAAGAAAGTAACTACCTTTATTATATCAAATAAATTCCAAGGTAGAAAGTAAGTACCATTATCATGTTACATAAATTCCAAGACAGTGAGTCAGTTACAGCTTTGTGAGATTCGACACAAGAAGCAATAGACGTGGCCCAGCCTCAGCTGTGTCCTGCCCTGCACGGCGCCCTTAAGGGTTCTGCAGGCCGGCTCAACCAGCGCAGACCGAGACCTGCCGCCGGCTGGCGGCAGCAGCACACTCAACACTCTTTGTTATTTTACTCTGGACGTTACAATAATCAACAGTTTCATCACCGGAAGCTGTAATAACGCAGAAAATGCGACCAACATTCGTTCCACCTTGCTCTTGTAAGGCAGCTTTGAACTGCGATAAATACATCATAAAAAAGGAACGTATCGTGAGTTTGTGGACTTTTCCGTTTCATATCACATCGAGGGTAATAAAATAAGATTACAGCACCGAATACAATATATAAATGTAAAAATGTAGACAAATATCAGCAGAAGGCACAAACAGAAGTTCTCTACACACACTGACCAAAAGGCGTCACCACTAATCAAATTTAAAAGTCTTATCAATAAATGCGTGGGCAGATCTGCATACCAAACAGTGTAAAAAAGACAATAAATACCTTTACTGATCTTATCTATTGCAGACAGGAAGAAATTACATAAACGCACTGACACAAAAGACACGCAATGCCCAACTGAAATAAGTAAGCGATATCTCGCACATTAAGTGCCAAACATCGAGGCTGTTAGCTCCAAACAGTTAATACATTCAAAACCAGGTCGCACCACCACACACGTGTGGGGCTTTCGCATCCCCGTGAAATCAGAGAAATAAATTTGCATGTGCGACACCCATGTCCCGCTGGTCACGAAAGGGTCATAACATACTCCTTAAGAAGTAAGAAGTATTCTTGCCGTAAACGTTTAAAGTAAGAGTATACAAGTTACACTGTAGGAAATACTGCAGACAGCCACAAGATTTTTAGAAATCATTTTATTGTACCGTTAGTAGTTTCGGTCCAGAGCCCATCGCCAGATGGTAGCGTTGATTTCTTGGCAAAGTAATACATTTGTGTCCTAAAATATACCAAAGATTTTTACGATTACGTAGTTTACGAAATGTTTTGTGTTGTTTGTATCTCATGAAGTGGCTCAAATGGCTCTGAGCACTATGGGACTTAACAGCTGAGGTCATCAGTCCCCTGAACTACTTAAACCTAACTAACCTAAGGACATCACACTCATCCATGCCCGATGCAGGATTCGAACCTGCGACCGTAGCAGTCGCACGGTCCCAGACTGAAGCGCCTAGAACCGCTCGGCCACAGCGGCTGGCACCTGCTACTGACTCACTATGTCCAACGTGAAGGCGACAGGAATGAGTGTCCAGGGGGAACAGAGACCTATGGGATGTACGTATTACATTTCACAGAATGGACATCGTCAACATTCAAGAAATGTTCAAAATAAACCATTAACTTGCAGTGTGAACACTGAATGAAAAATGGCGTGCCAAAGTGATCACAAACGTTCGCACCACCCAGCTCGAAGGGGAACGCTTTGGGAGGTACAAACCGTGCGGGAAGTTCTGCTAGGTATCCATTCTTAAAGAACGCACATAGAATCATATTGATGTAACGGGGTCATGCAAAATTGTGGAATGTGATGGTGTGCAACCGAATACGGAACGTGAAATTACAATGGAATTCAGACTTTTAGCTGCTTACACGCGCTGATAAATATTAACGGGGACAGCTGAAAAAGTGTGCCCCGACCGGGACTCGAACGCGGGACCCCCTGCTTGCGGCATACGCTCTATCCGTCTGAGCCACCGAGGACACAGAGCATAGTGCGACTGCAGGGACTTATCCCTTGCACGCTCCCCATGGGACCGACATTGCCAACTTACTGTGCACACACATTTGTAGTGCCCCTTTCGGACCATGTTCATATAGATAAGGCACCCCGGCCAACTATCTTCTTCAGTGCGGATGCACTCACGTTGCCCGAACTCCTACGGGAATCGGTAGACTGACTGCCGCAAGCAGTGAGCTTAGTGGGCAGGCACACTACAAATGTAGTGTGTGGACAGTACGGTGGGACTGGCAGAGGTACGTCCCTGCAGTCTGCACTGTCCTCTGTGTCCTCGCTGGCTAAGGCGGGTAGGGCGACTGCCATGTTAAGCAGGAGGTCCTGAATTCGCACATTTTCAACTGATCCCGTTGATGTTTATAACCGCCTGTAAGCAGCTAAAGGTCTGGATTTCATTGTAATTTCATTCTTCGAGAGCTACAAGATCAGCAATGGTATCTGTTCTTTCGGACATGTCCGAAATAACGGATACCATCTTCATATAGAATACGGAAAAGTCTGTCGTCTAACTTTTCCTGTAAGGCGTAGATCCAGATAATGCGATAATATGTTTTGTAGGCACAGAAAAAGAAACATGGTTCCAGGCGGTATGAACTGAAATGTCATACACTTTTCAGGAGGGGTAGGTTGGTCTAAAGGAGTATAATTTCCATACGCAGGCCAGAAATGAAGCAAAAGCAAGTTATTTTGAACAGTTACTGGCAAACAGCAGTGGTCATACTATAGTTTTACTTATCTTACGCCCATTTTCCCACTGTAGGTTACTGTGACGTAAATATTCCTTTACAAGATCACGCACACGAGAAGGAATCGTAAGGGTCGAGCACCTCCAACTTCTCGCAGTACAATAAATACTTTTCCAGCCAATTTACCATCCAGATTAACAGGCGGCATAATTATACACGAATGCATCAAGACGTTTATCGTAGCTGATCTTAATAGAACTCTCTCGGTGCGTCTAATTTCCAGGGTCCCTTTCATACAGATTTCTTCTTCAAATCATGGTTGGTCGGAGTTGAAAACAAATTCCTTACTGAACGATGGGATAAATTTTCGGACCGATTCCACAGTTTGCTGTCCATCGTCAAGTTGACGCTTAGTTTGAAATTTCCTTATCTTACGTCTTGCAATTCTGTGGCACTGTTTGAAGCTGTGCAGCCATCCACTGCTTCCCTTGAGACCGCTGTAATCCACATCGCGCGCAATTTGTTAGCATAACGTAGTAGGTCACTATCATGCAAATCCCGTACATTGTCTCGAGCATCCTCGAAACGCGAAAACAATTTTTTGTAAAAAGTGCATCTTGTCCCCCTTGAATGTCAGCAGTTTTGTTATCCATTACACGGTCATATTGCTGCCGACGTATTCGAAATCGGTTGATTATTGTCTTTTTACTCCGCTGCGGATGATCTTCCATCTCCCTAGCTATGTTCAGCATCTCCTCCTCATACAACGACTCTCATTTACTCCGTCTCGCTGGAGACGGCATCTGCGGCTTCCTGCCCAACAACTGCGTCGGCCTACACGGCTGCACACCTGTTCACTGTCCCCCTCGCCTGTTAAGCACGTATCGTCTTCAGTGTACTCTCCGTGTACACTGTCCGAACAATCGAGCGTCTGCTACACCACACATTTCACTGAGTCATTTTGCAGATACGCTAATATTTCGTCTGTCATTCCTTTCTCATTCTGCGAAATTATTTGGGTTCCATTTTGACGAAATGTCGACTTCGGCAACTGTTGTCGTAGATGTAATGCAATATTTACCTTTTTTATCGGTGCCATTGCTCAGCTTTGCATCAACACGACTAGCACGTGAGTTACTCGGCGACTAAGGTGTCGAGCTTCGTTCCGTTGGCTCGTGCTGTGCTCACCACGGGATGCCTCCAGTTCCGGCCCCTCTTGCCCATTAATAGCCAGTATCGGGGTTGCACGAGGCAGTATGTGGCTCGTCGAATGGCGTTGACATCCTTTGCCTCTTGCTTGGCACTCAAACAGGTCCTTGCTAGTGGTATCAGCGCGAAGCCGGGATCAGGTCGCTAGGTTTACAGAAACTACGGAAAACAGGGAGAAACGTTTCAGAGGAGAAACATTTTCATTTTGTGTTCAAATTCGTCTGTGCTAACTGTCAGAAGTATTATATGATTTTGCAACTTGCTGGCGACACTCAGCGTCCCTTTTGTGCCAGTGTGGAATAGTGAATGTAATTTTTTTCTTCTGGTATCACAATTATATACATTAACCCAGTCACAAAGGGCCGGCCGCGGTGGTCTCGCGGTTCTAGGCGCGCAGTCCGGAACCGTGCGACTGCTACGGTCGCAGGTTCGAATCCTGCCTCGGGCATGGATGTGTGTGATGTCCTTAAGTTAGTTAGGTTTAAGTAGTTCTAAGTTCTAGGGGACTGGTAACCACAGCAGTTGAGTCCCATAGTGCTCAGAGCCAAGTCACAAAGGGGTGCAGCATGGAGAAAGCAAGACTGTACGGTTTGAACATGGATTAGAAGCCCGCCCCCTCGCGGGTGAGAGTGCTCTGTGTCAGCCGCTACGGCACCTGGCCGGCTCCGTTCGTAGCGGCAGAGTCTCCCCCCCCCCCCCCCCCCCCCTGTGGTCCGGAAATAACGAGCGTCCAGACCGCACGGCCGCTAACTTTAGCCCTGCCGGCTCCACTCAGCACCACTGCACGCGGCCGACTGCCGACTGCCTCCAGCAGGCTCCGCGAATCTTGGCAGCTGCGCTGGGAGCGGGTAAACACTGTGCACTAACACACACACACACACACACACACACACACACACGGAAGGGACTGACACGTATCAGCTCTATAACACACTCACTTTATTTACTACTATTTCGGTTTGAGAATGGGCGTAGTCCTAAACCGGTCGCCGACTAAATAAACATCCATTTTAGTTGCAACTCTAGATGTCTGTTTTTGCATCCTAATAATGGTCGGGTGCCCCCTAGTTGACTATATGTCACATTTACATTACTAACAGTAAAACAAAGTCTCGGAATCCCTGGAACCGATATGTTGCCAGTATCAATGTGGATAACAGGCAAAAATGGTCAGCTTCTCGATTCTCGGTATGGATGAACTGTCCGTGTAAATAATTCAGTTTTTTATAGAACCGCCAGTGCGCGAGTGATACTTACAACTGGGGAATTTTTATGTAACTTCAGAAATGAGCGTTTGGGGTCATTGGCCGGGAGGCTCCTTGCGAGGCAGGTCCGGCCGCCTCGGTGCAGGTCTTATTACATTAGACGCCACCCTGGGCGACCTGCGAGCCGGATGGGGATGAAATGATGATGGACACGGCTTGACCACACTCGTAAGAAATTGAAACTGTCGCTCCTAAATTCAGATAGTGTATCAGATACAGTTTTTGTGCATCAAAGAGATGCTCGTTACTGAAATTGCAAGAGCATCCTTTCCTACGATGGTAGAAGCCGACAACAGGTATGATCGTTTTGGGTTCTAGAGCATTGATTAAACACACAAAGCAATACTGATCCTGCGACTTCTCATAAGAGTAAGTTGAGCAAAGGAAAATATACGTATAGAGCATTTGTAGATGTAGAGAAACATTTCGAACCGAGCGAGATGGCGAATTGGTTAGCACACTGGATTCGAATTCGGGAGGACGATAGTTCAAACCCGCGTCCGGCCATCCTGATTTAGGTTTTCCGCGATTTTCCTAAATTGTCTCAGGCAAATGCCGGGATGGCTCCTTTGAAAAGGTCACGGCGGACTTGCTTCCCTAATTCGATGGGATCGATGACCTCGCTGTTTGATCCCCTCCCCCCCAAAAAAAATGGTTCAGATGGCTCTGAGCACTATGGGACTTAACAGCTATGGTCGTCAGTCCCCTAGAACTCAGAACTACTTAAACCTAACTAACCTAAGGACATCACACAACACCCAGCCATCACAAGGGGAATCGAACCCGGGAACCCGGGCGTGGGAAGCGAGAACGCTACCGCACGACCACGAGCTGCGGACCCCCTCCCCCAAATCAACCAACCAACATTTGGAGGATGCTGACTGGAATAAGGTTCTTTTTCAATTCTTCTTCTTCTTGAGTGTTGCTTTCGCCTGGAAGACCGTATGCTTTTCTGCTTTGCCCAGGCCCGTCACAGCGCGCCTGCTTCACGTCACCCTCCCGTCGCGCCCCTGGCCTTGCTCGCCCTCTCCGCCTGCCACAGGTCCTCAGGACGCCACTCCTCTTCCATCCTGCTCACGTGTCGAACCCACGTCAGTCCTCTTATCTTCATCTTTTGGACAATATCATCTTGCAAGTATAGGTCTGCCAGTTCCTGATTGCCCCCAGGGGCTCAGCATTCATTTGCTGGGTACGGGTTTGGCGACCCCAGGGTTCCTGAGCTGGGGACTTATAAGCGCCGCCAGTCCCCTGTCACCGTAAGCTCTGGGCATGCTTCAGCGACCACCGTGCGGCGCAGCGGTGGAATGTTGTGTGTCTCAGGGAGTGGGGATCTTGGCTTGGCCGCCCGAATCGCGAGGATGGAATAAACCTCTATAAACAACCCCTCACTCTCAAGGTGTGCTGCGCGCCGATGAGATGCATGGCTGTTGAGGTGGAACAGTCGTTAGCGGGCAACCTCTGAGGAACCTGCCGCACCTCGGTTGTATAAGGCTTACCTAGGCACGCGGGGCTCTGTCTAGGTGGACTCTTAGTTCCCTAGCTGCTCGTGGGACCGAGATGGAACCCTCGAACTTTTCTTCTTCTCCTCCCAGCGGAGAGGATGGGCCGCTGGTAGGTTCTAACACCCAATCTAACAAGAGGGCTCGTGTAGCCAGTCTTCCTGATTCAGGTAGTCGTAACAGAACGCATGCTGCTTCGCCGAATGTGTTTCTTGTAATTAAAAGAAAAGATGGGAGTTTCGCGAAAGTTTCACCATTTTATATCCAGAAGGGCTTAGAAGGCATTGCTGGCACTCTAAAATCTGAAAAGCGCTTGAGAAATGGCACCTTGTTGGTTGAAACATCTAGCTTCCAGCAAGGCCAGAAACTTCAGAAGGCGCAATTTCTTGGGTAGTTTGCGATAGAGACTGAATTTCACAGCATCTTGAACTACAGCAAGGGTGTTGTCACTTGCAGAGATCTCGTTGACATTCCCCAAGACGAACTGAGGGCTGAATGGTCCCGGGAAGGAACTGTCGAGGTGCAACACATTATGAAATGGGTGGATGGTACTCTCGTAAAGACTGACTCGTTTACCCTTACATTTAACACCACCAAATTACCAGAGCATGTGAAGGCCGGTTTCCTTCGTCTCAGTGTACGGCCTTATTACCCCAACCCCATGCGGTGTTTTAAATGCCAACACTTTAGACACACTACTCTCGGCTGTAGAGGGGAAGCCACTTGCGGGAAATGTGGTAAAGCTGCCCTTGAGGGAATTGGCTGCTCCTCTCCTCCCAAGTGTGTCAACTGCTCTGGGGATCAACCTGTGTGGAGTAGGGACTGCAGAGTTTTCCTTGAGGAACGGAAGATCCAGGAACTTAAAACTGCAAAACGCCTCTCGTATGGTGAGGCGAAGAAAATTTACAAGTCCATGCAGCCGCCCACGTTCGCTGCTTCCTTTTCTTCCGTTCTCAA
Source organism: Schistocerca gregaria (assembly GCF_023897955.1). NCBI lineage: Eukaryota > Metazoa > Arthropoda > Insecta > Orthoptera > Acrididae > Schistocerca > Schistocerca gregaria. The sequence continues at coordinate 32,815,933 of NC_064928.1, forward strand.
ACAGCCAGTGTTGAAATCAGATGCCACTACACAAACGGAGGTTGCTACTGTCAGCACTAGCACCTGCGTTTGTCAATGTACGTGTGCTGCTGCCGTTCCTGTGAAGCCTGCTGCCCCCCCCCCCCCCCCCCCCGGCCTTCTTACCAGGCCGTGGTAGCTGACGTCATGGCACGTCCTGCCCCTTCCCGGGTCCAGTGTTGTGCACTGCCCAGTGCTGCTACACCTCCTACTGCTTCTGAGGTTTTGGCAACAGTGCCGCCTCATGCCAGAAAATCGAAGCCAAAGACAAACGTGAAGACTCGCCCACTAAAGGAGACCGACATTCTACAGTCTGCTGATGTGGATGTCATTCTCTCTGACGTCTCTCTCGACTCCTCTTCAGAGACGATGGAGGTTGATGTCAGACTGGGGCACTCATCTCGCCCCAAAACTGAGCCTCCGTCTGTTGTGGGCTCTCCTCCCCGACAGAAAGTGAGAATGAAGGTACTCCCACCCTGATAAATGGCTCCCATTATACAGTGGAACATGAATTGCACCTCCTAGCACAGCAACGCCCCCTGTGCTTGTGTTTACAGGAAACGCATTTAAAACCATCTGATGCTCCTGTACTAAGGGGCTATACGTCAGATGACCTGACTGGAGAAAGGGCCAAAGGCGGAGTCGCTGTGTTTGTCAATAATGACCACCACTCCTCTGCTCTCCCCCTGGATACTGAACTGCAAGCAGTTGCAGTTGAAATTCATTCACCTCGGAGGCTTACCGTTTGCTCCCTTTATTTACCCCCTCTGGATGCAATGACCTTAGACGCTCTCACAGATCTTATCGACCAACTCCCCCGCCCATTTCTCCTCCTGGGAGACTTCAATGCCCATAATGTCCTGTGGGGCTCCACTTCTCTTTGCGCTCGAGGTCGAATTTTGGAGAGCCTCCTAACATCTCAAATGTTGTGCATCCTCAACACAGCTACTCCGACTCATTTCTCTCCTGCTACAGGGTCATTCTCAGCCATTGACCTATCTTTCTGCTCTCCAACCCTCACCGACTCTGTTCACTGGGAGGTCATTGACGACCTTCATTCCAGCGACCACTTCCCTACCGCATTCATCTCCTGGATGGTGTATTGCTGGAGCAGCGGCCACCATAGTGGATAATTGGCAGGGCTAACTGGCCACTGTTCACTCTGTTGGCTGTCTTTGACCGCCACAATAGCATCCAAGAATGGGTGGATCACATCACGCTTGTGATCCATCATGCTGCTGACCTGTCCATACCACAGTCTTCTGGCACTCTTAAGCGGCGCCTTGTGCCTTGGTGGGCAGAAGAGTGCCGTTCAGCCATCCGGTACAGGCGTGTGGCTCTTCGCCGATTTAAATGCCATCAAACAGCGGTCAATCTTACCGCCTTTCGAATCGCGAGAGCCAGGGCACGCCGTGTCATTAAAGAGAGCAAGAAAAGGTCATGGCAGGCGTTCCTGGACTCCATCAACCGTTCCACTTGTTCCACAAAAGTATGGGAAGCCATCCGGCGGATTTCCGGTAAACATAGCCGTTTACCAATAGCTGCTGTCCTGAACCAGGGGTGCCTCCAAACGACACCCAGAGCCATTGCTCAGACGCTGGCAGAGCATTTTGCACAAAGTACTGCCACTGCAAATCAGGATCCAGCGTTTCGTCGCTACCGTGCGACTGTCGAAAGAGTGAACTTGGACTTTCGGTCGAACAGTTCTGAGGCGTACAAGTGCCCTTTCTCCACGTGGGAACTTGAATCGGCTCTTAGTGAGACTTCTGCACCAGGTTACGACCGCATCCGGTACTCCATGCTTCGACTGCCAGCGGCGTCAAAGGAAATCCTCCTCGAATGTTTTAATCTCGTATGGCAGACAGGAGTGTTCCCCACCTCGTGGCGAGAGGCAACTCTGGGAAAGGACCGCACATGGCCCAGTAGTTATCGTAGTATCTCCTTGACAAGCTGTGTCGGTAAGACCCTGGAACGGATGGTTAACCTGCGTCTGGTCTGGCTGTTAGAGACCAGACAGCTCCTTAGCCGCTTTCAGTGTGGATTCCGAAAATTTCGGTCCACGGTCGACAACCTGACCCTCCTAGAGACGGCTATTCAGCAGGCTTTTCTCCGTCAGCATCACTGTATTGGTGTCTTCTTTGATATCAGTAAGGCATATGATTCTACTTGGAGATACTGTATTCTTGCACAACTGCATCAATGGGGCTTTCGTGGCCGCCTCCCGGTTTTCATTCGGTCTTTCCTGTCTCGGCGGTTTTTTCGGACCCACCTTGGTAACACACTGTCTGATCGCTTTGAGCAAGAGGACGGTGTCCCCCAGGACAGCGTTTTAAGCGTTACCCTCTTTGCCATAGCCATCAACAGTATAGCGTCTACAGTGAGGAGTCCAGTACAGTGCTCCTTATTTGTGGACGACTTTGCTGTTTTCCGTTCCTCTTCCAGTGTTGCAACCATGAGCCGTCAGTCGCAGCTAACAGTGCGGCGGTTAGAGGAGTGGGCTGCAAAGACGGGTTTTCGGTTCTCTGCCGATAAGTGTGTTTGTGTTCATTTTAATCGTTCTCGTCGTCTTTTTACTTTGCCTGCCTTGCATATAGGGGATATTGTCCTACATTTTAGAGACACAGTGCGGTTTCTGGGCCTAATTTTTGACTCCAGGTTGTCATGGCTGCCACACCTACGTGACTTGAAAGCCAGAACCCTGAAGGCACTCAACATCCTCAAGTGCCTCGGCCACAGGTCTTGGGGAGCGGACAGGGCGCGTCTCCTTCAGTTTTACCGAGCTTTCGTGCGTTCACCGCTGAACTATGGGTGCACAGTATGTGGATCAGCGAGGCCTTCTTATCTGCAGATCCTTGACGCTGTTCACCACGCTGGGATTCGACTGGCCACGGGTGCTTATCGGACCAGTCCCCTACCCAGCCACTGTGCTGAGGCTGGGGAACCGCCACTTACCATCCGGCGGCAGCTCCTGCTGGTGCGCCAGGCTTGTAAGTTTCTTGCAGCTCCCAGCTCGCCTGCTCACCATCTTGTTGCCCATTCACCTCTGGACCGCCTTTTTTCCCGCCGTCCCCGGGCTACGTTGCCGTTTGGGGTCCGTGTGCAACGTGTACTAGAGTCCCACGGTGTGGAGTCTGTACAACCCCAAATCCAGGGTTTTAACCGCCTGCCACCCTGGTTACTGAAGAGGCCCGGAGTGATTTTAGATTTATTGCAGTACAAGAGAGATTGCACTCCTACCACCGTTTTTAATGCAGCATTTTCTGCCATTTTATCTGAGCACCACGACTATGTAGCTGTTTTTACGGATGGGTCGAAACATGGGGATTCTGTTGGTTGCTCAGTTGTTTTTCCAGATCATGTCTTCAAGGTCCGCCTGCCTCAGACTTTCGCTGTCATTGATGCAGAATTGTCTGCGATCTTGCGGGCACTGGAGCACATGAGACATTCTTCCTCTCCTAAATTTCTTGTCTGTTCCGATTCACTCAGTGCCCTTCACTTATTGCAACGTTTGTACCCGGCAGACAAAACTGCCCAGACCATCCAGGATGCCCTCCTCCGACTACAGCGACTGGGGAAGGTTGTAGCTTTCTGCTGGGTTCCGGGGCATGTCGGCATTGCTGGGAATGAAAGGGCAGATCTCGCAGCCAAGGAGGCGTGTCTCGCCTCACACGTATCTCAGTGTGCTATCGCCTTGCACGCACTCACCTCGCTGTTGAGCTCACGGGTTATGCGTCGGTGGGAGGATGAGTGGCTGGAAGTGACTGACAATAAGCTCCGTATAGTCAAGCCCACAACACGTGTGTGGTGTACTTCCTTTCAGCCCCATCGACGGGACGAGGTTCTCCTCACTCGGCTTCGAATAGGCCACAGTCCTTTGACTCATGGCTACCTGCTCCGGCTAGAGGACCCTCCAATGTGTGGTGCTTGCGGCGTCCAGGTCACTGTGCGCCACGTTTTATTGGATTGCGTTTTATTTTCTGACCAGCGGGCCGCAGCTGACTTGCCAGCGGACCTGCCATCTCTTTTAGGCAACACTCGGACGAATGTGGCTAAAGTTTTAAAGTTCTGTGCCATGTCAAATGTTTTTACAAAGATTTTAGGGAGAGGATTTTAATTTGCTCACTGTGTGACAAGCTAGCCCATATTTTATGTAAGTGGGCAGCCAATAACAATTACCTGTGACATTCTTGTTGCTATGTTTCCCCTTTCCTTAGGTTTTACTTTCTTATGTAACATTTTCCTTCATTTCCTGCTTTCTTTGAGAGTGTGCTTTAGTTTTCTTAGATCTGTCCACGTTCGTTCCTTTTAATGTGTGTCAGGGCGCTGATGACCTCGATGTTGAGCGCCCATAAGCCCCAACACACCACCACCACCACCACCACCACCACAGTTCCTGATTACTTAATATCCTCCGTTCCTGCGACTGGGTGGCCCTCTTGGGGCCACATGTTTTTCTGAATATCTTTTGCTCCAAGGCTGGCAGATTTTGTTCATCTGTTTTCCCTAATGTAGACGTTTCAAAGCGATATACAGCTACCTGGAGAGTTACACTCTGTTTTGTACAGTCAGATTTTCAAATTTTCACGAAACAGCTCTACTGGACAGCGCAGAACGTGAGCCAAAATGTGCTCAGATGCCTTAATCTCAATTTCTGTTCTACGCCGCTTGCAAAAAATTCTCCCGAAACACACTAATACATTGATTGGAAAATATCGCGACACCAAGAAGGAGTTGTGCAACATAGACTAAAATTGGTAGCCGTGTTTCTACATCTTGTAATAAAAGTCGTTATAGCGAGATAATATGTAATGACTGATTTCCAAGTTAAAGACACAGAACTCTGAAATGCACTACCAAATACGAATAATGTCAACATACACTGTGTGATTAAAAGAAACATTCGTTTTTCATATTAGGTGCACTGTTCTGCCACCTACTGCCAGGTAATCCATATCAGCGACCTCAGTAGTCATTAGACATCGTGAGAGAGCAGTATGGGACGCTCTGCGGAACTCAAGGGCTTGGAACGTGGTCAGGTGACTGGATGTCACTTGTGTCGTACGTCTGTACGAGAGATTTCCACACTCCTAAACATCCCTACGTCCACCGTTTCCGATGTCATAGTGAAGTGGAAACGTGAGGGAACATGTACAGCACAAGAGCGTACAGGCCGACCTCGTCTGTTGATTGACAGAGACCGACGACAGTGGAAGAGGGTAGTAATGTGTAATAGGCAGACATCTATCCAGACCATCACACAGGAATTCCAAACTGCATCAGGATCCACTGCAAGTACTATGACAGTTAGGTCGTGTTATGGTGTGATCGTGTTTTTCATGGAGTGGCTTGCATCCCTTGTTGTTTTTCGTGGCATTATCACAGCATAGGCCTACTTTTATGTTTTAAGTACATTCTTGCGTCCCACTGTTGAAGAGCAATTCGGGGATGGCGATTGCATCTTTCAACACGATCGAGCACCTGTTCATAATGCACGGCCTGTGGCGGAGTGGTTACACGACAATGGCTTCCCTGTAATGGACTGGCGTGCACAGAATCCTGGCCTGAATCCTGTAGAACACCTCTGGGATGTTTTGGAACGCCGACTTCGTGCCAGGCCTCACCGACCGATATCCTTCAAGAATGGGCTGCCATTCCCTAAGAAACCTTCCAGCACCTGTTTGGACGTACGCCTGCGAGAGTGGAAGCATCAAGGCTAAGGGTGGGCCAACACCATATTGAATTCCAACATTACGATGGGGGTGCCACGAACTTGTAAGTCATTTTCAGCCAGGTGTCCCGGTACTTTTTCCACATAATGTATGTAAACACTTTATGTAATTACTAGGATGATAATGGACTTCTTCCAACACTCTGCCGTCCAGCGACACCACAGTGGTGTCGTGAGCATAGTATCGCACAGTGGCCGGCGACAGCACTTTAGTATCTTTTGCGTTCTGTTGGTGTTTTGTTTAGGTAACAGTAAGTTACACACGTCAACAATTTTTTGTTTGTTTTTAGAAATATTTGTGTCCTTTCATCTTGGCAGGCGAAAGAGACGGTACGATTATTTACGATGAATGCGCGGACGATTTGGCCGACTGGGAAGAAGACATTGGATATCAAACAAATTAAAGCGAAGCAGAATAGTAGGAAGATAGTGCAATGCATCCAAGGAGAATTCGGCGAACGCTATGGTTGGCAACTGATTCCGATGAATCAGACGAAGATTTACCGAGGACCAATAATAAATTTGTAGGATCTCCGGGTCCAAAGATATTTCCCAAAGATACACAGAGCGTCGAGTATATTGTAGAATTATATATTTGGACTGATCTATTTGAATATATTAGCAACGAAACCAACAAGTACTACAGTCAAAATTGCAATAGAAGGAAACTGGATTTAAAAAAAATGCCAAATTTGTCGAAGTTACGGGACCCGAACTTAGAAAATGATTTGGGCTTGCTATCCTTATGGGAACTGTAAACAAAGTAAGGATCGATGACTATTGGTCAACGAATCCGGTATTTCGCAAAACGATGTTCCGCAATCGATTCAGACAAATATTATCAGTTTTACATTTTCCCGACAACAACAATAAACCGAATAATGCCGACCGGCTTTTCAAAGCTCAATTCGTAATTGATTAGTTTTCCAAAGAGTTTAAAGAAATTTTTAATCTAAATCAAAACGTCTTAGTTGGTGGAGGAATGATTCCGTGGAGTGGACGGTTAAATTTTAAGGTTTACAATCCGTCGTAAATTCCGAAATATGGCGTATTCATTCGGATACTCTGTGATTCGAGTACGGGATACATTTCCTCATTCAAGATATATTCCGGGCCTGGACGGCATTTAGCCAGAACAGTGATGGAACTATTGAAACCTTCTTATGGAAAGTGGCATCACTTCCACATGGATAATTATTATAACAGTGTAGAACTTGCAGAGAAGTTACTTGACAAGAAAATTCGAGTTTATGGAACGATAAGGCAAAATAGAGGATTTATGTAAAAATTAATTCGGGCAAAAGTCAATGTGTTTGAAGCTTGTCATAGACGGAAAGGTGAAGTACTCGCACAGGTGTGAGGAGCTTCGAAAACTAAAACGATGGGAAGGATCTCTACAGTAGATAGTGCCACTTTGACTGACACTCAGAGAAAATGTAAAAACACCAATTATACAATAAAAAAACCTGATAGTGTATTAGCTACAACAAATACATGGAAGGAGTGGATCTGGCAGACCATTGTTTGAGTTATTATCCTAAATACAGAAAAACCATAAAATGATGAAAAAAGGTTTGCATGTACCTCTATAATTGCGCATTATATAATGCAGAACATAATATATATATAATACAGAACATAAGAGTCTCCGATTTCACAATTTTTTAATGAATAAAGTGTCTGATTCATGGATAAAAGACTATGTACCTGCTGCTGAGCAAACCGTGGAGGTTGCCACTACATCGCGTACGTCTCATCACGATCCAGTTGATAGACTTTCCGGTCACATGAGACAACATCAACTAATACTTATTTCCGAAACGAATAGACGTAAACCAAGGAACCCCTACGTATTTATTTACGTATGTATACCTTCGAAATTTCATAAAAGTAGGGTGACAGGGTTGAGAAGTGATGAGAACTAACGATGAGATTAGTAAAGCTTGTTGTTGTTGTGGTCTTCAGTCCTGAGACTGGTTTGATGCAGCTCTCCATGCTACTCTATCCTGTGCAAGCTTCTTCATCTCCCAGTACCTACTGCAACCTACATCCTTCTGAATCTGCTTAGTGTATTCATCTCTTGGTCTCTTACCCTCCACGCTGCCCTCCAATACTAAATTGGTGATCCCTTGATGCCTCAGAACATGTCCTACAAACCGATCCCTTCTTCTGGTCAAGTTCTGCGACAAACTTCTCTTCTCCCCAATCCTATTTAATACTTCCTCATTAGTTATGTGATCTACCCATTTAATCTTCAGCATTCTTCTGTAGCACCACATTTCGAAAGCTTCTATTCTCTTCTTGTCCAAACTGTTTATTGTCCATGATTCACTTCCATACATGGCTACACTCCATACAAATACTTTCAGAAAAGACTTCCTGACACTTAAATCTATACTCGATGTTAATAAATTTCTCTACTTCAGAAACGCTTTCCTTGCCATTGCCAGTCTACACTTTATATCCTCTCTACTTCGACCATCATCAGTTATTTTGCTCCCCAAATAGCAAAACTCCTTTACTACTTTAAGTTTCTCATTTCCTAATTTCATTCCTTCAGCATCTCCCGACTTAATTCGACTACATTCCATTATCGTCGTTTTGCTTTTGTTGATGTTCATTTTATATCCTCCTTTCAAGACACTATCCATTCCGTTCAACTGCACTTCCAAGTCCTTTGCTGTCTCTAACAGAATTACGATGTCATCGGCGAACCTCAAAGTTTTTATTTCTTCTCCATGGATTTTAATACCTACTCCGAATTTTTCTTTTGTTTCCTTTACTGCTTGCTCAATATACAGATTGAATAACATCGGGGAGAGACTACAACCCTGTCTCACTCCCTTCCCAACCACTGCTTCCCTTTCATGCCCCTCGACTCTAATAACTGCCATCTGGTTTCTGTACAAATTGTAAATAGCCTTTCGCTCCCTGTATTTTACCCCTGCCAAGTTTAGAATTGGAAAGAGAGTATTCCAGTCAACATTGTCAAAAGCCTTCCGTAAGTCTACAAATGCTAGAAACGTAGGTTTGCCTTTTCTTAATCTTTCATCTAAGATAAGTCGTAGGATCAGTATTGCCTCACGTGTCCCATCATTTCTACGGAATCCTCACTGATCTTCCTCGAGGTCGGCTTCTACTAGTTTTTCCATTCGTCTGTAAATAATTCGTGTTAGTATTTTGCAGCTGTGACTTATTAAACTGATAGTTTGGTAATTTTCACATCTGTCAACACCTGCTGTCTTTGGGATTGGAATCATTGTATTCTTCTTGAAGCCTGAGGGTATTTCGCCTGTCTCATACATCTTGCTCACCAGATGGTAGAGTTTTGTCAGGACTGGCTCTCCCAAGGCCTTTAGTGGTTCCAATGGAATGTTGTCTACTCCGGAGGCCTTGTTTCGACTCAGGTATCTCAGTGCTCTGTCAAACTCTACACACAGTATCTTATCTCACATATCGTCTTCATCTACATCGTCTTTCATTTCCATAATATTGTCCTCAAGTACATCGCCCTTGTACAGACCCTCTATATACTCCGTCCACCTTTCTGCTTTCCCTTCTTTGCTTAGAACTGGGTTTCCATCTGAGCTCTTAATATTCATACAAGTGGTCCTCTTTTCTCCAAAGGTCTCTTTAATTTTCCTGTAAGCAGTATCTATCTTACCCCTAGTGAGATAAGCCTCTACATCCTTCCATTTGTCCTCTAGCCATCCCTTAGCCATTTTGCACTTCCTGTCGATCTCATTTTTGAGACGTCTGTATTCCTTTTTGCCTGCTTCTACCTTCACTACTTCATCCCTCAAAGCTACCCATTCTTCTTCTACTGTGTTTCTTTTCCCCATTCCTGTCAATTGCTCCCTTATGCTCTCCCTGAAACTCTGTGCAACCTCTGGTTCTTTTAGTTTACCCAGGTCCCATCTCCTTAAATTTCCACCTTTTTGCAGTTTCTTCAGTTTTAATCTACAGGTCATAACCAATAGATTGTGGTCAGAGTCCACATCTGCCCCTGGAAATGTCTTACAATTTAAAACCTGGTTCCTAAATCTCTGTCTTACCATTATATAATCTATCTGATACCTTTTAGTATCTCCAGGCTTCTTCCATGTATACAGCCTTCTTTTATGATTCTTGAACCAAGTGTTACCTATGATTAATGTGTGCTCTGTGCAAAATTCTACCAGGCGGCTTCCTCTTTCATTTCTTTGCCCCAGTCCATATTCACCTACTACGTTTCCTTCTCTGCCTTTTCCCACTACCGAATTCCAGTCACCCATGACTATGAAATTTTCATCTCCCTTCACTATCGGAATAATTTCTTTTATATGATCATACATTTCTTCAATTTCTTCGTCATCTGCAGAGCTAGTTGGCATATAAAGTTGTACTACTGTAGTAGGTGTGGGCTTCGTATCTATCTTGGTCACAATAATGCGTTCACTATGCTGTTTGTAGTAGCTTACCCGCATTCCTATTTTCCTATTCATTATTAAAGCTACTCCTGCTTTACCCCTATTTGGTTTTGTGTTTGTAACCCTGTAGTTACCTGACCAGAAGTCTTGTTCCACCTGCCACCGAACTTCGCTAACTCCCACTATATCTAACTTTAACCTATCCATTTCCCTTTTTAAATTTTCTGCCCGGTTAAGGGATCTGACATTCCACGCTACGATCCGTAGAACGCCAGTTTTCTTTCTCCTGATAACGACATCCTCTTGAGTAGTCCCCGTCCGGAGATCCGAATGGGGGACTATTTTACCTCCGGAATATTTTACTCAAGAGGACGCCATCATCATTTAATTATATAGTAAAGCTGCGTGCCCTCGGGAAAAATTACGGCCGTAGTTTCCGCTTGCTTTCAGCTACCAGCACAGCAAGGCCGTTTTGGTAGTTGTTACAAGGCCAGATCAGTCAATCATCCAGACTGTTGCCCCTGCAACTACTGAAAAGGCTGCTGCCCCTCTTCAGGAACCACACGTTTCTCTGGCCTCTCAACAGATACCCCTCCTTTGTCGTTGCACCTACGGTACGGCTATCTGTATCGCTGAGGCACGCAAGCCTCCCCACCAACGGCTAGGTCCATGGTTCATGGGGGGAGGTAGTAAAACTTAACAATTTATAATCTCCCGATACGTCAAGAACGGCCGGCGACAAGCCAAGCGAATAGATTTGAACGAGCCGTGCGGACGGCAAAGTGTTAATAAGATAGGCAATGATAAACTGCTTGTACTGTGTTTTTGTAATGTATGTTCCAAAGACGATTTTGTACGAATACGTCAATATGCGTTACTGTTCTGTTTGCTGCGTGTTCTTACACAAAAATCATTGTTCTTGTTCAGTACGAGTATGGAATATGAATTATGTGTGTGTTAATTATATGATATGACTAAAAATATATCTGTTCGACAACAGAAACTCAATTCATGTTATTGAAGAAAGTGAAGCCGAACATCCTATAGGCGGCCTCCCCTGCCGAACAAACGGACCAACATCTCGGCCCGCGCGTCGGACGGAAGCCGGAAGCTGGCCGCCTGCGACGACTGCGAACTGTTGCGAAATCACTCCCTCTAAGCAGGATCGAATAAGTCGGTTGGGCCACAGAAAATGAGTACTGTCGACGCAGTAAACTGTAGCAGGACAGAGGTACACATAGTGGGCGCTGCAAAGCGTTGGGGTCAAAATCTCGCAGGGCAGTCTGGAGTGGGGACCGTTAGATGAGGCACTATCCGTCAGAAATCGTTCAGGAAGCGCAACTCCGTGAATGAGCTCGGCTTGTTTGTAAACTGTCTGTTTTCCGAGAAACAAGTGCCCGAGTGTCGTATCAAGCGCCGTGCGCCTGCTGTGCGAGTTTTTGTGGGTCGTTGGCCACTGGTGCCGGTAATTGGCGTGTCCTGGAGTCAGCTATTTTTGTCAGTCCGGCGTCTGCATGCGGCCGGAGCAGCAGCCGCCCATTACCCTCGTGCCGCAGGCCAGCGTGTGGCGCGACGCGTTCATTAGAGCGAGTGCGCTCGTGCTGCACTCTGCGCTGCTCCACTTACACGAGGTCTCCGAGACTAGCCCCGTCATTTCAGGAAAGCGTCTGAATATTTACATTGTGCTCTAATCGTCGTTCCCATTCGTAATATGGTAGGGAAATACGAGTAAACCAGTGTTTCGTATCACCTAATTTATTTCAGTTCATAAGGTACGTCTTACATTGGGCAAAATCTTTTCTCGATATTGCCAATCTGCAGTTTACAGCCTCTCCTCTTTGCCTTTATCAATTACTGTGCTACCCAAGTAGCAAAACTCAAATATTTTTGTGGTGAGGTCATCGGTCCCTAAGTTTACGCACTACTTAATCTAACTTACGCTAAGTGCAACACACACACCACTACCGAAGGAGGTCTCCAACCTCCGACGGGGGGAGCCACGCGGACCGTGAAAGGCGCCTCACACCGTGCGGCTACCCCGTGCGGCAGCAAAAGCCGTCTTCTTCGTTTTGTATCTTATTTCCTAATCTAATTTCGTTACCCTCGCCAGATTTACTTCCACTACATTCTAGTATCATGTTTTCTTTTGTTGATGTTCATCTTATAACCTCTTTTCAAGACATATTCACGTTGTTCAACTGATTTTGCAAGTCCTTTTCTGTCTGTGACAAAACTACAATGTCATTGGAAAGCTTTTGTTTGTTCTCCGTGACTATTCAGTCCCTTCCCAAATTTCTGCTGCCTTTTCTTTGCTGTTTGCACCTTGTACGGGTTGAATAACATTGGGGATAGGCTACAACCCTGTCTGAGGCTCTTCTCAATCACTGTTCTCTTTTCACGTCCGTCGACTCTTATAACTGCAGTCTGGTTTCTGCACAGGTGTAACTAACCTGTTACTACGGGTTATTACGTTATTATTGGGAATGTAAATACTTATTGCTTGTGAAGTTAACTTGAGAAGATTAGGGTCGCCAGCGACTCTAACCATGCAACTAATCGAAGGTTTGGTCAAGTCGAAAAATAAATTAATTTGATCACAGACCAAAAACTCACAAAAATGCATACGTTGTGAGGTCGCTGATGGCGGATACGATGCAATTAATAGTATAGCCAGTGCACTGTTCACGACAATCAAACGTTTAAAATGAAATAGAAAATGCATGAACACTGCATAAGATCAGCTCCCAGCAACACACCTGAAAATGAGACTTAATCTAAAGCATTTGTTATAAAATACAAGGGCAGACTACTCATTGGACCTGTGCATAAGAAAACGCATTGGATGTCCTAACGGGAAAGCTACGAGGTGAGTGGCTTAGGTGCAAAAACGTAATATCGGAACACAAGAGAAAATTGTAGATAAAATCATTTATTCCTTGGATAAGGATGTGACGCATGTACACGATTCCTGATAACACGTGGTTTGTGGAGACACAATTTCTAGGTATAGTGCCCAAATTCCAACAATATCACATTAGACAATCATGTTAACATTATCTAAAACAAACATGCGATCGGACAGTTAGTGATGCCGGCAGCCCAACAACTATAATGTTCTACCACGTGGTTGGCTCCCCACGGACGAAAGACACATAAGGCAAGGAAAATTTACTAGAAGACAAAGCTATAAATATTTAGAAAGATGAAAGCTTATACAGGCACAGCTGAAGGCAGACATTCATTCAGAAGCGAGTACTCACTTCTTATCGACACCTTTGCGTGGCGCTCTTCCAGCGGATCCAAGTCTGCTATAGAAATTTACTAAAATAAAAATCTGCCAAAGTTTTGCATTCCTTGCTGCGATAAGGCAAAGCAATCTTCCAGATTTGAAAAGCGAGACCAAAAGCTAACAGCTCTCCCCTCGCCAAGTAACAGCGCGCCACGCGGTCAGTCTAACTCACCCTTCTTCGACTGGAGCACAGATGTGGACGCTTCCAGTACCGGCGGCAGACTGCCTTCCCGCTTCCTTTCCAGCCTCTTCCACGCTCCGCGTGGCCCGGACACCCAAAGATGCCATTTCCGCCACCAACCCAACGCAGGTGGATTTCTCACAAGTAGCGAAAACCTCTTTGGCTACTTGACCGCTAAGCGAGTTGGCTATTCTGTACACTCCTGCTGAATCTGTACGACTATCGCAGACTTTCTGCAGCAGACTACGCCACCGTCTAGCAACGTGACACACAACCACATTCATTCAATCACGCCACTATGAGATAAAGAGAAAAGAGAAACAAGGAAAAGAAAGAGAAATGGTATTGAAAATGGGCTACCGGACAAATGAAAGGTAGCTACAGGACCCTTTGACAAGCTATAAAATAATGTTTAACTCCTTTCATTTAAATGCTGGTATTTTCAGAATTTCGAGTAGTGTACCCCTGTCGACGTTCTCAAATTCCTGTCCATAAACCTACGTGAACTATAAAGGTAGTTCTGCCTTTCTTCAGCTCTAACGGTGGGCTGGATTTCTTGAAACTATCTACATGGCCTCGTAGGTTAAGGTGCGAGGGCTCAAACCCTGCAGCCGTTCACACTGATGGGACCTCGTGTGCGAGTGTTCGACGCGGAGCGTGGAAAAGGCTGGAGAAGCGGGAGGCACAGTCTGCCGCCGGTACGGGAAGCGTCCACAGCTGTGCTCCAGTCGGAGAAGGGTGAGTTAGACTGACCTCGTGGCGAGTTGTTACTTGGCGAGGGGAGAGCTGTTAGCTTTTGGTCTCGCTTTTCAACTCTGAAAGATTGCTTTGCTTTGTCGCAGCAAGGAATGAAAAACTTTGGCAGATGTTTCACTTAGTAAATTTCTATGGCAGACTTGGATCCACCGGAAGAGCGCCACACAAAGGTGTCGATAAGAACTGAGCACTCGCCTCTGTATGAATGTCTGTTTGCCTTCAGCTGTGCCTGTATAAGCTTTCATTTTTCTAAATATTAATAGCTTTGCCTTCTCGTAAATTTTCCTTGCTTTATGTGTCTTTCGTTCGTGGGGAGCCGACCACGCGGTTAGTTACAACGGATAAATTCGGAAACCCTTAATTTGGGAAATACAGTCATTTCTTGCTGATGTTCCGCTTTTATCACTGCGACCCAGTCAGTCTGATTGGGGACCGAGCGAGGTGGCGCAGTGGTTAGCATATTGGGCTCGCATTCGGGAGGACGGCGGTTCAAACCGTCATTTCCCTAAATCGTTTCAAGTAAATGCCAGGATGGTTCCTTTGAAAGGGCACGGCCGACTTCCTGCCTCATCCTTGAAACATCTCGAGCTCGTGCTCCGTATATGATGACCTCTGTGTCGATGGGAGATTAAACCCTAACTTTTCTTCCTCCTTAAGTTTGTAAGAAGTTGCACTCGCACGTGGCCAGTTTTTCCATCTTTCTTCGCTGTAGCAGTTACAAAACGCCTTACTGTGATCTACATACGATGGATGATATAACAGGCTTATTGTAACGAATCGAATGCAAAATATGCAGAATGCCTCATCGGACGTAGAGAGGGCCTGGTGGCCCTCATCTTGGCGTCTTAAGTGCTCCGGTAACCTGGGGAGTACCTGTGCCGTAAGTGTGGAAGTGGTGTGGGGAAGCGCAACCCGGCGACTTGGGCTTAGTTCCGTGCTCGCTGGCCCTGGGACGTGCTGTGCGCCGGCCGCGCCGCCCACATGGCTTGAGGTCGCGGCGTGCCTTAT
The DNA here is from genome assembly GCF_023897955.1 of Schistocerca gregaria. Classification (NCBI taxonomy): domain Eukaryota; kingdom Metazoa; phylum Arthropoda; class Insecta; order Orthoptera; family Acrididae; genus Schistocerca; species Schistocerca gregaria. The sequence continues at coordinate 32,831,322 of NC_064928.1, forward strand.
CTGTTCTGCGTTCCGTATTGGTCCGACGGGCGGCAGCTATCTCTGTGTGGCGTGGGGCCTTCGTGGAAGGCGGCGCGTGGGCGGCGGGTCGGTCAAGGTAGCCGCGGAAGTCCCTGCCTGATAGCGGCCTCCACTCCGGCCCTCGCCGCTGGAGCCCAGGCCACGTCCTGTCCCCGTATCTCTGGTTGGCACCAGGATCCGCAGAACTACTGAGGTGGCGTTGGTCACGGGATAGTTCCTGATATCGTGTCGGGTCGTCTTCACCCAGCCTGTTCTTGTTGTTGCGGTCTTCAGTCCTGAGACTGGTTTGATGCACCTCTCCTAGCTACTCTATCCTGTGCAAGCTTCTTCATCTCCCAGTACCTACTGCAACCTACATCCTTCTGAATCTGCTTAGTGTATTCATCTCTTGGTCTCCCTCTCTTATTTTTACCCTCCACGCTGCCCTCCAATACTAAATTAGTGATCCCTTGATGCCTCAGAACATGTCCTACCAACCGATCCCTTCTTCTGGTCAAGTTCTGCCACTAACTTCTCTTCTCCCTAATCCTATTCAGTACCTCCTCATTAGTTATGTGATCTACCCATTTAATCTTCAGCATTCTCATGTAGCACCACATTTCGAAAGCTTCTATTCTCTTCTTGTCCAAACTATTTATCGTCCACATTTCACTTCCATACATGGCTACACTCCATACAAATACTTTCAGAAATGACTTCCTGACACTTCAATCTATACTCGAAGTTAACAAATTTCTCTTCTTTAGAAACGCTTTCCTTGCCATTGCCAGTCTACATTTTATATCCTCTCTACTGTGACCATCATCAGTTATTTTACTTCCTAAATAGCAAAACTCCTTTACTACATTAAGTGTCTCATTTCCTAATCTAATTCCCTCAGCATCACCCGATTTAATTCGACTACATTCCATTATCGTCGTTTTGCTTTTGTTGATGTTCATCTTATATCCTCCTTTCAAGACTGTCCATTCCGTTCAACTGCTCTTCCAAGTCCTTTGCCGTCTCTGACAGAATTACGATGTCATCGGCGAAACTCAAAGTTTTTATTTCTTTTCCATGGACTTTAATACCTACTCCGAATTTTTCTTTTGTTTCCTTCACTGCATGCTCAATATACAGATTGCATAACATCGGGGATAGGCTACAATCCTGTCTCACTCCCTTCCCAACCACTGCTTCCCTTTCATACCCCTCTTCTCTTATAACTGCCATCTGCTTTCTGTACAAATTGTAAATACCCTTTCGCTCCCTGTATTTTACCCCTGCCATCTTTAGAATTTGAAAGAGAATATTCCAGTCAACATTGTCAAAAGCTTTCTCTAAGTCTACAAATGCTAGAAACGTAGGTTTACCCTTCCTTAATTTAGTTTCTAAGATAAGTCGTAGGGTCAGTATTGCCTCACGTGTTCCAACATTTCTACAGAATCCAAACTCATCTTCCCCGAGGTCGGCTTCTATCAGTTTTTCCATTCGTCTGTAAAGAATACGCGTTAGTATTTTGCAGCTGTGACTTATTAAACTGATAGTTCTGTGATTTTCACACCTGTCAGCACCTGCTTTCTTTGGGATTGGAATTATTATATTCTTCTTGAAGTCTGAGGTTATTTCGCCTGTCTCATATATCTTGCTCACCAGATGGTACAGTTTTGTCAGGACTGGCTCTCCCAAGGTCGTCAGTAGTTCTAATGGAATGTTGTCTACTCCCGGGGCCTTGTTTCGACTCAGGTGTTTCAGTGCTCTGTTAAACTCTTCACGCAGCATCGTATCTCCCATTTCATCTTCATCCTCTTCCATTTCCATAATATTGTCCTCAAGTACATCGCCCTTGTATACACCCTCTATACACTCCTCCCACCTTTCTGGTTTCCCTTGTTTGCTTAGAACTGTGTTTCCATCTGAACTCTTGATGTTCATACTAGTGGTTCTCTTATCTCCATAGGTATCTTTAATTTTCCTGTAGGCAGTATCTATCTTACCCCTAGTAAGATGTGCCTCTACATCCTTACATTTGTCCTCTAGCCATCCCTGCTTAGCCATTTGGCACTTCCTGTCGATCTCATTTTTGAGACGTTTGTATTTCTTTTTGCCTGCTACATTTATTGCATTTTTATATTTTCTCCTTTCATCAATTAAATTCAATTTTTCTTCTATTACCCAACGATTTCTACTAGCCCTTGTCTTTTTACCTACTTGATCCTCTGCTGCCTTCACTACGTAATCCCTCAAAGCTACCCATCCTTCCTCTACTGTATTTCTTTCCCCCATTCCTGTCAATTGCTCCCTTATGCTCTTCCTCAAACTCTGTACAACCTGTGGTTCTTTTAGTTTATCCAGGTCCCATCTCCTTAAATTCCCACCTTTTTGCAGATTCTTCACCCAGCCTAGTGCTGCAAATTCCAAGCGGCGCGGACTCGACAAGCCGTTGCAAATCCCGTACAGAAATACTGAGCCACGATACGTCTGTAGCCGTCCATAATTGCGAAAGCATTTTGTGCACAAATTGGTATCTCGATTATGTCCCATAAATGTTCGATGAGATTCACGTCGGAAAATGTAGGTGGGCAAATCATTCGCTCGAATGTTCCAGAATAGCGTTCAAACTAATCGCTAACAGTTGTAGCCTGGTGACATGTCGCACTGTCAAGCATAAAAATCCCGTCTTTGTTTGAAAACATCAAGTCCACGAATGGCTGCAAATGGTCTCCAGGTAGCCGAACATAACCGTTTCCAGTCAGTGATCGGCTACGTTGGACCATACGACCCAGTCCATTCCGTGTCCACACAGCCCATACCATTATGGAGCCTTCACCAGCTTGGACATGGGACCACGAGTTCGTGGGATCTGCGCAACTCTTGAACCGTACCTTCAGCTCTCGCCAACTGAAACCAGCCCTCGTGTGACAACTCGACGGTATCCCAGTCACCTACTGTCCAACCGATACGGTCGCGAGCGCGGGAGACGCTCTGCAGGCGGCCTCGTGTGGCTGCCACAGCAGATCGACGCCACATTTCGCCGCGCTGTCCAAACGGACACGTTCGTCCTACGTTCCACGTTGATTTATGTGGTTATCTCAAACCGTATTGCTTCTGTGCTATTACTAACAACTCTACGCCAACGCCGCTGCTCCCGGCCGTTAACTTGCGGCTGTCGGCCAATGCGTTGTCTGTGAACACAGTTAATGCATAACATCTTGTATTCTTGGAACACTCTTGACGTTGTGGATCTCGGAATATCGAATTCCCTTACGATTTCCGAAATGGAGTGTACCGTGCATCTAGCTTCAACTACCATTCCGCGTTCAAAGTCTCCCAATTTCAGTCGTACGGCCGTAATCACATCGGAAACCTTTTCATATGAACCACTTGAGTACAAACGTCAGCTCCGACAATTCACTGCCCTTTTATACGTTGTGTACGCGATATTACCACCATCAGTATGTGTGGATATCGTTGTTCCTCGCCTAGCATATATCACTCGTACGTTGTCAGATCAGCTTACCGTAAGGTATTCTGAACTGACGCATTTTGATCTACCTGGAATAAAACGGCTTCCTCCATGGACATCAGCCTGTGTACCTGAAACGGTCACACGTGGAACTAAACTCGTGCTCTTCACTCACAATAGCTTTACTGGCACCGATACAGGGAAACACATCGGTTCCTCGACATTTCCTCATCAATGAAAATGCACTCAAGCCTTGAGTAATATTCTACAATATTTATTATTCACGTTTCAACCCGGTTTTCGGCTTTCCCCTTCGAAGTAGTTCGCTTCGGCTTCTGTACAGCGCGCAGTCGTTGTTCCTAGTCTCGGTAGTTTCCACTGGTAGGCCCTGCGACACTCCCAAAATGACGTACTTCTAAGACATTCTTCAATTTCGGTAAAAGGAAAAAGTCACAAGAACTCGGATTACTTAAACAGGTTGGCTGTGGAGCTACAGGGACGTCTTCTGAGGTCAAAACTTCCGTGATGGAAGCGGCCGTGTGTCACGGGCAGTTGTCGAGACGTGGCTGGCCAGCGACGGGCCTTTGTCTGCAGTGCGCGCTCTCTCCCGTCTCACTTTATTCTCCACACTGCTGACCCTTTCAAGGACATCTTTGTAAAACACTTAGTCGACACTTGATTACCGAGGAACTAATTATTTATGCACGGTACCCTTACTATAAAGAAATCAGGACTGTTTTGATATTTAATTTACTCCTTCAGTTTTCTCACTCAAGGAAATGTTTCGCGATTGTTCTGAAAAAAAAATCTAGGATTCGTCACGGCTTAACGATTCGTGGTCATTGGCAGTCCTCTCAACAAGATCAAGGAGGTTTCTTCGGTTGTTCTTCTGCTCAGTTGTGAGGTTTTTCGGCACATTTTGGCACAAACTTCTCACACGTGGAAAACTTCGGTCAAAATTTGAGTACGGTGAAAGTGTTTAAATTTAACAGGTCACCCGTCATCTTTATTGTTACACGTCGGTCTTCTGTGACTAGAGCACGCAGACGTTGGGAGTTTCCGTCGGTTCTTGAAGGTGAAGGTTTCTCTGAGCGAGGTTAATCTTCAGCTGTTCTCGGTCTTCCAGAAGTGACACCGAATAGCTTCTGCTCTAGACATGGAGTATTCTCCATACACCTGTTTCAACTTTTCATAGGAGACACCGACCGATTCCTCAAGTTCAACACAAAACTGGATGGTATAACGTTCCTCTAAATTTCGCTGTTCCATTATGGTAACAAAGAACAAAAAGACAAGTGGATTATAGGCACTCTCAAAAATCACGTGATTGCTGTACCGAGCTGAAACTCGATCTGAGCGTCTGGAACATGTCTCGTATGTGGTGCAGTGAAAGATTTTAAACAAGTGTGTATACACAGTATCTCCATTCCCAGAATAATGTTTTATTCTTAAATCTAACATTAACATTTTCATCTGTGGAAATGTAGGCACAATCTAGATGCACTACTTTTAAATCTTTGATCCAACAAGATGTCAATGCGCGACATATTTGTCTTTGTACCTGACGCTGATACAACAACCAAAAACCGATTTGTGAGACAACGAACAATTGATATTGCGATCAAAGCCTGGAATAAAAAACATTTAACAGTATTGGATGCCTGTTCGTATACACGACTATGAAGATAATGAATAGTGTAGAATGTTACACCATTGTTGTGGGTGTTTTCGTTCATAATGTACCTGTAAAATATTCTACTAAAAACAGGCGGAAGAGTCAGTCAATGCAATTCCCATTATGGGTGCTGCCAATGTTTACATAGAGAGAGAACCGTTCAGACGTAGGAAGTCTCGTCGTTATTAGAATATGAGCAGTAGTGCTGCATAAAGGCCGGATTGGTCTGTAATCAGAAAGACGTGTTTCGAAAAATGGAATGAGTTTCTTGCTCGTGATACAGGGCGATTCACAATATTTTGACGATTTCAAGTTTGAATAACGCACAAAATAATCGCGAAATAATGTTGAAGCTACAACGTTTGTCAAGCTTGCTTAAGAATTACTACATCGAACAACTGACAACCATTCACGGCTACACAGCACTCGAGGTGTTTCACTCACATTTTGAACACATGTTTCGTAGTTGCTGGACGAATTCCGGAAATTTCATGTTTCGACTGTTGCAGGTTTCTGTGTTGGTCGGAGCACACACTCGCCGCAAATACTCTCGGTACAAGCATGTTTGTAAATTGTGCGGTCACCGAAAGCGTCACGGGCGACTTGACGAGGTCCTGTCAGAGGTTCTAGCGGCACGTGTCCGCCTCAGCACGTGGCCAACCGGGGGGGGGGGGGGGGGGGGGCGAGTTCCATTCCCGTCCGGGGCAAAGACTTTCTCCGCTGGTGGATTGGGTCTCTTTCTTACATCCGTATAGTCGTAAGCGGCAACAAAATTATCTCCAGCACGCTACGGTCTTTCGATTGCTGAGATGCCTGAATGGGCACGACCTGAAAGCCAGTAAATTGAAATAAAGAAATGCGTGGCCTACCACGCCGTTTTCTTGCGACGTTTTAGGAACGAAACTGCTTCGCACACGTCCGGCGTCCACGAGACTTGGGATAGTTTTCCGAGGGCTGGTTGACTTTCGATTCGATACACTGGCAGTTGCACGGAACTTTCTTATCCAACTCAATATTATTCCACGAGCAGGAATTTGGCATCGTGGCTGAATCTTGAAATATTTATAAAGTCACTTTGCACAGCACGACAGATTCGCGGTAGCGAAAGACGAAATTCACCATCTTACGGCCTGTACACGGAGTGAAACTGACAGCCGGCGCCACGGTCGCTGTCTCTTACTTTTAGCGCGCGTTATCCAGATTTGAAATGCTGTAAGCATTCTGAAACACCTCGTATTCCGCGTTTCGCACTCGGTCACTTCAGATGTGTAGGAGTAACGTGTTGTACCTAGTAACAAAAGGCAACAAGATGAGTAAGTAACAGACACAATCTGTCCATTTTCAACACGATCGCCCGCCTCCTGCGCGACTTCGTGTCGCAATTGTATTATTATAATACGTTCTGATAAATATTTCAGCTGATTTCACGTGTGGGTGTAAATAGTGGGATTCCGTTGGCTGTTCTGTTGCTTTTTCCTGACGGTGTCCTAAAGATTCGGTTACTTCAGGACTGTTCGATGCGAATGATGCGGGATTTTGACGTTACTGAAGCAGATGTTATTTGTTACGCCTGCTGAATTTCTCGCCTGCTGCGATTCCCTGAAGCCGGCCGGAGTGACCGAGCGGTTCTAGGCGGTACAGTCTGGAACCGCGCGACCGCTAAGGTCGCAGGTTCGAATCCCGCCTCGGGAATGGATGTGTGTGATGTCCTTAGGTTAGTTAGGTTTAAGTAGTTCTAAGTTCTAGGGGACTGATGACCTCAGAAGTTAAGTCCCATGGTGATCAGAACCATTTGAACCATTTGATTCCCTGAATGCCGTTACTACTTACAATGCTTTCACCCGAGAAATAAGATTGTCCAGAATATCCAGGACGCTCTCCTACAGTTACAATGGCTGGGGAAGGAGGCGTCTTTCTGCCGGGTGACAGATCACGTGGGTATCGCGGGGAGCGGAAGGGCGGGTGTGGCGGCCGAGGAGCTGCGTCCCTGCCCTCACACACTTCAGCACGGCTTCCCCCCACGTGCTATCACCACCTTGCTGTCCTCGCACAGGCTCGTCTGTCGTCGGGAAGAAGAGTGGCTGGAAGTGCTGCGCCGAGCAGACAAAGCGCAGGGCGTCGCGGCGCGGGCTGCAGGCTGCTCCTCAGGCCGCGACCCCGTGTCGCGTGGGCGTGGCTTCATTCTCTAGCGATAGAGCCCCCCCCCCCCCCCGCAGCGAGTGATACACGTGGCGTGCCGGTGGCGCCGTGCTACATTTTACCATGCGTTTTGTATTCACAAGAGGGCAGCAGCTCATTCGCCGCTTGATTTGTCGTCTATTGTAACTGACAGTGAAACAAATGTGGTACGTCTTTCATGTTTTTGCGAAATGTCCGACTTGTTTCCAAAAATTTTGGAGTGACGTTTCCGATGTCTTGTCAGGGTGAGTGGCTCATCCGTGGGTTTTCTTGTAAGTGAATAACCAGCCACATATTCCTGTGAATCTGTTGGTTTGATGCACAAGTTCGTCGCACTTTGCCATCAGTTTAATAAACACAACAGATACACATAAGAGACGCTTTAGTGGTTAATAATATATTCTCCTAATAAACGCGACAGATACAAGTAACAGTGCCTTTTCTCATCAATAATATATTCTCCTTCTCTGTTTACAACGGTCTACCAACGCTGGGATAACTTCTAAGTTCCACAACTGTAGAAATCACGTGGTTTTGAGGCAACGAACAAGCTCGGAGCTTATTTTGATGCGGATAGGAAGTTCCTCGGAGGCTGTTCAATAGAGATGTACAGAGGTGAAAATCTGAGGGTGCTAAGTCAGGTCCTGAATGACTTCCCAACCCAACTCCTGTGGCAGTGTGGTTTCAATTGCCTGAGAGTGCAGTCGTCTCTCTCTCTCTCTCTCTCTCTCTCTCTCTCTCTCTCTCTCTCTCTCTCTCTGTGTGTGTGTGTGTGTGTGTGTGTGTGTGTGTGTGTGTGTGTGTGTGTGTGTGTGTGTGTGTGTGTGTGAGAGAGAGTGTCGTCTACTGTTGCCGAAGGCCAATGGCCGAAACCTTTAATTGTGAGAGTCCTTTTGTTGTGCTATTTGCGAGTCAGCAAAAATGGTTCAAATGGCTTTGACCACTATGGGACTCAACTGCTGTGGTCATCAGTCCCCTAGAACTTAGAACTACTTAAAGCTAACTAACCTAAGGACATCACACACATCAATGCCCGAGGCAGGATTCGAACCTGCGACCGTAGCAGTCGCACGGTTCCGGACTGCGCGCCTAGAACCGCGAGACCACCGTGGCAACTTACCTTTTCATAGTATTGTTTGTTACAACTCCTCTGTAGTGTTTCTCGTCAGTCTGGTAGACTGCGGACTGGGGTTATTGTGTAGTAGCATCACTTCACGGAGTCATCTTGGTCATTATCGTTGGACTGCGTGTGCAAGACGTCTCTCACTTGTTAACAACAAATATCAGCAGCAGTGGTTACACCTCGGGGAAGCAATTCGTAGTGTAGCACACCGTTGCTGATCCACCAGGTGCACAACACTTACTTTTTGTGGGTGCGGTAGGGTCTTTGTACGGGGACCTGCTGCTTTGTTTGGTCTCAAGCGCACCTCTCTTCTCCTTATGTTAAGACAAACACACCGTGCTGTGCCTATATACCCGATTTTTGAACCTTCTCGGTTGATGGTGGAATGATCACACTCGATTGTATTTGTCAGTTCTCAAGTACACTGACGTGGATAATTGTGGATTAAAGCGTGTAAACGACCTTCATGAAATCCTAAGTCTTCCTGAACGTGGAGAGTCACTAATGTCAAAACCAACCTCCGTAACACAGAAAAGCATTTCGTTGCCATTCTCTGTGGGGTGGCATTTTCCCCACACACCGCCGCCTCCGCTGCTGTCACCCCTCTGTTGATCTCAAACAAAAGAATATGCCGGGAATGTTCCCATTTTTCATCTTAGTACTCCAGTTTCCAGCTCGCACAGCTCAACTCTCTATGAGGACAAAATGACTATACGTAAATTCAAATACCAACAGTAAACTACAAACAAAAAAATGACAATCTATAAATAAATGCATAGCAACCGGAATGCAAAACAAAAAAGCTACGGAGTTATGCACCGACCTTATAGTTCTCCTCTTGTGTCATTTGTGTTTCATCCTGCAGTTCTAGGACAACTATCCCTTTTAGCGCTATCTCACAGGATGTGAGCTGGTGTGATCGTGGAGGTGGCCGAGGTGAGACTGGCTGATAGTGAGTCTAGCTGTATCTCAGATTGCTTCTCGCTTCTTTTGTAGCATATTCTACATTTGACCGTATTGGTCTAGAGAATTGTCGGCAGTAGTAAATAAATAGTGTGTTACGTAGAGGTGGCCGGCTGCGAGATCTCGCCACCACCACTACCTGCACTACCACAGCTGCTGTCACCTGCACCACTCAGGTCACGTGACTGACGTGTCCGTCTGTGGGGGCGCATAGCAGAACAAACGTTGCCAGATTGCATTCGACACTATACTGGCCTCGCACCTGGCGTGGCAGCATTTTTTGACACGGGATACACAATATCACCATCTCTGCGTGGCGTAATCGGTAATTTGGACGGCTGTCGTCAGTTTTCTGACGCGTTATGGCCGGTGGCCGTACTGTATCTTTAAGGTCTGCGTGACAGCGCAAGGCTGCGCGTTGCCCGTGCAGAGGTTTGACCTGGCTACCACGTTCTACGGACCTCTTACCCGACCACAGGCTGCCCTGCCTCCAAGCGGCACACACTGCCACTCCTGAACTCTGCCGCACACTTCGAGCACCGCGAAATAGTCTACCCGAATCTGTCAGTCCATCTCACCTGAGTTAGAGCTGTGTTTGCTCCTACAGTGGAGCAGCTCTGTACACTAAATTTGACACAGTGTGACTTCCAAATCACCGTGTATTCTCCCAGCTGTACTACGGACGCACGACATGTAATACTTCGTTATTTGCTGCATTTTCTGGTGCTGCTGTTCTGGCGGCTAGCAGTGCAAGTTGCGGCCGTATTTTTCCTGAGCACAGAGCGCGGTACGTTTACGGTTCGCGACTGCGACAGTCGGCTGGCCGCGTGTTGACTCAGCTGTGGACTCGCCGCGCCAGGCGTGACGAGCTGCTGCTGGGTACGCAGGTCGGCGAGGTCTGCGACTCGCGGCAACCGGTTCCCAGTCGCAGCCGCGGCCCAGACAGATAGTGCATCTGTGTGTGAGTGTGTGCCGGCTGCCATTCACAGGGAAACCTGCCGTCCTCAATGGAACAGTCTGGGTCACGCTCATTGCTCTCCACATCGAGCTGTTTCCCTCTAGGCTTGCCCTCCTAACCGGCAGTATGTTACGTGCTTTTGGTAGGAACGCTGCTAGTTCTTCTTCATTTTATACGACAGTAGCTTGCCCAAAAATACGAGGGCCGCTCACTGAGTAATGCAACACATTACTTTTCTCGGCCAATTTCGGTTGACAAAATGCCGAATTTGTCGAGAGACATCATGGAACATTCCCGCTTCGGCTTCAGGCTGGTGGTGGCGCTATGCGTAGTGTTCAAAACGGCATCTGTAACAGAGGTACCATCCACGTAGAGAGCTGTCGTTACATTGCTGTAAAATCAGAGCATCGCAGGTATTCGTAGGCGCTTGTAGAGTGTCTAGGCGACCTGGCACTGAATAAAAGCACGGTCAGTCGTTGAGCGGATCGGCTGTCATAACAGCAACACGGTCGCACAGACCTGTCCGATCTGCCGCGTGCTGGGTGGTGACACACAGCTGTGACTCCAGCTATGTCGGAACGTGCGGACACTCTCATTCGATGTAATCGACGCATCACAAACACCTCGCTGCTCGACTGGACGTTTCTGTTGGCAGCGCTGATACACTCGTCCACCAGATGGGGTACTCAAAGGTGTGTGCCCGCTGGGTTGCTCGCCCCCTGGCAGAAGACCTGAAAGAGCGACTGATACCTGTTCGGCCCAATGGAGGATGCTCTCCACGGTAAGCACTGTGATGCAGCGAGGCGCTGGCTCCGACGTCCGCCAGTAGAGTGGTGCCAGGCTGGCACACAGGCCTCTCAGTAAGGTGCCGTAAGCGTAAGCGTGCTGAACAGAGGTTATGGTGAAAAACAGGTTTCTGCAGCCAAAAGATTGGGGAATAACGTGGTATACTCGAATTCTGAATAAAACCAAGCCACTTTAAAAAAAGAAAAGTTTTGCTGATTATTGAACCCCCATCGTAGAGAACATCATAAGAAATTAATTTTAATTTCAATAATGAACAGCCTCAGTTGCACCGTTTACCTACAATTTACCTAGGTTTTAGTCGGGATAACCCAACCTTCTTCAGAATAACAGTATCTACCCTTTGTCCATAGTGGACATCGTCAAGCTCATACTACAAATCCATAAATTATCGTCAAACTGTAAAACTTATCTGGCACTGCCTCGGCCCCACTTCGCGACCGCGATGCGGTAGCCACGAGAGCTGTACTGAGCGGCAGCCACGAGAGCTGTACTGGAACTCATTAGAAAATCAGAGGCCTTCAGACAAACTTAGAACGAAATCTGTAGTAGCTAAAACTAAAGAGGGAATGTTACTGATAGACAGTGATGAGGTATGTGCTCGTTGGAAAGAAAAGCTAGATGAACTGCACTATCGAAAGGACTTCAGGAACGAAAGTAATCTAATTGAAGACATCAGTGAGTGTGAAAGAAAAAAAGTGCATGGCGCTCCAATAATGAGACTCGCGTTTGAACAGGCTCCCCAAGAAGGAAAAGCAACTATTACTGATGACATTCCTGCACAGTTGCTGAAAACTTTTAGTAAAAATATCAAAGACCAGTTACTCAGAGTAAAAAAGGCTCCTATAAAAGAGGAATCGTGCCAGAAGACTTATCACAAGGCTGAACGATTACAATACCTGAAATAGGGAAGGCTGTTGAGTGCACCAATTACAGAACACTAAGAATATTGTCACGTGCTTCCGAAATACTCATTAGTACAGGTGGAAGCGAGGTAAAAGAGAAATTAGGTAAGTATACTGGAGGAGACCAATTTGGATTTAGAGGAGGCACAGGAAGAACAGAAGCAATTTGGGCCTTGAACCTGCTGTTGCAGAGAAAGAGTGATATCAGCAGAGAAACATATTTTACGTTCATCGATTTAGAAAAATCTTTCGACAATGTGAACTGGAAGACTGAGAAAAATGTTTTGACAATGCGAATTCGAAGTTACTCTTTATAAATATCAAAAAATAGGACTGGGCTGTAATGATAGAAGAACGATTAATCAACTACATCAGAACTAATGCACAAAAATAACCATCTTTAGGGTAGAGGAGGAGGTCAGGATTAGAAAAGAAAGTATCTCCTATCAGAGAGCCTTAAACTGCGGGATTAATCTAAGCGCGCATGACCATTTTGCCGGCCGACTGCAGGAACATTTTGAAGCTGTAGGAGACAATATAAGGTGCTGACATTATGGATGTAGATCACTCTTCAATTTAAAAAAAAAGTGGCATTGCAGGGTAATATATGAAGATTTTCTCAACAATTCATAAACTGCGGAACAGTACACTGAAATGTAAAGAACGTACTGAACGAACGTTCAGTCGCTGAAACCCGAAGATCTTGTTGAAGTCGATGTGACGACACTGTGTTGGGACACACCTCACCAGGTGGGAGAACAGTTTCTCTCAGAGGACGAGCAGGTCTGCAGGCTATATCCAGGAGGAGGAGGAGGAGGAGGAGGAGAAAGCAGGCGACGACGACCACCACCACGACCACTGCCATATCTGTACAATTACGACTACACAGAGTGTAAAGATGGCCAAGCTCTCATAAATCCGAAGGCCGATTTGAACACAATAGTCCTTTACTAGGCACGGTCTTAATGGACCCAGCCAGTTATAGGGGAGCTGCGGTTTAAAGTAGAGTCCGAACCACGGTGCAACGTAATTTGTCACATTAACAAACAGTGCCAGAAGTGACAGAAATAATAAGTGACAGATACAAAAATACTAGGACCGAACGACCAAGGCTTCTTGATTTGTGGTCTGGTACTGAAGCACCGAGCCCAGAGTGTAACACCGCACAATATGTAAAGAAAACTACTAATTTTTGAGTTAAGCCCTTCTAGGCCCACGTTTTAATTTTAGTTCTTGATTTTTAATTTTCTTCCCTTTTCTTCTGGTATTCTTTCATTGCTTCACTAACTTCCTTTTTCCCTTCTTCAGACCATTTTGCGTCGGTCACATTTTTACTTCTGCGTAGTGGAATCCTTCCAATTTTATAACGTTTACTCTAGAAATATCTCTTCCAAGGACTTCCTTTCCTATTATGATATTTCATTCTGAGTCTTTCATACTTTCTTGAATCCAGGTCATTGTTAATTTCTTTTCCGTGTTTCTGTTTGTGACTAAGGACAGTATAAATAATATTCCATCACTGTTTACTTTATTTGCATACTAATAATTATAGCTATCACAAGTCGTATGTTTTTATGTTGGGTAGGGCCTTCCTGTGCATGTGACAAGAGCAATCCATTAATGTTTATTTTCCCCCAGGCAGCAGGTCAGCTGCTAAAGTGATGAGTCATGGGCGCCAAAAAGTTAGTCTGTACGGACAGGCGTAGCACCACACTTACTAGTGCAAGTACGACTATGCAGAAACCGTCAGGTCATAAAGTCTGTGACGTGTCTGTGGGAACACTGATACAGAGAGAGTCGCGCGGGATTAGCCGAGCGGTCTGGGCGTGGCAGTCATGGACTGTGCGCCTGGTCCCGGCGGAGGTTCGACTCCTCCCTCGGGCATGGCTGTGTGTTTGTCCTTAGGATAATTTAGTGTGTAAGCTTAGGGACTGATGACTTTAGCAGTTAAGTCCCACAAGATTTCACACACATTTGAACATTTTGATACAGAGAGAAAACAACCAACACACTGAAGTGCGTAGACATTGAAGCACCACATTGAAAGTATCTGCTCTTACACCCATTACACCTGTATGTGTCGATGTTATGATAAATTTCATCATTATTTCTTAAGTTCCAAAATGCTGCGATTTTCTGACGACCTAATATTTGCCATACAAATCTTCTTTCTAATACACACATCAGAAAAAGTTTTGCATGTCCTCGGTTCCGAGAGTTTCAGAGTCTGTACAGAAAATTGGAATAGAGATCAACATAAACATCAAAGCCGCCCTTTTTATTCCTCATGAAAACCACACAGTGCATGTTGTACAACCGTATAGCGAGACCTTCAGGGGTGGTGGTCCAGATTGCCGTACACACCGGTACCTCTAATACCCAGTAGCACGTCCTCTTCCACTGATGCATGTCTGTATTCGTCTTAGCATACTATCCACAAGTTCATCAAGGCACTGTTGGTGCAGATTGTCCCACTCCTCAACGACGATTCGGCGTAGATCCCTCAGAGCGGTTGGTGGGTCAAGTCGCCCATAAACACCCGTTTTCAGTCTATAACAGGCATGTTTGATAGAGCCCATGCGTGGAGAATATGCTTGCCTCTCTATCCTCGCGAATATGTTGCCGATATGGTTGCACTATCGGTCGGAGGATGGCATTCACGCATCGTACAGCCTTTACGGCGCCTTCCATGACCACCAGCGGCGTACGTCGGCCCCACATAATTCCACCCCAAAACAGCTGCCAACCTCCAACTTGCTGCACTCGCTGGACAGTATGTCTAAGACGCTCAGCTTCACTGGGTTGCCTCCAAACACGTCTCCGCCAATTGTGTGGTTGAAGGCATATGCGACACTCATCGGTGTAGAGAAGGTGATGGCAATCCTGAGCGGTCCATTGGGTATGTTGTTGGGGCCATTTGTACCGCGCTTCATGGTGCTGCGGTTGCAAAGATGAACGTCGGGAGTGAAGTTGAACATCCTGCAGCCTATTGCTCACAGTTTGAGTCGTAACACCACGTCCTTTAGCTGCACGAAAAGCATTATCAACTTGGTGGCGTTGCTGTCAGGGTTCCTCCGAGCCATAATACACTCCTGGAAATGGAAAAAAGAACACATCGACGCCGGTGTGTCAGACCCACCATACTTGCTCCAGACACTGCGAGAGGGCTGTACAAGCAATGATCACACGCACGGCACAGAGGACACACCAGGAACCGCGGTGTTGGCATTCGAATGGCGCTAGCTGCGCAGCATTTGTGCACCGCCGCCGTCAGTGTCAGCCAGTTTGCCGTGGCATACGGAGCTCCATCGCAGTCTTTAACACTGGTAGCATGCCGCGACAGCGTGGACGTGAACTGTATGTGCAGTTGACGGACTTTGAGCGAGGGCGTATAGTGGGCATGCGGGAGGCCGGGTGGACGTACCGCCGAATTGCTCAACACGTGGGGCGTGAGGTCTCCACAGTACATCGATGTTGTCGCCAGTGGTCGGCGGAAGATGCACGTGCCCGTCGACCTGGGACCGGACCGCAGCGACGCACGGATGCACGCCAAGACCGTAGGATCCTACGCAATGCCGTAGGGGACCGTACCGCCACTTCCCAGCAAATTAAGGACACTGTTGCTCCTGGGGTATCGGCGAGGACCATTCGCAACCGTCTCCATGAAGCTGGGCCACGGCCCGCACACCGTTAGGCCGTCTTCCGCTCACGCCCCAACATCGTGCAGCCCGCCTCCAGTGGTGTCGCGACAGGCGTGAATGGAGGGACGAATGGAGATGTGTCGTCTTCAGCGATGAGAGTCGCTTCTGCCTTGGTGCCAATGATGGTCGTATGCGTGTTTGGCGCCGTGCAGGTGAGCGCCACAATCAGGACTGCATACGACCGAGGCACACAGGGCCAACAACCGGCATCATGGTGTGGGGAGCGATCTCCTACACTGGCCGTAAACCTCTGGTGATCGTCGAGGGGACACTGAATAGTGCGCGGTACATCCTAACCGTCATCGAACCCATCGTTCTACCATTCCTAGACCGGCAAGGGAACTTGCTGTTCCAACAGGACAATGCACGTCCGCATGTATCCCGTGCCACCCAACGTGCTCTAGAAGGTGTAAGTCAACTACCCTGGCCAGCAAGATCTCCGGATCTGTCCCCCATTGAGCATGTTTGGGACTGGATGAAGCGTCGTCTCACGTCCAGCACGAACGCTGGTCCAACTGAGGCGCCAGGTGGAAATGGCATGGCAAGCCGTTCCACAGGACTACATCCAGCATCTCTACGATCGTCTCCATGGGAGAATAGCAGCCTGCATTGCTGCGAAAGGTGGATATACACTGTACTAGTGCCGACATTGTGCATGCTATGTTGCCTGTGTCTATGTGCCTGTGGTTCTGTCAGTGTGATCATGTGATGTATCTGACCTCAGGAATGTGTCAATAAAGTTTCCCCTTCCTGGGACAATGAATTCACGGTGTTCTTATTTCAATTTCGAGGAGTGTACGTAGGTAGCGGACATCCAATGTAGCAGTAGCCCTTGGGCGGCTTGAGCGAGGCATGTCATCGACAGTTCCTGTCTGTATCTGCTCCATGTCCGAACATCGCTTTGGTTCCCTCAGAGGCGCCTGGACACTTCCCTTGTTGAGAGCCCTTTCTGGCACAAAGTAACAATGCGGACGCGATGGAACCGCGGTATTGACCATCTAGGCATGGTTAGACACAAAGACGACACGAGCCGACAACACGAGCCGTGTACCTCCTTCCTGGTGGAATGACTGGAACTGATCGGCTGTCGTACCCCCTCCGTCTAATAGCCGCTGCTCATGCATGGTTGTGTACATCTTTGGGCGGGTTTAGTGACATCTCTGAACAGTCAAAGGGACTGTGTCTGTGACACAATATCCACAGTTAACATCAGGACTTCTGGTTGATTCAAAACTTATTTTGATGTGTATATTTGTAATTTACGAAGCTGATGATGTAATACTAGAAATTCGGTTGCATGCAGGCGTTCTGGTTTCACTACTTTCTCGTATTGCTTTAAGTTTCTTTACTGAGCGAGGTATCGCATTACGGAAAAAGACGGCTCCAGTCCACGTCCAGCTAGAACTGTTGATATTTTTAAAAATGCCGGGAATCCGATACATCGATATTAAAAAATATCACTATCGAACCTCGACACATACAAAGGGAGTGTCGATATATCACTATAATATCGTTGACAAATATTATCGACGTACCGGCCTGTAAAAATATCGGCTGCACATTGGAAATGTACTGAAATGTACTGCCGATTTTAGAGCAGTACGTTTAAGTATTGATTTATTATTAGATATTCTGTTCATCAACGAGCTAACAGTCTGATTATCTTTCTTAGTGCATGAATTGAAAGGAAGAAGATGCACTTTGACGCTTGGCGATAACTACTATGCCAACCATAATAAAATGTGTCCGGTGAGTCCGTCGTTCAGTTTCGTCACAAATCGGATTTTTCCGAGCACTTAATGTCGACTTAACTTTTTTTTTTCTGCCAAGACCAGCGACCTAGCAGTTTGTTCGTAGTGACGAGTACCGATTACGTCATCTCCCCTCGCACGTCTACGCCCAAAGCAAAGACCAATGTCGTCATTTAGATCTTTGGACATCATTTTCAGCAACTATTTTTGAAGAATGCCGATGTGAAGAAATAGCACACTACTTGATTTTTTATTTATTTATTTATTTATTTATTTACGCAGCTGGTGTGCTATTTCTTCACATCGAAAATGTTGTTATTCCGTTCACACAGCCAATCCCCCAGAGCAATCTGACTTCTTTGTGCCACCTACATTTGTTTCACACAGTCAAAGAGAAAGACTGAACGAGATGAAAACTCAAAAAGTTGTAGGATTTCTTCATACAGTGAAAGTAAAGTTATGCTCTACTATAATTTCAAAAGAAGAATTTCAGATATTTACCGAAAATTGCGAAAAAAATATAATGCAAAATCATCAGCGTTCGGTATTGGTATTTCGATATCGATAAAAAATTAACGGCGACATTTATCGGTATTTTCTGGAAAAATGTAGATACATCGATACTTCATAAGCAACCCTAGTTGTTGCGTCGAGATGTTTACTCTTCTTTGAAGTATTAACAGTTTTTGCTTTTGTCGTTTAGTCGTGCTCCAGGTTTCTGAACTATACAAGATTGCTGGGAATATCACTCTGTTATCTAGTATTCGCTGATATTGATTCTGAGCTGAGCGTTTGCCAAAGGGAATTTCCCAGCCTCGAAGCAGATTGTGCGCTGTATGTAATGAGCTACATGTCAACGGGATATTAAGTCGCAATGTCCCTTCCATAAGTTTTTTTAGATAAGCTCTTTTCGCTGTAAGTATTCCTAGTTATACTTTACGTCTTATCCATGTTGTCTATCATTTCGTGTAAAACGGAGTTTTCTAATTGTTTTTTCGAATAGTCTCCCACGAATATTTGGATTTTATTTACCTTTTATATCTGACCCGATATTTGTCACGAAATCTTTTCGAGCAGTTTTTATATTTATTATACACTCCTGGAAATGGAAAAAAGAACACATTGACACTGGTGTCTCAGACCCACCATACTTGCTCCGGACACTGCGAGAGGGCTGTACAAGCAATGATGACACGCACGGCACAGCGGACACACCAGGAACCGCGGTGTTGGCCGTCGAATGGCGCTAGCACCGCAACATTTGTGCACCGCCACCGTCAGTGTCAGCCAGTTTGCCGTGGCATACGGAGCTCCATCGCAGTCTTTAACACTGGTAGCATGCCGCGACAGCGTGGACGTGAACCGTATGTGCAGTTGACGGACTTTGAGCGAGGGCGTATAGTGGGCATGCGGGAGGCCAGGTGGACGTACCACCGAATTGCTCAACACGTGGGGCGTGAGGTCTCCACAGTACATCGATGTTGTCGCCAGTGGTCGGCGGAAGGTGCACGTGCCCGTCGACCTGGGACCAGACCGCAGCGACGCACGGATGCACGCCAAGACCGTAGGATCGTACGCAGTGCCGTAGTGGACCGCACCTCCACTTCCCAGCAAATTAGGGACACTGTTGCTCCTGGGGTATCGGCGAGGACCATTCGCAACCGTCTCCATGAACCTGGACTACGGTCCCGCACACCGTTAGGCCGTCTTCCGCTCACGCCCCAACATCGTGCAGCCCACCTCCAGTGGTGTCGCGACAGGCGTGAATGGAGGGACGAATTGAGACTTGTCGTGTTCAGCGATGAGAGTCGCTTCTGCCTTGGTGCCAATGATGGTCGTATGCGTGTTTGGCGCCGTGCAGGTGAGCGCCACAATCAGGACTGCATACGACCGAGGCACACAGGGCCAACACCCGGCATCATGGTGTGGGGAGCGATCTCCTACACTGGCCGTACACCTCTGGTGATCGTCGAGGGGACACTGAATAGTGCACGGTACATCCAAACCGTCATCGAACCCATCGTTCTACCATTCCTAGACCGGCAAGGGAACTTGCTGTTCCAACAGGACAATGCACGTCCGCATGTATCCCGTGCCACCCAACGTGCTCTAGAAGGTGTAAATGGTTCAAATGGCTCTGAGCACTATGGGACTCAACTGCTGTGGTCATTAGTCCCCTAGAACTTAGAACTACTTAAACCTAACTAACCTAAGGACATCACACACATCCATGCCCGAGGCAGGATTCGAACCTGCGACCGTAGCAGTCGCACGGTTCCTGACTGCGCGCCCAGAACCGCGAGACCACCGCGGCCGGCTCTAGAAGGTGTAAGTCAACTACCCTGGCCAGCAAGATCTCCGGATCTGTCCCCCATTGAGCATGTTTGGGACTGGATGAAGCGTCGTCTCACGCGGTCTGCACGTCCAGCACGAACGCTGAGGCGTCAGATGGAAATGGCATGGCAAGCCGTTCCACAGGACTACATCCAGCATCTCTACGATCGTCTCCATGGGAGAATAGCAGCCTGCATTGCTGCGAAAGGTGGATATACACTGTACTAGTGCCGACATTGTGCATGCTCTGTTGCCTGTGTCTATGTGCCTGTGGTTCTATCAGTGTGATCATCTGATGTATCTGACCCCAGGAATGTGTAAATAAAGTTTCCCCTTCCTGGGACAATGAATTCACGGTGTTCTTATTTCAATTTCCAGGAGTGTAAATTTTGTTTTCCCCGCGGAGATTCTTGAGCCTTTTATGTTGGCTGTCTCTTCCAGAAGGGTGAGTTGCTCTACTGCATCTGTCAGGGTTTCAGAAAATTTGACGAAATCGTCGGTAAATGGCAGATTGATTACTGCAACACCTTTGCCTTCAGAGCAGGACGGGCGATATTTTGGATTCCTCCACTGGTCCACTGCAAATTCTTACAGTTTTCTCCATGACATAATTGAAAGAAGTGACGATCCCAGACACCTGTGTTTATTTTCAAAGATCGAAATTTTTTCCCCATACATGTTACTTCAGAGTTTGTCGGATTAGGTTTGCCAACTTAGTTTCAACTCTAAATTTACAGGTTACTTTATGTATGGTCTCCGTATCAGCATGGAAACTTCATTCACGTTTTCCATTTCCCACTAAGTCTTTGTGTGTGTGTGTGTGTGTGTGTGTGAGAGAGAGAGAGAGAGAGAGAGAGAGAGAGAGAGAGAGAGAGAGAGATATCAGCGTGGATGCGCGTCACGACGAGACGCTTGCTCTCCTCTGCCAGCCTTTCACTCTCAGAGCAGCACTTGCGACGCACCTCCTCGGCTATATGAAGAATGTATGCCAACGTCCGCCTTCCTCTGCGGTGTTTACCCTCTACAGCTCCCTCTAACACGTGTCCTGTCAGCCTGTCCCTTCCTTGTGACAGTGTTTTCCTCGTGTTCCTTTCTTCGCCGATTCTGCGGAGAACCATGTCATTTCTTGCCGTATCATTTCACGTAATTTTCAACATCCTTCCGTAGCCTCACATTTCAATCGCTTCGATACTCTTCTGTTCCGGTTTTCCCACTGTCCATGATTCGCTCCCACGCATTGCTGTGCTCCAAACGTATATTCTGTGAAATTTCTTCCTACAATCAAGGTCTGTGTTTGATACTGCTATCCTTCTCTGGACTAGAAAATCCGTATTTGCCAGTGCCATTCTCTCTTTTATGTCCTGTTTACTCATTTCGTTATGGGCTATTTTACTTTCCGAAGCAGAATTTTTTAACTTCACCTACTTCGCGATCATCAAATCTGACGTTAAGTATGTAGCTGTTCTCATTTCTGATACTTCGAATTGCTTTTGTATTTCTTCCATTTACTCCCAAACAAACCATATTCCGTATTCATTCGAAAATTTTAAATTTGAGGGTGAATCGTTCGAAGAAAACCAGTCAGTGATACTTTCAAGACCGTTGGTCCTCATTTGTTCTGTTTCTCTATGTATGGCTAGATTATTTACAGTATTGATGTCATCTGCAAAAAGGTCTATCGTTTAAAATTGTTTTTTTCTTTTCTGTTTTGTCATGAGCCTTCTGACTGGTCTGATGCGACTCGCCACGAAATCCTCTCCTGTTCCAACCTTTTCACCTTTGCAACGTACGTCCTTCATTATTTGCCGTATGTGTTTAGGCCTGTGCCCTGTTCTGCGTTTTTTATGCAGTCCCAGTCACGCAGCCCTTCCCTTGCAGCAGCGGACGGCGGCTCGGCCCTCCAGACGCCGCACTGGACGAGCCCTTATCCGGCTGCCACGCTACCCACCCTGGCAGTATATTTAGTCCGGACCGGTCCGGCACAAAGCGGCCCCGGAGATGCTCACAGGGGCGGCTGATACGGTGGCCCGGCAGCAGGTAGGAGTGGGTTGCGTGGGAGGATGCGCCCGGCACGCACGCCTACGCAGGCGCTACACCCTGCCTTGTAAGTTGTGCTCCATTCCCTGGTCACACTGAAAAGTCTGCACGTACACTCCCCCTGCCCCGGAAAACTGGATTCCTTAGCTGTGTGAAAATCTGACAGATTCCTACAGAAAAAAAAAAAAACCAGCAGCCAGACACTGTTAATTACAAAGGGTGAAAAGTGTTTAAACGTACAAACTCTCGCAGATTACACGGGACATAAAAATAAATATTTTCTTTTATGTCGTGTTTTCATGTGAACATTTTTTGAAACTAATAGAATGACTCTTCACTGGATGAAAATTTATTAAATTAACACACGCTGGAAGTTTGCACGGGCCACCGAAAAGACGTTTTCTATTGTGTTTGCCTGAGATGCATCATTTTACGAGGATATTAGATCTCACAGTACAAAAAAAAGTGAAACAAAAACTTTTAATTCCTTATTATCGAGAGAGAACAACATTAACACAACACAACTACGGTTACACGGACAAAGACTGCAGGAGTGTCCTTAATTTCTCCTGCTGCTGCTGTTATCCTTGCAACTAGATCCCCTCCTAACTCAACAGCTGTCGTGTAAACAACGTTGGATACCTCTCCTCGCGCCAAAAAAATCCACAGAAGGCCAAGAACACCCCTGCTAATCCACTTTTGTAAAAAGTGTCGGTTCAAGAACCGACGCACAGGGCGACTGGAATGAGGCGGCGCCCCGCCGTGCGGTCTCTTGTGGCGGCTGCCGCGTCATCCCACAGTTCTGAAAGTTATGGACATGACAACCGTTTAATGGCCTGGGTATGAGACTCCGACTATAAGGCGTACCCAGGAGCAGATATACACTCGGGTCACAATTTAGTAGTGATGAAGAGTAGATTGAAGTTTTAGAGGTAAGTCAGGAAGAACCAATATGCAAAGAGGTGGGATACGGAAGTATAAGGAATGACCAGATACGTTTGAAGTTCTGTATCGCTATACATAGAGCAATAACAAATAGTTCAGTAGGCAGTACAGTTGAAGAGTAATGGACATCTCTATAAAAAAGCCACTCGCAGAAGTTGAAAAGAAAAACGTACAGGGTGTCCAGAAAAGGACTCCCTGATTTCAAAACTAAATATCTCGGGAACAAAGATCGATAGAGGAATGCAGTAAAGGGTATGTTTATTATGAAAGCTGTAAGAAGTTTATACAGCAGTTTGAAATAATAGTTACAAAAGCTGCTAACAGATGGCGCTGTAATCGCCATACGTAATGCCTAGTATAAATAGTAATCCGAAGCCCAGAGCGATCAGTTCCACTATTGAAACGTGAAAGGAGTTTAGCGTACCGAAGGAAGAGATTAAAACCATGTACTCCATTGAACAACGCGTTTTTCTGGTGCTTGAGTACCATAGGTTAGAAGAGAGTCCTACGGCAACAAGGCGAAGTTTTCAAGCACAATTTAACGTTCCAAAAGGACCCGATGGGAAAACCATTCGTACGCTCTTCGCAAAATTTCAACGAAAAGGCAGCGTAACTGATAATCTACTGGGGGATGTTGGCCGCAAGCAAACCGCAGTTACGCCTGAAAAATTCGCCACAGTTTCTGGAATTATTCATCGAAATCCAATGTCATCCGTCCGTAGAATTGCATCTGAGACTGGTTTGAGGCGTTCCAGCACGCAGAAAATACTGAGAAAGACCCTACACATGTTTCCATTCAAAATTCAAACGCACCAGGCCATACCCGCACGAGCTGTGCAACAAAGGCTTGCCTTTGCTAATCAGATGCTCACAATGATTGATAGTGAAGGATTTGATGTTGGCTGCATCTGGTTTACAGATGAAGCACACTTCCACCTGAATGGATACGTGAAGAAGCAGAACTGGCGATTTTGGGGTTTCGAAAAGCCATATTGATGTGAAGCGAAACCCCTGTATTCTCCTAAAGTTACTGTGTGGGCTGCAGTATGCAGCAGAGGCATTATTGGCCCTTCTTTCATTCGAGAAACGGTCATTGGTGCACGTTACGTTGCAATTTTGGAACAATTTGTCGCCACACAGCAAGCGTTAGAGGATCGACCAGGTACTGAATGGTTTATGCAAGATGGAGCCCGACCACACCGGACCGAACAAGTGTTTCACTTTCTTGAAGAATACTTCGGGAATCGAGTCATTGCTTTGGAATATCCCAAATTTACTGGTGCAGGCATGGATTGGCCTCCATATTCACCGGATTTGACTCTCTGTGACTTCTTTTTTGTGGGGCACAGTGAAAGACATGGTTACCCGAAGCATCCCGCCACGCTGGACGAGCTTGAATCGGCGATCTCTGTGCCATTTCGGTTGAGACACTACAAAATGTGATGGCGAATTTCATTCTTCGTTTGCACCACCTTTGTAGTGAACATTTTGAAAACATTGTGATGTGATTGTTTGCAAAGATTGTTTTCATACTATTATTTCACTTATGTATGCTGATATGAGCTGTACAGCGTACAGCGCCATCAGTTAGCAGCTTTTGTAATTATTATTTCAAACTGCTGTATAAACTTCGTACAGCTTTCACAATAAACATACCGTTTACTGCATTCCTCTATCGATCTTTGTTTTCGAGATATTTAATTTTGAAATCAGGGAGCCCTTTTCTGGACACCCTGTAGGTATAAATAAGGTAACTGAATAAGAGAAGAAATACTTCATCTCTCGGATGAAAGAAGGCTTGTACAAGACTGTTCAGAGAAATTCAGGAATACATAAATACAAGTTGGCGAGGAATGAAATAAGTAGGCGGTCCAGGGAAGCTATGGCGAAATGGCTCCAAGGGAGATATGAAGAAATCGAAAAAGATTTGATTGTCGAAGGACTAACTCAGAATATAGGAAAGTCAGAACAACCGTTGGTGAAATTAGAGCAAAATTTGTACCATTAAGAGCGCAACGGGAATTCCACTGTTAAATGCATAGGAGAGAGGGAAACGGCTCAAATGGCTCTGAGCACTAAGGGACTTAACATCTGTGGTCATCAGTCCCCTAGAACTTAAAACTACTTAAACCTAACTAACATATGGACATCACACACATCCATGCCCGGGGCAGGAGTCGAACCTGCGACCGTAGCGGTCGTGCGGTTCCAGACTGTAGCGCCTAGAATCGAATGTGAGACAGCTACTGTAACTGATGAGTGAAGTATGCTCTCTACCGGTGGAACAGGAACCGTTAGAACAACAGATCTGTCATTATAACTGAAGAGCGGATACGCGCTCTACCAGATCAAATAATACTCACAGAAAATTATGACATTAGAAAAAAAACACTTGTTTTGGTGTCGCGTGCAGCCTCCCAGAGTCTGCCGATTTAAATAATTTTCGCCCTGTAAAATGACATGCGATAAACATGAAGAGTCGCCTGAAAATTAACGTGTCAGTTCGAAAGCAGTGATGCTGCTCTAGTAATAGTGCTTGGTGGCTGTATTTACTTTCTCTGAGTGTCCTCTTGAATGAAGACGTTGCGGATCACTTGCAGCTATCCGCCTCTATCTGAATAACGAGGTGGAAGGAGTATATAGAGGGTCTATACAAGGGCGACGTACTTGAGGACAATATTCTGGAAATGGAGGAGGATGTAGATGAAGATGAAATGGGAGATACGATACTGCGTGAAGAGTTTGACAGAGCACTGAAAGACCTGAGTCGAAACAAGGCCCCGGGGGTAGACAACTTTCCATTAAAACTACTGACGACCTTGGGAGAGCCAGTCCTGACAAAACTGTACCATCTAGTGAGCAAGATGTATGAGACAGGCGAAATACCCGCAGACTTCAAGAAGAATATAATAATTCCAATGTCCGCCCCCGGTAGCTGAGTGGTCAGCGCGACAGACTGTCAATCCAAATGGGCCCGGGTTCGATTCCCGGCTGGGTCGGAGATTTTCTCCGCTCAGGGACTGGGTGTTGTGTTGTCCTAATCATCATCATTTCATCCCCATCGACGCGCAAGTCGTCCAAGTGGCGTCCCATCGAAAGACTTGCACCAGGCGAACGGTCTACCCGACGGGAGGTCCTCGTCACACGACATTTCATTTCATTTCATAATTCCAATCCCAAAGAAAGCACGTGTTGACAGATGTGAAAATTACCGAACAATCAGTTTAATAAGCCACAGCTGCAAAATACTAACGCGAATTCTTTACAGACGAATGGAAAAACTAGTAGAAACCAACCTTGCGGACGATCAGTTTGGATTCCGTAGAAACATTGAAACACGTGAGGCAATACTGACCTTACGACTTATCTTAGTAGAAAGATTAAGGAAAGGCAAACCTACGTTTCTAGCATTTGTAGACTTAGAGATAGCTTTTGACAATGTTGACTGGAATACTCTCTTTCAAATTCTAAAGGTGGCAGAGGTAAAATAGACGGAGCGAAAGGTTATTTACAATTTGTACAGAAAGCAGATGGCAGTTATAAGAGAAGAGGGGCTTGAAAGGGAAGCAGTGGTTGGGAAAGGAGTGAGACAGGGTTGTAGCCTCTCCCCGATGTTATTCAATCTGTATATTGAGCATGCAGTAAAGGAAACAAAAGAAAAATTCGGAGTAGGTATTAAAATTCATGGAGAAGAAGTAAAAACTTTGAGGTTCGCCGATGACATTGTAATTCTGTCAGAGACGGCAAAGGACTTGGAAGAGCAGTTGAACGGAATGGACAGTCTTGAAAGGAGGATATAAGATGAACATCAACAAAAGCAAAACGAGGATAATGGAATGTAGTCGAATTAAATCGGGTGATGCTGAGGGAATTAGATTAGGAAATGAGACACTTAATGTAGTAAAGGAGTTTTGCTATTTAGGAAGTAAAATAACTGATGATGGTAGAAGTAGAGCGGATATAAAATGTAGACTGGCAATGGCAAGGAAAGCGTTTCTGAAGAAGAGAGATTTGTTAACATCGAGTAGAGATTTAAGTGGGAGGAAGTCGTTTCTGAAAGTATTTGTATGGAGTGTAGCCATGTATGGAAGTGAAACGTGGACGATAAATAGTTTAGACAAGAAGAGAATAGAATCTTTCGAAATGTGGTGCTACAGAAGAATGCTGAAGATTAGATGGGTAGATCACATAACTAATGAGAAGGTATTGAATAGAATTGGCGAGAAGAGAAGTTTGTGGCACAACTTGACAAGAAGAAAGGACCGGTTGGTAGGACATGTTCTGAGGCATAAAGGGATCACAAATTTAGCATTAGAGGGCAGTGTGGAGGGTAAAAACCATGGAGGGAGACCAAGAGATGAACACACTAAACAGATTCAGAAAGACGTAGGTTGCAGTAAGTACTGGGAGATGAAGTAGCATGCACAGGATAGAGTTGCATGAAGTGCTGCATCAAACCTGACTCAGGACTAAAGACCACAACAACAACTGTATTTTTTACTAGTTTATTTATTACTAATTTTGGATCTTTTCAGCTCCATCTACGGAAGGTATAAACTTGGAGTTTTACGTAAAGCAAACAGTAGAACTAATATCTATTCACGTGGCTTGCATTTTCCTCTTACTTACCCAAATATGTAGTGACTTCAGGAAGTGAAACAATTCACCACACGTTAAGACCAGTGCGCTAAAAGGGTGGTACACTGTTATAAGTGAGTATATTTTCGTGGACTGCTGCGGACACAGTCCCGCTGCAGACACGGATAACAGGCGCATCACTGTGTGCTAGTGAAATGGAGCGCCAACTGGAGGCGTACCGCAAAGCTGAAGTATGCGGAACAGCACGAGTCTTGTGGACAAAACCGCTGAACTGCACACAGATTTAGTGTGAAGTTCTGAGGGCATGTCGCGTCGAGCCGTGGTGAAGTGAACGAGGGCTGTTTCTCTGTTAAGGAATTGAATGATTGGCAGACCGTTTCCGCCACTGTTCACGGCGACTTGCTGATTAAATTGAAGAATAATGTCATGTATCTGTATGTGTAGTAGGATTCAATTAAAGATACTTGGCCTGCCATAATTACGTATAACTTACTTTTTCAAGTCCCCTCGTGTTAATACAGTTATGAAAAAAAATCCGAATGTTGAGAACAAGTATTAGAACCTCTGTATGTCATAACGTTAAGTATGCACCTTACTTAGTGGTGGGGAGGGGGAGGGGAGGGAGATAAAATCGGCCGAAATCGAGAAAGGAAAATAAAATAAATTTCATAGCATAAATAGGATCCGTTATTCAATCTGTACATTGTGAAAGCAGTAAAGGAAACAACAGAAAATTTTGGATTAGGAATTAAAGTTCAGTGAGAAGAAATAAAATCTTTGTGGTTTGCTGATGATAGAATAATTATGTCAGGGAGAGCAAAGGAGTTGGCAGAGCAGTTGAATGGAATTAACATTGTCTTGAAAGGAGGTATAATGCGAACACAAAAAAAACAAGACAAGAATAATGCGATGTAGTCGAATGAAATCAGTTGATGCCGACGGAAGTAGATTAGGAAACTAGACACTTAAAGTAGCAGATGAGAGTTGCTATCTGGCAGCATAGTAACTGATGAGGCCAAAACTAGGGAGGATATAAAATTTAGACACTATAGGAAGACAAGCGTTTCTGAAGAAAGAAATTTGTTAACATCGAGTATAGGTTTAAGTTTCAATAAATCCTTTATGGAAGTATTTGTATGGAGGGAAGCCATGTGTGGATGTGAAACAAGGTGCTGAACGGCTTAAACAGGAAGAGAATAGAACTTTTGATACGTGCTACAGTAAAATGCTGAAGATTAGATGGGTAGATCACGCAAATAATGACGAGGGACTGAATACAACTGGGGAGAAGAGAAACCTGGAGCACGACTTGACTAGAAGAAGGGATCGATCGATAGAAGACATTTTGAGACATCAAGGGATGACATATTTATTATTGAAGGGAAGTGTGGAGGGTAAAAATCGTAGAGGGAGCCCAAGAGATGAATACAGTAAGCAGGTTCAGGAGGATGTAAGCTGCAGTCAGTATTGGGAGAAGAAGAGTCTTGCACAGGACAGAAGTATGGTGGGCTGCATGACACCAGTCTTCGGACTGAAGATCGCAACAACGACAAATAGTATCTGACTGTTGCAGATCTTTTATCAGTGATATGCTATCAAGTCACAACGTTCCTTAGTCTCTTATCGAAACAAACATGTAAATACTAAATTTTGTAACTCATCAACAGTTGAAAAATGTTCTAAATTTCATAAAAAATCAAAGAAATAAGTGTCTTGCGGAAAACCACCGTAAGAATAACCTGGGCTTTATTTGGCCGTATGTGATTTCAGAAACAATAGATGAAATTAGAAGCATATCTTAGTAAAATGTAAGTAAAATATTCGTTTATGAAAGGCATAAGAACTAAACGTGTGTAATCGAAAGAGATCAAATGTCATATGTAACTAACCTGGGGAGCTTCTTCATGAAACCTATCATTTTATTTGACAACCCAATATACAGAGGGATCCAAAACAATGTATCCACTGTTTAAAAATCCATAACTTGCAAACTAAGTGACAGAGTTGCCTCATTTCTTGACGAAAGTGTAGCTTAATGTCCAAATTAAAGATATCACTGTAGGTGTTCGAAATGGTCACCCACACATAAACGAAGCCGCGGAACTGCAGCACGTGTTCAGTTGGATATTTGCACATGAATGTACGATGGGTTCTCGACGTTAACCCAATGTGCGTGGCCTTTGTCGATAAACGACTAGTGTTCCCCACAGGTGAAACGCCAGAGGAGTTAGGTCTGGGGAACGTGGTGGATACTCCACAGCACCTCTACGGCCTATCCTTCTTCCTAGTAGATTTTCGTCGAGATACGCCCTAACACGATTTTCGTAGTGGGCTGGGGAACCATCTTTTTGAAAGTAAATTCTTCTGTCTCCCTACAAGTCTCGTATGGCAGGTAAAATGGATGTCTGAAGCTTCTGAAGGTACACCTCACCGGTAACTGTGCCGTCAAAGAGGAATAGCCCAATCAAGCCCCGGTTAGACAACCCACACCACACATTTACTCCTGGCAAATTCACGGCTTTGTCTACATGGACGTTCGGATTTTCGGCAGCCCAGTAGATGCAATTGTGGATTTACTGTGCCATTGAGTTTGAAGTGTGCCTCATCAGACCACACAATCATCTCTGCAAACTCTTCATCGTTGCGCACCATGTTAGTAAACCACTCGCAGTACTCCATTCTACGATCTGGGTCGTCCTCGTTCATTGCGTGTAGCAATCGTGGGATATAGCACTTCCTCTTTGCTGTCTTCAAAATTCGCCGAACACTTGAGCGACACACTCCAGTTTTATGGGCACATTGTTTTACAGACTTCTCTGGTGAGCGAGTGAATTGTTGTCACACGACGGGAGTTAGCTGGACTTGTTACTGTTACAGGTCGTCCAGATCTTTGTTTGTGTTCATCTTTAACTCAGCCTTCGGCTTCAAATTTGTCTCGAATGCGACGAATCGTTAAAGGTGTCGGAGGCTCTGTTTGATACTCATTTCCCATTGCTGTTGAACCTCATTAATGTTTTCTTACTTAAAATACCACTTCAAAACTGACTTCCTTTGATCGCCAGCCATGTTTACTCGAGTAACTAGGTGCAACTAAGAACAAAACACCGACTATCTGGCGAATGTCATCTGACAAAACAAAACAACGCAATACAACGCTTGTGTGGCGATTGCCGGAACTACAAACTGTTACACTACCAAAGATGAGGCAACTGCGTCAATTATTTATTGACTTTTAACCTGTGGATACATTTTTTGGACCCCTCTGTAGAAAATAGTATAGCAGCACACGAAACAGGGATGTTGACCTTCTGAAAGCAGATTTAAGAAATAACGAAGTTTAATTTTGCAGAAAACTATTAGATAGTTATGAAAAACATCAAAAACGCCCCAATCAGTGGATCTCCATAATGAATCTTGAGATCAAATCGAGAGACCAGACATTTATGGCTTTCCCTACGCGTCGCCTGCGTACATTTCTCGAGCTTTCCTCCACGATTCTCGAAGCTGTGCGACAGCTCCAGGCCGTTACAGAAGTTGCTGTAGCGAATACCGCCAGTCGCGCCCTGCAGCAGTGAGCTTCGCAAACCGTGTGGGACAAGTGTGTGTGCAAATCAGTTTTTATAGCGGTTTGTGGTGGGCGCGAGATACAGTACGGTTCACACTCCTGTGTTATCCAAACGGTTGTGAAGGACAGCTGGAGCTCTGATGCACTCGGTAACGACTACGTCCTGACATCAGCGTTAACTGCACACACGAATAACGAAGTAAATGTCTCTTGCATTGATCAAGATCGTCATACAAGAAACCTGCCGGCAGATACGGCATTGCCCGGGTATTTATTTTGGGAATTTCAAATGGTTCAAATGGCTCTGAGCACTATGGGACTTAACATCTGAGGTCATCAGTGCCCTAGAACTTTGAACTACTTAATCGTAACTAACCTAAGGACATCACACACATCCATGCCCCAGGCAGGATTCGAACCTGCGACCGTAGCAGTCCCGCGGTTCCGGACAGCTACGCCTAGGACCGCTCGGCCACCGCGGCCGGCTTGCTAATTTCACCTGTGAACGAGACGAACGTATTCCTTTATTGTAGCCTCCGTGCTTCCCAGTCACTTTACACTCATAGACGATATTCCGTCTCTTCAGTAAATCAAGCATTGCAAGAAGCTACCTAAATACCATAGACGACGTAAATGACCTGGCATTTAACGGCGCCATACACTAAGAGGTAGCCAAACAATTGAAAAAGCAGGTTTATTACTGGGTAAACCATCAGCATGCATTGCAGACTGAGTTGATGAACTGGAGTTGGAAGTGACACACAAAAAATACGCATACATGCAGGAGGAAGACAAACACACACAAACAACAGAGCAGTGTGATACAACGGCTAGACACGCGAGTAGTCTAAAACCAGATGATAGACAGAGATCACACCAACGATTTCCTCACAAGAAAGACCAAACGACAGATATCTCACATAAGATGTATGACACTAAACGATGCATACGCTACATAAAACCAGTGAACTTTCTGTCGGGAGGGATAATTACTCCCTCTTCCCCTCCACGAAACTCAGCAGACTGAGATCCATCAGATCCAAAATAGTATAGACCAATAGATCTAATAAACATCATGGGAAAAGTCCAAGAGAGGTTACTGTGTCTCCGTTTGCAGGCTCACAGAGCCCTACTTGGACTAAACAAACACCAATTTGGATTCAGAAAAGGCAAAAGCATTGATGACGCAATTAACAGAGCACTCGAAATTACACAAAATACGGACAACACATACACCTTGGCAATTATGATTGCCATCGCAGGGGCATTCGACAACCTGTGGTGGCCAGCACTTTTTCTGAGGCTAGGCCAGATGGAAGTCTATTAGACTACTGCAGGGATAGAATAGTGGAATGGCGTGTGGGAACCGGAAAGTAATAGGGAAAATTACCAAAGGTTGTCCCCAGGGTTCGATCTGTGGGCCCATCGTCTGGGTCATAATCTTTGAACCCGTCCTGCAAACGCTGGATGGGGAAATAGGGCACATGGAGTTGTCGCATATGCAGACCACCTGCAAGTGGTCGTCTCAGCAACCACAGGAGCCCAGCTAGAGGAGAAGGTGAGTGACACGCTGCAAACAATAACACAATGACGCGGCACAAACAGGCTCAAGACAGCGGGTAACAAGACACACGCTTTTGAAAGATCAGTTAAGACGCAGCCCATCAATCGAAATAGGGGAAAACAACATAAAAAGAACTAAAGTAACCCGCTACTTGGGCGTACACACAGATGAAAAACTGAACTTCCGTGAACACATTAGAATAAGAGCAGACAAGGCAGAAAAACACTGCACAAACTGGCAAGAATAAATTCCAGACTTCCTTTTTCAGTCACACGAACCTACCACTGCGCACTCTTCGACTCAGTACAAAGCTTTGCGGCCAGTACATGGGCGGACAGGCTCAACCTCGTTACTAACAGAACAGCGGTTAGGCGCGGACAAAGAAGCGTCCTAATGCGACTATCTGGAGCTTTTGGCACGACGTCAGTCGAAGCGCTGTGTGTGGTTCTTGAAATCTTGCCGACAGATATAACAATCAGGCATGGGGCCGCACTGTACGGGTTAAAGATGGGCAGGCTAGACCCGGTTAATATACTAACTGGTTCTCCGCTGAACGACAAGCGGGACCTCAGAAAATGGAAAAGTGATGGAAGGCAAGAAGAATGGGGCACAAGTGATAACGGACGGAGAGTACACACATTTTTTCCGGATATCACGGAAAGGTTAAGAATGAAACATGCCGATCCTGGATGCGGCATGGTGCATTTCTTGACTCGGCACGGACCTTATCCCACCCACTTCAACCGCGTGAGTCTAAGAGACACATCTACATGTACATGTGGAGGTTTGGGAACCCCCAAACACACAATCCTATTCTGCGGGAAATACGGACAACAGAGGAACACATCAGCAATACAACACTAACAAACTGAACGACACATATACGATACCATTACAAACCAGAATTATGGGACGAACAAAACGTACTGACAAAAAAAAAAAAAAAAAAAAAAAAAAATCAGATGAATGCCGTAAAGAGTACAGGCGCGAGAGACCGTACAGACGACAAACCTACACCTACATAGACGCCAAAGTGTGGAGGATGAAAACCGAGAGCCGATAGAAATGCACGAGTCTAAACATAATGTAGCTGTTACAATAGATGACACACAACTACACCTATACCTGAACATAGATGTAAACAGAGTCGGCGCACGGTCGCAGTTGCCACATGAAAACACGGCACTTTAAACCTGTCAACAGCGTAATAATTTTAGAAACAGCTTTACTAATTACTTTAGTAGTTATAGTTTAGCATAGATCTTCCTAGAATTAAAGGTATTGGAGACTGAGGATCTATGGCTTGACGACAAATTCCGAGACTTTCATCCTCAGTACCCTAGGGTGGCGGGAATACAAACTTCTTCCTTTCCTGTCTTCTTTCTTCTTCTTCGTTCTCAACTATTTTTGGTATTTCCTTTTCAGATTGCAAATTTCTTGTAAATATTAGTTAAATGGTTTGGGAAATATGCCAAAAGAAAAGAAAAGAAAGCAAAGCAAACACAGATAAAAAATGAAAGAAAACAATAAAATAAAAAGGCAAAAACAAAGTATGAACAAGTATGAGCCGCCTCCACGTGGCGGGACACGGACAACTATCGGATGCGGGAACTAGTGCAGAGTTTCTGGCCACATCATCGCAGCGGCTAAGTGGTCAGTAGACCCACCTTAAGCAATTAGGCGGTGGGTCGCAAAATCAGGGCGGCAAGTGAAAAAAAAATTTCCCGGGTATTTAGTTTGCCAATTTCACCTGTAAACTGGACGAACGGATTCCTTTCCTTTACTGTAGGCTTATACGTGCTCTTGCAGCAGACTCGGTGTGCGATGGTGCTGGGCGCAACTGCTGCGCGTGTGTACAACGTCTTAATGGCAACGCCTCTCCGTAGCCCTGTAGCCGGCTGGCGTTTTCGCCTGCAGCAGTTTGTGCTTCGCGGTTGAAAGCGCTACTTGGTGTCAGGGATTACCTCAGGTTGCGTCCATTGTAGGATTGTCTTAGTAGTGAAGGATACATGCATTGAAGCTTCATCCATGATGCGGAATTTTTTCACGCATCTCAGTGTTTATGACATCATATCTATGTGTTCTATGTCTTGTATTATGATGTATTTGTGTAAGTACATTCGGCGGCATATGTGGATGCTGTTTCAAATACACTCTACGAAAGAAAGAGCAGAAATAACACTGCGCAGCGTGAAGGAATTATCCGAAAAGGACGGAAATCTGTGCATTTACAGACAAACAAATGATTGCAATTTCAGAAAGAATAGATGATCAGTTGAAGAGAAAGAGCTTCATAAATTGAGCAAGTCAATAATGCGGTGGTCCACCTGTGGCACTTATGCGTGCAGGTATTGGTCTCCGCACTGACTGGTAAAAGTTTTGGTAAGTACGGAGGCAAGCAGTAGAAACTCTGACCGTGTGCGGTCGGGTGTTATCTTGCTGAAACATAAACTCACTGTGCCTTGCCACTGAGGGCAACCAAACGGGCTATACAACATCGTCGGCGTACCGCTGCGCTGTCTGATTGCGACGGCTGACCACAGCCGGATGAGTCCTGCTACAGTAACAGATGGAACCTGGCGACAGTGCCGTCAGCGCCCCAGACAGGTCTTCTGTGGTCATCGGGACTCGGTTGGAAGCTGGGCTCATCGCTACAGACAATTATACTCCAATCAATGAGATTCCACGACCAAGTACTGAATCTTGGGGTGCTTAATATTTAATTTTTCCACAGTCCGAGTTTAGTTTTTATTCTTCTGATGTCTTCAGTTCCTCTAATAAAAGGGAGCAAATGCAGAGCCATTGTGCGCCTGTTACTGCGGGTAGGATATCCTCGAAGCACTGATACGTTATCTCGTTCCCGCGCGCACGTGTCCGATTGGCGCAAGATTGTGGTCGCCGCTGCAGTTTTAAGCCTCAACAGTGTTACCACGGCTAGTGAGGAGAAAGAAGGGACAAGGGTAGAGTAGAGTTAGAGTAATCTAGTGATGTGAGCTCCGGGAACCACAAAGTTCTCATTTCCGAAAACCGACCTCTGTCCTCGCCTCTAAGTTCTCGCTTTTTAGTTCTCTGTTCTCGTTTGTGAATTTTAATTTCTCTCTTGTTCCCAGTGTCCAAAACGGGGCCAAAGTTATAGAATTTGTTTCTATTTTGTGCATACTGCTTCTTACTAAAGGAATTATCGAGTCACTGATTTGTTCACACGTTATACAGATTAGTCTAGACCGTTGTCCTGGATCACGTATTGTAACATACGATGTATTACAGAGGATGTCGCAGGAGCAATAGCCATATTCAAGAACATGACGGGATCGGTCATTGGAAACAAAATAAACATGTCTAGTAAACATATCTAGTAAAAATGGAACTAAAGAACGTGCCTAAGAAGCTATGAACACTTCAGCTTTGATGTTGTGAAACAAATGTCTTCTACTGCAAGCTCTTTGCTTTCCGTGTTTGGAGGCGTGGTAGTATGGACGACAGCATCAAAAAAATTAATGTAAACACGGGCTCTGGAATGCATTCGTCAAGGGTTACCAGCACTTGGTCGCCTTCGCTACTGTGACACACCTCTCGTCTAATCAGTGGCTAAGTGCTCACAACTCTTAAGGTATGATTTTTTCTTGTTTTTGTTCGCACTACCTCCTCCCAAAACATGGAAAGCGAAGAGGTTGCAGTAGAAGAATTCGTTCACACTGTCGAAAATGAAGTATTTATTATGAACTCGAAAATGAAGTATTGATTATGAACACAATACTCGTAGATCTTGAGGTATGTAGTATTTTAGAGTCCTTGTTTACTAGACTTCCTTGCTTCGAATGATCGCTCCCGTCATATCGCTGGTTATTGACCGTTCCTCTTGGGGCACCCTGTATTTGCAAATGAAGTGATATGAAATAACCGAATACATCAAATTCGTAAAATTTTCACAAAATATTCCATTAACATTAAAAAACAATTATGAAAATTTAAGAAAGTAAAATTATCCGAAAAGAAATTGTGACGAAGATAATGAAGCTGTTGAAGGGCAACTATCTGTGTTCGCAACGAAAGTACGGGGAAATTCAACCAAGGAACGTAATGGCCATTGGTTCGCGATCTACCGAAGCATAGTAAGCTATCAGCGTCTGTGCTCTCGGTGTAGTGTCATCGCTAATATTTATTAAACCGGAACGGATTACTTAAAATACACGCTTTCCAGAAACTACTGCTAGTAAACTTACAACTAAACGTAGTCAGTCCTGGTCATTCTTCGTGTTTTACTGTGCCTGTTAATACGTAATGATAAAACGAGTGTAGCACTCATCTGGTAGCGCTTTATCGAACGGTGACGTAAAATTCAGATTTAAAAATCATTTTGTTTGAATTGGGAAACAAACGGACGCATTCGGGCGACGCTGGGGTGTTATGCAAAAGTCGTGATGGGCGGAATTTGTTTAAGCCGCCACCAGCTACACGTTGCAAAAACGAAATTGCAAATATCTGCTGAAACACCAGAGAAATTGCGGCTGACGACCAATGGGAGAGACATCCGGTATACAATTAAAATCTTCGAACTCGATAAATTCGTTTATGCCACGGTCTCCAAAAATCCTGTAGAACGAAGGTTGTTCTTTAATTTTTCATTTTTTCTGCATCATCAATATTCACTTACTATAAGTTTATTGAAGAGCTCTATCTAATCGATCTTCCCTTTTGTTCAGATATCTGGTTCCACAATTGTGGAACACGAATGTTCGTCCAACCTTTATCCGTGCTTTTCCTAATTTCGTAGGCTGCTGCTTCTCCGTTTTCCTGCTTCGAGACTTGTCTTTTTCTTTACAGTCATCATGTCGATGACTAGTTATCTCTGCCTCGTGATGACTGAGTGTTGTGTGATGTCCTTAGGTTAGTCAGGTTTAAGCAGTTCTAAGTTCTAGGGGACTGATGACCATAGATCTTAAGTCCCATAGTGCTCAGAGCCATTTGAACGATTTTGAACTAGTTATCTAATACTTGACGTTCAGGCCATCACATATTAAATTTTTCTTCAAATACTGTTTAGATTCGGCATTCCATATGACTTATCTTGTGATCTACATGACTATAGAGGGTGATTTTTTTCTCCATGTACAAACTCTAGGAATTGATCGATGAGACGATACGGAACAAAAAAGGTCTAATAAACTTACCTTCGGATGTGCATGGTTTCCATGCTAGAGACCATTAATTCAGTCATACATTGTCACTGCGGTCTAATAGGCACTGTATCATGTGTCCAAAGTTGCAGTATGTACCGAAAATGGTTTCCATATGCCTCAGTGCGTGCGTGTACGCGCCGTAGTATGTTCTGACTCACACGCTCACATCGGCCAGGCTGCATCCGAACTGTGTCAAAGGCAGCACGAATACGGCTGCTCCAGTGTCTCCGTATCTGGAATGGGCTCTGCATACACGACACTTTTGAGATGGACCCATAACCACCAATCGCACGGGTTCACAACTGGTGAACGAGCAGGCCATGCAACTCGACCCCCTCATCCGCTCCATCGAACAGGGAAGAGGCGGTTGAGATGTATCCGGACACTATCGGCAAAGTGATCTGGAGCACTATCATGTAGCAGCCACGTAACCCTCCGAACGAACCATCAATTGCGTTTTTCCAGCAGGGGAGGCAAAGTCACCTGCAAGAAACGCCGGTTATTCCGGCCTGTGGAAGGAAGACTGGTCCCAAAATACGATGGCCAATTATCCCATCCCACACATTCCGGCTGCACCGATGCTGATGATTCGCCCTCGCCATCGCCGTACCATGGGGGCCGTGCATACTCTCTCACAGTTCAGTGTTATGAACGCCGCTGGTACCAGGTGGCCTCATCTGTGAATGGGATGGATGACACAAATCCCGGCATCGTGGTGGTTGCCTGGTGAAGAAACCAGTGACAAAACTGCTGCCGATGTGGAAAGTCTGTAGCTATTAAGCTCTACCAAGCTCTACACACGCTGTAAGTGAGAAGGATAACTGTAACAATTGTTATGGAGAACGATTACCCTGTACTGGCGGGCCAGCTGCCTGGTCGCCTTCCACTGTGTTAAGCACATTTTCCTCCAAGTGTGGAGTCCGAACATTTCGGGTACTACCTTCATGATTTCTTCTCGGATTAGTTTCATATACCATGGATGGTCTTTGGAACAAACAAAGTGTTTACTGGTATATAGGCCTGTTCTTCTTTCTCCTTATAGCCGCGTGGTTAGGGGCGCCTTGCCACGGTTGACGGGGCTCCCCCCGTTGGAGGTTCGAGTCCACCGTTGGGCATGGGTGTGTGTGTGTGGACCTTAGCGTAAGTTAGTTTAAGTTGGATTAAGTAGTGTGTAGGCCAAGGGACCGATGAGCTCAGCAGTTTGGTCCGCTAGGAACTTACCACAAATTTGCAAAATCTTTGTCCTTATAAATAAAATAAAAACAAAAATTGTATACATAGCAATTTGCTGGTTATTCTTCCTCTCTGAAGGTTTTAAAAGTAACAGGAAAGTGGTATTTATGGCTTATTGGCTTATGATTAGAATACTGCCACGGAGTGTGAACCGTCCGAAACTTTGGCGTCCTATCCGTTAGCCGATTGAAACTGTGCAAAGTACTCTCATCGAAGCTGCCATCCTCAAAAAGATCGAGGAGCTGTAAATGTCTCTCTCAAATCCTGTATACAAGTGATGCTTAGTTCACAGCCATTCATTTTAACCGCGTCAGTTTCCACTCATGGTTTCGTTCGCAGTAGCAATAAACAAATTTCAGGGTCATAGAAACGGGGGCATGAGGAGATGGACAGAGAGAGGGGGTAGGAGGAGATTAGGGTATACGAGCAATTCAGAAATTAAGAAGCGTTGCCGGGTTCACTAGTCTTCTACAAAGTTTAGCGACTTTCTATGGAGCCAACATACACAGTTGTGCCGTGCGGTCACGTTTCGATATCGACAGGGCGCTGTCGAGGCCGGGAGGTGCTCCTAACGTGACGGTCGGCTGAGCCGTGTATGTTTCTGACAGTGCCCGGGGAAAACGCTGTGACGTCGTGGCCGCCAGTATCACAGACCACTTGCTCAAAGTTGCGCTTTTGGTCAGCGCGGGTTCGGCGGGACCGAGTGTCGGCTGGGACCGCGAAGATTGCTCGTTGGAACAGCTATATTTGCGCGATGCGCAGACTCGACTTGTAGGCACCCTAATTTGCAAGGAGTCTGTGTCCACTGTGGTATCGGGCTGGATTGCTGTCTGACAGTTTCAAGAACCGGGTGAATAGCCCTCGTTAGTTCCTGCTTCGCAGCTAACTCGCCATAACGCCTTAACTGATGGCGGCCGTTGGTCAATCGGCTCTCAGCTTCACACTTCGATCTGCAAGAAAATATTGTGCCAGTCGATTACCGTTTGCACGATTAAAGTGTGGCGCTGATTCTTGAGCTGTTTGTTTGGCCGCACTTATAATTAAAATTTGTCGTTTATTTTGAAATCAGGTGCTTCGTGCGTAACGTTCACCTTTTTCAAGTGTATTTTAAGTGTCTATTTGTGCTGTAAATGCAGATTGCTAATCAGTAGTTCGTATGTTACAGGATAACTTGATGTATCTCTTGTTCATACTGTGGTTCCAGCTGAAGAGGCCTGTGCACGATAAACGCCTTTACCGAGACTGTCCGTGTCTCAAGTGGCGATCGCCATCCAGACTTACGTGAAGAAAGAGAAATTGCTTGGCTCTGAAACTCGCCACTTTTATCGTTCTTTGAATTAGATGTTGTCAGGTTATTCCGCTTGCCTGGGATCAGTTGTCTTCCCTCGAATTATCTGCAGAAAGGCACGTGGTAGTACATGACTGATGGTAATCGCCTGTTAGATATTTTAAATATGATTTTGAAACTTGTAATGTGGAGTATGGAGGTTAATTTTATAGACTGATTACACCTCTGTGCTAAGCATCCATCAAATTTTTGTAACGTAATGATCCTCTCAGTTTCATTCAGTCATTTCTGAAATGTTTGCAGTATGTACTAACAGCTGCGTTGTTGATAATTCATTCAATTAATACCGGACGTAGCTGCACAGATTGTCTCGCATCATTTTCTGTGTTTTAATAAACAGGTTTGTGTTCTTAATTAGTACGTTATAAATTTGTCGCCCAGTATTCTTCCACTTAACAGCAGCTCCCTACCGTATAGCAACAAATGCAAGTAAATCTCGACACCCTACACAGTGGCCTCAGCTGCCTGCTGCCCTCCATGGTTTGTTGGTGGACGGCGTTACAGCCATGTCCGTTCGTAGGATGTGGACTATTTCGTATGTGTGATCGATTATGGTATTGGAATTTGAACTTGTAACAGATTTTTGTTATGGATGTAACGAAAACGGCTTTCTTCCCGCCGAAATCGGACATCTTGAATAAATAATAATTGATAATAATAAATAGAAGTACAGTTTTCGAGACATTATCGTGTTGGAATTTGAATTTCGCGCAGTTGTCTAATAGAGGTAGGCCAATAATAATAAATAATAATGATAATAAATGATAATGAATAATAATGACAATAATAAAGTCAAGTACGGTTTTGCAGCCATTATTGTGTTGAAATTTGAATTTGGCGCCAATTTTTTCTGGAGGGTTAGGATAGTGGACATAGTAGAACTGATCTTCTTCCCCGCCAAAATTCAAATTTCGCGCTAGTTTTCGGGGGGTGGGGGTTAGGTTGGTGGAGGTAGTCCAATTGGCCTGTTTTTCCCACCAAAATCCACCATCTTGAATAATGTCATAGAGGTGCTCTCTGGTGGCAGGGTATGAACTAACACAGTTGGACTCGAGTCCTTGTAGCGAACACATATATATGGTATAAATGATAATAATAAATGATAGTAAATGGTAATAAATGATAATAATAAAGGCAATTACAGTGTTCACGACATTATCCTGTTGGAGTTGGAACTTCCCGCCATTTTCTAGGGGGTGGGTGGTGAGGTTAGTGGATGTATCCCAATTGGTCTATTTTCCCGCCATTTTCGTGGTGTGATGCATTATCTTACTGGAATTTGATTTTACTGCCAATTCTCTTCTGGGGATTGGGGGGGGGGGGGGTTAGGTTAGTGGAGGTAGCCCAATTGACCTATCTTCCCGCTAAAATCCGCCATCTTGGATGAAGTCATCGCTGCCATCTTGGATACATCTGGCAACAATGGAATGTGGGGCCGCACCCCCACGTCCTACTTATGTGCTAAAATAAAACACATTTTTGCAATTGTTTAATATCTGTAAGTATCAAAACAACTTAAAAGATTAGATTTGGAAGGTTATTTTCCTTAACTTCAAGGGTAGGACCCCTGGGTCTTCTTTCCCGTCCACGCAACAGCCCCCACCCACAAATGGTCATAAATCGGTCCCTGCACTTACACCCTGTCATTTAGTGCTTACCTAGCATGACATTGCGTCTTGTTGTAATTGCTTACTACTGTGAGGGAGTGGGGACCTGCCGCTGTCTATTCCTTCTTGCATCGTGAGCCGTGGTCGGTGGACGCCGGCGAATGACGGGCGGGCTCCGGCAGTGGTCCCGTCTGAAGCGCTACCTGCGCGTCACGGGGCTGGCACCCAGCACAGGGAAAACCTGTATCCCTCCACGTGCTTACGTTGGTCAGTAGGTTTCTATGGCTTCTCTGATCTTGTGGTTTACCAAACCCGGCTGTTCGCCAAGTACACGTGTTTTGGTAAATTCTTTCTGCTTGCCACGCTCTTGCGACTGTTCGGCCACTGCAGATTTCCTGTGCTGCCACAGACGAATGTAGCGCTCGTGTTCCCGTATGCGCATTATTTTTGCCTTGCCGATGTGTAATTTTGCACGGTGACGTTTCACTGTGTAACTGCATCGCGTGAAGCATCTATCTCGCCCCTGGACCTCACGATTACTGTACAAGTGAGGCTCGAGTGCAACCGCCGAAGGTGTTAACTGGTCCGGTGAGTGACGTCCTTCAGACGGGGCACGGCCGGCCAGGAATCCTGCACGCGTGCGGTGCTCCCGCACATGTGCAACTTCGGGTCACAGCGTGCGCGCCGCAGCCGTCAGCGTTCGTGTAGTGCGTGTTTCTACCCACAGATGTCGCTATATCCACTTGCTGGGATACTCTGTAACGGCGCATTCTGGTGCTCTTTCCACAGCTTGCAATGGGAGGGTATTTCGTGTATTAAACATTTAAAATACTGTCACAGTCTACTACTTTTACGTTAACAGTTTAACCCAGTAAGACAAGTAATACAGTTAACAACCGTGGGTTTTAATTAAGGCAGCTTGACTGACGGCACGTCAATACGAGTAACGTTTTTTAAGAAAGAGAGCACTTAGCGTCTGCCAACGAACCTTATTCATGATTTCAAATAACATTAAACTAATGCAATGTTTCCTATTACTAATTATCGGTCCCTTCAGTTACACCCACATAATTTCTGTCTCACGGACCTCTGAACAGAATGATAACCGCACACCTCTGGATGATCACCTGTTATTTCAAGACCATTATTTGATACATCTTTCATCAACTCCGTTTGAAATCTGCATAATAACCGACAATTAGATGAATGTCACGTTGTATCGACTTCAGCTGAGCGTAACCCTTCACACATTAAAAAAAACCCTAAATGTAAGTATACATTTGAACAATCGGTTTAATGACCAACTTTCCTGATAATAATGTAACATGGAGCAGAATGGGGCACTAATGCACAGTTAGTAAACAATAATTTTTAATTATCAAAGGAATAAATCCAAACACGTTTATCACTGGGCATGAGAAATGAT
Source organism: Schistocerca gregaria (assembly GCF_023897955.1). Lineage (NCBI taxonomy): Eukaryota > Metazoa > Arthropoda > Insecta > Orthoptera > Acrididae > Schistocerca > Schistocerca gregaria. The sequence goes on from NC_064928.1 coordinate 32,874,684, forward strand.
AATCGAGTTGATGTGTCTCACCCATTTTCTTAAGGATATTTAATTTTTCTTGCCGTTCTTCACTCTTGAGTACACTACACTCGTCTTTTGTGATATGTATTGTAGTGTCTTTCAATTGAAAACTTACGCTGGCCGCCTATTATTCGGCGGCATAGCAAACACTGTGAGTTTTCACCAACGGCTACAAAAAAGAATTGCAGTGCACAGTCATTTTTAAACGACTGAGAACATAGATCTCCCGTCCTTTGCTTTTTCACAGTACCTGCCATTTCTCATTACTTCTCTCTTAAGGTTACGGTCACCAGGGTTAAACGAGACTGGGTATGTTGCGCTCTTGCCTGTACCACATAAACACTGTGCAGCGTTTGGCCGGCCCTGAGATAGGGTACGCGCGACACTGGCTGCAGTTTGTTCAATACTTGCCTATCTTTCTTTCTTCTGTTCCGATGACTGTGTGAATCGATTTATGATAGCAACCATTGGCCACAAACGTTGTACGCAGCGTTTTGAGGTGATGTGTCATATTGTGAGCATCACTTAGGCGCTGCGAGCGGACATCTAAGGAATGGATAACTGAGTTCTCGTGCACTGAGTGGCGGCTGGATTGGGCGTGCAAAAAATCTGTCCGTATGTGGAGGCTTCCGGTATGTTCTGCGTCCTAGTGTGCCCTCCGCATATATTTCCACGTCCAGCGATGGAATTGCTCCGTTCTTTGTCTCGAGCGTGGACCCTATCTTCATTTATTCTTGAAAACTGTGTACCTCCGTTTCAGCAAGAGACCATATAGCGACCGTATCGTACAGTTGTCAGAACCAACACCATGGGCATAAAGAATCGGAACAAAGTGCCATGGTCCTCGCGGCTCTCTGCGTCGGAGATTGGAGTCCTCCCTCGGGCTGGATGTGGGTGTTGTCCTTAACGTAAGTTAGTTTAAGTTAGATTAAGTAGTGTGTAAGCTTAGGGACCGATGGCCTCAGCAGTTGCGTCCCATAGACTTGTTGTGGTTGGCAGGAGAGGCAACCGTGCTTTTCTAAAGGAGGCCGAAATGCACGCGCCTCAGCTCACGCAGGCTGGCGTGAGGTCTGGAACATGACAAGGGAATTAGAATTGAGAAAAACGGACGTAGCTGGTGGAATACTTAACTTTAATCCATTAACGGAGAACGTCGCTCTTTATGGTACATGATTCACAATATCAATAGTACGGATACTGGCGCCTTGCCAGGTCGTAGCAAATAACGTAGCTGAAGGCTATGCTAACTATCGTCTCGGCAAATGAGAGCGTAGAAGTCAGTGAACCATCGCTGGCCAAGTCGGCTGTACAACTGGGGCGAGTGCTAGGAAGTCTCTCAAGACCTGCCGTGTGGCGGCGCTCGGTCTGCAATCAATTGATAGTGCTGACACGCGGGTCCGACGTATACTACCGGACCGCGGCCGATTTAAAGGCTACCACCTAGCAAGTGTGGTGTCTGGCGGTGACACCACATTCCTCCCCCGCAAATCGGCGTACGGTTGTGGAATAAGGCTTCCGCCCGCCGTGGGGAGGACCGCATGTTGACGTATGCGACGAGGTGGGGAGCCTAACAACAGGCGAGGCTGTGCCACCCGCACACTGCTATTCGGACCGCGGGGAGCGAGGAATCGCCTGAAAACCTGCTCCTGGGTGCACGCCAACATGCGGTGTATGCGCCCGTAGAGAGACAGGAGGGGCCGAAGGGTCGACCTCCATCGGGCAGGGGCACCCGACGGGCGAAGAAGACATATGGTCCGAAGCGGGCAAGAGTTCCATGTCGGAGGACAACTGGTCACGGGAAGCGACCGGCGGCGTGCGATCCAGGGAGGCGCCCGGCGGTTTCAGAGACGCGTCCACTGCGGGCGTCGCCGGCGGGACAACAGGCGGCGGCGGCGGCGGTGGCGGCGGCGGCGGCGGCGGCGGCGGCGGCGCGTCGCCATGGGGCAAAATGGAAGGCAGCGTCGGTAACACCTGGGGCTGAGGCGAGCCAGTAGATGGGTCCCCAGGGCGCTGACCGGACGGCACCGTCGCTGAAAGCAGACGGCGAGCGGCAGATCCCGTGCGACGACAGAGGCGCAGCTGATTGAGATGCCGACGCACCTCACCAGAGGCCCCCAAAACGAGAGACATAGCGCGTCCGAGGCAGCGAAGAATGCGCCCTTCGAACCAACGCCGTGAACCTCGGTAGTGGCGATAGTAGACAACATCGCCTGGAGCAAAAGCAGGGGTCGGCCGCTGCACAGGAACCTGATGCGGCGGATGTAGCAAAGACATCAAGGTTCGATGAGAGCGACCGTGGAGCAACTCAGCCGGCGAGCGACCATCTCGGGGCTGAGAGCGATACGAGGACAAAAAGAGCAATAACGCGTCCTCCCGAGAATGCGACTCTTTCAACTTCAACATCTGTGACTTGGAAGTCCTGACCAATCGTTCAGCGGCACCGTTTGACAGTGGCGAAAACGGCGCGGACGTCAGATGTTCAATATCATTGGCCTTGCAGAATGATTGAAATTCTGCGGTCATGAATTGTGGGCCATTGTCGGAAAAGATAGCGGATAACGCTTGGATGGTGGCAGATTACGGCGTGGAAGACATCCAGACAACAAAAGGAAAATTACTGAATGAATCTACCACAACCAACCATCGAGCATTCCAGAATGGACCAGCAAAATCGATGTGTAAGCGTTGCCAAGGGGAAGTAATTTCCGCGGTGGTGCTGATTGTTGTTCGGCACACACCATGCAAGAAGAGCACATATTCGTAATAGTGGCATCGATTCCGAACCAAGTACAGTGCTGACGAGCAAGTTGTTTCGTTCTCACTATACCCCAATGTCCTTGGTGGAGAAGCCGTAGGACAGAGGACTGTAACGAACGTGGTACCACGACCCTGGACTGATCATTATCAGAACGCAATATCAAAACACCACGTCGTACAAAAAGTCTCTCCTTGTGAGCAAAAAACCAACAGGTCCCCGATCCGCGACTTTGACAAGGGCGATTGCGTAGCAACAAAACGCAAAAAGGGAGCAAGGACAGGGTTGGCAGCTGTGGCTGTAGCTACACGACGAAAATCAATTGGAAACGATTGGACTAAATCATCAGTTTCCGCATCAATGAACATGCAAGCAAGTTCGGAGGAATCGAATGCCCTATCCTAAGCAACAGGCAAGCGGGACAACGCATCGGCGTTTCCGTGCTTAGCAGTGGACCGATACAAGATATCGTAGCGGTACTGCGAGAGGAAAATAGACCAGCGCTGTACGTGGAGGTACAGGCTTGGTCGGATGAAAAAGCGATGTCAAAGGTTTGTGGTCTGTGATTATGGTAAAGTGACGACCATACCACAAAATCATGAAACTTTGTAACACCAAATACGAGAGCCAATGCTTCTTTCTCGATCTGTGAATAATTTCTTTGCGCAGACGAAAGCAATTTGGACGCAAAGGCAATAGGGCGATCGTGCGATCCATCTTTGTGCGCAGGCACAGCACCGATCCCGAAATCCGATGCATCCACCATCAACAAAAGGGGCGTCTGAGGATCGAATGGCGTAAGGCAAGTATTGGAAAGCAACGCCGATTTCAAATGGCGAAAGGCGCGCTCGCATTCCGTCGTCCAGACGAACGGAACACCCTTACGGCGTAAGCGATGGAGCGGAGCTGAAATGGAAGAGGCACGCGCAATATATTTATGATAACAGTTGACTTTTCCCAGCACACTCTGTAGCTGCTTCAAATTCTGTGGCGAAGGCAAGTTGTGTATGGCACGAAGGTGCGTGGGACTGGGATGTATGCCTTGAGCATTGATTGCATGTCTCAGGTATGGCAAGTCCCGAGCAAAAAACACACGTTTGTCCTGTCGCAAGCGAAGACCATTTTGTCGCTAGACCTGAAATAATGTTCTGAGATTGGCCAAATGTTCTTCTTCCGTCTTTCCGGAGATCACAATATCGTCCAGATAATTGGCTGCAGTAGGGACCGACGTACAAACAGTTTGTAGATATTATTGAAACAATGCAGGGGCGGATGCACACCCGAATGGCAGTCGTTTGAATTGATACAACCCAAGATGCGTGTTAACCACCAAAACGCGCTGGGGTTCTTCGTCCACCGGTATCTGCAAGTACGCATCTGCTAGCTCCAACTTCGAAAAATATTTACCCGGGCACAGTTTGTCAAAAAGATCTTCCGGGCGTGCTAAAGGAAAAGTTGTAATCACTAGTTGCCGATTCACTGTTGCCTTGAAGTCCACACAAAGTCTCAATTTTCCGGAAGGTTTTGGCAAAATTACTAAGGGTGATGCCCAGAGAGAAGCCTGCACACGTTCAATTACACCTTGTGATTCCAAATCGTGTAATGTTTTTGCGACCTCATCACGCAATGCGTGGGGAACATTGCGCGCTCTGAAAAAATTTAGGTTGCGCGTTTACTTTCAGTTCCAAATGTGCTTTATAGTTCTTAGCGAAACCGATGGCCGGTGCAAAAATGTCTGCAAATTCTTCACTTAGACGAGAAACACTGTCTGAAGGCGCCGTCTGGTTCACTGATAGGACCTGATTTACTATACACAAGTTAAACAACTGAAATAAACCGAAACCAAACAAGTTCACTGCAGAAGAAGAACGAAGGACGTAAAATGACACAAGTTTTGTTTGTCCTTTGTATGTTGCAAGAAGGCTGCACTGTCCTAACACAGGGATCTTTTGTCCTGAATAGGTGGTTAACCGAACATTTGCGGGACGCAACGGAGGTGTGCCCAGCAGTTTGTAAGTGTCTTGATTGATCAGTGAAACTGCAGCTCCGGTATCGAGCTGGAATGGTTATCACTTTGCCGTTAATGTCCAAGTCTACAAAAAGTTTATTGTCCTGCTGACGACAAGAGCGACTGTCTCGTGCAACGTGAACTGACACTGGTACAGAATCACGTGCGACTTGACGGGAGTTCCGGCGATGTCGACGCACACTATTTTTGGGACAAACACAGTCACTGTTAGAGAGAGTGCCACTGGGCGGAGTGGAATGAACTACATGAATTTCCACGGGCGAAGTTTCGCGAGCCTGAGTATCCATGATTCGATTCTAATTCCGGCGCGAAGCTTAAGGCCTGGAACGGTTTTGAGCTTCCGATCTGAGTTTTTCTGGCAAACACTCTGAACACGTCCTTTTTTATTACTATGAAATCAAATAGCTTGGCGTGACGGGCAATTCTCACGCGAATGTTTAGTAGCACACCGCGGGCATGATCTGATCACTGCATTTGCTTGCCGGCGCGGGACACGTGGCTGAGAGCCTGGCGGCAGCGGCGCGGCCGGGCGCGAGGGCTGTTTACTGCTCCGTGCAGCTCGCCCGGCGGGCCGGTTAACCTGACACACTGCTGGCGAAGTTTCAAATGATTCCTGAGCAAATTCAAGGGTGTCCTGCCGATCCAATATGTCCATCACTTGTTGAAGGGAGGGATTTACTAGTTTCAAAATCTATTCCCTTATACGAACATCACAAACGTTCTGTGCAATTGCATCACGTACCATAGTATCTGAATAAGGGAGTCCACATTGACACTCAAAAGAACAATCACTAGTAAGGCCTTGCAAGGTTGCAACGCACTCCCGATTAGTCTGACCTGCTTTACGTTTTGTACGAAAGAAGCTATACCTTTTCGCAACTACATTGACTGATTCCTTGAAATATGCATCTAACGCAGACAATTTCTTCGCAGGTCAGAGTTGCTACGTCGCGTCGGGGAAATAATTTGACTATCACACGGTACGTGGTCACGCCAACAGAAGACAACAAATAAGGCTGCCGCTCGTTACCTTGAATTCTGTAGGCGGCGAGATGGAATCCAAATTGGCGAGACAAATCCGTCCAGCTTTCCAGTGCAGCATCAAAAGGTCGAAAAGTTGATGCAACAGCGTGTTGTGGCTGCGTTAGCGGTGAAGTGGCTGCTGCCGCATCGTTTTGCATCGCAGGTTGACCCTGGATGAGCTGTCCAAGGGGATGCAGTAAGGCCTGCGTCTGCTGATTCTGTAAGCGATAAAATTCGGCGAGTACATCTGGAGATTGTGGAGAAGCCATTACACAAGTAAATCAGGGCAATATCGATAAGAACGCGGTTTTGCCTCGTCGCCAATGTTGTGGTTGGCAGGAGAGCCAACCGTGTTCCTAAAGGAGGCCGAAATGCACGCGCCTCAGCTCACGCAGGCTGGCGTGAGGTCTGGAACGTGACAAGGGAATTAGAATGGAGAAAAACGGACGTAGCTGGTGGAATACTTAACTTTAATCCATTAACGGAGAACGTCGGTCTTGACGGTACATGATTCACAATATCAATAGTACGGATACTGGCGTCTTGCTAGGTCGTAGCAAATAACGTAACTGAAGCCTATGCTAACTATCGTCTCGGCACATGAGAGCGTAGAAGTCAGTGAACCATCGCTAGCAAAGTCGGCTGCACAACTGGGGCTAGTGCTAGGGAATCTCTCAAGACCTGCCGTGTGGCAGCGCTCGGTCTGCAGTCACTGATAGTGGCGACACGCGGGTTCGCCGTATACTACCGGACCGCGGCCAATTTAAAGGCTACCACCTAGCAAGTGTGGTGTCTGGCGGTGACACCACATGACTCTTACCCCAAATTTCTAAACAAACTGCGGTTGTTTCAAAGACCGCCATATCATATGCTAACGAGTGGGAGGGGGAGGGGAGGTGGGTTAAGGGAGACCTGCCTGTTCGTAGTATTTATCCTGCCATTTGAAGTTTCTTAAAGACTAAAGAGTTATGCATCGTTGTTCGACATTCTGTTTAACACAGCGCACACCATTTTACTGTTGAAGAATCATCGTTCCAAACCTTGATAAATGTTACCTTACACCTGTTTTGAAGAGTGTCATTAGGAAGAGCAGAATTCCTTTACAGTAAAGTTACGAATTTTAATGATACGGTAGAACCGTCCCCTCCCCATCACCGCCCTTCCTCACTTGCATGATTGTTGTTCATTTTATCTTGTTGTTATGAAACTGTGACTACATTTTGTTGTATCTGTTGACAGGTGGTGCCAGGTGATGGAGCCATTTGACAATCGTTGTGGTAAGTAATTGGCCCTCCTTTTGGTTTACCGTGTGCTATCACAATTTCTGACGACAAAATCTATGTTCGTTGCCTGTTTAGAAATTTTCTGTTATTATTGTGTATAGTTGACTATATACTTCTTTGCTCAGGCACGTTCTAATACCTATATGTAGTCTGCCACAACGTTGTTCGGAATCATACTGTCGTCAGCGGGTGTCATTAAACTGACTGTACAGTTTATTCTCTCATTATAAAGCAAGTCTAAAGAGAGTTAAAGATATTCGACAGGAGGAACTGCTGGGGATAAGTCCCCATAATGATAGTCCGGAAATCAATAGCTGTTGAGGTACGGGCTAATCTGTCCTCTGATTCCCGCCTGTGGCTCATGTAGGCGGTGGTGCGTGTGCATCCTGACACGTCCTTCAACGCATCGAGGCAGTGAACCACGCGCTCTTTCAAATAGATCTGGCTCCACTCGGAATGCGAGACGTGTATCTTTTTCATACGTCTGTAACGCCTCAACAATGTCCACAGGTTGAGCACGCGACAATGCCTTTAGATGTCCACACAGGCAGAAATCCGTCGGCCCTCCTCACCGTTGCACACACCGCAACTGCGCGCGACGTCGTAGTGCCTCAGACACGCGACACTGGTTTTTCAGCGTAGCCAACGCTTTGAACTACGGTCCGAGCGTTCCACCAGCCCTCCATTTGCTCGACGGTAGAAATCCGCTTCTTGGGCACGGAGCTACTGTATTCGAGAAGGAGTGCCTGGACGCGTCATCGTTGGAAAATCGTTTCGTCTATCTGTTCTGCAAGCTTCCCGAAGAGATGGAAAACATCGTGGTGCAAGGTCTGGACTTGCCGATCAGCAACACCGACGTGTGTTCGGCCTTCATCAAGTCGGTGGCACCAGACAACTGCGGCTGCACACGGCACTGCGGTTGTTCCGTATAGCACCAGAGTGCCACGTTACTCCTGTGCCCATGTCTGCTGGGCATTCTTTCCTTGTTTTGGTCCATGCAGAGAGTACATATTGACGAAGACTGTTACTGAGTTAAACAAAGGGTTACGTTGAGCTACTTTTGCTCTTCGTATAATTAACGAACAAACGAATCAATCTCCTGACATATTTTACATTTTTCGACTCAGTAAAGATGTATGGAATAGTATTGATTGCACAAAGGCGATTAGTAACATAAACGTGTGATCATCCGTCATTCTCATGTTGGTACCTTTTCAGGAAGTTGCGCATTTGAACTACTCTATCACAATATATTGTATAGTTTCTAATGAAATTCGTTGTAAGTGCGCCATCAGAATTTGAGACGAACACCGAGGTCCACACCTACAACACAAGAGAGAAAAAGACCTTTAGCACCCATTACTGAAGCTGTCAGTGGTTCAGAAAACTGTTCAGTATAGAGCAACAATAATGTGGTGTGTGACAGGCAGAAAATCTAGTTTCAATTCGAACATTAAATCACTTTTCCCACACAGCTCTTATTCCATGTACGAATTTTTATTTCAAAACCTGATAGCCTGTACATAAAATCCGGCCGGAGTGGCCGTGCGGTTCTAGGCGCTGCAGTCTGGAACCGCGAGACCGCTACGGATCTCAGGTTCCAATCCTGCCTCGGTCATGGACAAAGTTCAAAACCATGGTACAATATGCGTTAGATGAGTATGTGCCAAGCAGGATCGTAAGAGATGGGAAAGAGCCACCGTGGTACAACAACCGAGTTAGAAAACTGCTGCGGAAGCAAAGGGAACTTCACAGCAAACATAAACATAGCCAAAGCCTTGCAGACAAACAAAAATTACGCGAAGCGAAATGCAGTGTGAGGAGGGCTATGCGAGAGGCTTTCAATGAATTCGAAAGTAAAGTTCTATGTACTGACTTGGCAGAAAATCCTAAGAAATTTTGGTCCTATGTCAAAGCGGTAGGTGGATCAAAACAAAATGTCCAGACACTCTGTGACCAAAATGGTACTGAAACAGAGTATGACAGACTAAAGGCCGAATTACTAAATGTCTTCTTCCAAAGCTGTTTCACAGAGGAAGACTGCACTGTAGTTCCTTCTCTAGATTGTCGCACAGTTGACAAAATGGTAGATATCGAAATAGACGACAGAGGGATAGAGAAACAATTAAAATCGCTCAAAAGAGGAAAGGCCGCTGGTCCTGATGGAATACCAGTTCGATTTTACACAGAGTACGCCAAGGAACTTGCCCCCCCTCTTGCAGCGGTGTACCGTAGGTCTCTAGAAGAGCGAAGCGTTCCAAAGGATTGGAAAAGGGCACAGGTCATCCCCGTTTTCAAGAAGGGACGTCAAACAGATGTGCAGAACTATAGACCTATATCTCTAACGTCGATCAGTTGTAGAATTTTGGAACACGTATTATGTTCGAGTATAATGTCTTTTTTGGAGACTAGAAATCTACTCTGTAGGAATCAGCATGGGTTTCGAAAAAGACGGTCGTGTGAAACCCAGCTCTCGCTATTCGTCCACGAGACTCAGAGGGCCTTAGACACGGGTTCACAGGTAGATGCCGTGTTTCTTGACTTCCGCAAGGCGTTTGACACAGTTCCCCACACTCGTTTAATGAACAAAGTAAGAGCATACGGACTATCAGATCAATTGTGTGATTGGATTGAGGAGTTCCTAGATAACAGAACGCAGCATGTCATTCTCAATGGAGAGAAGTCTTCCGAAGTAAGAGTGATTTCAGGTGTGCCGCAGGGGAGTGTCATAGGACCGTTGCTATTCACAATATACATAAATGACCTGGTGGATGACATCGGAAGTTCACTGAGGCTTTTTGCAGATGATGCTGTGGTGTATCGAGAGGTTGCAACAATGGAAAATTGTACTGAAATGCAGGAGGATCTGCAGCGAATTGACGCATGGTGCAGGGAATGGCAATTGAATCTCAATGTAGACAAGTGTAATGTGATGCGAATACATAGAAAGATAGGTCCCTTATCATTTAGCTACAAAATAGCAGGTCAGCAACTGGAAGTAGTTAATTCCATAAATTATCTGGGAGTACTCATTAGGAGTGATTTAAAATGGAATGATCATATAAAGTTGATCGTCGGTAAAGCAGATGCCAGACTGAGATTCATTGGAAGAATCTTAAGGAAATGCAATCCGACAACAAAGGAAGTAGGTTACAGTACGCTTGTTCGCCCAATGCTTGAATACTGCTCAGCAGTGTGGGATCCGCACCAGGTAGGGTTGATAGAAGAGATAGAGAAGATCCAACGGAGAGCAGCGCGCTTCGTTACAGGATCATTTAGTAATTGCGAAAGCGTTACGGAGATGATAGATAAACTCCAGTGGAAGACTCTGCAGGAGAGACGCTCAGTAGCTCGCTACGGGCTTTTGTTAAAGTTTCGAGAACATAACTTCACGGAAGAGTCAAGCAGTATATTGCTCCCTCCTACGTATATCTCGCGAAGAGACCATGAGGATAAAATCAGAGAGATTAGAGCCCACACAGAAGCATACCGACAGTCCTCCTTTCCACGTACAATACGAGACTGGAATAGAAGGGAGAACCGATAGAGGTACTCAGGGTACCCTCCGCCACACACCGTCAGGTGGCTTGCGGAGTATGGATGTAGGTGTAGATGTAGATGTGTGTGGTGTCCTTAGGTTAGTTAGGTTTAAGGAGTTCTAAGTTCTAGGGGACTGATGACCTCAAAAGTTGAGTCCCATAGTGCTCAGAGCCATTTTAACCAACCTTGTACATAAAAAGCACCTTGTTTTTTAATTACGCACGTATGTCAGTAGTAGCACTAGAAACTGTGTTAATAAATGTCAACATTAAACATGTGTAAGTATCCTTTAACCTAACGCTTTCCACGTTATTTCGATAAAAAGATCTTTCCAATTATCTATATTTCACGTAACTAATTTTCTAAATAAATTATACTACGCTCCCTGAAAATATGGAAGACAAGAACTTGCATTACAGGCGATTTGTCTCAGAGCATGCTTACTCCACTATTTCCCTTCGAGTGATCGTTCCTGCCATATCTCTGAATATTGTTCACCCCGGATACTCCTCGTAATGTCGTGTTCGACCTCCTTTTACCCGGCGTATTACGAGAACTCGACGTAGCACGGGTTCGACAAGTCGTTGTAGCTCCTCTGCAGAAGTAATGAAGCACGCTCCCTGTATAGCCGTCCACAATTGCGAAGCTGTTGCCGATGCAGGATTTTGTGCACCAACTGACCTCTCGATTATGCCCCATAATTGTTTGATGGGATTTACGGTGGACGATCTGGGTGGCCAGATCATTGGCTGACATTCTCCAGAATGTTCTTCAAACCGATCGCAAAAAATTGTGGCCGTGAGACACGGCACATTGTCATCAATCGTTGTCTGGGAATACAAAGTCCGCGAATGGCTGCAAATGGTCTCCGAGTAGCTAAACACAACCACGAGCCAGTCCACTCCACGTAAACACGGGACACGCGATCGTGGAGGCGCCGCTAGCTGCGCGGCGCCTTGCCGAGTACTTGGCGGGTTCTGCGCCTGCCGTCAGCTCTCACCGACTCACCTTACCAGGACGCCCGCGGCTCTTCAGTCGTTCAGCGCTCAACCGCTACGGCCGTCTGCTGCCATTCCCGGTTAACGTCAAATTTCGCCGTACTCTCCTAACGAATGCGTTTTTCGTACGTCCCACACTGATTTCTGCGGTTGTGTCACACAGTGTCGCTTGTCTACTAACAATGACATTTCTACGCAGAGGCCGCTTCCCTCGGTCCTCAAGTGAAAGCGGTCAGCCACTGCGTTGTCCGCGGTGAGCGGTAATGTCTGAAATTTGATAATCTCGGCACACTACTGTCACGGCGGATCTCGGGATATTGAATTCGGTAACGTCCAGTCCCAACAAGTCTGTTAATTCTCGTTGTGCGGCCGTATTCGCCTCGGAAAACTTTACAAATGGCTACGAAAGACAGCCCCCTTGCAGCTCGTGTACGCGATCCTACCGCCATGTGTATCGCTATCCCAGGATTTTTGTCATTTCAGTTATATTCGAATATGAAGCTATAGAAGCACGATTAGCCTTGTAGATCCCAGCTAGTTTCAGACGAGAGTCACATAACGTCTTTCTGCGTTTTTCTACACGGCTTACAAATGAGTTTAGTGACCTCGCGTCGTCATCATCTCTGTCTCGTTGTGCTTTGGGCGTCGTAATTTTATGATGTGGCTGTGCCTTCCTCGGACTTTGACTCTTCTGAAAGCAGTCCGGCTGCCAAGCGGTGCAAGAGGAGGGGAATCTGCCCGTGAAATTGTAAACGCGGCCCAGCGGGCTGCAGCGGCGCCTGGTTTTTCTGTCTCGGTGTGTGGTGCGGCGTGGTGGTGTTATTGCTGCTGTGAACCGCGAAATGGAAGAAGCGCCAACTACGCTGCCGGTGTTGCGAGCCGCGCAGTCTGCACCCGTGACCCCGGACGTTATCACGAGTCTCCTCCTCTCTCGAGTACGTCAGGCACCAACATCTGGCGGCCGACTGAATTACATGTCGTACGGCATTCTTAGCCGGGATGGTCCACAGGGCTCGTTCAGCCGCCGAGCGAAAAGGCTCTTCTGTCTGAGCGCACATGGGCCCATTTTCTTCTTCATATGTGATACCTGTGTCCTATGTGTATTTCTTGAGTGCAGGTCAATGTCAAAAGATGAACATTGTCCTTACCTTTAAAGCAAATGAGAAACGTGCACTTTTATTTGCTGTATCGCTACTGAAAGTAATGAAAAATGCGGTAAATGGTGTTAACTCTTTAATATGGAATAAATATATACTTGAAATAAAAAAATAGGAATCATGTTTTTCAGCCAGTAACGAACTGTTTTGAAGTACTGGGTCATTAAAAACTCAGTATAAATTTGAAAACTTAATAAACCACGGAATAATGTAGATAGAGGGGTAAAAATTGACACACATGCTTGGAATGACATGGAGTTTTATTAGAACAAAAAAAAAGGCACCCCATGTTGCTAGACGCGTGAAAGATCTCTTGCGCGCGTCGTTTGGTGATGATCGTGTGCTCAGCCGCCACTTTCGTCATGCTTGGCCTCCCAGGTCCCCAGACCTCAGTAAGTGCGATTATTGGCTTTGGGGTTACCTGAAGTCAAAGTGTATCGTGATCGACCGACATCTCTAGGGATGCTAAAGACAACATCCGACGCCAATGCCTCACCATAACTCCGGACATGCTTTACAGTGCTGTTCACAACATTATTCCTCGACTACAGCTATTGTTGAGGAATGGTGGTGGACATATTGAGCATTTCCTGTAAAGAACATCATCTTTGCTTTGTCTTACTTTATTATGCTAATTATTGCTATTCTGATCAGATGAGGCGCCATCTGTCGGACATTTTTTGAACGTTTGAATTTTTTTGGTTATCATAAAACCCCATGTCATTACAAGCATCTGTGTCAATTTGTAGCTCTCTATCTACATTATTCCGCGATTTATTCAGTTTTCAAATTTATACTGACTTTTGGTCACCTGGTACATCAGGTTAAATCTAAGAAATGTTGCACCTATCTGGTATATCTGGAGTAAATCGCATATTAGCGACAAGAGGCATACCCGGAACCGACTTTGTTCGAGCGTGATGCTTCGTGGATAGACGCTCTGCCTCAGTGTTGGCTGCAGGCCTATCTCTGTTTTGCTACGTCTTTTATCTGCTTGCAAAGTTCCTCGGCTGTTCAGGATTTAAAATGTAGTAGACCATTTCGCTTACTACCGGAATTTCGAAACTGTGACAGTTCCTTTCCGCAGGTGCCTTTGAAATGTCAACTTGCATTCCGTGGAGCATATAACCTCGCAGATCCACCGTTAACGAAATAAAAGCTGCAGCGTGTTAACAGTTCATTAAAACTTCTACATCGCAGTAAAAACGAAATGTAATCAATCAAAACACTATTGAGATCAGATATTCAGATGTATTATTGGAAACAAGTCACAAAGTATAGTATATGCACGTAAAAAGTGAATACTATTGGTTATCGAAATATTGTGGAGTTTCAAATCAACAGAAAAATTTGCGCACACTTCATTTGATTTCATCTCTTGTATGCTCCTACAAAGCTTGAAACGTCCCCTTAGAAAAATTATACAAGACTATCCGTAACTGACACACAATATTTTTTTAAGCGCAACGCAATCTGACTTTCAATAATCCCTACAAAAGAATGGCCCTGACTAAATTAACCTAGACGTTTCAAAAATCACTTACCTCACAAAAATCTTCGTTACTCGAACTACTGCAACACAGCGAGCGCCACTACTGCCAGCTAAATAAAAGATTCAAACTACGGAAGGCACTAACTACTGGTAGGGATAGTTAGCAAATGAAAGATTTTAATAGAGAACAAACAATGTATTTACCTGAATAGTCATAATATATATATCAGTTCATGACATCTATTCTTACAAATTTCAAAACTCCGCCATCTCTCTCCCCACTCCCACCACTGCTGGCGGCTCACCTCCAACTGCGCAACGCTACGCGCTGTTCACATCCAGCTGCCCAACACTACAATGGCGAGTATTACAACAATGCCAACCAGCCACTGACTGTACACAGCACAGCCAGTGATTTTTCATAAAAAATATCCTATCCAAGCATGCTTTTTGTATTCTGTTCACATCATCTTTCAAAAATAGTTTTTCTCCACTGTACACTAGTTTTTTGGCCAAACCATTTTCTTATAGCTTCTCAATGCTTTTCTTCCAATTCATCATAGTTAGTTTCTTATATAGTCTACCCCCTCTTAAGCTAACTTAAACCTACTGAGCTCAGATGTTAAACTAAGGGACGACCCAATGCAGCAGCACAAAACAATTAACACAAACAGCAATGACCAAAAAATGCAAATTGGCAAAAAAAGGCAGCAATATAGGACTTAGCAAAGCAAATGCAACATTACAACTAATATGAAGCAATGAACAGCGACAAGAAAAATAAATCAGTAGTAAAACTGGCTTAACAGAGTAATACAAAGTGAAATTCAGTAACACTATGCCTGGCAAACAGCAGCAGCAAATGCAATAACTTATATCTAAACATGACAAAGCTCAAGCAGAAAAAATATTACAGTAAAGACAACAATGCAGGAAAGGGAAATGTCTATTCACATATTAATATCTATGTCATTAAAGTGGTGCACCCCGAAACTAATTCTACAAAAGATATTACCAAGTAGTGGAAAAGAAAATTAAGTATGCAGTTACTGTTATTAATCCCTTCTTATTGTTCTTTCTTTTCCAAGTGCTCCTTTTTCGAAGAACGTGGATCATAAAATGATTATTTAATAGATCTGTTGACAGAAAGTGTTCACATTAGCAAATGCATTTAATTTTATTTTATAAAACCAATGCTGTAACACAGCTGGAAAACAGATATAAAATGAAACAAGCAACTATGAAAGGCAAAGCATAAAAATATCATTCAATAGTTATGTGACAGTTCATAAGTTAGTACAAATTCTCTCAACTCTCGTAGCAAGACGCTTGTCATTATCAGGTGTGCAGATGTAAGAAAGTATATTTCCAAGTAATGAGCGTGTCGTTTTTGCGATGCTTCCTACAAAGGAATGTCAATAGCGAGGATAATGGCCTCTTTTTTTTCACCTAATGGCTTTCTTTTGTCAGGTGGCTGTCGCACAGCTGGGTGCCCACGACGCATTACGTGCAGGTGGTCACTTAACTGTCTTACCGAAATATTTACGACACCAGTTTGCACTGCAGTGACAGTCTCATATAAAAATTTCACAGGTCAAGAATTTGCGTTACACATCCGTAGAAACAAAATCCTATTGATATAAAAGTGTCCAAAAAATTGTCGTCGGCATTGTAATACATTCACGCATTTACATACGTTTCATAACTCTTAAAGTACGATTCTTGGTTTCCAACAACCTTTTTCACAAACCAGAGTCCCTAACCACTAATCATTATTCCTTATCTTATTCGTCAACACTTCTTCAATATTTCATCATAACAGATACGTAGCATAATCAAATAACTCATATAGCTTCAGCTTATTGATCATAAACATACCGCAACAGCATAATACACACAGTCATCGTAATAATAACATCATAACACCTCAGTCAACTCTCAAAATCGTCGTAGTTTCCTCCAATAATTTCAAAACCTAAAAAAAATTCTCTTCTCATGTCAAAAGTGTCATCTGCCTCAAACGTACTTTAAAAATCATGATCCCATACCAAAGCTCTAATAGTATCACAGTGGTTCCGAAAAAACATGAAAATTTCACGAAGTACAGACAAAATACAATTTCATAAGTGTGAAGTTATCCAACCGTGTAATTACGTAAACATCTGTCACTGACGTAGTAAAATAAATATTTGTCTCTCTCAGTTAAATGATCAGATAGCTGTGTAATTCTGTGTTAGAGAAATATGGTACCGACGTGTAAAGTTGTATGAGCAAATACCATATTAGCTAGGGCTCCTTGTGCTTGCCATACACATGGTACACAAAGTAAGCGTGTACCCCCCTGAGCATTAATGTAATTATATCCTCAGGTGTTACAGATTACAGCAATTGAATGAAATGTATCACGGAAAACCTTTGTATCATTGTACTTCAAATATCTTTAAAAATAAATGTTTTAAGTACAAAATTAATCACTCAAATACGTGTACTGTAGCGCTAAACTGCGCGTCTTGTTGTAAGATAATCTCGGTGGAAGTGTCGTAGTTATCGTCCTCTGTAAGCAAAGTTCTGCAGAAGTCAATGTACTTACCTCATGATAAACAAAAGTGAAATGCTTTGCGTATAGATATCGTAGTTACTACGCTTATTGCCGTGATGAAGTAAGTACTGTAGTGTAACGTATTCTTGTGCTACAGAAAAGGCTGTCTCATTGTAGCTATACCACAAAGTTACTACTAAAACATGTGTTAATAGTATTCAGAATTCAGAAAAACTGTGCAGATATAAAACAGATACATCGCAAAAGCACAATGTAAATTGTGTCACACATTAGTAGCGTCTGATATAATCGTGTAGCTATCAAAGAAACCAAATGCTAAGTCATCTTTAATCTCACAGAAAGTACTTCAAATAAAGAATGTCTTTTCAACTAAACCAAAATGTTGCATTAAAATCTTATTAACAGTTCAGGTAATTTAGTTAAGCAAATGCGGATGAGTTCTGAGGGGCTGTATGGGTTTGACAGGTACTGATTCTTGTGCAACATGTCTTCAAAATATTTCACAAGACTGGAAAATTCAGATTGTTCGAAATGTTTCTTCATTATGATGCTATGTTTTACTCAGTATTGTGTAGCTTGAGACCAACATGCTGAGAGGAAGGCATTATAAAATTCTTCTTCACTGTGACAATCGTGAATGACCGAACGCATTCTTGCAGCTGGTTCATTCTCCAAGTAGTCACACATAAATTCTAACATGTGCTCCAGTGACCAGTTGGGAGGAAAACAATGAGAGAATTGATGGAGCCACGCTTGTGGATGAATGTCGTTGCCAGAATTCTTAAATGTTTTGAATTTATGTGCAGTAATGAACAGCTTATAGTCAAAATCATTGTGTCGGCGAGTAGCATATCGGTCATTGTTACGACGTGTCGGCGGTTCCATCTCTAAATTAGGTGTACCTTGCCAATTTATTTCATGATTTCCGAAAGGCCCTATGTTATTATTTTGTGGTTTTTCCGTATTTCTAAGTTCCTCTTCCTGTGTTGGAGCGCGAATGTCCTCTGAAATATGTAATTTTTGTATTACCTGCGTCAACTGATCTTGTACTTCCCGGATTTCTCTTTTGTATTGCGTATTAATTTGATTCTGATTTTGTTTGAATTTCTTAATTTGTTCATACTCTTCTGTGTCAGTGATGGCTACAGGTTTTGTGTCATTCAGATCATCATCTACCTTTGCAGATAAATTAGTGAACTGATCCGAAAGTTCGGCTACTTTCTCCGATAGTGAACACATTTCCTCAGTGTGTTTTTCTGAACCAAGTTTCAGAGTGTCCATTTGTGTTGAAATCGAATCTACTGTGTCCTTTACCGAATCGGTGGATGCAACTGAGTCCATTTTAGCTAGCAAGGTGTCGTGATTTTCACGAACAATAGTTTGCAGTTCTTTTATGGCTGCTTCGTGATTCTGTAATGCATTTTCATGCCGCGAAAAAATAGGTTGAAATTGCTCACAAATTTGTGTTTTCACGTCATTACAGATTTTTTGACATTTCGATTCAATGTTATGTAACTCAGTAGTTAAATCTTCAAGTGTTTGTTCAAGTGTGTTTTCTAACTTGCAAAAGATTTTGTTCCATTGTGTCTAACGTTTGAAGCTTTTGCTGTGTTTGTCTCTGATTTTGTTCCATTGTGTCTAACTTTTGAAGCTTTTGCTGTGTTTGTCTTTGATTTTGTTCCATTGTGTCTAACTGTTGCTGTGTTTGCCTCTGAAATTGTTTCATTTGTTGCATTAATTGCAATAATAATGTATTAGTGTCTGGAATCTGTTCCTCTATGCTTTTCGGCAGTGCATATGCACCGGCAACATTCACACTTTGACAAGCAGAAAATGTGTCTTGACTTATTTGAGAAAACGGTGAGGACGCAAAACCTGAATCTACAGTATTTGCAAGATTGTGTCCTGTCATTTCGGAATCCTGAGGCGATCTGTTGCCGACCGATCGATCGATAATGCTTCCCTGTTCACTAATTGTTTCACTGCCTACACCATTATTTGCAGCCCGCTCCATTTCCCTATGCACAATTACCAAATTACTACTTTGAACATTAGTTAATTCATTACATGGTGGCGCTAACACACTGCTTT
Organism: Schistocerca gregaria; assembly: GCF_023897955.1. Taxonomy (NCBI): domain Eukaryota; kingdom Metazoa; phylum Arthropoda; class Insecta; order Orthoptera; family Acrididae; genus Schistocerca; species Schistocerca gregaria. The sequence continues at coordinate 32,893,624 of NC_064928.1, forward strand.
CGTCTTCACTGTCATTTCTCAGTTTACTTTGGAGCCTAGTATTACGTTTTTCACACGCCATTATTGTCACAGTATTTCTCAAGACAACACAGAAAAACACAATTTGAAGAGCAAAAATAAGAGAACACATCAACATAGCAAATAATATCTAGTTAATTGCAAGGGCAGCTGCAAAATACGTGGTGCAAATCTACATGCATGGCACAACTGTTTTACTGTACAACAATGAAAGACTACAACTACAAAGGAGATTCTCTCTACAATTACGCGCTAGCAATAAACAAAAGCTACACTAATTACACAAACTACAAGAAAAAAATCAGAAGATTCCAGTGAGGTATCCTCAGCTAAGGGTCGACATATGAAACGTCCCCTTAGAAAAATTATACAAGACTGTGCTTAAACTGACACACAATATTTTTTTTAGCGCAACGCAATCTGACTTTCAATAATCCCTACAAAAGAATGGCCCTGACTAAATTAACCTAGACTTTTCAAAAATCACTTACCTCACAAAAATCTTGGTTACTCGAACTACTGCAACACAGCGAGCGCCACTACTGCCAGCTAAATAAAAGATTCAAACTACGGAAGGTACTAACTACTGATAGGAATAGTTAGCAAATGAAAGATTTTAATAGAGAACAAACAATGTATTTACCTTAATATCATCAAAAGTCATAATATATATATTGCAGTTATGACATCTATTCTTACAAATTTCAAAGCTCCGCCATCTCTCTTCCCACATCCACCACTGCTGGCGGCTCACCTCCAACTGCACAACGCTACGCGCTGTTAACATCCAGCTGCCCAACACTACAATGGCGAGTATTACAACAATGCCAACCAGCCACTGACTGCACACAGCACAGCCAGTGATTTTCATACAGAGCGCTATGTGGCGTTACCAATAAAAAAACCTAAACAGCCTACTTAGAAGCTTCACAAACGGCCTAATGATGCGTATTTTACTCGAACAGTATTTGCGAATTCACTTGCACGTGCATCTAATTTATTACATCAAAACATGATTTGCGTCACGTCACAGATACTACAGAACAAACAAATAGTTTGTTTCAGACATGAATGTATCTATGCATCTAACTGTAATAGTCCAAGGAATGACGATAAGTAATCGTGTGTGTGTGTGTGTGTGTGTGTGTGTGTGTGTGTGTGTGTGTGTGTCGAGAATAAAACGTGACACTAGAAGTACGCGGAGAGGAGACGGAAGCACATGTCAGACGTGCTGACAGCTTCGCGTAGAATCTACAACAGTCGTCATTCTCCACAAGTTCCCCTTCAGTTTCTTATTACAAAATCGACGTTTCGACTTTCTCTGGTGGCATCTTCTGGTAGCCACGGCTAGCACGAATTTGCGGTAGTTGTTCGTGGTAGTGCGGGCCGTGGCACCTTTTGTCGGGAAGCATTAGTGCTAGAGCGCTACCGACATTGGAAGATTAGTACTGCCATCTGCTGAGACTCTCACAAACTATACGACACTAGCCGATTGAACGCCTTGGAGCGAAGAACATGTGAATTTCTGTACAACGTGAGTAAATTTTATTACCTAAATATCGAAGCACCTTGAATCGTACATATTAGAATTGAGAATATCCCCAAAATATCTAAGTTCAAAGGAGATTATTATTAGACAGTTCGGCTGGGCCATGGCCACGTACTATTTTGTACAAAAAAGCGGAGAAGAAGAAAAGCTATTTGAACCCAATGAATCCCAAGCAGAAAGAATTAATTGTCTGAGTGCAAGGTCTCATAAACAGAAGAAATAGCTGAAAGCAAGAACAAGGAAAAGTAATGGCAGGCCCACTTCTGATGTCACAGGCAGGTTTCCATGCTCTCCTGTCTTCTGCCATCCTCTTCAGGTCCGCGTAATTTCCGCTTCCCTTTATGTCGTCTTTCATCTTGTACATCCTCCTGCCTCTCAGTCTCCTCTCACCAACTAGTCCTTCCAAAGCATCTGTTAGCAAGCGCCAGTGCCACCTAGACTGTATGGTCTGCCCAAAATACACAAGGAGGACGTGCCCCTACGTAGAATTGTCAGTAACATTGGGGCACCTACGTACACAACAGCCAAGTACTTGAAAGGTCTGTCTCCGTATGTGGGGAAATGTATTCACCACATACGCAACTCAGATTTCCTGCAACGCCTCAAGCAACTGCACATCACAGATTCGGACATCATGGTTAGTTTTGATGTGGTATCGCTGTTCACCAGGGTCCCACTGAAGGACTCACTAGAACTGATTGCAGAGAAATTTGACGGTGCTCTGTTGGACCTGTTCAGTCATACATTGACATCCACGTATTTCTTGTACAGAAACCAATATTACGAGCAAACTGAAGGTGTAGCTATGGGCAGCCCACTGTCCCCTGTGGTTGCCAACATGTTTATGGAGAGCTTTGAGGAGAGGGCATTGGAGACAGCCACATTTAAACCCACATGCTTCTTTAGGTATGTGGATGACACCTTCGTGATCTGGCCACATGGGATGGACAGGCTCAATGAGTTTCTTGAACATCTTATGCCACCCTAATATCAACTTCACCATGGAACTGGAGAAGAATGGCCAGCTGCCATTTCTGGATGTACTAGTCCAGAGGAAAGCAGATGGATCAATTGGCCACAGTGTGTACAGAAAATCTACACACACTGATTTATATCTGCAGGCCAGCAGCTGTCACCACCCTGCACAGAAGAATGGAGTTCTGAACTTTGGTCCACAGAGCATGTGCCCTGTCAGACCAAGAGAATCTACCTATAGAGATAGAACGTCTCAAAACAGTTTTCTCCAAGAATGGATACATGGACAGACAAATTGAGAGGGCACTCCAACCAGCCACTATACCACAGGTTCCTGAAGAAGACCAAGATGGAGCAAAGAAGGTGGCATATCTGCCCTATGCTGGCTCTATTTCTGCCAAAATCAGTAGGACCCTCCGTAAACACAATATCAAGTGTGTTTTCTATCCATCCACCAAGATCGGGGGACTGCTGGGGAGTGTCAAAGACGACCTGGGGTTACGAAAACCAGGGATTTACAATATACCTTGTCAATGTGGCATGTCCTACATTGGCCAGACGTCAAGAACTGTGGAGATCAGGTGCAAAGAATATCAGAGGCACACTAGATTAAGACAGGTGACTAAGTCAGCCATTGCTGAATACTGTCTAGAAGTAGATCATGCCATGAAGTATGAGGATACCAAGATTTTAGCACAAACACCCAGATTTTGGGACAGTGTTATAATAGAATCGATAGAAATAAAAATGGCTGACGATCTTATGAACCGTGACACAGGGTACCAGCTAAGCAGAGCCTGGAATCCGGCTCTGGAATTGTTAAAGGAGGAACGGGACCAGCTGCAACACTACACAAACAGAAGAACCAGAGACATGGAGATGGAAAACGAGCCCCTGACGGACCGCCAGGCGCACCAGACCGAAGATGGAACACCCAGAAGTGGGACTGGTGGGCGCGGACCGCAGAGGGAACATCCAGAGCCGCAGCAGACGGAAAACGGAGCGGCAACGCTCCAACAGGTCGTGGTGAGCAGGCGCGGACCGCATGGGGAACGCTTGGTACCCCAGACCGTAGATGAAACCCCCAGGAGCGGGTTCGGTGGGCGCGGACCGCAGAGGGAACACCTAGAACCGCAGCGGACGGAAAACGGAGCAGCAGCGCTCCAGCAGGTCGCAGGGATTGGGCGCGGACCACAGAGGAAGCGCCTGCAGCCGTTGGTGGAGGGGGAAGGCCATAGGCATAAATGCTGGACCAGGTCCACTCGAGGAGCAGTCTCAGGTCGCACCTGATGAAGGTTACGAGCTACGTGACCGAAATATCGTGCAAGTACGACGCTAATATCCGGCAGAACACCAGACAACCCAAGATGTCATTAGATCGCCGGGAAAGCCTGAAGAGTTACAGGATAATATAGTTATTCGAGAGAAATTGGAAACAGTTAAATAGATACATAAAAATATATCGGAAATTATGTGTCGGACACTCAGTGCACTCACAAAAAATTCAACTCTTTCTTTATTCTTATTTGGTGTGGTTTTAACTTTATCAAGTTTAGCTTTAAAGCTGTATAAGGATTTGGCTGCATGTTCGAAGGGTGTAACTGTTGGCTACATCCCTACTTTTCCATAAATATTTAATTTTAAAATAAAATACTATAATCCAGATCCATTAGTAAATATTGTTTTTTTTTCATTATAGGTTACGTCCATCTGGTGGACAGGTCTAAAATTTTCATCTATAGTAGTCTCATCTGTATCTATATTCTTTCTAATTGAAGATAACGACTTCAAATCCTTATTTAAATTTATTAAGCCTACTGTTTTTATTTTATCATCTTCATCAACATTTATCCTAATGGCATCTCTTGATAACAAATTTGATAGTTCACACAATAGTTGCTTAAGTTAAGACCTCGTCTTACATTAATTCTGTGTTAGACTGACAACTGCCAGAGCAGTATTCAGATTGTGTCTGTGTCCACGCCAAGGTTCTTATATTGTTATCAATTCTTCTTGTGTATAGTTGTTCAAAATATTGAAATATTTGAGATGACAGACAATTCTCAAATTTTCTTTTATTCCCCTTTACAGATAATGGAATTAGCCTTGTACTCAAGCTGTAACAGTTATTCACAGTTTCGATGCCTATCTATTATTCCATATAACTGTCTTTGTAAATTTCTTCTTTGTATTCTAATAACATAATAGTCATATTCACAATCATCATCAAACAACTTTAGAAGTACAAACATATATCTCAAACTGATATCATCAGTTGGTGGGACTACATATGGTTGTATTTTTCTAATTTTTCATCATTCTCGTTAATTTGTAGTTGTAGTTGTTGATTTTGTTGCTCAAATTGAATGGCTAATTTTTTAACGTGAATTATTTTGTATTCTGATCTATATTTCACATAATCCAAAACATTTTTTCTAGAGTTAAGTAATATTTTCTTACTCGTTTACATTGTTTTGTATTGAATGTCATTACAGATTCTTTAAAATTTTCAGCTGTTAATAAAAACCATTTATTTTGTACTGCATTACTAGGTCTTAATATTCTTGTTTCATTTTGAATATATTCATATTCTAAAGCAAGTGGATCATTATTCTTGATTTCTGTACATCGAATTTCATTATCTTTCAAGAATTTAAACTAATGTTTTTTGTTACGTATAAAATTTGCGGTAGTCAAATAATTAACCGCAAGAACATCATATGAAAATAACAAAATATCGTCAGTAATTAATACACATTTTTCTTCAAACAAAGGAAACCAAATATCTCTAAACCAACTGTCTAAATATAATTGATAATTCTTTTTCTGATGAAAATAGCTGATTTTTAATTACCCCTTAATGGGAACGATCTTTCCACTTTAAATTCTCATATATTTTTGATGTTTTTCTCTATCATGAACTCAAATTGCTTTTATTGTGTTTATAAATTGTATCCTTTGCTTTAAACCAAGGATTATTTATATATAAATACATACCTTAAGAGCTATGAGCACTTGTTCATCATTGCTACTTTGGAACACAACTCTTATAATGAACAAGTGCTCATAATCTATTAAATTTTGGTCATGCAGCCGCGCAAATAAAATTTCCTCCACTGGTATTTCGGTCGCGTTTCGTCCGGCCATCCTCAGAGTGAGGCTCAAGACTGACGACAAGGTACCAACCGCGGCCGCATATGCTTGCACCTCGTACTTTTAAACTTCTTACGGTTTCCTTCATTACTTCCGAAGGAAGTCATAAGAATTTTAAAAGTACGAGGCGCAGAATCACCGAGATTTTATGGCCTTCCTCAAGTTCACAGAATGGGTAAGGGTGAGCGTCTAGACGATTTGTCTGTGAGGCCTATAACGAGCACTATTGGGTCACCAATGTATTTTTCTGCGAAATATTTAGCCTCCTTATTGAAACCATTGGTAGAAAAATGTGGTCACCACACTCGTAATTCTATGGATTTTATTCAGAGACAGCAATGTCAGGCTAAATAGTACAGATGTGCTTGTTAATTTTGACGTGGTATCATTATACACCAAGGTACCTTTAAAGGACTCTTTATCTCATATCGGCCAACATTTTGATAAGAACATTACGGCCTTATTTGAACATGTTCTTTTATCATCTTATTTTCAGTTTAATGGTGAATTTTATGAGCAGATTGATGGCGTTGCTATGGAAAGTCCCCTCTCCCCTGTGGTAGCTAATTTATTCATGGAAGACTTCCAGGAAATGGCATTGTACTCAGCAAGTTCTAAACCAACGGTCGTCTGGAAGTATATAGACGACACATTTGTGATATGGCCGCAAGTGATAGATGAATTACATCGATTTCTTGAGCATTTGAATTCCATCCATGCTAGCATCAAACTTACTATGGAAATAGAAAAAGACGGCTGCCTTCCCTTTTTGGATGTTGTCGTTCGCCGTGAAGTTGATGGCACATTAGGACATGTCGTACATCGGAAACCAACACACACAAACCTATATCTTGATGCTCGTAGCTGCCACCACCCTTCACAGACCATAGGTGAAACTCAGTGATCACTGAGTGGAAGGTGTTCGACAGGGAATGTTTTGCACTTTTTGATAATGAATATTTTTATTTTCTTACGTTCATCAAGAGAAATGAGTCATTTACTTTCGTTCACCAGTTCATTTTATTTATTTTCTTACGTTCACCAATCATGTTTTTTGCGTGGACCTTTGATGAGAAATTGTAATAATTTTATTTTCTTATGTGCACCCATCATTTTTTATGTGCACATTTTTTAAAAAAACCATGAAGATTCGTTTTTCTTACTTGCACCTTTTAAAAAATAAAATTGTTTTGAATGAAAGTGGTTGCGTTAGACTTGAACTATTTGGAGTATAGTAGCAGCAAAGGAGGGATTGTGGATAACTGGCTCACTTTTTGGCTCACACGGAGGGTGAGGCAGGAAGTGAGCTACGATGCCCCTTTTGCTCCTAGTACAGTGTGGGATCCGTACCACATGCAAGGGCAGCATATGGCAGGTACGTGTGGAAGATCACAGAAGCGCTCAGCCATTCCAGTGGCAGACGGTGCAAGAGAAGCGTTCTGCATAACGGTGTGGTCCACTGTTAAAGTTCCGACAGCGTACCTTCCTAGAAAAATCAACCAAAATATTGCTCCCTCCATCGTAGCTTGAGGTGAGAAATCATGGGACAGCGATATGCAGATATACAGATGACGATAGACAGCGTACGCAAGTTATAAAGGAGGCAGAGCATTTGCGGAATTGTCATTTGTTCTCAGATGATTCGTGTGGAAAGGTGTGTGACGTGATTATGGCGGTAACACGCGCCGGGACTTGAGACTTTGAACACGGAATGGAAGTTAGAGGTAGAAGCGTTGGAGATTCCACTTCGGAAATTGTTAGAGAGTCCGATATCCGTGGTCCAGTGTCAAAAGTGTATCGAGAATACTAAATTTCAGGTATGAGGTCGACGGCCTTTACTTAAGGATCGCGAGAAACGGCGTTCGCTTAGAGTTGTCAGCGCTAAAAGACAAGCAACACTACGTAAAAATAACCGCATAATTTGGCGTTAATGGACTATGGCAGCGGAGGAGTTGCAGGAGAGCGTTTGCTAACAGCACGACATCGTCTGCAGTTCATGTTCCGATGTCAGTCGGCAAGAGCTGGCGGTAGGGTTGGAGTGTGGCGCAGACCCGACGAAGCCGCGCTGCCAGGTTGTGAACGAGGCACGGCCCAAGCTGGTGGTAGGGCCGCGCTCTCTGCTCGGCTGCTGGGGGCCACCTGCAGCCACTCGTGGACTTCGCGTTCCAAACAACGGTGGAATTCTTGTGAACGCCAATGCCAGTGCGCCACGGTTGTCTGCGATTGCTTTGAAGAACATTCTGGACAATTCGAACGATGGATTTCGCACCGCGGGTCACCAGACACGAATCCCATTGGAGATTTGTGGCGTAATCTAGAGGTCGTGCACCGGCACCTCTCCCGCAACTGTGGACGTCTGTGAGGCCGCGTGGACTTGCTGCGCTACGGCCGGTAGGAGGAGGTCCGGCAGGGTGCTGGACGCGGCCCACCACCCCCGTCCCGTCAGTGTACGTCTCGCGCAAGCACCATTAACGTGGAATGGGAGAGATTCGAGTACCAACAGTCGTAACTCCTGGGAACCCTACGCCAGGAAAAGCGACGCACAAAGTACTCTCCGCTACACGGCGCAAAGTGGCTTCACGTATAGACATGTAGATGCAGAAGTAAAAAGTTTTTCTTTTGCTCGTGTCATTACAATGCGTCACCAAGAAGCCAAGGAGAAGTACCAGTTTCGTGGACGCGTTTGCCGCATCGGTGCCAACTGGAGAATTGGCCCCGTATCCTCTCTCACCTTGCCGTGCCCTCGTCCGTCTACAGGCAGTTAGTGGGCCACGGCTGCAACCGGTATGTTATCACGTCGGGAAGCGGTCGGCCTGGCTGGCTACCTCCGTGCGAATTTCCGGGAGCGGAGTTCCTGCAGCGCAGGACGGGACGGGGCGGCGCGCGGCCGCGTGTTGCGCTGACGTCCGCTTCCGGGGCGACTGTCCGCCCCGCGCCAGCTCGGCTTCTGTTACTGCTGCTGCTGCTGCCACCACTACTACACTGATACTCATATCGTGTCGGACCTCCATTTTCGTGGCGTAGTGCAGAAAATCAACTCGTTTGCAAGTCGCTGGAACCCCCCTACACTAACATTGAATCATGGTGCCCCTGTAGCAGCTCATAATTGTGAAAGTGTTGCGGTGCCGTATTTTATACAAATTAACCTCTCGATTAAGTCCGAAAAATGTTCAATGTCATTCACGTTCCCTAAACGTTGGATGAGAGTAATGTCAAGTTATCTGGGTGGCCATATAACTTAATGGAACTGTTCAGAGCGTTCTTCAAACCAATCGCAAACAATTGTGGCCCGTTGGCATGGCGCGTAGTCACCCATAAAAGTTCCGTCGTTGTTTGGGAATGTAAGTGCGAGTAGCCAAAATAACCATTTCCAGTTCAGGTGGACCAGAGGATCAGTCCATTCCATATAAACACAACCCACACCACGATGGAGGCACAACACACCAGTGCCTTGCCGTCAAATTGCCTCCGTGGCTTCGTGAGGTCTGCACCATCAACTCTTACCAGTCGAAATCGGGGCTTATTTGACCTGACGACGGTTAACCGATGTCGTCACGAGCCCAGGACATGTGCTGTAGGCGATGACTTGGTGTTACCAAAGACACTGAGTCGGTTCTCTGATGTCCTAACCCATTAATAAGGAAATTTCACCGCACTGCCCAAACGGACACGTTCGTCATACATCCCACATTCATATCTGAGGTTAGTATACGCAGTGTGCTTGTCTTTTAGCACTGACAACTCTACGCAAACGCCACTGCTCTCGGTGGTTAACTTAGGGCCGTAGGCCACTGTGCTGTCGATGGTGAGCGCTAATGCGTCACTTGTGGTGTTGTCAGCACAGTCTTGACACTGTGCATCTCGGAAAATTGAATTACCCAACGATTTACGAAATGAAATGTCTAGTGCTCCAAGCTCCAACTACCATTCCGCATTGAAAGTGTGTCAATTGTCGTCGTGCGGCCATAATTACGTCGGAAATCTTTTCACTTGTATAACCTGAGGAAAAACCATAGCGCCCCTAATTAACTGCCCTTTCGTACCGTGTGTACGCAATACCACTCCCATGTCGCTGTCCCATGGCCGCGAGGAATGGCCGTGTGGTTTGAGGTATCGTGTCACGGACTGCACAGCCCGTCCCGCTGGTGGTTCGAGTCCCCCTCGGACTCGGGTGTGTATGTTGCTCTTAGAATAATTTAGTTTAAGTAGTGTGAAAGTCTAGAAGTAGTGGGACTACACCGATGCCACCCGACATTCCATTGTTGCCGAATTACTTCAAGGTGGCGGCGATGACGTCATCCAAGATGGCGGATTTTGGCTGGAAGTTTGAATTTTGGCGGGAAGATAGATCAGTTGGGCTCTACCTCCACTAACCTAACCATTCAGAAAAAAAATTGGTGAGAAATTCAAATTCCAGCAGGATAATGCGTCACACCACGAAAATGGCGGGAAAATAGACCAATTGGGCCATGTCCACTAACCTAACCCCCCACCCTGTAGATAATTGCGGCAAGTTCAAATTCCAACGGGATAATGCACCACACCGTCTTTATTAAGCAAAGAAAATCGCAGGAAAATAGCTCACTTGGCCGACCTCCATTAGCCTAAGTCACTGAACCACCACCTTTTCCTACAAAGTGGCACCAACTTTTAATTTTTGCCGTATTTAAACAATTCCATGCAGTTGTGTTCACCACAAGGTCAGGAATCCAACTGACATCGCCACCACTAGAGGGCGCTCTCATTTGTGATGTAATCCAAGATGGCGACACCCAGTGTAATCATCACGAGGCCTGGATTCCAACTGACTTAGTACATATAGTCGCCACCAGAGAGCGCCACTGTGACGTCGCCCAAGATGGCGATTATGACATCAATCAAGATGGCTGCACCCAGTGTATCCACCACGTGCTGTAAGATTGTACACTCGGCCTACCTCCACCAACCTAATCCTCTCCCCAAGAAAATAGTGATTCACTTGTGGTAGGGATCCTTCTCAGTCAGCCGTCGCCTTTAACTCGATTGAACCTCTGACATGGTATCGAGACAGAATACTGGGTAAATATCTAGCGGCGTGAGGGAGTTGCAAATACCGATCACATACCGCGTTCCTTAGCCGAATGACTTTAAAATTCACCGATTTTATCACGAGGTTGAATCGTGGGCTACGTGTTGGTCTTATAATGCACATTCCTACGATTACTGGCTTGGTTTTTGTCTGGACAAAAAGCGACCTCATTCAGAGGTAATGTCGTACCTAGATTTATAAAGCAAGTATAAAACTTTTAACATGGATAGTAGTGCACACCTGTAGAGCGCTTGTGAGAGTAAAATGCAGCAGTTGTTGGAATCGAGATTTTTTGTTTAACATCTGATCGATTACGTCTATGACTCGCAGGATGAACGTAAGAGACGTGCACACGCATTGTTGATGTTCGGTCAGTATTATTTTGGTGTCGTATGCATCCAGTTGTTGAGGATGTAATATTATATTTAGTATTAGTTCCGGGTGTGTGATATGTTCGCATTTGAGCATCAGGTTTATAAAGTATATCTGTTTGTGTTAAGGAAATGTCTATGTGCTGTTGTAGGGAGGGTATGGATTTGACTTGGGGTGCTGTGATAGTGAAGGGAAGAGTATGTCAAGCCATAAGAATCGTAGTGATATTTCTGTTTCCAGAGCCACTGCCGACAGGAAGGTGTATTTCCAATACTTCGATCATTGCCGAATACACTTCAGTTGAGACCGCGATCGTAAGGATTTATTGTATGTATAACGATAGAAGATATATGTGAGGGGTTTTCTGGAATGTGTCCGTTCGTAGGTAGGTAGGTGGTTAGTGTTTAACGTCCCGTCGACAACGAGGTCATTAGAGACGGAGCGCAAGCTCGGGTTAGGGAAGCAATGGGAAGGAAATCGGCCGTGTCCTGAAACGATTTAGGGAAATCACGGAAAACCTAAATCACGATGGTTGGAGACGGGATTGAACCGTCGTCCTCCCGAATGTGTCCGTGTATACGGTAGTGATTCGGGTTCCCCTGTTAATGGTAGCAGTCTACCGAATGCAGAGGCCTGTTGAAGTGTAGGAATGTATTAGAGTTAACTTTACCATCTTCTAGGCGAATGAATAATGATCTAATACTTAGCATGTGCTGGACGGCTTTCGTGATCACGTGTAACTTTGAGAAGATGGTGCGTTTGCGGTGGAGCGTTATTCCCTCCCGTGTAAGTTGTTCGGTCCACTGCTTCTGGACGTTTGGTGTCTTTATTTAGTTAAGGGATGATCGATTGTGGAGTGTTGGACACACCTTTGCTTGTTCTTTAGACGTGGGAAAGACGATAATCGGTTTGTAGAGAATATTAATCATCTCGAATCTGTTAGATGACCGACTTCGTTATTGGAGAGTGCGTGTATCAGTTTACTTGTTTCTAGTTAGTCACTGGTTTACAGCACGCTGCACATCACTAAAGTTTGGTGTTTATGTAGAAATAATGTACAGTGTATGTGTTGCGTATTATGTTGCGTTAGCGATCGGGAGACTAGTGCGGTGTTCTTGATATCGAGAAGTACAGCGAAAATTGACGGCACTCGGTGATATAATCCGTGGTTCGAGATCGGTTTGACGGTGCAATATTCTTGAAAAATGGTTTGTATTTAATTACCTGTATACAACTTCGCGATGTTGTCTGTGAAAAACAGTGATCAGTGTAAAATAGTTTATTACCACTGAGTGTAGAGTCTGTAGAAAGAAAGAAAGAACGGGTTCGCGGTGTGTAGATTGAGGGAACAGTCCATGCAATTTAGCAATCTTTGCAAAATAACGAGAGGGAGGCCGCGAGAAAGTAAAGGTGGATGGTGCTTCGATGGCGACGGCGTTAGTAATTCGGCTGGTAAAATCGATAAGAGCTAATGAGAATGCTCGATTTATTGGGGTGAGATATAGGAGCGGTGAGAAGATTAGCGTATGTTGCGAGCAGGAAGGCTATCACGTTATGTCCAGGAGGAAGACTGGATTAGACGATATTTTGGTAATCAGGAGCTGTTATGGGAGGAATTTCCGTGCATACACGCTGAGGCATGAAGAAAGCAAGCGTTAACTATTTCTGGGACACTATACAGTCCCCTAGATGTCGACGTGGCTCTTATTTTTTGCAAAGAGATGTGACGTAAGAATAATGTTGAAAACGTTTTAGATGGCGAGTCGTGACGCTGACAGACCAGCGGCACCTGGAGGTGCTGGCACATGAGGATGGGCGTGAGTGATGCTTGGAATGCAACTCTCACCGGTGTTCGGCGACACGCGTGGGCCCCGAGATGCGGCTGCCTCACTTCGCGGTGAAGCGGGAGTCAAACGTGACGTAGGGCCCGTTAGAATCGCTAAGGAGAAATCAGGTTCTTCTATTGTGGAACGCAATTCTGCAGCGTCTTCGCCAAACCGCAGTTAGAGTGAGGGTAGCGAGGAATGCCGAACGCGGGCGGCTCGGGCTGTTGTGCACACTGTAAATAAACGCCCGGTCTTACTACTTTGGCCTGCATTCGGCTGCAGATCGCGGTTGCGCTTCCGCGAAATCACATCAGCACGTGTGTGTAGGTGAACATGTATTTGGATAGGAATTTTTCAGGTGTTACGTATGAATGGGAGGTGCCGCCACCTGATGCTTGCAGAAGCCGAGCAGGGGCTGTGCACGGTTTCACTTCTGAGGTATACGTCGCTTATTGCTGTCTTCTGTGTACTCAGTGGACTGTGCTTGCGCGCGTTGATTGCATTATTTCGGGAGCGGTTCTGTAGGCCTTCATATGCGCTATTTGACTAGTTTATGAGTACTTAGCGTGTCTACACATCATTGTGTTGTATTATTTGCAGGTCTGCACTGAAATTATTTCGGAAAATTAGGAGGTGTTTGCCTTTTTGGTCGTAAATGTCTTGGATTATTTATGAGCGGTTTGTGTTGTCACCGCCAGACACCACAGTTGCTAGGTGGTAGCCTTTAAATCGGCCGCGGTCCGGTAGTATACGTCGGACCCGCGTTTCGCCACTATCAGTGATTGCAGACCGAGCGCCGCCACACGGCAGGTCTAGAGAGACTACCTAGCACTCGCCCCAGTTGTACATCCGACTTTGCTTGCGATGCTTCACTGGCTACTTACGTTCTCAATTGCCGAGAAGATAGTTTAGCATAGCCTCCAGCTATGTCATTTGCTACGACCTAGCAAGGCGCCATTATTAGTTACTATTGATATTGTGAACTATGCACCGTCAAGAGCGACGTTCATCATTAACGGATTAAAATTAAGTATTCCACCAGCTACGTCCGTTGTTTCTAAATTATAATTTCCTTGTCCTGTTCCAGACCTCACGCCAGCCTGCGTGAGCTAAAACGCGTGCATTTCGGCCTCCTCTAGTAACACGGTGTTGGCTCTCCTGCCAACCACAAAGCGGTTCGCATGTCTGTAGGCTGTATGATGTGTTATTTTTGATGGTTTACCACAGGCTTATCAAAGAATTGCGCCCGGCGGGAGCGCCCACGCTGTGCGGGAGCAAGGCAGTGTAGCCCAGCGCCCCGTCCGCGACCGTGTGTCGCTAGTGTCGGCATAGGAGCGAGAGAGAGAGTGAGAGAGGGAGAGAAAGAGAGAGACCGCTCAGCACTGCTCTGCGCTGGACTGTCCAGCGGCCACGTCTAACATAAACAAAATATTCTATTTTAGAATTAATTTTATGTAACGGATATCGAGTCTCATTCTTACCGTTAGCAGTTACAAGTAAGTATTTTTTGTTATACATCGTGCTACAATTTTTTGTATCCCTTTTCAGAGTTTAGAAATCAATAATTTTAATTGACCAAGTTTGAAAACTTATAAAAATAGAATTAAGGTTATAAAGCTTTTTAATTCTTACAGTCAACATTGTTAAAGAAGACAATTAACATTTTACACGGTTTTCTTTTTCGAGGAATCGATTTTGTCTAGGCTTGATACAATATTTCGTGAGACTGCTAACATCAAAGAATTAGTCAAATTTTTATCGCCAAGGAATGAACGGTTCTTAGTTTTAGCAAGCCTTAAAAGAGAGAAAAAGCGCTCACAAATATACGTGGAACTAAACATCGAGAGAACTTTGGCCGCGTGCTTGTGCAAAAGAGGATATTTATCTCGTGGAAGACAGCTGTAAAAGTCATCCAAAGTTTTACACCTAAGAAAGTTGTCCTTCAGGCGGATATGGCACTGCAGGTCAATCATCTCTAGTTGAAGCACTTGTGACACGTCGCCTGCCCGAAGGCAAAACGGGCGAACAAAGATATCTGCCGGCTGGTCTTCGGGCGGTCTGCACGGCCAGCTAGGCGACACGGCTCGGCCACTGGGACAACATACGCCCCAGGGGCACCGTTTGGCGTTTGGACGAGCCTGGTTTACAATTAGCAAGTGTGTGTGCAGAGCATTACAAATGAGTTATGTAGGAGTGGTTTGCAGGTCTGTATGCTGTGGGACATGTCAGTGCATGTGTTCTGTAATACATATACTCCATCCATAAATAAAGTACATTCGTTGCTCCATCCATGGGCCTAGTGCAGGATGAGTTTTTTTACCAGAAACCCCTAGGAAGAGGTTGCGTTCTGGAGGCTTACGTTAGTGATGGCGAGCTTCGTTTGCAACAATTTTCTTAGGTTGGTGGCTTTACTGCCAGAATTCAAACTCAAAGGTGGTGGTCTGGACATTGAAACGTAGTTGAAACTAGACAGTTGAAAGTATAGTAGCTTGGCGCGAGCGATGGCTCACGCATAAGCACGTGTTTCCGCGAGGATCTTGGATTAGGTAATTGGGCCGTGTGGGTTGAATAATGAGACTTGCGTGATCATTTAACTTAGCGAAAGCGTTCTTTGTGGAACAGGCCACTTGGTGGACCAGCGGTTGTTAGACGTCCGACCGAGGGCTGTGACTTGAGCGGTCGCTAGACCAGAGGCGCGTGCGCGGGCTACCGCTGACCGGTAGCGCAGGGGTAGCCTCCTCTGCTGGGGGCGATTTGAGTCTGGACCTATTGGCGAGCGCACTGGGCGTTCCCATCTCGGAGATGTGTACTCTGTTGGACCATAAGTGATAACTGTACTGCTTGAAATAAAGATTCAGTCCCTTTCCTGCCAATCGACAGGAGGTGACTTAGGTTAGTACAAGTGTTATTTATTTGACATGATTTTCATAGCTTAGCAGCGAAAACATCGGGGTGGCATCGGTGTAATCCTACTACTACTTTTGTACCGTGTGTACGCAGTACCACCCCCATCTGCACGCGTGCATGCTGCTGCCACTGTCCTATGGCCAAGGGGCGTGGCTGTGTGGTTTGAGTCACCGTGTCACGGACTGTGCAGCCAGTCCTGCTGGAGGTTCGAGTGCTCCCTCGGACATGAGTGTGTGTGTTGTTCTTAGCATAAGTCGGTTTAAGTAGTGTGTAAGTATAGGGGCCGACGACCTTAGGAACTCACACACATTTGAACATTTGCTGCCCCATGACTCGTCACCTTGTGTACTGTTAGTACTTGTATTACATGGAATGTGTTCCCACCCTCTGTGGAGATATTCATGAAAAGGCAGCTACTAAAACTCATCACCAGTGTCGCGTGTTGCCCCCCTGTCTCCAGAAACCAGTAACTACCGGGCGGTTGTTGTCAAAGTTGTGCTGCTCCCAGATGACCAGTGTGGGCTGTAGTTAGCGTGTAGCAAAGAAACTTGATAGATATTCTGATGCGTGAATGCGAAACTGATTTACGCTGGAAGAAATGAGTTCCTATTTTGGAAGCCAGGTGCAAGTCTTTTACTGTTAATGCGAGAAAGACGTATAGCAATGTTACTATATGTAATGGACGTGGCTAGAAAATGAGAGAGAAGTAATGTTAATGTTTTTGTGATCTGCCATTTACACAGTCCGCTCAATATGAGCACCGCAGGCGTAAACGAGGGGTTTCCACCTCTCACAAGTCGTCAGCCTATACAAAAATGTGGGCTAGCTGAATAGTAGGAAATTATACTACTGTATCAAATTCTTTAGGCTCGAATACGGCATGTATTCTTCGTGTAGTTGCGTGTAGAAATTCGTTTCGTTTCGTAATTTAATTTTTCAGCAGTTTTGTATTTCCCTTGTTTATACATACCTGATCGAAGAAGTGATCCGATCTAACAATTCGAAACAGGTAATGACACCACTTTCGTCTGCAGTATCTCTCTCCCATTTCGTCTTCATTTTCCTCCTCTTCGGTTTTTATAACACACCCACACCGACGTGGTTACCACCACAAAAAGATCTTCTGTCACTTCCGTATCTGTTAATTGCTAATCGAGGACTTGACGGAATGCGGGTCGGTGAAGTTATCCGTGTGGCTCGGTAGCGTTATCCACTACTACGGTCGCATCGAGTAGATACATTTTGGACGAAAAGCGAACGGAGGGTAGCGGTTTCAAGGGAGAGGTAAAAAAGTGCCAAGCAAGCGCTAAGGGGAGGAAAAAAGCCTCAGTGATAGTATGGTCGGGTAGTAAGACCGGTTGCGGTTTCTTGCTATCTGCGACAGATGGTGCAAGGGTAGGGCGGGTGTTACGTACGGGTATCGTGCGATACTCGGTACCGCTGACACAGCTTAGGCCGCCATAAATAGCGCCAGTCCCTTCGATGAGGGCCTCTGCCGGGCTGGCCACCTGCTACCTCTGCTGCGCCAGCTGCAGCGTCTGTACCTGTGACACTGTCGTATAAGCGGTCGATTGCTCATTGGGTTTGTTTGCGTTTAGTGTGCGGTACTGTTTCCCTGCGTTTCCAGTTGGTCGGCTAGTTTGTACTTGGCAGCGCCAGTTAATTTTGATGTGCTGCAGGGGTTGACCAGTATTTGTCATGTTTGTGGTTGTTTTCCCCTATATAGGGATCCGCTGAGATAGCTGCGCGCGTTACTACGCTGCCTTGCCGGACGGGGATTCGCTGCGGCCCCGTTCTCCGTGGAGACGAGGGGCGGTGGGCTGACGAGCGCGGGTGTGGTTCGTAGGCTCCTTCATCACATCCAGCTGGGTGAATACCGGCTTGATACCCACGTCCCATCTCATATACACGCTGCGCAAACATTTAAAAAAATTTTCGCACTTGCACGCCGTATTTACTCTAGACGCAGACAGATCGGGTGCCCTGATTGCGTCCTGGTTGTGATCAGGAGACCGATGACCTCAGGCATTTGGTCTCCTTGAACAACAGCAGCACCCTTATACAGACCTGTTTGTATTCTTTCCACCATTTAGCCTTCCTGTCTTTGCTTATTGCCTACTAAACACCTGAGCTCTTAATGTTCATACAGGTGCTTCTCATTCTCGAAATGTCTAATTTTCCTATTTACTGCATCTGTCTTTCCCATATTGAAGCAAGCCTCCAGAGCCTTCTGTCTTCTGTCTAGCCACTCTTGCTTTTACACCTTGCATACCATAATAAACTCATTGCCTGACTTCTGCATTCCCTTTTTTGTCTGCTTTCTTTTCCCGCATTTCTATATTTTTTCCTTTCGTCAGTTGGGTCAAATATCCTGCGTGGTATCGAGGATTTGGACCTCGGCCTTTTCTTGTTAACTGTTTGATTTCTACTGCCTTCACTGTTTCGTCTCTCGAGGTTACCCCGTTATTGTCAATCGCTGCCTAACCCTCCCTTTAAAATTCTCGTCAACCTCTGTTTCTTTCAACTAATGCAGCTGTCATATTCTTAATTTCAAACCTCTCTGTTATTTCTCGATTCCTAGTCTTCAGTTCGTAACTGACAAAATCTTATCAGAGCGATGTATTACTCTTGAAACGCTTTGCAGTTCAAAATAAGGTTTCTAAATCTGTTTTACCTCTCTGAAACTCTCAGGGGTCTCGATGTATCTTTCACGCATGTAACTTTCTTCATGTTTCTCAGTTGCTATTATTACAGATTTTGTAGCACTACACTGTAGAACGCGTTAAGAAGATGCCTAGCTATAAAAACAGAACAAAAAACTTCTATGTAAATAAACAGTCACAGACCTTTAATGCAGGAGATTCCTATAACCGTATATTCCTGTCTAAAAAAAAAAAATCGATTTAAATGCCGAGGATGGTCGGTTGGTTTGGGGGAGGGGACGACACAGCGAGGTCATCGGTCCCGTCGGATTAGAGGAGGATGGGGAAGGAAGCCAGCCGTGTCTTTTCAAAGCAACCATCCCAGGATTTGCCTGAAGTGATTTAGGGAAATCACGCAAAACCTAAATCGGGACGGCCGGACGCAGGTTTGAACCGTCGTCCTCCCGAATGCGAGTCCAGTGTTCTAATACTATTGCGCCACTTCGCTCGGTACAATGTCGAGAACCTCACATGTCGAAAAAAGCGATATTGCGAAAAAATCCGTGTATCGCAACGAAACCAATATATCGAAATAAAACCCAGATATCGAAACAAGCCGGCCGCGGTGGTCTCGCGGTTAAGGCGCTCAGTCCGGAACCGCGTGACTGCTACGGTCGCAGGTTCGAATCCTGCCTCGGGCATGGATGTGTGTGATGTCTTTAGGTTAGTTAGGTTTAAGTAGTTCTAAGTTCTAGGGGACTGATGACCTCAGATGTTTAGTCCCATAGTGCTCAGAGCCATTTGAACCAATTGAACCACATCGAAACAAAACCCATGTATCGAAGAAACCAAAATATTCCAAAGTATTGATCGAAGATCTGACGTATATAAACATCTCATTTTTCGGAAATTTCATGTACCTGATATTTCACGTATGAAAAGATTCACGTATCGACAATTTCTTTCACCGAAAATTCCATGTATCGTAATTTTCATGTCGTTAATTTCATCTGTCGATAATATGACATCAAATAAATTTCATCTATCGAATTTATCACCAGATACCTCTGTAGTACCGGAGGAGTTATCGACAAGTGATGTAGCGATACTACAGGGAGACTGGTATCTGTAATTAGGGGAGTTGTGACTTGCAGACTTAGAAAGGGGAGCTTTCCTTGACCGCTGTTCGAACTGAGTCTCCTCTACTGACACACATTCCACGCACGGATGCCGGGGGCGGTGAACTCTGCTGACGTGTGGTGTAGGGAGGTGCGTGCGAGGCCCTGCCAGCGGCCAGAGCGCATGCGCTACGCGGAGGGTGCGTGGCGGTGGGGGAATCGCACCGTAGCAAACTCTGCGTTGCCGGAAGCTGCGAATCAATATCCCGCAGAGGTGCTCTCTCATCTCTCCCTCCCCTCGCAATTGTGCAGACGCTCCACCCTGCCCCTGCGCGCTGTGCACCCCTCCACCCTCCGACACCCGCTGGAAGCTGCGGGGACGTCGCCGCTCAGTTTGGTCCGGGAGGGTGCGCGCTTTGGCTGCCTGCGTGCGGCAACCTGCGACCCTGTGGAGCGCCAGCGGCGTGCGCGGCTGCGGCAGCAGGCAGACTGCTCAGCGAGTGACTGTCCCAGCGTCTGGCTCGTCGCAGCGTGTGTTTCATTACTGCCCGTCCAAAGTACGGGATAACCGCAGTGCGCTTTTGAACAAGAAGAAGGCTGCAGGAGGCTGCTCTTGAGAAGAGTCGACGTACATATTACTGGAGATTCCACATCCTGTTTCGATTACGACGGATTTATCCCGCTAGCACTGTCAGACAAAAGTGAAGACTATATAGTGTTGGGACTGTCCCCTCTCAGGAATGACCCAGTGTGCTGTGCTGCAGGCGAAACTCTAAAATACCTGCTCCGTCGCTACTGCATTGCTTGCAAGTAAGAAATTACACGGTGAAACTGAAAGACTTTGAAAACGCTTCGTCTTCGGTACAGGAGAAATGCGTTGCGTCGTTGCGAACTGAATCGCGTCAGTGGTTTTCTCAAACAAAACAAAACACGGTTTTGTGGCAGACTTTTTTTCTTCCTGCTATTTTGCTTAAGTTTGTGAAAAATTACTGTGCGTTGTCGTCACCCCATGAAGATAGCATTTTTCCTAACATAACAGAATTTTCAAGGCATTCTGGCCTTTTGGTGAACCAGATTTTGCTTAACTGCTCATATGTGAAAAACCGATCTTTTAAAGGATATGACGAAGCAGTTAACAGAGAATTTGGATGTTCTGTCTGAAGACATATAAAGTCTGCTTTGGGACGTGTTTCTAAAGGGATTTAATGCAGCATCTGGCAATGGGAAAAACATAGTGTCATCGGTAGCTAACTGCTAAACCGGAGACTTGAAGTGTATCGACGGAAATCTACAGTGAGAAGACGCCTGGGAAGTAGCCGCATTTGATCCTAGCAACATACGACAATGTCGGTAAGCGTACGAATATTTCAATCTGTAATATTTTATCCTGAATGATATCTGGCTGTTACTGTTGGGATAAAATCCTCCTGTTATTTTGTATTATTAACTACGACGTATTTTCGGTTATGTAGTTTACGTCAGGTGTAGCGTATAACACGCTAAATGCACAGACTTGGATTACTGCCAACGTGCTCATCAACGTTACACACCGGCCAACGGCGCTGCCTGAGATGTGAGACGAAAAGCTGTCTCCTCATTTGTCACAGCGACGACGCTTTGCTTCTAAAATCTTGCGACTCACTGGCTGTGAGACTGAATTAACAGAAAACAGAAAAGAGTTACGATGGCACGTGTTTTTCATAGTCTCCCCCCACTTGAGTGCAGCGCGCTCAAGTTTCGTTTATCTACGTGAAATCGTACATTGGAATTTTACCCAACTCCAGCGTAACGTTAGCCTGAATGTATATTGTCACGTCCATCAATAAATCAGTATTAGTTCACAAAAATTCACACATGTGAGTTTCTGCGGTGATAGTTTGGTATTCATAACATATCTAGTCAACTGTGACGATTTTTTCCAGGAAAGAATTGTCGGCGTTTTTCTTTGCACTCAAATCTCCCAACGTTGGTTCACTAAAGCCGCACTTCCGCTACTTGACAGTGCCTGCTCGCAACTGGTTACTCGAATGCACGTGTGTTGTGTACAGTTGTTATTTCTCCACGGATCCACCAACTGAACACCCACCCCCACCCTTACTCAGGCTGTAACTGACTTTACTGTGCTGATCTCACTCACTCATCAGGACTAAAATCATTCCCCGGAATTTGTTGGACGGACGGTGTATATGGCTTTAACGACTTACGCTTTAAACTTTAGAGGGGTTACATAGTCGGAGCTACGAAGCAGTGAACAACATGCAATAAAACGATAGTGTAATCCTAACGGAAACAGACAATGCGGCATACTGATACCATTCGAGGTATTCATCAGGGGTTGAAGGTATGCAGAGTGGCAAAAATATGTATGTGTTCGAAATAAGTTATCTCTACCGATTTTTAATTGCAAATGCTGTTGGTATAGAGTTACAAAAGTTGTAAAAAAACATGTGTGAATTTTTGTGAACTAATACTGATTTACTGATGGACTGCGATTTTGATCCGTCGATCACGTCGAATGACAACGGTCTTGCCGCAGTGGATACACCGGTTCCCGTCAGATTTCCGAAATTAAGCGCTGTCGGCACTTGTATGGGTGACATCCTGGCCGCCATGCGCTGTTGCCATTTTTCGGGGTGCACTCAGCCTCGTGACGCCAATTGAGGAGCTACTCGACCGAAGGGTAGCGGCTCCGGTCAAAGAAAACCATCATAAGGAGCGGGAGAGCGGTGTGCTGACCACACGCCCCTCCTATCCGCATCCTCAGCTGAGGATGACACGGCGGTTGGATGGTCCCGATCCGATGCGATGAGCCACTTGTGGCCTGAAGACGGAGTGCTTTTATATATATATATATATATATATATATATATATATATATATATATATATATATATATATATAGTGTAGCAAGACACTGGCACAGTTGTTCCTCTGTCTACTGCCAATCTTATTGGATTTCTGATTTCTGAGCGTTTCTACCATTATGCGAGAGGCGTTAAGTAAGTAATGGAACGCACTTTTTGTCTTTTTCAATTTCGTCTGAACAAATGCGGATTTTGCTGCGAGACGTCCTGACGTTCGAAGCAGAGACCTATCGCTTTCTTTTGGCAGCAAACCAGGCACCACAGATATTCATAGACGCATGCAGAATATCTACGCATACCTGGCAGTGAACAAAAGCACGGTGAATCGTTCGGGGAGGCGTCTGCTATCAACGCAACGGGGTCGCGCAAACCTCTTCGATCTCCTGCGTGCTGGAGACTCTCATTCGAAGTGATCGAAGGATCACAAACACCTCGTTGTACAACTGTGTTGCTAGTGCTGACACACTCGTCCACGAGTGGGGGCACTCAAGGTTGTGTGCCCGCTGAGTTCCTTGCCGCGCAACAGAAGACCATAAAGAACAACAAAGGCCCGTCTGTGCGGAACTGCTTACACGTTTCCAGGCTGAACGTGACAAACATGGGTTCATCACTTCACTCCGGAAACAAAAGCATCAATCCGTGGAGTGACACCATACCATTTCTCCTCCGAAGAAAAAGTTCATAGCCGTACCCTCAGCAGCAAAGTCACGCCGACTGTCTTCTAGGACACTGAAGGGGCTGTTCTGTTCGATGTCCTCCCGCAAGGAGCGGCGAACAAGTCTGTGGTGTATTGTGTTGTCCTTCGGAAATTGAAGCTCAGAGTGTTAGTCGGCACAAAAATGCAAGCGAACTTCTCCCCAGTGTCAACGCAAGGTTTCACACAATTCTGCGCACCGAGTGGAGGTCACAAAACGTGTTTCTCATCCACCCTACAGACCGGCTCTCGCGCTTTCCGAGTTCCATCTGTCTAGTCCAATGAAGGAGGCATACCACGGAAAGCAGTACGTGGGTGACGTGGAGGTCGCTGGGGCAGCAAGGCGTTGATTCCGACACCGACCATCGGAGCGACACCACGCGAGCACACAGGCCTCCCAGTAAGGTGGCGCGAGGCCGTGCCATAAAGCGGAGATTAAGTTGAAAAACAAGGTTTTGCAGCCAAAAGGGTGGGGAATAATACGATGTACATGCTTTCACAAATGACTTAGTGAACGCGACTCGCATGTAATTTATCGTACTGAATATTGTTGATCAACCTGTGCTCCTTACCAAGTAGCACTAAGAGCAGGAATGGAAAAGCTCCGAGGAAGAGCGGCGCGTTTCTTCGCCGGATGGAATAGGCGATGCGAGAGCGTTACGGGGGAGATCCTCATCAAACTTCGGCGGCAGACACTACAAGAGAGGCGAGTGCATCTGGAGAAGTGTACTTGTAACATTCCGAGAGCATACGTTCGAAGAAGTGTAGAGCAACTTTTTACTTCTTACGTAAGTCTACAGGATCTCGCGGCCATTGTCAGTGGAGGTAAAATCTTCAATGCTGTTAGCCCACGTCATATATCTTCTGTACGATCGATGTTTCGACTCCTCTGTTGCGATGTTTTTCAGGATTTTATGGCGTCTACGATTGACTTAACACCCAACTGTCGACCTTGGAGACCAAAAGACCCCGAAGAAGATACCAGCAGAGTCGGAACGTCGATCATACACAAGATATATGACGCGGCCTACCACCCTAGAAGATGGTTTTACCTTCATATAACTTTCTTCCCCCCCATGAACCATGGACCTTGCCGTTGGTGGGGAGGCTTGCGTGCCTCAGCGATACAGATGGCCGTACCGTAGGTGCAACCACAACGGAGGGGTATCTGTTGAGAGGCCAGACAAACGTGTGGTTCCTGAAAAGGGGCAGCAGCCTTTTCAGTAGTTGCAGGGGCAACAGTCTGGATGATTGACTGATCTGGCCTTGCAACATTAACCAAAACGGCCTTGCTGTGCTGGTACTGCGAACGGCTGAAAGCAAGGGGAAACTACAGCCGTAATTCTTCCCGAGGACATGCAGCTTTACTGTATGATTAAATGATGATGGCATCCTCTTGGGTAAAATACTCCGGAGGTAAAATAGTCCCCCATTCGGATCTCCGGGCGGGGACTACTCAGGAGGATGTCGTTATCAGGAGAAAGAAAACTGGCGTTCTACGGATCGGAGCGTGGAATGTCAGATCCCTTAATCGGGCAGGTAGGTTAGAAAATTTAAAAAGGGAAATGGATAGGTTAAAGTTAGATATAGTGGGAATTAGTGAAGTTCGGTGGCAGGAGGAACAAGACTTCTGGTCAGGTGACTACAGGGTTATAAACACACAATCAAATAGGGGTAATGCAGGAGTAGGTTTAATAATGAATAGGAAAATAGGAATGCGGGTAAGCTACTACAAACAGCATAGTGAACGCATTATGGTGGCCAAGATAGATACGAAGCCCACACCTACTACAGTAGTACAAGTTTATATGCCAACTAGCTCTGCAGATGATGAAGAAATTGAAGAAATGTATGATGAGATAAAAGAAATTATTCAGATAGTGAAGGGAGACGAAAATTTAATAGTAATGGGTGACTGGAATTCGAGTGTAGGAAAAGGGAGAGAAGGAAACATAGTTGGTGAATATGGATTGGGGCTAAGAAATGAAAGAGGAACCCGCCTAGTAGAATTTTGCACAGAGCACAGCTTAATCATAGCTAACACTTGGTTTAAAAATCATGAAAGAAGGTTGTATACGTGGAAGAACCCTGGAGATACTAAAAGGTATCAGATAGATTATATAATGGTAAGACAGAGATTTAGGAACCAGGTTTTAAGTTGTAAGACATTTCCAGGGGCAGATGTGGACTCTGACCACAATCTATTGGTTATGACCTGTAGATTAAAACTGAAGAAACTGCAAAAATGTGGGAATTTAAGGAGTTGGGACCTGGATAAACTGAAAGAACCAGAGGTTGTACAGAGTTTCAGGGAGAGCATAGGGGAACAATTGACAGGAATAGGGGAAAGAAATACAGTAGAAGAAGAATGGGTAGCTCTGAGGGATGTAGTAGTGAAGGCAGCAGAGGATAAAGTAGGTACAAAGACGAGGGCTGCTAGAAATCCTTGGGTAACAGAAGAAATATTGAATTTAATTGATGAAAGGAGAAAATATAAAAATGCAGTAAATGAAGCAGGCAAAAAGGAATACAAACGTCTCAAAAATGAGATCGACAGGAAGTGCAAAATGGCTAAGCAGGGATGGCTAGAGGACAAATGTAAGGATGTAGAAGCTTATCTCACTAGGGGTAAGATAGATACTGCCTACAGGAAAATCAAAGAGACCTTTGGAGAGAAGAGAACCAAGTGTATGAATATCAAGAGCTCAGATGGCAGCCCAGTTCTAAACAAAGAAGGGAAGGCAGAAAGGTGGAAGGAGTATATAGAAGGTTTATACAAGGGTGATGTACTTGAGGACAATATTATGGAAATGGAAGAGGATGTAGATGAAGACGAAATGGGAGATACGATACTGCGTGAAGAGTTTGACAGAGCACTGAAAGACCTGAGTCGAAACAAGGCCCCCGGAGTAGACAACATTCCATTAGAACTACTGACGGCCTTGGGAGAGCCAGTCCTGACTACACTCTTCCATCTGGTGAGCAAGATGTATGAGACAGGCGAAATACCCTCAGACTTCAAGAAGAATATAATAATTCCAATCCCAAAAAAAGCAGGTGCTGACAGATGTGAAAATTACCGAACTATCAGTTTAATAAGCCACGGTTGCAAAATACTAACGCGAATTCTTTACAGACGAATGGAAAAACTGGTAGATGCAGACCTCGGGGAGGATCAGTTTGGATTCCGTCGAAATGTTGGAACACGTGAGGCAATACTGACCTTACGACTTATCTTAGAAGAAAGATTAAGAAAAGGCAAACCTACGTTTCTAGCATTTGTAGACTTAGAGAAAGCTTTTGACAATGTTGACTGGAATACTCTTTTTCAAATTCTAAAGGTGGCAGGGGTAAAATACAGGGAGCGAAAGGCTATTTATAATTTGTACAGAAACCAGATGGCAGTCATAAGAGTCGAGGGGCATGAAAGGGAAGCAGTGGTTGGGAAAGGAGTGAGACAGGGTTGTAGCCTCTCCCCGATGTTATTCAATCTGTATATTGAGCAAGCAGTAAAGGAAACAAAAGAAAAATTTGGAGTAGGTATTAAAATTCATGGAGACGAAGTAAAAACTTTGAGGTTCGCCGATGACATTGTAATTCTGTCAGAGACGGCAAAGGACTTGGAAGAGCAGTTGAACGGAATGGACAGTGTCTTGAAAGGAGGATATAAGATGAACATTAACAAAAGCAAAACGAGGATAATGGAATGTAGTCAAATTAAATCGGGTGATGCTGAGGGAATTAGATTAGGAAATGAGACACTTAAAGTAGTAAAGGAGTTTTGCTATTTAGGAAGTAAAATAACTGATGATGGTCGAAGTAGAGAGGATATAAAATGTAGACTGGCAATGGCAAGGAAAGCGTTTCTGAAGAAGAGAAATTTGTTAACATCGAATATAGATTTATGTATCAGGAAGTCGTTTCTGAAAGTATTTGTTTGGAGTGTAGCCATGTATGGAAGTGAAACATGGACGATAACTAGTTTGGACAAGAAGAGAATAGAAGCTTTCGAAATGTGGTGCTACAGAAGAATACTGAAGATAAGGTGGATAGATCACGTAACTAATGAGGAGGTATTGAATAGGATTGGGGAGAAGAGAAGTTTGTGGCACAACTTGACTAGAAGAAGGGATCGGTTGGTAGGACATGTTTTGAGGCATCAAGGGATCACAAATTTAGCATTGGAGGGCAGCGTGGAGGGTAAAAATCGTAGAGGGAGACCGAGAGATGAGTACACTAAGCAGATTCAGAAGGATGTAGGTTGCAGTAGGTACTGGGAGATGAAGCAGCTTGCACAGGATAGAGTAGCATGGAGAGCTGCATCAAACCAGTCTCAGGACTGAAGACAACAACAACATAACTTTCTTGCACATGTGTCTAGCAAAATGAGCACGATGAAAAGAAGCAGAGAAATTTGGACTCGTACGGAAGTTTATTGAACAGTCGGTCTTCCGACTTCCTATTCGTGAATAGAACAGGGATGGAGGTAGGGAGACGGGGAGGGGGGGGGGGGGGGACCATTCTGCGAGAGGTACCCGACGCCATAGCGGTAAGGCCGCTGAGAGAAAGGATGAGAACGGGCGCACATTCGGGGAGGTAACGGCTGGAAGCTCTGTCTGGCCATCCATATTTGAGCTTTCCGTGGTTACACTAAATGGTTGGTTTCTCTCCTCCCTCCCACCCCGGATCGTCCCACCACCGAGCTTGGGTTGTGTCGCTAATGACGATGTCGTCGACGGGACGTTTAACGCGTAATGCCTCTTCATTATTCTTTCAACGCTTCGCCGATGTTAGATTGTACCCTTTTTAGATCGTGTCACAAATTATTACGTAAACAGCATAGTGGCTCACAGTGCTGTTGTTACTGTAGTGTTTCTGTGGATTGATTCCACCGACGTATTGCAGTATTCTCAGATAAATGTACCTGTATACACTGTGTCCCAGAAATGTTGCGACAAACTTCGAGGAATTGTAGAGGATATCTTGAGGAACAAATCGAGAGCATGAACCCGTGTTCGGAAACGTCATCCAAATACTTTACAGAACGCCGAAGTTACACGCCACTGCGCCTGCCGCAACCTCAACAAGCGCCCGCGTCCGTATGCTGACGGTACACAAGAGGGACGCCTCGCAGTGCCGTCTGTTGCTCAGGAATCGCCGCTGATCGCCACGACCCCCATTGCAGAAGCTGGAGCTCGCTGTGGCTTGTCTCCTACGAATCGGACGCTCTGTTAGCGGATAACACGAGTTTCCTCCTGCAGTTCTGAAACCCTCTAATATCTACAACGGTCTTCGGTGTAGAGAATAAAAATAAAATGCAGATAGAAACTCGTGTCTGAAACTGTCATCCACCAAGTCGTCATTGGATGACTTTTCTGGACATGGTTTCCTGTCCTCGAAGTATTCCTCAAGACACCCCCTTCAACTCCTCCAAGTTCGTCATAACATTTCTGGGACACGCTGTGTACGTAAGTGCGTGCGTGCGTGTGCGTGCGTGCAGTAGGCAGCTCCTAAGATTGCCTGCGAGGGGTGAAGCAACAACGGTGATTCGTTGAACTCCCTTCTGCGCGTATGGTCTATGTTATTGGTCTCTCAAGAGATATTGTCACCGTCAGCCATTTTGTGTGTCGTTGTTCGCCGATTTTCTTTTACTTTTTTATGTACTACCAGACTGCCAAAAGAAGAATAGGCTAGTTCGATGTAATGTAAATATCAAATCCGCGTTTTAAACATACAAGTAGACAGCAAATTACGGTTTTTCACTAGATAATAGACGCACAAGGGAGAATATGATGGCCGGCCGCGGTGGTCTCGCGGTTCTAGGCGCGCAGTCCGGAACCGCGCGACTGCTACGGTCGCAGGTTCGAATCCTGCCTCGGGCATGGATGTGTGTGATGACCTTAGGTTAGTTAGGTTTAAGTAGTTCTAAGTTCTAGGGGACTGATGACCAAAGATGTTAAGTCCCATAGTGCTCAGAGCCATTTGAACCAATTTTTGAGAATATGATGGATACTGTTGCGAACGCATCAGTGTTCTCAAGACGTGAAACGATGTAGAACACTAACGTCGCTCGAACCTCGTCAAGTTAGTCACGTCGACATACGGGGAGAGAGAATGACGGCGTGGAGTTTAGTAGTGGGGCGATATTCCGTGAACTTCACTCTACCCACAATCAGCTCTTCGTCATCCGAACAAAGCGGAGCCTCTAGAAGCGCGTCATCATCTGCATTCGGTATTTGACACTCAGCCCATAATACGACGAATGAACACAGGAAGCCACACGTAAATCGGAATTTCCAGGCAGATTAAAACTGTATGTCGGACCGAGACTCGAACTTGAGAACTTTGGCTTTCGTGGGAAAATGCAGAGCTCCTCAGTTAGATTCTCGGTTCGGTACACAGGTGTAATCTGCCTGGAATTTCGTATCAGCGCACACACTGATGCACAGTGAAATATCAATTCTGGAAACATCCCCCAGACTGTAGCCAAGCCATGTCCCCGCAAAATCCTTTATTCCAGGAGAGCGAGTGCTGCAAGTTCCGCAAGAGAAGACTGGAAGGTGGGGGTCGAGGTACTGACGGAAGTAAAGCTGACAGGGCGGTGCGTGGGTGGCGCGCAGTTCAGTCGGCAGAGCACTCGCCCGCGAAGACACAGTTCGCGCCTCGGCCCGTCACACAGTTTCATATCAGCTCATACTCGGGTTTACAGTGAAAAATTCATTCTGCAAAATGAGTTACATCTAATGTTGCTTTGGTTAATTTATCAAATTTGTAGCCTAGACTACCAGGTGCCGAACGGGGTGCTAGTGAATGCTTATAGCTAGAGTTGTAAAACTACCATAGGCTACGATACAGTATCATAGTTAGGTGCTTTTGCTAGTAGCCTTGGTCAAGTAACATCGTAATTGCGTGTGTTGCATGCCAATTGAGCATTACCTCATTTCGATCGCTTTGCTTGCGTATGCGACCAGTATCTCTCCGAGAAACTGGTACCGGTGAGCCGTCTAGAGAGTGACTGATGATATACAAAGAATCGCGTAAACTACGCAACATTTTCTTTGCTGTACACAATTATCCACCTTTCTGTCAATTTTAGCGGTATTTATAGCGGAAATGAAATCGTTTGTTAAATTGTTGATTTGGAACGTGAAACAGTGATGGTGTAGCAAAAACGAAAAAGAGCATTACAGATTTATGATGTAGTGCTCAAAAAAGATAGAATTTGAAAAACGCAAAACAAAACATCGCATCAATACTTCGTCAAAGTTATATAAAACTTGTTTGTGTTCTTCATAAACAACTATCGCACTTACCAATAATAACAGGAAACTTTTGCCTTTCGTCATGATCAAAATCGTTCCATAGAGTATAAAATAATAATAACAATTATATAGCTTTCTTTCTTTGTGCCTGTAAACTGTACTTGCATCATAATTAGTTGCTTTGGTTACATAAAAGCGTGGAAGTTATGCGATCTGGTATTTTTTCATACTTACAAAACCCAGTTTATGTATTGTAATAAAATCACCGTCATCCTGCCAGCGGCCTTGTCAAGCAGGGCGGAGCAGCGGACAGAGGTTCAGCGCACTCTGTTGCCCCTGGGGTGGGAAACTGCCCCCAAGGGCGGAAGAATCAGCAGTGATCAACGGCATGAGGCTGCAGAAGGCAGTGGAAAACCACTGCACTAGAGACACGCGTACTGATCCACAGGATATGTGGTCTGTAATTGAGAAAGTGTCATGACGATCTCTCCATTGCCAAAGGATTCCGTAACAGTTCCCCATTCGGATCTCCGGGAGCCGGTTGCCAAAGGGGAGGTGACCATGAGAAACAGATTAAATAACGAACGAAAGGATGACGTTCTAGGAGTCGGGGCGTGGAATATCAGAAACTTGCACTTGATAGGAAAGCTACAAGATCTGAAAAGGGAAATGCAAAGGCTCAGTCTAGATATAGTAAGGGTCGGTGAAGTGAAATTGAAAGAAGACAAGGATTTCTGGTCAGATGAGTATAGGGTAATATCAACAGCAGCAGCAAATGTTATGACGGGAGTAAGATTCGTTATGAATAGGAAGTTAGGGCAGGGAGTGTCTTACTGTGAACAGTAAGGTGATAGCGTTGTTCTTACCAAATCGACAGCAAACCAACGCTGACAACGATAGCTCAGTCATATATGCCGACAGCGCACACTGAAGATGAAGATATACAGAAAGTATATGTGGATATTGAATGGGTAATACAGTACGCAAAGTGAGATGAAAATCTAATAGTCATGGGGGACTGGAGTGCAGTTAGGGGGAAGAAGTAGAAGAAAAGGAGAATATGGGCTTGGGACAAGGAATGAGAGAGGAGAAAGACTAACTGAGTTCTGTAACAAATTTCAGATAGTAATATCGAAAACTCTGTTCAAGATTCATAAGAGAAGAAGGTATACTTGGAAAAGGCCGGGTGATACGGGAAGATTTCAGTTAGATCACATCATGCTCAGACATGGATTCCGAAATCAGATGCTGGATTGTAAGGCGTACCTAGGAGCAGATACAGACTCACATCACAATTTAGTAGTGATGAAGAGGAGGCTGAATTTTAAGATACTAGCCAGGATGAATCAATATGGAAAGTATTGGGATGCGGAAGTAATACGAAATGACGAGATGCGCATTAAGTTCTGTAAGGCTATAGATTCCGCAATAAAAAATAGCTCAGTAGGCACTACAGTTGAACAGCAAGGGACGTCTCTGAGCAGTACAATCACAGAAGTTGGGAAGAAAAACTTAGATACAAATAAAGGTAATTGCGAAGAAACCGTGGATAAAAGAAGAAATACTTCAGTTGATCGATGAAAGACGGAAGTGCAAAAAAATTCAGGAAAAATTCAGGAATACAAAAATAGAAGTCGCTGAGGAGTGAAAAACGTAGGAAGTGAAGGGAAGCTAAGACGAAATGGCTGCCTGAAAAACTGAAGAAATCGAAAAAGAAGACAGAAGGGATACCATTCCTGAAAGCATTGGGGGAAGTGGCAACAAAACGATTATTCACATTGGTATATAAAATGTATGATTCTGGCGACAAATCATCTGACTTTCGGGAAAATATCACCCACATATTTCCGAAGACTGCAAGAGCTGACAGGTTCGAAAATTATGACACAATCAGTTTAAGAGGTCGAGTTGCTGACAAGAATAATATGCAGAAGAACGGAAAAGAAAATTGACGATATGTTAGATGACGATGGCTTTAGGAAATTTAACGGCACCAGATGGGCAATTCCGTCGTTGCGGTTGATAATGGAAGCAATACTAAAGAAAAATCCAGACACGTTCATAGGCTTTTAGTCACTATTCTCATTTTTGCTGCTTCTCATTACTTTCGTCACTCCTCGATTTACTCTCAGTCCATATTCTTTACTCGTTACACTGTAATTCTTCTTCACTTTCACCCAGGATTGCAATGTTATCAGCGAATCGTATCATTAATATGCGTTCGACAACGTAAAATGTTGCAAGATGTTGGAAATTCTGAGACAAATAGAGGTAAGCTATAGAGAGAAATTGGTAATATACATTATGTACAAGAGGCGAAGTGCTCGGATTAAAAAGGGTGTAAGGCAGGGATGTAGTCTTTCACCCTACTGTTCAATCTGTACATCGAAGCTGCAATGGTAAAAATAAAAGATAAGTTCAGGATTGGAATTAAAATTCATGGTGAATGGTTCTCAATAATACGATTCGTTGATGACATTTATTTCCTGAGTGAAAGTGAAGAGGAATTACAGGATCTGCTGAATAAAATGAACAGTGTAATGAGTACAGAATATGGATAGAGAGTAAATCGAAGAAAGACGAAAGTAATGAGAAGCAGCAGGAATGAGAACAGCGAGAAACTTATCACCAGGATTGATGGTCACGAAGTAGATGAAATTAAGGAATTCTGCTACCTATGCAGCAAAATAACCAATGACGGATGGAGCAAGGAGGACATCGAAAGCAGAGCAGCGCTGGCAGAAAGAGCGACCCTGGCCAAGCTAGGTGTACTAGTGTCGAACGTAGGCCTTAATCTGAGGAAGAAATGTCGTGAGAACGTACGTCTGGGGCACGGTATGGAAACATGCACTGTGGGAAACCGTAACAGAAGAGAATCGAAGCATTTGAGACGTAGTGCAACAGACGAATGTTGAAGGTGAATCGGAGGGGAAAGGAGAATGTGGAAAACACTGACAAGGAGAAGGGACAGGATGGAAGGCCATCTGTTAAGACATCAGGGAATAACTTCCATGGCAGTAGACGGAGCTGCAGAGGGCAAGAACTGTAGAGAAACTGTAATACGTCCAGCAAATAATGGTAGAATGTTGCAACGCTAGCTATGATACTAAAACATCTGATAGAATACAGAAATATTCAGCGCATATTATTAGTGAATGTGTTGTCACCAGCCACCGTGGCCATTGCTACGACAAGAATAAGCCACCTACGCAGAATATGAATTGGGGAGGAGTTTGTGGCACAACTTGACAAAAAGAAGGGACCCGTTGGTAGGACATGTTCTGAGGCATCAAGGGATCGCCAATTTAGCATTGGAGGGCAGCGTGGAGGGCAAAAATCGTAGCGGTAGACCAAGAGATGAATACACTAAGCAGATTCAGAAGGATGTAGGTTGAAGTAAGTACTGGGAGATGAAGAAGCTTGCACAGAATAGGGTAGCATGGGGAGCTGCATCAAATCAGTTTCAGGACTGAAGACCACAACAACAACAACGCAGAATATCTGGTTACTGTTTGCCGATGATGCTGTAATCTATAGGAAAGTGGTATCCAACGAACGTTGTGAACAAATCAATGAGGATTTTCAGAAAATAAATGTGTGGTGTAATGACTGGCAGTTATCTCTCAATATTAGTAAGTGTAACCTACGGCTTGTTACAAAGGGAAAATCCGCATTAATGCAAGAGTACAAAATAAATGCCCAGTCTTTGGAAGAGGTAAAATCCGACAAGTATCTGTGTGTGACTATCCGAAATGATCTCAAATGGACCGATCAGATACACAAGTAACGGGTAAGGTGAACTCTAGTTTACCGCTTATTGACAGAATCCTGAAGCGATGCAGTCCGTCAACAAAGGACATTGCTTACAATACTTTAGTTCGTCCAGTCTTAGAGTACTGTTCATCTGTAAGGGCGTTGCCTGGTGAAACGTTGTTGTGATGCCTCGTGTTAGGAGGAGAAATGCGTACCATCACGTTTCCGACTTTGACAAAGGTCGGATTGTAGTCTATCGCAATTGCGGTTTATCGTACCACGACAATCTACTCGTCTTGGTCGAGATACAATGACTGTTAGCAGAATAGGGTAATACGGAACGCCGTGCTGGATCCCAACGGCCTCGTATCACTAGGTAGTCGAGATGACAGGCATCTTATCCGCATGGCTGTAACGCATCGTGCAGCCACGTCTCGATCCCTGAGTCAACAGATGGGGACGTTTGCAAGACAACAACCATGTGCACGAACAGTTCGACGACGTTTGCAGCAGCATGGACTATCAGCTCGGAGACCGTGGCTGCGGTTTCCCTTGACGCTGCATCACAAACAGGAGCGCCTGCGATGGTGTACTCAACGACGAATCTGGGTGCACGAATGGCAGAACGTCAGTTTTTCGGATGAATCCAGGTTTTGTTTACAGCATCATGATGGTCGTATCCGTGTTTGGCGACATCACGGTGAACGCACATTGGTGTATTCATGTTCGCCATACTGGCGTATTACCCGGCGTGGTAGTATGGGGTGCCATTGGTTTCACGTCTCGGTCACCTCTCGTTCGCATTGACGGCGCTTTCAGATTTGTTACGACCCGTCGCTCTACCCTTCATTCGATCCCTGCGAAACGCTACATTTCAGCAGGATAATGCACGACCGCATGTTGCAGGTCCTGTACGGGCCTTTCTCGATACAGAAAATGTTCGATTGCTGCCCTGGCCAGCACATTTTCCGTATCTCTCACCAATTGAAAACGTCTGGTCAATGGTGGCTAAGCAACTGGCTCGTCACAATACGCCAGCTACTAGTCTTGATGAACTGTGGTATCGTGTTGAAGCTGCATGGACAGCTGTTCCTGTACACGCCATCCAAGCTCTGTTTGACTCATTGCCCAGGCGTATCAAGGCCGTTTTTACGGCCAGGGGTGGTTGTTCTGGGTACTGATTTCTCAGGATCTCTGCCTCGTGATGACTGGGTGTTGTGTGATGTCCTTAGGTTAGTTAGGTTAAAGTAGTTCTAAGTTCTAGGTGACTGATGACCATAGATATTAAGTCCCATAGTGCTCAGAGCCATTTGAACCATATTTCTCAGGATCTATGCACCCAAATTGCTGAAAATGTAACCACATGTCAGTTCTAGTATAATATACACTCCTGGAAATTGAAATAAGAACACCGTGAATTCATTGTCCCAGGAAGGGGAAACTTTATTGACACATTCCTGGGGTCAGATACATCACATGATCACACTGACAGAACCACAGGCACATAGACACAGGCAACAGAGCATGCACAATGTCGGCACTAGTACAGTGTATATCCACCTTTCGCAGCAATGCAGGCTGCTATTCTCCCATGGAGACGATCGTAGAGATGCTGGAAGTAGTCCTGTGGAACGGCTTGCCATGCCATTTCCACCTGGCGCCTCAGTTGGACCAGCGTTCGTGCTGGACGTGCAGACCGCGTGAGACGACGCTTCATCCAGTCCCAAACATGCTCAATGGGGGACAGATCCGGAGATCTTGCTGGCCAGGGTAGTTGACTTACACCTTCTAGAGCACGTTGGGTGGCACGGGATACATGCGGACGTGCATTGTCCTGTTGGAACAGCAAGTTCCCTTGCCGGTCTAGGAATGGTAGAACGATGGGTTCGATGACGGTTTGGATGTACCGTGCACTATTCAGTGTCCCCTCGACGATCACCAGAGGTGTACGGCCAGTGTAGGAGATCGCTCCCCACACCATGATGCTGGGTGTTGGCCCTTTGTGCCTCGGTCGTATGCAGTCCTGATTGTGGCGCTCACCTGCATGGCGCCAAACACGCATACGACCATCATTGGCACCAAGGCAGAAGCGACTCTCATCGCTGAAGACGACACGTCTCCATTCGTCCCTCCATTCACGCCTGTCGCGACACCACTGGAGGCGGGCTGCACTATGTTGGGGCGTGAGCGGAAGACGGCCTAACGGTGTGCGGGACCGTAGCCCAGCTTCATGGAGACGGTTGCGAATGGTCCTCGCCGATACCCCAGGAGCAACAGTGTCCCTAATTTGCTGGGAAGTGGCGGTGCAGTCCCCTACGGCACTGCGTAGGATCCTACGGTCTTGGCGTGCATCCGTGCGTCGCTGCGGTCCGGTCCCAGGTCGACGGGCACGTGCACCTTCCGCCGACCACTGGCGACAACATCGATGTACTGTGGAGACCTCACGCCCCACGTGTTGAGCAATTCGGCGGTACGTCCACCCGGCCTCCCGCATGCCCACTATACGCCCTCGCTCAAAGTCCGTCAACTGCACATACGGTTCACGTCCACGCTGTCGCCGCACGCTACCAGTGTTAAAGACTGCGATGGAG
Source organism: Schistocerca gregaria (assembly GCF_023897955.1). Lineage (NCBI taxonomy): Eukaryota > Metazoa > Arthropoda > Insecta > Orthoptera > Acrididae > Schistocerca > Schistocerca gregaria. The sequence continues at coordinate 32,930,416 of NC_064928.1, forward strand.
CTCCGTATGCCACGGCAAACTGGCTGACACTGACGGCGGCGGTGCACAAATGCTGCGCAGCTAGCGCCATTCGACGGCCAACACCGCGGTTCCTGGTGTGTCCGCTGTGCCGTGCGTGTGATCATTGCTTGTACTCGTACAGCCCTCTCGCAGTGCCCGGAGCAAGTATGGTGGGTCTGACACACCGATTTCAATGTGTTCTTTTTTCCATTTCCAGGAGTGTATTTGTTCAATGAATACCCGTTGATCATCTGCATTTCTTGTTGGTGTAGCAATTTTAATGGCCAGTAGTTTATTATTACCACTAACTTCCATATCGCGCAGTGATCACTATTCAGAGATAAGGGAAATTAGAGCTCGTACTGAGGCGTTCAGACAGTCTTTTTTCCCTCGCGTAATCCGCGTGTGGATGAGAGAGAATATGACCTTGACGCGAATAGTGCCCCCCGCCATTCACTGCTTGGTGGCTAGCGGAGTATATATGTAGATGTAGATGATTATCGGTTCAAAAGCCATTTGTGTATATCTTATGCATCTTATAAAATACACAAAGCAAATGTTTACTCAGTAGAATGGTACACTTTCTCCTTGGCTACATATAAAATGGATCTGTCCATATTACTCAATATTTTCGAAATTATTTGGGAACCTGGCGTACCAAAAACGGTTATGCGTTGAGATTGGGAGCTAATATCGACTGATGATGAGGAATTCCGGCAGCTTGTAAGCTATTGTCGAAATGTATGATGGAGTGTTCAAATGGGTGTTTTGTTTTCGTGAAAATTGAATTTGGGTGCCCCTCGCACTAACACTTAACAGCGAGGGAATCGCGCCAAGCACGTGGTAGACCTGTGTGGGAGCGACTGACCCCTGTCTGAAGGGTATTGTCGCAGTTAGGACTGCGCGGCCTTGTGCCACGCTGTCCATATAAGAGCAGGGCAGGGCAGGGCAGCGTCATATGGGCTACCGCCTGTTTTTGCAGCTACTGTACCAGGCAGACAGGCCTCGTTAGCTGCGACCGCAGCAGCAGGTGGACGCGCGGCGGAAGGGTTGCCTACACGGCAGGTGCTGTGCCCGCTCCTAGTGCTGCAAATAAAGTTGCGCAGTTTTGTTACAGTGCGTAAACGACATAGAAATAGTAGGATTACCGGTAATATTCGCAGCATTGGTAGCGAAATAAACATAAATGAAACTGGGAGCGACGACTTTTCTTTGTTTTATGTTTCTTTGTTTGTGTGTTTGGTTTGCACGTAATAACCGCGCATCGTTCAGTGATAACTCATTGCGTATTTTATGTCCTTTTTTTATCCTCGACGTACGTACTTTAGGTAGGTAAATAAAAGTTATCAGCACGCTATTAACCATAGATACGATATAAACCTTTTCTTGTAGCACAATCACTTCTTCCTACTCTTTAGCGCCTTCTATTCCCTAACCTCTTCCCCCTCTTCCTTACTCTCATCCCTTCTTCTTTACATTACGAAATTGCTGATAAACTCACTTCACCATGCAGATGACATGCGTTAATGGGTTTACTAGCAGCAGTTGAGTAATTCGAACAGGAGGATGGGTAAGCGTTATTATGGTGCAACGGCAAATCGATGCACTTATCATAAGAGAGCTGGAAACGAGATGGACGATCTCTATATTCGGTTTTCATCTTCTGCAAGTTCTCTGACGCCCTAACATGTTGCGTCTCTGAAGCAGCTAAGACAACCTCAGTGAGGGCTTAATGCATTACGCTATCACTGTCCTACAAATATTTTGTGAAGTAGTTCCCTTTTGTTCTTTCTCCTTTTTTTTCCTCATCCTTCTGACCGGCTAGATATGACCGACAACGCCTTGCTGTACTGTGCTATTCTATTCAGGTCAGAGCGGGATTCACACAGATGTTACGCTGAACAACTCGCTCTAGTACCTTGGAAGTTATCATCTGACGTGGTACCACATGTGCTGTCATTGTGTCCCTTCTGTGTTAATGTTTTCCAGACATCCGTCGCCTCGTTGATTCTACGGCGAACCTCCTCATTCCTCACCAGTCCCCCAAATTTCCAACATATCAATGTGGCCCTACAAGTCAAACACTTTGTTCTTTCCAGTTAAGCCACAGTCCGTGATTCACCAGTGCTGCCCTGCAAACGCTCATCCTCACAAATTTATTCCTCAAATTGTGCCCTATCTTTGACACTAACAGACTTCTTCTGGCCAGAAATGCCTTCTTTGCTTGTGCTAATCTCCTTTTTTATCATGTTTTCGAATTTAGCAGAAATTTTTCACTCCGCCTACTTCAAGGTTCTGATACCGAGCGAGGCGGCGCAGTTGTTAGCACACTGGACTGGCATTCGGGAGAACGACGGTTCAAACCTGCGTCCGGCCATCCTGATTCAGGGTTTCCGTGATTTGCCTAAATCGCTTCCCTACTGCGAGCTCCTGCGCCGTCTCTGGTGGCCCCGTTGTCGACGGGACGCTGAAAACCAATCTCCCCTTCCTCCACTTCCCTAGTTCTGATGGTAAGCGTATCGCTAATCTCATTTCTGGTGCTCTTATTACACTCATCCTTCTTCGGGTTACTCACAATCCATTAGACGGGTCTTTTCGTAGAATTGGTCCCTAAATTCTTCATCACTTTCACTGAAGATCGTCGACGTATGGTATCATTGGTATCCTTTTACCCTGAATTTTAGCCAGACTCCTGAAATGTGGCCAATACGTAAGGACGGTCGTAGGTAAGGTTAGGGGTCGACTTGGATTTGTTGGCAGAATTTTAGGAAAGTGTGGTTCATGCGTAAAGGAGTTCGCGCCTAGAACACAAGTATGACTCAGTCTTGACAGCTGCGGAGTGTCTGAGCTCCTCGCCAGATAAGATTAAATGCAGACATCGAAGCAGTTCGGAGGCGGGCTGCTAGGTTTGTTACCGATTGTTGCTCAAATAGCAAAATTCTTGTGGTGCTTTTAGTGTCTTACTTTCTAATTTATTTCCCTAGATACTCTTCATTTATTTAGACTACAATTTTACGTTTGTTGTTGTTCACCTTACAACCTCATTTTTAGACATTATCATTTGATTTTCCAAGACTTGTGCTGTTTGAGACAGAATCACAACGTCATTCACAAAAATGGTTCAAATGGCTCTGAGCACTATGGGACTTAACTTCTGAGGTCATCAGTCCCATAGAACTAGTTAAATCTAACTAACCTAAGGACATCACACACATCCATGACCGAGACAGGATTCGAACCTGCGACCGTAACGGTTGCGCATTTCCAGACTGAAGCTTCTAGAACCGCTCGGCCTCACAGGCCGGCTGACAATGTCATTCGCAAATGTCATAATTTATATTTCTTTTCTCTGAATTTTAATTGACATCCAAATATCTGCTTTTCTTGTGCTTGCTCAGTGTACAGACTGAATAACATCAGGCATAGGCTACAATGCTGTCTCACTCCATTCTCAACTACTGCTTTCCTTGCGTGTCCTTTGACTCATAAGTGCGACCGGTTTCTGTGGAACTTGCTAATAATCGTTAACATTTTGCATTTTACCCATGCTGTCTTCAAAACTACGGAGACTAACAAAATAAAAAAAAAAACATGAATACCACTAATGGTCGACCGTAAAGATGCACTAAGGGGAGGGCTGTGTGCCGGAGCTCCTGTCTCCTCCAAAGTAGGCGTGTGTTCCCGTATGTGATCTGCCTGTTGTCCCACGGATCCTGGGAGCGCTTAGCCGGGGTAATAGTCCCAGAGTCGGCACCACTCGACGTATGTGACTGGCTAAAACATACATTTTAATCTCGGTTTCGTAATCGCTGCTAATCGCTGGATGCTTTAAATGTCTCGGACTGCTCAGAAGAATATAGAAGGAAAAATTGCAACTACTACTAACATTAGCAAAAAATCAGAAACCCCAAGGAAAACATTCATTCAAAGACTAAACAGAATATCAACCGTGTAAAAACATTCCCCAATCTCTCAAACTCATACTTCGTCATCCTGGAAGCAAGTAGATGCTTAAATCACCTACTAGAATATTGCCAAGGTTTCACTGTTGTTGTGGTCTTCAGTCCCGAGACTGGTTTGGTGCGGGTCTCCGTGCTACCCTATCCTGTGCAAGCTCCTTCACCTGCCAGCACTTACTGCAGCCCACGTCCTTCTGGATCTACTTAGTGACACGGACTGACGGTCACGAAGTAGGCGAAGTTAAGGAAATGTGCTGCGTGGGCACCGAATGAGCCCCGACGGACGAAGCAAGGAGCGCAACAAGAGCAGACCGGCACTGAGCAGTCGAGTCCACTACTATGAAACGGTGCAAGAAATTTCTGAGAATCTACGTTCGTACACCACCACTGTATGCTTGTGAACCATGGACTGCGAGAGAATCGGAAAGGGAAAGAATCGTAGCATTTGAGATGAGGTGTTACAGGGAAATGGTGAAAATTAGGTGGACTGAGGTGGAATGATGAGGATGTTCTCCGCAGAGTCGGCGAGTAAAGGAATATGAGGAAAACGCTGACAAGAAGCAGGGACAGGGTGGTAGGACATCAAGGAATAACTTCCGTGGTACTAGAGGGTATACACAGAACGCGAAGGCATGGGTTAGAATACACACAGGAAGTAAATGAGGACGTACGTCGCAAGTCCTACTCTGAGGTGAAGAGTTTGGCACACGAGAGGAATTCGTGGCCGGCCGTTTGAACCAGTCAGAAGAAGAAGAAGAAGAAATAAATAAATAAAAACACGTCGTGTGGCACTACAGTCTGATGCAGGTCTCAAGTGGACGCCACTTCGGCCACATGTGGGTCCTTAAAACGAACGATAACAAGTTTTCCCCTAATGTTCACCTATTCAAGTATTAGTTGGGCCCAAAGTTGCTTGATTTCGGTGATGGGGCTCTAACCGGGGTGTTGACTAGCAGTGAGAATCATACTGCATCGACCGTCCGGTAACTTCAGGATAATTCGAAAGTAAACATGATGACACACAGGTCAGAAGGTTACGTGAAACCGAACATTCGATAAAATATTTCAGGCCCTGGCCGGCGCCAGTACTGTTTGCCGCCCGCGTCGTTACAGCCGTCCGAAGCCAGTTTCCGGCTGCTCCTCTGTACAACGGACACACGAGTAGCCTCGTCTCAGTCCATTAAAATAGTTCTCCTGTAACAATTGTTCAGAGTGATTACCGCAGCGAATGCCCCCCTGCGCCCCAGCAACCTCCCTGCCCCCCTGCCGTCGAGTCGTCTCCTCCGCATTTTTTTTTCTTTTTTTTTACGTTCGTAACAAATCGGGATGTAGTCTGCGTGGTTACTTCACAAACGAAAAGTCGAATGGTCGCACTACAGGCTGACTTCGTGATGATTAAGAAAAGAGGAAGAAACGGGATGGATGAATGGGAGAATAGCATCGTATGGCGATAGTTTCACATTGAAAATATCCAATTTACTACAATTTTACGTAAACGAAATTTTCTATCGGTCTTTTGATAGATGTTCATTTCTCGGTCGACGCCGACACTCGGTTTAGGCCGCACGCGGTCCACGGGCCACGGGTTGGACGCTCATCACGGGATAATAACAAAACTTATCCAATGCAGATCGCGTGCCGTGTAATGAGCGACTCTGTTGTACAGTGTCTCTACTGCAGTAGACTGCAGTCTGAGTTCACAAGCTGAAGTACTAATGTCGATCAGCGGTAAAGAAATGCATCTTTTCCCGCCGACGGAACTTGCAGACACGATTTTCGTCTGTGGGTAAGCTAACGGAGGCAAATGGTTCAAATGGCTTTGAGCACTATGGGACTTAACATCTGAGGTCATCAGTCCCCTAGAACTTAGAACTTCTTAAACCGAACTAACCTAAGGACATCACACACATCCATGCCTGAGGCAGGATTCGAAAGGCCGGCGATCCACGCCACAGTAACACGTCCTAAGATCGTGTTCTGAAATTCGCTCTCTCTACAACAACACGGTAACTGACACCAGCTGATAATTTCTTGCCACACATACACATTCATCAAAAGACTTAAAGATTTCAATAGCACGTATCATAAGCACGCTACGTATATTGCTGGCACGTCAGACTTAGCTGGTCTCATGTATAAAAATCGTCAGCGACCAAGTAATACATTGAAGGCGTAGAGATGGACATAAAATATTCTGTACAGTACATGGCATATCATCCGACAAACTACATTATTTTAAACCCCTTCTCCATCATACCGGAAAGATTGTAATGTCATCACACAATCACCCTGCACAACCAGCCCGTCAAAGCTTTCGCTATTTTTTTTTAGTACTACCATAATCAGAATGATCTCATGTCAGTGAGCTCATTTGTTTCTGTATTCCGACATAATTGTATACTAATTGCAGATGTTAAAGTAATAAAGTGCGTTTGGCGCGCAGTAATTATGTTTTCCTGCCAGTACTAGCTTCATAAAACGCAGTTTTCATTGTACAGTTGTGGACTGTGCGTCGCCTGACATTATGGCAAATTTCGTACCACGTATTCACAACAGTACAGTTGCCGCTGAGATATGTGTGTAGCGGGCTGCCCGTTGACGGCATTGACTGCCGGGATGCCCTGCCTAAAACTTCGTACAGACAGCTGGGGAGGACACACACACACACACACACACACACACACAATGGGGTCGGCGCGTGCCACATCGAGGGCCTTTGTTGGCCTCAGGACAAAAGGCCAATCACCCGAGCTGAGCCCAGGGCGAGAGTCCGGGGCAGGGACGTTCGCTTATTGTGCGACGCCTCCTGCTCTTTGCTGTGTGTGTGTGTGTGTGTGTGTGTGTGTGTGTCGGACAACTGGGCGTGCGCGCCGGGACAATGAAAAGCCGCCTCCCTTTTCGCGGAGGGCAACTGGCCGAATTTTCTGCCCGCTTGGTAACATCATCTGCACGGAAAATATGAGATGACTTTCCTGCGCTATTCTGGTCTATTACGGACATTTCCCAGTCGGCACTAATTTATTTTCGTCTTCCCCAGACGGGAATACTTTTTTGACAGGTATTTTCAGATTTCAGAGGATTGTGTTCAGCAGACACTCTTGACGTGGACACGAATATGTGGCAGGAGGGGAACCCCGTCGGCGCCGACACGCAACAACTATCCCCGGCTCCAGGCCGCCTGTGGGAGAAACGCGGCCACACGCGTTGGCAACAGTGTACGGTAATTTGTTAATGCGGTAAGGTCTACATGACGAAGCAATGAACTGAAGCTTCTGCCAAGACCTAAGTACATACCGTTCAGTGCTAAGGTGTTAGTCCAGGGTTGGAGAGTTGGAGAGCTATAGCCACCATACTGGATTCCGAGGGAACGATTGTGCTCCCTGATGGCGATATAATCCAGGACAGAAAGGAGGTCAGCATCTATTGAAATGTCGTTTGTCTTTTTTATTGCATTGCAGATGTAGATTCCAACTGACAAAACAGCTATCATCAGTACGTTATAAGCAGTCATCTAGAGTGAATGTAATTATAACGACGCATATTCTAACGTAATTCAGTCGTGTACACGCATTACTGTCATATGTTTGTATTGGAACATGTGTCGTTATAATTGCGTTCAGTCTAGATGACTCCCTACAATGTACTAATGATACGTGCACTCTCAGTTCAAATCTGCAGTGCAATAAAGAAGACAGATCACGTTACAACTGATGCTGACCGTTCTGTCCTCTGCGTTACTGATACGAGTTAAGAAGTGCTGAGCCGTGATTTGGAAGGGAAGGGAGACGTTGTTCGGTAACCCGTGCGGCTGCAGTGCCGTAATGAGGGAGCGGTTAGCGCGCCTGCCTAGCCAGCAGGAGACCCACACTCGAATCCTGACCTTGGTACAAATCTTCAAGCTGAGCCTTAATATGTCTCTCGAACACTTATTTTCATATTCATTAATTTGTTATTGGAAACCTTATATTTCATTCATGGGGCTACCACAGCTGTGTATACGGTGACGGACACGTTGACTCGACTGTTGTTTACACACATATGTTTGACTTACTAATAGACAAAAATACTTTAGAAGTAGGACAGCCTAAAATTCGTACTCACAGATGTTGTCATGTTGTTATTTACTCGCTTTTTCAGCAGCTAATATGGCAGTTCTGAAAGCGAGGGCTATTGCGTGGAAGTGTCAGATTTTAAATGGAATATTGACTGATTACATGTACCGGTCATAATAGGAACTATTTTCATGCGTCGTCGTAAACTTACTACATCTCTGACATGCCCTTTTTTCTTAGCCAGTACTTGATCACGGCCTGTAAGACTGAAACTCGCCAGTCATTCGAAGTTAAAGTGAATACGCGTACACGACTGACGGAATGATGGCAACCTCTTTTAAGAAGCTCTACTGAGCCGTGATTTGACGGCAGCGTGAAGACGGTGTGTGTTCGCGGCCAGCCGGCTCTGCTCGGCGCTGGCCACCTCCTTTAAGAAGCTCTACTGAGCCGTGATTTGACGGCAGCGTGAAGACGGTGTGTGTTCGCGGCCAGCCGGCTCTGCTCGGCGCTGGCCACCTCTAAGAAGCTCTAATGAGCCGTGATTTGACGGCAGCGTGAAGACGGTGTGTGTTCGCGGCCAGCCGGCTCTGCTCGGCGCTGGCCACCTCCTTTAAGAAGCTCTACTGAGCCGTGATTTGACGGCAGCGTGAAGACGGTGTGTGTTCGCGAACAGCCGGCTCTGCTCGGCGCTGACCAACTCCTTTAAGAAGCTCTACTGAGCCGTGATTTGACGGCAGCGTGAAGACGGTGTGTGTTCGCGGCCAGCCGGCTCTGCTCGGCGCTGGCCACCTCCTTTAAGAAGCTCTACTGAGCCGTGATTTGACGGCAGCGTGAAGACGGTGTGTGTTCGCGGCCAGCCGGCTCTGCTCGGCGCTGGCCACCTCCTTTAAGAAGCTCTACTGAGCCGTGATTTGACGGCAGCGTGAAGACGGTGTGTGTTCGCGGCCAGCCGGCTCTGCTCGGCGCTGGCCGCGCGCCTGGTCCTCGGCTGTCGAGGTGTCCAGCACTGTGCGGATACCGACTGTTCATTAGGAAACTATATGTGTGACATAAGGTGAAAGGCGTAATCAATTCTAGCCCTCGGTGCCACTCGAAGCTTAAATGGTTGCGGAAGCATACTTGACCTCTTAAGAACACATACTCCTGGAGGAATAGGCAGTTTCACGACGAATGCAAGAATGCAGGGATTAGCGACCACAAGGCAGTTGTTGCTAGGCTGAATACCGTAACACCAAAAACCATCAAAAAGAAACGGCAAGTATATCTATTTAAAAAAGCTGATAAAAATGCTCTTAACGTCTTCCGATCTGATCGTGTAAGCGTAGAAAATGTGAGGACTGATTTCAGGGAGATAGTGTCGACGCCAATTGAGAGATGTTGTTGTTGTGGTCTTCAGTCCTTAGACTGGTTTGATGCAGCTCTCCATGCTACTCTATCCTGTGCAAGCTACTTCATCTCCCAGTACCTACTGCAGCCTACATCCTTCTGAATCTGCTTCGTGTATTCGTCTCTTGGTCTCCCTCTACGATTTTTACCCTCCACGCTGCCCTCCAATACCAAATTGGTGATCCCCCGATGTCTCAGAACATGTCCTACCAACCGATCCCTTCTTCTAGTCAAGTTGTGCCACAAACTCCTCTTCTCCTCAATTCTATTCAATACCTCCTCATTAGCTAGGTGATCTACCCATCTAATCTTCAGCATTTGTCTCTAGCACCACATTTCGAAAACTTCTATTTTCTTCTTGTCTAAACTATTTATCGTCCACGTTTCACTTCCATACATGGTTACACTCCATACAAATACTTTCAGAATCTACTTCCTGACACTTAAATCTACACTCGATTTTGACAAATTTTTCTTCTTCGGAAATTCTTTCCTTGCCATTGCCATTCTACATTTTATATCCTCTCTACTTCGACTATCATCGGTTATATTGCTCCCCAAATAGCAAAACTCCTTTACTACTTTCAGTGTCTCATTTCCTAATCTAATTCCCTAAGCATCACCAGACTTAATTAGACCACATTCCATTATCTTTGTTTTGCTTTTGTTGATGTTCATCTTATACCCTCCTTTCAAGACTTAAGCTCTTCCAAGTCCTTTGCTGTCTCTGACAGAATTACAATGTCATCGGCGAACCTCAAAGTTTTTATTTTATCTCCATGGATTTTAATTCCTACTCCGAACTTTTCTTTTGTTTCCTTTATAGATTGCTCAATATACAGATTGCATAACATCGGGGATAGGCTACAATCCTGTCTCACTCCCTTCCCAACCACTGCTTCCCTTTCATACCCCTCTTCTCTTATAACTGCCATCTGGTTTATGTACAAATTGTAAATAGCCTTTCGCTCCCTGTATTTTACCCCTGCCACCTTCAGAATTTGAAAGAGAGTTTTCCAATCAACATTGTCAAAAGCTTTCTCTAAGTCTACACATGCTAGAAACGTAGGTTTGCCTTTCCTTAATCTTTCTTCTAAGATACGTCGAGTTCCAACATTTCTAAGGAATCCAAGCTGACCTTCCCCGAAGTCGGCTTCTATCAGTTTTTCCATTCGTCTGTAAAGAATTCGCTTTAGTATTTTGCAGCTTTGACTTATTAAACTGATAGTTCGGTAATTTTCACATCTGTCAACACGTGCTTTCAATGGGATTGGAATTATCATATTCTTCTTGAAGTCTGGGGGAATTTTCCCTGTCTCATATATCTTGCTCACCAGATGGTAGCGTTTTGTCAGGACCGGCTCTCCCAAGGCTGTCAGTAGTTCTAATGGAAAGTTGTCGACTCAGGTCTTTCAGTGCTCTGTCAAACTCTTCACGCAATATCGTATCTCCCATTTCATCTTCATCTACATCCTCTTCTATTTCCATAATATTGTCCTCAAGTACATCGCCCTTGTATAGACCCTCTATATACTCCTTCCACCTTACTGTACCTTCTTTGCTTAGAACTGGGTTTCCATCTGAGCTCTTGATATTCATACAAGTCGTTCTCTTTTCTGCAAAGGTCTCTTTAATTTTCCTGTAGGCAGTATATATCTTACCCCTAGTGAGATAAGCCTCTCCATCCTTACATCTAGCCATCCCTGCTTAGCCATTTTCCTATTCCTGTCGATATCATTTTTGAGACGTTTGTATTCCTTTTTGCCTGCTTCATATACTGCATTTTTATATTTTCTCCTTTCATCAATTAAATTAAATACTTCTTCTGTTACCCAAGGTTTCTACTAGCGCCCGTTTTTTTTACCTGTTTGATCCTCTGCTGCCTTCAATATTTTATCCCTCAAAGTTACCTATCCTTCTTGTACTGTATTTCTTTCCCCCATTCCTGTCATTTGTTCCCTTATGCTCTCCCTGAAACTCTGTACAACCTCTGGTTCTTTCAGTTTTTCCAGGTCCCATCTCCTTAAATTCCCACCTTTTTGCAGTTTCTTCAGTTTTACTCTACAGTTCATAACCAATAGATTGTGATCAGAGTCCACACATGCCCCTGGAAATGTCTTACAATTTAAAACCTCGTTCCTAAATCTCTGTCTTACCATTATATAGTCTATCTGATACCTTTTAGTATCTCCAGGGTTCTTCCATGTATACAACCTTTTTTCATGATTCTTAAACCAAGTGTTAGCTATGATTAAGTTATGCTCTGCGCAAAATTCTACCAGACGGCTTCCTCTTTCATTTCCTAGCCCAAATCCATATTCACCTACTATGTTTCCTTCTCTCCCTGATCCTACGCTTGAATTCCAGTCACCCATGACTATTAAATTTTCGTCTCCCTTCACTATTTGAATAATTTCTTTTATCTCCTCATACATTTCACGAATTTCTTCGTCGTCTGCAGAGCTAGTTGGCATATAAACTTGTACTACTGTAGTAGGCGTGGGCTTTGTGTCTATCTTGGCCACAATAATGTGTTCACTATGTTGTTTGTAGTAGCTTTCCCGCGCTCCTATTTTTTTATTCATTATTAAACCGATTCCTGCATTACCCCTATTTGATTTTGTATTTATAACCCTGTATTCTCCTGACCTAAAGTTTTGTTCCTCCTGCCACCGAACTTCATTAATTCCCACTATATCTAACTTTAACCTACCCATTTCCGTTTTAAAATTTTCTAACCTACCTGCCCGATTAAGGAATCTGACATTCCACGCTCCGATCCGTAGAACGCCAATTTTCTTTCTCCTGATAACAACGTCCTCCTGAGTAGTCCCCGCCCGGAGATCCGAATGGGGGACTATTTTATATACCAAATAAATTAATAAGTGATCGTGCTGATCCCCGAGGGTACACAAAACCAAAAAAAGTGTGCCAAATTTAAAAGAACGCAAAATCCCCAACACTAGCAAAGTTTTGCTCAAGTTCGAAAGATAGCGCGTACTTCAATGCGAGATGCACTTAATAATTTCCACAACGAAACTCTGTCTCGGAATCTGGCAGAAAACCCAAAGAGATTCTGGTCGTACATAAAGCACACCAGTGGCAAGACGCAATCAGTGCCCATAGCACTAACATCGATTTGCAGTAGGGTTTTGAAACATACACTGTGTTCGAACATTATGAAGTACCTCGAACAAAACGATTTATTAACATGTAGTCACCACTGATTCAGAAAATATCGTTCTTGCGAAAAACAAGTAGCTCTTTATGCCCATGTAATAATCAGTGCTATCGACAGGGGATGTCAGATTGATTCCATATTTTTAGGTTTCCAGAAGGCTTTCGACACCGTTCCTAACAAGCGTCTTATAGCCTAACTGCGTGTCTATGGAATATCACCTCAGTTGTGCGACTGGATTCGTGATTGCCTGGTCACAGTTCGTAGTAATAAACCGAAAGACATCGAGTAAAACAGAAGTAATATCCGGCGTTCCCCAAGGAAATGTTGTACACCCTCTATTCTTCCAGATCTATATTAACGACATAGGAAACAATCCGAGTAGCCCTGTTTGATTGTTTGCAATTGTTTGCAGATGATGCAGTCATTTACCGTCTTGTAAAGTCATAAAATGACCAAAACTAATTGCAAAATTATTTAGATGAGAGATCTGTATGGTGCGAAACGTGGCAATTGACCCTGAATAAAGAAAAGTGTAAAGTTATTGACGTGAGTACTAAAAGAAATCCGCTAAATTTCGATTACGCGGTAAGTCATACAAATCTGAAGGCTGTAAATTCAACTAAATACTTAGGGATTACAATTACAAATAACCTAAATTGGAACGATCATATAGTTATGTTGTGGGTAGAGCAAACCAAAGACTACGATTCATTGGCAGAACAGTTATAAGGTGCAAAAAAATGGTTCAAATAGCTATGAGCACTATGGGACTTAATTTCTGAGGTCATCAGTCCCCTAGAACTTAGAACTACTTAAATCTAACTAACCTAAGGACATCACACACACCCATGCCCGAGGCAGGCTTCGAACCTGCGACAGTAGCGGTCGCGCGATTCCAGGCTGTAGCGCCCAGAACCGCTCGGCCACCCTGGCCGGCTAGAAGCTGCAAAAGGCCTACTAAACAGAGTGCTTACACCACGCTTGTCCGCCATATTCTGGAGCACTGCCGTGCGATGTGGAATCCGCATCACGTGGGACTGACGGATGAGATTGAAAAAGTTCAAAGAAGGGCGGTTCGTTTTGTATTATCGCGAAATTAGGGAGATAGTGCCACACACATTATACGTGAATTGGAGTGGCAATAATTAAAACAAAGGCGTTTTTCGTTGCGACGGGATCTTCTCATAACATTTCAGTCACCGGTTTTCTTCTTTGATTGCGAAAACATTCTGTTGGCACCCACTGCATAAGGAGAAATGATTATTACGATAAAATAACAGTAATCAAGGCTTGCACTAAAAAATTAAGTGCTCATTTTTCCCGCGCGCCGTTCGAGAGACAGCTTACAGGAGGTTCATTGAACCCTCTGCCAGGCACTTTATTGTGAACATCAGATTACTCAGGTAGATGTAGATATATATGTGTTGGATTCAAGCCTCAATTGTACCTGGTTTATAGGCAGTTCTATCCTGTTCTATGGATGTCAGTGTGCCGTATCCTTCACAGAACACAACTTACAATTTTTAAGGCACATGTAAGTCTTACACTGTTATTCAATACCATATCTGTACTACCTGAGAAATAAATTGTAAATGTATAGCAGAGGAAAATTTCTCTATGAGTGACTTATTATGGTGTCCCCCTGCTCCGTTCAGTGATGGATTGTTGGGGGGGAACACGATTATTTGCGAGTTTCGGTGTGAACTAACTCTCGTTTTATTTTGTCTCTGTGGGATACATAGATTTTAACGCGCTGTTGGTGGTTGTAATTTTCTAAGTTTGTAAGATACAGGATTAAACAATCAGGTTGTTTCTCACACAAAGCAGACTAAAATGCTTTATGTGACCATAGTCCGGAATCTCCGTTTTCTCTACATCTCTCTTCATAGTGCGTTAACCACCGGAAACGCAGATTGATGCAGCGTACGAGGACATAGTGTTAAATTCTCCCTCATACGAAATCTTCAAAATGCCCTATCGATTACCTACGGGCTGAGAAAGTGTAGGATACATTAAAGAAAATGGGCGAGGGAAACGAGTTTCTCGACAACTGCTCAGTTCTTTGGAGAATAGGGTTCCAAACAAAATTTATAATTTAAAATTTTAAACTTCAAAAATGTTATACAAGTAAAAGCACAAGTGAACTGCCGAAGAATGTTACGCATTAAAGGTTCGAAATGAAGACGAACCAACAAGAGTATGTCAGCACAGAAGCCAGTGGGACGTTGTCGTTAGGATAAGAGGCAGGTCAGTGGGACATCGGCAACGGCATCCAGAAAGGAACAATAGACAGGAGACAACTGAGCCGGCGGGCACTTGGTCATTGGAGGTGTGCGTGATGACAGATTCAGGCGGAATGAAGCACATGCCACATCAATACGTGCCCACGCAATTGCAGCACTACACTAAGTACAGCCACTTCATGCAGCAACTGGTAAACGTGCCGAATGTCATCCTGTAATAGACTGTCCTAACCAACTTGTAGCTTTTGTTGCGATTCGGCAATGGTTTTTGCACGCCCTGCGAGTAGGTTTCCGCGGTCACCATGTCCAGGAGGTGTCCAACTGGCGAGAGATCTGGTGAGCTCGATTGCCAGAACAGTGTTTGTACCCCACATCAACCTATATGGACGTGCGTTGTCCTGTTGGAAATGCACGTCGCCTTCCTGTCGAACAACTAGCATTACCGGGAGGATAACAGCCTGTTAATGTGGCAGGCACTGGTTAGTTTACGCTGCAGAAACACCAGATGTGGCGACGAGTTACAACTGGTGCCTGCGCACCATCCAGGTGCCCGGAGCATAGAGGGTAGTTAAATTACACTTTCTCTACCTGACATGCCAGCCATGCAAAATGACTGACTGTAGAACAATGAAACATTGTGGGAACGTTTATAAGGACATGCGGAAGAGAAATAACGAATAAACCATTGAAGGAAACACATTTTAATTTCCTCCGTCTCCTACGATCACTCGTTTTTCCTGCCGGCCCTGTCAAGCAGCGAAAGCTAATAATGACCACAGTGTATTGCGTGCATCCTAAAATAGACTACCAAACTTCCACCATCCATCTCAGGTGAGGATGATATAAGTGGGTTGCCTATCTTAAAGTGCATGAAATATTTTCGTTGTCAGTTTCATTTTGCAGAAATACTGTACTTACGTAGAGATGAGAAGATTAGTGCAAGATCGAAGAAGATAGAGGTCGACAGCCTCGTCAAGGGAGGACTTGAAAGAATTCTAAATTACGGTACTTCATATGGAAGTTGCAAAATGTTGTTAGGGCTTCGCAGTGCAACACGTTTGCGTTGCATCTCAGGTCCGAGTTCTGTTGTAACGGGACAATGCTGTGGAGGTGCCTCGCGGACGTACTGCGCTCGTTTAGCCTAGCTAGGAGGCAGCAGACGGCGCCCCAGTGAGGCCATCCATCGGGCGCAAGCTTCCATGCACGGCCGGCAGTTGGAGCTGGTGTTGGTCCGCTTATGGCATGACCGGGTCGGGCGACGGGAAAGGACGGAGCGCCGAGTTAATCACGTCCGAAGGCCTACCAGGTCTGGAACTCAGTGCCGTCCCGTTCTTAAAACAATATACAGGCCAGTGTCACGTGTATCGTACAAGATACAGATGAAAAAGTTTGATGCTGTTGTTACCTTTCTTGGAAGGACAGAATCCTTTGACGTAGGAGGAAGTCGGAACCCAAGAATCGAGGACATGCAGCGTGAAGGACACACTTTGTTGTGATCTGCTTGGCCAACATGTGATCCGTGCTCTACAGGGGAGAGATGCTTCCGACTCAACTGTTTCGGTGGATGATGGAGCTCCACCTTATTTTCCTCGTGAGGTCACTCGGCTACTCCCTAACACATCTGGAGAAAACACAATCATAGGCCGATCGGTCCAAATTGTGTGGCCACCTAGATCACCAGATTTGAACGCGTGTGATTTTCGGCTGTGCAGTTACGTAAAGGACAGCGTTTATTACTGGGACACAGAACTCGCATTTGAGGCTGCGCGTGAGCACAGCGTGGGAGGCAGTCAGCATCCCGCCTGAGAGCCTCGGCCAGCTGTAGGGTAGTCTCTGGTGCGGTTCCGGCAATTAACAAATGTGGAAATCAGGACGTGTTTCTTTCAATCCTTTATTCGTTATCTCCTCCGCGTGTTCTTACAAATGTTTCCACAAAGTTTCATTGCCCTACGTTGTTGTTGTGGTCTCCGGTTCAGAGACAGGTTTGAGGGAGCTGCTTTATCCTGTGCAAGCTTCTTCATCTCCCAGTACCTACTGCAACCTACATCCTTCTGAACCTGCTCAGTGTATTCATCTCTTGGTCTCCCTCTACGATTTTTACCATCCACGCTTCCCTGCAGTACTAAACTGGTGGTCCCTTGATGCTCAGAACGTGTCCTACCAACCGATCCCTTCTTCTAGTCAAATTCTGACACAAATTTCCCTTCTCCCCATTTCTATTCAGTACCTCTTAATTAGATACGTGATCTACCTGTCTAAACCTTCAGCATCCTTCTGTAGCACCAAATTTCAAAAGCTTCTATTCTCATCTTCTCTACACTGTCTATCGTCCATGTTTCACTTCCACACATGGCTACACTCCATACACATACTTTATGAAAAGACTTCGTGACAATTATTTTGCTGTGCAAATAGCAAAATCCATCTAGTACTTTTAAGTGTTTCATTTCCTAATCTCATTCTCTCAACATTTAATTCGACTACATTCTATTATCCTCCTTTTGCTTTAATTAACGTTTATCTTCAGCCCGTATTACACGATCCACCTAAACCGTACACCTATTCACCAGCGCCCCAAGCAGGCAACTGTAACTACGTAGTGTTCCACGTAGACATATTACACCAGCTACGCGGGATCTAGCTGGCGCACATGCGCAGTAGACGGCAACAACGCGCGAAACGCGAACAGAAGTCTCTGATATCTTGTCGTTCGATCTACCTTGCGAAAACATGGGGCGCCGTGTGCATTCTGGAACGTCATTCGTTTAAAGTATTTATGTAAGCACAATTGTTTTTATGATTATTTGTTAAGTGATTGTTATTCTCTGTTCCGAATTACAGAATCAACTGTTACTTTTACATTGCGACACTTAGTTACACAGGTATAAGTATACATAAATTTACATTTATACACCAGTTTGCAAATGGAAGACCCACTTGTTTTTGCAGCTATTGCTCTGGCAGTGGCAGTAAATCTTATTACTAGGGCAGAACGACGACGAAAACAACAAGCCAGACGTTGTTGAGTTCCACTCTGGCTGAAAAGAAGGAGCGATAGCAGGGGATTGTATTCGCTGCTTATGAAAGAACTGAGGCCCGAAGATCCGCAGGAATTTCGGAACTTGGTGAGGATGGACATGGCCTGTTTCGAGAAGCTGCTGTTTATGGTAGAAGATGGATGTAGCAAGTGTGGCACAGCTATGAGTGAGGCTGTCTCACACTCTCGAAAGTAAGAATTAAATCATAAGTTTATACGGGCTGTTCAAAAAGTCTCTCCGCAGTGCCATTGATTGTCCACCTGCTTGGGTTACTTCCCTTGAAGTGGACTCTCCCGACATTCCTCTGTTCCCGTTTATCTCAGCCAGCGTTAGTAGTATCGTTGGTGTGTGTCGTTACGTGTTGACGTGAACGTTTAAGTTCAGTTCCTTTACTCGTCTGTTTCGTTTTTGTCACTGTTAAAATGGTAACCATTGAAGAACGTGTGTTTTTAGTCGAACAAGTGTTCAAAGCTGGCGGTTAATACACAGTTTCAGTGCGTCAAACATTTAATTCAGTTTTCCCGGAGACAGCACTCCCACATCGAGATACTGTGCGAGATTTGATTAACAAATTTCGAAGTGCGGGTTCAGTGACAGATGGTCGTCCTAGCGTTTTGTGTGAGGATAAACTACTCGATACATCCGATGAAATGTCCACGAGTCCGAACGAGTCAGTAAGAAAACTCGCCCAGGAAATCGATGATAGTGTCGGATCATCCCACACAGCTGTAAGGAAAAAATTAGAACTCCTCCCATATAAAGTGACAGTCGTGCAAGAACTGAAAAATACGGATCATGGCAAGAGACTGAATTATTGTCAATGGTTCAGAAATTTCGTTCAACAAAATGGAAGAGATATTCTTAATGAAACGTTTTTGAAAAATACTGATCATGGCAAGAGACTGCATTATTGTCAATGGTTCAAAAATTTCGTTCAACAAAATGGAAGAGATATTGTTAATGAAACGTTTTTCACTGATGAGGCATAGTTTCATTTATCCGGTTACATGAACTCCCCAAATTCTCGTATGTGGAGTACTGCGAATCCATTGTGTATTTGAGTGGAACCACTTCATTCTGTGATTGCAATTTCTAGACGCCGGATTATGAGTCCCATATTTTTCAACGACACAATAAACGCACAACGAGAGTGCGGTGATATTCTGTGCCCATTCATAGGAGAACTTGTGTTAAGTGAAATACTGAACGGTTAATTTCAACAAGATGGTGCAACCGCGCATACAGCTCTCGTTTCAATGTCACTGCTTGCTGAAGTTTTTGGTGATCCACAGGGACTTTGGCCTCCACGATCGCCTAACCTAACACAACACCACCTGACTTTTTCTTCTGGGGTGGCGCGAAAGCAACTGTCTATAAAAACCGCCCAAAATCCATCGATGAATTGAAAACTGCAATATCCACTTTCACTGCTTCTGTTACAGAAGCAGTGTTACAGATTGTGTTTGGAAACTTGATTAGACGAAAGAAATTGTGTATTCAACAACAGGGGGGACAGTTTCAACATTTAATGTGAAAATTTGTAAGTATAAATGAATATTCAATAAATTAATAACTTGTACTTCACTGAGTTTCATTTCGATATATTCACTACGGCACACGGCACGCGCGGCTAACAACCATATGCACCGCGGAGAGACTTTTTGAACAGCCCGTACCTTTGGTGGTCATACCAGCCTAGATCACTGACGAATTACCGGTAAGCGCCCTGCTATGTTGCAGGCTGGTTGTAACACTACGTTTCCTGGCGAATGGGGACTCTTTTAAGAGTCTGGCTTTTAGCCACAGAATAGCACACCCCACCATTGCGGCACTTGAGAGGACCAATACTTAAAGATATACTTGTGTTATTTTTTGGGGTTTCGAACGTATGGTGTACAAGTGCTACTCAGAGTTTTTTGAGTCCCCGTCTATCGCACCGGCCGAAACTGCACAGACTTTGTCGCCTATCATTGCAAGTTTCTCTTTTCTGGCACACTGAAATAAAGTAGTGGTGCAATCGAAACAAACATGAAGTTTCGTAAGAGACGGCATTAGGATAAAAATCGAAAATCAGCTTGTGGCGTTATATGCACATTACTCAGAAAGAAACGATTGCCGAAGTATTGTATTAGGATACTTTCGTCGCTGTATGTCTGAATTAAGACGCTTAACGCCTCTTTGCTCCATTTCATTCCTAGAATACGAAGTAATCAATAGAAATAATGCTTTCACAAACAGCTAGAGTAAAAGAAAATTTCCTGGCAATAAAAAGGTTTATTCACTGCATTCATGAAAACTTTCTTACTAAAAAAAACGAGGAAAACCCTCAACACGGAAATCTGAAAGCTACTAGGCACCAAGCAGGAAGCAAATAACAGGCAGGAAACACTGCGATTATTGCGCATGTGAGCGTTATCACTGCGTAGTGCGAATGCAGAGATTCACGGCAGTTTAGAACTGCTCTCTACCCTGGCGCGCGGATAGTGTGTCTGCTAATTCTCCTAGTTTCACCCGCACTGCCACTAGACGGCTGTAGTGCCAGACCAGTGCGGTCCGCGGCGGAACGTCCTGAGTACCCTCTGTATACACTCCATTCAAGACCCTAACTGTTCCATTCATCTGTTCTTCCAAGTCCTTTGCTGTCTTCAACATGATTACAGTGTCATCGTGAAACCTAAGGATTTTTAAATCTTCTCCCTTGATTTTAATTCCTACTCTAAATTTCTCCTTTGTATCCTTTACTGCTTGTCCAATATAGAGACTGAGTAACATCTTGCTGAGGCTACAACGCTCCCTCTGACCAGTACAGTACACGGCGGATAGTCCTGAGTACCCGATGTATACCCTCCTTTCAAGACACTAACTATTCCATTCAGCTGTTCTTCCAAGTCCTTTGCTGTATCCGACATAATTACAGTGTCATCGGGAAACCGAAGGGTTTTTAAATCTTCTTTCTTGATTTTAATTCCTACTCTAAATTTCTCCTTTGTATCCTTTACTGCTTGTCCAATATAGAGACTGAGTAACATCTTGCTGAGGCTACAACGCTCCCTCTGACCAGTACAGTACACGGCGGATAGTCCTGAGTACCCGATGTATACCCTCCTTTCAAGACACTAACTATTCCATTCAGATGTTCTTCCAAGTCCTTTGCTGTCTCCGACATAATTACAGTGCAATCAGGAAACTTAAGTTTTTTTATTTCTTCTCCCTTGATTTTAATTCCTACTCTAAATATTTCCTTTGTTTCCTTCACTGCTTGTCCAATGTACAGACCGAGTAACAGTGGGATGAGGCCACAACGCTCCCTCAGAGCAGTACAGTTCGCGGCGGATAGTCCTGAGTACCTGCTGTATATCCTCCTTTCAAGACTCTAACTATTCCATTCAGCTGTTCTTCCAAGCCATTTGTTGTCTTCGACATAATTACAGTGTCATCCGGAAACCTAAGGGTTGCTATTTCTTGTTCCTTGATTTTAATTCCTACTCTAAATTCTTCCTTTGTTTCCTTTACTGCATGTCCAATATATGGACTTAGTAACAGTGGGCTGAGTCTACAACGCTCCCTCAGACCAGTACAGTACGCGGCGGATAGTCCTGAGTACTCGCTTTATACCCTCCTTTCAAGACCCTAACTATTCCATTCAGCTGTTCTCCCAAGTCCTTTGCTGTCTTCGATATAATTACAGTGTCATCGGGAAACCTAAGGGTTTTTATTTCTTCTCCCTTGATTTTAATTCCTACTCTAAATTTTTCCTTTGTTTCCTATACTGCTTGTCCAATATACAGACTGAGTAACAATGGGCTGAGTCTACAACGCTCCCTCATATCAGTACATTACGCTGCGGATAGTCCTGAGTACCTGCTGTATATCCTCCTTTCAAGACTCTAACTATTCCATTCAGCTGTTCTTCCAAGCCATTTGTTGTCTTCGACATAATTACAGTGTCATCCGGAAACCTAAGGGTTGCTATTTCTTGTTCCTTGATTTTAATTCCTACTCTAAATTCTTCCTTTGTTTCCTTTACTGCATGTCCAATATACGGACTTAGTAACAGTGGGCTGAGTCTACAACGCTCCCTCAGACCAGTACAGTACGCGGCGGATAGTCCTGAGTACTCGCTTTATACCCTCCTTTCAAGACCCTAACTATTCCATTCAGCTGTTCTCCCAAGTCCTTTGCTGTCTTCGATATAATTACAGTGTCATCGGGAAACCTAAGGGTTTTTATTTCTTCTCCCTTGATTTTAATTCCTACTCTAAATTTTTCCTTTGTTTCCTTTACTGCTTGTCCAATATAGAGACTGAGTAACATCTTGCTGAGGCTACAACGCTCCCTCAGACCAGTACAGTACGCGGTGGATAGTCCTGAGTACCCGCTGTGTACCCTCCTTTCAAGACGCCAACTATTCCATTCACCTGTTCTTCCAAGTCCCTTGTGGTCTTCGAAAAGATTATAGTGTCATCGGGAAACCTAAGGGTTTTTACTTCTTCTCCCATGATTTTAATTCTTACTCAAAATTTTTCCTTTGTTTCCTTTACTGCTTGTTTAATATACAGACTGAGTAACATCGGGATGACGCTACAACGCTCCCTCAGACCAGTACAGTTCACGGCGGATCGATCTGGGAACCCGCTGTATACCCTCCTTTCAAGACCTTAACTATTCCATTTAGCTGTTCTTCCAAGTCCTTTGCTGTCTCCGACATAATTACAGTGTCATCGGGAAACCTAAGGGTTTTTATTTCTTCGCCCTTGATTTTAATTTCTACTCTAAATTTTTCCTTTGTTTTCTTTATTATTTGTCCAATATACAGACTGAGTAACATCGGGCTTAGGCTACAACGCTCCCTCAATCCCTCCTCAACTACTGCTGCAATTTCGTGCCACTCGAATCTTATAACTGTCATCTTGTTTCTGTACAAATTGTATATAGCCTTCGCTCCCTGCATTGTATCCGCGCCAAATTCCGAATTTGAAAGAGTATTCCAGTCAACATCGTCATAAGCTTTCTCTAAATCTACAAATGCTAGAAACGTATGTTTGCCTTTTCTTAACCTATCTGCTATGAGAAATCGTAGTCTTAGTACTGCCTCGCGTGTTCATACATTTCTACGGAATCCAAACTGATCATTCCCTAGGCCGACTTCAACCACTTTTTCCATTCATCTGTAGAGAATTCGTGTTAGTATTTTGCAGCACTGACTGATAGTTCGATAATTTCCACATCTGTAAGGACCTGCTTTATTTGTAATTGGGATTATTATATTCTTCTTGATTTCTGAGGGCAATTCGGATGTCTCATACATCTTGCTGACCAGATGGAAGAGATTTGTCTTGGCTGACTCTCCCAGGCCTAGCAGTAGCTTTAATGGAATGTTGTCTTCTTCCGGGAATTTGTTTCGACTTAGGTCTTCCAATGCTTTGCCAAATACTTCATGCATTATCATATCTCCCATTCTCATCTTTATCTACGTCTTCTTCCATTTTCATAGCAACTTCCTCAAATACATTTCCCCTGTGTAGATCCTCTATATACTCCTTGCAGCTTTGTGCTTTTCGTTCTTTGCTTAATACTGGTTTCATATTCGTACAGGTGGTTCGCTTTTCTTCAAACATTTCTTTAATTTTCCTGCAGACAGTATCTATCTTACACCTAGAGATAAATGCTTCTACATCCTTACATTTGTTCTCTAGCCATTCCTGGTTAGCCATATTTTTTAAAAGTTTGTATTCCATTTCGCCTGCTTCATTTTTTTCTCATTTCATCGATTAACTGCAATATTTCTTGTTTTACCCAAGGATTTCTACTAGCCCTCGTCTTTTTACGTACTTGACCCTCTGCTGCCTTCACTTTTTCATCTCTCAAAGCTACCCTTTCTTCTTCTACTTTATTCCTTTGCCCTGTTCTTGTCAGTCGTGTCCTAATTCTCTGTCTTTCAGTTTATCCAAGTCCCATGTCCTTAAGTTCCTACCTTTTCACAGTTTCTTCAATTTAATCTAAGTTCATAACCAATATATTGTGGTGAGAGTCCACATCTGCCCCTGGAAATGTCTTGCAATGTAAAACATGGTTCCTAAATCTCTGTCTTACCACTATATAATGAGTCTGACACCTTCCAGTGTCTTCAGGTCTCTTCCACGTATTCTGTGGAATGCTGCCCACGCGTCTGTATAGAGTGCCTAGGAAGCAGTTTAATGGGATGTCTAGACAACATAAAAGCAAGTGATATTAATGGAGTTTATAACAGTAGCTGGATTGACAATACTTAACTTTCGTTGGGTGGGTCTCAAGCACTTGGCGACATGCAAATAACCGATGTCGGTTGATAGATCAAATTTCCACGCAAGCTAACCACTCGTGTTCGTGTCGGCGCTATCGTTAATGCCGCTGCGGCTGTACCAGTGCCGCTCTCCCGGTCCGTCTGCCAGTGTGGCCGCGGCAAGGCTGCGCGTCGCTTCCATTCTCTCCGTGTAGCGCCGCTCTCGCCGTGCTTCTGCCTGAAGTCGCCTCACAGCCCTCCCAGCTGTATCCGTCTTGATCTTTGCGCCGGCGCTTGTGGTTACGCCGGAACATACACAGCCTTCTTTCATGATTCTTACACCAAGTGTTAGCTCTGATTAAGTAATGCTCTGTACAAAGTTCTACCAGCCGGCTTCCTCTTTCATTCCTTGCCCACAGTACATATCCACCTACTAATTTTCCTTCTCTTCCTACCAAATTCCAATCCCCCATGACTGTTTATGTTCGTCTCCCTTCACTACCTGAATAATTCCTTTTATATCATCATACATGTCTTCAATCTCTTCATTATCTGCGGAGCTAGTTGGCATATAAACTAGTACTATTGTGGTAG
The DNA here is from genome assembly GCF_023897955.1 of Schistocerca gregaria. NCBI lineage: Eukaryota > Metazoa > Arthropoda > Insecta > Orthoptera > Acrididae > Schistocerca > Schistocerca gregaria. Next base: position 32,955,131 of record NC_064928.1, read on the forward strand.
GCGTGGGCTTCGTGTCCATCTTCGATATAATAATCCGTTCACTGTGCTGTTTGCAGTAGCTTATCCGCATTCCTACTGTTTTATTAATTATTAAGCCTAGTCCTGCATGATCTCTATTTGATTTTGTATTTACAACCCTGTATTCACCTGACCGGAAGTCTTGTACCTCTTGCCACCGAACTTCACTAATTCTCACTATACCTAACTTTAACCTATCTATTTCCCTTTTTAAATTTTTCAACGTGCTGCCAGATTAAGGGATCTGACATTCCACGCTCCGATCCGAAGAACACCAGTTTTCTTCCTCCTGATAACAACGTCCTCTTGAGTAGTCCCCTCCCGGAGATCCGAATGGGGGACTATTTTACCCCCGGAATATTTTATCCAAGAGGATGCCATCATCATTTAATAATACAGTAAAGCTCTAGTTTCTCCTTGCTTTCAGCCGTTCGCAGTACCAGCACAGCAACGCCGTTAGTGTTACAAGGCCAGATCAGTCAATCATCCAGACTGTTGCCGCTGCAACTACTGAAAAGGCTGCTGCCTCTCCTCAGGAACCACGCGTTTGTCTGGCCTCTCAACAGATAACCCTCCGTTGTGGTTACTCCTACGGTACGGCCCTCTGTATCCCGGATGCACGCAAGCCTCCCCACCAACGGCCAGGTCCATGGGTGAGATTGGTCTACGATCACTGGCTTTTCTTAGGGGCCGCCTCAAGCAGCGAAATCTTAGTTGTAACCGTATTCTATTTCTGGATATTTTCTGTAGACTCAATCTCACGTTCACATATGATGCTTGCTGTATTGATGCCTGACAAGGTCAAGTTGCAGTCATTGCTTATTATACCTCTTATTATTTGATAAATATTCGTGTTGTTATCATTAAATACTGCTCACGTACTGCGGCACGTATGGCTAGCTTGTGCATTCCTGTCGCGCGCATTATCCTTCGCTGCTGACAATACTGTGACCATTGTGTTGTGCGACAGATCAATTGTGTATTTTTCTCAATAACTACTATTTTATTAGCAATCACACATTGTCAGTTTGGCAAGCCCTAGGTGAGTAAACAGTATCTGGCATGAGCCTATCATTGCGCCTGAAGGAACGCTCGTCATTATTTTAATGCTGCTTACATCAAGGGAAGGAATAAAATCCTTTGGTAAGTTTCGGTTTCAGTCGCTCAGTGTTAAAAATACGATGGGTTACGGGGATTCCACCAAAATTCCAATAGAATTGGCAATATATTTTTGTGTGAGTTGTTAACTTTTTCTAATTCGAAGAAGCATCACCGTTTGTGAGTAATGGCCACACTTCTCTTGATGACTGGTTTAACTGTACTTCCTTTGTCACAGTGTAATTTGCCAAACTCATCTCACAGCAGCTGTTGAGACAGAATTCCGAAACGGAGGGCCTCATTAAACAAGTAATTGGCAATCACAGAACTCAACAGGTTACGAAAAACCTCAAAGTGTCGATTTGTAATTACATAAAAGAAGAAAATTCATGTTTATTTTCATACGAGGAAGCTCTTGTTTCGCTAGCTGTCGATAACTCATAGTAAATTACAGTCACTGGAATGAAATAAATAAAAGGGGAAGTACAAGTGCTGATATATCGCCATAGATAAGAAAGTTCCGTGTGTTTAAGTTTTTGCAAAACAATCTCCTCCTTGTGTGCTATCATTCGCCAAACTTTCGTTTCGATGTCTAGAGCGGTTTAGGAGACATGAGAGATGTTGCGAGTATGTCATTCACGCGGGCGTGAGATTGGAAGTGGGCCCGCTACATAGGATCCATTTTCTCGAGATCGGAGGCAGATAGAGACCTCCTCCCAAGTCTACACAAAAACTCAGCATTTTAGCTAAATTTCATACGCGGCAACATATGGTGTAATACGCACCAAACGCAAAATCATAGCGATCCCTAATTTTCGTTGCAAATTTTTTGAGTTTTGCGTAGTGTCTTACTAAAATGTGTACACAACAATAAGAATGGTCATTAGCGAGGTGATGGGCACTTCGCCACGAAACTGACGTATAACGCTACAAGTAAGGCAAAAATTATTTACTTTCAGTGAACAGTTTGTGTAAAATCGTTTGAGAAAGATGAGGTTGCGCGCGCTTCGGTTCTGTCAGCGCAGAGCGTCGTCCTCCGATGCGTGCTAAGTACGGTGTACGCGTCGCAATATGCGCTGCACCCGCGCGACCCGTGCTGTAGTGTCGCGGCACGTCACACGTGCTGTACTCGCCTATCCTAAGTGTCCCCACAGCCAGAAATGCAGCGGATTCAGTCCCTGCGAACGGGCTGGCAGTGCTGCAGCTGCTGCCCTACCAATCCGCTGCCCGTGAGACGTCGCTGTGAGTCATTCTAGTGGCGCGGGTAATTCGTTGTGCAACAGTCGGCGATGCACAGCACGTGTTAGTCTGTTTGGCAAAGTGATGTTCAAATATTTTGTGGGTGTGGTAACGCTTTATTCTTTAATTTTAAACTGTAAAGTCAATGTTTCGATCATATTTCAACGGACTTCCTCAGGGCACTGAAGCGACCCCGGTGTTTCACCTCCATGACTGGTCGCGAGTGGGGAGTTCACCGTGCCATCTCTTGTGAATCCGCCTCGTCTTAAATAAATGCGGGTGCATCTAACTTGACGTATATTTAGTTCTGGTTCGAGGTAAGATGAGTTTGTGGGCTAGCGATCAGAAAATTAGGGAAATCAAAGTCATGCAAAGGCTCACACACACCCGCACATGGAACATCTCCGTCAACATCAGCATCTATGCAATTCGTAGTTACGTGCGTGGCACAGGATTCAGAAACCCACTTCCATACTATCTCTCTACAATTCCACTGTCGAACAGCAGGTGGGAAAAGCAAACTCCTAAATTTCCCCATGCGACCTCTGATTTCTGTTATTTTAGGACGATGGACTACGATGGCCATTACTTCCAGTCTAGGTGCGAGGCAACAAATATTTTCGCTGTAGCAGGAAGAAGCTGGTTATTGAAATTTCCTGAAATGATTTCATCGCAACGAGAAACGGCTTTGTTCAACGGTTACCATCCTATCTCGCGTTATCAAATCCGTGAAACTGTCTGCCTTATTTCTCGATAGTACAAAACGAGCTGCTCGTCACTGAACGTTATCGATGTCGTCCGTCCATCCTCTCTGGCACGGGTTCCCTACCGGACAGCAGTTTTCCGACACAGAACGGGCAAGCATTGTGTAGGCGGTCTCTTCTGTACACCTGTTGCGTCTGCTCTTAAGTATTCCACCAATATTACTCAGTCTTTGGTTCGCCTTCACGGCAACGTTTACTATGTTGTCGTTCCAATTTAAGCTGCTCATAACTGTAATCCCCAGTTATTTAGTTGAATGGACAACATTTAAATTTGCGTAATTTATCGTGTAACTTCAATAATTTTAGAACTTCTGTGGAGGATCTCTAATTTTTCAATGTTTAGAGTCAGCTGCCTTTTTCCGCAGATAGGAGAGAGAGAGAGAGAGAGAGAGAGAGAGAGAGAGAGAGAGAGAGAGAGAGAGAGAGTTAGGAGAGGTACAGTAGGACGGCCGCCATGCGGACACTCGCTGAACACAGACGTGGATGAGGTCGCGGGCCACCCGGACGGCAAGACCGTGGGGCCGGAAGCGGCGGCGCAGGCAGTTGGCGGCTCGCCTCGGCCGGCCCTGAACACTGACCCAGGCAAGATGCGCGGCGGCCGCTGGGGTCCTCGGCGGCCTCCCACACGTGCACGTGTTCGCCGCCGGTGCCACGAGGGCAGAAACCAGTTGGAAATACTTCTGGTGAGTCGCAGAATCCTGGTTCGCACCCATCTTGTCTGTAGCAATACGGAACGACCGGACCCACCGACGCGTGTATTTCGACGAGTTTCCAAAGACCGACTCTCGTCGGGTTGTTTTGTTTTGTGAGAGGAGACCAGACAGCGACGTCATCGGTGTCGTCAGATTAGGGAAGGAATTCGGCCGTGCCCTTTCAAAGGAACCATCCCGGCATTTGTCTGCAGCGATTTAGGGAAATCACGGAAAACCTAAATCGGGATGGCCGGACGTGCGATTGAACCGTCCTCCTCCCGAATGCGAGTCCAGTGTGCTAATCACTGCGCCACCAGACCGACTTTGTTTTAAAAACTGAAGTGTAGTGAATTTTATTTTCACAGGTAAAGGATTTTCGAATCCACGTATCCCGATGGTAAAATAGTTCCTTATTCCGATATCTGGGTACGAACCACTGAGTAGGATATATTTTGGATTATTGACAGTATCGTCGTAAATATTGAAATCGTTTATTTTACAGATCGATTTCGGTAACTATGTGACCATGTTCAGTAGCCGAAATCGATCTGTAAAATGGCTCTGAGCACTATAGGACTTAACATCTGTGGTCATCAGTCCCATAGAACTCAGAGCTACTTAAACCTAACTAACCTAAGGACATCACACACATCCATGCCCGAGGCAGGATTCGAACCTGCGACCGTAGCGGTCACGCGGTTCCAAACTGAAGCGCATAGAACCGCACGGCCACACCGGCCGGCTGTGTATGATGTCTTTAGGTTACTTAGGTTTAAGTAGTTCTAAGTTCTGGGGGACTGATGACCTCAGAAGCTGAGTCCCATAGTGCTAACAGCCATTTTTTTTGTTAAAATTTAATATAAATTTAAGTTTTAAGTTATTTAGGGATTTTCCTTGTCTGGAAGTAGAGCGTAGACTATAGGTACCTCAGGCAAGAAGAAGGTAGAATGTTTTGAAATGTGGAGCTACGGTTAGGGCGCTCGTGGAATCGCGGTCTGGGTGAGGGGGTCTCGGTGCTGGGTTCCTGTTTGACCCGGAAACGTGCCGTAGCAAGTTTCTGGTTTAGTCCGCACCAGCGGCCATTTGCCTAGCCATTCGAACATCTGTCTTACAGTTTAAGCAACGTTTGAACGACGAAACGCTCCTGGGAAATTATACGAATTGCTTAATTCCTTTGTAAAATATTTAAACTGATTTGAAATTAATAATCAGCTAATTACATCATTTGTATGTGCACCTTTCGCATTTTATATGCAAAGACATGAAAAAAATATATTTCTCTGGAAGGTTTTCCAAACGTGCCACTTCTGTACTTGAACCTTCTACGAATAGTTTAAAACTTCACACTAAAGCTTTTTATCCAATAATCTTCATCCGTTGTCGAGATCGACGGTTTAAATGTGAGCTAAATGTGGCACATTAAATTCGTTCTTACGTGAATTGAATACGCGGAAACGGCTTGAAGTCAACAAAAAAAGTGTCGTTACTATAAAATTGAAAACTCGTTTTCAAAAAGTTCTCCTCTTTCTCATTTTATGCGCAAAAACACGTTTTTGTGAGTTTTTTTACACGTGCTGCTTCCATGCTTCACACGCGAATTGGTTCTAATTTTTTAACAAGGTAGATAAAAACGTGTGATTAATGGTTGTTCTATTTTGTGAAAGTTTTATGCTTTCAAACGGTACAAGCAACATATTTGGAAACACAATAACAAAACCTATGTCGCATCAGCCAACAATAGTCTTCGTCGGTTGCCAAGCTGTAGCAGACTAATGTCAGAACTATGGTAGACTAAAACTAGGAAACCAGAATGATAGATTCTGTTAACATAGCACAAGAAAGGAGAAAATTCCCTGGAAAGAGTGGTGTGAAAGAAGGGAATTATCTTTTCGACTTAGCCGGCCGCTGTGGCCGAGCGGTTCTAGGCACTTTAGTCTGGAACCGCGCTGCCGCTACGGACACAGGTATCTAATCTTGCTTCGGGCATGGATGTGTGTGATGTCCTTAGGTTAGTTAGGTTCAAGTAGTTCTAAGCCTAGGGGACTGATGACCACAGCTGTTGAGTCCCATAGTGCTCAGAGCCATTTGAACCATTTTTTTTTCATGTGGTCTTCGTACTGAGGACTACACCGTCTACTTGGGAGTGCCCCCTCTGGTCGAAGATGTTAATTTTAGGTAACTGGTGTTTTTAGCTGTCATTTGTTACAGTTTTAAATCACATGTAACGAATTCACAAGCTTTATCCCTCCGCACTGCATTAACGTCAAAGTGTTCCAACTGTCTTTTATCACCTTAGCTGTTACACTGGTCACCACTGACTGAAATCGATAGTCTGAGGACAACAAGTTTGATCACAGACTAAAAGAAAGAAATATATACACTTCGTGGACCTGTTCCATTGGCGACTATGTTGCACCTTGTGCACAAGATAAGTGTTCTGTACAAGACGCAGTAAGGATGCAAAATACAAAAGAAAATTTTAAATATGTTAAGTAGTTAATTGCTGTAATTACCTTTCTATTTTGACTATCATGAGTTTGCTGTCCAAACGGTGAAGTTCATCGACTTTGAATATTTAATTTCCTAATCTATTTCCCTCAGCATCGCCTGATTTAATTCGGATAAATTCCATTATTCTCCTTTAACTTTCCTTGATGTCTTTGGTAGAATGACTATGTCATCGGCAAACCTCAAAGTTTTGATTTCTTTTCTTGCACTCTAATTCCCTTTCGAAATTCCTCTTTTGTTTCCTTTACTGCTTGCTCCATGTACAAATTGACAGCTGTATTACGAGTAGTCTACAACCCTGTCTCATCGATTCTCAACTGCTATCTATCTCCCTTTCATGTCCTTCGGCTCTTGTAACTGCAGCCTGTGTTCTATATAAGTTACGAATAAACTTTCGCTCCCGGTATTTACCTTCAGAATTTCAGACTACGTATTTCAGTCTGTGTTATCATAAGTTTATTCGAAATCTAGGTAAATGTATATTTAGCCTTCTTCAGACTGTCTTTTAGGATAAGCCGTAGGGTGAACATTATTTCGCGTGTTCCTACATTTGTCCTGAACCCAAACACCAGGAAGGTGTCTTCGTTGAACGACTGTAGCAGGATACAAGATTACTTGGACAGAATTTCTTCTTGGTATGATGAATAACAGCTTGCTTTATATTTAGAAAAATTTAAGTTGATGTGGATGAGTAGTAAAGAAACTCGTCTGACGGTAGAGTACAGCATTTGTAGGGTGCCTGTTGACACAGCCACACGGATTAAGTATCTCGGCGCAACGCTGCAAAGCAGCAGCCGCGTGGAGTGGGGTGTGGGATGGCCGCTAGTAGGGCAGGCGAATGGTCCACGTGGTTTGGGTAGGAGCAGAGTCAGTAGTGGTCGAGTGTCTGGGGTGCCCTGCACGTCATATTGAAAGGAAGACATCGAGGCAATTCAGAGGCGTGCTGCTAGACTTGTTTGCGGTAGATCCTATCAACCACGCAAGTATTACGGAGATGCTTTATGAGCTCAAATGGAATTAAAGATAGAGGATTGGCATTTGAGGCCGACAGCAGAACGATTCCACTGACGTAACGTACATTTCGCGTAGAGACTACGAAGGTAAAATGAGACAGATTACGGCTTGTAGACAGTTGATTTTCTCTTGCACTATTTGCGAATGGAGCAGAAAACGAAAGGACTGGTTCGAGGTACCCTCCACCGGGAGCCGTACTGTGGCATGTGGAGTATGAATGAAGACGTAGATCGTTTCTTCCAGTCTGCCAGTCATGCCTTACATACATCGTACTGGCGCTTTCGTAATTCTGCTGCGACGCCCCATTCAGTCTGGAAGCTGGCTGCGCCGTCCAGTGTGTCGTGTTGCGCTGTTCGCCTCAGAACTGTTTGCGGTGGCCGGAAGCTACCAGGGCTGACTGCTGAGTCTCCCATTAGCAAGCAGGCTCTCGTGAACCCGCCTACAGTGTCGTCAGCGGCAGAAAACACTGGCCTCTCAGTTTCCTGTGCTGATTCCGGGTCGTTAGGAAGCATCGCCTAACTACTAGCGCGTTTTCCTTTGAGGAAAAAAGTGGTAACTACTAACCTTTATGGGAATAGCAGAGTACCTTACACTGAACAAAAGTCGAGAAACGGCAGTTAAAATACAGCGAGAATATCCAGAAACTTTGAAGCTAGGAGGAGAGGGGCACTAGAACTTGGAAAATCCGCTACAATTAACTTAAGCAGGTTGGTTGATGAAAGGAAACTGTCAGTAACGATCAGAATAAAGATGACTGAAATTTAGCTCTATTTCTGCAGTTTTTACGGACGTCAGTCGTGGACAAAGGAAAAGGTGGATCGCGAATCGCACTAAAATCGATCCTTTTGGAATGCAGCTTTCGGGAAGTATGCTGAGAATTTCATGGACGGAAAATATACAGTCCAAACTACCCCAGATGACACCAAGGTAATTTAGACATGTCACGAGAGCAGAAGTTTTACTAGAAAAAACTGTAATGCTCGGAGAGAGGTTAAAAAATGTGGAGAAAACAAAGGAGAAGGTGGAAAGATGACCTCAAATAAAGCACAGAAATGACCTTTGAACAAATGAGCAACAGGAGTGCAATGACGGACATTGCTGTTGGAAACTATTCGTCATATTGGGACGGTGACCGGGGACTGAGTGCTTGCGCTGTCCTCATCATCTCATCATCGTCATCCACATCATTCGCTAGACTCGACTGTGAAAAACATTGGGATTGTGTATGGGCGCTGATGACCGCACAGTTGAGCACCCCACAAACCAAACATCGTCGTCATGTCTGGTCGCAGCAATGTATGAGGCAACTTCACAAAGTAACCTACACGTTATCATGGCAGACCAAATGATTCAAATGGCTCTGAGCACTATGGGACTTAACATCTTAGGTCATCAGTCCCCTAGAACCTAGAACTACTTAAACCTAACTAACCTAAGGACATCACACACATCCATGCCCGAGGCAGGATTCGAACCTGTGACCGTAGCGGTCGCGCGGCTCCAGACTGTAGCGCTTAGAGCCGGCCGAAGTGGCCGAGCGGTTCTAGGCGCTCCAGTCTGGAACCGCGCGACCGCTACGGTCACAGGTTCGAATCCTGCCTCGGGCATGGATGTGTGTGATGTCCTTAGGTTAGTTAGGTTTAAGTAGTTCTAAGTTCTAGGGCACTGATGACCTCAGATGTTAAGTCCCATAGTGCACAGAGCCATTTGAACCATTTTTTTGTAGCGCCTAGAATCGCTCGGCCACCCCAGCCGGCGCACACCAAATAACTTATGTATTGTAGTCGCCTTTTGAAAACCAATTTATTGGCCTACATTGCTATTAAACACAAATACTTAACTTAAGCTTCAGCGCTATGTATTATCATCATCAGATCTATAAAACCGGGCAGTGTTAGTTACATCCTACAGTGCTTACACCTTTCTGTCACATGAGGACTATACAATATGCATGAAAATGTCGACGCAGTACTGTGACATGCCAGGTATAATGCCTAGACTTTTTTATTCATACTGTATAATCCTCATGTGACAAGAGTGGTGCAAGCATTGCATGGTATAACTACCACTGCCCCGTTTTATGGACCTGAGTATGGCAAGACATATCATCGAAACCAGTAATGCCGTAATTTTGTTCACATTGGAATCTTGGGAAATAAATTTGTATTCAAAAGAAGATAACAATACAAAATTATAAATCAGCTCTGCTCTCTGAATGACTGTGTTAGGTAACCAGAAATAGCTTTCATTAAATGCTACACTACTCGTGAAAGTAACGCAGATACATGACACTGTTTTTTTTTAACACATTAAGTCTGTGTAAACAACGTTCGCAAAGTTGTACCAGTCGTTCAGTTCCTTGACGGTAGAAACCCGCTCGTTGCTTACGGAACTGTGTGAACGCCCTCATCGTTGGAATCTTTTTCTCCACACAGCTGCTCTTTCAGCTTGCCGAAAAGATGGAAATCGCAAGGTGAAACATCTGGATTTCCCGATCATCATCATCATCATCATCATCATCATCTACGTCTCTGCGTCGTCGATCACATTGTGGTCATTATCTCGCTATGGCCGCAGGCGATGTTGCACTTAGTCCATATACCGGCAGGTTTTCACGTTGAATCCCTGTTCAGTTTAGATGTTTTGCTCACAACCGGCGTACTGTCCCCCGTACTGAAGCTGTTCAGTACGTCACCACCTACTGCCCCATTTGACTTGCACACTGCGGTGTCCCGCGGCACGCGTGTGTGTGCAAGTGACCCGGACCGTGTGCTCTCATGCGACAGCACGCCACTCTTGCTGCGCGATAGTCTTAGGGTGGGACATTGTGTGTAACTCATTTTCCGAAGTCCTTACGTAGTTACCGGATTTGATCATACGAGGTTTACAATCGAAGTTGTTAGCAATGCTTTGTTACAGCATCAGTTCGAACAGTATAATTAACACGACTGCATTAGCGTAATCTACAGACTTTAAACTGTGTATCGACACATTGTGGCGTCATTAACGTATGCCACCTCTGGAGTTAGATTTGTAAAATGGCCATCACCGCGCTGTGTTTTAAGTCCCATGTTAGGAGGCGAGACTTGACCGTGCGCGGGTGCCAGCAGTGGCACGGACAGTGTGGAATTCTGCTAAGATGGCACTGAGAAAAAGTAGAAAATAAAAAGTGTGCCGGGCAGGAAATAATTCCGAACCTGGGCTTCTTTTCCTCTCATCAGTATTCTGACTGGTTTTCGTCACAAATTTTTCTCATGTGCTAAAGTTTTCATGATGAAGTAGCTACTTGCAACCTATGCCCTCGGTTATTTCCATGATGTATTGCAGACTCTATCTTCCTACCTAACACTTGGTTTAAGAATCATGAAAGAAGGTTGTATACATGGAAGAACCCTGGAGATACTAAAAGGTATCAGATAGATTATATAATGGTAAGACAGAGATTTAGGAACCAGGTTTTAAATTGTAAGACATTTTCAGGGGCAGATGTGGACTCTGACCACAAACTATTCGATATGATCTGTAGATTAAAACTGAAGAAACTGCAAAAAGGTGGGAATTTAAGGAGATGGGACATGGATAAACTGAAAGAACCAGAGGTTGTACAGAGTTTCAAGGAGAGCATAAGGGAACAATTGACAGAAGTGGGGGAAAGAAATGCAGTAGAAGAAGAATGGGCAGCTTTGAGGGATGAAGTAGTGAAGGCAGCAGAGGATCAAGTAGGTAAAAAGACGAGGGCTAGTAGAAATCCTTGGGTAACAGAAGAAATATTGAATTTAATTGATGAAAGCAGAAAATATAAAAATGCAGTAAATGAAGCAGGCAAAAAGGAATACAAACGTCTCAAAAATGAGATCGACAGGAAGTGCAAAATGGCTAAGCAGGGATGGCTAGAGGACAAATGTAAGGATGTAGAGGCTTATCTCACTAGGCGTAAGATAGGTACTGCCTACAGGAAAATTAAAGAGACCTTTGGAAATACGAGAACAACTTGTATGATTATCAAGAGCTCAGATGGAAACCCAGTTCTAAGCAAAGAAGGGAAAGCATAAAGGTGGAAGGAGTATATAGAGGGTCTATACAAGGGCGATGTACTTGAGGACAATATTATGGAAATGGAAGGGGATGTAGATGAAGATGAAATGGGAGATACGATACTGCGTGAAGAGTTTGACAGAGCACTGAAAGACCTGAGTCGAAACAAGGCCCCCGGAGTAGACAACATTCCATTGGAACTACTGACGGCCTTGGGAGAGCCAGTCCTGACAAAACGCTACCATCTGGTGAGCAAGATGTATGAAACAGGCGAAATACCCTTAGACCTCAAGAAAAATATAATAATTCCAATCCCAAAGAAAGCAGGTGTTGACAGGTGTGAAAATTACCGAACAATCAGTTTAATAAGCCACAGCTGCAAAATACTAATTCGACTTCTTTACAGACGAATGGAAAAACTAGTAGAAGCCGACCTCGGAGAAGATCGGTTTGGATTCCGTAGAAATACTGGAACACGTGAGGCAATACTGACCTTACGACTTATCTTAGAAGAAAGATTAAGGAAAGGCAAACCTACGTTTCTAGCATTTGTAGACTCAGAGAAAGGTTTTGACAATGTTGACTGGAAAACTCTCTTTCAAATTCTAAAGGTGGCAGGGGTAAAATACAGGGAGCGAAACGCTATTTACAATTTGTACAGAAACCAGATGGCAGTTATAAGAGTCGAGGGACATGAAAGGGAAGCAGTAGTTGAGAAGGGAGTGAGACAGGGATGCAGCCTCTCCCCGATGTTATTCAATCTGTATATTGAGCAAGCAGTAAAGGAAACAAAAGAAAAATTCGGAGTAGGTATTAAAATCCATGGAGAAGACATAAAAACTTTGAGGTTCGCCGATGACATTGTAATTCTGTCAGAGACACCAAAGGACTTGCAAAAGCAGTTGAACGGAATGGACAGTGTCTTGAAAGGAGGATATAAGACAAACATCAACAAAATCAAAACGAGAATAATGGAATGTAGTCGAATTAAGTCGGGTGATACTGAGGGAATTAGATTAGGAAATGAGACACTTAAAGTAGTAAAGGAGTTTTGCTATTTGGGGAGCAAAATAACTGATGATGGTCGAAGTAGAGAGGATATAAAACGTAGACTGGCAATGGCAAGGAAAGCGTTTCTGAAAAAGAGAAATTTTTTAACATCGAGTATAGATTTAAGTGTCAGGAAGTTTATTTCTGAAATTATTTGTATGGAGTGTAGCCATGTATGGAAGTGAAACATGGACGATAAATAGTTTGGACAAGAAGAGAATAGAAGCTTTCGAAATGGGGTGTTACAGAAGAATGCTGAAGATTAGATGGGTAGATCACATACCTAATGAGGAAGTAGTGAATAGGATTGGGGAGAAGAGAAGTTTGTGGCACAACTTAACCAGAAGAAGGGATCGGTTGGTAGGACATGTTCTGAGACATCAAGGTATCACCAATTTAGTATTGGAGGGCAGCGTAGAGGGTAAAAATCATAGAGGGAAACCAAGAGATGAATACACTAAGCAGATTCAGAAGGATGTAGGTTGAAGTAGGTACTGGGAGATGAAGAAGCTTGCACAGGTTAGAGTAGCATGGAGAGTTGCATCAAAAACCAGTCTCAGGACTGAAGACAACAACAACAACAACATCTTCCTCTACAGTTTTTACCCTGTACAGCTCCCTTTAGCATCATGGACGTTGTTCTCTGATGTCTTAACAGATCGTCTGTCGTCCTGTTCCTTCTTCTAGTCAGTGTTTTCTATATATTCCTTGTCTCGCCCATTTTGCAGAGAACCATCTCATTTCTTACTTTACGAATCCATTTAATTTTCAACATCTGCCTGTATTACCACAACTCAAATACTTCGATTCTCTTCTTTTACGGTTTTCGGACAGCCCATGTTCCACTACCACTGTGCTCCAAACGTACATTCGCAGAAATTTCTCCCTTAAATGTTTGATACGAGGTGACTGCTCTTGGTGAAGAACGCTCTCTTTGTCGCTGCTAGCCTCCTTTATATGTCCTCCTCGCTCCGTCCGATGTGGTCTACTTTGCTGCCTAGGTAGTTCGATCTACTTCGTGATCAGCAACTCTGATGTTGAGTTTCTCGCTGTTCTGATTTCTACTAGTTCTTATTACTATCGTATGTCTTTGGTTTACTGTTAATCCGGGTTCGTTGTTTATGTAGAGTGTTCATTCCGTACAACAGATCCTGCAAGTTTTCTCCATCTTTCAAATGGTTCAAATGGCTCCAAGCACTATGGGACTTAACATCTGAGGTCATCAGTCCCCTAGAACTTAGAACTACTTAAACCTAACTAACCTAAGAACATCACACACACCCATGCCCTAGGCAGGATTCGAACCTGCGGCCGTAGCAGTCGCGCGGTTCCGGACTGAAGCGCCTAGAACCGCTCGACCACCGCGGCCGGCTTCTCCATCTTTACTGAGGATAGAAATTTCATCAGGAATCGTGTCACTGATATCTTTTCATCATGCATAGTAACCCGAGTCTTGAACCTTTGTTTCATTTCCATGATTGCTTTTTCAATGTGTAAACTGAACAGTAGGGGAAAAGAATCCATCCCTACGTTACGTGCTTACTAACTTTACCATTTCGTTCTTCGTCTTCTGTTCTTATCATTCCCTCTTGCTTGAACAATTTGTGTATAACTCACCTCACCTTACCTTATAGCTGACAAGTATTTTCCTGGGAATTTGGAACGTGCTGCACCTTTTTCATTTTTGTAGGTCAAGAAGTCCTACGAACGTGCCTCGATTTTGTCCAAGTCTTGCTTTGATGATCAATCGCAACGTGAGGAATGCGTCCCTGGTACTTTAATTTTCCTAAAGCGGAACTGATGGTCACGCAACTGCACGCAGGCGCGAATACGTTGAAGCGCCCGTCCCTGGGGCCGGTGGGCTGGCAGGCGCTTGGGGTGGGGGCAGCCGGGAAGCCGCAGAGCCCGGCTGCGTGTCGTGTTGTGTTCTCAGGTGTCGACCATCGCGCCCGCGGGCAGCGCCGAACTGGCGGAGCTGTGGCTGCCCGTTGAACCGTGAATTTACTTTCAAATTCTCTTCTTAAATAATTTACTTTATTTACTGGCGATTCATCAAGCGCATTGACACATTTAACCACACTAGGTGAGCGTGGAAGTAGTTGCCAGGAAGTAACTGATGGAAAATTACCTTTAACAAATGCGAAATTAGTCCTAAAAGCATTTTAAAAACAGATTTAAAATTATAAGCAGAAAAGCACACTCGAAATATCAAGTCACAATTTAACAATTGTAAATTTTATTCCTAAAAGCCTTTTCAAAAGAGACTTAAAATTGTAAGCAGAAAAGCACCCTCGAAAATATCAAACTACAGTTTTATTTAGAGGCAAGAACAACATTAACAGTAGGAGCCTTCGGGCTGAGAAGCTTGCCTGCTCCCTCTCAACACGGTCGCAGAGTGCACTAGTGCAAATCTGCAACACACCTGATTACTTTAAACTAAAAATTTTAGCAACTCATACAAACATGTAAAGTATGGAAATGGTACAACCCTTAAATTATTTGCCACCGAAAGTGCAATTAGTTTTTTTTAACTACTCTTACGGTGGAAAGGTGGCAAGCTTATAATCTAAAATGACTATTTAAATAAAACCCATAAAATGCAGACTTACAGAAAATGTACAACATGCTCTATATTACACATATATCAACTCGCAAGATGATAAGCAAGGTAGAAATATATCTCAAGAATTGGGCCCTTAAGCAATAAATTCGTTAACACCGAATCCGACAAACATGGTAGAGGCAGCTATTAACGTATGTCAGATTGACAGGGGGGGGGGGGGGGGTTAGTAAACAACCCGAACCGCAGGTTTCTCTAACCCTCCCCAACTCCTCAAGGGAAAAACGGACCACCCAATTCACAATGACGACCTTCCCGCGGGTGGACAAACGGGAAAGAAAGGTGGGACAACCCCAAAACAAAGCGGCTGGTGATCGCACGAAGAAAACAAGTAGAATTTAACAGGTAAATGCAACAACATATCTCCAGTCACTTAACTTCTAATAAACTGCGATTTCTGGCGAAGACTTGGCGCTGCACCCCCAACGCTCTCCCGAACCGTCCGCTGCCAGCCGCTTCAACGGGCGCAGGAAAGCGCCGGTCTCCTGTCTCACGGCGTCGAGGCTCGCCCCGGCCAGACTGATGTCGTGGTTTCGCTCCTGTTGCTCTCGTGCGAAGCGCGTAGCCACTACCCCTTTCTATACGGCGCTGCCCAATGGACTCACGTGGGGACCTCACATGCGTCGACGCTCAAGGCGGACAAGTCATCTCGTGTCTCAGTGCGCGACCAACCAACAGACCAATCCAACCGCCAATGACCGTTGCCCGAGCAACTGGAGCAGACTGGCGGCCTAACGCGCAGACTCAGATGCAGGAACTCAGCCCCGACCGGGCGACCAGTAGCTGAGGTCTGTTACTGGCGGAGTGGCAAGACTCTCATTTTCTGACTTAAAGTTTGATCCAAATGACAGACATACTCGCACTCCGGCGACAGACAGACACTGACTGAGCCGGCTGACCAACTGACTAGACTAGCCTCGGCTGACCGACTGGACTCCTCGCCGAGAGACAGACCCAGACTGACCACTGGCGGGCTCATCGCGCCCACTTAAAAGTGCACCCGACAGGCAACCTTTCCCCTTCCCCACCAGAGGGAGACATCAAAGCTGCGACTGCCACAGCGGCGCCACCGCCAGAAACTGTTGGCGACTGCTTGACACGGCGCGCTCTTGGAAACTGCGGCTCCTCCTGCCTGCCAGGACGGAACGTTACCAGTGCACACGCACGGAGGCGCGACGTACTAGCACAAGCGCATCCGCTGTCGCGTTTAAATTCATTTTCAGCAGTATTTTTTGCACCAGTAAATTGCAGAGTACACTGATGCTTCAAAGGAGGTGGATTTCGTAGGTTGCTCTGAGGATTTTCCTCTCACCTGCCAACCAAGTTTACGTGTTCTAGTGCAGATATTCTTCAATATAGTCATAGATGAAGTGATCAGTAAACGGAAAATGGTGTATAAAAATTGATTTTTTCTGGATCGTGCCCCTATACTAAATGCAATCCCATACGGAGATGGCCTGACATTGGTAGCAGAGAGTGAAGATGAGCTGCAGATGATTGTCTAAATTTCAGCAGACAGTCACAGAATACAACCTAAAATTATCTGTAGATACAACGGAAGTGATGCAATGTAAAGGTGAGTGAAGATGACCTGCAGATGATTGTCTAAATTTCAGCAAATAGTCTCAGAATACAACCTAAAATTATCTGTAGATACATCGGAAGTGATGCAATGTAAAGGTATACAACCAGTAAGATCAAAAGCAGTGTTGAGTAATAAAACGTTGGAGCAGGCCAAACATTTTAAATATCTAGCATTCGACCATCAAATATGAACACATCGACGACATTGACTAAAATGAATATAATTTACTTCCCCATGTAGAACGACTCTTAAAAATTTGCAGAATAAAGGAAAAAAATTAATCCCACACGAAGTTTTACAAAACCATAGCAGAGTCAACACTTATTATGGAAGTGAAGCATGGATCACAAGACTACCAAGAAAGCAGAATATATATGTTCAAGAAACGATGTTTCTAAGAAGACTGAAAAGATGTACAAGAGACGATCGTTAAAGAGTTGAAGATACAAGGAAAAATCTAGGAATATCCAAACTGAAGCAAAAAATAGAATAACAGAAAATGAAAGCAATGTACTGAGACTACGTGTGGAGGAAGACTGGTGGTAAAGACTGACAGATATAAAGGCAATGCAATGAGAACTTTAGGAACACCATACAAGATATGGAGTACCGTAATAGTCGATGTGTCTAATATGTGAAAGGAAGAAGAACAAGTAACTTTCCACCATCCGTGGACTGGAAATGAAAAGTCCTGCCAGGAAGCAGCAACTTGCTAGCGGGAGCAGAAAATGGCTACGCTATGTTTTTCATTCGGACTGGCTACAGGGCGTTAATGTTGAATAATTACTGGCTGTGGCTCCTCAACCTGGAGGTGCCGGACGGCAGGAGTGCCCTGTGAGGTGAACTCGATGTTTTGGCGGCGTATTTCTGAGTTCCGGAGTTGGTCATCCTGGGTGATCAGCAAATCATTTCCAGCAATGTGAAGAATCCGCCAGAGCGATCCCAGGCGTTAATTAGCAGCAGGTGAGCAAGCGACACGAAGCTTTTACTTCTGTTGTTTGACCAGGGAGAGAGCACGATTCCTGGCGCAATTTAGGCATTTATAATGTCACTTTCAGACGGACTTGTTCACCCTTTCGTAATTAACATTCACTATCGATAAATCCTAACATCGGCCATCATTACTTGCGCGGTGGCTCTAACTCTTCCCAAAATGTAAAATGGAAAACACCTTCAGCCTACCATGTTTTGAATCTCATTTACTTATGCGACTATTTCCGGCGTTTCACTACGCGATCTTTAGGCTCCTGTGTTAAGAGAACAACACTAACTACAGTTTAATATACGTAATAAAAGGGTGGTGTAAAATTTAAGAAGTATAAATTATACACAGTGCTAATATATACTAAACATTCACCAAAACTCAAATTACACAAGATGTGACCCCAATGTCCATCATAAATTAAGGAATAAAACGATAGAACTGTCGCACACTGTATGAATAGAAACCAGGGGACAAGATAAATATATTTCATACAACAGTAAAGTCAACCAACTGATCGAATGTCAAAATTACGTGTCGGGTAGATAACTACGATGTCACATATTGACATGCAACTAGTATGAAATGCTAATGTCAATATCCGTGAACCGATTGCAGCAAAACAATCACATTTGTATATTGATGAGTACAGTGTGAAGCTGAAATGTTTTTTACATGTTGTCGTGTAATAGTAAAATGTAAAACCATTTATCAGATGCCAACTTCACGTTAATTACCTCTATCACAGTGTAACATATACTAATAAAAACTAGAATTTACTGTTACGTCAAAATAATGTATCAGTCACAAATTCAGAAGGTACCGCCTATTTAATAAAAACTTTCTAATGAAACAAATTGTGAATCAAATTTAATACACCGTAACGAATTGCCACTAAATAGGAAGTGTTAAAATATCATAGGCAAGCGGTCGCGACCAACATTACCAAGAAGTGCGCACTCTGCTGGCTGTAAGTCTAAAGAAATGTACTCGTTATAGTCACGGTATATCAAAAAAGATTCACTTGAATCAGAAAACTAAAGACACGAGCGTCTGTACGGCACTTACACAGGTAACGCAGAGAATAGTGTGACCTACGATCATAAAAGAAACGAGCAAAAAATTCTGTTGTGTGGTATATAAAGGCACGTAGGAAAGCAAAAGTTATTATTCATTAATATCCATACATGTGGTACAGAACTAGTTATATGTAATTAGCTGTGCCGTAAGTTAAGAAAAATATGAAAGCAACATGTTACAGGTGATGTCAGTGAAGATGCACAAACAAATGTATCCAGTAGATGTAAAATGCAAATGTAGTTCGTATAGAATCAAGAACTCTGTAGAAACGTCTACATGCTGTCTAACAGAACAGAATGCAAGGAAACAGTGAAGGCTGTAACGAGGGCAACCAATAGATCATGGGCTTTCCAACGACGTCATCCAACGAACCCTAAAGCAGGTAACTACGTTAGGGTGTGCGATGAAATACAGTGAGGCGGCCAGAGTCGCGCGACGCCCCCTAACACCGTGTATAGGAGCTCCTCGTGCGCGGCGTAGTGCGGCAACGTCTGTGATTGCGAAAGTGTTACCGTTGCAGGGTTTTGTACACGATTATGCCCCTTCTATGTTGGATGAGAGTAATGTCAGGTGATCCATTCGCTCGACTCACCCAGATTGTTCTTCAAACGATTCGCGAACAAATGTGGCCTAGTGACATCCATAAAAATTCCATCGTCGTTTGTATGGCTACAAATGTCAGAAGATTGGGTCAGTTCGACCGGAAGATTGTTGTGCAACGACCAGCTTGCCACAATGTATTGTTGACAATTTGGGTTCATGGCTTCGTGGGGCCGCGCCACGCTCGAACTCCACCACGTGACACCGGGGCTCATCTGAGCAGGCCACGGTCTTCTAGTCGTGTAGGGTCGAACCGATACGGTGAGAAGCCCAGGAGAGCTGCTGCTGGTGCAGGCACTCGCGACCGTCGTCTGCTGCCATAGCGCATTAACAGCAAATTTCGCCGCACTGACTGCACAGATACGTCCGTCGTGCACCTCACATCGATTTCTGTGGTTATTTAACGCGCTGTTGCTTGTCTGTTAGGACCGACAACTCTACGCAAATACCACTGCTCTCGGTCGTTATGTGAAGCTCGTGGTGAGAGGTAATGCCTGAAAATTGGTGTTCTAGGTACGCTCTTGACTCTATGGATATCGGAATATTGAATTCTCTAACTATTTCCGAAATCCGCGTTCATAGTTTCTTAATTCCTGTCGTGCGTCCATAATCACATCGGAAACATTTTAACATGAATGAGTTGAGTACAAATGAGAACTGCGCCAATGCACTGCCCTTTTAAACCTTACTAAACTAAACGTAACTCCGTCCGAACAGGCCTGGGAAGGCCCAACGGCACCGACCGGCCGCCGTGTCATCCTTAGCTTACAGGCGTCACTGGATGCGGATATGGAGGGGCATGTGGTCAGCACATCGCTCTCCCGACCGTATGTCAGTTTACGAGACAGGAGCCGCCACATCTCAATCAAGTAGCTCCTCAGTTTTGCCTCACAAGGGCTGAGTGTACCCCGGCAGACCGGGTGGTCACCCATCCGTGTGCTAGCGCAGCCCGACAGCGCTTAACTTCGGCGATCTGACGGGAACCGGTGTTACCAGCGCGGCGAGGCCGTTGGCCCTGTTATATCTTGTGTATGCGACATTAGCGCCATCTGGGTGTGTGCATATCGCTATCCCACTAAGAAAGGCGTTGACGCGCGAAAACAGACATCCGTGATGTACTATAAAGTCAGGTTAAGGGGGAAGGAACCCACTATATGAATACCACAACGTCAACAAATGTAATGTAGCAAGCATCATGGTTACAGCTCAAAGGGTGAAAGTAAGCGAGTGAGTAGGTCAAGGCATTGTTAACTGTACGACGTACAAGACCTGGGAAAACTGCAACGGCACTGAAATGAAGCATAAAACACGTACGCTGTGCCATGAGTAGTAGAAACGCGCTGTTGCAGTGCAACCTGGAGAGTTGACGTTCATAATCAAGTAAGACGTATGTGTGAAGAAGTATTCCTTTATACATCGAAGACCATTAAAACATTGTCACGTGTCGTTATACACTTAGTATACTAAGCGAAATTGCCTGAAAAGTGTATAAGAATCACAACCTACTATTATGTACGGTTCGTAAAGTTGTTTCCCATATTTTCAGTCCACATGAAAGCACTGCATAATATCAGTGTTCAGGCATAACCAGGAAGCTATGTTAATTTATGTTGATGTACACGCAAACATTGATGCTAAGAAGAACCATACTGTAATGATAAATGAAATAAACGATCATAAATTTAAAAGCTCTCAAATATGTCGTACATTAGCATACCTGTGTTGGAAAAATGTTAATAATACATAAACCGTTCCAATATAGGTCGGTTAAACCAGAGTAATGAAACTCATATCAACAACACGTAAATGTATTGTTGCCGAGTCAAAAAGTGCTAAACTTCAGCAAGCCCTGTGGAAACGCGGGTGACGAACTAAAGAACATATGTTAAAAGAGTACGCAACATGTAAACGTGATGTTACAGTTGAGGTTGTAGTAAAAGAACTGGAGCTTGTAGATAAAGTGCGAATAGTTACATTGTAGTACGTCAAACGGCAAACTGAAACTGATACAATGTATTGAAAATCCTCGAAGAATAGCAAGCTTCACTATGTGAGTATCATGTGGGAACGTACGCCACCCTGTAGTATGTGTCGTGTTTTACCTGTAGACCTACGTAAACCGTCTTAAACATATAGCTATAAATTCTGAGACCATCGAAACCCAAGCCTCGGCAACACGTGTAAGCTAATATTGAGAAGGGACATAGTTGCAAATCTGAGTATTGAAAACCTATAATCGAAAGCGTACTCTGACCCCAACAACTAAAACTGTTAGGGACTGTAGAACAGTTCGGGAGAGAGGCAAGGAAGCAAAAAACACGTTAGTAAAACATAAGTTGTTTCACTGTGCTTAATCAGAATACAAAAATTTGTCCGCAGCCTATACATCAACTGTGGCGTAATGCGGCGGAACCTGGCAAAAGAGTGCTAGGTCTAGCGAGCCCCGTAGACTCTAGATAAGTTCAAAAGGCAGCAAACCACTGTATGTTAAGGATCTACCTGTTGCAGCTTTCTTCCGCTTGGCAGGTAGAAATAGAAGTATCGCAGCGATACTCCACGTCATCAATACTCTACACCATGTTGTTTTCGCTGCATCTAGCGGGCTGCTACGGTAATGAGGAGCGAGGATTTCAGTGTGTGCGAAACTGCGGTCATTGTACCGACAAGAAAACGTAACATTAGTTCTTCAGGTTTATAATTAAAGGTGTTGACTGCCCTTCGTCGAATGTCTCGATAGACATATGAGATCGGTTAACGGCCTTGGTCTTATCGGGATAATATGTAGATAACTAAAAAAAAATCTACCACTACAGTCATGCTATTTTCTGTGTAGTTACGACTGTGACAGTGTTTAAACTTATGAACGTAGCTTGAAGGTCATGATTTCTATTTTCATTCAGTAATTAATTTGAATGTAAAACTCAGGATCTGTTGCATGACGTATCACTTTGCTTTGGGGAAACCTAAAGGCGCCAGAGAGGCAATCCGAACGCTGCATTTGATAATAAAATCAAGACTTTAAAAATCCAGACACTTTTATAAGATTTTTTGACCAAAAAAAGCTTTCAGCAACTAAACAAATATAAGATGCTCGAAATTCAGAGAGGAAGAGCTGTGAGCTATGAGAATAGACGGATTAATGTACGATATCATGAAAGATAGCGAAGGGAGATGAAAATTTAATAGTCATGGGTGACTGGAATTCGGTAGTAGGAAAAGGGAGACAAGGAAACGTAGTAGGTGATTATGGACTGGGGCAAAGAAATGAAAGAGGAAGCCGCCTGGTAGAATTTTGCACAGAGCACAACTTAATCATAGGTAACACTTGGTTCAAGAATCATAAAAGAAGGCTGTATATATGGAAGAAGCCTGGAGATATTAAAAGGTATCAGATAGATTATATAATGGTAAGACAGAGATTTAGGAACCAGGTTTTAAATTGTAAGACATTTCCAGGGGCAGATGTGGACTCTGACCACAATCTATTGGTTATGATCTGTAGATTAAAACTGAAGAAACTGCAAAAAGGTGGGAATTTAAGGAGATGGGACATGGATAAACTGAAAGAACCAGAGGTTGTACAGAGTTTCAGGGAGAGCATAAGGGAGCAATTGACAGGAATGGGGGAAAGAAATACAGTAGAAGAAGAATGGGCAGCTTTGAGGGATGAAGTAGTGAAGGCAGCAGAGGATCAAGTAGGTAAAAAGAAGAGGGCTAGTAGAAATCCTTGGGTAACAGAAGAAATATTGAATTTAATTGATGAAAGGAGAAAATACAAAAATGCAGTAAATGAAGCAGGCAAAAAGGAATATAAACGTCTCAAAAATGAGATCGACAGGAAGTGCAAAATGGCTAAGCAGGGATGGCTAGAGGACAAATGTATGGACGTAGAGGCTTATCTCGCTAGGTGAAGATAGATACTACCTACAGGAAAATTGAAGAGACCTTGGAGAAAAGAGAACCACTTGCATGATTATCAAGATCTCAGAAGGAAACCCAGTTCTAAGCAAAGAAGGTACGGTAAGGTGGAAGGATTATATAGAGGGTCAACTCAAGGGCGATGTTCTTGAGGACAATATTATGGAAATGGAAGAGGAGGTAGATGAAGATGAAATGGGAGATACGATACTTTGTGAAGAGATTGACAGAGCGCTGAAAGATCTAAGTCGAAACAAGGCCCCGGGAGTAGACGAAATTTCCATTAGAACTACTGACGGCCTTGGGAGAGCCAGTCATGACAAAACGCTACCATCTGGTGAGCAAGATATATGAGACGGAGAAAATTCCCTCAGACTTCAAGAAGAATATAATAATTAAAAGGAAAGCACGTGTTGACAGATGTGAAAATTACCGACCTATCAGTTTAATAAGTCACAGCTGCAAAATACTAACGCGAATTCCTTACAGACGAATGGAAAAACTGGTAGAAACCGACCTCGGGGTAGATCAGTTTTGATTCCGTAGAAATGGTGGAACACGTGAGGGAATACTGACCCTACGACTTATCTTGGAAGCTAGATTAAGGACAGGCAAACCTACGTTTCTAGCATTTGTAGACGTAGAGAAAGCTTTTGACATTGTTGACTGGAATACTCTCTTTCAAATTCTGAAGGTGGCACGGGTAAAATACAGAGAGGGAAAGGCTATTTACAATTTGTACAGAAACCAGATGGCAGTTATAAGAGTCGAGGGACATGAAAGGGAAGCAGTGGTTGAGAAGGGAGTGAGACAGGGATGCAGCCTCTCCCCGATGTTATTCAATCTGTATACTGAGCAAGCAGTAAAGAAAAAAAAAGAGAAATTTGGAGTAGGTATTAAAATTCATGGAGAAGAAATAAAAACTTTGAGGTTCGCCGATGACATTGTAATTCTGTCAGAGACAGCAAAGGACTTGCAAGAGCAGTTGAAAGGAATGGTCAGTGTCTTGAAAGGAGGGTATAAGATGAACATCAACAAAAGCAAAACAAGGATAATGGAATGTAGTCAAATTATGTCGGGTGATGCTGAGGGAATTAGATTAAGAAATGAGACACTTAAAGTAATAAAGGAGTTTTGCTATTTGGGGCGCAAAATAACTGATGATTGTCGAAGTAGAGAGGATATCAAATGTAGACTGGCAATGGCAAGGAAGGCGTTTCTGAAGAAGAGAAATTTGTTAACATCGAGTATAGATTTACGTGTCAGGAAGTCGTTTCTGAAAGTATTTGTATGGAGTGTAACCATGTATGGAAGTGAAACATGGACGATAAATAGTTTGGACAAGAAGAGAATAGAAGCTTACGAAATGTGGTGCTACAGAAGAATGCTGAAGAGTTGATGGGTAGATCACATAACTAATGAGGAAGTGTTGAACAGGATTGGGGAGAAGAGAAGTTTGTGGCACAACTTGACAAGAAGAAGAGGCCGGTTGATAGGACATGTTCTGAGGCATCAAGGGATTACAAATTTAGTGTTGGAGGGCAGCGTGGAGGGTAAAAATCATAGAAGGAGACCAAGGGATGAATACACTAAGCAGATTCAGAAGGATGTAGGCTGTAGTAGGTACTGGGAGATGAAGTAGCTTGCACAGGATAGAGAGCATGGAGAGCTGCATCAAACCAGTCTCAGGACTAAAGACCACAACAAGAACAACATATACAAGAACCAACAAGTAATAACGAAGTGCTCGGATAAAAAAAGGGTGTAAGACAGTGCTTTAGTCTTTCACCCCTACTGTTTAATCTATACTTTGGAGAAGCGAGATTTAAGTCAGGTTGTGAGGATATCAATGATGACAGTGATATCATTAGCCAAAGTAGGGAACAATTTCAGGACGTGTTGAGTGGCATGGATAATGTAGTGCGTGTAGAATATGGATTGCGAGCAAACCGAAAAAGAACGCAAGTAATGAGAAGCAGCACAAACGAGAACAGCTAAAAAACATGACACCAGTATTGGGGACTACGAAACAGACAAAGTTAAGGGATTCTGTTTACCTTGGAAGCAAAATAATCTATGACGCATGAAGCAAGCGGGACATCAAAAGCACACTAGCGCTGCCAAGAATGACATTCCGAGCCGAGAGATGTGTACTTTGAGGAAGAAATTCGTGAGAATGTACGTCCTAAGCGTAGCATTGTGTGGTAGCGAAACGTGGGCTCTGGGTAACCCGAAACAGGAGAGAGTCGAAGAATATCAGATGAGATTTTACAGGAGAAGGACGAAAATTGTATGGAGTGATAAGGTAAGGAATAAGGAGGTTCTCCGCAGAATCGCTGAGAAAAGGAACACGTGGGAAAATCTGCTAATAAGAAGGAACAGGATGGTAGGGCGTGTTAAGACGTGAGGAAATAATTCCCGTGCTAATTGAGGGAGCTGTAAAGGTTACAAACGGTGTGGGAAGAGACAAACTGGAATATATGCAGCAAATTATTTAGGAAGTAGTGTGTAACAGCTAGGAGAGGAATTCTTGGTGGGCCGCATCTAAGTAGTCAGAGAACAGCCAGAAACACGGTGTGCTTCTGGGCTACGCCCCTGACTGGTTGCACAACAGCGCTTCGGTACTGTGAGCGATGCCTCCTGAGCTTTCGACAGTGACCATCCAGAATGGCTGCAGGACGGCGTTTTAATGCACTCCGCTGTGGGATTGTGTGGGACGCGTGCCTTCGACCTCGTGCGGCCGATGGCCCGGAATGCTTTGTGGAGACGGCCCCCGCCGAAACCGAATGCCCGGGGGGCGGCCCACCGCCCCCGCTTGCAATCGATGGCCAGGCGGGCGGCGCGTCCACCCACCGCCCGCTCACTTATTCATCGGCCGCCCCTTCGATCGAGATGCCCAAAATTCCGCCTCGAATTCCTTCGGACTCGCTCGCTTCCTAACTGAATATGACTTCGGTTGGGCAGTTCTGTTGCAGTAGCGAATGTTTTATGTACAACGATAATCCATTATCGGCCGTGGCTGTTAAACAGTTACTGCAGTGATACTCCGATCAGTCGTTTTCGGCTATCCTGTTAAAACAATGTTGCTGTCGTAGCTGCATACGTACGTGAACAATAGAATTCGTAATACGTATACTGCACAGAACAGTGTTCTGCCTGGGCTGATGCGACGCTGTCCGGTTGACAGAAAGCTACACCGACGAACAGCCATCACTGCCCAGATGTTCGAGACTGTCGACATGCGCTGGAGGCTTAACACCTGATTGTATTTATCGTCGGTGTCATTTTTGCACGTGTGTCTGTATATACAGTGTCCCAAAAAAACAGCTACATACTTTACGGACAGCTTCCTTATACAGAAATAAGTAGAAAGTTCCAGTAAACACGGCTTTCAAAATCTATATTTTAAGAGCTATGAGGACTTGGTCGTCTTGGCTAGTGTGAAACACATGTCTTGTATTGAGCACATGCGAGTAGCTCTTAAGGCGTGGATTTTAGAGCCCATGTTTATCAGACATTTTTTTCTTTTTTCGGTCCATACCACCTTCTCCGAAAAGAGTTCGCAGCAGAAGGAGATGGGTTTCATAGTACTGGAGATGAATAAGTGTTCATAGCACTTAAGCTATGCGCCTTAGAGCCTTTCTTCACTGTACAGTTTCTTCTTGTTTTGGTGTAAGGAACCTGTCGGTAAAGTTGACGGAGTTTTTTTTTGGACACTCTGTATACATAAAAAAAGGAGGAGAATATGCTGAACGAACAGATGAAGTAGCATAAGGCTTTAACAGAATTTTAGACGAGTGTTACGTGAAGCGGAACGCTGGTCAGACAGTGCGCAGTTACTTGCGACAACTTATCATCTCGTCAAGATTGTGAAAATTTTAATTTAAATGAATGAAAATGTTTGATTTTAAAGTTTTGACTTGATTTTGTACAGTCCGTTAGTAAATAACATTACGTAAGCGTCCACATATTTGGAGGCGGCTATGGGGACGCGTGGCAGACGGATGGTGTGTCCGGAGGCGCTCTCCCAGTTCTCCACTTGCCGCATCCCCAGGGAAGTGGAGGTGGCTGTCACCTGTGCACGCCGCTGGACGCAGTAAGAAGAGGGACTTTCCGCCGCTACGTCTGTCCTCCAGCGACGCTACGGCAGTCTCTGCCGCTGCTCGTCCGAGTGCGCCGCGATCGCCCGGCAGCTGCTCACCAAGTCTCCCACCCTGGGCACTCGAAGAAGGCGGCACGTGCGTATGTCGCCCACACTCGCCCGCCTCGGCCTCGGAGGTCCTCGATCCATTCCTGTAAAGTCTGCTCTCTGAACCGCGATGACGGCTGCCGCGTGGTCGACAAGTGCGTCGACCGCGGCTGCCGCGCAGGCGGGCCCCGTGGCTCCGCTAAAACGTAGGGAACGCCGGCGTCTCGGCCCCAGTCGACACGGAGGACCCCAGGCCTTCCCGTCTGCGTCGGAAGCCGTCGGCAGCGCCCAACGCGTCACTGGTGCTTGCGGAGAGGAAGACGTCTCTCCGGCGCCTGTTGGCGGTGCTGAGTCCGAGCATGAAATCCACAACAGACTTATAGCCAGCGCTGATACCGTGTCACGGAGTCGAGTACGCGCGTCCTGTACACCGACGATCCTTCTGACCTCTCTGAACTCAAATGCTGGAGTATTTGTAGAGTGAAATATCGGCTGGTGTCGATTCGACGTCACTTTTACTGACCGCGTAGGCTTCCCCAATACGAATATATCAGCGGTCCAAATCGCGCCCTGTTTGCTTAACATATTTTTTATACCGACAGAGTGAACCGTAACGACAAGCAGTACGCCTTCTTACTTCACGTAATGAGGTCACGCGCTACTTGTCGGTCGTACTGCTTTACTGGCCTCCTGCTACCCAGTGCGCGCAAAGCGCTGGTGTCCTGCTCTCCGCCTGGCCTGCTGACGTCACGAAACGCTGTCGTTTCGTTTCGCACTTGTCGAAACTCCCGCAAGGAACACGAAGTGAAGGAGCTCTCGCCAGCTGCGTGATACAGGGTTGATACGTACTAATACATTCATGCTTATTGTCTGTGTGTGTGTGTGTGTGTGTGTGTGTGTGTGTGTGTGTGTGTGTGTGTGTGTGTGTGTGTTTTGGCTCCACATCTCCTCCTAAACAACTGGACCGATTTCCACCAAAATTTGTACACGTATACCTTACTGTTAGGCAACAGTCACTGTGACAGTGGGTGCTAACCGCCTGTAAAAGGGATGGGGGTGGAAAAAAGAAGCATAACCCGTGACACGTGAATTCCAAGGCTTTATTCGTCCAGTATACGAGACTTGCAACTGAACACGTAATTACAAACCTTTAAGTAAATTTTTATCTCTCGCAGTCCGTACACAACAATGAAAGCTAAAAACTTTATCGTTCACTACTTTTCCCTTGTTCGTGCAGTAAAAGTACTGCAAGAGGCATCACGTTATGTAAGATGGCAAGAACTATGCTCCTTGCATGAGGTCATTAAAGATCACTGAACTCAACGTTGAGCGAACAGTAGGGCTGAACAAATATGACTGACAAGACACGATGCATCTTGTAGAGGGTATAGTATGGACATATTGAAATAATTAATGTCGGGTGATGGTTTTAAAGTAATTCACACGATGTGAAAACTTTGTGGAAATGCGTCGATTTACTGGAGGCTAGTTTATCCCAGGGAAGTATTCAGAGTTGACCGTGCCCGAGTGGCGGCGCACGAAGGGAAGCGACAATACTCAGCTTAGGGCGGCTCAAACTCTGAGAAAGCGGTAAGGGGCGCGGCCTCCAGATGCCTTAAGATGAGGACAGGTGGTTGACCCCATGCTGGTGTACCGGGAAGCAGACGGAGAACTTGTACACCTGTTGATAAATGTCCGTCGTCCCGTTTTAAGTGAGACATGCGAGAAAACCGCGCAAAGCTACGGTGTAGCGGTCAACAGAGGCCGAAATATGTGCGTTCGTGACTATAGCAATTTCACGCTGAATTCACGGTCCACAGAGTCTGAAGTAAATCAGGTGAAGAGCGACAGAATGAAATACGCCGGCCTCCGATAGGAAAGTAGGACCGAGGAATTTGAAGTACTCTGCTGGGAGAATTTCGGAAAAATTGGTGTTTTCTGCTGATCTTGATGGTTAGCTGGGAGTAGCTAAATAGCAGAAGTTGAGAGGAAGGGAAATTTTGTGGGAATTTGTTCACTTGCCAGAGCAGGTATTGGTCGTGTCTGGGAAGCGACGCATAATTAATGCGACTGTCGCTGCAATTGGCGTAAGCGATTTTGCTGGAGGGGAAACCGAGGCGGACTGGCAGAAGTCTCCGTAGAGGTTTTTTGTTCCCAGCTTGCCTAAAGTCCGGACTTGGCGCTCTTTACTCAACTTGCCTGAGAGAGAGTGAGCATCTCTGCGGTTTAGGACTTAGCAAACGGAACGATTGAACTTGGAGATGGAAAGTTTTGGTTCAGCTGTGTACTGAGTGAAGAGACGAGCGCAGCCTTGCGGCAGCTCGAGGCCGCCTCACGTCCTCACGTCCTCACGTCCGCACGCCGACGACGGCCCGCCCGCCCCGCTGAAGTCGGTGATGTGGCGCCCGCTCCGGCTTGGCTTAGGCCACCGAGTAATTTGTTGGATGACGCCGGCCAAGTTTCCACGCGGGTTTCATGGGCCGTGTATTGCAGAATTCTTCTCGCAATTCGCATTACGTCTGGGTCCGTCGATAGGAATTCATTTTGATCCATCGCGTTTTACTCCACGTTAACGCAATTTATTCTCACTGCCTGTTAGGAGAGTCGTGTAATGTGATGATTGAAGATCGTGAGTTAAAAGAAATTTGTCCTAATCAACTGCATCATTTTTTCAATCAAGTAGTTGAAATCCCAAGTCACTTTGTTAATTAATTTTATGTTCAACATTTGTATCTGGTGTTCAATAGCTGAATATAACATCAATGTGCACCCCTTTTTAATAAAAAGGGATCAATTCTGAATCAATTAATGTCAACACTGCCACCCTAGTTCAATCTGGAGTCACAGGGCCTTATTACTTTCTTTGCGTTATCCGATATTGTGACGGTTTTGAACTCTCTGTTGATCTGTTAGTAAATTAGCTGGGGTGAACACACACCAAAACCAGCCAAGTGACGGGTGGCTGTTACAGTTATAATTTCTTACTTCTTCACCTTTGATGATAAATTTCGCAGACGGTATCGATGTATGCCGTTGATGCTGCGTGCAATGTAAGATCATTGTACGACTCACAGTTCAGCAAATGCGACATCATAAACCTGGGGACGTTTTAACAACTGCCACACCGTGCGTGACGTTCAGATGTATTACTTCGTTGCTGCAGTACATTTTTCAGACAACATCGACATATGCCGCAGAATGTACCTAGAACACCACATCACTGAACGACACACATTTCAGGAGACGTGGCGCCATAAACATGGAGCGGGCGTCGACTCACAGCTGCCAGTGAGTATGTGGGCAACGCCGAATCACTCTACTGCTGCGGTGGTAACCTTAACCACGACGATGAAAGGTACCTGACAGTCAGGTGCTACGTGTACTTCTCAAATTCATAGGCGCCATCAGATGCCAATTGGTGACTGTTCGTCGAATATCTCTGAATACCTGTTTACAATAGACTGGACAGTGTCAGATCAACCAGCGTAGAAAAACGTTCTGCGCGATACATTAGAAGTCTTTGTCTTTACGTTCGTGTGTTCGTAATGTTCGTAATGTTGTTGACAAATATGGAACGCTGTTCTCCACAAAGCACTTGAAAATGGCAAACTACCGAGATCCACTGATAGTGGTATGAATGGCAGTGATTATATTAACAGTCGAGGTGTATAAGGAAATTTTCTTTCAATAAATTTGTCGCTGTAGCGCTCAATACTACAAAAGTTATTCATATGTACTATGTAGGATTAAAAAGTCAAGATAATAATAGTAAGAGAAAAGTTAACAACTCTTACTTATGCAAATCACCATCCAGTTTGTAATGCGGCCATCAGCTTTTGATATGTAAACACCTTACCAGTAAGAAATATTGACTGTTGGCTGTTCGGCCATCCGATGTCGTGCAACAGTAAATATAGACATCAAAAAAAGTTTTGCATCACCTCGGTTCCGAGAATTCCGGAACCTGTATTGAAAATTGGAATAGAGATCAACATAAACATCATTTCCACCCTTTTTATTGCTTATGAAAACCACAAGTTGCATATTGCACTACCAAACAGCGAGAACTTCAGAGGTAGTGGTCCAGATTGTTGTAAACACCGGCACCTCTAATACACGGTAGCATGTCCTCTTGCATTGATGCATGCGTCGTGGCGTACTATCCACAAGTTCATCAAGGCACTGTCGGTCCAGGTTGTCCCACTCCTCAATGGCGATTCGGCGTACTTAGTGGTTGGAGGGTCACGTCGTCCATAAACAGCTCTTTTCAAACCATCCCAGGCACGTTCGGTAGGGTTCATGTCTGGAGAATATGCTGGCCACTCTAGTCGAGCGATGTTGTTATCCTGAAGCAAGTCATTCACAAGATGTGCACGATGGGAGCGCAAATTGTCATCCATGAAAACGAATGCCTCGCCAATATGAAGCCGATATGGTTGCAGTATCGGTCGGAGGATGGCATTCACGTATCGTACAGCCATTACGGCGCATTCCGTGACCACCAGGGCGTACGTCGGCCCCACGTAATGCCACCCCAAAACAGCAGGGAACCTCCACCTTGCTGCACTCGTTGGACATTGTGGACATTGGGTCTACGGCGTTCAGCCTGTCCGGGTTGCCTCCAAACACGTCTCCGACGATTGTCTGGTTGAAGGCATAAGCGACACTCAGCGGTGGACAGAACGCGATGCCAATTCTTAGCGGTCCATTCGGCATGTTATTGGGCCCATCTGTACCGTGCTGCATGGTGTCGTGTTTTCGAAGTTGGACCTTGCCCTGGACGTCGGGAATAAAGTTACGCATCATGCAACGTATTGTGGACAGTTTGATTCGTAACACGACGTCCTGTGGCTGTACGAAAACCATTATTCAATATCTTGATGTTGCTGTCATTGTTCCTCCGAGCTATAATCCGTAGGCAGCGGTCTTCCGCTGCAGTAGTAGCGCTTGGGCTGCCTGAGCGAGGAATGTCATCGACAGTTCCTGCCTCTCTGTATCTCCTCCATGTCCGAACAACACCGCTTTGGTTCACTCCGAGACGCCTGGACACTTCCCTTGTTGAAAGCTCTTTCTGGCACAGAGTAACAATGCGAACTGCGATATTGACCGTCTAGGCATGGTTAAACTACAATACGAGCCGTGTACATCCTTTTTGGTGGAATGACTGGAACTGATCGGCTGTCGGACCCCCTTCGTCTAATAGGCGCTGCTCATGCATGGTTGTTTACATCTTTGAGCGGGTTTAGTGACATCTCTGAACAGTCAAAGGGACTGTGTCTGTGACAGAGTATCCACAGTCAACGTCTATCTTCAGGAGTTCTGGGAACTGGGGTGATGCAAAACTTTCTTTGATGTGTGTATTTTAAGCACGCTTACGAGTAATGTACCCTCACGTTTGTATTTTTTCGGAATGAAATAATTAAGTGAATTCATGTAATGTAATCGAGGTTTAAGAAAGTTATCATTAAGCACGCACAGAAACATAGCAAGTTGTGAAAATAACCTAGTATCGGAAACACTAAGCACATAATACAATTCTGCAGGATGAGTTTGATAACTTTTTGTGTACGTCGTGTTATCAAACTTCTCTCTGTGCCTGCGTACTACCCAACTCGGAAGGCCCAAAGGTACCGACCGACCTTCGTGTCATCCCCAGACGAAGGCGTGTCTGGATACGGATATGGAAGGACATGTGGTCAGAACACCGCTCTGCCGGTCGTTGTCGGCTTTCGTGAGCGAAGCCGCTGCTTTTCATTCCAGTAGCTCCTCTGCTGGCTCCACAAGGCTGAGTGCAGCCCGCTTTCCAACAGCTCTCGGCAGACCTGTACGATCACCCATCCAAGTGTTAGCCGAGCTTAACGGGAACAGGTGCTAGACTGCGACAAAGCCGTTGGCACCAAACTACGCTATCTGCACAAACGTACCCAGAGTTGACCGGTAGATACCACCAGAGACTGATCCACCAGCATAAGAGAAAGCAGGGAGGATTATGTTCTCGTTAGAGATCCAGTAACAACAGAATGGGTCGGTCAGACAGCTCAGTGACTTGGAACGTCTACTAGAAACTGGATTACTCCAGGATGACTAATGCACGAGGGACATTTAACGCTTTCTAAAGCTGCCCAAGTCGCCTGTTTGTGACGTGATTGTGAAGTGGAGATGTGCGGCAAGAACGGTAGCCAAATCAACCCGTGCAGCGTCATATAGGCTGCGGAGAGTGACTGTAAAAAATCGCACGAAACCAGCGGGAGAAAACACTCGTGAGTTGCTAAGTGCGTAAGGAAACTACCTGCTGACAGTGAAGTACGGACAAGGTGGTGCTATGGCGTCGCTGTGTGTTCTTCGTCGTTCGTGCGTCGTTCGGCGGCGGAGCTTAAGGAAACGCTACACATTTCACAGCGTCGTGTGCTGTGCTCGGCAGAGCAGCGGGTCGGGGACGTCCACTGACCGTATCAGCACGGCGCTGCACCCGGTGGTGAGCCGGCGCTGCGTGGCCGACTGCACCCCGGAAAGAGAGTGCCCTGCCCACAACCGCGACCTGGACAGCGGCCTCGCGCCACACCCCGCCGTCCGGCACCACCTCCCTGCCTGGTTCCGGCTCCTTAGCCGTCGGCACACGGGACCAGGTACAGTGACTAACGTTGCTGTGGCGCTCTGCCAGTCTTGTGGCGTTACTTTGTGCTACCGCTATTTCACATCGACGAACCTTTTAGTCACGTGGACAAACGCTCGCTATGTCACAAGTTGAAATAAAGACGCCATATTGTATTTGTCGTGTTAATTAAAAATCGATATTCGTTTGATCTTATACTGTACATTATACCCTATGACTATATGCTGTTTCTAAGCAACCAGCACTTTGAATGTCTCGAGAACGAATCATTATTTGTGCAATTTGTTGTAGTAAAACTACGGGAAACGTCTAATTGTTGTTTAGAATTTTCGTATGTAGTTATTTTAGCGGTATAATCGCGTATTACCAGCGTTATTCGTTTTAAGGCAACGGCCCATTGGAGATTCATGAAAATGTGTCATTCTTGTTACCATTTGCTAGAATTAAATGTCAGTGAATAACATTTTACAATATTGTGGCATAAAATACGAGGTCAGCGTAGTGCGGTTGATTGCGGCGCTACCTCGTGGAACCGTGGGTAGAGCGCTCGAGGGTTCTCGCTCTGGCCGCACAGGTCAGCACACTGGACTCGCATCCAGGAAGACGACGGTTCAAACCCGCGCCTCACCAGCCTGATTTAGGTTTTCCACGATGTCCCTACATCGCACAAGGCAAATATCTGGACGTTTCCTTTGGAAGGACACTGCCGCTTTCCTTCCCCGACCTTGACACAATTCGAGCGTCTCTAATGACCTCGATGTCGACGGTAAACCAGATTTCCTTCCTTCGTCCTCGTGTATACAATTTTAAAAGGTTTTAAAAGCTTGAGCTACCGTCCTATGAAATTAATGGAATTAATTTCTCCAATATTTGATGTTACGTAAATACAAGAGTGCCAGTGTGTCAAGAGTGATTTTCTTCAATTTGGCGAGCTTTTTGTAGCCTCATGTCCTTCCTAAGTGGACACGTTCACGAATATTGAAGCTTTGATTAATGTATACCACTGAAATTCCCTGCTAAATCCGCAGGACAGGACAGGTAGTGGGAATTCTGGAAAGGGGCCAAAATGAGCGGCTGTCAGTTACACTCAAACTTTATTTATTTGACCAAACATTACACTATAAATTCTAAAACTTAGTTATCGCCTGAATACGCCACACTATCTTATGCCTTAAGATCACAAACACTTTAATTAAAAAAGCGGCCAGAAGCCATTAACTCAAAATTCAGACGCCAAACAGAATATTTAGAAGGCAAAAGGCCTCACGTTAAGGACGTTCTATAATTTGGCTGAAGGCCCAAAAATCTAACACTAGAAAAGCAACAACGTTAATTTAAACACAGCCGAAGGCCCATCGTTTAAGATTCAAGGTGAAATAAATTTAAACAACAGAGCCTTATCTTAAATTAGGCTGAAGGCCTCAAACAATCTAAGCGAGGAACTTTAATTTTAAAGCGGCTGAAGGGCCATGACTTAAAACAACACTAAAAACAATCGAACTTTAATTCAAAACCATCGGCTATGAGCCACACAAATACACACAACAGAAAATAAGAAAAGGCAGTGCAGCCAATGGTGCTCACAAGTTTCGGGGGTCGGCCAGCACTTGAAGTACTAACGTTCACTTAGGTGAGGCAGGCAGTCGGCCCAACCATTCTCGATCTGACGACAACCCAACCGACAGGCAGTCAGTGGACCCACCGACAAGGTAACGTCCACTTCACCCGACCAGCACACAACAGGGAGTTCAATGCAGACGTAAAAGGCACGGACGCCCACAACCGAGCATACATTAAGCTGTCAAACAACACACCGTGCCGGACACGGACAACACTGTGAGGAAAGGACACTTCCTGAATTTACGTCAATGGGCAGGACAGGTAACCGGAACGTTAACGGTCACAAGGGAGAAAAATCCGCTGGTACACTTCAATTGCAAATAACGAAATACAGAGTCCACCAGACGGTGGCTACACCTTCGCCAACTCGAACACACACACACACACGTTGTTGCTCACGGGAATGTCACAACAACCAAAAATGAGAACAGAACGGCACAATGTGAACAGTCTCGACTTGCTGGTAAATGAAATCCAAAGTCAACTGTGGTGTTCAAGGCCGGTGAGCCACGGACCTCGTAGCAATGGGAACAGCGCCACACACTCCGACGCTGCTAGAGACCGCCAGCGGGTCCGGGCAGACCACGCCCCGCCGTGAGTTCCTCGCTGCTCCAAGCCACACCAGCACGGAGACAGCACTAAAGTAACTGAGCAGTCGACATCACGAGCTACGCACAGTTTCACAAACACTAGGACGAAGAACACAACCAATGGTGAAAGCGGCGACCGAGCAGTGACACGGCCCAACCACGGCCTGACACAGACACCGCCAACCCGTCAGCGACCGGCGAGCTGATACAGGTCGCCCGGTAAGACGACCAACCGACGATCAACCGAGACCGTCCCCAGTTCGAGTCACGTGTGCCGGCAACGGTCGGGCGAGGCACGGCTACTCAAGCCTCGCTACTGCTCCCCTGGCAACACACGACGGCCCGCAAGTAGTAGCAGTCAGGAAAGATAAGACGCCAGCGCTTATATGGATAAGCGCCGCTGCTGCCGCGGCAACTCAGTGGCACCAGTAATTGAAATTAACATGACGAGGTGGTAGTACAGTAAAAGCAGGATGTCATATGTGATTTGGCACGAATACGAGCCACGCACGGCTGAACCACGCGAAGACCGCAAATGTGAGTTTTAGTACAGCTAAATTGGAATTCTATGAACAAACTGCATGGTTTGTGAGCCAAATAAAATTGGTAACGGCGTCTGGAGAACGCTGAGAGCGAAAAGTCACGTTAACCTGCTCGTGCCGTTGGTTATCCCGTCTGTGCGCATATCGATATTAACTCCCTCGTGCCGTTTTCTGACGGTTTCAGACTGGTGGCTCACCTTTTTATTATTGTGATGAGCCAGCCCAGACCATCTGCTCCATGGTTTTAGTACGTTCTACTGCTTTACCTTGTGGTGTATGTTTTTTTCTTTGTTCCATTCTTTTTTTAAGTGTGGTGTCGGTGTTTTTTGTGCGTTGAGCCTTGCATGCGCCAGGAAAAAGGGACTGATGACCCAGTAGTTTGGTCCCTTTATGCCACAAACCAATCAACCAACCGTCCAGAGACACTGACACTGTCCTGAAAGTGTTTGCAGTTGAGTTGAAGTCGTTACAAAGGTATGGAGGATAGACGCACCCGTCGTTAATGTCGACTAATAGGTGTCCGGACGTTTTTCGTCAGATGGCGTGTGTGTGTCGGCGACGACAGCTGTCGAGCCCCACCGGCCGCCCGCCCGCTGCACACAGAACGCCACCTTCGGGGCGGCCGTGCCACGTCGCTCGCCGCTCGCCGCTCGCCGCTCGCCGCTCCCCCACATAATTTATGCGCCGCGGTCGGACAGATTCCGCCGGCTCGCCGATGCGTGTCGCAGCCCGGAGCGGCGGCCCCGCCCACAGCTTGGCCGCACGCACCGACACGCACCTCACGTACCCACAGGCCTGCCTGCCCGTTGACCAGTCGCCATCGCACTACGTTTAGCAGCGCTGTTCCCGATCCGACTGCCTCCAGAACCCTCAGTAACTTCCGTTCTGGCGACTCACCTCGCCTACACCCTACTCCGACTAATGTTGATCCGAACTGTCCGGCCTAGAAGTGACCAGCCAGTGTTCTCCTCCGCGCCCTAACCTCACCGTGCCTGAAGCATCGAATTCATCTCCTGCTACAGTCACGATTCGACCTTTACTTCACAATCACACTGAAGTAGACCAAGCGTAATCCTAGTCCAGGACGGAAAGTGTTCATCGGAGAGAAAGAGTGCCCCAGGGAAGTGTGGTAGGACCGCTGTCGTTCTCTTTACGCAGGGTGTCCATAATTAAAGGGCCAGTTTCAAAACGCTGTAGGTAGACAACCACTGCTCAAATGACACCAAATTTGAACGGCGTTTTATTGACGTAGACGAAACGTCACAGAACAAAAGACAATTTAACGCAAATTTTACCGACACTCTAAGCGCCGTAACGCAAAAGGGGGTCGGCTACAAATGATAAACGAATCTAAACATGACGGCTACAGTTTCAGTTCTACATCACACCATCCGTAATGTTCAATGCGGATGAGTACACACAAGTTCGGCAGCTGCGGCACTGTTAGTTAGGTAAGCCCATCAGCCACGGCAAGGCGTACCACATTGAATGAGACAAATCGATTTTCGATCGTCCTGGGGCCAAAAAACGCATAAAAAGCAACGTGACACCGGTCTCTAATTGTCGCGAGACTGGCACAAGACGTGCTCAATATGTTTGCGAACGTTTCCCGCCACAAGTTCCAGGCTGTAGCGCCTAGAACCGCTCGGCCACTCCGGCCGGCTCGAGGGCACGTTCAGAAGCCGTTGCGCAATGCGTGCCTTCATTTCCGCTTCTTCCGTAATTCGAGTACCCGGATCATCCCCAGCCAGAAGTCACACGAAGTGAGACTAGGCGGTCTCGGCCGTGCGGCCGCACGCATACAGCGGCAGACAAACGCCTCCGCAGCAGCCGCTTCACTGTGCGAAGGATCACCAGCTCGGAGTGACTTTGGTGCGCAAAAGAGTCTCGAGCATGTATCAGTCACGGTACAGGTAACAGCTCACGCAGAGCTGATGTCCTCCAAAACGTACGGCCCTACGATAGTAGATACCGTCAACCTGCACCACACAGCCTCTTTTCTAGAATAAAGTACTACTGGTTGATGTGCGTTCTGCGGTTCTGCGTATGCACATGTCCTTGGAGATAGAAATGGGCTTGGCCTCTATACAGAATGTTCCGAAGCCACTCCGAACAAAAAATTCCAGAAAGAACGTTTGTCTTTCTGGCAGGTCAACAGGAAAACTTCAAAATGGGTGACTTTGTCTGGATAGCGGTGCAGGGTGTTTCGTGGCATTTTATGCACCGTTCTCGCAGGCGTGTCCAACGTTCGGATACTTCCCCTTCTTCCCCTTGCGTGCCACGTTTGCACGCTACCGCTCGACCCCTCCTGCAGTGCTGTGGCCACGTACTCGACTGCTTTCCTCCGTGTGCCCCAGCTTACTTCGAAAGAGCCTGTCTTTTCAAACTGTCTAATAATTTTCTGGCCGGCGCTCAGCAGACATCGGACCAGTTCACGACGTCGCAGGGAGTCCAGTACTTGTTCTCGGATGGCAGGCGCAGAAGTGAAGGGATTACGGTGTGCCCGGTGCGTGATACGGCGGTCCTCCTTTGTGGTCGACCACAAGCCGTACGACGAATATGCCTCTCTTCAGTGTCCCGTGCGACGCATCATCTAAATGCCCCACAAACCTCGATACTGCGAGGTTCGATCAGTCGGACGAAGTGGAAACCCAAAACCAGTCCTGTGCCAAACTCCTCGACGTCCTGATAGCGCTACCTGCGACGGGTATGGGGCGCGTGCTTGTCCTTCAGATTGATGACCTCTAGCGTCGCTGTCAGCGACAGTAATGCCCTGTGGTGGCCGATATACGTCTCACAAAGAACCTCAACTAATCGTTTACACAGCCGATATGACGCGCCCGTGCACGTGGTTACATTGACTTCTAACTATGTCTCCTAAATACTCCACCTTTTTACCAGGTAGTGTGTTTATCGCATTACAGTATGCTGTGGTATGGCAGTAGAATATGCACTCCGAGACAAAAAAGCGGCACACAACAAGGAAATTATCCGAGTGGGACGGAATATGGGTAGAGGTGGCATAGATGTACAGACAAACAAATGAATATCATTTTTAAAAAATTGACTTATTTATTCGAGAGAAAGAAGTTGACAAATTGAGCAAGTCAGTATTGTATTCATCCACCTGCTGCTCCAATGCAAGCAGTTATTCGGCTCGGTGTTCATTCACAGAGCTACTTGATGTCCTACTAAGTGATACAGTGCGCAGGTTGCGTGTGACGGGCCCGTTAGATAGCCACAGTCCCCAGCTTGCAGGAGGGCCCTGCCCGTACTGCTTTCAAGCGTGATATTCGGCGGCCTTGCTGGCCGAGATAGGGTCTGGCAAGGTGAAGACAAGCAGTAGGAATGTTCGACGTGTGTGCACGGGCGTTATCTTGCTGAAATGAAAGTCCACGATGAGTAACCGTGAAGGGAAACAGAAGTCGATGGAACGGCTGACAACCAAAGGGGTCCTGTTATGAAATGAAACTACACTGCGCTCCTTCTTTTACGTGTGGCCTTGTAGCGAGGAGGGAGCGACTGTGCCTCCCGTCTTTGGTTTCTTTATTACTAACCTGGTGTCTTGCCACTTCGGTTGTCCCTCGTCGCAGTAGTAGCGCTCAGGCGCCAGATTCAATGTAGATTTGCGCTCCTGCTGAAATGGGGTGTGTCAGGATTCCAATTCTTAATGGTTAACAACGTTTTGTAATGTAATTGTTTTAATGAAGAAGACTTCAAAACGCACGTCACAGACTTTCCAATATGGCAGCTCTTGGCTGCGCCGTTAGTCTCAACATTTTACAACACCGTAATCACTTTGAGTACTCGTTATAGATACTGCCCACGACCCGTGGCGTTCACTGATAATTAATACCGTTCACTTAAACTTTATATCTTGTTCATCACTCCTATATTTGTGGTCAGTGGTGCATTCTGCTGCTGCCACCGCCTACTCGCGACCGTCCTTTTGGAGCCGGCTCCGCTTACTCGACCTTGCGGTTTGAGTGGCGCCTTGCTACCATCTTCGCACCGTCTTCCCGACGCACACTAGAGACTCCTTGCTGACGCATAATTGTTAGATGGTCATGTATCCTGGCTGCTACACAGCATTCCCGAGATCTCGCAAAGGTTCGTCGCGTGCGTAACAGTTAGGATAAACACGTGAAGGGAATGCACGGATGCATCACAAAACGGCACCGTAGACCGTCACTCCCGACTGTCGGATGGTGAGGTAGGTGAGCGTCAGCCTGGCGTGCCACGACTCTGTGGGTCGTCGAGGCTCCATTCGAAGGAGAATTCACGAAGTGCATTCGATAAGATTCCAGGCCGAATGTGCCGGACGCCACTGCAGACGGGTTCGCCGGTGTGCAGAGGGGCGAGCTGCGCCGCGCCTGCGTCCTCTCAGCGGGTCGACGCCGTGTCCGGCCACTGTTCCCTCACTCCCGCCAGCATCGTCGAGTAGTCTCATCGCTGCTACTCAAACGTCCAGCGGTTCTACGATTACTGCAGCCGAACTACACGTCGTACCTGAGATGCTGTCACGCGCCTGTCTCTGGGGATTACTGCCCAACCGCGTAAAGGGAATGAAATTCGCAAAGTCTTTATGCTCTGCAATCGACGTGGCCCCTGTGTACTATCCTTACCGCCTGTGCGGTGAAATTGAGCTGCAGCGTCACACACGCACACACCGTTCGCCACAGTGTACATTCAAATTTCCGTCTGTACCGGTACGAATATCAATTCGTGATTAGTTTGCACAACTACTTGCAGTGTACTTGCAGGTGTGTTTAATAACGATGACTATACCGTAAAAGGCTTCGAAGTCGGATGCAAATGAAATATACAAAGCTGAATGGAAAATAATCC
Organism: Schistocerca gregaria; assembly: GCF_023897955.1. NCBI lineage: Eukaryota > Metazoa > Arthropoda > Insecta > Orthoptera > Acrididae > Schistocerca > Schistocerca gregaria. The sequence continues at coordinate 32,996,736 of NC_064928.1, forward strand.
TTGCGCTCAAAAACAAAATATTATTCATCCGATAATTGAGTAACTGCTAAGTACCGGCCGGTGTGGCCGTGCGGTCCCAGTCTGGAACCGCGTGACCGCTACGGTTCCAGGTTCGAATCCTGCCTCGGGCATGGATGTGTGTCATGTCCTTAGGTTAGTTAAGTTTAAGTAGTTCTAAGTTCTAGGAGACTGATGACCACAGCTGTTAAGTCCCATAGTCCTCAGAGCCATTTGAACTGGTAAGTACCTCGAGCCTGCTGTGTTGGAGGGCGCTGCCGCCGCTGTGGCAGCCGGCGGGCGGCCTTTCACGGCGGCGCCCTTTCTCCAGCAGTCGGTCCCTGGGGCGGACGGAGACGTACGAGTGCTGCTGTCGTTCCGGCCGCTGCTGGGATATCGAGCGACAGCTGACTCACGGCCGCCGCCATAATCCACCTCCTCTCACTGCCCTGCGGTGCCTCCTCTTGCCATCGCGCACTTCATAGGCCTCACCTAACAGTGCAGACAGGAATTTCTAAACCTGACCGCAACTTGTACTTCCTACTTTAACTTTTTGTCTTTTAAATACGATTGACACAGTCCTGAAGATAGCAAGGGAGGAACTTACGACACCTATCGCACCATTTGCTTAGCAGCTTATGCGTCCTAGTTCCTGAAAACATACAGAAGAAAAGAAATCCGAGGATCTGCTAGGTGACTCCCAGTTTGGCTTTCGAGAAGGTAAAGGCAGAGGGGAAGCAGTTCCTCAGTTGCGCTCGACAACTATGAACACTCTAATAAACAGTATTTTTATCACAATTTAGTAAAATAGTTTAAACGACTTCATATTCCTCATCGACTTCCTATTTACTTATAGATACACTATTCCACCTTTCACCTAATGAAATTTTCGAGTGCCGTAACATACCGATGATGTGTATCACAAAGACTGACACCAATCGCGCAGCTTCACATCTTCTTCTGTCGTTAATGTAGACTCTCGCTGAGTCTTCAAAACCTGAAAGCACTTTTAAATCGCCTAAGGTCGAAACTGCAATAGTCAATTTTGTAGATAAATAGCACAATTGATGTCGAGAGCTTTCTTTTTGTTCGGTCTTGTGACGGTTTGATGCAGCCCGGCACGAATTCCTCTCTTGAGCCAAACTTTTCGTGTCACTTGTAACCTACGTCGTCAATTATATGATGGATGCATTCCAATTTCTGTCTTCTTGTACAGTTTTTATTCTCTACAGGTCCTTCTACCACTGTGGAACCTTTCCCTGGTGTCTTAGATTGCTTTTTATGACTTCCGTGTTCTCTCCGTCTCGGGATATTTTGCTGCCTAGGTAGCAGAATTCCTTAATTTCGTCTACTTCGTGATCACCAATTCTGATGTTAAGCTTTTCGCTATTGTCAATTCAGGTACTTCTCAGTACAGTCGTCTCTCTCTGATTTACTCTGTCCATATTCCGTACGCAATACACTGCTCATTACATTCAAAAGATACTCTAAATCACCTTCTCTTCCGTTAGCAATGTCTACATGTATATGGATACTCTGCAAATCACACTTAGGTGCCTGCCAGAGGGTTCATCGACCCACCTTCGACCCACCTTCACAATAATTCCCTACTGCTCCAATTTTGAGTAGCGCACGGAAAAAACGAACACCTATAATCTTCCGTTCGAGCTCTGATTTTCCTTATTTTATTATGATGTTCGTTTCTCCCTATATAGGTCGGTGTCAACAAAATATTTTCGCATTCTGGGTTGGTAATTGAAATTTCGTGAGAATAATCCGCCGCAAAGATAAACGCCTTTGTTTTAAGGATGTCCACCCCAAATCCCTCATTTCGCAGTAATACTAAACGTGCTGTTCTTCTTTGAACTTTCTCGATGTATCCCGTTAATTCTATCTGCCAAGGATCCCAGGCTACGCAACAGTACACCAAAAGAGAACGGACAAACGTAGTGTAGGCAGTCTAGTAAATCTGTTGCATCTTATAAGTGTTCTGCAGTGTCTGTTTTGCCTTCCTGTGAGTAAAGATCTAGTTGTATTTGACAAGAACAATGTTTTCTAAATCCGTGCTAACTGTGTGTCAATAGACAGTTTTCTTCGAGGTAATCCATAATGTTCGCACACAATATATGTTCAAAAATCCTGGTGTATATCGACGTTAATGATACTGACCTGTAATTTAGTGTATTATTCCTACTATTTTTCTTCTATATTCGTGTGACCTGTGCAATCATCCAGTCTGTGGTACGGGTCTTTCGTCGAGCGAGCGGTTGTATATGATTGTTAAATATGGAGCTATTGCACCAGCATACTCTGAATGGAATCTAATTTGTATACAGTCTGGACCAGAAGACTTGCTTTCATTAAATGATTTAAGTTGCTTCACTACTTCAGGGATATCTGCTTCTAAGTTACTCATATTGGCAGCTGTTCTTGATTCGAAATCTGTAATGTTTACTTCGTCTTCTTCGGTGAAGAAATTTCCTAAGGCTGTGTTTAGTAACACTGTCATCGATAGTATTTCCATTGCTATCGTGAAGAGAAAGCGTTTATTGTGTCTTGCTGATAACATTCTTTACACACGACAAGAATTTATATCAATTTTCCGTCAGGTTTCGAGACAAAGCTTCGTTGTGGAAACTACTATAAGCATCTCGCACTGAAGTCAACGCTAAAGTTGGAGCTATCAATAATAGCAGTTAGCTCTTGGCCTTCCAGTCAAAACAAAATATACGTTGGTACAGTGGTGATTTACCGTGAAATTTCGCTGTACAATTTTGTTTTGATGAAAGCATGAAAGCCGTCTAATAACGAATTGTGTAAATTCGAAATCGATAACGGTTCCATTAGAATAAAGTAACGTAAAATGAATTTGTGGATGGTTGCTCTACACCGTCATCAATTAACTGCATATAACAGCTACGATCACCAACCATGTCTCTTTTTGAGAAAACTGCTCTTTTAAATTCTGACTTTAACACTGGATACGCTATGACTTCCACTTCGACTTCAGTTTCTTCTCTTACCTGGTAATGAGACAAGTGTTCTACCTCACAAAGGCCTTCACTGTACTTTTCCGCCTATCTGGTCTCTCCTCTACGTTTAACATTTGAATTCCCGTTGCACTCTTAATCTTACCGCCCTTGCTTTTAATTTCGGCGAAAGTAGTTTCGACTTTTCTATCTGCTGAGTCAGTCCTTCCGACCTTCATTTCTTTTTCGATTTCTTCACATTTTTCCAGCAACTCTTTCGCTTTGGCTACGCTGCACTTCCTATTTACTTCATTCCTGAGGCATTTATATTGCTGTGTTCCTGTCTTTTCCTGAGCATTCTTGTACTTCGTTGTTTCGTCGATCAAGTGAAGTATTTCTTCTTTTACCCACGGTTTCTCCATAGTTACCTTCTTTGTACCCTTCACCTACTCTGGTATTCTCTACAGCAATATCCACATCCTAAGCGAACTTCAAACGCGTCTCATCATGCCTCAGTACTTGAGTGCGCTACTTCTTTCCACAATGATTCTTCTGGACAGTTCTCTTGATCTGAGTTTGCACCTTTACCTGGTTGCAATCAATTTTTTTGATTCGGAATCTCTGTCTGACGATGATGTGGTACAGCTGGAATCTTTCCGTGTCTCTGGGTCTTTTCAGGTGCGCCACCATCCCTTGTGATTCTTGAATAGGGTATCCGCTGTTCACCATTTGAAGTTTATTGCAGAACTTAATTCTTTCTCTTCATTCATTCCTTCTACCATGTCCATGTTCTCTCCACTTTTCCTTTCCCTACAACCGCTTTCCAGTCCCCCTTGATTATTAGATTTTCATCTCACTTTACGTACTGAATTACCCAGTCAGTATTCTCATGTACTTTCTCTCTCTCTCTCCATCTCCCTCTATCTCTCTTCATCTTCTGCTTGCGACGTAGGCACGCATATCCTAAATCTCATAGTCGGTGTTGGTTTGGTGTCGAATCTGTTGAGAATAAAGCTATCACTCACTTGTTCACAGTAACTGACTCTCTGCTCTATTTCCTATTCATAACGAATCGTATTTCATCATAGCGTGTAGGCTTTCACGGCTGGCGCCTTCAGTAGTTAAAACTTCCGGGCTAAGCGGCCGTGGTCCAATAGTAGAAATACTTCTCCCTGACGTTTCGTTGCTAGCTGCGGGCAACATCATCTGGCAACGAAACGTCAGGGAGAAGTATTTCTACTATTGGACCACGGCCTCTTAGCCCGGAAGTTTTAATTCCTGAATCGTATTTCAGTTACACCACTTTCTGCTGCTGTTGATATTGCCCTCTATTTTCTCCATTTTATTGCACAGAGTCCCACAATATGTGGGCAGAGCCTGCGTGTTACGAGCTACCGGCCACTTGCTGGCGTCAGCTGGTAGTCGCCGCTGTACCTGCCACCCCTTGCAACCAATCTCTAGAATTTCCTGTGTGATGTTTTTCTTCCAGTACATTTGAAATTTGTACCATTTTCTTTCTTTTCTGCCCAAGCAAGGTGGTTATTTTGTCAGCTGTCATCTTACCGTTCCGTTTTAGCATTCCGCAGGGAGTCGGCGAATTTCTCTCTCTTTCGGTTTCAGTCTGTAGCAGGGCTGTTTCCACTGGTTATCTGGCATCGTGGATCAGCGGGTGCTGTAATGGAAAGCTTGCCTCTTTTCTGTTGAAGAATATACCTGAAATGCGCCACACTTTCTCTGTTTCCTGTCTGTAACAGTCGCGCCTGTCCCAATATAACTATGCAGCAAGTTTCGACATGTATCCCCGTAGTTAACATGTACTTCTACATTTATATCCGCAAACCACCTTTCGGTGTTTGATAAAGAGTACTTCGTGTGCCACTGTCGCTCCTCCTTCTTCTTGTTCCAGTCGCGTATGCTTCGCATGAAGAACGACTGCTGGCAAGCCTCCATGTAGGCTCGAATCTCACTACTTTCGGCTGTATGCTATTTTCGAGAGAGAGTCGCAGGGGGTAGCGATAAATACGAGGCAACTTTCGCAGCAACGTACGCTCTCGGAGTTTTGACAGTAACCCACGCTGTGTGCAGAACGCCTCTCTTGCAGCGTCTGCCATTGGAATTGTTGAGAATCCCTGTGACGCTTTCGCGCTTACTGAATGATGAACCTGTAACAAAACGCGCTGCTCTTCTTTGGATATTTTCCACTTTCTCTGTCAGTGCTATCTGGTACGGAACCCATACTGACGAACAGTATTCCCGTATTGTTCTGTCGCGTGTTTTGTGGGTGGACTACATTTCCTTGCAGTGAATCTCAGTCTGGCATCTTCCTTACTCGCGATTAATTTTATGTGGTCGTTCCACTGGTAAATCGCTCCGTACGGATGCTGCTATGTATTCTCTGGAAGTGATGCTTCCAGTGATCGTTCTGCAGTCGTGCAGTCATACAATAAAGGCTCTTCTGTCTATGTATTCGCAATAAGATAAATTTGTTTGTGCCGAGAGTCGGCTGTAACTCCCCGTGCCATGCGCTGCTCCTCTGCAGGTCTTTCCGCACTTCGGTACAGTCTTCCAGCGCCGTCACTTCTCTGAACACAGGACTCCATCGAACTTTGTGAAAAGTATTTGTCCTACAACACTCCCCTGGGGCACACCCGAAGTTAACTTCACGTCTGAAGACAGTCTCCGTTCAGAATGTCATGCTGTGTTGTGTTTTCTAGAAACTTTTCAATCCAGCCACACAGTTGACCTCATATTCCGTAGTTCGTGTTTTGTCCACTAGACCACAATGCAGACCTGTATCGATCGCCAAGGAACACGGTACCTACCTGGGGGCCTTCTATCTGTTCCTTTCTGGGTCTCGTGGACGAACAGAACGGGCTAGATTTCACACAATCATTGTTCCCGCAACCCGTGTTGGTCCCTACAGATTATATTTTCTGACACCAGAAATGTCATAATAAGCAGTTCTACTACATGTTCCAAAATTCTACTACAGAGCGGCGTCAGAGATATAGGCCTATAATTTTGTGAGTTTGTTCGCAACTCTATTTGGAAACGGGGATGACCTGTACGTTTTTTCTAATTACTAGGAACGGTTCACTCCTCTAGAGACCGACGGTACACTGCTGGTACAAAAAGGGTTAAGTTATTCGGCATACTCTGCGTAGAATCGAACTTGTATCCTTTCAAGTCCTCTGTTGAGCGATTTCAATTGTTTTTCTGTTCCTTCGACACTTGTTTCGATATGTCATTTTGTCATTCGTGCGACTGTTTAAAGGAGGAACTACAGTATATTCTTCCTCTGTGAAAAATTGTTTTTGTGCTTCACTTAGCACTTTCTGTCAAGTCGATAGAGAGAAATTTTCTTGCATATTCATTGAACGCTTCGCGCATTGCGCGCCTTATTATGATTTTGGCTTCATTGAGTTTTTCTTCGTCCGTGATACTTTGCCTACTTTTAATTTAGCAGTGTAGCTCTCTTTGCTTTCGTATGGGCTACCTAACTTGGTTGTTGAACCACGGCGGGTCTTTCCCATTCCTCACGATTTTGCTCGGCACATATCGGTCTAAAGCGTATAGTACGACCTCTGTAACTGTGTCCATTGGTGCTCAACATTGCCAGTGCTGGAGATGACCTGTTAGGTGACCTAAAATCTGTCACTTGTCGCTCTCTTGTCATACCGTTTACATGTATAATGGCCTTATGAGTGTTCATTTCAGGTTTCACGCCAAGTCTAAAACTTCGGGTCTGTTACCGGAAGGTGTACGATGTTATCTTCACGACTCGGTTCGCTCAAGGCAGTTTTCGGATGAGGCACTAAGATTGATTTCATATGATCGTCTGCCCAACTGCTGGTCCTAATCACTTGAGTCTCCCAACCTGCAGCTGGTAGGTTAAAATCGCGACCTATAACTACGACATGACCAGGAAATTTACGCCAAATAAGCTCGAAGTTTCCCCTCAAATGTACTTCACTACTGCTACTGAGGTAGGGGGTGTATAAAAGCATCAGATGACCATGGGCAGCCCATATTCAGCACTCCGACACCCCGAAGCAATAGATTGCCTATCTGCAACAAAAAAAAGGAAGTTAGGGAAAACTCTTAAAAAAGGTTCATAATGTGCCATTTACAAACATAAATCATTTTATGAAAATGATCGTAGCACATTTAGCGCAATTGTTACTTACAGGATTTAAAATAGTGTAAATTAATTACTCACAAAATGAAACTGTTTTGTTGAAATTAGTAGAGGTACACACATCAAAAAACGTTTGGAATCTCCCCGGTTTTCAAAACACCTGAAGACAGACGTTGACTGTGGATATTGTACTACAGACACAGCCCCTCTGACTGTTCAGAGATGTCACAAAACATCCCAAATATGTAAAGAAACATGCATGAGCAGCGCCTATTAGACGAAGGGGGCCCGACAGCCGATCAGTTCCAGTCATTCCACCAGGAAGGAGGTACACGGCTCGTATTGTCTGTAGTTAACCATGCCTAGACGATCAATACGGCGGTTCGATCGCATCCGCATTATAACTTTGTGCCAGGTAGGGCTCTCAACAAGGGAAGTGTCCAGGACTCTCGGAGTGAACCAAAGCGATGTTGTTCGGATGTGCAGGACATACAGAGAGACAGGAACTGTCGATGACGTGCCTCGATCAGGCGGCCCAAGCGCTATTACTGCAGTGGATGACCGCTACCTACGGATTATGGCTCGGAGGAACCCTGACAGCAACGCCACCATGTTGAATGATGCTTTTCGTGCAGCCACAGGACGTCGTATTACCACTCAAACTGTGCGCAATAGGCTGCATGATGCGCAACTTCACTTCCGACGTCCATGGTGTGGTCCACCTTGGCAACCACGACACCATGCAGCGCAGTACAGATGGGCCCACCAACATGCCGAATGGACCGCTCAGGATAGGCATCACGTTGTCTTCATCGATATGTCGCAAATACCTTCAACCAGACAATCGTCGGAGACATGTTTGGAGGCCATACGGTCAGGCTGAACGCCTTAGGCATACTGTCCAGCGAGTGCAGCAAGGTGGATGATCCCTGCTGTTTTGGGGTGGCATTATGTAGGGCCGACGTACGCTGCTGATGGTCATGGAATGCGCCGTAACGGCTGTGCGATATGTGAATGCCATCCTCCGACCGATAGTGCAACCACATCGGCAGCATATTGGCGAGGCATTCGTCTTCATGGACGACAATTCACGTCACCATCTTGCACATCTTGTGAATGACTTCCTTCAGTATAACGACATCGCTCGACGACATTTTCGCCAGACATGAACCCTATCGAACATGCCTGGGATGGTTTGAAAAGGGCTGTTTAAAGACGACGTGACCCACCAACCACTCTGAGGGGTCTACACCGAATCGCCATTGAGGAGTGGGACAATCTGGACGGACAGTGCCTTGATGAACTTGTGGGCAGTATGCCACGACGTATACAGGCATACATCAATGCAAGAGGACGTGCTACTGGGTATCAGAGGTACCGGTGTGTACAGCAATCTGGACCACCACCTCTGAAGGCCTCTCTGTATGGTGGTACAACATGCAATGTGTGGTTTTCATGAGAAAAACGGCGTAAATGATCCTTATGTTGATCTCTATTGCAATTTTCAATACAGGTTCCGAAACTCTCGGAAACGAGATGCTGCAAAACTTTTTTTGATGGTAGTAAAATATGGTGCATGATCAAGATGACGTCAGCAGCAATTCAGTCAATCAGTATGCAGTTACCTTAAAATGGTCACTGGCGCCGATTCTGCATTAGTTTTTCGGTGTACCGTGACCACAGACTGATGTTTTTTAAAAGGCAACCCATTTCATGTTCCCACTACTCTGCATTTTACTCTTAATATTTGTCTTTGCACTGTTTGTGTCGGCCTCTTAAGTTCATTATCCACTCTTTCCTACAGATTTTCTAAGTCTCCTTACGATCTTACAGGTCTTTATAAAACTGCACCGTTTGCGTGAGATACCACATAGGTCCAAGATATGTGCAGGGCTTGGCCCCTGAAAGTGGCGGCAACCCATCTGGCAGCGGTGTTTCGCTGTAGCACTTATCTCCAGGGGATTCCTTGTCGAGAATAAGGTTCTGAGGGTTAATTATTCGGTGCAGGGAAGTATAAAAGAATGGAAAAGAACGGACTACCTTTTCCTAGGCAGGCCTTTATCGACATCATTTACCTTTTGTTCGCCTGCCACTTTCACATTGCTGTTAATTACACTTCTGGAAATGGAAACAAGAACACATTGACACCGGTGTGTCAGACTCACCATACTTGCTCCGGACACTGCGAGAGGGCTGTACAAGCAATGATCACACGCACGGCACAGCGGACACACCAGGAATCGCGGTGTTGGCAGCATTTGTGCACCGCCGCCGTCAGTGTCAGCCAGTTTGCCGTGGCATACCGAGCTCCATCGCAGTCTTTAACACTGGTAGCATACCGCGACAGCGTGGACGTGAACCGTATGTGCAGTTGACGGACTTTGAGCGAGGGCGTATAGTGGGCATGCGGGAGAACGGGTGGACGTACCGCCGAATTGCTCAACACGTGGGGCGTGAGGTCTCCACAGTACATCGATGTTGTCGCCAGTGGTCGGCGGAAGGTGCACGTGCCCGTCGACCTGGGACCGGACCGCAGCGACGCACGGATGCACGCCAAGACCGTAGGATCCTACGCAGTGCCGTAGGGGACCGCACCGCCACTTCCCAGCAAATTAGGGACACTGTTGCTCCTGGGGTATCGGCGAGGACCATTCGCAACCGTCTCCATGACGCTGGGCAACGGTCCCGCACACCGTTAGGCCGTCTTGCGCTCACGCCCCAACATCGTGCAGCCCGCCTCCAGTGGTGTCGCGACAGGCGTGAATGGAGGGACGAATGGAGACGTGTCGTCTTCAGCGATGAGAGTCGCTTCTGCCTTGGTGCCAATGATGGTCGTATGCGTGTTTGGCGCCGTGCAGGTGAGCGCCACAATCAGGACTGCATATGACCGAGGCACACAGGGCCAACACCCGGCATCATGGTGTGGGGAGCGATCTCCTACATTGGCCGTACACCGCTGGTGATCATTGAGGGGACACTCAGTAGTGCACGATACATCCAAACCGTCATCGAACCCATCGTTCTACCATTCCTAGACCGGCAAGGAAACTTGCTGTTCCAACAGGACAATGCACGTCCGCATGTATCCCGTGCCACCCAACGTGCTCTAGAAGGTGTAAGTCAACTACCCTGGCCAGCAAGATCTCCGGATCTGTCCCCCATTGAGCATGTTTGGGACTGGATGAAGCGTCGTCTCACGCGGTCTGCACGTCCAGCACGAACGCTGGTCCAACTGAGGCGCCAGGTGGAAATGGCATGGCAAGCCGTTCCACAGGACTACATCCAGCATCTCTACGATCGTCTCCATGGGAGAATAGCAGCCTGCATTGCTGCGAAAGGTGGATATACACTGTACTAGTGCCGACATTGTGCATGCTCTGTTGCCTGTGTCTATGTGCCTGTGGTTCTGTCGGTGTGATCATGTGATGTATCTGACCCCAGGAATGTGTCAATAAAGTTTCCCCTTCCTGGGACAATAAATTCACGGTGTTCTTATTTCAATTTCCAGGAGTGTACAATGTTGATCTCGAAACTTTACTAGCACGAACTGTACCCGTGTAGTGGAAGGTCATCATCATCATCGTCTTCTTTTTCTTCGTCTTCTTCCTCTTCATCTCCCTCCGCCACACGCCGTCATGTGGCTTGCGGAGTATGGATGTAAATGTAGATGTAGGTGTACTTCTCCTTCCTGAATACCAAACATTGCTGCAGTCAGCAATATAATATTTAAGTATTTATTTGCGTGAAACCTCCAGATTCGTTACTTTGTACTGTGTGTCTTACAAGACGACATTAACGACTGACCGTCTTAAAGCTTAGGGGACCTAAAGGTCGCTCTGACATCAATATAATGAAGCAGTGTGGCATCCTTAAAAATGGGCTTTGGACAGTAGAACAGTAAAAGAGGTTTACTATTCGTCCTGATTAGATTAAATTTTTAAAATGAATGTTTCGGACGTAGATTAAAAATTTGGCTAATGGTTGGACTGTTTACTCTTGTAACCGATACAGTCAGACCAGAGGATGGTTCATGTTGACCCGAGACCGTTCTTTAAAAAAATTAATCCAGTCAAGACATGTAATAAATCTGTTTAAAAACCAGTGTTTGCAGATTTTCTCCCCAAGCACATTATGTGTATGTTTGCAAAGATAGGGAGATTCCCGAACGTTTTTAAATATACTTGTACGGTCTTAACATAGCCTTCAATAGTTGAGGGTGTAACGAAAAAAACTGGTAATTATAATATGCTGCTTCGAGTCTAGTAAGTAGCAACATTTTTAATTTTTGTGTTGTACATTCTATATTTTTAAACAGATAGAAATATTTATTAACAAATATTGAATTAATTTTTAATAATATTTTTAATAACTCGTTGCAGTGAAATATATTAAAATTACAGGCAAGAGAAATGCATTGTTAAGTGGAGAAAAGAAACTGTGTGGGCAGTTCAGATCTGCGCCGCAGATTTTTCAGTAAGCTTTTGGGATAAAATCGTAACAAGTGTTTCATATTAATATGTAATTTAATTACTAATCTCTGTAATACAACGATTGGAGTGTAGTGTACCTGATACTCTAGAAATAAATCATAAGTTTACACTTTCACTGACTGCTGTTTGTCCGATGATCCTGCTACGTAATCGCTTTGCGCCGTCTTCTCGTTTCGTTTTCGACGCTGCCGTTGCTCTCAGATTCTGGACTTTGTAGGCTTTTTAGATTCTTTTCGACACGAGCCTGATCTGACTTGTGACTCTTGCGACGCATGTTTCCTTGTTATTTTCAGCTTAATGCCAATTTTTACTTTTATTCAGGCGAATATTTTTCTCTTAGTTTGTGTCCTAGTACAGCTCGGTAAGCTGTCCCATCTGAACGCGTATCCACGCTACACCAATTTATTGCTCTACGCAAAAGGTGATGCATTAAACCACACGCATGTGCATACGCTGCTGCGATGACGTCACAGGCCAACATACTGCGCGACAAACACCTACAGACATCGTCTATCTGTTGCGGGTTCAACTATTGTTTGCGCTTTGTGAGTCTCGTAGTTACTAGCGATTCAAACCTAACGGTGTTTTGTCACAAAAGAAAATTTGGCCGACGAGCGAATGGGCGTTTTCACGTGAAAATTTATTTACATCAGTAATACTGTTCGACCTCTAGAATTAAAAATGTATGTCTTCTATATGGCATTTTATATCTCTATATCAATTTTTAAATCAGTGTCAAGATTGTCATTTCCATGTCGACCTCTAGAATTAAAAATGTATGTCTTCTATATGGCATTTTATATCTCTATATCAATTTTTAAATCAGTGTGAAGATTGTCATTTCCATGTGATTAGGAATTGAAAATAAACAGATTTTGTATTTATTTAAAATTGACCGATACTTGTTTACATGTTTTTTTAAAAAACACTGAATTGAAATAGAGGAAAAATGTTAGTTACAGTGACATTTGACCACTGCCTTTAAAGTTACAGTACGTGTATGCTACACCCTTGGTCACGTGTTCTCTCCGTTGCTGTACTGGTTATCTGTAGATGGTTGGTTGCTCGAAACAGGTAGCTAATAAAGATGGAATTCATTACCAGTGCTTGATGGTTCATAAATACGACTTATGCCTCAAGGGAAGTCGCAGTGTCAGTCAATATACGTCTCGCTAGCTGGAAAGAAAACGGTCAGCAGAATCAGAGGTCGTTATAAGACTTCCGGTCAGCCAGTCGGTCCACGCGTCACTCACTAGTATTACAGGAAACGGAGGGAAACGAGTGTGCTGCCAAATTCGGTTCGTACGCACGGTGTAAACGTAGACGAAGCTGTAATAGTTACACTGACGTAATACATTTTTGCCTGCCACAGATGGGAAGTATACAAGAAATGCTCGTGGAAAATGGACTCGTGTAATTTTGCGTGGAGGAGGAGAAATAGCATACACAACACGGCGAACAGTTACGTATCGTGGGTAGCGTGTATGTGAGGCGCTCACTTGACCATATACTAGGTGGCGGCGTACACGTACGATCCATTCGTTCAATCTAGTGGTCCACTAGAGTCTCGCTAATTCTTTGGACATATAGACACGAGATTACCGGAAGTACAGGATTATTTGAGAGTGTCTGATATTTTTTTCGAACCCCAGTGACTTACGGCTGCCGCAAGGCATGTCGGTTTTTCCAGTTCGGTAGCTTGTTGCAAACAATTACAAGTTGTGTGTTGAATTCAGTTGCTTTTTCCTTCATTATCGGGCCACTCACTGTAATTACTTCACTGCGTTGTTGTAAGAACCGTGTATAAATAGCTACGCCCAGTTCTTCATTCTCACTCTGTACTTATTCGCCCAACTTTGCACTCTGCAGCAAGATCTTTCTTCGAACAACTTCGGTTCAACTTATCTAAAATGTCGAGTTTCCGCAAATGTCTAGTGGAACGTTCTTCTTTTTAGAAGCCATGATACTGAACTCCAAAGAAATCCATAATTTCAATCTGAATAACACTGTTTAATATAGTAATTAACAACACGGTTGCGCATGATGCTCCATTGTTGCGTAAGTCATTTATGCTTGAGTGGCTAGAGGCCGGACTACAGCGGACCGCATCTGCGAGAGTTTAGTGTATTCCTATACAGCTGCAGAGCTATGAAGCAAACACTAACCAAAGTAATGTGACCAGTTGCAATATTTTATCAAATCAGATTTTTTATACATATCCATGAAATGAAATAATTTGCAGATTTGGCGAAATATTTTTGAAAAGTCTTCTGTGATACAATAAAATTCTTAAGATAGGATGAAATATATGGGAAGAAACTGTTTTAACTATTTGTTCAAAAACTGGACAGCCGTAAGGCTTTTAGGACATAAAACTCAGAGGATATGAAGCAGAAGCAGCTGTTGACACGAGAGTGAGGGTTGCACCCTATTCGTGTCCACGTTATTCAGTCTCTAGCTGTGAAGGATACCAATGAGAAATGAGCTAGCACTTTGAATTTTGCCGATGACATTGCCAGACTCACAAAAAGGACTTATAAGAGCATTTGAATGCAACGGATTGTTCATGTGCACCTTACAACTCATTTTAAAGACACTAATATAACATAAGGGTAAAGGAATGTTGTCGAATTAAACCAGGTAAATCAGGTGATGCTGAGAAAACTAGATTAGGAAATGGGATGCTGAAAGTAGTAATCGATGAGATTAGTTTTTTGGGCTCCAAAATAGCTGACGACAGCAGAAGTAGAGGGCGTAGTCTGTGTGTGAGTGCGTGCGGGCGTGTGTGCGTGCGATTTCGGTGCTACTCTTGGGAACTGCAGTGGTTGTACAGTGACTGGAGATAAGAGGGTTAGAATTGGTCGCCATCACATCTTTGTAATCACCACATCTTCTGTCTCTATCGCGGAAGAGTATTTTTCATGGGAAAAATTCGAGTTTGTTCTATAATGTTCGCTAGCTTTTCTGAATATGCCCGAATGTTTCAGAATGTTCTGGAAGATTCCCGGACGTTATAGAACACAAACTGTAAACGGTACAAAAAAAGGGTTCAAATGGCTCTGAGCGCTTTAGGACTTAACTTCCGAGGTCATCATTCTCCTAGAACTTAGAGCTACTTAAACCTAACTAATCTAAGGACATCACACACATCCAAGCCCGAAGCAGGATTCGAACCTGCGACCGAAGCGGTCACGCGGTTCCAGACTGTAGCGCCTAGAACCGCTCGGCCACTCTGGCCGTCCAAACGGTGCACATCACATTGATCCGCACTCCAGCAAAATCGTCTTAGCCGATGAGTTGCTGTAGCAGAGACAAGGGGAGACGTCATCGAAAAAATGCATCTGCTTACAGAGAGAAACTGTGTAAACAAAGAGTGGTTGTGCAAGAACACAGTTTTAGTGACAAAAATAGCTTAGTTCAACAGACAAATCAGTGAATACGAAATATGATACAAGGGGAAGAAGAAATATTTAAAACAAGTGCTTCAATGATGAGCCAAAACGAAAACGAATTCCACTCATTTTAACTTCTGCTTTAAAACGCTCCGATTTCCGGTAAGACCGTTGATAAAACACAACGGCAGACATTCCAGTATTTGGAAGCGAATTTAAAAGAATCTTGTTTCTCTCACGGACAACAGGCTGACCCTGAATATATTTTGAAACGGACATCTTGATTCCCATTAGCTGCCGCCATGCTTATCCCACAGAGGACGTACTGATTCCCTTTAGTTGCCATCATATTTCTCCTCAGCATAAGTGTTGATTCCAATCGCTATCAACGGTACCATAACATTTCCCTTCCAATTTTACACGGACATAGTACTGTCTACATTCAGAAGGGATCGTTAAAAATAACTGAAATGACTGGATTTTCCTCCAGCATGTCTGCCCGAGATGAACTCTGCAGCCCTTTATATTCGTTTGGGGCCAAACGTAAGCGATTGGTTCGTGACTTGCCGTCTGAGAGTCATGCTCGTATTGGTGTTACTTGCAACTGAAGACAAAGCTTCCTTATATGCTCCATTTTTTGTTGGGTAGCAAAAAGAATTCCAGTGGAATTTACCCCATGAGTTATAAATGTTTGTTGGAACAGCTTAGGACAATTCATGAACGTCTCATCAGTAAGTAAATATAAATTGCTTTGGCAGGAGAAACTAAGAAAACTCTTTTATAGACGTTCAGAAATAACAAAATTTCTCCTCTGCTTGTGTGGAAAACATTTCTCGGCAGTGTTTCACGTAATTCAAGTTATTGTGGAACTTGCAAATTCACGTAATCGATTGGCATTAATGTTTTTCCATATTAGAACCAAATATTCCGTTGTGAGACAGTCACCATCAACGTTAACTGACTTGAGGTGCATAAATTTGGAGGGGCGCACACACAATTTTTTTTCAGCCTTGCTCTTCACAATATTACAGACTGTCTGCTGGTGTAATATATCGGAGTCGTCTTTTTCATGACTGTGGACTAACTACGAAGAGGAAATGCCATTTAAGGGATTTTATTTCACAAAACACTACATCTTCTTCTCGTGCACTTGTTTCTATCAACGTCATCGACGAGAAATTTCTGGAAACAGAATTTATAACCATGCGTCATCAAAAGGTTCTTGCCATTTTCACTTGTCATTGTACCTCAATCGCTGACATATAGAGCTCAGTGACCACCCACGAGGCTGTCTGCGCGGCGGTGCACTGGAACAGCGAAGCCCCGCCAGCCGAAAATCACTGGAAATGTCGTTGGTCGGCGAACTTACCGAAGGTGGGAGTCAAGTCGGCCGCTACTCCCGCGCAGGCCGACGTGGTACGGCAGCGGCCGGACAAGCACACCGAGCCAGATCGCGTGTTGGGCTGCGACGAAACAAGGCAGTAAAACGTAAAATGGAGTTTATAACAGAACTAGCATACCCGACAGTACTTCGCAATGGCTAAATATGCATTAGAATTGGTATATGTCCTTATATTCTCCCCACTTCCTCTGTCCATCTATTCCTCCCCCCCCCCTCTCTTTTTGTCTATCACCCTCTCCTTCCCACGCCCTCTTTCCATCTCCCCTCTTCTCCCCTCTTTTTGTACCTCACCATGTGACTCTCTCTGCCCATATCCTCCTCGTCTCCCTCTTTTTGTACCTCCCTCTCCACACAACTCTCTGTTCATCTCCCCCCACGTTTTGTCATTCTCCTCCTCTTATCCCCCCTTTAATCCATATCCCTCTCCTCCCCACTCTCTCTGCCCATCTCCTCCTCCCCCCTGTCTGCCTGCCATACAGTGGGCCTGGGTTCGATTACCGGCTGGGTTGCTGGTTGTCTCTGCTCGTGGACTGGGTATGGTGTTGTCCTCATCATCACTGACGCATAAGTCGGCCAATGTGGCGTCACCTGAAACACAACTCACACGTGGCGGCCGAACCTCCCCGGAACGGGCCTCCTAGCCAACAATCAGTCCCTCTGTCTTTTTCTCTCTCTCACCTTGACTCTTGTTTATTGTTATTGCAAACGAAACCTAGACTGGGAATGAAATCGCTTAAAATGAATGCGTAAATCGGTTGGGTTTGTTAACATCAGGGGTAAGGGAGAGACCTGTCCATCTCCTGGTACTGTGATTATACTGGCGTAAATGGCAGTATTAATCTGTGAACGAGTACGATTGCAAAATTTCGTTATATTATTCCAATCATAAGTCGATAATCCCCAAATACAACATTCCTATTATCACTTCAGACTGGCTGCGACGGAAGTAAACAAAAGAGCACACTTCTGTGGGTACAGTTTTTGTTTAAATTTATACATATGCATGCAGAATGTATGTGGGAGAAGCAATTTGTCTGATGCTTTAAATGAATGATATCTGAAATAAAACTTAGTGCGAGAAGGAAAACGTAATCGCTCATTTTCACATTACAGAATTTTCTCTCTCAACAAAAGTTCTGTACAATATCCTAGAATCGTAGAATATCGTGTACAAATTAGGTGTATTACTTGACTTATGTTGAAGTCCCTCGCACTTTATATATTTTAATTTTTTAAAGGAGTGTAGGTTGAATATAGTGTACAAATTTGATGAAGTAGATTGGCCAAGAACATTACTTGGCCTTCGCTCAGAGCATTTATATATATTAATTAATAAATGTTGTAGCCTATGTTTATTAGAGTATGGCGTAAAATTTTGAAGTAAACAGTTCTTTTCGACATTTTTGTAACAATGTGAATCTGTAACTCCTCTTCATAAAGCAGTATAGATGAATAAGTTAGATGCTATACCAGCGAGATGATCAACTGCATATTTTCTTCCAATTAAAAAGATAAGGGAAAAAAGCGAATCCGGTCATTTTCGCTTGCATTGAAAAATTTGTGGTAAGGACTATGGGATCAAACTTATGAGGTCATCGGTCCCTAGGTTTACGCACTACTTAATCTAACTTAAACTAACTTACGCTAAGGACAACACACTCACCCATGTCCGAGGGAGGACTCGAATCTCCGTCGGGGCTTGTATTGAAAGCAGATTTAAATGTTAGGCGGTATTTACACTACTGGCCATTAAAATTGCTACACCACGAAGATTACGAGCTACAGACGCGAAATTTAACCGACAGGAAGAAGATGCTGTGATATGGAAACGATTAGCTTTTTAGAGCATTCACACAAGGTTGGCGCCGGTGGCGACACCTACAACGTGCTGACATAAGGAAAATTCCCAACTGATTTCTCATACACAAACAGTAGTTGACCGGAGTTACCTGGTGAAACGTTGGAGCGATGCCTCGTGTAAGCAGGAGAAATGTGTACCATCACATTTGCGACTTTTGATAAAAGTCTGATTGTAGCCCAACGCGATTGCTGTTTATCGTATCGCGACAATGCTGCTCGCATGGTCGAGATCCAATGACTTTTAGCAGAATATGGAATCGGTGGGTTCAGGAGGCGGTGGGTTCAGGAGGGTAATATGGAACGCCGTGCTGGATCCCAACGGCCTAGTATCACTAGCAGTCGAAATGACGGGCATCTTATCCGCATGGCTGTAACGGATCGTGCAGCCACGTCTCGATCCCTGAGTCAACAGATGGGGACGTTTGCAAGACAACAACCATCTGCACGAACAGTTCGACGACGTTTGCTGCAGCATGGGCTATCAGCTCCGAGACCGTGGCTGCGATCACCCTTGACGCTGCACCACTGACAGGAGCGCCTGCGATGGTGTACTCACCTGTTTACAGCATCATGATGGTCGCATCCGCATTTGGCGACAGGCGACATCACGGTGAACGCACATTGGAAGAGTGTATTCATGTTCACCATACTGGCGTATCACCGGGCGCGATGGTATGGGGTGCCATTGGTTACACGTCTCGGTCACCTCTTGTTCGCATTGACGGCACTTTGAATAGTAGACGTTACTTTTCAGATGTGTTACGACCCGTGGTTCTACCCTTCATTCGATCCCTGCGAAACCCTACATTTCAGCAGGATAATGCACGTCCGCATGTTGCAGGTCCTGTACGGTTCTTTCTGGATACAGAAAGTGTTCGACTGCTGCCCTGCCAGCACATTCTCCAGATCTCTCACCACTTGAGAACGTCTGATCAATGGTGGCCGAGCAACTGGCTCGTCACAATACGCCAGTCACTACACTTGATGAACTGCGCTTTCGTGTTGAAGCTGCATGGGCAGCTGTACCTGTACACGCCATCCAAGCTCTGTTTGACTCAATGCCCAGGCATATCAAGGCCGTTATTACGGCCAGAGGTGGTTGTTCTGGGTACTGATTTCTCAGGATGTATGCACCCAAACTGCGTGAAAATGTAATTTCATGGCAGCTCTAGTATAATATATTTGTCCAATGAATACCCGATTACAATCTGCATTTGTTCTTGGTGTAGTTATTTTTAATGTCCAGTTGTGTAATTTTTCATGACTTTATCCTAATTCGTAAGTGAAACGTGGACGGTTAACTGTCAAGGCAAGAGGAGAATAGAGGCTCTTGAAATGTGGTGCCACAGGATAACGCTGGAGTTTATACGGATAGACCGAACAGCTGATGAGGAGGTACTGAATCGACTTGGGGAAAAAACAAATTTGTAACGCAACGTGTCTGAGAGTAGAGATGAGTTGATAGGCATCGAGGAAGTGTGAATTTAGCAACGGAGGGGTGTGAGTGGACAAACTGTAGAGGTAGTAAGAAGAGTTATAAGGTGTTGGGTGCCGTAGATATGACGAGGTGGAGAGGGTTGCACAGAGTAGACCAGCATAGAGAGCATCGCAACAACAACAACCGCCGTGGAATTTCGCAAACATAAATTCGTTATTCTGACACTCCTTCGTACAAATAACAAAAGCGGTGGTGGGGGGGGGGGGGGGGGGGTAGGGGAGGGGGGGGGCGGGGAGCTTGAGATGTGTCGTCTGGGATCTCTCATCGTCGTCATCTTCTTCTGTCTCCCCCTGTTATGTTTTTGCTACTCACTCCTATATTCTTGTCTCTCTTTTTGCTCCGCCGCGTACTCTTCTTTTTCGTCTTTTTTTTCGACAGCATACTCTCGTTGTTCTTGCTCCTCCTCATCTGTACAGCGAGGTGGCGGAGAATGAAGTGCATTACTTACACGAGTTGTTTTGTTTCAGACGCGGAGGGTGAACGGCGCCCATGAGGAATCTTCCATCTTCACTATCAAGGTAAAGTACGCCGCGTTTTCTGATCTCACCGCATTACGATGTTTGGGTCAATCACCGTAAATTCATTTCGTTTCATTTATTCATTCGCAGACAATTTTTACCGTGTGTTTGTCGCCTACTGCCCACTAGATGTACAGAAGTTACATATTTTATGACATACAAGGGAATTAACCGAACCTATTCTTATCAATGGCCATACTGTTTACACCGTAAGAAAATCGAATTACATAAATTATTATATATGCCGAATAACATTAAATCATACGGAGTTCGCACGAAATTGTATTAGATAACAATAACAGTCTTTAACCCTGTGGTGCATACCGGTCCAGTAAAGTCGGAAGCTGTTGATAGTAGCTTCTTTGGCGTTATCTATCAGTCTTGAAGCTGAAAGCGGACATACTCCACCGCAGTGGTGGCTCTCTACTTGTGTAGTGCCCTGCGTCCGTTGACAGCCTCGTGAGTGAGTGAAAACGCCAGAGAAATGACCAGTACAAGACGTCAACTGCAGTGAACATCTTGCGTCACAGGTTTAATATGCTGTATAATAAAAGTACCTTCGCAGCAGTAATATCCTTACATAAAACATACCTGTGCTAACACACAGAGGACGTTGACAGGGAAACGTTTATTTATTTTCCAATTTTTAATTAAGATTTTTTCTATGACTTTGTCGGAAAAAGTTCTTTCACCTCATATCAACTTTACTTTTGAAGACGGTCAGTTGTCCTACGCTCTTTAAAGTATCGCCGTCCTGAGAAGTGATGGAAGACACTTTTAAAAGAATAACTGTATTTAAAAAACACTGATCTCAGTTATAATGTGCTCGGATGAATACCCACACAAGGACAGAGACGCTCCTACACGAGGAACCCTAGAGTCCAGCAGGTGGCGGCGAGAAGACGTGGGGCGGCCGGGCTGGAGCACACCACGACCTGGGCTGGGGCCAGACTGCGGCTGCCGCCGAGTTGCGGCGCTGCGACTCAGGTGACGAGGCGCGGTCCGGCGCTGGCCTGAATAGTCAGACGCTGAGGGATGTCGGTGTGGGCTGCGGTGGCAGCTCACCTGGCGTAGCAACGCAGTGCCCTGCCGGCAGCGCTCTCTGCTGTGTGAGGCACGCGGCCTGTGGACGTGAGCCCCCGGCCAGACGCTGTGCCGTGGCCGCTATGCTCTGTTCATCATAGGAATAAACCTGATGTAAACGAACACAAACGCGATGATTGGTCAGAAGCCGTAGCACACGTACACGGGTGCCTTCACGCTCTTGGAAGTAGGTTCTCCTTATGTGTTAGACATCTTATTACTAAGTTACGTTAAATGAATGTTTAACGTATTCTAATGTATTAACAGCCAACAATCTATTTTCTAATCACTCTTTAGCTATGTAGTTCTCATTTCAAGAATCGTGTTCAGTCACAATCTTTGTACTGATGCGCTCCGATTGTCGTGCTGTTAATACGCAATACGAAAATGGCTGAGGCTGCCTCCTGCTCCGTAGTGAAACACGCGTGTGGAACGCGATTAAAAGGTACCGGAAAATGGGTTGTTCTTAATGTTTTTCATAAATTTACAGAAAAATCACCTTTCAAGTTTTGCGAGTTGAGCTCTCCGGTCACTTGAAATACAAACCCACACACAATGAATAGCGGAATCGGTAGCGTAGTAGGTCTATGGGCAGGTGCACTTCATGCATCGTGCTTTAATTCTCGTCTTAGTCACTTTTTTTCGTTCAGTTTGAAATACTTACATCTCGTAATTGTAAAATTCATAATTAGTTTTTATGCATAATGCACGTCCGTTTGTTCCTAATTACACGTTGCACGCGTAGTTCCTTTTTTCACATCAAACATAAATCGTTCATTATGGATATTTTATGAAAGATTGCTTAAATTCAGAAAACATAACAATTTTTTTAGGCCAAAAATGAAAAACCAAATATTTTTTATTCGGACTACGTCCATTACTTTATACCACCGATGAAGTCTCACACGAGCCAGAGGAGAAAATGCGGCGCCTAGTGGGCTTCGTCGATTCTGTTGTTGATCGGCTCTTTATCAACGCAGCACATGACAGTTGCATAACTGAAATGTATTTCTCGGATTCGGATAAGAAAGGAGCTACGAGATAGTTAATGCCTTCAATGGCAAAAGTACTTAACAACACGGTGAATTCCCTGTAGTAAGCTCTTGCATCACACATAACTCCCTCAGAAAAATTACCCTGTGTTCGGAATTTTCGTCGCACTTGTTTGTAATTAGAATACTATGCAAGTTGAGAAGGAGAGCAAATCCTCGCCTTCCCTCTGCTCATTCAACAAGCGTGCGGTAGTGCTGGACTTACGCCGAATATTAAGTCATTATCTTTAAAAATTAAATGACATTTTAAGATATATTATTTGTCTGCCCGTGTCTTTTTACGTTTTGAACTGCAACTGCTCACTTTATTGAAGGTTAGTTGGACCAGCTGGCTGGCCAATGCTGTCCAGTTAAATGCGCCGGCGAAGCTGTTGTCTCGCATTATCGCTCAGTCTACATGTGATTATAGCTCAGTCTGTATGTGTGTAACACAGCATAAAAATGGTTCAAATGGTTCTGAGCACTATGGGACTCAACTGCTGAGCTCATAAGTTCCCTAGAACTTAGAACTACTTAAACCTAACCAACCTAAGGACAACACACACATCCATGCCCGAGGCAGGATTCGAACCTGCGACCGTAGCGGTCGCGCGGTTCCAGACTGCAGCGCCAGAACCGCTCGGCGACCAGCGGCCGGCCACAGCATAAAACATATCCTTACGATCGCACTTGACTGTACTGGATACAGCTTGACTGCCGCTGCACGTGAAACGAAATCCAATGAGATTGAATGGCTGAAGAATACATGGCGTAATGTATTAGGTAGGCCGGGGAAGTGGTGTGCGGTTGGTCAGAGCGCTGTCCGGGAAGTGCCGTTCTGAACTGAGGCCTACGCTCATATTTTTGGTAAATACTAAGCGGAGCCCCTGCACGCCATTACTTGCATGTTGACCAATCAAAAAGATCTTCGGGTAGTATCTAAAAAGAATTCTGCGCAAATATAGCGATTTATTTTCGCGTTGTTTGTTAACCGTTTGTAACTTTCAGAGTAGTGTCACGACTGGGGAACTCTGAGTATAACCTACGCATTTCACTTTTTTCCGTGTTAAATTTGCTTCTTTTGCCAAAACACAGTGGAATTTACACAGTCTCACGTCTCTAACAGACACAATTGCGAGAGAATTGTGAAACAGTAGTTTATTAAGTTTACTAGGTGAGGAACTGAGGAAAAGTTAGGTCAGTACCTTACGAAGTAGGACATCATCGGTACGAGATGAACTTATAATGAAGTTGTTCCAAAACCGACAACATTTCTCGTTTCACCAGCTATCGATTGTCCTTAATAATTACATTTTTTTTCATCGGAACAATCTGTAGTTATTGAAATAGCATAGGATATAATGAAGTTTTGCATAATAACGATACTGCAAAATACTCCCCTCTTTGTGCGCTATCGTCTGCCAAAATCTCATTTACATATCTGAAACGATTTATGAAATATGATGAATGTTGTGGATATTTCGGTTTCGCTTTATCGCTCTCGCTGTGCGATCGCATACGAGTGCGCTACGTCAAGTCAATTTTCTCGAGACTGGTGACGAGTAGAGACCTCCAGCGAAGTCTGTAGAAAAATTCAATACGTTACCTAAATTTCTTACGCAGTAAGATATTACGTCATGTGCGCCAGACGCAAAATGATATCGACCCCTATTTTTCATTGCAAACTGTCCGCCGCAGGTAGCTGCGCGGTCAGCGCGACAGAATGTCAATCTTAACTGCCTGGGTTCGATTCCCGGCTGGGTCTGAGATTTCCTCCGCTCAGGGACTGTGTGCTGTGTTTTCCTAATCGTCATCATTTCATCCCCATCGACGCGCAATTCGCCGAAGTGGCGTCAAAGCGAAAGACTTGCACCAGGCGAGCGGTGTACCCGGCGGGAGGGTCCAAGTCACACTACAGTCAGTCAGTCATCGCAAACTTTTTCGAATTTTGCGCAGTGTCTACTTCCACGTAAATATCACAATAACTGTGGCCATTAACGAAATGATGTGCATATCATAATGAAACTGAGACATACAGCTACAAGCAAAGCAGAAATGATTTTTTTGCGAATAGTTTCTGCAAAATCGTTTGAGAAAGGTTGCAGCGGGTGCGCGTCCACTGTCCGGAAGGTGACGAACCCTTGTCGGCTACGCTATCGGACGAACGAATGAACTCGCGCAGCTCTGTGCGCGGAAACCGGTCATTGCGCATTGGCCACCGCATCCTGCGTAAGGTGGTAAACATTCGAGGCCGTCCGTACTTGAGAGGCATCGTGTCGGTGCTGGTGAGAGCCTAAGGGCGGGCCGAGAGGACACGGCTGACGGCCAAGTGTAACACACAGCGGCAGTCTGCACTTCCAGAATCTCACTTCTTGTGTTGCACGTACCGTAATCGTGAATAGTTCCGCCGTTGTTATTTAAAATGTCTCTCTTATGGCGCTGCAAAATTTATTATTAAGAACAGAATTTCCTCATGTATTCAAATTAGCTATCAACGTTTGAAATTCTTTAAATTGTTTTAACAGGATTCCCGTGGTGCTGGTTCCTCCTCCATATGATGTGCCCCTTTGAAATTTTAAAATCCTCTTAATATTAACATCTGCTAGTCTTCTCGAAGTTGGTATACATGTGAGAAGATGATACATTTGAAATAAGGTTTGTGTGTCCCCAGTGTGAGACATTTTCATCAAAAATATATTTGAACTTGATCGGTCAGGTTTTCAGTGCGCGATTAATTAATAGTGTGGCTCCGGGAGTTCTGCTGAGCTGTTGTTTCCGCTTCGCACGGAGAAGACAAAAAGTTACGAAATAGCGATACGCACACACACAAGATGGCGGTGCTATGGCGTACACAAGGTGTAAAGGGGCAGTGCTGTCGTTTGTACCCACGTGCACGATGTCAAAAGTTCCGGCGGCAATTAACAGACTTTCAACGCGAAATGGTAGTTGTAGCTAAGCGCATGGGGCATTCCATTTCGGTAATCATTTGGGAATTCAGTATTCCGAGGTCCGTAGCGTCGAGAGTGTGCCGAGTACAGCAGATTTCAGGCATTACCTCTCAACGCCTCACCACCTACAGCGCAGTGCCGTCGGCGTTTGCGTAGAGTTGTCAGTGGTGCAAAATGGTTCAAATGGCTCTAAGCAATGTGGGACTTAACTTCTGAGGTCTTCAGTCCCCTAGAAATTAGAACTGCTATAACCTAACTAACCTAAGGACATCACACACATCCATGTCCGAGGCAGGGTTCGAACCTGCGGCTCCGGACTGAAGCGTCTAGAACCGCTCGGCCACAGCGGCCGGCAGTCGGTGCTAATAGGCAAGCAAAAATGCGCGAGATAACCGCAGTAATGAGTATGGCACGTATGACGAAAGTATCCGTTAGGACTGTGCGGAGAAATTTGCCGTTGATAGTTTTGTGGCAGCAGACGACCGCCGCGAGTGGCTGCGGGACACGGCCTGGTGCGCGGCTGCAGGGTGCGTGGCCACTTCGGTTGGACGCCAGACGACTCTAGAAGCGAGCCTCGGTCAGAGTTGGGTAGGGTCGGCGTGTGTTGCAGGCTCCACGAGGCCGCGAACCCAAGTTGTCAACAAGGCGCTGTGCAGGCCGTTGCTGGATGCATAGTGTTATGCACTGTGTTCACACAGATGTTCGGCTACTCGGACACCATTTGCAGCCATACGTGGACTTCATTTTCTCAAAAAACGACGAAACTTTTATGGGTGACAATACACCGTGTCAGCGGACGACACCTGTTCGCGACTGATTTGAAGAACATTCTGGAAATCTGAAGTGAATGATTTGGTGACCCAGATCGCCCGACACGAATCCCGTGGAAAACTTAGGGGACATAATCGGGAGGCGAGTTCGTGCACAAAATCCTGCACCGGTAACACTTTTGCAGCTGTGACCGGCTGTCTGTAGAGGCAGCACGGGTCAGTGTTTCTGCAGGGACTTGCAGGGACCCGTCGGGTTGCCCCAGCATGCGGGGCAGCAGGAGGTCCGAGGCAGCGGCGTGCCGTGGCTCCTGCCGCCTCAGAGTGAGCACGTTATTCGGACGAGCGACCCAGCCGCCTGCGCTGTGACGTGTGCCCACTGCCACACTGTCAACTGTTGCTGGCCTCTTGCCGCTATCCGTAGCTGGGTCCGACACCCGACGCCCGCTGCCTCCTTCGAGGCTGTAGTGTTATTCAGAACACGTCCTGATATTCCGTGAAACGCAAATACCGTCAACGTTTTCCGGCTCTGATACGTGTGGTCGCCGGTGGCAGATTTTAATGAATTGAGCGCCGGATCACAAGCCTTGTTTAAATTAAAACCTTCTCGAGACTTTATTAGGTTTCCAGGCATACATAGAGTCCTTACTTACGCTGTCCCAGATATTTGGCGTCTGCACCACGATACTGGTCAAATCGCGTTTTTTTCGTCATCACATTTTAGACAGCGCTCGGCGTCGACTAGTTAGCTTCGTCCTTTTAGTCGAGTATGCGGCTGGTGTTCCTTGCATCTCTCCTCCAGTGCTCGAACAGTCTGCCTCACGTAATACATGTTACATTCGCATCGAATGCGATATACACCCGGTTTTCCCAGATCTCTATCTACAAAGTAGTGGTTTTATCCACGTTGTCGGGATCGAAATATACTGGATGCCATTTTTACGTCTGAGTCAAACTATATTTCGGGACTTTGGGCCAGCCTAAGGGAAATAAGCGAATCTCGGCTTCCGATTTTTCAGCCGCAATCTCTTTTTCAGGCGTTCTTGATGATGACGGCAGAGCCCGCTCGACGTGACGATCTGAGCACCCGTTCCTTCTCCCCACTATTAGTAACATACTGAAGTAGATCATTAATATGTTTCAACTCATTCTTAGCAGATCTCGAGACTTTCGTTTTCCAGTGTTACATATTTGTCCACCTCTGTTCCCTAGAAATTTCGACAGTCCTGTCTTTCTAGATCGACTTACCCAATACTAAGGTGTAAATCATTTGTGTCATTTGTTCTATTCAATTTAGAAATAGGTCATTTCAGAAATACGTTTCTGCCGTTCGTAAGCTTACACCAGCTCTCCCTACTGCAAGTCTTTTTCCACGTCGCTACACAAAACACTGCAATAATTTAGTACAGACACAGTTCCATATACACTGAGCACCGCGAGTAACTCTTTGTCCTGTTGTGAAACAAAAAATGTATCAAGCAAATGTTTTTTGGCTACCAGGGAACCAGCACCGCTACCTTCCTTCTAATTCTGTTCGTTATGAAAATACTTTTTTTTTCAAAATAGAACCCTATATTTTTTGCTCTCGGAATCATTAAAAAAAGCACGCGAGTTCATGTCATTCCGGTCCGGACGCTGTCAGCAGGACCTGACCTGACGGTGCATAAGAGACCTTCCTGTGGGCACCGTCTAGCAGAGGGGGTACCATTGTGGAGGGGGGCGCTGGTGTTCCCCCAGCGCTCCTAAATCGATGGTGGCCGATCTCATGGTCGAGTGATCCTTCGCCGCTACTTTCCGACACCCAACGTGGAGAAACTCAGAAAAGGTCCTGCGTCATCTTACAAGCGCTGTTAGTGTAGTATCCTGCCCAGTCGTCTAATACAGTGGCCTAGGAAGCTGTTTTCTCGGATCGCCAGCCAACAGTTCAAGCACGTCCTACTAATGGAGTTTATTACAGTACGTTAAATTGACAATACTTAATTTGGCGTATTCACAAAGGATTGTCGCAAGCAAACGGCGACATGTATATAATGAATGTCTTTCGGTCCAGACAACTCGAATGCCAGCTGCTGCGGCGCGGCGCCTCCCTTCTCTCGGTGCAGCCGCCGGCCCTGCTTCGGCGTCGCCGCCCTGTCGGCTGACCTCCTCTCACGGCCCTCCCGGCTCCTCCGTTCTTCACGGTCCCGCCTGCGCCGGAACAATCAGTGCAAGCAGCAAATGGCTAATGAAAATGCTTATGTTTTGCTCCTGATTATCATTCTCTCAAGGGCGTAAATATTAATTCCTGGAGAGTTTCGGGATCTCGCCAAGTCTGACAGTCTGACGGCACCCTCTGTGGATTTACTGCAGTGGTATTTCAGAAGTACAGAAATCAGATGGCAGTTATAAGAGTCGAGGGACATAAAAGGGAAGCAGTGGTTGGGAAGGGAGTGAGACAGGGTTGTAGCCTATCCTGCATATTGAGCAAGCAGTAAAGGAAACAAAACAAAAATTCGGAGTAGCAATTAAAATCCATGGAGAAGAAATAAAAACTTTGAGGTTCGCCGATGACATTGTAATTCTGTCAGAGACAGCAAAGGACTTGCAAGAGCAGTTGAACGGAATGGGCAGTGTCTTGAAAGGAGGGTATAAGATGTACATCAACAAAAGCAAAACAAGGATAATGGAATGTAGTCGAATTAGGTTAGGAAATGGGACACTTAAAGTAGTAAAGGAGTTTTGCTATTTGGGGAGAAAAATAATTGATGATGGTCGAAGTAGAGAGGATATCAAATGTAGACTGGCATTGGCAAGGAAAGAATAAGAAACCATGCAAAAAATCTTGGCTTACTAAAGGAAGAAAAATATCTTGTAACCACAAAAGGGAACCGTATCTAACAACAAGAAAGAAAAATGACCCAGAAACAGGCAAATATTATAAAAACTACTGTGCTACACTAAGAAAGAAGTATGTGCATCATGTCTGAGACAAATACCTCTCATAACAAAATTAAAACATTTTGGAATATGAAACTTCCTGGCAGATTAAAACTGTGTGCCGTACCGAGACTCGAACTCGGGACCTTTGCCTTTCGCGGGCAAGTGCTCTACCATCTGAGCTACCGAAGCATGACTCACGCCCCGTCCTCAAAGCTTTACCTACCTTCCAAACTTTACAGAAGCTCTCTGGAATTTGAATATTATTACAAGGGAGATAGGGCAACCAAGAGTACAGGATGACGGCATCACCATCAAAGCGAATGGAAACTTGATAAATAACAAGCCAGAAGTCGAAAACATTTTAAATAATCATTTTTTAAATATTGTAGAGAAAATAGAATCTAAATGTTCATTAGGAGAACCAAGGCAGATAATGAAGAGACCTTACCCACATCATTTGATACAATTGCAATTCCACCCACCTCTCCTTCTGAAATTATGAATAAAATAAACTATCTCAAGAATAAAAGCTCACGTGGAATGTGTGACATTTCCAGCAGTATAATAAAAGCTATTTCCCAAGAAATAAGTGGGATTATTAGCCACGTATGTAATAGCTCTCTGAAGCAGGGTATTTTCCCAGATAGACTGAAGTATGCCATTGTTAAACCACTGCATAAAAAAGGGGATACGTCTGATGTCAACAACTACCCCACAATCTCTTTTCTGGCTGCTTTATCCAAAATTTTTGAAAAAGTAATGCTGGGGAGCAATCAAGAATGGGGTGCCACAAGGTTCGGTACTGGGTCCTCTGCTGTTCTTCATATAAATTAATGACTTGCCATTCTGTGTTCACGAAGATGCCAAGCTGATACTTTTTGCCGATGATACAAGTATAGCTATCACACCCAACAGATAAGAATTAACTGGTCAAATTGTAAACAATGTTTTTCAGAAAATCATTAAGTGGTTCCCTGCAAATGGCCTCTCATTAAACTTTGACAAAACACAGTATATACAGTTCCATACAGTAAATGGAATGACACCATTAATAAATATAGACTTCGATCAGAAATCGGTAGCTAAGATAGAATATTCAAAATTTCTAGGTGTATGCATTGATGAGGAGTTGAACTGGAAAAGACACACTGAGGATCTGCTGAAACGTTTGAGTTCATCTACTAATGCTATTAGGGTCATTGCAAATTTTGGCGATATACAACATAGTGGGACAATATTATGGAAATGGAACAGCATGTAGATGAAGATGAAATGGGAGATACGATACAGCGTGAAGAGTTTGACAGAGCACTGAAAGACCTGAGCCGAAACAAGGCCCCCGAAGTAGACAAAATTCCATTAGAACTACTGACGGCCTTGGGAGAGCCAGTCCTGACAAAACTCTACCATCTGGTGAGCAAGATATATGAAACAGGCGAAATACCCTCAGACATCAAGAAGAATATAATAATTCCAATCCCAAAGAAAGCAGGTGTTGACAGATGTGAAAATTACCGAACTATCAGTTTAATAAGTCACGGCTGCAGAGTACTAACGCGAATTCTTTACAGACGTATGGAAAAACTAGTAGCAGCCGACCTCGGGGAAGATCAGTTTGGATTTCATAGAAATATTGGAACACGTGAGGCAATACTGCCCCTACGGCTTACCTTAGAAGCTAGATTAAGGACGGGCAAACCTACGTTTCTAGCATTTGTAGACTTAGAGAAAGCTTTTGACAATGTTGAGGGCATTACTCTCTAATTCTGAAGGTAGCAGGGGTAAAATACAGGGAGCGAATGGCTATTTACAATTTGTACAGGAACCAGATGGTAGTTAAGAGTCGAGGGACGTGAAAGGGAAGCATCGAGTAAAGATTTAAGTGTCAGGAAGTACTTTCTAAAAGTATTTGTTTGGAGTGTAGCCTTGTATGGAAGTGAAACATGGACGATAAATAGTTTGGACAAGAAGAGAATAGAACCTTTTGAAATGTGGTGCTACAGAAGAATGCTGAAGATTACATGGGTAGATCACATAACTAATGAGGAGGTATTGAATAGGATTGGGGAGAAGAGAAATTTGTGGCACAACTTGACTAGAAGAAGGGATCGGTTGGTAGGACATGTTCTGAGGCATCAAGGGATCACAAATTTAGTACTGGAGGGCAGCGTGGAGGGTAAAAATCGTACAGGGAGACCAAGAGATGAATAGACTAAACCGATTCAGAAGGATGTAGGTTGCAGTAGGTACTGGGAGATGAAGAAGCTTGCACAGGATAGAG
The DNA here is from genome assembly GCF_023897955.1 of Schistocerca gregaria. Taxonomy (NCBI): domain Eukaryota; kingdom Metazoa; phylum Arthropoda; class Insecta; order Orthoptera; family Acrididae; genus Schistocerca; species Schistocerca gregaria. The sequence goes on from NC_064928.1 coordinate 33,028,029, forward strand.
TTGCATGGATAGCTGCATCAAACCAGTCTCAGGATTGAAGACCACAACAACAACAACAACAACAACAACTTAGTAAATTAGCTTACCATGGCTATTTTAATTCTCTGCTTTCGTAAGGCATCATATTCTGGGGTAACTCATAATTGAGCAAAAGAGTGTTCATTCCAGAAAAGCTTGTAATCAGAATAATTGCTGGGGCTCATCCAAGACCATCCTGCAGACACTTATTTAAAGAGCTAGATATCTTCACTGTAGCCTCACAATATATACACTCCTGGAAGTGGAAAAAAGAACACATTGACACCGGTGTGTCAGACCCACCATACTTGCTCCGGACACTGCGAGAGGGCTGTACAAGCAATGATCACACGCACGGCACAGCGGACACACCAGGAACCGCGGTGTTGGCCGTCGAATGGCGCTAGCTGCGCAGCATTTGTGCACCGCCGCCGTCAGTGTCAGCCAGTTTGCCGTGCCATACGGAGCTCCATCGCAGTCTTTAACACTGGTAGCATGCCGCGACAGCGTGGACGTGAACCGTATGTGCAGTTGATGGACTTTGAGCGAGGGCGTATAGTGGGCATGTGGGAGGCCGGGTGGACGTACCGCCGAATTGCTCAACACGTGGGGAGTGAGGTCTCCACAGTACATCGATGTTGTCGCCAGTGGTCGGCGGAAGGTGCACGTGCCCGTCGACCTGGGACCGGACCGCAGCGACGCACGGATGCACGCCAAGACCGTAGGATCCTACGTAGTGCCGTAGGGGACCGCACCGCCACTTCCCAGCAAATTAGGGACACTGTTGCTCCTGGGGTATCGGCGAGGACCATTCGCAACCGTCTCCATGAAGCTGGGCAACGGTCCCGCACACCGGTAGGCCGTCTTCCGCTCACGCCCCAACATCGTGCAGCCCGCCTCCAGTGGTGTCGCGACAGGCGTGAATGGAGGGACGAATGGAGACGTGTCGTCTTCAGCGATGAGAGTCGCTTCTGCCTTGGTGCCAATGATGGTCGTATGCGTTGCCACGCAAGGGCGTGGATTTCGTGTTGAGCTTCGTGGCGAGTTGTCCAGTTTCAACACTCTGTTCAAGTAATAGACCAACAACTCAAATTACGTATTACTTATTTCGTTTTCTGTCACAGTTGCACATGTTTTTAATGGTGACTAGTTTCGAATGCGTGCGTTCATTTTACAGAGAGTTGTTTGCAAATGAAACGACGCGTTCGTAATTAGTCACCATTTAAGAGTATTTGGAACTGTTTTCTTGTTTTGATGTTGTGGTAATTATCGCGGGGATTGGTAGTAACCAATTGCAGGATCTGCATCGAACTTATGGCGGTGATTATATTCCAGCGCAGAGGTCGAACCTCGCAATCTTTCCTAGAAGTGGTCGGATGGCTGCCTCAGCCGACTCGTGGAATCGTGGCTGCGTATTTCGGTTTTGCGCTCCTCTCCGGTTTGATCCTTTATAGCCGCTGGACACACACCCGATGCCCGAAGAACACCTCCCACCCTCCAGGGGCCGGCCCATCGCAGGCTGCGACACCTGTTCCGGAGGTAAGCGACTGCCTCCTGCGTCTGACCCTCGGCGGAGGTGCCTCCGGTTGAGCAGCTATAAAGGAACGGACTGGAAATGAACCCAAAATGTCACCTGGAGATGACTAGTGGGAAACTCGTCGACAACACGACGCCTACGACATGACTGACAGCCCGAGAACAGAGAGACAACGAGAAAGCTTGCATTCCTATAAAGTATAATCCTGTCCCGCTGTTCAAAGCGACGCTGGCGACAATTATTTAGATTAGGCACGCGCAAACTTTGCTGACCCGCGGGCCTGACCCATCCTTAAACTCGCGGCACAACTCGTCACGTGAAGTGAAAGCAAGGCCCCTACTCACGTGACGTGAAAGCTGGGCCCCTAGCGTCCGTGACTAATGTTTATGGGTTAACGCTATGAACAGCACGTCTTTCTCGACACGCAACGCCAACAAATTACTCCCCAAAACAGGCGTTGTCTAGTGTTCGTTACTTCTATGTTCAGCCCAGACGTTTATATTAATGTACGTGTCGTGATCATCGGTACGGATGCGACAGCGTGCGTTATGTAATGCGTTCCAAAACACCTCGCGTAAAAACGGGATTCTTCCGTTGCTCATAAGTCGGCTTCTGTTGGTGACAGAAAGGTAGGAGGGTTAAGTGTTTCGGATAGCCCTTGCTCAATGGGACCGTGCAGTACAGGGTCAAAACATGAATGTTAAAAATGGCTCTGAGCACTATGGGACTCAACTGCTGTGGTCATTAGTCCCCTAGAACTTAGAACTACTTAAACCTAACTAACCAAAGGACATCACACACATCCATGCCCGAGGCAGGATTCGAACCTGCGACCGTAGCAACATGAATGTTAGAATTTCCTCCTGGTTAGGAAAACGGAGCAACTCGATTGATTCTTTTCGCATTTGATGTAGTCCATGTGCTTATGGAGACACCATTAGTTTGCGGATGTTCCCTTAGAAAAACCGAAAAATGATTTTTTACCATTTTCTCGCACCAAAGCCGAGACGCAGATCCGAAGACGGCTATGCACAGCAAACGGCTGAATTTTTTTTATGGTATGTTCCTAAGATACTAATATCGAACAACCTTGAAATGTTTCTTCATATCTTCATCTGTTTACGAGCTATAGAGGTTCGAAGTAACCCTACTTCTACATGAGGAATATGCACGAATATGTTTGTCTCCTAAAAGTTGGTCACAAACGTAGAATGAGGCAGCTGGTACCACAATTCTCAGCTAGTCTTCCAATTTGCCTTCTTTTGTGTGCCGATAGGAGCATTTTTTATTGGTTGTGTCTGTAGTTATCATTTTGCTTTACTTACGACGCTTTACAGCATCCGCCTTAAAATGCCGTTGCTAAAGAAAGAATGTTGACGACATGGCAATAATTGTAAACATCTGAATATGGGATGTCAGGCATCTTCTAATACTATTACCCTCAATTTCACCAAAAGCAGTGCTGTAATGAGTCCACAGCGGACAACAACAGAAAAACGAGAAAGAATAGAGAAAAGAGTATGCTACTTTGAAGTAGCCAATCTCACATATAAACCTACCCAAGAAAGAACTTGGATTTTGATCGGCGTTGAATATTTGTAGTGTAGAGCGTAAGAAGGGACACACACTTTTTTATAGGTGTCCATGTGGCCGTTAAGGACCTGAAACTCTTCGTTGAATAATGTTGACTGTATTTATGAATAAATACCGTTGAAACGATAACATATAAAAAGAAGTGAAATGAAAGTTCGATGACATTTTAATGTACGTTATAACTGTGCATCCTGATTTGTAGAAAATTTTTTTTTTTTGGAATCCCCTCCCACCATCGTCCACTATATTCTTTTTCGTTTCGACAGTTGAGTAATAGGAAAACGTACAGCACAGTTATTAGCTATTTCAGTTATACATGATGAAAGTGGTATTTAAAACACAACTTTTGTCAGAAATAAGCAGGAAATACAATTTCTCTAGATGACTGTATGTCGGCCCAATATGTGTTCGCTTCGATGCCATTTGTCATATTGTGTTGTTTAATAGAACTTTGACAGATGTTCCACGGTGTACGTATTCTTTCAGTTTTATGAAATTTGAAATATCTTGTGCTGTAACGGTTTTTTTTCTTTTTAAATCTTGTGTATTTTTGATTTGTTTTCAAGTTGTAACTTTTTCATAATAACTACTTTATATCTGAAATTGTTTGTACATTATTTTTGTAACATTACTGTAAATCTATGCTATAATCAGGAAGCGCAGAATTATTCGAGACATAAAAAATTCTAAACGAACCTTTATTTGACGAACCAAGCTTTTGCTATTAGTCAAATGTCGAAATGAAAAGCAAAAGAGCGGGTTGGGGGTGGGGGGACGGAATGTCAATAACAATGACTTTTTGGATAAATATGGGTGCCCCCTTCTAACGTACATTAAAAATCATAGAACTTTCATTTGACTTCTTTTTTTACACATGTTACCGTTTGAAAGATATTCATTCAGAAATATTAAACTCAGGTTTTCTTCTCTTCAAGGGGGTATTTCACCCTTAAGTTAGACCGTATGGCCACATACAAAAAAAGTGTGTTATCATGCTCTACACTGCCACGTATACAAGGCCGATCAAAACAGAAGTGTGCACCATGGGTACTTTAACTCAGTAACGCTACAAAGTTTTTCCGCGCGTGGGAATGAAGCCAGCCGAGCGCCACATCGGCCCGCGTGCCGCTGGTTGCCCCCGCTCATATTAGACTGGCTGTATTTTTGTCGAGTGCAGAGTGTTTATCGAGGTCCGCCAGTCAACGTTTCTGGTTGATCATAATCTGACAGGAGGGAGGAAAGTTTCGGCGGCAGTCTGGGTGTAGCCAGGCAGCGCGCCCTCTGCCCGGGCCGCGGCCTCACACGCAGGCCTGCCCGTCGCCGGCAGCGGCTGCCCCCTTCTCCTCGGCGGAGCAGACGGCTGCCCGGGTGGCAGAGCGCAGCGTCCGAGTGTCGGGCGACGGCTCAGTCTTGCCCGGGACGTGGCGGAGCACCCCGCGCTGCCTGGACCGCACCCAGCGACGGCCGCCCTTTCTGCGATTTGTTGGCTGCGGCCACGGATGGTCAGCGCACAGGCCCCGCTCGGCGCGCAGCATCGCTGTCTCTGCCAGCTAAGCTGGATGCGTGTATTGTGGTGTCCTCTGAAACTAAGTCAAGTTAAATTTGCGTCCAGTGATATTTGCGCCCAGAGAAGGTCGAGGAAAGAATCAGTATATAATGAAGTGACGGGACGCCCCTCATACCGTGCCGGAGCTCCTGTTCCCGGAGTGTCCTGCCCTGCACAAATACTGAGCCGTGCTGCCTCTGCAGCCCAGCCGGTGCAGGATTTTGTGCTCCAACTGAACTCTCGATGATGTCCCGTAAATGTTCGACACGATTAATTTCGGGCGATCTCGGTGGCGAAATCATTGGCTAGAACTGTCCAGAATGTTCTTCAAATCAGTTGCGAATAGTTGTGGCCTACTCACACGGCGCACTGTCAGCCGCAAAAATTGCGTCGCTGTTTGGGAACTTCAAGTCCATCAGTGGCTGCAGATGGTCTCCAAGTAGCCGAACGTGGCTCAAATGGTTCAAATGGCTCTGAGCACTATGGGACTCAACTGCTGTGGTCATCAGTCCCCTAGAACTTAGAACTACTTAAACCTAACTAACCTAAGGACATCACACACAGCCATGCCCGAGGCAGGATTCGAACCTGCGACCGTAGCAGTCTCACGGTTCCGGACTGCGCGCTTAGAACCGCGAGACCACCGCGGCCGGCCGAACGTGGCCATTTCCAGTCAATCATCGGTTCAGTTGGGCCGGACGACCCACTCCTCCTCCTGCCAACACAGCCCACACCAGTATGGGGCCAGCACCAGCTGGCACAGTGCCTCCCTGACAATTTGGGTCCACGGCTTCGTAGTCGAACACAACTATCAGCTCTTACCAACTGAAATCGGGTCTCATCTGACCAGGCCACGGTTTTCCATTCGTCTAGGTCCCAACCGATACGGTCGTGAGTGCGAGAGAGGCGCTGCAGGCACTCGCGTCGGCCGTGTGCTGCCGTAAAACATTCAACTCCAAATGTCGGCGTTTGTCCTAATGGAAACATTCATCGGAAGTTCCACATTTATTTCTGCGGTTATTTCGCACACTGTTGCTTGTCTGTTAGCGCCGACACTCTACGCACATGACACTTCTCTCCATCGTTATGTGAAGGCCGTCAGACAGTGCGGTGTCCGTAGTGAGAGGTAACGCCTGAAATTTGGTATTCTCGGCACACTTTTGACTCTACGAGTCTCGCGAGATTCCGAACTGGAATTTTCCACGCGTCAAGTTGCAGCTATCATTCCGCGTTCAAAAACAGTTAATTCTTGTTCCATGGCTAGAATCACGTCGGTTACTCTTTCACACGAATCACCTGAGTATAAATAACATCTCCGGCAACGCAGTGCCCTTTTCTACCCTGTCTACGTCACACTAAGTTGTCTTTACGTGCGCATGTCATCATCCCGTGACTTCCACTTCAGTGTAACCCCGTTTTAACACAGAGACTTGCCCGGCAGCAGAACAGCCCAAGGCTGTTATGTGATGCACTGATGAACAGGAATGAAGATCGTCAAGAAACAACTGCACCAACAATCTTTTTACAATCGGTAGTGATCTGGAGCAATTACTACACTACTGGCCATTAAAATTCGTACACCACGAAGATGACGTCCTACAGACGCGAAATGTAACCGACAGGAAGAAGATGCTGTGATATGCAAATGATTAGCTTTTCACAGCATTCACACAAGGTTGGCGCCGGTGGTGACACCTACAATGTCCTGACATGAGGAAAGTTTCCAACCGATTTCTCATACACAAACAGCAGTTGACCGGCGTTGCCTGGTGAAACGTTGTTGTGATGCATCGTGTAAGGAGGAGAAATGCGTACCATCACGTTTCCGATTTTGATAACCCCGTCGGCAGATGGTCCGTGCTGTCAAACGTCAACGTTGACCGTGCTAAGTTCAACGTGCTGCTGAAGGCTCAGAAATGATGCGACAAGTACGTGGGCCCCAACGTGGTATACGCCATCACAATGCACTCCAGTGTCTGTTGGCGAGATGTTTCTACTCCGTAAATCACACTGTTTACGAAACGGGCGTGCGTAAAATTCCCACGTTAGCTCTATTAAAACGCACATTTCTTCCATTGTCCACGAAAAGGAAAGTACCATGTCCAAACAATAAGGACACAGGCTTATAAAAGTTCAATTACGAACAAAAATGGCTGGTTCAAATGGCTCTGAGCACTAGGCGACTTAACTTCTGAGGTCATCAGTCCCCTAGAACTTAGAACTACTTAAACCTAACTAACCTAAGGACATCACACACATCCATGCCCGAGGCAAGATTCGAACCTGCGACCGTAGCGGTCGCGGGTTGCATACTGTAGCGCCTATAACCGCTCGGCCACCAACGCCGGTTCAATTACAAACAGTGCGATACAAATTTGCAATACTTCTCCACGTAAGACAAACATTATTTCATCATTCCCACATTTTAATAAAACTCCAAGGTCAGCCTTACTTGATCACTGTTCCTACCGGTAGCAGAATCTTTAGAACATATGGCCGGCCGGAATGGATGAGTGGTTCTAGGCGCTGCAGTCTGGAACCGCGCGGCGCTACGGTCGCAGGTTCGAATCCTGCTATGGGAATGGATGTGTGTGATGTCCTTAGGTTAGTTAGATTTAACTAGTTCTAAGTTCTAGGGGACTGATGACCTCTGAAGTTAAGTCCCATAGTGCTCAGAGACATTTCGACCATTTTTTAAAACATGTGAAAAGGAAAAGGAGCAAAATATCTCTATACAAGTAGTCCAAGCTGACATACAGATTAAGCCAATCGAACAAAGTCTCCCCTCAAATAAACGTCTACTTATATTTACATAACATCAGATTTTATTTATATGTTGTTGTTGTTGTGGTCTTCAGTCCTGAGACTGGTTTGATGCAGCTCTCCATGCTACTCTATCCTGTGCAAGCTACTTCATCTCCCAGTGCCTACTGCAACCTACATCCTTCTGAATCTGCTTAGTGTATTCATCTCTTGCTCTCCCTCTACGATTTTTACCCTCCACGCTGCAGTCCAACACTAAATTGTTGATCCCTTCATACCTCAAAAGATGTCCTACCAACCGGTCCCTTCTTCTTGACAAGTTGTGCCACAAACTCTTCCCCAATCCCATTCAATACCTCCTCATTAATTATGTTATCTACCCATCCAATCTTCAGCATTCTTCTGTAGCACCACATTTCGCAAGCTTCTATTCTCTTCTTGTCCAAACTATTTATCGTCCATGTTTCACTTCCATACATGGCTACACTCCATACAAATACTTTCAGAAGCGGCTTCCTTACAGTTAAATCTATACTCGATATTAACAAATTTCTCTTCTTCAGAAACGCTTTCCTTGCCATTGCCAGTCTATACTTTATATCATCTCTACTTCGACCATCATCAGTTATTTTAGTCATATGTTTACATAAAGATGTGGCTTTTAGTAGCACGAAACCGGTAGTGATACAATAATAAAAGGACTAAATAGAACTGTAGTGGTTACTAATACCCGACATATTATTTCATGGCTGACGTACATGTATTATTGATTTGATGTACAGGAGACTTGTCAATATAAGTAAACTTACTGAGACACGCACAATATGTCAGAAAAACATAAAATTATACGTAATTTACGCAACCCGCAATACAAGTTTATTACGTTACTGTAGAAAGAAAGCTTTACATATAATAATTAAAAAGTTTAGTGACGGAATACCATCATTTTTGCGTAAGAATGGCTTGTGGTTTTAGTTTCAGCAAACCTAGTTTCATACTGTGAAAGGTTTTCACTTTTCATTTAGTATAAATTTCTGTAGCCATGTACTGAGGCATGTGGGAGTGCAGTCTCAGTCTATGATGTAACAACATAAAATTGTCCTTCTTTCTATTATCATACCTGTGTTGAAAGTTGTTTCCTATAAATAATTACGTATTGTCACATATAAACAGTTCATAAATATAAATTCACAAAATAGTTAAAATATTTGGATACCTAAGTAGTGGTTGGTATGAATCCTTATGCTTGACATTACTCGGTTTTCTAATACTAGTTTTTTTGTAGTATTGATATTAATTTTTCTGCTTGCACACAGTCAAAACTTATTCTGTATCTTTTTTAAGTGATTCAAAGTAGCTGCGATAAACGGTCGTTATATTGTCCAACTCCGTTGCTTCGGCCACTATCGTCGCTCCGAATGCAAGACTGTTCAACTTGTTTCCCAGTTAGCTTATGTGGAATCGCCACGATAAACTATTTTCAAGAGATATTCTAAATAATTTGAAGTGTTAATTTGCAAATTATTTGACTATTTACTTTTAACTCTGGTGCAACTATTATTCTATCCTCACCACTGAGATTTCGTGCAAACACAGTGCAGATACTGTGCAGGCGCAATTGCGCAAAGACCGGTCACCAACATTAGAGAAAAAATGATCCCGCTGTTAGGCTGCGTCACTGTGAAACACTGAAACAACTACTAGGGGCGTTCAACAAGTAATGCAATGCATTCTTTTTCTCGGCCAGTTTCTGTTGAAAAAATGAGGAATTTGCCGTGGGACACCGTGGAATATTCCTACTTTCGTTACTATAGTTCCATGAAGTCGAGACAGGTGGCGGCGCTTTACGTAGCCTTCACAATGGCGTCCGCAACACAGGTGCGTTTCACGCAGAGACCTGCCACTCAGATACTCTCGGTGTAAACAAGAGCATCGCAGATATTCATAGACGCTAGCAAGGTGCCTGCGGAGACCTGGCCCTGAATAAAAGCACGTTGAGTCGTTGGGGGAGGCGTCTACCACCATCGCAACGAGGTCACGCAAGCTGCGTGCCGGCCGGCCGCACGCAGCTGTGACTCCTGCAGCGTTGGAACGTGCGGCACTCTCACTGGAGGTGATGGACGGATCACAAACACCTCGCTGCTCAACAGGTCGTCTCTGTGGGTACTGCCGACACATTTGTCTACCAGTGGGGTTCCTAGAAAGGACCACGTGTGCCGAATCGCTTTGCGTGGTACGAGGCTGATCGTGACAACGTTTTGTCAAAGATCGTCACAGGCGATAAAACGTGGGTTCATCAGTTCGAACCGAAAACAAAACGGCAGTCCGTGGAGTGTCACCACTGCATCCCTGCTCCGGAGAAAACGTCGAAGCCGCACCCTCAGCCAGTAAACTCACCACGACGTTCTTCTGGGACTCTCAAGGAAGTACAGCGTTTGATGTCCTTCCTCACGGGGAACCGATCAACTGCGGAGCGTACCTTGCAACCCTCAGGAAACTGAAGAAACGACTCCAGTGTGTTCGACGACAAAAAATCCAATCATAAGGCGTGAGAAAATCAGGCGTCACACCCGAGAGGAGCTCACAGAATTTTACTGGACGGTTCTTCGGCATCGTCACTGCAGTCCGGATGTCGCATGTTCCGACTTCCACCTGCTCGGCCCAGTGAGGGATGCACTTCGCTGGAAGCAGTGCGCGTATGTGGGAAGGTTGCTGAGGCAGTGGAGTGGTGCCACGGGGGTGAACAGGCCCTGCCAGTGCGGCGGCGTGGGCCACCGCATTGAGCGGAGGTTTTGTTGAAAAATACCGTTCTGTAGCCAGATGAGTAGGGAGCAATGTTCTGCACTGCAATCCTGAATCAAACAGAGCCGTGTTCAAAAAATGGTTCAAATGGCTCTGAGCACTATGGGACTTAACTTCTGAGGCCATCACTCGCCTAGAACTTAGAACTAATTGAACCTAACTAACCTAAGGACATCACACACATCCATGCCCGAGGCAGGATTCGAACCTGCGACCGTAGTGGTCGCTCTGTTCCAGACTGTAGCGCCTAGAACCGCACGGCCACTTGGGCCGGCGAGCCGTGTTTAGAAAAAGTGTTGCGTTACATACTGAATGCCCCTCGTATAAAGCCAGCATTGCAACAGTCTTTACAGACGTTCTGTCCAGTGTGACTAAAAAGTTTTAATCGTTCTGGAAGGAACCTCTGCAAAGCTGCCCGAACTCTTTTAGAGTTTGTTTAATAACGCGGTCTAACGCCAGAAAAAACTGTATCCAAATCTGACACTGACCGTGAAAGCCTGCGCTCTCATGATAGCAAAAATAGGTAGATAAGTGTCGAGTACCGGCCTTGGCTGTAGCCTGGAATAACAGCGCTGTCCCCCGCCATATGTATTACTAAATTGTTATCCCGAAACCCCTAACAGTTTCAGGTAGCTTATCCGATGGCATCCAGACGCAATAAAATTTTGATTTCCAATATTTCGCATAATCATTGACCGAATTTAAAAAGTTGAAATGCTGTTATATACTATTCATTAAGAGGGATAATCTTATGGTAAAAGTGTAGCCAAGTAAGACAAGCATTACAGTCTGATACTGGAGGTGACATAAATGATGGCGGGCAGATTACCTATTCTATACTCATACAGCAGTTAAGAAGGAGAGCACTTTGCAACTTGCAAAAAACTTTACACATAATTTCAAACCTTCCCTAAATTTTATCTCCCGTACACGGTTAAAGTCAAATGTTTAACGTATTAACTCATTTGTAAAGTAAACAGACATTTGAAGCTGTTTCATACAGGGTGAGTCACTAACTACTTCCACCTAGAATAACTCCGAAATTATGGTAGCACCTAAAAAGTTTGTGGGGCAAACGTTGCATTGGACAACGGCGCCCAGAATATGACGTTGGTTTTTTGTTGCTAGGTGGGGTCGCTTCAGAGACATGAAGGTCCACTTTACGTTGTTTTTTTTTATTAATGGGATGCTATAGTTTGGTACTTACTTTCTGATAGCAGCTATCGAGACGAATTCAATGATATGTAACAGTAAGGTCTTTGAAGGTCAATAAGGTGGCATGAACGTCCATTTACAGAAGGTGTTCTAAATGCAGTGCTTATCATGGATTATGTGATGTTCCTCATCACATCGGCACTTATCTAAGCACATGCTTTGACAATTCTCTCTCGTATGTCTTCAGATGTAGTTAGAAGGTCTTTATAAATGATGTCTTTTACGAATGCCTACGAGAAAAAATCCAGAGGTGTCAAGTCTGGCGAACAAGTCGGCCACGACACATCTCCTCCGCGTCCAATCCAACGATTTGGGAATTGTCTCTGCCGGACATCCATCGTGTCTATATCATGTTCTGTTCCTTGTTGCTAAAGGTATTTCCACCAATAACAGACCTAATGTTTCTTGCAGGAATGTGGTGTACTTCCTACCATTAAGATTTCCTTCGATAAAATAGGGGCCTATAATTCTGTCCTCCAGAATCCCACACCATACATTCACCGACTACGGCTTTTGGTGTGCAACTTGCCGCAGCCAACATGGATTTTCAGTTGCTCGATAATGCATGTTATGCAAATTAACATTTCCGTGGTTCGTGAATGTAGCCTCGTCAGTAAATGAAATCAAATTAATAAATATGTCTCCCTCTGAATCCGAAGTTGAGCCCTTCGGCAGAATTCAATGCGACGCATACAGTCCGTACCAGTTAATTCTCGGTGTAGACTGATATGGTAAGGATGATACTTAGAGCTACGCAGAACACGAACAACACTACTCTGGCTCATGCCAGGTTCCCCTGCGAACTAACACAAGGATCTCGAACCACAGTGGGAAGATTACTAATTTTCGTTTCCTCGTGAGTAACTCTCCTTTGCAAGATATGTTTTGGATGCGTTAAAGATCCAGTTGTTCTCAATTTATAGAGACTTTCTATAAGGAATACCGCTCAATCCATGATAAGGAGACTGCAGCACTCCACTGATACCAATGGTCATCACTTCGAACACCTTCTGTAAATGGACGTTCATGACACCTTTGTGACCTTCGTTGGCCTTCAAAGACCTTACTTTTACACGTCATTGGATTCGTGTCGATAGCCGCTATCAGAAAATAAGTACCAAACTATAGCGTCCCATTTAAATAAAAACAAAATTGAGCATACCTCTGACGGGGCCCGACCTAGCAAGAAAAAACCAATGTCATATTATGGCTCCCGTTGTCTCATGCAACATTTGTCCCACAAACGTTTGAGCTACTATCATACTTTCGGAGTTATTCTAAGTGGCAATAGTTAGTGACTCACCCTATATATGGGAGTTCAATTGTGTGCATTATCTGGGGGGGTTACTGTTGTATATCTCGCGTAAGGGTCTTGCCTTGTGAGTAAAAGATGAGATAGACTCGGACCTGAACGTACGTACTGGGTTATTGCAAATGATTGAAGCGATTTCACAGCTCTACATAACTTTATTATTTGAGATATTTTCACAATGCTTTGCACACACATACAAAAACTCAAAAAGTTTTTTTAGGCATTCACAAATGTTCGATATGTGCCCCTTTAGTGATTCGGCAGACATCAAGCCGATAATCAAGTTCCTCCCACACTCGGCGCAGCATGTCCCCATCAATGAGTTCGAAAGCATCGTTGATGTAAGCTCGCAGTTCTGGCACGTTTCTTGGTAGAGGAGGTTTAAACGCTGAATCTTTCACATAACCCCACAGAAAGAAATCGCATGGGGTTAAGTCGGGAGAGCGTGAAGGCCATGACATGAATTGCTGATCATGATCTCCACTACGACCGATCTATCTGTTTTCCAATCTCCTGTTTAAGAAATGCCGAACATCATGATGGAAGTGCTGTGGAGCACCATCGTGTTGAAAGATGAAGTCGGCGCTGTCGGTCTCCAGTTGTGACATGAGCCAATTTTCCAGCATGTCCAGATACACGAGTCCTGTAACGTTTTTTTCCGCAGAAGAAAAAGGGGCCGTAAACTTTAAACTGTGAGATTGCTCAAAACACGTTAACTTTTGTTGAATAGCGAATTTGCTGCACGAATGCGTGAGGATTCTCTACCGCCCAGATTCGCACATTGTGTCTGTTCACTTCACCATTAAGAAAAAAATGTTGCTTCATCACTGAAAACAAGTTTTGCACTGAACGCATCCTCTTCCATGAGCTGTTGTACCGCGCCGAAAATTCACAGCATTTGATTTTGTCATCGGGTGTCAGGGCTTGTAGCAATTGTAAACGGTAAGGCTTCTGCTTTAGCCTTTTCCGTAAGATTTTCCAAACCGTCGGCTGTGGTACGTTTATCTCCCTGCTTGCTTTATTCGTCGACTTCCGCGGGCTAGCGTGAAACTTGCCCGCACGCGTTCAACCGTTTCTTCGCTCACTGCAGGCCCACCCGTTGATTTCCCCTTACAGAGGCCTCCGGAAGCTTAAAACTGCGCATACCATCGCCGAATGGAGTTAGCAGTTGGTGGATCTTTGTTGAACTTCGTCCTGAAGTGTCGTTGCACTGTTATGACTGACTGATGTGAGTGCATTTCAAGCACGACATACGCTTTCTCGGCTCCTCTCGCCATTTTGTCTCACTGCGCTCTCGAGCGCTCTGGCGACAGAAACCTGAAGTGCGGCTTCAGCCGAGCAAAATTTTATGAGTTTTTCTACGTATCTCTTGTGTGTCGTGACCATATGTCAATGAATGGAGCTACAGTGAATTTATGAAATCGTTTAAATCATTTGTAATAGCCCTGTATATCGTCATTCGTTTTTCCCCCTCGCTCCATTCTCCAACTAAACCGGGCAGAGTGGGTTGCGGCTACCAATTAATGTGTACCATCCAATGTGCGATCATATTAAAAAAATAGTCTTTCTATGATTTCTTGCTGACGTGCGTGTTTTCCTGTGTGGTGATATACTTTTTTATGCATTACTTCATTTCACACACTATCTGCGCACTTAATTTTTGACACACAGACAGCAATTGCGTACTAATCTGCATTGCCTGCGGCAGCTAATTTGCAACCGTATAGTGGGTATACCATAATCGATGGGGCAAAGGCATACGACTGAAGTTACAAGATACTAGAAGCAAAAAGGATAGGACACATGGGCATACGTTAAGGGCTGTAACGAAGATGAGCAGCCAGTGCCCATAGCTGCTAAACTACACATTTTACAACCCACTCCTTAATATAGTCTGTTTTCAACTGTGTGTTTTTACGCCATTAATTACGGTATTGTCCGTAGCACGGATCTCCTGTGTTGCTGTTCTGTTAGTACCTGTAACTTTCTCCAGCGTGGAACGTGGGATGTATTTGGTATTTTATGGTAACGTATATTCAGTGTTTAAGCGACAAATTCGTAATCAGTAGTTAACGTTAATAGCGACATGTCTGAGTGATACTGATGACTAATTGTCAGTGCGATTCGTTCGATATCCTGTGTTGCTGTGTGGCAGCACCTGCTTGGAAGAATTTTATGGCGATACAATGTCGCCTGCCGGCCGCTCCATTGTAGTTTTCACAATACTCGAGAGGGTAGGGGGGGGGGGGGGGCTGTTCCGTGTCGTGCTGCAGTTTCAGTTGTGTCCTCACTTGTGGAACACTGTGCCCCTTCTTTGGGCCGCTAATGCTTTCTTTACTTGCGCTAGTCTGCGTTTCGTGTCCGTCCTGTGTTATTTTGTTTCCTAGATGGTAGTAGTCGTTAACTTTATCTTCTTCCTGGTCACCGACTTGATGTAAAGTTTATCGCTGTTTTCATTTCTGCTACGTCTCACTCCTTTTGTCTTTCTTCAGTTTACTCTCAGTCCATACTGGTTAGTCCGTTCATTCCATTCAACAGTTCCTGTACTCGCTCTTCACTTCCTCTGAGAATAGCGATGTCATCGGCGAACCTTATTGTTTATATCCTTCATAATTAGTTTTAGTCACACTACTCCGATTTTATTTCCGTCATTGCGCCTTCTGGAAGAGTAAGGCCGTAAGACTGCGTGTCTGTTTAATTCGAGCAGTTCCTTCTTGCTCTTCCAATCTTATTGTTCCCTCTCGATTCTTATTCATATTTATGTTACCCGTGTTTGCTTGTAGATTAGTCCTGTTATTCTCAGAATTTCCAACATTACGCTTTTTCTGGGTTGACAGATCCGTCGAGCGTTTCTCGATTTTTCTTCAGTCTTGCTTCCACTGCCGAGCGCACCGCCAGAACGGCCTCTCTGTCGAGTTCACGTTTTCCAAAAGCTAAATTAATCACCACCTAACACACAATCTATTTTCCTGACGATAAGGGTTTAGATGATGTCGGATACGTCGAATTATTTAATGTCGGCGTCGCTAGAACCCTACGACTGGCTGCTGTATCAGAAGCAACGGTGTTGTCGCTTTCTGGCGAGCGCGTGCTGTGATCGGGATCGTGCTCGAGGCTGTTATTTCCGTCAGTCACGGGATGCCGTCAGCTCAGAGCGCTGTACGTGTGCCTGGGTTATTAGTTTCCCCCGGCCGGACTCTGGGTGCGTGCGTAATCCGTCGCAGGCGCGTGAGACACGGAGTGAGCAGTCGCTGGGTTTCACGCAGGACCAGAGTCGGCTCGCCCTCACCACCCTGGCCGACAACTTCGCCGCCGTCGGTTACTTAACACACATTAATAGCTCTCTGTGGCGTTCGCTGTGTTATTCAGTGATTTGGTATTTAACCAATTTGTAAATGAAAATGATAATCTTATTTTATTACATTGAGTAATTACTAAATAATTTTACTGCCGGCTAAAGATTTGGTCAAGTTGCTAAAGAACTCCAAGTTAACGTTGTGTTAAAGTGTTGCCTGTAAGTTGTGTGTCACTAAATCGCAGTTCAAACAACAGATTCTAAACAACTATTGATTATGGTGGAAACAAATATCTTTCGCAAAATGACCATTAAAACCACCGAATATCAGCCGCGCACAACACTGACGTATGTTTCATGAAACAATATTCTTCGCAACTCGTGGGTAATTAATTTCGGCTCCATACATCAGCTAGAAAAGTTTGTTATAACGATCGTGCTGTGAGCACTGTCTTTAAAGAACCAATCTGATTCGAATTATTTTCATTAAAATGAGTTCGGGACAACCGGCGCACATTTATTTTTTCACATTTTTATTACCTTCGGCATTTATGTCTGCAGAGCTGCGTAATTTGAATTTGCCGCTGAGATAATTGTTAGAGCGAATAGGATAAGTATTTGAAATGCTTATTAAACTTTACTTTCGTATTGTGCACTATTTAGACTTCATAAAGCAAACATTTGATTTTTTTCTAAGGAAAACATACACAAAAAAACGCGATACAAATCGCTATCATCAGTGGCTGCGCTCCTTGCAGCGGAAAGAAATAATTAACACAGATAATACTTATTGAGAGAGGAATTAAAGTTACAAATAATTATTCACTCATATTTATAATAATAATGAACTCTATTCTCAAGTAATAATTAACAAATAATTGCAATTTCTTAACAGACCTCAGTTTGATATGCGTCTTGCGTCCTGAACCTAAAATAGCCAACCAACAGAAGGTAGAAACAAAGGAAGTGAACGCAGATCATAAAAGAAATTTACAATTATCATTGTCTTTGTATAATACACATCGATATGTCCAATTACATCATAAAATATTATATAAATAATTAATATTTATTTCACTGTTTTTTCATATGTTTGTAACTGTTAGAGGCATAATTTCCTCTCGTCGCACTGTAGCTAAAATACATCTCGTGGATGTTACACCGACCGTGTAGCGATTTAACGAAATGACAGTATTTTAATCCTCAGCAAACAGAATGGAATGTGACCTTGGTGTAAGGCGGGAAGCACTGAATAGTGCTGTTGCGGGCCGTGGCTGGCTGTGCGGGACACGTGCTGGCCAGGGCCCGCCCTACCTCGGCTTGGCTCGAGTCTTCTCGGAAGTGGCGAGTAGAGCGCCGCGTTTGGTTCAGTGCTGCGGTGCGGCGATTCTCGGTCGCCACGTCTCCCTTCAGTCCACATATACGATTCATTGTTCTCTGCATCGACAGTCACTTGGTGCTACATGTACAGCCATTCAGCACGTGCTACAAACAGCAGATTTCTCAAGTCGCAGGTATTATTCCACTGACAGTTGCAGCAGTTTTCGGATGGAGAAGAAAAGCGATCTACTGAACATGACGAAATACGTGGAGCCAAAATACAGGAATTTTTACGAAAACCTGCAGTGAGGCAACTTAGTTTCATGTACCAGATTTGTGTCTTAACTTGACAGCAAACTCACGTTCTATTACTTTTTTAAGACCAAAGTAATCAATGTACAATAAATTTTAATTTGTTTTTCTTACTATCTTCTTACTTACAACTTTTGGATTCTAGGCAACCTTATCATTACCAATTGTAAAGTACCCGAAAGTGAAAAGACAAAGGAAATCATTTTACTTCACGTTCACAACCGTGTTTCACAATGCAATGTCTTTCCAACGGACGAAGCACGTTGTGATTACGACATAAGCTTATGCCTCGAGGATCGTCGCTACATACTTTCAACCAGAGCACACTAGTAATTTTCAAAGCGGGTGGCGTTTTGAGAACCAACTCAATGGATCTTGTGTCCTTGAAGTCTTCCATCATCATCTCCTGAGTGGCCAGTTTTGAAAGATGGACAAAGGCCTAAGCAATGATATAGTTCAGTTCTAAAGGAACCATAACTTTTGACACATTCTTTCTCTTCTCGATCATTGCGAAGTTCCTGTCACAAGGTAGAAAACTGTGACTCAAATTTAAATACTTTTCATGTAATTTTGTAAGGTACTTCAAGCTGACCAGAGCATTAAAGCTCTAAAACTCTCCAGTTATTGTTCTGCTCGACGCAGCGGTCAGACTATACAACCATTTTGCGTTGCATATCTTCTTCAAGCGTCACAAATTTAAGCAGACAGGTAACTATTTTGGCTGAACCTCTCCTTGCGACAGATTCATTCCAAATTTACTGTGTTCTTTCCAGTACCAAAGTCATGAACCGTGAAATTATATGAGGACAGCTGTCTCTGCTAAAATACCGTGGAATGCGTCAATGCAGTACAAAGGAAAACCTGTTGTAGATCGACACGCGTAACATGTTCCTTTTAGCCACTTCCGTATCGTTTGTATGCTTGCTGTACATTTGCATGAGGCAACTGGACCTCAAGTTCGATGTTGTACATCTCTATTTTGTCTGAAGCTTCGATCATAAACAATCGATACATTCTGCAGACGTTGAGATCGGGATACAGACATGCTTTTGAGGATTTATTCCTGCTGTAATTGCTCATGTGCTTCGGAAAACTGGAAATGTGTTCCCGAATCAGAGCCCTGTAGTCTTTTGAAATGGCGTGTGGCCAACTGAAATGTTTCCGTTGACCGTCTTTAGGAGTGGTCAATTTACCTTTCAATTTACGTTGAAAAGTCTGTATCCGTTGCTGTGTGATGCAGAATATGTCAAGCAATGTTTGTCGACACACTTTATGTTACTGGACTCCGTATTTGAAAGCAGCTTGTTCCCGTGAAGTATCGCCTGCCCTGCTCTCCTTTCGTCTGGCTGGCACGCCTGCTTCACATGGAGTTTATCAAGTAAGTGGACTGCTCGTCGCGCGTCAAGGCACGATGATCTTTGTACAGCTTTAACTTAATTTCCAGGTTTGTGTCCTCGCATCGATCTTTAGAACACACTTGCGTATTGTATTGCGTGCATGACATTAAATCATGCAGTCAATATTGCTACCTAACATTCGAATGAATTATCATATTTCACACTCTCCTTTAGTAATATAGCAGGGCTCAAAGTATGTATTATAATTCTCCGTCGATGATAAAGACAGAAGTGTAGTTAATTTTACTCAAATTACATATTTTTACCGTAATGTTTTCACATAATGTACATCGTAAGACCCATGCACTCTACAGGGCACATATGCCCCTACACATATGCTACTGTGTTGACATACGCCTTTTTACAAAAGCAATACAGCGCTATTCCACTCAGCTGCGGTGGAGGTTGTTTCGCAGGAACTACCTTTCCTTTTCGTGATATATGTACCAATTCAGCATCATGAAGTGTTTTTCTGTTAATATCCTGCCAGTTGTCGAAGTTAATCTTCCTTTTCCGTCCATTGTTTCCACGTTCCAAACCATCATGTTGCTGCACTCTGCCATTCTTCTAACCTAAGACACAGCCTGTCTCTCCCCCGCTGTCTGTTGTCTGTTGCTGCCCTCGGATGGTAAACAAGTCAGGTGATGCAGGCTGCCATATGCAACATTACTCAATGCGATCGTATAAAATGTCAAAGTGTACCGTACAGCGCTATTCGTGATCACACTTCAGAACTGAAAATTCATTTTGTTTTTGATATGTGTTATCAAGAAGGGTGCAACATAAAACCGTGTCGTATGCAGTGCGCCTGCACTGCCATTTTGATGCGGCATGTTTGCAGTTCCCCCCCTTCCTCCTCTTCGTTCTCAAACAGCGTAGTGTGGTGGTGGGGGAGTGTGCAGCGATGCAGGAGTCAGAACAGGTCGTCTCGTCGGCCTCACGGCTGCTTCTTACACCCACACGCAGTTCTAGGGTGTTTTTTTATGAACAAAACATTTTAATGTTAATTATTGACTAAATCGTTGGTCTGGCAAGAGATGGAAGAGAAATTTTGACCTGCAGTTTATATGCACTGTCGTTGGGGGAGTTTTCGTATACATCAACAGGTGATACTGTGTACTTCATCGTTAACAGGATGTGTCAGTTGGAAGTGAGAATGGTGTACCATTATGCACAGCTGCCCATCGAGACGTTTCCCTGCAGCAGACCTCTGTGCTGCCAAATACGTGACTCACTGAACTTGACACTTGGACTCGGCTGCAACCACAGGAAATTGTTCAGTTTTGCAAATACGATACTGCAGTGGCTCTGTTATTGTACACTACCTGGAGTACACTGCTTCACTCAGGGAGTTGACATGAGATTGTGTCACAATTATTAATTTTTTAAATCTTTTCATTTCGTTGATCTTCAGTTTCTCTGCTTCTCACAGTGTTGATTCTCGTTCGCTCGGTGTGGCCGAGCGGTTCTAGGGGCTTCAGTCCGAAACCGCGCGACTGCTACGGTCGCAGGTTGTAATTCTGCCTCGGGCATGGATGTGTGTGATGTCCTTAGGTTAGTTAGATTTAAGTATTTCTAAGTTCTAGGAGACTTATTACCTCAGAAGTTAAGTCCCATAGTGCTCAGAGCCATTTGATTTGAATCATGCTTTGTGCTCCTCGTATTTTTTTATTTTTTCCCTGTTCTTTTTGTTTTCGCCGGCTTGCTTCAGAACTGGCAAGATCTCCTCCTCTTTTACCTTTGGGCATTGTCTAAAATGTAAATCAAATCAACTGTTTGTTAACAAATACAATAAGTACACTTTGCACACTTTATTTTAGATTTATATGCAATCACTGTATTACACACACTTCAGTTCACTGTTTGTTTGTATTCATTGTGTGCTCTACCTTTTCGATTCCTCCCTTCATCGCTGATAAGAAACTGACGTTCGCACGCATGGTGGGTCTTGTTTTATATACTCCTACCAATAGGCAGCTTCGGAAGGTCCACAACATTTACCAATATTCGAGAGTGTTGTGGAATGCTCCACAATGATCTGGGATGTTCCCTAAGATTCTGGGATCTTCTTCAATGTTCCAGACTATATCTGAATATTTTGGAATATCCCAGAATATTGTGGAATATTCCAGAACGTTGTGGAATGCTCTAGAATACTCTGGAATGTTCTCGAATACTCTCCAATGTTCTCGAAATTTCTAGAAGCCGAAACTTTCCAGGCCTTGTATCTTCAAAAGCACGCCCTGCCGGTAAAAATGGGAACCTTCTTCATGGGTGGGGGACAGAGGGGTACCACAACGCACAACTCTCTCGATCGTACCGGAACTTGCTTCCGAGTTTAGCGGCTCGCACATTCTACACGTACTTTTATAATGTATATTCATTACTACAGCTGTTGTGATTGAAATATATTAAATGTATCCATGGTTGCGAATACAGATATGTATTAATCTCATAATGAGATGACGACTGAGAAAATCTGTGCCTGGCCGGCCGGTACTTGCCGTGAGCTCTCGCCTAACCGTTCGACTATCCGAGCACAAGCCACGGCCACAGCCAGAATTGCACATGTCGTCAGCGAGTATGTCTGCAACCTGTTCTCGTACATCAATCTTGTATATTCCTATGCACGGGAGACATTTTACGTGAGAGTCGTTTGACCAGTGTCGATGGATAAATGCGATATTACAGTGCCTGTGTTATTCCAAATTACGATGTAATATTCCTGCGGACATGCTTGCATTTTTTGACGCATCCCCATTATATAAAAAAAAAGTTGTTTCTGACCTCGTAGTGTCTTACTGTGAACAGTGGGCACTCAAGTCCACTTACAGAATGCGAGGTCTTCAATCCAGTCCGGATGTCTTAATTTAATTAATGCACCCCTCTTTCCTTCATAAATTCAACAATAACAGGTATTGAATGGAACAATCAGTCTAGACATGCCTCTTGACATAAGCAACGTGCTTTGAAGTCATATATAAGGTGTGAGTGTCCAAGCTTTGCCGTAAATAGTCTTCACGGATTTGCCGCCAGACCACGTTGTGCAATTTGCACTATATTTCCTCGGAGCAACCGTCCGACATGGTCAGGCGGTTCAACGTCGCTGGTGGCTACGTGCGACCGACGGTATCCGCAGGTGGACGCCCCGTTCCTGCAACACGCGCGACAAGAGTGCGCAGGCGCCGAAATGGCGCATGTGGCGTGGTTTGCAGGTCGGCGGTGCCTCACTCGAACGCGCTCTGCCAGAGATCGCTGAGCGGCTCTCGTGCGCGTGCGCTGTGCGCTGCGTTTGCCAGCAGCGCGGCCAGGCGGCACTCGCCAACGGCCGTACTGGGCGGGCCTGGTAGCCAACCATCTGGAGTCTCGCGTCGTCATTTAATAGCAGCCAACTCAGGGTTCCAGGCTGTGCTCTGTTGAAAGCCCGCATCCCTGTTGATGAGATTATCGCCTGTACGGATGTGTACTGCTTCCTTAATGACGCAATCCCACAAAGATGATGCCGGGGATAAAACTTGCGTCTTTTGATAAATCATGCGATGTCCTGTATTCAGACAGTGTTCCGCCATTGCCGACTTCTCCGGTTGACGAAGGCGTGTGTGACGCTGATGCTCATCGCAGCGTTCTTGTACTGCGCGGCATGGTGCAGTCTTGTAAATTTAGCGCAAAGTGCTTCTTGATATAATGAACAATGATCCCGTCTGTCGTCCTTTATAATATAACAATCCACTGCAAGCACTATGACATTTAGGCGGGAGGTGAGAAAACTCGGATTTCGTGGTCGAGCGGCTGCTCATAAGCCACACATCACGTCGGCAAATGCCAAACATCACCTCGCTTGTTGTAAGGAGCGTAAACATTGGACGATTGAATAGTGCAAAAACGTTGTGTGGTGTGACGAATCACGGTACACAATGTGGCGATCCGACATCAGGGTGTGGGTATGGTGAATTCCCGGTGAATGCACTCTGCCAGCGTGTGTAGTGTCAACAGTAAAATTCGGAGGCGGTGGTTATATGCCGTGCTCGTGTTTTTCATGAAAGGGGCTTCCATCCCTTGCTGTTTTGCGTGGGACTATCACAGCACAGGCCTACATCGATGTTTTAAGCAGCTTCTTGCTTCCCACTGTTGAGCCATTCGGGGACGGCGATTGCCTCTTTCAACACGTTCGAGAAACTGTTCATAGTGCACGGCCTGTGGCGGAGTAATTACATGACAATAACATCCGTGTAATGGACTGGCTATCACAGAGTCCTGACCTGAATCCTACACAACACCTTAGCGATGCTTTTGAACGCCGATTTCGTGCCATACGTCACCGACCGACATCTATACCTGTCCTCAGTGCAGCACTCTGTGAAGAATGGGCAGTCATTCCCCAAGAAACGTTCCAGCACCTGATTGAACGTATGCCTGCGAGAGTGGAAGCTCTCATCAAGGCTAAGGGCGGGCCAACACCGTATTAAATTCCAGCATTACCGATGGAGGATGCCACGAATTTGTAAGTCATTTTCAGCCAGGTGTGCGGATACTATTGATGAGATAGTGTACGTCACGTACAGCGGTTGGACAAAAATATGAAAACACCGCGAGGAACGCACGCCTGAACAGATACGCTAACCACACCTGCAGGCTGAGGGCGGGCTGCGGACGCTGCAGGTGTCGGTCGTGGTCGGAAGAGTGTTCTGCACAGTTGTGAGAGCAGGGAATGTGAACAGCGAGAAAACTGTCGGTCCTGGTATTGTGGCCGCTTCCGTATCGAGCGAGATTTTTTCCGCGGCCAGTGAAGAGGATTGTGACGAAAAATGAGACAACGACAGCTGCAAAAGTCACAGCGCAACTGAATGCCACACTCGCGAACCTCGTCAGTACCAAAACAAAAGGAAAGGAGGTTAAGAAGCAGCTATTACGTGGCGAGCTGGAATTCCAAAAGTACACGTCAGTCGTGCAAATGCCCGTAGCAGGAAAACAACATAGCCATAAAACCTGGTCTGTAGAGGAATGCGAGGAAGTCATTCGGTGGGACAACGACAGCCGCTGAGCTTATGTCCCGAGAGTCAAACACGGCAGGGGCGCGGTGGACGCGTTGGAACGACCGTAACACTGCATTCCGTGGGCCCCGCCCCGAGGTTCATCGGCAAGACCACATCACTGCGCACGGCTCTCCGATCATTTTGGCTTATCAGGGCCACCCCGCGATACAATGTTTCTTCCCAGGCGTTCCCCAATTATCGCGTCTCGGACACCCCTCCACAGTCGCGAGAAATCATTATTATTGGGACACTCTACTCTACTGTGCAGAGAAGGGTGTGTCATTACTCTCGACTCCCCTTAGCTGAACTGAACACTGTTGTCCGGGGAGAATGGTATAAAGTTCGGTCGAAAGCCCTACAGGACGGTTTCGAGATCACTGCAAGCTGTTTCGGATTCACTGGTATTTTTGGTGCTCCAGTATTTGGTCCCGACTGTAAGTGAACTGCCTCTGTGAACCTATTCGCGGACGATGTATTTATTTTACAGGAAGGCAGCAGCGCCAGAAGACTGCACCAAAGCACAGGAAGACAGGTGCTGCGGGTACGACGACCTCGAACGTAAATAAATGTGACAGAAAGCGCGCGAATAAACCGAGAGATGGGCTGTTGTTTGATTACGGTGTCGGTAAAAAATAGCTGAGTAGTGACGATAGTGGAAGGCGGGTGAGTAACCGTCCGTAGCAGCCTGACAAGTAAAAGCAGGTAGCAGGAAAGCAGACGTCAGGCCGAGTCTCAGCCGGAGACCCGCGAGGAAATGCAGCTGACCCGCGGAAGCCGGGCCCCTGAGCGGCCCTGGAGGGGCAGCGGACGAGAGGCAGCGCGCAGCGGCACGGCCGCGACTCGCCAGGGAGCGCGCGCAGCTGCTGTGCGTGCCGAGCTGCGCGTTCTGTGACCTCAAGCTCAACTGATATCCTGCATAACTCGCGTATCTGTGTTGTAAGCCTTAACAACGCAAGTCGTGTAGTTGCGCAAACGCTATCTTATAAATTGAGTCGCCAAAACTGTGTAACAGTATTTTTAATTAACTTGATCGATGTGATTAGAAAACGAAACTATAGAAGCTGTTCTCTGACATTCTGTTCTACACTACAGTGATTTGCTAGAACGCGTGACTTCAAATTTCAACACATAAAACTAACAAATTACTAATCAAGTTTGCAAGGAATAAATCACCAACGAGTCTCTACGAATGTATATACACTACCAGAGTAAACAAATTGCAAACGGTGAATACAGGTCACGCAAAAGTAATACTGCATAGTGAAATGCAACTGTGTGCGTGTGAAACGAAATACGAACTGAATTTGGCCCGAACTGACCTGATATAAATTTTGCAAAACAACACCAAACAATGAATCATCTAGCTATCTTGACTAGAATGCAAAACTGCCGCTGACAAATTTCGTACAGTTTACAGGCGGCAATGGGAACTCGGTACTGCTCCATTTTATCAACACAAAATATACAGAGTAGGAGAAAGCAAGCTAAATAAAAGAAAAGCCCTGCGCAGCGTAGTGCAAGGACGTGCAACTAAAGAGTTCGTGTCGCGTTAGGTGAAGTTCGCATCGTGCCCCCTCAGGTACGGCCCAGTGGAAACACCGTCGAAAATGTTAAAATGCGTGTCAGTTCGTAACTGAGAGACCGAACTGCTGAGGTCACCGGTACCTAGACTTCGACACTACTTAAACTGACTTCTGCCAAATGCCCGAGGGAGGACTCGAGCCTCCGGCGTCCGGCGGCTGGGGTTGCGCAGTCCATGACGTTGCGCCCCTAAACGCGAGGCCACTCCGCGCGGCGATAGACCGTCAAAAAAATGAAAGTACTTCGAGCACTAAAATAAGAAGAACGTGTAGTGAACTGTGCAAAAAGGAGCGAAACAGAAACAGTGAACGGTCCGCGCTCAAGACGCGTACCAGACTGAAGTGCTGCGACCTCGGCGCGGCGTCGTGGTTCTGTGGTCACGCAACATCCGCGCTCAAGTCTCCGTCGAGCACCGTATTTTTCTGTGTTTTTAACAGAATTATAAACTGTCCGTCCGGTGTCCGTTCTCTTTCTGTATACTTGGCGATTGTCATGCTACACATTGGCTACAGAATAGGAGTCATTGCGGTAAGAATATATTACTGTCGCAAAAAAAAAGATTAAAAAAAGATGAAGAGTGAGAGCAGCCGAAATTCAGCACAGACCTCTCACAGATATGGAAACAACAAAGAGACGAGTGTGAACTATGTTACGACAAAGGAATTCAAGAATCAAAACTTCCAAAACGGAACGGAAGGGTCATAACACGTGGCACTTGTGTAGACCAATTAGGAGGTATATACGTTTGGAGGTCCCTTCCTTACGGACGCTACACCACGGCACAGACACAGATTTGAATACAGCGAACAGGCACGTCAGTGGCCGGACGGTCGGTTCATAATTGTCTGAAAAAAATGAAATGAGGGAGATCCGAACCCGGATCTGCCGTTCCACAGTCCACCACGGTGACCGCGCAGTCGACTGTGCCGTGGCCTTTGCAGCTCGCTCCGTGCTGCACGCGTTGAACTTGGACCGTTCATTCTTTCTATCTTGCTTCTTTTTTCGCATTTCACTGTACTTTCTTCCCTTTTTCGCGCTCGATCTGTGTTCAGTGTTTGACGGGCTTTCCACCGAACCGTCTTAGCACTGAATGCGAGGGGAGGGCGACGCGGAGTACCGCTCGTTAGTGTTAGCCGCTGTGTTCCGCAGAGTGCGGTGCGGCGACACGTGCTGTCAGGAAACGCGAAACTCTTTTGTCAGGAAATGGTCGCAGAATCTGAACTCGCTAAGTGTTTAAAAGTAATTTGTCCTTTCAGAACTGTATTACGGAAACCGACAGTCCTTCCTCAACAATTACAATGATCTTCAAAAAAAATTATTCTTCGCCAACAAATGTTATTGTGCCTCGAAATTAATTATTAAATTGGCAAAGGAGTGGTATAATTATGTTTTGAGTGCAAACTATGTGAACTGATAACTATACTTAATCACGTCTGAACAATGAATCTAAGCAATCCGAAACCGATAAACAAAAATTCCAGTAAGACCTTCCGTCGGTCAAACACACCAAAACCGCGCGCAAGGAAGCAGTGCAGCGAGAAGTTTGCCTGGAAGTCTTCACATCTGACGCTAATGTGTAGGAAATTGCGTTTCACAATCCACCCTCCTCTGTATCTTTCTGACTGTGCTCTGCAAGCTATTCAGTCCTCTCAGGAGCACAGCCATCGCCCCTTTCTCTGACTAGCCTCGCTTAGAATGCCTACTGCAACAGTGCTTCTGACAACCGAAGATCGCACTGCTTGTGCTCAAACCTCTGTGGCGCGACATGTGGACTATCGAAAAATATTTGGCGAACAACTACGAAATATGAAACGTTCGGTGAAAATATAAATCTGACATCACTTTCGTCGAATACCAAAAATAAAGTAAAAGCCTTAGAGACTCCAGATCTTATGCATCGTGGAAATGTTTAGTGCTTAAATTCCAAAATCGTGCGTCGGGCAGGACAACGTGTTACTTCGTTAACTCGTGTATCGCGAAAAGACCGCGACGAAAGAATGAGACGAGTCAGAGCCGTCGGAGCTCCTGCGACGGTTTGTCGGCCTTCGTTCGCGCCACGCTCGATTCGCGAGTCGAACAGAGAAAGGTGTGCTAGAAGTACCCGCCGCCACACACTGCTAGGCGACCTGCAGGCGGTATAAATGTAGACGCAAAATGCGACCCGCGTCGGAGGCACCTGGCTCGCAGTTCTCAACTCGGGGTCAATATTTGGTCTACGGGACTGGCTGTGGGCCAGCGCGAGATAATTGCTCCGCTAACATTTGCCGGCCGCAGGACTGACGGAGAAGCTGCCCAGTCCCTGGCAAACACTCGAATACTGGCCACGGTGGCGCGCCGGTGCTGCAGCTCGCCCTGGCTCTCCTCTCTCACGTCCTTCTGGACACGCCACTTGTGTTCACAATCTCTCTCTGGCCTGATAGTTAAAAAACTAAACACGAACGCATTTTTATGAATCACCAAATCATACGTCAGACTTTTTCATTTAATTTGAAATTCTATTTATTGCCATAGAATAGCAGACAAATTAAGCGACATAACTTTTTTTTAGAGTAAAAGTCCATTGAATTAAGGGACATTCATGTTATTGACGATGCAGTTTCAATGGTCCGCCATTTGGAAATTAAGTGTACTGTTAACGCTCCTAGGCTGAGGCTCTAAGTCGTATTTTAGCCCCAGACTTAAATATGTCCAACCATTTTTTCTGCGAAACACAGTAATACATTGTTGTTCGATATTAATCCTTACATATGTAAGACCACGAAGAAATTATCGGAATGGGACGGAAATCGGTAGATGTGAAATACAAACAAATGATTACAGCTTCAGAAAATTTGGATGGATGATTTATTCAAGAGGTGAAAGTACTTCACTAATTAAGCTAGTCAATAAAACGGTGGTCCTCTTCTGGCCCTTAAGCAAGTAGTTATTCGTATTGGCATTGGCACATTTGTTGCCTAATTAGGCAAGAGTAATTTCAAATAAATGTACACAAACGAAGTAAATAGTCGCTCTATCAAACTTAATTTCAATTACAAATCTGTTTAAAAAGTCGGCACAAAAACTAGATTCACTCTGCCATACAGTATCAAAATGACTAGTCATCAGGAGAGCTGCTATCTGTTTAAGTTTAGTGGCGACAGACTACGTCACATTGACCTAATCTGTCTGGTTTCGAATGTAAGTGATAGTGACAATTAGAGTGTGCCGCTCAAGGGAGAGAAAATACTGATAATTTGGACTTGAGCTGGCTGTAAAACTTCGGTGCCGAATGACAGCAATTTTTAAATAATTACCAACCTTTTATATTAACTAATATGAACACCAATAGCTTTCATAGAATATGTGTAAACTGTTCCATACCATAGAATAAGAGTTATACTTGGGGATCCTAGGCCTGTTGTAGCTTAAGTAAGGTACTGCACATAATATTTTCAAGCCCACAAATGTTTCAAAATTAATTACTGAACTGCACATATTTTTAACTATGTAATTACTGGCTAGACAAAAAGAGGCCGGTCTATTAGCAAACTTCTTGATCACTACTTTTCGCATTAAACAATCAGAATGAATAAAAAACAGATATACAAAATCACCGTTTACAAACTTGGGATGCAAGCAAGATCGTTGTAGGATTTTGAACTGTTATGGCCTAGTACTGATCTTGTAATCACTGTTTCACTATGAAATTAAATATATTGTGGAATGATTTTAATAATAATACGAAATTACCACTTGGAATAGCAACTTCAATCATTTGTTCTTTTACTTCGTATTGACGTATCAACTTCGACCATCACCTGAAGAACTTCACACAAAGGACACTTGCACAACTAAAAAACAACTATTGCTACACCAAATTCTTTTAATAAATGCAATGATTCATTGAGGCACTTTACGTGGTTTTAAGGTAAAAACATGAAACATTTCTGTAATCGGCTTAGGATTCCATCGAGGCAAATGACTGTGGTTCGTGAAGCACGTAGAAGTGACGATCTCATGTGGCAGTGGAACGAAACAGTATGACGCAATACATGGCTCTTGAGCACGACTGCTCTGTACAATATCTTCTTGGCGTTAGAAGTGTTAATATCGGAGGAATAGTAAATTCCACGATATAACACCAAACAGTAACATTCATTTCACTTTTTATGTAATCCTAATCACTGAATACTCGAGGTGACACCTCACTGGAAGACGCGCACAGATCACATGTGCCACGAAGGCTGCTCGCGCCGCATCGTTGCAGAGGACATCCATCCAGCTCTTCTGTCGTGTAGGGGAGAGAGCGGATAGGTGGAAAGAGTGCATTGAGGGCCTCTGTTATGGGGAGGACTTAACTGATGGTGTGATGGAAAACGAAACAGGATTCGTCGGAGAAGAGGTAGGCGATAATGAGAATCTAAAAGAGCATTGACTGACTTGATATAAAAAATAAGGATGAACCGGCTCACAACATTCCATCGGAATTTCTAAAACCATTGGGTAAGTGGCCAAAACGACTGTTCACGCTGGTTCTAGAGTGGCGATATAGTATCAGACTTTCGGTAAAATTTCCTCCACACAGTTCAGACGATTCCAAGAGCCGATAAGTGCGTGGATTATCGTACAGACAGCTTACCAGCCCATGAATCTAACTGGCTGGCAGTAGTAATACACATAGGAATGGAAAGGAAAATTGAGGATGTGTTAGGCGACGATCAGGTTGCCTTTCGGAAAGGGAAAGGTACCAGAGAGACAGTTATGGCGTTGCGGTTGGTAATGGAAGCAAGACTGCAGAAAACTCAAGACGCTTTCACAGGATTTGTGGACTTGGAAACAGCGTTCGACAATATAAAATGGTGCAAGATTCTGAGGAAAATACGGGTAAGCTATATGGAAAGACCGAAGCGACGAAGAAACTGATATACGCCTGCGTATTGAAATAGAGTGATATGTAAACACACAGCACAGCATACGACGCTGCTGTCGGCAATCCGTATATAAAACAAGAAGTGTCTCGCGCAGTTGTTAGATCAGTTACGGCAGCCACAACGGCAGGTCATCAAGATTTAACAGAGTTTGAACGCGGCGTTATAGTCTGCGACCGGGCGATGGTGCACAACATCTCCGAGGTAACGATCAACTGGGGATTTTCCCGTTCGACCGTTTCACGAGTGTACCGTGAATATCAGGAATACGGTAAAACATAAAATCTCCGACGTCGCTGCGGCCAGGAAAAGATCCTGCAAGGACGGGACCAACGACGCCTGAAGAGAATCGTTCGACGTGACAGAAGTGCAACTCTTCATCAAATTGCTGCAGATTTCTATAGTGTGCCATCAACAAGTGTCAGCGTGCCTACCATTCAACGAGACGTCATCGATATGGGCTTTCGGAGCCGAAGGCTCACTCGTGTACTCTTGATGGTTGCACGACACAATCTTTATGCCTCGCGTGGGCCCTTCAACACCGGCATTAGACTGTTGATGACGGAAAACATGTTGCGTGGTCGCACGAATCTCGTTTCAAATTGTATCGAGCAGATGGACGTGTACGTGTACGGAGAAAACCTCACGAATCCATGGACCCTACATGTCATCAGGGGCGAGGCTCTTTAATAGTGTAACACGTGTGCATTTGGAGAGATTTGGGAAGTCTGATACGTCTATATACGATTCTGACAGGTGACACGTACATAAACATTCTGTCTATCACCTGCAACCAGTCATGACCGTTGTGCATTCCAACGGACTTGAGCAATTCCAGCACGACAATGCACCACCCCAGAAATCCAGAATTGCTACAGAGTGGCTTGAGGGACACTCTTGTGAGTTTAAATACTTCCACTGGCCACCAAACTCCCAAGCCATGAACATTACTGACCGTATCTGGGATGCCTTGCAACGTGCTGTTCAGAAAAGATATCTACCCCCTCGTACCATCAGATTTATGGAAGGCCATGCAGGATTCATGGTGTCAGGTCCTTACTGCAGTACTTCAGACATTAGTCGAGTTCACGCCACGTCGTGCTGCGGCACTTCTGAGGGCTCGCGAGGGCCCTACACGATATTAGACAGGTATACCAGTTCGTTTGGCTCTTCAGTCACAATTCGATATATAAAATGACTTAGTTTCAGGAAAGACATTTACTAACAAAGGAGACCCCTCCCCGTCGCATGACCTCAGATTGAGTGCTGAGATGGCACAGTGGATGGCCCGTCAAAAGCTGCATGAAAACAGGAAAAGTTACTGAAGTGTGAAAAAAGAAGCAAAATAGAGACAATGAACGGTCCAAGCACTAGATGTGCTCATTGAGCTATTAGCAAGAACCATGGCATCGTAGGTACGTGGTCACGGTGCTGGATCCGACGGGGCTGATCCGGGTTCAAATATCGCGCGTGCCCTATTTTTTTCCAAAATTGTAAACTGCACGTCCGGTCATTGACATGTTTGTTCGCTGCATTCAAATTTGTGGCTCTGTCGTGGAGTAATGTCCGTTTGCAATTGCGAGATTTAAGGATGGGACCTCCAGACGCGTATACCTCCTATTTCTTCTATCCAAGTATCACATGTAATGGCACTTGCGTTCCGTTTTGGAAGTTCTGATTCTTGAATTCCATTGTCGTAACATAGTTCTCATCCGTTTATTTATTTTATTTATTTACACGTCTAGTTCCGTAGGACCAAATTGAGCAGAAAATCTCCAAACTCATGGAACTTGAAGCACGTGAAATTTCGACATAAAAGTAATAACAGATAAAAATAAAATATTTATGAACCCAAAAAAGGTTTAAGTAAGCGCAATCAACAATACAACAAGAATGAGCTTAATTTTTCAAGGAACTCTACGATAGAATAGAAGGAGTCACCCATGAGGGAACTCTTCAGTTAAGATTTAAAAGCGCGTGGGTTACTGCTAAGATTTTTGAATTCGAGTGGTAGCTTATTGAAAATGGATGCTGCAGTATATGCACACCTTTCTGCACAGGAGTCAAGGAAGTCCGATCCAATTGCAGGTTTGATTTCTGCCGAGTATTAACTGAGTGGAAGCTGCTTATTCTTGGGAATAAGCTAATATTATTAACAAGAAATGACACTAAGGAATATAGGCCAATGTCAAAATACCTAGACTTGTGAAAAGGGGTCGACAAGAAGTTCGTGAATTTACACCACTTATTGCCCGAACCGTCCATTTCTGCGCCAAAAAATATCCTTTTAGAATGGGAAGAGTTACCCCAAAATATAATACCATACGGCATAAGCGAATCAAAATAAGCAAAGTAGACAAATTTTCGTGTTGGACTATCACTCACTTCAGATACCTTTCGAATAGTAAAAATGGCAGCATTAAGTCTTTGAACAAGGTCCTGAACATGGGCTTTCCACGACAGTTTACTATCTACCTGAACATCTAGAAATTCAAACTGTTCGGTTTCACCAATCATATGCCCATTCTGTGATTAAAACGTCGGTTTTTGTTGCACTGTGTGTTAGAACTGTAAAAACTGAGTCTTACTGTGAGTTAGCGTTAGTTTATTTCCTACAAGTCATGAACTTACGTCATGAAATGCACTATTTGAAACAGAGGCAGTGGTGCACACAACATCCTTTACTACCAAGCTAGAGTCAGCAGCAAACAGAAATATTTTTGAGTCACCCATAATACTAAAGGATTTATCATTTATATAAATAGGGAACAGGAGTGGCCCCAACACTGATCCCTGGGGCACCCCCCCCCCTTTCCACTTGACAGTACTCCACTCAAACCCACATGACAGCCGGTATCAATACTGCGAATAATGACCTTTTGATGCCTGTTGCTAAAGTAAGAGGTGAACCAATTGTGAAGATCTCCCCGTATTCCGTAAGGGTCCAACTTCAGGAGTAATATTTTGTGATCAACACAGTGAAATGTCTCAGTTAAATCAAAAAGTATGCCAAGTATTCCAAACCTTTTGTTTAGCCCATCCAGTACCTCACGGAGAAAAGGGAATATAGCATTTTCAGTTTTTAAACGACTTCTAAACCGAACTGTACATTTGGTTCAAATGGCTCAAATGGCTCTGAGCACTATGGGACTTAACATCTGTGGTCATCAATCCCCTAGAACGTAGAACTACTTAAAACTAACTAACCTAAGGACATCACACACATCCATGCCCGAGGCAGGATTCGAACTTGCTACCGTAGCAGTCGCGCGGTTCCGGACTGAGCGCCTAGAACCGCTAGACCACCGCGGCCGGCGTACATTTGGTAGCAAATCGTGTGATATAAGATGATAAATTATCCTTACATACAAAGCCTTTTCAATAACTTTGGTAAACACTGATGACATAGAAATAGATCTAAAATTGTCAACATTTACCCTTTCTCCCTTTTTATAAAGCGGCTTTACTTCTGAGTACTTTAATGGTTCAGGGAACTGACCATTCCTAAAGGAAAAATTACAAATATGTCTAAATATAGGGCTAACATGTGCAGCACAGTACTTTAATATTCTGTTAGACACTCCATCATAACCATGGGAGTCCTTAGTCTTTAGTGATTTAATTATTGACCAAATCTCCCCCTTGTCTGTATCACAAAGTAATGTTTCAGTCTTCAATCTCGGAAAGACATTTGCCAAGAATGTTATATGATTCCCAGTAGAAAATAAATTTTTATTTAATTCAGCAAATGCTCAAAAATGATTGTTAAATACTGTACATATGTCTGATTCACCAGTAACAGAAATATTTTTACTAAGAACTGACTTTATATTGTCGACCTTGTGCTACTGACCAGACGCTTCCTTCACAAATGACCATATGGTTTTAATTTTATCCTGTGAATTAGCTATTCTTTTAGCATACCACACAGTCTTTGCCTTCCTAATAACATTTTTAGGCACCTTACAGTACTGTTTGCAATGGGCTACTGTAGCCTGATTGTGAGTGCGTATAACATTTTGATATAAATCCCACTTTGCTATCCCACTAGTCAGCCACCTAGGCTGCCCATTACTGCTAGTACCCCGTTTAGAACGTTCTAATGGAAAGCAACTCTCAAAGGGCTAGAGAAATGTCTTAAGGAAATCATTGCATTTATCATCTCTGTCACTGGCACGATAAACATCCTGACACTCTTCTTCCTTGACAAGGTTTAAAAAACTCTCTGTTGCTGCTGGATTAACTTTCCTACATGGTTTGTAATAATACTCTACTGGCCATTAAAATTGCTACGCCACGAAGATGACGTGCTTTTTTTTTTTGGTCATCAGTCTACTGACTGGTTTGATGAGGCCCGCCACGAATTCCTTTCCTGTGCCAACCTCTTCATCTCAGAGTAGCACTTGCAACCTACGTCCTCAATTATTTGCTTGACGTATTCCAATCTCTGTCTTCCTCTACAGTTTTTGCCCTCTACAGCTCCCTCTAGTACCATGGAAGTCATTCCCTCATGCCTTAGCAGATGTCCTATCATCCTGTCCCTTCTCCTTATCAGTGTTTTCCACATATTCCTTTCCTCTCCGATTCTGCGTAGAACCTCCTCATTCCTTACCTTATCAGTCCACCTAATTTTCAACATTCGTCTATAGCACCACATCTCAAATGCTTCGATTCTCTTCTGTTCCGGTTTTCCCACAGTCCATGTTTCACTACCATACAATGCTGTACTCCAGACGTACATCCTCAGAACTTTCTTCCTCAGATTAAGGCTGGTATTTAATATTAGTAGACTTCTCTCGGCCAGAAATGCCTTTTTTGCCATAGCGAGTCTGCTTTTGATGTCCTCCTTGCTCCGTCCGTCATTGGTTATTTTACTGCCTAGGTAGCAGAATTCCTTAACTTCACTGATTTCGTGACCATCAATCCTGATGTTAAGTTTCTCGTTGTTCTCATTTCTACTACTTCTCATTACCTTCGTCTTTCTCCGATTTACTCTCAAACCATACTGTGTACTCATTAGACTGTTCATTCCGTTCAGCAGATCATTTAATTCTTCTTCACTTTCACTCAGGATAGCAATGTCATCAGCGAATCGTATCATTCATATCCTTTCACCTTGTATTTTAATTCCACTCCTGAACCTTTCTTTTATTTCCATCATTGCTTCCTCGATGTACAGATTGAAGAGTAGGGGCGAAAGGCTACAGCCTTGTCTTACACCCTTCTTAATACGAGCACTTCGTTCTTGATCGTCCACTCTTATTATTCCCTCTTGGTTGTTGTACATATTGTATATGACCCGTCTCCCCCTATAGCTTACCCCTACTTTTTTCAGTATCTCGAACAGCTTGCACCATTTTGTATTGTCGAACGCTTTTTACAGGTCGACAAATCGTATGAACGTGTCTTGATTTTTCTTTAGCCTTGCTTTCGTTATTAGCCGTAACGTCAGAATTGCCTCTTTCTTGCCTTTACTTTTCCTAAAGCCAAACTGATTGTCACCTAGCGCATTCTCAATTTTCTTTTTCATTCTTCTGTATATTATTCTTGTAAGCAGATTCGATGCATGAGCTGTTAAGCTGATTGTGCGATAATTCTCGCACTTGTCAGCTCTTGCCGTCTTCGGAATTGTGTGGATGATGCTTTTCCGAAAGTCAGATGGTATGTCGCCAGACTCATATATTCTACACACCAACGTGAATAGTCGTTTTGTTGCCACTTCCCCTAATGATTTTAGAAATTCTGATGGAATGGTATCCATCCCTTCTGCCTTATTTGACCGTAAGTCCTCCAAAGCTCTTTTAAATTCCGATTCTAATACTGGATCCCCTATCTCTTCTAAATCGACTCCTGTTTCTTCTTCTATCACATCAGACAAATCTTCACCCTCATAGAGGCTTTCAATGTATTCTTTCCACCTATCTGCTCTCTCCTCTGCATTTAACAGTGGAATTCCCGTTGCACTCTTAATGTTACCACCGTTGCTTTTAATGTCACCAAAGGTTGTTTTGACTTTCCTGTATGCTGAGTCTGTCCTTCCGACAATCATATCTTTTTCGATGTCTTCATATTTTTCCTGCAGCCATTTAGTCTTAGCTTCCCTGCACTTCCTATTTATTTCATTCCTCAGCGACTTGTATTTCTGTATTACTGATTTTCCCGGAACATATTTGTGCTTCCTCCTTTCATCAATCAACTGAAGTATTTCTTCTGTTACCCATGGTTTCTTCGCAGCCACCTTCTTTGTACCTATGTTTTCCTTCCCAACTTCTGTTATGGCCCTTTTTAGAGACGTCCATTCCTCTTCAACTGTGTTGCCTACTGCGCTATTCCTTGTTGCTGTATCTATAGCGTTAGAGAACTTCAAACGTATTTCGTCATTCCTTAGAACTTCCGTATCCCACTTCTTAGCGTATTGATTCTTCCTGACTAATGTCTTGAACTTCAGCCTACTCTTCATCACTACTTTATTGTGATCTGAGTCTATATCTGCTCCTGGGTGCGCCTTACAATCCAGTATCTGATTTCGGAATCTCTGTCTGACCATGATGTAATCTAATTGAAATCTTCCCGTATCTCCCGCCCTTTTCCAAGTATACCTCCTCCTCTTCTGATTCGTGAACAGGGTATTCGCTATTAATAGCTGAAACTTGTTACAGAACTCAATTAGTCTTTCTCCTCTTTCATTCCTTGTCCCAAGCCCATATTCTCCTGTAACCTTTTCTTGTACTCCTTCCCCTACAACTGCATTCCAGTCGCCCATGACTATTATATTTTCGTCCCATTTTACATACTGCATTACCCTTTCGATATCCTCATACACTTTCTCTATCTGTTCATCTTCAGCTTGCGACGTCGGCATGTATACCTGAACTATCGTTGTCGTGCTACAGACGCGAAATTTCAGCGACAGGAAGAAGATGCTGTGATATGCAAATGATTAGCTTTTCAGAGCATTCACACAAGGCTGGCGCCGGTGGCGACACCTACAACGTGCTGACCTCAGGAAAGTTTCCAACTGATTTCTCATACACAAACAGCAGTTGACCGGCGTTGCCTGGTCAACGTTCATGTGATGCCTCGTGTAAGGAGGAGAAATGCGTACCATCACGTTTCCCACTTTGATAAAGGTCGGATTGTAGCCTATCGCGATTGCGGTTTATCGTATCGCGACATTGCAACTCGCGTTGGTTGAGATCCAATGACTGTAAGCAGAATATGAGATCGGTGGGTTCAGGAGGGTAATACGGAACGTCGTGCTGGAGCCCGGCGGCCTCGTATCACTAGCAGTCGAGATGACAGGCATCTTATCCGCATGGTTGTAACGGATCGTGCAGCCACGTCTCGATTCCTGAGTCAACAGATGGGGACGTTTGCAAGACAACAACCATCTGCACGAACAGTTCGACGACGTTTGCTGAAGCATGGGCTATCAGCTCCGAGACCGTGGCTGCGATTACCCTTGACGCTGCATCACAGACAGGAGCGCCTGCGATGGTGTACTCAACGACGAATATGGGTGCACGAATGGCAAAACGTCATTAATGCGGGTGAATCCAGGTTTTGTTTACAGCATCATGATGGTCTCACTAGTGTTTGGTGACATCGCGGTGAATTCACATTTGAGGCGTGTATTCGTCATCGCCATACGGGCGTATCACCCGGCGTGATGGTATGGTGTGCCATTGGGTATACGTCTCGGTCACCTCTTGTTCGCATTGACGCCACTTTGAACAGTGGACGTTACATTTCAGATGTGTGACGACCCGTGGCTCTACCCTTCACTTGATCCCTGCGAAACCCTACATATCAGCAGGATAATGCACGACCGCATGTTGCAGGTCCTGTACGGGCCTTTCTGGATACAGAAAATGTTCGAATGCTGCCCTGGCCAGCTCATTCTCCAGATCTCTCATTAAAGAAAACGTCTGGTCAATGGTGGCCGAGCAACTGGTTCGTCAGAACACGCCAGTCACTACACTCTATGAACTGTGGTATCGTGTTGAAGCTGCATGGGCAGCTGTACCTGTACACGCCATCCAAGCTGTTTGACTCAATGCCCAGGCGTATCAAGGCCGTTATTACGGCCATACGTGGTTTTTATGGGTACTGATTTCTCAGGATCTATGAACCCAAATTGCTTGAAAATATAATCACATGTCAGTTCTAGTATGATATATTTGTCCAATGAATACCCGTTTATCATATGCATTTCTTCTTGGTGTAACAATTTTAATGGCCAGAAGTGTATGTGACATTTGTTTGAGTACAAAAGCCTTGTATGTTAAAGTTTGTGCATCATGGTCTGACTGGCGATTCACCCTTTTACTGACAGAATGCCCATCTAGTGATAAAGAGTGAATGAAAATATTGTGTACGGCTGTGCTACTGTTCCCCTGCACCCTAGTTGAAGAAAACAGTCTGCATCCGATCATATGAATTTAGGAGACCTACCAACATAATTTTTCTTGCACCATCATATACAAATATGTATTGAAGTAACTAATTTCTGGTCCTTCCTGCAAAGTGAAACAAGAGCCCTCTCTCGCTTGAGCAGAAATGCTCTGAAATTAGAATTAGGGTACCTATAAACTATTACAATTAGAAGTTTAGTTTCACTAAATTCAACTGCCCCTGCACATTATTGAGATATCTGTTCAGCGCAGTGCCGTGATACGCCTATGGACTCAAACGGAATCCTGTTTTTCACGTACATGGCCACTCCCCCACCCCACAAGGAACTCCTTGACAAACAGCCAGCTAATCTGTAGCCTGGTAAAGGAAGCCTCTGAACTGCCAAATTCTTTAAGTGGTGTTCCGACATAACTATAATTTCAGAGTCAACATCTTTAAGCAGTTCACTATCTCTAGTGCCTCTTATATTTTGATGAAATATGCTAATTCCTTCTCTACTTGGAAACATGACGTCGTCTGAAGGTGTGTCCTTAGTTAGAAGGACGTCCTTTAAGGAGGTATGCCTACCAGCTGACTTCAGTCTAAAAACGGTGCAGCTCTAATGCCAATACTAGAGGACTTTTTCCATGAGCGATTCCACCAGCACCCACTATACTGTTACCTATAAACTCTGCCAGACACTTTTCCCATACCTCTCGAGGTGCAGGCCATGCCTAGTGAAACCCGATCTACTAATAGACCCAACTCGCACCACTTAAATGTGACGCTGAAACAGTTGCACGAAATTCACATTGGTGTAACCAGTTTGAGTAGCTATCTTCAGCAGGTCACAGCCTGTCATATTCCCCGTCTCTATAAAGATTGTTCCCTGCTCCACCCATTATCACTTACCTGATACCCCTCCGTAAAATTCCTGCATAACTCCCCAAGGTTGTCAGTTACTTGAGCCAACTCTGTGCTAGGCTTCACAATGATGGTGACATAGTACTCACTCTCCAACACCTCCTGCAACTGCTGGCCCACACCTCTACCGCGCGAGCTACGTATCAGCAGAAATTTCTTCTTGTTGTTTTCATTTCTGTGGGAGGTCTATGCTGAATCTCCCCTGCTCTCACTACTCGTCACATATACGTGTGACGGTAATATATTCTTCCCACGTGACTCATGTTCTATATGCAGTTTATATTATGACAGTTGCCAAGACTACAGAAGGAGAACAGACATGTCGATGAACGGACGGACCATTTATAATTTTGTGAAAAAAGGAAACTACGGGGCACGAAGGGAGATTTGAATACGGATCTGCCTTTTCGCAGTCTAACACTGTAACCACATAACCACAATACCGCTGCTCTGCTGTTCGCTGAATGAGCACATCTTCAACTTTGACCTTTCACTGTTTCACAGTTCAATAAACCTTCCTGTTTTTGTGATTAATCTGTATTCTGTTTCTGACGGGTTATCCACAGGTCTTCTTACCAATAAATTTGGGGGGGTTGCAATGGGAACTTTTCCTTGTAAGTATTCCCAGATTACCTCAAATTATAGAACAAGAAAAATATTTCCATACATTTCATGTGAAGGAAATTATACTAGTATAATACACCAGTTGAAGTATCGGTAGTTAATATAAGAATTACAAGCGCAAACAGCATATCAACAGAGCCCCCAGAAGAGAGGAGTTTGAGCGTGTGGGATGTACTAAATGATACATTTTTCTGAGAGATGGGCGGATCGTGATCGCCCCATCGTAGGACGCTCACACGTTTCTGCGTGGTTACGTCAACTATAGCGGATACTCAACCTCAGTCAATCACGTTGCTATCTTTCGTGCACGAACCAATGAATGAAAACTATTGATACAGCAATGATGACCATTATGTTAAGGGGAAATCGAATATCGCCCTGGTATTCTACGTGTCACGAGCGGGGGCACACATTAAAATTCTGACATAACAGAAAAAACTTGTTAAAAGTTCTAATACAAACAACGATGCTCAATCTCTAATAGTTTCCCGGTTACGAATTTTGGAAATGAGAATGGTATTTTATGGACGCCCTGTATATACGTTTACTACGAGCGGGATAGGGTTTTCCTAATTTGTCTCTCCACACCTCCTACTCTGTGGCAGTTCTGCCAAAAAACTACGTCTTCACGTCATTACGCGTTGTTCTGCGGGATGTTCTCGCACTCATGCCCGCGGGCTGCCGTCCTGGCTTGCCCCTTTCGCTCTTGAGTGGGGGCTTACAGCCGCCTATTGCCGCTCGGCTCGTTGCATCTCCGGCTTGCTTGTTGCCGTGTTACGTGGATGGCTGACTGAGCTAACTGCCAATCCGATTTACCGACTCGAGCGGAAGGCCGAACCCGATTGCCGGCGAGTGCGGCCACCCAAACTAGACGACGGTTAGCGGGGTTGCCTGCAGTGCAGGGGAATTCTCGGCTGCAATCGTACCGTCGCGTCGTGCTCTTGTATTGTGATGAGTGGTCAGCTGCCCAACGCTGTGCTGCTGATTCTGTGTAACACTCGTTGTAGACTAGCATACACAACGCGAAAGAATTTTCTGCCTTGTTCTTAATGTATAATCCATTAAACTCAACGAAGTTGGGTATTTGTTGTTGTTGTATTTTATCACATCTCCCTCCATACCAAACTGACGATTCTTTGATGCTTCAGGATGTGTCCCATCAACCGATTCCTTTTTTTCAGTGGAAACGTCATGAATGAGTCTCGCCCCCTCCCCCACCTCGCCACCACCGCCACCCCCCACTCCATTGATCGGTTACCTTTCATTTCTCATCCCAGGTACCCATTTAATCGTGATTATTCTTCTCTAACGCCCGTTTCAAAATCTCCTTTTCTCTTTTGCCGGGACTGGTTTGTTCTACACTTCTGTCCGAGGTTACGCTTCAGATAAATATCTTCAGAAAAGACTCCATAACACCGTAATTTCTATTTCATTTTGACGAATTTCTCTGTTTTTCAGAACCGATGTCCTTGCTATTGCCAGTCCACTTTGTGTTTTCTCTTTACTGCTTCTACAGTTATTTTATTCGCCCGCCAGATGACAGAACGCATCTCATATCCACTATCTCATTTCATAACATAATTCCTTCAGCATCGCCTGAATATAACACCGGCACGTAGCTCGTTAATGTAACGGTAGAGTGGTGACTCTACTACTCTGAGTACAAGCTACACGAAAAGAAAGTTTTGCTTAATCTCTTCTCGACAATGAAACTAACTGACCCGAATCAATAAAAAAAAATCATACCGAGAATAACCTTTCTCAAACCTATCATAAATTACGGGCGTGGAAGCAGTACAGCGGCAACATTATCTATCTTCCCACTACTAAAATCAATATTTACAAAATTACATTTCTAGAAAACAAAATTTCGTGCATCTGTTCTGTTGGTTATTTTCCCAACAGTTAAGCAGTGTGACCAATACCAGACTGTCCTTTAATACATGCGAGTGCTACACTGGCAGTGACAAGCCTAGGCCTCTCGTTCCCAAAACCTTTGTGGCGTAACATGCCGACTATTGCAGGCATTAGTCTGAAAAATATCAAGTGCACAAGTTTCAAATAAGACTTATCCAATAAAAAGAGAACTAACGTCACTCTCATCGGTTACCAACACTGAGCTAGAGACTTTGCATCAGCTTACAATGTTTCGTCGTGAATGTGGCAGACCATCTGTGTGAAGAACCAGGAAGC
Organism: Schistocerca gregaria; assembly: GCF_023897955.1. NCBI lineage: Eukaryota > Metazoa > Arthropoda > Insecta > Orthoptera > Acrididae > Schistocerca > Schistocerca gregaria. The sequence goes on from NC_064928.1 coordinate 33,070,795, forward strand.
GCAGAAGTGGGCCCACTGGTGGCTGAAGACTGGCGCAGCACAGTCGACGCCGGTGTGTGGAAAGTGGAAATGAGGCACAGACCTGTCTTAAACTTCATACACTACACGCGTTCTCCTGACATAGCGGCCAGAGACTTGTTCGTATTTCATCGGATGAACAAACCTTTTCACAATGACGGCAGGGTCAGTTTCGAGTGAAACGTTCCCCGGGCGGCCCAGATGTGGACTCGAACAAGCGAGGTCTCCAATCATTCACTAGTCGGGAAACACGTGTCGCATTGAAGGCTAAACGTGCGGAGAAGGACTAACACCACCCGTCATATTTCGTGTTCGTAACTTCTTTTCTAGATGATGATGATGAAACTTGGAGATTACGCCTAGCGAGCAGCTTGCTACTGTGAACAGTCCCCCTGTGGGCCATTGTGTCCGGCGCAACACCGGAGGGTGAGCGGACACCCACTCGGTCACGTCTTCGCTCGCAGTGGAGGCTCTGCTACTGCAGGGCGCCACTTCGACCTCGACGCCGTTCCACCCCTCAATTTATCCCTTTCGATACGTGCTCCAAGTGCCGAGTGCGAAGTCACGGAGGGGACCCACCCTTCCTGTGGCAAACACTATTCTGAAAGGGAGGAAGACTGAGGTCCAGAGTTCTCTCCTGGAGGTCGTCATTGGAGACGGAGGAGAAACTGAGACTGGGTAAGGATGGAGAGAGCAAAGCAACTACCCGCCATTCCGTTTAAGCAATTTTGGTTAACTGCAATGGCGTCCACAAGCTGTACACAACGGATTAATTCCAGTGGGCAGCGGCGACGGGGTGGGGAAGGGGTCGGAAGGACTGCTTGGGAGCGGGGAGGGGGGGGGGGCGAGGTTGTTAAGTCAATTATTAACGGGTCTGATGACCACTAAATCCTCTTCCGTACCAACCTCTTCATCTCAGAGTAGTACTTGCTCGCAGCATTGGGTATTTGTTGGATATTTTCAGTCTTATGAGCTATTGAGATATATACCTTTATTCGCTATCAGTTTCGATCGACATCTTCGGGCAACGTGCATGTCTGTTGCGACACAGTGACAATAAGAGACGGCACTGATTCAGGAATTACTTCTTTTTTTATAAATATAGTCACAGATCACAAATCTTTATAACAAAGCTCCAGCAACCACAGATGACGTCGAACAAGAATGGACCATATTAAAGAACATCTTCAAAGAAACTGCTGAGAATGTTGTTGGTTTTAGTGCACGGAAAAGAAGTGACTAGTTTGATGATAACCATGGAGAAATCCAAGCCATCATCAATGCAAAGCGGGATGCTTACCTATCCCTTGCTCAAGATCCGTCCTGCGCAGAAAAGAAAGCACACTTTCAAGAACTCAAGCAGAAATGTCAAAGTGAAACACGAGTAATCGAGAACAAATGGTGGCAACAGAAAGCCACAGAACTCCAAAATCTTTCCGATGCAAGGAACCTGCGTGGCTTCTACGCTGGCATTAAAGAGCTGTATGGACCTATCCGCTCCTCATCAGGAACACTGAAAGCTGCTGACAACTCCACCATTCTTATGAAAGTCAGGACATCTTAAATTGGTGGAAAGAGCACTTCAGCTCACTGTTAAACCACCCTTCTACTGCAGCTGGAGATTTTCTCAAAAATGTCCCACAGTACCCTCCAAAACCCTGGATGGCTGATCCTCCAACTTTTCAAGGATTTTGCAAGGCACTCAAGATTGTGAAACCTGGGAAGGCTCCTGGACCTGACAGCATCCCGATGGAGCTTATTGAGGGTGGTGGCTTGGCTCTAAAAACTAGACTCCTCTCACTCATTCTATGAATGTGGGAAACCCGCAAGGTGCCAGCTGACTTGAAGAACTTCGCAATTGTCACCATCTTCAAGAAGGGCGACAGAAGCGTCTGTGGAAACTACCGGAGAATGTCTCTACTCTCTGTCACTGGCAAAATGTTTGCAAGAATGCTTTTAAATCGCCTCCAGATACTTTCAGAGAGTATACTACCTGAGTCTCAATATGGGTTTCGACCTCCAAGAGGGACAATTGACATGATTTTCTGTGCACGACAACTACAGGAGACGTGCAGAGAACAGCAAAAGCCTTTACTACTTGTTTTCTACGATCTAGAAAAGGCCTTTGATACAGTTCCCAGAGAAGCCATGTGGATGGTCTTAAAACGCTTCGGATGCCCTGAACATTTTGTTGACCTGATTGAAGCTCTCCACGATGATATGACTGGACAGGTCCTCTGCCAGAATGAAACGACTGGTGAATTCCCAATAACAAGTGGGCTTAATGAAGGATGCGTTCTTGCACCAACATTATTTGCATTGTATCTGGCAGCTATGCTTTACGAGATAACCGTAAACAATGCAGGAATAGAACTAAAGTACAGGTTTGATGGAGGATTATTCAACCAGTCCAGACTCCATTGAAAAAGGTTCCCCAGTACCACTCGTGTGACAGAGCTGCAGTATGCTGATGACAATGCTTCTCCAGCTCATTCACCTGCAGAGTTGCAGCCGTCAGTTGATTCCTTCAGCAGGGCGTACGAACGATTTGGTCTCTCCATCAATATTCCAAAGACAAAGGTGATGGCGCAGCCAACTCCTGGCTCCTCCGTTCCTGATTTCAGCATATTCATTTATGATACACCCTTGGAACAAGTGGACCATTTCCTCTACCTAGGAAGCATATTATCATCTGACTGCTCATCTGGAAAAGATGTGGGGAATAGATTACGTGCTGCCCATGTAGCATTTGGACGTCTTACAAAGCGTGTCTTCCTGAATAAAGACCTAACACTGTACACCAAACTGATGATGTACAAAGCTGTAGTCATTTCCACCCTGCTAGATGGTTGCGAAACCTGGTCGTTGTATTGCTGTGATCTGAAGAAACTAGAACGCTTCAAGGAACAGATGCTAAGATATATCATGAACCTGAAATGGGATGACTTCATATCCAACACGGCTGTTGTTGTTGTTGTTGTTGTTGTGGTCTTCAGTCCTGAGACTGGTTTGATGCAGCTCTCCGTGCTACTCTATCCTGTCCAAACTTCTTCATCTCCCAGTACCTACTGCAACCTACATCCTTCTCAATCTGCTTAGTGTATTCATCTCTTGGTCTCCCTCTACGATTTTTACCCTCCACACTGTCCTCCAATGTTATATTGGTGATCCCTTGATGCCTCAGAACATGTCCTACCAACCGATCCCTTCTTCTGGTCAAGTTGTGCCACAAACTACTCTTCTCCCCAATCCTATTCAATATTTCCTCATTAGTTATGTGATCTACCCATATAATCTTCAGCATTCTTCTGTAGCACCACATTTCGCAAGCTTCTATTCTCTTCTTGTCCAAACTACACTCCTGGAAATTGAAATAAGAACACTGTGAATTCATTGTCCCAGGAAGGGGAAACTTTATTGACACATTCCTGGGGTCAGATACATCACATGATCACACTTACAGAACCACAGGCACATAGACACAGGCAACAGAGCATGCACAATGTCGGCACTAGTACAGTGTATATCCACCTTTCGCAGCGATGCAGGCTGCTATTCTCCCATGGAGACCATCGTAGAGATGCTGGATGTAGTCCTGTGGAACGGCTTGCCATGCCATTTCCACCTGGCGCCTCAGTTGGGCCAGCGTTCGTGCTGGACGTGCAGACCGCGTGAGACGACGCTTCATCCAGTCCCAAACATGCTCAATGAGGGACAGATCCGGAGATCTTGCTGGCCAGAGTAGTTGACTTACACCTTCTAGAGCACGTTGGGTGGCACGGGATACGCGCGGACGTGCATTCTCCTGTTGGAACAGCAATTTCCCTTGCCGGTCTACGAATGGTAGAACGATGGGTTCGATGACGGTTTGGATGTACCGTGCACTATTCAGTGTCCCCTCGACGATCACCAGAGGTGTACGGCCAGTGTAGGAGATCGCTCCCCACACCATGATGCCGGGTGTTGGCCCTGTGTGCCTCGGTCGTATGCAGTCCTGATTGTGGCGTTCACCTGCACGGCGCCAAACACGCATACGACCATCATTGGCACCAAGGCAGAAGCGACTCTCATCGCTGAAGACGACACGTCTCCATTCGTCCCTCCATTCACGCCTGTCGCGACACCACTGGAGGCGGGCTGCACGATGTTGGGGCGTGAACGGAAGACGGCCTAACGGTGTGCGGGACCGTAGCCCAGCTTCATGGAGACGGTTGCTAATGGTCCTCGCCGATAGCCCTGGAGCAACAGTGTCCCTAATTTGCTGGGAAGTGGCGGTGCGGTCCCCTACGGCACTGCGTAGGATCCTACGGTCTTGGCGTGCATCCGTGCGTCGCTGCGGTCCGGTCCCAGGTCGACGGGCACGTGCACCTTCCGCCGACCACTGGCGACAACATTGATGTTCTGTGGAGACCTCACGCCCCACGTGTTGAGCAATTCGGCGGTACGTTCACCAGGCCTCCCGCATGCCCACTATACGCCCTCGCTCAAAGTCCGCCAACTGCACATTCGGTTCACATCCACGCTGTCGCGGCATGCTACCAGTGTTAAAGACTGCGATGGAGCTCCGTATGCCACGGCAAACTGGCTGACACTGACGGCGGCGGTGCACAAATGCTGCGCAGCTAGCGCCATTCGACGGCCAACACCGCGGTTCCTGGTGTGTCCGCTGTGCCGTGCGTGTGATCATTGCTTGTACAGCCCTCTCGCAGTGTCCGGAGCAAGTATGGTGGGTCTGACACACCGGTGTCAATGTGTTCTTTTTTCCATTTCCAGGAGTGTATTTATCGTCCGTGTTTCACTTCCATACATTGCTGCACTCACATTGTGAGTAGCCATACAAATACTTTCATAAATGACTTCCTGACACTTAAATCTATACTCGATTTTAACAAATTCCTCTTCTTTATAAACGTTTTCCTAGCCATTGCCAGTCTACATTTTATATCCTCTCTACTTCGACCATCATCAGTTATTTTGCTCCCCAAATAACAAAACTCCTTTACTACTTTGTCTCATTTCCTAATCTGATTCCCTCAGCATCACCCGACTTAATTCGACTACATTCCATTATCCTCGTTTTGCTTTTGTTGATGTTCATCTTATATCCTCCTTTCAAGACACTGTCCATTCCATTCAACTGCTCTTCCAAGTCCTTTGTTGTCTCTGACAGAATTACAATGTCATCGGTGATCCTCAAAGTTTTAATTTCTTCTCCATGGATTTTAATACCTACTCCGAATTTTTCTTTTGTTTCCTTTACTGCTTGCTCAATATACAGATGGAATAACATCGGGGAGAGGCTACAACCCTGTCTTACTTCCTTCCCAACCACTGCTTCCCTTTCATGTCCCTCGACTCTTATAAATGCCATCTGGTTTCTGTGCAAATTGTGAGTAGCCTTTCGCTCCCTGTATTTTACCCCTGCCACCTATAGAATTTGAAAAAGAGTATTGCAGTCAACATTGTCAAAAGCTTTCTCTAAGTCTACAAATGGTAGAAACGTAGGTTTGCCTTTTGTTGATCTAGCTTCTAAGTCGTAGGGTCAGTATTGCCTCACGTGTTCCACCATTTCTACGGAATCAAAACTGATCTACCCCAAGGTCGGTTTCTACCAGTTTTTCCATTCGTCTGTAAAGAATTCGTGTTAGTATTTTGCAGCTGTGGCTTATTAAACTGATTGTTCGGTAATTTTCACATCTGTCAACACGTGCTTTCTTTGGGATTGGAATTATTATATTCTTCTTGAAGCCTGAGGGTATTTCGTCTGTTTCATACATCTTGCTCACCAGATGTTACAGTTTTGTCAGGACTGGCTCTCCCAAGGCCGTCAGTAGTTCCAATGGAATGTTGTCTACTCCGGGGGCCTTGTTTCGACTCAGGTCTTTCAGTGCTCTGTCAAACTCATCACGCAATATCATATCTCCCATTTCATCTTCATCTACATCCTCTTCCATTTCCATAATATTGTCCTCAAGTACATCGCCCTTGTATAGACTCTCTATATACTCCTTCCACCTTTCTGCTTTCCCCTCTTTTCTTAGAACTGGCTGTTCTTGAGAAAGCAAAAATGTGTAACATGGAAGCTCTTATCATTGGGCATCAACGCAGATGGGTCGGACATGTCCAGCGGATGAAAAATGACGGACTTCCACGCCAAATGCTGTACAGCGAAGTGAGCTCAGGTAAAAGGCCACGAGGTGCCCCTCTCAAACGTTATAAGGATCAGTACAAGAAAAATCTGAAAAAACCTGAACATCGATCCGAGTAACTGGTTCACAATAGCAGAAGACCGATGTCGCTGGCGCTCAGTTATTTCAAACGCTCTTCAAAACTTTGAGCTGGAACGTCGAAGAATGGAGAATGAAAAACGCCGGAGACGTAAACTCCTCCAGGGTCAGCCACGTCCTCCACCTTGCATCAGCTGTAATGCCTGTGCCCGCCTGTTCCAAGCTAGGGTTGGATTGCTAAGCCATCAACGACACTTCCACGCCTGAACCGTGACAAAGAAAATCTCAGGAGAGAAATGAAAACTCGGATACGAGTATCAGCCGACGACGACGAATAATTTCGGTCAACAATAACTATCTTCAGACTTTAACAGATGCAGTATACATAGATATACATTGTGTCATACATACACACATGAAAAATGTTTTGCATCACCTCGGTTCCGAGAGTTCCGGAACCTGTACAGAAAATGGGAATAGAGATCAGCGTAAACATCATTTTCGACATTTTTATTGCTCATGAAAAACACACACTGCATGTTGTACCACCATAGAGCGATACCTTCAGGGGTGGTGGTCTATATTATTGTACGCATCGATACCTCTAATATTCAGTTGCACATCCTCTTGCATTGGTGCATGCCTGTATTCGTCGTGGCATACTATCCACAAGTTCATGCAGGCACTGTTGGTCCAGAGTGTCCCACTCCTCAACGGCAATTTCGCGTAGATCTCTTAGAGTGGTTGGTGGTTCACGTCGCCCATAAACAGCCCTTTTCAGTCTATTCCAGGCATGTTCGATACAGTTCACGTCTGGACAACATGCTGGCCACTCTAGTCGACCGATGTTATCCTGAAGGTTCACAAGATGTACACGAAGGGGGTGCGAATTGTCGTCCATGAAGACGAATGCCTCGCCAGTATGCTGCCGACATGGTTGCACTGTGGGTTGGAGGATGGCATTCACGTATTGTACAGTCGTTACGGAGCGGCGTACGTCGGCCCAAAAACAGCCGGGATCCTCCACCTTGTTGCACTCGCTGGACAGCGTGTCGAAGGCCTTCAGCCTGACCGGGTTGCCTCCAAACACGTCTCCGACGATTGTTTCCTTGAGCGCATATCCGACACTCATCGCCCATGCATGGTGTCGTGGTTGCCAAGATGAACCTGTACGTTGGGAGTGAAGTTGCGCACTATGCGGACTATTGCACACAGTTTGAGTGGTAGCACGGCGGCCTGTGGCTGCACGTAAAGCATTATTCAATATGGTGGCGTTGCTGTCAGGGTTCCTCCGAGCCATCATCCGTAGGTAGCGGTCATCCACTGCAGTAGTAGCCCTCGGGCCGCCTGAGCGAGGCATGTCATCGACAGTTCCTGTCTCTCTGTATCTCCTGCATGTCCGAGCAACATCGGCTTGGCTCACTTCGAGACGACTGGACCCTTCCCTTGTTGAGTGCCCTTCCTGGCGCAAAGTAACAATGCGGACGCGATCGAACCGCCGCATTGACAGTCTACGCATGGTTGAACTACAGACAACACGAGCCGTGTACCTCGTTCCTGCTGGAATGACCGGGACTGATCGCCTGTCGGACCCCTTCCGTCTAATGGGCGCTGTTCATTCATGGTTGTTTACTTGTCTGGGCGGGTTTAGTGACGTCTCTGAACAGTGAAAGGGACTGTCTGTGATACAGTATCCACAGTCAACGTCTATCTTCACGAGTTCCGGGAACCGGGGTGATGCTGATCTTTTTTTGATGTGTGTATACAGATGCTGCAGTCATAAAAATCACCCTTTGCAAGACTACACACCCACTGTGTGTGTGTTGGACCTTCCATCGACCTACGGATCCCTTTGAAGATGTCTCCCGCAGTCTGAGACGAAACGTTGGGAATTGAGACAAAATTCATCAACCGACCACGGCATAACAGCCTGGATAATTTTAATGGACATGATATTTCCGGCCGTGAAAGTCAACATTTTGGTATTATTAACCTGACATAAATATTTCCGGTCTGTGACTAGATTTGTAATAAAAGAAATATGGGGGTGTCTACCATCTGGCTGTGCTGGCGACTCTTACAATGAAGTGTCTGAATATCTGTGAGGAAACGGTGGACCATTTTTGCTCAAGAGTCGAAACGAGAGGAGGTACCGATGTCGGAAGCTGAGGTCTAGAGATGATGTTCTAACTCATCCCAGAGGTCTTAATGTAGGAACTCTGGGCAGGACAGTCCATCTGAGTAATGTTACTGTATTGGCTCGCAGACGGTGCTTTATGACGGAATACAACGTCATGCCGACACAGTCATCGTCTGCTAACTGCGCATCTAATGAACGCGGTGCACACGGCTGTAACATGCACTAGTACGCTTCCGCATTCAGCGTCTGCTTCAGCAGAGTCAGGGGATCACACTCTCTAACCTCGAAAACTGGCGCCTCCTGTGTACTCCTGTCGGCACTACACAGGAAGGCAGGAAACATTCTCCAAATATTCGCAAACTCCATACCCGAGCCTCGGATTGCCACACGTTACAGCGTGGTTTCTCAGCCGAACGACGAGCTTCGAGTCGGCCAGTGTGGAGCGGCGCCGCTGTCTACAGTAGCAGTAGCTCGGGAGTCGCTCAGCAGCTGCGAACAGCCACTTGCCGTGGCATGACTCGAGGCCCGCTCCCTGCGGCCGTGGCGAGTAAACGCCATGTAGTGTTCACTGGCCAGTTGAGAGACTCAACGAGAATGTGGTTTATTGCGATTTGTTGAAAAGGTCAGATACGGCAATGACACGTGTGTGTTGGAGTATCTTCCGAGTCTGACATTTCCCAAGCCTGGCATGTGCTGAAGCGCAGTCTTCTGATAAATTGCAGTGGTGAAAAGGAATAGTTCCTTCAGGCAATGGCGAATATGCCGCCTTTTAATAAGTGTGAAGAGTACTTCTGCAGCAGCGCCCGCACCCCTGTTACGACCCACATCTGCAAGCTACGGAGCCGAATTATCTTGAAACCTGAGTGTAGTTATGTCAGTGGATTGCGTTGCAATGCGTACATAGTCGCTGTCGGTCATCACATAGAAAGTTCGCTTCGTGTTCCGTGGATCATTTACCCGATACGTGATAATTATGTGGAATTAATCATTTTTTATTCACATCACAAATTAATTTCTAAATATGCCTCCATGTTGAACGCTTAAAGTTTTTTTATTATACAGACGTTAGTAATTTCTAGGCTCCACCTTTTATACAAAGCAATAAAAGAAATCATTCTACAGAATAGGAGTAGCTGTCGAGGACAAACTTTTTGAGCTTGTTTTCAAATCTTACTTTGCTGTCGGACATTTTATGCCACTAAGTGATGAAAAGTTTTCCGTGCGGGGCTGTGCTCACAACCGTATTGTGGAGTAACGTTTTCTACTATTGTACTCGTATATGTCATTGTTTCTTGGAATTACAGTGAATTATTTACAGCAAACTTCTTGCAGGAATGAATATACCGTGAAGCAGTAGTCAAAATGTCCAGATCATTAAACAGTTATGTACAAGGGGATACTCGGTGAGGACGAGATATTATTCTTACAGCACGTTTATAAGTAATGAAGACTTTGTGTTAAGTAACCCAGAACATTATCCCATATGACATCATTCAATGAAAATATGCAGAGTATTTGAGCGTACTGGTTCGTCTCTCCCCACGATTTGCAATGATTCTAAGTGCAAATATGGCTAGGAGTTGCAAAACGCGCTTTTTCCAGTTAAATTCTCATAAATATGGACAGCTTATATTTTTTAGTATCCGCCCTATTTATTATTTACTCACCGTATGCTACACTTACTGGTGTAGCAACCGTAGTCGTGCAGAAGTCGTTACATGGTGTCGTTCTAAAATTGACAGTGAGACATCTGCAGAAACCCAGTCAACGATATTTTCAAGAACATTGTTTACTATTTCTTCTGTTGCTGTATGTATGCTTCGCTTGAGTACAATACTAGGATCATCCGTAAAAATAACTAATATTGCTTCTTATAGATAGGCGTAATATCATTTAAATAATACGTCAAGAACAATGGCGGATGGAAGATTGACCCATAGCGAACCCCACCGTGTTATTGCTCTCCAGTTAGAAGAAACTCCGTTTGTTTCATTGGTTGAATTACTAAGTACAACTTCCTCCGTTCTTTTGCTTAGGTATGACATTATCGATCGGTTGGGTATAGGCCTACTCTCAATTCCGTAAAAAAATTTCCATGAGCTACAGTTGTTACTGTAAGGGTCATTTGTATGAATCAGAGACTAAATATTCATTTCCGGGCACCAATTTTCCTTAGCTAGTCAGTGGTTCAGTGCGCCGCACGATTTGTCTGGAACAAATATCCAGTATGCCGCATAATTTGTCTTGCGCAAATGTTTCGTAGCTAATCACTTGCACTGTATCACCATAATTTTTCTCGCACAAATATCCCGTGGCTTCTGTGTGGTTTAGTCCGCTGTGTGATTTGTCCCGCACAAACGACCTGCGGTTAGTGAGTGGTTCACTTCTTTGCGTGATCTGTCGTGCGCAACCGTTGCCTGGCTGGCCAGTGATTCAGCGTGTTAGTCCTGCGCAAACAATCGCTGGCTAATCAGTGCTTCAGTGTCGTGCTAGTTTGTTTTGCGCAAATATTCCGTGGCTGGTCGACAGTCGAGCAAGCTGCGTAATCTGTCCCGCACAAATGTTCTCTGGCTAATGAGTGGTTCAGTATCGTGCATAATTTGTTTTGCGCAAATGAACACTCTCTACTCAACGGTTCAGCCTGCTGTGTAATATTTTTCACGCAAATGCTCCCTGGCTAGTCAGTATTTCGGTATAGTGCGTAATTACTTTTGCATAAATGTTGACTGGCTAGTCAGTGCTTCAGTACGCTTTGTAATTGGTCTCGCACAAAAAAGTCTTATCCTAATGCGCCTTGGCTTATGAATGGTTTATTAGGTTGCGTAATTAGCATCACGCAAACGCTCATTTGTTATCAGTAGTTGAGTATGTTGCATAATTTCCTCGCGCGAAATACTTGCGGGCTTCTCAGTGATTCCGTACACTTTGTACTTTGTCTCGCAGCAGCGTGCCCCGGCTGACCTCCGGTCCGTCGTGGCCGGTGTTTTGTGGCTGCCGGCGGGCCGCCTCTGGCTCTGAGAGCCTGGCGGCCGGCCAGCTCGCCGCGCAGGTGCGTGGGGCGTGGGCAAGGTCGCGGGCCGGCTGGCGACACGTGACACGTGACCGGCGCCGCCCGCGCGTGTGTGTGTGTGTGGGGGGGGGGGGGGGGGGGGGACGCGGCTTGTCGGGCGGTGCGGTGCGCTACAGTGAGCGGCTGGGCGTGTAGAACTCGGCGCTCCTGGTCTCTGCAGTTGTAATTTCAGGAGTACTCGGAGGGAGTGTGACACGGTCCATCACATCTTGCACTCGTAGCCAACCGTACTGTGGGGTGCCAAATTAATGCACTGAGGACGCAGATCACGTGGTTTCGAGTCTGGACTGGAAGTAGTCTACACTAAACAGTAATTCGTGAGCCGTTTTGCTTTTACGGTATTGTACAATAGTGAATAAGCCTGTATTGTTTGTTTGGCAAGAATTTATGTCCGTTCGGTAACGCATTCACACAGTTACTTCATATTTTCTGAAATTCTGAATAGTTGTGGCTGTCAGAACTGCCTTTGTGATGTGATGTATACCGTAATATACCCAGAAAGTCGCTGAGTATTTCAATTATTATCGAACTTCACGTAATTTGTTAAATTTTTATGGTGGATATTCCGCGTTTTAACGCTTACGAGTCCCCTAATTCTGAATATGGTTTCTTTGTGACTGTTTCCAGATACTGGTAAAGGCACTCCACCGAAAATGGCAACAATATCGACTCTTCTATCACACCATCAAAATAGTTAGCGAGATATAATTCATATCGAAGGAATTTCACAGTTAGAAATACAAGCAACAAAGTGAAAAATAATGAAAGTCTGGAAACGCATGAGCAAAGTAACTGCGGTCGAAAACGTATTTATCCCCTGGAACCTGCAAAGGAATAAGACTAATCGTAGTACAAAACCGGCGCCGGCCGTAGTGGCCGTGCGCTTCTAGGGGCTACAGTCTGGAGCCGAGCGACTGCTACGGTCGCAGGTTCGAATCCTGCTTCGGGCATGGATGTGTGTGATGTCCTTAGTTTAGTTAGGTTTAATTAGTTCTAAGTTCTAGGGGACTGATGACCTCAGACGTTAAGTCGCATCGTGCTCAGAGCCATTTGATTTTAGAAAACCAGCGTAGATTGGTACGGGTGACTGAGAACGTGGAGGATGGTCCAGTGCCTGTATCTACCCGTGATCTGCACCGAAGGTCCAGTAAAGTGGGGGTGCGATGCTGTCGTGAAACAAACAAGACTACAGTACAGACATAGGATTGTGGATCACTGACCATAAAACCATTCTACTCCTTCTTTTACGGTAGCTGAGATTTTCAAACGTGACCTGGTTTCATTTCGCGTTTGCTTCTCTGACGAAACAAATATCCAAACTCTGCTAGAGAAAGCGGAATTTCAGAGACGCAGCAGCCCTGAAAAATTCCACGAAGACTACATAGTTGAGTGAGTCAAGCATCCTCTGTTAATAACGGTTTGATCTACAACATGTACCAGAGGAAGTGGACGCCTTCAGATTGTGAAAGGGACGGTGTGTTAAGAACAGTACAGGTGTCAGCACAGCAACCACGACTTCTTCCCCAGGCAAAGGAATGGTTTCCCGACAACAATTACACCTCGATTCACGATTCTGCAACATGCCACAAATCGATATATGTGACTGAATATTTAAATGAGAGTGGAATTCACGTTTTGTACGGGGCAGGGATCTCCCCAGATGTGAAACCAATTGAAAACATCTGGCAAGGACTCAAGGGGGAAATTTCAAAAGCAGATATTTCCACGAACAAGACTATGCTGCTGCAAAATCTTGGCAAAACGTGAATATGGAGAATTTGTAGAAGAAATGCGCTATGAGTACGACCTGTAGAATGAAAGATCTGGCAGTTGCCGGAGCATGACATGTCAAATAGTGAACACTTCGTTGATCTTAGTGATTTCAGAAAAAAATGTGTTTCAAATATTTCTTATTTTACTTTGCAATACTTAAGTAAGTTCACAGAAATGTATTCTTAGTTATACAAAAAATTAAAATTCACAAAAAATGGCAGAATAAAGTTGCATAATAAAACAGTCGTGTCCACTCACTGAGTATAATAATTTGGCACATCAACGTTACGTTGGTCTCTCGTTTCCCTCTATGTTGAAATGGTTCAAATGGCTCTGAGCACTATGGGACTTAACATCTGAGGTCATCAGTCCCCTTGAACTTGGAACTACTTAAACCTAACTAACCTAAGGACATCACACACATCCATGCCCGAGGCAGGATTCGGACCTGAGACCGTAGAGGTCGCGCGGTTCCAGACTTAAGCGCCTAGAACCGCTCGGTCACAGAAACCGGCTCCTCCATGTTCCTCTGTTTCTTTTGCAACTTCCGAATTAGGCTGCTGCTATTTATTTCGCTCACAAGAAGAGTATCATTTCTATCTTTTTCTGATCTGCCTTCAGATATCTCCCGTATCACGTTATCTAGGAGGCTTCTCTCGTTTTGCTTACTCATCGTTCGTTTAATACGGTATACAGGCCACTGTTTTCCGTGACCTTAGTTGACGTGCCTTTTAATGGAAATCACGTGCGAGATTTACTTTCTTGTTGGTCCAGGACGCGTGCACGCTATTTGGCATGTCTTGTGGCCGCACAGAGCAGATCAAGAGATCGCTCGTGCAGACCAGTTCCTTCACACAAGTCGGATGAATGATTGATATACCGTTACCGGTATGAAACGTTGTGGCCTCTAAGAATGCGAACAGCAGCCGGAAATATTGAAGAACAAGGATATGATATCCTGGGTATTTGTGGACTATCCTTTCACGTTTATAAACTCTCATTTGTATGTTCTATGAGCACAGTCCACTCTCTCTCATTATTTCCTTTTTCACTTTCTCTTTCTCTTTTGTTTTCCTCTTCTCCTTTTCCTTCTTTTTTTTCTTACAATTTACCAATGTTTTGGTTGATCTTACAACGTCATCCACCTCATCTTATCAGAGTAAAATTTTCCTGCAGCGGAGTGTGCGCTGAAATGAAACTTCCTGGCAGACTTTAGCAGGGGAACTTGTTTGAAGTTTGGGAGGTAGTAGATGAGGTTCTGGCGAAAGTAAAGCTGTGAGGAAGGGTCGTGAGCCGTGCGTGGGTAGCGCAGTCGGTAGAGCACTTGCCCGCGAATGTCAAAGGCCCAAAGTTCCAGTCTCGTTCCAACACACAGTTGTAATCTGGCAGAAAGTTTCACCTCATCAGTTATTTAGCAGAGGTCTTTATTTCTCAATTCCAACAACACCAAAAACATTCGATAATCTTTTTTACTTGTTCTAAATGTCTCCACTGCTGCTATTTCTAGTATACGGGGTTTTAAAGAAACTGTGATGTGTTGCTGTAGGAGGTACTATTGATCAAATTTAGACGAAAATTTCCTAAAATGCTATTTCAGAAAATGAATATCAATATAGATATGGGCCATTGTGTCTGTTACGTGGGGCTGCACGTGCATACCATACATCCCGACACGTCGTTCAGCCCTTCTTCTTGATGAATCACACCTGGCTCCCTATTGACTGCGTCACACGGATTGGTCACGCCCTCCTGCACCATCGACACAACGCCGCTGAGTTGGGCACCCCCCAGTGCCTTCGCGCAGGTCAGCGAGGACACCATGACCACAGACTTGCTACAGCTACAGAGCCGTCCGGGCGGTGACAGCGCCACCTGCGGAGGAATGGCTGCCGGTCACACACGCCACAGTGCGCGTGCTGTACATTGGGGATGGCGCGCGGTCTGTCTGAGTTCCACCGACGGCAGGTAGTGACGGCTCGGAGGGTCGGCAAGAGCATTTCGAAAATTGCACGACCTGTCGGGTATTCGGGGAGTACTGTGCTGACTGTCCTCAAGAGTGGCGAAACGTCCAGACGTCGTGCGATTGGGCGGGCTCTCCTCGTTACGGACGTCGGACGTCATAGGCTGGATAGACTGCCAAAATAGAACAGGCGGAACTATCATCAGACTTCAACGCTGAGCAGAGTATACTCTGAACACAGAGTCCACCGAACACTGCGCAGCTGACCATCCTTGCATGGGTCCGTGTCAACACCACGACATCGATAACTACGACTGAATGGAGCGAGTGACGTTGGCGCAGTGGCGGAGCATTGTGGGCTAGAACCTCCTCCATCATGTCGACGGGAGGGCTCGAATCGATCCTGACAGCTGTCCTGCGCGACGGAGACAAGCTGGCGGCGCTTCTGTTATGCTCTGGGGAGTATTCTGCAGTTCATCCATAGGTCCAGTGAAGTTTGGCCAAGGAGTATAGTACACTGGTCGCAGACCACGTGCACCCCTTATGTTTCTCGACGGCAGTGGCATTTTTCAGCAAGATAATGCGCCATGTGACAAGGCCAGGAGTGTGATGCAGTGGTTCGAGGAACACAGTGGCGGGTTCTCCAATTGATGGCATGAGACTGAACGCCGTGTCGGAACTCATCATCTCCTTCACCCGAATTTTCGGGAAGCAGGTGACGTGTGTGTGAGGATGCGGAGCCAGCTCCTTCCAGCAATCTACCGAGGTGTCATTGCTACCGTGACACAATGCGTCGCCATTGTTAGGCGTGCCAGAGGTGGACATACGGGCTATTAGGTAAGTGGTTACAATGTTCTGGGTGACCAGTGTAAGTGTAGCCATAATCGGAAATGGAATGGATTCCGGTCGTGTGAATGGGGAGACTACGCTGCCAATAAATCGCCCATGAAAGGACGCGGTCAGGTACTGTCATGCGATCTGTAGAAAACGGGGTGGTGCACCGTCGTGTATAAAGCACAGTCGACGATTTTTGCAATGGCCACGTTCTCTCTGACGCTGGTAATTCGTCACGTAGCTTACTGCAACAGTAAGAACACAATCAGGTGTAAGCGGTAGGCAAATAAAATGAGACCGACGGAAAGAAAGTAAGTAAACTGTTCCTTATTTCAAAAGTAATCGTCATGCCTGTTGATACATTTATCCAGCTGTGAGACAAGACGGTCAGCGTCTTCACGGAAAAATGTTTCCGATTGTCTCCGAAACCGTGATTGCACCCGAGCGTGAACGTCTTGTCCGAATCGAATCGACGGCCACTAATGTCTTTCTTCGGGCTGCAACAATATGGAAACTGCACGGGGAGAGATCGGGACTGAATGCAGGATGTGCAAGACCTTCCCAGAGAAACGTCTGCACCGTAACCGAAACAATCTTGTCAACGAGGGAGCAGCTGGAGCAGGGATTGTCCGAAGTTAATCTCCGAAGTCAGGCCGGCATTTACCAGGATCCTACAAGAGCGAACTCGTAAAAGGAGGCTGCCAGAGAGGAGACGCGCCTCCGTGGGTGGGGGGTGGGGGGGGGGGGGGGGGGGAGAAGCGCGGTCTGATGCACTCACCCTCACCGCCGCTGTCGCCACACCAAACCACGCTGTGGTGTGCACGCCGACCCTCAGAACACCGGTGCACTTGTTCCTCTGTTTTCTGCCACTCTCGTCGGATTTCTGAGCGTTTCCGCCGTTATGCGAGGGAATTCAAATTTCTCTGCCTATTTGAGTCGGTTTTGCTGAGGCACCTTGTGCTGTTCCAAGCAGAGACCTGGTAGCAAATCAGCGCATCGCACATATTCGTAGGCTTGTGCAGAATGTCTCTGCAGACCTGGAGGTGAACAAAACCACTGTGAGTCGTTGGGCGAGACAACGGGTTTGCAACAACTTCCCCCAGATCTGGCCGCACACAGCTGTCACACCTGCTGTGCTGGGAAGTGCGGACACACTCATTCGAGGTGACGGACAAACACCTCGCTGCTCAACTGGACGTCTCTGCCGGTGGTGTTACTTAGAAGGCGCGTGCGCGCTGGGTTCCTCGTAAACAGCAACGGAGGACCAGCTGTGCGGAACTGCTTCCGCCTTACAAGGTTGATCGTGACACAGGCGATGAAACAGTTCTGCACTTGGAACCGGAAACAAAGCGGCAGTGCACTGCGTGGAGGCACACGACTTCTCCTTGAAGAAAAAAGCTCTCTGCCTTATTGTCAGCCGATAAAAGCGTGTGAACGGACTTCTGGGACTGTCGAGGGGCTGTTCTGTTTGATGCTCTTTCTCTTGGTGCAACGAGAAACTCTGAAGGGTATAGTGCTGCCCTCAGGAAATTGAAGAAACGACTTCAGCGTGTTATTCGCCATAAAAATTGAAAAGAACTTCTCCAGCACAACGCAAGGCCTCAAACAACACTGCGCACCCGAGAGTAGCTCACAAAACTTCGTTGAGCAGTTCTTCCTCATACACACTAAACACAGGTATCGCACTTTCTTATTTCCGTCTGTGTGACCCAATGAAGCATGCACTTGGCGGGAGGTAAAACGTGGACGATGAGGAGGTCACTGGCGTCGCAACGTCGACCAAGAGAGTGGCAGCCTTCAGGTATACAGGGTCTCCCGGTGAGGTGGCGTAAGTCTGTGGCAGCGATGGAGATTATGTTGAAAACTAGGGCTTCGTAGCTAAAAGTGTAGGGAACACTGTAGTGAATTGCAGTACGGAATAAAAACAACAGGCGTTGCAGTACTTACTGGCCGCCCATGGTAACTTGTAACTGGTGTACCGGAATACATTAGGTTTTTTTTTTAACCAAGCATGAAAAGCTCCGTGTTATGGCCCCGATGGGCCGACCGGCACCTACCGACTGGCGTGTCTTCGCCGCTGTGAGGTTAGCAGTCAGCACACCGCTCTCTCGGTCTGTGACATCGGAGCCGCTTCTTCTCAGTTAAGCGGCTCCTCAGGTGTCACGGCGATGGTGGGTGCACCCCTTTACAGTCCTGACACGGGGAAAATTCCTTAGCAGTTCCAGGAATCGAACGCGGGTCCCCCGCATGCCAGGCAGAGACGTTCGCCATTGTGCTGCGGAGGCGGACTTTCTTCGAGCAACCCTAACAATGGATTGCGTGATGGCACTCCAGCCTTTTTGCGGCTCTGGAAGGGATCGTCAGTTGCAATATTATTTTATTCGTGGCTGTTATTCTCACAATATTGCCGTACAACCGTGCAAATTTAATCGCAGTGATGCCCTTTGATCTAAACCATTCCCATTCCGATTAACGTGTTCGGTTCGTCTTTCAGAGGATCCGTAGCGTTAGGCGACTGTATTTTGTACAATTTTTTCAGCTACCGTTAGAGAGAGAGCCGGTGCCACGAGACAGGCGGAGAGCGACACACGTGTGCTGCCACAACATCGCTGCGCGTGCACGACCAGCTGCTGTGGTCGTTGCCAGCCGTAGTCTGGGCTGCGCGGTAACCGCTTCCTTCATCTTTACAACAAACGTGTGATCCGATACCAGGATGATGCAACAGCTGGCTGTACTTCAAACATAGTGACACCATTTGCAATCGACAAAACAAAGGAAAAGCCAGGAATGTAGAGATCTGTCCGCAACGAGACAACAGGTGTCCAAGCTTCTGCCGTGGCCGGCAGTTTCGTGCTGGGCTGGATGTCGGAGTGGATGCTCATGACGATAAGACCGAACGCTACAGCGACAGTGTAAAACTCTTGAAGGCCAGACAGGTCGTCAACGCAAGGCGGAACACGGCCAGTGCAACACGGGACAAACTGAGTTCTCTGACACGGCAGTTGTTCCATTGCCCATCTTACAGTCCAGAGCACGGTTATGATTCCTCGAAGAAGGCCCTCAAAGGTCAGCACTTCACTGGGGATCAAGTGGTCTGTGATGGTGGGGAGTTCTCCATAAGAAACCTTAGTCGTAATTCACGGTAATGCATAGAGAATCTTGCATCGCGTTGCGACAGAGTACTGAACGGTGGGGGGTGATAATGTGTAAATCCACTCAGAATCTCGTTGCTAAGCTCCTACAACTGTGAAGTGTTTGTTTCACAATAAAATTCTGTAATTTCTCAATCACGTCTAGGTTTCATCTCAACAAGCTCTATACAGTGGCGGCTCGCCCAAAATTTTACCAGTATACTGCAGAAGTGAACAGATTGTGTTTCGTTATATCTTCATGATAGACGCGATTTAATGTTGTTGCGACATTAGTATTAGTTATCAACTAAGATCAAGTATTTCGTTCTTCTGTTAATGATTTCCACTACGCTTTTTATTAACTCACCAGCATGACCTAGACCACGCATGTTTCTTCCTCAATAACAAACATGAAAGCCAAAATAGTGCACTGTAAACATCACACCCGTAAACACTTGCGCCCCAGATTTCCTCGCGTATTTCTTCTCTTACGAGCACTGTATCCACTTGTCTTACAAGGATAGAAGTGATTTTTAAATGGAATATATTAATGTTATTTGCATAAACTCCTTAAATTTTTAATAGTCCAACATTGTGAGGAATAAAATAAAATGAATAAGAAAAGATGGCAGCAGAGAGAAGTGGACCTGAGTGGGCGAATTGCCAGTCGGTGCCTATAAAAACTGCTTCACCGATACGATAAGTCTGGTATTGCTCAAAAATCCCTCGCACTCTGCTCAGAAGCCATTAGACCGCATTTTGTCTTTTCCTACGATCCACTCCGGCCAAGCATTCCAGAACCATGCAAGGGAAATGTACCTGCTTCCACTCGCATAGTCTCAGACAAATGCCCCATCCTACACACTCCGCTTATTAGATTTAAATTTGGAGTAGGTCTGCCCAAATCTTTAACTCTCACTTTCTGTTCCAAAGATCTGCTAGGAAGCGACCTGTTTGGGAGAATACCTGCATCGTTAGGAATGTTGACTGTACAATACTGTACCCTCAGATTCATAGCCAAATACTGACGTGGCGCTGTGAACAATGTAGCATCCTCAGTGAAGCCACACCAGAGCACGTGGAGGCCAAAGCCACAGCTTGCTGGCATTCTCCGCGTTGATCGTAGAGCAGCTGCCCTCGACAATGGTTTCTAATTAACGCCGGGAAAGCGCTAAAAAAACATGCCTTCGTCCCTTTTATTTTGTACCAGCATGGATGCGAAGAGAAACGGCGCAAATTTAGTGCCATTTTCGGCCGACATTCGAAGAGAAATGGTATAATTTTAGTGTTATATTTTCTTCGTGCTGTTGCACATTAGCACGTGATCAGCAGCCAGCTAAGGCAGGCCATCTCAAATATATTTAGAAGGTAGTAGGATATTATGGCATTTTCAAAAGGATGCTATAAATTTTCCCGTCGCATTGGAAAGAGGAGTTGAACGATCACACCAGTACCGTAATATGGGTGGATCTTGATCACCTAATGGCGCCACAAATGTCCTGGTGTCAAGAGAAGAGTTGTCAGAAACTTTGCCCTACTGTACCAAACATAAGCAAACGCGTGTCTCAGGTGCGTTTCTGCAGTCCTGTATTCTGCTGTTGTACCGATCAGACTGCTTGCTCGTGGTTACCAGACTCACACAAGTCATGATTCTGCAGCTGCAGCCGTTGAAACTATTTTCGTACGCCAGAAAATTCGCCGCACAATTCACTACAACTTAGCGAATTACGGTGTCATCGGTAAACTTCGAAGTTCTATTATTAGTTCTCGCTGCCGAACTTTAATTCCTTCAAAGTTTTCCTTACCGGTTTCTCAGTGTACAGATTGGATAGCACGAGAGATAGGCTAACATCCTGTCTCAAACTTTTCTTACCTACTACTTCCCTTTCATGTCCAGTTATAGCTGCAGTCTGGCTTCAATAACCTTTCGCTCCGTGTTCTTTATCCCTCTTCTTTCAGGATCTAAATCGGTACAGTGTAAAAAAGTTTCTCTAAATCTGCGAATGCTGCAAATACATGTTTGCCTTTGTTCAACCTCTCCCTTAACATTTATAATTGGACTTCGTTACTTGAGAGGGCCCGCATGAAAAAGATAAGTAATTGTAAGACAAGGGAATTCTGTGGAAACATTTGTAAGAAGACGTGGCAGAGAAATAACAAATAAACTATTGAAAGCAACACATCTTAATTCCCGCATGAGAGGGAGCAATGCGTTAATTGCACGGCCTGTTCACGCCCAGGTCACGAACGTTGCTCAGTGTGGCGGCTCCTGCGTCCACGACAACCTGCCAGTTTATAAGGGTTCCACTTCACAACAAAATGAACCTGTAAACGGTCTTGACCGCAAGAGACGTTTACTTCTGTGGTTACCGCTTTCGGTCAGTTTCATTTTGAGACCTCATACGGTGACGGTAAGCTGTAGCGGTGAACGGAGCAGGTCCCGCCACCGCCTACCATCATCGTATGAGGCCTCAAAATGGTCAAAAACTGACCGAAAGCGGTAACCACAGAAGTAAACGTCTCTTGCGGTCAAGACCGTTTCTGTTCATTTTAAAGTACGAAAAGATCCTCAGTTCTCCACGAGAATTGTTGTCAAAAATTACAATTTCACAGTAGTTCGCAGTCTTTCCAAGTGGTGGACCGTGAATGTTCACTTTTCGTGACACAGCTCATGCGCTGCACTGCGCCCAGCATTCTCTGTCGTGGCAGCAGCAATTTTTTACACAATTTTTGGTGCGAGCGGCCGCTGGCCTCCCCCAGGAGCAATTCCTAAATCTCCCGTTAATTCGCACTTTCGAATGACGTTCTTTAGTCCAGTGCGGAGACAACATTGTGCCTTCGTTATCCTTTAATGCGTCGATACTCGAGAAGAGCTCCAGCGGGACTGCTGCTGCTGTTCTGGTAAAGCAGCTCTGCGAGTACAGCGCTGCTCGCCGCGCTGGTCGTGTGTGTTCCATCCAGCCGTACCTGTCCGCGGCAGCGCCGGCGCGTCACGGCCCAACACTGCCGACGACGCCGTCCCTGTAAAGCCGGGTACGCAGACTCCCGCCTGCACTGGCTCTAGTAGCCAACGGGCCTCTATCTTCCACGGTAGGTGGCTCAGCTTTGTCTTGGCTGACTCTCCCAAAGACCTCAATAATTCCGAGGGAATGTGGTCTACTCCAGGGACATTATTTCCACTTACCTTACAACCCTACCACTACTATTGTAATCTAGTATGCTTTTACCTAAATAACCGTAAACTCTCTCTATTCTGCCACATATAACCCTCCTATCAAATTTAGTTTAGTTTCCAAGTGAAGCACACTATGGGAGGATACTCTTGTTAATAGGAAAAGTTAATCGATAGAGTTACCCTATTTAAACGTTTTGACCGTACGTTGTGTCTAATGGATAAATAAATCAGACTATTCAATTCTTTTCGTAAGACCTTACCCAGCGGTTAAATAAAAACGCAGATGGATAATATTGTATTGAAGATAGGACAACTTAGTTTCAAGTTCATTGGTGGTGTAAAACATGTACTAATGGTCGGCAGCCTGCGCAATTAATGAAACAGTGAAGCATTGGAAAAGCAGAAGTATGAATTTTGCCTACTTTCTTGCTATTGTTTAATTTGGTTCTTCAAATTAATATTACTCCACTTAAACAATGTTGGACTACATCCTAATACATTACTTTTTTAAAAGAGAAAAAGCGCAGTAGATAACTTCAAGGAAAAATTTGGCCAGAGGGACCCTTACGAAAGCACTTTCCATAATAAACAAACTGGAACACTAAAATACTTATAGACATTAAAGCACACGCTTTTTATACTGATCATTTCACTTCAAGAAAACCTATTTCTTACTGGAATTTACTTTCAAAAGCTGTAGGGTTGGGAGTGGCTCCCCATCTCGTGGTCGTGCGGTAGCGTTCTCGCTTCCCACGCCCGGGTTCCCGGGTTCGATTCCCGGCGCGGTCAGGGATTTTCTCTGCCTGGTGATGACTGGCTGTTGTGTGATGTCCTAGTATAGTCATTTAACAGATTCTAGTAACCAGGCATCACTCTGATTGAATTTGATGTAAGCAAACTTTTAATATTACACTTTGAAATAATTAAGACTTGATTTTTATTTTTATTTACACAAAAAGATTTAAACGGTGCCTCTTCATATTAACTTGTAAAACAGGATACGTATGATTGGGATGAAACAACAGGGTGAATCAGTTTCTTTAAAGTTCAAGAATGGTTATTAAAACACATTTTAAATCAATGGTTCACGCTGTACAGAAATATAAATACAATAAAAATCTTATCTAGAGGCTGTAGGGTTGGGAGTGGCTCCCCATCTCGTGGTCGTGCGGTAGCGTTCTCGCTTCCCACGCCCGGGTTCCCGGGTTCGATTCCCGGCGCGGTCAGGGATTTTCCCTGCCTGGTGATGACTGGCTGTTGTGTGATGTCCTTAGGTTAGTTAGGTTTAAGTAGTTCTAAGTTCTAGGGCACTGATGACCATAGATGTTTATAGTGCTCAGAGCCATTTAGAGCTTGGGAGTGGCGAACAGTTATGACGGCTACACTAGCCACAGCACGGCCTGCAAGTATCTTGCTGTGCGGGCTCAATTTCTCTTCTTTCCGTCGTTCAGTTTTACATACGGTAGCCCAACACCTCGCAGCTACGCCGTAAGCCGTTTGCAGCCTTCATCCGAGATGAATTTGGAGGGAAAGTTCCTCCTCATCCACAAATGTTTCGCCTCAGTCACTGCTGCCTACAGATTGTGTTACTTACTTCCCGCGCTTCCCCTCGGTAGCGCGCCAGTTCGCTCTTGCCACCTTTTCCACTCACCAGAGCCACTTTCGTTTCACAGAAAAGCAAACTGGCTTTTACGTAAGACCTGTTTCTCGCAGTGTTCCTAAGCGTGACCACTTCTTAAATTGTCAAATTTACGTCAACATTAACAATTTATACACATAAATATTTTTAAGTAGAAAATGCCTTCAGAAAATTATTTAACGTAATAAACAATTTACAAATTATTTTACATACATTACTCACATACAGTACAAAGAACTTCAACCTCCAGCACAGCACATATTAAATATACAGAAAATATAGTACCAAAATGTGAACATTTGTAAGCAAAAACCTATAAAAATTTAGATGAATCATAAACAAATATTGTTATAACCTGTCTGAGAGCTCTGCCCAATTATTCCCGCAGTATCCGACCTACCGACTGTATTCACTTCTCCTCCTTTTTCTGTAATATTTTTAGAGCGTTTCCCCTGTAAAGACCCTCTATAAATTCGTTCTACCTGCCGTTGGAGGTAAAAATTGTAGATGGAGAGCAAGGCTCGGGTACAGTAAACACATTAAAATGAATGTGGGCTGAATAGCTATTCAGAGACGAACAGTCTTACACAGGATTCAGCAGTGTGGAGAGCTGCGTCAAAGCAGTCTTCGAACTGGAGACCACAACAACAACGACGACAATGCGCATGCCACACTGCGATACCTTCACTCGTTCTGCGTGCGTGAGAGGCACCCAAATGAGAACGAGGCACACGGAAAAAAGCAAGTAACTAGATTATTATTTCAAAAGTAGTCGTATAACTATTAATACAGCAATCCCACCGTGAGACAAGGCGGCCGATGCCTTCTTGGGAAAATGTTTGTGGTTGCGTAATGAACCGTGGTTGTACCCAGATGCGCACCTCTTCTCCCGAGGCAAATCGACAGCCGCGAATGTCTGTCCTCAGGGCTCCAAAGCTTGGAACTGGGGGAGACCGGGACAGTATAGAAGCTGACGTTCCTGCAGCGTGGTCGTAGATCTCGGCAACGTGTGGGCGTGGGTTATTCTGCAGCAGAAAGACGCCGTCCGGCTGCATCCCTCTGCGTTTGTGCTCGATGGCGCGCTTCAATTTTTGGAAAGTACCCACGCACGGATTTGCTTTAAATGTGGGAATTCTGGAGAGTCAGTGAACAGCGGACCCTCGCAGCCACAGGAGAAGGTCGTCATAACTTCCCGACACCTCGTGTGCCTCTTGTTTCAAATAAGCAGCAGGAGTTTCGCTGGAAAGCCCGTATCCCGACCTCTGCCCGTGCGATTTCCATATTTTTGGAGCTCTGTAGAAGGTCGTTCGTGGCCGTCGGTTTGCTTCGGACGAAGAGGTGCGCGCCAAGCTACAGTCACGGTTCCGTGGGCAGCCGCAAACACACTGCCACGGAGGCACGGCCCGTCTTGTGTCACAGAGACGTAAATGCATTAGCAATTGTGGCGACTACTTCTGAAACAATAAGCAGTTTACTCACCTTTTATCCAACTGTCTCGTCTTAAGCTGACTGTCCCTTATGACAGGGGTGGCCTGCGGAATCGGGGGTGTGCTCGGGGCATCCGCAATACGTACGGGTCACCGTGGCGCCAAGTGCTGCCGCTGTGTTTGGGAGCGGCTAGGACGGGCGCACACGGCGAGTCTCCCGTTGTGGGCGCGTGGCCAGCCGGCAGGCGGCAGGCGGCGGCCGGTCGCGCTGCACGCACGTGCGTCGTGCCGGGCGCACGCAGCGCCCACGCACGAGCAGCGGCAGCCTGCGGGCAGCCGGCTCGCGACCAGCGTGCCAGGGCGGATCTGAAGGAGCCCAGGAAACCACTCCCTAAAGGCATAAGAGAAATCACATTGTTAAAAACAAAGTGCATGTTTCCTATTTTTACATTTTTTTTCAAATAAATGCTTTCATTCTAAATACCTCACATTGTCAGCTGGGGGCAGTCAATTAATGCAGTGTAAACAGAGCTTCTGAGATGAAATTTTTATTGCCTTCATGCCGTGTATGTACGCTGAATTACTAGTTGCGACAGGACAAAGCTGCCATCTTCAGATTCGTAAGCTTGCAAAAATAACAAAAATATTTACGCTGTAGGGGACATAAAGTCACATAACAATTTTAAATAAGTTCTGAGTGCATCAAGAAGAACTTACGTTGTTCTCCACGGCTTAGAATCGGACAATTTTTTGTGAAATAATTGCATAAACGTTAAAAATATTAGCAATACTTTATCAACACATAATTAAGACGTAAAGTAATTTACTAACAATCTTCAAAAAAATCGCTAACACTAACAAAATATTTTTATCTCGTTTTGAAAAATGTACAGTTATTTTTAATAGTTAGTACCAAGTTACTGTTACTTTACTGAACTCCATCGCTACCAGATGTATTTTCTGGCTTGCGAATAGAGAAGTAATAAATCCTATATAACCGAGTCCTACCCAAAAATGGTTCAAATGGGTCTGAGTACTAAGGGACTTAACATCTGAGGTCATCAGTCCCTTTGAACTTAGAACTACTTAAACCTAACTAACCTAAGGACATCACACACATCCGTGCCCGAGGCAGGATTCGAACCTGCGACCGTAGCGGTGGCGCGGTTCCAGACTGAAGCGCCTAGATCCGCTCGGCCAGTAAGGCCTGCAGTCCTACCCAGTTAGAGAAGTTCTTTGTCAAATCTGTGTGCAAGCCATTTCTTTGTGTTGGCTCGTACACTAATCTCACAGTGAGATGTTTTGTCGTTGCAGTAACAGTTCTGGTCTCGAGATCTGTGGCAACATCTTATGGGACCAAACTGTGCTGAGGTCATCGGTCACTAAGCCTGCACACTACTTTAACTTAAACTAACTTACGCTATGGACAAACACACACACACACACACACACACACACACACACACACACACACACACACACACACACACACACACACACACACACACACACACACGCCCGTTTCTCAGCTCTGTATCTGGTATTATTCTCAGTTTTACGAACGAATCTTTCTAACGTCGAATTTGGTACGTTAAACCCCTTAGTTGGTTCTAAACTCCCATTTCAGAAGCTAAACGGCTGAAACTGCCATTTCCATTGATCTAATATCCAATCGATGTCTTTCGGTCTTCCTATTATAACTAAACACCATTTGGAAAAGCGAGGAAATACAGAGAAACATGTAGTCGGAAATCTACTTGCATCAAAAAATGAAACGGCAGAACGGAACACCACTGCCCCATTCTGCCCCCATCCACCCCAAAAGAAGATTTGAGGTTAAGAACTTTTATGGAGCACAACAACTGGCGGTTTTAACGTATTGGTTAACTAACATATAGCGAATTTACACGTCATTTAAGGATGTATAATTAAGAATTAACGGCTTACCTTCCGATGAAATTCACCAAAACATACGAAAACACAGCAGGAAACGTGAAGGAAAACGTTTTATTTAAAATTCGCGCTCGACAGCAAGTGAAGAGCGCTGTCGCGCCCTTCATTCCATTCAGATACATACCCACATGTCCCTACAAGACGTTGCAGCTTATCCAGCACCCTTTTCTCCAGAACCATTTGCGACACGCTATCCCTTTCTGCCCCGACTTCCCATACTAGATGCCTTCTTACAAAAAATTTTCCCCCACCTAGTGAAGAATGTAACACAGCGCCTGATTTCAAGCAACATCTGGTTCCGTACTCAGAAAACAAACGTGAAGTGCGTGGCAGGGAGTACTCCCATTGAACCATTTTTATGTGCCTCACACCGTTTCAGTCGCAAGTGGATCGTGAGAAATACCGTTGCTGAAACGCTCTACGTGGGATATAATTAAATGTTGTCCTCGCGTACCCTACGGGGGCGATACATAGCGAGTATTAGTGGACTGAAGAGCAAAAGAAGTTGGTACATCTGCCTATGTTGTGTAAGGCCTCCATTAGCACACACAAGTGTCGCAACAAAAATACTATCTCAAAAAGTAAACGTGAGCTCTAACTTTCCACGAAGTAGAAATTCCATTGCAAACATATAGCATAAATGGAGTCGAAAGTGTAGAAAGGGCTGCCCAAAAAACTTTGCAAGATCACGCAAACAAAAAGTAAACGTATAAATAAAGTGATTTTATCACAACAAAAAGACAACAGACGCTTACGGACCAAGATTCCATTAGACCACGTCATATATGCTAAGATGTAAGCACAAGGTGTCACATGTAGACACAGATTAATACGTTAGTCTTATTTCTAAGATAGTCTTAAGTCAAAATAAAGTAAAAATCTTTGATCATACAAAATAAATAATTATGTGTTCGTCTAGGACAGAAGAAACAAAGATATTTAATAACTTTGGTCATTTCAGTTAGTCAAATAAACAAATAGAAATACACTTCTCGTATGAGTCCACTTTATGAGGTACTTATCTTTATTGGAAATAATTTTGCCGCATTCTGTACATGATAATTTTCAATTACACAACAACGTACTTGTGGCTGTAGCAGTTTGCGGTTTATTTCGTTCCTTTCTACATTGGGCATTTATGAAAGGGAACACCCTTTCAACTTTGGCATTATGGCCTGACATTGTAAAGTAATATTTTCCCAAGTTTGAATAATTCAGAATAAAATTTTCCACTCTTCCACACACGTATTGCTTGCACTCGCGCCATTAACTTGGAAGAGGCGTCTGTTGTGCTTTCTCTACTTTATCGCTAGGACGCCCAACAAAATGCAGGCAGGCCGGACTTGTACAGACGCGACCGTAAAGAGCACGCCGGACTAGTGTGGCTACATTCGGACACGTGGCTGACTCACTCGTAAGAGCACTGATGCGCCACTGGCTTCAAACGTGTGTGCGACACGTCTCGCCCGTATTTGAATTCTATCAGTGTATGCGGTACACCTGTTGTATGCGCTGTTCTAGCAATACTTGGTCTTTGACAGCTATACACGGAACTGCCGACGATGTCATTCCATTCCCCGACGAAATACTACAGGGTGAACGGCTGGATCTTAGTGTTCATATGGCACCGTGTTTCGGCCAGTGACCCCGTTGTCATCATCAGGTGCGCTTACGAACTGATTGCTGACCTGTCGATATATCTAATTATCTCACAGAAGCGCCACGGGGCTTTCCTTATCATACTTCTATCAGGGCTGAATGACGTTTGAAAAAGGCGATTTTTGTTGGTGTGGATGACTGTTTGTTTGCATGTATGACTGACTATCTGTAATCTGTTACTGCCTAAAGTGTCATGTTAGTGAGGATATCGATCTTTAATCCGAAGCGCCGTGTTATTGCGTACTTGACTGGTGAATGAGTTCGCTCATTGAGGTTTTCTGACTTGAGAACTGAAGGTCCTTAATGTAGGTGGTGCGAGTGTACCGGTGCAATGGTGCGGAGGTTCCTATGCTTTGTATAGTCGTAGTAACTTCCTCACTATCGGTATCGCCCCTCCCCTCCATCCTTGAGGAGTTGATTATAAACAGCGTAACCTCTACACCTTGCCCTGTTTAACTGCATAGCAAAGGTTGAACGTCAATCTAGCTGAGCTTGTGCTCCGTCACTAATAATGAGGCTGTCGGCGGGACGTTAAAATCCAAGCTGACTTCCTTCCCGTGTTTATCGGCGTCACGTCGGTGAGAATCGCACCCTCCGCCTTCACAGAGTATCAGGCTGCACGGCGCGGTCGCACCTCTCGCCGTACGTGCAACAGTGTCGAGCACGATCGGTGGCGTGACGAGGCGCAAGTTGCAGGTCTTGGAACACGGTACACTCGCCGTCAACGTTACCCACGAAGGCCTGCTGAAAAGTGATGTCTCCGAATTTTTTATGTGAAAACTCTACAGGCTTCTCAAATAAAAGAAACAATCCTAACATTTTACAGCTCTACTCTTCGTGTCTACACATTTGCAGACCTCTGAATTGTAGCGCGTAACGTATCGATGTGAAACGCAACTGTGTCGGTGCGTGAGAAGCAGCATTCTGTAGTCGAGTGCTGAGTTGGAAGAGTCGGCCCAGCCGCGGGGCTGCCTCTCCCTGGCCACGCCAGACCGCACACGAGCGCAGCAGCCGCAGCCGCAGCCGGCTCGCGCTTCGGGTTCTCCGCCACCCGCCACGCTCCTTGCAGTTCCGAATCGGCCCCGTACGATGTTCATCTGTTTTCAGAACTAGTTCGACGACTTGGTTGTGATAGTGTCGAGCGGTGCGAGCAGAGGCGGTGACGGTGTGGCTCCGTCACGACGTGACAAAGTCTACAGTAACTGTGTCGATAAACTGCTGTCTCGTCAAGAGAAATGTCTTCGTCGCCACGGTGAATACCTCGTTAAATGAATGTGTAGACATCAAGAATAAATGTGTAGAATGTTACCAAAGTTATTTAAAATGCTTTGAGAGTTTTCGCATAAAAATTCGGAGGCATTAGTTTTGATCACTCCCTCGTGCAACGGACTTGTCCATTGCGACTTTTCAGTGGTACTTCATTTTTATGGATGACAATCCGTCGTCACATCGAGTAGCGCAGGTGGAGCAGGTGTTGGAAGGAGAGGACGTTCTCTGCCCTTCCCCCGACTCCAGTCCCTAAGAGCAAGTGTGGGGTGCGCCGGCGTATCGTACTGCCTCACGTCCACGTGCGCCGACGACCGTCCAGCGCAGGTGGAGCAGCTGTTGGAAGGAGAGGACGTTCTCTGCCCTTCCCCCGACTCCAGTCCCTAAGAGCAAGTGTGGGGTGCGCCGGCGTGTCGTACTGCCTCACGTCCACGTGCGCCGACGATCGTCCAGCGCAGGTGGAGCAGCTGTTGGAAGGAGAGGACGTTCTCTGCCCTTCCCCCGACTCCAGTCCCTAAGAGCAAGTGTGGGGTGCGCCGGCGTGTCGTACTGCCTCACGTCCACGTGCGCCGACGACCGTCCAGCGCAGGTGGAGCAGCTGTTGGAAGGAGAGGACGTTCTCTGCCCTTCCCCCGACTCCAGTCCCTAAGAGCAAGTGTGGGGTGCGCCGGCGTGTCGTACTGCCTCACGTCCACGTGCGCCGACGACCGTCCAGCGCAGGTGGAGCAGCTGTTGGAAGGAGAGGACGTTCTCTGCCCTTCCCCCGACTCCAGTCCCTAAGAGCAAGTGTGGGGTGCGCCGGCGTGTCGTACTGCCTTACGTCCACGTGCGCCGACGACCGTCCAGCGCAGGTGGAGCAGCTGTTGGAAGGAGAGGACGTTCTCTGCCCTTCCCCCGACTCCAGTCCCTAAGAGCAAGTGTGGGGTGCGCCGGCGTGTCGTACTGCCTCACGTCCACGTGCGCCGACGACCGTCCAGCGCAGGTGGAGCAGCTGTTGGAAGGAGAGGACGTTCTCTGCCCTTCCCCCGACTCCAGTCCCTAAGAGCAAGTGTGGGGTGCGCCGGCGTGTCGTACTGCCTCACGTCCACGTGCGCCGACGACCGTCCAGCGCAGGTGGAGCAGCTGTTGGAAGGAGAGGACGTTCTCTGCCCTTCCCCCGACTCCAGTCCCTAAGAGCAAGTGTGGGGTGCGCCGGCGTGTCGTACTGCCTCACGTCCACGTGCGCCGACGACCGTCCAGCGCAGGTGGAGCAGCTGTTGGAAGGAGAGGACGTTCTGTGCCCTTCCCCCGACTCCAGTCCCTAAGAGCAAGTGTGGGGTACGCCGGCGTGTCGTACTGCCTCACGTCCACGTGCGCCGACGACCGTCCAGCGCAGGTGGAGCAGCTGTTGGAAGGAGAGGACGTTCTCTGCCCTTCCCCCGACTCCAGTCCCTAAGAGCAAGTGTGGGGTGCGCCGCGTGTCGTACTGCCTCACGTCCACGTGCGCCGACGACCGTCCAGCGCA
Source organism: Schistocerca gregaria (assembly GCF_023897955.1). Lineage (NCBI taxonomy): Eukaryota > Metazoa > Arthropoda > Insecta > Orthoptera > Acrididae > Schistocerca > Schistocerca gregaria. The sequence continues at coordinate 33,102,571 of NC_064928.1, forward strand.
GGTGGAGCAGCTGTTGGAAGGAGAGGACGTTCTCTGCCCTTCCCCCGACTCCAGTCCCTAAGAGCAAGTGTGGGGTGCGCCGGCGTGTCGTACTGCCTCACGTCCACGTGCGCCGACGACCGTCCAGCGCAGGTGGAGCAGCTGTTGGAAGGAGAGGACGTTCTCTGCCCTTCCCCCGACTCCAGTCCCTAAGAGCAAGTGTGGGGTGCGCCGGCGTGTCGTACTGCCTCACGTCCACGTGCGCCGACGACCGTCCAGCGCAGGTGGAGCAGCTGTTGGAAGGAGAGGACGTTCTCTGCCCTTCCCCCGACTCCACTCCCTAAGAGCAAGTGTGGGGTGCGCCGGCGTGTCGTACTGCCTCACGTCCACGTGCGCCGACGACCGTCCAGCGCAGGTGGAGCAGCTGTTGGAAGGAGAGGACGTTCTCTGCCCTTCCCCCGACTCCAGTCCCTAAGAGCAAGTGTGGGGTGCGCCGGCGTGTCGTACTGCCTCACGTCCACGTGCGCCGACGACCGTCCAGCGCGGGTGGAGCAGCTGTTGGAAGGAGAGGACGTTCTCTGCCCTTCCCCCGACTCCAGTCCCTAAGAGCAAGTGTGGGGTGCGCCGGCGTGTCGTACTGCCTCACGTCCACGTGCGCCGACGACCGTCCAGCGCAGGTGGAGCAGCTGTTGGAAGGAGAGGACGTTCTCTGCCCTTCCCCCGACTCCAGTCCCTAAGAGCAAGTGTGGGGTGCGCCGGCGTGTCGTACTGCCTCACGTCCACGTGCGCCGACGACCGTCCAGCGCAGGTGGAGCAGCTGTTGGAAGGAGAGGACGTTCTCTGCCCTTCCCCCGACTCCAGTCCCTAAGAGCAAGTGTGGGGTGCGCCGGCGAGTCGTACTGCCTCACGTCCACGTGCGCCGACGACCGTCCAGCGCAGGTGGAGCAGCTGTTGGAAGGAGAGGACGTTCTCTGCCCTTCCCCCGACTCCAGTCCCTAAGAGCAAGTGTGGGGTGCGCCGGCGTGTCGTACTGCCTCACGTCCACGTGCGCCGACGACCGTCCAGCGCAGGTGGAGCAGCTGTTGGAAGGAGAGGACGTTCTCTGCCCTTCCCCCGACTCCAGTCCCTAAGAGCAAGTGTGGGGTGCGCCGCGTGTCGTACTGCCTCACGTCCACGTGCGCCGACGACCGTCCAGCGCAGGTGGAGCAGCTGTTGGAAGGAGAGGACGTTCTCTGCCCTTCCCCCGACTCCAGTCCCTAAGAGCAAGTGTGGGGTGCGCCGGCGTGTCGTACTGCCTCACGTCCACGTGCGCCGACGACCGTCCAGCGCAGGTGGAGCAGCTGTTGGAAGGAGAGGACGTTCTCTGCCCTTCCCCCGACTCCAGTCCCTAAGAGCAAGTGTGGGGTGCGCCGGCGTGTCGTACTGCCTTACGTCCACGTGCGCCGACGACCGTCCAGCGCAGGTGGAGCAGCTGTTGGAAGGAGAGGACGTTCTCTGCCCTTCCCCCGACTCCAGTCCCTAAGAGCAAGTGTGGGGTGCGCCGGCGTGTCGTACTGCCTCACGTCCACGTGCGCCGACGACCGTCCAGCGCAGGTGGAGCAGCTGTTGGAAGGAGAGGACGTTCTCTGCCCTTCCCCCGACTCCAGTCCCTAAGAGCAAGTGTGGGGTGCGCCGGCGTGTCGTACTGCCTCACGTCCACGTGCGCCGACGACCGTCCAGCGCAGGTGGAGCAGCTGTTGGAAGGAGAGGACGTTCTCTGCCCTTCCCCCGACTCCAGTCCCTAAGAGCAAGTGTGGGGTGCGCCGGCGTGTCGTACTGCCTCACGTCCACGTGCGCCGACGACCGTCCAGCGCAGGTGGAGCAGCTGTTGGAAGGAGAGGACGTTCTGTGCCCTTCCCCCGACTCCAGTCCCTAAGAGCAAGTGTGGGGTACGCCGGCGTGTCGTACTGCCTCACGTCCACGTGCGCCGACGACCGTCCAGCGCAGGTGGAGCAGCTGTTGGAAGGAGAGGACGTTCTCTGCCCTTCCCCCGACTCCAGTCCCTAAGAGCAAGTGTGGGGTGCGCCGCGTGTCGTACTGCCTCACGTCCACGTGCGCCGACGACCGTCCAGCGCAGGTGGAGCAGCTGTTGGAAGGAGAGGACGTTCTCTGCCCTTCCCCCGACTCCAGTCCCTAAGAGCAAGTGTGGGGTGCGCCGGCGTGTCGTACTGCCTCACGTCCACGTGCGCCGACGACCGTCCAGCGCAGGTGGAGCAGCTGTTGGAAGGAGAGGACGTTCTCTGCCCTTCCCCCGACTCCAGTCCCTAAGAGCAAGTGTGGGGTGCGCCGGCGTGTCGTACTGCCTCACGTCCACGTGCGCCGACGACCGTCCAGCGCAGGTGGAGCAGCTGTTGGAAGGAGAGGACGTTCTCTGCCCTTCCCCCGACTCCACTCCCTAAGAGCAAGTGTGGGGTGCGCCGGCGTGTCGTACTGCCTCACGTCCACGTGCGCCGACGACCGTCCAGCGCAGGTGGAGCAGCTGTTGGAAGGAGAGGACGTTCTCTGCCCTTCCCCCGACTCCAGTCCCTAAGAGCAAGTGTGGGGTGCGCCGGCGTGTCGTACTGCCTCACGTCCACGTGCGCCGACGACCGTCCAGCGCGGGTGGAGCAGCTGTTGGAAGGAGAGGACGTTCTCTGCCCTTCCCCCGACTCCAGTCCCTAAGAGCAAGTGTGGGGTGCGCCGGCGTGTCGTACTGCCTCACGTCCACGTGCGCCGACGACCGTCCAGCGCAGGTGGAGCAGCTGTTGGAAGGAGAGGACGTTCTCTGCCCTTCCCCCGACTCCAGTCCCTAAGAGCAAGTGTGGGGTGCGCCGGCGTGTCGTACTGCCTCACGTCCACGTGCGCCGACGACCGTCCAGCGCAGGTGGAGCAGCTGTTGGAAGGAGAGGACGTTCTCTGCCCTTCCCCCGACTCCAGTCCCTAAGAGCAAGTGTGGGGTGCGCCGGCGTGTCGTACTGCCTCACGTCCACGTGCGCCGACGACCGTCCAGCGCAGGTGGAGCAGCTGTTGGAAGGAGAGGACGTTCTCTGCCCTTCCCCCGACTCCAGTCCCTAAGAGCAAGTGTGGGGTGCGCCGGCGTGTCGTACTGCCTCACGTCCACGTGCGCCGACGACCGTCCAGCGCAGGTGGAGCAGCTGTTGGAAGGAGAGGACGTTCTCTGCCCTTCCCCCGACTCCAGTCCCTAAGAGCAAGTGTGGGGTGCGCCGCGTGTCGTACTGCCTCACGTCCACGTGCGCCGACGACCGTCCAGCGCAGGTGGAGCAGCTGTTGGAAGGAGAGGACGTTCTCTGCCCTTCCCCCGACTCCAGTCCCTAAGAGCAAGTGTGGGGTGCGCCGGCGTGTCGTACTGCCTCACGTCCACGTGCGCCGACGACCGTCCAGCGCAGGTGGAGCAGCTGTTGGAAGGAGAGGACGTTCTCTGCCCTTCCCCCGACTCCAGTCCCTAAGAGCAAGTGTGGGGTGCGCCGGCGTGTCGTACTGCCTCACGTCCACGTGCGCCGACGACCGTCCAGCGCAGGTGGAGCAGCTGTTGGAAGGAGAGGACGTTCTCTGCCCTTCCCCCGACTCCACTCCCTAAGAGCAAGTGTGGGGTGCGCCGGCGTGTCGTACTGCCTCACGTCCACGTGCGCCGACGACCGTCCAGCGCAGGTGGAGCAGCTGTTGGAAGGAGAGGACGTTCTCTGCCCTTCCCCCGACTCCAGTCCCTAAGAGCAAGTGTGGGGTGCGCCGGCGTGTCGTACTGCCTCACGTCCACGTGCGCCGACGACCGTCCAGCGCAGGTGGAGCAGCTGTTGGAAGGAGAGGACGTTCTCTGCCCTTCCCCCGACTCCAGTCCCTAAGAGCAAGTGTGGGGTGCGCCGGCGTGTCGTACTGCCTCACGTCCACGTGCGCCGACGACCGTCCAGCGCAGGTGGAGCAGCTGTTGGAAGGAGAGGACGTTCTCTGCCCTTCCCCCGACTCCAGTCCCTAAGAGCAAGTGTGGGGTGCGCCGGCGTGTCGTACTGCCTCACGTCCACGTGCGCCGACGACCGTCCAGCGCAGGTGGAGCAGCTGTTGGAAGGAGAGGACGTTCTCTGCCCTTCCCCCGACTCCAGTCCCTAAGAGCAAGTGTGGGGTGCGCCGGCGTGTCGTACTGCCTCACGTCCACGTGCGCCGACGACCGTCCAGCGCAGGTGGAGCAGCTGTTGGAAGGAGAGGACGTTCTCTGCCCTTCCCCCGACTCCAGTCCCTAAGAGCAAGTGTGGGGTGCGCCGGCGTGTCGTACTGCCTCACGTCCACGTGCGCCGACGACCGTCCAGCGCAGGTGGAGCAGCTGTTGGAAGGAGAGGACGTTCTCTGCCCTTCCCCCGACTCCAGTCCCTAAGAGCAAGTGTGGGGTGCGCCGGCGTGTCGTACTGCCTCACGTCCACGTGCGCCGACGACCGTCCAGCGCAGGTGGAGCAGCTGTTGGAAGGAGAGGACGTTCTCTGCCCTTCCCCCGACTCCACTCCCTAAGAGCAAGTGTGGGGTGCGCCGGCGTGTCGTACTGCCTCACGTCCACGTGCGCCGACGACCGTCCAGCGCAGGTGGAGCAGCTGTTGGAAGGAGAGGACGTTCTCTGCCCTTCCCCCGACTCCAGTCCCTAAGAGCAAGTGTGGGGTGCGCCGGCGTGTCGTACTGCCTCACGTCCACGTGCGCCGACGACCGTCCAGCGCAGGTGGAGCAGCTGTTGGAAGGAGAGGACGTTCTCTGCCCTTCCCCCGACTCCAGTCCCTAAGAGCAAGTGTGGGGTGCGCCGGCGTGTCGTACTGCCTCACGTCCACGTGCGCCGACGACCGTCCAGCGCAGGTGGAGCAGCTGTTGGAAGGAGAGGACGTTCTCTGCCCTTCCCCCGACTCCAGTCCCTAAGAGCAAGTGTGGGGTGCGCCGGCGTGTCGTACTGCCTCACGTCCACGTGCGCCGACGACCGTCCAGCGCAGGTGGAGCAGCTGTTGGAAGGAGAGGACGTTCTCTGCCCTTCCCCCGACTCCAGTCCCTAAGAGCAAGTGTGGGGTGCGCCGGCGTGTCGTACTGCCTCACGTCCACGTGCGCCGACGACCGTCCAGCGCAGGTGGAGCAGCTGTTGGAAGGAGAGGACGTTCTCTGCCCTTCCCCCGACTCCAGTCCCTAAGAGCAAGTGTGGGGTGCGCCGGCGTGTCGTACTGCCTCACGTCCACGTGCGCCGACGACCTTCCAGCGCAGGTGGAGCAGCTGTTGGAAGGAGAGGACGTTCTCTGCCCTTCCCCCGACTCCAGTCCCTAAGAGCAAGTGTGGGGTGCGCCGGCGTGTCGTACTGCCTCACGTCCACGTGCGCCGACGACCGTCCAGCGCAGGTGGAGCAGCTGTTGGAAGGAGAGGACGTTCTCTGCCCTTCCCCCGACTCCAGTCCCTAAGAGCAAGTGTGGGGTGCGCCGGCGTGTCGTACTGCCTCACGTCCACGTGCGCCGACGACCGTCCAGCGCAGGTGGAGCAGCTGTTGGAAGGAGAGGACGTTCTCTGCCCTTCCCCCGACTCCAGTCCCTAAGAGCAAGTGTGGGGTGCGCCGGCGTGTCGTACTGCCTCACGTCCACGTGCGCCGACGACCGTCCAGCGCAGGTGGAGCAGCTGTTGGAAGGAGAGGACGTTCTCTGCCCTTCCCCCGACTCCAGTCCCTAAGAGCAAGTGTGGGGTGCGCTGGCGTGTCGTACTGCGTCACGTCCACGTGCGCCGACGATCGTCCAGCACTCGTCAGCCGCGCTGCTGGAGCGCTGGAACGACCTGCGACAGAACCTGCTGACCGACCGGTCGTCACACAGCCCATTCAGAACCGTGTCCTGCCTTTTGCAATGTCCAGGGAAGACTTCAGTGTAAAAGTCATCACTGCATATTTCTTTCAGTTACCTTCTGCACTGTACTGTACTGTAGTAGTTCCTTCTGTGCTTGGTGCAAGTGTCATCGAGCTACGCTACTTGTCACAGACACATCGTGCGAGAGCAACGCCCGTGCTGAAGCTTTGCAGACCGGCGCACACCGGTCCAGTGTCTTACTTAGGTATTTCGTGCAGCTGTGTTACTGACGCTGGCCGCCGACCTAGGTTTCGGCTGGTATTTGGTTTACAGAACGCGTTTGCGCTGTGGAAGCGCCTCGCGACTCTATCTCCCGTAATACTCGAGACGCCCAGGCCTGGACACGAGCACGGCACGTGGGTTCGCACGTGCAGTCGGCGGCGGTCACGTGGACAGGTGTGCTGCCTGCCGCGAGGCCGTCTCCAGCCGGGCTCAGATCGCACACCTCTCTACCGTACATCAAGCACTGAGGTTGGCACGCTGCCGTTTTCAGCTGCCTATAACGGTGTTTCGAACTACTTTCTGATGTTGCGACGAAAAAGGAAATTGAGCGTCTGGTTTATTTTTTCTTCCCGTATTCTTTATTTAACACTTTCACATAATCATATCAGCTACCGGAACGATTAGAAAATAAAGCTCATTTAATGAATGGCTGTACAGGGTGTTCGCAAGTTCCCGTTACAGACTTGTTAGGCCTCGAACACCGTGTATACTCTACATCACGTTCTCGTATAAGTTTTCAATATCGAGATCTTTAACAAACTGTCATTTCAGTACATACTTAGGCGGTACTTGCGTAGCATTTACATATAGTTCTTTTGCGGAAGACTACACATTTCTCACAATAATTTTTAATTTGTTGTAGTCCGTGGGTTGCGTAGTAATATACAACCACACACCCTCTTCACTCCTGTCCGTTTTTGAAAATATGTAAAATATGGTATGTTCTTTTAACGAATTGATGCCATTTTTCTTCATTTACGGTTAAGTTTCTACATCTTGATCTGTACCGCTCGTTGGTGGTGTTATGTTCTGTGGGTGTCCTTTGGAAACTGCGTAATTCTTTTTCATTATGGACAGCTATGCGCTGTTTGTATTGCCACAAACAAACTGGTGTTTGGATTGAAGGTGTCGCGCGGTGCAAAGCCTGGCAGACGAATGGGGTGCAGTCTCGTGTTTATTGGAAATTTTCTGTTGACAAGGGTAATACCACATTGCCCTTACGTTAGTGGGTAACAAGTGGGTCGTGTATATTCTTGCAGATTTTGTGCCAGTTGAAACGACGATTGCTCTGCCTTTCGGAGAGGTGAGGTTACCAGAGGGGCAGTTCTGTCGCTACGCTTGATGGTGGAAGTATGCCGTTCATAGGATTTGTCGGCTTGGAAAATAGCGTTCGACAGTGTAAACTTGCGCAACACGATCGAAATTACGAGAAAAATGGGTGTAAGCTACTGGGAAAGCGATATAAATATACATTCAATACAACAACCAAGAGAACGGAAAACTAAGAACGAACTACTCTGATTTGAAAGGAACCTACGTCTACGCCATACTCCGCAGCCCACCAAGCGATGTATGTCGGAGGATGCTTCTGGTACCACTAAATGATCCTCCCCATTGTCGTGGGCATTACGTGAGATGTGTGTAGGAAGAAGCAATATGTTGTCCGACCGTTAAAGTGCTCGCTCGAAATTTCTGTAGTAAACCTCTGCTCGATGCACGACGCCTCTCTTGTAACGACTGCCGATAGAATTTGTGGAGAATCTCTGTAACGATATCGCGCCGGGTAAACGATCTCGTGGCGAAACGCGCCGCTCTTCGTTGGATCTTCTCTGTCTCTTCTACCAGTCCAATTTGACGGGCCCTGTAGTACATCATTTATATACATTGTAAACAGTAACGGTACTATCGTACTTCCTTGGGTTACTCTGGAAATTACCTTTACATCTGTCGATTTTGTTCCGTTAACAGCGTCGTGCTGAGTTCCGCCTGCGAGGAAGTCCTGAATCCAGCCACAAATCTGGGCCGATACTCATTAAGCTCGTACTACTTTTTCACGAAGCGCTAGTGCAGGACGGTGTCAGATGGCTGTTTGAAGGTAACGAGCAGAGCGCCGTTGTCCACAGCGCTGTGGATCTCACGGAGGAACAGAGCGAGCAGAGTTTCGCAGGATCTGCGTTTGCGAAATCCATATTGATTTCTATAGAGGTGGGTTTCTTTCTCCAGAAGTGTCATAATTTTTGAAAAAAAAAATAAACCTGTTCCATATTCCTACAGTAGACTGAAGTGAGCTAGATATGTCTGTAATTGTGTGCATCTGTCCTGCTGCCCTTCTTGAAAACGAGAATGACGTGAGCTTTTTTTCCAGTCCCTAGGTGCCCTTCGTTGATCCAGCGATCTACGATAAACTGCTGCTAGAATGGGATCAAGTTCATTCCCATAATCTTTGTGGGATCTTACAAATGTATCGCCTGGTCCTGATCCTTTTCCAGTACTAAAGGAGTGTAGTTTCTTCTCTGTTTCGCGATCGGTTTCTCAATATCCGCCATTTCAACGTTCGTAAGATGACTGAAAGGAGCGAATGTGTTACGATATTCGGAGTTGAAACAATTTAGGAAGACCACATTCAGTATTTCGGCCTCTTTCTGCTATCTTCCATTTCCGTGCCAGTATGTAACCGGCGAAGCAAGGAACATACGAAAGACACTGGCGAAAAAAAGAGACTGGATGGCAGGACATGCGTTAAGATATTATGGGATGGTCCCCGTGGTACTAGAAGGACCTGTAGAGGGTGAAAGCTACAGAGGTTACATCCAGCAAAGTTTCAGGTGGGAACGTTGGTGCAGGAGAGGAACTGGTGGCGGGCGGCATCGAACCACTCAGGAGCCTGAGTACTCAGAGAATCCCCTCAGGGATGGTTTCCTGTAGTCAGTCACCATTTAGCAAAATCACCCCGCATATAATAGGTGCGTTCAGTAAGTAATGCAAAAATGTTTTCCTCGACCAATTTCGGTTGGAAAAAATGCGGAATTTGTTGTGGGACATCGTAGAATATTGCTGCTTCAGTCCCTACGGTTTCGTGAAGTTCTAATAGGAGGCGGCCCTATACGTAGCCTTCAGGATGACGTCTGTAACACGGGTGCGTTCCAATAGGAGAGTTTACACCGAATTTCTTCTGGAGTAAAACCAGGGCTTCGAAGATACTCGTAGGCGTTTGCGGAATCTTTACAGAAAGACTTGGCAGTGGACAAAAGCACGGCGAGTCGTTTCTCGAGGCATCTGTCTTCATCACAACGAGGTGGTGCGAATCTGCCCATTCTCCCGCGAGCCGCCGGCCGCACATTCCCTCGGGAAATTAAAGAAACGGCTTCAGCGTGGTAGTCGCCACGGAAATACAAACGAACTTGTACTTCTCGATGACAAAGAAGGCCTGCGCACCCGAGGAGAGCTCACAAAACTTCCTCTTCCGACCTACAGTCCGGATCTCGCATCTTTCGACTTGCACCTGTTTGGCCCACTCCGCGGGAAGCAGTGCCTGTATCACGTGGAGGTGGTCGATGCAGCAGTGGCTTGGTATAACACCAGCACATAGGCAACCCCCACTGAGGTGCCGTAAGGCCGTTACATAGAACAGAGATTGTGTTCCGAAGCAGGGTTTCGTTGCCAAAGGTGTGCGTAGTAGTGCGGTCAATCGGAATACTGAACAAATCTAACGTGCTTTCAGAACAACGCGTCTTCCATTCATTGTTGAACACCACTTGTGTGTCGGGCTACAACTGATTTTTGAGGGAATCACTGACCCGAACATGTGCCACACGTGTGGCGGACGGGGCGTAAGCAGTGTAGATGCGCAGCTGCAGCCCACAGTGTAGATGCGCAGCTGCAGCCCACAGTGTAGATGCGCAGCTGCAGCCCACAGTGTGCTGCACGCGCGGCTTCCAGAGGAATTCCCGGCCGGAGGCGAGGGGAGCGGCAGCTTCTGGTCCGGTCCCGCGCCGCCTCCCCATCGGAAGCGGGCGGCGCCCGCCGTCTGCAGCCTTCCGCCCGCCGCGGCTGATCGATGCGGCGGCGGTGTGTGGCGGAGGGTGCGCGGCGCGGCGCGGCTCCAGCCACGCAATTACTCGCCGGCCCCAGCGCCTCCTTTTGTGCGTGCCTGCGTACGCGAGTGCGTGCCGACCCTCCCCTCCCACTGTTCTTACCTTCTTTTTTTTCTTTTCTTTTTTGCGTTCTTAGTGCGTACACGAGAAGAGCACCCGGCCTTTCTTCACCCCTGCCGCTGCCTTCGCCGCTGCTCCTGAAGAGATACACGGGCCGCTGTGGCATTGTGTGGAGACGAGACTCCAGCGGCCGTACTCGCTGCCGCATTGGCCCTCTGGAGTGCGCCACATTCGTGTACGTAGCTTACTTGGCATCTGACCGCACGAAGTTGTGTAACGGGTGGATACGCAAACAACGAGGTACTAGCAACTGCCGCACCACCGAATTCAGTAAATCCACTCGCGTAGCCATGTTTGTAGCAGTAAAAACCGCGTGACATTCATCCTCTTGCGTCGAAGCCAAGGTACCACGTCCCCGTTTCAAACATTAATCTCTTGTTCTTCTTTCCTTTTCTTTCACTACCCATCTGTACCCACATACATACTTCGGAAGCCCCCGTATGGTGCATGTAGGCGGGTACCTCGTGCGACCACTAGTCATTCCCTTTCCTCTTCCACTCGCAGATACAGCGCGGGAAAACGTACGAGCCCTCTCTCTAATCTTGAAGGGCCTCGCACGAAATATACGTTGGCGGCAGTAGAACCATTCTGCACTCGGTTTCAAATGCCATTTCCTTAAATTTTTCACTAGCGTTCCTTCCAAACATAAGAACGTCGGATTCCCCTCTATGAATTCCCATTTGAGTTCACGGAGCATTTCTGTACATCTTTCGTGCTGACAGAATGTACCAGTACCAAATACAGCGGCCTGTCTCTCAATTGCTTGGTAGTACTCCTTTAAGCTGGGAAGGTACGACATGCATTTAGGCATTTTTGTGTTAGTCTGTGGTATTCCATTTGCTCACTCGTTACTCGTACTACTTTGGTTAATTTAATGTCACGATTTATTCGGAGCTATGTGACATACTACTGGATTTTCTTATCATGTCAGGGTTTTCATGGAAGGTGTTGGATTTGCCTGACACCTTACAGGGTCCGACAGCCGATGAGTTCCAGTCATTCCACCAGGAAGGAGGTACATAGCTCGTGTTTTCTGTTGTTTAACCATACCTAGACGGTCAATACCGCGGTTCGATCGCGTCCACATTGTTACTTTGTACCAGGAAGGGCTCTCGACAAGGGAAGTGTCCAGGCATATCGGAGTGAACCAAAGCGATGTTGTTCGGACATGGAGGTGTTACAGAGAGACAGGAACCGTTGATGACACGCCTCGCTCAGGCCGCCCGAGGGCTACAGCTGCAGTGGATGACCGTTACCTACGGATTATGTTGAGCTCCATTCCAGTGTTTTTTACAGGTTCCGGAACTCTCGAGGTGAGGCAAAACTTTTTTTGATGTGTGTATATCGCACTGTAAGCTTTCAATGAAGGTATGGACTCAAGTATTGTAGTTGGGCAAAGTTCACTTCTGCCTCTTGAATTTACAAATGTTGACCAGTAAGACCTTCATTCTGAAAAAGTGCGTCGTTTGGAATTGAAAGTGCTGTCTTCCTTCTTCATAGAGTTGAATGAGGAGAATCTTGATGCTTTTTGGGCATCCCTCCTTTCTTTGGACATATGCTTTCCAGATGTGAGTAGACCAACTGTAGTTCTACGGTGGAGTCGGTTCTAGGCGCTTCAGTCCGGAACCGCGCTGCTGCTACGGTCGTAGGTTCGAATCCTGCCTCGGGCATGGATGTGTGTGATGTCCTTAGGTTAGTTAGGTTTAAGTAGTTCTAAGTTCTAGGGGACTGATGACGTCAGATGTTAAGTCCCATAGTGCTCAGAGCCATTTGATTTTTCTACGTTGAAGTTGACCATTTTACATCACAGTATTCACAAGGATCATTTTCACCACTGTGTAAAACTGTTTTGAGTATGTTTCAGAAAGAGCCCTCACCATATCAGCTTTATCTACGCCACCCACGTGTTCATTATAGGCTTGTGCAACTGTGAGTGTCCACATTTCAATCTTTGTTCAATCTTTCTGTGTTCTGGATACACTGCGTACTTCATTTCCATGACAAATTTGAAAGAAAATGTACTGGATGTCCATCCATAACCTGTGAAGTACTACCACAAAGCTTAAGAGATACAATTCGAATATTTTCTTCACTGTCTGCTTCCTCTTCCTCATTCACACTCAGTTCGGATGCTCTAACATTTTGTGGTGTCGTCCTACACGGCTGAAGAGTTTTTTCATTATCATTCCGCGGAGTATTACGCATCATTTGATTTTCAGTGTCATCACTACATCAGATGGTGTATGAATACCGTCTGCAAACTTTTCTAGTTAAGTATGGGTTTCTTCGCTTGTGAGGCCTCTTCTGTAGTATGTAATGATAGCCTGGAACATAACAAAATCTGCAAAGCTGATTAAAGTTTTACCAGAATATTCATTATTTCTAATGATTTTTTAATCAAATGAAGTGCCTTATTGTTCTCAGCACGGATATATTTTTGTTTACAAAAGCTCCTGAAAGCAGAAGGAATTGTAAACATCGAAGCAAAGCAACCGAAAGTTAATACAACCTCATTTCGCGAAGTGACTTCCACCGACCTAACGGGATTGCGGAGTCCCGTTCATATTTTACGCTGTAACTGAATATTTTACGCTATAACTCCTCTCATATTTTATGCAAATCAACAGTATTTATAAATAGAGCTACATAAAAATTACCGCTCATCTCAATTCACAACTGAGCCTTACTTTTATTGACGTAACCTTGCAGCGTTCTTCCACGCTCGAAGCAGCCATTCGCAGCACAACCGTTGACATTTCAGGCTGATTTGCAGGCTTCGAAATGCCGTGCAGGCTGTACTGACATTCAGCGTGAAAATCACAAACTGAGCAGAATGGAATCTTTCGGTCCCTAGAGGTGTAACAGCCTTTCGAGTTCCGGAACTGTCCCAAGTGCCGCCAGTAAATAAATTGCTGGTATGATAAACCCTTACCTGTGCTTTAGACGGGTTTGCCGTCTGTCTCCAGTTCTTGAAGTAACCACCCGTTACCCGCAGCGGTACAGAGTACGGTCTAACGCTAGAGGCGGCTACACGCCGGCCTCTATTCCGCTCACACGCCACGCGCGGAGACGCGACCATAGCGCGCTCTAACAGTACACAAGTCAACACAACACGACGACACAATAGCGCGGCAGGAGACGGGCCCGCGGCGATATTCAGGCCGGCAGGGGCCGGGCAGGGCGTGACCGGAATTGGGTGGCGGCTTCTGTGGCCCGCGTCGCCAGTGGTTCCGTGCTGGAGACCGAGACCAGGGGAGTGTGAAAGCGAGGCGTGCAGGGAACTCTGGGGAATGTTCAGATGTGTGTCAACTGACAAGGGAGCAAATTGCTGAGGTCGTCGGTCCCTACTAGACACTACTTAAACTAACTCGTGCCGAGAACAATACACACCCACCCACAGCCATGCCCGAGGGAGGGAGAGGCCGCGCAGTCCGTGGCATGGCGCCTCAAACCGCGTGGCCATTCTTTGCGGCGAAACTTTAAAAACTCACTTTTTGAGACACTACTCGTAATTACAGCCCTGCCCAATAGATGTACTAATGAGACAGGAGGCGCCTCTCCATAGGCTGACAAACCAAAATTATAATAAAGTAAGCTCAATTATGGAAGGAGAGTTCGGTGGCTCCAGGGAAATCAAAAACAAAACGCCCGAACTCTGAAAACAGCGAAGGCATCTTTCGGAGATAGGAGGACGAGAGAGTGTTAAAGAAGGGTGAAACAAGAAACACGTTAAACCGTCGCAGGGCAGTACGCATTTCGATGTCAATGATGGCGCCCTTCTGGCGTGACTTGATCGGAAAGATAAAATTAAAACGGCAGCATGTGTCTGCGTGTACACGTGCTCCCCTGACCACGTGACATTGTGGCTACCGCACCCGACTGTCTTCCACAGCCCTTGCAATAACAGGAGCTGAGAATGCGAAGAGCCCGTCCTAGTTTGCGGGCGCGCTAACTGTTAACAGATGGTTCAAATGGCTCTGAACACTGTGGGACTAACTTCTAAGGTCATCAGTGCCCTAGAACTTAGAACTACTTAAACCTATCCAACCTAAGGACATCACGCACATCCATGCCCGAGGGAGGAGTCGACCTGCGACCGTAGCGATCGCGCGGTTCCAGACTGTAGTGCATAGAACCGCTCGGCCACCCTGGCCGGCAACTGTTAACAGGCAGCCAGGGTTTTAAATTCGTTGCTGGCGAGTCTTCCTGGCTGTGTGGCAGTGCTCGAAGAAGCGTTTCGGTTCCTGGACGTTTTTGGATGTATTTCTGCCGACGTCGAGTCTTGCTCACTGACCAAGTCTCAGAAGCAACCATGACATCCGGCCGTGAAAGTCTTCATTTTAAACTGATTACCTACAAGTATTCAATCGTGTAAGGCGTCGGAATGTTCCTACTTGCAGGGGGTCCCTGATTTTATGCATTCTCGGAAAGGTGGGAGTGTGTCCATCTCTAATAAGAAAATAAGAAAGAGTAACGAAAAATATTAATAAATCGACAAGTTCGAACTAATGAGAATGCAACACAAAGTTGTTACAAATGACTAAAGCGATTTGACGTATTTCCTGTACCTATACTGTTTGACATATTGTCAAAGGGCTTTGCATGCTTAGAAAAATTAAAAAAAAAAAAAATTCATATTACGAGTGCTCCATATGTGTCCCCTACTGACTTGTAGATGTCAAGTTGTTCTCACGCTCGCAACGCCCCGTCCCTACGTCTGTTGATGCGAGCCCGCAGTTCCGGTAGGTTTGTCAGCAGAGGACGCGTAGAAATATTCCCACACAAAAAAGTCCCATAGGCTTAGGTTGGGAGAACGTGGAGGCCGCGACACGAACTGCTGACCAAGACTTAACCACGACCGACGCATCAGTCTCAGTTTCCTGTTTAATAATTCACAAACAGCGTGACGTAAGTCGCCATACTGTTGGTGCATGAAGCCTCGTGTTTGTGGCACAAGCCACTTTTCCGGCATGTCCTGTAACGGTCTCGTCACAGTTCAAGATCGTGGGACTGCACACAACACACCAACATTTGGTCAGTCTACAATGTGCGGCACGGTTCTGTGTCCCCCGTGTTCACTGCGCCAAAACATCACTGACGACGAGTTTCCCGCAGAGCCGTTCCTCTTCTGTAAGCTGTTGTAACGGTGCCGAAAATTCGAGACGTCTGACTTCGTGACTGGGAGTCAGAGCCTGTAGCAACCGCAAGCGCTAACGCCTCAGTTTTGGTAGTTTCCGTAAGGCGTTCCGAACGGTCGCTTGTGGTGCGTTCAGTTCCCTGCTTGCTCTGTTCGTCGACTTGGGTGGGCTACCTGTGAAATTCGCCCGCACGCGCTCAACCGTTTGTTCACTCGCTACAGAGCGACTCCTTGATTTTCCCTTGCGTAGAGGCGCTCTAAACTGCGCATACCATCGCCGAATGAAGTTGGCAGTCGGATCTTTCCAGAATCGTTCTGACGTGTCGTCGGACTGTTTCTGCAGACTGTTGTGATGGCATTTGAAGCACAACACACGCCTCTGCGCCTGTCGCCATCTCGCCTATTGTTCGCCTCATGTAAGAAGGCGGCCAAATTTTCAGCCCTTCTGCGCATCCCCCTCCACTAGCCACTGGTGGCCAATAATATTCATTCTGTTTCCGAGCAGCTAGCAGCGAGTTACAGCTATAGAGAGAGAATCGCCGCCCCTACATGCTGCACTGTTGCCGCACTTCGCGACAACCGAGTAATTCATTCGACTGTCAGTTTTTTTTTTCTTTCGGCAGTATAGCTGTGAAAGTTAATCTTCTAAATGTTTAAGTGCGATTTTTTTTAAAAAAAAGTGCTTAACAAGCAGGCTAGGCGGATTATTTACCGCATTTATAACTTTTTCAAACGTAAATTTAAAAGCAGGTCTCCTACTGTTGGCATTTGAAAACACAAGAACGGACTCCAGAACCATGTGGCGTTGCCAAGAGAACTGCAAAGAGAATTGTGAAGGAAAGTGTCAGAGCTGTGGGAACCGTAGAGTTGTGTCTCCTGGAAAAGCAACGAAATCGCAAGGAACCTGTAACACAAATGGATGATTTGAACAACGATGTGAATGATGAATGCACGAAATCTCAAAAACGTGTTGCTGTTTTACAGGCTACAACGATAAGCGCTTCGTTAAGGTAAAGAATTTTTAAAGTCGTTGGTTCCAGACATGTTAAGAACAGCGTTTTTACTTCAAAGAAGTGACCTAGGTGCAGCATGAACTATATCCCATGTAAAGATTCACAGTACAAGAGATTAACGTAGTTTACCAGATAGTGAAGGGAGACGAAAATTTAATAGTCATGGGTGACTGGAATTCGAGTGTAGGAAAAGGGAGAGAAGGAAACGTAGTAGGTGAATATGGATTGGGGCTAAGAAATGAAAGAGGAAGCCGCCTGGTAGAATTTTGCACAGAGCACAACTTAATCATAGCTAACACTTGGTTTCAGAATCATGAAAGGAGGTTGTATACAGGGAAGAACCCTGGAGATACTAAAAGGTATCAGATAGATTATATAATGGTAAGACAGAGATTTAGGAACCAGGTTTTAAATTGTAAGACATTTCCAGAGGCAGATGTGGACTCTGACCACAATCTATTGGTTATGAAATGTAGATTAAAACTGAAGAAACAACAAAAAGGTGGGAATTTAAGGAGATGGTACCTGGATAAACTGAAAGAACCAGAGGTTGTACAGAGTTTCAGGGAGAGCATAAGGGAACAATTGACAGAAACAGGGGAAAGAAATACAGTAGAAGAAGAATGGGTAGCTTTGAGGGATGAAGTAGTGAAGGCAGCAGAGGATCAAGTAGGTAAAAAGACGAGGGCTAGTAGAAATCCTTGAGTAACAGAAGAAATATTGAATTTAATTGATGAAAGGAGAAAATATAAAAATGCAGTTAATGAAGCAGGCAAAAAGGAATACAAACGTCTCAAAAATGAGATCGACAGAAAGTGCAAAATGGCTAAGCAGGGATGGCTAGAGGACAAATGTAAGGATGTAGAGGCTTATCTCACTAGGGGTAAGATAAATACTGCCTACAGGAAAATTAAATAGACCTTTGGACAAAAGAGAACCATTTGTATGAATATCAAGAGCTCAGATGGAAACCCCGTTCTAAGCAAAGAAGGGAAAGCAGAAAGGTGGAAGGAGTATATAGAGGGTCCATACAAGGGACAATATTATGGAAATGGAAGAGGAATTAGATGAAGATGAAATGGGAGATACGATACTGCGTAAAGAGTTTGACAGAGCACTGAAAGACCTGACTCGAAACAAGGCCCTCGGAGTAGACAAAATTCCATTGGAACTACTGACGGCCTTGGGAGAGCCAGTCCTGACAAAACTCTACCACCTGGTCAGCAAGATGTATGAGACAGGCAAAATAGCCTCAGACTTCAAGAAGAATATAATAATTCCAATCCCAAAGAAAGCAGGTGTTGACAGATGTGAAAATTACCGAACTATCAGTTTAATAAGTCACAATTGCAAAATACTAACTCGAGTTCTTTACAGACGAATGGAAAAACTAGTAGAAGCCGACCTCGGGGAAGATCAGTTTGGATTCTGTAGAAATATTGGAACACGTGAGGCAATACTGACCTTACGACTTATCTTAGAAGAAAGATTAAGGAAAGGCAAACCTACGTTTCTAGCATTTGTAGACTTAGAGAAAGCTTTTGACAATGTTGACTGAAATACTCTCTTTCAAATTCTCAAGTTGGCAGGGAGCGAAAGGCTATTTACAATTTGTACAGAAACCAGATGGCAGTTATAAGAGTCGAGGGACATGAAAGGGAAGAAGTGGTTGGGAAGGGAGTAAGACGGGGTTGCAGCCTCTCCCCGATGTTATTCAATCTGTATATTGAGCAAGCAGTAAAGGAAACAAAAACAAAAATTCGGAGTAAGCATTAAAATCCATGGAGAAGAAATAAAAACTTTGAGGTTCGCCGATGACATTGTAATTCTGTCAGAGACAGCAAAGGACTTGGAAGAGCAGTTGAACGGAATGGACAGTGTCTTGAAAGGAGGATATAAGATGAACATCAACATAAGTAAAACGAGAATAATGGAATGTAGTCAAATTAAGTCTGGTGATGCTGAGGGAATTATGGAAGTGAAACATGGACGATAAATAGTTTGGACAAGAAGAGAATAGAAGCTTTCGAAATGTGGTGCTACAGAAGAATGCTGAAGATTAGATGGGTAGATCACATAACTAATGAGGAAGTATTGAATAGGATTAGGGAGAAGAGAAGTTTGTGGTATAAGTTGACGAGAAAAAGGGATCGGTTGGTAGGACATGTTCTGAGGCATCAAGGGATCACCAATTTAGTATTGGAGGGCAGTGTGGAGGGTAAAAATCGTGGAGGGAGACCAAGAGATGAATACACTAAGCATATTCAGAAGGATGTAGGTTGCAGTAGGTACTGGGAGATGAAGAAACTTGCACAGGATAGGGTAGCATGGAGAGCTGCATCAAACCCGTCTCGGGACTGAAGACAACAACAACAACCAACCCATTATGAAACGTGGGTGAACTGGAATAATTCCAAGAAGATCTGCTACAAAATAAGTGATGTTACAGGTGGTTTTAAAGTTCTCATAGGGATAGATTCTCGAATAATTATTATTTTGCATGGAGACTCTTCTTCTGGTTTTATTCTTGAGAATAGACTTCTACTTACGTGCAAGAAAAACAGCAGTGATTACCAGTCAGAATTGAGCTCTGTCAGTTTCGTGACGTGATCCGCAACTCTTGTTATGCCTTGCTTCGAAGTCGGTCATTGCTAATTATAATTCAACTGTTACAGACAAAATATCGAGTAAAAACACCAGAAATGCGGATATTTTTCCCCTGCAGCTCGTTAATTTATACTGTACAAGTCATGTGACAGAACATTAATTTATACTGTAAAAGTCACGTGACAGAACGTTAATTTACACTGTACAAGTTATGTGACAGAACGTACAAACTTGACTTCCTTGCACGTGAATGGCGTCACACAGTTTTGCGTCCACTCACGTGTCACTGCCAGTGTCGCCCCATGGAATGAATTTGGGCAAAGGGTTTTGGGAGAGAAAAACAAAACATTCAAAATAACATGCAATGAATCGCTTGTACTTGAGGCTATACACAATGGCGCAAGAGACAACATCTCGCCTATAACTCGGGCACAGTGTGTGGCATGCTGAAAAGCTTCAAAAAGAAGAATTTGAGAGCGAAGTGATGATGGATATAAGCCTTGACCCTATCATCGTGAATTTAAAATCAGATTGTTCGGAAACAGACTGAAATAGAAGTGATGATGGTGTAACGATGTAGACTTTGGAACAAAGTAATAATTCTTCTTAGTTTTAAAGACTTGTGGTTAAAAAACTGTGTTTGTCAGCATATCCGTAGCACAGATAATAATGAGAACTTCCTAACCTTTCTGATTAGAACATTGTATCCTTTTAATTGTGTAGAGTGTAATGTTCCACATATTGCCCCCACCATGTTGTAAGTAGGGGGACAAGGCCGCACATTCCATTGTTACCAGATGTATCCAAGATGGCGGCGACAACGTCATTCAAGATGGCGACAAGTAGACTTTTCAACAGCGCATGACGTCATCCAAGATGGCGGGAAGATAGGTCATTTGGGCTACCTCCACTAACCTAATCCTCCAGAAAAATGGCGGGTAGTTGAAATTCCAAAAGGATATTGCAAACTCGGAAAAGTGACAAAACTGCACTTTAAAGTGCCTGGGTCGAACGTAAAGTCTGCCTTTTCATTTGCATCGTCGTTCTGCCATAATCCGAAGATTTACTCTCACTGCCAGGGAAATATCTCCAAAAATAAGTAGGTCAAAATGCTGTACAAATGTAAATTTAGTTATGCATATACCTGTGCATGCAAGTATCGTAGTATAAAACTAACTGTTGAATCTGCAATCCAGAACAGTAGCACTCTAAATAAAATAATAATGATTAATTAACAAATAATGATGAGAAAACAGTCTCCTGTGAAATAGGAACCTTGAGCTCGCAGAAATAATTGTAATGAATGAATGAATGAATGAATGAATCATACAGTCCCCTAGAGTTTCGCGCTATAGAATGAACGACTTTACAAGAGACCAGACTGTTCTAATTGCATTTCGTGCATTCAATAATGCTCATTTACGCCAGGTATATGCCGCGTGGGTCGTGTAATAGGTCTGTAGTTACAGGTATACACGCAGCAGTGAGGCGCGCTCTGAAGGCGCCCACCTGAACTGTGATGTTCCTGGCTGTGGCCGCCAGTGCAGTATTTTGCTAGAAGCTTCATACACGTGAAGTAGCATACGGTACGAAAGTGGAGTGAGGTACAGGCGACAGATGGTCCCTCTGGAGACTCCACCAGTGGTACTGAACTTGCTTCTGATTGGTTGGCACTTTCGGATGCTAGGAGCCAAAATGCCTAACTTCTCTGATTAATTGCTTACATAGTTTTCATTGTATTTGACCCACTTTTTACTATGACAATCTCTCACTCTTACCCCACGAGTCTATCGTTAACGTTTTATAAATGTGACTGGTTTTGAGAAACATAAAGAGTAACGATACTGCAACGGAAGTGCTACGGACAGCTTCGAATCGCTTTGGCGCGCCCGCGAGGCGAAGTACTTGGGCTGCGTTAGTCACTCTGTTTGGGGCATTCTGGAGGATCGTAACTTAGTTGCGAGTGCGTAACACTCACTGTGTCTAGTGCGTACCGGACAGCCGGACCTGTGTATTATATTTGGAAGCTGGACGGAAAAGTTAGCACACAATTGAGGAAGCTGTGTCGATTGTTGTAAAACATAGTGTACACGTGTGAATATTTGAATGATAACCAAACAGGATACATGGATGACAAATGTCGCTTACCGCCGTTGTCGGTGCTAAAGACGTTGCCCTCTGTAGGTACAGAGACTGACCTGGGCAAGTGGCACCCACGGGAAGCACCGTCACAGGTTCCAACTGACAGTACAGCCGCCTCCGCCGAAGAGGATCGCACTACCGGCGAGCTGCCTTCTGCGCTGGGGACAGCTTGGGGGAAGGAACGATCACACACTCATATTTACAGATCTCTCCAACTTGGAGACGTCATTCCAAAGGGCACACAATTTATAACACGAATGCTCTGCCAGTGGAAGAGTCACCGAGAAGCGCTTTTTTTTGTGGGAATTTGTGGCAACGCCTTATGGGACGGAACTGTTGAGGTTATCGGTCCCTAAGCTTGTGCACTACTTGATCTAGCTTTAACTAACTTACGCTAAGAAGAACGCACTCACCCGTACCCGAGGCAGCACTCGAACTTCCGACGGGGGGAGCCGCGCGGACCGTGACAGGGCGCCCCAGACCGCGCGGCTACCCCGCAGAAGCGCGTTCTCAGTGGCTAGCTACGAAAGCACTCTAAATCGTGTTGGCCCAAATCGATGATGATTTGGAAGGAGAAGTAAATTTTCGTGTGCTGCGTAGTATTTTGCTGTTTAATTTTGTCCCGCTGTTCGGTCCGTACAGTTGAACATAAGGCAGTGCTCGGCATACGGAATGTGTGCTGCTGTCGCGCGCCTCTGGCCGTCGAGTGCAGGAGGCCGTGGACGGGGCGGCGCCCCGCCTCTGGCGTCTGGCGTCTGGCGTCTGGCGTCTGGCGTGCGGCGTCCCGGCGCCGCGTCGCGTCTCCTGCTGATGGCCATTCCGGGCCCCCAGCGTTCCGGGAAGGAGGGAGGTGTGTTTTATGGCCGCTTGATGCGGATTCCTCACGGGAAAACGCCCGCCGAGTGGCAGCGGGAAGAATCGCTGCCTGCCTGAACGCCACAGGAGGGGATGTGGATGCTGTGGGAAGGCGTAGCGTCTGCCGCTACGGCGGACCGCGGCACCGCTTCCAGTGACGGTAACAGCACATAGCTGCAGAAACGCCCACACGATTCTGTTCCTGAAACGGCCGAGGAGAGAGCAAGACACAGCTCTAGACAGTCATTTTTCTTGCCGCACAAACAAACTGCACTGGCGCGCAAGACTCGAGAAACGGAAGTGAACCGAGCGTGGTGGCGCAGCGGTTAGTACAATGGAGGACGGCGGTTCAAACCCGCGTCCGGCCATCCCGATTTAGGTTTTCCGAGATTTCCTTACGTCGCTTCAGACAATTGCTGGGATCCTTTTTCCAAAGCTGTTTCACAGAGGAAGACCGCACTGCAGTTCCTTCTCTAAATCCTCGCACAAATGAAAAAAATGGCTGACATCGAAATAAGTGTCCAAGGAATAGAAAAGCAACTGAAATCATTCAACAGAGGAAAGTCCACTGGACCTGACGGAATACCAATTCGATTCTACACAGAGTACGAGAAAGAACTTGCCCCCATTCTGACAGCCGTGTACCTCAAGTCTCTAGAGGAACGGAAGGTTCCAAATGATTCGAAAAGAGCAGTCTTCAAAAAGGGTCGTCGAGCAGATGCGCAATACTATAGACCTATATCTCTGACGTCGATCAGTTGTAGAATTTTAGAACATGTTTTTTGCTCAAGTATCATGTCGTTTTTGGAATGCGGCTTTTCGCGGATGATGCTGTAGTATACAGTTGCAGCATTAGAAAATGCAGGAAGATCTGCAGCGGATAGGCACTTGGTGTAGGGAGTGGCAACTGACCCTTAACATAGACAATTCTATGTATTGCGAATACATAGAAAGAAGGATCCTTTATTGTATGATTATATGATAGCGGAACAAACACTGGTAGCATCTGGGAGTATGCGTGCGGAACGATTTGAAGTGGAATGGTGATATAAAATTAATTGTTGGTAAGGCGAGTACCAGGTTGAAATTCATTGGGAGAGTCCTTAGAAAATGTAGTCCATCAACAAAGGAGGTGGCTTACAAAACACTCGTTCGACCTATACTTGAGTACTGCTCATCAGTGTGGGATCCGTACCAGATCGGGTTGATGGAGGAGATAGAGAAGATCCAAAGAAGAGCGGCGCGTTTAGTCACAGGGTTATTTGGTAAGCGTGATAGCGTTACGGAGATGTTTAGCAAACTCAAGTGGCAGACTTTGTAAGAGAGGCGCTCTGCATCGCGGTGTAGCTTGCTCGCCAGGTTTCGAGAGGGTGCGTTTCTGGATGAGGTATCGAATATACTGCTTCCCCCTACTTATACCTCCCGTGGAGATCACAAATGTAAAATTAGAGAGATTCGAGCGCGCACGGAGGCTTTCAGACATTCGTTCTTCCCGCGAACCATACGCGACTGAAACAGAAAAGGGAGGTAATGACAGTGGCACGTAAAGTGCTCTCCGCCACACACCGTTGGGTGGCTTGCGGAGTATGAATGTAGATGTAGATGTAGATCCTTCCTTCGAAAGGGCACGGCCGCCTTCCTTCTCCATCCTTCCCCAATCCGGTGGTACCGATAAACGCGCAGTTCGGTCGCGGATGTCTCATGCTTTTCCACGACCGCACGTATTCGATAGGATTTAACTCCCTCCTACGTGACTTCTTTTCAGGAAAGCAGTTTCAGTGTATGAAATATTTGGGGCTCGGATCTGACACACAAAATACTATGTAACACGTTGAACGTGCAAATTTTTTAATTCTTTAAATTTTTTGTCATATACCAGCAATATTACAGACTCACGGGAACATAATACGTGATATATTTAAGGATCATTTTACGTACCTTGAAGTCTACCTGGGTGTGATCTAAGTGCCGGAAACAGTTCTGCCTTCCCGTTGCTTTGGTCCGTGTTTGCAAGCACGGAACCTTTAGCAAAGCCAACAGATTTTCAACGGTGTTTGGCAACATTATGGCGCTAAACACCGCATGCATATGCTGAGAAGGCCGCCCCTGACTTCGGCTCAACCGCATCGAGCAGCGCAGAAGCAGCAACTGCCGGAACGAGACGACGCTCAGCAAATGGATGGCCTTCTCCGTGCCTGCCCCCCCCCCCCCCCTCTAAACCCCCCTAAAGCATTGTGCTCTCATTTGGAGACAAACCGTAGCTTTAAGCATAATGTTACCGAAACCACTCGTATATGCACCATGTTGCCGCCTGACAACACACAGAGCCTTGCTGCATGGAGCTACACGGGCCCGTCCGTTCGCCGAGCGTCGTCTCGTTCCGGCAGTCGCTGCTCCTGCGCTGCTCGATGGGCTTGAGCGTTGTCGTCCGAGAAACCCAAGAGCAAGAGCACGGAATGCGTGGCTGAGAGGGCCGCCGATGCGACATTGTAGCTTCCCAGACCGTAACAGCAGGGCCACCGAAACAATCGTGCTCGACAGTTCGTGTTCCAACCTCTCGCCACGTGAGCGGACGTTACAGCGTACATTTCGAGAAAGTGTGTAAATTTATTAATTAACCAAACAGGTTTTTTTGCTTACTGAGAACCTGATAACATCACATCACATCTCTTGTTTCATTGAAACTTCCTTATATCTACGTACCTTACTTAATAATTGTCGGCCTAAGTTGTGAAACAGTGTTTTATTTTGTAGAAATATTTGAAAATACCATAATTCCATCTTACTAAATATTCAGAAGTGTGAACTGATATTTTCTCAGAATGTCGTCTTCAATAGGACTGCAACCGCATTGCTCAGTGACGAATTGATTAGGGCTCTGTACCGGCTCTTTCGTCCACCACTCCCGCCTTAGGAGCAGAAGCTTCTCTCCGTCTTAACTCAAGTCAGACTGTATTAGTGCTACGTTTTGCACGGTGTAAGACTTTCACTCCAGTTTCGCGGTCAAATGCCGCTGAACCTGATGGAAGCTTCTAGATCCATCACTCACATATAAACGGCGATAGGGAAATAGTGATATAAACGTTTATATATTAAAATACTCGATTTTTCTTACGGAAGCGGCTTACTAAAACTGTAGTAATGACAAACAATCCTACTGCCGTTGCACAAGTACTGTCCTGACGCGGCTAAACACCTACGCGAATATTGGGCACTTTTCCTTTACGTAAGTTTCTCTAACGAGGAGGCACATTTGGACGGGCAGCAGTGTCCAGCTGTCCAGCTGCTGCCCTGGTGCGTGGGCCCGTGCAGGCCGCAGAGCGCAGCCGCCTGCGGGCCGGGCGCCGGACTGGATGGTCTGGAGCCGCCTGCGGGCCGGGCGCCGGACTGGATGGTCTGGAGCCGCCTGCGGGCCGGGCGCCGGACTGGACGGTCTGGAGCTGCCTGCGGGCCGGGCGCCGGACTGGACGGTCTGGAGCCGCCTGCGGGCCGGGCGCCGGACTGGACGGTCTGGAGCCGCCTGCGGGCCGGGCGCCGGACTGGACGGTCTGGAGCCGCCTGCGGGCCGGGCGCCGGACTGGACGGTCTGGAGCCGCCTGCGGGCCGGGCGCCGGACTGGACGGTCTGGAGCCGCCTGCGGGCCGGGCGCCGGACTGGACGGTCTGGAGCCGCCTGCGGGCCGGGCGCCGGACTGGACGGTCTGGAGCCGCCTGCGGGCCGGGCGCCGGACTGGACGGTCTGGAGCCGCCTGCTCGGCCGGCGACCGCCGCTCCGTTCCGACTGCCGCCAACCAGGCCTCTCACACTCACGCTATACGTAGCAACTAAACGTAACGCACATGTAAGCTGGACTGGACGGTCTGGAGCTGCCTGCGGGCCGGGCGCCGGACTGGACGGTCTGGAGCCGCCTGCGGGCCGGGCGCTGGACTGGACGGTCTGGAGCCGCCTGCGGGCCGGGCGCCGGACTGGACGGTCTGGAGCCGCCTGCGGGCCGGGCGCCGGACTGGACGGTCTGGAGCCGCCTGCGGGCCGGGCGCCGGACTGGACGGTCTGGAGCCGCCTGCGGGCCGGGCGCCGGACTGGACGGTCTGCAGCCGCCTGCGGGCCGGGCACTGGACTGGACGGTCTGGAGCCGCCTGCAGGCCGGGCGCCGGACTGGACGGTCTGGAGCCGCCTGCGGGCCGGGCGCCGGACTGGACGGTCTGGAGCCGCCTGCGGGCCGGGCGCCGGACTGGACGGTCTGGAGCCGCCTGTGGGCCGGGCGCTGGACTGGACGGTCTGGAGCCGCCTGCAGGCCGGGCGCCGGACTGGACGGTCTGGAGCCGCCTGCGGGCCGGGCGCCGGACTGGACGGTCTGGAGCCGCCTGCTCGGCCGGCGACCGCCGCTCCGTTCCGACTGCCGCCAACCAGGCCTCTCACACTCACGCTATACGTAGCAACTAAACGTAACGCACATGTAAGCTAGCTTTGGCTTCATTCGGGAGAATTTGCTCGATAGACTTACCTGCCGTCGTCCATGTATATCATCGCAAAAGAAGCTGAGTAACACCGTGGTGTTATGGATATCACAGTCGTGAGTTCACACCGTGGTGTAGTGGATATGATACTAAACTGTTGCGTGGAAGGTCGTGAGTTCAAAATTCACCTGGACTGTACAATTTTAATTTCTATATTCGGTTTGTGTACCATTTAGAAGTATTCACAAATGGCATGAATCATTGTACTGCAATGTTGTTTAGCTGTATACCAACTGTATGTGTTCTGGCGGGAGGCAGTTCGCTCCCCGCTGTTGTGCGTGCAGGTGCTGAATAAACCTTCGTTGAGTGAAGTTAGTGTTTGTCATTCATCTACTTAGACCTTCCTCTACGTGAGAACACGGAAACAGTAGTTCTAAGAGACTCCGACGAAAAATAAACCTACAAGTTACTGGCTACAGTGATTGTTAGTCGTATTAACAATCTATCTAGAGAGTACATGTAATAGAGAAAACTATTTTTCACATCTGAAATGATGGTGGCAAAGTACAGCCGGCTACATGTTTATAGTTCTCGTATATAAATACCACAACTAAAAATGTTGACAACCGATTGTGAACCTTTAGAGCGGTACGCAATTGATCCTAAATCGGCATTTCATTAAAATAATTAATTACAATCATACAGTAGCATGTTGAGAGTTAGTACAAACACGATTCCTTGAATGTTTTGCTAGAAATATAAGCTTGCTTATTAACTCGCCCATATGATGCACCTATATGTACTGTGTAATAAATTAATTTTGTCGTATAATTAAGTGCTATGTCGAGATATATATGTGTATCCTTGATCTTCACGTATAACAGTCGATGGATCAATTTGATTGTTCTTTTATATGAAACAAAGGAATTTCCTTAGAGTGCTACTCAGTTTCTTTGAGCACCACATTTGAGGCATTACCTCTCACCGCAGACACCGCAGTGTCCGACGGCATTCACTCGATGACCGACAGTATCGGCGTTTGTTTACATTTGAGACTACTAACAGACAAGCGCCGGCCGCTGTGGTCTAGCGGTTCTAGGCGCCCAGTCCGGAACCGCGCGACTGCTACGGTCGCAGGTTCGAATCCTGCCTCGGGCATGAATGTGTGTGGTGTCCTTAGGTTAGTTAGGTTTAATTAGTTCTAAGTTCTAGGCGACTGATGACCTGAGACGTTAAGTCGCATAGTGCTCAGAGCCATTTGAACCATTTTTGAACAGACAAGCAACAATGTGTGAAACAACCGCAGAACTCTACGAGGGTGAATCAAATGAAAACCTTAACTTTGTAATAAGAAATGGAAATTTCGGACCATTATCTTGTAAGTTGGTAAGCGTGCTACAAACAGCGTGCAGAATGGCCTGTAGGTAGCAGCAAAGTGCTGATGCACACATACCGTCGCAGTATCAGTATAAAGATGGCCGCCCCACTTGCAACTTTTACCAGGGAAGAGTAGCCTTCTATTATTCGGTTTTCGCGTAGTGAAGGTGGGAAACCTGTTGAAATTCATCGACGAATGAAGGTTCAGTACGGTGATGCATATTTGTCACAGCAGCAAGTCTACGAATGGAGCTGGAAGTACGCAAATGGTGTGACTTCAGTGGAAGATGCTCCTCGTCCAGGTCGGGCACAACGAGGTGTGACTCCACAGAACATTGCAGCAGTTGAAGCAATAGTGAAGCAAAACCGCCGAGTGACACTGAAGGACATTGCAGCATGTTTACAGATTAGTCATGGGTCAGCACACCACACTGTGCATGATGTGCTCCAGTTTCGCAAAGTGTCTGCAAGATGGGTGCCACGGCAGCTGACTCCTGAAATGAGAGAACGACGTGTTGATGCTTGTGAAGAGCTTCTTTGGCGCTTTGAACGAGAAAGTGATGGCTTCCTTGCAAGAATCGTTACTGGGGACGTAAACCTGGGTTCACTTCCACCAACCGGAAACGAAGAGAGCGAGCCAGGAACGGCGCCATTCCTCATCACCGAAACCAAAGAAGTTTCGAACAGAACTATCAGCAGGGAAGGTTCTGCTGACTCTCTTTTGGGACGAAAGAGGCGTCATTTTGGAGCATTACATGCCTAGAGGGACCACTGTCACCAGTGCATCATACAAAGGTCTCCTAAAAATCATGCCTGCAGTCAACTCAAAGCGACGTGGATTGCTGTCAGCAGGTGTCCTTTTGCAACATGGCAATGCAAGGCCCCACACTGCCCGTACAACAGTTGCAGCAATCACACACCTGCATTTTGAGTGTCTTTCTCATCCACCATACTCACCAGACCTTGCCTCAAGTGATTACCGTATGTTCGGACCACTCAAAGACGCAATGGGAGGAAAGAAGTTCCGTTCTTATGAAGAGGTAAGCCACGCGGTGCAGGAGTGGTTGCGCGGACTACCAAAAGAATTTTTTTCTAAAGGAATTTATGCACTTTGTAAGCGCATTGAATGTGGGGGAGATTATGTTTAAATGTGATACAGCTTCGTACCACTTCAGCACAATAAATAATGTTTAAAAAATATTTAAGGTTTTCATTTGACTCACCCTCGTATGTGGGACGTACGGCTGACGTATCCATTAGGCGAGTAGGGCGAAATTTGTCGATTAATGGGCTACGGCAGCAGACAGTGACGCGAGTGGCTTTGCTGACAACACGACATGGCGTGGGGCGCCTCTGCTGGGCTCGTGGAGGTATCGGTTGGACCCTAGACGACTGAGCTGGTGAGACGAGTCCCGAAGTCCTGATGGTAGGGTTCCAGAGTGGTGCACATCCCACGAAGCCGCTTTCCAAGTTCTCCACAAGGCCCTGTGCGACTTCGTGGTAGCTCCATAATCGTGTGGGCTGCTTCTGTATGCAGTGAGCAGGGTCCTAGTTATATTCGGCTACTTGGAGACCAGCCAATGATTTCGCCACCAACATCGCCCGATATTAATCGTGTCGAACGTTTACGGGACATCATCGAGAGTTCAGTTGGAGCACAAAATCCTGCACCGGCTGGGCTGCAGAGGCAGCACGGCTCAGTATTTGTGCAGGGCAGGACACTCCGGGAACAGGAGCTCCGGCACGGTATGAGGGGGCGTCCCGTGACTCTCGTCACCTCAGTGTACGTCATCGCGTAATGCTCCATTTTAACAAGGTCAGCCATCATCCAACAAACCGCGTACCTGAGCGATGTCTGGTCCTGGTTTCATCACAACGGGAAGAGTAGTTTTTACACTTGCAGAATCAGCTACAGGAGAGTCTGTTCAAATTATATCTTAACTTGAAATTAAACAGAATCGTTTCCACTTGCGCTGCACCCTTTGTGATTTTCCCACCTCAAAACAATTAGTATTGTGAGGCGCGATGCAGACTAGGGTTCTATCTTTACTCTGACAACGTTTTCTATGGGAAATTCACACTGCACCAACCATAAAATTCAGACACAGGGCAGCAGGATAACTATAGAACATGATGGTTAACCTGCCACTACAGATACAGTTAAGAATGGGACATGACTGTGGCTGGGATGATTTTGCCTCTGCGTGACATGAGAATATCACACTAAATATATTCTAAACCAATCCTGGGATTTCACAGAATCTTAAAACACGAATCACACATGTGTCATTATTAGTTAAAATGGAGGTCGGCCCCTGTAAAAGATCTGCTCTTAGATCGTCGTGGAAAATACATTCAGCTGAAATACGTTACATAGACAGCTGTGTCCCAGATCTGTGAGACACTTTGGGGTCCTCGCAACGGAGGAGAGAACGACGTGTCTCGTTGTAAGCCTAGTAAGGGCTCGGTACGGCCGCCCCCAAGGCTTCACTGAACGCAGCTCCTTAGTCCTCATATGCAGCCGCTGAGCGTCCCGCGAGCGCACGGCCTCCTCAACACGTGTGTGGCTGACGGCCTGAGCAGCGAGCAGGCTGGGGGAGGGCGCGAGCCTCGTCGTCAGCCGCTCATCAGCGACCGCCTTCCAACCCAGCACCAACTTATGTCCCTATCCTGACTCTGCAAGAGAAGGATAGCCCTTCTCGCACCGTCCGAAGTGCTGAGTACATCTCACCACTAGCAAGAAGGGCACTTGGGAATTTGAGAAAATGAGGAATGACCGAGCAAAGATGTAATTATACACTAAACAAGAGTGTGGGGAATAAGCAAGCATCTGTAATCAGACACAAAGTGTAAGCAGACGTATACCGGCAAACGGACTGTCAGGCATGAAGCCTCGCATAGCTGTTGACTCGCTGGCCCGTAGACTCGGAGACGTGTAGGTTCGCAGCCGTGCAGCCTGTAGCGGGTAGACGTCTAATTTCGACCTATCTCGTGGCTGCACTGCTCGGAATATAGTTCCCGCTGTGTCCTTACATACGCTCTGAGCTTTGTTATGTCTTTACCTCGGAAACCAAGCGTTCTATTGTTGCTACACCGACATTTAAACGATAATGACCAATACGTTTTGCATTTTTAGTGCTATTATTTCTATTTGGATACAGTTTTTATTAACAGTTCGGAGTGTGGCGCTGTCATCTTAAGTGATGATTTCAAGTAACGAACGGCAACTACAAAACGACGACTGACACGCATTATCCAATGTCGAAGGTCCAGTTCTCAGTATTACTAGAGCCGCTAGGCACTCGACGATGAAAACATTTGTGCCCGAGGGAACGGTGACCTCAGCAGTTTGGCCCAATAGGAACTCACCACCACCATAGCTCTGCATCTACATCGATACACACTCGGCATACGATGCATGGCCAGAGGGTACTTTCTACAATTCCTTGTCACTCCCTTCTCTGCTCGATACGCAGATGGAGTGAGGGAAAAATGACTATCTGTACCCTCCCTCACGATCCCTCATTTCTCTTGTCATCGCGTCCTTACTGAAGATGTACATTGTTACCACCAGAATCATTTTACTACAGGCTGTCGCAAATGCCGGTCATTTAAACTTTCTCAATAACTTTCCGCAAAAGAATCGTCTTTTCCATCCAGGCATTCCCAGTTGAGTTGACGGAGCATTTCCGTAATACTGCTGCGCTGACCCAACCTATTGGTGCAAGTCTAGCGGCACATCTGCGGACTAATTGGAAATCTTCCTGTAATCCGATGTGACGGAGAACCCGGACACCGAAGCAGTACTCGAGAATGAGTCGCACTCGTGTGCTACCCTGGGCTGCTGAAAGTCACGGGACAGCTACACGCACACGTGTGCAGGTGAGGGCAGTGGTGCGTGCACCAGATATTAGAGGAGCTGCCACTCGTACTCGGGTGATTCGTATGAAAAGGTTTCCGACGTGGTTATGGCCACACGATGGGAATTAGCAGACTCTGAACGCGGAATGATAGTTGGGAGCTAGACGCATGGGACAGTGCATTCCGGAAATGGTTAGGGTGTTCAGTATTCCGAGATGGGCAGTGTGCCGAGAATATCACGTTCGAGGTATCACCTCTCACCTCGGCAACGGCTAACGCTCGGCGACCGAGAGCAGCGGCGTTTGCGTAGAGTTGTCAGTGCTAACAGACAAGCAACACTGCACGAAATAACCTCAGAAATCTATTCGGCACGTACGACGAACCGTATCCGTTAGGACAGCGCGCCGAAATTTGGCGTTGACGGGTTGTGGCAGCAGGCGACGGGCGCGAGTGCCCGTGGCGGCAGCGCGGCGTCGCCCGCAGCTCGCGACCGTAGACGACCGGCAAACCGTGGCCTGGTCAGACGAGAGGCGGTGGGGTTCCCCTGTGGCGCAGACCACAAGAAGCCGTGGACCCGAGTTGTCAACCAGGCGCTCTGCAGTCTGGGGGTGGCTCCGTAGTGTCGCGCGCTGTGTTTACACGGAGTGGAGTGGGTTCTCTGATACAACTGAACCTGTCACTCACTGGAAATGGTTACCTTCTGCTACTTGGAGACCATCTGCAGCCATTTGTGGACGTCACGTTCGCAAACAACTGTGCAATTGTTAACGGATGGCAGCGCTGCGTGTCACCGGGTCACGATGGTTCGCAGTTGGTTGAACAACACTCTGATCAATTCGAGCGAATGATTTGTCTACCCACACCGCCCGACACGAATCGCATCGAACATTTATGTTAAATAATCGAGAGGCCAGTTGGTGCACAACATCCTGCACCGGCATCACTTTCGGACGGCGCGGTTCAGTACTTCTGCTGGCTCTTCCAACGACTCGTCCAGTCGATACGACACGGAGTTGGTGCACAGCGACGGCCAGGAGGGGGTACCCCATGCCCTGTGTCCCAACAATCCGCTCACTGGCCTTCCCTGCAACGTAACTTACGTGCTCGTCGCATTTCGTGTCGCTTTGTGGACGTCACGCCCAGATATTTTATTGAGGCGACACTGTCAGGCAGCACTCTATTCGAACATCAGACCATTCTCTTTACTACTCGTCTGTATTAATTTTCATTTACCACATTTAGAGCAAGGTGCACGCTAAAAAGAAATTCTGAGCCACTCATCGCGTATCCAGCCACTGTCGCTCGTAGACGGTACTTCGCCGTACGTTGCAGCGTCACGAGCAAAGCAGTTGTGGTTTGCTGCTCACGCTTTCAGATAGTACGTTAAGTAAATAGGGAACGAAACTAGTCATATCGCATTCAACTCCTGACGATGCTCTCGTCCGTGACGAACCGTCGCTGTCCAGATGAGCGTGCTGCATTCTATTACTTAAAAACTCTTCCAATCACCAACTCACCTGAGAGTCAGTTCTGTACGCTCGGACCTGTGTTGGCAGTGTAGGAATGTGCAATCTGCCTGTTGCCTTTAATTCGCGATACGTTAGGGAAAGGGGTGAGCTGAGGTTCGCATAAGCGACGCTTTCTAAATTCGTGTTGATTTGTCGACACAATCTTCTCTTCCTCAAAGGAATTCTTATATTTGAACCTAGAATAAAATCAAAAAGTTTGCAGTAAACAGACGTACAGAACATTGGTCTATAATTTTGAGGGTTCCTTTTACAATTGTTATATACGAGAGTTATCTGAGGTTTTCTTTTACTTCCATTGGTCTGTGCCTCACGCGAAGACCTTAGCATTTTGTTGTTTTGGGTGGGAAACGGATAAACCAATCGATTAGTAACTTTGTGTAAAGAAACGACGTACCGTTATAAAAATTCTAATATCTGTTGTCCCATTCTGAAACTCAATATCGTGCAAGTGGGCACCTTTGTTGCTGAGGTATAACTTTGTGACAAAAGCGCGCTCTGTCTTCTTATTTTTAACCCTTTCATAGTTGATAGGATACGTATTTCCCACTAAAGGAATACGCAGTTTCGAGCGTAGGTATGTCTATATCCTTACATGTCTAATGCTATCCTGTAGCGGGATGCTTTCGGAACTTGGATAAAAATACTACAGACCACGGGATGGATATATAGAAAGCTGAGAGCGATCAAATGGGGCGGTGTATGTTTATAGGCGGCACAGTGCATCTGTTTAACGAAAATCAGATCAAATCACCATCTTCCCCATTCCAGGAATATCGCCAGCCATCTTATACATCATAGACATTATTTTGAAACATTACTACAAACCGCAGTAATTCTGCTGATTTGTGCATAATTTTTATGTATTGGGATGTACATGATCTAGACGTAGAAAATGACTTTATGCTATACGTCAAAGTCATTTTTAAATGTCATGTTGAAAACTTGTGTGGAATATTCTCGTTTTTCATTGTCAGGGGAGTAAATCTGTTTTGGTACTGATTTGTTATACTTTTTCCATCACTGACATCCTCATAAAATCATTCTAAAAGAAATTAGTCTGAAAATCCTAGGTTCACATAAAAACAGGGACGTATTTAGGTGTGTTCCACTTCACCGGTTTTCGAAATTTGTTAGTTTCAAATTTTTTTACCTTTTTATTTTTCAGGTAGATGCAAAATAAATTTTAAATATGAAAGGGTTGAAATACTATAATTAGGATCAACATTCAACATGTAGCTCTGCTGCAGTGTTTCCTTGGATAGCACACAAGTGTGTGGTAATATTTTTATTCTCATACTACTGGACTTGTAGGTAAATGTTAACTGTTTAACTTCTTACCTCGCTTAGGGTACTGCATTAAATGTAACTGTTGTGACCTGTTTTTCTCATATGGGTTTGCTGAGCAGATGCGAAATGATTCGTCTAATGACTTTGATTAATGCCGTACACTTTTTTTCATTCTTATTTTGTTTCAGTGAGGATAGGATTAGATTAATACATCTCACCTGATTCGCAAACATTACATTTATTGATAAAAGACAGCTCATAACACTCTGCAGATTTGTAACAGAGTTAAATAGGTTCGCCGCACTTTATGACACGTGACTTTAAGTCTGCTTTCCCTGTCATGGACTTTGTCTCATATTGTTGTTCTGAGGTGGGCGGCGGAGAGGGTGGGCGATGGGGTAATATGTCACATTCCAAATACACAAAAAGTGCTAAAAGCGTTACAAACTTGCCCACTTTTACGGTACTTCTTTCATGGATGCGTCGATGTTGCTAGTTCCTTAATCAGCAATGTAACATACATTATCTCTTCAGTTCCCGTTCACAACATTCGAAAAGTTTATAGAAATTTGTGCGTGAAGAATTAAAAATCTACACTGTTACTGTTAAGCACGATGGGGTAGCGTGTTCAGCTACTAACCGAAAGTCGTCCTGGATCTCCCATTCAGAATTAGTAACTGCTTAAATTTTGACTTAAATTGGTCAGAAGTGGCGGCCTGAGACTTCGGGCGTAACAAGTCTCCCCCCCCCCCCCCCCCCCACCACGATCTGCCAGCGCCATTACCGAAGAGGGCACAGGAGCGGACAGAAGTTCAGCGCACTCTTTTGTCCTTCGGGTGGGAAGCTGCCCCTAAAATTCCGGAGAATGAGCAATGATCAACACCACGAGGATGCAGAAATCGGAGGAAACCACTTATTTAAAGACACCTAATTTGTATCCACAGGTCATGTAGCCTGTAATTGAAAAAGTGCCATTCCATTGGCAAAAGGTTCCGGAGGAGCCCTCATTCGGATCTTCGGTAGGGGACTGCCAAGGGGGAGGTGGCCATGAGAAAAAGATGTAACAGACAGAGAAGGGTGACACTCTACGGAACGAAGCGGGGAATGTCTGAAGTTTCTACATAGTAGGAAAGCTAGAAAATCTGAAAAGGGAAATGCTCAGTCTATATATAGAGGAGGTCAGTGAAGTGAAATGGAAAGAGGACGAGGATTTCTCGTCAGACGAATACGGAGTAATATTAACAGGAATCGTTATGAACAGGAAAATAGGACAGAGAATAGGCTACTATCGACAGTTCAGTGATAGCTTTGTTTTCATCAGATTCAACAGCAAACAAACGTCGACAGCTATAATGCAGTTATAAATGCCAATGTCGCAAGCAGAAGATGATGAGGTAAAGAAAGTATTTGAGGATTCTCAACGGGTATGTAACAGAAGATGAAATCTAATAATTTGGGGACTGGAGTTCGGTTCTCCGGGAAGGAGTAGAAGAAAGAGTCACAGAAACTGTGGGCTTGGCACTAGGAATGAGAGAGGAGAGAGACTAATTGAGTTCTGCAACAAATTTCAGCTAGTAACAGCGAATACTCTGTTCAAGAATCACAAGAGGAGGTGGTATACTCGGAAAAGACCTGAAGAGACAGTATAATACCAGCTGGATCGCATTCAAGGTCATAGAGAGATTACGTAAGCAGATTTTGGAAAGTGAGTTGTACGTAGACTCTGTACAGATAGGTACTCGGGTCATTATTGGGTGGTGATCAGGAGCAGAGTGAAGAATCAGAGCGGAAGGAAGATGGATAGTGAAGTACTGAGGAATGGTAAGACGCGCTGAAGAGAAGTGGGGGAGGTGAAGAGGAGAGAACATCTCTCAAAATGGCAGTCACAGTTGTTGGGCAGACAGACATAGGTACAAGGAAGATAACTGCGAAGAAACCGTGAGTAACAAAAGAAATAAGTAAATTGATCGACGCAAGGGGGGCGTACAAAATTGTTCATGACAGGAATACAGCAATAGAAACCCCTTCGGAGTGAAATAAGTAGGAAGGCGAAATGGTTGTTGGAAAGATGTGAAGAAATCTAAAAAGAAATTACCCTCAGAAGGCGTGACTGAGCATATCGGAAAGTCGAAACAGTCCTAGGTGAAATGAAAAGCAAGGGTGGTTAGACTGGGAACTGCAGTGTGATGCAAAACGCAGAGGACAGGGCGGGTGCGTGTGAAGAGTACATTGAAGCCCTATATGAGTGAAGGAGTTGTCTCGTGGCACGGTAGAACAACAATCAGAAGTCGACAGGGAAGAGATAGGGTGTCCAGTGTTAAGTCAGAACGTAAATGCGTTTTATACGACTTAAGATCAAATAAGCAAGAATGGATACTACCATTCCATCTGAATTTCTAAAATCATTGGGGAAGTAGCAAAAAAGACTATTCACGTTGGTGTGTGTGGAACTTATGAGACTGGCCACAATACCATCAGACTTTCGGTATGACATCATCCACAAAATTCCGAAGAAGCATGCTCTGATAAGTACGAGAACTATCGCACTACCAGCTTAACAGATCACGAATCCAGGCTGCTGACAAGAAGAATTCACAGAAGAATGGAAAATAAAACTGAGGGCTTGTCAAATGGCGATTGCTTTAGGAAAGGTAAAGGCACCAGACAGGCGTTTCTGACGTTCCGGCTAACAATGGAAGCAAGACTGAAGAAAAACAAAGATAATAACTTAGGATTTGTCGACCGTCAAGAAGCGTCGACAACTTCAAATGATGCAAAATGCTTGAAATTCTGAAAAAAGAAGAGTAAGCTATTCGCAAATTACGTCGCCGCCACACACACACACAAACACACACACACAAACACACACACACAAGTAGATTCACCACTGCTGGACTGTGGTGAAATGGTGAGCGGTATTGACTCCAATTGCGGACGGATGCTGGTACCAGATAGCGTCGCCATCTGGCGCAGACAGCACATTTTAAGGAGACGGCCCAGCTCGTTGGTGGAGAAAGTGTCGGAGTTCCGCCCTGAAACACGGTTAGCATGCGGCGAAGCGGCCAAATATTCAGAGCAGGTGCCACTGCGGGCCAGGGCGAGGGCATCGAACCCTGGACTTCTGCCAGCGCCTCCTCCCCCACACGCAGCTGAAGAGTACGGGCGAGTCCTGTAGCCCCATGCCTCATCTGCTCTGTGGAGGTCAGACTTGTGGTGCGTGATAGCTTAAGAAAACTCTGCAAGGAGCATATCGGTATCAAAAAACCAATGTCCAGTCTCATTGACGTGCACTTCTTCTGTAAAATCGTATACACATTCTACCTCAAAGGTAAAGTATCTCCAACTCAATGACCTCCTCCATTCCAGCCAGCGTGTATTCCGAAATCCTGCCACGCAAAACCCAACTACTGCACTTATCACACGACAATACAACCATAGATCACATCAGCGTTTCTTTACTTCCTGAATTATTTGACATGGTACCACAACAATATTTGTTACTCGAAGGTTTAGATATTGTTTAAAATGTTGAAGTGTACACCAGTCTACATGAATGAAGATAAAAATAAGGCGTAAATTTTAGCTCAAGACGCTATCACGCGCATACGGTGAGGGAGGTGAGGGAGGACTTTCCTAGCGAGAACTTTTTCTCGCATCGGCCTTGGGTTTGCTTGGTTGTTAACGGATTTGTCACGGTTAATTGAAGGGGTAACCAAACGCACGTCCTGTGGGCACCCCATTACACTCTCCCCTCCCTTTCTCTTATTTGTAGCTATTTTGATACACTCCGTGTCAAATCTGCAACAAAGAACAAAGAAATATCTTCCAGAGCTATTAAATGTGTAAAACATGCCACGGTTCTCCGACTCAGTTTCCAACTTATGATTTTTTTAAGTTCTTGTGTTTTTTACGAGGCGTACGGAAACATGACCTACAAAAAATTCATTTAATTTTCAGACGAAGAAATACGTGTTTTTTTTTGTGCCATCGATGTAGTCAAAAACATAGGTCAAAGGGTCTTGCCAGTGGAAAAGGCAAGTTCCATATGGAGCTTTAGTACGTGATCATACACGATGCATATACCCCAAACGAACGCTCTGCATCACCTTCTCATTTCGAAATTCGTGATACAAAAAATAAAAATTACCTCTGAGGGATGAGTATTTATTTGTTTTCAAATCAAAACAAGAATTGTGTAACGGCAAAATCACATGTTTCTTCAACGTCAATGCGTGATGGAATATGCCATTGCTCGGATGCAGGGCTGAAACCTGCTTGTGGCTTACGGTCGATGACATCACCAAACCAGCACTGATCCGGGCTGTCCCACTCTTCAGGGGCGAACCTACGTATGTCGTGCAGAGCTCGTGGTCGTTGACGTCCGCAAATGGCTCGTTTTCATCGGTGCCACACGTTTCGATTGGGTTCATGTCCAGGGAGCATACTGGCCACTCCATTACGGTGATTCTTGCATGCTGAAGGAGTTATTCTCCATAAAGATGGAATTACCTCCAAATTGTTCGCGATACGGACCCACTACTGGTTGCAGAGCAGTGAGACTACCGCCAACAACCACGAAAGCGTACAGTGGCACCGTGTAATGCCGCCTCCACCACGTCGTTGCTCGTGTGTGACAAAGTGTTGGAGCCGTTCGATATTACAGATTTTTCTCCAAACACGCCATCTCTGATTATCAGGATACAAAGAGATCCGACTTTCGTCCGCACACAACGCGGTACACCAATGCCGGAGCGCCTATTCTGCGTGATTTCGTGCCCATCTGTAGCGGAGTCCGTGTACGACGGAGTGCTCGTCACGGTCGTGGGGAATGGACA
Source organism: Schistocerca gregaria (assembly GCF_023897955.1). Classification (NCBI taxonomy): domain Eukaryota; kingdom Metazoa; phylum Arthropoda; class Insecta; order Orthoptera; family Acrididae; genus Schistocerca; species Schistocerca gregaria. The sequence continues at coordinate 33,141,748 of NC_064928.1, forward strand.
GTCCGATGCGTCCTGTAGCCTCTTCGAATCGCGAATTCAGTCCACGCTTCCTTTCACATAAAAGTCGAAGATACTGGCGGTGTAAGTTGCCACCAACGCTTGTCAACTGGAACTCAATCTCTGGTCGCACGACATCACTTTGACTCTGGTGCACCCGTCGAGGAATTTCGCTGCTTGACTAGCGTCCTGCTCGTGAGGTGCTAATCCGGACCTGATCATGGCTCGCGATTGCCCTTAATGGTGTGATGGCTATTCACGTCTCAAATGCGTCCCTACTGGTAGTTCGCTTGTAACTGAAAAGATGCAATCCCATTCGAGTGCAACGTTCTCCAGGAGGTAGCGATAATGTTTTTACAAACAAACTCAGAAGCGACCTTCCGATGGATACAGAGACAGTGGCAATAGCAACACGCTGCGCAACGTATAGGGTGATGCAAAACTTTTCTAGATGTTATACATACACTGACGGAAATAACCGGAATACCAAAAAATGTTTAGGGTAGAATAATTAAATTTAGGAAAGACATTTGTGTAAGTAACACATTCAGTTGATTAAGATTGTAAGATCACAAGTTAATGTAAGCGCGAGATAAGCCATTGCAAATGTGAAATGCTGGTACATTAACAACCGATGTAAGCGCCAGAGTGTTGAATGCAAGCGTGGAAATGTGCGTACATTGCGTTGTACAGGTGCCGAATGTCCGTTTATGGGCCAGAGTTCCGTGCCTGTTACACTCGGTCGGTTAATGCTGTCTGTGCGTTACGCCTGCGCTTTCGTCTACTGATGTCCCAGATGTGCTCGAGTGGAGAGAGATCCGGTGCTCGAGCAAGACAAGGCAACATGTGGACAGTCTGTATAGCACACTTGGTCCCAAATGCAGTATGTTGGTGGGCGTTATTCTGTTGGAATATACCGCCTGGAATGGTGTTCACGAATGGCAGAATAACAGGCCAATTCACCGGCCGGTGTGGCCGAGCGGTTCTAGGCGCTACAGTCTGGAACCGAGTAACCGCTACGGTCGCAGGTTCGAATCCTGCCTCGGGCATGGATGTGTGCGATGTCCTTAGGTTTAAGTAGTTCTTAGTTCTAGGGGACTGATGACCTCAGATGTTAAGTCCCATAGTACTCAGAGCCATGTGAACCATTTTTGAACAGGTCCAATCACCAGACCGACGTACAGATTCGCGGGCAGGGTGCGTCGGATAACCACAAGACTGCTCCAGCTGTCATACGAAATCGCACCGTCGACCGTAACTGCAGAGGTACAGCCAGCACGCAGGCTGCTTGGATGCAGACCCGCAACTCTCCACCTGCTAACCGACACTGCGGCCATCACTGCACCGACGCACAAGAGCTTTCGTCAGAAAACACAGCAGACCTCGTCCCTGCTTTCCAGTGAGCTCTCGCTCGACGCCACTCAAGTCGTACACGACGGTCGTTTGTATGTAGTCAGTGGAATGCACGCTATTGGGCGTTTCGAGCTGTCCAGGAAGTAAACTATTTTCATGAATCCTTTGTGTCACTGTGGTGGCAGCTGCTGCTCAAATTGTTACTGCAGATGCTGTTACGACGCCGAACACAGTGATCTTCCTCGACGTCGGCGTCCGGAACCCCACCTCCTCGTGACCGTGTATCCTCGTAAACACGGCTGCCAGCCGTCGTGTACAGCGGCTACGTTCCTGTGCAATATCGCAGAAATAACATCCAGCCTCTCATAGCCCACGACCTCGTTCAAACTCAGTGTGGTATTGATAATGGTGCCTTTGTCGCCTCGAGCATAATGTCGACTAACATCAACTCACCACGTCCAATCTCAGAGGTAACTAACACTTGCGACCGTTACAGCGTGTATTGAAAGGAAAAACATGACTCGCGTCCTCACAGTGGCGCTACTTTGCGCCACTTTTACGCGACTCGCGCGGAATTTGAATAGACGGCATCTTTCAGATGAAGAAACACGCTGACCAACTTTTTTTTGTATAGCACAACTCCTTCTCGATTTCGCGATTTTTTCTCTGTCATTGCATGAGAAAAGGAGTAGGAGTGGACCGAAAACTGAACCCTGCGGAACTGCGTTCCCGGTTTCTGCTCGCCACCGATGTCGTCTGCGGCTGGTATGGGCAGGAGCAGACACACCTGTTCTATAGCGTGCGTTCTGCAGGCAGTGTCGCTCGGCTTGCGGAACCCGCCTCGGGCTTTCCCCGTTGGCGACGCCCCGCGAAAAGACGGAGGTGTGGCCAGACAACAGGGTCGCCGGGCAGCCGGAACAGAAGGCGGCGGAATAGGACAGGCGACGGCAGGGAAGAGCGGGAGCTGGCGGCCAGTAAACCGGGTCCCCGGCCCGGGCCGTGCCGCCGACCTGCCACTCGGCACGCAGCGCACGGCCGCACGCGTGCTCTGGCTGCCCCAGGGCCGGACCCCGCCAGGATCCGCCTCGCCTCGGGCGACTGCGGCCCCGTCCAGCAGGTGAAGGCGCGTACAGCTCCCAGTCCGTCCTCCCCAGGCAGCCTATAAAACACACCACTTTTACTTTTCAAACTAATCAAACAATCAATGCAAGTTTATTTGCTCGTTGTTTATTGACTCTTGGACAACATTTTTCTTATTTTGTTGTTAAAGAAATTCAGTAAGCATTGAGCCCACAATACGATGAATTAAAGTTGCTCTGTCCGAAATCAGGTGCCTCCAATTAATGGAAGATCTGAAATAGAAAAAGGAAATATTTCACCTCTAGGGTATTGCGCACGGAGTAATAGTTTTTTGAAATTTGCCAAATTAATAAAATGGTGGACGTTTGAAACAAAGATGTATGCTTACCGTGTGGTTCCGGTCAAGTTTTTTGCAATAACTAATGAATAAATTAAAATAAAACATAGCCTGTTACTTCTTGTGGACACGCCGAGAAGTAATACAGACAAATTTCAGAACATCTTCCATGTCATTCTAATACCTCAATCTTTTACGTACATTGTATAGTCCTCATTTGAAAGAGTGGCGTTAGCATTATGCGTGATGTAACTCTCACTGCTCGTTTTTATGGGTCTGAGGATGGAAATACATATTGCCGAAACTAGCAATCCAGTAATTGTGTTAGCGTACCGTTCTTGGACCTGTCGAATGGATAGAACGACCTAATGAGCACAGAATACGGATTGAGTAAACTGGAAAAGACAAAGTTAATGGAACGTGGTAGAAATAAGATTACCAGAAAACTTAACATCAAAGTGGGGACCACGAAGTAGACGAAGTGAATGGATTTTGCTGTCTTCGATACATCATTACCCGCGACGGACGAAGCGAGCAGGACATAACGAGGAGACCAGCAGGGGCCGAGAGGAGTCTACTTATATCAAACACACACTTTAATCTGAGGAAGAAATTTCTGAGAATGTAGCACAACGCGGACCACCAGAAAACCGGAACACGGGAGAAACGAAGCTTGCGAGACGTGCGAGAGGATGATGCTGAAAATTAGGTGGACTAATAAGATAAAGAATGAGGAGGTCCTCTTCAGAATCGTCGAACAATATGGACGTCACTAGCAAGAAGGATGGACAGAATGATAGGACATGTATTAAGAAATCAGGTGATAACATCCTTGGTACTCGAGGGACATGTAGAGGATAAAATCTGTAGGGAAAGACAGAGATTGAAATACAACCAACAGATATTTGAGGACGTAGGGCGCAAATCCTACTCTGAGATGAAAAGGTTGGTGCAAGAGAGGGATTCGTGGAGGGCCGCGTCAAACCGGTCAGAGGCGGAAAAAAAATTTAAAAAAATAACGTTAATCCGGAATACACCGACAAAACTTCAAAACTTCGTAGGTTATTCGGGGATATTTTCTGAGTCTTTTGCTATCAGTCACAGAAAATGCGGTCGCTGTATTTTGTAGTTTAAATTCTGTCTAATTTGATGTGTGAGTTGAAAAACAGCATGTTTTCCGGAGAGGGGCGTGTTATAGTTCTTCCATAAATAATTTTTTCTTTTACCTTCGAAGAGGATTTACGCAGTGAAATTGGTCGGTAATTACTGGTTCATTGTGTGGGTTCCTATAGTCATGTCCTAGTTCATGAACCACGGGCAACGTATGAGTGGCCAAGTAAGTGGTCCCGACAGTCGGGATACCAGTTACTTTGGAATAAGGCTGGGCATCTCGGACATATTCTGAGGCGTGGTCACCTTTGTGCTCATACGGCAAAGACTACCAAATCCACCGGTTAGTCCCTCAGCCGTTAGGGGTAAAACCCAATGGGACTCGGGGCAAGTAAGGCTAGCAACCTGCTTCCCCGGTATTTTAAATATGATGCTGGCAACAATCAGAGCAAAATGCCTCGGACCTTTGGAGGTGACGGAGTCCCACCTCTAACTGACAAAGCAGGGACTCCTAAGATACGACATGGCAAACAAATGGTAATGAGATGGGGAGCTGTTAATATCAATGGGGGCTGCTCTGAAGGTAGAGCTGGCAGAGGCTGCAAGTAAGTTTTAGCTGTTAGTGACATTCGGGTAAGGGGTGAGAAAGAAGAGGAAGTGGGAGAATACAAGGTCTACCTGTCAGGAGTCAAAGCAGGAATAGCGCAATGGGGTGTAGGGCTTTACATCAGGAAAGAAATGGAACCCAGCGTAGTTGCAATAAGGTATGTAAACGAACGACTGATGTGGATAGATTTCACAGTGTCTAGCAAGAAAATTAGGATTGTGTCAGTATATTCGCATTGTGAAGGGACAGATCAAGATGGATAGTTTTTATGAGGCACTCAGTGTTGTAGTTGTTAGAGTAAAGGACAAGGACAGTGTTCTGCTCATGGGTAATTTTAACCCCAGGATTGGAAATCGAACAGAAGGGTATGAAAAAGTTATGGTTAAATTTTGAGAGGATATGGAGGCCAACAGGAACGGGAAACAACTCTTGGATTTCTGTGTCAGTATGGGCTTAGTAATCACAAACTCTTTTTTAAACATAAGAACATTCACCAGTATACTAGGGAAGGCAGGGGAACCAGATCTGTCATTGACTATATAATAACAGATCAGGAATTCAGGAAGGCTGTGAGGGACACACGTGTATTCAGGGGATTTTGATGACACTGATCATTATTTAATCTGCAGTGAAATTGGGATTGTGAGGCCGAAAGTGCAGGAGGTCAGGTCCATATGTAGGAGGATAAGAGTGGAGAAACTTCAGGATAAGGAAATCAGGCACAAGTACATAACAGCGATCTCAGAAGGGTACCAGGGAGTTGAATGTAGTCAATTACAGCCATTGGAAAAGGAATGGACAAGGTACAAGGACACAGTCCTAGAAGTGGCTAAAGAATGTCTGGGAACAGTAGTGTGTAAAAGTAGAATGAAGCGAACAGCTTGGTCGAATGACACAGTCTGTGCAGCCTGTAAAAGGAAAAAGAAGGCGTTTCAAAAATGGCTTCATACCAGAACTCAGGTGGACAGAGAAAGCTATGTTGAAGAAAGAAACAAATCCAAACAGATAATTGCAGCATCCAAGAAGAAATCTTGGGAAGACTTTGGAAACAGGTTGGAGACTAAGGGTCAAGCTGCTGGAAAACCATTCTGGAGTGTAATTAGCAGTCTTTGAAAGGGAGGTAAGAAGGAAATGACAAGTATTTTGGACAGGTCTGGAAAACTGCTGGTGAATCCTGTGGATTCCTTGGGCAGATGGAGGGAATATTTTGAACAGTTGCTCAATGTAAGTGAAAATACGATCAGTAATGTTTCAGATTTCGAAGTAGAATGGGATAGGAATGATGATGGAAATAGGATCACATTTGAGGAAGTGGAGAAAATGGTCAATAGATTGCAGTGCAATAAAGCAGCTGGGGTAGATGAAATTAAGTCGGAACTCATCAAATACAGTGGAACGTCAGGTCTTAAATGGCTACACAGGATAATTGAAATGGCCTGGGAGTCGGGACAGGTTCCATCAGACTGGACAGAAGGAGTAATCACACCAATCTTTAAACATGGAAACAGAAAAGATTGTAACAACTACAGAGGTATCTCTTTAATCAGCGTTGTGGAAAAAATCTTCTCAGGTATTGTTGAAAGAAAAGTGCGAGTATTAGTTGAGAACCAGTTGGATGAAAATCAGTGTGGGTTTAGGCCTCTTAGAGGTTGTCAGGACCATATCGTTAGCTTACGGCAAATAATGGAGAAGTGTTATGAATGGAACAGGGAATTGTATCTATGCTTTATAGATCTCGAAAAGGCATATGACCGGGTTCCTAGGAGGAAGTTATTGTCTGTTCTACGAGATTATGGAATAGGAGGTAAACTTTTGCAAGCAATTCAAGGTCTTTACATGGAGAGTCAGGCAGCAGTTAGAGTTGACGGTAAATTGAGTTCATGGTTCAGAGTAGTTTCAGGGGTAAGACAAGGCTGCAACCTGTCTCCACTGTTGTTCATATTATTTATGGATCATATGTTGAAAACAATAGACTGGCTGGGTGAGATTAAGATATGTGAACACAAAATAAGCAGTCTCGCATATGCGGATGACTTAGTTGTGATGGCAGATATGATTTAAAGTTTGTAAAGCATATTTCAGAGCAGGATCAGTAATGTAAGGACTATGTTACAGGGGACTATGTTACAGGGTGTTTCAAAAATGACCGGTATATTTGAAACGGCAATAAAAACTAAACGAGCAGCGATAGAAATACACCGTTTGTTGCAATATGCTTGGGACAACAGTACATTTTCAGGCGAACAAACTTTCGAAATTACAGTAGTTACAATTTTCAACAACAGATGGCGCTGCAAGTGATGTGAAAGATATAGAAGACAATGCAGTCTGTGGGTGCGCCATTCTGTACGTCGTCTTTATGCTGTAAGCGTGTGCTGTTCACAACGTCCAAGTGTGCTGTGGCAATCATGGTTTATTCCTTAGAACAGAGGATTTTTCTGGTGTTGGAATTTCACAGCCTAGAACACAGTGTTGTTGCAACAAGACGAAGTTTTCAACGGAGGTTTAACGTAACCAAACGACCGAAAAGCGATACAATAAAGGACCTGTTTGAAAAATTTCAACGGACTGGGAACGTGACGGATGAACGTGCTGGAAAGGTAGGGCGACCGCGTACGGTAACCACAGAGGGCAACGCGCCACTAGTGCAGCAGGTGATCCAACAGCGGCCTCGGGTTTCCGTTCGCCGTGTTGCAGCTGCGGTCCAAATGACGCCAACGTCCACGTATCGTCTCATGCGCCAGAGTTTACACCTCTATCCATACAAAATTCAAACGCGGCAACCCCTCAGCGCCGCTACCATTGCTGAACGAGAGACATTCGCTAACGATATAGTTAGGATTGATGACGGCGATATGCATGTGGGCAGCATTTGGTTTACTGACGAAGCTTATTTTTACCTGGACGGCTTCGTCAATAAACAGAACTGGCGCATATGGGGAACCGAAAAGCTCCATGTTGCAGTCCCATCGTCCCTGCATCCTCAAAAAGTACTGGTCTGGGCCGCCATTTCTTCCAAAGGAATCATTGGCCCATTTTTCAGATCCGAAACGATTACTGCATCACGCTATCTGGACTTTCTTCGTGAATTTGTGGCGGTACAAACTGCCTTAGACAACACTGCAAACACCTCGTGGTTTATGCAAGATAGTGCCCGGCCACATCGCACGGCCGACGTCTTTATTTTCCTGAATGAGTATTTCGATGATCGTGTGATTGCTTTGGGCTATCCGAAACATACAGGAGGCGGCGTGGATTGGCCTCCCTATTCGCCAGACATGAACCCCTGTGACTTCTTTCTATGGGGACACTTGAAGGACCAGGTGTACCGCCAGAATCCAGAAACAAATGAACAGCTGAAGCAGTACATCTCATCTGCATGTGAAGCCATTCCGCCAGACACGTTTTCAAAGGTTTCGGGTAATTTCATTCAGAGACTACGCCAAATTATTGCTACGCATGGTGGATATGTGGAAAATATCGTACTATAGAGTTTCCCTGACCGCAGCGCCATCTGTTGTTGACAATTGTAACTACTGTAATTTCGAAAGTTTGTCTGCCTGAAAATGTACTGTTGTCCCAAGCATATTGCAACAAACGGTGTATTTCTATCGCTGCTCGTTTAGTTTGTATTGCCGTTTCAAATATACCGGTCATTTTTGAAACACCCTGTATGAAGATTAGCATCTCCAAAACGAAAGTAATGTCAGTGGGAAACAGATATAAACGGATTGAGTGCCAAATAGGAGGAACAAAGTTAGAACAGGTGGACGGTTTCAAGTACTTAGGATGCGTATTCTCACAGGATGGCAACATAGTGAAAGAACTGGGAGCGAGGTGTAGCAAAGCTAATGCAGTGAGCACTCAGCTACGATCTATTCTCTTCTGCAGGAAGGAAGTCAGTACCAAGACTAAGTTATCTGTGCACCGTTCAATCTTTCGAACCAATTTTGTTGTATGGGAGCGAAAGCTGGGTGGATTCAGGTTACCTTACCAACAAGGTTGAGGTTACGGATATGAAAGTAGCTAGGATGATTGCAGGTACTAGTAGACAGGAACAATGGCAGGAGGGTGTCCACAACGAGGAAATCAAAGAAAAACTGGGAATGAACTCTATAGATGTAGCAGGGCGAACAGGCTTAGATGGTGGAGTCATGTTACACGCATGGGAGAAGCAAGGTTACCCAAGAGACTCATGGGTTCAGCAGTAGAGGGTAGGAGGAGTCGGGGCAGACCAAGGAGAAGGTACCTGGATTCGGTTAAGAATGATTTTGAAGTAATAGGTTTAACATCAGAAGAGGCACCAATGTTAGCACTGAATAGGGGATCGTGGAGGAATTTTATAAGGGGGCTATGATCCAGACTGAACGCTGAAAGGCATAATCAGTCTTAAATGATGATGATGATGATTACTCTTCTTGTCAAGGGGTCTGGCGATAGCACATTTCTACAATGATACCGATGCGCTCCTTAAATGACTTAAACCGTTGTATATACGTGAAGGATAGAGTTTTGGAACTGTACTTTATATATAGTTTTTGGCTTTGAACGCGTTAATTGCACTCATTATTTCTTCGGTAGAGCATGGAGTAATTGTAGTTTGTCCGGATCTAGATTTATGCTTGATACAGTGGAGTAGATTTCTGCTTGATACAGTGGAGCCGATGTTTGTAGTGACCGTCGTATCGAGCGGAAATCCGGAGACATCAGTCTTGAAATGCCGGCCACTATTTTGACCGGAACCGATGTTGGAAATCCTCCTATACGTCGGGCGGGGGCGTGAAGATAGTGTAATATTTCGTCGAAAGTGGTAGCGCAATAAAATAACACTTCCGAAATTAGACGGCTGAAAGTTCTTTCATTCGACATTCTGATTCTGTAAGGGTTCCGTATTTACCAATTGCCGACCGGAAGCCTAAAAAATATTATTTTTGGTGCGTGTCGGACGAAGCATCAACCATCTATTTGAACGCAGGTGCCAGGCAGCGGTTGGCGCCATGGGGAGAGTGCAGGACGGTAATCCGATGGTCGTGGGGTCGAATCTCGGTACGAGAACGTTTTATTTTCAAATTTTATCTTACATACACTGCAAATAAACCAAAATATTCCTCAATATACTGTATGTATTAATATTTTCGCAGAGAGACTCGATTCTACGGTCTTCGGGTCTGTGCTCTTTCGCTGCGCCAACCACTACTTGGAAACTACGCCAACATAGATGCCTCGTGCCTCGCCCGACCCCCTTCAAATTTTCCGTTCCTTCTAAACCCATAGCCGTCTGGGACTCTCGCTTCTACCACTTTCATTCCTGGCTATGGCCTGGATAGACCGCAAATTTGAACGAAATCGGAAATGGCGAGAAATTCTAGAAAAATATAAGGCATAATGGGCGGTCAAATGAAAATGAGACAGATGGAGAAAAAGTAAGTAAACTGTTCACAATTTCAAACGTAATTGCCATATTTTGTTCTTGTGGTCTCTGTTGTGCTCTTCAGTTCGCAAACTTCTTTGACGCTACTTTCCATGCTGCTCTATGCAGTGTAAGAGGTCCATGATTAAGGAATTTGTTGTTAGCGCACTCGAGCAGATGTAATTTCTATGGATTGCTCACGCGCTGGTGGAGCGATGGCGGAGCCTGAGCGTTATAGTATAAGGTAAATGCAGCCTCGCGCATATGTAGTATTGTTACATCAAGTCCCACGTAAATGTTTCTAAAAAAATTTCTTAATAATAATCTTTCTTATAAAAAGTAACTTTTGACAATCACTCATCTCAATTTAAAGAATTTACTAATTTCCCCAATCCATGGTCATCCCAATTATTGAAAAGAAAAATCAGTTCTTTTCTTTTTATACATGACAAATCTATCGACCAGCATTGCACTGAGCTGCGCCAGAAAAATTTCTTATAGGAGCAGATATTTATGCATTATCCGGCGACCTAATTGAGGTGAGATTTTTCAATTTATTCAGAATGAATTTTCAGGGCCATGACGCAGCACTGCTGACGACCAAAATTTACCAGTTTAAATTCACAGTCATTATTGAAAGGAGATGAGTGAGCGACAATTTTTTATTGACAAATTAGTCACATTTTATTATTGATAGGTTACGCAATTTATTTTTTGGGAGGTTACACTAAATGAGAATATTATTCATATTATTATAGAGGTTACAGCAGTGCAAGCCTCTTCATCTCCTGGTAACCACTGCAGCCTACATCCTTCTGCTCTGCTTACTGTATTCTTCTCGTCGTCTTCCCCTATGATTTTTACTCCCCTCTGTTCCCTCCAACATTAAGTTGGTGATTCACTGATGTCTCTGGACGTGTCCTACTAATCAGCCACTCCTTCTACTCAGGTAGTGCCACAAGCTTCTTTCCTGCTCAGTTCTATTCAGTACCTCCTCATCAGTTACATGATTTACTCATCCAGTCTTCAACCTTATTTATAGCACCACATATCAAAAACTTTTATTCTCTTATTGTCTAAAACGTTTTTTGCCCATGTTTTACCTCCACACATCGCTACATTCCATACAAATACTTTCACAATGGACTGTCTAACATTGAAGTCTACATTCGATGTTAACAAGTTTCTATTCTTCAGAAACGGTTTTTTTTTTTTTACTTTGTCACCCTACATTTTATGTCCTCTCTATTCCTGCCTTAATCAGTTATTTTGCTACGCAAATAGCAAAACCCATTTACCACTTTCAGTGTCTCGTTTCCTAGTCTAATTCCCTCAGCATCACCTGATTTAATTAGCCTTCATTCCATTATCCTTGTTTTTGTTAATGTTCATCTAATAACCTTTGAACAGACTGTCCCTTCCGTTTAGCTGCTTTTCAAATTTCATAGCTGTGTCTGGCGGAATTACACTGTCATCGACAAACATCAAAGTTTTTATTTATTCTCCGAAAACTAAGTTTCTACTCCCAATTTTTCTTTGGATTCCTTTACTGCTTGTTCAATGTACAGATTGAACAACTTTGTGGAGAGGCTACAACCCTGTCTCACTCCCTTCGCAACCACTGCTTTCCTTCCGTGCCCCTCGACTCTTTATAACTGCCATCTGGTTTCTGTACAAATTATAAATAGCCTTTCACTCCCTGTACTTTATCCCTACCACATTCAGAATTTGAAAGAGAATATTCCATTCAACATTTACAAAAGCTTTCTCTAAATCTACAGACGTCGGAAACGTAGGTTTGCCTTTCCTTAACCTATCTTCTAAGATGAATGGTAGGGTCAGTGTTGCTTCCCGTGTTCTCACATTTCCACGGAATCCAAACTGATCTTCCCCGAGGTTGGGTTCTACCAATTTTTCCATTCTTCTGCAATAAATTCGTGTTAGTATTTTGCAGCCACGACTTATTAAACTAATATTTCGATAGTATTCACAACTGTCATCAGTTGATGTCTTTAGAATTCGAATTATTATAGTCTTCATGAAGTCTGAGGGAATTTCGCCTGTATCATACATCTTGCACAACAGATGGAAGGGTTTTGTCTCCCAAAGCTGTCAGTGGTTTTTAACGGAATGTCGTCTCTTCCCAGGGGCTTGTTTCCCTTAGGTCTTTCATTGCTCTATCAAATAATTAAATTTATTTCCGTGTGAGATAAAACTGTCAATGTCTCTATTGAAAAATGTTTACGATTGCCTACGGAGCGATGACTGTAATCAGCAAACCGACGTCCCCGAAGGCCACTTAAAACACGGCGCTGAGCGGAGGAAGTGTAAGGGTTTCCCGACGAAACACCTGCAGCGCAATCGAGAGAACGTGTGCAGCGTGTGGGCCGCCAGTTTGTTCCCTCAACGCTGGCAAGCTCTTACACGTCTCTACGCCTCGTGCTGTGGTGGCCGTCGATTTGCTTCAGACCAAGAGGTGCACGCCTGCTCTGCTTCGGTAGGCGACAGCAAGTATTTTTCTATGAACTCAGTTACCGTTTCATCTCACGGTGGGATAATTTTATCAACAGTTATGGGGATCACTTTCGAAATAATGAGTAGCATACTTAATTCTCAGGGTTGCGTACATCAGTTGGTGGAAACGGGACCCTTAAACGTAGGATCGTTTTAATTTTTGTCTACATGTCGGTCTGTCCGACTCTTAAAAACCCCCTTTCTCAGGAAGGCATAAATGTATCAAGTTCGAATTTGTGTCACGTACTAAGACAGATTGTTCCTTGGTGGTGTAAAAAATTGAAGCTTGTAAGTGAAAGTAGTTTAAAGTAACGTCAATTTATATCACATTTTGATTTTCGCAAACTCACTGATCGAAGCCTAGAATCCTGCAATTTTGCAAGAAGCAAGGTTGCACAGTACAACCAAAGGAAAAAATTGAAAACTGTAAATTTGTAATTGTATCAAACGAAAAAAATCCGTCTATTGAGATTTATTTTCTCAGGAAAAGTTAACCGTATGTAGCTGAAATTTGTGTCACGAACAAGAGTCGATCGCCCATGGGTGGCATGCTAACCGTTAGCTTCTAAGTCAATGCAGTCGAAAGGTACAGCCATTCATCAAATTTTTAATACTCAAAAACTTACTCATAAAAACGTAAAAGGTACTTCCCGTTGATCTGAAATCGTGAAATTTGGTAATAAGCAAGGTTTCGCTGTACGATTAAATGACAAAATCCGAAAATTGTTAATTTATAATTATTTAACAAGAAAACTATTTGTTTTGTCACGTTTTATCCAACTTGAAATTTGGTATTAAAACAATCGGTAGTCCTGCTTTCATACTAATTGGGCCGTAATGGTGAGAATAATATATCAGGCAATGCATCACTTTATTCCTGATAAAAGGCATTTGTCAGAGTATGGTTCAAATGGCTCTGAGCACTATGGGACTTAAGTTCTGAGGTCATCAGTCCCCTAGAACTTAGAACTACTTAAACCTAACTAACCTAAGGACATCACACATATCCATGCCCGACGCAGGATTCGAACCTGGGACCGTAGCGGTCGCGCGGTTCCAGAACCACTCGGCCACCCCGGCCGGCCTTTGTCAGAGTAATCTGTGAATGTCTGTTTCGGACACAACTTGAAACGCCATATCTGTTTGCAGCAAACACTCCTGGATATCCGACGCCGGATAAATCACGAACCGCGTCATTCGGGCCTGATGTTTTGACTTTTAACATTGCGATCCAGTTAGCCTCAATACAGAGATCATTAAGACTGGTCGCCTGCCCCCTCCGTGACTTTGTGACATCGTGGAATCCCCGGGGCGGATATGTCGCCAGACTCAGTGTCGACAACAGGCAAGAGTGACGGAGATTCCCGACTCCCAGCACGGATGAGCTGCCTGTAGACGTAGCCCCCCCCCCCCCCCCCCCCCCTCACGCAACCTCTCCGTGTGGCGGTGGCCCCACGCAGACGCGTGTTCACCGTGCCCGTCCGCCGCTCGCGTCACTTGACAGCATTCTGATTTCACTCGCCGTACTCTCTGATCTCACCGCCTGATCTCCCGAGTCTGCCTGACGGCGGCCTCTCTGTTATATATTGGCCACCACATCTTGGTAGATGATTGTTGCGGTGTCTGTGTGTTTATGGGTTGCTTTTTTTTTTTTTTTTTTTTTTTTTTTTTTTTTTTTTTTTTTTTTGACGTGTCGAGCCAATGGCAGCACGGCATCTCTTGCCGCAATTGTCACAAGTGTATCTTGCTGCTGAGGCAGGAGCAGTGGTAGCATTGCGAAGCTTTTTCTGCCTTAATCTAACAAGCCTTCATCGTGCTTCGACATTCCAGATGATATATCATCACGCCACTCTGGTCTCATGCTAGCCCGTGCCTCCCATCTGTTTGTGTCGATCCCAAAGCTCTCCATACCTCGTTTACAGGAGTCCTTGAACCTCAGTACAGGACGTTCTACAGGTCTTTTGGCTATAGAGATCTCTCCGAGCATCACCTCACGTGGTAATCTGTCAGGATCCAGACGGTGGGCGTGTCCCAGCCAGCGGAGTCGTCTCTGCTTCAAGATAGCTGAAATACTGTTGCAGTTAGTTTTAGATGGCACTGCTTCGTTGGTCACTCGGTCCTTCCACGTCACTCCGAGGATGGATCTCAGGCGCCGCACGTGGAAAGCATTAAGGCGATGTTCTTGTTTGGCATAGGCAGTCCGTGTTTCCGATGCCTGTTATAGGCATTACAATACGGGAAATATTCTCCAGTTCTCAGCCGAGTCGTGCCGTCATCTTGTCGCAGTATCTGGACTAGTTTCGTATCCGTAATTTTCATCGGATCTTCGCTTGAAGATGAAGAATAGGAATCGCGTCGAAACGTTGGCACCCACGTCAGAACTCGGCTGAAAATGTCAGAATATTTCATCGATTATCTAGCGTTTATATGCATCCAGAGTGAGCGTCCGTTCACGGCACCGAGTAGAAATATTAGCCAAGTTTTTCTGTATTCCCGTATGAAGCTCCGACGGCAACATGGCGCTCCAGAGAGCTGCTTATCGGTACTGTAACTGTGAATGGCACGTATCCCAGAACCGTAATGGCGGCCATCCAGCGGCCGTTCAATCGGACCTCCCTTTTCGCCAATGGTCCACCTCGGTGAAGCTCATATATATATATATATATATATATATATATATATATATATATATATATATATATATATATATATATATATATATATATATAATCAGACTTCTGACTGGTTTGAAGCGGGCCGCCACGTATTCCTCTCCTGTGCTGTCCTTCCTTCATCCCACAGCAGCACTTGCAACCTACGTCCTCAACTACTTGCTGGATGTATTCCAACCCCTGTCTTCCTCTACAGTTTTTGCTCTCTACAGCTCCCTCTAATGCCATGGAAGACATTCCCTCATTTCTTAACAGATGTACTGTCATCCTGTCCCTTCTCCTTGTGTTTTCCACATATTCCTTTCTTCTCCAATTCTGCGCAGAACCTCCTCATTCCTTACCTTATCAGTCCACCTAATTCCAGCATTCGTTTGTAGCATCACATCCCAAATCCTTCGATTCTCCTCGGTTCCGGTTTCCCCACAGTCCATGTTTCACCACCATACAATGCTGAACTCCAGACGTACGTTCTCGGAAATTTTTTCCTCAACTTAAGGTCGGTATTTGATATTAGTAGACTTCTCTTGGCCAGAAATGCCTTTTTTACCATAGCGAGTCTCCTTTTGATGTCCTCCTTGCGCCGTCCGTCATTGGTTACTTTACTGCCTAGGTAGCACAATTCCGTAACTTCATCTGCTCCGTGACCATCAATCCTGATGTTCAGTTTCTCGCTGTTCTCATTTTCGCTACTTCTTATTACCTTCGTCTTTCTTCAGTTTATTCTCAGTCAATTTTCTGTACTCATTACACTCTTCATTCCGTTCAGCAGATCATATAATTCTTCTTCACTTTCCCTTAGGATACCAATGTTATCAGAGAATTTTGATTCCAATCCTGAGCCTTTCTTTTATTTCCATCATTGTTTCCTGGATGTACATATTGAAACGTAGGGCCGAAAGGCTACATCCTTGTCTTACACACTTTTTAACACGAGCACTTCTTGGTCGTCCACTCTTATTATTCACTCTTGGATGTTGTACGAGCGGTTCTAGGCGCTACAGTCTGGAACCGCGTGACCGCTACGGTCGCAGGTTCGAATCCTGCCTCAGGCATAGGTGTATGTGATGTCCTTAGATTAGTTAGGTTTAAGTAGTTCTACGTTCTAGGGGACTGATGACCCCAGAAGTTAAGTCCCATAGTGCTCAGAGCCATTTTTTGTTGTACATATTCTATATGACACGTCTCTGCCTTTAGCTTACCCCTACTTTTATTATAATTTTGAACATCTTGCAGATTATGAATCAAAGACGCCACCCTAGACCATGGGTGCCCACGTATACTGGTTGAAAATCGTCACATTTGGTGACGACACAGCGTCAGTGGCGGATTTGAACTACCTCATATTGGCGGGTGCCAAGTATTTGGCCGCACGGGAGGTTTTGTACAAAACACTGATGCGATGGGCTACCCCTCCCTCTGAAAGTGTCACTGCCTTACATCACCAGTTCGATATATGTAGATATTATCTGCTCGCGAACTGTTTAAAAGGCTTCAGTATCCGGCATGTGCGTGAGTTGTCTAGATTTTGGCTTCCCGTGGAACTAGCCCGGTTCGAAGACTGGTTCGTCTGCCTGAGTTTTGACTTTGCTTTAAGAAATTATATTTGTAAACGAGGCTGTTGTCCAGTTTTCAATTATAAGCTACTGTGGATGTCATTCTCCTCTGGAACCGGTCCCGTTCGAACCCTGGGTCGTAATTTTGTGATTTTCAATTTATGAAACGAACACAAGTTCATACTTCATTTATTTAGCATTGATCTGTTGTGAAAATTGCGCTAGTATTAAAGTGGCTCTGTTGTTCCTACTGCTGTCTGTTTAGTGCTCTTCTGTTACTGTTTTTACTTCACATTAAGAATTTGTTCTGCTGGGAAAAATTGCAATTATGTTAAATGGCACTTTTGGTCAGATGATATGGGGGACGGGACCAAACAGCAAGCTGATCGGTCCCATCGCATTAGGGAAGGATGGGGGAGGAAGTCTGCCAAATCCTTTGAAAGGTACCACCCCGCCATTTGCCTGAAGCGATTTAGGAAAATCACGGAAAACCTAAATCAGGATTTGCCAGACGTGGGTTTGAACCGTCGTCCTCCCGAATGAGGGTCTAGTGTGTTAACCGCTGCTCCACCTCTATCGGTAATGTGGCGCTTTTGTAATTACTGTTGGCTGTACGGTGCTTTCTGCCCAAAGCCAAAAATAAATATATATTTAAAAAATTTCGACGACTATATTTTTCTGCACACAACAGCGAACAGCGATTATAGTGCTGTTGACGCAATGTACTATTTCGTTTATGTGTATGGAGAACACGTGACACGCTCTTACGTTTGGTTGCGGTACATTAGTCGTTCCTCTTGTTTCTGTGCAACATTCGGCACCCTATGTAAAGTGCTGAGCGCTATTAGTCACACATTTTCCAGAGATGCTCCCTGATGTCGTGCCATGGTTAATTTTTTTTCTATAACAAATGTCAGTTATCATCTGCAAATAAGTTTTCTTATCTTTAAAAGTTTCGACAAATTAATTTGTCATGTTCAGAAGCTTAGTTTAGCAAATAGTCAATATTTTATTTGTTGTTGTTGTTGTGGTCTTCAATCCAGAGACTGGTTTGATGCAGCTCTCCATGCTACTCTATCCTGTGCAAGCTTCTTCATCCCCCGTACCTACTGTAACCTACATCCTTCTGAATCTGCTTAGTGTATTCATCTCTTGGTCTCCCTCTACGATTTTTATCCTCCGCGCTGCCCTCCAATACTATATTGAGATCCCTTGATGCCTTAGAATATATCCTACCAACCGATCCCTTCTCCTAGTTAAGTTGTGCCACAAATTTTTCTTTTCCCCAATTCTATTCAATACCTCCTCATTAGCTACGTGATCTACCCATCTAATCTTCAGTATTCTTCTGTAGCATCACATTTCGAATGCTTCTATTCTCTTTTTTTCTAAACTATTTATCGTCCACGTTTCGCTTCCATACATGGCTACAGTCCATACAAATACTTCCTGACACTTATATCTATAGTCAGTGTTAACAATTTCTCTTCTTCAGAAACGCTTTCCTTGCCATTGCCAGTCTACATTTTATATCCTCTCTACTTCGACCAACATCAGTTATTTTGCTCCCCGAATAGCAAAACTCATAGCGTCCCATTTCCTAATCTAATACTCATCCGATTTAATTCTACTACATTCCATTATTTTCGTTTTGCTTTTGTTGATGTTCATCTTATATCCTGTCCATTCCGTTCAGCTGCTCTTCCAGGTCCTTTGCTATCTCTGAGACAGTTACAATGTCATCGGCGAACCTCATAGTTTTTATTTGTTTTCCATGGATTTTAATTCCTATTCCCAATTTTTCTTTTGTTTCCTTCACTGCTTGCTCAATATACAGATTGAATAGCATCGGGTAGAGACTACAACCCTGTCTCACTCCCTTCCCAACCACTGCTTCCCTTTCATGTCCCTCGACTCTCATAACTGCCACCTGCTTTCTGATACAAATAGCCTTTCGCTCCCTGTATTTTACCCGTGCCACCTTCAGAATTTGATAGAGAGTATTTCAGTCAATATTGTAAAAAGCTTTCACTAAGTCTACAAATGCTAGAAACGTAGGTTTGCCTTTCCTTAATCTTTGATCTAAGATAAGTCGTAGGGTCAGAATTGTCTCCGTCTACCAACATTTCTACGGAATCCAAACTGATCTTCCCCGAGGTCGGCTTCTACCAGTTTTTCCATTCGTCTGTAAAGAATTCGTGCTAGTATTTTGCCGCTGTGACTTATTAAACTGATAGTTCGGTAATTTTCACATCTGTCCACACCTGATTTCTTTGGGATTGGAATTCTTATATTCTTCTTGAAGTCTGAGGGAATATCGCCTGTCTCATACATCTTGCTCACCAGATGGTAGTGTTTTGTCAGGACTGGCTCTCCCAAGGCTGTCAGTAGTTCCAATGGAATGTTGTCTACTCCGGGGGCCTTATTTTTTCTCAGGTGTTGACGCAGTATTATATCTCCCATTTCATCTTCATCTACATCCTCTTCCATTTTGAGAATATTGTCCTCAAGTACATCGCCCTTGTATAGACCCTCTATATACTCCTTCCACCTTTCGGCTTGCCCTTCTTTGCTTAAAACTGGGTTTCCATCTGAGCTCTTGATATTCATGCAAGTGGTTCTCCTTTCTCCAAAGGTGACTAATTTTCCTGTAGGCAGTATCTATCTTACCCCTAGTGATATAAGCCTCTACAGCCTCTACTTCCTGTCTATCTTATTTTTGAGATGCTCTTCCTTTCATAAATTAAATTCAGGATCACTCCTGTTACCCAAGGATTTCTATGAGCCCTCGTCTTTTACCTACTTGATCCTCTTCTGCCTTACCTATTTCAGGTCTCAAAGCTACCCATTCTTCATGTACTGTATTTCTTTTCCCCATTCTTGTCAATCGTTCCCTAATGCTGCCGTGTAACTCTCTGGTTCTGTCACTTTATCCAGGTCTCATCTCCTTAAATTCCCACCTTTTTGCTATTTCTTCAGTTTTAATCTACAGTTCATAACCAACAGATTGTGGTCAGAGTCCACATCTGCGCCTGAAATGTCTTTGAATTCAAAACCTGGTTTGTTAGTCTGTGTCTTATCAATGTAAATCTTTCAGTATCTCCAGGCTTCTTCCATGTATACAACCTTCTTTTATGGTTCTTGAACCAAGTGTTAGCTATGATTAAGTTATGCTCTGTGCAAAATTCTACCAGGCGTTTCATTCTCTTCCTTTTCCTACTATCGAATTCCAGTCACCCATGACTATTTGACTATTAAAGTTTCGTCTCCCTTCACTATCTGAATAATTTCTTTTGTCTCATTATTCATCTCTTCGTCATCTGCCGAACTTGTCGGCAAATAAACTTGTACTACTGTATTAGGCGTGGGTTTCGCATCTGTCTTGGCCACAATAATGCGTTCACTATGCTGTTTGTAATAGCTTAGCCGCATTCCTGTTTTTTTATTCATTATTAAACCTACTCCTGCATTACCCCTGTTTCATTTTGTATTTATAACTCTAACACTTGGTTCAAGAATCATAAAAGAAGTCTGTATACATGGAAGAAGCTGGAGATACTGACAGTTTTCAGATAGATTATATAATGGTACGACAGAGATTTACGAAGCAGGTTTTAAATTGTAAGACATTTCCAGGGGCAGATGTGGACTCTGACCACAATCTATTGGTTATGACCTGTAGATTAAACTGAAGAAATTGCAAAAAGGTGGGAATTTAAGGAGATGGGACCTGGATAAACTAAAAGAACCAGAGGTTGTACAGAGTTTCAAGGAAAACATAAGGGAGCAATTGACAGGAATGGGGTAAAGAAATACAATAGAAGAAGAATGGGTAGCTTTGAGGGATGAAGTAGTGAAGGCAGCAGAGGATCAAGTAGGTAAAAATACGAGGGCTAGTAGAAATCCTTGGGTAACAGAAGAAATATTGAATTTAATTGATGAAATGGGAAAATATAAAAATACAGTAAATGAAGCAGGCAAAAAGGAATACAAACGTCTCAAAAATGAGATCGACAGGAAGTGCAAAATGGCTAAGCAGGGATGGCTAGAGGACAAATGTAAGGATGTAGAGGCTTATCTCACTAGGGGTAAGATAGATACTGCCTACAGGAAAATTAAAGAGACCTTTGGAGAAAAGAGGACCATCTGTATTTATATTAAGAGCTCAGATGAAAACCCAGTTCTATGCACAGAAGGGAAAGCAGAAAGGTGGAAGGAGTATATAGAGGGTCTATACAAGGGCGATGTACTTAAGGACAATATTATGGAAATTGAAGACGATGTAGATGAAGACGATATGGGAGATAAGATACT
This sequence comes from Schistocerca gregaria, assembly GCF_023897955.1. Taxonomy (NCBI): domain Eukaryota; kingdom Metazoa; phylum Arthropoda; class Insecta; order Orthoptera; family Acrididae; genus Schistocerca; species Schistocerca gregaria. Next base: position 33,162,695 of record NC_064928.1, read on the forward strand.
GTGTGAAGAGTCTGACAGAGCACTGAAAGACCTGAGTCGAAACAAGGTCCCCGGAGTAGACAAAATTCCGTTGGAACAACTGACGGCCTTGGGAGAGCCAGTCCTGACAAAACACTACCATCTAGTGAACAAGATGTATGAGACAGGTGAAATACCCTCAGACTTCATGAAGAATATAATAATTCCAATCCCAAAGAAAGCAGGTGTTGAAAGATGTGAAAATTACCGAACTATCAGTTTAATCAGTCACAGCTGCAAAATACTAAACCGAATTCTTTACAGACGAATGGAAAAACTAGTAGAAGCCGACCTCGGGGAAGATCAGTTTGGATTCCGTAGAAACACTGGAACACGTGAGGCAATACTGACCCTACGACTTATCTTAGAAGCTAGATTAAGGAAGGGCAAACCTACGTTTCTAGCATTTGTAGACTTCGAGAAAGCTTTTGACAATGTTGATTGGAATACTTTCTTTCAAATTCTGAAGGTGGCAGGGGTAAAATACAGGGAGCGAAAGGCTTTTTACAATTTGTATAGAAACCAGATTGCAGTTATAAGAGCCGAGGGGCACGAAAGGGAAGCAGTGGTTGGGAGGGGAGTAAGACAGGGTTGTAGCCTCTCCCCAATGTTATTCAATCTGTATATTGAGCAAGCAGTGAAGGAAACAAAAGAAAAATTCGGAGTAGATATTAAAATCTATGGAGAAGAAATAAAAACGTTGACAGAATTACAATGTCATAGGTGTACTTCAGAGACAACAAAGGACTTGGAAGAGCAGTTGAACACAATGGACAGTGTCATGAAAGGAGGGTATAAGATGAACATCAACAAAAGTAAAACGAGGATAATGGAATGTAGTCGAATTAAGTCGGGTAATGCTGAGGGAATTAGATTAGGAAATGGGACACTTAAAGCAGTAAAGGAGTTTTGCTATTTGGGGAGGAAAAAACCTGATGATGGTCGAAGTAGAGAGGATATAAAACGTTGACTGACGATGGCAAGGAAAGCGTTTCTGAAGAAGAGAAATTTGTTAACATCGAGTATAGATTTAAGTGTTAGGAAGTCATTTCTGAAAGTATTTGTATGGAGTGTAGCCATGTATGGAAGTGAATCATGGACGATAAATGGTTTGGACAAGAAGAGAATAGAAGCTTTCGAAATGTGGTGCTACAGATGAATGCTGAAAATTAGATGGGTAGATCAAATAACTAATGAGGAAGTATTGAATCGGATTGGGGAGAAGAGAAGTTCGTGGCACAACTTGACCAGAAGAAGGGACATGTTCTGAGGCATCAAGGGATTACCAATTTAGTATTGGAGGGCAGCGTGTAGGGTAAAAATCGTAGAGGGAGACCAAGAGATGACTACACTAAGCAGATTGAGAATGATGTCGGTCGCAGTAGGTACTGGGAGATGAAGAAGCTTGCCCAGGATAGAGTAGCATGGAGAGCTGCATCAAACCAGTCTCAGGACAGAAGACCACAACAACAACTCTGTTTTCACCTGAGCAAAAGTCTTGTTCCTCCTGCTACCGAACTTCACTAATACCCACTATATCTAACTTTAACCTATGCATTTCCCTTTTTCAATTTTCTAACCTACCTGGCCGATTAAGAGATCTGACATTCCACGCTCCGACCCGTAGAACGCCAGTTTTCTATCTCCTGATAACAACGTCCTCTTGAGTAGTCCTCGCCCAGAGATCCGAATGGGGGACTATTTTATCTCCGGAATATTTTACCCAAGAGGACGCCATCATCATTTAACCATACAGTAAAGCTGCATGCCCTCGGGAAAAATTACGGCTCTAGTTTCTCCTTGCTTTCAGCCGTTCGCAGTACCAGCGCAGCAAGGCCGTTTTGGTTATTGTTACAAGACCAGATCAGTCAATCATCTAGACTGTTGCCCCTGCAACTACTGAAAAGGCTGCTGCCCCTCTTCAGGAACCACACGTTTGTCTGGCCTCTCAGCTGATACCCCTCCTTGTGGTTGCACCTTCGGTAGGGCTATCTGTATCGCTGAGGCACGCAAGCCTCCTCTCCATCGGGATGGTTCACGCTTCATGGGGGGATATCTTCTTTATACAAGGATATGCCATTGATGTAGGTTTCGCAAAAAAGGCGATAATGTCCTGGACAGAATTTGGGATTTAAAAGAAGGGAACTAGCTTTTTGATTTATCTGGAAGGTTCAATGACATTTAAATGAAACATCTTTTTCAATATATTCGCACTTTTTTCGCGTTGAACCTTCTGCTGCAGCGCAAGTGACTCTGTTGGCTGCAAGCCGCTGCCACACTCACATCTTGCAGTTCATGCGCTGGCTCCCTGACCCAGTGCCCAGCAACCACAAGGTTTGCCAACGCTACTAACGGTGTATACAATCATATGGTTGAAGAGCAAACATGTAACAGCTAAAAACTTTACTCTGGGAGGATAAAATTTTTTGGGAAACATTTCCTAAGGTGAGTTTATTCCTTGTAGACACTAAAACAAATTTTTTATTTCTGCGGGGGGGGGGGGGGGGGGGAGTTACTTTTTCGCAGAGGGGACTATTTCTTCCACAGACCCACTTTTGTAAGAACAAATAAATACAAATTTATGTGATTCCAGAGAGGCGGATGCAACTACAATAGGAAGTATTCCAGAGTCGGGGAGCATCTATAGTAGGAGATATCCCATAATGGGGATGCGTGCGTCCTACGCTTTAATGACAGGTTGTGTCAAATTGCACGACAGACAAATCTCATATTGGGTGACATGTTGGCTTGTATCACGTTATATGACGTGACATCATGTATCATGTTACTTTACTTGACATGATGCATTACATCACATGACATGGTGCTAAATCTAAGGAGTAAAAAAGCGCCAATATATGAAGATATTTTGAATGAGACGTCTCTGAAGCTGGGAGCTAAGTCTAAACGCTGGTTCCCTCCTTTGACATCCCTGACTTTGCCCAGGACATTTTCCACTTATTTCTTCTATGATAGGAGCATTTTTCATTCTGGTCCCAAACGTTTTTAACATTAGATCGCCATAGCTTGGCAACCGATGTAGATTTTATTGACTCGGCGATGACCGATTGGCATAGGTTTTTTTCATTGTCTTTGCAACCATTTTGCTTTCATCGGACCGAGCGAGGTGGCGTAATGGATAATGGAACTGGACTGGCATTCGAGAGGACGACATTCAGACCTGCGTCCGGCTATACTTATTTTGGTTTTCTGTGATCCCCTTAATCGCGTCAGGGTAATGCCTGGATGGTTCCTTTGAAAGGGCACGGTCGATTTACTTCCCCAGAGATATTTGTTACAGCGCTCCTGCAGTGTTATTTCGTTGATTACATTGTCGAGGCAGAGTTTCAAATAACTTGGCAGTGCTAGCCCACTTGTCAGTATGACACTGCACCCCATCTGCCCTGGACGTTGGCACTGATTCGTTTGGGAGAGGTGTCAAAGAGCCGCCGCATCGTCTCCTGAAGCAAGCTGGACCGCCGCCGTTGAAACTGGACAGTGGCTCGAGGACAGGGCTGGTGCCACACGCGAGGACGGGCTGCTGCGCAGACCGCTGCCTGCCCACGACGGTTCCGCACCAGACGCGAGGAGTAACGTCGCCGTGCCTCCCCAGACCACCGGCAGAGCGGGACCTCTGACCATCCGCCGACTACGGCCATCCAGGGTAGCGCAGAACATCGACTCATCGCTGACCACAAGCCTACAAGCGTCCCGTGCTTGTCGGTCAGCCGTTAGTGATGCGGTGTTAACGGCAGGCAACCTCGTCCTGTTGTTGGTGTCGGTCCCCGGCCGATGGCCCGGAAATACACACAAAGTTGCAGGGAGTCCGTTACTTATTCTCTGACAGCAAGCGGACATGTGATGGTGTTAGGGTGTGGTTGGTCCAAGTCCTCCCTTGGTTGATCTGGGGGAGGGGACCAAAGACAACTCCACTTGGAGAGACGGCCTGTGCGCTGAGCAGATCGCCTGCCAAGAGTAGTCATACGTGTTGCGTCCGTCCAAGAGCAGCTTCTACTGGCAGGCACTTCTAGAAACGCTTTCCTCTGGCTACATATTATGTTTCTAGTGCCGTTTGTCGCTATTTCAACAAAATTTCTCTTATATAAATTATTTCACACACTAATATGTTAAAGCTTACCTGTTTTTACACTGCAAATCCAAAACTTATGATGGGATAGATGGCTTCATTAGGCCTATACACATGTTTTTCACTACACACAAATTAGCATATTTAATAATGAAAACATCATGTTCTTTCCGTGTGAAATACATCAATACAAAATTTAATTTAAACATTGATTATTCGGAATTTTATTATATCATAATGATGAAAAATCCAAAATTGAATATTTTTGGACTTTTTATTTTAGAGTTCTTAATTTTTAAAATGTGCAAAATTCTGCCATTTTTGTCATGCTTTGAAATCTTTAAAAATCTGCAACCCCAAAACCATTTGACTTACAGACATGAAATTTGTACCACTTTATTCAGTTTCCTCTAAGGTTTAAAAATGTGTGCTACTTTACTAGATTCACAAAAACGCTCAATTCTTCCAAACCCATTTTTGTTTAATTCTTAAAATTTCAAAATTATACTTTTTTAAAGTATTTTTAATGTATATGCTACATTTCATGATGGCATTCCAGTGGAATTTTACTACAATTTACTTTGCCAACTTTATTACAACTTTTACAGACTAGTTCACGAGAGTTAAGTTAAAATGAAATTAACAAGTTACAATGGTTCATGAGAGTTAAGTTAAAATGAAATAAACAAGTTACTTGCGGTAGCAGTTTCTGCAGAGGCTGTATATAAATTTCAGTAGTTCAAAAGAAAAAGGCCTTTTGCAAACTGCACACTAAGTGTTTCTTATTTAACTTGTGCACACAGACCCTTTTTGCCTTATTTACAAAGCGTCCTCAGTTAGTGTCAGCTCAATGTCTAAAGCTGTTTTGCTTAAAAATTATAACTAACACAACAGTAAATAAATACTATGAATAAATAATAATAAAACAAAACCATTCAATTTCATTGACACAATAATGAGCTCCTGGAGAAATCAACTGTTGAAAGAAAATTAACGAGGCACTGGAGGGAGAAGGCGGAGCAGGTTGCAGCAACGCAACACATGTAATGCACGAGTCAAGCATACATATAGCAGGCTATTTAAAATAGTTGTAGTGGCATTTTACACAGAATGCAATAATGTTCAGTACATTATGGAGATTCCAGCACCAAACTTCACTGGCACCATACCATATTTGAATAATGGTATTTGAAAAAAGTGTTGCTTTAAACTAACGAATTTTAAATTTTTGTGTCTTTTGTCAGTTTCATCTTTTTCATAATTGTGATTTATCCTTCTTTGATTTCTTAAGAAGACAAACTATGCATAAAAAGTGGTTAAAATTTTGTTGTAATCCCTTAAAAAGAAACTCACACTGTATGAGTAAATGTGTTGGAAATGTAACTTATGAAAGATTGATCTGAACTCAGGTATTTAAGAAAGATCTGCACTTCATGTGGAGTGAAATTGTCTAATGAAATAAAGCCTGAACTACTGATAACTGAAAGTTTAAAAATTTTATTGAAATGTATAACTGCGTTGAAGCACGTCTAATGGCCGTGAGTTTGTGGATGCTGAAGAAGGCTTGTATTTCTTGAAATCCTCTGCCTTCATTACAGAAACCCTCATTAATAATGGAATGTATCAGCTCCAAATAAATAGTGTAAAGATAAAGCTGACAAAATTACATTGAAATTAAGTGAAACCCTCTTTCAGGAAGAAACCGGTGAAAATCAGAAAGTAATTGGCTGTGATAATACACCAGCAGAAATGATTGACAAGTTTAAAGACAAGCAGTCAAAGTGAAAATTTTTCAGTTTTGACTTTCCTACCCAACTCACACAGAAAAAGAGTTTGGAGTAAGCAACTGCAAGGTATGAAAAAAACAGTGGAAGAAAAGACCCTACTTTTTACTTCTGACCCTGAACCTGAACAGTTCTTGTCTGCTAAAACTTTTCTGTTAGTGAAAGAGTAATTATTGTAATGATAATACTAGCAGGTGAATACCTGACGAACTTCATTACATTTCTGTGGGAAAAGATGGTGATAGCAAAGCTATTTATGTTCAAAACAGATAAATTTTAGAAAACCTAAGAGAAGTGTACAAACTTTTCAGATCAAATTGGATTCTCAAAATATGAGTCACAGGGGAGGAAGTTGTGCCCACTAACAAGAAACCATTGCTCTGTTCGCGTGAACAACTCATTTGCCACCAGAAAAAGAAAAAGAAATACCGTCAGTGAGTTCTTGTTTGGTGCAGCACAGTTGTCACTCACTGTTTGCATTTGTACAGATTATCAAAATGGAATGAGATGGATGTATATTGTTGTGAAATGTGTAACATTGTCATACTAAAACTAACTTTTTGCCCTCGGAGAAACGTTTTTTTTTATTTCGGTTACAAATAATCACAGAAACAAACAAAAAGTGAACTGTTCCGGTCAAGAATCGTTAAGTCTTAGATTACAGGTGGTGAACAATATGTACATGACATACGTTAATGATTATAATAAATGAAGAGAATTGGATACTTAATTGTAGAAAGGTGCAAAGTGCCAAATTTATGTACTGAAATTATTACAAACAAACTGTCTGTAGTGCAGCGTTTTAATGTTTTATTCCTCAAATTTTTCCATGTTACAAATGAATCTTATAATATACTAGCGATGGTCTTATGACACAGTCGGAATTATTTGGTTCTGAAGGCAATACAAACAGAAACATTTAAGAAAGGTGCTAAGTACTATCAAATTATGTAGGTGCTATGTCCTTAGTCAGTCTCCATAGATCTGCACAGCCTTTAAATCTTTCTTCTTTTCAACTGTAATTAAATGGGTTGAGGAAATAGATTCAAACGTAGCAGATTCAATGTTTCTTGCATGTTTCCCTTTCTGGGCACATTCACCTTACGAATCCTTTCCATGTCAATGTAACATTCTCTTATTCCTACGTATGTTACATCCGTTGAATCGTATGTGATGCTGACAGCTTTTGAAATGTTCACCTTTTTTGTAGAGAGTATCTCGTCTCCCACAGCTTGAACATTAACAAAAATCTGAAGTATTCAAATACGTTATGTTGAAAAGTCTAGCAACTTTTGCTTCCTCGACCATTTTGCGTAGCTCGCTGGGTACAAATGCCTTCATCAACGACTTCCTTCTCTCTACCAAGGCAATCTCAGAGTCACAGGGGAGGAAGTTGTGCCCACTAACAAGAAACCGTTGCTCTGTTCGCGTGAACAACTCATTTGCCACCAGAAAAAGAAAAAGAAATACCGCCAGTGAGTTCTTGTTTGGTGCAGCACAGTTGTCACTCCGAACAATGAGTTTTTTCTTCGTTGTTATTCCGGTATTTAACACTTTCAGAATGCGTGACGCGATTCCATTTGCCACCCCTATCAGCGATACTCTCACCCCACATGCACACGTAAGACTGAAGGGTGTGATCTACGGATACTGCGGTGTTGTAACAAGGTAGCTGGTGGCGATAAAACATCTCGGAGTGCAAACATAACCTGTTGCATATCAATCGATATGCAGCAAAGTGAGGCAAACACAGCGGAATGGCACGTTGCACCAGTCTCATGAAAACAGCAGGCAACGTAGCGCCGTTTGCGATCTAGTGGTGCCACATGTACGCAGTTGGAATGCCCGGTGGACACACCACTTCTCTCATTTAGCACTCCTCGGCATTCTGCACATTCCAAACCACTCAGCACATTTTTCATGAATTTGACACTTGGCGCCTTTCTACACTTAAGTATCCAACTGTCCAAAAACAATCCCCTCACCGCATTTGGTACGCTGGGAGACAGGTTGTCGGAACTCCTGATCGCTCACGAAGGGACGTTTCTTTTTTAAATTTTCCCCTTTGTGTTGTTTACGCGATATGTCTGATCTAGGAAGTAATATATTTCTTCCGTCTTGTTGGTAATGAGTCTGGCACGACCTGAGACTGTATTTCTTCTGTTACAGGTGAGTCTCGTAAGCTGGCAAACTCTGCACCTGTCAAGAGCACCACTAACGGCGAGTACATCTACATCTACATTTATACTCCACAAGCCACCCAACGGTGTGTGGCGGAGGGCATTTCACGTGCCACTATCATTACCTCCCTTTTCTGTTCCAGTCGCTTATGGTTCGCGGGAAGAACGACTGTCTGAAAGCCTCCGTGCGCGCTCAAATCTCTCTAATTTTGCATTCGTGATCTCCTCGGGAGGTATAAGGAGGGGGAAGCAATATATAGGATATATCCAGAAACGCACCCTCTCGAAACCTGGCGAGCAAGCTACACCGCGATGCAGAGCACCTCTCTTGCAGAGTCGGCCACTTGAGTTTGCTAAACATCTCCGTAACGCTATCACGGTTACCAAATAACCCTGTGACGAAACGCGCCGCTCTTCTTTGGATCTTGTCTATCTCCTCCGTCAACCCGATATGGTACAGATCCCACACTGATGAGCAATGCTCAAGTATAGGTCGAACGAGTGTTTTGTAAGCCACCTCCTTTGTTGATTAACTACATTTTCTCTCCCAGTGAATCTCAACTTGGTACCCGCCTTACTAACAATTAATTTTATATGATCATTCCACTTCAAATCGTTCCGCACGCATACTGCCAGATATTTAACAGAAGTAACTGTTACCAGTGTTTGTTCCGCTATCATATAATCATACAATAAAGGATCCTTCTTTCTATGTATTCGCAATACATTATATTTGTCTATGTTAAGGGTCAGTTGCCACTCCCTACACCAAGTGCCTATCCGCAGCAGATCTTCCTGCATTTCGCTACAATTTTCTAATGCTGCAACTTCACTGTATACTACAGCATCATTCGCGAAAAGCCGCATGGAACTTCCGACACTATCTACTAGGTAATTTATATATATTATGAAAAGCAATGGTCCCATAACACTCCCCTGTGGCACGCCAGAGGTTACTTTAACGTCTGTAGACGTCTCTCCATTGATAACAACATGCTGTGTTCTGTTTGCTAAAAACTCTTCAATCCAGCCACACAGCTGGTCTGATATTCCGTAGGCTCTTACTTTGTTTATCAGGCGACAGTGCGGAATTGTATCGAACGCCTTCCGGAAGTCAAGGAAAATAGCATCTACTTGGGAGCCTGTGTCTAATATTTGCTGGGTCTCATGAACAAATAAAGCGAGTTGGGTTTCACACGATCGCTGTTTCTGGAATCCATGTTGATTCCTACAGAGTAGATTCTGGGTTTCCAAAAACGACATGATACGCGAGCAAAAAACATGTTCTAATATTCTACAACAGATCGTCGTCAGAGATATAGGTTTATAGTTTTGCGCATCTGCCCGACGACCCTTCTTGAAGACTGGGACTACCTGTGCTCTTTTCCAATCATTTGGAACCTTCCGTTCCTCTAGAGACTTGAGGTACACGGCTATTAGAAGGGGGGCAAGTTCTTTCGCGTACTCTGTGTAGAATCGAATTGGTATCTCGTCAGGTCCAGTGGACTTTCCTCTGTTGAGTGATTTCAGTTGCTTTTCTATTCCTTGGACACTTATTTCGATGTCAGCCATGTTTTTGTTTGTGCGAGGATTTAGAGAAGGAACTGCAGTGCGGTCTTCCTCTGTGAAACAGCTTTGTAAAAAGGTATTTAGTATTTCAGCTTTACGTGTGCCATCCTCTGTTTCAATGCCATCATCATCCCGGAGTGTCTGGATATGCTGTTTCGAGCCACTTACTGATTTAACGTAAGACCAGAATTTCCTAGGATTTTCTGTGAAGTCGGTACATAGAATTTTACTTGCGTTCAGCTTCACGCATAGCCCTCCTTACGCTAACTTTGAGATCGTTCAGGTTCTGTTTTTCTGAGAGATTTTGGCTGCGTTTAAAATTGGAGTGAAGCTCTCTTTGCTTTCGCAGTACTTTCCTAACTTTGTTGTTGAACCACGGTGGGTTTTTCCCCTCCCTCACAGTTTTACTCGGCACATACCTGTCTAAAACGCAGTTTACAATTGCCTTAAACTTTTTCCATAAACAGTCAACATAGTCAGTCTCGGAACAGAAATTTTCGTTTTCATCTGCCTTCTATTACTCTTGCTAAACAGATAAAACTACCTCCCTTTTTTCATATTCCTATTAACTTCCATATTCAGGGATGCTGCAACGGCCTTATGATCACTGATTCCCTGTTCGGGTCTGTTTGTTATCAGTAGGTCCAAGATGTTATCTCCACGAGTCGGTTCTCTGTTTAATTGCTCGAGGTAATTTTCGGATAGTACACTCAGTATAATGTCACTCGATGCTCTGTCCCTACCACCCGTCCTAAACATGCGAGTGTCCCAGTCTATATCTGATAAATTGAAATCTCCACCTAAGACTATAACATGCTGAGAAAATGTATGTGAAATGTATTCCAAATTTTCTCTCAGTTGTTCTGCCACAAATGCTGATGAGTCGGGAGGTCGGTAAAAGGAGCCAATTATTAACGTAGCTCGGTTGTTGAGTGTAACCTCCACCCATAATATTTCACAGGAACTATCTTTTTTATCCACTTATACTTCACTACAGAATAAACTACTACTAACAGCGACAAACGCCATACCACCGGTTGCATGCACTCTATCCTTTCTAAACACCGCCTGTGCCTTTGTAAAAATTTCGGCTGAATTTATCTCTGGCTTCAGCCAGCTTTCTGTTCCTATACCGATTTCAGCTTCGGTGCTTTCTATCAGCGCTTGAAGTTCCGGTACTTTACCAATGCAGCTTCGACAGTTTACAATTACAATACCGATTGCTGCTTGGTCCCACATGTCCTGACTTTGCGCCGCACCATTTGAGGCTGTTGCCCTTTCTGTACTTGCCCGAGGCCATCTAACCTAAAAAAAACGCCCAGTCCACGCCACACAACCCCGTGCTACACGTGTAGCCGCTTGCTGCGTGTAGTGGACTGACCTATCCAGCGGAACCCGAAACCCCACCACCCTATGGCGCAAGTCGAGGAATCTGCAGCCCACACCGTAGCAGAACCGTCTCAGCCTCTGATTCAGACCCTCCACTCGGCTCTGTACCAAAGCTCCGCAGTCAGTCCTGTCGACGATGCTGCAGATGGTGAGCTCTGCTTTCATCCCGCTAGCGAGACTGGCAGTCTTCACCAAATCAGATAGCCGCCGGAAGCCAGAGAGGATTTCCTCCGATCCATAGCGACACACATCATTGGTGCCGACATGGGCGACCACCTGCAGATGGGTGCACCCTGTACCCTTCATGGCGTCCGGAAAGGGGTCAGCCTCAGTGGGCAGTATCCCGGGTTGCCACAGTCGTAGTCCGATCGGGGGATGCGTGGGACGAGCTGGCGGTCCCCGACAAACCCCCATCCGGACCCCACAGTAATGTCCATTGGCAACAGCCTCAAGCTGTGTGAGCGAAGATAACACTGCCTGAAGCTGGGAGCGAAGGGATGCCAACTCAGCCTGCATCCGAACACAGCAGTTGCAGTCCCTATCCATGCTAAAAACTGTTGTGCAAAGAGCGTCTGAACTAATCTACAGAGAGCACAAACAATTCGACACAAAATTTAAACGGTTAGTAAAATACAAGGTTGCCTAGTAAACGCAGTAATGCTGCTACTTCCGCACTGGTGACACGATGCTCGGCGGCGGAAGGAGACTACGCGATTTTACACTATTCAGGTGCTAAAGTGTGATGCTACTACTCTCAAATACTATAATACGGCCGAAATTTAGGAATTAAACAATGCAAGTACCAAAAACACGCAAAGTTATTAAGAATTAAACTATGTAATGAATGAGTGAGCTAGGAGTATACGACTTGCTGCTGGCAGCTGCGCATCCAACGGCGGCAGGGAGCACTAACGAGGAGAGCTGCTCATGCTGTGGATTTACGTATTGTGCGTAATTAGGGTATGTGTTGTTTGCAAAAACACATGACAAAATTCTTAAGCTAAGGGCTGCAGACCCGGTTATTTCGGACAGCTGATGAGACTCGGACCTCTCGCATTGCTCTGTGAGTGATAATTCATCGCGTACACCGCGGTCGTGATTGTGCGTTAAGCTGTATGTCGCCTTGTAACTGTGTAACTTGTTTTAATTTGCACTGTACACAACCTGACTAAAAATATCCGCAGACCTACTAGTCGACATTAATACGAGGCCTGTATGACTGCTCGGACTTTCAGTGAGGTGAAATGTCTCAATGCCTGTACAGGGATGGCAGCCCAGTCTTACGCCTGTGGAGGAATGCTAGCGATTCTTCTTAAAGAGCAGAAACCAGAGAAACTAGCCACGATGGAGACTGTGGCGTGGCCCGAAGTCGACTTTGTAGGTGCTGGGTTCAGGTTGGGAGTCTGGGTGGTAGAGTCCGTTTCAGAAATTCTGGTGCCCGCAAACAGTTGCTTCACAGCACCACAAACAGTGGTGAGGTGCCAGGTGATGCTCATACAGTCACCCTCTCCGAACGTTTTCTGTACTGTAAGCAGTACATTATATTTTACGATATGTGTACATTCTTCCCCATTTGCCGTTTTCTTAAGCAAAGTAAGTGGACCACATCCGAACCACGAGAAACATACCCACACAGCAACACAATCTCCTCCAAACTTCTCTCCTGGCAGAACACATGATGGCGTGCAGCGTTTTCCAGGCATTGGTTTGTCTCTGGGCGTAGCGTGGTGGCGGCCGAAGTGGCCGTGTGGTTCTAGGCGCTGCAGTCTGGAACCGCGAGACCGCTACGGTCGCAGGTTCGAATCCTGCCTCGAGCATGGATGTGTGTGATGTCCTTAGGTTAGTTAGGTTTAAGTAGTTCTAAGTTCTAGGGGACTGATGACCTCAGAAGTTGAGTCCCATAATGCTCAGAGCCATTTAAACCATTCGTAGCGTGGTTCGTCGCTCCAGACCACGCGTGTCCAGCCGCCAATCGTCGAGTGGTGTCGCCCTCTACGCCATCCCAAGCGTCGAGAATCACTGGCTACAGGCACGTGTTGTGGCGTGTGGCTAGTGAGGACCGTAGCGGCCCGTTATCTTAACTCCCTGCACTGCTGGTAGCAGACTGATTCCTTCCGCGAGTTATGCGACTCTTTAGAGCCGTCCTGTCCCTGCCAGACAGTATATAAGAGATCTGCGTGGTCGTGGTTCAGCTGTGGTTGTCCACTTCACAGCCATATCGCCAACTAGCCCTGGCCAGTCTTAGAGGGCTGCTGACACCGAGCGACGGGCCCACCTGATCGACCGCGAGGACGTTACCGCTTCTCTGCTGGCAACACAGTACTCCCCGCACACTTTTATACTGACGGCTGCGCATCTCGTCACATCTAGTGGTGTCCGAACACTTGTGATGTAGTAGTTATTGAGAGGTGAAGAGTCTCACGCGAGATGGATAGTCTAGACAGCTCCATCAGACCAGTCTTTCGACCGAAGACCCCAGCAACAACAACAGTGACAGTAACTACTACTACTACTATTTCTACTTCTGCTTTCAGTACTCGTCCAAGCTGCTGGCGATTGCTCTGGCTTCAATTACTTGAACTGTACAGATGTCAGCCGACTGCGAAGCATCGAGTCTGGAAAAGCTTGGACCTGTAAGTTGAGGTGACACAAAAAAAACAACAAATAAAAAAAAATAAAAAAAAGGCGGAATGCCGGTTAGGAGTGTATATTGCACCTTATTAGCAGTTTAGTGCTGCCGTGTTGTTGGTCTGGTTTGTTCTGTTCATCTACACCGATCGTTGTTGCTGGCGCTTTTATGTTCTTGTTTCGTTTCTTATGGCGGCAAGTTTAAGTGAACGGCGTGCAGCTGTGAAATTTTGTTTTCTACTCGGTAAAAATGCTGTTGAAACTGTTTTAGTGTTGAGAACAAATGGCTCAAATGGTTCAAATGGCAATGAGCACCATGGGACTTAACTTCTGAGGTCATCAGTCCCTTAGAACTTAGAACTACTTAAACCTAATTAACCTAAGGACATCACACACATCCATGCCCGAGGCAAGATTCGAACCTGCGACCGTAGCGGTCGCGCGGTTCCAGTCTGTAGCGCCTAGAACCGCTCGGACACCCCGCCCGGTGGGAAAAACTCAACAGTACGAGTAGTCTGCTCCATTTAAAAATAGCAACATGTCGATTCATTCTGTCTCTCGTACTGGACGTCCATCAACAGTCGCAATCGACGAAAATATTTACAAAATTCGAAAGTTTGTATGCTCACAGACCAACGACAGACAATTTGGAAGTTGTAAGAAGATTGGTCAGATTTAGGGCAGACAAGAGACTGGTTCTTCGCCCCCTGACAACGCACCTGCTCGCGTAGCCATCTCTGCCAGGCAGCACGTGGCTAAGAACGGCACGGTTCCGCTGCCCCGCGCGCCTTACTCGACTGGCCCAGCTCAACATGCAAGAAGTCGAGAAAAAAAACGAGAGAGGAGCTGTCAGACAGCTACAGACAATTTTTCGAGCAGTGGAGCCACCGGTGGAACAAATGTTTTAGGTGTACGGAGTGTAATTTGAAGGGGATAAGGTTTTTTTTGTCAACAATATGAAAAGACTCTGAAGAGCCAAAGAAACCGGTACACCTGCTAATATCTGAAGTAGTGCTGGTGGCAACTGACCATCAATCCTCCAAGACTCTCCAGAAATCCGTAACAGTACGAAAGGGTGGAGACATCTTCTCAACACCACGTTCCAAGGCATCCCGGATATGATCAATAATGTTCAATGTCTGGGGAGTTTGGTTGCCAGCGAAAGTGTTTAAACTCAGAAGAGTGTCCCTGGAGCCACTCTGTAGAAATTCTGGACGTGTGGCGTGTGGCATGGTTCTGCTGGAATTGCCCAAGACCGTCGGAATTCACAGTGGACATGAATGGATGCAGGTGATCACACAGAATGCTTACATACATGTCACCTGTCAGAGTCGAATCTACGGGTATCAGGGGTCCAACATCACTCCAACTCCACACGCCGAACGCCATTGCAGAGCCTCCACCGGCTTTAACAGTCTGCTGACAGGCAGAGTCCATGGATTCATGAGGTTTTCTCCATACCCTTTCACGTCCATCTGCTCTATACAATTTGAAACGAGACTCGTCCGACCAGGCAACATGGTTTCAGTCATCAACAGTCGATTGTCGGTGTTGTCCCGCCAGGCGAGGCGTAAAACTTTGTGTCGTGCGGTCATCAAGGGTACACGAGCGAGCCTTCGGCTCCGAAAGCCTATATTGATGATGTCTCGTTGAATGGTAGGCACGCTGACACTTCTTGATGGCCTGGGATTGAAATCTGCAGCAATTTGAGGGATGTTTACACTTGTGTCACCCTGAACGATTCTCTTCAGTCGTCGTTGTTCTCGTCCTTGCAGGAGCTTTTTCCGGTCACAGCGGTGTCGGAGATTTGATGTTTTACCGGATTCCTGATATTCACGGTTCAGTCAGGAAATGGTCGTACAGGAAAATCGCCACTTGAACGCAAACTCGGAGCTGCTGTGTCCCCTCGCTCGTGCGCTGACTGTAACATCACGTTCAAACTCACTTAAATCTTGATAACCTGCCAGTGTAGCAGCAATAACCGATATGACCTAGACACTTGTTGTCAGGCGTTGCCGACCGGAGCGCCGTATTCTGCCTGCGTACATACCTCTGTATTTGAATAACCATGCTAACCAGTTTCTTTGGCGATTTAAAAAATAATTTCGGTTTTTTAGGTACCCTCTTGTCCAGCTTCGTAAATTCTTACACCGGTGGATATGCAAATTACGGTTGTCTGGAAAATTTTGCTAAATTCCACGTCTAGTAACATAAATAAATTGCGATAAATAATATATGAGAAGCCCACGCCTACCACAGTAGTACAAATTTATATGCCAACTAGCTTCGCAGAAGACGAAGATATTGAAGAAATGTATGATGAGATAAAAAATTATTCGGATAGTGAAGGCAGACGATAAGTTAACAGTCATGGGGGACTGGAATTCGATAGTAGGAAAAGGAAGAGAAGGAAAAGTTGTAGGTGAATATGGAATGGGGGTAAGGAATGAAAGAGGAATCTGTCTGGTAGAATTTTGCGCAGAGCATAACTTAATCATAACTAACACTTGGTTTAAGAATCATGAAAGAAGATTGTATACATGGAAGAAGCCTGGAGATACTGACAGGTTTCAGATAGATTATATAATGGTAAGACAGAGATTTAGGAACTAGGTTTTAGATTATAAAACATTTCCAGG
This sequence comes from Schistocerca gregaria, assembly GCF_023897955.1. Lineage (NCBI taxonomy): Eukaryota > Metazoa > Arthropoda > Insecta > Orthoptera > Acrididae > Schistocerca > Schistocerca gregaria. The sequence goes on from NC_064928.1 coordinate 33,178,989, forward strand.
GGCAGATGTGGACTCTGACAACAATCTGTTGGTTATGAACTATGGACTAAAACTGAAGAAACTGCGAAAAGATGGGAATTTCAGGAGATCTGGATGAACTGAAAGAACCAGAGGTTGCAGAGAGTTTCAGAGACAGTATTAGGGAACGATTGACAAGAACGAGGGAAAGAAATACAGTAGAAGAAGAATGGGTAGCTTTTGATGAATTAATAAAGACGGATGTACCTGAGGGTGACATTACGAAAATGGACGTAGATGAAGATGAAATGGGATATATGGTACTGCGTGAAGAATTTGACAGATCACTGGAAACCTTAGTCGTAACTAGGTCCCGGGAGTAGACAACATTCCATTAGAACTACTGACAGCCTTGGGAGAGCCGGTCCTGACAAAACTCTACCATCTGGTGAGCAAGATGTATGAGACAGGCGAAATACCCTCAGACTTCAAGAAGAATATAATATTTCCAATCCCAAAGAAAGCAGGTGTTTAGAGGTGTGAAAAGTACCGAATTATCAGTTTAATAAGTCACGGCTGCAAAATACTAATACGAGCTCTCTACAGACGAATGGAAAAACTTGTAGAAGCCGACCTCAGGGAAGATCTGTTTGGATTCAGTAGAAGTGTTGGAACACACGAGGCAGTACTGACCCTACGACTTATGTTAGAAGATAGATTAAGGAAAGGAAAACCTACGTTTACAGCATTTGTAGACTTGGAGAAGGGTTTTGACAATGTTGACTGGAATACTCTCTTTCAAATTCTGAAGGGGGAAGGGGTCAATTACAAGGAGCGAAAGGCTATTTACAATTTGTACAGAAACAAGATGGCAGTTATAAGAGTCGATGGGGACGAAACGGAAGCAATGGTTGAGAAGGGAGAGAGACGGAATTGTAACCTATCCCCGATGTTATTCAATCTGTATATTGAGCAAGCAGTAAAGGTCCAAGATGCTACTCCAGGCGGGTGTAAAATGAATGTGCGCAACGGAAAATAATAATCGCTAAAAAGAAGATTTGGCGCTGTCTGGCTACCACCTGAAACAGATCTTAGGATCTCTTAATTCTATAAATTATAATCTAAACATAAATGAATGATGAAGGTAACTAATCCTAGTAAATGATAAACGTTGTTCCTGCTTATATATTTGTTGTAGATTAAAGAAAACCTTTATATGACAAAGGTTTTTATTTCCTAAGTAAAATTACTTGTTAATTGTCCAGCTCTGCTCCTTATTATGAGTGCGCGATCTAATGTTAACAACGCGAAATGTCTGACACCAACTACGTACCAAACAGTCGAAGGCACCACTTTCGAAGAAGGTCTGCGGTGGTCAGGAACCTCAGTGGAAATAAACTAGTGTGATCACAGCTGTTTAGCTTTATAGCCCTCATAAGTCAAAGCAGTTAGCACTATCACCGTATGTGCTGTGTCCGGTGCCTCAGAATGATCGTTCTCGTACACGTCTGCGTCGATGGAAGAACTCCAGCCACAAAATAATAACGCTTCCAAACACTAGGACAGCAGAAGGCGGTCCTCTGACTAATATACTCTGTCTTCTCCTCTCTGTGTTCTACAGACGAGAAACGCGAACTCCCAGCCACAAGGACGGAGTTCAGATAACGTTTCAGCGTAGTATAGGCAGAGGAAGAGCTCTCAGTTAGTGAACGCTGCTTACTCAACGACGACTTCCAATCTGGAGGGGATGTACAAAATCGTGTAGGTTCGCAATAGTACAGTGCCTGTCTATTCTAATTATAAAATCTCCTCAGAGCAAAGACAGCCAGTCCATCCATACCAACAAAGCTGACATTGAGCGACAGTCACACACGGGCGCTGAAACGGATGAACGCCTCTCTCCACCGCTGGCTGCCCAGAAAGGCTCAGCTCCCCACCATCATAATTCCGGACTCCCAATCTACAGATTCTTCCCAACGCCGACCAACCATATTTTAGTCTTTTGTCGTCCAGCGCGGAAAGTTTGCGAGGAAAAACCTATACTTGTACAATGGTATGCTTCTGAGTAAAAATCCTTGGAAATAACCCAGCCTATGTTCTTCTCATCGCTTGAGACCGGGATTTGCAAAGTTCGGAACTATTATCCGGTTATCCTTTCGGCCCTACTACCAGAGCGGCCGGTCGCGACTCTATTATGCCCCAACGATCTGACGTCTCAACGTCCGTCTTGCTACCTCCTGTGATGAAGCACCAACACACCTGTGTGGGCCTTCCACCCAACACTTGATTCCGCCTGCCGTTTCATTTCCACTGTCGTTCCAACCTCTACTAGTATAGGCAATCATTCATTACGCCGTTCTGATAATAAAGACACTCCCTTCACCTTTCATGCAATAAGCGTTAACAATTATTTACGAGGCGGCGTACGTGACAATGTCTGTCTCCGCTATATATTCATATATACGTTGTACAACCTCTCACATGATGCCTAATTGTGTTTGTAGATGACGGCAAAGTATTTGGATGAGTTCTTGTAAGGGGCGAAATTATAGCCACTTTACAAAGGAAACAAAAGCAAAATTTGGAGCAATAATTAAAGTCCATGGAGAAGAAATACAACTTTGAGGTTTGCCGATGACGTCGTAATTCTGTCAGAGACAGCAAAGGACCTGAAAGAACAGTTGATCAGAATGGACAGTGTCTTGAAGGGAGGATATAAGATGAACACCAACAAAAGCTAACCGAGGATAATGGAATGTAGTCGAATTAAGGCGGGTGATGCTGAGGGAATTAGATTAGGAAACGAGAAACCTAAGTTAATATATGGGTTTTGCTATTTGGGGAGCAAAATAACTGCTGATGGTAGAGTACAGAAGATATAAAATGTAGACTGACAATGGCAAGGAAAGCGTTTCTGAAGAAAAATTTGTTAACATCGAGAATAGATGTAAATGTCTGGAGGTCTTTTCTTAAAGTGTGTAGCCATGTATAGAAGTGAAACATGTATAACTAGTTTAGTCAAGAAGAGAATAGAAGCTTTTGAATGTGGTGCTGCAGAAGAATGCTGAAGATCAGATGGGTAGATCACGTAACTAATGAGGAGGTGGTGAATAGAATTGGGGAGAAGAGTAATTTGTGGCACAACTTGACTAGCAGAAGGGGTCGGTTGGTGGAACACATTCTGAGGCATAAAGAGATCAATTTAGTACTGGAGGGAAGCGTAGAGATTAAACATCGTAGACGGAGACCAAGACATGAATACGGTAAGCAGATTCAGAAGGCTGTAGGTTGCAGTAGTTACTCGGAGATGAAGAGGCTTGCACAGGATAGAGTAGCATGGAGGGCTGCATCAAATAAATCTCTGGACTGAAGACCACAGCAACAACAACAACAACATTTGGTCTGACTCGTTCTGAGATAGTGCGATACATCGCACTGATGCCCAGTAGGTAATGTAATCAACGAACTAACGATGTTCCATTCAATTCATTTGATTTCAGCGTTCAAAGTTTACTAAACTAATACGGAAGCTACTTCCACTAGCAATGCCGCAACCCACGGCCTAGGTGTCTTGGACATCGTTGTGTAAAAGTTGTCCCGGGCACTGGTTTATGTACGGTCGTAATAGCGACGTCGATGTAAAACGCTTTTCTACTGGGAGATGGTCTGACATCTTAGCTACGCTTGTCCCATGTCCGAGGTGCTCAATGTCCATGGCACATTAAGCCCTAGTAAAATAGAGAGTTGTACCGACGGTAAAGTAGCGAAAGAAATTGTGTGTGTGTGTGTGGGGGGGGGGGGGGGGGGGCCTTGAATGAAGCGATTGCGTGGGGCTGGAATGCGTTGCGTGTGCGGCCGTCGTTAATGTCAGAAGGACAAGGGAGGAGAGGAAAGGAGACTCCCACGGCACGACGCGGCTGAGCCCCGCCTTCCTGGGCGGCTGGCAACTGCGGTGTCGGCAGGTGCGGCTGATTTCTGTTACCCATCTGCGACTGACACAGTTCACACAATCTCTGCGGTAACAGTTTATTCTCCTAACGTGATTCATTACACAGCCAACAGATGGCGACTGGTTTCATTTGTTGCCTTCACTGAAAGCGAAGATCTCGGGCCACGCAACAAGACCACAGGTGCCGTAGTATCGAGATGTATCAAACATACCGGACGTTGGAACTCGTGTTCCCCTAGACATGTTCAATAGTGTGTTTGTGACCAGGACAATAATTTAAAAAAGTAAATGTACCTGTTCGTCGATTTTACAAAAGGTAACGACTCCAGAAATGTAATTTGAATTTCCAGTCAGACTTAAAAATCTTTCTACAGTACAGTTTAGATACTAGCGTATGTAGATGACTACTTATCGGGTAAAGTGAAACAGAGATTGGACAAGTATTTTGTGGCGCACGCACAAAACAGGCGGAAAACACAAATTAGAACACACTGAACAATTTATATCTCTGTCGTGGAGATAGGCAAACAAAATCGGAGAAGTAAACACGAAACTGCAAAATACTAACAGGGCCTACTACTGCACACAAAGATTACTGGGATCTCAACTGCTGACAACAAGGAATTCAAACTACTGTATAATAAAATCATCAGACCTACCGTAAGCTGTTGAGTAGAAACACGGACGTTAATTAAAACGAAAGAACACCGCTTTAGGGCTCTGTACCTTAGTCTGTAAAAACAGAACCCTTTCAGCGTGACTTTTCTGTCCGTCTGTCTGCCGGTCAAGACCCATCTTCTCAGGAGGGGGTAGAGGTTGTCACGAAGCATTTGCTAGCTGAGCAGCTTCCATGGATCATCACCCTAAAATGCTAATGTAGGCTCTATGCTGAAGACGAATAACCAGAAGCTTCTTCGTAAATTCAAAATTCAAAGTTCACCAATCTTTAATCAAGCCCCTCAGGTCATATTGAGGTCTCGTGTAACGTCTCCTATAATGTTTACAACCATAACATATGCGGAGCTTTATACGAGGGTTGGAACTTAATTAGCGGCCACTATATATTCACAACCGATACGAAAGAGTTGCATGTTACTGTCCTCCAAAGTAGTCACCAGCGTTGTGTAGAAACCGTTGACAGCGATGTGGAAGGCGTAGTATACCGTTAGCAGAGCCTGTTCTGTTGATGCTGCGAATGGACCGGTCTACTGCCTGTCGAAGCTCGGGAACAGTTCTGAAGCAGCTGCCACGACGTGGTACTTTCATCATCGGAATCAAAGTCACAAGTATGGTGGATGGTACAGTACTTCCCAGTCCCAGCGACCGAACAGAGCAGCCACAGCTTGCGCTGTATGCGCCCGCGCATTGTCGTACAAAATGATGGGGGAAGTGCTCAGAAAGTCCCGCCGCTTCTTTCGCAAAGCTGGTCGCAGGTGATGCTCCAAAAACGAACAGTAATACTGTGCATTGACGGTCTGCCGTGGAGGAACGTAATGCGTTAGGATAACACCATCACAGTCGTACACGAGAATCACCATTACCTTAGACCGGTCCATTCGCACCATCAACAGAACAGGCTCCGCTAACGGTATACTACGCCTTCCACATCGCAGGCAACGGGTCCCACACAACGCTGGTGACTACTTTGAAGGATAGACCAGGTGCAAAATTGTAACTCTTTTGTATCGGCTGTGAATAAAAAGTTGCCACCATTTAAGTTCCAACCCTCGTAGTTCTTGTCTCTTCTGGCAGTAACGGTGCGCTTTGTGCAGATCAAGTGGTCATAAATTGCTTCACATGCAGTTAAGTTAAAAAACGTCACTGAACTGCTACTGCACTCACAAATATTATTCAAGCGAACAAAAATATTATTCAAACGAACAAAACCACACATAACTACAAAATTTGATTAAAATTCTTCTGGGTAATATGCCGCGTCATTTCTAAAAAAACTAACAACAATAATAATAAATTAAAACCGACGTTTCGGCCGAATTGCAACGGCCTTCCTCAGGACACGACTGGTTTTGCATGGGGTAGGTGCTACTATTTATTACAGACTATCGATGTCTGACGTCACAGTTGTAGAATTTTAATTGGCCCTCTAAAATGATTGGCTAGTCATGACGTAAGGGAAGATGGAAGGAAAGGGGCTATTCGTGGATATCCATGTCGTCAACGATTGGTAGCTGACCGCCAATCAGCGTTCCGCTTCTGGTCGGCAAGTTTTCCTCCTGTTGTGCGCGGAAGTGGACTGACAGTTGCTCTACAGCTGTTTGTGTAGATACGTCCGTGTCCCGTGTAGCTTCTGCCCCGCGGCCGCTCGCGGCCCGTTGGACTGGGATGGCCGGCAGCCAGGACGCCGGGAGTTTGTAGCCATCTTCTCTGTTGATGTTGTCAGGCTGCTTAATAATTTCGATCGCCTCCCGAATTTTGCGTTCTCGCATCCACGATTCTTTCCCCAGTACTCGTGCTTCCTGCAACCTGATAGGTTGTCCACAGTCACGGTGGTGTTCCGCTATCGCCGATTTATTGTGTTGTTGTAGTCGTACGTAGCGTTCGTGTTCTGCTACTCGTAAGTTGATAGGTCTTCCTGTTTCTCCTATGTAGGCAGCTCCGCATTCACACCGTAGTTCGTAAACACCTGCAGTGTTAAGATGGTTGACTGCATCCTTGGTGGGACCTATCATTTCGTGGATCTTGTGACTGCTTCGAAAAATCGGTCTGAAACCTCGTCGGCGGAAGATTTTGCCTAGCCGTTCACTGACGCCTTTTACATATGGTAAGTGTACCAGTGGAAGCTTCTCTTCTTTGCCTTCTTCTCGTGTTCTGCTCCCTTCAGTTTTAGCTACCTTTCTTATGATGTTGTCATCATAGCCGTTGGCACGAAACGTGTTTTGTAGCTCCTTTAATTCTTCTTTGATATTATTTTCATCGTTTATCCGGTAGGCTCGGGCAGTTAACGTATGCAGAACAGAATACTTTTGAGCTGGGTGGTGGTGGCTCTCAGCGTGCAGGTACCGATTAGTGTGAGTTGGTTTCCGGTACACTTTGTGTCCCAGTTTACCTTCCGCAGCTCTATATACTTCCACATCCAGAAATGGCAAGGTACCATTGTTTTCAGTCTCATGTGTGAACTTTATATTTTTGTGCTGGCTATTTAAGTGCTGGAGGAAGTTAAATGATAGGTTTCACCAAGGATGCAGTCAACCATCTTAACACTGCAGGTGTTTACGAACTACGGTGTGAATGCGGAGCTGCCTACATAGGAGAAACAGGAAGACCTATCAACTTACGAGTAGCAGAACACGAACGCTACGTACGACTACAACAACACAATAAATCGGCGATAGCGGAACACCACCGTGACTGTGGACAACCTATCAGGTTGCAGGAAGCACGAGTACTGGGGAAAGAATCGTGGATGCGAGAACGCAAAATTCGGGAGGCGATCGAAATTATTAAGCAGCCTGACAACATCAACAGAGAAGATGGCTACAAACTCCCGGCGTCCTGGCTGCCGGCCATCCCAGTCCAACGGGCCGCGAGCGGCCGCGGGGCAGAAGCTACACGGGACACGGACGTATCTACACAAACAGCTGTAGAGCAACTGTCAGTCCACTTCCGCGCACAACAGGAGGAAAACTTGCCGACCAGAAGCGGAACGCTGATTGGCGGTCAGCTACCAATCGTTGACGACATGGATATCCACGAATAGCCCCTTTCCTTCCATCTTCCCTTACGTCATGACTAGCCAATCATTTTAGAGGGCCAATTAAAATTCTACAACTGTGACGTCAGACATCGATAGTCTGTAATAAATAGTAGCACCTACCCCATGCAAAACCAGTCGTGTCCTGAGGAAGGCCGTTGCAATTCGGCCGAAACGTCGGTTTTAATTTATTATTATTGTTGTTAGTTTTTTAGAAATGACGCGGCATAATACCCAGAAGAATTTTAATCACTATGACACCGGCCGCGGAAGCCTACGTTCTTATAACTACAAAATGTGTTCTTACAGTCTAAATTAAACGAACCTAAAGGCAGCAAAAACTGTCCCCGAGGCTGGGTCAAAATACAGACTATCAAGTCTGAAGCTATACTATGTGATCAAAAGCATCCGGACATGTGGCTGAAAATGACTTACAAGTTCGTGGCGCCCTCCACCGGTAATTCTGGAATTCAATATGGTGTTGGCCCACCCTTAGCCTTGATGACAGCTTCCACTCTCGCAGGCATACGTTCAAATCAGGCGCTGGAATGTTTCTTGGGGAATGGCAGCCCATTCTTCAAGGAGTGCTTTACTGAGGAGAAGTACCTATATCGGTCGGTGAGGCCTGGAACGAAGTCGGCGTTCCAAAACATCCCAAAGGTGTTCTTTAGGATTAAGGTCTGACGCCATTTGTTACATCGAAAAATTCCAAGTGTCCACCACTTACTTTAATGGTTGCGGTATGGCTATTATAAAGACCTTTTAGTAAGGATACCGGGTGTTTTGGAACCCCAGGCTCGTTGAGCACATGCCACATCTCGTCCCACAGACACAATCAAAGGCCTTTTTATAATCTAGGAAGCAGGTGGAGGCAGAGACGCAGAACTCATAACATTTTTCTATTATCTGCCTTAAATTCAAGACTGCCTCTCGAGTACCTTTACCTGACACGCAACCAGTTTGTTCTGCGGAAATCTGAGACTGCAGAAAATTTTTTAGGCGTTATTATATGTAGGAGGACTTTACTAGCATGCGATATTAATGCTATGTTCCTCTAGTTGGAGCAGTCCCTAACTGATCCTATTTTGTCAGAGGAATTATGAAAGATGTAGTCCAATCTTTAGGCCATTCATCCGTTTCCTACACCTTATTACAGATTAAATGTAGGGCATGCATGCTTCCTCTCCCATCGCAGTCAGCAGTTCTCTGGAAATACTTGGGGATTTGTTATTTGTCAAATGCTTGATGGCATTTTCGGTTTCACTGTACAGAATATCAGGTTCTTTATTTGATTCCATACAAATCTTCTGTCCTTCGATGTTGTTTCTTTTGCAGTACAGTGTTTGACAGTGTTGTTTGCACCCAGCTATTGTTAATTGTGTGTCACTAATAGTAGTGCCATCTATATCTTCTACCATCCACGTGCGCGGTTTGAACTCTCGGGTGGTGCTGTTTATCTTCAAGTAGGTATGCGTTTTATCTAGTTTTTGATGTTGTTCTACGTCATCAGAAATACTGGTGAGATAGCGTGTCCTGTCAGTTCGGCAGCTCCGCTGTATTTTGCGGCAAAGTTCTTTGTATGCTTCTTCATCCTGAGCGGTTTGTAGGCCACGTCTCCTTAGTGTGCTCCGTTCTTCGATGAGTAGTAGAGTATTGTTCGGAATCCAGGGATTCTTCGCTTGAGGGTCTTAGTAACCTGTTCAGGGACAGATGAACTGATCATTTATTTCATTTTGTCCCACGGAATGAACAGTCTAATGAGTACACAGTATGGTTTGAGAGTAAATCGGAGAAAGACGAAGGTAATGAGAAGTAGTAGAAATGAGAACAACGAGAAACTTAACATCAGGATTGGTGGTCACGAAATCAATGAAGTTAAGGAATTCTGCTACCTAGGCAGTAAAATAACCAATGACGGACGGAGCAAGGAGGACATCAAAAGCAGACTCGCTATGGCAAAGAAGGCATTTCTGGCCGAGAGAAGTCTACTAATATTAAATACCAGCCTTAATCTGAGGAAGAAAGTTCTGAGGATGTACGTCTGGAGTACAGCATTGTATGGTAGTGAAACATGAACTGTGGGAAAACCGGAACAGAAGATAATCGAAGCATTTGAGATGTGGTGCTATAGACGAATGTTGAAAATTAGGTGGACTGATAAGGTAAGGAGTGAGGAGATTCTACGCAGAATCGGAGAGGAAAGGAATATGTGGAAAACACTGATAAGGAGAAGGGACAGGATGATAGGACATCTGCTGAGACATGAGGGAATGACTTCCATGGTACTAGAGGGAGCTGTAGAGGGCAAAAACTGTAGAGGAAGATAGAGATTGGAATACGTCAAGCAAATAATTGAGGACGTAGGTTGCAAGTGCTACTCTGAGATGAAGAGGTTAGCACAGGAAAGGAATTCGTGGCGGGCCGCATCAAACCAGTCAGTAGACTGATGACAAAAAAAAAACAGATGTTCTTAGGAATCACTATAGCAACGTCATTTCTACTCGTATCCTCACATCCGGAAAAATATATGCTACTGCATTCTTTGCTTGAGTCATGAAGTGTCATCCTCTCCAGCGTGTCTCGCTAAGTATGTCTAGCTCATGAAGGTCCATTTCTCTCTCCACGATAACAAGCTTTCCTGTCTGCAAGAGACCTCACACATTCCAGGTTGCTATCCTTTTAACGCTTCGCAAGGATGGCTTAGATTTTAGAGTGATCTTAGCATCATTCCCTGACTCTCCCCCCCCCCCCCCTCCCCGGACGTCCGACTGGGGCACTTACTCCAGAATCTAATTTAACATCGAGTAATGCCATGAGCTTGTCTTGGGAAAACAGCATTGGTGGTTTCCCGTTGCCTACCGCTCTTTGGATGAGGCCGCCCCTAACATGGAGTCAGTCGTCTCTGGGATACAGACGCCTCATCCGCCGTCGACGCCGCAGATGCCGTTGGGTCTCCGCCGTCGCCGGCCCTGCGACTGGGCCGGAGGGAGCCTGGCTTCTTACGAGCTTCATACTCCTCCCGCTCCTCCTTGCTCATCATTCAGTTTCCACACAAACACCGACATACAAAACAAAGTAACTCGTAACTCTTCATCAGCCACGCCACTTTTTCACAAATCTGGTATATATAAATTAATCTGCGATAGCTGGTCCTGCTGCTACGTAAGGCAAACAGGACGAAACTTCGAAATTCGATGCAAAGAACACACACGTGCAAGTTTAGGTAAATCTAGTTCTGCGGCTCACCTAGAACAAAACAGTCATTCAGCTACAAACATCAGAACAAACCACCATATCCTACATACTGCAGACAAAGGAATAAAAATGGACCTCCTGTAATCCGGAATAATGAGTGATTTTCGCCCCCCCCCCCTTTTTTTTTCCATCATCAGTCTACTGACTGGTTCGATGCGGCCCGCCACGAATTCCTTTCCTGTGCTAACCTCTTCATATCTCAGAGTAGCACTTGCAACCTACGTCCTCAATTATTTGCTTGACGTATTCCAATCTCTGTCTTCCTCTACAGCTTTTGCCTTGTACAGCTCCCTCTAGTACCATGGAAATCATTCCCTCATGTCTTAGCAGATGTCCTATCATCCTGTCCCTTCTCCTTATCAGTAGTTTCTACTTATTCCTTTCCTCTACGATTCTGCGTAGAACCTCCTCATTCCTTACCTTATCAGTCCACCTAATTTTCAACATTCGTCTATAGCACCACATCTCAAATGCTTCGATTCTCTTCTCTTCCGGTTTGCCCACAGTACATGTTTCACTACCATACAATTCTGTACTCCAGACGTACATCCTCAGAAATTTCTTCCTCAAATTACGGCCGGTATTTGATATTAGTAGACTTCTCTTGGCCAGAAACGCCTTTTTTGCCATAGCGAGTCTGCTTTTGATGTCCTCCTTGCTCCGTCCGTCATTGGTTATTTAGCAGAATACCTTAACTTCATTGACTTCGTGACCACCAATCCTGATGTTAAGTTTCTCGCTGTTCTCATTTCCACTACTTCTCATTACCTTCGTCTTTCTCCGATTTACTCTCAAACCATACTGTATACTCATTAGACTGTTCATTCCGTTCAGCAGATCATTTAATTTTTCTTCACTTTCACTCAGGATAACAATGTCATCAGCGAATCGTATCATTGATATCCTTTCACCTTGTATTTTAATTCCTCTCCTGAACCTTACTTTTATTTCCATCATTGCTTCCTCGATGTACAGACTGAAGAGTAGGGGCGAAAGGCTACAGCCTTGTCTTACTCCCTTCTTAATACGAGCACTTCGTTCTTGATCGTCCACCCTTATTATTCCCTCTTGGTTGTTGTACATATTGTATATGACCCGTCTCTCCCTATAGCTTACCCCAACTTTTTTCAGAATCTCGAACAGATTGCACCATTTTATATCGTCGTACGCTTTTTCCAGGTCGACAAATCCTATGAACGTGTCTTGATTTTTCTTTAGTCTTGCTTCCATTATTAGCCGTAATGTCAGAATTGCGTCTCTTGCCCATAACAATAAATAACCCCACAACGGAGTAACCACACAACGGACTAAAGAAATAACCCAATTTGCTAAAATTTCAAAGAATCATTTAACTTGAAAAACTCACAGAAAAACTACCCCTCCCCTCCCCTCCCCTCCTTCCGTCCCTCCCTCTCTCTCTCTCTCTCTCTCTCTCTCTCTCTCTCTCTCTCTCTCTCTCTCTCTCTCTCTCTCTCTCTCCCTCCCGCCCCCGCCCCCCTCCCTCCCTTCCTCACCCCCCCCACACACATCACACACACATTGCCCCCCCATACACACACATACACACATTGGCACACCTACTCAACACACATTTCCACACGCAGACACAATCTCCTCCTCCCGCATACCACCCTGTTCAACATATCGTTACTTTTTTTAAAAGTAATGCTGTAATGTTAATAAATAATAATTATTATTAATGCTACGTAAGCAAAAAACAAATGAAACGCGAAAGGAAATTCCAGTGCTAAAATTGTAGATGTAATAACTTCCAAACTCATTGTTTCATAGATTTTATAAATAGCTCATGTCAGTTTTGCCATATGATTATACGTTATTTTTGCAATAGAGAAAGAAATACATACTTACTGCCGCCAGTGTGTACTACAAGAGTGAAGCTAAGAGGCTCCTGCTCTGACGTGCCACGAGCTATACGCCTCGGTTTATTTACGTTTAGTAAAGCGTGTGGCACTCGTTACCTGTGGCTAAGTGTGTGAAGTGCAGTAAAATTAATTTCGCTGGTAAACGTTCACTATGTTTTCCGAAACACTGTGTGCAGCAACGACCAACCAACAGATAATAATAATTGTAAGTAACGCAACAAAATCGCTCTCATAATGTGAATAATTCTCGCCACATATTTCGTCTATTCATCTTGACACAGGTACACGACTCCCACATCGCTGCAATCAATAAATATGTACCATCTGATGATGAATCGCTAGGCTGTTCGAAACCGGTAATGGGATAATAAAAATTGAGGAACAAAGCAAAGGGCGACTGGTTGCAGTAATTTCAAGAAACCTTTGAAGAGGAAGGCGGCTGCAAATGCCACTGCAGAACATCTCCAAGTGAGCTCCGTACGCAGGGCGAGCCGTAATTCCAAAGTGATGCAAATGCCCGTCGCACGGGGTAGCCGAGCGGTCCAGGGCGTCTTGTCACGGTCCGCGCGGCTTCCGCCGTCGGAGGTTCCAATCCTCCCTCGGACATCGGTGCGTGTGTCGACCTCAGAGTAAGTTAAAGTTCCATTAAGTAGCTTAGGCACCGATGACCTCAGCAGTTTGGTCCCATAAGACCTTACCACAAATTTCCAAATTTGCAAATGACCGTAACAGGAGAATGTGGTGCCAAAGCCATAAAAAGCTGTACTATGGAACGATGGAAGAGCGTCATTTCGGTGGATGAGTCTTGTTCCTCACTATTCCCAATCTCTGCCCGAGTTTACGTCCAAGAGTGAAACAGGGCGGGGGTTCGGCTGTGATTTGGCAGCCGTGACGTGGTGGTGGGTGGCCTTCTGTGTTCTATGCTTTAGAGAGAAGGGTGCGTGGTCGTAGTACAGGTCCCCTATGGTTACCTCAACTTGCCACTGTTTTTCAGAAAGAACTCTATAAGATTCCTTTGTAAACAACACATGCCCTGTATTTATTTCGAGACGACTGGATGTTGCTCTCAATGCCAACACCGTTCCTACACCGTATTAGGCGTGATAATGTGTCGTACTCTTCGTGGTTCCGTGTTTTTGTCGACCTCCTGTAACTCAATACTCGCAGACTCACTATCGGAAACTATACACGAACTATCTATATAGGTAACTAAGTTTGTACGGTACGTTCACAGCGTGAGTCCTGTTCGCACCTGTGCGGGTTTTGAACACAGTTTGTACGAAAACCTTTGGTTCATACTATGCTAATGACTCAGATAGCCGGAAGACATAACACAGAAATCCTCGTGCTGTCACAACTAGTAACAATAAGAAGCGTAATAAGCACCAGAAGACATCAATGGGGAGACCGTCTGATGAGAATGAAGAGGATCAAGTGTTTTCAAGAAATTCAAAGAGTAGTTATTCGGTAAAAAACCTATGGTGAGAGGCAGGAGTGCACGGCTAGCATATACTGAAACAATATGCAACAGGGTGGGCGTAAATAATTGGGTGGAATTACCATAAGACACAAGCAGTTGGTGCCGCCATGTGAGACCCGCGCGGGATACTCGTATCCCTTGAAAGGCAGGAAGGAGCAGAAAGTTTAGCGGGAAGACTGAACAGTACGCGTGTGCGCTCTCTTGTCCACACGTTGCCTCACTCTACAAGCAGTCTGGATTGTATTGCGTATACTGTGTGAAAAAAAAGACAGCAGCTAAGCAATGGAGATACTACATGCGGGAAACACAAAGTAACTACGACATGTTGTTTGCAAAGTTCAGAAAAATGTCACAGCAAGATTTTGATTACCTGCTTGGAAAACTGAGAACTTCTTTCTCTAGGAAAGATACTCTTATGCCTAATACAATTTCTACAGCGATAAGGCTGGCCATAATATTCTGTTAGCTGTCAATAGGCGATTTAAATATCGGTGTGAACATTCCGCATTTCAAAACGAAGCGTCAGTGATTGATTAATCCTGAAACTCTGAAATACTTAAGGGAAATTCTTAGTTATTATGCGAAGGTAAGCTGACTTTCAATATATCATTTATTTTTATTTTATAGAAAAGTTGTTTACACAACTTCTCGTGGAAGTGATTATAGATTAACATTGTATGACTAGACAAATTCTGGAACATTATAGACACCCAGAATCCACTAGAACGCTCTTGCTTTCAAGATCTGTACGTTTTCCGCGCTCATTGTCTTTCTTTTCAATTTCTAGTAGTGTTGTTAAGGTTATTAAGTCCCCATACCAAGAAATTCTTCGATAGTCTTCACATGCACATTTTGTAAATTTGTATTATGCTGCTTCTTAGCTGTTTTCCTACTCGGGACTTACGCTATTCTTTGCAGTGATATGTTCAAAGACTTTTTTTATTACTTTTAGTTCCCATCAAATGGAAATAACAGTTAGCGCTCAGACCACCACATCTCAGTTTTGTGGTCAAATAGTCTAGAAGGGAATTCAGTATGACATATCTTTGTATGTAATAGTTTATCAGTTTCAGCGTACTTTCTTTACTCAGTGGACATCGTCGAACACAAATCACCTAGATCAAAAATGGTTCAAATGGGTCTGAGCACTGTAGGACTTAACATCTGAGGTCATCAGTCCCCTAGAACTTAGAACTACTTAAACCTAACTAACCTAAGGACATCAGACACATCCATACCCGAAGCAGGATTCGAACCTGTGACCGTAGCGGTCGCGCGGTTCCAGACTGAGGCGCCCAGAACCGCTCGGTCACAGCGGCCATATCCTCAGCAAATCACACAGCTGAACACACATGGACTCCATCCACCTGTCGTGTGCTAAACAGCGCAAGAAACTTCTACCAAACCTGGGAAGCAAATCACTACTCCGCACGTCATCAAGTTCGAACAAATTACGCACGTACAAAGTAATTTTTTGTTGTTGTTGTTGTTGTTGTTGTTGTGGTCTTCAGTCCTGAGACTGGTTTGATGCAGCTCTCCATGCTACTCTATCCTGTGCAAGCTTCTTCACCTCCCAGTACCTACTGCAACCTATATCATTCTGAATCTGCTTAATGTGTTCATCTCTTGGTCTCCCTCTACGATTTTTACCCTCCACGCTGCACCTCCAATACTAAATTGGTGATCCTTTGATGCCGCCTCACAACATGTTCTACCAACTGATCCCTTCTTCTCTTCTCCCCAATCCTATTCAATACTTCCTCATTAGTTATGTAATCTACCCATCTAATCTTCAGCATTCTTCTGTAGCACCACATTTCGAAAGCTTCTATTCTCTTCTTGTCCAAACTATTTATCGTCCATGTTTCACTTCCATACATGGCTACAGTCCATACAAATACTCTCAGAAATGACTTCCTGACACTTAAATCTATACTCGGTGTTAACAAATTTCTCTTGCCAGTCTACATTTATATCCTCTCTCCTTCGGCCATCATCAGTTATTTTACTCCCTAAATAGCAAAACTTCTTTACTACTTTAAGTGTCTCTTTTCCTAATCTAATTCCCTCAGCATCACACGATTTAATTCGACTACATTTCATTATCCTCGATTTGCTTTTGTTGATGTTCATCTTATATCCTCCTTTCAAGACACTGTCCATTCCGTTCAACTGCTCTTCCAAGTCCTTTGCTGTCTCTGACAGAATTACAATGACATGGGCGAACCTCAAAGTTTTTATTTCTTCTCCATGGATTCTAATACCTACTCCGAATTTTTGTTTGTTTTTCCTTTACTGCTTGCTCAATATACAGATTGAATAACATCGGGGAGAGGCTGCAACCCTGTCTTACTCCCTTCCCAACCACTGCTTCCCTTTCATGTCCCTCGACTCTTATAACTGCCATCTGGTTTCTGTGCAAATTGTAAGAAGCCTTTCGCTCCCTGTATTTTACCCCTGCCCACTTGAGAATTTGAAAGAGAGTATTTCAGTCAACATTATCAAAAGCTTTCTCTAAGTCTACACATGCTAGAAACGTAGGTTTGCCTTTCCTTAATCTTTCTTCTAAGATAAGTCGTAAGGTCAGTATTGCCTCACGTGTTCCAATATTTCTACGGAATCCAAACTGATCTTCCCCGAGGTCGGCTTCTAATAGTTTTTCCATTCGTCTGTAAAGAACTCGAGTTAGTATTTTGCAACTGTGACTTATTAAACTGATAGTTCGGTAATTTTCACATCTGTCAACACCTGCTTTCTTTGGGATTGGAATTATTATATTCTTCTTGAAGTCTGAGGGTATTTCGCCTGTCTCATACATCTTGCTCACCAGGTGGTAGAGTTTTGTCAGGACTGGCTCTCCCAAGGCCGTCAGTAGTTCCAATGGAATGTTGTCTACTCCGGGGGCCTTGTTTCGACTCATGTCTTTCAGTGTTCTGTCAAACTCTTTACGCAGTATCGTATCTCCCATTTCATCTTCATCTACATCCTCTTCCATTTCCATAATATTGTCCTTAAGTACATCGCTCTTGTATGGACCCTCTATATACTCCTTCCACCTTTCTGCTTTCCCTTCTTTGCTTAGAACTGGGTTTCCATCTGAGCTCTTGATATTCGTACAAATGGTTCTCTTTTCTCCAAAGGTCTATTTAATTTTCCTGTAGGCAGTATTTATCTTACCCCTAGTGAGATAAGCCTCTACATCCTTACATTTGTCCTCTAGCCATCCCTGCTTAGCCATTTTGCACTTCCTGTCGATCTCATTTTTGAGACGTTTGTATTCCTTTTTGCCTGCTTCTTTAACTGCATTTTTATATTTTCTCCTTTTATCAATTAAATTCAATATTTCTTCTGTTACCCAAGGATTTCTACTAGCCCTCGTCTTTTTACCTACTTGATCCTGTGCTGCCTTCACTACTTCATCCCTCAAAGCTACCCATTCTTCTTCTACTGTATTTCTTTCCCCTGTTTCTGTCAATTGTTCCCTTATGCTCTCTCTGAAACTCTGTACAACCTCTGGTTCATTCAGTGTATCCAGGTCCCATCTCCTTAAATTCCCACCTTTTTGCAGTTTCTTCAGTTTTAATCTACAGTTCATAACCAATAGATTGTGGTCAGAGTCCACATCTGCCCCTGGAAATGTCTTACAATTTAAAACCTGGTTCCTAAATCTCTGTCTTACCATTATATAATCTATCTGATACCTTTTAGTATCTCCAGGGTTCTTCCCTGTATACAACATCCTTTCATGATTCTGAAACCAAGTGTTAGCTATGATTAAGTTATGCTCTGTGCAAAACTCTACCAGGCGGCTTCCTCTTTCATTTCTTAGCCCCAATCCATATTTACCTACTTTGTTTCCTTCTCTCCCTTTTCCTACTCTCGAATTCCAGTCACCCGTGACTATTAAATTTTCGTCTCCCTTCACTACCTCGCTCATCATATATTTCTTCAATTTCTTCATCATCTGCAGAGCTAGTTGACATATAAACTTCTACTACTGTGGTAGACGTGGGCTTCGTGTCTATCGTGTCCACAATAATGCGTTCAGTATGTTGTTTGTAGTAGCTTACCCGCACGCCTACTTTTTTATTCGTTATTAAACTTACTGCTGTATTACCCCTATTTGATTTTGTGTTTGTAACCCTGTCGTTGGTGGGGAGGCTTGCGTGCCTCAGCGATACAGATGGCGGTACCGTATGTGCAACCACAACGGAGGGGTATCTGTTGAGAGGCCAGACAAACGTGTGGTTCCTGAAGAGGGGCAGCAGCCTTTTCAGTAGTTGCAGGGGCAACAGTCTGGATGATTGACCGATCTGGCCTTGTAACACAAACCAAAATGGACTTGCTCTGTTGGTACTGCGAACGGCTGAAAGCAAGGGGAAACTACGGGCGTAATTTTTCCCGAGGGCATGCAGCTTTACTGTATGGATAAATGGTGATGGGTAAAATATTCCGGAGGTAAAATAGGCCCCCATTCGGATCTCCGGGCAGGGACTACTCAAGAGGACGTTGTTGTCAGAAATAAGAAAACTGGCGTTCTACGGATCGGAGCGTGGAACTTCAGATCCCTTAACCGGGCAGGAGGAATAGAAAATTTAAAAAGGGAAATGGACAGGTTAAAGTTAGATATAGTGGGAATTAGTGAAGTTCGGTGGCAGGAGGAACAAGACTTTTGGTCATGTGATTACAGGGTTATAAACACAAAATTAAATAGGGGTAATACAGCAGTAGGTTTAATAATGAATAAAAAAAAATAGGAGAGCGGGTAAGCAACTACAAACAACATAGTGAACGCATTATTGTGGCCAAGATAGACACGAAGCCCACACCTACTACAGTAGTACAAGTTTATATGCCAACTAGCTGTGCAGATGATGAAGAAATTGAAGAAATGTATGATGAGATAAAAGAAATTTATCAGGTAGTGAAGGGAGACGAAAATTTAATAGTCGGCCGGCCGCGGTGGTCTCGCGGTTCTAGGCGCGCAGTCCGGAACCGTGCGACTGCTACGGTCGCAGTTTCGAATCCTGCCTCGGGCACGGATGTGTGTGATGTCCTTAGGTTAGTTAGGTTTAAGTAGTTCTAAGTTCTAGGGGACTGATGACCACAGTAGTTGAGTCCCATAGTGCTCAGTGCCATTTGAACCATTTTTTTAATAGTCATGGGTGACTGGAATTCGAGAGTTAGAAAAGGGAGAGAAGGAAACATAGTAGGTAAATATGGATTGGGGCTAAGAAATGAAAGAGGAAGCCGCCTGGTAGAGTTTTGCACAGAGCATAACTTAATCATAGCTAGCACTTGGTTCAAGAATCATGAAAAAAGGTTGTATACATGGAAGAATCCTGGAGATACTAGAAGGTATCAAATAGATTATATAATGGTAAGACAGAGATTTAGGAACCAGGTTTTAAATTGTAAGACATTTCCCGGGGCAGATGTGGACTCTGCACACAATCTATTGGTTATGTAGATTAAAACTGAAGAAACTGCAAAACGTAGGGAATATAAGGAGATGGGACCTGGATAAACTGAAAGAACCAGAGGTTGTACAGAGTTTCAGGGAGAGCATAAGGAAACTATTGACAGGAATGGGGGAAAGAAATACAGTAGAAGAAGAATGGGTAGCTTTGAGGGAAGAAGTAGTGAAGGCAGCACAGGATCAAGTAGGTAAAAAGACGAGGGCTAGTAGAAATCCTTGGGTAACAGAAGAAATACTGAATTTAATTGATGAAAGCAGAAAATATAAAAATGCAGTAAATGAAGCAGGCAAAAAGGAATACAGACGTCTTAAAAATGAGATCGACAGGAAGTGCAAAATGGCTAAGCAGGGATGGCTAGAGGACAAATGTAAGGATGTAGAGGCTTATCTCACTAGGGGTAAGATAAATACTGCCTACAGGAAAATTAAAGAGACCTTTGGAGATAAGAGAACCACTTGTATGAACAGCAAGAGCCCTGATGGAAACCCAGTTCTAAGCAAAGAAGGGAAGGCGGAAAGGTGGAAGGAGTATATAGAAGGTCTATACAAGGGCGATGTACTTGAGGACAATGTTATGGAAATGGAAAAGGATGTAGATGAAGACGAAATGGGAGATACGATACTGCGTGTAGAGTTCGACAGAGCACTGAAAGACCTTAGTCGAAACAAGGCCCCCGGAGTAGACAACATTGCATTGGAACTACTGATGGCCTTGGGAGAGCCATTCCTGACAAAACTCTACCATCTGGTGAGCAAGATGTACGAAACAGGCGAAATACCCTCAGACTTCAAGAAGAATATAATAATTCCAATCCTAAGGAACGCATGGGTTGACAGATGTGAAAATTACCGAACTATCAGTTTAATAAGTCACAGCTGCAAAATACTAACGCGAATTCTTTACAAAGTAATGGAAAAACTAGTAGATGCCGACCTCGGGGAAGATCAGTTTGGATTCCGTAGAAATGTTGGAACACGTGAGGCAATACTGACTGTACGACTTATCTTAGAAGGTAGATTAAGGAAGGGCAAAGTTACGTTTCTAGCATTTGTAGACAATTTTGACTGGAATACTCTCTTTCAAAATTTCAAGGTGACAGGGGTAAAATACAGGGAGCGAAAGGCTACTAACAATTTGCACAGAAACCAGATGGCAGTTATAAGAGTCGATGGGCATGAAAGGGAAGCAGTGGTTGGGAAGGGAGTGAGACAGGGTTGTAGCCTCTCCCCGATGTTATTCAATCTGTATATTGAGCAAGCAGTAAAGGAAACAAAAGAAAAACTCGGAGTAGGTATTAAAATCCATGTAGTAGAAATAAAAACTTTGAGGTTCGCTGATGACATAGTAATTCTATCAGAGACGGCAAAGGACTTGGAAGAGCAATTGAACTGAATGGACAGTGTCTTGAAAGGAGGATATAAGATGAACATCAACAAAAGCAAATCGAGGATAATGAAATGTAGTCGAATTAAATCGTGTGATGCTGAGGGAATTAGATTAGGAAATGAGACACTTAAAGTAGTAAAGGAGTTTTGCTATTTGTGGAGCAAAATGACTGATGATGGTCGAAGTACAGAAGATATAAAATGTAGACTGACAATGGCAAGGAAAGCGTTTCTGAAGAAGAGATGTTTGTTAACATCGAGTACAGATTTTGAGAGGCACCCACATGCCTTGCTCATACTGTGACATCAAGCAGTCAGCCTGCAAGATGAGTGGTCCGCCAAGCGAGTGAATTAATTTTTATTTATCAAGTAACATGAGCCCTAGTACTCACAATTAAGTTACAAATTATTCTCCTGTTTGAATATTAACCAACGGAAAGAGAGAACGCACATCTAACTATTAGAAATTTACACAGCTCTGATTGTTCACTACGCACTGGCAGTACCACATTTTCTTTCTTATTTAACGTGTTTGATCAACACGTGGCCATCGCACTGAATATGAATGGCGCACACATTATAAATTCTGGGTATCATGACAACATAGTATTAGAAGGAAAAGGGCACCAATCTTTTTCTTTTCACTATTTTATTTATTCCGATAAATTCTATCACCTAAACACACAAATTCTATTAACTACAACAATAACACATGAGAAATTCCGCCCAGTGGGTATGGCTTTACATTGGTGATTCTCTATTTTATGGTCTCGTAATTATTTAACGCTACAGTGCACTTTCTGGATAGGATGGTAGATCTTTGGGTCTATCTCACACTTCGACTCTCACACCCATCAGCGCGAAACTTTCCTACAGACCGCGTGGTACGAAAAGGAACATGCATTACCCACTTCTTCTGAACCTATCTTGTTACTCGCCCATGCCAACCACACATACTTAAATTATATGAAATACATCATACTGGCAACATACAATACAAAACAAGGAATAGTCACAACGTTATAATCACATCACTTTCAGCTTTCCCACTTCAATTAAAATTCATCCCAGTTTCACACGACACTGCCCCACTTTGTAACTTTTCTTTCCTACTATGAACTCTGGAGGATATATGCTCATCTTCCTGTGCAGTGCAAGCGAAGCGGCGTTGCTGGATAGACGGCTGACTCACCTTGCTTCTCTCTCAGAGTATTATACACTCCTGGAAATTGAAATCAGAACACCGTGAATTCATTGTCCCAGGAAGGGGAAACTTTATTGACACATTCCTGGGGTCAGATACATCACATGATCACACTGACAGAACCACAGGCACATAGACACAGGCAACAGAGCATGCACAATGTCGGCACTAGTACAGTGTATATCCACCTTTCGCAGCAATGCAGGCTGCTATTCTCCCATGGAGACGATCGTAGAGATGCTGGATGTAGTCCTGTGGAATGGCTTGCCATGCCATTTCCACCTGGCGCCTCAGTTGGACCAGCGTTCGTGCTGGACGTGCAGACCGCGTGAGACGACGCTTCATCCAGTCCCAAACATGCTCAATGGGGGACAGATCCGGAGATCTTGCTGGCCAGGGTAGTTGACTTACACCTTCTAGAGCACGTTGGGTGGCACGGGATACATGCGGACGTGCATTGTCCTGTTGGAACAGCAAGTTCCCTTACCGGTCTAGGAATGGTAGAACGATGGGTTCGTTGACGGTTTGGATGTACCGTGCACTATTCAGTGTCCCCTCGACGATCACCAGAGGTGTACGGCCAGTGTAGGAGATCGCTCCCCACACCATGATGCCGGGTGTTGGCCCTGTGTGCCTCGGTCGTATGCAGTCCTGATTGTGGCGTTCACCTGCACGGCGCCAAACACGCATACGACCATCATTGGCATCAAGGCAGAAGCGACTCTCATCGCTGAAGACGACACGTCTCCATTCGTCCCTCCATTCACGCCTGTCGCGACACCACTGGAGGCGGGATGCACGATGTTGGGGCGTGAGCGGAAGACGGCCTAACGGTGTGCGGGACCGTAGCCCAGCTTCATGGAGACGGTTGCGAATGGTCCTCGCCGATACCCCAGGAGCAACAGTCCCTAATTTGCTGGGAAGTGGCGGTGCGGTCCCCTACGGCACTGCGTAGGATCCTACGGTCTTGGCGTGCATCCGTGCGTCGCTGCGGTCCGGTCCCAGGTCGACGGGCACGTGCACCTTCCGCCGACCACTGGCGACAACATCGATGTACTGTGGAGACCTCACGCCCCACGTGTTGAGCAATTCGGCGGTACGTCCATCCGGCCTCCCGCATGCCCACTATACGCCCTCGCTCAAAGTCCGTCAACTGCACATACGGTTCACGTCCACGCTGTCGCGGCATGCTACCAGTGTTAAAGGCTGCGATGGAGCTCCGTATGCCACGGCAAACTGGCTGACACTGACGGCGGCGGTGCACAAATGCTGCGCAGCTAGCGCCATTCGACGGTCAACACCGCGGTTCCTGGTGTGTCCGCTGTGCCGTGCGTGTGATCATTGCTTGTACAGCCCTCTCGCATTGTCCGGAGCAAGTGTGGTGGGTCTGATACACCGGTGTCAATGTGTTCTTTTTTTTATTTCCAGGAGTGTAGTTTGAATCAAGTGTCACACGGAAACATAACAAGCAAAGTGACAGGTCTTACCAACACTAGATCCAGCGGCAGAGTGCTGAAACATGGTCGTTCTTCAGGTCATCTCGCACCTCTGCCGAAGTGGGGGAGCACCTTGTTACCGTATTCGTCGGCCACATTTCAGGCACTTGAAGCTCCGGTAAATTTCATCTCTTTGGTTCCACCAAAGGTGACCATATATTGCACATTCACTATCTGCGGTTAGCAGACGACCATACATTCATTCATTTCGCAGATCTCACCAAATTGGATGTAGGGATTTATTTTGTGGGACTGCACATGTAATCAATTAAATAAATAAATTATCATTCTTTACTACACTGGTATCCGGCTTCAGTGTATTAAGTGAAATTGAGTTATTACTACAAAAAATATGTTGTTCTGACAAGAATAACGAAGAATGTTGTACCTATTTTCAATGTCGGGTGGTACTGTACACTTTCAATTTAAGTGTCAGGGAGTCAATTCTGAAAGTATTTATATGAAGTGTAGCTATGTATCGAAGTGAAACATGGACGATAAATAGTTTGGACAAGAAGAGAATAGAAGCTTTCGAAATGTGGTGCTGCAGAAGAATGCTGAAGATTAAATGGGTAGATCACATAACTAATGATGAAGTATTGAATAGAATTGGAGAGGAGTATGTGGCACAACTTGACAAAAAGAAGGGACCGGTTAGTAGGACATGTTCTGAGGCAGCAAGGGATCACAAATTTAGCATCGGAGGGCAGCGTGGAGGGTAAATATTGTAGAGGGACACCAAGAGGTGAATGCACTAAGCAGATTCAGAAGCATGTGGGTTGCAGTAAGTGCTGGGAGATGAAGAAGCTTGCACAGGATAGGGTAACATGGAGAGCTGCATCGAACCAGTCTCAGGACTGAAGACAACAACAACAACGACAACGTGGTGACAAGAGCCGTGGGACAGGCGTCTGCACGTGTGCAGGTGGCACTAGAGTCGCGTACACAAGGTATTGATGGGCAGTGCATCGGCGGAGCTGCCGTTTGTACTCGAGTACTTCACCTGAAAAGGTTTCCGTATCACTATAGGGACACGACGGAAATCGTCAGACCCTGGACGCGGAATGGAAGTCGGAGCTAGGCGCATCCGACATTCCGTATGGAAAATCGTTACGGAATTAGATATTCCGACATCCACAGTGTCAGGAGCGAGAGGAGAATAACAAAATTCAGGCATTACCTCACACCACGGACAATTCACTGTCTGACGGCCTTCACGTAACGACCGAGAGCAGCGGCGTTTGCGCAGAGTTGTCAGTACCAACGGACAAGCAACACTGCGTGAAATAACCGCAGTAATCAACGTGGGACGTACGGCGGACGTATCCGTCAGGACAGTGGGGCTGAATGTGGCGTTAGTGGACTGCTGGCAGCTCGACATCGCCTGCAGCGCCTCTGCTGGGCTCGTGACCGCATCGGTCGGACAACTAGACGACTGGAAAACCGCGGCCTGCTGAGCTAAGTCCCGATTTGAATTGGTTAGAGCTGATGTCGATTGTGGCCTAGACCCCACGAGGCCATGGAGCCAAGCTACAAAAAGGCACTGTTTAAGTTGGTGGTTCCATAATGGTAAGGACAGCGTTTGCACGGAAGTGAGTGGGTCCATTTGCAGCCGTTCGTGGACTTGGTGTCCCCAAATAACGATGGCAATTCGAGTAATAATGTGGCCGCCCCGGTCGGCTGACCTGAATCCCATGGACACAGTGGAATCGCGCACCGACAACAGATCTGCAGCCACGGACGGCCACAGAGGCTACTTCCAGCGGCTCGATCAGCCGATACCACGGCAAGTCGCTGCACTAGCCCGGGCGAGACGACATTACGAGCCAGTCACATAATTTGTGCCACCTCAGTGTAATTGGTGATAGAATTTAAAAATTTAAAACGCTTCCGTGATCCACGCATTAAAGCAGATAATCTTACGTTAAAGATTACTGGTATTGAAGCTGTGTATATGTGTCGAAGCAGTGTAACTGCAGGCTATACTGGACGTGCTGAAAACTAGTGCGTCTGAATTTGTTAAATGTGAAAACTGTTATAGAATTTTAAATAAAACAAACGTTACTAGTTCTCTGAGTCTTTACTCTTCATCAAGTGTGCACATCTGCAGCCGCCCAGCGTCGCTACGCCGGTGCGCGGGAAGCGGCGGCGGTCTCCGCCCGCCGCCCCCTGCTTCAGCGCCGCAGGCGGCCGCAGGGGCGGCTGCAGCAGCCAGGCGGCTTCGCTGTCATTTTCCAAACCTGTAAGAACACCTTCGAGGACATCACTTTGATAGTGGTGAAGTGGTGCACGCAGAGGTGAGGATGTGGCTCCGTCAACCGAGTCAGACACTCTACAGTGACGCTATCAACAAAGTAGCCGCTCGTGGGGAGAAATGTTTTCGTCACCAGGGTGACTATGTTGAGATATAAATATGTTGACTCGAAGAACAGAGATGTACAAAGTTAATGTTGTGCACATAGTTCCGCGTAGTCAGCGCGTACACAACTTCTCCACTAGAGCGCGCCCCGCTAAGCGCAACAGCGCAGGCGCAGCGCTCGTCCGTCTGCGCACTACGAGATGGCGCTGCCTGTACATAGCCATCAAGATAAATGAATAGACAATTTTGTCAAGTATCAGAGATATGTGAGAATAAGATGAACGTACCAAGACCAAAGGAACTTGAGATTGTCAATTGTAAATAGCATCCAGAATCAAGTTACGTAATGTATGGTTTTTATTATTTTAATAAATGTGTGTGAAAATTAATCAAGTTCTGTTTAAAGTTGGTCACCGTCAATCTGCTACTCTAAGCGTGCAAGTGACTTTTCTATCGTCTGACGTAACGGCAGAAGATAAACACGCCACGATAAGACCACGAGACATATTACTGACACTCGCCTACTTCGTTGGAGCGACAAGTCAAATAATCTGATGGTGTGTGTACTGAAGGTCTTACAGTACGCGCACCACAGTTAATAACTTTTATTTTATTTAAAAAGCTATAAGAGTTTTCATCTCGGGTACTGACGGTGCATAAGTGAGTTTCAAACAACCTTTAGGCATAATTTCACACCTCTTCGATACTTCTTAGCACTGATACAAGCCTGAAAAAGATGAAAGGAAAGAATTTTATCTCTTTCTAGGCGTTCGCTGTTAATACAGTAAAACTTGCTCACTGCTAACAGTACTTTGCAGGCACTGTTCACACAGTGGCCACCATGTCCCTCACGTCACGCCCATTGTCGACGGAAAGCGTCAGAATGTTTTTCGCTTCAGCAACAAAATGAGTTTTAAAGGGGAATGTCACGTGCCCATTGCACAGAGTGGGCCCAGATTAGTCTACTGCGAGTTTTGCTCTATCGATACGTACCGACAGCTGGGGTCAAACACGACATTACACAACAGTCCCTCGCCGGCTGTATATCGGCGGCAGCACTCAGCGAGGTCCAGGCCACTACCGGCCATTCTTATCGGTTCACTGTGCCTGTTCATATGTGTCGACAAAAAGTAATATCACACGTGACGAACGTGGGACCGCTCTATCGAACGAACACGTAACACTCCGCTTCGAAAATCGTTTTGTTTGTAACGCGAAACAAATCGACACTTTCCGTCCACTCTGGGATTCGCATCAAGGACGTGATGAGCAGAATCTGTAAGCTAAATCCGCCTACACAGTGCAGATACGAAACAGCAAATATCTGCTGAAACGACGGAGAAAATGCACCTGACGACTACTAGGAGAAACACCCCGCATCCGCTGAATGTACCAGCGAGACTGAGTCATTGAACGACTCGTGGTTGAGGAGGTACGACATCTACATCATCGAAACACGTGAAACCTAGGATTCTGCATCTGCAGTCATAATGAGTTTACTTGCATAACGTCAAATATTAACTCGTGTATAAAAAACCTACATGTTTGAAGTTGTTGTACCGGTGGGAGTCTGACTGCGTAGAGAACCGTTGGTGGTGGGACGTCCCTTCCAGCTGCGCTAATGCTCCGTCACTAGTGAACTCTATTAACAGGGTAATTTTAACTCACATTCGCAGAAGAATACAGCCTGACTTTGTGTGGTAGGGACACACACACACACACACACACACACACACACACACACACAGCCGCTGATGAGCAGAGCGATCGAAGCGTCAACCGGTGGGAATGGATCGCGGACGACCTCGTCACGTGGAGCCCGTACGGCGCGGTCATAATGGGAGCCCGCGGCGTGGTTTCTCTTCCGCATTGAGCGGCCTGAGCCTGAAATGTCGCCTGCCTCTGGACTGGAATGCTGCACACGCAAGTGCGTACGATCACGCAAGTCGGGCACGCACGCACAGGCTATCGGGGTCGAACTGCGGCGCGCTGCTGCAGGAAGCGTGTTGAGGAATGTCGCTCACTTTCACACACGCCGCCGCCTCCTTAAGTGCCTCGACCACAAGCTTGCAATTGTTATACTTACCTTGAAAAGGCCACGCAATTCTAGGCTGAGGTGGAGAGCTGGAACCACGACATCTTTAAATTTACCCGTATTACGCTCCTGGCAAAAAAGTGATTCACACTGATAATCCAGAACATTGGTCTTTCCACCTTCGGCACGGATAACACGGTGAAGCGTCGTGGCGTGGAAGCAACGAGGCCGTGGTATGTCTCTGAACGGAGTTGCCACCACATCTGCACACAAGTCACCTAATGCCGGCGAAGCCCGGGGAGGGGGCGGGGAGGGATTGGGAGACAACGAGCTCTGACGCCACATCCCAGCTGTGTTAGATTGGGTTCAGATCTGGCGAGTTGAGCAGCCAGCACATAGTGTGGAACTCACTACTGTGTTCCTCGGACTATTCCGTCACACTCAGGGCCTTGTGACAGGGCGAGTTATCTTGTTGAAAAATGTCAAACTTGGACGTCATGAAGGAGCTGTGACTCTCGCGATGTTGGAACGTGCGGACACTCTCATTCGGGTTTATTGGCGGATCACAATCAAACACCTCGCTGCTCAACTAACGTGTCCACCAACTGTAGTACTCACAGGTGTGTGCCCTGGCTTCCTCGCCGCCTAACAGAAGACAAAAAGAGCAAGTTCGAATCCTGCATCGGGCATGGATGTGTGTGATGTCCTAAGGTTAGTTAGGTTTAAGTAGTTCCAAGTTCTAGGGAACAAATGATCTCAGACGTTAAGTCCCATATTTCTCAGAGCTATTTGAACCAAAAAAAGATACCCTGCACTACTTATTGAATGCCTGTCACCGTATATACTCGTATCAGGCTATGGTATCATGTTTAGCATGCTGCCATCTAGTGGCAATTTCGTCTTCCTGTCCCGGATTTACGGGAACTCGCTTAGTAGTGTGTCATATCATGTTATGTACACAACTGGTGTTGCTGCAGTCCTTGTGCTGCCTTTGCACTTTTGTAGTTAGGAACGGATTGTGTTTACACTTTTATTGAATGTCGTTTAATTACTGCTATCTAAAAAATTATTGTACAGTATGTTTGCATATCAGTTCGCTTGTTGCATTTGTATTTTAGATTGCTGAAGAGGGAAATTATTCTAAAACACGTGTCCGTCTGATTGCCTCGTTCCTCTCCCGCCGCCCCCCCCCCCCCCCTATGTTACAATCCACAACGCCGATTCCCGCACCTTCTCCCCTCTCCTCTACCTCCTGTACACAGCGGTATGGGGGTGTCGCAACCCTCCACCACCACCCCCCCCCCCCCCCAACTCCAGTCCACCTCTTGCATTATGCCGATAACACCGCCTGCCTTGCCCTCGCTCCTCCCCTTCAACGGTCCCAATTTATCCAGAAACACCTTGACCTTTTTGCCACATGGTGTAATCAGTGGCTCCTGAAAATCAATCCTTCCAAGACCCACGCTATCATCCTCCACACCTACAAGTCCTTAATCTGTCACATCCTCTGTTATGCCCGTCCCACCTGGATATCCGCCTACCCCAAATTCTATAAGTCCCTCTAGGTCCTCAAGCAGCATGCACTTTGCCTTGCCTTCCATATACACCTATCGACCCCCGTGCAGATAGTCTACGACCTGATTCGTTTCCCTCATATGCTCCTTTTCCTCGAACATATCTGCATCCTCTACACCTGCCGCCGCCATGATCCCCCTCACACTCTGGTTACTCCTCTCCTCTCCAACCCCCGCCCTCTGCCGCACCTTCACCATTGTGTCCCCCCTACCCTCCACCTCTACATTCTTCATCTCCTTCCCAAGATGGCTTCTGTCGACTCCCAAAACCCTGATGATGACACGCTCCCTCCATTTATCCCTCCTATCAACTCTGATCCTCACCCCCCCCCCCTTCCTCTGTCCTTTCCCTGGGCTCCCTCTCCCCCCGTTCCATCCTGTATTTTTCCTGCCTACCCTCTCTCAGAGTCCCCTCTCTCCCCCATGTCCTTTCGTTCTCCCCTCCACTGCCTTTCCAACTTCTTCTTGCGTCTGCCCAGCCCCCCCCCCTCTTCACAATGTCACCTCCCTCCATTTGGCTTCCCCCTTTTTTCCTTTCCTCTCCTTCCCCCTTTTCCTCCTCATCGGTTCGGGTCCTCCCCTCCCCCCCCCCCCCCCGAAGGCCCCCCCCATCTGCCGCCGTGTCGCCTCTACACTACTGTTTTGAGTTCAAAAATTCGTATGGCTCTAAGCGCTATGGGGCTTAACATCTGAGGCCATCAGCCCCCTAGACTTAGAACTACTTAAACCTAACTAAGGACAACACACACATCCATACCCGACGCAGGATTCGAACCTGCGACTGTAGCGCCTAGAACCGCTCAGCCACAGCGGCCGGCGTTTTTGAGTGAGTATTCAGTGTTGTGTGTCCCCTGCCAGTGTTGCAAACAGCCACCATACTGTCGCCAGCCATGCTTTTTTATCTCGTGAGAACAGAAACCAAACTGTCGCCATGTTTTTTAATTGTGCCTGTCTATTTACTATTTATCGCCTTCTTTTATTGTTGTCTTATCGCCTGATTCTTTTTTTTAACTTTTCTGTAGGCCCGGAATCGGGGGAATCGAAATCGAATAAAGAGAAAAAGAAAAGAAGCACGTCATGTATACTTTCTTACCAATAAAGTCATCCTTCACCTGCTGTATAGCTTTTAATGTGACACAGCCGGTTCCACTGCAGATGTACACGTATCTACTAGCATGATTGCTTGTCTCCTACATGACTTTCTCACACGTCTACTACGAAAAGTATCCGATGTGGGCACGGGAGAGCTAAGTGCTTCATGTGCAAAAGAATTTTGTTGTTGCTTTTGGCGTGAGAGCTGTAAGTTCTGCACATCAGGAAACCGAGTACGTGAAGAAGTATCAAAACCTCATTTCAAAACATGCCTGGAAAGGAAGTAACCTAAATCGAATGATTTGGATCAGATACGCAGCTGTAAGACCAAACGTGGATCCTTTCTTTCTTCTTCGCGGATGGATCACTTAGGACCACGCGTAATCAATATTTGTTGGCCTTCCTTTTCGCCCAGTATTCCTTCATAAACAACGAATGGGCTAGCTTTCGTTGCATAGACCACGTATGTCGGTTAGTTTTTCTCTCTTCTTCCTCAAAACCCCGTGTGTTTGTGATTTTTCTGATTTCATTTCTATCATGTAGATTTGGAGACCCTAATTCTCTCAGGTCTTTTTCTGTCTGTTTGCACCAGTTCGGTTTTGTAGTTTTGTTCTTTAAAAATGTATGGATTTTGTGCGTTAACCTGTTTGAGTCCATTCTTTCTAAGTGCCCCATGAATTGGATTCTTCTCACGCGCATTGTGTCCGTTATTTTTGAGATATTTTTATATATTTCTGCATTGGGGTCCTAGAATTTTCCTCATGATCTTACGTTCTTTCATGTCTAATCCCTCTTTTAGTGTTCTGTGTTGAAGGTTTAGTGTCTCAGGTGCGTAGAGAGCTTCAGGTCTAATAAATGTTGTATAGTGTCGTATTTTGCAGTTCCACGAGAGACTCTTTTTGTTGTAAATGTTTTTTGTTAACTGAAACGCCGTCTCCATTTTCTGGACTCTTGATTTGACAGATTTCTTTTCATTACAATTTTCTGCCATCCATTCACCTAAATATTTAAATTCTTTTACTCGAGAGATGTAGTTATTACCAATTTTGAGGTCAGAAGGTGCATCTTTGATGTCAGTCATAAATTTTGTATTTTTCAAATGAAATTTGTAGTCCTATTTTTGCTGCTTGTTCTTGTAATAATTCCAGCTGTTTCTGTGCATCGGTAATGTCCTGGGCGATCAGTGCCATGTCATCAGCAAATGCCAAACAGTCTAGTTGTACGCCCTTACGCCTTGGTCCCAGTCTGTGTGCTGGTGCACCTGCTTTCCTCCATCCTCCAACAACTTCTTCAAGAGCACAGTTAAAGAGCACTGGAGACACTACATCCCTCTATTTCAAATTCTCTGCTCAATTCTCCCATAAATTTTACTTTGGATTTGGTCTCCGTGAGTGTTTCTTGTATGATGTTTGTTGTCTTTTCATCTAGTCCAAATTGTGCTAATACTTCAAGAAGGGATTCTCGGTCTATACTGTCATATGCTTGTTTAAAGTCGACAAACGTGTTGACATAACTTTTGCTTGAAGTACTATGTAAATATTTCATTGAGTTTTTCAAGTAAGGATTTGTTCTCCGCACGATCGACCTTTTCTGAACCCAACTTGGTATTCGCCTAATTTTGAACCGAGCTGAGGTTCTGCGCGGTTTAGTAGGTCTTTAGACAGAATTCTGTATGTTATTGACAATTAAGAGATTCCACGATAGTTGTTGGGGTCTGATTTACTTCCGTTTTTGTACAGAGGATGTATGATTGCAGTCTTCCAATCTGTGGGGATTTTTTCAGTTTTCCAGATTTCATGTATAATTTCTTTGAAATTTTCTCCTGCATTTTTCCATAATTCTGCGATGATTTGGTCTTCTCCTGATGTTTTGTTATTTTTCAGTGACTGAATTATCTCTTTAATCTCTTGTATACGTGGTGGCTTTGAGTCTGGGTTTCGTTGTGTACGATGGAACTAAAATTTTTCAGCAGGCTTTTCACAATTCAGTAATTTAGAAAAGTTTCACAGTTTTCGGTGTTGGTATGAGCAATTTCCCCATAATCATTTTTGAATTGGGGTGATGGAGGAGAGTTCTTTGTTAATTTTTGTTTGAATACTCTGTAGAAATTTCGGGAATTGTTTTTCTTGAAATCATTTTCTATGTCTTGCAATTTTTTGTCTTCGTGTTGTTTACTGACTGTTCGTATTGCTTTTGTGACTGTTTTCCTGGTATCTTTGAGATGTTGCAGGATCTTTTGATTTTTGTTGCACAACCAATTTTGCCACGCCTGTTGTCTGGGATTTATCAGTTGGTCACACTCACCTGCCCACCACGGGTGTTTACGTGTTCTTGTTTGCGGTGCCGCAGCTTCAGCTGCATTTAAAAGTCCTGCTTGCAGTTGTTGCCAACTTTGTGGTTTTAAATTTTGCGTGTGAATTTTCTTTTTTCTGGAATGACATCTAGTGAGAATTTTGTTGGATAATGGTCGGAATCTAGGTCTACTCCATTAAGGACTTTAAGCTTCATGATTTCTACTGTATTTACACGGGAGATCATTACATGATCCAACTGATATTCACCTAGTAATGGATTAGGTGAGAACCAAGATTTTGTTTTCGAGGCTCTTTCCTTGAAAAATGTTGATTTGAAAAATAGGTCATGGTTTTTGCAGATATCAATGAGTCGCATGCCATTCCGGTTGGTCTGTGTATGCCCTGACCATTTACCTACCCAATATCGATATTTCTTTTCTTTACCGATTTGTGCATTGAAATCGCCTATAACGATTTTGACATGGTTATTTGGGATTTCTTGGAGAATATTATCTAATTGGTTCCAGAATTCTTCTACTTCTTCTACTTTGTTTTTGTTAGTGATGTTAGTTCGTACATGTCCGTTGATTAGAGTGTATATCTTATTAGCTGATTTTATTGTCATCGTGGAGAGCCGACACAAGTAAGATTTGAAGGTCGCGACTGAATCGAGTATTGATGTATCTACTATAAATCCAGTTCCAAATTGTGGACAATTTGCCGTGGCTCGTTTTCCAGGTTTTCCTTTGTATATCCTGTATCCTTCCGAATCAAAAGGATTTTCATCTGTATATCGTGATTCCTGAAATGCAATACCTTTGATTTTACGTTCTCTGGATTTCTCCAGGATCTTTTTAGTTTTCCCATTTTTAAGAGAGAATTTACATTAAATGTCATTAGCGAAATTCTAGATTTTCGTTTGATTTTGTTATAACGGGGTTTTGAGGTACTCAGATTTACCTCCATGCGCACTTCTGTGGTCTCCCCAGAATCCGAATAGACCACTTGCGGGTTTCAACCGTGGCATTTGACCCACTGGGGTAATTTGTCTTTGAAGGTGCTGTATCCATGTTGATTTAATTGGACTGGGTTTGTGGCTGACATTGATATTTCAGTCTGGTTAAGCTCAGAGTTCCACTTCTGAGTTTTATAGATCGGTCGCCACTAACATGTGGAACAGACGCTGTAGGCTTACCGCCACTAACCTGTGGAACCGTCGTGCCCTTTGTCCAAATAACCTTGGACGATAGCTTTTGTAGTAGCCCAAAAAGCAAGGTTGCCTCTTCCGCCAGTTCCGCCGTACCGATGATCTTCATCTCCGCCTTCACTGCCGTTGAGGTCTTCACCGTGTCCCTGGCACGGGGCCCTCACGAGGTACTATCACCCGGGCCAAGTGAACCAAGGTTTTTTAACGAGGTGTTACTCCTCCCCCTCCTCCTTTTTCAACGTGGATCAGTATTACAGGGTGACCTAAAAATCCGTTAACATGTGAAAATGCGCTACTACATGGAATAATACAGGTAGAGAGGTGAAACTGGAAACACATGCCTAAAATGACATGAGCTTTAATTGAAAGCCAAACGGGTGCAAAGATCAGCCAACAGAAGGCGGTCGGTAGCAACACGTTAGTGACGCCGCACGAGGACCTGGGCTACGGATAATCGTCGAACTGTCGTTGAAACACAGCTGCATGACCAGAAAGTCGCGGTGTGGTGTGGATTTACATCAGTCATGATCGGACCCTTTCCTTCGTGGAAATGTGGGGGTGCTGCTTTTCAAACTGTCAACCTGACGGCTGCACTGTACGCCGATACGTTAAAGAATCGCATCGTCTCTAGCCTGGCTTAATGAACACCTGGTGGAACTGACGACTTTTATGAAAGACGGCACTCCACCCCATATTTGTACATGTGTGAAAGACCCCTTGCCCACATCATTTGACGAGCATCACATGCTGAGCCGTCACTTCCATCACGCTTGGCCTCCCAGGTCTCCAGACCTCAATGGATGCGATTGTTGTCTCTGGGGTTACCTGAAGTCGCAACCATACCGCAATCTTCTGAGCTCATTAGGGATGCTGAAAGACAACATACGACCCTTCAGCACGGCAAAACGGACGCCACTGCCCCAGCAGTGCTGGACCAGGTCTTGCTTCGTGCGTCTGTTGCTCGTTTCTCGACGTTCCTACTAAAATATCATTCATAGCTAGTCCCATTTTACAGTACTGCTGCTATAGGTGATTGCTATTTTGTTACTCGGTTATTAGAAAAAAATGAAAACATCTCTTATAACCGAGATCAAACAAAACTTAAAAATACCGGTTATTCAGAACTAAAATATCGGTTTTAACATGCCAGTTTCTCCCATCCGTCCCGTAGCACAGTTCATTGCACTGTACAACACATAATTCCACAGGATCGTTTCTTTAACTCACAGTTTTGCTTTTCCAATTAACCTGGTTGAAGTTAATGGCGATAGTTACACATTTTAAGATATATGTTTTGGCGACTCATACTTAATAGACGCCGTTCCGTAATTACATATCTTTCGTGATAAAAACACACACACACACACACACACACACACACACGCACACACACACACACACACACACACACACACACACACACACACACACGCGCGCGCAGAGAGAGAGACACACACGAAACTTCCTGTCAGATTAAAACTGTGTGACGGATCGAGACTCGAACACGGGACCTTTTCCGCTCGCTGGCTGCCGACTGAGCTACCCAAGGACGTCCCACGAGCCGTCCTCACGGCTGGCTAGCGTCCGCAGTATCCTTCCTTCCAGAAGTGCCAGTGTTGCAAGGCTCGCGATAGAGATTCTGTGAAGTTTGGAAGACACTGGCTTCAGTGAACTTGCGAGGGCGGTTTGTGAGTCGTGCTTTGGAAGCACAGTCAATAGAGCAGTTGCCGGCGAAAGGCAAAGGTCGCCAGTTGGAATCTCGGTCGGGCACACAGTTCTAATCTGCACACTCCGCTGCAGAGTCGGAATTTCATTCTACACACACATGGCAGGACTTACTTTAACGTAGGAAACCAGTTCAGCCCAGTGTAGTTGAGGAATTTCACCTTATTACTTATTTTTAACAGTGTCTCTGCGTACCATCATCACAACAGCTACACGGGTATTTTCCTCTTCTACCCGTTACTCGTGGCCCAGCCGGTAGACGATGCTCGGTTTTCTCCGGAAGCACTCTTCCCCGCCCTGCTGACGGCCTTGGCGCGAACGGACCAGGAAGCGATACTGGAAGGCGCCTGATGGGGCACGTCGCAAGAGCGGGCGGGTTGCGTAAGCGGCTTACAAAAGGACCCGGGCGGGCCGGCTGGCTGGCTGGCTGGCCGGCTGCTTGGTGCTGCTGGCTGGCTGCTTGGTGCTGCTGGCTGGGCTGGCCGGCGCTGCCTCGGCATGGCCATGGCAGGAAGGGGGGGGGGGAGGCTCCCCATACAACGAGAGTCTCTTCCTGCAGTCTGGCGCGGGAGCAGTGGTGTAACTTGTATCAATAAAAAACTGTTTAACTCGATGTGAACTCAACCTCGACTGCATTCCTATCTTCGTGTATCTGTGTTGTTGTCCTAGACAATAACAGCGCTAAACGATAAATGAGTCGCCAAAACAGAAACAGTATAATTCTGTTTTAACTAACTTCAACAATTTAATTAGAAAGGCAAACCTGTAAACTAAACAGCCCATCTGTGAAATTATGTATTGTGAGGTATAGTGAGCAGTGGCACTGTGCATGTCATCACAATACGTGACTTGGAGCGCCAACACACACACACACACACACACACACACACCTGCTTAAATTTTCCAAACGAACTTTGAAAGAATAAATAACAAACAGATTCCTGTAAAGTGCCATGTGATTCTGTGTACGCAGTCTGACTAAACGAACTTCCAAACACTATGTATTAAACCGGGGACCTAGAAACGACAATCCCACAACAGGCCACAGCAGTCCACCCACCCCACCGCCGCCCCACACCGAACCCGGGGTATTGTGCGATTCGGCCCCCGGGAACGTCTCACACCAGGCGAGCGTAACCCCAAATGTTTGCGTGGAAACGGCGTTTGCGCAGCAACTCAGGCCGAATATGGGGAACCATCCCGCATTCGCCGAGGCAGATCGAGAACCGCCCTCAAAACCATCCACAGGCTGGCCGTCACACCGGACCTCGACACTAGTCCGCTGGGCGGATTCGTGCCGGGAATCGGCACGCCTTGCCGCTCGCGAAGCGGCCCGTGAGACCGCGCGGCTAGCCGTCCAAACACTAAATGATACACACACACACACACACAAACGTAACAATGCACTTTGAGAACAACACTGTCTGCGTTACAAACGTAATCTGAGGTGAACTGTAGATAAACCGAACTGATAATGAACTCTGAAAACGAAAGCTCACTGAGATTGCCCTAACTATGTTGACTGTACTGCGAACCTGGCGATAACCGATTTTCATGGCTTGACTGAGGCAACGCAAACTCGTAATGCTGGAACTGATGGGAAAAAGAAAAAAGGTGCAGCAGCAAGCTTGATAAAAGGAAAGAGAACATGCAAGTGTTGTAACTAGATCATGCTTTCATTTTAGCCGTTGTATTCCGTAGAGTGCTATGCAGCAACACACATAATCACAAAAATAAAATTGTTTCGCGAGGAGGTGGTTGTTGAATTTGAATTTGATGAATAATTTGAAACAACCTAACTTTTAAAAAACTATAATGTGAAAACAAAAATCAACTTTTCACAATTAACACTATCTTTACCAAAAAAAATAGTTTTTGTTACAAATATTAATCAACCATGAAATAAACTATTGAACTGGTAAAGGAGTGGTAAGTCTATAACCTCTGAGTGAAAGCCCTGTGAACTGATAATTTTACTCAATCACGTCTGACGAATGAAAGTAACAAACCCAAACCAATAAAGAAAACTTCAATTAAGACTTTCCGTTATTCAAACACAACTACGCAGAAACAAGCAGAGCAACAACAACATGACCTCATATTAACACTTATCAAGTTAATTATTAGCGAATCCTATTTCCGCAAATTCAGCATCCTCTTTATCTCTGTGCTCTGCAAGCTATTTCGGACCGCTGATTAGCGCAACCACCACCCGACGCCCTCTCAGAATGGCGAGAACAGAAACGTCGCAGGGCTCTGCAGTACCCCCACCACGTCGTCCATCTCTAACCCTGCGACC
Source organism: Schistocerca gregaria (assembly GCF_023897955.1). Taxonomy (NCBI): domain Eukaryota; kingdom Metazoa; phylum Arthropoda; class Insecta; order Orthoptera; family Acrididae; genus Schistocerca; species Schistocerca gregaria. The sequence continues at coordinate 33,217,376 of NC_064928.1, forward strand.
AGTCAGAAGTCAGAACTGGAAGGCAAGTCGGAAAACGCTATGTTCTACACGCGTGCAGATTTATTTTCTTTTTCTTAAGAAAACGTTTTAACGCATTGAACATTTATTAAAAACATGTCGCCCTCGGTAGACTTTCTTATAAAAGCCACGCTCATGACAACTTTACAGCACTTACAAAGTGGTAATGAATGCGGGCACTTGCAACAGACGCAGTAACGTGAGTGTTCATAGCTGTTATTTTAACATTGCCACGCCGAGTTCTGGTACAGTTCACGATACCAATAAGCATATACACTGTACAGCACTACTTAACTGCACTTAAGGTGAAGACTGTCTAAATGCAAACATATATTCGAAGATGGCAACAAAGAATTGACGCAACCGGTCAGCTATAGGAGTAACTGATTTTAGCGACCTTAGCAGTTGAAAATTTATTCGGTACATTATGCTCTTACCCACCCAAACTCTTCGACCTTTTACTCTAGCCCAATCTACCTCGTAGCGTTCAACCTGATTGCCTGCCATTATAAGAGGCCGCTGCACGCGCAGTTGACCACGGTGTCTTGTCAGTGAGGTGTTGCGAGAGGTGGACAAGTGTTAGAGCAAGACCCTCAGGTTGACTGTGTTTGTATTCGTACAAGCCTAAGTTCTACACATCCTCAGTATGGACGACTACGCAGACGCGGTGTACGCTTACGACTCCTGCGACGGTGGCGCTACTGCTGCTGCCGAACAGTACCATTGGCGCTCTCTGACACGTCGCCAATTTCTGTTCGTACAGTGTTCTGTTTGCTAGCGTTCTCAGCTCACTGCGTGAAACAGGTATTCTTCCAACTTTCCGGTTTTCCCGTGAGCGAATAGTTGAATAGGCAGCGCAGGAACAGCAACTCCGTGTCGAAATGGCGCAGCCTATTGGTGCTGCCGGCACATGGCGACTTTATGCACGTCTCGATGCCCCGCATACAAGTGTACGGCGAACATCACATACGGAAACGTTTTACCCAGTTCACGTACAACGTGCTCACCATCTTCGCGTCGATGACAATGTCACACGAATTGAGTTTCGTCACTGGTTAAATCGCAGTTGACATTTGCTTCCATCAATACTATTCACTGATGAAGGTCCTTATACTTGGAATGAAATCAACAACAGGCGTAATGACCTTCGTTGGTGGCAGGAAAATCCACACGCCACAGTGGATACAAATTTCCACCGTTGTTTTTTCGATCAATGTTTCGTGCGGTATAAAAGGTAACATGTTCATAAGTCCAGCCATTTTAGAAGAGCGAATAAGGGACAGAATTAGTTGCTTGAATTTTCTCATGTTGAGAAATTAGGAGCGATCTGTTTTACTCAGTAAAACACTTTCTATAGCCAAGATCCCATAAATTCTTTATTTCTGACAACCGTTTTCGACGGATATGACTGTTGTCTCCTAGTCTACAAAAAAAGTATGTTCCAAAACGTGTTCATTGTGAGTTACGACCTCATTTCATACGCAAAGGTTTGTCACAGTTAACGTTTACAATTTTTGAAAAGACCTTTCGCGCACCGCCATGTCTGTATAGGCAGCGCTTGCAGATCACTGTTAAGTCTAAAAAATCGCAGTATACAGTAAACTGCACATTTGCACATCTATTTACGCTTGCGTGACATGTTCCATACATTGATGACCCACATTAGATGACCTATATTCTGCAGCTTCCAGTTTTCCGTGGCTTAATAAACAGCGCTTTCTCATTACAAAGCAGTTAATTTGCATTCGTAATCATCTAATTGTTTTTTAATAGTCCGACAATGACATACCTAACTTTCCTGGCAGCAGAGTCTGTATTTTAGTCTAACGTAACCGACATTTTCTCATTCACGCACACACAAGAATTTGTTGCAGAGTTTGTTGTTAACATTTCGAAAGACACTTTTTTCTTGACATCGAAATTTGAATACTTCGAGAGAAACTCCCTCAACACTGGATTATTTACACAAAAATGGTATGTCAGCTGGCACAAACGCCGTACATAAATCTTCACAGTAATCTGGAATTGTATCAGGACCCGCAAAAGAACTTGTAACTACATCATTAATTAAGAGGTTTTTTTTTCCATCTGGCGCGAAACTGCAGCGATAGTTTTCTTCGTGTATCTCGAGATCGCTGTTCAGCCTTCACTGCTTTCCCAAATGGTTTGTAGGACAGGATGCGTCCGTCCGAACTAAAATTATCGTTAAATTCTGCCATAAACTCTTACAGACGATAGCTTACTGTTGCTTTTACTTTAAGAAATGTAGTACTTCCTTCCGTTTCGACGTTTCGCAGCACCTTAAATGACCTACATGTGAGTGAACTGGAGGGGGGTGAGACACGTTGTGCAGTATGGCTGTAGACAGGGAAATCCACGGCTTCTATGGTGAGTGAGACCGATAAGATGATAAACACAAAGCTGCAACATCACATACAGAAACAGACTAACATACACTCTCCTTTAGGGCAGCGGATGTCAATATTAAGATGAAATACCTCGTAGGTTCTTCCGGAACCGTGGACCATGATCCATGAAGCATGGACTTTGCTGTTGGTGGGGAGACTTGCGTGCCTCAGCGATAGATAGCCGTACCGTAGTACGGCCAGGCCAGACAAACGTGTGGTTCCTGAAGAGGGGCAGCAGCCTATACCCAATGTTAAATATGAAGGCGTCCTCTTGGGTAAACTATCCCGGAGGTGAAATAGTCCCCCATTCGGATCTCTGGGCGGGGACTACTCAGGAGGATGTCGTTATCAGGAGAAAGAAAACTGGCGATCTACGCATCGGAATTTTTCTAATAATTTCTCATTATTTTTTGCGGTGATGTGGTTAGTAGTATAATTATGTGGTATCAGAGTCTCTTCACTTTTTTTTGGATAGAAATCAGGTACGCAAAAACAGAGATAGAGGGTTTCTGAATAAATAATGCCATACGTTTTTTCTGAAAGCAATTTGGTTGTATTCAGTTTTCTAATATAGTACAATATTTCGCACTCTTTGGCTGCAAAACCAAGTTTTTCCAACACAATCTCCTGACGCTCCGCTGGCCGACGTCCTACGTCAGGAAACTACCCGCCAGCCACGTACCGCTTCCTGCGGAGTGCACGAGTACGAACAGTCTAAAGGAGTTTTGTGAGCCCCTCTCGTGCCAAGCTCCGCGTTGTCGTGGACAACGGAGAGGTTCGTTTGAAGTTTTGTTGCGAAGAGCACGCTGAAGTCGTTCCTCCAATTTTCTGTCGGTAAGAGCTGTCTGCGGTCGGCTCGCGGGAGGTCGGACAGGTTAGCGGTACCCGCGATAATGGCGGATGCCTGGCGCAACGATTCACCGTGCTTTCGTTTACTCCCAGATATCCGTAGACATTCGGAAAAATCAGTGAAGATCTGCATTGCTCCAGTTTACCGCCAAAAGAAACTCATTGGCGGCTATCTGTTCGGAAAAAATCTCTGTTACAGACGCCATTTCGAAGAAAACCTATAGCGCTGTCACGTATCGGAACTTAGTGTAACTACAGGGACTGAAGCGAGAATACTGCACAATTTCCCATAAAAGTTCCGCGTTTATCGACCGGGATTGGCGGAGAAAAGAACTGTGCTGCATCATTTACTGAACGCCCCTCTTAAATGAAGAAGAGATAGAAAAGAAATTTGAACAGATCTGAAAGACCTAAGTCGAAACGAGAGCCCTGTGATAGGCGTCATTCCGTCATATTACTGAGAACCTAGGAGATAGATATAGTGGGAATTAGTGAAGTTCGGTGGCAGGAGGAACAAGACTTCTGGTCAGGTGACTACAGGGCTATAAACACAAAATCAAATAGGGGTAATGCAGGAGTAGGTTTAATAATGAATAGGAAAATAGGAATGCGGGTAAGCTACTACAAACAGCATAGTGAACGCATTATTGTGGCCAAGATAGATACGAAGCCCACACCTACTACAGTAGTACAAATTTATATGCCAACTAGCTCTGCAGATGAAGAAATTGAAGAAAAGTATGATGAAATAAAAGAAACTATTCAGGTAGTGAAGGGTGACGAAATTTTAATAGTCATTGGTAACTGGAATTCGAAAGTAGGAAAAGGGAGAGATGGAAACGTAGTAGGTGAATATGGATTGGGGCTAAGAAATGAAAGAGGAAGCCGCCTGGTAGAGTTTTGGACAGAGCACAACTTAATCATAGCTAACACTTGGTTTAAGAATCATGAAAGAAGGTTGTATACATGGAAGAATCCTGGAGATACTAGAAGGTATCAAATAGATTATATAATGGTAAGACAGAGATTTAGGAACCAGGTTTTAAATTGTAAGACATTTCCCGGGGCAGATGTGGACTCTGCACACAATCTGTTGGTTATGAACTGTAGATTAAAACTGAAGAAACTGCAAAAAGTAGGGAATATATGGAGATGGGACCTGGATAAACTGAAAGAACCAGAGGTTGAACAGAGTTTCAGGGAGAGCATAAGGGATCAATTGACAGGAATGGGGGAAAGAAATACAGTAGAAGAAGAATGGGTAGCTTTGAGGGATGAAGTAGTGAAGGCAGCAGAGGATTAAGTAGGTAAAAAGACGAGGGCTAGTAGACATCCTTGGGTAACAGAAGAAATACTGAATTTAATTGATGAAAGGAGAAAATATAAAAATGCAGTAAATGAAGCAGGCAGAAAGGAATACAAACGTCTTAAAAATGAGATCCACAGGAAGTGCAAAATGGCTAAGGGGGGATGGCTAGAGGACAAATGTAAGGATGTAGAGGCTTATCTCACTAGGGGTAAGATAGATACTGCCTACAAGAAAATTAAGGAGACCTTTGGAGATAAGAGAACCACTTGTATGAACATCAAGAGTTCAGATGGAAACCCAGTCCTAAGCAAAGAAGGAAAAGCAGAAAGGTGGAAGGAGTATATAGTGGGTCTATCCAAGGGCGATGTACTTGAAGACAATATTATGGAAATGGAAGACGATGTAGATGAAGACGATATGGGAGATAAGATAGTGTGTGAAGAGTTTGACATAGCACTGAAAGACCTGAGTAGAAACAAGGCCCCCGGAGTAGACAACATTCCATTGGAACTACTGACGGCCTTGGGAGAGCCAGTCCTGACAAAACTCTACCATCTGGTGAGCAAGATGTATGAGACAGGTGAAATACCCTCAGACTTCATGAAGAATATAATAATTCCAATCCTAAGGAAAGCACGGGTTGACAGATGTGAAAATTACCGAACAATCAGTTTAATAAGCCACAGCTGCAAAATACTAACACGAATTCTTTACAGACGAATGGAGAAACTGGTAGAAGCCGAACCCGGGGAAGATCAGTTTGGATTCCGTAGAAATGTTGGAACACATGAGGCAATACCGACCTTACGACGTATCTTAGAAGAAAGATTTAGAAAAAGCAAACCTACGTTTCTAGCATTTGTAGACTTCGAGAATGCATTTGACAATGTTGACTGGAATACTCTCTTTCAAATTCTAAAGGTGGCAGGGGTAAAATACAGGGAGCGTAAGGCTACTTACAATTTGTACAGAAACCTGATGGCAGTTATAAGAGTCGAGCGACATGAAAGGGAAGCAGTGATTGGGAAGGGAGTGAGACAGGGTTGCAGCCTCTCCACGATGTTATTCAATCTGTATATTGAGCAAGTAGTAAAGGAAACAAAAGAAAAATCCGGAGTAGGTATTAAAATCCATGGAGAAGAAATAAAAACTTTGAGGTTCGCCGATGACATTGTAATTCTGTCAGAGACGGCAAAGGACTTGGAAGAGCAGTTGAACGGAATGGACAGGGTCTTGAAAGGAGGATATAAGATGAACATTAACAAAAGCAAAACGTGGATAATGGAATGTAGTCAAATTAAATCGGGTGATGCTGAGGGAATTAGATTAGGAAATGAGACGCTTAAAGTAGTACAGGAAATTTGCTATTTGCGGAGCAGAATAACTGATGATGGTCGAAGTAGAGAGGATATAAAATGTAGACTGGCAATGGCAAGGAAAGCATTTCTGAAGAAGAGAAATTTGTTAACATCTAGTATAGATGTAAGTGTCAGGAAGTCATTTCTGAAAGAATATGTATAGAGTGTAGCCATGTATGGAAGTGAAACATGGACGATAAATAGTTTGGACAAGAAGAGAATAGAAGCTTTCGAAATGTGGTGCTGCAGAAGAATGCTGAAGATTAGATGGGTAGATGACATAACTAATGAGGACGTATTGAATAGGATTGGGGAGAAAAGAAGTTTGGGGCACAACTTGACCAGAAGAAGGGATCGGTTGGTAGGACATGTCCTGAGGATCAAGGGATCACCAATTTAGTATTGGAGGGCAGCGTGGAGGGTAAAAATCGTAGAGGGAGACCAATAGATGAATACACTAAGCAGATTCAGAAGGATGTAGGTTGCAGTAGGTACTGGGAGATGTAGAAGTTTGCACAGGATAGAGTAGCACGGAGAGCTGCATCAAACCAGTCTCAGGACTGAAGACCACAACAACAGGAGAACCAGTCATGAGAAAAGTATACCACCTGCTGTGCAAGGTATATGAGGCGGGAAAAACTCTCTGACTTCAAGAAGAATGTAATATTTGCTACTGCAAAGAAGGTAGATGTGAACGTTACTGAATGATAGCTGTAAATCGTGCCTGCAAAATATTGACACGAATTATCTGCAGGAAAATGGAAAAATTGTGGAAGCCGACGTTGGGGGACCTAAGTCTGAGTTTCGAAGAATCGTACTTCATATTAGCAGCTCGCAGCTATGATGATGGCCGCAGTAGAGCGACTGCCGTTATCGCAGAAAACACTTCTGAAGAAGAGTGTGAAATTAATGTGCTGGAAAGTCTCTATAGAGATATCTGTGTGGATTGTAGCCTTACACAGAAGTGAAACGTGACGATAAGCATTTCACACAAGAAGAGAACAGAAGCTTTTCAGATGTGGTGCTACAGAAGAGTGCTGAAGATTAGGTGGGTAGATCGTGTAATTAATAAGGTGGTACTGCTTCAGGGGGAAAAATAGAATTTGTGGCGCGACTTGACTAAAAGGGAATATCAGTTAACATGACGCATTCGTAAGCCTCAACAAGTCGTCAATTTAGTAGTGGAGGGAAGTGTTTTGGGCTAAAATTGCTTGGCGGAGACTGTGGCGTAACTCAGCAAACAGATTTAATTGGAAACTTACGTGCAGTGTAACGCATCACAGCCGTTGCTTAACATAAAAAAACATCTCACATGGGCTTAATAATGAAAACCCAAGAGTAATAAAATCTTTCAAAAGATATCAGTTCCGTAGTGTTGCTTCACCATACAACGAAAGTTATATTTTTCAACATAGTCGTCATCTGAAGAAGGATTAACTATATTAAGACGAGGGAAGTGCTAGGCGGTGAAAATGATTACCTACAAACGAAAACGGCTACGTGTGAAAGGAAGTGCTTGTCCTAACAGGATCAGTCAACAACAGAAATAGAAGCTTCTTATGCATGAAATGTTCTGTTTATATTCTCTTGCTTTCATCGAGGTAAGTTGCAATTAGAGCCTCGACACAGTTTCGAGAATTTTTCTTCATGAAGATTTTGTAGTTTATGTTGCTTCATTCAAGATTTTTGGTACTGTTTACATTATTTCAAAAACGTGTAGGGCACTCAATATTTTAGTAACGCTTAGAGCGGTAAAACGTGACAACTGTAAAGGAGTACGTGGTTTGGGGATGTGGAGAGAAGCTTCTGACACCAATGTTAATGTATAAAATGGCAGGGTAGGGGGAAGAAGGCTGTTAAACATGCCTCGTGGCGGCAGCGTGCAGGAGGTCAGGATTTGAGAGTGGGCACCAAGGGCTGCCGTTAAATGACAAAACAGGAAATTAGGTACAATAAAGAGGGTGTAGTTCGATATACGGAGCACAAAGGGCGCGTCTAGCGTCGGAAGGTAGCAGGCTTAGGCCAGTCTGTGAGGTCGAACACTTAATTGAAATGGGCAACGGATGGGGCAGCGGTTCACGTCAACTGCCGTTGGTGGCCGTTCGTGAAAAGCAGAGCCACAGGCTCTGCCTTGAGGAAGACGTCTGTTCTGCTTGAGGTCTGGATTACAAGAGAGAGGAGCAACTGTGTTCCGCCCCGCAGACCGCTACAGCGTCCACACACGTCATCGGTATCCCGCGCACGCGATTGGCTGAAACCAATGGCGTGAATTCGCTAGCAGTTTCAGCAGAGGGGTCAGGGTGTCTCCTGTCAGCAGCTGGACAGAACCGCCTCGGTTTTGAAAGACAAGTGACTTGTGTCACGTAGACACGGCGTGAGTTACTCTGGGAGAAAACATGTAAAAATTCCACTACAGTCTCTCGAACTCAAGGCGTTAATAACTTTCACATCAGCTCCGTGTCACAGAGTCCAATACGTATCCTTCACCATACATCACGCGGCGCCTTCCGGAGCAGAGATGTAGCAGACTATTATTTTGTATTGCCTTTTTACCTTTAAAAAAAAATCACACCACCACCCGTCCCATCCCTTCAGGTAGTAAAACTATGGATAATACACTGACATCATATCGTAAAACAAATTACGTCGTCAGTCTTTTCAGAGCCTTAACATTGATTATCATTGTAACATGAATGTGTTCATTCCCTACCACAGCTTTTACAAATAGACGACGTAATTTATATTACGATACGACAGAAGTGTTTTATGGTTTCATTACTTGTATTTCGCCTAACATGACGCTGTGAATACTTTTACTAAGCTGATGATGATCAGACGACTGAAATTGGTTGTTTAAATAAAGTATGCTACCAGCAGCTCGAGGCGCTAATATGAAATTTTGCAAATGTATAAGACATCTCCTTATAAGAGGTAAGTATTCCGTTTGTCCGCCAGTTCAGCGTTCTGCCTGGGTTTGCTAACTGGTCTTCTGCTGCTAGCATCTTTCTACTGTCGTATAAACCTGCTGCAAATTATGACGTCGGCAGCATCGACAGTGCAGCTTAAAGTTCCTGTCGACCACAGGTTATCGATTAACGACACCCGCTTCTCCATTGTATCTGTTCGCTATCCAAAAAGTGCATATAGTCTTCAGCTCAATTTCAAGCCGAAAGTCACTGTATGATTTTTTATTTTTGCTTACTCGACGCACAAGTCGCCAAAGTGGCGTCAGATCGAAAGACTTGCACCCGGCGAACGGTCTACCCGAGGGGAGGCCCCTATAAAGAATAACAATCTCGTGCCTTAAGGGCAAGACAAGAACATTAATTTAAGAGATATTGATACTCGGCTGAAGGCCACACATCAACCAAATAACTAAAACCCAAACAGGAAAACTACTACATAACACACAACAAACGGCGCTCAGAAGTTTCCAAGAGTCGGCCTGGGATTGTAACACTAACGCCCGTTTAGGTGAGACAGGCAGCCTGTCCAGCGACTTCTTAATCTGGAGGCAGCCCAACCGACAGACAGCCGACCGACGAATCAACAAAATCAGTTCCGCTCCATGCAACCAGTAAAACGACCAAAAGATTTCAGTACAACGACACACAGAATATTGGCGCCCACAATGGCCAACAACATCTCAGCTGTCGAACTACACTCCGCGCTGGACAGCAACAACACGACGAGGAGAATACACTGCCGAAAAGTACGTCAACGACGGCTGGAATCTTAGCCGACTTGAATACACAAACGTCGTTTCTCGCGGGAATGTCCCAAAAGCGACAACCAGGATCAAACGAAGAAATGTAAACAGTTGGGGCTCGATAGTAGGTTACGTGAGGACTCAGCTGTGATGTCCAAGATCGGTGAGCGGCGAAATTTGTAGCACCTGCAAGCAGCACCTCACACTCCAACTGTGCGTGCAAACAGCCAGCGGCCCCGGTCAGAGTAAGCACGATCGAGACTTCCTTGCTGCTCCACGCCCACGGATAGACTGGTCACACATCGTCCAGCCGGAAATTATATCCGACACACGACAGATAGTACAGCAGTAGTAGTATCGATACACGCTGTTGCTGCCACTCACGGAGGGGACAGCAACAATGCCGAGATAACCACAGCAGAACTAAAACCACAGTACTGCAAGCAATGTTTAACCCAAGACAAGCATGGCTCGAGCCACCCACGACTCAACTGCTTGTAGTGATATTATTGTGAAAGTGAGCAAAAGATTTCTAAATGTTTGCAAACTATGCGAATGAGGCAGGGCTTGGATACCAGCTCGGTATTTACCGAGTGGGACTTGGGAAACCGCCTAAAAACCACATCCAGGCTAGCCTGCTCTCCAGCCGGGTTGATTCACACCCATCCCGGAATCGCGCGGATATCAGCGCGGTTCCTGAGGCAGCTGCATATAGTTCTGTAATACAGAAATTACGAGCGGTTGACCCAACAGCAAAACGAAACGGTAATTTAAAAAAATTATAAATTTGTTGTGGACTGTTTACCGCAAAGAGCTAAACAACGTAACGAAATCTCTTCGACCTGGTGCCAGGAACTCTGTTGGCTGCAAGAGGCTGTGGATCAGAACGTCTCAATGTCAGTCAATCGCATCACAGTGCGACGTCTTGGATAGTGGTACTTGGGCTGATGTCCTTGTTGTCTGCGAGAGGATGTGGATCAGAAAGTCTTAATGTCAGTCAATCACATCACAGTGCGACGTCTTGGATAGTGGTACTTTGTTGTGATGTCCTTGTTGTCTGCGAGAGGATGTGGACCAGAAAGTCTTAGTGTCAGTCATACGCATCACAGTGCGACGTCTTCGATAGTGGTACTTTGGAGTATGTTCTTGTTGTCTGCGAGAGGATGTGAACCAGAAAGTCTTAGTGTCAGTCATACGCATCACAGTGCGACGTCTTGGATAGTGGTACTTTGTTGTGATGTCCTTGTTGTCTGCGAGAGGATGTGGACCAGAAAGTCGGAATGTCAGTCAATCGCATCAGAGTACGACGTCTTGGATAGTGGTACTTTGGGGTGGTGTCCTTGTTGTCTGCGAGAGGATGTGGACCAGAACGTCTTAGTGTCAGTCATACGCATCACAGTGCGACGTCTTGGATAGTGGTACTTTGTTGTGATGTCCTTGTTGTCTGCGAGAGGATGTGGACCAGAAAGTCGGAATGTCAGTCAATCGCATCAGAGTACGACGTCTTGGATAGTGGTACTTTGGGGTGGTATCCTTGTTGTCTGCGAGAGGATGTGGACCAGAAAGTCGTAATGTCAGTCATTCGCATCACAGTGCGACGTCTTGGATAGTGGTACTTTGTTGTGATGTCCTTGTTGTCTGCGAGAGGATGTGGACCAGAAAGTCTTAGTGTCAGTCATACGCATCACAGTGCGACGTCTTGGATAGTGGTACTTTGTTGTGATGTCCTTGTTGTCTGCGAGAGGATGTGGACCAGAAAGTCGGAATGTCAGTCAATCGCATCAGAGTACGACGTCTTGGATAGTGGTACTTTGTGGTGGTGTCCTTGTTGTCTGCGAGAGGACGTGGACCAGAAAGTCGTAATGTCAGTCATTCGCATCACAGTGTGACGTCTTGGATAGTGGTACTTTGGGGTGATGTACTTGTTGTCTGCGAGAGGATGTGGACCAGAAAGTCGTAATGTTAGTCAATCGCATCACAGTGCGACGTCTTGGATAGTGGTACTTTGGGGTATGTCCTTGTCTGCGAGAGGATGTGGACCAGAAAGTCTTAATTTCAGTTAATCGCATCACAGTGCGACATCTTCGATAGTGGTACTTTGGGGTGATGTCCTTGTTGTCTGCGAGAGGATGTGGTGTGTACGATGAGATAAGATTTAACAACTATTGCATATCCGGGCAATGAATCATTCAATCTTAAATCAGAACAAGCATCTAGCGTACGAGTTCGCAACTCTGTCTCCCGTCCACCAACGGGGACCTACGCCATCGCGCATCGTGTCTCAACTCCACTGCGAGAGCTGTGGCAGTAGCAGCTGTATGGCGCCGGCAGTATCAGCACGCGGTCGGAGTGCGGGGATGCCACAGTGGGGAGCTCTGCAGGACGCCGCGTGCGGGCCCACGCCACGAGGCAGAGGCGATTGTGACTGCCTAACAATCCATTCAAATGACGAGCCTTACTCTATGTCCGTATTTAAGGATTTTTCGGTTGCAAGAAGGTTGCTGTGGACGTTACAAGCAGTTTAGCCAACCTCTGTGTATAGTTTGAATAGAGCTGCATTTCTCATTAGTGGCCACTAGTCAACAGCTAATGTAAGGTTGGCACAGGTAGCCACCGCCCAGGCTCTCTGAGCGTTTTCGGCGTCTGCAAGGGCCCGGGCTACGGTAGCGTACAAGCTTTATTTTTCCCTGGGTCGTCGGAGAGTAAGGATGGACTGAGTGGTCATCTCTAGCAGCATAAATTGAAATGGTTAAGAGTTTTCTTCGACTTTGTAGCAGGTCTTCAATGTAGGCGTCGACAATCGCCGGCCGCTGTGGCCGAGCGGTTCTAGGCGCTTCATTCCGCTGCTACGGTCGCAGGTTCTAATCCTGCTTCGGGCAGGGATGTGTGCCATGTCCGTAGGTTAGTTAGGTTTAAGTAGTTCTAAGTCTAGGGGACTGATGACCTCAGATGTCAAGTCTCATAGTGCTGTACATTCATTTCAGTTAGGTAACAGTGTTCAATTTAGCGGTGCTGAGCGACGACACCGAGTGTTGTGAAAACTCAGTTTTTTATACCAAATACGAATGTGTCGTGTGCTTTTCTGTGTGCTTGCTCTGTTTTCTTTTACGTTATAAGTCTGTGATCTGGCACAATCACCTCTCGTGGTCGATTTCAATCCTCATTTACACAACGGAGGAGATGTGCTTTTTTTTTTCTTTTTACAACTGCGCCGGGAAATTAGTGAATTTATACCACATTTCTGGAACAGACCTTTGTCCCCAAAAGTTGATCGTCAGAACTAGTTACTCTCTGATCCAGTGTACTTAAATGTGGTAACATTGATCTAAATTCTATCCTCTTTGCTGTATGGATGGTCAGTGTGAATGTTCGTGTGTGTGTGTGTGTGTGTGTGTGTGTGTGTGTGTGTGAGTCAGTGAGCGCGCGCGCATCAAGTCAATTCTACCCGTTGTTTAACAGATTTGGTTCCATTTATGAAAGCTGTGCTCTTATAATACCATGTGTCTTATGTTTAAGCACCAGCATTCCAAGCAACTTTGTTTTATTTAATACCCTCGAGTTTTTTTTTATTCAGAATTAAATGTTCAGTGATTTCTTAACTTGCAACAGTTATATCTCACAGCACAACCCTTCTTCCTATTCAGGTCCCTAAAAATAATTCAGTTTTCTTCTTCCCTTGATAAAGATCTTTTGTATCCAGTACGAGAATATTTAATCCTTTCGATCATACAACGATCTGAGATATGGTGCTTTTTGGGGATTCTATTTAACCCGTATATAACTGAATTGGAACCACCAGCCTAAATTTTTGTGTTTGGTACCCGTTTAAAACAAAAGAAAGTAAGCTGTATTTCACACTACTGGCCATTAAAATTGCTACACCACGAAGATGACGTGCTACAGACGCGAAATTTAACCGACTGGAAGAAGATGCTGCGATATGCAAATTATTAGCTTTTGAGAGCATTCACACAAGGTTAGCGCCTGTGCCGACACCTACAACGTGCTGACATGAGGAAAGTTTCCAACCGATTTCTCCTACACAAACAGCAGTTGACCGGCGTTGAGTGGTGTAACGTTGTGATGCCTCGTGTAAGGAGGAGAAATGCGTACCATCACGTTTCCCACTTTGATAAAGGTGCGACATTGCTGCTCGCGTTGGTCGAGATGCAATGACTGTTAGAAGAGTATGGAATCGGTGGGTTCAGGAGGGTAATATGGAACGCCGTGCTGGATCGTTTCACTAGCAGTCGAGGTGACAGGCATCTTATCTACATGGCTGTAACGGATAGTGGAGCCACGTCTCGATCCCTGAGTCAACAGATTGGGACGTTTGCAAGACAACAACCGTCTACACGAACAGTTCGACGACGTTTGCAGCAGCATGGACTATCAGCTCGGAGACAGTGGCTGCGGTTACCCATGACGCTGCAGCACTGACAGGAGCGCTTGCGATGGTGTACTCAACGACGAACCTATATGCACGAATGGGAAAACTTTATTTTTTCGGATGAATCCAGGTTCTGTTTACAGGATCTTGGTGGTCGCATCCGTGTTTGGCGACATTGCGGTGAACGCATATTGGAAGCGTATATTCGTCATCGCCATACTGGCGTATCACCCGGCGTGATGGTATGGGGTGCCATCGGTTACACGTCTCGGTTACCTCTCGTTCGCATTGACGGCAGTTTGAACAGTGGACGTCACATTTCAGATGTGTTACGACCCGTGACTGTACCCTTCATTCGATCCCTGCGAAACCCTACATTTCAGCAGGATAATGCACGACCGCATGCTGCAGGTCCTGTACGGACCTTTCTGGATACAGAAAATGTTCGATTGCTGCCCTGGGCAGCACATTCTCCAGATCTCTCATCAATTGAAAACGTCTGGACAATTGTGGTCGAGCAACTAGCTCGTCACAATACACCAGTCACTACTCTTGATGAACTGTGGTGTCATGTTGAAGCTGCATGGGCAGCTGTACCTGTACACGCCATCCAAGTTCTGTTTGACTCAATACACAGGCGTATCGAGGCCGTTATTACGGCCAGAGGTGGTTGTTCTGGGTACTGATTTCTCAGGATGTATGCACCCAAATTGCGTCAAAATGTAATTACGTCAGTTTGAGTATAAAATATTTTTCCAATGGATACCCTTTTATCATCTGCATATCTTCTTGGTGAAGGAATTTCAATGGCCAGTAGTGTAATTAGTGAGTGTTGGTATTTAAAGTCAGATACAGGTTTCATTCTATAGGCGCTGCAGTCACGGACTGTGCGGCTGATCCCGGAGGAGGTTCGAGTCCTCCCTCGGGCATGGGTGTGTGTTGTTGATAATTCTTCCGGGTTATATGTCCGTGGTCCATGGAATTCTTCCATTCCTAACGTTTCGTCCAATACTACGTTGGACATCCTCAGAGGTTTGGCTGGTCCTGTTGAGTCCTGCGACAACGAGTGGGACGTCGGAGAGCGGCCTTAATACCGAGGAAAGTGGGCGTGGTCTAGCTTGCACATAGTAGCGGAGAGAAAACTAGTCAAAGATAAAATGTAACTATCGATAATAGTACGTCATAGATAAAAATCACTTATCGATTCTGTAACGCCACTGTTCATATCTCGTTTAATTTCAAGGCCTCTTCTATTAAAATTATCTTCATGCTTATAAATTTCAATAGCCTCCCTATACAGTCGTGGATAATAGTTCGTGGTGGCACTTAAAACTGTAGTTTCAGAAAACTTAACTGCATGGTCACCTGACTGAAGTGCATGTTCCGCAAAGGCCAAGTTATCTATTATTCCCAGTCCGCAAAGACTTATGCTCCTTTACTCTCGTATTCACACTTCTTTTCGTAGTACCAATATAGACCTTGCCACAGGTACACGGAATTTTATACACACCGCTAGATGATAATGGTGGCCTTCAATCTTTAACAGAACGAAGTACTTGTCCTATTTTTCTGGTAGTTTTGAATACCGGTTTCCCTTTATGTTTCAGTAAAATTTTGCTTATTCGATCTGTAACCTTACTAATGAAAGGTAAAGACACCGTGTTCTTCCATTGTTGTGTACCATCCTTGTCCTTTGGCCTGCTGTAATTAGGTCTTAAAACTCAATTATTTTTTTTGTTTGAGTACCCATTATTTTCGAAAGTCTGTTTCAGATGACTCAGTTCCGTATCCAGATGTTCCGGCGTACAAATCCGTTTTGCCCTGTCCACTAAACTTTTGATTACACCTCTTTTTTGTTGTGGGTAATGATTGGAGTTCTGATGTAAGTATCTGTCAGTATGAAACTTCCTGGCAGATTAAACTGTGTGCCCGACCGAGACTCGAACTCGGGACCTTTGCCTTTCGCGGGCAAGTGCTCTACCAACTGAGCTACCGAAGCACGACTCACGCCCGGTCCTCACAGCTTTCCTTCAGCCAGTATCTCGTCTCCTACCTTCCAAACTTTGTAGAAGCTCTCCTGCAAACCTTGCAGAACCAGCACTCCTGAAAGAAAGGATACTGCGGAGACATGGCTTAGCCACATCCTGGGGGATATTTCCAGAATAAGATTTTCACTCTGCAGCGCAGTAGGCGCTGATATGAAACTTCCTGGCAGATGAAAACTGTGTGCCCGACCGAGACTCGAACTCGGGACCTTTGCACACTCCGCTGCAGAGTGAAAATCTCATCCTGAAAACATCCCCCAGGCTGTGGCTAAGCCATGTCTCCGCATTATCCTTTCTTTCAGGAGTGCTAGTTCTGCAAGGTTTGCAGGAGAGCTTCTGTAAAGTTTGGAAGGTAGGAGACGAGATAGTGGCAGAAGTGAAGCTGTGAGAACCGGGCGCGAGTCGTGCTTGGGTAGCTCAGACGGCCAGGCTGCGTTCGGCAGGGCAGCAGTGCGCACCGCGCTCGGCTGTCCACGCCGCTGCGCGCCGAGTGTTTTGTTTACTTCCTCGTCACCGCGCTTCTCAGTCGAACACGCTCTAATGGCCAACTCTTACAGGAAGAACACTCTTAAGTTCACCTTCTCAAATGAATACGCACGACCCAAAGTACTGGCCGTCGAACGCTTCCTACGCGAAGACGTGAAGATCCCCCGTGACGAACTTATTGGCACAGTTTACGACGTATCCGGTGCTTAATGGTGTGAGACAAGTCCGAATCGATCTCAAACGGCATGTTCCATCGTACATTTGTATCGGCGGCTGCCGTGCGGTGGTCATTTACGACGGACAACCTCGAACATGTTCCGGTTGTGCCAAAGAAGGCCACGTCCGTAATGAATGCCTGCAACGCCGCATCACACAACTAAGGCCCGACGATACGAACACCGACAGAACCACGACCACCCTTCCAGTCACCTATGCGGCGACACTGCACGTTCAGGCCACACAAGACGCCGTTCATGAGCGTCTCTCTGGTCCGGTACACCCGGAGGCGTCCCAGCACCTTGACACCGGCGATGCCCCCCGTGAACATGTCCAACAGCCGGATACACCCTCGCTAGAAGATCACAAGGATACCAATGAGAGTTTTCTGGAGAATGACGACAACATCATAGCACCCGCGGCTTTTGTACCGGAACGACGTGAATCTCTGCCTTCCTCAGACACCGAAACTCATTGCCGAAAGCAGAAGTTGCCCAAACGACGAAAAAAACGCAGCAAGACATCAGAATCGACCATTGAGCCCCCTCAGCAGGACGAAGAGATGGCACATCACTCTGACGGAGAACACGATAACACTTTCTCCTCTGCCACGGAGACGCGTCATCCACAAGACGGTGAACCGTCCAACAGAGAGCGTGCGCAAGCCCCGCGCCCAGAAGCCATGGAACATAGCACGCCTGTTGTCACCGACGCAACTGAGCCGACTCGGCCAGCGCTGCCACCTCTCGCCGATGTCAAACCCGTCGGACATTTTTCATGGGCGGATGACACGGATTTCCCACCTCCATCTGATGTGGAAATGAAATCTGTTCCTCCGTTAGACCAACACTAAAATGGGGGAAGTTTCTACGGCGACTCCTGCGACTTCCAGCATCCACCACAACAATCTTCACCAGCTACGAACCTATCGGCAGCACGGATCTCCCATCAGGCGTACCGAATAGCTACTATCAATACTAATAATATCGGCTCCAACGTTAAACTTCAAGTGCTAAGAGCAGGACATCGACATCGCCCTGTTACAAGAACTAAGGACAGCAACTTGGGCTGGGTTTTATGGATATGAGACGTACGCCGCCCGTGCGGCTATGGAACACACAGGCGCAGCCATCCTCCTCCGATAAGGAATTGCAGTTTCCGATGTCGCATACCTCCCAACAGCGCGAGGGTATGCCATAACAGTTGAAGGACTCAAAATCACAAATCTCTACGCCCCATCGGGCACTGATAAACTGAGGGATCACTCCCAGTTCTACGCACAAGATATCACACCTTTATTCCTCGGCCGATACGATCATCTCATCGTAGGTGGAGATTTCAACTGTGTTCTCGAGCGCACAGACCAATACCCCCATTTCACCACATGTCCTGAATTTCGCTTCCTCATCCGCCGCCTTCGTCTCCTCGACACTTGGCGAGTGGTACACGGCGACCGCCCGGTGTGTACACACATCACGAGGCACTCCGCCAGCCGACTTGATAGAATATACATCTCTAACGATCTAAAATCAGTTCTCCTCGACGCGAAACGTTGGCCGATTGCCTTTTCGGATCATGACATCTACATCTGTACCATATGTCGACCTACGTCGACAATCTATATGGCGCAGTGCAGGACCTTGGAAACTCAATGTCGCGCTACTGGGGGACCCTGAATGTCGACAACAGGTCACCGACACTTGGCACACCTGTGTTCAACGAATTATGCGTTTCGATACCACACTGCAGTGGTGGTTGCTGTGCGCCAAACCGGCCATCCGACGCACATTGACACACTATGACCGAGCCAAAGCAAGGTGGAATCACCATACAACTGATTTTTACTATAGCGCTCTACGTGAACTCATGGATCAACCTCCATCCCCGGATCGTCTAAAAGACGCTCAACGCATCAAGGCAAAGATTTTAACCTTGACCAGATGCCGTCTAGAGGGAGCTATTGTACGAACACGCAGCCAAGGTAGGATTAACGGTGAAGAACCTTATGTGCATCATATTATTCAAAATGTTCGTCGACGCCGACAGGCTTTAATGACGACTTTAGACTTACCTGATGGACTCCGGCTGACTTCGCAAGCTACCATTGCGGATGCATTCACAACGCACTATAGACTTTTCTATCAAGAGGTACCTGCCGGTGCAGAAGCCATTGCTGAGGTTGCGCAGGAGACACTTGGTACTCTCAACGCAGCAGCTGCAACCCTCCTGACTTCTGAAGTGACCACCGACGACGTCCAAGGCGCTGTGGCCAAAGGGTCTCTGAATCGATCTCCCGGCCCGGATAGTTTACCTCTAGAATTTTACAGAACCTTCCAATATTTTATGATGTCACGATGGAGGAACATGTACTGGGAACTTTTGTCCGGCGCGGCTAACCCGCCACCAATGTTCATGGAAGGCTTACTTGTACCAGTCCCGAAACCCGCAGAAGGAACACGACTCGACAGTTATCGGCCGATCACGTTACTCAATTCCGACTTCAAGATTTTCACACGCCTTCTAGCACTGCGACTCAAACATATCTTACGAGACATTGTTTCCCACGAACAAACATCTTTAGGCGGTGATCGTAATATACAGACAGCCCTCAGTGAATATCGAGATGTGATCGCTGTGGCAACAGACTCGCGACTGCCAGGCGCTTTAATCTCCATCGACTTCAAACAAGCGTTTGACCGCGTCAATCATGCATTCCTCAACGCAGTGATGAACCGAATGGCAATTCCCCCGACGTTCACGCAAGGGATTATGCGGCTCCTTCGTGGAGCAACGTCCAGACTTCTCGTCAACGGCAGACTTACAGAACCTACACGAATTGAACGCTCAGTACGGCAGGGTTGCCTCTTGTCGACGGTGCTTTATGCCATTGCGATGGAACCACTCGTTTGCGGATTACGGCGACGTTTGACAGGTATTCCACCCCGGGATCATATGTTCCGCTGCCGAGCTTACGCGGACGACTTGGCCCTCGTCGTACGTTCAGCGGCCTACGTACAAGCTGCGATGCAGTGGAGTACCCGTTACAGTGCAGGGGCAGGGAGCGCTATGAACGTGGCAAAATCATGCGCCATGAAGGTCGGCCGCGGCCTTCCCGCAGGCAGCGTAGTCCCATTTCAACTGGTGGACTCCCTTCGCTGTCTCGACTTGGTGTACGCGCGAGACATTCGCCGCAACTCGGCGATCAATTTTCGGGCGCTGCTGCAACGCATCCGGGCCAACATACAAAATCACATACTACGCCCGCTGAATATGTGCCAGAGAGTCACCTTCGTCAATACCCATCTGGCAGCCCGGATACCCCATATAGCGCAGATTCTGCCCATCACTGCGACAATGGCGGCCAGATTACAGGCGGCTTTCGGCTATTTCATTTGTTCCGGACACATCTTCAAAGTCCAGTATGCAGCTCTCACCTTACCGAAGCGGGATGGTGGCCTCGATCTGGTTAATGTGAGAGCCAGGACTACGGCACTTTACACCAATTGCTCCGGTTGTGGAACAGCCAAAACGCTAGTTTTACTGGAATGTTGACCACCGAGCTCGCACCTGTTTCGAGACGCCCACCGACGTCTTTGGCGCACATCCCACCTCCGATGTCACATATCGGCCGTTTCTTTCTGGAGCACAGCTACACATGCACCGAGCTCCCCAGGACCAGGAAGACGACCACCCGTGACATCTACCGCCTTCTCCGAAAGTCTCCACCCCGCAACCCCGTCGAAGCACGTCACTCCCAGGTTTCATGACCTACAGTTTGGAAAACGATCCACCAACCATATCACACCACTGACACCACCTCTATGTGGTACCTTCTCGTCAACGGCAAGTATACTACAAGACAGAAACTGCATCGTATCGCACCCCTGTGCCTCAAATGCAATGTCGAAGATACAGATTTACATCGTTTTGAGTGTGGGCCAGCAGCAGCTGTCTGGACCCTCGTACAGAAGATTGTGGCTTTCTACCTCCGAGTACCACCACATCACATTTCTCCTACTATGATGATATATCCCGACACGACCTACTTTCCACCGGCTAAGTGGCACGCCGTCACATGGATCAGTGGCATGGCTGTCAACTACCTCTTCCGGGACGACATCGTCGATCCGGCGGACTTCTGGACACGCCTCCAAGTACGTCACCACACCCTTCGCCGACATCGACACTATCGGGACACTTTCGCGCACTATTTACAGAGTATTTTCACCAACCCGCCTCAAAGTTGGAATCTCAAGTAACGGTGCCAGCCAAGACTGGACGATCCCACCTTCCCCTTCAATGGTCAATGATAGAATGCATTTTGTTCTGATGACGCGCCAAAGTGGAGCATGGCGCGGAAAGTATTCCTATTTTATTTCACTTCTCTTTTCTCCTCCTCTTCTAAGTTTTTTTTTTCTCCTTACACATGTTTATCCTTTTCACACATAGCTCTCTATCTGCAGCCTATTTGTTTTCTTTGTCCTGTGCTCCCAAACAATACAAAAAAAAGAAAAGGTTGCTGCTGATGGTGAGACTGTATACTCATTTATGTTAAAAAAAAAAATAAAAAAGAATAAAAAAGAAGGCCGTTGCGGAAATATAGCTACCTTTTATGTTTCCGCTTTCAAAGGATATTGTGTTATTTTATGAAGAACGTCGTCTTTTATTTTCATACACAAGAGGTTTTTATTTGTTTTCTTACAAGCTGCAGAAAAAAAAGTGGTCAGCGTGACAGAATGTCAATCCTAAGGGCCCCGGTTCAATTCCCGGCTGTGTCTGAAATTGAAAAAAAAAGAAAGAAAAGGAAGATGGTACAGCACTTGTCCGCGAAAGGCAAAGGTCACGAGTTCGAGTCTCGGTCGGGCACACAGTTTTAATCTGCCAGGAAGTTTCATATCAGCGCACACTCCGCTGCAGAGTGAATTATCTCAATCTGTCAGTATGTGTGCTCTTCCGAAACACTTTATGTTTTACACTGCCATCGGTCTGTCTCATGACTAACACATCGAGAAACGAAATAGCCTGGTCTTCTTCCGCTTCAATTGTAAAGTGAATTTTAGGGTTTATGGTATTAAGAGAATAAAAAAACTCGTCTAAGGCTTTTTTACCGTGTGTCCAAACCACGAATGTGTCGTCTACATAACGATACCAACAACATGGTTTCTTACTTGATTTATTCAACGCTAATTGTTCTAACTGCTTTCGAGACATTCTCCCTGTAGAGTCTTCTAATCATACAAATCATTGTAAGAATGTCTTTAAATCAGTCAGACTTCTGGAAGTTTCACGTAAGAAGAAAGCACATTTACTTTTGACTTGAACTTTTTTGTTACGTTGCAGGGACTCCTCTTCCATACCAAAATTTTTAAAATTTAGAAGAATGTTTCAGACAGCTCGTGGGCAACGGATTTATGATTACGCAGAAGCTGCGTTGCTCCCTGAAAGAATACATTTTACCAGACGAGAGATGGACTCTGTGGACCGTATGTTACTGCAACTGCATTTATTTATTGCTAACACAGTATCGGTAGATCTGTGGAATAAAATAGATGGTTTAACGTTCAAATCAATGGAAGTGACCACCAATAGGCATAAGAAGAAGTTCAATATAATAAGATCTAATGTGCAGAGTACTAATAACACTGTAATGGCAGACTGTAATTAACAAAACGTCGAGACTATTGTCTCAGGATGAGATTTCAGTTCTTGAAAAAGGAGGTAGTTATGCTATTACTCCAACGCATATACCAGTGGAAGAGATTATTGCTTAAATGCGGACGAAGGGATAGTTGTTCTTCCATCTGATAAAGG
Source organism: Schistocerca gregaria (assembly GCF_023897955.1). Lineage (NCBI taxonomy): Eukaryota > Metazoa > Arthropoda > Insecta > Orthoptera > Acrididae > Schistocerca > Schistocerca gregaria. The sequence continues at coordinate 33,239,975 of NC_064928.1, forward strand.
CAATGCCACTGCGGTGATGAACAAAGAGAACTACAGAAGTAAGATTTTGGATCTATTAGTGGCGGGACTTTACAATAAACTTAGAAGAGACCCGACGGCTGTTATTTTGAGGAAAACTAATAGGTTGATAAAGTCTTCTACTTCCATTCTATAGGAGGATAAAAACGTTTTGCTAAGGAGTGAAGCTAAGTGTCCCAGACTTTATGGTTTACCTAAAGTTCACAAAATAAATCTCCCTCTGAGACCCATTGTTAGTGCGATTGATTCCCCTACTTATCAAATATCTAGGTATCTCTGCAACCATACATTGGTAAGACTGACTCTTATGTGAGGGATTCACGTCCTTTTATTGAGAAAATGGAAGGTCGAACCTTGGCTCCTGAGGACATTTTGGTCACTTTTGATATTGTATCTCTGTTTACTATTGTTCCGGTCAATGAAGTTATGGTTTATATAACGGAAGTTTTCCCTGAAGATTTGACCGCTCTGTTTAGACACTGTTTCACATCTAGCCAGTTTCAGTGGGATGAGGAGTTTTATGAGCAAGTGGATGGTGCTGCCATGGGTAACCTGTTGAGCCCTGCAATTGCCAATTTTTACATGGAGAAATTTGAAGAATTAGCCTTGAATAAAGCAAATAAGAAACCATGTTGTTGGTATCGTTATGTAGACGACACTTTCGTGGTTTGGACACACAATAAAAACGCCTTAGACGATTTTTTTTTTACTATCTTAATAGCATAAACCCTAAAATTCAGTTTACCACTGAAGTGGAAAATGACCAGGCTATTTCCTTCCTCGATGTGTTAGTCATGAGACAGACTGATGGCAGTCTAAAACATAAAGTGTTTCGGAAGAGCACACATACTGACAGATACTTACATCAGAACTCCAATCATTACCCACAACAAAAAGAGGTGTAATCAAAAGTTTAGTGGACAGGGCAAAACGGATTTGTACGCCGGAACTTCTGGATACGGAACTGAATCATCTGAAACAGACTTTCGAAAATAATGGGTACTCAAACAAAAAAATTGAGTTTTGAGACCTAATTACAGCAGGCCAAAGGACAAGGATGGTACACAACAATGGAAGAACACGGTGTCTTTACCTGTCATTAGTAAGGTTACAGATCGAATCAGCAAAATTTTGCTGAAACATAAAGTGAAACCGGTATTCAAAACTACCAGAAAAATAGGACAAGTACTTCGTTCTGTTAAAGATTGAAGGCCACCATTATCATCTAGCGGTGTGTATAAAATTCCGTGTACCTGTGGCAAGGTCTATATTGGTACTACGATAAGAAGTGTGAATACGAGAGTAAAGGAGCATAAGTCTTTGCGGACTGGGAAAAATAGATAACTTGGCCTTTGCGGAACATGCACTTCAGTCAGGTGACCATGTAGTTAAGTTTTCTGAAACTACAGTTTTAAGTGCTACCACGAACTATTATCCACGACTGTATAGGGAGGCTATTGAAATTTATAAGCATGAAGATAATTTTAATAGAAGAGGCCTTGAAATTAAACGAGATATGAACAGTGGCGTTACAGAATCGGTAAGCGATTTTTATCTATGACGTACTATTATCGATAGTTACATTTTATCTTTGACTAGTTTTCTCTCCGCTACTATGTGCAAGCTAGACCACGCCCACTTTCCTCGGTATTTAGGCCGCTCTCCGACGCCCGGCTCGTCAGTCGGCAGGACTCAACAGGACCAGCCATAAATCTGAGGATGTCCAACGTAATATTGGACGAAACGTTAGGAATCGAAGAATTCCATGGACCGATCATATTTTGTCAGGCTGGTCGAATCTCGTAGCTGGTGGCGCGATACACGCAGGGGACGGCTGCGCGGTCCACTTGCCACTCCGGGGTGCCGAAGGCGAGAGTTAGGCGTGTGGGGAGGGCGTCGCTCTGTGAGCTGTGGGCGCGCGCCTTCACGCGCCGCAAACCGAGCAAAAGGAGCGACCTCCGCCGAGGCCGGCCCGGGTGACATTTCGTGCGACTGCGGCGGCCGCGGCTGCTGTGTGGAAGTGCGGCGCCAGCGCCTCGACCACACTGTCCGAGGGGCCAGCGCTTACCCCTTGTTATTTGCTTACTGCTTTCTGGCTAGTAGCTAATTTCACATTTACACGTTGGGGATTTTCCGCGTTTTTTTCCAGTAAGTATGTTTTCTTAAATGCAAAGAAAACAGTTTTTTGCCAGTAAACTTGCTTTTATACTAACTGTTCGTGAAAACATTTTTTTTATTGGTTGCCTCGTATTCTAGAAATAAAATGAAGCAAAGAGGCGTTAAGCGTCTTAATTCAGGCATTAAGCGAGGAAAGGTGTACGTGTGACTCGCTGTATACGTCGGCAATCGTTTCTTTCTGACTAATATGCATATAAAGTGATACAGTGATTTTCGATTTGCATCCTAATACCTTAGTTTACGAAAGTTCGTGTTTGCTTTCATTGCATCTGCTGTTTATTGGAGCATGCCAGAAAAGAGAAACTGGCAATGATAGGGGACAAAGTTCGTGCAGTTTCGCCCAGTGCTATACACGAGGACTGAAAAACTGAATAGCACTTATGTATATTCAAAACTAGAAAAAGTAACACAGGTGCACCGTTAAGTATTCGTCCTATCAAGTGCTCAAAATTACAGTCCATACATCCACAACAACTTTTGAAATAGTGTGCTGTGCTATTCTGTGGCTAAAACCCAGACTCTTAATGGATTCCGCAGTCGCCAGGAAACGTCATGTTACAACCAGCCTGCAACATAACAGGGCCGTATTTTATCACTGATCTAGGCTGGTATCGTCACAAAACGTATAAACACATGATTTAATTCTCTGAGACAGCCTCACTCATAGCTGTGCCACACTTCCTAAATCCATCTTATACCACAAACAGCAGCTTCTCGAAACAGGCGATGTCCATCCTCACCAAGTTCCGAAATTCCTGCGGATCTTCGGGCCTCAGTTTTTTCATAAACAGTGAATACAATCCCCCGCTATCATTCCTTCTTTTCAGCCAGGTTGGAACTCAACAACGTCTGGCTTGTCGTTTTCGTCGTTCTGCCCTAACAAGAAGATTTACTACCACTGCCAGAGCAATAGTTCCAAAAGCAAGTGGGTCCACCATGTGCAGACTGGTGCATAAATGTAAATTTATATATACTAATACTTGTGCAACCAAGTATCGTAACAAAAAACCTACATGAGAGAATAACGATTAATAAATAACCATAAAAACAATTTCTTATTAAACAGGAACCTTGAGATCACATAAATATTTTGAACGAGTGACGTACAAAATAATTTAAATGGCTCTGAGCTCTATGGGACTTAACATCTGAGTTCATCAGTCCCCTAGACTTAGAACTACTTAAACCTAACTAACTTAAGCACATCACACACATCCGTGGCCGAGGCAGAATTCGAACCTGCGACTGTGGCAGCAGCGTGGTTTCGGACTGAAGCACCTAGAACCGCTCGGCCACAGCGGCCGGCTCGAATGACGTTCCTATATGTCACATGGCGCCCCTTGTGTTTCGCGGTAGAACGAACGTCTTTACATCAGAGACATCTGTTCGTGTTTCGCGCGTTGTTACCGTCTACTGTGCATGTGCGCCAAGTATATCCCGCGTAGTTGGTGTAATAGGTCTACGTGAAACACTACGTAGTTACAGATATGTCCGCTTGGGGAGATAGTGCATAAGTGTACGGTTTAGGCGCACCGTAAAATAGGGGCTTAACTGACATTCGAACCTGTAACGGCGAGATGTTCCAAGCTCGCTGTACGGCTGCGGTTGCAGCAGCAGTTACAGCATTTCCGACCTGGACATGGGTTTTCGACAACGTGAAATGGTGAAAGATGTTCGAAACTCTGAGAAAATGAGCTATATGGAAAGAGGGTAAGTACAATATGTACAGGAACCAAGAGGGAGCATTGAGAATGGAAGACCAATAACAGAGTCCTCAGGTTACAAAGACGGCGATGCAGTCTCTGCCTATTGTCCACTGGGCTGTGCAGCTGCCCATACGGATGGGCTTTATGCAATCCATGCAAGATTTTCATATTGTCTCACTGACTACACGCAAATTATTAGTCCTACAGAAAAAAATGAATTGGACATTTTTGTACGAAAGTTATTATAGTTAAATTTTGTACTGGGACATGTTTTTGCTAGAGATGGTAATTTTAGAAGTGTTCAAGAAAACTGACCTTCAAATGGGGTTTTCTTAAATAAGTAGAAAACCGAGTGTTTTAGTAAATAATTCATTAAAAAATAGAAGTACTTGTTCCATCGGGTCCTTACGAATATGCTTAACTTATTTTGATACTAAATGCTGTAGAATTAAATCATTGTTGATTAAAACTTTTTGCTGTCCTCAGCTGGTTTTCAGTTATTAGCGCAGGGTTACTGTTGTATTGTTGATTTTGACTCAAGTTAGTAATACACGAGTAAGTTTTCAGACACCCGCCCCTCTATCACGTACACCCCACAGCACGCTGCAGCGGGTAACATCTGGCGCAGCCGAACCCTTCCATCGGACTGCCACAGAGGGTGGGCGTGACTCGTGACCCCAGGTGACGCGTGTCCGGTGGTGTGGCCCACGAGTGTGGGGCTCACGGGGAAGGTGACCGGCCTTTGTCCGCACTTGCTTTTACCTCCGCACTCACAGTGTGGACTGCTGGTAACACTTTGGAAGTCTACGTAATTCCTTCCCCGGATTTAGTGCGACTTTTGACACCCACCCCCCGAAATGTGTGACTGCCCGCGTCAGTCACCACAAATGTTCCAGCCGGTCTCGGCTTAATTGCGAGTGCTCCTTAGAGCTTCCGCTTCGCAGGTACATCACCGACGGTCGACTTGGGCAGCTTGAGAAGGCCTGGAACGTCGCCCATGGATTTGTTACTCAAGAGGCGTCCAGTGTTTCCTCCACCTTCTAAGTCACTGAGCTCTCTCGGTCAACTATTCTGCTGTTACCGCTTTCCCAATGAGAACAAAATACTTCCCACCTGCTTCTGTACTTGTCTAGTGTTATCAAGCGCTCTGTTCCAGGCTGCGTAGGGCTGTGCGGATATGTTTGATCAGACATTGTAGTCTCTCACATCTGTTGAACCGTGAATTTACTTTCAAATCCTTTTCTTAACAATTTACTTTATTTACTGGCGATTCATCAAGAACATTGACACATTTAATCACAGTATGTGAGCGTGGAATAGCTGTCAATTGGTAACTGATGAAACAAATTAAAAACTTTTTTTAATAAATTGAAATTTTATTCCTAAAAGCTCTTTTTTGTTTTGAATAGATTTAAAATTATAATCAGAAAGCAACCTGTAAATATCAAGTTACAATTTATTCAGAGGCAGAAATAACATTTATTTATTTATTTATTTATTTTATATATAGTATGAGATTTCGAGCTGAGAACCTTGCCGCTCGCTTTTCACACGACCGTTCACAACAACCTCTGAAATACTACACTGGTGCAAATCTGCAACACATCAGATTACTTCAAACTAAAATTTTTTAACAACTCACACAAAGACATAAACTATGCACCCTGTAAGAGGGATGGAGATGGTACAAAACACTCACATTAAAAATTATTTGCCGCCGGAAGTGCAACTTGTTTTTAAAAGAACTCTTATACTAAAATGAGCATTTAAATAAAACCCCATGAAATGCAGTCTTACATAAAATGTACAAACATGCTCTACATTACATTGTAGGCAAGATAAAAACATATTTCAGGAATTCGGCCTTTACACCTTAGGCAATAATTCGTTAACACCGAATCTGACAAGCACGACAGAGACAGGTATTAACATACGGCAGACCGACCCACAGACAGACAGATACTAACTGCCTAACAAATGCGGATGGGAGACAGACGGGAAAGCTGGGGACGAGAGACTGACCAAGAAAGCAAGTAGGATTTAACAAGGATTGGAAAAGGGCACAGGTCATCCCCGTTCTCAAGAAGGGACGTCGAACAGATGTGCAGAACTATAGACCTATATCTCTAACGTCGATCAGTTGTAGAATTTTGGAACACGTATTATGTTCGAGTATAATGTCTTTTCTGGAGACTAGAAATCTACTCTGTAGGAATCAGCATGGGTTTCGAAAAAGACGATCGTGTGAAACCCAGCTCGCGCTATTCGTCCACGAGACTCAGAGGGCCTTAGACACGGGTTCACAGGTAGATGCCGTGTTTCTTGACTTCCGCAAGACGTTTGACACAGTTCCCCATAGTCGTTTAATGAACAAAGTAAGAGCATACGGACTATCAGATCAATTGTGTGATTGGATTGAGGAGTTCCTAGATAACAGAACGCAGCACGTCATTCTCAATGGAGAGAAGTCTTCCGAAGTAAGAGTGATTTCAGGTGTGCCGCAGGGGAGTGTCATAGGACCGTTGCTATTCACAATATACATAAATGACCTGGTGGATGACATCGGAAGTTCACTGAGGCTTTTTGCAGATGATGCTGTGGTGTATCGAGAGGTTGCAACAATGGAAAATTGTACTGAAATGCAGGAGGATCTGCAGCGAATTGACGCATGGTGCACGGAATGGCAATTGAATCTCAATGTAGCGAAGTGTAATGTGATGCGAATACATAGAAAGATAGGTCCCTTATCATTTAGCTACAAAATAGCAGGTCAGCAACTGGAAGCAGTTAATTCCATAAATTATCTGGGAGTACGCATTAGGAGTGATTTAAAATGGAATGATCATATAAAGTTGATCGTCGGTAAAGCAGACGCCAGACTGAGATTCATTGGAAGAATCCTAAGGAAATGCAATCCGACAACAAAGGAAGTAGGTTACAGTACGCTTGTTCGCCCAATGCTTGAATACTGCTCAGCAGTGTGGGATCCGCACCAGGTAGGGTTGATAGAAGAGATAGAGAAGATCCAACGGAGAGCAGCGCGCTTCGTTACAGGATCATTTAGTAATTGCGAAAGCGTTACGGAGATGGTAGATAAACTCCAGTGGAAGACTCTGCAGGAGAGACGCTCAGTAGCTCGGTACGGGCTTTTGTTGAAGTTTCGAGAACATACCTTCACCGAAGAGTCAAGCAGTATATTGCTCCCTCCTACGTATATCTCGCGAAGAGACCATGAGGATAAAATCAGAGAGATTAGAGCCCACACAGAAGCATACCGACAATCCTTCTTTCCACGTACAATACGAGACTGGAATAGAAGGGAGAACCGATAGAGGTACTCAGGGTACCCTCCGCCACACACCGTCAGGTGGCTTGCGGAGTACGGATGTAGATGTAGATGTAGATGTAAACGAAACAACATATCACGAATCACTTAACTTCTTATAACTGCGATTTCTGGCGAAGACCTGGCGCAGCACCCCCAACGCTCTCCCGAACTGTCCGATGCCAGCCGCTTCAACGGACGCAGGAAGTTCGCCGATCTCCCGTCTCACGGCTTCGCAGCTCGCCCCGGCCAGACCGATATCGTGGGTTGACTCCTGTTGCTCTCGTGTCGGCCGCGAAACCACTACGCCTCGCTATACGGCGCGGCCCACTGCACTCACGTGGCGACCTCACATCCGCCGACGCTCGAAATGGACCTGTTGTGTCCCAGTGCGCGAACGACCAACCGATCTATCCAACCGCCAATGACCATTGCCTGAGCAAACTCGAGCAGACTGGCGGCCTAACACATACTAGCACTCCGGACCACAGACCGACACTAACTGACGCACAAATGCGAACGAGAGATAGACCAGCAACTTGTTGTGGTTGGCAGGAGAGCCAGCCCGTATAACTAAAGGAGGCCGAAATGCACGCGTTTCAGCTCACGCAGGCTGGCGTGAGGTCTGGAACATGGCAAGGGAATTCGAATTGAGAAAAACGGACGTAGCTGGTGGAATACTTAACTTTAATGCATTAATGATGGACATAGCTCGTGACGGTACATAATTTACAATATCAATAGAAACTGATCATGGCGCCTTGCTAGGTCGTAGCAAATAATATAGCTGAAGGCTATCCTAACTATCGTCTCTGCAAATGAGAGCGTAGAAGTCAGTGAACCATCGCTAGCAAAGTCGGCTGTACAACTATGGCGAGTGCTAGGAAGTCTCAATACCTGCCGTGTGGCGGCGCTCGGTCTGCAATCACTGATAGTGGCGACACGCGGGTTCGACGTATACAAACGGACCGCGGCCGATTTAAAGGCTACTACCTAGCAAGTGTGGTGTCTGGCGGTGACACCACACAACTGGTGACGAGTGACTGACCCAGTCCGACTGACCAACTGACCAGACTCCCCTGACTGAAAGACTGCCTCCTTTGGAAGCTCATCGCGCCCCTTAATTGCACGTGAACAGGCAACCTTTCCCCTTTTCTACCAGAGGGAGACAGCAAAGCTGCGATTGCCACAGCGGCGCCACCGCCAGAAACGGAGAGCGACTGCTTCACACCATGCGCTGCGGCGCGCTCTTAAAAACAGCAATTTTTGCCACGGCTCATCTGTCATCAACCGTCAGGTACTCTGTAATCTGCTTTATGTCACTTTTGCTAAACAGAAAAATCTTCCTACCTTTTTTAATATTTCTATTTACGGCTGAAATCATCGATGCAGTAACCGCTTTATGATCGCTGATTCCCTGTTCTGCATTAACTGATTCAAATAGTTCGGGTCTGTTTGTCACCAGAAGGTCTAATATGTTATCGCCACGAGTCGGTTCTCTGTTTAACTGCTCAATGTAGTTTTCAGATAAAGCACTTAAAAATATTTCAACGGATTCTTTGTCCCTGCCACCCGTTATGAACGTTTGAGTCTCCCAGTCTATATCTCCACCTAGAACTATAACATGGTGGGGAAATCTACTCGAAATATTTTCCAAATTATTCTTCAGGTGCTGAGCCACAACAGCTGCTGAGCCCGGGGGCCTATAGAGACATCCAATTACCATGTCTGAGCCTGCTTTAACCGTGACCTTCACCCAAATCATTTCACAATTCGAATCTCCGTCAATTTCCTTCGATACTATTGCACTTCTTATCGCTATAAACACGCCTCCCCCTTCACTGTCCAACCTGTCTCTGCGGTATACATTCCAATCTGAGTTTAGGATTTCATTACTGTTTACATGTGGTTTCAGCCAACTTTCTGTCCCTAGTACTATATGGGCGTTGTGACCGTTTATTAATGAGAGCAGTTCTGGGACCTTTCTATAGACGATCCTGCAGTTTACTATTAGCACATTAATATTGTTATTCCCTGTTGCATTTTGCCTACTCCTGCCTTGCCGCGTCGCAGGAGGCGTCTTGTCGGGCCTAGGGAGGGAATTCTCTAACCTAAAAAAACCCCATGTGCACTCCACACGTACTCCGCTACGCTCGTAGCCGCTTCCGGCGTATAGTGCACGCCTGACCTATTCAGGGGGACCCTACATTTCTCCACCCGATAGCGGAGGTCGAGAAATTTGCACCCCAGCTCTCCGCAGAATCGTCTGAGCCTCTGGTTTAAGTCTTCCACTCGGCTCCAAACCAGAGGACCGCGATCGGTTCTGGGAACGATACTACAAATAGTTAGCTCTGATTCCACCCCGCGAGCGAGGCTTTCCGCCTTCACCAACTCCGCCAACCGCCTGTACGAACTGAGGATGACCTCTGAACCCAGACGGTAGGAGTCATTGGTGCCTACATGAGCAACAATTTGCAGTCGGGTGCACCCAGTGCTCTCTATCGCCGCCGGTAGGGCCTCCTCCACATCTCGGATGAGACCCCCCGGCAAGCAGACAGAGTGAACACTGGCCTTCTTCCCCGACCTTTCCGCTATTTCCCTAAGGGGCTCCATCACCCGCCTAACGTTGGAGCTCCCAATAACTAATAAACCCCTCCCCCCGTGTGCCTGCTCGGACCTTGCTGAAGGAGCAGCCACATGTCCACTCACAGGCAGAGTGGGAGACGCCACACGGCCAGCCTCCACATTGACCCTCCGCCTCGTGCGCCTTGAACGCCGCTGAACCCGCCACTCCCCTTGGGGAGAGGGTGGCCCAACCGCGCCAGGTACCCGCGAAGATGTCTCGACAGCAGGGACAGTGGGTGAAGCATGTAACACCTGGGGTGTACCTTGCGAGGCACCAGACTCCCCACTGCCGCTACACTCCGAGGCAGCAGACTGAAGACGGCTGACCGCGGCCATCAACACGCTCAGCTGTTCGCGAAGAGTGGCCAGCTCCTCCTGCGTCCGTACACAGCAGTCACACATCCTATCCATCCTAAGGAATCAATTTACTGAAGAGACTTCATCAACTTTTAACTAGACTGCTAATTCACTAAAGGCGGCTGATTATTGACTAAACTGTGATTGCTAGCCACTTCGTGTAGAAAACAATGAAAATAGCACTACCTGTCTCTGGACTGTATTCAAAACAAACACTAGCACTACTGGCACTATGGTTGACTAAAGCGACTCTGTATTCAAAACAAACACGAAATCTATGGAATACTATTAATAACACTAGACAATTAAAGCTTCCTAAAAGCAAAAACACACGGAAGAAGAAGTGACAAGTAAGAAAAATACAATTAATACTTAAATTAAGGTAGCTCGCTGCACAGCAGACGCGAAGCAGACGGCGGTTAGCGCGCTTCGTTACAGGATCATTTAGTAATCGCGAAAGCGTTACGGAGATGATAGATAAACTCCAGTGGAAGACTCTGCAGGAGAGACGCTCAGTAGCTCGGTACGGGCTTTTGTTAAAGTTTCGATAACATACCTTCACCGAAGAGTCAAGCAGTATATTGCTCCCTCCTACGTATATCTCGCGAAGAGCCCATGAGGATAAAATCAGAGAGATTAGAGCCCACACAGAAGCATACCGACAATCCTTCTTTCCACGTACAATACGAGACTGGAATAGAAGGGAGAACCGATAGAGGTACTCAGGGTACCCTCCGCCACACACCGTCAGGTGGCTTGCGGAGTATGGATGTAGATGTAGATAGAACGTATGATGACAGCACAGGTCTGCCGAAAACGGCAATCAGTGAAAAGATTTACAATCCATTTTGGCGTAACTAGTAATCCAGAAAAATATAATAATGCTTATCGCCCCCAGAATTTGAGAACATGTCAGACACATTTCTCACATCAATTCATCACCAATGTTGTCTCCAAGAAAATTCCTCGCCGTGAAAATATCACGACGAGCTCAGAGCACCATCGTATTCGAAAGATTCTAAAGTATTCGCACAAGGAAATGTATTCGTGCTTGCGACTATGAGCCAACTACGGCTATATATTGGAATGACAATGAAAATCTGTGCCGCACAGGGACTCGAAGGCAGATGTGCCGGTTTCTGCGGACGGTCGCGTCGGCCGCTTCAGCGACCCACGCACGAGTCGCGGCACATCCCAACTTCCGTACGTCGCCGTCTACGTGCCACAGCCTCCAATCGTACGTCACCTACCTTCACGTCCTGGCCTGGTATTGGCAGTTAAATGCGGAATAGCAGTGCCTGTGTTACTGAGATGTACGATGCAGTGTTCCCTCTCTGGTTGACCATGTCAACAGCAGAACAACGCGACAACTAGCTGGAGCTGGAGCGGCTGGCGTCGGCGAGAAGATGCAAGAGTGGAGACTTTGTTCGCATGTACTCATCGTGAGCTCAGTCCATCATCTCACTGTCGAAGGCCACTGGACGCCGTAAATTAGATTTTAGATCACGAAACCTAAGTCCGAGGGAATTGTTACATCGTAAAAAACGAGCTGCATTGACACAAACAGCTGACACTGTTACAACAGGAATACGCTACGAACAACAAGAAGAAAACAGCTCGACATGAGGAACCAATGAAACGAATTAATGACCAATGGAGCAAAACAAAGGATTAATACGTGTTACATCACTAATGCAAGGGAAAGACACTTACGACAGCGGTGACACGCTACTTTGCACAACGGCAGACTTAAGAAACTCACACGTAAGTGTCTCATAACTGTGCCTGTCTTTCGCTCGACATGTCATCCTTGTGGTGAGTGGCAGTCTGTCGTTTCCTTACATTTTTGATTTTCCAACGTGTAGTTTCCCATGTGCCCACCACTATAAGACACAAACTGAGATTCGACGTTAGACACGAAGTTAGCACGTCAGACTAACACTTCATTTTCGAAAAGAATATTTGTTTCTAATTCAAAGTTCACTTGAAGTGTTTCACTGTTTTCACTCTTGGTAAGCCAGCCGAACGTAGCTTTTAATACCTGAACTAGTAGGAATTTCAGCTTCTTAACGAATGACTTCACCTACCACGACAGGACTCACAGGCGACAGGTGGTACCGAAGGAGTATGTTGACACCAACATTCGTAAGTTGTTGGATGCTTTCTATTAAAACTCACATCTCTACGTTTTTCTATAATGGAATCAATGTTAATCTTGAACACTTTATTGCAAAGAGCACATTGTGTTTTAAGTCATCACATGTACACTACTACTAATAATAAAAAAAATACATTCATCAGAAAAAGTCTCAACTTCACTGATAATTTCAGGTTGCAATTCAGACTTTCTACCAGCAAACTCATTTTATTTAGGATACGTGGCTATTGGCCATTGGTATCTGGTGACCGCTATTTCTTGATACCAATATAGTTTATTTAAAACAGTACTTCGTTCGCTTCACGGAAGACATCCGAATCGCGAGTTATTCCCTGTGCAGCTGGTACTGACAAACTAGTAATAGATTTTCATCGACCGTTGGGGCAGGCGTGTCTTACACGCCAACGAACACTAAGTTCCGTAACACATTAAACTTTTGCAAACGCAGTCTTTCAGTGCATTTTGGGTTTCACAAAGCCGTCTCCCGTCAAGGTTGTCATTATCGTGCACTACATTACACACATCTGCCCTAACGAGAGAGAGAGATTCTCTGTATACAAGGGCAAAGTGCTGGATTTCACTCTTTAATATCTGCAATTGCAGACGATCTTCGAAAGAAATGTGGGTAAAGAACGTGGCCGGCTGCTTTGAGGCTCGCCATTATGCAGAAGAGATCGCAAATCGGATGATCGGAAATGCCCTTTCCGCCCACGGTAAGAAGTGACTGGGCTTCTCTGGCAGTAACAAGTGGCCCCAGGCGCGGTGGAGCCAGGCAGGCGCACTCCCGAGCAAGTAGCTTGATGATGCATAGTGCTGCCTAGGGCGCGAGAGGAATGTAGGCCGAGCACTCCCTGGAAAACTGTCTTCACTGAGGGAACGATTAGATCCTTGTCCTTCAACTGCGATTGCTGCACAGAAAATGACGGCTGGGTGCAGAAGTCGGTCCGGTTTCTGCAGTGGTTACAGTTTAGCGCGTGTTTTCTTTTCAGTAGCCACAGTGAGTCACATTAGGTGTGCAGTTACCCAAGCACCAGCTGTTATCGTTTCATTTGTCTATAGCAGCTAACGATGGTCCCCCCAGACGCACAACATTATTTTCTGAGTGTGCGCACCATCCTTCACAAGGGGTGTTGCTCTCCTTTCCCCTTCTTTTACGTTCACACACTGGCACCATTCCTCGTCACCTGTAGCAATGTTTGCCCCTGACACGAGCCAAACTGGACAGCAAAGACGAACTCGCTGACTTTTGTTGGTGTCGTTTAACACGTGTGGCACCCGTTCACCCAATTTTTACAACTTACTCAGTTAATGCAAATGACGCACAGTAGTTGTATGGACGCATTCCACAATTCTGTGCCGATTCCTGCGTTGTTTGGCTAGGACTATTGTGATCCAACTGATTCAGGCAGTTCTCATCAACAAGTGTCGAACAAATCGAAAAACTGGAAATTTGTGGTACGTTCCTGTGGGACCAAACTGCTGAGGTCATCAGTCCCTGAGCTTACGCACTAATTAATCTAATTTAAATTAACTTACGCTAAGGACAAGACACACACCCGTGCCCGAGGGAGGACTCGAACCTCCGACGGGGAGAGCCGTGCGAACCGTGGTAAGGCGGCTCAGACTACACGGCTACCCCGCGCGACGAACACATCGAGGATAATGTTGAAGCGGTGCAAGCAGAGGTGAAGTTGTCGCTCCCTCAACAACCTCAAACATTCTACAGAGACGGTATCAACAAATAGGTCTCTCTTTGGGAGAAATGTATTCGCTGCCATGTTGACCGTGTTGATAATTCAATACATAGACTTCAAAGTAAAGGTTTAGAATGTGTGTAAAGTTTGTTTTATGTGAAAGGTTTTGAGAGTTTTCGCACAGAGAATTCAGAGGCATTACTTTTGAGCGCGCGTTTTTATGTTGTTGTTGTGGCCTCCCGCCCGAACAGTGCTGTGTAACTGTGCGTATTACGGTTGTCATACTACAGCCAGCACGCAGTACAGCCGTCTTTCTGAGACCGTGGTCGTGGTCGGTTGCCGTCACAACATCGGGCCAGTGTCACTCCCGAATGCCCCACGGTTCTGGATACAGCGCGATTCGACCAGCAGGCTAACTGGAGACCCACACTGAGGGCTCTATCGATACCCTGCCAGCTGCTGGCAACGCTGTGTCACACGAGTGCGCGGCACCTCCGTGATCGCTCAACATCTGGCGCTGCTCACCCCCACTGCACGCACAGTACCACTAATCACTCTAGTGGCCGTTCTACCTGTCACACAGAGTGGTTTACGTAACTCCTGATGGCGTGTACATGTTGACACCCGACGACGTCTTCTGGGCACTTGGCTTCTTTTGTCAGGCAGTGTACGTACGCTCGCGTGCGATATGTCGTCGGTGGAGCAGTACCCGTTGCAGGAACGTTTGTTGTTGGTATAATACAGCAGAATGTAGTGCCAAGAGTGCCAAATGGATCTACGACGTGTCTTAGAACTACTCCAGAGAAACGTACAGTGCAGGCAGAATAACACGGGCCTGGAAAATATTTCGTGCACCTTAGGACCGGCGAACACAACAGCAGGGGATAACATAACTTGGGTTGCCCATCTTGAGGTGCATCAAATATTTTTTTAGGCACATCTACCCACACTGTAGATTGCGTTATTTATACAGGATATCTAGAAAACAATACATCCCGTCTTCTCACGCTTCCGGGTGGCATTCGACACTGTATTACTGTACTGAGCGACATACGCTCTGCAGACAGGAAAGTAAGATCTGGTGCACTGGACCTCTAATGTTCTGAGTATACGTAAATGGCTTATCAGGATGAGTCTTTCGCTGCTGGGTGCGCGTACGCAGGTACTGCGGCGGCTGTGGACGTGGATACGTGCTCCACAGTGCTACTCAAGTCTGTAGGCGTCCTGACCAGACGACCTGCAGACGAGATACTACCATGTCTTGGTGAATAAAACAAGTTTCAAGTATTCGGCATACAGCGTATCTGATACTTCGTGTGCTGTCATTACAAAAAAAAACCTCCGTTTAGATATCTTGAACCGTTTATGTAATATGATGATTGTTATGACTACATAATTCCTGATTCACAGGAACGGAAATAGCCGTATTCCACACGACAGTCTGTCGGACGTAAAAATCAATAAGTCGAGAATGAAATGAGAGCTCAGTTTTAAATAAATCTTTACCTTTCATACACGCCAATAAATGAACTAAAACTATCCGTACAAAAAGTTTACGCAGTGAGTTTTTATCTCTGCAATGTTTTATTCAATTTCATGCGACGAAATAAATATCACCAGTAACGAAAAGCAATTCAGTTCATTATCAACCGAAGATACGGGACTGTAAGGCGTGAAAAATTCAAATTTTTTTTCGCGTAATAATTTTCTTGAAGTTTGATGATAAGTATTTCGTAGTGGCCGGAACCCCGTCGTTCGGCACGGCTGTCATCATTTGACGAGCAGAGCAGCCACAACAAAGCGCGAAATGCAGACAGCACGTCTGTAGGAGCAAAAGGGTTTCGGAGTGTTTCCTAACGATGCTGTTGTTTGCCAGAAAGTATCATCATTGTATCTTCGCAACGTAACACAGAAAGACCTGGACAAATACCCCGCGCTAAATAATGAATAGCAGCTCTAAATGTGGACAAGTTTGAAATAATGTCTGTAACAGAGTAGGTACCCGTAGTATCCAAGATGGTGACCATCGTGAGGGACGGCGAAAGCAGAAGTTAGATTTGCTGTAAGGGCTGCGCCAAAGAGCTGGCCACATGGTGACCCTTACTCGAATTCTCAACTCAAATTAGCCCACACAGTCACACTTGGCCAGTGCTCGGCGCTACAAATGCTGTGTTTCTTCAAGGAAACAAACTTGCACGTAAGACTGACCACTGGTCTCGATGTTCTCTTACAAGTCGCAACTGCTTACTTAGTATCTCCCGGGTCGCAATTGCGCAACTGATTTAACTGCCACAACTAAAAGCTCTGGCGTCGCTTTCCACAATATTCACAATTTATTCAGCCTCCCTGTTTCACAGATCACTTTAAACCAGCAAAAGTTGCAACATAAACGTCAACGTTGTGCTACACTATAATACTAGGAGAATTTGTACGAAACGTCCATCTCCTAATGCACCTCGCCGGCGTCTCCCCCTCCTGTTTCTTGTGTCAAAGCATGGTCCATAGTGAGTACAAAATTTACACCTTAATTTATTTATCCATATTACTAACATTCGTTCAGATTTAGGTTATAAATTAAACATATGTTCGTATTTGTTTTACAGTATCTCCACTTTTACGTAATAGTCAATAACAATAAAATTATAATTTAATTCAAAATACGTTAGGGAAATTAATCCAAAACAAAATCACAATCTGATCTTGCCTTTTTCCTGAACACAACCTTCCCGGTCTGCTACGAATTTTGATGTGTCACCAATGGGCAGTACTTCCATACCTAATACAGAGGATGTCAAAAGAATTCCGAAGTAAGAATAAACTTAGTGATATTAGTGCAGCTGCAGATCGTCACCAATGCATGTTTGGAGGGACAGGCATTGTAAAAAACAACTTTCCAGGTTGTATATATGGAAACAGTGTTACAAATATCGGAGTTATTTATGCCAGTAACTAAGAGAATTTCGTCTGTTTTAGAATTTACATTTGAGATGAATTTTACGTATGTAATATTGTAGTAGCAGAAGCTGAACAGTACCCTGGTGTAGTGATTATCATACTCAACTGTTGCATGAAGGGTCGTGAGTTAAAAACTCACCTCGACTGTAAAATTTTAATTTCTATATTCGGTTCGAGTACATTCTAGAAGTATCCACAAATGGCAAGAATAACTGTACTGGAATGTTCTGTAGCTGTATATCTAGTGCATGTGTTCTGGACGGAAGCAGTTCGCTCCGCACTCTTGTATGCGCAAGTCCTGAATAAACCTTCGTTAAGTGAATTTAGTGTACGTCATTCATCTACTTACACCTTGCCCTACGTGATAGCGCACATTATCGTCGACACAGTCGCTCCCATCAGGCCACGACAGAGCCGCCATTTACGTGGTGAGAAACCCGAATTCGAGCCATAGTCAGCAGTTTGCAATATACCGGAGACAGAAGAAGGACGTTGCGATGACAGCAGCTATGTGCCACCACATGAGACACCCTTCCGGGTTCTCTGGTGACGATGGCCAAGATCCAAACAAGTGGCTGAAAGTAAATGGGCGTAAAGGCATATTTAACAAATGGGATGACACCATGTGTTTGGCTAACGTATTTTTCTACTTGAAGGGCACTGCCAAGCATTGGTATGACAACAACGAGGAGAAGTTCACAAGCTGGGAAGTATTCCAGGCGGAACTGCGCAAGTATTTCAGCGACACACAACGACAGAAGTGCAAGGCTGAAGATAAACTGCGGTGCACAGCGCCCAGGAGAAACGACAGCATCCTACATTCAAGACGTCTTGCACCTGTGTGAAATAGTGGATCCTAGAATGAAGGAGGAAGGTAAGGTTGCACATCTCATGAAGGGTGTTACTGAGGACATGTTCAAGCCCTAATCCTGAAGGATGTTTCGACAGCAGAAGACTTCATAAAATGGTGCCACAGTATCGAGACAATGCATCAAAAAAGGATTACATGCAAAAAAGTTTGAACGGCTTGCAAACATCGTATCGATGTCTGTGATGGAGGAAGAAACTGATTTCACAAGTAGTCTTCGTCAGATAGTGAGAGCAGTCTTCGTCAGATAGTGAGAGCAAAAAGCCGAGACGCTTTAAGAGTTCATAAGGGAGGAAGTGGAACAGACATTGATCCCAATGACTCGTCTTTCGTATTTCTTTAAAACCCAGGTGGAGTTCCTACAGTGCCGCATGAGGAACTTGTTTGGGCACCAAGGGAGACTGACGTCTGGAGGACCCAGGATAACCTACCAGTGTGTTTCCACTGCGGACGACCGGGAGATGTGGTGCGCTACTGTCGAGAAAGGCGGTGGATAGTTGATGACGCCAGCGCCAGAAGGCAGCAGGCCGATCTTAGCCGACGCCAACTCCGGGACGACGAAGATGAACAGGAAGACGTGGCTGCAGGACGATTATGTTTCTTGGATGAAGCGATCGTTCCTGCAGTCTGCGGTAGAAAGGTAACTGTCGTATGTCATGCCATACATCAACCCATGGATCTTGTAGTGGAATGTAAGAGAAGCATACCACTGAAGAATAACTTGGTCATTCCAGCCTCTGTCGTCTCGTTTTAGAAAGAATTTGGTGAACTGTGGATAGTTAACTGTCGCCGAGAACCGCAGATCCTTCCAAGACCCAACTCCGTAGGAAACGCAGAGCCGTTAATCGAAGAACAGCTGAGCGGCATAGAAATCTCCCATGCAGAGACTGTGGGCGAAATTAGCGCTACCACTACGAGACAAGATCCTCTACCTCGATTATTACCAGGTCTCACTAAGGAACAACAGAAGAAGCTACTCGCCATTCTTCAAGAGCTCTCTGAATGCTTCAATCCACGGGTGATGCACCAGCAACTTTTGAACGTATGATGGATAGTCTTCTGCGTCACCTAAAGTGGATGATGTGTCTGTGTTATTTAGATGACATTATATTGTTCTCAGAGACGTTTGATGAACATGTAAAAAGACTGAGGGCCATTCTTAAGTGTCTCCAACAAGGCTGACTGAAACTTAATCCAAGAAAGTGTCTCACTCGAGCAGAAAAAAGTCAAAATACTTGGACATCTTGTGTCAAACGAAGGTGTGCGGCCAGACCCAGAAAAGGTGAGATCTATAACGGAATTTGCTATTCCTAAAATTGTTAGAGATGTGAGAAGCTTCGTCGGATTGTGTTCTTATTACAGTCGTTTTATCAAAGACTTTTGTATCAATGCCAGGCCACTCCAAGAGCTGTTAAAAGCCAATACTAAATTTACCTGGGGTGATGGTGAACAAGATTCTTTCGATGTCCTGCGAAAATCTCTGACGACTTGCCCTGTACTTGGTCTGTATGATTAGAGAGCACAGTGGGATGGGATCGGCGCTGCTCTGGTGCAAATTTCGGATGGAAAAGAGAATGTTATAGCCTATGCTTCTAGGACACTTACAAAAGCCTAGAGAAACTACTCGTCTTGCTGTGATCTGGGCCATGTGCAAATTTCGACAGTATCTCTATGGAAGCCCATTCACAGTTGTTACAGATCATCATTCACTTTGTTGGCCGTCAAGTCTTAAGGATGCAACAGGACGACTCACCAGGTGGACACTACATCTACAAGAGTGTGGCACTACCATAGTGTAGGAATGCGGAAGAAAACACCAAGATGGCGACAGTCTCTCAAGAAACACTGTGTAAGACCATAAAGACTTTAGTAGAGATAGTGACTGTGTCGCTGCACTCCAGAATCTCTGTGCTGAGCAGAAGAAGGACGCCAAGATATCTCTGATTATGCTTGCCTTAAATTGGTCCGAGGATGTGAAAGGATAATTTAAGGTTGGTAATGGATTACTTTGCAAGAAAAACTTTGATCCGTTTGATTAGAGGTGGCTTCGACTAACTCCTAAACACATGCGCTTAGATGTTCTACAGAAATGCCATGATTCATCTGAGGCAGGTTTGGATTTACTCGTAGTAAGTCCTACGATACAATCCACCAGAGATTTTTCTGGCCAGGTTTGTTTAGGAGTGTCCATGACTATATGTCGCACTGTAGAGAGTGCCAGAGGAGAAAGGCAGTTCCTCAGAAACCACCTGGCCGACTCATACCAGTTCCACCAGATGAAACGCCTTTCCAGCCTGTTGGGATTGACCTCCTCGGACGATTTCCAACGTCTCCTAGTGGCAATAGATGGATTGTTGTTTGCACTGATTATCTGACACGCTATACCATTACAACAGCCATGAAAACAGCCGAAGCGTCCTAGGTGGGCAAACTTGTATTAATAATAAGTTTTTCAATCTAATCTTGTGACAGAGATAAACCAAGCTGAGCAGAGCAACTGGGATGAGCTGCTGCCTTTCGTGACGTTTGCCTACAACACCGCCAAAGAAGACACTACAGGATTTCCGTTAATTTTCCTGGTGCATGGACGTGAGGCGACTACGACGATGGACACCGTGTTTCCGTCACACCCTGATGACGTGGACGACGACTGCATCACCCAGGTGGTAACCAGAGCTGAGGATGCTCGGCAGTTGTCTCGACTCGGCACGCTGCAGGCTCAAGAAAAGCGATCGCTGAAACTATGACGCGAGCCACCGCCGTGTTCTCTACCAGCCTGGTGACCCCGTCTGGATCTTCACTCCTGGGCGGAATGTCTCTCTGAGAAGCTCCTCAGCCGCTACTTTGGACCTTACAAGGTTGTAAGACAGTTATGTGATGTTACTTATGAAGTTGAAGATTTCGACCCCGCCGCAAGACGACGAAAGTTCAGAGATACGGTCCACGTCCTATACACTTTCTATACGGTGACACATGCAGTATGTTCCTGACTTTCACATTTTGTCCCATAATAAACAACTGGAATCTGTTCTTGCTTTGTCAATCGTCTATCCTCGAGAAACGTTTATTTCCGTTATTAATTCGCAAGAATAGAAACGGAGCTATATAAAATTATACACGTATATATGTCTAACACAGTATTGCGATGTGCAGTGCTTCATGTACGGGTGTTATTTATCGATATTTCAGCGTGAAAATTTCCCCTGCAGTACCGGACAGACAGCAAAAAGTATTGTACTACGTGCTATACGAAGTAATTCAGTTCAAAATGCTGTATACATTAAAGGAAACTGCGTACAAGACGATGGGGTTTAAATTCTTATCACGAAGTTTGTCTCAGTAATTTGTCTCGTAGACTCGCCTGTGACGGTGCCAGCACTGCCCCACAGCGACCTTGTGCAGAACGCTTCAGTGTGCGTGCCTTTCGCCGACCAGCTGGGCAGGTTTCGTTTTTAGCCCGACCGGTACGGTATCGGGCGCGCCATCGGCGACGGCGGACTTTCGCGGCCTACTCATCCCGGTGGTTACGTTACGCGAGGCGACCGGCAGCGCGGGCAGCCGGTCAGCCGGGCGGCCGCTGCGGCAGCTGCTGCCCGCCACTGAACCCGAGTTCGGTTCACGTAAAACGTAAACAAACACCGAGCTTTATGCCAAGCCCATTGATTAAACAGAAAGCAGTGCTTTCTGAGTGACTGACTGAACCGTCAATCTCGTTGACGATGACGAAGAAAACTGCACTAGATTGTTACTATTAAGGCCTCAAACAGAAGTTCAGAATTCGGGCCTCATCGATTGGACTTAGTCCTCGAGCCTGCTACTGCCGAATCGGCCAATGTCTTCACGAGTGAAACTATTCTAGAAATAGCTCAGAGATTTCTAGACGGCTTTCAGCCAGCTCTCGGTTCCGAGTATAATTTGACTGTGACAACTTTATCCTGTAGGTTAAGAAAAACATTTCCAGACTGTAGCATTTCCGTCGTGGACGCACCTCATTTTGTACTGATTCACCGAATTGGGGGGAGGGGGGGTCCAATGATGTCTGAATTTCTTAAAAAATTAGACAATTTTTGTCTAAGAATTAATAAATAATGTGACAAAAGATTTACGTTGATTGGTTCATTAATTTTCTCAAAAACTTGTATAATTAGCTTAGTTTACACGCTGGCAGATGAAAATGGACCAATAAAACAGTAGGTAATAACTTCCACCGTACTAGAGTGACTTTTAGAGGGTATGAGAGATTGTAATACTCCAACAAGTAAGTGAGGACATTCGTTCAAAAGTGCTGCTGCTGCAGGTTGACACACGTCAGGATTTCGAGGAAGAGCACAAAAAAAGTTGGAAGACTGATGACTCAAAAGAAAAATCCTCCCCAGGGATACCGACCTGACTGTCGCTCGTCACACGGACCAACGGCCATGAGTGGCGGTCTGGCGTCGGGGGCCGGAGACCCAAAGCTGTGCGAAAAGTGGTTTCTGCCACAGCCAGCCTGCTGCCATCGTTGAGGCAGAAGCCGGCTTGCAGTTCGCCCTCACTGCAGGGCGAGTGGAGGACAGCGGTGCGTTCAGCTGGCTCGACGCGGTGTCAGTGTGGGCGTGGAGGGGCGACTGCTCTCTCCGCAGGGACGAGCGACGGGACCGGTGTGCAGGAGCTCCTATGTTAGACTCCCCTTAGGGTAATGGTGTTCAGGAAGACGAGCAAGGAGAAGGATTGAGACTGTGACAGCTCATTATGCCTGGTATTGGAAAGAAGTAAGAACGAGGACGATAGGAAGATGAAGATGACCGCTTTCTTCCATTCCCGGTCATGTCAGATGGTCGAGTCCATTGACTTCGGTGAGGGGTGACTTCACTGGTTTACTCTATCTTAATACTTTTGTAGACCGGAAGTGAACCTACTCGAAATGTTCTAGAACATTCTCGAAGCGCGTGTGGGTGTTTCGCGCCGTCACTTTGCGGTCTGGCGCGGACTGTCTCCGCCTCCTGCGACAGTGCATCTCTTGTATCCTCTCGAGAATTATGACGCACTGCTGAAGATAAGAACAAAAACGTCTCACCGCGCGCTTCCTTCTTGCTTGAAACTAATGTGGCGTGCTGCAGAGTGATGAGCGCTGCGACGTCTGCCCTGGGTTCACTGTCATCGATCAACTTCAGCACAGTCCCGACTTGCCCCTGTTAGACTTTCCTCTGTTTCCAAAACTTGAAGAACACCTTCCAGGACGTCACTTTCACATTGCTGAAGCGATGCAAGTAGAGGTGAGGTTGTGGCTCGGTCAAGGAAGTCGAACATTCTACAGTCACTGTAGCAACAAACTCGTCTCTCCTCGGGAAAAACGTTCTCGTCGTCAGGTTGACTATGTTGAGAAATACGAGGCACGTTCGACAAGTGTTGCAACATATGTTTTTCTTGGCCGTTTTCTGTTGAAAACGTGCCTATTTTTTGTGCAACCTATTGGAATATTCTCGCTTTAGCCCTCAAAATTTTGTCAAGTTCCGATACGTGTCGGCTCAGTACCTAGCCATCAAAAATGTTGCCTGCAATGCAGATACGTTCCGAGCACAAAGCTGTCACCGAGTTTCAGATAATCGTACATGTCTACGGAGACGTGGCAGTAAACAAAAGCACGGCGAGTCTTGGGGCGAAGCGTTTGTCGTCATCGCAACAAAGTCCCGCAGAGCCTTCCGATGTCCCGCGTGCCCGCCGGTAGAGAAGCGTTCGTCGCCGCAAATGTGCAGACGAACGTCTCCTCCTCCGTGACAACGCAAGGCCTCACACGAGCATCCGCGTCCGAGAAAGGCTCACAAAACCTCAGTCGACTCTTCTCCCTAATCCACCCTCTAGCTTTAAAAGCTTTCACATAAAAGATTCGGAGGCATCACTTTTAAGCATGTCGTCATATATCTGACTTTACACAGATATTTTTAGAAAAAAATGTCTTCTTTCTCGTGTAGGGGGATTTTCCTAAATAGAGACAAAGTTTAGGAAACTATCAGGCCGCATCTCGTGGTCGTGCGGTAGCGTTCTCGCTTCTCACGCCCGGGTTCCTGGGTTCGATTACCGGCGGGGTTAGGGATTTTGTCTGCCTCGTGATGGCTGGGTGTTGTGTGATGTCCTTAGGTTAGTTCGGTTTAAGTAGTTCTAAGTTCTAGGGGACTGATGACCATAGTTGTTAAGTCCCATAGTGCTCAGCGCCATTTGAACCATTTTTTTTTTTGAAACTGTCACTAAGAGAAGACGGAGCGAAAAACCTCAACGTATGGTCGAATATGCGTTTCAAAGGAGGTACAGCCACTTTGGAGGTGAGCCCAGCATCACCACCACAGAGTGCGGGTTCTGGAATGCGGTTATCCAGACGGCCGTGTGGAACATTTTTCACGAGACGTGCTCCTATCCATAGGACATAGAACGCTTGCTGGCCTTATTAGACTTGCCTCCGTCGCCTGGTGCTAAGGTTTCTGTCGTCCCTGCTCTTGACAGGTGAGGCTGCTCCGGCGGCCTCCGCAGCCTGTGGGAAGGCCACAGCGTGGCGGCAGCGAGCCGTGGCGCAGGCGCAGTGCGTGCGCGGGGACAGCGGGCCACCGCCCCGCGGCGCCGCTCGCTGCCGGCAGACGCTAGCCTCGCCTCCGTGACGTCACTGTCACCAGTACGTGCCCTGTTTCGCCGTGGAACTGTCTTGTGTTTACGCCACTGAGAGATACCACCCTCTCGCGATTTCACTCGGGAGTTGACACCAGCATCGCGTCGATACATGCCACCACCTTGGAAACGTTTTTGTGATAGCAGTTTACTAATCCGAAATAATGTGACTGGTTGCTGTTTTCAATACGTAATTACATCCAAGCTTGAATGTTATGTGTTGATAACAAAGTTACGTTCTTTTCAGAAATGTTATTGCAAATAGCCGATCATTATGTATGCCTCCTTAGTATTTAAAAAAAGTCAAACGTACTTATTAATTGCGTACTAGACAATCACATCTTCTGTTGTCTTATTTGAGTTGACCTGTTTATTGATATCGTTTTAACTGACCTGTTTATTCATTTGCGGACCATATAGCTAATGTAATTTTGTCTCGTTGCATATACAAAATTGTACGGTGCTGTGCACACCAAACTAATAAATGTAGTATTCCCATAACACTCTTCTAAAACCCGTGAAAAGATTTCAGATACTGAGTATCGTTGCGGCTGGTAGCCATTCTGGCCCACGAATTAAAGCAGTAAGTCATAGCTTCAGTTGGTGCATGCATTGTTATTTTGGAAACTGTTCTTACTTTTTCTTTCTTTGAAAGCGAGGACCTGTCAACTTCACACCCATTATTTATATGCCGTAATGACCTATTACGAAAAGTGCTTGAGAACAAGCTTCACCAATGTCAAAAGTGTGCCAGTTGTGTGAAGTATGTTCTAATTTGTGTGAAAAACTACGGTTCACTGCCAGGCAAATGAACTTTGTTCTTTGCACTTGAAAGTAACTGAAAGAACGAGATAAAACAGGAGCAGGAATATTCCTGTTCCAACACCAGAATACATCTCGTCTTGATACGTATAAGATATTGTTATTTGGAAAAGAGGTTTCCTAGAATAACTAACCTGTAAATTTTGTTTTATACCTTATAGGCGTATGAGGCGAAACTTGTTTTTAATTCTGTTTTGATCGCACCAGTATTTTCTGTACTTAATTTGTTTTACGAGATGATCAACATATTTCGAACGTTTACTGCCATTTGTGTGTTTTGCGCTTAATTTGTAAATTATTGACGACAACCTAATCCTGGGTGATAGGTACATAAGATCAAATCTTACAGAGGCTGGCCGGTGTGGTGGGCGGTTCTAGGCGCTTCAGTCTGGAACCGAACGACCACTACAGCCGCAGGTTCGAATCCTGCTTCCTTAGGTTAGTTAGGTTTAAGTAGTTCTAGGGGACTGATGACCTCAGATGTTAAGTCCCATAGTGTTCACAGTCATTTGAACCATTTTGAACAAAATATTACATTCTTTACTTGCATTAATTAGGTCCCAGAATAGTTAGGAAATAAAGGAAAAAAATGTTGATGTAGAAGGATGTCAACCGATGCACCACCTAGGCTTTCTTTCACAGTTCGAGGCACTGTCCACTATGCCACTGCAGACACCAACGAATTAGCAATCTGTTTTATATTTGAACATCGTGAAGACTTCAACTGCCGTTATGTTTTTGATTTATATGTGTTTACCAATAGCGACGCGTTTTCGACACATCCTCAATATCTGAAGCAGCACAAATTCATAGGACATACGTAGTAGTTTAAAACCAATAAAATGTGGCTTATCCCACGACCACCAAAGTCGACAGACGCCCCCGACGCTCGAACCTGGGCACGTACGCGTCACGGAGTAGTGTTACCGAGGTGAATGCCGCGTCGTCTCCCCTCGCGCACTCACAACGCCTGGAGGACGTGGCGATGCGGCCACTACACGACGGCGCTCCAGCTCATCGCCCCCTCGAGTGCGGAGCTAATAAACCAAAACACTCTCTCACGCACGGTGTGTTCTCGTGTGTGCTTCTGATCATTGGAACCCACCCTGTCAAAGATCGTTTATCTCCAACTTCAAGCCTGTGTATCCCCCTTAGGGCAAGAATTGAGAGGAAAGCGATGCACTTTCACACTCGGCGATAACCACTGTGCTGATAATGCTAACTGCATGTAAGTGCAACTACAAAAGGCGTCAGATGGGTTCGTCGTTCGGTTTCGTCTCATATAAGATTTGCCGGGACACTTCATGTCGACTGCCCTGTTTTTTCTTTTTTTTCCATTTCTGCAGATGCCAGCTACTCAGCAGTTGTAGCGCTACAATTCCGTGATGAAGCTAAACGTTGTAGTTTCTGTCCCTATCGCCGAGCGACGATTACGTCACCAATTCGACTCTCTCGTTTTTGCTCACCGCAGTGACCAATCTTGTCGTTTAGGTTTTTGTTCATCATTTTCAGCAACTGTTTTTCTAGCATACTACTTGCGTTAAAAATTGCTTTTTAACGCAACTGGTGTTGTTTCTTAACATTGGGAATCATGTAACTGCATTCACACCGCCATCCCCCGTGTATCGATGTTGTGCTTTGTGCCACATATACTGGCTTCACACAGTGAAAGAGAAAGACTGGACGTGATGAAAGCTTAAAAAGTAATAAGACTCCTTCACACAGTGAACCTAAAATTGTGTTCTACTACATTTTGAAAAGAACTACTTTATATATTTTCCGAAATTTGTTCAAAACTGGTACAAATGGCTCTGAGCACTATGGGACTTAACATCTGAGGTCTTCAGTCCCCTAGAACTTAGAACTACTTAAACCTAACTAACCTAACGACATCACACACATCCATGCCCGAGGCAAGATTCGAACCTGCGACCATAGCGGTCGCGCGGTTCCAGACTGAAGCACTTGGAACCGCTCGGCCACACGGGCCGTCCCGAAATTTGTGAAAAAATATAATGCAACATAAAAGTATCGGCACTCGAGATAACCGTCTGGTATCGATATATTAGGTGAAAAATGTTGCCGAAATTCAGAGATACATTTAAGAAAAATATCGACATATCGGTACTTGATGACCAGCCCTGGTACCGTGTCGAGGAGACGCAACGTCGGCCGTCAGCGTGAGAGCGCCGCGCACGCCCGGACCCCGGGGGGCCTCCGCACTCACACTGCCGACAGTCCCCCACCTAGCCCGCTGCAAGTCTGCGTCTATAGCCACACGTACCGGACCCGAATGAAAGGACCCCGGGGGGCCTCCACACTCACACTGCCGACAGTCCCCCACCTAGCCCGCTGCAAGTCTGCGTCTATAGCCACACGTACCGGACCCGAATGAAAGGACCCCGGGTGGCCTCCACACTCACACTGCCGACAGTCCCCCACCTAGCCCGCTGCAAGTCTGCGTCTATAGCCACACGTACCGGACCCGAATGAAAGGACCCCGGGGGGCCTCCACACTCACACTGCCGACAGTCCCCCACCTAGCCCGCTGCAAGTCTGCGTCTATAGCCACACGTACCGGACCCGAATGAAAGGACCCCGGGGGCCTCCACACTCACACTGCCGACAGTCCCCCACCTAGCCCGCTGCAAGTCTGCGTCTATAGCCACACGTACCGGACCCGAATGAAAGGACCCCGGGGGGCCTCCACACTCACACTGCCGACAGTCCCCCACCTAGCCCGCTGCAAGTCTGCGTCTATAGCCACACGTACCGGACTCGAATGAAAGGACCCCGGGGGGCCTCCACACTCACACTGCCGACAGTCCCCCACCTAGCCCACTGCAAGTCTGCGTCTATAGCCACACGTACCGGACCCGAATGAAAGGACCCCGGGGGGCCTCCACACTCACACTGCCGACAGTCCCCCACCTAGCCCGCTGCAAGTCTGCGTCTATAGCCACACGTACCGGACCCGAATGAAAGGACCCCGGGGGGCCTCCACACTCACACTGCCGACAGTCCCCCACCTAGCCCGCTGCAAGTCTGCGTCTATAGCCACACGTACCGGTCCCGAATGAAAGGACCCCGGGGGGCCTCCACACTCACACTGCCGACAGTCCCCCACCTAGCCCGCTGCAAGTCTGCGTCTATAGCCACACGTACCGGTCCCGAATGAAAGGACCCCGGGGGGCCTCCACATTCACAATGCCGACAGTCCCCCACCTAGCCCGCTGCAAGTCTGCGTCTATAGCCACACGTACCGGACCCGAATGAAAGGACCCCGGGGGGCCTCCACACTCACACTGCCGACAGTCCCCCACCTAGCCCGCTGCAAGTCTGCATCTATAGCCACACGTACCGGACCCGAATGAAAGGACCCCGGGGGGCCTCCACACTCACACTGCCGACAGTCCCCCACCTAGCCCGCTGCAAGTCTGCGTCTATAGCCACACGTACCGGACCCGAATGAAAGGACCCCGGGGGGCCTCCACACTCACACTGCCGACAGTCCCCCACCTAGCCCGCTGCAAGTCTGCGTCTATAGCCACACGTACCGGACCCGAATGAAAGGACCCCGGGGGGCCTCCACACTCACACTGCCGACAGTCCCCCACCTAGCCCGCTGCAAGTCTGCGACTATAGCCACACGTACCGGACCCGAATGAAAGGACCCCGGGGGGCCTCCACACTCACACTGCCGACAGTCCCCCACCTAGCCCGCTGCAAGTCTGCGTCTATAGCCACACGTACCGGACCCGAATGAAAGGACCCCGGGGGGCCTCCACACTCACACTGCCGACAGTCCCCCACCTAGCCCGCTGCAAGTCTGCGTCTATAGCCACACGTACCGGACCCGAATGAAAGGACCCCGGGGGGCCTCCACACTCACACTGCCGACAGTCCCCCACCTAGCCCGCTGCAAGTCTGCGTCTATAGCCACACGTACCGGACCCGAATGAAAGGACCCCGGGGGGCCTCCACACTCACACTGCCGACAGTCCCCCACCTAGCCCGCTGCAAGTCTGCGTCTATAGCCACACGTACCGGACCCGAATGAAAGGACCCCGGGGGGCCTCCACACTCACACTGCCGACAGTCCCCCACCTAGCCCGCTGCAAGTCTGCGTCTATAGCCACACGTACCGGACCCGAATGAAAGGATCCCGGGGGGCCTCCACACTCACACTGCCGACAGTCCCCCACCTAGCCCGCTGCAAGTCTGCGTCTATAGCCACACGTACCGGACCCGAATGAAAGGACCCCGGGGGGCCTCCACACTCACACTGCCGACAGTCCCCCACCTAGCCCGCTGCAAGTCTGCGTCTATAGCCACACGTACCGGTCCCGAATGAAAGGACCCCGGCGGGCCTCCACATTCACACTGCCGACAGTCCCCCACCTAGCCCGCTGCAAGTCTGCGTCTATAGCCACACGTACCGGACCCGAATGAAAGGACCCCGGGGGGCCTCCACACTCACACTGCCGACAGTCCCCCACCTAGCCCGCTGCAAGTCTGCATCTATAGCCACACGTACCGGACCCGAATGAAAGGACCCCGGGGGGCCTCCACACTCACACTGCCGACAGTCCCCCACCTAGCCCGCTGCAAGTCTGCGTCTATAGCCACACGTACCGGACCCGAATGAAAGGACCCCGGGGGGCCTCCACACTCACACTGCCGACAGTCCCCCACCTAGCCCGCTGCAAGTCTGCGTCTATAGCCACACGTACCGGTCCCGAATGAAAGGACCCCGGGGGGCCTCCACACTCACACTGCCGACAGTCCCCCACCTAGCCCGCTGCAAGTCTGCATCTATAGCCACACGTACCGGACCCGAATGAAAGGACCCCGGGGGGCCTCCACACTCACACTGCCGACAGTCCCCCACCTAGCCCGCTGCAAGTCTGCGTCTATAGCCACACGTACCGGACCCGAATGAAAGGACCCCGGGGGGCCTCCACATTCACACTGCCGACAGTCCCCCACCTAGCCCGCTGCAAGTCTGCGTCTATAGCCACACGTACCGGTCCCGAATGAAAGGACCCCAGGGGGCCTCCACACTCACACTGCCGACAGTCCCCCACCTAGCCCACTGCAAGTCTGCGTCTATAGCCACACGTACCGGACCCGAATGAAAGGACCCCGGGGGGCCTCCACACTCACACTGCCGACAGTCCCCCACCTAGCCCGCTGCAAGTCTGCGTCTATAGCCACACGTACCGGACCTGAATGAAAGGACCCCGGGGGGCCTCCACACTCACACTGCCGACAGTCCCCCACCTAGCCCGCTGCAAGTCTGCGTCTATAGCCACACGTACCGGTCCCGAATGAAAGGACCCCGGGGGGCCTCCACACTCACACTGCCGACAGTCCCCCACCTAGCCCGCTGCAAGTCTGCGTCTATAGCCACACGTACCGGACCCGAATGAAAGGACCCCGGGGGGCCTCCACACTCACACTGCCGACAGTCCCCCACCTAGCCCGCTGCAAGTCTGCATCTATAGCCACACGTACCGGACCCGAATGAAAGGACCCCGGGGGGCCTCCACACTCACACTGCCGACAGTCCCCCACCTAGCCCGCTGCAAGTCTGCGTCTATAGCCACACGTACCGGACCCGAATGAAAGGACCCCGGGGGGCCTCCACATTCACACTGCCGACAGTCCCCCACCTAGCCCGCTGCAAGTCTGCGTCTATAGCCACACGTACCGGTCCCGAATGAAAGGACCCCGGGGGGCCTCCACACTCACACTGCCGACAGTCCTCCACCTAGCCCACTGCAAGTCTGCGTCTATAGCCACACGTACCGGACCCGAATGAAAGGACCCCGGGGGGCCTCCACACTCACACTGCCGACAGTCCCCCACCTAGCCCGCTGCAAGTCTGCGTCTATAGCCACACGTACCGGACCTGAATGAAACGACCCCGGGGGGCCTCCACACTCACACTGCCGACAGTCCCCCACCTAGCCCGCTGCAAGTCTGCGTCTATAGCCACACGTACCGGTCCCGAATGAAAGGACCCCGGGGGGCCTCCACACTCACACTGCCGACAGTCCCCCACCTAGCCCGCTGCAAGTCTGCGTCTATAGCCACACGTACCGGACCCGAATGAAAGGACCCCGGGGGGCCTCCACACTCACACTGCCGACAGTCCCCCACCTAGCCCGCTGCAAGTCTGCATCTATAGCCACCCGAATGAAAGGAATAAAACAAAATTTTTAAAAATTAAAAAGAAGCAAACGTAAATTAGGGAGTGCGTCCTGTACTCCTGACGACAGCAGCGGGTGAGGCCCAGAACTGGTCGTGGAAACCAATGCCATATTTGACAGTACAGAGTTCTTCAGGAGACATTCATATCGTCGAGAGGCCTAGTTCATTATCGATCGCGGCCAAGTGGAGGCGAGGAACCGGGGCCGATCCTCACAAGGAGAGCCCCGCGTGGGTACGACGGGTTTCTTGACACCACCGACACAGTTGCGTCGGTCAGGGCCACAGATCTCACACCCGGCAGCCATTCACTCAGCTGGGTGCTTTTTTGCGTGTAATCGACTAAACTGAATTTGTTGATTCCACGTGGGCCTTAAAAATTGCATATTTATAAATGGCTCTCTAGTGTAGAGGTTAAGATATCAAGTTGTTATACTGAAGGTTGTTGCTTCGAGTCGGTATGCGTTCTACGTCTTTATTTTTATCAAAATGACTCATCATTATTTTATTCGATAAACCAACTTAAGCTTTTTTTTTCTTTTCGCTGCAACGTTTTAATCATTGTATTAACTTTTTCATGTTGCTCATTTTTTTTACTTCCTTTTATTCATTTTTTATTTGATATCTACCCTATCATTGTAATTAATTATATTTATCCATCGTAATATTTAAATAACAATTATACTGACTGTGTAGTAGTGCAAACATTTGTTTTTGCTAAAAGATGTACGTTTTTGTTTGATGACAATCGTCGTACTAACATTTAAAACATAATTTCTTCTTGCACCATGCGTAAAACAAGGCCGATGAAGTATAAACGGAAGAATGTCTCATAAATAAAACGAAATTCAATCGAAATGAGTGATAGAAATAAGTATAACGTTGGGGGAAAAGATAACACACAAATAATTAACGTCACATTGGCACAGCTTCTACACAAAATAAAGAAAAAAGGAAAACTGGGAACAAATAGAATCAGTTAATACAAAGATCAAAATGACGTCAGAAGGGATTGGAAGCTACGTTAAATTATACCGTGCATGGGAAAGTGACGCTATCCCAAACAGTTTCCGAGGCAACTGTGATGCAGTATGGGCCGGGGATGAACGACTTGTGCAGCGCTGTGTACGGGCGAACAGGCGTCCAACTGTTGAGCAGCTCAGCACCCAGATGAACCGAGGACCTATCAGCAGGTCCCCTCCACAGCAACGCAACTGGGCGCTGGGTGCCCAGTGAGCGGCAGCAGCTGGGCTGGCCTTCCCGTCTGCATCGGACGTATGGCGGTTAACCGGCGGGAGGGGCCACACCGGGGCGGCGAGCATTACGGCCGAGGGATTGTTTTCGTGGCGTTCCCTGAGTGATGTCGTCATTCTGGAAGACACAGGCAATCAACGGAAGCACGCATATATCCTCGGGGATCATGCCCGTCCCTGGATGCAGACTGTTTTTTCCTCAGTACGATTGCATCTGCCAGCAGAACAATGCAACGTGTCAACATTTCGTACTGTACGCGTGTGGTCTGATGACCATCCGGAATACCTGCTGCAGCCGATCGGTTCTAGGCGCTTCAGTGTGGAACCGCGTGACCACTACGGTCGCAGGTTCGAATCTTGCCTCGGGCGTGGATGTGTGTGATGTCCTCAGGTTAGTTAGGTTTAAGTAGTTCTAAGTTCTAGGGGACTGATGACCTCAGATTTTAAGTCCCATAGTGCTCAGAGCCATTTCAACCAATTTGAACCACTGGTTCCAAATCTGTGCTGGAATTCCTGAAGAGAACATACATGGCATGTAGTTTTATGTCTACTCAGATATGTGTCGAGCATTGAGAACACAATCCCAAGTGAATTTACATTATCTGTGAACAGGAACTACCTACAGAATACAACGCGTGGTGCAAAATTGTCTGGCATTGTGTCTTTCCGAGGTGGTGTGTATGCAGTTGGTCACGCAGAACACAGCAGACGGTGCTGGGAGCAACATCCGTGGCACTGCTCGTGTACACGCTGATGGTTCGGGACGGTCTCTACCAGTTTGTTCGATGCTCCTTGTGGCACGGCTGCTGACGGCGAAGCAAGCCTCTCTCGAAACCGTTGCCTAATTGTATCGAAAAGGGTACGCGACGGAGTCGGACGTTGTGGAGAAGGATCTCGATAGAGGGTAGGAGTAGCTCTTTCATTACCACGAGCTTCGCCGTACGGAAGCTTCGTACCGGTGTATTCTGCAAACATGTACTCAACCGTGTTGCTCTAACACCCACAGTCACGTGAATTAAGCTCGAACCACGTCATAGAGACAGGATGGACGTCAGATGACATCAGCTGATCCGATGTAACCAACCGCCCCCGCCTTCAGCCCCACAAATCGTGACTACCCTTCTGCATACTTACCCAGCAAACACGTCTTCAAACGGCTGTAGCGCGAAAAACGGTACGTGTCCGAACATGGGTTCCAATCCAAAATATTGTGTACTCAGTCCCTTCTAAAAGTCGACGAAGTCTGCAAAGGGAATTTTAGAGTACCCTGTGTAGTGGCATCCGGACTACGGATGTTTGAGTCTGCGTTTTAACCTAGCCTTCACATCTAAACGATGTTATGAATCATCAGGAACGACACCTTATTCTAATTCCACATCTACATCTACATTATATTCCGCAAGCCATCTAATAGTGTGCGGCGGTGGGTACTTTCCGTACCTCTGTCTGATCCCTCCAACCCTGTATAGTGCGTGGGAAGAATGATTCTCGGCGAGACTATGTATTGGCCCTCTCTAATTTTCTCCTCGTAGTCAATACGCGAGATGTGTCTGGAGGGAAGTAATATGTTGTCCGATCCCTCCTGAAAAGTGCTGTCTCGAAATTTCCATAAAATCTCTTCGTGATGCACGACGCCTCTCTTGTAACGTCTCCCAGTGGAGTTTGCTTAGCATCTCCATAACGCTCTCTCGCCAGCCAAACGGTCCCGTGACGAAACGCGCCGCTCTTCGTTGGATCTTCTGTATCTCCTCTATCAGTCCTACCTGATAGGGATCCCAGATAGATGAACAATACTCAAGAGTCGGGCGAAAAAGCGCCTTATAAGCCATTTCTTTCGTGGATGAGTTACGTTTCGTTAAAATTCTTGCGATGAATCTGAGTCTGGTGTCTGCTTTTCCCACTATCTGTTTTATATGGTCATTCAACTTAGTCGCTCTGGATAGTCACGCCTAGATATTTTACAGGAGACGCTACGGTAGTGGGTTTCTTTTCCTATGTATGCGCAGTATGTTACATTTATTTACGTTCAGCGTCACCTGCCAGAGCCTTCACCATTCATCAATTCTCTGCACGTGCTTCTGCAAATTCTTACTATCTCCTGGCGTTGTTACTTTGGTTTAGACATAAAGAGCATCCGACGCTCTCTACTAGATCATTTATACCCATTGTAAATAGCAGCGGTGCCATCATGCTTCCCCTGTTATCTTTACCTCTCTAGATTTTGTTCCATTAAAAGCGACGCGTTGAATTCTATCCGCAAGAAAATCTTGCATCCAGTCGCAGGTGTGCTCCGATACTCCGTACGCTCGTATTTTTTCATTATACGGCAATGAGGGACGGTGTTAGCATCGTCGACAGGACTGACTGCGGACCTTTGGTACAGAGCCGAGTGGAGGGTCTGGATGAGAGGCTGAGACGGTTCTGCGACTGTGTGGGCTGCAGATGCCTCGACTTGCGCCATAGGGTGGTGGGGTTTCGGGTTCCGCTGGATAGGAGTCCACTACACGCAGCAAGCGGCTACACGGGTAGCAGGGGTTGTGTGGCGTGGACTGGGCGGTTTTTTAGGTTAGATGGCCTCGGGCAAGTACAGAAAGGGCAACAGCCTCAAAGGGTGCGGGGCAAAGTCAGGACATGCGGGGGTATTGTAATTGTAAACTGTCAAAGCTGCATTGGTAAAGTACCGGAACTTCAAGCGCTGATAGAAAGCACCGAAGCTGAAATCGGTATAGGCACAGAAAGCTGGCTGAAGCCAGAGATAAATTCAGCCGAAATTTTTACAAAGGCACAGGCGGTGTTTAGAAAGGATAGAGTGCATGCAACCGGTGGTGGCGTGTTTGTCGCTGTTAGTAGTAGTTTATCTTGTAGTGAAGTACAAGTGGATAGTTCCTGTGAGTTATTATGGGTGGAGGTTACACTCAACAACCGAGCCAGGTTAATAATTGGCTACTTTTACCGACCTCTCGACTCATCAGCATTTGTGGCAGAACAACTGAGAGAAAATTTGGAATACATTTCACATACATTTTCTCAGCATGTTATAGTCTTAGGTGGAGATTTCAATTTATCAGATATAGACTGGGACACTCAGATATTTAGGACGGGTGGTAGGGACAGAGCATCGAGTGACATTATACTGAATGTACTATCCGAAAATTACCTCGAGCAATTAAACAGAGAACTGACTCGTGGAGATAACATCTTGGACCTACTGATAACAAACAGACCCGAACAGGGATTCAGTGATCATAAGGCCGTTGCAGCATCCCTGAATATGGAAGTTAATAGGAAGATGAAAAAAGGGAGGTAGGTTTATCTGTTTAGCAAGAGTAATAGAAGGCAGATGAAAACGAAAATTTCTGGTCCGAGACTGACAATGTTGAGTGTTTATGGAACAAGTTTAAGGCAATTGTAAACTGCGTTTTAGACAGGTATGTGCCGAGTAAAACTGTGAGGGAGGGGAAAAACCCACCGTGGTTCAACAACAAAGTTAGGAAACTATTGCGAAAGCAAAGAGAGCTTCACTCCAAGTTTAAACGCAGCCAAAACCTCTCAGAAAAACAGAACCTAAACGATGTCGAAGTTAGCGTAAGGAGGGCTATGCGTGAAGCGTTCAGTGAATTCGAAAATAAAATACTATGCACCGACTTGACAGAAAATCCTAGGAAGTTCTGGTCTTACGTTAAATCAGTAAGTGACTCGAAACAGCATATCTAGACACTCCGGGGTGATGATGGCATTGAAACAGAGGATGGCACGCGTAAAGCTGAAATACTAAACACCTTTTTACAATGCTGTTTCACAGAGGAAGACCGCACTGCAGTTACTTCTCTAAATCCTCGCACAAACGAAAACATGGCTGACATCGAAATAAGTGTCCAAGGAATAGAAAAGCAACTGAAATCACTCAA
This sequence comes from Schistocerca gregaria, assembly GCF_023897955.1. Taxonomy (NCBI): domain Eukaryota; kingdom Metazoa; phylum Arthropoda; class Insecta; order Orthoptera; family Acrididae; genus Schistocerca; species Schistocerca gregaria. Next base: position 33,276,691 of record NC_064928.1, read on the forward strand.
CAGAGGAAAGTCCACTGGACCTCACGGGATACCAGTTCGATTCTACACAGAGTACGCGGAAGAACTTGCCCCCCATCTAACAGCCGTGTACCCCAAGTCTCTAGAGGAATGGAAGGTTCCAAATGATTGGAAAAGAGCACAGGTAGTCCCAGTCTTCAAGAAGGGTCGTCGAGCAGATGTGCAAAACTATAGACCTATATCTCTGACGTCGATCTGTTGTAGAATATTAGAACATGTTTTTTGCTCGCGTATCATGTCGTTTTTGGAAACCCAGAATCTACTCTGTAGGAATCAACATGGATTCCAGAAACACCGATCGTGTGAGACCCAACTCGCTTTATTTGTTCATGAGACCCAGCAAATATTAGATACAGGCTTCCAGGTAGATGCCATTTTCCTTGACTTCCGGAAGGCGTTCGATACAGTTCCGCACTGTCGCCTGATAAACAAAGAGCCTAGGAATATCAGACCAGCTGTGTGGCTGGATTGAAGAGTTGTTAGCAAACAGAACACAGCATGTTGTTATCAATGGAGAGACGTCTACAGACGTTAAAGTAACCTCTGGTGTGCCACAGAGGAGTGTTATGGGACCATTGCTTTTCATAAGTATATAAATGACCTAGTAGATAGTGTCGGAAGTTCCATGCGGCTTTTCGCGGATGATGCTGTAGTATACAGAGAAGTTGCAGCATTCGAAAATTGTAGCGAAATGCAGGAAGATTTGCAGCGGATAGGCACTTGGTGCAGGGAGTAGCAACTGACCCTTAACATAGAGAAATGTAATGTACTGCGAATACATAGAAAGAAGGATCCTTTATTAAACTCAAGTGGCAGACTCTGCAAGAGAGGCGCTCTGCATCGCGGTGTAACTTGCTGTGTAGGTTTCGAGAGGGTGCGTTTCTGGATGAGGTATCGAATATATTGCTTCCCCCTACTTCTACCTCCAGAGGAGATCACGAATGTAAAATTAGAGAGATTCGAGCGCGCACGGAGGCTTTCAGACAGTCGTTCTTCCCGCGAACCATACGCGACTGGAACAGAAAAGGGAGGTAATGACAGTGGCACGTAAAGTGCCCTCCGCCACACACCGTGGGTGACTTGTGGAGTATAAATGTAGATGTAGATGTAGTAGATGTAGATGTCAAATGCATTACTGAAATCAAGGAACATGGCATCAACCTGATTGCCGTTGTCCACTGCGCTGTGGATCTCATGGAGGAACAGAGCGAGCTGTGTTTTGCAGGATCTCTGTTTGCGGAATCCATCTTGATTTTTATAGAGGAGAACGTCATAATTCATGAGCATAAAATTTGTTCCAGAATTGTACAACAGATTGACATCAACGATATAGGTCTATGATTACGTGGATCTGTCTTGCGGCCTTTCCTAAAAACCGGAATGATATGCTCCTTTCTCCAGTCGTTAGGTACCTTTCGTTGCTCAAGCGATCTACGATAAATTACTGCTAGAAGGGGAGAAAGTTCTTTCGAATAATCTTTATAGAATATTATAGGTATTTCATCTGGTCCTGAAGCCTTTCCACTACTAAGCGATTGTAGCTGCTTTCCAATTCCGTGATGGGTTTACCTGCCACTTCGATGTTCGTACGACGACTGAAAGGAGGGATAGTGTTACGATCTTCCGCGGTAAAACAACTTCGGAAGACCGAACTCAGTATTTCGGCCTTCCGTCTGTTATCTTCCGTTTCCGTGCCGGTGCTAAAAAAAAAAAAAAAAAAAAAAAAAAAAAAAAAAAAAAAAAAAAAAAAAAAAAAAAAAAAAAGCTCTGAGCATTATGGGACTCAACTGCTGTGGTCCCCTAGAACTTAGAACTACTTAAACCTCACTAACCTAAGGACATCACACACATCCATGCCCGAGGCAGGATTCGAACCTGCGACCGTAGCAGTCGCACGGTTCCGGACTGCGCGCCTAGAACCGCGAGATCACCGGGTGCCGGTGTGATCGCTGAGAGAATGAATAGATGATTTTGACCCACTTACTGCTTTTACATAGGGTTTTTACTCAGGTCGGTTGACAACGCATTCTTTCCAAATGATTGAACGCTAATCTTATTGCTCTCCTTGTGCTCATTTTCGCTTCGTTCAGCTTTTGTTTGTGAGCTAGATTTTTACTTCTCTTGAATCTGAGATTACGTAGCGCTTTTCTAACACGGCTATTAAACAATGGTGGATGTTTCCCATCCTTTACAAACTTACTCGGAACATACTTCTCTAGGACATATTGAACAATGCATTTGAATTTTTTCCATTTTTTCTCCATATCTTAGTCCTCATCGCCGAATATTTGATGCAGACTGCTGAGATATTCTGAAATTTGTATCCTGTTACCCTTGCTGAGCAAATATATCTTCCTACCTTTCTTAACATTCCTTGCAGGACCCGTTGTCATAGATGTTGTTACAGCCTTATGGTGAATAATACCTTCCTCAACGTTAACTGATTCGATAAATTCAGGTCTGCTTGTTGCCAGGAGGTTCTGGAACTATATGCTCAAGGTAATCTTCGGACAAGACATCCAGAACAATGCCACGCGGTTCCCTGTCTCTGGCACCAGTTTTGATGGCATAACACTCCCTGTCTATACCTGGCAAGTTGAAGTCACCCTCCATTACAACGGCACGATCAGGAAAATTACAAATTATATTTTGCAAGTTCTGTCTGAAGCGCTCTACAACTACTGATCCTGATCCAAGTGGTCTATAAAAGCACCCGATCACCGTTTTTGACCGTTCTTTCATACTCAGTTTGACCAAGATTAATTCACATTCGGAATCTGTGATATCCCTGCTAGATTTAATGAATTTTTGACTGCTGTAATCTCCCCGCCACCATTGGCGACTAACCTGTCCTTACGATAAACATTCCAGCCTGAACTTAAGATTTCGTTGTCATTGTCGTCTGGTTTCAACCAGCTTTCTGTTCCCAATACTTCTGTGCATTATAACCTTCAATAAGCGATACTAATTCTGCAGTTTACTAAAATCATATCAATGTTTTGTATCTATGATCTGCGAGGACCAAGATTCTTCCTGCGTGTAGTGCACGCCTGACCTATTAAAGGACCCTACATCGCAGAGCCGTCTGAACCTCTGGTTTAGACCTTCTGCTCTGCTCCAAACCAGAGGACCGCCATCAACCCTGGGTACGATGCTACAGATAGCTTAGCTTGCACCCCGCGTGCGTTCCTAGTTGCCTTCACCAAATCAGCCAGCCGCCGAAATGAGCCGAGGATGGCCTCAGAAGCCAAGCGGCAGGCGTCATTCGTGCCGACATGTGCCACTCACTACATGCAACCAGTTGCACCCAGTGCGCTCGATAGCCGCCGGCAGGGCCTCCTCCACATCACGGATGAGACCTGGAGTTCTCTCCCGCCTTACCTGCTATCTCCCTGAGGGGCTCCATCCCTCGCCTAACATTGGAGCTCCCAATGACTAGCGTACCCACCCACTGTACTTGTCCGAACTGGGCAGGAAAATCGACTGCTGGCCCAAGAGGACAAGAGGAGAGCCATCCCGTGCTGGCTCAGAGTTCTCATCAACACTGGGTTCAAACGGCTCTGAGCACTGTGGGACTTAACTTCTGAGGCCATCGGTCTCATAGAACTTTTTTTTTTTGGGTCATCAGTCTACTGACTGGTTTGATGCAGCCCGCCACGAATTCCTTTCCTGTGCTAACCTCTTCATCTCAGAGTAGCACTTGCAACCTACACCTCAATTATTTGCTTGACGTATTCCAATTGTCTTCCTCTACAGTTTTTACCTTGTACAGCTCCCTCTAGTACCATGGAAGTCATTCCCTCATGTCTTAGCAGATGTCCTATCATCCTGTCCCTTCTCCATATCAGTGTTTTCCACATATTCCTTTCCTCTCCGATTCTGCGTAGAACCTCCTCATTCCTTACCTTATCAGTCCACCTAATTTTCAACTTCGTCTACAGCACCACATCTCAAATGCTTCGATTCTCTTCTGTTCCGGTTTTCCCACAGTCCATGTTTCACTACCATACAATGCTGCACTCCAGACGTACAGCCTCAGAAATTTCTTCCTCAAATTAAGGCCGGTATTTGATATTAGTAGACTTCCACTTGGCCAGAAATGTCTTTTTTCCCATAGCGAGTCTGCTTTTGATGTCCTCCTTGCTCCGTCCGTCATTGGCTATTTTACTGCCTAGGTAGCAGAATTCCTTAACTTCATTGACTTCGTGACCATCAATCCTGATGTTAAGTTTCTCGCTGTTCTCATTTCTACTACTTCTCATTACCTTCGTCTTTCTCCGATTTACTCTCAAACCATACTGTGTACTCATTAGACTGTTCATTCCGTTCAGCAGATCATTTAATTCTTCTTCACTTTCAGTCAGGATAGCAATGTCATCAGCGAATCGTATCATTGATATCCTTTCACCTTGTATTTTAATTCCACTCCTAAACCTTTCTTTTATTTCCATCACTGCTTCCTCGATATGCAGATTGAAGAGTGGGGGCGAAAGGCTACAGCCTTGTCTTACTCCCTTCTTAATACGAGCACTTCGTTCTTGATCGTCCACTCTTATTATTCCCTCTTGGTTGTTGTACATATTGTATGTGACCCGTCTCTCCCTATAGCTTACCCCTACTTTTTTCTGAATCTTGAACAGCTTGCACCATTTTATATTGTCGAACGCTTTTTCCAGGTCGACAAATCCTATGAACGTGTCTTGATTTTTCTTTAGCCTTGCTTCCATTATTAGCCATAACGTCAGAATTGCCTCTCTCGTGCCTTTACTTTTCCTAAAGCCAAACTGATCGTCATCTAGCACATTCTCAATTTTCTTTTCCATTCTTCTGTATATTATTCTTGTAAGCAGCTTCGATGCATGAGCTGTTAAGCTGATTGTGCGATAATTCTCGCACTTGTCAGCTCTTGCCGTCTTCGGAATTGTGTGGATGATGCTTTTCCGAAAGTCAGGTGGTATGTCGCCAGACTCATATATTCTACACACCAACGTGAATAGTCGTTTTGTTGCCACTTTCCCTAATGATTTTAGAAATTCTGATGGAATGTTATCTATCCCTTCTGCCTTATTTGACCGTAAGTCCTCCAAAGCTCTTTTAAATTCCGATTCTAATACTGGATCCCCTATCTCTTCTAAATCGACTCATGTTTCTTCTTCTATCACATCAGACAAATCTTCCCCCTCATACAGGCTTTCAATGAATTCTTTCCACCTATCTGCTCTCTCCTCTGCATTTAACAGTGGAATTCCCGTTGTACTCTTAATGTTACCTCTGTTGCTTTTAATGTCACCAAAGGTTGTTTTAACTTTCCTGTATGCTGAGTCTGTCCTTCCGACAACCATTTCTTTTTCGATGTGTTCACATTTTTCCTGCAGCCATTTCGTCGTAGTTTCCCTGCACTTCCTATTTATTTCATTCCTCAGCGACTTGTATTTCTGTATTCCTGATTTTCCCGGAACATGTTTGTACTTCCTCCTTTCATCAATCAACTGAAGTATTTCTTCTGTTACCCATGGTTTCTTCGCAGCTACCTTCTTTGTACCTAAGTTTTCCTTCCCAACTTCTGTGATGGCCCTTTTTAGAGATGTCCATTCCTCTTCAACTGTGCTGCCTACTGCGCTATTCATTATTGCTGTATCTATAGCGTTAGAGAACTTCAAACGTATCTCGTCATTCCTTAGAACTTCCGTATCCCACTTCTTTGCGTATTAATTCTTCCTGACTAATGTCTTGAACTTCAGCCTACTCTTCATCACTACTATATTGTGATCTGAGTCTATATCTGCTCCTGGGTACGCCTTACAATCCAGTATCTGATTTCGGAATCTCTGTCTGACCATGATGTAATGTAATTGAAATCTTCCCGTATCTCCCGGCCTTTTCCAAGTATACCTCCTCCCATTGTGATTCTTGAACAGGGTATTCGCTATTACTAGCTGAAACTTGTTACAGAACTCAATTAGTCTTTCTCCTCTTTCATTCCTTGTTCCAAGCCCATATTCTCCTGTAACCTTCTCTTCTACTCCTTCCCCTACAACTGCATTCCAGTCGCCCATGACTATTAGATTTTCGTCCCCCTTTACATACTGCACTACCCTTTCAGTATCCACATACACTTTCTCTATCTGTTCATCTTCAGCTTGCGACGTCGGCATGTATACCTGAACTATCGTTGTCGGTGTTGGTCTGCTGTCGATTCTGATTAGAAAAACCAGGTCACTGAACTGTTCACAGTAACACACCCTCTGCCCTACCTTCCTATTCATAACGAATCCTACACCTGTTATACCATTTTCTGCTGCTGTTGATATTACCCGTTACTCATCTGACCAGAAATCCTTATCTTCCTTCCACTTCACTTCACTGACCCCTACTATATCTAGATTGAGCCTTTGCATTTCCCTTTTCACATTTTCTAGTTTCCCTACCACGTTCAATCTTTTGACATTCCACGCCCCGACTCCTAGAGCATTATCCTTTCGTTGATTATTCAATCGTTTTCTCATGGTAATCTTCCCCTTGGCAGTCCCCTCCCGGAGATCCGAATGGGGGACTATTCCGGAATCTTTTGCCAATGGAGAGATCATCATGACACTTCTTCAACTACAGGCCACATGTCCTGTGGATACACGTTACGTGCCTTTAATGCAGTGGTTTCCATTGCCTTCTGCATCCTCATGTCGTTGATCATTGCTGATTCTTCCGCCTTTAGGGGCAATTTCCCACCCCTAGGACAAGAGAGTGCCCTGAACCTCTATCCGCTCCTCCACCCTCTTTGACAAGGCCGACTTCTAATGCCGGAAGTCTTCGGCCGCCAATGCTGATTATTTATCAAAATTTAGGCAGTGGCGGGGATCAAACCCGGGACCGAAGACGTTATGGATTATGAATCAAAGAAGCTACCCCTAGACCACGGGTCTTCCCTTCCTAGAACATAGAACTGCGTAAAGCTAACTAACCTAAGGATATCACACCCATCCATGCCCGAGGCAGGATTCGAACCTGCGACTGTAGCAGTCGCGCTGTTCCAGGCTGAAGCGCTTAGAACCGCTCGGCCACTCCGGCCGGCTATCAATACTGGGAAGCACCTCGTACCTGCTGCTAAGACGTAGGGAGCCAGCCGCACGGCCTGCTCCCTCTTTCGCCTTCCGGCCAGCGACACGTGAACCCACCACTGTCTGCCACGCAGACGGACCGGTCAGATGTTGTGCATCGGAAGCCGCAGCGCAGGGATTCCAGTGGCACCAAAGGTGTCGTAGGTCTAGTCACTGGCGCCCCGACGTCACCACAACTTCGAGCATTAGCTAGAAGCTTGTCGACGGTGGCCAACGCAGTTTCCAGCTGTCTACGGTCAGCAGCCAACTCTCCTCGTGTCCGCTCACAGCAAGCACATTCCCTAGCCATAGCGTAGTGTGTATAAAATTGATATGAGGTCTCAGTTGGCGATACTGAGTTTGAAAACATACCAAAGGAGAATAAAATAACACTAAAAGTTGTTGAGACCGCATGCTATTAAATAGAAAAAAATTTCTCCACTAAAGTTGATGTATATACAGATGCCTGACATTATAAATCCTGTTTGCCGAAGGTTCCTGCACGAAATAAATATTCGAACTAGAATGCACTTATTTAAACTGTGTGCTGCATACTACCCAGAATTAAAGCTTAGGGGCGTGACGGAGTTTGTGGCGACGGGAAAATTTACACTAGGGAGCCGACCTACACAAGGATATTCACAAGACTTATGCAACAACCAAAACTACGATTAATTTTCTAACCACTAGTCTACATAGTAAAGTACACACGTACAGCTCACTTCTTTGCAGAGGCAGGTGAACAAAAAACAAAGAGTAAATTAATTTACAGTTTACCAGACAAGTGCTGCCGCGCGTGACACTGTCGGTCCCGCTTCCCCACCGGAGTAGGCCAAGGACACGCAGGCTGCCGAAGTGTTGTCCAGCTGGAAGGCGTCCACTAGGCCGTTCAGCCAGACGAAATAAGCATTGTCGTTGCGGTCCCGTATTATGTACATCAGTCTGTCACCAAAACCTGCATTCCAAAAAATACGTAGACGCATAAAAAGTATTTTCTATTCCCACACATCTACATCGTTACCTACCGAGACGAAACCGTGGTAGTGCAGCGGTAGGTTCAAATGAAGTGCCTACTTATTAAGTGCACTCTCATTAAAACCGCAGACACACGTATTTAAAACTAAAATAACATAAATTTCTGTTACTGGGACATCCACAACTGTATCGTACACTGTTCATAACTGTAGCTTCGTCTGCAGTTGTACAAACGTTTTATCACTGAAGCTTTACACAATCAGCTTTCGAGGGCTCAGATCCATCTTCAGGTGCAACTATAAAATGAAACAATGTCTTTGAACAAAGAGCTGCCAGTAGTTCAGAAACAAATAAGGTCAAAATGTATATAGACGACAATGAAAATACCCAGAATTTGGACAAAATGTACAAGTTAAAAGGCAGCACATCCGCTATGCACGGCTCATCAGAGGAAACATGGAAAAACGACGACGGAGAAATCCCGTTTCAAATGTGCCTGACGTAACCCAATTGTATGTTGGAGGTGCAGTCTAGGACCTAAGCCTACAGACTAAGTAAACACAAACCGAGACGGACCAGAGACTCTTTGAAAGGCCGGGAGCTACAAAGTAAGCTGAAACTAACCCATAAATTGCTGCGCTTACGGAAGTCCGACCGACGCCAAGTGTGCTCTGTACTGTCATTCATAGGCAGCACGCAGATTGACGTAACTGTGACAGACGCAACAAAAATGTAAGTGTCCGTAACTGAGAAACTAAACATCTGGAAAGTGACACGATCGCGACGACTGCCACGTACCAAATACTCGTAGAAAGCGGCAGTGTGTTCCCTCCACCAACGGAACGGGGAGTGAGTAGTGGAAATACGAGCTGAACTTTTTAAAGACGGCGTGAGGAGCGCTGAACCCGATCAAAAGAGGAACTAATATCCAACCTAGAGAGACGAAAACAGTAACGAGCAGCTGAAGGTAACGGCACGTGTACGACAGATCAAACTCCCAACAAAAACATAGTCGACCAAGTAGCGAGCAAAAATTATAAATAAAATAAAACTGTAATGAGTAATCCTAATTCCACTCCCGCAGACATAAGCTGAAGTACTTCTTTTGTTTACCAGGGTTAGATCACAACTACGTTCCTTGCACCTATGTTCTTCTTTCCAACTTATGAAACGTCCCCACATAAAATTTAATGAATTACTGTGCTGATAAACCTCTTATATTATTTGATTTTCAAACAGCTGAGCAGAACTGAACATACTCAGACATTTCGCTCTTTAAAAACGTCCCCTTAGAAAATTTAATGAATTACTGTGCTCATTAACTTCTTACATTATTTGATTTTCAAACAGCTGAGCAGAACTGAACGTACTCAGACATTTCGCTCTTTACTTATTCTGATCATAACTAAACTGACACACAATATTTTTAGCGCAACGCAATCTGACTTTCAAAAATCCCTACAAAAGAATGGGCCTGACTAACATTAAACTATACCTTTCATTAATCACTTACCTCACAAAAATCTTCGTTACTCGAACTACTGCAATATAGCGAGCGCCACTACTGCCAGCTAAATAAAAGGTTCAAACAACTGAAGACACTAACTACTGATAGGCATAGTTAGAAAATGAAATTTTTATAGAGAACAAACAATGTACACTCCTGGAAATTGAAATAAGAACACCGTGAATTCATTGTCCCAGGAAGGGGAAACTTTATTGATACATTCCTGGGGTCAGATACATCACGTGATCACACTGACAGAACCACAGGCACATAGACACAGGCAACAGAGCATGCACAATGTCGGCACTAGTACAGTGTATATCCACCTTTCGCAGCAATGCAGGCTGCTATTCTCCCATGGAGACGATCGTAGAGATTCTGGATGTAGTCCTGTGGAACGGCTTGCCATGCCATTTCCACCTGGCGCCTCAGTTGGACCAGCGTTCGTGCTGTAGGTGCAGACCGCGTGAGACGACGCTTCATCCAGTCCAAAACGTGCTCAATGGGGGACAGATCCGGAGATCTTGCTGGCCAGGGTAGTTGACTTACACCTTCAAGAGCACGTTGGGTGGCACGGGATACATGCGGACGTGCATTGTCCTGTTGGAACAGCAAGTTCCCTTGCCGGTCTAGGAATGGTAGAACGATGGGTTCGATGACGGTTTGGATGTACCGTGCACTATTCAGTGTCCCCTCGACGATCACCAGAGGTGTACGGATAGTGTAAGAGATCGCTCCCCACACCATTATGCCGGGTGTTGGCCCTGTGTGCCTCGGTCGTATGCAGTCCTGATTGTGGCGCTCACCTGCACGGCGCCAAACACGCATACGACCATCATTGGCACCAAGGCAGAAGCGACTCTCATCGCTGAAGACGACACGTCTCCATTCGTCCCTCCATTCACGCCTGTCGCGACACCACTGGAGGCGGGCTGCACGATGTTGGGGCGTGAGCGGATCACGGCCTAACGTTGTGCGGGACCGTAGCCCAGCTTCATGGAGACGGTTGCGAATGGTCCTCGCCGATACCGCAGCAGCAACAGTGTCCCTAATTTGCTGGGAAGTGGCGGTGCGGTCCCCTACGGCACTGTGTAGGATCCTACGGTCTTGGCGTGCATCCGTGCGTCGCTGCGGTCCGGTCCCAGGCCGACGGGCACGTGCACCTTCCGCCGACCACTGGCGAGAACATCGATGTACTGTGGAGACCTCACGCCCCACGTGTTGAGCAATTCGGCGGTACGTCCACCCGGCCTCCCGCATGCCCACTATACGCCCTCGCTCAAAGTCCGTCAACTGCACATACGATTCACGTTCACGCTGTCGCGGCATGCTACCAGTGTTAAAGACTGCTATGGAGCTCCGTATGCCACGGCAAACTGGCTGACACTGACGGCGGCGGTGCACAAATGCTGCGGAGCTAGCGCCATTCGACGGCCAACACCGCGGTTCCTGGTGTGTCCGCTGTGCCGTGCGTGTGATCATTGCTTATACAGCCCTCTCGCAGTGTCCGGAGCAAGTATGGTGGGTCTGACACACCGGTGTCAATGTGTTCTTTTTTCCATTTCCAGGAGTGTATTTACCTTAATAGTGTTCAAAAGTCATAATATATATCAGTCCATGATATCCAATATCACAAATTTACTCTTTCTGATGGACACACGTCCATATCGTCCGCTCTCAAAACTCCGCCATCTCACTCCCCACATCCACCACTGCTGGCGGCTCAGCTCCAACGCGCTGTTCATATCCAACTGCCCAACACTACACTAGCGAACATTCCAACAATGCCAACCAGCCACAGACTGCACACAGCACAGCCAGTGATTTTCATACAGAGCGCTACGTGGCGGTGGCGTTACCAATATGAAAACCTAAACAGCCTACTTACAAACTTGTGTGAATGCCCTTCTGAGAGATGTCCATTCCTCTGGGATTCAAGTTACTGCGCTATTCGTTACCGCATTATCTATTATATACATCAGAGAACTTCCAGCGTATTCGTAAAGGCGGAATAACTGTAATGAGCAGCCCGGCCGCGGCGGCTGTGTCCCAGCGGGCGCACGAGGTGTCTGCTTGTGGCCGAGACGACCGCCGTCCTACGCCTCGGCCCAACCACCTACCTGCAGCTCCCGAAAAGTATGTGAAGAGAGGAAATTTCAAATGTTGTCAGCGGCATTTTTTTTTTTTTTTTGTACGAAACGCGCTTTCCTTGCTGCCGTTTTCTCGGTACCTCGTTGCGTGTCCCTAGACATGTTCCAAGTCCCAAATGGTGGAAAAAAATTCTTCAAAAATTTGGTGTTGTCTGGTAGAAGGAAGGTAAGCAAGGCGTTTGTTACACATGAGTGACGAGTCAATTAAAGCTGCATGCAATTCCAGTTCTTACAACTGACTTCATTGATTGTGAAAAATGCTGCTGAAACATTGTTCATGCAGGCGCGTCATGATATCCACATAGAATATCATGAATGTACCTGATGCTTATCTGCCTCCAGTGGCTATCAAAAAATTTTATTCTATGACATGAAAATGAAAACATGTCCTCAAAAGAGGAAAGACCATAAGTAATGTACGCTATGGCCATAGTTTATCTCAAAGACCACCGATCTCTATCAGATGAAAAACAGAAAGCCCTGTTGATAATGTTGCCAATTTTAATGATTTCGATATCAGGGAATCGACACCAGCAAACGAACGTGAGAAAATATGTTACTGTCTTTTTTTAAATTTTTCGCACAGTTTGTACTCGTTCGCAATTAGCTATATATTTTATGGGTATGTGAAGATTTGTATTTGAGATTTCCGCATGAAGATAAGAAGTAGTCGAAATTGAAATCACAATAAGTAAGTAAACAAATAAATATAATATTTGACAGCTATAAACGGGAATAACAGTCGAATGAGAGCTGTCTTGACTTTACCATTGCTGCATTTCGATCGATGCGAGAACAAATGCTGCGTCTGTGAGGCCTGCGACAGCGCTTGGTTAGGCGCCTACAGGCTGCACGGTGAAGGAGTCGGCAGGCGTTGCGACACTCATTCGGAGGAACGATTCAAAACAGAACCAATTAGCGTACTCGATTTTACGGTCGCGTGTCGGAAGAATATTGAACTGGAATATTCGTAAGTACAGAATGCCGTCCAGGACCGATGCATTCGCGAAAGTATATTCGAATCTCGAGTCATGCTTTTGCTTATGTCATTTCTCACATTTGGCAGATAAGATCGGGTCAGGGGCACCTGTGAGTATACGCGTTTATTTTTGTGGCAATATTTTTCACTGTGCAGACGTAAAAATCACATAAGCTCTCAATCAGTACCCAATAGGTAATTATTTTATTTCATTTGCAGCGATTGTTGCAATAGAGAAGCACGCTGAGGCGACAAAAGTCATGGGACAGCGGTACTACCGCATGTTGTTGTTTATGTTGTTGTTGTTGTCTTCAGTCCGGAGACTGGTTCGATGCAGCTCTCCATGCTACTCTATCCTGTGCAAGCTTCTTCATCTCTAAGTAACTACTTCAACCTACATCCTTCTGAATCTGCTTAGCGTATTCATCTCTTGGTCTCCCTCTACGATTTTTACCCTCCATTACTAAACTGGCGATGCCTCAGAACATGTCCTACCAACTGAGCCCTTCTTGTAGTCAAATTCTGTATGGCCGCACACCCACCGCCGTCGCGACTGCACAGACATCGCTTCGCCAATTGGCCAGTGGACTCTCTGTGCGGCAGCATTCGCGCCAAATTTTCTGGCGCCGGCCGCTGCCGCCTGCCGTCGGTACACAGGGCGTGGGCGTGACTCGCGCGCGCTGCTTGCCGCCGCGCGGAATCTGGGCCGACTCTGAAAAACGAGAGCGCTCTGGCCTGCTCTGGCCTGCGACTTTTCCCGCTGCCGCTGCCGGCCGACACGCGGCAACAAAAACTCGGCCGGCTGGCTGTTTACGGACTTTCTCTGTCGGCGGCCGCCGCGCAAATCGCCCGCTGCCTCCTACGCGACTACGCACGCAGGTTTCTGCAGCTAACAGCGCTCGCGGTGCCACGACAGCCGGCAGTGTGCTGCGGACGCGCTGCCCCGGGTCGTGCAGTAACGGGGGGCGCTGCCTCATCTGTGGATGACACGGTCGTCGAGTGTACCGATAACCCGCGGCTTCGAACCCTCCCTCCGGCAAGGGTGTGTGTGTGTGTGTGTGTGTGTTGTCCTTAGCGTAAGTTAGACTAAGTAGTGTGTAAGCCTAGGGACCGATGACCTCAGCAGTTTCGTCCCATACGACCTTACCAAAAATTTCCAATTTTACCGATAACCACTCAGATTTCTCCTACTCCGTCCCTCCAACCTACTTCAGGACTAGGCTATCTCATTATGAAGAACTTGACCAAATCCGGTGATATCTGTCTTTCGGATCAGCCTTCCAGCTTGGCTGAGGCACGCCCGCCACGCCTGCCTCTTCGTCACAGACTGCCATCTACACCCGATGTGTGTGACTGAGTAATTTGTTTGGCGTATTCCAGTTTATGTCCTCCCATACGGTTCTCACCCTCTACAGCTCCCTCAAGCAGTTCGGAGGTTACTGTCTGTTGTCTTAGCACATGTTCAGTCATCTTGGCCCTTCTTCTCGTCATTCTTTTCCTTATATTCCTTACTTCGCCGATTCGCCTCATTTCTTATCAGTCTACCATATTTTCGACATTCTTCTGTAGCACTGCACTTCAAATGCTTCGATTCTCTTTTGTTCCGGTTTCCCCACAATTAGTGTATCATCACCGTACTATACTGTGTTTAACAAACTCACAGAAATTTCTTCCTCAAACTAAGGCCTACGTTTCACACCAGAAACATCCTTTTTGCGAGCGCAGACTGCTCTTTGTGTCCTCATTGCCGCGTCCGTCGTGAGTTATTTTGCAGCCTAGGTAGCACAATTTCTTAAAATCGTCTCCTTTTTGATCGTCACTTCTGATGCTAAGTTCCTCGCTGTTCTCATTGCTGTTACGTCTCATTACTTTCGTCTTTTATCTATTTGCTTTCAATCCACATCCTGTACTAATTAAACTGTTCGTTCCACCAACACATCTGTAATTCGTCCTCCTTTTCAACGAGGAAAACGACGTCATCAAACAATCTTTTCATTTTCATCTTTTCACTTTATATTTCCATTTATAAGCCTCTGTTTCCGTCATTGCTACGTCGATGGCCGGGTTAAACATCAATGGAGAAATACTTTATTCCTACCTTGCCCCTTTTTGACCCGAGTACTTCGTTCGTGGTCTTACATTCTTATTTTTCCGTCTTAGCTTCTGTACATATAGTATATTACCCTTCATCCAGTATACCTTAACCTAGTTTCAGAATAATTTCAAGTATCGTGCGGCATTTTACGTTGCCGAACACTTTTTGTAGGTCGATAGATACTATTGAGGTGGTGTGATGTTTCCTCACCTCCGTTGTCAAGTGCAACATCTAAACTGCCTCTATTAATGGCTTTACCTTTCCTAAAAGCAACTGATCGTAGTACAACACATCTTCAATTTTCTTCTCCATTCTTCAGTATATTATTATTGTCATCCCCTTGGAACTTGAGCTGTTAAGACGATTGTCCGATAATTCTCGCACTTCTATCCTCTTGCTATCTTAGACACCATTGGGATGATATTTTTCTCATATTAACACCGCCACGTTACACGTTACCCTCTAAAGGTATACGGTTGCAACTTGTGCCAGCGAATCGGTAAAATCTACCGAGTGATATCCATGACACGTAATACGACATTGAGAACACAGTAAAACATTCCAAAGTATTGCTTTTCTGCGCACCGACTTGCATTCGTACATCGTTATCCTTATTTGTATAGAACATACTAAAATGAGAAATGTTTTCCACGTCTATAAGTTTCGGGGACCAAGTTCCCATCACAACGTAAGGATCGGACCCGAGACAGAGGCTGACCGCTTTCCTCGCGCTGTCATCTACGCTGTGAGAGCAACTGACAATAATCATATCCGACAGGCAACTCGATTTTCTCGCAAGCACGAGGTTGATTGACTAACTTCAGTGCTAATTAACTCGGAAACAACAAAACATGTCGAATTTTTTCTTAACAATTATTTCTCAGCACAACGTACCCTGCAGCAACCTTATAAGATTTCAAGACTTTTTCTGACCACCCTGAGTATTATATATTTTGTTGTTAGTCCAGAGAAAATGAAATGGTAATGCATCTAAAGCCTGAAGTTCCTTTGCCACGTACTGTGCTAAAGATAACCAAAATAGTTCTTGTACCAAGCGCCTCGACAGTCGGTTTCGCTATGCAGCATATTTGTGAGACCTAGTTACAAAATTTTAAAATTTGCTAAATCTATAATACTTGTAGAAACACAGTTCTATGGGAAACAAAAAAGGAGGGTAGGCTAGTCGCAAATTGGACAGTTCTGCTGTACAGATCACCTGGCCTGTCTTATTGGTATCTGAAACTTTTAATTTTATCTTTTAATTTTTTATTCTAATGTTGTCTCTAATGTTCGAGTGCAGTTAATTATGTCCTACTATGCGAACAGGCCGTTGCATCAGCATAGGTCCTGACAGTGACGTACCTCCGTGTGCAGCAGATAACGTCGACCGCTTGGGCGTCGCCTGGAGCGCCGATTTCTCTGTGGCACCGGCTTCCAACTGGCAGTGGCTTCAGTTCTCTCCTATACCATTTATTCGCGAAATTTGTTCCGAGACCGAAATCGATGTTTTTCCATGACCATAATAGGGGTAAGGGGTCACAGGCGAACCAGAGCGAGCCAGTATGAAACCTGTATACTTAGTGTAGTGAGCGTATCAACTTATTTTCTTTCACTGGAAAAATCCCTTCAAACGGTCACACCCTAGCCACCCTTTGAAGTAGGGCTTTTGATAAGACGTTGATATATCGAAATCTTTTTCCAAAAACCATCGACAAGCATCGGCGATACGTTTTCTCTCAATACATCGATATCAAAAAGGCAATATCGAGTCCCGATATTTTATCTTATATTATTTTCTTCACAATTTCGGAAAAAATTTGAAGTTGTTCTTTTGAAATTGTAGCAGACCATAATTTTACTTTCAACGTGTGAAGGAGTCTTACTAGTTCTTGAGCTTTCATCACGTCCAGCCTTTCTGTTTGGCTGTGTGGAGTAGGCACAGCTGGCACAAAAGAACAAGTCCGATGCACTAAGGGGGGGGGGGGGGGGGGGAGGCGGTAAAAATGATGAACAAAAACCTGAATGACAAGATTGGTCTCCGCGGCTTGTGGAGACGTGTGAGGGGAAATGCTGACGTGATCGGCGATCGGCGCTCAGGCGCTACCAACAGAAATTGCAAGGTTCGGCTTCCCCACGGAAGTTTGCAACTACAGGTGCTAGGTCGCTCGCGTTATAGAAATGAGAAAGCAAGGAAGTGCGCGTGAAGTGTTCCGGACAAATCCTGTATGTGACGAAACAGAAGGACGGACCTATCGTGACGCTTTTTAATGTGCCACTAGCGTGCAGTTAGCACTGTTAGGCAAGCGTGAACGTTCATCGTTTTCCTTTCAATTCTTTCTTTAAGGGGAATAAGCAGGCTGCTAGCTTGTTGATTTACACAATATCTAATAATAAATCAATACTTAAATGCACAGCTCTAGAACCGACAGTATATGTAGAATGTGCAGCCTATATTTTTTTCCGTCGACATATCGATATTGTTGTAACGGCGACCGGAGCAGTCGCGGGGTTGAAGTGACGGAGACGCGGCGGGCCCGCAAACAACACAACGGGAGAGGACGGACACGACCAACGAAGGACAGAACGAATACGACAAGAATGGACAACAGAGGCAAGAAAACCATACAAGACAACCACGTCCACCCGTAAACAAAACACGAAAGTAAATACGCTCTCTAATGCGAGGAGATGTGTCCTGAGACGTATGCAAGGTTAGACAGGCAGGCGCTTAAGTACTCTGTCGGAGGCGCCTCTATTTGCCGCTGGAACCACGTGTTCCACTGTGGCGCCCTCACATCGCGAGACGATAATGATACTCTTTTATATATCGATATATCGGACTCCAAATATGTCTAAAAATATCAGTAATCCTTCTCTGAAGCTCTACACATGGTACATCGTACGCATGGTACAGAGCGGAGGCTACCTGGTATCATTTGCTTTCCTGTTCCATTCGCAGACAAAGCAGGGGGAAAAAGAGGCTTTCTATATGACTTTGCACGAGCCCCGATTCTTATCTTCGTGGTTCTTAACGCGAAATGTACTTTGACGGCAGTAGAATCGTCCTGCAGTCAACTGGAAATACCCGTTCTCTAAAATTACTCCAAGATGTTTCGCGAAAAGAACATTTTCACTACAGTGATCCCCATTCGACTTAACAAAGTATCTCTCTAACACTCAAGTGTTGATCGAATCTCCCGTTAACAAACACAGCAGCGCGCCTCTGATTTGCTTCAATATTTTGCTTTAATCCGACTTGGTGGGAATCCTTAAAACTCTAGCAGCACTCAAGGATGGGTCGCACCAATGTCTTCATGAACCACAATTTCCTCAGAGTCCGCAAACAAAGCCAAGTCGACCATTTCCATTATCTGCCATCTTCAATAATGATACTTAAAACAAACTGCTACATTATAATCCAGCGTCGTTGATTCAAAACTCGATACCAGTTTCGAAGGCAAATAGTATAATCTTCAGGCACCAAGGTTAATGTGCCATCATCTACATCTACATCTACATGACTACTCTGCAATTCACATTTAAGTGCTTGGCAGAGGGTTCATCGAACCACAATCATACTATCTCTCTACTATTCCACTCCCGAACAGCGAGCGGGAAAAACGAACACCTAAACCTTTCTGTTCGAGCTATGATTTCTCTTATTTTATTTTGATGATCATTCCTACCTATGTAGGTTGGGCTCAACAAAATATTTTCGCATTCGGAAGAGAAAGTTGGTGACTGAAATTTCGTAAAAAGGACTCGCCGCGACGAAAAACGTCTATGCTGTAATGACTTCCATCCCAACTCGTGTATCATATCTGCCACACTCTCTCCCCTATAACGCGATAATACAAAACGAGCTGCCCTTTATAGCACCCTTTCGATGTCCTCCGTCAATCCCACCTGGTAAGGATCCCACACCGCGCAGCAATATTCTAACAGAGGACGAACGAGTGTAGTGTAAGCTGTCTCTTTAGTGGACTTGTTGCATCTTCTAAGTGTCCTGCCAATGAAACGCAACCTTTGGCTCGCCTTCCCGACAATATTATCTATGTGGTCCTTCCAACTGAAGTTGTTCGTAATTTTTACACCCAGGGACTTAGTTGAATTGACAGCCTTGAGAATTGTACTATTTATCGAGTAATCGAATTCCAACGGATTTCTTTTGGAACTCATGTGGATCATCTCACACTTTTCGTTAGTTAGCGTCAACTGCCATCTGACACACCATACAGCAATCTTTTCTAAATCGCTTTGCAGCTGATACTGGTCTTCGGATGACCTTACTAGACGGTAAATTACAGCATCATCTGCGAACAGTCTAAGAGAACTGCTCAGATTGTCACCCAGGTCATTTATATAGATCAGGAACAGTAGAGGTCCCAGGACGCTTCCCTGGGGAACACCTGATATCACTTCAGTTTTACTCGATGATTTGCCGTCTATTACTACGAACTGCGACCTTCCTGACAGGAAATCACGAATCCAGTCGCACAACTGAGACGATACCCCATAGCTCCGCAGCTTGATTAGAAGTCGCTTGTGAGGAACGGTGTCAAAAGCTTTCCGGAAATCTAGAAATACGGAATCAACTTGAGATCCCCTGTCGATAGCGGCCATTACTTCGTGCGAATAAAGAGCTAGCTGCGTTGCACAAGAGCGATGTTTTCTGAAGCCATGCTGATTACGTGTCAATAGATCGTTCCCTTCGAGGTGATTCATAATGTTTGAATACAGTATATGCTCCAAAACCCTACTGCAAACCGACGTCAATGATGTAGGTCTGTAGTTAAATGGATTACACCTCCTACCCTTCTTGAACACTGGTGCGACCTGCGCAATTTTCCAATCTGTAGGTACAGATCTATCGGTGAGTGAGCGGTTGTATATGTGCTAAGTAGGGAGCTATAGTATCAGCGTAATCTGAAAGGAACCTAATCGGTATACAATCTGGACCTGAAGACTTGCCCGTATCAAGCGATTTGAGTTGCTTCGCAACCCCTAAGGTATCTACTTCTAAGAAACTCATGCTAGCAGATGTTTGTGTTTCAAATTCTGGAATATTCCATTCGTCTTCCCTGGTGAAAGAATTTCGGAAAACTGCGTTCAATAACTCCGCTTTAGCGGCACAGTCGTCGATAACAGTACCATCGGCACTGCGCAGCGGAGGTATTGACTGCGTCTTGCCGCTTGTGTACTTTACATACGACCAGAATTTCTTCGGATTTTCTACCAAATTTCGAGACAATGTTTCGTTGTGGAACCTATCAAAGGCATCTCGCATCGAAGTACGTGCCAAATTTCGCGCGTCTGTAAATTTTAGCCCATCTTCGGGATTTCGCGTTCTTCTGAACTTCGCATGCTTTTTCCGTTGCTTCTGCAACAGCGTTCGGACCTTTTTTGTGTACCACGGGGGATCCGTTCCATCTCTTACCGATTTATGAGGTATGAATATCTCAATTGCTGTTGCTACTATATCTTTGAATTTAAGCCACATCTCGTCTACATTCGCATAGTCAGTTCGGAAGGAATGGAAATTGTCTTTTAGGAAGGCTTCTAGTGGCACTTTATCCGCTTTTTGAAGTAAAATTATTTTGCGTTTGTTTCTGATGGATTTGGAAGAAATGGTATTGAGCCTAGCTACAATGACCTTGTGATCACTAATCCCTGTATCAGTCATGATGCTCTCTATCAGCTCTGGATTGTTTGTGGCCAAGAGGTCAAGTGTGGTTTCGCAACCATTTACAATTCGCGTGGGTTCGTGGACTAACTGCTCGAAATAATTTTCGGAGAATGCATTTAGGACAATCTCGGAAGACGTTTTCTGCCTACCACCGGTTTTGAACAAGTATTTTTGCCAACATACCGAGGGTAGGTTGAAGTCCCCACCAACTATAACCGTATGAGTGGGGTATTTATTTGTTACGAGACTCAAACTTTCTCTGAACTGTTCCGCAACTGTATCATCGGAGTCTGGGGGTCGGTAGAAGGAGCCAATTATTAACTTAATTCGGCTGTTAAGTATAACCTCCACCCACACCAATTCGCACGGAGTATCTACTTCGACTTCACTACAAGATAAACCACTACTGACAGACACAAACACTCCACCACCAATTCTGCCTAATCTATCTTTCCTGAACACCGTCTGAGACTTCGTAAAAATTTCTGCAGAACTTATTTGTTGCTTTAGCCAGCTTTCTGTATCTATAACGATATCAGCTTCTGTGCTTTCTATTAGCGCTTGAAGCTCAGGGACTTTTCCAGCGGAACTACAACAATTTACAACTATAATTCCAACTGTTCCTTGATCCATGCACGTTCTGTAATTGCCAAGCACCCTTTGACATTGCAGCCCATCCCACACTTTCCCGAGGCCTTCTAACCTAAAAAACCGCCCAGTCCACGCCACACAGCCTCCGCTACCCGTGTAGCCGCCAGCTGAGTGTAGTGGACTCCTGACCTATTCAGCGGAACCCGAAACCCCACCACCCTATGGCGCAAGTCAAGGAATCTGCAGCCAATACGGTCGCAAAACCGTCTGAGTCTCTGATTCAGACCCTCCACCCGGCTCTGCACCAAAGGTCCGCAGTCGGTTCTGTCAACGATGCTGCAGATGGTGAGCTCTGCCTTCATCTCGTAATCAAGACCGGCAGCCTTCCCCAAATCAGATAGCCGCTGGAATCCAGAGAGAATTTCCTCAGATCCAAAGCGACACACGTCATTAGTGCCGACATGTGCCACCACCTGCAGCTGGCTGCACCCTGTGCTCTTCATGGCATCCGGAAGGACCCTTTCCACATCAGGAATGACTCCTCCCGGAATGCACACGGAGTGCACACTGGATTTCTTCCCCTCCTTAGCCGCCGTATCCCTAAGGGGCCCCATTACGCGCCTAACATTGGAGCTTCCAACTACCAGTAAGCCCACCCTCTGCGATTGCCCGGACCTTGAAGGCTGAGAATGATCCTCTGAAACAGGGCAGGCAGCTGCATCTGGCTCAGCCAGAGACAGTGCCTGAAACCGGTTTGTCAGACGCACCGGGGAGGCTTTCTGATCAGCCTCCGGGGACGCCTTTCGCCGCCTGCCACGCCTTGGAACGACCTCCCAATCAACCACAGGCGAGGGCTCAGCCCCACTGCGGGCAGCAACCGGGGCAACCACAGCGGCAGACCGATCTGGGGACAGACGGGACGAGGTTGACATCCCCGTGATACCCGAGTCCGGCTCCCCACAGTGGTGCCCATTGGCAACAGCCTCAAGCTGCGCGACCGAAGTCAGCGCCGATTGCAGCTGTGAGCGAAGGGATGCCAAGTCAGCCCTCATCCGAACACAGCAATCGCAGTCCCTGTCCATTCTAATCGATGTTTAACAACAGTTACCGAAACACGAGTCCGTGCCTAGATAACGCAAGCGGAACACGCAAAGAATGTATCAACTAACCTGTACAAATGCCTAACGACTGCGCTACAATCTGCTGAATTTACGATTACAGTAACTAAAACTCGAAATTGCACCTCCTATACGAAACTCACACGCAATTTAAATAAGAATCTACGAAGTAAACACTAAAGCGCGATGCTACAACTGTCAAATACTATAATACGCCCGAAATATATGAATTAAACAATGCAAGTACCCAAAAACACGCAAAGAAGTTAATTAAACTATCTAACAAATAAGTAAGCTAGGGTTATACGACTTGCTGCTGCAGCTGCTTATCCAACGGCGGCAGGGAGCACACTGACGAACCGCAACGTACGAACCGCAACAATAAAGATCAGCGGAGTGTTCAGATAGAATTAGCACAAGTTATTAAGCACGTACGCCGACAAGTGCGACCAACGAAGTCGAGTGCAGCGGGGCCAAAATGAAGTGGATTCCGTATCTTCGTAGCAGTGAGAAACCTACTAATGGTCATCTCACGATTGGTGTTACGCATCTTCGTAGCACTGACAAGCGAAATACCGGTCCGACGACATTGGTGGGCTTGTCACTGCTACGAAGATACGGAATCCACTTCGTTTTGGCCCCGCTGCACTCGACTGCACGTGCTGGCGTAACATGATTAATGAGTTGTACAGTTTCCGTTTGAAGACTCGTACGCTGATGGCAGATTACGCTTGCGGCTGAACGACAACAGCACAGATTCAACAGCAAACAGCCGCAGGTTGCTTCTTGCACTGTCCATCGGATCATTTTCGTAGATAGAACGGCCGTACCACCCTTCCCTGGGGCATTACTGACGATACCGATGTCTCTGTTGAATGCTCTCCGTCGAGAAAACACCACCTCGGGTCGGCCCCGCTATTTAGCCTAGCACTCTCCACGCAGCCGTTGGCTGATGACAAAATACGCAAAAAAAAGTGCATCCGCTTAGAGGTTTCCAATTCACTGAAGCTTTATTGTGGAATACACGAAACGATTACATTTCAGATGATTTGCACCAGCGGTTGTGGGGTAGCAGGCGGCGGCCCTCGCTGCAGCAGCCACCCACTGCTCGGCACCTGACGCAGCCTCCACGGGCGGCAGCGCAGGCGCCGACTCTGGCGTCCAGTCTGTCGTGCAGGTGGCGAGTCCTGTCCCGGGAGTCGTTACGACCCAGCTGCTCGACCTGTCCACGTACTTCTGTAAGAGCTGGTCGGCTGCCGAGTCGCAGTTGTAGCTTACCGTAACGCCTGCGGTGGGGTCAGCTGTGCCTCGGAAGAACGCGCTCGACGAAACAGCGCTCACCGGGTCAACGTCGTACACACAGGGCAGAGTCTGCTTCCGTCGCCACCCCAGCTGGCAAGTGATGCTCTGACGGCACCAGTCGAGTCGTCCGCGTCGTTGCGTCAGGCTAGACACGTGCACGCCTGTAGCCCCACTACTGGTAACCGGCTCGTGTAGAGTGTGCACTCACGAGCCCCCTTATCCGTGTGCTGTGGTAGCTGTTCGATCTGCCACTGCTGTCCTTACGATACGGCCATCCTGGCGAGCGTCTGTGCTGCGTGGGCCTCCGGAACCTGGCCTACGAGTGGCAGATTGTTCACGTGACCACTGACACCAGCACCCCCAACTGGCCTGCGAGTTCTCAGAAAGGACCATGCCGACACCCGAAAGGCCACAACCGGACTCCTTTCGAACCCGCTCAGCTGGCTGTACGAAGCACGGTTTCCTGCTTGCTTCACATGTCTGCACCGCACTGGGCTTTCCGGCTGTGAGCGTGTGCTGTTGATGGGTACAAACAGCTACGCCACTACGCCATCTGTCGGCGAACAACGTCGAAACCATTAACAGTGCACCTGCCATCCCCCGTGTGGGACATGCCGTCATCGGATCAAATACTACGTCGTCTTTACAGGTGCGCTAATCTGCTTTTCGGCGGCGCACGCGCTGCCTCCGCGCGCGGCAGCACAGGCCGCTGACGTACAGGAGGACTTGCAGGCAGGGAGGCGTCTGGAGTACACGGCTCCGCCCCTCTGTATTCTGCCCACAGCAGCGGAGGCGGCTCCGAGCCCTTGACATTCAGCTCCGCTGGCTGTGAAGGCCGGCCGCTGCACTGCTACAGTATTCAGTCAGGGTACTTGCATTGTTTTCTCTAGAATGATTCCACCAACCGTTACGGCTTTCTTAGGAAGCAAAGCACTCCTCAACTTGAAGGAGCAGGAAATGCGTCCGTTCTTAGCAAGAGTAGTCGATGCGGCCAATTCGAGGTCCCTGAAGCAGCGTCGACACTCACTGCACATCTTACAGCCATCGGAGACAGACTTAAATACACAAAAAAGTTCGAGAAGAATCGATCAATATTTTTTCAGACTTCTATCGTGTCAACAATACCAAAAATTATCTAGTACACTGCATTACAGAAGCGTTTCAGGAGCTTTCGCGCCTGTACAAAGCTGCCACATTTTCTGGGTGAAGGCCCACAGCGGAATGAAGGGAACTGTAGAAATAGATACTCCGTTCGAGGAAGCTGTGAGAACTGGCTTAGTGAAATAGATTCGAGGGAAAAAAAAGACGTACAACGAAGGAGTTAACCGAATGCGACGGAAATCAGTAGATGCGATGTACCTGTATAGGCGGAAAAAACACATTACAACTATAGAAACAATGGATTACTTATTGAACAAGTGAAATACCGCGATGATCCACGTCTCGCCCTCGGCGAGCATCTGTTCGGCTTGGCATTGACTGACGGAGCTGTTGACGGGTGTCGTGACTAATTCTGTCCAATTGGCGCGTTAGATCATCAAAATCGCGAGCTGCTACAAACGTTCTCTATTTGGGAGAGATACGGCAACCTTGCTGGTGAACGTACGATTTAGCGAAGACAAGTAGTAGAAACTGTCGCCGTTTGCAGACGGACACTATCCTGCTAAAATGTGAGCCCACGACGGCTTGCCAACAAAACGGAGCTCACACTACCGTCGACGTACCAGTCTGCTGTAAGGCCGCCGAGGATGCCAACGCTGGTCGTCGGCGCACGTTTCGAAGGGGACGACGTTTCTAGTCCAGCCAGTGAGAGACCACCCGCTGCTCGTCGCCGTGCTCATTGGTTTGTCGGTGCACGTGCATCACATCTACCAATTTCTGTCCTGGTAATTCCTTCGTGGTGCGTCGTTCTCTTGTCTTAGAGTGTATATTCAGTGATGTGTTTTTCCTTTCCACACGTAACCTGCCTGTAGTTGCCATACACTCTTTTATTACAAACACATGCTCTTAATGAAATTAACAGTAAAAACGATTGCAAAAAAAGGCACGTGCCCTACAGAACAACAGGCAGGACTCAGACCAAAACATTCATCCATTCGAGTCCGATAGACACTGACCTTTCAAAATTACGCAACCAATTTTCACTAATTAAAACAATGTTCATAAAATCACCATTACTCAAATTTCACTGACATAACTGAATCACACAAACCTTTTAAACATGATTCGTGACTTACATAGAAACTGGCTTTCACATAACTCATATAAAATTCTAAAACTGCTTCCAAAAACCGAGACATCGTCCATGACTGATCTTAAGCAGTTCTAATAAATTAAAAGTATTAGCAGATTAATACACCCAACTAGGCTTCTCTTCAGTATTACTTACAGGAACGACGTTCACATACATTTCATCCCCAGAATATAATAGTAGCGTATTAAATAATCTTAGAATGGGGCCGTTTCAATTCTATTTTTTGTGCGTAGCTAGCACTCCCTTAAATGCCGTCAACGTATCAGGCGGTCAGACCAAATACAGTGACAACTAACTGAAACAGTCAGGATAGTTTTCCGTGAACTCGGGTATTCAGTTAACATGAACAGGACCCACCAAGGAACAATTCGACGATTCCAGTTCGTTCACTTTGAGTGACAGATGCGCAGGAAATCTGTTCTTCAAATCTCGAGGAAATCCCCATCACCGCGGGCAGTGGATGTGCATTCCAGCGGCTAAACATGCCGCGGCGGCCGCCCAGGCTACTCCGACTCGGCCACACGCCACACGCCACACGCCACGCGCCACACGCCACGCGCCACGCGCCACACGCCACACGCCACACGCCACTGTCGCTCAACACAGCTGACACCTGAACTCGAGCCCCAGCAGAGCGCGGGCGCCGCAGTTAATTGTCTCACCACGATCGGGATGACAATCGATGGAGACTGCACCAGCTCATTCAGTACTGAAAAACAAAATTTTGTCGTCCCTGCAAACCGTTACGCAGGCAACGATCACTTGGGTTTGGGTGCCTGGGGTGCCGCTCAGTGATGCAGATCATCCGAGCTAAGTCAGACCGCACGCCTGCTGTCTTAGAGGCATTGTTGCTGTCACAGATGACATATCTGTGTACCAAATTTGGCACCTCGTTATCCCCACAACAATTCCAAAACTCAAATGTGTATTATTGCATGTATATTTTGTGTACGCGGAGTAAGTTAATTTTCGTTATTGGCTACCTTCCTGGTGTTGCCATTTTAATGGGGAACCTGTGTTTCGATTGTGAGTTGGCGTCCGAGCTATCTGTTCTACTTTCGTATCAGTGTTCGGGAGCAATTAATCTGGATCTACCGATACCGGATGTAGGCTTCTTCCGGTGACGTAATGATAATGTGCTGTGTGACGCGATATTTGCACAAGCACAGAGAGAACAGAACACAATATGTCTTTCGTGTCACTAGTGCCCGGTATGTAGGTTGTGGAGACTGACAGGTCGGCAACGTAGCCGAGGATGTTAATATGATATTTTACACATGGCGACATATTGATTTGTAGCGTTGCTCGAGGTCTAGGTTACGTCGCAAGATGACGGTTTGATAGTAAGTTGGCGAAGCAGTATCGAGCGCTTCGGTTAGTCCGTTTGGCTGGCTGTAGTTGCGGATCGCCGCTCGGCGGGGATTCAAAGGCAACGTCTACGGAACCACCGACCCTCGATAGCCCGGCGGGGCTTGCCGGACCGGAATGGGCGCCCCGGCGCGCCTTCCGGCTCTGCCGACGAAAATTTAATAGTCATAGGTGACTGGAATTCGTCAGTAGGAAAAGGTAGAGAAGGAAACGTAGTAGGTGAATATGGACTGGGGCAAAGAAATGAAAGAGGAAGCCGCCTGGTAGAATTTTGCACACAGCATAACATAATCATAGCTAATACCTGGTTCAAGAATCATAAAAGAAGGTTGTATACATGGAAGAATCCTGGAGATACTAAAAGGTATCAGATAGATTACATAATGGTAAGACAGAGATTTAGGAATCAAGTTTTAAATTGTAAGACATTTCCAGCGGCAGATGTGGACTCTGCACACAATCTATTGGTTATGAACTGTAGATTAAAACTGAAGAAACTGCAAAAAGGTGTAAATTAATAGAGATGGGACCTGGATAGACTGAAAGAACAAGAGGTTGTACAGAGTTTCAGGGAGAGCATAAGGGAACAATTCACAGGAATGGGGGAAAGAAATACAGTAGAAGAAGAATGGGTAGCTTTGAGGGATGAAGTAGTGAAGGCAGCAGACGATCAAGTAGGTAAAAAGACGAGGGTTAGTAGAAATCCTTGGGTAACAGAAGAAATATTAATTAATTTATGAACGGAGAAAATATAAAAATACAATAAATGAAGCAGGCAAAAAGAAATACAATCGTCTCAAAAATGAGATTGACAGGAAGTGCAAAATGGCTAAGCAGTGATGGCTAGAGGACAAATGTAAGGATGTAGAGGCACATCTCAATAGGGGCAAGATAGATACTGCCTACAGGAAAATTAAAGAGACCTTTGGAGAGAAGAGAACCACTTGTATAAATATCAAGAGCTCAGATGGAAACCCAGTTCTTAGCAAAGAAGGGAAGGCGTAAAGGTAGAAGGAGTATATAGAGGGTTTATACATGGGCGATGTACTTGAGGATAATATTATGGAAATGGAAGAGGATGTAGGTGAAGACGAAATGGGAGATAAGACACTGCGTGAAGAGTTTGACCGGGCACTGAGACCTGAGTTGAAACAAGGCACCGGGAGTAGACAACATTTCATTAGAACTACTGACGGCCTTGAGAGAGCCAATCATGACAAAGCTCTACCATCTCGTGAGTAAGATGTATGAGACAGGGAAAATACCCTCAGACTTCAGGAAGAATATAATAATTCCAATCCCAAAGAAAGCAGGTGTTGACAGATGTGAAAATTACCAAACTATCAGTTTAATATGTCACAGCTGCAAAATACTAACTCGAATTCTTTACAGACGAATGGAAAAACTGGTACAAGCGGGTCTCGGGGAAGATCAGTTTGGATTCCGTAGAAATGTTGGAATACGTGAGGCAATACTAACTTTACGACTTACCTTAGAAGAAAGATTAATAAAAGGCAAACCTACGTTTCTAGCGTTTGTAGACTTAGAGAAAGCTTTTGACAATGTTAACTGGAATAGTCTCTTTCAAATTCTGAAGGTGGCAGGGGTAAAATACAGGGAGCGAAGGGCTATTTACAATTTGTGCAGAAACCAGATGGCAGTCATAAGAGTCGAGGGGCATGAAAGGGAAGCAGTGGTTGGGAAAGGAGTGAGACAGGGTTGTAGCCTGTCCCCGATGTTATTCAATCTACACTCCTGGAAATTGAAATAAGAACACCGTGAATTCATTGTCCCAGGAAGGGGAAACTTTATTGACACATTCCTGGGGTCAGATACATCACATGATCACACTGACAGAACCACAGGCACATAGACACAGGCAACAGAGCATGCACAATGTCGGCATTAGTACAGTGTATATCCACCTTTAGCAGCAATGCAGGCTGCTATTCTCCCATGGAGACGATCGTAGAGATGCTGGATGTAGTCCTGTGGAACGGCTTGCCATGCCATTTCCACCTGGCGCCTCAGTTGGACCAGCGTTCGTGCTGGACATGCAGACCGCGTGAGACTACGCTACATCCAGTCCCAAACATGCTCAATGGGGGACAGATCCGGAGATCTTGCTGGCCAGGGTAGTTGACTTACACCTTCTAGAGCACGTTGGATGGCACGGGATACATGCGGACGTGCATTGTCCTGTTGGAACAGCAAGTTCCCTTGCCGGTCTAGGAATGGTAGAATGATGGGTTCGATGACGGTTTGGATGTACCGTGCACTATTCAGTGTCCCCTCGACGATCACCAGAGTTGTACGGCCAGTGTAGGAGATCGCTCCCCACACCATGATGCCGGGTGTTGGCCCTGTGTGCCTCGGTCGTATGCAGTCCTGATTGTGGCGCTCACCTGCACGGCGCCAAACACGCATACGACCATCATTGGCACCAAGGCAGAAGCGACTCTCATCGCTGAAGACGACACGTCTCCATTCGTCCTTCCATGCACGCCTGTCGCGACACCACTGGAGGCGGGCTGCACGATGTTGGGGCGTGAGCGGAAGACGGCCTAACGGTGTGCGTGACCGTAGCCCATCTTCATGGAGACGGTTGCGAATGGTCCTGGCCGATACCCCAGGAGCAACAGTGTCCCTAATTTGCTGGGAAGTGGCGGTGCGGTCCCCTACGGCACTGCGTAGGATCCTACGGTCTTGGCGTGCATCCGTGCGTCGCTGCGGTCCGATCCCAGGTCGACGGGCACGTGCACATTTCGCCGACCACTGGCGACAACATCGATGTACTGTGGAGACCTCACGCCCCACGTGTTGAGCAATTCGGCGGTACGTCCACCCGGCCTCCCGCATGCCCACTATACGCCCTCGCTCAAAGTCCGTCAACTGCACATACGGTTCACGTCCACGCTGTCGCGGCGTGCTACCAGAGTTAAAGACTGCGATGGAGCTCCGTATGCCACGGCAAACTGGCTGACACTGACGGCGGCGGTGCACAAATGCTGCGCAGCTAGCGCCATTCGACGGCCAACACCGCGGTTCCTGGTGTGTCCGCTGTGCCGTGCGTGTGATCATTGCTTGTACAGCCCTCTCGCAGTGTCCGCAGCAAGTATGGTGGGTCTGACACACCGGTGTCAATGTGTTCTTTTTTCCATTTCCAGGCATGTATATATTGAACAAGCAGTAAAGGAAACAAAAGAAAAATTCAGAGTAGGTATTAAAATTCATGGAGAAGAAATAAAAACTTTGAGTTTCGCCGATGACATTGTAATTCTGTCAGAGACAGCAAAGGACTTGGAAGAGCAGTTGAACGGAATGGACAGTGTCTTGAAAGGA
Source organism: Schistocerca gregaria (assembly GCF_023897955.1). NCBI lineage: Eukaryota > Metazoa > Arthropoda > Insecta > Orthoptera > Acrididae > Schistocerca > Schistocerca gregaria. Next base: position 33,307,170 of record NC_064928.1, read on the forward strand.
GGATATAAGATGAACATCAACAAAAGCAAAACGAGTATAAATTAAATCGGGTGGTGCTGAGGGAATTAGATTAGGAAATGAGACACGTAAAGTAGTAAAGGAGTTTTGCTATTTAGGGAGTAAAATAACTGATGATGGTTGAAGTAGAGAGGATATCAAATGTAAACTGGCAATCGCAAGGAAATCGTTTCTGAAGAAGAGAAATTTGTTAACAATCGAGTATAGATTTAAGTGTCAGGAAGTCGTTTCTGAAAGTATTTGTATGGAGCGTAGCCATGTATGGAAGTGAAACATGGACGATAACTAGTTTGGACAAGAAGAGAATAGAAGCTTTAGAAATGTGGTGTTACAGAAGAATGCTGAAGATTAAACGGGTAGATCACATAACTAATGAGGAGGTATTGAATAGAATTGGTGAGAAGAAGAGTTTGTGGCACAACTTGACAAAAAGAAGGGACTGGTTGGTAGGACATGTTTTGAGGCATCAAGGGATCACAAATTTAGCATTGGAGGGCAGCGTGGAGGGTAAAAATCGTAGAGGGAGGCCAAGAGATGAATACACTAAGGAGATTCAGAAGGATGTAGGTAGCAGTAGGTACTGGGAGATGAAGAAGCTTCCACAGGATAGAGTAGCATGGAGAGCTGCATCAAACCACTCTCAGGACTGAAGACCACAACTACAACCTTAATGAGTCTATTATTAGAGAAAGATATACACTATACCAATCTTTTCATACTTTTTACAAGTGTTCGAAATATTTGAAACATTGCCCGAACTCTTTCTGTAGTCACGTACAAAACTTTCTTGTTAAATATGTTTCAAATGAAGGATTTGCCTGTAAGGTACTCTGTATTCAGGATTATTGATATTAAGATTACGTTAGTACAACAGTGCGAGTTTAGAATAAAAACTGCCCATTCTGTCTGATTGCGATAAGTAAAAACCAAATGAAAGTCGTCACTGCTAACGACAGTCAATAGAAAAAGCAAAGCAAGTTGGCAAGGCACATTTTTTTTTTATTAGGAGAGCCCTGTTAAAGAAGATGTCAGTGTGTTTCTATGGTGTGACTAAACTTCCAAGTCTCACAGATGAGAGAATGTAAATTACAAATACAGCAGATGAGATATTCTATATCATATTCTTCAAATAAATAATTGTTTTATTTCATCTTTTTCGATTTTGAAGAAAGTTTGTATAAATTAGACACATTAGAAAACCGATATTTGCAATGTGACAAGAATATCATTGTTGCAACAAAATTCTTTCCGTAATCTTCTGGGGTGGTGTAGCGAGGTTGGAGTCATTCAGGATTACATGTCAGGGAGGATGATCTTCAAATGTAATCTGTAATAAGGCTATGCAGGATAAAGAGAAACTTGTATTTATTAATCTGTCAACTGATTTTCACTCACCTACAGTAAAGAAAAATATTTGTGGGAGTTTTGTTAACTTAACGAAAATTTTTATCATCGTCCCCGTATTTTGGAAAATTTGGCGATAAGGTTCTGTTATGGCCCTACGTTGCAGTGAAATCGCTCCTATGTTCCTCCATCTTCCAAATGAAAGTTGTATTAAGGTAAAGAAACGCACAATACCCAAACCACACGAAGACTGACGAAAGCGTCCGCTGTCTGCTACGAGGCACGCCCTACCGCCACCAGGATTTGTTGTCCCTAGACACGAGTGCAGCACTTCTGCCGCCATACCCCACAAGCTCTGTCTGTCTCTCTCCTTTTGCTGCTGGTCACCTGTTTCGAAATTTCCTGATCGATTGAAACCGTGTGCTGAACTTGGATTAAAATCCACAACTTTGCCTCTTGTGGACTGTATTTTTACCTCCTGAAACATTACAATCGGCTAGTACCACAGCAGAAGAATCACAGTTCACAATGTTGTGTGTTCACTAATTGAAGTAAATAAGAACGAAACGTATCACAAATTGAGTACCTGTATGTTACTAAAAATACAAAATCATAATATTCTTACGCCAACAGCGGGCGTTATAATCTCTTCGCTGTAGCCTACGTCCATCTGGGTTTCAAATTTGAGGAACTTAAATGACACATTCTTAATAATTTTAATTGAAATTTATTGAAAAAACTAAGAACTTTCTCGGACAATCTAAACTGAAACCACACTGTGTTGTCCCAAATGAACTGCTGAGAGCACTTTTAGTATAGCTATGCTGGAAGTGGAAAAATTGAAAAGTCTAATTTCTAATTTACAGTATGGACATTTTTAACATATGAAGTTATTAAATCTTAATTTACCATACAATTAGTACTTTAAACTTTTTACTAATATTTCTCCCATAATACAGGATTCGGTATTTTCATGCGATGTGCCTGTTTTTGTGTAAATGTGCGTGTAGTTCTGTAACGTGATAATGTTTACACAGCAAACAGGTATAACGTTTACATAATTGGCTAATAACAGCGTTGCTTGTATTGAATTATGAGATTATGAGCAGAAAGTAAAGTAATCAGAATGTTTACAAACGTAACAAAATATGGTTGCTGTGGTATTCTTGGTGTGGAATCGAATACTTCAATATTTGCTTCTCCGTCTGATGCAACACATCACTAAGCTGCACCATCACACCTTCAACGCTTTTAAAATCGGTTTAATTTTCCGCTCAATCTCATATAATTTCAACAAGATATTACCATATATGAATACATTCCTTACGAATATACGTTTATCCTCATTAACCTACTTCCGAAACTTTCGAGGCTCATCCTCGTACTTTTCCGAGGTTGGCGAAGTGTTGGTGAAGTTCGAAATTTAGTGCGAACTTCAATGCGAGATGCTGTTAATAGTTTCCACAACAAAACACTATCTCGAAATCACGCAAAAAGTTCAGAGAGATTCTGGTCGGTGTGAAGTGTACCAGCGGCAGACCACAGGCAACAGAGATGGTGATGCTGCCGATAACGGTGCTACCAAAAAGTTGCTAAGTATGGTTTTCGGAAATTCTTTCACCATAAAAGACAAAGAAAGTATTTCAGAATTCAAATCAAGAAATGCTTCCAAAACGACTTAGAAATAGATATCCTCGGTGTAACAAAGCAGCTTAATTCACTTAATAAAGACAGGTCCTCCGACCCAGATTGCATACCAGTCAGGTTCCTCTCAGACTACCCTGATGCAATAGCTCCGTTGCACTGGAAACGTCCATACTCGAGAAAGGAAGTAGCAGTAATTCGCTGAATTACAGACCCATAACACTGACGTCGATTTGCCATGTGGTTTTGTAACATGTACTGTGTTCGAAAATTATGAATTGCGTCGATGAAAACGATCTGTTGACAGGCGGTACGAATGCAGAAAATATGGTCCAAATGGCTCTGAGCACTATGGGACTTAATATCAGAGGTCATCAGTCCCTAGAACTTAGAACTACTTAAACCTAACTAACCTAAGGACGTCACACGTATATATGTCCGTGGTAGGATTCCAACCTGCGACCGTAGCATCCGCGTGGTTCCGGACTGAAGCGCCTAGAACCGCTCGACCACAGTGGCCGGCGCAGAAAATATTGTTCCTATGAAACACAACGAGCTCTTTGTTATCACGAAGTAATCAGTGCTATCGACAGGGGATCTCAAAATGATCAGAAAGCTTTTGATACCGCCTGTGAGAAACGACTTCTAATCAAATTGCATGGATATGCAGTATTAGTACTGCAACTGGATTCGTGGTTTCCTTTCAGAGATGTCAGACAGTTCGTACTAACTGACGAAAGACATTGAGTAAAACAGAAATGATGTATGGAGTTTTGCAAAGAAGTGTTAGAGGCCCTCAGGTGTTTCTAATCTATGCAAATGATCTAGGAGAGAAGCAGCCGTCTTGGATTTATTGCAGGTGATGCCATCTAGTAAATACAACAGAAGATCAAAACCCATTGCAAAATGATTTAGACAAGGTATCTGTATGGTGCGAAAAGTGGTAATTGACACTAAATAATGAAAAGGAATCCGTTAAATTTCGATTACACGATAAATGACAGAAGTAGAAAGGCTGTCAGTTCAACTAAATACCTAGGAATTACAATTACGAACAACTTTAACTGGAAGTGTCACATAGGTAATGTTGTGGGGAAGGCAAAGTTAAGACTGCATTTTCTTAGCAGAACAGTTCGTAGTTGAAACAGGTTTACTAAAGAGATCACCTACACTATCCTCGCCCGACCTCTGTTAGAGTACAGCTGTGCGGTACGGGGTCCTTACCAGGTGCCGGCCGCGGAGGTCTCTCGGTTCTAGGCGCCCAGTCCGGAACTGTGCGACTGCTACGGTCACAGGTTCGAATCCTGCCTCGGGCATGGACGTGTGTGGTGTCCTTAGGTTAGTTAGGTTTAAGTAGTTCTAAGTTCTAGGGGACTGATGACCACAGCAGTTGAGTCCCATAGTGCTCAGAGCCATTTGAACCTTACCACGTAGGACAGACGGGGGACACGGAAGAAGTTCAGTGGAGGGCAGTTCGTTTTGCAACGCCGCGAAATACAGGAGAGGGTATCACGGATGTGATACGCCACTGGGATGGTAATCATTAAAACAAACGATACGATATTGCAGTGCCTAGTGTTGTTTACAAGTATGATGCAGTTTCTTTCGAACGCGCATGCATGTACGAGTGCGGGTTCTGACCCATCAACGACGATGTGTGAAAGTTTGAGTGTGGCCGCGAGCAGAGCGGGGAACCCGGCTTTGAGTCCCGGTGCAGCACAGGTTTTCACTGTCGTCTTCCCATTACGCAGCTGGTGGTTTTGCGTACTCGCAAAAGGAAATATATTTCATGTACATTAAAACAAAGCCTTCATACGCTTCTACGAGATCTTTTAACAAAATTTCAATCTGCGACATTCTCCTCTGAATGAGGAAACATTTTGTTGTCAGCTACCTTGATAGGGAGAGACGATAATTGTATGGAAATAAGAGAATCCGGGGCTCGCACGGAAATATTTGTGTGTTCGTTTTTTCCACGTGCTGTCGGAGAGTGAAACGGTGGAGAAATAGAGTGAAATCGGTCCGGTGAAGCCTCTGCCAGGCACTTAATTGTAAATAGGAGAGCAATCATGTAGATGTAGATGGGGCACATGGCAATTGCTTGTTTTATCACCAACTGCGGCACGGTCGCGTACACAAACAGTGATCCTACCTATACTGTCAAATGTTATTCCAGTCTTCGATCACAGTATGATTTCTTTAGACGATGATCGGTTTCAGTCCGTAATGACCATCCTCAGATCTTTTTTACACCGTGTCCTAAAGTGATAAGGCCATAATGGCATCGTCAAAACATATAAATATTATCAGCATAGCATCGTCATAACGTGCAGAATAGGCCGCGTCGTCCACACAGGCATTATTGCAACTGTTTTTCTTTCATTACCCTCACAGACACGTTTAAATTAATAATGTTTAAAAAAATAGCCGGCTATGCTGGTGGCATAATAGACCTATCACTACAAGCCACAAAAGGTCGAGTATTGCCAATAATTGATGTCGTGCGAAACTTTTGTACAGTGGTAGGACAGAGCGCCACGAGCCTTACACTAGAAATCCTGACTGATGAGGGAGGAGCGTGGCACGGAGGTCGCTTTTGTACGTGTTTCTCGAATACATGGAAAGCCGTGGCCTCCAGCGAAAGGGCAGAAATTTCCTTCCATCTTTTAAGCGAGGCTTACTTATGTTTTATTCATCCACAGCTGAGTTTCTTTAATCAAGAAAGAAAGAAAATTGAGATTCGCAACAGATCTCTAACTGAAGCGAAGTTTGTTATTGAGAATTCAGTGTTTTCACCATAAGACAAAGAAAACTGTTACATTTTTAAAAATGCAGAAGATCGTTGTCTGAACTAACCATCGACAAACTTTACACTGACCTAAGAGTTTTGAGAAAGTGTAGTTACTTAACATACCAAATGGTCCTATAAACTATCAGGTTTCGGCATTCTTACGTAGATGTGTCTCACTAAATTAGTAGAAGTGAAAGACATATTTACACAAGTATTATGCTCAAAAACTATGAGTAGGTAAAATTTCCAAGCGTTTGATGTGCCTCCTCACTCTAATCTTACTACTGAATTTCTGTAGATTTCGTCCCGATTTCATTTCCAATATTTGTGGGAACTTTAGCTACACAGCACCAGAATCTCTGGTTCGCATAGTCAACAAACAATCTGTGCGGTGGCAGATAGATTTGTGACGTTTTGCGGGCGGTAGCTGTGCACTGTGTTGAAGGTTTTCATGACACTGACTTGGACACAGCATGTTCACCGTGCTGACCTGACCTGACCTGATCTGGGCCCACTCGGCACAGAGCGCTCTGGTCTTCCCCCCCCCCCCCCCCCCCCCACCTAGCAGCCTGGCAGCGCCCGCTGCTGCGTCGCGTCGTACAGAGCTGAAGCGGTCGATGTGCCGCCTTGCTCAGTCAGACACGGTGCCCAGCCTGGCAGCGCCCGCTGCTGCGTCGCGTCGTACAGAGCTGAAGCGGTCGATGTGTCCGCCGTCCTCAGTCAGACACGGTGCCCAGCCTGGCAGCGCCCGCTGCTACGTCGCGTCGTACAGAGCTGAAGCGGTCGATGTGTCCGCCGTGCTCATTCAGACACGGTGCCCAGCCTGGCAGCGCCCGCTGCTGCGTCGCGTCGTACAGAGCTGAAGCGGTCGATGTGTCCGCCGTGCTCAGTCAGACACGGTGCCCAGCCTGGCAGCGCCCGCTGCTGCGTCGCGTCGTACAGAGCTGAAGCGGTCGATGTGTCTGCCGTCCTCAGTCAGACACAGTGCCCAGCCTGGCAGCGCCCGCTGCTGCGTCGCGTCGTACAGAGCTGAAGCGGTCGATGTGTGCGCCGTGCTCATTCAGACACGGTGCCCAGCCTGGCAGCGCCCGCTGCTGCGTCGCGTCGTACAGAGCTGAAGCGGTCGATGTGTCCGCCGTGCTCAGTCAGACACGGTGCCCCAGCCTGGCAGCGCCCGCTGCTGCGTCGCGTCGTACAGAGCTGAAGCGGTCGATGTGTCCGCCGTGCTCAGTAAGACACGGTGCCCCAGCCTGGCAGCGCCCGCTATTGCGTCGCGTCGTACAGAGCTGAAGCGGTCGATGTGTCCGCCTTGCTCAGTCAGACACGGTGCCCCAGCCTGGCAGCGCCCGCTGCTGCGTCGCGTCGTACAGAGCTGAAGCGGTCGATGTGTCTCCCGTGCTCAGTGAGACACGGTGCCCCAGCCTGGCAGCGCCCGCTGCTGCGTCGCGTCGTACAGAGCTGAAGCGGTCGATTTGTCCGCCGTCCTCAGTCAGACACGGTGTCCAGCCTGGCAGCGCCCGCTGCTGCGTCGCGTCGTACAGAGCTGAAGCAGTCGATGTGTCTCCCATGCTCAGTGAGACACGGTGCCCCAGCCTGGCAGCGCCCGCTGCTGCGTCGCGTCGTACAGAGTTGAAGCGGTCGATGTGTCCGCCGTGCTCAGTCAGACACGGTGCCCAGCCTGGCAGCGCCCGCTGCTGCGTCGCGTCGTACAGAGCTGAAGCGGTCGATGTGTCTCCCGTGCTCAGTGAGACACGGTGCCCCAGCCTGGCAGCGCCCGATGCTGCGTCGCGTCGTACAGAGCTGAAGCGGTCGATGTGTCCGCCGTGCTCAGTCAGACACGGTGCCCCAGCCTGGCAGCGCCCGCTGCTGCGTCGCGTCGTACAGAGCTGAAGCGGTCGATGTGTCCGCCGTGCTCAGTCAGACACGGTGCCCCAGCCTGGCAGCGCCCGCTGCTGCGTCGCGTCGTACAGAGCTGAAGCGGTCGATGTGTCCGCCGTCCTCACTCAGACACGGTGCCCACTCTGGCAGCGCCCGCTGCTGCGTCGCGTCGTACTGAGCTAAGGCGGTCGATGTGTCCGCCGTCTCCACTCAGACACGGTGCCCAGCCTGGCAGCGCCCGCTGCTGCGTCGCGTCGTACAGAGCTGAAGCGGTCGATGTGTCCGCCGTCCTCAGTCAGACACGGTGCCCCAGCCTGGCAGCGCCCGCTGCTGCGTCGCGTCGTACAGAGCTGAAGTGGTCGATGTGTCCGCCGTCCTCAGTCAGACACGGTGCCCAGCCTGGCAGCGCTCGCTGCTGCGTCGCGTCGTACAGAGCTGAAGCGGTCGATGTGTCTCCCGTGCTCAGTGAGACACGGTGCCTCAGCTTGGCAGCGCCCGCTGCTGCGTCGCGTCGTACAGAGCTGAAGCGGTCGATGTGTCCGCCGTGCTCAGTCAGACACGGTGCCCAGCCTGGCAGCGCCCGCTGCTGCGTCGCGTCGTACTGAGCTAAAGCGGTCGATGTGTCCGCCGTGCTCAGTCAGACACGGTGCCCCAGCCTGGCAGCGCCTGCTGCTGCGTCGCGCCGTACAGAACTGAAGCGGTCGATGTGTCTGCCGTCCTCAGTCAGACACGGTGCCCCAGCCTGGCAGCGCCCGCTGCTGCGTCGCGTCGTACAGAGCTGAAGCGGTCGATGTGTCTCCCGTGCTCAGTGAGACATGGTGCCCCAGCCTGGCAGCGCCCGCTGGTGCGTCGCGTCGTACAGAGCTGAAGCGGTCGATGTGTCCGCCTTGCTCAGTCAGACACGGTGCCCAGCCTGGCAGCGCCCGCTGCTGCGTCGCGTCGTACAGAGCTGAAGGGGTCGATGTGTCCGCCGTGCTCATTCAGACACGGTGCCCAGCCTGGCAGCGCCCGCTGCTGCGTCACGTCGTACAGAGCTGAAGCGGTCGATGTGTCCGCCGTGCTCAGTCAGACACGGTGCCCCAGCCTGGCAGCGCCCGCTGCTGCGTCGCGTCGTACAGAGCTGAAGCGGTCGATGTGTCCGCCGTGCTCAGTCAGACACGGTGCCCCAGCCTGGCAGCGCCCGCTATTGCGTCGCGTCGTACAGAGCTGAAGCGGTCAATGTGTCCGCCGTGCTCAGTCAGACACGGTGCCCCAGCCTGGCAGCACCCGCTGCTGCGTCGCGTCGTACAGAGCTGAAGCGGTCGATGTGTCTCCCGTGCTCAGTGAGACACGGTGCCCCAGCCTGGCAGCGCCCGCTGCTGCATCGCGCCATACAGAGCTGAAGCGGTCGATGTGTCCGCCGTGCTCAGTCAGACACGGTGCCCCAGCCTGGCAGCGCCCGCTGCTGCATCGCGTCGTACAGAGCTGAAGCGGTCGATGTGTCCACCGTGCTCAGTCAGACACGGTGCCCCAGCCTGGCAGCGCCCGCTGCTGCGTCGCGTCGTACAGAGCTGAAGCGGTCGATGTGTCCGCCGTCCTCACTCAGACACGGTGCACACTCTGGCAGCGCCCGCTGCTGCGTCGCGTCGTACTGAGCTGAAGCGGTCGATATGTCCGCCGTCCTCACTCAGACACGGTGCCCAGCCTGGCAGCGCCCGCTGCTGCGTCGCGTCGTACAGAGCTGAAGCGGTCGATGTGTCCGCCGTCCTCACTCAGACACGGTGCCCCAGCCTGGCAGCGCCCGCTGCTGCGTCGCGTCGTACAGAGCTGAAGTGGTCGATGTGTCCGCCGTCCTCAGTCAGACACGGTGCCCAGCCTGGCAGCGCCCGCTGCTGCGTCGCGTCGTACAGAGCTGAAGCGGTCGATGTGTCTCCCGTGCTCAGTGAGACACGGTGCCTCAGCTTGGCAGCGCCCGCTGCTGCGTCGCGTCGTACAGAGCTGAAGCGGTCGATGTGTCCGCCGTCCTCAGTCAGACACGGTGCACAGCCTGGCAGCGCCCGCTGCTGCGTCGCGTCGTACAGAGCTGACGCGGTCGATGTGTCTCCCGTGGTCAGTGAGACACGGTGCCTCAGCTTGGCAGCGCCCGCTGCTGCGTCGCGTCGTACAGAGCTGAAGCGGTCGATGTGTCCGCCGTGCTCAGTCAGACACGGTGCCCAGCCTGGCAGCGCCCGCTGCTGCGTCGCGTCGTACTGAGCAGAAGCGGTCGATGTGTCCGCCGTGCTCAGTCAGACACGGTGCCCCAGCCTGGCAGCGCCTGCTGCTGCGTCGCGCCGTACAGAAATGAAGCGGTCGATGTGTCTGCCGTCCTCAGTCAGACACGGTGCCCCAGCCTGGCGCAGCGCCCGCTGCTCCGTCGCGTCGTACAGAGCTGAAGCGGTCGATGTGTCTCCCGTGCTCAGTGAGACACGGTGCCCCAGCCTGGCAGTGCCCGCTGCTGCGTCGCGTCGTACAGAGCTGAAGCGGTCGATGTGTCCGCCGTCCTCACTCAGACACGGTGCCCAGCCTGGCAGCGCCCGCTGGTGCGTCGCGTCGTACAGAGCTGAAGCGGTCGATGTGTCCGCCGTGCTCAGTCAGACACGGTGCCCAGCCTGGCAGCGCCCGCTGCTGCGTCGCGTCGTACAGAGCTGAAGCGGTCGATGTGTCTCCCGTGCTCAGTGAGACACGGTGCCCCAGCCTGGCAGCGCCCGCTGCTGCGTCGCGTCGTACAGAGCTGAAGCGGTCGATGTGTCCGCCTTGCTCAGTCAGACCCGGTGCCCAGCCTGGCAGCGCCCGCTGCTGCGTCGCGTCGTACAGAGCTGAAACGGTCGATGTGTCCGCCGTCCTCAGTCAGACACGGTGCCCAGCCTGGCAGCGCCCGCTGCTACGTCGCGTCGTACAGAGCTGAAGCGGTCGAGGTGTCCGCCGTGCTCATTCAGACACGGTGCCCAGCCTGGCAGCGCCCGCTGCTGCGTCGCGTCGTACAGAGCTGAAGCGGTCGATGTGTCTCCCGTGCTCAGTGAGACACGGTGCCCCAGCCTGGCAGCGCCCGCTGCTGCATCGCGCCGTACAGAGCTGAAGCGGTCGATGTGTCCGCCGTGCTCAGTCAGACACGGTGCCCCAGCCTGGCAGCGCCCGCTGCTGCGTCGCGTCGTACAGAGCTGAAGCGGTCGATGTGTCCGCCGTCCTCACTCAGACACGGTGCCCACTCTGGCAGCGCCCGCTGCTGCGTCGCGTCGTACTGAGCTGAAGCGGTCGATACGTCCGCCGTCCTCACTCAGACACGGTGCCCAGCCTGGCAGCGCCCGCTGCTGCGTCGCGTCGTACAGAGCTGAAGCGGTCGATGTGTCCGCCGTCCTCACTCAGACACGGTGCCCCAGCCTGGCAGCGCCCGCTGCTGCGTCGCGTCGTACAGAGCTGAAGTGGTCGATGTGTCCGCCGTCCTCAGTCAGACACGGTGCCCAGCCTGGCAGCGCCCGCTGCTGCGTCGCGTCGTACAGAGCTGAAGCGGTCGATGTGTCTCCCGTGCTCAGTGAGACACGGTGCCTCAGATTGGCAGCGCCCGCTGCTGCGTCGCGTCGTACAGAGCTGAAGCGGTCGATGTGTCCGCCGTCCTCAGTCAGACACGGTGCACAGCCTGGCAGCGCCCGCTGCTGCGGCGCGTCGTACAGAGCTGACGCGGTCGATGTGTCTCCCGTGGTCAGTGAGACACGGTGCTTCAGCTTGGCAGCGCCCGCTGCTGCGTCGCGTCGTACAGAGCTGAAGCGGTCGATGTGTCCGCCGTGCTCAGTCAGACACGGTGCCCAGCCTGGCAGCGCCCGCTGCTGCGTCGCGTCGTACTGAGCTGAAGCGGTCGATGTGTCCGCCGTGCTCAGTCAGACACGGTGCCCCAGCCTGGCAGCGCCTGCTGCTGCGTCGCGCCGTACAGAAATGAAGCGGTCGATGTGTCTGCCGTCCTCAGTCAGACACGGTGCCCCAGCCTGGCGCAGCGCCCGCTGCTCCGTCGCGTCGTACAGAGCTGAAGCGGTCGATGTGTCTCCCGTGCTCAGTGAGACACGGTGCCCCAGCCTGGCAGTGCCCGCTGCTGCGTCGCGTCGTACAGAGCTGAAGCGGTCGATGTGTCCGCCGTGCTCAGTCAGACACGGTGCCCAGCCTGGCAGCGCCCGCTGCTGCGTCGCGTCGTACAGAGCTGAAGCGGTCGATGTGTCCGCCATGCTCAGTCAGACACGGTGCCCCAGCCTGGCAGCGCCCACTGCTGCGTCGCGTCGTACAGAGCTGAAGCGGTCGATGTGTCTGTGGTGCTCAGTCAGACACGGTGCCCCAGCCTGGCAGCACCCGCTGCTGCGTCGCGTCGTACAGAGCTGAAGCAGTCGATGTGTCCCCCGTCCTCACTCAGACACGGTGCCCAGCCTGGCAGCACCCGCTGCTGCGTCGCGTCGTACAGAGCTGAAGCGGTCGATGTGTCCGCCGTCCTCAGTCAGACATGGTGCCCAGCCTGGCAGCGCCCGCTGCTGCGTCGCGTCGTACAGAGCTGAAGCGGTCGATGTGTCTCCCGTACTCAGTGAGAGACGGTGCCCCAGCCTGGCAGCGCCCGCTACTGCGTCGCGTCGTACAGAGCTGAAGCGGTCGATGTGTCCGCCGTCCTCACTCAGACACGGTGCCCAGCCTGGCAGCGCCCGCTGGTGCGTCGCGTCGTACAGAGCTGAAGCGGTCGATGTGTCCGCTGTGCTCAGTCAGACACGGTGCCCAGCCTGGCAGCGCCCGCTGCTGCGTCGCGTCGTACAGAGCTGAAGCGGTCGATGTGTCCGCTGTGCTCAGTCAGACACGGTGCCCAGCCTGGCAGCGCCCGCTGCTGCGTCGTGTCGTACAGAGCTGAAGCGGTCGATGTGTCTCCCGTACTCAGTGAGACACGGTGCCCCATCCTGGCAGCGCCCGCTGCTGCGTCGCGTCGTACAGAGCTGAAGCGGTCGATGTGTCCGCCTTGCTCAGTCAGACACGGTGCCCAGCCTGGCAGCGCCCGCTGCTGCGTCGCGTCGTACAGAGCTGAAGCGGTCGATGTGTCCGCCGTCCTCAGTCAGACACGGTGCCCAGCCTGGCAGCGCCCGCTGCTACGTCGCGTCGTACAGAGCTGAAGCGGTCGAGGTGTCCGCCGTGCTCATTCAGACACGGTGCCCAGCCTGGCAGCGCCCGCTGCTGCGTCGCATCGTACAGAGCTGAAGCGGTCGATGTGTCCGCCGTGCTCAGTCAGACACGGTGCCCAGCCTGGCAGCGCCGGCTGCTGCGTCGCGTCGTACGGAGCTGAAGCGGTCGATGTGTCTGCCGTCCTCAGTCAGACACGGTGCCCAGCCTGGCAGCGCCCGCTGCTGCGTCGCGTTGTACAGAGCTGAAGCGGTCGATGTGTCCGCCGTGCTCAGTCAGACACGGTGCCCAGCCTGGCAGCGCCCGCTGCTGCGTCGCGTCGTACAGAGCTGAAGCGGTCGATGTGTCCGCCGTGCTCAGTCAGACACGGTGCCCCAGCCTGGCAGCGCCCGCTGCTGCGTCGCGTCGTACAGAGCTGAAGCGGTCGATGTGTCCCCCGTGCTCAGTCAGACACGGTGCCCAGCCTGGCAGCGCCCGCTGCTGCGTCGCGTCGTACAGAGCTGAAGCGGTCGATGTGTCCGCTGTGCTCAGTCAGACACGGTGCCCCAGCCTGGCAGCGCCCGCTGCTGCGTCGCGTCGTACAGAGCTGAAGCGGCCGATGTGTCTGCCGTGCTCAGTCAGACACGGTGCCCCAGCCTGGCAGCGCCCGCTGCTGCGTCGCGTCGTACAGAGCTGAAGCGGTCGATGTGTCCGCCGTCCTCACTCAGACACGGTGCCCAGCCTGGCAGCGCCCGCTGCTGCGTCGCGTCGTACAGAGCTGAAGCGGTCGATGTGTCCGCTGTGCTCAGTCAGACACGGTGCCCAGCCTGGCAGCGCCCGCTGCTGCGTCGTGTCGTACAGAGCTGAAGCGGTCGATGTGTCTCCCGTGCTCAGTCAGACACGGTGCCCCAGCCTGGCAGCGCCCGCTGCTGCGTCGCGTCGTACAGAGCTGAAGCGGCCGATGTGTCCGCCGTCCTCAGTCAGACACGGTGCCCAGCCTTGCAGCGCCCGCTGCTGCGTCGCGTCGTACAGAGCTGAAGCGGTCGATGTGTCTCCCGTGCTCAGTGAGACATGGTGCCCCATCCTGGCAGCGCCCGCTGCTGCGTCGCGTCGTACAGAGCTGAAGCGGTCGATGTGTCCGCCTTGCTCAGTCAGACACGGTGCCCAGCCTGGCAGCGCCCGCTGCTGCGTCGCGTCGTACAGAGCTGAAGCGGTCGATGTGTCCGCCGTCCTCAGTCAGACACGGTGCCCAGCCTGGCAGCGCCCGCTGCTACGTCGCGTCGTACAGAGCTGAAGCGGTCGAGGTGTCCGCCGTGCTCATTCAGACACGGTGCCCAGCCTGGCAGCGCCCGCTGCTGCGTCGCGTCGTACAGAGCTGAAGCGGTCGATGTGTCCGCCGTGCTCAGTCAGACACGGTGCCCAGCCTGGCAGCGCCGGCTGCTGCGTCGCGTCGTACGGAGCTGAAGCGGTCGATGTGTCTGCCGTCCTCAGTCAGACACGGTGCCCAGCCTGGCAGCGCCCGCTGCTGCGTCGCGTTGTACAGAGCTGAAGCGGTCGATGTGTCCGCCGTGCTCAGTCAGACACGGTGCCCAGCCTGGCAGCGCCCGCTGCTGCGTCGCGTCGTACAGAGCTGAAGCGGTCGATGTGTCCGCCGTGCTCAGTCAGACACGGTGCCCCAGCCTGGCAGCGCCCGCTGCTGCGTCGCGTCGTACAGAGCTGAAGCGGTCGATGTGTCCCCCGTGCTCAGTCAGACACGGTGCCCAGCCTGGCAGCGCCCGCTGCTGCGTCGCGTCGTACAGAGCTGAAGCGGTCGATGTGTCCGCTGTGCTCAGTCAGACACGGTGCCCCAGCCTGGCAGCGCCCGCTGCTGCGTCGCGTCGTACAGAGCTGAAGCGGCCGATGTGTCTGCCGTGCTCAGTCAGACACGGTGCCCCAGCCTGGCAGCGCCCGCTGCTGCGTCGCGTCGTACAGAGCTGAAGCGGTCGATGTGTCCGCCGTCCTCACTCAGACACGGTGCCCAGCCTGGCAGCGCCCGCTGCTGCGTCGCGTCGTACAGAGCTGAAGCGGTCGATGTGTCCGCCGTCCTCAGTCAGACACTGTGCCCAGCCTGGCAGCGCCCGCTGCTGCGTCGCGTCGTACAGAGCTGAAGCGGTCGATGTGTCCGCCGTTCTCACTCAGACACGGTGCCCAGCCTGGCAGCGCCCGCTGCTGCGTCGCGTCGTACAGAGCTGAAGCGGTCGATGTGTCCGCCGTCCTCAGTCAGACACGGTGCCCAGCCTGGCAGCGCCCGCTGCTGCGTCGCGTAGTACAGAGCTGAAGCGGTCGATGTGTCTCCCGTACTCAGTGAGACACGGTGCCCCAGCCTGGCAGCGCCCGCTGCTGCGTCGCGTCGTACAGAGCTGAAGCGGTCGATGTGTCCGCCGTCCTCACTCAGACACGGTGCCCAGCCTGGCAGCGCCCGCTGCTGCGTCGCGTCGTACAGAGCTGAAGCGGTCGATGTGTCCGCCGTGCTCAGTCAGACACGGTGCCCAGCCTGGCAGCGCCCGCTGCTGCGTCGCGTCGTACAGAGCTGAAGCGGTCGATGTGTCCGCCGTGCTCAGTCAGACACGGTGTCCAGCCTGGCAGCGCCCGCTGCTGCGTCGCGTCGTACAGAGCTGAAGCGGTCGATGTGTCCGCTGTGCTCAGTCAGACACGGTGCCCAGCCGAGTAACGATCCGTTGCCACCAGTCTACTAAACTTCGCTCTCTGTATGTCTCGAAATCACCTGCAAATTGAGTAACGCATTCATTCTTCTTCCTACACTGTAGACTCACAATAATTAAAATTTCGTTGTGTTGAAATTTGAATGGCTATGCTCTGTTCATCATAAGAATAAACCTCATGCAAACACTACGCCATGTTTTCTTCCGCGTTTCCTTCAATCTCATTGGATTTCGTTTCGAGTGTAGTAGAAGCCAAGCTGTGACCAGTACACTCAAGTGCGATCATAAGGATACGTTTTACGCTGTGTTACACGATAATGCGGGCAGCAGCTTTACCTGCGTATTAAACTTGGGACATCACTGTCCAGTCAGCGATCAAACTGACCTGTAATAACGGGGGCAGCTGCAGTTCAGACGTTAACAAGAGGCGAGCAAACACAAAATATACTTCGAATGTCATTTAATTTTTAAGGAGAATGAAACAATATTCTGGAAAACTCTCACAATACCGCGTGCTTCTTAGGTGACCACACGGAAAGCATAAAATGCCCTTGTTCTCACCTGACACAGTATTCTAATTACAAACGATAATGATGAAAATTAAATTTCTACGTTAAACACAGAATAATTTTTCTGAGTGAGCTGTTTGTGATGCGAAAGCGTAGCCCACTGCAGGGATTTCACCGTACTGTTGAATATTAATTACAGACAGTCGTCTGGTAATCTCTTATTTCCCTCCTCGTCCGAATAGGAGGCATACATTCCATTGCTGGATGTATCACCTGCTACGTTGATAAAGAGCCTGTCAACAACAGAATCCACGAAGCCAACCAGGCGCCGCATTCTCTCTTCTTCTTGTGATGAGTCGTTTTACATCCCGTCAGCGTTCGGCAGTGTCACGTGAAACACCTGCGTGCATTTAGTTCCAGTACGTGCGGCAGCTTAACACTGTTGTTACTTCTCGGCCCAAAACACGCTCCAGATCACTTCTGTTGGTTCCTGTTGTAATGGTACAGTGGCAAATGTAACAATGCAGAATTTATATGGTGTGCTCGATGCTGTGAAAACGATTGTCTGTCATGCATAAAAAGTTCTCGGTTTACTTGCCGCGTCAAATTTGGACAAAATCCCGAGCTTTCGATGACTACCTCCGTCATGTTCGTCAGGGGTAAAACTGACTGTCGTGGACCGGTTTTATTTTTCCTTTATTGTCATTTCCATTCCCCATCAGGGGTGGGCTGGCAGCAGCACAAGCGCTGCTCTTCAGCCGAGAGACATAAAGGGACAGGAAGGGATTTAAAAACCAATATAAAGGAGGTAACACGGCGTCAAATTTGGACAAAATCCCGAGCTTTCGATGACTACCTCCGTCATGTTCGTCAGGGGTAAAACTGACTGTCGTGGACCGGTTTTATTTTTCCTTTATCGTCATTTCCATTCCCCATCAGGGGTGGGCTGGCAGCAGCACAAGCGCTGCTCTTCAGCCGAGAGACATAAAGGGACAGGAAGGGATTTAAAAACCAATATAAAGGAGGTAACACGGCGGAATATAGAAACAAGAAAGGCGGAACAGAAGCAACATCCATCCATTGCAACAGGCGGAGAACTGCGAGGAATTAAGAAGCCTCCCTCTGCGCTCTTTCTTTATCAATTGCGCGCTTCCATGCATTGCTGAGTGCATATCCGGAGTCTCTCTTCAAATTACTTTCACATAGTCTAATTTCAACTTCTTCCCTGATGACAGAGTTCCAATAGTGTGAAGCGTAAGCAAGTGTTCTTGTTTCATCGAATAGAATCTTATGTTTATTTAACAACCTGTGCTCAGCCACCGCTGGTTTTTCTACATTCTATCCGATGAAAGAAGAAGCGTGATTAAGAAAAACGTCGATGGGTGTTGAATCTCTTCATGTTTCATTTAACATAACTTACTTATAATATATGTAATATACAGGGTGAACCGCCTCCTCACATGCCAGCGATAAAAAAATGGATGACAAAATTTCGTCCGGCGAGTACATTCGGCAGAAATTGACGTTAAAGAATGGCGATCTGGCAACACTGCAACAATACATATGGTAACTACCTCAGGGAGCAAGCAGCAGTTGTGCTGTTCAGTTGGTGCAATGGCTATCGTTTGGGTTTGCATGCTGGAGGTGGAAGGTTCGAACCTGGGAAGTGGCGTACCTTTTATGTGCTAATTTCATTCTGACATTTGATACTGTACTACACCGTTTCTCAGGTCACATGTATCATAAATTTACAACATTTTGTAACGCTGACCCTAGCAAATACGTGGTTAGGCAAATAAGAAATTGACAGTTGAAACAAATGACCTCTCAGGGCAGAATAACTATAAAAAAATACCAATTTCGAAATGCTAAAGGTGGAAGCACAGTACAAGAACACGACATCATCATTTATACTACGTTTAATGTGAGAGCTCAGATGACGCTCATTAGCAACCAGTGATAATGTGCATAACCTGCACAACAGAATACGTTGTCCTCGGAACAACAGATGCTCAAAGCGACCTCCCTGCACGTGCAAACAATGCGCGAACTGCCGGATCGTACAGCTCTGGACCCTTCGCAGCGAAGCTGCACCCATCGTGAAAACAACAGCATGATCGGCGCTACCAATTCTTCCACATTTTCGACTGCGAACGAGAGTACACGTACTGCTTCAGGTGTCCCCACAGGAAGAAATCCAGGGGATTTAGACCAGGTGAACATGCAACTGGACCTGCATGTCCGAGCCATGTCCCCGGAAATGTTCCAAATACTGTCCAGAGTGTGGAGGTGCATCATCATGTTGGAACAATATCCTCTGCCGAACGTTTATTGGACCATCTTCCTGTGCATCAGGCAGGAATGCATGATACCTTCGAGGAGTCAACCGGCCACATAACATGTAGAGGCCCAAACACCTGTCGCCCAATATTCTGACCCCGACGTTGATACCAAAGCGAACTTGATATCCACGGTCGCTGCTGACGTACACCAATGGCGCGCATTGTGCACACTGAACATACCCTCACGAGTGAATGCTGCTCCATCCGACCATGTCATGGTGTTCACGAAGTGATCGTTGGCTTCACAGAATTGGATCCGCTGATGGCCATCTGCTCTATGCAATGAAAGCATAATGAAGGGGGCGCAGCCCGCGCTGGTGCAGCAAGTTAAAGGCAGTGCGTCGCCAGACGCGCAGCTGCCTGGCTGCGCTACGCGCACTTTGCTGAGGTCTTGGTGTTTGACCTACAGAGTAGTTTCCCCAGTAGCTGGACTACGGTGTGTCCGTGGACAACCTCCGTCACACAATGGTGAAAGGACCGAGCTGACTCCTGAAGGCCCAACTGCAGAAAACGGAACACATTTTTATCTGGATGGCATCGACGAGGAAATCTAGCAGCATATTCACGAGCAGCAACACCAGCCCGCTTATCAGCTGCAGCAAGGACCAGAAGCATATGCACCTATTCATCGTTTGTGTATGCCAAACGTCTGCCACACTGGTTTAGAGGTTTACAGTGTACGCCGGTACCGGTACATTGGAGCCTATGACAGGCGCGTTACTCCGCTCGCAACTAGTTCGTGTGTGGTGGACAGTGCACACAGTGTAAATAAGCCATCGGTCCTGCGCGCTCTTCCACCTCTGACCGATATTGTTCTGCACGATTCATCCAGACACCGCTAATTGTAAAATTTTCAGTTACGAATTACACTGTTTCCTTAACGGTAATGGAAATGATGTTTCCACAATCGATACAATAATAATAATAATAATAATAATAATAATAATAATAATGCATTGAGATACGTACTGAACAGCATGCGGTTACCAGACTCAGCATTGACAGGTATAATTAGTGGGACCATGGTGATAACACATGCAAGTAGTAACCGAGTTTGGACGTTATTCGCAAAGCACGTCGCTAGTCCTACTCGTAACGTGAGCCCCTAACGAAATGTAATGGACCTGAACGAGGCTAGAATAGTAGGTGGTACTAATCTGTGGGACCACTGGAGGAGGGTACAAAGAATAAAGGTTTCGCATCTGGTAGACCAAGTGTTGAAAATAAATTCACGCCCACAACGTGGAAAGTGCTTCTTTCAAAACTGACCAGTCTTCCTTTTCTGCGACTGTAGTACGTAAGTGTAGTTTTTTTCTAGAAGACATGCTGCTATCACTGTTGACGATTAAGATGCCAGGTCCTGTACCACCTGCATTAAATTTGCCAAATGAAAAGCGTACACCTCAACTCAGGATCGAACCATGCATGCTAACCCAAAAACTCTCTCCACAGCACCAGCTATACAGCACAACGTGTATGTCCTGACAAATGTAGTTACCATACATACGGTTACAGTGTTGCCAGATTGCCACTCTTAAACGTCCTTTTCCTGCCGGATGTACTTGCCAGATGATATTTTGTGAGAGACTTTTCTTAACTGTTGGCATGTGAGGAATCGCGCTGCGAAGACCGAGTGAGTGAATTTCGCTTCACCCCTTGTAAGTAGGACCTACACCGGTGTGTCAGACCCACCATACTAGCTCCGGACACTGCGAGAGGGCTGTACAAGCAATGATCACACGCACGGCACAGCGGACACACCAGGAACCGCGGTGTTGGCCGTCGAACGGCGCTAGCTGCGCAGCATTTGTGCACCGCCGCCGTCAGTGTCAGCCAGTTTGCCGTGGCATACGGAGCTCCATCGCAGTCTTTAACACTGGTAGCATGTCGCGACAGCGTGGACGTGAACCGTATGTGCAGTTGACGGACTTTGAGCGAGGGCGTATAGTGGGCATGTGGGAGGCCGGGTGGACGTACCGCCGAATTGCTCAACACGTGGGGCGTGAGGTCTCCACAGTACATCGATGTTGTCGCCAGTGGTCAGCGGAAGTTGCACGTGCCCGTCGACCTGGGACCGGACCGCAGCGATGCACGGATGCACGCCAAGACCGTAGGATCCTACGCAGTGCCGTAGGGGACCGCACCGCCACTTCCCAGCAAATTAGGGACACTGTTGCTCCTGGGGTATCGGCGAGGACCATTCGCAACCGTCTCCTTGAAGCTGGGCTACGGTCCCGCACACCGTTAGGCCGTCTTCCGCTCACGCCCCAACATCGTGCAGCCCGCCTCCAGTGGTGTCACGACAGGCGTGAATGGAGGGACGAATGGAGACGTGTCGTCTTCAGCGATGAGAGTCGCTTCTGCCTTGATGCCAATGATGGTCGTATGCATATTTGGCGCCGTGCAGGTGAGCGCCACAATCAGGACTGCATACGACCGAGGCACACAGGGCCAACACCCGGCATCATGGTGTGGGGAGCGATCTCCTACACTGGCCGTACACCTCTGGTAATCGTCGAGGGGACACTGAATAGTGCACGGTACATCCAAACCGTCATCGAACCCATCGTTCTACCATTCCTAGACCGGCAAGGGAACTTGCTGTTCCAACAGGAGAATGCACGTCCGCATGTATCCCGTGCCACCCAACGTGCTCTAGAAGGTGTAAGTCAACTACCCTGGCCAGCAAGATCTCCGAATCTGTCCCCCATTGAGCATGTTTGGGACTGGATGAAGCGTCGTCTCACGCGGTCTGCACCTACAGCACGAACGCTGGTCCAACTGAGGCGCCAGGTGGAAATGGCATGGCAAGCCGTTCCACAGGACTACATCCAGCATCTCTACGATCGTCTCCATGGGAGAATAGCAGCCTGCATTGCTGCGAAAGGTGGATATACACTGTACTAGTGCCGACATTGTGCATGCTCTGTTGCCTGTGTCTATGTGCCTGTGGTTCTGTCAGTGTGATCATGTGATGTATCTGACCCCAGGAATGTGTCAATAAAGTTTCCCCTTCCTGGGACTATGAATTCACGGTGTTCTTATTTCAATTTCCAGGAGTGTATGATGTTAGGTTCGCAATCTGAGCATAGGTATTGTCCATAACCACACTCTAGCGCCACACAGATATGTGAATGAAACACATTGTCGTACAGTCTTAGACATAAAAACTGACCGCCGGCCGACCGTCACACAGACTAAGTCCGAGTCGTTCACTTAAGGTGGCCAATAAAACCGACCGCCCCTGACAACTCTGTCCGGCCTTCTGCACAGTCTGGCAACACTGTAAGATGAGGAAGTGTTAGGAGGATGTGTTGTCTACTTCCGAGATGTTCTCGGACTGTGTGAGCCCGTGGCCTAGTGGCGCCGGCACGGTAGCTCAGCGGTTTCGGTCAGAGGGTTAGCTGCCCTCTGTAATAAAATACTGAATAAATCGATCGACAACGAAATTAAACGGATGTCTCATAACGTCCGCCCTGAGCAGTTAGAACGAACAAAAGCGAACAAAATTAGATTAAAAAAAGAGTAAGGCGGCACGGTAGATCGGCGCGTTCGGTCAGAGAGCTGGTTGTCCTCTGTAATAAAAAAAACTGAGTGGAAGGATCAACAAAACGAACTTGACCGGATGTCATGTGACGTCCGCAACGCCCAAACACATCGATCAACAACGAGAAAAAAAGTGGTTATCTTTGTGCATTCTAAACTTACGGTCGCCTGTTCGCGTCCAACTATTTTTTTTTTAACCACATTTCGGTCTAAAGTTATGAGTCTGATTGAGCATCGAAGATAATTCGCTTAACATTCTACCCACCAGCAATAACAAGTATTCCAGAAACAACTCCGCAGGACAGCTCGTGGCTGCGTCGCGATCATAACAGCTCACGCTGGAGCGTTTCCTCGCGCTGCAGCGGCTACCGGCCACCGGCCAGACGCCACCCGCCGCCTGAAATCCGGCGCTGCCCATGTGAACGCGGCGCCACGCTGTCAGTGTATGTGTCAACGGTCATTTTCGAATTTGAAGTTCTAGTTATCATCTTGCAGTTAAGCATTGGATTTTGCATACTTGAAAATCATGAACTACAGTTAAGCATTGTAAAATTGAGTCGCAAGTGGAAAAAGGTGTAACATCTGCAACACAACGTTTACTTTTGGTATAACAGAGGAGTGGATGCAGAGGAGGCAGTTACAAAGATTTGAACTGTGTTTGGAGCGAGTGCTTTTGGGAAAAATACGCCATAAAAAGATATTCGTGTTTCAACAAAGATCGTTCTGGCATGAATGATTTTCCACATTAAGGAAGTCTCGACTATTGATATATGCGGTACATTACCATTATACCATCATGCGACATTTGCATTACACAGGCAAAGTTCAGAAGTCTGGTGTAGGAGTACTGCATGCTCTAATTCGAAACAACAAAAATCAACGGAGTGACTATTATTGAACGTCTTCAGGTCACTCATCGAGCATTCCTATGCAGTACTGTTACTGGTGACGTGTTATGATGCCTTTATCGTTAACTTCGTAAGAAGAAATGAAAGGCTGAGCTCCATCAAAGGACGTAAACGCGAGGAAAGAGTAGTGTGAACGTAATATTTTACATCTGATAAATCCAAAAGTGTGTTTTGGGCTACGAATTCTGCCCCCAGGGTGTGTGCAACACAGCTGGAATTTGTTTGCAACAACTTAGACACCTTTCGATCGCAGTGTAAGAAAATCGAGCAACAAAACTACATCACCTGTGCTTCTGCATGATAACACACTATGTTAATTTGATAAACAAAACTATGTAGGAGATTGATAGGAAAGTCGTCTATCAGGCACTTGTATTGATAGGGAAGTCCTCTCTCAAGCACTTGTCCCTCTCGTCTTATATTTGTAAAATTTTACCTTTCCCGTTCTTGATCGATCAACCGTCAAGGCAATTCATTTCTAGACGAAAATACTCTTAAAACTACTCTGGTTTAATGACATCGTTGGAACCAGTAGTTTTCTACAGGCGTAGAATTTGTAAACAACTTTAGCATTGTCAGATCGTTGTAGATATCGTGAAAGAAAATTCTGCTGCTGATTAAGTTCTCTTTGATAATTACTGTTGCGTTTAGTAAACTAATGGAAAATGGAATTAAAATATTCACTGTACTAATACAAATTAAATTCAGCTTACTATAGAAACTTCACGACGGCAGTCTATGTTAATAAAGCATTAACTGTCTGTGAGACGATTGAGCCCATTTTAACTCGAATTAGTAGGATATTACCGACTTTTGACTTCGAAAAGATCTGTATTTATTTCATTTCCTGGACCTTTCGTAAGTATTATGAAAGTGTTGCATTTCATAGATAAAATTATGTATTCACAACAACAAAAAGTGGCACTATGAATTTGGCAGTACCGTAAGGTTTTCGCTCTGACTCTAAGGGTTACTCAAAGTAGCAAAACCAACTTTGCTCGAGCGTTGTCTTACGAATCTGTTATTGAGTTTTTATCTGCCTGCTTGTAGCTGTGCTACAAAAGAATTAAAACTGGCTTTCAGCGAGTCTCAAAAGGCGAACGAAAGCAGCTTGCACCTGGCAGCTAAGCATGTTGCCTGGGAACTGGTTCTTTTCTAAAATGGGAAGACATCCATTTGTGGTTGAATTGTTGGCAAATGACAGTCAGACGTGTGCCGTTGGTCTAAGCGTTTCGGTGTGTTGAATTTGTAGCAATGATTTTTCTACAGGATTTTTCTGTCCCAAATAGAGAGTTGAAGTCTCCCATTAGTATTTTTACGTCATCTTGGTGAATTTTGCTCATAGTATTTTCGAGCGTGTTCCAGAATTTTTCGAAATTTTCGGTGTTTTTCTTATTTTCGATGTTGGTGGGGGCATGTGCATTGATAAGCGTATATTTTTTACTGGGGCTCTGAATGAGCATAGTCATAAGTCGCTTGTTGATGGGCCGGCTGCGGTGGCCGAGCGGTTCTAGGCGCTTCAGTCCGGAACCGCGCGACTGCTACTCCACAGTATCGTTAGCAGAGACAGTGCGCTCTTGTTGTCGAGGCTCGCGACAAGTGCAGCGATTAACAGTGCCCAGTGCCGCCGCGATTTGTTTATGCTGGATGAGCGTGGACACTGCAGCAGACGCTTCGCCATAAACAGAAAGAAATCACCTTGGCTGTGACTGCACGTAAGCGGATATCACTGCCTGTGTGTTCTTATAGTAACCAACGTGCGACTCTGCTCGCAGGTGCCATGGAACAATTGCAACGGGTATCATGTCATTAGTCATCAGAATATTAACCAGTGATGAAATGTCCACTCTATTTGAATCCCAAGAAAATAGGAACCTTCGCACAAAGGAATATGAGGTGATATCAAAATTTATCCAACATACAAAAATTAACTGCAGGGCTTTCATGTATGCAGTAGTAGCTCACAAGGAAATATTATGTCTTGGAAGCGTATATTTCATTTCCTCTTCTCATATTAACGCCCTTGTTTTAGTATGAAGTAGGAAAATAAACATGAAAAACTTAAGTTCCTGAGGAGCATATAAGTCATTTCCTCTTCTCATATCATAACTTTTGTTTTAGTATGAGGTAAAAAAATAAACAGTTTAGAGTTCTGAAACATAATTTGACACCAGATTATTATAGTAGGCGCTATCGGAAACACAAAAAGCAAGGAGCTATCCATTCTTTTGTCCAAAAGTCTGTTTCCTTTCATGCATTACTCACGCTAGGAGATTCTTATTTAAGGACTTGTGAGCATCAGGTTCTTCAGCAGAACAAGCCTTACGTTATTGTACTAATTACGGTATGGAAAAAATGCAACAAAGACGAGTTCCCCTGGAACAGTGAGGATATTTGCACGTGTCTGTATTCAGTAATGACTGCCAACTGCCACAACACTTCACAGAATCCTTGCAGCAGGCAACACAACTGTTCGTGCTCTTTAGACTTCATTCAGCAAGACGTCAGGAGATGGAGGGAAATGTCAAATTAACCTTGCTTTCCGAGTCGTATTCAATTCATAATGAGGTGTTATTAAGGTAGTTGAACGTTCTAGCAATTACGCTTCTATAATTCCCATATGAGTATTCCGATAGCCAAAAGAACCCGTTAGAGTGAAACCTGCAATAAGATCAAACTGCAAGAACTTGAGACGATACGTGGACTCTTCTATTCAATAGGTGACCTATTACTGATATTTAGGATTCTCTCCGTCCTAGGCGTTATGGAAATGGAACTTCAGAGGCGCTTTCCGCAATTCTTGACAAACTTGAGAAACTTGCAGTCACTGCGAGTTACAAATGCGTGATGATAATGGTTCAGGTTGTCAGTAGTTGTGGTGGTGTTATGCTGTCAAACTGCTTACAGCAACGTTAATGGTGAAGCACATAATTTAGCGCTGACTACCTACTTAAGTAAAGATTGTGTTTTGGCGTCGTCGCTTGTCTTTATTTGGCCTGAGCTTGAGTAATCCGATTTAACGAACATAGTACTACATTCGCGGGCTGCTAATGATACAGTATGACTACAGAGATCATCCTGCGGGTATTACATTAATTCTGCAATGATCGCGACGCAGTCACGAGCTGTCCTGCGGAGTTGTTTCTGGAATACTTGTTATTGCTGGTGGGTAGAATGTTAAGTGAATTATCTTCGATGCTCAATCAGATTCATAACTTTAGACCGAAATGTGGTTTAAAAAAAAAAAAAAAAAACAGTTGGACGCGAACAGGCGACCATAAGTTTAGAATGCACAAAGATAACCACTTTTTTTTCGTTGTCGATCGATGTGTTTGGGCGTTGCGGATGTCACATGACATCCGGTCAAGTTCGTTTTGTTGATCCTTCCACTCAGTTTTTTATTGCAGAGGCCAACCAGCTCTCTGACCGAACACGCTGAGCTACCGTGCCGGCTAACTTTTTTTATTTTTTAATCTAATTTTGTTCGCTTTTGTTCGTTCTAACTGCTCAGGGCGGACGTCATGAGACATCCGTTTAAGTTCGTTGTTGATCGATTTACACAGTATTTTATTACAGAGGGCAGCTAACCCTCTGACCGAACACGCTGAGCTGCAGTACCGGAGCCACTAGGCCACGGGCTCACACAGTCCGAGAACATCTCGGAAGTAGACAACACTTCCTCCTAACACTTCCGCATCTTACAGTGTTGCCAGATGAAATACTTCGTTTCACATGAAATGGTGGCAGATGATGCTGTGGCGTCTTCGCAGCGCGAGCTTCGTCAGTACAAGAAATCTCAGCAGAGCTGAACGAACGTTTTCTTCCTGCTGCTAGTCTAATGGATAATGGCAATACTGTAGAATACTTTTGACAACTATGTGACCATCGATTTATGTTCGTGAGTGGTTCATAATTATGTTAGTAAATTCACTCGATATTTTTATGTCCTTTAAATTACATTTGCTACATGATTCGCATTGAAGACGTAGGAAATGTATGTTATTTAGTCCAGGAAGCACGTTCCAACAGAGATTGATGCTTACATTGACATTTATGTTGCAAATTAGTAGTCTTATCCATCACATGGATACTGAGGATGCTCCGTTTTGCTACAGTTGTTTCGTTGCTAACAAGGGAATCTCCCCATCGCGCCCTCCTCAGATTTAGTTATAAGTTGGCACAGTGGATAGGCCTTGAAAAACGGATCACAGATCAATCGAGGAAACAGGAAGAAGTTGTGTGAAACTATGAAACAATAAGCAAAATATACAAACTGAGTAGTCCATGTGCAAGATAAGCAACATCAAGGTTAGTGTGAGCTTGGGAGCGCCGTTGTCCCGTGGTTAGCGTGAGCAGCTGCGGAATGAGAGGTTCTTGGTTCAAGTCTTCCTTCGAGTGAGTAATTTAATTTTTTATTTTCATACAATCATCACTACACGTACTGCTTGTCAACAAATGTAGCAAATAATCATACAAATGTTCGACAGTCGTTCGATCCATTAAGGAACTTTCCGATGCCTTGCAGTTCGGAAAATATTCATTGACATCGTTATTGAAGTCGCGTGATGTATTTGATGGATTCGTATTTCCCACGGAATTCATCTCAAGTATTTAGTGCACACTCTTCCGAAGCAGCGAACAGTCAACTGCCAGCCAGGGAGCCTCGTTAGCGGGAATACTCTCTCTTCCGTGCGCTGTGGTCGACTGACGTCTTGTGTTTCGATGTTTGTTTAGGTGTAGCGTCATCATACTACAGCGCAGTTACCTCGCATCGGACGGACGGACAGATAATAATTGTCTGAAAACAAAAAAATTAAACTTTGCACTCGAGGGAAGACTTGAAACAAGGACCTCTCGTTCCGCAGCTGCTCACGCAAACCACGGGATCACGGCGCTCCTGAGCTCCCGCTATCCTTGATGTTGCCTATCTTGCGCATTGACTACTCAGTTTGTATATTTTGCTTATTTTTTTTTTTTCATAGTTCCACACAACTTCTTCCTGTTTTCTCGATTGTTCTGTGTTCAGTTTTTCAAGGCCTATCCACTGTGCCAACTTAGGGGGCTGCGATGGGGATGTTGCCTTGTTAGTGGTATTGTGTGATGGTGCATGTAACACACAATAAATGCGTTGGATGCCTCCTGTGATCAGTTTACTTGAAAAACGTTTGTTGTCATCGTAATTTATGTAACGGGCTCTCCGACTTCAAATTTGACAATTTGTGGAAAAATTGTTTACCTTGCTAGTCCTAGTTTCAATCATTGTCTGACAGAAAACGTAGGCATGAAGGAGTCAGTAAAAGCAATTATTCGCTATTATAGCAAACTTTTGAATCCATTGGACACTTGAATTCTCTATATTGATTCTGAGAGTTTTGTTATTTCTCTTGTTATTTACTGTGTCAATGTCATCCGTGAGAATAAAATTAAAGGCAGTTGGATTAAGTTCCTGATCTATAAACTATGATTTAATATTCTGCGCTGCTAAATAAATTTTGAAAGTTATATTCTTTACGTAAAACAGAGTATCGCTTTCAGTCCTAAGATTGACGATAATCTTCAGAAATACAATTACAGAATAGTGGCATATCGAGATTGGCTCCTCAACATCAACAATAGTTGTTACCCATAGTTTCGCATTTGCTATTTTACCGTCGTTATCCTTTAGAGATCAACCTGATCTTTCCACAATGCCATTTTTGACTTGCTTCTTAATATGTCCTATAACTACAGATTTGTTGAAAATATTAACTGTTAAATACGCTATACCACAAATTTAAAACTTCCAGTTATTCCTCATATCTTGTAACTTACCACCGTTGACTTTAACTGAAGAAAAGATACATAATAATAAAATGAAATCAAATATTAGAATGTCAAAGCATAGTGAGAATGGTTAAAATGAAATGAACTAAAAATCATCTTCTTGTATAAAACACGTTACTCTTCCAGAGAACTTCGGCACCTCTCAAAATTTTTTACACCTCTGATGTTTAGCCACATGTGGACAAATAGTGGGTCTCATGATGCAGCACTGTTTAGCCGTCACAAAATAAAGCCTCAAAAATCAGTAAATAAAACTATTCTTCTACTGTTGCTCCGAATCGCATATACCAACCGCCCTCTGCTGCGACGACTCGAAGTCTATTGGGTATTTGATTTTTCTCTGCTTTTCCGGGCCTCCTTACCTCTCCTTCTAGCCCAACCTTTGTTCTCCAATTACGTCTTCATCGGCGAACTTCTCCTAAATATTTTTCATTTGTGCTGAATTGTTTTGTACCCTTCTTGCATATACACGTGTGGTATGTATTTTTAGAGACTGTATGAATATATAGGATGAGTATTTCTTCTCTTATCAAATTAAATATTACATATCTTGCTGTGAATTGATTTGTTTGTCCACATTCCACTTACTGCGTTTCCTTGAAATTATATAAAATGTACATCTGTAAAATAAAAAATAAAAAAATAAAGAAACTTGAAACAGCTGTTGCAGCTGATTGGTGAAGGGCTGAAAAAAAACACCTCTGGTGATGCTGCTTAGTACCGCGTATAGCCTCCTTCGGCTTCCACAACAGCCCAGAAGTCTGTTGGGCCTTGAGCGCACAACTCGAGCCACATAACTAGGAGATTCAAGTAACTCATTCCAAGCGTCACGAATCACATCAGAAAGCTGTCGGCGAGTCGACGGTGACTGTCCCCTTTCTCGTATTACTCTGACCATTTCTGCCCAAATATTCTCAATGGGATTCATGTCAGCTCCTTTAGGTGGCCATTCCATTACAGTAATGTTACCGTGGTCGTCGAACCACCTCTTAACCACACGTGCCATATGAATAGGCGAGCGATCTTGTTGGAACTTGATCTGATCATTGCCAAATCTTGCTGTCACAGAAGGCAACATCACGTTCTCCAGAATTGATATGTAATTGCGCGCATCGAATCTTCCTTCCACTTCCCACAGGAGCCCACGCCCTTCGGCCGATATACATACCCATACCGTTACCGACTCCCTGCCACTCCCTCGGCAACTGTAAGTATATTTTCGATTATACCTAGCACCTTTAGGCCGGTAAACAGGTACTTTTCCGGTTGATGCCGTAGAGAAAACCTTTTCGTCCGTGAAAATCACTCGCCTCCAAAACTGGACAGGTTTGTCGACATTTTCAGTAGCAAAACCAAGGCGAGCTTCTCTGTTGGAAACAGTCAATGTCTCTTTCACAGCATCCCTTCTTGCTCTCAGTCCACCTTCCCTTAGACGACGAGTGACGGTCTTACTGCTAACATTGAGACCCAAAGTTTGCTGAATTTGTCGTGCGTTGACAAATGTTTGGTTCTCACTGAAATGGCGTATCTGCTGATCCTGAGCTACTACCGGCCGCGGTGGCCGTGCGGTTCTGGCGCTGCAGTCCGGAACCGCGGGGCTGCTACGGTCGCAGGTTCAAACCCTGCCTTGGGTGTGTGTGATGTCCTTAGGATAGTTAGGTTTAAGTAGTTCTAAGTTCTAGGGGACTTATGACCTAAGATGTTGAGTCCCATAGTGCTCAGAGCCATTTTTTGAACCTGAGCTACTGTTGTTTTGCGCCGACGGCCATGAGGCCTCCCATTCAGGTTACAACTCTCTTCCTTTCGTCTGATCCACCTGTGAAGACCCATAGTTCTTGCTATATAGCCATTTGGAAATCCCTCTGCATGTTGTGCTATTATAGCACCCTTGTCTGACTCAGCCAGATGGGCCATTTACCGTTGACTGAATGATTTGTCGCGGTTAATATCTGCTGCGGAAGCAGCGCTAGCAGGAAACAGACTGCCTCCTCCAAGATGGCAGCCACAACGCAGTGGCCAAGCTTGTGTAACACGGAAATCGATGGCATAAACGAGAGATCGCAAGCCCGTACCCGTGTCATTACGTATTGGAGCAACTTAGAATCTGTAATTTTTCTCAGAAGGGACTGGTCCACTCTTGTTATGTCATATCCTGATAAATATTACATGAAATGAAATGTTTACGTTTTGCATATTTGGCAGGCCTAACGCAAGAAACATTTTTGAAATATCCGAGGCAACCTGAAGAACACTTCGTGAATTTTAGCTGTAGAAGGTTGCCTTATAAGAAGGAAAACGTGTTTATGCCCGCTCGCCGTGTTTCGAAGTGGTGCAGTTTACTCTGAGGCATACACAATTCTCGCCGGGCGTAAGAAGCGACTCGACTAACGAGGGGAACTCGCCAGGTGTCATAGGCTGATTGTCCGGAAACTTTTCTCAGTGAAGGAGAGGACAAAATAAGCGAACATGTGTTCCGACTTATCTGCAGACACTCGACCGTTTCCGAGAAAACGACGGTCAAAGTTATACACGCGCTGTTGCTATAGTGTAGATACATTCTGCAGCCGACAACGCAACTGAAGCGGTGGCTCAGTGGTTACCGTCGTTCCTTCTTAACTTTGATTCCCGTGTTCGATACCATATTGGTTTTTTATTTTTTATTTTTTCGTGCCTCTCTATCAAAATTATCTACGAATGTTTTTTTCTAATTTATGTTGAAATAATGTTGTCATTATCCGCCAATTAACTTTATGTGTAATTTATTAATTAAAAATATAATAAACGAATGGGACAAGCTGATCTAAAATCATCTGATCTGCCTCATGTATCGTTATATCCAAATGGTTTATAAATGTTAGTCTACATTCATATCCGATGCCGGCCGCCGGTGGTCTCGCGGTTCTAGGCGCGGAGTCCGGAACCGCGCGACTGCTACGGTCGCAGGTTCGAATCCTGCCTCGGGCATGGATGTGTGTGATGTCCTTAGGTTAGTTAGGTTTAAGTAGCTCTAAGTTCTAGGGGACTGATGACCACAGCTGTTAAGTCCCATAGTGCTCAGAGCCATTTGAACCATTTTTTCATATCCAATGATGGCACCTTTAGTGTGTTGAAGCCGGTTACCCAGTAAACAGTATTTAAGCGATTTTGGCTTCTGAATTACTTCTACAACAGAGTGATCGCCCCCCTACGCACTATATGTTCCCTTTTTAACTTCTTTCTTTCCACAGTAAATTAACTGACGAATAACGACAACAGTGTTTCAACATAAACTGGAATAAACATTCGTAGATAATTCAGAGAGTGAGGGGAAAAAAAGGAAAAAAAGGGATTCGAACTCGCAGCGCAAAGTTCCGAAGTCGCTATGGTAGCCGCAGAGCCACCGCTTCAGTTGAATCCTCACCCGCTAAGAGGTATCTACACTATAGCAACAGCGCATTGAAAACTTTGACCGTCGTTTTCTCAGAAGCGGTAGAGTGTAAGCAGATAAGCCGAGACACGTTTTCGCTTATTTTGTCCCCTCTTTCACTGAGCGAAGTTTCAGCAAGATCGGGGTATGACACTTGGCGTGTCCCCTCGTAAGTGGTGTGTGTTGGGATTCAGTAGACAGAATGCGTCCACTTTCCTCGACTACCCATTACCATGTTTGGAAACTTTCTTTCTTGTAGTGGCACTTTGCATTATGAGGGCTGGTTTTCCTGATAACCATCTACTAATGGACTTTGCTCCTAATTTACGTTACTGTGAAGTAGACCTACTGCAACTACTAAAACCGGAAATGTTTGTTTATTTGGATACTCCGCTTCTTAGTTGCTAAATTTTGCTATAATATTTTCCTTTGTTTCGAAACGGCAAGTTAAGATGACCACTGCAACTTGGTAACAATTTAATACTTTGAAACAGTTATGTGCGGTGTCCCCCCCCATCAACCATGGACCTTGCCGTTGGTGGGGAGGCTTGCGTGCCTCAGCGATACAGATGGCCGCACCGTAGGTGCAACCACAACGGAGGGGTATCTGTTGAGAGGCCAGACAAACGTGTGGTTCCTGAAGAGGGGCAGCAGCCTTTTCAGTAGTTGCAGGGGCAACAGTCTGGATGATTGACTGATCTGGCCTTGCAACATTAACCAAAACGGCGTTGCTGTGCTGGTACTGCGAACGGCTGAAAGCAAGGGGAAACTACAGCCGTAATTTTTCCCGAGGACATGCAGCTTTACTGTATGATTAAATGATGATGGCGTCCTCTTGGGTAAAATATTCCGGAGGTAAAATAGTCCCCCTTTCGGATCTCCGGGCGGGGACTACTCAGGAGGATGTCGTTATCAGGAAAAAGAAAACTGGCGTTCTACGAATCGGAGCGTGGAATGTCAGATCCCTTAATCGGGCAGGTAGGTTAGAAAATTTAAAAAGGGAAATGGATAGGTTAAAGTTAGATATAGTGGGAATTAGCGAAGTTCGGTGGCAGGAGGAACAAGACTTCTGGTCAGGTGATTACAGGGTTATAAACACAAAATCAAATAGGGGTAATGCAGGAGTAGGTTTAATAATGAATAGGAAAATAGGAATGCGGGTAAGCTACTACAAACAGCATAGTGAACGCATTATTGTGGCCAAGATAGATACGACGCCCACACCTACTACAGTAGCACAAGTTTATATGCCAACTAGCACTGCAGATGACGAAGAAATTGAAGAAATGTACGATGAAATAAAAGAAATTATTCAGATAGTGAAGGGAGACGAAAATTTAATAGTAATGGGTGACTGGAATTCGAGTGTAGGAAAAGGGAGAGAAGGAAACATATTGACTGGGGCTAAGAAATGAAAGAGGAAGCCGCCTAGTAGAATTTTGTACAGAGCACAACTTAGTCATAGGTAACACTTGGTTTAAGAATCATGAAAGAAGGTTGTATACGTGGAAGAACCCTGGAGATACTAAAAGGTATCAGAGAGATTATATAATGGTAAGACAGAGATTTAGGAACCAGGTTTTAAGTTGTAAGACATTTCCAGGGGCAGATGTGGACTCTGACCACAATCTATTGGTTATGACCTGTAGATTAAAACTGAAGAAACTGCAAAAATGTGGGAAATTAAGGAGATGGGACCTGGATAAACTGAAAGAACCAGAGGTTGTACAGAGTTTCAGGGAGAGCATAAGGGAGCAATTGACAGGAATGGGGGAAAGAAATACAGTAGAAGAAGAATGGGTAGCTTTGAGGGATGAAGTAGTGAAGGCAGCAGAGGACAAGGTAGGTAAAAAGACGAGGGCTGCTAGAAATCCTTGGGTAACAGAAGAAATATTGAACTTAATTGATGAAAGGAGAAAATATAAAAATGCAGTAAATGAAGCAGGCAAAAAGGAAAACAAACGTCTCAAAAATGAGATCTACAGGAAGTGCAAAATGGCTAAACAGGGATGGCTAGAGGACAAATGTAAGGATGTAGAAGCTTATCTCACTAGGGGTAAGATAGATACTGCCTACAGGAAAATTAAAGAGACCTTTGGAGAGAAGAGAACCACGTGTATGAATATCAAGAGCTCAGATGGCAACCCAGTTCTAAGCAAAGAAGGGAAGGCAGAAAGGTGGAAGGAGTATATAGAAGGTTTATACAAGGGTGATGTACTTGAGGACAATATTATGGAAATGGAAGAGGATGTAGATGAAGACGAAATGGGTGATACGATACTGCGTGAAGAGTTTGACAGAGCACTGAAAGACCTGAGTCGAAACAAGGCCCCCGGAGTAGACAACATTCCATTAGAACTACTGACGGCCTTGGGAGAGCCAGTCATGACAAAACTTTACCAGCTGGTGAGCAAGATGTATGAGACAGACGAAATACCCTCAGACTTCAAGAAGAATATAATAATTCCAATCCCAAAGAAAGCAGGTGCTGACAGATGTGAAAATTACCGAACTATCAGTTTAATAAGTCACAGCTGCAAAATACTAACGCGAATTCTTTACAGACGAATGGAAAAACTGGTAGATGCGGACTTCGGGGAGGATCAGTTTGGATTCCGTCGAAATGTTGGAACACGTGAGGCAATACTGACCTTACGACTTACCTTAGAAGAAAGATTAAGAAAAGGCAAACCTACGTTTCTAGCATTTGTAGACTTAGAGAAAGCTTTTGACAATGTTGACTGGAATACTCTTTTTCAAATTCTAAAGGTGGCGGGGGTAAAATACAGGGAGCGAAAGGCTATTTACAATTTGTACAGAAACCAGATGGCAGTCATAAGAGTCGAGGGGCATGAAAGGGAAGCAGTGGTTGGGAAAGGAGTGAGACAGGGTTGTAGCCTCTCCCCGATGTTATTCAATCTGTATATTGAGCAAGCAGTAAAGGAAACAAAAGAAAAATTTGGAGTAGGTATTAAAATTCATGGAGACGAAGTAAAAACTTTGAGGTTCGCCGATGACATCGTAATTCTGTCAGAGACGGCAAAGGACTTGGAAGAGCAGTTGAACGGAATGGACAGTGTCTTGAAAGGAGGATATAAGATGAACATCAACAAAAGCAAAACGAGGATAATGGAATGTAGTCCAATTAAATCGGGTGATGCTGAGGGAATTAGATTAGGAAATGAGACACTTAAAGTAGTAAAGGAGTTTTGCTATTTAGGAAGTAAAATAACTGATGATGGTCGAAGTAGAGAGGATATAAAATGTAGACTGGCAATTGCAAGGAAAGCGTTTCAGAAGAAGAGAAATTTGTTAACATCGAATATAGATTTAAGTGTCAGGAAGTCATTTCTGAAAATATTTGTTTGGAGTGTAGCCATGTATGGAAGTGAAACATGGACGATAACTAGTTTGGACAAGAAAAGAATAGAAGCTTTCGAAATGTGGTGCTACAGAAGAATACTGAAGATAAGGTGGATAGATCACGTAACTAATGAGGAGGTATTGAATAGGATTGGGGAGAAGAGAAGTTTGTGGCAGAACTTGACTAGAAGAAGGGATCGGTTGGTAGGACATGTTTTGAGGCATCAAGGGATCACAAATTTAGCATTGGAGGGCAGTGTGGAGGGTAAAAATCGTAGAGGGAGACCGAGAGATGAGTACACTAAGCAGATTCAGAAGGATGTAGGTTGCAGTAGGTACTGGAAGATGAAGAAGCTTGCACAGGATAGAGTAGCATGGAGAGCTGCATCAAACCAGTCTCAGGTCTGAAGACCACAACAACAACAACAACATGTGCGGTGTACGAGGAGTGTACTCTGTTGAATGAGGAATACATTAAACACGAAAGCTGCGTCCAATAACAATAATTAACTTTCGGTTACATGTGACTTCTGAAATTTTCCCGGCGTATTTGTTCTTCATGACAAAACACAAGTCGAAGTACTGTCAGTTCATCTCAGTACCCAGCAAAACTTAAACTGGAACGATCGAAAACATACTTTTGTGGGGAAGGCAAACGAATAACTGTGTTTTATTGGCCGCACACTAAGAATACGCAACAGGCCAACTGAAGACACTGCCTACACTACGTTTGTCCGCCCACTGCTATAGTGTCCCTGACAGGCGTGATTGACTGTTCACGCAAAAACGTCCAAGGAACGGTAGCACGATTTGTAATGTCACGAAATAGGGG
Organism: Schistocerca gregaria; assembly: GCF_023897955.1. Lineage (NCBI taxonomy): Eukaryota > Metazoa > Arthropoda > Insecta > Orthoptera > Acrididae > Schistocerca > Schistocerca gregaria. The sequence goes on from NC_064928.1 coordinate 33,343,409, forward strand.
AGATAGGGTCCCAGATTTGATAATCGAGTTGGGCTAACATTCATGAAAACAAAAGCGTTTTTCGTTGCCGCGAGATCTTTTCACGAAATTTCAATCACCAACATCTGTTCTAAATGTCAAAACATTATTTCCTTGGGAACTTACACAGGGAGAAACCATAGTAATAATGTAATTCAAGGCTCGCAAGAAAAGATTTAAGTGGTCCTTTTTCCCGCTCACTGTTAATGAGTGGGACGCTGGAGAAATAGTCCGAACCTTCTGTCAGGCACGTAAGTCTGGATTGCAAAGAAATCCTGTTGATCTTGTCATGTATATGTAACAACGAAATTATGTTGTAATTGCGACATGTGACTTTCATAACAGCTGTTTGCTGTTTATTTACTTTTTGTTCATTAGTTTCAACCATATACGAACACCTAGGCGCGTTAAATTGATATTGAAATAAAGTGTCATGCGTGGACCAATAACAATAACTTCTTACCTACTTGTTATGGGACTGCAGTATCTGTCAGCGTCTTCAGAAATGGATATCGCATACGACGTTCCTAGGGTGTTTATAACTGGATATTGCAGACGACTTCGAGCAAAGTTCGTAAAAGTTCCGTGATCAAACGATCTGAGTTGCTGGCGAATACAGTTTATCCTCACTAGACAGTACATATTATCATTATCATGAGGTGAATAGGGTTTCGCCGGGGGTGGTGGCCGAGCGGTTCCAGCCGCGTCAGTCACGAACCGCACGGCTGCTTCAGTCGCAGATTGCAATCCTACCTCGGGCATAGATGTCTGTGATGTCCTTAGGCTAGCTAGGTTTAAGTAGTTCTAGGTCTAGGGGCTGATGACCTAAGCAGTTTGGTCGCATAGTTCTTGAAGCCATTTTTTGACCTTTCGCGTAAATTTTATTTACATAAACGGCCGTATCTTTAGATTGCGTTGACATAGAAGCTCACTTTTTTACACCAGCAAGGGACCGGTTACCGCAAGAAGTGCGATACATTTCCGCTTATTATGTCTACCAGTTCAGGAGGTAAACGGGTTTTAAGGGTTGGGTAGACCGATAGACGGTCAGGAAAGTGACACTAGTAGGGTTCCTTTTTTGCCGATTTAGGTGACGAAATCCTAACAACGAAAACAGCTACGACAGCTACTGAAGATGAGGGCCGCATAAATAACACCCCTCACTCTTTATTCGAGATGTGCTAGGAAGGTCTGGTTTGTTTGCCGTTCTAAGTTCGATGGAGGCAGGTAGAATATCAGTAAATCAATTTTAAGAAATTCTCGCGCCTCCAATACGTTTTATCGCTGCGTTTATTCTGTCCTGGCGCCCTGTGAATGTCAATATGACACACTTGTAGAATTTCATTCATGTTACTGCCTACTTTTTCCGCTTCTGTCAATAATGGAATTGACGTAAGTGTGGCACTGAATGATTTTTAACTGAATTTCGTTATGAATCTTCACGCATTGCTAAATTTGCACACTTTCATGGCAGGTCAGCAACGGTAATCCAGTATGACTGGTCTGGACGTTGACACAGTCCGTTTCGCGGCCGAATGCGGATAATATTTTGCTAATTCGTAACGACCTGGGGTTCTTTGTCTTACTGAAACAGTTATGTTGTCTCGATAAGTTGAAATTCATTTTTTTGGGTACAGTTCATACCAATTAGCGTTTCTTATTTCAATTCTGTCATATTTACGTGTTGTATTTAACACACTAATCAGCATTAATATAGTCTTACAAATTATTGAAAACAGCCTAAAAAGTTCAGATAATTTTTCAATTTCACGCCTGTGCGTAGTATGTTGGTAGCACTTCGTCGCCTTGCCTTTAAAGCCGTGCGGATCAGCATAACGAAAAGGCGAGGGGTCGCGCTCGTTTTGTCCACGACTGTACATTTGATGAAAACGCCGCGCGGGATTAGCCTAGCGGTCTTAGGCGCTGCAGTCATGGACTGTGCGGCTGGTCCCGGCGGAGGTTCGAGTCCTCCCTCGGGCGTGGGTGTGTGTGTTTGTCCATAGGATTATTTAGGTTAAGTAGTATGTAAGCTTAGGGACTGATGACCTTAGCAGTTAAGTCCCATACGATTTCACACACATTTGAACATTTTATGAAAAAGTCGAGTGTATCCAAGATGCGTTCAAAATGGTTCAAATGGCTCTGAGCACTATGGGACTCAACTGCTGTAGTCATCAGTCCCCTAGAACTTAGAACTACTTAAACCTAACTAACCTAAGGACATCACACACACCCATGCCCGAGGCAGGATTCGAACCTGCGACCGTAGCAGTCGCACGGTTCCGGACTGCGCGCCTAGAACCGCGAGACCACTGCGGCCGGCAAGATGCGTTCACACGGAGCCTTCGGAAGTCCATAAGATGGGCAGGCCAGGAACTTCCTCAAACATGGGTGTGGCGTGCTGTGAAACAATACTTGCCTTACCGTTCGCATATACAGCACCAGCTGCGTCCAGACATCCGTAACAGAAGGTATGAATTTTTCGTTTCACTTCTCGAGGACAGAGACACTTTTGCCGAACGACTCATCTTTTCGGACGAATCGACGTTTCATTAATCGGGCAAAGTAAACCGCCATAACGCAAAAATTTGTGGCTCACATAATCCCGCCGTCTCCGTCGAACATGAAAGAGAGTCACCGGAGTTGTATGTATTTGGTACCATTTCTGTTCGTAAAGTTTATGTATCTTTCTGTTTTTTGCAAAGGAAACTATGAGTGGAAAGTCTTACTGCAGTACTGGTTGCTACCGTAACAGCATGAAGATTCGAGTGGTTTTCAGGTGCCAACGTTGGACTGGAAGAAGTCGACAGCAATACGTTATCAGTTGTCTCGGTCTCTCAGGTCACCAAATCCCTCAAGTTGCGATTTTTTTCTGCAGGTACGTGAACGAGAGAAAATTTGTCCCACGTATTGCAGCTACTCTTCAAGGGCTGAGAAATCGAATTGTTGGAGCTATCGATTCAAGAAACACAGACCTATCAATTTGTGTGTGGAATGATATGGACTACTTTCCACGCTTTTCGAGGTGCTCATGGTACTCGTGTTGAATCTGTCGTATAGTGTCTGTGAGAAAGTAAGACTTTGAACCTTCCTGTACCAAGTGATATGCAGAATGTGTGTCTCTCTCATAGTTTGTAATAAGCAGTTGCAATCTATTTTTCCTTTTTTATATTGTGTGTAAAAAGTTATGAATTACGTTTGGACACATGCAATAAAAATTATGAAATATCTCTTGCAATGGATATCTCGTGGCACTCGGGGAGTAAGTGTGTCGGCGTCCCGCAGGTCTGGTCTGTGAACTGCCTCGTGGCCGCAGTGCCAGAGCGTGACAGAGCAGCGACGTGTTTCTCGCGTCGTATCGGCTCGGAGACGCAGTTCCCTGTGCGTCAGCGCGATCTTCTCCGCCTGAGCTGTGAGCAGCAGCTGCAGAGCCAGCAGGTGCCGGCTGCCTGTGTGTTAGCAGCTGCTGTGTGCTGGGACCTTGCGGTGGAGAAGACACGCACCTGTTCTGCCTCGAACGTCGGCTACTAGACATCAGCTCCTCAGCGCTTCACGAGGAGCAAAGCCTTCACTAGCCCCTCTCGTCTCGAGCTGCTGCTGTAACCGACGCTTTTACTAATTTCGTCTCGAAAGCGCTGCATACAGAGTCTGTAAACATAAATTCCGTCCATTATCCCTTTCGGACCAATAGGCACCGACCGACCGCCGCGTCTCCCTCCGCCAGTGGCGTCAGTAGATGCGGTATGGAGAGGCGTGAGGTCAACGCAGTGCTCGCGACCTGGAGCCGCTAGTACTCACAAGCAGAACACGACAAGTGCCATAATCGGATTTCCTAGAAATTTCGCTCAGTGGAAGAAGAACCAAAAATACGTGACAGTTAGTGTCAAATCGACGGTGAGTCTTCGGCGCGATGTGAGGCCTTCTATTGCGCGATCAGTTTAATTAAAGGCTCGCCACAGTCGGTAGCGTCGCGGCTTCGCTCTACTCGTTCAAAACGCCATCATGATTTTTGTACTTATTTATCCACCCGCGTCAGTAGAAGGTTACTGCAAAAATGCCTTATCAAGTTACGGAATGTGAGACATTACATCAGTCGTAAAATTACAATAAATGTCATACATTTATAATATATACTGAAACGCAATTCTCTGGAACAAGTACGCAAATTGACAAGACACCCATGACGAATTTCACTGAAAACAATTTCAAATTTTTCTCGTTCATTTATTGGTTAACACATTCTTGTAAAAATCTTCTACAGACATCAGAAAAAAATAAAAACAATTGGATTTCGAACACGGGGCTCGAAAGTCTGAAGCCATGGCCCTAGCCGTTGCGCCACCGGTTCGGTTGAACTGGTTACGTGCTAAAAGGAACACAAAGTACCTCTAAAACTGTGACTGTCGTTTTCTTAAAAACGGTAGAGTATCTGTGGACAAGCCGAGACACGAGTCCGCTTGTTCTGACCTCTAGTCCAGTGACAAAGTTTCTGCGAAATCGGACTACGTGCACTCGGCGTGTTCACCTCTTGAATGAAGCAGCTGCTCCGACTGAGTGTACCCTGTTCTTCCAGTCCTCCCACGAGGGAAAAAGGCTGCCAGCGCTGGGACTCGCACCTGGGCCGTGCGCTTGGCACTCAGCTGCATTGGCCACTTAACTACGGAGACGGGCGTACAGTACATGTAGAAATAGTGTTGTTTCAGTGCCAACCCACATTGAAAATTGAAGATATAATTTCTATGGTGTGTGCAACAAGTCTGTCCCCGATTTCAAAATCATATGTTAGATATAAAATGGTTCAAATGGCTCTGAGCACTGTGGGACTTAACATCTCTGGTTATCAGTCCCCTAGAACTTAGAACTACTTAAACCTAACTAACCTAAGGACATCACACACATCCATGCCCGAGGCAGGATTCGAACGTGCGACCGTAGCAGTCGCGCGGTTCCGGACTGAGCGCCTTAACCGCGAGACCGCCGCGGCCGGCGCCCTGTATACATAGTAGAGTACTTACGGCAAAATCCTCGTTGACAAAGTGGTCAACTGTAGCAATAAAATAACATATGAATCGGCAGCATTAATTAGTCTTTGAGCGTCATCACATTATTCTATCCTTGAAATTTGCAACCTCGAAAGCGTCATCTTTGACCCTAAGCAGATGATCTAGTGCACAAAGCGCCAAACACAGCAGATGGGCGTTAAAGTGTAAGGTAGCTTGCGGCTATCCAGTCACACAGTTACACGAACTACGTTGCAGTAACATTGAGATCGGCGTGTTTGTAAAATCCTGAAATACAGTCGGAGTGCAAACGTAGTGAGGAGGTACAGGCTATCTCGAATAGAATTGTGAAAGCGTCGGTCGTGTGAAACCCAATCAGCACTTCTCTCACAAGACAAACCTGAAAGCCACGTATAAAGGCAGCCACGTGGATGCCGTATTTATCGATTTTCTAAAAACATCCAGTTCGGTTCCACATCTACATTTATTAGTCTGTGATTGGGTTGACGATTGTTTGGTACGCATGATGCGGCATGCTAGATTGGGTGGAAAGTCGATGATAGATGTAGCGGAAAGCTAAGGGAAGTGCGTTCGGACTCTTAATGCTCACGTTGTATGTTAATGACCACATACACAATATAAACAGCAATCCATACTCTTCACTGGTTTTTAATGAATTACCATTTGGAAAAAAAGCAATAATATTGACTAGGGCTTCGATACGGTTTCGAAGAGGTACAAATATATCCAATTTTCCGCAAATGTTCAGAAATGTAAATCTGTCCGCTTCACACAAAGCCAGAACACAGAATATTGTGAACTCAATGCCACTGAGTCACAAGTGAAGCGGCTCTAATGGCTCTTGGTACTATGGGACTTCACATCTGAGGTCATCAGTCCCCTAGACTTAGAACTACTTAAACCTAACTAACCTAAGGACACCGAAACCGGTCGTCGACAGAAATAAACTTCCGTTGCGATAGAGGTTGTTCTACTGAATTTTAACGTTTTATACAGATCGCTGTTTACGCTCCATTGACAGAATGCTTTCTAAATTTTTAGATAGAAGGAAGAGTTTCCATGCCGCCACAGATACCTCTGTTCTTGCTACTACGCTCGTTAATCTGTTTACGGACTATGAAACTTTCCGGTCCACATTTCTCTTTCCATACCAAATACTCCCCAAATGACTCCCCCAAATTTGTCAGTAGAGTTACAGTTTGCACTGTAGAGGATACCAGGCTATTTCTGACTCACGGGAACCTGTTGAGATTCGTTAACGTTTTCAGACATGGCTCTGTGACGCCGAGTTCACCGCTAGATGTCAGGAGGTGCGTATTAGCGAGTGAAAAGTGAGCTGGCGAGTTTTGTTTCGTCAGCAGAGAAGCATTCGTAGCAGAACGTTTTGGCTGAGAGCGCGCAGAGTTGGAACGTGGGCTGGTCACTGGGTGTCGCCCAGCTAAAGCTACCCGAGTCGACTGTTGGTGATTTTTTTTTTTTAAATTGTGAAATGGAAACGCGATAGGACGGCCACGACAAACCCGAGAGCAGGCGGACGCCAGAGGAAATGCTCCTCACCTCTCTTAGAGCCTATTATATATGGTGCCCTATCTGACACTGATACCTCAGATATTTCCGAAACAAAACAAAATGTGGAAAACGTAACTGGCCATGGACACACCTGTGTCAAGGCCTCACACTGTAGGCATGAATGCACACTGATAAAAATAAACAAATGTACCTTTCAACACAATGTGATACTAGTTTAAATCACACAAGAATGTTTTCTTCTACCGAAATGAAAATTGGAAGTACAACTAGTGATGTAAGACTTGAGAGCTACCTAGACTCTGGGATGGAAATGGCTGCACACTGTGTGCCACAGCGGCCGCCTGCGCTGCCCTGACGCGTGCTGTGAGCAGGTCAGGCGGCGTCAGCATCATGCCGCGCCTACACTGTTCAGTCTCCTGGTGAGTGCGTGCAACTGTACTTCGATGCTACGGCAGTGGAGAGTATCTCACTGCTAGAAAAGTACAGAGTGATCTCTGTGAAGCATACAGGTATGCAATTTACGAAGAAAGTAGTAGATCCGTATAAGACACAAACAGTCGTGACGGAATTATATACTTTCTTTCATAACAGGAGTAACATACTAAATCTTTTGCATTTCCTGGATGGAAACTGTATAAAGGCACTCACTGACCTACTGTGATATTGCAGAACTCTGGGCAACCTTCATTGAAATCTGGATTCGCAGGACACAGCGGATCACGTTGTAGAAATGGGCCGAGACCAGTCACTGTTAGTCACACAAGAACACACAACTTTATTGCTTTTAAAACAGTATATATTCATCTTTAAAACAACAAGGATAAATTCACGGCTGAGGGCTGAGGGCTGAGGGTCCAAGTAACTTCTCAATAACAAGGGTTTAAATAATTCGTATAGGATTTAGACAAACTGCTGAAGCCCTTACTTAAGTAAAATTAAAATGTCTTCTCGGCTGAAGCCGCAATAATATTCCAGATCATCAAGCGAAATTCTTTAAAAGGCGAGCATTTACAAATTTCGGCTAAAAGCCGTATTAAGAAAAATTTTAAATAAATCCTCGGCTGAAGGCCCAATAATATTTCAAAATACTAAAAGGCAACCTTTAAAGAGAAGCATTTATGCAGTACAGCAGAAAGGCATCTTAAGAAAAATTGAAATATCTTCACGGCTGAAGGCCCAAACAATTATTCAGAATAGTTAAAGCAGACCTTAAAATAAGCGTTTACACAGTATGGCTGAAAGCCATTTTAAGAACTCAAGATAAGTAATAAAGAGAAACCGTAAAGACAGGAATTTCGATAGTACGGCTGAAAACCACAAATTTTAAAGCAAACGCGGCTGAAGGCCTAAACACAGAGCATACAAGAAATTTAAATAACACGTCGCTGGAACCCTAGTTTGAATCAATTAAAACAGCATTAATACACTAGAGAAGGGCAAGCACAGCAGTTACAAAACTTAAAAAGGGAAAACAGAAATTAATAATGATAAGTGGTGTTCAGAAAATACTCCACAATCGGCCTGAGAAGATCCCTTAAGGGTGTAGTGAACTGGGACAGGCAGCCAAGGCTTAAGGTCAGATAAGAGAAGGCACCACAACCTAGGGACGATTCACTAACGACGAACAGTCTGACCGATTTCAAACCGTCAGATCAAACTCCACGAATAATAGTAAATGTCGGCCGATTACGAGTAAACCAAGATATCTATAACTTCGGACACGGCCTCACCAAGTTTAAGGCATCAACCAGCACTCCAGACAAGTTTAAAAGAATACAGAAAACACAAGTGACAACTGTTAAGTCACTACGGAAGAAGGCTGCGGGGGCGCCCTAGTGGCCGAGCGGTTCTAGGCGCCACAGTCTGGAACCGCGCGAACGCTACGGTCGCAGGTTGGAATGCTGCCTCGGGCATGGATGTGTGTGATGTCCTTAGGTTAGTTAGGTTTAAGTAGTTCTAAATTCTAGGGGACTGATCACCTCAGAAGTTAAGTCCCATAGTGCTCAGAGCCATTTGAGCCAAGGCTGCGGGCTCTAGGCGACAATAACACACCACTTGTTGTCACACGCGTCAACAGTTGAGGAAAGAACAATCCACCAAAACGAAGAAATCGTAACAGTCGAGTTTAAAGAACGGGCAACTAATTACTCAGCTTGAGGATCCTGGTTCAGAGGAAAGTGAAAAGGCGCTCACATAGCTAGCGCCTCCAAATGCAACAGCATTTTGCCGGCAGAGCAAACGACCAACGGCGGCCCACTTCCGCCAACAGCGGTCCCGGCGAATACTACCGTTGCTGGTCGCCACCTCTTCCCCGGCTGATCCTGGTTGAGTGCTCAGCAGACCGCGTGTCGCCGACCGGCGGCCTTCCGCCTGCGTCGACCACGGCCGGCGCGTACTTGCACCGTGCGGAACTGCTGACTGCCGACTCGTCCAGCCGCCGAGTAACGACGAACCCGGCTCAGTCCACAATCCACGACTCAGAGCCGACTGACTAACAGGCGACTGTCTGCCTTCCGAGCGACTCTGCCGACCCATTGCACCGACTCTTGTCACACCGCCTCGTTCCGGTCAGAGCAGAACTCGGAAATACTCCACAGATATCAACACGAATCTACTGTCGATAACGGCGGGTGCTGCCACTCACGGACAGCGAAATTGAGCAAGGGTAGTGGCGCCAGAAGGCACTAATACAAAACTAAAATATTGTCGCCGTTTCAGAAATGCAGGAAGGACAGGTCAGAATCATGAGCCACGCGCGGCTTTCATTCTTCCTACTTACCTCAAAAATTCTCTTCGCATTGATTTTGTTAGGGTTTTGAGTTCTTGCGCTGAAATTATCGCCCACCCTTCTCGGATCGCTCTTTTCGGCTCACATACGGCCTCAAATTGCCGTCCATTGCGATAAACACGCTTTGCAAGTATTCCCCAATTCCCCAAAGGTTTTCCACAGGATTCAAATTTGGGCCACATTCAGGACAGGACAAGACATCTCAATCTTCAAACCACTTTTTGGCTCTAGCAGAAACATGCACAGATGCGTTATCTTGTTGAGACATTGGACTTCCATCCCCAAGGTCCTCATATATTCTGATCAGTTCTGCCTCTCGCATCTCAGTGCACGTGTTAGAGTTCATTCTAATGTGCAGCGAAGCAATGCGTGGCTTATGTTCAGCGCAGAATGCTGCCTGAACCACAACACTTCCACCACCAAAATTACTGCTCATTCTTTTTTGCTGCTCTGTTCTCAGACGATGACAATGATGTTGAAATCCATCCTTCGCATCTAATTTAAACTTCTTTCCGTCACTCCGATTCTGAAGCCCACGACATGTTTTTCAGTAAACTCCAATCCAACCTGTTCATGTCTGGATGTCGGAACGGGGTTCAGCAGTCGTTTCTTGAATTCAAGATGTCTCTCATGCGACTCGTGTGTCGTACACGTGTGGCAGCTACAAGCTGAAAAGAATAACGCTTTGCGGCTCTTGCTTTGAGCAAAAGTAATCCTTTGGGTGTCTCAGATGATTTTCTACTTCCCTCGTTTTCTGTTCTGTCTATATCCTGCGACCAGTCTAACGAAATTATCAGTCACTCTACTTGGACAGTTCAACTTCTCGGCCATTTGACGATTACAAAGTCCCTTTTCCTTGTTAACAAAAAAAAAAAAGGTTCAAATGGCTCTGAGCACTATGGGACTCAACTGCTGTGGTCATCAGTCCCCTAGAACTTAGAACTACTTAAACCTAACTAACCTAAGGACATGACACACATCCATGCCCGAGGCAGGATTCGAACGTGCGACCGTAGCAGTCGCACGGTTCCGCACTGCGCGCCTAGAACCGCGAGACCACCGCGGCCGGCCCTTGTTAACAGTCTGCAGTGGGGCACCGTGTCAAACGCAGCGATACTGAATCTGCCTGTTGCCTGTCACCCACAGTTCGCAGAATATCATTTGAGGAAAAGCAAGCAGAGTTTCGCACGAGCGAGGCTTTCTGAATCTGTGCCGATTTGTGGACAGAAGATATTCTGCCTAAAGGAATTTTTTTATATTCTTAGAACATGTCGGAGAATTTTGGAGCATACCTATGTTAAGGAAACTAACCAGCGATTTTGCGGGTTAGTTCTCTTACTCTTCCTTTACACAGGATTAGTGCTGTATATATCACATCTTGGTGTACAGAAGCTAAACGGCCGTACTGAAAACAATTGATACACTATAAGTGAATTACGAAAATAATAATGCACTCGATTTCAATGAAGTGGATATCTTTAGCCTCAACTGAAAGGCGAATCAATACTTCAATATTTTACGCAAGTCCGCTAGCACTAAGCGCACTGACTCGCCAGCCTCATAGCTTTCTCGCCGCGTGTACCCTGTTCTGTTTCTGCGCGATATTGCGTGTTCACGCGTCATTTCAGTCTTCCTTGCAATGGCGCATTACCGAGTGTTTGGTAGTGAACGAAATGCAAGAAAACGGCCTAAAGGTCGAAAAGATATCCGGAAACAACCTACAATAGTCGAATCGAACGTAATGAAGATTTTTACTGATCAGGTCAACACCGAAGAAGCCAGGAGTAACATAAATTTGGGCAAGTCCCTAAAATGACAACAAAACATTGCGGTATTTCCGAATAGACTGTACTCCGTATGAAGTGCAGTAACATCAACAGAATCAATGTATGCGAGCACGTGTTTTGATTGTACACGCATAAGACATAAATGGAAACGGGAATTACGGAATTTGAAGATTTAGACAAAAAGTTTGTGAGTAGAACTATACGTTGAGACTACGAGGGGAGAAGAGCATCCGACTACTGCAAAAACGGAGAGTGATCACCGTGAAAAACATTAATCATTCTGCTCAGAAACCTTCGTGTTTTGTGTGGTCCGCTCACTTGGATTCAGACAGTACAATGATGGGAAAAAATATTAATGGAGTGCAGAGACAATGCAGCAGAATGAACAAAGTTGTGTGTAACATCCACGTAATGTGTGCTGGGCACGATACTTTTGTAGTATATATACTTCGATAAAACTTGGATTTCATAAAATCACACGCAAAAACATATTTCGCTCGACTTCAATGGAAATATTTGTCTGAAAGTACACTATGTGATCAAAAGCATCCGGGCACTCCCAAAAACATACGTTTTTCCTATTAGGTGCATTGTGCTGCCACCTACTGCCAGGTACTCCATATTAGCGACCTCAGTAGTCAGTAGTCATTAGACTTCGTGAAAGAGCAGAATGGGGCGTTCTCCGGAACTCACGGACTTTGAACGTGGTAAGGTGATTGGGTGTAGCATGTGCCATATGTCTGTACACGAGATTTACACACTCCTAAAAGTTCCTAGGTCCACTGTTTCCGATCAGATAGTGAGGGGACACGAACAGCACAAGAGTTGACCTCGTCTGTTGACTGACAGAGACCGACGACAGTTGAAGAGGCAGACATCTATCAAATGGTTCAAATGGGTCTACGCACTAAGGGATTTAACATCTGAGGTCATCAGTCCCCTAGAACTCCACTACTGGCCATTAAAATTGCTACACCAAGAAGAACTGCAGATGATAAACGAGTATTCATTGGACAAATATATTATACTAGAACTGACATGTGATTACATTTTTACGCAATTTGGGTGCATAGATCCTGAGCATTTTCACGCAATTTGGGTGCATAGATCCTGAGAAAACAGTACCCAGAACAACCACCTCTGACCGTAATAACAGCCTTGATATGCCCCGCATTGAGTCAAACAGAGCTTGGATGGCGTGTACAGGTACAGCTGCCCATGCAGCTTCTACACGATACCATAGTTCATCAAGAGTAGTATTGTGACGAGACAGTTGCTCATTCACCATTAACCAGACGTTTTCAGTTGGTGAGAGATCTGGAGAATGTGCTGGCCAGGGCAGCAGTCGAACATTTTCTGTATCCAGAAAGGCCCGTACAGGACCTGCAACATGCGGTCGTGCATTGTCCTTCTGAAATGTAGGGTTTCGCAGGGATCGAATGAAGGGTAGAGCCACGGGTCATAACACATCTGAAATGTAACGTCCACTGTTCAAAGTGCCGTCAATGCGAACAAGAGGTGACCGACACGTGTAACCACTGGCATCCCATACCATCACGCCGGGTGATACGCCAGTATGGATGACGAATACACGCTTGCAATGTGCGTTCACCGCGATGTCCCCAAACACGGATGCGACCATCATCATGCTGTAAATAGAACCTGGATTCACCCGAAAAAAATGACGTTTAGCCATTCGTGCACCCAATTCGTCATTGAGTACACCATCGCAGGCGCTCCTATCAGTGCTTCAGCGTCAAGGGTAATCGCAGCCATGGTCTCCGAGCTGATAGTCCGTGCTGCAGCAAACGTCGTCGAACTGTTTGTGCAGATGGTTGTTCTCTTGCAAACATCCCCATCTGTTGACTCAGGGATCGAGACGTGGGTGCACGATCCGTTACAGCCATGCGGCTAAGATGCCTGTCATCTCGACTGCTAGTGATACGAGGCCGTTGGGATCCGGCACGGCGTTCCGTATTACCCTCCTGAACACACCGATTCCATATTCTGCTAACAGTTATTGGATCTCGACCAATGTGAGCAGTAATGTCGCGATACGATAAACCGCAATCGCGATAGGCTACAATCCGACCTTTATCAAACTCGGAAACGTGATAGTGCGCAATTCTCCTACTTACACGAGGCACCACAACAACGTTTCACCAGACAACGGCGGTCAGCTGCTGTTTGTGTACGAGAAATCGATTGGAAACTTTTCTCATGTCAGCACGTTGTAGGTGTTGCCACCAGCGCCAACCTTGTGTGAATGCTCTGAAAAGTTAATCATTTGCATACCACAGCGTCTTCTTCCTGTCGGTCAAATTTCGGGTCTGTAGCCCGTCATCTCCGTGGTGTAGCAATTGTAATGGCCGTAGTGTACTTAAACCTTAATAACCTAAGGTCACCATACTCACAGCCATGCCCGAGGCAGGATTCGAACCTGCGACCGTGGCAGCAATGTGGTTTCTGGTAAGCGCCTAGAACCGCTCGGCCACAGCGGCCGGCCAGACATCTAACCAGACCATCAGACAGGACTTTGCATCACAATCCACTGCAAGTGCTATTATAGTAAGGCAGCAGGTGAGAAAACTTGGATTTCATGGTGGAGAGGCCGCTCGTAAGCCACAGATCACGCCGGTAAATGCCAAACGACACCTCGCTTGCTGTAAGGAGCGTGAGCATTGACGATTGAACAGTGGAAAAAACGTTGTGTGGAGTGACGAATCACAGTACACGACGTGACGATCCGATGGCCGGGTGTGGTTATGGCGAATGCTCGGTGAACGTCATCTGGCACCGTGTGTAATGCCAACAATAAAATTCGGAGGCAGTGGTGTTATGGCGTGGTCGTGTTTTCCTTGGCACTATCACAGCAGAAGCATACATTGATGTTTTAAGCACCTTGTTGCTTCGCACTGCTGAATAACAATTCGGGGATGGCGATTGCATCTTTCAATACGATCGAGCACCTATTCACAGTGCACGGCCTTTGTCGGAGTGATTAAACGACAGTAACATCCCTGTAATGGACTGGCCTGCGCAGAGTCCTGACCTGAATCCTACAGAACACCTCTGGGATGTTTTGGAGCGCCGACTTCGTGCCAGGCCTCACCGACCGACATCGATACCTCTCCTCAGCGCAGCACTCCGTGACGAATGGGCTGCCATTCCCCAAGAAACCTTCCAGAGTGGAAGCTGTCATTTAGGCTAAGGGTGGGGCAACACCATATTGAATTCCAGCATTACAGATGGAGGGCCCTACGAACTTGTAAGTCATTTTCAGCCAAGTGTCGGGGTACTTCTGACCACATACTGTATGTGGAAACTTTTTGAATAGCGTTTTGTGACACTGTTGGCGTTTATTTTCAAGCGTCTCCGAGTCAGGAATTTCAACGTGTTCGTGACACGGGTGATGAAGCAGTACGTAGATTTTCGGGAGATGGGGGATATTCTCGGTCCTCTCGAGGCGGCACGCATGCACTCGCGCGCTGTCGCGCACCCGATCTCTTTCAGATACAGAGCGTTCATACGTAAAGCGATACAGCAATGACGTCTCAGATTTTACAAAATTAATTTTATAGGTTTCTTAGCAAATTTCTCGCGCGAAGTTTCTACAAGGTCGAACAGAACGCAAATTCATGTGGAACGACCTTTTTGTTGCACGGGCGGAAGAGTTTCACCCATCTTACGGTATTTTATTTTTTTAAATCAAATGCACGTATGAACTCTGAGAATATTTATGAATTAAACATATTTTTTCGTAATTTATTATTATTACTAGTTGAGTAAGTTCTGTATACTAGTATTATATTACTATATGCGTTTGAGGTGTGGGGAAGGGCTCCAAAAAGTGAAGTGTCATACCCCTGGCACCGACGGCGGGGGCATAGCGTGTTGTGCCACGGGCCCCGGCTACGTCAGGTGGCCACAGCCACGACCCCGCTTTTTACACGAGAGGTGGGCGGCGGCGGCGGCCGGCCCTTCCTCGCGGCGCAGAGAAGCGCACAGGGCCGGGCGGGGCACCGTTGCGCCGTCCGTGGCCTGTCTAAACAGACAGTCTACAAGACCATCGAGAACATCGAATTTGCTACAACAGCTGGAGACAAGAAGAATCGTATTCCACTTAAGTCTGTCGCTGCTCAAGCCCTGCTGGATGGTCCCGCTGTTTTTGTGAGCTGCAGACTGAATTTTAGTTTAGATATAAATGATTCATTTGGTCATGGCAACGGATGGTTTACTGTCGCCATTGTTCGGGGAGGTACTGGAGTACCAAATGTTCCTGGACTGGAAAGTTTTGTGGACAGAGACGTTATTGGTTTTCGTTGCGTCGCCCACGGGGCGGCGGCCGACGCTTCGCGCAGCGCCGCCGCGGCGCGGCAGCGGGCTGCTGCTCGCCGCGCCTCGCCAGGCGTCCCCGTTGTCGTCGGATGGCGATCGCGCACTAGAGGCGTCTGCACAATGTGAACTGCCGAGACTGACAGTGGCTGGACGAGAGTGCGGAAACATCGCCACAGATACGTCGTCGACGTAAATGCAGATGCTAGGCAAGACCGCAGATTGCCCTGTTTCACCACGAACGGCACCTCTTTGAATCCCTTAATACGTTACTAGTCTCGCAAGGGGGGGCTTGAGACACGGCTAACCGATTCGACTCAAATTTGGCAGGTCGCTTGTGCACAACCTGAAACGGAGGACTAAGATATTTTGGCTCAGCCGCCCCCCCCCCCCCCACCCCTCCCCTCTTGTTTCTGTGAAAATCACTCCTAAAGGTTGTGATGAACAATCGACTCAAAATTGAGGGAATCTATAGACGATTGTAAATAGAGCATTTTTGATCATCAGACATAGGGTCCGCAAACGCATACTTTTCCAGAAATCCACGAAAGAATCTCTGCAAAAGTACTCACATTTTAAACCGAATAGCGCCGATAGCGCAACGGCCGAGGTAACTGGCTGGGAAGCGGAGAACCCAGATTCGAATATCGATGAAATTTTTAAAAATTGCGATCTATATCTGACGTTTCGGTGGCTGGTCGCTGTTGGGAGAAAGGATTACCGTTCGTGCATATCCTGATGACGTTACGGTTCTTCTCCGTACCCATGATGATAAATCAGTGCTGAAGGAAGTTTTGGATGCCTTTTGTCGTCTCACGGGAGCGCTGGTTAATGACCAGAAATGTCGCTCACTCAGTTTGCGAGAATTTGACGCTGTTGAAATTCCGTGGACTTTGAACGTCACCGGATATCGACCGTTAGGCGTTATATTTGGCAATTGTCCGCTAAAGATGGCTACGATAAACTGGAACTCTATCGTGGATAAGATTGAGAGAGCAATCATTGATCACGAGCATCGCTCCCTCTTACTTCTTCATAACGTCCGGGCGACGTGAAACGTATGGGCTAAGAAAGGCTTATTTTATTTCACAAATGTTTCCACTTCCTGCGAAGATGTACCGTAAGTTGCAAAGTTTAACTGGCAGTTTTATCTGGCGCTACTCTATATTTCGCGTGCGTTATAGGGTCATGTCGGGGGAGATTCTCGTATCACAATTCGTAGGAATAGGAGGGTTAATAAGGCACGCAATTCAACACGGAATAATAATAGTAATAAGGTAGGCAAACTGATTTCCCAATCGACGTGAGCCACGGGGAGTAACCGCTCCGTTCGAGGCGCCACGTTACGGACTGCGCCCCCCCCCCCCCCCCCACCGGAGGTTCGAGTCCTCCCTCGGGCATGGGTCTGTATGTAGTTCTTAGCATAAGGGACTTTAAATAGTGTGTAAGTCTAGGGACCGGTGACCTCAGCAGTTTGGTCCGATACGAAGTCACACATTTGAACAAACAACATGAATTACTAAAGAATTAAATTTTCTAACCTTGGTCACATGAAAATAAAAAAACTCCGAGTAACAGTGGTGCGAATGTCTGAGGAGGGACTACCGGCAGCCAACAGCGCGACGTTTGTTACAGCTTGTTACAGCGAGGCTCGGGACGGCACGCCCGCCTCAGCAGCTGCGTCGTCCCGGCTGCCTGTTCCCTGTTCGTCACATCGCAGTTGTGGACATCCAACAGTGAGGCTGTCCACAATGAACCTTATACAAGTCAACCGGAAACAGTTGTTTTCCGTCATTAGGCTGTCGCGAACCTCGAGGTTACATTAATGATTTTTCATCGCTAATCCACCGAATTATTTGGGAAAGAATACAGTGATATTCCGTAAGTAACCGTTCGGGAAGAGGGCCACACCCTGGTGTGACTGTGGCACTCCGGACCACGTGATATATTAGTGTCCCATTTACGATGACGTAGGCACCGATCTAAGACGCCAGTTACCTAATAAAGACACTTATCATCTCATTAGGGATCCATCCACATTCGAGATCATCGATAGCTGAGTGACCGACATTTGTGGTCATTAACCCGCGCTCCCATAAGGCGACAAAAGGAATCCAAAACTTCCTTCAGCAGTGGTATATCATCGTGGGTACGGAGAAGAACCGTAACGTCATCAGTATATGTACGAACGGTAAATCTTTCTCCGAACAGCAACCAGCCGCCCAAACGAGCAGCTATAAATCGCAATAAGGGTTCCAGAAACAGCACGTAGAGCGACACAGATAACTGACTCTTTTAAAGGACGCCTCGACACACCGTGATGGGAGAAGTAAGACGGGCATTTACGTTAATGGACGCACGAATACCAGTGATTAGAAAGCTAAACAGCCGTCGTGCAGCGTTGTTAAAACCAACAGTCGTCAATACTTTCATAAGGGATCCATGATTGAGGCGGTCGAACGCTTGGTGAAAATCAATGAAAAGCAAAGCGCTTGGTCCGGGAATGGTGAAAGCAATCGAAATTCAATCTCGACAGTCAGGAACGGGAATCAGGAGAGTGCGATCCAGAAGGCAACTTTGATGGCTCGCGATGATGGTAGCCAACAATACCGATAGTCGGCTATTGACCGCTCGCCTCACTAGTTTACAATCATAGTTGAAGAAGGTAGGCCCACGCCTGATCTACACGCAGAAGTACCGGCTTTTTGGGGAGCAGGACTATTTTAGCAACCTTAAAGCTGGGCGGGAGGAGGCCATGGAAGTTATCGTACCTGCTATTAGGGGCCAAAATCCAATAAAAAATTCCCTGGGAAGGCCATCGGGGACAGGTGATTTATGGGAGGGCGAACGAGCCACAATATCAAGATATCATCGCGATGGAATACAGAGAAAAACTCTTCCTGGGGAGCCGGTGTAACAACACGATCAAGGATGGAGGTGAAATCTACAGACGGTGGACCGTCTGAATCCACTTCAGCATAAAGCTTGGAATAGTACTGGTAAAGTTCACGCATGATATCAGATTGGGAGGACCACTCACGCCCACCTAGAGAATGGTAGAAAGACACGTCCTTTGAGATCGCTTGTGAAGCCGGAGAAGATGATAGAGAGAGGTCAACTCATCCTGTACGATTGAAAGAGGCTGGGAACGCAATCGGACCCCGTCCATTTGCCTACCTTTGAGTTGTATAAGTTTTGCCTGAACACGGCGGACGTCGACGACTCTCAAGGGGCCATCACGAGCATTATCGGAAAGATCGCGAAGGACAGCATAATAAGAGTTCGCAGTATTTTAGCGCTAAGCGGCGCGAGATTAGCCGAGCGGTCTTGGGCGCTGCAGTCATGGACTGTGCGGCTGATCCCGGCGGAGGTTCGAGTCCTCCATCGGGCCATGGGTGTGTGTGTTTGTCCTTAGGATAATTTAGGTTACGTAGTGTGTAAGCTTAGGGACTGACGACCTTAGCAGTTAAGTCCCATAAGATTTCACACAGATTTGAACTTTTTGGTTTTCAGTGCTAAAATGCATGACTGTATTTCGAATCCGGGTTTTAGAAAAGGTAACCCACCATTACATAAGTGAGGAATAACTCGCCTGTGACTGGGTTGTCCGCCTCCATACGTGTGCGATGTTGCCTTCCAGAGAGGGGTCTGTGAGAGGTAGAGCGTTTAGCTTCCATAAAGGGCGCGAAAGATGGACCCGCTGCGGGATGTGGTTAAAAGTCATGGAAACAGCACAGTGATCAGTGAAGCATAATTGGGGGTCTGACCTACACGACGTAAGACGCACTTAAAATCGTCCCCTAACAAAACCTTGCGGGGTTTCCGTCGGAGTAAATAAAAAACTTCTTCCTTGTAAAACCGCGCGCGACCGGATCCAGACGGAGTGAAAAGAAAAATGAAGGTGAGGTCATAAGAATAACGCGACCATCATCTAGCGTTTCGAAGTCTGTCGGCGGGATTCCATCTCGATAAAGCAAAGCCATACCGGTATAATTCTCAGGCGCGACATTGAAAAATAGGGTATCTAGGAAGACAAAACACATCAAATAAGCCGGCCGCTGGTGGCCGAGCGGTTCTGGCGCTACAGTCTGGAACCGTGCGACCGCTACGGTCGCAGGTTTGAATCCTGACTCGGGCATGGATGTGTGTGTTGTCCTTAGGTTAGTTAGGTTTAAGTAGTTCTAAGTTCTAGGGGACTTATGACCTCAGCAGTTGAGTCCCATAGTGCTCAGATCCATTTGAACCATTTTTGAACATCAAATAATACCTGTTGTAAACATACGATATCAGGTTGGGAATCGGAAATAAACTGGCGTAACGCAGCAAGCTGTAATTGGGAACGTATCCTATTAACATTGAGGGGTAGAAATGTATACGCCTGCACTGGTTAACACATGAAAGGTCAATGAAAGAACACTAAGGAAAATGCACTCATTACGCCCTTCTCTCCCTTACGTCCGATGGCGGTTGAAAGAAGGTATAATTCTAATCCTCCCCACCGGATGCCGAGGAATCTTTGTTTTTCTTTTTACGACGAGCCGCTGTACGGGCAGGATGAAAACGCTGTTTCACACCACTCCGTGAAAACATACACTCTTGATGTGGAGGGGTTGGGGGCACGTCAAGCTCCGAATTGACAGAGGAGCCATCGCCAGTGCACTCATCGGAAATCGGGGAACACAACTCAGAACGACCAACAGCAACATCAGGTACAGAAGAGACAGGTAATGCAGTACCGGTGTCGCGTGGCACCTCCTGAACATCAGGAAGAGGACCCTTAGAATCCTTTTACTGGACCGTCTCAGCGTGGAAGAGGGTGGTACTGCGGTAGAACACTGTAAAGGCTGGTCAGCAGGCGACGTCTCTGCGGGAACAACGGAACCCGCGGGAACCGTCACGTCGACGGGTGAAGTGGGGGACGCAGATGGAACGCACATCTCAACGTCAACAGAAGCAGCTACATCCTCTCTGGTAATACTGGGATCACAATTAACACCAGTAGACAACGCATTACCGCCAGAAGGTGCACCGTCTGTCAACGCCGTGTCAGAAGAACGAGACTGGAGTGGGGCGTCCTCCAAGTCTGTACCGTCCTCAGTCGGCCGGCGGTTGGCGTGCGCTGCAGGAGCCGTCGTCCCCTCGTAAACAGGAGTAGGGGGTGATGTTGCCCCTACATCGCTTAAAGCTGGAGACTCACTGACAGCTGACTGCGAAGTTACTATGTCTGCTAACGTTAAAGGAAGACGTTTTCGATAAGAAGACGTCAGAACAGTAGTATGGCGCGGACAATCAGATCTGAGGCGACCGCTTTCGTTACAGAGAGAACAAGTTCCTTCTTGCCCTGCATACGTAACATGTATCCGGTAACCACAAACAGTTAAATGGGAAATTCTTTTTGACGCACATGTCCACAGTCTGGAGGCCATTATAAGCGATGTTGTGCTGACCAGCGTTCCCATCGGTTATGCCGTTTTACCCCAAACGGAAGTAACGCCGTTTTAAGACAGGAATCGTCCACTCCAGGAGGAAGGTTATTAATTCTAACCGGAGTATACTTGAGTGCATTTTGAAGGAGGACTTGACTAACGGAACCATCTCCATGGTCAGACAACACGGTAGAATCAACCCGAGAGGGAAGCCGTTCTACTTGAACGGGCTCATAAAACTTGACAAAGAATGCATACAAATGAGAATGAAAGTAAGCGCAGGCAGACTCCGGCCGATACACCAGCGAGACAGCGGCCGCGACACAGGCGGCTCTGCGCCGGCGCCGCTGCTACGGTCTGCTGGCTCTGACGCGCGACGCTCAGCTCTCGGCGAGGAACCTTCACCGTCTGATGTGGCCACACAAAGTATGCGTTTGTGGACCGCATACCTGGCGACGATCCCGCCAATTTTCAGTCGATTGGTCGTCATACCCTTTAGGGGTGCTTTTCTCGATAAACGGGAGGGTGTCGAGCCGAAATATTTTAGCGTCCTCCGTTTTAGGTTGTACACAAGCGACCCGCTGTGTAGCACGGGAGAAGCCAGTTCGACTTTCGAGCCGACGGTACGACGCATCGAAAATTTATCACGAACACGTCTCTACTTTGTCGTAATTAAGTGTCAGTTAATGACATATCGGCAGTGAAAACCCTTCGTATCGTTGTTAAGATGTAAGTTAAAATCTGGTTCCGTGAAGTTACAGCATAGCGTAGCCTGAAGAGTTGCCGACTCGAGTTCACCCCTGTGCTAAACATTTTTTTTCCTCATCTTTGCAAAAATCGCGAGATATTCGGAAATAAGCAGCCAGTATTCGTGACAAGGAAGATTATAAATGTCATTGCCACTTGTCTCACTCGCAACAGTGTACTCTTTCGTTTTTCAATCAGACAAACTCACTCCTGAGAGCGAGCACTCTTACATATAAACAACGCCGAACAATACAGACCACACGCAAAAGTGAAGAAATGAAATTTATGACGTGGTCGTACTGGAACTTGCATCCTTCTGTTTCTGAACTTCCACACTCTTCGGACGACGCCACCTTGACAGCGGTCTGAAGGCTTCTAACGCCGTTATCTCATTAACTGACATTTGATTATCAGAAATCGTAAAACAGAGTAACGCGTTTGTAGCAAACCTTGGGTGCGAGGTTGCCTGCACCCTGGGCTCTGGTGACGGCGGCGGCGCCTGCCGGCCTGGCCCACCCCACCGCACACCCCCTCGCCGCACTGCCGTCGGCCCTCGACGCCTGCGTCCGGAACAGAGGTCTGCGTAGTTGCTGGTGCACTACGTTGGACCCAAGCCGACCCCAACGTGCGCTCATATGGGGCTGCTTCCGTAACCAAAATAGCATAAAAAAAGAGATGCGGCCCTTCCACGCCCGCACCAACGTCGTGACCAAACCAAACGCTCTACTGTCACCTCCGTGAATATGTTAGTTATCTAGTAAGTGGATCTACATCAACATGATTACCTCGCAATTAAGTGCTTGGCAAAGGGTTCATAGAACCACAATCATACTATCTCCCTACCATTCCACTCCCGAATAGCTCGCGGGAAAAACGAACGCCTGAATCTTTTTGTTCGAGCTCTGATTTCTCTTATTTTATTTTGATGATCATTTCTACCTATGTAGGTTGGGCTCAACAAAATATTTTCGCATTCGGAAGAGAAAGTTGGTGACTGAAATTTCGTAAATAGATCTCGCCGCGACGAAAAACGGCTTTGCTTTAATGACTTCCATGCCAACTCGTCTATCATATCTGCCACACTCTCTCCCCTATTACGTGATAATACAAAACGAGCTGCCGTTTTTGCACCCTTCGATGTCCTCCTTCAATCCCACGTGGTAAGGATCCCACACCGCGCAGCAATATTCGAACAGAGGACGAACGAGTGTACTGTAATCTGTCTCTTTAGTGGACTTGTTGCATCTTCTAAGTGTCCTGCCAATGAAACGCAACCTTTGGCTCGCCTTCCCCGCAATATTATCTATGTGGTCTTTCCAACTGAATTTTAACACCCAGGTACTTAGTTGAATTGACAGCATCGAGAATTTTACTATTTATCGAGTAATCGAATTCCAATGGATTTCTTTTGGAACTCATGTGGATCACATCACACTTTTCGCTATTTAGCGTCAACTGCCACCTTCCACACCAAACAACAATCTTTTCTAAATCGCTTTGCGACTGATACTGGTCTTCGGATGACCTTACTAGAGGGTAAATTGCAGCATCATCTCCGAACAACCTAAGAGAACTGCTCAGATTGTCACCCAGCTCATTTATATAGATCAGCAACAGCTGAGGTCCCAGGACGCTTCCCTGGGGAACACCCGATATCACTTCAGTTTTACTCGATGATTTGCCGTCTATTACTACGAACTGCGACCTTCCTGACAGGAAATCACGAATCCAGTTGCACAACTGAGACGATACCCCATAGGCCCGCAGGTTCATTAGAAGTCGCTTGTGAGGAATGGTGTCAAAAGCTTTCAAGAAATCTAGAAATACGGAATCAACTTGAGATCCCCTGTCGATAGCGGCCATTACTTCATGCAAAAAAAAAGCTAGCTTTGCACAAGAACGATGTTTTCTGAAACCATGCTGATTACGTATCAATAGATCGTTCCCTTCGAGGTGATTCATAATGTTTGAATACAGTATATGCTCCAAAACCCCACTGCAAACCGACGTCAATGATATAGGTCTGTAGTTCGACGGATTACTCCTACTACCCTTCTTAAACACTGGTGCGACCTGCGCAATTTTCCAATCTGAAGGTACAGATCTATCGGTGAGCGAGCGGTTGTATATGAGTGCTAAGTAGGGAGCTATTGTATGAGCGTAATGTGAAAGGAACCTAATCGGTATACAATCTGGACCTGAAGACTTGCCCGTATCAAGCGATTTGAGTTGCTTCGCAACCCCTAAGGTATCTACTTCTAAGAAACTCATGTTAGCAGCTGTTTGTGTTTCAAATTCTGGAATATTCCATTCGTCTTCCCCGGGGAAGGAATTTCGGAAAACTGCGTTCAATAACTCCGCTTTAGCGGCACAGTCGTCGGTAACAGTACCATCGGCACTGCGCAGCGGAGGTATTGACTGCGTCTTGCCGCTTGTGTACTTTACATACGACCAGAATTTCTTCAGATTTTCTACCAAATTTCGAGACAATGTTTCGTTGTGGAACCTGTTAAAGGCATCTCGCATTGAAGTCCGTGCCAAATTTCGCGCGTCTGTAAATTTTAGCCAATCTTCGGGATTTCGCGTTCTTCTGAACTTCGCGTGCTTTCTCCGTTGCCTCTGCAACAGCGTTCGGACCTGTTTTGTGTACCATGGGGGATCTGTTCCATCTCTTACCAATTTATGAGGTATGAATCTCTCAATGGCTGTTGCTACTATATCTTTGAATTTGAACCACATCTCGACTACATTTGCATAGTCAGTTTGGAAGGATTGGAGATTGACTCTTAGGAAGGCTTCTAGTGACACTTTATGCGCTTTTTTAAATAATATTATTTTGCGTTTGTTTCTGGTGGATTTGGAAGAAACGATATTGAGCCTAGCTACAACGACCTTGTGATCACTAATCCCTGTATCAGTCATGATGCTCTCTATCAGCTCTGGATTGTTTGTGGCTAAGAGGTCAAGTGTGTTTTCGCAACCATTTACAATTCGCGTGGGTTCGTGGACTAACTGCTCGAAGTAATTTTCGGAGAATGCATTTAGGACAATCTCGGAAAATGTTTTCTGCCTACCACCGGTCTTGAACAAGTATTTTTGCCAACATATCGAGGGAAGATTGAAGTCCCCACCAACTATAACCGTATGAGTGGGGTATTTATTTGTTACGAGACTCAGATTTTCTCTGAACTGTTCAGCAACCATATCATCTCAGTCTGGGGTTCGGTAGAAGGAGCCAATTATTAACTCAGTTCGGCTGTTAAGTATAACCTCCACCCATACCAATTCACACGGAGTATCTACTTCGACTTCACTACAAGATAAACCACTACTGACAGACACAAACACTCCACCACCAATTCTGCCTAATCTATCTTTCCTGAACACCGTCTGAGACCGTAAAAATGTCTGCAGAACTTATTTCAGGCTTTAGCCAGCTTTCTGTACCTATAACGATTTCAGCTTCTCTGCTTTCTGTTCGCGCTTGAAGCTCAGGGACTTTCCCAGCACAACTACGACAATTTACAACTACAATTCCGACTGTTCCTTGATCCAAGCACGCCCTGTATTTGCCATGCACCATTTGAGATTGCAGCCCACCCCGTGCTTTCCCGAGGCCTTCGAGGTCTTTTGACAGTGGTGTTCAGAAAAGATGCGACAGGTGGACCCATTGCTTCCAGAACCCAGTCCCGGAGAGGTGTTCTGTCGCCTCCGCTGGGGAACAGAAACTGCGCCGCCTTCCAGAGGAACCGGGGCGCCCGCCACACGACAGTCTTCCATTCCTTCACGGTTTCAGCGCCACGTCTTCCTGTTGTGCGCATTGGAGTCAGTGACGAGTGGTCGTGCGCTTGCAGTCCCCGCATACGGAGCACCCGTGCTGCTCTGGTCTGACAGGGTTCACGGGAGCGACATTCAGTTCTGCAGTGGCTTTTGAAGCTGTTCACCTCTTACATTTCGTAACAATCCTCTTCAGTGACCCTCTTCCACGGTCACTCGACTCGTACGTCCGTCCACGGTGTGACTCAGTGGATAATCTTTTACCGCTTTCGTTGTATACTGTATACATATTCGATACGGTAGCTCATCACCGAGGACTTCGGCGCCCTTATCTGCGGAAGCACCCACCATAGCAGCACCAAAATTTTGTACACCTTCGAATTCACTTAGTTCCGCGATAATGCAGAACACTGTTATGACTCTTTCAACGTACTGAGGACGTTACACACGTAGTCAAACTCAACAGCGCAAGCGGCAGGCTTGGCTGTCGTCAGCATTTATGTTCGAGAATGCAGTTTTCGCTGTGTTTTCACATCTTTTTTCAATCCCTGTAGATGTAGGCACAGCAGGCACCGCTCCGTGTGTTGATAACGCGAGACGTTTTAAAGGCACATTTGCATGCTGAGTTTTTCTTAGCAGAAACGTAATTGTAAGTAATAAAAAAGGGATAATTTAAGACATAGATTTAGTCCACGGCTGTATACATATTGTATGCAGCCGCTCAAAACATTTCAAGATTTTTGGTCGTTATGTAATTGGCGAAAGGGTCTCCTTTTGTTTTCTAGGTCTTGCCCAGATCGGACGTATTCAGGCACACCGCCATCAATACTACGTTATTTCAATATTTTATTCACGAGTACCAACCAAACGGCCCTCTTGCCGGGCGGAGTGGCCGAGCTGCTCTAGGCGCTACGGTCGCAGGTTCGAATCCTGCCTCGGGAATGGATGTGTGTGATGTTCTTAGGTTAGTTAGGTTTAAGTAGTTCTAAGTTATAGGGGACTGATGACCTTAGAAGTTAAGTCCCATAATGCTCAGAGCCATTTGAACAAACGGCCCTCTTGATTGCATAATTCAAGTCACAATGTAAGTGTAGTAATATTAAATTGCTTTTATTTCAGAATATAGTTATTACTAACCAACGTATGTTTTATTGTGTGTCTTTAGTCATTGTAAGATTGTTGGGTGACTTCGAATGGCAAAAGGTTCCGTACTTCCAAGCAAAAACGCGTCCAGATTGATCCTCCTTCGTCTTCGGGTGCTGTTTGATAACCAAGTCCGATTCCAGTGAAAACATAGGGAGAAAAAACACGGTTAAAAATACATGAACGGACCTTTAACAGAAAAGCGCCGGGAGTTTGTGTGAAACATATTTTACCAATCCGTAAACTTTGACATCTATTTAATATTCATGAATATAATTCATTGTATGGTCTCGATCCAGCTACGAATGAGCCAATAAATAAATAAATAAATTGTTAAAATTTGTAGTGCAGGAAGTAGTATATTCCTCTAGTTCCATTGGTGATGTGACAATATCTGTTCTGTTACAGGTGAGTCTCGCAAGCTGGCGTACACTGCACAGGCCGGCTACGTCGTCAGTGGTACGTATGAACCAGAAGAGTTCGGGATGTTGTAGACTTCTGTGTTACGCATTACGTGTATGCGCTTGGTAGAACTCTGAAGCTGTTTTTGTCTATAGTTGACGAGGCTTCCGTCTTCTGACCTGCTTTGCGAATGATGATATATCATGCACAACGAGGTTGTGATTTTACGTTAAGCAGTACGCCCGAGATTTATGACATCTCGCTATGTAAAACCAACGAAAAACAGAAAGGGCGCAGCTAGTTTTGACTACTTCGTCGCCATTTGGCAGATCTGTACACAATACCAGATGAAAACACAAACTTTTTCTGAACTAATGGACATATCCAAAACCAATACGTGCAATAGTAGAGTCATATTGTATCCTTAAGCACTTACTTTAATGCTTAAAATGAACTATACTGCATGTAAATTATTGCGCACACACACATACATATACCGATGAAAAAAACTGCAACGCAAAGACATATTTAACGTAGAGTCATTTAAATGACTGACATAGCTGTGACGGCCGCTAAACCCACAGGGCAGAACAGGTGATTAGGATTGTGGAAAGAGCCAAATAAGATGTCGGTCGCATTCACTCAAAATTGTAATTTACTATAATTTAATAACACCTTTAAACCAAAACGGCACATAGCCGAACCTTTAGAGCTACGAGTTTCAAAAAAGCAATTATTTCACGACTAAGGACCTCCAAACAAGAAATCTTAAAAATCAACAAATAAAAATGCAGTTAAAATAGTAAATAAAATAATTAAAATATATATTTTATCACAGTTAGACTGGAAAGCCTCAAGGCAAAAGCAGATAGAACAAACATATGCAAGATGTAATACAAGCGCCTGAGGACCACAATTAAATTTGAAATTTGTAAAATATTTACCATATTCTGTTAAGGCAGAAGGCAGCAATGTTTTGGCTTAAATGGTAATTTCAAGGGTAAGGTTTTAAGCGGATTAAGGCCCACAATTGATTTCCCAAAATTCAAAAATACCTAAGGTCGAGTAAAAACAAGAATTTTTAATCATTGGCTGTGTTAGATTGTAAACAGACAAACACTGGTGAGAAGGACAATAAGGAGAACGGCACTCAGAAGCCTCCACGGACGTCGGTGTGCCCTGGTTCACTCAGGTGAGACAGGTGGTGCGCCCAGCCAGCTACACCCGACCCTTCGGAACCCAACCAGAGCGGCAGCCACGGACCGACCGACAACGATTTCCTTGCCACCAGGCAGTACGTGAGAACTCAAACACGAAAGGTTACGAACGTGATTATCCACGATGAAATATGTATTAGCTGTCAGAACTACACACCATGTTGGACAGCGACAACAGGTGAGGAAAGGACGCTGCCTGAAATTACGTTAGTGGCCAGGGCAGGTAACCCAGGAACACTAACGGCCACTAGGCAGAAAATTCCGCTTGTAATATTTTGTTGAGCCCAACCTACATAGGTAGGAATGATCATCAAAATAAAATAAGAGAAATCAGAGCTCGAACAGAAAGGTTTAGGTGTTCGTTTTTCCCGCTCGCTGTTCGGGAGTGGAATAGTAGAGAGATAGTATGATTGTGGTTCGATGAACCCTCTGCCAAGCACTTAAATGTGAATTGCAGAGTAGTCATGTAGTAGATGTACACCCGAATTTGAAATACGGTAATGTAGTTAACTTCACCCAAACGGAACACTGCCTAAATTTACGTCAGTGGCCAGGGCAGGTAACCAGAACATTAACGGACACAAAGCAGAAAATTCCGGTGGTGCACTCTAATTGTAGTCTACCATTGTTGTTAATTGCACCGCATGGCGGCTAAATTTCAGCAGTAGAAGCACTGTGTTGCTCACAGGAAAACCTCCCCAACAGCGTACCGCCGAAACGAACCACACAACATGAATGGACGTGGCTTGGGTACTTGAAAACACTACTCCACTTTGACGTCCTGGGTCGGCGAACCAGGAAGCTCGTAGCGATCGGACAGCTCCACACACGCTCCGACACTGCACAGGGGCTGCCAGCGGCCCCAGCAGACTGCTCCGCGTGGAGATAACGTCCCTGGTCCACAGCAACCGACCGACTCCTCTCGGAATGCGACATCTAAAACAGTCGTCACTGGAAGTAACGCCAACTACAGACACAACCTGACAAACAGTTGCACGAAGACCTGAACGATATAATAGCAACTAAGCACGCACGAAGAGAAGTCGGAAGTCGATGCGCGCGCGCGCACACACACACACACACACACACACACACACACACACACACACACACACACACACACACAGTCGACTCATGAACGATCGGCGAGCCAAAACGCGTCGTCCGGTAGGACGACCGACCAACGATCGACCAAGATCGTGGCCCGGCTCAAGTGAAGCGTGGCGCCAATGGTCGGGAGAGCCATGTGGACGCAGACCTCACAGCTCCAACCCGACTGCACCAGTGCCGCATTGCAGCTCCCCGACTGGCAGGTCTAGATTGCGCTCCAGACTCGTTCCAGCTGACTGGCAGAACCGAACTCGTACGACACAACGACTGGTAAGTAATTGCAGTCGAGCAAAGATACTACGAGAGGGGATATATCGGTAGGCGCCGCTAACGCCGCTCACGGTCAGGCAAAGCAGCAACTCAGTGACAGTAGTAATTTAAATTAACGTAGTGAGGTGGAAGTACGTTAGAAACGGGGTGTAAAATATATGATGGCGGGAACACAAGCCACGCACGGCTCAATAGAAAGTTCACGGGTTAATGAAACGAGAAAAGCTTAGATGATGGTACATTAATTACAGGTGTAACACAGTACTGAATGCAAGAATGCAAACGTGAATGCATTGTATTGTACAGGTGCCAGATGTCGATTTGTGGGATAGAGATCCATGCCTGTTGCGCTTGATCCATTGTGTATGAGGATGTGATGTCGGTCTTGGGTGACGCTGGAATTGTCGTCCGATGATGTCCCATGTGTGCTCTATTTGAGACAGATCTGGCCAAGGCAGCATGTCAAAGCTCTGTAAGGCATGTTGGGTTACAATAGCGGTTTGTGGTCGATCGTTATCCTATCGGAAAACACCCTTTGGAATGCTGTTCACGAATGGCAGCACGACAGATCGAGTCACCAGAGTGACGCACAGTTTTGCAGTCGTGATCTGGGGATAACCACGACAGCGCTCCTGCTGTCATACGAAATCGCACGCCAGACTGTAACTCCACGTGTACGTGGAGAGTGCCTAGACCGCAACACAGGTTGACTGCGGGCGCTCACCTGGGCACCTTCCAACCGACACACGGCCATACCGGCACCGAGGCAGAAGTGGATATCACCCGAAAACACAACGCGCCTCCACTCCGGCCTCTAGTGAGCTCTTGCCTGACACTGCTAAAGCCGCGAATGGGTTCAGTGGTATGCACGTCACAGGGCGTCCGGCTCCTAGCTGTCCTTGAAGTAAGCGATTTGTAACAGTTCTTTGTGTCACCGTGATGCCAGCTGCTCCTCGAATTGCTGCTGTAGACGCATTACGATGCGCCACAGCCAAACGCCAATCGCCACGGTCTTCCGTGGCTCTCTGCAGCCCAGTCTTCCCGCGACCGCCGCTGCCACCAGCTGTGTACAGTCGTACACAGTCGTCCCAAGACTTTCCGCAATATCGCGGAAGTAACATTCTGCTTCTCCTAGCCCTATTACAGGACCTCGTTCAAACTCGGTGAGCTCTTGATAATGGCGTCTTCGTCGTCTTAAAGTCATTCCTGATTAACGCCGACCCACTACGTCCAGCCTCGTAGATAACTAACACTTACGACCGTTACACCGCCTATTTAAACCAATCCTGATTTGCAGCCACTCTTACAGGACTAATGCGATTTGTGAATAGACATCTTCCACATGTAGGAACACGCATAGCAACTTTCGTGTATCTTCCACAACTCCTCGGTGTTGGTTATTTTTTCCGTCAGTGTGCGTATTGACACTTTTTTCAATAATGGACACACACAGGCGATTTAAAAGAAGTGTCACATTTTAGTATTGGTCAAAAATACAATATATCTGGAAACGAATACATCTACATCTACATTTACACTCCGCAAGCGACCCAACGATGTGTGGCGGAGGGCACTTTACGTGACACTGTCATTACCTCCCTTTCCTGTTCCACTCGCGTATGGTTCGCGGGAAAAACGACTGCCGGAAAGCCTCCGTGCGCTCTCGAATCTCTCTAAGTTTACATTCGTGATCTCCTCGGGAGGTATAAGTAGGGTCAAGCAATATATTCGATACCTCATCCTGAAACGCGCCCTCTCGAAACCTGGGCAGCAAGCTACACCGCGATGCAGAGCGCCTCTCTTGCAGGGTGTGCCACTTGAGTTTGCTAAACATCTCCGTAACGCATCACGCTTACCAAATAACCCTGTGACGAAACGCGCCGCTCTTCTTCGGATCTTCTCTATCTCGTCTGTCAACCCGACCTGGTACGGATCCCACACTCATGAGCAACACTCAAGTATAGGTCGAACGAGTGTTTTGTAAGCCACCTCCTTTGTTGATGGACTACATTTTCTAAGGACTCTCCCAATGAATCTCAACCTGGTACCCGCCTTACCAACAATTAATTTTATATGAACATTCCACTTCAAATAGTTCCGCACGCAAACCTGTCCTCTCAAGCACACGTGTCTGTTACGTAGGAGTAGACCCTATAGGCAGTGCTGTATATGGTTAGCACGCATCCTGACACTCCCTCAGCCCTTCTTCACGGTGAATCACGCACTCTTGCAAACACATCTAGCTCCATTCGATACGTGTTACAACTAGTGGACACGCGTTCCTGCAAAGCCCGAAAGTTGTTGATGGATTGGATGAACACCAGTGCCTTTAAATGTCCACTCAGAGAGAAACCGAACGGATTCAGGTCAGGTGAACGGGGAGGCGATGCCGCCGGACCCCTCGACCAATCCAACGCCCATGGAACCTTGCGGTGAGGTACTCGGGCGGTGCACCTACCACAGTCGTTACCTTTCTGTAAGCGTAACGTTCTCCATCATCACTGGTAACTCACGGCGCCGGGCGCCTTTTGATCTGCTCGGTAAAGTGTATGGCCTCGTGAGTCTGGCACCGACATTTGCCGGCCACACAGTGACACTGAAGCGATTCTGGTGGCTCATCTTCATCATTACCTTCTACCATTCACACGCGCCCAGTGAGTTGCAATAGCAAGACGGCCTTTTTCGAGTAATCAGCCTTCTGACTGGTTTGATGCGTCCCGCCACGAACTCCTCTACTATAAAAAGGCCCGTGTCTCAACATGTATTGGTTTTTGGACTCATACTAATAAGAACTTTCCTTGTAGTTTTGACAAGACTACCCGTCGTAGCAATATGTGACAGATTTTTTTTTAAACATCTCGTAAATCACCACCACTGGCAGAACGAAGGCGACCGGAAAGTAATGTCGTATTTCTACATTAAATTCAATCAGATAAATTCTGTTTATATTTTTAATCATTGATGTAATTCCCCTCGACATTGACAACCTTTTGCTATCTATTGTGTAAATTTTTAGTGCCAGATCGATAAAACTCGATCGATTTCTGAGTAAAAATCTGGAGATTCTATTTTGGACAATATTCACATTTTCATTTTTTTGCCAGTTGTAGTGATCGGAAGAAATGAGATTAGATGGTGCAATACCGGGCGAGTATATTGATTGAGACAATACCTGCAACTCCATTTCATTAATTTTTGTCACGGTTCGTCTTCGCAGCGCGGCTTTGAATTATCGTGTCGTAGACTGACGCGTTTCTCGTTGACAGTCGCTAGGCACTTTTCAATGAAAGATAGATTTATTCGATCCACTTGTTCACATCAAAGTTCTGCATTGGCAGGTGGGCCAGGTATCAGCAGCAGACACACAAAAGCGCCTTTTTGGGATGTAAGCCCGGCTGACTTAGCTGCACTCCGTGGCCATTCAGTCGGAGATGGCCGCTGCCTTCTGCGCTTCAGATGATCACAGGAGACACATTTTTCATCTCCAGTGAAAAAGCATTCAATAAGCGGTGCTATACTGTGCCGCAGGAGTAATAAGTTGCATGCGGTGGATCTGTTAGATTTGTTTGTCCTTACGGATCCGCTCCATATGTTATCGGATGTCGACCAAGGTTGGTGAAGAGTGTCACAAAGTTCCTCGACTATCTGGCAAGCATCTGCTACCGCTTCCGCCCGGAACACATCACTGCTTAAAGCTGTTGGTGTTCCCGGTCGATCCAGTTGGATAGATCAAAATTCAACTTAGAAAAACATCTTTGGCATTTACCAGCATCTAATGTACTTCGATAAATATCGCAGACCACCACTGTTAAGGGTACAGTGGGCTGATAAATAACAAACGAAGATCTACACGCTCAGAAACTGCATTCGTTTTCCGGTTCCCCAAATACTAGGGCGTAGTTGCAAAGCCATATCTCACAAGCTGGAAAATTGTGCTTCTACCTTCCGTTCTCCGCTATAACCAGTTGTCATTTAATTCTTTATTAAGGTCTGTCATTGCAACTGAGTAAAGTGCTAGTACAGTCTACACAGACACAGCGACTTCATTTATTTTAGAGGGGCAACGAGGCAGAATTAATGATGCGGCTGGCGAAGGTGCTTCCAACAATTTTCCACAAGTTCTGAAAACATTAAGAAGAACTGGATGTTCCAAAAGAAAGTTGAAACTCCCGTCAAACGTGTTTTACGTATGAAATAATCGAAGAGCACTTTCTCGCCGCTAGCCTGAATGCCTATGGATGAGTGAGAGTAGCAGTTTCGGGCAGCCAGCAATCGAACCCGATGAAGGGAAATAACGAAGATCACCTTAACACATTTGTAAAAGATGTTACGAGAGAAGTGTCCGAATGGTTCGCCAGAAACAGGCTAACAATAGAGCTACAGAAAATAGTAGCAACGAATTTCCACACAGTCGAAATAAAAATGTAGCAACAATATGTATGGATAACCAAAACATTAGTGCTGTTACTGATCCTATATTTCTCGGGAATCATATTCAAGAAAATAGTAAATAGAGCTCTCGTATCACATCCCTAAATTCAAAACTAGCAGAAATGAGCTATGCAGTAAGAATTGTTTGTAACAACACGGGTGCAGAAACAGTTAGGATCATATGCTTTGCTCGTGTACATTCATTACTGAGATCCAGTGTCACTTTCTGGGGAAATGAACACTAGACAAGAAGAGCTTTTACAATTACAATATTATTTACAAGGCAATTACAAGAATAATGAAACAAGCAAGGAGCAAAAGAAAAAAGCAATTCTGTCTATAAATATCTATATCTTACCCCATCTAGCATTTGTATATCGAATATAATTACGCAAGCTAATAAATGTACACTGAGAAAAGAAAATCTTTCTCTGCAAAACAAAATGGTCCATGATTACCATGTCAGACAGTGACAGACACGTTAGTTATTGGAACATCACATTATGCCAAAAAAGTGTCTATCATCCAGGAACAAAACTATACTACAGATTACCAAGGTGTGTAAAGTCACACACGTACACTACCCGCCATAAGTTTGGAAACACCACGGAGCAAGACGGGAGTGATCTGTGTGAGTTGTTGGTTAGAATACAGAGTAGTGTGCTCAAATAAAGATCAATAATGAGACAGCAGTGTACAGATAATTATTGTACATATGGGTATTGCTCAGTTTCATATAATCTGACTTCACCTGTCCAAGCAGCTCCACTAAACACGCCTGGTGTTGCCAGTAGACGTAACGATTGTATAGGAAGGGGTATCCGTTGTTTACAGCTGAGTTCAGTTGTAGTTCTTTGTATGAGGGAAGCACACGCAACGAAAGCAATTAAAAGTGACCCGAAAGTGCCAGATTCTTTATGATTCTCCGGTAGAGATAATCACTTTGCACCAAGAACAGTTTAGTGTCCGACAAATATGGAAAAAACTGAAGAGTTTCTTCAGCGGAGTCGTCAAGACCGCACACCGACACGGAGAGCCAGGCTCCTGTGGCTATCGTCCTCGCTCAGGAGCACCCAGGAGAGGTATTTGTTAGCGACCACTAAACGTAATTGACTGCAGATCCAAACGCAACTAAGGTTACACTAATGAGTGAGTCAATAGTGAGACGGTGCCTGGCAGGAAACAACATCCAATGTTATGCAACAGCAAGGACACCGTTGTTTTGCCCTATTAACAGGAAGAAGACGCTTCAGTGGGCTGCGGCATACCAACGCTGGACAGCAGGGGATAGGAAAGGAATACCATTCAGTAATGAATCAAAGTCTGAAGTCTTTCGAAGTAAACACTGTCAATTCGTACGCCATTACCCCACAAACGCTGGAATCCTCAATGCGTAATTCCTCCTGTGAAGCGTGGAGTGGGTTTTCTGATGGTATGATGCTCTTTTTGATTGAACAAAACCGGAGGTTTCTTGAAACAGCAGGGGAAAATGAACCAAAAATTATCATGCCAATCTCCAGCGATTCGCCAAGACATCTGGCTTGTTTCTGATTCCGAAAGGCTTTGTCTTGCAGCAAGACAACGACCAGAAACTTACAGTCCCGCTTGTGTCAGAACAGTGTTAAGTCTCTAGAGGTTCTGAAAATTTTGAGAAACGTGGCAGTCCCCTGAGTGTAACTCAGTCGGGCTACTGTGCGATGAGCTGGACAGGAGCATCCGAAAGCGGGGAATGATGAGTGGGTCACACATGGAGATCCTGCAGCAAGAATGGGCATTAATTCCAACTGAAGCCCTGGCAAAACTGGACCGTGCCATGTCGAGAGTGTGCAAGGCCATGACGAAAGCAAAGCGTGGCTATTTTTAGGAATCTAAAACTGAATAGTTGCATTTAACTATGTTTTGTTTGGGACTACTAGCGTTTAGAAAACAATCAAATGCAATTTTACAGTGTATTTCCTTTCCGGCATCCATAATCACTGTTTCTTTGAA
Source organism: Schistocerca gregaria (assembly GCF_023897955.1). Lineage (NCBI taxonomy): Eukaryota > Metazoa > Arthropoda > Insecta > Orthoptera > Acrididae > Schistocerca > Schistocerca gregaria. The sequence goes on from NC_064928.1 coordinate 33,379,400, forward strand.
GAGCCAAAGGAACTGGTACACCTGCCTAATATCATGCAGGGCATCCGCGAGCACGCAGAAGTGCCGCAACACGACGTCGCATGGACACCACTAATGTCTGAAGTAATGCTGGTGGGGACTGACACCATAAATCCTGCAGGGCTGTCCATACCAGGGGTTGGAGATCTGCTCTGAACAGCACGTTGCAAAGGCATTCCAGGTATGCTCAGTAATGTTTATGTCTGCGGAGTTTGGTGGCTGTCGGGAGTGTTTAAACTCAGAAGAGTGTTCCTGGAGCCACTGTGTAGCACTTCTGGACGCCTGGGATGTCGCATTGTCCTGCTGGAATTGTCCAAGTGCGTCGGAATGCACAATGGACGTAGATGGATGCAGGTGATCAGACAGGATGCTTATGTACGTGTCACCGGGCAGATTTGTATCTAGACGTATCATGGGTCCCATACCACTGCAACTGCACAGAGACTCCACCTGTTTGAACAGTGCCCTGCTGACATGCAGGGTTGACGCATTTATGAGAACCGTCTCCATACCCGTACACGTCCATCCGCTCGATACAATTTGAGACGAGACTCGTCCGACCAGGCAACGTGTTTCCAGTCATCATCAGTTCAATGTCGCTGTTGAGGGACCCAGACGCGGAGTAAGGCTCTGTGTCGTGCAGTCATCAAGGGCACACGAGTGGGCCTTCGGCTCCGAAAGCCCATAGCGATTATGTTTCGTCGAATGGTTCGCACGCTGACACTTGTTGATGGCCCAGCATTGAGATCTGCAGTAATATGCAGAAGAGTTGTGCTTCTGTCACGTGAATGATTTTCTCTTCAGTCGTCGTTGGTCCCGTTCTTGCAGGATCTTCTTCCGGCCGCAGCGAGGTCAGACATTTGATGTTTTACCGGATTCCGGATATTCACGGTACACTCGCGGAATGGTCGTACGGGAAAATGCCTACTTCATCCCTACCTCGGAGATACTGTGTCCCACACCACGTTCAAACTCACTTAAATCTTGGTAATCTGCCATTGTAGCAGCAATGACCGATCTAACAAGTGCGCCAGACACTTGTTGACTTATACAGGCGTTGCTGACCCCAGTGCCGTATTCTTCCTGTGTGCAGCTCTCTGTAATTGAATACACATGCCTACGCCACTTTCTTTGGCGCTTCAGTGTAGTTGTGAATGCACAATACATATTCAGATTTGTAATTATTCACCATATGGGTCGAATTTGTATTAAAACGTTAACTGACATCTGTTTGATGGTCGTAGAACGAACAGCTAAAAATTTTTCTGTCTACCATTTTATGTAGAATATGTAAGGTGTTCATCTGTTTTGTAGCTTTGTAAATAATTGGCCTTTGCTATACTGGGACAAAGAAGCAAGACAGTGGTGCATTAGTGGATCAGATCCTTGACTGTGTTCAATGTAATCTCTGGTGCACATGCGTGCCAGTGGGTTGTGCAGCGCTGGAGCATTCTTATTAGAGGCGTGTATTGTACTGTACTGCGTGGAACGGGGGACCTAGAAACGACGGAGAGGCTTCGTCTCGCCGTAGCCCTCACTCGTCCACAGCCCCACAACAGACCTTGGCAGTCCACCCAGGGTTACTGTGCGGTTCGGCCCCCAGTGGACGCTGCCGGGAACGTCTTATACCGGACGAGTGTAACGCCAGTGTGTGCGTGGTGGAGTAATTATGGTGTCCGCTTACGTGAAAACGGTGTTCGCGGAGCAATCGCCGACCTAGTGTAACTGAGGTGGAATAAGGGAAACCAGCCCGCAGTCGCCGAGACAGATGGAAAACCGCCTTAAGAACCATCCACGGGCTGGCCGGCACGCCGGACCTGGACACAAGGTAACCGCAGCGAGCCCGCACCGCATCCTTCCCGAGCAGAGTCCGCGACACGGGCGTCTGTTGGTGGCGGTGGTGGCACAAGAACACACAGGCCTCTCGCTGCTCCGAGCGACAGCCGTCAGTATTTTCTCAGTTCTGTTCTCGTAGAGTGGTGTGTTTTTCTGATCTCGATCATGTTTTCAAAATTTCGGAACAGTGATCTAGCGATGATTGCCTCGGCTTTAGAAGAAGAAGAGGGAACTTTGAGGAGGCAGAGAAAGAGAACTTGGGAAGACAGTGCATGGAAATCGAAACCTATTGAGGGATAATTTAATATCCTGTTTCCTCGTCTCATGAACGATGAAATCAAGTTTCACGGATATTATCGAATGACACAAAATACCTTCCAAATTCTCCTCAACAAGTCGCAAAAACACGTAATGTAGAACGGTACTTTCTGGAGGAGATGTATTCCACCAAGAGAACGTCTGGCTGTGTGCGTAAGTTATGTTCCCATATTTTTCTGAGTTTCTAAGGTCACTAAATACACATATACATTTTCAAAATAGAATGATCACACTTTTTACCAAGGTTTATCATTCTGAAGCCCCATGCTTTACTGGTGAAACATTATTTTCAGACATAAAAAGATTTTGTAAATTATGGTACTTCTTGTAATAGAAACACATAATGTCAAAAAATTAATACTGTAATTGCAAAATTTTTTGTAGTATACATATTATTATTATTATTACAAAGCAAAATGCGATGTAGGACAACCCACGTTAGGGGAAGTGTATTGAGGTGATTCATTGGTGAATGATGGATCTGAGTAGGAGACATTGCTGCCTGTGACTCTTGAAAATGAGTCGTCGGTCATCGTATCTAAACGAAGTGGGTTTGTTATTTGTTGGTTGCTTTCGTTCTTCGATATCTGCTTCAACTCAAACTCTTGCACAATGGTGAAAGACTTGAGAGTAGGAACCAAACAAGCAGGAAAAATATTAAAAGGGTGCTGTTGAGGATTGGTTGCACTGACCTTTTTTCTGCATCTTTTTCAGCTGATATGAACGCCATACGTTGGCTGGAAAGAGACTCCTGAGCAGGTTTCTGCTGATGGGAACCTCTTCGTTTAACGTTCAGTGGCCTAGTAAAGTGGTTCTTTTTTTCAGGAATGGCTTGCGTGGACTTAGCTGGAGGGCCTGGAGAGGTAGGATGAACTGTAGTCCGAGAACTGGTACCACGGTATTTTTGCTCTTAAGCTTATTTTCGGGATCACCTTCAGGCTCTTCCACTGTTGGGTCAATTTCAGAATCGTCCCTTTGATCTTCCATTGATGGCACATTTGAGAGAGCTGCTCTTCCCACAATATGGGGGAGCAAAAATTCCATCATTTCTTCGTACTTGTACTTGTTAATTGTAGGTGATGAAGGCTTTCCTCTCAAAAGTTATATGATGAGGCCTTACCCTGGAAAAGGTTTGACAGATGACAAGAGAATCTGTAACTACCGTCTAAGCCGAGGCAGGAGGATTTCTGAAAATGCGTTCTCCACAATTTCATTAGACAAAATGAAGCAAGTAACAAGTCAGCATTAAATGAAAGCAACGATGGTGCTAAGAGCACCAGACTCCCTGGCAGGGCCTGCAATCTTCAAGACCTACGCCGTCTAAGAGGAGGGAGGGTCAACACGAGAAGCGTTTACTGTGCGAGAAAATCTGAAAGATTTCTTAAACTCTCCAGGTGGAAATGAAGAGTGGCAAGGTAAAGTGGCAAGCGAGGGCTGCACTGGGAATATAATGCAGCCAAGATTTAACGCCAGTTTTATACCTACAAGTAGCGGTATTATTTTGAACTTTAACTTTCAACTGTGGAAAATTCAAACGTGGTAGTGCGTTAATTCTGTGTAAATTCAATTGACAAAATGTTGTACATGAACTATACACGGTGTTGTTGAACTCTCTTGACATGCTTTGTAGAAATATCGAAATATTTGTAGAAGTATGCAATTTTCAGATAAAAATTATGTAGTGAAAAAAAATGGCAACATTTCTACAAAGCATGTCCAGAGAGTTGAAAAGCACCCTGTATACAAAATGAGATAATGTAAAAAGATAACATACCTGGCGCTTTCAGTGTCTCGGAAATGATGTTTCACACCCTTCCCTTGTATTCGACATTCCGATATTTATCATCACTTTGATCATACAGAACGGGCATTTCCGCAGTTTTCGCTCTGCATGTTGCACGAGCCCGCACCGTTCTCCGTCAAAAGGTAAACTGCACCAGTCCGTGACGTGCGTCGTGTGTCCCTACACGCTGGACTGGCTCGTTTCTCTTGCTCGCCGCGGCGCGTGCAGCCGCCGTGTGCGCTGTTGTGTGTGTCCCGCCCGACCTTCACCCACCGGCCGGAGTCGTGACACGGGGACCGCGCTGCCCGTTGAGTTTTCAAGGAAGAAGGTATGCCATTTGTGAAAATGGGAAAAATTATGAGGAATGCTTTACTGTGGAGATTAAAACTTGTTTACAAAACTATTTTATTCACTGGAGAAGAGTTTTGGAGGAATATTTCTAGGCGAGCCATGCACGTGTAAGAATGAAATGTTCGTACATGAGAAATATCAATTGGAGGAAATCTCTGTCTGCTAGATGACTAATAATGTTCTTAATTTGTGTTAATTTCATGTTTTTGTTTTTCATCACGCCACAAATTACGCAATTGGTGAAATGTCCATAATTTTTGTAATGAGAGAATTTCTTAATTGTTAGAGTCTTCTTATGTTGTACAGTCTTTTGTGACAATAATCATTTATTTCTTATTTCAAGTAAAATCCTCTTCTATCATTATTAGCAAAGATTGAAAAGTTTTGTCGTGTATGCATCGCATCCTACATCAGTGGAAACCACAGACCGTTCCTGACAAGGAAAGAAAAATTTAGAAGGGATTATTTTTCTATAGCTGCAGCGTTTGCTGATTTGAATTTCTTTCGAGAACGTCGGTACATTAGACGCGAAAAAGCACGCTGACAACACGTCGTCAGGAAACATTCAGTTGTGCTAAGTACGCAGATTTATTTACAGTCTAGGTGTAACTAACCTTACAAGATATTTTCCACCTCGCTGAACAGTCAGACGTTGCACACCGTGTTACGTAACTTTCATAATGCACTCCAGTGCGGTGTATCAGTTAAATAGTTTTCACTGAGTACATAATTAATTACTTTTGGCATTTAATTTGCATTATTTCAAATTCAGCGTTTCATACGATTTATGTTTCTGTTTCACGACGCTGCACACAAGCGCACCACATGTCTAACCACTATTCGGTTTTGCTCTTCCGTTTAAATCGAACTTTACACGAGGACAAAGGTTTTGAAGAAAGAATATACAGTACTTCACATATAGATAAACTACGTAGAAAGCTTACAAATATACGTACTGGAAAAGAGATTTATATCGACAAATAAATAAGTAAAGAAAGATAGAACTAAGCAGGAAGTAACTTGGTGCATGCACGCGAGTTCGCCCAGAACTGGACGTTCGTTACGCGTCCCGCCAGCGCTGCCGCCAGGCTCTACGGACGCGCTGCAGTTTTTGTCTCCAGACTGAAGTTCTGCTCTGAGGAGGAAGTGACTGCCGGGTCGCCAGCCACGGGGCTCTCAAAGCTTCTGGGCGCCCCACTCAGCCCATTCTCGCCGGTCGTTTCTTTTGACCGCGCCGGACTTAGCGGCGCTAAGAAATTCACCTCGTACCAAAGGTCTGCGTCCCATCGGAGAGACAAAACAAAAAGCAACACCAGCAGCCGTCCACTCACAAACGAAGCGGAGTATGCGTGCCAGCATTACCTGCTTTCCTCCGCCATTTTGCCGTTTACTTTTTTTTACGGAAACGTTTCTCGTTTCTCTGAAGTTCTCGTATGCATTGCGGCAGGCGGCCTTCACGAGTAACCTGTCTGTGCGCTGAGCAACTCACAAGGGGTTCAGACCACCGGTTTACTTGACACTCTGTCAGTAATGCATTAGGACAACGTAATGCGCAAGTAGACAGACATTCCACTTAGGAGATTTCGAGAAAATGGCGAGAGATGCTTTTACAAGTCCGTGAGGGACGAGTGTGTTACGACTCTGCGACCGAGCTGGTGGCGGTGCTGTGGTCAGTGTTCGAGCTCCGGCATCCGTGCGTCGCTGCATCGAGTCCCGCTAGTCCTTTCTATTTAATTCATTTTCTTCAACACTAGTCATATTGTTGCGCATATTTCTTTGGGTCTTCCTTTCCTTCCTTCTTTTCTTTTTATCTCTATAGTTAGTTTAAAACCTTTTTCAACTGCCTTCAGTCTTGTTCATATTTTTTTGACAGCAAACGAGAAATAGCTTCCCGTGAAGATGCCACTCGTACATCGCCCATTTTCGACACCGATATTTACGAAAATATTGCGCTACGCACGGTTTGCATCCCAATTGTCGGCACGGTTTGCATCCAAGTTGTCGGGAGGAAGAGAAATTTTTCAGAGTGTCGCCGAGCTTTGTGTTTCCTTAGAAAGCCTGAAGCTTTCTCGTACACGGGGAAAACTGCATTTATTCGATGTTGTAGACGTCGTTTTAATGTATGTACTCTTTGTCTATGTGAAAACCGTCATGTAATGGCGAAAGCACATCCGACGATTAAACTACAGTACCCTCACATCCTGGCGTATTGTAACTCATTGTATACTAGATAGTTATTTACACCTTTATTTATCGTGTTTGACGGGGGCTTTCAAAACCCGTCCCTCGTCTTCGAAACCTGCATATCAAAGCGTCCAGGACTAAAGAAGTTATTACTACATAGCCCGACTGCAGGTATAAAAGATTTGGGAAGTCACGACAGGCAAACAGTTTCATGAAGACGTTATGCTTTCGGTCCTTCACTTTTCGATACTTAGAAATATAATATTTGTCGTGATGACGGAGATTAGCAAACAACCAAATAACATTGGAAATACAATACCAGTTCGCATTAGTGTCTCGTCATCACATAACGTTTCAGATGTAATATGTATGAAGTAATGTGACTGGCATTGAAAAAAATTAATTAAAAAAACGCGAGAAGGACTCCATCCAGCAATCCATCTGTTACGGAGCTTGAACGCTGATAACATGACCGGCCACAGATCGTACTCACGTCTCTGACGCGTAAAAACATGCCTCGCGATTTTCTCGAAACCGTCCAAGTAGCGCGCCTTAATACTTGACGTTCTGTTGTAATGCACCACTAAAAGTGAAGGCAATCTGAAGTGAATCCGTGATCTCAACGTAAGAGTCTCCTCGTGCCAGAAAGGACAAACGTGTACGCTCTCTAAACTAATCGCACTCTCTCTCTTGCCCATCTGATGATAGTGGAGAATTATTGGAAACTCTGGACTGTATTCTGACTTTCAAGATAATAAGTTTCCTTGAAAGAGAAGAGCTTCTGTCCACAAACTGACACAGATTTACACAGGATTTCTCGTGCGAAATTCCAAGTTAGGCCTTTTTCTCAGTCGATATTTTGCGAACCGTGGATGAAGGGCAACACGTCGTTTCCCAGTATTTGACATGTGGCACGCTGTGGACGCGGATGATACGGAATAGTTCGTCAGATATGTGAGTGGCTCGCAGGCTTCTGAAGTGATGATAGAACCCCGTACGTCGCCCTCTACGCTACGTACTCATCGGACACAAAGGTATCGTGAAGAGTGTCCGGCCGCCCTGGCTCTCACACACACAAACGTCGTGCGAGCCCCTGCCGCCGGCAGAGTGCCGCTGTGTGGCCGGTCTGAGCGGCACTGCTACTCGCTGTGATGAGCGGCAGCTCGCTCTAAGCGGGGAACTCGGTGTGCCCCTCCAGGTGGTCAGTAAGCTGCCACAGTTGTGCTGCTTGACACAGCTGCCTGAACGCAGGAGCACACGAGGCCGGCTGTAGCGCGGGCCAGTGGTCAGCGTTGCGAGAATCCGAGTACAGTGTAGCTCGTCTACAGGGTGTTTCACAATTCGTGTTACGCATTTCTAGAGGTTGTAAAGGGCAGTCAGTGGATCGAGTTTTACATAGGAACGTATGCTCGCAAATGGTTCGTTCCGATGTTACACAGACAACAAGATGTGCAGAATTCACTCCGACATACTGTGATGTTACAGCAGCTGCTCAACACGACGACCACTACGTCCCGTGCACACAGTGTATCAGCACAGTAAGTGCGGGTAAACACTGTCCAACATGCGTGGTGTAAGGAATTTTGTGGTAAGGTCTTATGGGACCAAACTGCTGAGGTCACCGGTCCCTAAGCTTACTCACTACTTAAACTAAGGACGATACACACACACACACACACACACACACACACACACACTCACACACACACACATACACACACGTGCCTGAGGACGGACTCCAACCTCCGACGGGGGGAGCCACACGGATTGTGACAAGGCACCGGAGACCGGTCGGCTACCCCGCGCGGCACCGTGGTGTACGATTAATCGCTTCTGCCGCAGCCACAATCCGTGCAACCATATCGTTCTCCCACTGGACAAGGGTCTAGTAAACAAGACTCTTCCTGTGGCCCCACAAGAAAAAGTACAAAGGGGATATTTCTGCGGGACAACGGGCTTGCCACATTGGTAACACCGTTTCCCGTCAGATCGCTGTAGTTAAGCGCTGTCGGGCTCGGCTAGAACTCAGATGGGTCACCGCCCGTGACTGTTGGCAAGCGGGGTGCACTCAGGCCTTCTGAGGCCAACTGAGGAGCGGCTCCGGTCACGAAAACTGACAACGGCCTGAAAGGGCGGATTGCTGACCACGTGCCCCGCCTGAGGGTGGTCGGTGCCACTACGGCCGGTCGGTTGCGTTGGACCTTCGAGGCCGGTTCGGACGGTGTTTTTTCTTGGGGCGGGAGGGGGGGGGAGGCGAGGGAGGGGAGGATCTTGGTGGCCAAGCGCACGGTTCACCTCAACCTATCTACCTGTCCTCTAGACCACGTTCAGATGCTTTAGGACGCAAACTGCAAAATGTACCGCCACGGCACCGTGCTGGAACCACAATTCGTGCTGAATGTCCAGTGACACATCTTCCGAAAACTCCGCCAACAATATGAAGTATCTGGCACCACTTAAGTGGGGCGGAAGGATGCACGGCCCAGTGACACAATCATCGTCGATACCTGCCCAGAGAAGTATGGGGCCAAGGGGGGAGCATCACCCCACAGGGTGCCCCGAACGTTCCGACACGACGACGACATCCAACCGAGGGCCGGCGTCACCCCAAAGTAGGTTACCCCTGCCCAGGACGTCCCACCCCAGAGTAGATCACCTCAGATGATGTCCGCGACGTAACTCATGACGCAAGTGCCACACCCCCTGCCGCACCTCCCTGGAAGGAAGTTTGAAATTTGGCGGGGAAGTCCCACGCACCTGTTGACCCTGAAAAATGGAAGTTCAAATTCCAAGAGGATAATGCACCACACCACGGTTATCTCTACTAAGCAAAGAAAATCGCGCGAAGGTAGCTCACTTAGCCTACCTCCACTAACTTAAGTCACCCGACCGCCACTTCATCTTACCAACCTTCGCCAAGTTTGTATTTTGGCAGTAATCAAAGGTCACTTGGGGTTTCGCTGCTAAGCTAAGAAAATGGAGAAAAAGAAAGGACGCTTGTACTAACCCAAGTCACCTCAGCCTATGAACAAGCACCAAGTTTGGTTTTTCCTTCGTCCGCAGCTCGTGGTCGTTCTGTAGCGTTCTCATTTCCCGCGCCCGGGTTCCTGTGTTCGATTCCCGGCGGGGTCAGGGATTTTCTCTGCCTAGTGATGACTGGGTGTTGTGTAATGTCCTTAGGTTAGTTAGGTATAAGTAGTTCTAAGTTTTAGGGGACTGATGACCTAAGATGTTAAGTCCCATAGTGCTCAGAGCCATTTGAACCATTTGAATTTTCGCTGTAAACAAACGTCATTTCGCATATCTCTAATAAGCTAAGAAAATGGTTCGAAAAAAAACCACTTGTACTGACCTCAGTCATCCGACCGCCACATCCTCCTAAGGATCTGTGTGAAAAGGACTTGCACACAAGTCTTCATTTAAACAAATCCATGTAGGTGTGTTCCCCACTGGGTCCAGAGCCCAACTCACTTAGTACACATCGCCACCACCAGAGGGCGCTCTCATGACGTCAGGTGATGGCGCAAGTACCGTTATTCGTTACGTGCTCCACGACACACCCACTGCACGATCCCGTTACGCAATCCAAGATCGTTGCTCGCAGTACGTCAAACACACATCACCCCTGCAGTCAAGCGCTGAGAGAGAGAGAGAGAGAGAGAGAGAGAGAGAGAGAGAGAGAGAGAGAGAGAGAGAGATGGTGTAATGCTTTCTCTCTCAAGCATCTATAACGGCGTGTGCCGCGCGTGTAGATCCATAGGTGCCACAGAGAGCCTTCTGGAAGTACGCTAGCGAATATAACTGAACACATGTGACACCCACATCGCGCTTCTAACGTATGAGTTGCCTAATTCCAATTCGATTTTAATGATATTCCATAAATGAATAGACGATTTCGATATTCAATTATCAAATGAGAATTTTCGCATTTTCCCACTAGGAGCGCAGTGTCCATTAGTGAAGTAGCACCCCACACTCCTAGAATGCTGCACTCCTATTGGCCACTGCGTTAGTCACGTGATTCTAAGTCATAGAACCCCAGATGATGGTCTGTAGATGGAAAATGGCGCGAAAATGTCCCAGGCTGCGCTGGGCTGCCGAGGGGCGTTAGGAAGGAGTGGACTCTATCTATTTTTGAACATTTTATTTACAGATGGAGTACATTTATCGCACTGATAATAAACACACGTTCACACATGGTTGGGGCCATCTCATACAGCTCACAGGCCTGCAAACTACTACTAAATAACGCTCTCCAGACACGCAAACAACTCCTAATTTAACTAAATAATTTCAGTACACACTTGCAGACTACATCTAAATAATGCAGCACAGTGATGTGTAGGCACCCTCAGTACTCGTAAACTGCCACGCACAAATCCCCGCAGGCATATCATGAGGCGTGGACATCCGTTTCGTACTTGGTTCCCGGTAGATTCCTGTCGCAATACCTGTTCCTGGCTCGAGCGCGGTGTCACAGCCACGAGCCTCAACTGGACGCAGGTGGAAGCTGCATCTGCTTTCAGATACTCTTATACTGGCATCACAGAATTCCAAGGCGCGCTCACACGAGGCACCTCCGAGCAGCAGATGTCTTTACCGCCGATGACAGAACAGCACAGGACGCACTGCTCAGAGCACGACATGACGCTACTGTTTAACCATACTTACGTACACAGCGTGGCTCTCGCCTCGCCGCGAAACGTCTGCATGGCGAACCGCCATCCAAAAAGTTCACAGTGTTATCGTTACCTCACATCACTTTGTAAAAAATGACACCCAATTGTATAGTGTCCCAGAAATAGTTAATGCTAGCTTCCTTTATATCTCAGATTGTAGGCACGGAAATTCTTGCCCTGACAGAACCTGTTTACGAAAGTAACACAGAATACACTCTTCCCAGCGCTCCTAACATCATACGCTTACTGCTTTCAACACACACAAACGTTCTCACCGCTGTTAGAGGCTCCTATATCACAACACAAAGGTTGTGAATGAATGGAGCATTACAATTCGCTCTTATCGAATTTACCCACCGAATTACTGATCCTGCCGATATCGTAGCACTGACCACTAGTTTCCTTCTGCAGACGAGACTTTCAGTGGTTATTTTACACAGATCGCCATATTGCACTGACAATTAAATCATACAAATTACCATACATATCGTCAAATACGGAAGTACTCTTACAATAGGACACATAGTCATCCTCTCTACTCATGCCATAACAGAAACCATGTTAACTTTACAATTCAATTTACACGAAGTACGGCACAGTAACTTTACAATACAATACATACACATTTTACACAAACAGTGCAGTTACCTTTTATATCTGTACAGCACCCAAAAAAATTATCATATGCCTACACTCACACAGGCTATATGTCACTATGCTCCCCAGACCTCGGGAGGTACTGTGAGCCTTTTCTTTCTTTCTACAGACGTGACATTCAGCACCATGCAACTATTCTAGAAATTCGAGCTCCTTTTCCCTCGGCACAAACTCGTTACTCTTTGTACTCCAAACCTGATTCCTTTTCTACAGACATCTCCATTCTCGGGTATTACAAGAACATATCTATTTTCGCATGATTCACCATAATATTGTACCATTTTCGCTGTACTTCTCGATATCGAGCACAAGGCGGCCTCCTACCGATCGCTAGCGCAGCATAGTGCCCAACATATAGAAACTCGAAATAATTTCTATACAAACGCCAAACTTAAGCGAGGTCCAGCGTGCTTAACTAGAAACAAGTAAACTCATTCCCACTCTCGAATACCGAACTCGGGGGGCGTGTCTGTGACGTCAAAGGGAGTGTGTCTGTGATGTCACGGCCGCCGTCTTGGATAACGACCTACTCTGGGGTGACGCCGGGCCTTGGGGTTGGATGTGCTCATAGTGACGGAACTATCGGTCACCCTGTGGGCAGGTGCCCCCCTTGACCTCCTGCTCAGACTTTGATGCCCAAGGTGCACTGAAATCTTTGTGTGCACGTGACGTGCGTTCAAAACACATTCCCTGTTGAAATACACTTCGTCGGTGAATATAATACGACCTGCAAACAGGAAAATTCACACAACGGTATGAAAACCAAGCAGAGAAATTGGCGTGTGGCTTCTGAGGCTGATGCAGGTGGAGTTGCTATCCATGCAGAACACGGCAGGCAGACGAGTGAGACACACGAAAGCCGCTTGCAGTGGATCGAGTACTCGTGATGGGTCCCCTTCAGCTTGATGAGGTACTTCCTCTTCCAATACGACAGTATGCCGCCTTCTTGGAACGCCGCTGTTTGCTCTGTCGCTTGTGAATTTCCCACTTTGGCGCAGCCGTTGTAGCGAACAGTGTTATCCTGCGAGGTACGACAACTTTGACAACAATATAACACAAAGTTTTGATGAACACCAGTTTCAATAATTACTGAATGTGTCATGATATAAAGGTAAAAAGAAAGAAAGGTCATTTGAAATTAGCTATCAAACATCTCAGTAAGAACTGCAAATCAGTACGACGAAAATTAAGTCCAAAGTAATATGTCGGTTGTAAACGTCGCGAAAAAGGAAATTCAATTCGTGACATGAGAACTTGAACTGAAGAGACCAGTTCGCTTGCACACGGGGAAGTGTTAAGACGTGCTACGCGGTCGCTCTTCCGTGTGACGCATGTGTTTACCTACTAGTGCTCGCGCGTAACAGCTTTCATTTGGTACGGTTTTCTGTTAGGCACATTAACACCTGACATTACTATCGGTGACGGCAAGCCCCGCCATGTATGGTGGGGTGTATGGAGAAGGGGGTGGTGACTTCGACGCCCCTATGGGACAACAACAACAACAACCTGCCCAGTGGCTACATCCAGATGCAGCACCCTTACCAGCTCCTCTAGGAACTACACTGGACAACACGACGGCTCTGATCAGCCACTCGTTAGCAGTTGTTCGGGGAGAATCTGGAATACAGCCGGCAAAAGAGCATATGGATTTATCGGAACAGGATTCCTTCAGCTTCTCCACTACGAGAAACTAGCGACAAAGTATGGTCAGTGTGGATTTAAGAAATTCCAAAACCTTCATAGCAGACGCTAATCAACTCTTACCTGTAACTGACGTTTCAAACGTAGCTGACCCCCCCCCCCCCCCCCCCCCCCCCCCTGTAGCAACTGCTTCTGGGCTCACTCCTAACCAACATGCTGCAACTAACACCTCTCCTGTGGGACCTGCACCTACTCCGAGGTCTCTCAACTTTTACAAACGTACAGATGGGTGACCATTCGTAGTTTACATGGAATGTTTGGACAAAAACTTAGGCCGCTTGCACCCTATGGCACTAGGGAAATTATTGCATATTTCCTTGCCAGAAGTGAAGACTGCTATACTTAACATCTCTTCAGCAGAAAAAACAAAAGTTAAGGTGGAACTGAAAATCCCAGACAAGGCTAATTTCCTAGTTACAAGTGAGGTATTAAAGTCAAAAAATATAGAAGCTTACATTCCTTCCTTTGTTGTCTATAAGCTGGGTTTAATCAGGAAAGTAGACACCAACCTTGAAGAAGCGGAGATTTTGGAAGTCGTACAATCTCCCTTCCCTGTTGTAGGCGTTCGGAGGTTTACGAAGAGATATGGTAAAGACCAAATCGTTAAATTGCAGACCTGTTTGTTAACCTTCGACTCTCAAACCTTACCGGAAGCCGTGTCTGCCCACGGAACAAGATGTCCCGTGGACCTTTATGTACCAACTGTCAGGCAGTGCTTTAATTCGTTACGGGCACATCAGTAAACAATGTCGATCTCAGATGAGATGCATTAAATGTAGTGGTCCACATAATGTTGAATCCTGTGTCTCACCTATCACTATTTGCGCTCATTGCGGGGGGCAACACGCATCCACGGACCGTTCCTTCCCGGAATACCATATACGGCGACGAGCTCAAGAATTAGCTACGTTCAACAGCATTGACTTCAGGGATGCGCTGTCTATTGCTCGTATGCCAACCTATGCATCCATCACCGGGGTTCAACAACATCTCTTGCCGGCTCCAATCATTCCTGCTCCAAGAAATTTGAGCTCTCCGGACTTTCAAAACCCACAACTCTACTCGCCGCAAGCATGCAGAGTCAACAACGCGGAAGTGGGGACGAAACTCAGCGTGCAACTGTGCCCCAGCAGACACACGTCGCTTACCGGCCTCCCCGGCGGCAGGTGCAAGTAAACAACCAAAGTAACGTCCGTGAGTGGACTCAGTACCGCAGCCTGTTATACACTCCTGGAAATGGAAAAAAGAACACATTGACACCGGTGTGTCAGACCCACCATACTTGCTCCTGACACTGCGAGAGGGCTGTACAAGCAATGATCACACGCACGGCACAGCGGACACACCAGGAACCGCGGTGTTGGCCGTCGAATGGCGCTAGCTGCGCAGCATTTGTGCACCGCCGCCGTCAGTGTCAGCCAGTTTGCCGTGGCATACGGAGCTCCATCGCAGTCTTTAACACTGGTAGCATGCCGCGACAGCGTGGACGTGAACCGTATGTGCAGTTGACGGACTTTGAGTGAGGGCGTATAGTGGGCATGCGGGAGGCCCGGTGGACGTACCGCCGAATTGCTCAACACGTGGGGCGTGAGGTCTCCACAGTACATCGATGTTGTCGCCAGTGGTCGGCGGAAGGTGCACGTGCCCGTCGACCTGGGACCGGACCGCAGCGACGCACGGATGCACGCCAAGACCGTAGGATCCTACGCAGTGCCGTAGGGGACCGCACCGCCACTTCCCAGCAAATTAGGGACACTGTTGCTCCTGGGGTACCGGCGAAGACCATTCGCAACCGTCTCCATGAAGCTGGGCTACGGTCCCGCACACCGTTAGGCCGTCTTCCGCTCACGCCACAACATCGTGCAGCCTGCCTCCAGTGGTGTCGCGACAGGCGTGAATGAAGGGACGAATGGAGACGTGTCGTCTTCAGCGATGAGAGTCGCTTCTGCCTTGGTGCCAATGATGGTCGTATGCGTGTTTGGAGCCGTGCAGGTGAGCGCCACAATCAGGACTGCATACGACCGAGGCACACAGGGCCAACACCCGGCATCATGGTGTGGGGAGCGATGTCCTACACTGGCCGTACACCTCTGGTGATCGTCGAGGGGACACTGAATAGTGCACGGTACATCCAAACCGTCATCGAACCCATCGTTCTACTATTCCTAGACCGGCAAGGGAACTTGCTGTTCCAACAGGACAATGCACGTCCGCATGTATCCCGTGCCACCCAACGTGCTCTAGAAGGTGTAAGTCAACTACCCTGGCCAGCAAGATCTCCGGATCTGTCCCCCATTGAGCACGTTTCGGACTGGATGAAGCGTCGTCTCACGCGGTCTGCACGTCCAGCACGAACGCTGGTCCAACTGAGGCGCCAGGTGGAAATGGCATGGCAAGCCGTTCCACAGGAATACATCCAGCATCTCTACGATCGTCTCCATGGGAGAATAGCAGCCTGCATTGCTGCGAAAGGTGGATATACACTGTACTAGTGCCGACATTGTGCATGCTCTGTTGCCTGTGTCTATGTGCCTGTGGTTCTGTCAGTGTGATCATGTGATGTATCTGACCCAAGGAATGTGTCAATAAAGTTTCCCCTTCCTGGGACAATGAATTCACGGTGTTCTTATTTCAATTTCCAGGAGTGTATTTCATGCAACATTCATTCACTCCTATCAGCCAAAATCCATACTAGCCTGCTGCTCACAGATCAGCAACCGCACAAGCGCCGAATCAACGACAGCCTCAAGGTCATGCTGAACTTATAGATAAGATAGTGATGTGATTGATATTGTCATGCAAAGCATGAGACAAAATAGTGCTATGAACAATTCCGATATCCGGCACCTCGTTACTGGCATATTTCAATCTCTCTCTCTCTAAATTATGGCGGCTTTATAAGTATTACAGTGGAATAAGAGATCGGCTAATTCGAATAGAGAAAGCTTGCAACGAGAACTATTCGTAAGTCAGTCTGATATCGTTCTGCTATGTGAAACTTGGTTCAAATTCGAACGCACTGTTCGCTTTCAAAATTACTCTATAGTAAGGGAAGACCGTCTGGATGGGTGGGGCGGCGTAGCTATACTGGTAAAAACTTCGCTGCCGCATCGACCACACCCGTTACACGTACCTGTCACCAACTTGAATTAGTTGCTGTGGAGATACGACTGCCCACAAAACCTTTACAGTTGTCTCGTTGTATAACGCTCCACACCACAGTATCGTGGAAGATGACTGGAGACGGTTAATAAGTCAGCTTCGTCCTCCCTTTGTCGTAGCTGGGAACGTGAATGTCCACCATGTAGCGTGGGGAGGAGACGTGACAGACAGGAACGGCAGGACCTTGATAAGCGTTATCTCAACGATGGCTCTCCTACTATGATAACCACCTCTCCGTAGACTCTCTGCAGTTGATGTAACTCTTTGCACCCCCTGCTTTACTGAAATGTCTAATTGGTGCGTTAAAAAGGATTCAATGGGATCCGATCATCTCCCTATAGAGTTTCACATTAACATCAACGCCGATACTACGCACATCTGTTACTCTAATAGTACGTGGAAATTCAAGGAAGCCAATTGGGCCTCTTATAAGGAAACGGTTCGGCGGGCACTCGCAGATACGTGACTTACGGGACGAAGATGCATACCCAGTTTTACTCAATGCTATGAACATCGCAGCTGGCATCAGCATCCCTAAGAAAAAAGAGTTTACAGTACTAAAGCACTGTTCTCCTCCTTGGTGGAATTCTGAATGCTCTCGGGAAGTTGCAAAGCGACGACTCGCCTTGAAAACCTATCGTCATAATCCTTCATTGGACAACTTCTTGGCTGTGCAAAAGTGAATGCGCGAGTTAACAAATTCCTGAATAAAACCAAGAAGGACAGTTGGAAACAATTTTGTCTGTTCCTAAATAATGAAACCAGTATGGCAAGCATCTGGCATAAAATAAAAGCTTTTCGAACAAGAAGACTGTCTTCCTCCCCTCCTGCTACCAGGGCCTGGTTAGAGGAATTCATAGATACAGTCGCTCCTCCCACGGTGCCATTTTTAAACCATCGGTTCCCTACTGAAGAAGACCTCTATCATGTTCTCCTTCGTCCTTTCTCTAAAGAAGAAATCAACGAAGCTATTAAAGTATCGAGCGACAGTTGTCATGGCATTGATCATATACACTACTCTATGCTTGCACACCTGCCTATAGAAGCGAGAGACTTTCTCTTGAACATTTGTAATCAGTACTGGATGAAGAAAGACCTCATATCAACATGGAAGACGCAAGTAATAATTCCAATTCTCAGAAGTGGTAAAGATCCAAATGTCGGTACTGATTATAGACCTATTGCCTTGTCGTGTTGCAAAAACAGTGGAACGAATGGTAAAAAGGAGACTGGAATGGTGGCTTCAAAAAAAGTAATTTGTTGCCTCCGAGTCAATACGGCTTCAGAAAAGGCAAAGGTACCATGGATAACCTGTTTTTGCTTAATATGGATATCACGTCAGCCTTTCAAACGAAACAGACAGTTGTGGCAGCTTTTCTTGACGTTAAGGGTGCATATGATCACGTACAAATACCGATACTCTTCGACAAGCTGGCAGGATTCGGAATTCCTTCACGGATGATCTACGGTATCAGTACCCTGATTACTCAAAGAACGATCTCCCAGGGCTTGCCGCAAGGTGCAATTTTAAGTCCTCTCCTGTGTACTCGATATACGCACGACCTAGAACGCATACTTACTCCCCCCACAAAAATCCTACAATATGCTGATGATATATGTGTTTATTCTACTGCTGCTTCATACCTTCAGGCCAAAACGGCATTAACCACAACCATCGCACACATCGATGAGTGGCTCTCTATCAGTGGGCTGGGGATCTCAGCAGTCGTTCCCTTCTCCAAGTCGACGACAGCTCGCACTGAAGATCACATTACCTGTGGCAAGTACACCTTCCAAATAAAATCTCACGTTCCATTTCTGGGGATGATTTTTGACTCACGGTTAAGCTGGGCGCCCCACATCCGATCCACCGTTACCAAGTGTGAAGAAGGTTTAAATGTAGTCAGATCACTCACTCGTGTCTGGTGGGGAGCGCACCAGAGTGTTTTACTCACCATGTACCGAGGGATAATTCGATCTCGATTCTACCACACTGCGTCATAGATTCATCTCTCCAAATTTGATACTCTTCAATATAGTGCCATTCGTACGTGTCTTGGAGCCATGCGATCGACGCCCACCAACGCCAATTTAATAGAAGCAGGGGAGATGCCCTTGAGCATTAGGCGCCAAATGTTATCGGACAAATTCTACATTCGAGGCATTGCCATTATGGACAGTTCCGTCTATCAAAGTAGAGACTGCATTTATCGACTGTGGATTGCATCCCACAGAAGGAATAAAGTGCCAGCCGTTTGTGCCAGCTTTGACACTTGGTCACCTGTCATACATTCTATACGGCGTTCAGCGCATCTACCTGTATTTGAATATGATCTTCAAACGCTCTGCTCCCAGATCCCAGTCCATTATTTAAGTACGACCTGGCTGGACGGTACTGTTGTCAACGTTTGCTTCAATCGCTTCGTTCAAGTACAATTGCCGGGTCTTCTCTGTGTATATACCGATGGCTCCAAAATTCCGCAAGAAGAGTGTACAGGATGCGCTTTCTTCTGCCCTCAGATCCAGATCCGCAAAACCTTCAAACTGTCTACGAGCACTTCTATTTTTACGGCGGAGACAGTGGCAGTTTTGGAAGCACTTAAGTTTGTCTCTAGCATTTCCTTTCCCAAAATATTGATAGTATCTGACTCGCAAAGTGGCCTTAAAAACATTCAGTACAGTCGATGGAACAAAACAACCAACAGTTATATCTTGGATGTGATATCTGAATATTTTCGCAGCACCCGCACGGGCCGGACGATCCATTTGTTGTGGGTACCTTCGCACTTTGGTATCCTCTATAATGGTGAAGTTGATGCATTAGCCAGACAAGCGGCAACCTTAGGCACAGTCCTGGATCTGCACCTTCCTTATACAGACTACTTACGTGAAGTCAAGGATCACGCAAAACAACAATGGCAGGAAATGTGGAACGTTTCTCAACAGACAAAAGGAGGTTATTACGCAGTGCTACAACCTCGGATTCCTTCACAGCCGTGGTTCATGAGGACACATCTGGAGCGATCCACGATTTCTACCATCATAAGACTTCGCTTCAGTCATGCCTCTTTCCCACAACATCTACATTGGATCAACGCTTACAGTTCACCAGCATATGAGTGTGATCCTGGGTCGTAAGCTGATGTCAACCACATCTTATTTATGTGCCCCAAATTTGACCGTGAACGGTTGGTCTTTCTGAAGACATTGCTGAGTATGGGCTACTATCTTCCTCAATCAGCTTCTTCTCTTTTGTGTACTAAAAACGTTAGTCTATATAATGTGATAGTTAACTTCACCGAGAGTACTGGTTACAATCTGTAGGTTTTAATGGTGTACGTAAATTATAAATATGTCTTGCTGATGAAGATATTTCAGAATTGGTGTGAATTGTAAGCCAAGACACTTTTAATTATTATTCAATTCAATTCAATTTTTAAAACATTATGTACAAAACTGTAACAGTTAAGCTTTTTCTTCTTGAAAATATGCATTTCTGTATTTGTTTATTCAATTATGTGTACATTGTCATTATGTGTTGCCTATGGCTAAATTGAGTACACCCTCAAAGGCCAAATAAAAGAAAAAAAAGCTGAAGAGATATTCTGATAGTGTATGAACTTTAATTATTGGAGATATTATTGTTGGACTCAATCTTCATCAAAGTGAACAGTTGCAACGAAGAATGGACATAATATCGAAGACTGCAATACCTGATTAACCTGGAGTAGGAAACATTAATACGACCACACGAAGATAATACAAATACGCCGATTGTTAAAGTTGTCGTAATTGTCACGATCACCGAACTGAAAAGAATCGTAATTGATCTGATCCATCGGTGTGCGTGTGGTGTGGTGATTATAAACTAATTAA
This sequence comes from Schistocerca gregaria, assembly GCF_023897955.1. Classification (NCBI taxonomy): domain Eukaryota; kingdom Metazoa; phylum Arthropoda; class Insecta; order Orthoptera; family Acrididae; genus Schistocerca; species Schistocerca gregaria. The sequence continues at coordinate 33,399,965 of NC_064928.1, forward strand.
TAAAAAGGAACAATAAAAATTTTCGTCAGTAATGGAAACCTCACGTGTTGGCTCCATCATTAAATGAACTGTGTGATAGTTGATCAAAATTAATTAACTGTGAACATTTTAATTGAAAGAGTAACTTGATCAACATTGAGCAGTGGAAGGAGTGTTTTGCCGAAATTATATCACGACGCACGAAAGCAAGAAAAGCATAATAGATTATCTCTGGATTTGCGTCGTGCCGTTGTGCAAACATTCTTCCTAGCAATGTGACAACTACTGATACTGAACCGCAAATGAATTTTTCCTCTCTTCAGTGGTGTGAAACGACGCCGGTGATGAATGATTCACTCAATACTGCAATAACTAAGTAACCGGGCATAGCAAATCATCATGAAACCATAACAGACAATTAAAATCAGCAGTTCGCATCGCTGAGAAGACTGTGCGGATCCGCAGACGGGCTGCCATACGTTACAATTTTCTTTAGAGATTTTCAGGTGGTGTTCCACATTATCCGACTGGGACATCCATCTCTGCGCGTCGCGTCTCCATTCCACCGACAAAGCTGTAGCAGTGGCGGCCCAACATCAACAGCGACAACAAAAACGGGAGAGGGGACGTCACACACTGACGACTCTACAAAAACGCGACTTCTCTCGGTCGTGAACTGAAGACTGCCGGCCACGGTGTTTTCTGTGGTGGGGGATAATGCCTGAGGTTTGGTGCTCTCGGTACAGTGTTGACACTGTGGATCACGGAACATTGAATTCGCTAACGATTTCCGAAATGGAATGTCCCCTGTGTCTAGCCCCTCTACCATTCAGCCTTCAAAGTCTGTTGATTGCCACCGTGCGGCCACGATCACGTCGTAAACCTTTCACGTGAATCCCCTGCGTGCAGGTGTCAGCTGCGCCAACGCTCTGCCCTATTATACGACATGCACGCGACACTACCGCCGTCTGTATACGTGCGTGTCACCATCCCACGACTTGTGCCGGCTCAGTGTAAACCACGCATCACTTCGTTGTAACGAAACCGAGGTCTCGATCAGCTGAATAATGTCAGCAACCACTTACAGAGTCATGTTACTTCTGCAATACTATTCAGTTTATCTTAATTGTAGTATATTAGGTAAGATTTCTTTACTGCAAAGTTGAAATTTTGAAGGGCGTTTAACTGCACCGAAAGAAATGTGACAAAAAGTTATAACATGTTCGACAGTTACTGTATAAAAAAACACAAACATTTGCTCATTTGCTGACACACACACACACGTTACGAATTGAACGATAAGGTCTTTTACATATCTTTTTCTTCTACTTCTCCGTCATCTCTTGTTGATCTACAACACAACGTGAGCCTTGGCCTCTTCAACAAGTTTTCTGCCATTTATCTCGATCTGTTGCCATAGCGCTCCAGTTTCTCAGTCCTTTCCGTACCGAGTCCAACTTCATGAGTCAGTCCAGCTTGCCTTATCTCGTAAAAATCAGTTGGTCTTCAGATCTAAAACTCAATGAATGGCGAAGATTCTGAGGAAACAGAATTTTAATATCTAACTCAATAAAAGCGTGTACTCAGTAATCAACTTTTTCTGATATATTACGCTTCTTAGATTAATACTGTTTCTATATTTGTACTTGATTAAACAAACGTCATAAAACATAAACTGTTATTTCGTTTAAAATGGGGTTATTATGGGTATAAACCGGTATCACCTTTCGTAAAAGCGCAATAAAATATGCCAAACTAATATTTTGTCTCATATTCCTGTGGAAGCGATGAACTGAATGTCTCGCGTCGCAACAGACACAGGAATTCGCCGAAGAACTCCATTGTGTCGCTTTTGAGAAGAACGACCTTCCACCACCCCGTTTCAAATTATTTGTCGCGCTTTCACCCGACGAAGTGTAAAAACAGTAATCGTCGCATACGCGTAGATTGGTAATTTCTGAGACACTAGGTTTACATAAGGTTTACTGTACTAGTCCATGAGTAGCACTAATTAAACTAGCCCGTCAGCCTTTAAAATTAATGTTTGATTTCAGCTGTAAATGAGAAAAACCCAAACTGTCGGCTCCATTCCGCATAGTGCCTAATGACAAGTCTGCGTTTTGCCCCCTGCCACGTGACTATGAAACGTGCAGAGACAGCAGCGTGATCGGTCTACATGTTGGGGAAGGTACTTGTTGATGGGCCACCTCAAGGAATTGTGTATTAAAATCCTCGGATATTATAATAAATATTTTATGTTCACTGTAAATTGAAACTTATCTTGTACATGTTACTATAGTAGACAAATAAGTTGTAAATATTCACCGTTAATGAAGTATTTGAAAAATAATTCCATTGTCCTAATCAAAGAGACCCGTTACCTTTCTTGAGCGTGGCAGTTTCCATGAATGGGCAGTAGTGTGACAGCTGTCAAACACAGTACGTATCTAAGTGTCAGTATATTTCTTGTTTTTGTTTATTTGAGTACGCATCTAAGTGTCAGTATATTTCTTGTTTTTGTTTATTTGAGTACGTATCTAAGTGTCAGTATATTTCTTGTTTTTGTTTATTTGAGGAGTTTTTTTTTTCATCAAACCGAATTACATGTTCGAAACCAAGGTCCTTAAAGTGAAATGCCTTCGAAGGTAAAAAAGGGGAAATGCGTTTTAGTGATTATCAGAACACTTTGGCTATATACTATTGGAAAACATATAACGAAAACCATTACTTACATTTCATTCATAGTGATCTACTTAGGCCGAAGATTAGACAAAATTCGACGTGGCTCACACTGCAACGGTTAAAAAAAAAAGCCTACTCTTCGGCCACAGCTTGTAACATCGATTAACAGAAATTTTATTGGAATGATGGTACAGGCAACTAATGGATAACGTCATATCTAACCAAAAGAATGCACAAAGTTGTATTTAGTAATTAAGGCGACATAATTCCGACTGGGGAGACATCTCATATAGGGTTCCGCGAGCCTCAGTCGTAGGTCCACCATTGTTTCCCATATATGTAAACGTTCTTTTGTCTAATGTAGAACGAACAGGATTAGTTCTTTTGCAGGTGACACCAGTATCGTAAGCAATCCAAACATAGACATAGAAATAGAAAAAGTAGTAAACAATATTCTTAAAAGTACATTGACTGGTCATCTGGAAATGGTCGCACCCTAAATCTTAGAAAGAGACAACATATTCAGTTCTGCACACATAGCGGTACCACACCAATGATATGTGACATGCATGGAGAAGAAACAATAAATATGGCGGAAACTTCAAAATTCTTAGGTGTCCATATTCATGAGAATTTAATCTGGAAAGAGTCCATTTTGGAATTTCTAAAACAACTTAGTTCAGCTACATTTGCACTTAGTAACATTGTAGACATTAGCGAATGATAAACCAATAAGTTGACATATTTTGCATATTTTCGTATGAAATAATGTTCTGCGGCATCTCATCTTTAAGAAAGAAAGTCTTCATAGCGTAGAAAAATGCTGTAAAAATAATATATGGTGTTCACTGACGATCATCTTGTAGACATATGTTTAAGGAGTTGGGCATTCTGACTACTGCTTCACAGTGTATTTATTCTGCATGAAGTTTGTTTGCAGTGGATTCACTGCAGTTCAAAAGGGTTAGTTATCGCAAATCTTGTGCACCTCTTCTTTTGCTGCAGAAAACCTTAATGTGGAGTAATGAATGCCATTTCTTCCTTCTGGCACTGTAATCATGTACAACACCGTTGTTCGTTTTGAAGTGTATTGAATTATATACAACAGACTTCATGAGGCAGTAATCATATTGTGAAGCAGTAGTCAGAATTCTCAACTCATGACGATCGTGGGTGAGCACCACATACGTTTTTGAGCGACGAAGATTGTCTCTCTTGAAAATGAGTTACTTCAGAACATATGACATTATTGAATTAAAATATGCAAAATATGTCAACGTACTAAGTTCAAATGTGGCTGAACTAAGTTGTTTTAGAAGTTTTCCAAAATGTGATTGTCCAGTTTAAGTTCTCATCAATATGAACGTCTAAGAATTTTCAAGTTTCCGTCCTATTTATTACTTTTTCACTATGTGTTACATTTATCATAGGTGCAGCAACCCTGTATGTGCAGAACTGAATATGTTGCTTCATTTTAAAATAGAGGTTGAGACAGTGTCCAGAAAACCAGTGGATGACACTTGTTTACCATGTGTTCTGTTGCTCTATGGTTGCTTGGATTGATTACAATACTAAACTATAGTGTCATCTGCAAATAGAACTAATTTTGCTTGTTGTGCATTAGACGGCAGATCTTTTACACGTGTGAGGAACAATAGTGCCCTGCGGAACACAACACGTGATTTCTCCGCAGGCAGAAAAATGTCCCCGGACTATATTGGTTGGATTACTAAGTACAAGTTTCTACATTATCCACTGGTTGTCTGTACCATTAATCCCATAAAACTTCAATTTATCTGTGAGAATAATATGATCACACAGTGAGATACCTTAGGTAGGTAACAGAAAATACCAACCGGCGCCATTTTCTCATTGAATTGTTGCTGAGGATATTATTGTTGCTCAGATGAGATTCTATTCTAGAATACATCACTTTGATCACTTTGAAACAAGTGTATTAATATTGGTGTGGATTCTGTAAAAACCCCATTTAATGTCCCTCGTAATTATTTAAAACATTGCCTTTCCTCGTACATAAAGTAAACTAACGCTTTTATATTCCAGCCGAGCAGAGTTTCAAGCAGCGTCATTGGATACAGTTAAGCCGTTACTCTGACGCTGTAGCTGTAAGGTCTCTGCTGTTGTTTCCCCGTCAACTACTCAGCGCAGGCAGGACACCTGCTCCGTGGTGGGTAGGTGCACGGAGCGCTCTAGTGGTTTACTCTGCAGGACGATCTCACTTGCGTTCAGCCTGCCCGATGATCGTGTCTCTGCGGTCGCCGACATTGTCAGCCCTGAAAAGGCTCGCAAGTGGAAGATTTCCGTCTGGCGATACGTGACCGAAAGTCACCTCTGATTGAATACTGCACTGGTAAGGTTGCTGCCCAAAGTGGCCAAATTCATACGCCGCTCTCCACGTTTCCTAATTCCTTCAGCATCGCCTGATTTGATTCGACTGCATTCCATTACCTTTGTTTTACTTCGCTTGATGTTTATCTTACAACTTCATTTCATTCCATTCAACTGCTCTTCAAAATTCTTTGATGTCTCTGACAGTTTTACTAGTGATGTGTGTATGGAGAATGAAGTGACGAACGAAAAATTTGTACCGAGGCCAGGATTCAAACCGAGATTTGCTGTTTCGTAGGCAGATGCGCTAACCATTATTCCACAACTGGCTTTGCGCAACTGCACCGAGTACCCTAAGCACTCAGAAGCCACAATGTTTTTATCTCTTCTTTCTGAAGTAATTCCATTTACAAGTTTCTCCTTGGTTTATCCTGACTGTCCATCGTAGTGGGTGGTGCGAACACAACCGTACGGAATTAGAAATTATAAAATAGCTTCTAGCTGCCGATAAGTTTTATAATTTTTTTAAATATATGATCGATTTCGAGAACTCCGTTCCCAGCCTAAGAAGCGCGACGTTAGATTTTATTTTTTCAGTCACAGATGTGTGTCACCCGAATCCAAGCTCGCAAGCTGCACGTCCGCAATACAACTCCGAAATACGAGGGACGTTCATTAAATAATGCAATACTCTCTAAGGGATAATTTCGTTTGAAAAAATTCAGAATTTCTTGTGGGACATCGTGGAATATTCCCGCTTTATGTCAGGAAGTACCGATGGGGTGCGGCGCCTTCAAAATGGCGTTTGCAGTGGAGTCAAGTTACGGGCTGATGGACGTTGTTGAATTTCTTTTGGTGGATAACCAGAGCATCGCAGATGCTTATGTGCGCGTGCAGAAAGTCTACGGAGACATGACAGCGAACAAAAGCTCGTAGAGTCGTAGGGAGAGGTGTCCGGCATCATCGAAACGCAGAGCTGCCCCATCCCCCGCGCGCCGGCCGGCCGCACGCAGCACTGATATCCTCTGAAGAAACGACTCAGACAAATGCTAACGACGTTCTCCGTCTCCAAGACAACTAGTCTGCTCACCGGAGAGGAGTTCACGAAACTCCACTGGACTGCTCTTCCTCGTCCACCCTTCAGCCCAGATCTCGAACGTTCCATCTGTTTGGCCCAATGAACGACAGGAAGATTATTGATGCAGCAAGACGTCGATCAGTAGAGTGGTACCTGGTCCTCCCAGCCAGCGTGCTGAACGGAGACTGTGTTCAAAAATAGAGTTTCGCAGAGAGAAGCGTGGGAAATAATGTGATGTATTGAAAACCTGCACAAAACGAAGCTGCTTTCAGAAAAAAAATCGTGTCTCATTACTAAGCGAACGTCCTTCGTATAATGGGGACCGGAAGGAAATGTTGTTTCTAAGCATGCCGATACTCGTTTGACACTTATCAGCTCATTACTGCCAAAAAGATCTGCGATGGCTATCCAAGTGCATTACACGTCTGAAGATGCCAAAGTTGGTTATCTCACTCAAATCCGGTAGTTTCGATCTTTGCAACTCGATTAGGACATATTAAGGACGAAAACGAAAGAGAATCCGTGTCAGACAATCGACGGACTGCAAGCACTCTTAACCTACATTGTTAGACCATCGGAGAACAGTTGCAACGGATTGGTACATGCAACTTATTGCTTCGATGGCGTAATACAAAAGTGTTTCTTGTTCGCATCATCACTGGAGATGAGAAATAGGTCCTCTATGACAATTTCAAACGCGGAAGGCAGTGGCTCTCTACGAACGAATCTCCGCGAAGTACAGTTAAGCCAGGTTTACGTCCCAAAAAGTTGCATTTGTGTGTTCGATGGGTTATTCGTGGGGTCGTTCATTTTGAAGCGCTGAAACCTGGACAAACTGTGAATGCAGACCTTTGCTGTGAACGACTGGATCGAGTTAATCAATCTTTAATTGATTGTCAACTGAAAACACCATAATGTGGCACTGCGCGAAACGAATTCTGGGAAAAATTAGTGAACTGAGGTGGAAGGTATTGCCTCACCCACCATACTCGCCCAGTGTTGCACCGTCGGATTTCCATTTTTTCCGATCGCTAAAAATTCTGTAAGTGGCATAAATGTGGAGCTTTAGATGTTCAGATAGCCGCTCCAGATGTTTTCTCAAAACCAATTTGTTTTATCGATCAGTCACTGAAAATTTGAGCAGTAGATGGCAAATAGCTGTTGATAACGAACGTGATTACACAATTGGTTGAAAAAATAAAAATTTGTTAAAAATTTGTCTGTTTGAATTTAATGTAGGAGTACACTGATTTGCCGCCCCCCAGACACATCCTTCCCACACAGTGCACAGCCTTGCAGCAGCGCTGCTCAATCGCTACCGAAGCACCGGGCATTCTCCTCGTGTTTCACTGTCCCTGTTATTACGTATAGCTAAACCGAGTACCGCTGTATAATTTGGTACCGCTGTATCGACTGTGCACTTGAATTTCCTCTTCAAAAATGATTTTGTTTTTAACGAATAACAAACCGACGGTTTCCATCAACGATGGGCCCGAAGGCGAAATGTTTTAGGAGCGTTGCACCAAGTAGATGGAGTAGCTCTGCGCTGCGAACAATCCCGACGAACTTTAATTGTCGCGGTTATGCTGGACTTTGAAGATTTAAGTCGAATGGGGACTAATTTCGATGAAACGTTTCCAAGTGCGATTCTCTGAACATTTTGGCATATATTCCGTGCCGTGCTATATCAGAAGACCTTGAAGTGAGGCAAAAGGAAGGCGGGGGCATTATCACCAACTATTTGTTTGGGGGGTCCAAAAACACTGCCAGCCGTTGCGAGCGAGTAACGAGTGGATGCGCAAATATCTATGAGGAACATTACATATGTAGATGTGGAAAGTTGGAAATATGGGTCTCATGGGAAGAGTGCTAGAGATAAGTCCCTGCAGTCGCGCTCTTCATCTGTGTCCTCAGTGGCTCAGATGGATAGAGAATCTGTCATGTAAGCAGGAGATCCCAGGTTCGCTTCCCGTTCTTGGCACATGTTATCAGCTGTCCCCATCAAGGTATATCAACAATACTTGTCGGCAGCTGAGGGTTTCAATTAATTGTCATTTATTCTAGAGAAGCTGCACGGTCATCAATGGTATCTGTTCTTTCGAGAACAGTTACTGTCGTCATATATACTTAAATGGCTACCCGGCCATTGACCTTCATCTGTGCATGTGCGCACAGTTTGCCCGAACATTACATATGTAGATTGTGGACAGTTGGGAATGTGAGTCTCATGGAAAGCGTTCTAGAGATAAGTCCCTGCAGTTGCGCTATTCATTTGTGTTCTTGGTGGCTCAGATGGATAGAGCATCTGCCATGTAAACAGGAGATCCCAAGTTCGAGTCCCGGAGGGACCTCACATTTCCGGCTGTGCCCGTCAAGGTATAACAACAATACCTGTCAGCCTCTGAGGCTTTCAGTTAATTATCATAGACTCTTACTCAATTACACTGCTCTGACAGTGCGGGCAGGAGCTTGATATTAGAGAGTAAAACCGATCTCCAACCCGGAAATATACCACCGTGTACCGTGTCACTGTAGTAAACATATAATTCGTGTCCTATATCATACAAAATCACCCCTTTTACATCATTCATATAGCTATCGACCGCCAGACACTCGTACATATACAGTGAACACAGACATCAAAAGCACATGCCCATAGGTATATTGCTCACTGCACTAGATATTTCCAGTGGCATAGTGTGGTTGTAAAGGTTGGGGAGACTCTGCAGTTATTATAAGGAGACAAAATAGTACAATAAACAATAATTTAAACAAATGAAACAAAATGCATCAAATAAAACAACAACAGCTACTACTACCACCGCCACTTATAATAATAATAATAATTATTATTATTATTATTATTATAATTATAATTATAATAATAATAATAATAATTATTATTATTATTATTATTATTATTATTATTATATTTAAACAAATGAAACAAAATGCATCAAATAAAACAACAACAGCTACTACTACCACCGCCACTTATTATAATAATAATAATAATTATTATTATTATAATTATAATTATAATTATAATAATAATAATTATTATTATTATTATAAGCACCCATATCATTTAACACAGCCACACATCGATCAAGATGCATCGAACACATGGCTAAGAAAAGGTAATATATACAGTGAGACGGAAGGATTCATGATTGCAATACAGGTTCAGACAATAAACACCAGATATTACAGCATGCATATTGTTAAAGATCCCAATACCACAACAGATAAATGCAGACCTTGCAAAGAGCAAATAGAAACAGTAGATCACATCACAAGCGGATGTACAATACTAGCAAATACAGAATACCCCAAAAATAATACATCAACAACTTACCATATAACATAAACTATACAACTACAGAAATCTGTAATTATTGATACATGTTCAGTTACCCAAAAGTTCCTAAATGCAATGTAACATATACCGTACAGTTAAAAGGAAGTCACGCTTGATCAAGGTCCGTGTCACTTTCCATTTTTAACCAGACAAACGTCTGAGAAAGGAAAGAATGATAATAATAATAATTTGTTCAAGAAACGATGACAAATTTGTAGAATTCCAGCAGCAAGAGAAGAAGCACTTACATTTTCTTGTACACAAGTGCAATGCGCCTGTCTTTTCTTTCCACGAATAAGTCCATAACTCGCTCTACAAAGAACTGGTCACTGGATAGCTCTCCAAGTAGTGTCTACTCTATTGCTGACGTGCACAAACACGACAGCCGGATGTTGGACATTGAATTCCTTAAATAATTCTTCACTCGTTTAAGAGCACACATGCTTCGTTCACTCCTTGCTGTAGTTGCGGACAGGGTCAAAACCAAATGCTGGAACTTCTTTGTTTCTTCATAAACGGAGTCCAAATCATTGTAACAATGTACTTTAAGAGGATTCTTGGAGATAAGTAGTTTTTCTCATCAGCGTTTATGTTACACAGTTCATTTTCAAGTTGTTCTTGTTTGAGGAAGGTGTACTGTTCTAATAATTGAAGCAGTTTCAACTTTGGGAATTCTTTTTGATATTTTGGGAAAAAGTTTTCGGTCAAAAGTTCAACAAATTGAATTTGGGGAAATTCTTGAAACCTTCTTTCCATCTGAACAATTTGCAAATCCAGTATCTCGTAAGTTAGTGCCCTGAGAGATGTTTTTTGACTGTCACAGAATGACAAGTTGCCATTCAAACACAAGTTGCATTTAATGCATTCATCAACGAATGTTTCCGGTCTTAATTATCGTAAGTTCCTCAAAACAGTTCTTATTTCGTCGTGGCAAGCAGTTATACTGACAAATTTTGACTGAAAAACATCAAAGAGATGATCAAAGCACCCTCGGTAGAAGCAAAGCAAGTAGACAAACGTAGGATCATCCATCCGTCGTTTCATTCCCACAGCACAGCTCAAAGATTCTGGATCCCACTGAGAGTGTGTATCATCAAATATATAGTTAAAAACACTATATAGTCCTGAGAAATGACTAGATGTTCTTGAAACTGCCCTGTAAAGAAAGTTGCAGCTAGTGTTGCTTGCATGTCGCAGTTCAAATCCTTTGCCAGTTAGCAGTACAGTTCGTTTTGATGATTTGCTGAAAAACGAATGGAATGCAGTAAGGTAACTTACAAACATGCGTACTTGTCGTATGATTTTGGATGCGTGTAACAGTACCAAATTCAGTTGGTGCGCGTAACAATGAATAAACAGCGCATAGGGACAGAACTGCTTCACCAATTGTTGTTGTCCTCTTTCTCTTCCCGCCATTACTGAAGCGCCATCATATGTTTTTCTTTTCCTTCCACACTCAATTCTTTCAATACTGCATGAATAATGTTTGACAAACCTTCAGCAGTTCTACATAATAATCGTAAAACCCAACGAATCTTTCCTTAATTTTGTCCACAATACAGTACCTGAATATTATACTCATTTGACTCTTGCATGACACGTCTAATGTTTCATCAGCCTGAATCTAAATGAAGTTGCAGTTCTGAATTTCTCATTAACTACCAGAGTTATCATTTCTATTACATCATTCTGTATATCTCGAGAAATTCCTTTAAAGTTTGAAGATGATGACAGATGGTCTCGGAGTAACTGCTCTCCTTGAGCTAGTAAATCCAACAATTCCAGGTAGTTACCTTTGTTGCTGGAGGATTCGTCTACTCGATGCCCGCGAAAGGCTAGTTCTTGTTTAGAAAGAAATACAGTTGCTTGAATAAGACGAGCCAATACTCTCCTGTTGGATGCAACTTGTTCGTTGTATTTTATTGCTGTCAGACGAGCGGTTTCAGAAAGGGCGTGCTCAATTCAGATTTGCCCAATAACTGAAATGATTCTTTGTTCTGCTGGTGACGTTTTGATGTCTAATGCTTTTGTTCTTTCCTGTCAAAGTCCTTTATTTTACAAATGCCCTCATTGGACCACTCCTTTTCACCATCAAACAGAAGACATATATAACAATATAATCTGTTATTAAGTGCATTCGCAGTCAACGTAACATACTTTTCGTACCAGACTGTCTGAAAGTGCGTTTTTGTTTGGCTTCACTTTTTTTTTAATAATAATTCTAAAAGGCGTTCTCTTGCTGGCTCACTCATGGTGGCGACGTTCACTTCCGTGTTAAAAGCCAGCATAGAAGCGGCAGAGACTAGTCTAGATACCTGCTGGCAAGTGCAGCGCACCGGCCTTCGTGGAAGAGGGGAAGTGGAGGGGAGCCGAGAACGCTGAGGCGCACACAGCCAGGTAAGGGAAGAGAGGCAGAGACTCAGAGCAGTCGAGTCTCAAGCAGGCAGACACACCAACACTCAGGGTGCGGCGGCGCGGGCTACAAAGCTGGTGTCTTCGCACATTTAGTGCTCTCAGTAGAAAGCTGCTTATATTTTTGCTATGAATTACTATTGCATCTTTTTTAAGCATGAATACAGGGGAGACTAAGTCTCAAAGTCTCCCCTCACTGGATATTTCATCACTGCACTAGATATTTCCCGCTGGGTCTTCCACTCCCTACGTGTAACCACACTCTCAGTGGACCAAAGTCACTCTCAGAACTGTTCGACAAATTCGGGGTCGGCAGAACGCGTCACTGTTTCCGGTCCAGACCTGCTTGCTTGCTACACCCATCTCCAGACACTGGGATCACAAGAACACATGTATTTGCGTATGGTTTGCTACAAAGTTGTGCAGAAACCGTGGTGCAGTGGTTATGGTATCAGTCTGTGGCATGAAGTGTCATGAGTTCAAAACTCACCTGCACTGTAAAATTTTAATTTCTGTATTCTGTTCGAGTACATTCGAGAAGTATCCACAAATGCCAAGAATCATTCTACTGGAATATTCTGTAACTGTATATGTAACGTATGTGTTCTGGCAGAGGCCGTTCCCTCCACCCTCTTGTATGCGCAAAAAACCTTCGTTCAGTGAGCTTAGTGTTCGTAAATCATAAAATTAGACCTTCTCGTACATGACGTTATTCTGGTGGAGGTGCCGGGCATTGGAACTTGTGATAGCGCAAATTATCGACGACACAGTGGCTCCCATCAGGCCACGACAGATCCGCCGTTTACTCGAATTCGAGCCATATTCAACAGATCGCAATTTACCGGAGACAGAAGAAGAAGAAGAAGACAGTATGATGACAGGAACTATGTGCCACCACATGAGACATCTTTTCTGGTTCTCTGGTGACAATGGCAAAAATCCAAACAATTGGCTGAAGGTATATGAGCGTATCACCAAATTTAACCAATGCGATGGCACCTAGTGTGTCTAACGTATTTTTCTACTTAGAGGGCACTGCCAAGCAATGGTATGAGAACAAGAAGTTGAGAAGCTGGGAAGTATTCCAGGCGGAAGTGCGCAAGCATATCGGCGACACACAAGGACTGAAGATAAATCAAAGAGACTGACATAGCTTCTAGGAGAAACTACAGCATCCTACATTCAAGACGTCTTGGAGATGTGTAAAAGGGTGGATCCTAGAATGAAGGAGGAAGATAAGGTTGCACATCTCATGAAGGGTGTCGCTGACGACATGTATCAAGCCCTACTCCTGAAGGACGTTTCCACAACAGACGACTTCATAAAATGGTGACTGTGTATCGAGACAATGCATCAAAAAAGAAGTAATTTTAATTTTAAAAATCAACAGCCTCAGTTGCACAGATTACCTAGATTTACCTAGGTTTCAGTCGGGATAACTGCAGTTCCAGTACAGCACTCGGGGCTGCCGCATCGCGGTCGCGAAGTGGGGCCGAGGCAGTTTCAGATACGTTTTTACAGTCTGACGATAATTTATGGAATTGTAGTTTTAGCTTGACGATGTCCACTATGGACAAACGGTAGTTACTTTTATTCTGAAGAAGGTTGGGTTATCCCGACTGTCAGGTCATCTGTGCAACTGAGGCTGTCGATTTTTAAAATTAAAATTAATATATATACAGTTGCTGACAGGTCCGGAAAATGTTGAAAATATTTTTAAAAAAATTACACGCAAGAAGTTTGAACGGCTTCCAAACGTCGTATCGATGTCTGTGATGGTGGAAGAAACTAATTTCACAAGTTTTCTTCGTCAGATAGTGAGAGAGGAAGTTCGGAAGTCACTTGGTTTGCATGGCGACCAAAAGACGGAGACGCTTCAAGAGATCATAAGGGAGGAAGTGGAACAGACATTGATCCCAATCACTCGTCTTTCGTATTCCTTTAAAACCCAGGCGGAGTTAGTTCCTACAGTGCCGCATGAGGAACCTGTTTGGGCACCAAGGGAGACTGACGTCTGGAGGACCCAGGATAACCTACCAGTGTGTTTCCACTGCGGACGACCGGGACATGTGGTGCGCTACTGTCGAGAAAAGCGGCGGGTAGTTGATGACTCCCGCGCCAGAAGGCAGCAGGCCGATCTTAGCCAAATCCGGGACGACGAAGATGAACAGGAAGACGTGGCTGCAGGAGGACGTAGGTCACCATCGCCGCAAGCTAGCCGCTGGACAGGACGCTCCCCAACACGCCCATCAAACAGCCGATCACCTAGCCGCCGCAACCTGGAAAACTAAACGGTGCGAGCTTCCTTGGAGGTGAGGCCGCCAAAGAGAATAGTCCTCCGCCATCGATCACTACAAAAATGATAGGAAACTACGTCGATATCCTCATAGATGGCCGACCATCCCAAGCTCTTGTGGACTCTGGAGCACCACATTCAGTCATTTCGGAGAAGTACCGTCGCCAGTTGCAGAAAATCGTATTCGTTGACAACAAAACATCTGTGGTGAAGGTGGCTAATGGGAAATATGTAAAACCTACAGGAAGATCTACCATTCGCGTGGGTATAAGTGGCCATACACAGCCCTTAGAATTCGTAGTCTTACAAGTGTGTAGTCATGAAGCCATTCTCGGATTGGAGTTTTTGAAAGCTTCTCAGGTAATTAAAGAGTGTGGTCGCTCGGAGATTATGCTAGACGAGATACTGTGGACATGAAGATGTGGAGACTGTGTGCTGGAAGAAGCGATCATTCCTGCAGTCAGCGCTAGAAAGGTAATTGTCACGTGTCATGCCATGCATCATCCCCTGGATCTTGTAGTGGAATGTAAGAGAAGCATACCACTGAAGAATAACTTGGTCATCCCAGCCTCTGTCGTCTCGTTTAAGAACGGATTCGGTGAATTGTGGATAGTTAACTGTCGCCGAGAACCACAGATCCTTCCACGACACATGTGCGTAGCAAACGCTGGGCCGTTAATTGCAGAACAACAGAGCGTCACAGAAACCTCCCATGTCGAGTCTGTGGGCGAGATTAACGCTACCACTACGAGACAAGATCTTCTAGCTCGACTAACACTTCTCACTAAGGAAACACAGAAGAAGCTACTTGCCATTCTTCAAGAGTTCTCTGAATGCTTCAATCCACAGGTGAAGAGCAAATTAGACAAATCGACGGCGAAGCACCGGATTAGCACTGGAGACCGTCAACCAATAAGCCAATCCAGCAACGGAACGTCGAGTAACTCGCGACGAGGTTGCGAAAATGATGAAGAATGACACCATTCAGCCTTCACAGAGTACATGGTCGTCACCAGTAGTTCTCTTCAGGAAGAAGGAGGCCAGCTGGCGCTTTTTGTTGACCACAGGAAGCTTAATAATACAAATAAAAAGGACGTTTACCCTCTTCCACCATCTGACGATACACTAGATTGTCTGAAGGGGGAGAAGTTTTACTTAACCATGGACATGTACTCGGGATACAGGCAAATCAAAGTAGATGAGGCTAATCGTGAGGAAACGACATTCATCACGCCCGAGGAGCTGTAATGCGGCTTGGTTTATGTAATGCACCAGCAACTTTTGAACAGATGGTGGATAATCTTCTACGTTACCTGAAGTGGACGATGTGTCTTTGTTATTTAGATGACATTATAGTGTTCTCAGAGAAATGTGACGAACACGTAAAAGGACTGAGAGGTGTTCTTAAATGTCTCCAGCAAGGGAGCTGAAACTTAATCCAAAAAAGTGTCTCTTTGGAGCAAAAGACATCAAAATACTTGGACACCTTGTGTGAAACGAAGCTGTGCGGCCAGACCCAGAAAAGATGAGATCTATAACGAAATTCCCTACTCCTAAGGTCGGCCGCTGTGACCGAGCGGTTCTAGGCGCTTCAGTCCGTTTTAACCGCGCTGTTGCTATGGTCGCAGGTTCGAATCCTGCCTCGTGCATGGATGTGTGTGATGTCCTTAGGTTAGTTAGGTTTAAGTAGTTCTAAGTCTAGGGGACTGATGACCTCCGATGTTAAGTCCCATAGTGCTCAGAGCCACTTGAACCTACTGCTAAAGTATCAGAGATTATGCTCTCATTACCGTCGTTTTATCAAAGGCCACTCCAAAAGTTGTTAAAAGCTGATGCTAAATTTATCTGGGGTGGTGCTCAAAACATTCTTTCGATGTGCTGCGAATAGCTCTCACAATTGACCCTGTACTTGGTCTGTATGATGAGAGATCATCTACAGAACTACACACAGATGCCAGTGGGTATGGGATCGGTACTGTTCTGGTGCAAATTTTTGATGAAAAACAGAAGGGTATAGCCTATGCTTCTAGGACACTTGGAAAAGCCGAGAGAAACTACTCAA
This sequence comes from Schistocerca gregaria, assembly GCF_023897955.1. Taxonomy (NCBI): domain Eukaryota; kingdom Metazoa; phylum Arthropoda; class Insecta; order Orthoptera; family Acrididae; genus Schistocerca; species Schistocerca gregaria. The sequence goes on from NC_064928.1 coordinate 33,416,184, forward strand.
CTACACAAAGAGAACGTCTAGCTGTGATCTGGGCCATCTGCAAATTTCGACAGTATCCCTATGAAAGGCCATTCACAATTCTTACAGACCACCATTCACTTCGTTGGTTGACAGGTCTTAAGGATCCAACAGGACGACTCGCCAGGTGGGCCCTACGTCTTGACCATAGTGTTCAAAAGTGGAAGAGAACACCAAGATGCCGACTGTCTCTCAAGAAACCCTGTGAAAGACCATAAAGAGCTTGATGAAGACTGTCTCGCTGCACTCCAGGATCTCTCTGCTGAGCAGAAGAAGAACGCCAAGATATCTCAAATTATGCTCTCCTTAAATTGGTCAGAGGATGTGAAAGGTAGTTAACCCGTTTGGAAAGATGCGCTTAGACGTTCTGCAGAAATTCCATGACACACCTGAGGCCGGACATCAGGGTTAATTAAGAACTACGATAGAATCCGCAAGAGATTTTTCTGGCCAGTTTTGTGTAGGGGTGTCCGTCACTATGTGTCCCGCTGTCGAGAGTGCCAGAGGAGAAAGGCAGTTCCTCAGAAACCTCCTGGCCGACTTATACCAATTCCACCAGCAGAAACGCATTCCCAGCATGTTGAGATTGACCTCCTCGGGCGGTCTGCAATATCTGCTAGTGGCAATAGATGGATTATTGTTTGCACTTACTATCTGACACGCTATGCCATTACAAAAGCTATGAAAACGGCGGAGGCATTCGAGGTTGCCAAATTCATCGTGGAAGACATTGTATTAAAACACGGTGCCTCAAGGTCTTTAATTACTGATCGAGGGCAAGTTATTCTATCTAATCTCGTGACAGAGATAAATGTCGGTACAACATGACGACTGCCTACCATCTGCAAACTAACGGGGTTACTGAACGCCTTAATAAAACCTTGGCCTACATGATATCAGTGTTCGTCAATGTTGAGCAGAGCAGCTGAGATGAGGTGCTACCTTTCGTGACGTTTGCCTACGACGCCGCCAAACAAGACACCACAGGATTTACGCCATTTTCCTGCCACATGCGCGTGAGGCGTGGGGCCAGATGTCAACCAGAGCTGAGGAAGCTCGGCAGTTAGATCGACTCCGTAGCTGCAGGCTAAAAAAAACGATCGACGAAGGTATGACGGGAGGCACTTCCCTGTTGTCTACCAGCCTGGTGACCTCGCCTGGATCTTCACTCCTGTTCGGAAGGTTGGTATCTCTGAGAAGCTCCTCAGGCGCTACTTCAGACCTTACAAGGTTGTAAGACAGTTGTCTAATGTTACTTATGAAGTTAAAGATTTCCTACCCAACACAAGATGACTAAATATCAGACATTCAGTTCTCGTCCTTCGAATGAATCCCTACAAGGATCTCGCAACCCAGGGTAAATTCGAAGCTCCAGCAATTGGCAACAAGCGGAAACGTGACGAAGAGCGTAGCGGCAAAGGAAGTTGTAACGAGGTCGCCGCCAGGGCGAACATCAGTCATCGGGTGTCGGAGTATGCAGGACCGATGACTCGTTCCCGCACTAGGAGGACGTAACAGCAAGGCGCTGTCCTCTTAAGGAGGGAGCAATGTCGCAGAAACCGTGGTGTAGTGGTTATGCTACCAGACTGTTGCATCGAGGGTCGTTAAGCTCAAAACTCACATGTACTATACAATTCTTGTTGGCGCAGAGCAGTTTGTACATGGGAACAAGTATGCGGCAGCAAGAGGAATCCGAGAAAACGTCGACATGGAAGCGAAGGGAATTAGGGAAGCAGTCAATTTCTTTTCTCCGTCGAGGGACCATTATACTGTATGTATATTGAGGGTACAGTGATACACGCGAGTTGACTATTGTATTTGACGCCTCTCAGGAAGTCACTGAACCATTCGGCTCTAAACTTACATGCATCTGAGTTAAACGATGATAGAGAGTGGATGGCGTGATCGATTGAGGTGGAGCTGTAACGAGGTAGACTCTTAGCCCTGGCAACGACTTCGCAGAACTTCCTTTGCCGCTACCCTCTTCGTCAGCTTTCCGCTTCTTGCCTGTCGCTGGAGCTTCGAATTTACCCTGGGTTGCGGGATCCTTATAGGGATAAATTTGAAGGACGTGGACTGTATGTCTGATCTTTCGTCATCTTGTGTTGGAGGGAAATCTTCAATTTCATAAGTAACATCAGACAACTACACTCCTGGAAATGGAAAAAAGACATTGACACGGGTGTGTCAGACCCACCATACTTGCTCCGGACACTGCGAGAGGGCTGTACAAGCAATGATCACACGTACGGCACAGCGGACACACCAGGAACCGCGGTGTTGGCCGTCGAATGGTGCTAGCTGCGGAGCATTTGTGCACCGCCGCCGTCAGTGTCAGCCAGTTTGCCGTGGCATATGGAGCTCCATCGCAGTCTTTAACACTGGTAGCGTGGACGTGGACGTGAACCGTATGTGCAGTTGACGGACTTTGAGCGAGGGCGTATAGTGGGCATGCGGGAGGCCGAGTGGACGTACCGCCGAATTGCTCAACACGTGGGGCGTGAGGTCTCCACAGTACATCGATGTTGTCGCCAGTGGTCGGCGGAAGGTGCACGTGCCCGTCGACCTGGGACCGGACCGCAGCGACGCACGGATGCACGCCAAGACCGTAGGATCCTACGCAGTGCCGTAGGGGACCGCACCGCCACTTCCCAGCAAATTAGGGACACTGTTGTTCCTGGGGTATCGGCGAGGACCATTCGCAACCGTCTCCATGAAGCTGGGCTACGGTCCCGCACACCGTTAGGCCGTCTTCCGCTCACGCCCCAACATCGTGCAGCCCGCCTCCAGTGGTGTCGCGACAGTCGTGAATGGAGGGACGAATGGAGACGTGTCGTCTTCAGCGATGAGAGTCGCTTCTGCCTTGGTGCCAATGATGGTCGTATGCGTGTTTGGCGCCGTGCAGGTGAGCGCCACAATCAGGACTGCATACGACGGAGGCACACAGGGTCAACACCCGGCATCATGGTGTGGGGAGCGATCTCCTACACTGGCCGTACACCTCTGGTGATCGTCGAGGGGACACTGAATAGTGCACGGTACATCCAAACCGTCATCGAACCCATCGTTCTACCGTTCCTAGACCGACAAGGGAACTTGCTGTTCCAACAGGACAATGCACGTCCGCATGTATCCCGTGCCACCCAACATGCTCTAGAAGCTGTAAGTCAACTACCCTAGCCAGCAAGATCTCCGGATCTGTCTCCCATTGAGCATGTTTGGGACTGGATGAAGCGTCGTCTCACGCGGTCTGCGCGTCCAGCACGAACGCTGGTCCAACTGAGGCGCCAGGTGGAAATGGCATGGCAAGCCGTTCCACAGGAATACATCCAGCATCTCTACGATCGTCTCCATGGGAGAATAGCAGCCTGCATTGCTGCGAAAGGTGGATATACACTGTACTAGTGCCGACATTGTGCATGCTCTGTTGCCTGTGTCTATGTGCCTGTGGTTCTGTCAGTGTGATCATGTGATGTATCTGACCCCAGGAATGTGTCAATAAAGTTTCCCCTTCCTGGGACAATGAATTCACGGTGTTCTTATTTCAATTTCCAGGAGTGTACCTTACAACCTTATATGGTCCAAAGTAGCGCCTGAGGAGAGACCAATCTTCCGAACAGGAGTGAAAATCCAGACGAGGTCACCGTTCTGGTAGACAACAGGGTAGTGGTTCGCGTCATATCTTCGTAGATCTTTTTCTTGAGCCTGCAGCGTACGGAGTCATGCTGCCGAGCCTCCTCAGCTCTTCTAGAAAGGGAGAAGTTGGTGCGGGTCAGTTTTTCCACTGTTCTGTCAGGATGCATCAGTCGCGTTCCATAGCCTGCGTTCGACTCGTACACTGTCAAGTGTTCTGTATGTGATTTAAAGCACTGTCTACTTGCGATCGTTAACGGTAAACCTGTCGGTCATCAGAGGACTTCCACCTCATGTGTGATAAATGTGACACATTCCTCTAAACGAACCATGATTTATGCCATGTACTCCACCCCCTGTCGCATCTTGGGTGTAAAATCGAGACTTCAGCTTCATAACTAAGGTAGTGATGGGTGTAAACATTTGCATGACAGATGTGCTGTTTACAGAGTTAGTGGCGAAATGACTTGTAATTTTCACATGTCGGACGCTGCCGCTGTGCGTTTATATGTTTCCTTGTAAGAGGTATTCCCAGTAGCTACCGATAATTTTATATAGGGCTGATGCAGGCATAGCATAATTTCTGAAGAGTGATTGGATATGAACAGTGTACGCTATACATCTCTGGAAAGCTATATTGTGCCCGTATTACACAGAGCCAATGTTTTAAGGAGGTAGTTTTTTCGTTTTACAGCTAGATAACATAATTTATCGTAGAGAAACGAGGAAGAAGGATGTATGTCATGCTCTTGAAATATGTTTCTGACTTTGGAATATTAACAGCGCTACATTCCATACGACTGATAGATAGGTCGGAAACACAGGCGATGCAACATTATTGTGCGTTTTAAATGCGGAACATTGGAGCCTTAGGAGTGCATGTGCTTATATTCTCCCTTACCAGTACCTTCCAGGTACTGTTCCTAGACTGGAATAATACTTTAAAACTGATAGCTTGGTTGATTTTTGTAAAAGTGCTTCGAACTCCATCCGTTTGTAGCTCCATTGCGCATAAAAGTCACCCGTTTCTTGTTCTTCTTCATCGTCTGCTGTTACATCACAACACTTTCAAATCTGTTACTATTCTGACCACATCGACATGGGCACATCTCGAGAAATCTTGTGCACTTGGATGGGCGAGGACTCGACAAGCTCCATTCATTCACTAGATGCGGAATGTAGCGACCTACTTCTGGTCGATTGCAGATTAAATCGGTAACGGTGCTGCAGGGCGCGTTGGTCAATGATAGTGTGAGGGTGTCTTTCAGTCTCTAATTTTACCCTAAGACTGCGAGAATGCTCTGTGACTCCCATCAGCATAGAGATAGATCGTAAATTAAGCACTATGCTAGAAGTGTTAGAAATATGTAGGGCGCTGTCTCATATACTTTGGTGATTGATGTGTTCGGGAATTAACGATGAATGGACGTACTGCGCAGTCATCTATCGACATTAACAATTATACTCGCGAAGTGGGAAAGGGGTGGTTTAGCTATGATACTGAAACTGGGGAAACAGTCTGTCACATCACTTGTTGGTGTTGAAATTACTGTAAAATTGTTCACACAATCAACTGTAATGTTTATTATTTCAATACATCGGGGGGGGGGGGGGGGGGGAGGGGGGGTTTCCATCCACATCCATCCACTGGCACGCTGTTAGCTACCACATAATGATGACTGATAACGCTTGTCGCGTACATGAGTACAATATAAGGAATCAGTCGAAACAGAACGCAGAACAATCAGTTATTCCGCCAATGTGACAGATGAGTTTCTATGTAGTTTGCAAACCCACGCCAATGCCGCAAAATTCTTAGAATTTCCTTATGTTGTAAATGACTTAAAATCATCCAGTGTGTGCGATGTGCTACGGTAACAGCAGTAACCATATATTTTACACTGTGCGACATCTAAAGGTACCCCAACTGACCTATCTTCCCTCCAAAATTGAAACAATCCCGCCAGTGGGGCTTGGCAGGGAGGTGTGGTACTTTGCAGCAGTCTCGGGTAACGGTACTCGCATCATCAGCTGACGTCACAGCAGCAATCTTGAATGACGTCAATCGCATCATCAGATGACATCGCAGCAGCCATCTTGCACTATGTCAATCGCGTCACAGTGCAACGTCTTGGCTAATGGCACTTTGGGGTGATGTCCTTGTTGCCTGTGAGAGGCTGTGGATCCGAACTTCTTAATGAATGACATCAAATACGTCATCAGCTGACGTCACAGTAGCTATCTTGAGTGATGTCAATCATGTCAAACTGGGACATCTTGGATAACTGTACTTTGGGGTGATGTCCTTGTTTGCGAGAGGCCATGGATCAGAACTTTTTTAATGTAGGTTTAGAACTTGACAAAGACCTCAAATTCGTGGCAGAAAAACAAAATGTTTGGCAGTGTACAAAGCATGTTAGAGCTGAAAAAAACAATGTTTCAAACAACGAGATAGGGTTGCAGGAGGCGTCTCTTGCGACTTACAGCATAGTCTATAGGATACGATCATCCTCCTACAGTACAGGTGATGAAACTTTAAGCTGGCCTCTGCAGTTGATCAATACCTGTATATCTAATAGGATCATCACATGTCCTCGATGCCTGCATGCATGCAGTATTTGTTGTCGATATGTGGGAGGAGAGAGATGAAATTAAAATCTTATCTAGTTCTGTATCAGATGAAGTTATTTGAGCTTTTATAGTTCGAAATTTTTCTCGAGTGGGTGCTACAGAATAACGAAGATTGCATGTTGGGGAGTTAGATGTGAATGGACGTGGATCTGTAGTACTTTTGGGGATACACCAAAGTGCAGTTGCAAAAACCCTTGTCCTTTCTTAGTTACCGTTTCCATAGAATGGTTAAAACACACTGCTGTTGCAGTAACACAGCTTAGCATGTTTCTACACGGATTGCTGCAGGTGGCAGGTAAAGCTTTCTCCGACTTACATTGGAACAATCACATGCGCAAAGCAGCAGGGACGGTAGCGCAGAATCTGAGGGGTAGTTGCATAGGGGCTTCCTAAAACCATGTTGGAATTTTACTATAGCAGATAGGTTCGAGAAAGGTGGCTCAAGATATGAGTGTTCCAGAAATGTGATTCACTATTGGCTAGAAACATTAAAGGACTTCTCCATAGGTTTCAGTGCAGGTATGTGGTTAAATGGGAGGCTTGATTCCAAATCACAGACATCAGTTCTACCAAAAGCATAGCACTAGAGATCTGAAAAGCTAGTGTGCGTTTCTTACTACCTCAATCATCACCCCACCTACTACTGTTTGTGATCCCAGCGGCGTGAGGGAGTTACAAATACCAGTTTCATGCCACGCTCCTTAGCCGAATCACTTCCAAAATTCATCAATTCTATTGCGAGGGTGCACCATCAGCGACGTGTAACCGCACTGCTGGTGTGATAATATACACTCCGACACACACTGTCTCTATTCAGTGTCATGGTATTTGTCTGGAAAAACCACGACATTCGTAGGTAATGCCATACGTTGATATATAAAGCCAGTATAGCTTTTAACATGGATACTTGAGTGCACCGCTTGTGATGGTAATATGATTGGGGCTTTCATTTTTTTACATATAGCGATCTGTAAGACGATTATGCCTCTGCTTCTAATACATGGTGGTATCACTCATATGAAAAATTTATGAGACATGTCCATCCATCATTCATTTTAGGTCAGTACCCGTGGTCTAGGGGCAGTCCGCTGTTAGCAGCGGTGGCGCGAGGTCGTCGTGCCCGCGTCCCCCTGTTGGCGCACCACGCGCGCCAGTGTTTACTGTTTACCTCCCGCTGCGGCGAGTGTCACGCGTCCGTGTCTCGGTAGTGCCATGGCGCACGCGTATCGCAAGTCCACAATTAAGATCACATTTCAAGCGGACTACGCAAGACCTCGAGCACTTGACGTTGAACGTTTCATCCGAGAAGAACTGCATATTGCACCTCAAGACATCATTGGGATCCACTTTTCTATAACACAAAGTGTCGTCTACATAAAAATGATCAATGAAAAGGCGTGCACTGATGTTGTGTGCCGACACGCTCATGGACTTAAATTTAAGCATTCTGATGGTCACATAGGAACTGTCACGATCGACCACGCTGGATTAGGCCTTCGCACTCTGAGGGTCTTCGAGCTGCCATTCGAAGTCCAGCCAGATGTTGTGATGACAGCTTTCAAACCGTACGGCAACGTGCTAAGCCACTTGGCTGAAAAATGGCAAACGTTTGAGACGTACCCCGTCTTAAATGGAGTGAGACAAATTAAGATTGAACTGACGAAGCATGTGCCATCCTATCTTGTAATTGGCGGCTGCAGAGCCATTGTCATGTACGACGGACAACCCAGTACTTGCGCCGGCTGTGGCCAGGAAGGACATGTCCGATCGGCATGCATTCAACGCCGACTGACTCAGACACCGGTCGGTGAAGTTCCATCCCCGGCGATGCCTACTTCACTCCCCATCACGTATGCAGCGGCTGCAACCGCAACAGCTGTTCCTGCCCAGGATCGTAGCACCATATTGCAGTCAGTGGTCGATGACCCCCTCTACGACGCCTTCGGCAGACTTGCCTCAAGACGGTGATCAATTGTGCCACCAAGACGAGCCTAAAGAGAAGACGGAAGTAGAAACTAAAATTGTCCCGACCTCTGCCTTCCTACCAATAGAGACCGCATCAGATGATTGTCGCCCGCACTCTGACACAGAACAACATGTCCGGAAACAACGGTCCCCTCGAAAACGCAAGAAACGGCGCCATACGCCATCCGATGATTGCCTGCTTCGCATGTGCGACCCAGACGAATATCCGTCGTCGGACGACGCTCAGGACTCTACCACCGCAACTCAACCTTCCCATCACGATGCTACGGCGGATACAATTTCTGAGCCTCGGTCTGACAACATCACTTCTGCTACTGAACATACGCGCAAGCGCTCTACTGACAGCACTAATCAACAGTTACCAATTGCTGCATCTGATTCTTGGGCGGATGATATCGAGGATGAGCCACAGCACCAGGAGGATGCCGAAGGCAGAGATGCTCCCTCGGCTGCACCCAGCACCAGCCAACAACAGTGACTACGGCTCTATCGTCAGCCTCTGTGGGGCCACCCCTGCCGCCCACACCTGGCCTCCTACACAACCCAGTTGCCGACCTGGCTGACCAAACATACCGTCTAGCGACGATTAACATCAACAACATACGTGCCCGACATAAACTAGCGCTGCTACAGGATCTACTCAACGCAGCAGACATCGACATTGCGCTCCTTCAAGAGGTGTATGTCGCCGACTTCAAGGGACCCTATGGCTACCAGACTTGGGTCTCACATGCGTCTGCCAATGGCAGTGGTGTGGCGATCTTCCTCCGCGACGGTATATCCGCAGAAGACGTCGAGTATCTCCCTGACGCCAGAGGCATGGCTCTTACTATCCAAGGAGTCAAACTTATTAACATCTATGCACCGGCAGGATCTGGTCGGCGTCGCGAACGATCCACCTTTTTCGCTCATACAATCACGCCCCTCTTTATGGGCCGTCAGGACGCCTTGATAATGGGAGGGGACTTCAACTGTAGCCAAGCACCTAAGGATCAGTTACCACATCATTCTCCATGCGCAGAACTTACGACAATTATAAATAATCTTCAATTGGTGGACTCGTGGGAACATGTTTGTGGCGATCGGCCCGGATTTACTCACTACACCAGCCATTCCTCCAGCCGCATCGACCGGATTTACATCTCGCGCTCCATAGCTGTGGGGACAAGAGCTGCCGAAGTTTGGCCCACAGCTTTGTCTGACCACGACGCCTACATCTGCGCTATTACCCTCGGCCGCCAGAAGATATGGCACAGCCGTGGTCCTTGGAAGTTGAACGTCGCTCACCTAGCTTCTCAGGAATGCCGCCGCCTTATAGAGAACACGTGGGACTCTTGTAGCCGCCGGCGTGGCACCTACCGGTCTACACTGTCGTGGTGGTTACTCTGCGCCAAACCAGCCCTCCGGAAGACCTTGATAGGCTACGGCCGAGATGTTGCAGCATGGAAGAGACATACCATGGACTTTTACTACAGCATCTTAAGGGCATGTGCAACACTGCCGTACTCACCTGCACGGCAGGTGACGGTGAACCGTGCCAAGGCACAGATCATCAGATTAACACGTTGCCACCTTGAGGGTGCGATCGTCACAGCGCGCACTCAAGACAGAGTGGCACAGGAGGAACCGTCTATGTACCACGTCATTGCAGAACGACGGCGCCGACGCAGGACACTGATCCAAGCTATCACGGCGGAAGACGGACGACGCCTTGATACCCAGCGCGATATAGGAAACGCCCTTCATGCTCACTACACTATGCTGTACTCGGAACATCGACATCCCCCAGAGGTGATCGCCGAAGTCTCTCAACTCACTTATGGCTCGATCTCTCCGGCAGCGGCGCCGGATTTGACTGCTGATGTAACGGAAGAGGAAATCATTGAAGCAATACAGGCTGGGGCTGCTCATACGTCCCCGGGACCTGATGGCCTTCCTCTGGAATTTTACCGGACGTACCAACAATTGCTGGCACCAGCGTGGACTGATATTTGCCGCGATCTTATGTCTCCCACGACGCAGATACCTGGGGCTTTCCTAGAAGGACTGATAGTGCCCATACACAAACCACGAGGCGGATCCAGGATCAGTGACTATCGGCCCTTGACCTTACTCAACAGTGACTTGAAGATTTTCACCCGGCTTCTGGCGGCATGCCTAAAGCGATCAGTACGATGTGTTGTGTCGCAGGACCAGGCATCGTTAGGTGGTGACCATAATATTCGCACTGCATTGTACCGATATAGAGATATGATCGCGCTAGCCAAAGCTCGCCAACTGCCAGGAGTTTTGGCCTCACTCGACTTTAGCCAGGCCTTTGACAGAGTCGACCACACATTTTTGATGGAGGTATTGCGACACATGGGGTATCCGGACGTCATAGTTAATGTACTGATGCGTCTCCTACGCGGCGCGACGTCCAAGGTGTTATATAATGGCCGTCTTACGCCGCTGATACAGATCCAGCGATCGGTGCGACAAGGCTGCCCTCTTTCGGCGATATTGTGCGCCCTCGTCTTGGAACAACTCCTCTGCGGCCTCCGACAACGCCTGACCGGGATGTCCCTTGGTGGACACACTTTCTGCTGCACTGCCTATGCAGATGATCTGGTACTCCTTCTACGCAATAATGACGATGTTCGTGCAGCACTGGCGTGGGTGGCGACCTACGGCGCGGCATCTGGGAGCCATCTCAATCTCCACAAATCACACGTTCTGTCTATAGGCAGAGGCCTACCCGGCGAGAACGTCGCACTGCTACGAATCAGTGACACAATCCGCTGTCTTGGCATTGATTTCACATCTGACATGAAACGTTCAACAGCCATTAACTACAGGCGTTTATTGAATCAGATGAGAGCAGGAATAAGTGACCACCGTTTGAGGCATCTAGACCTCCTGCAACGGACACGATATGCTAACGTCTATTTGGCGTCACGTATCCCCCATTTTGCACAGATACTCCCCATACCACCTACCCTGGCTCACCGCATGTTGGCGGTTTTGGGATCCTTTGTTAATACGGGCATGTTATTTAAGATTCGTTACGAGTCCCTAACCCTCCCGAGGAGCAGAGGGGGTTTAGGCCTCTGTCATGTCCAGAACAGAGCAAAGGCCCTGTTCGTCAGCTGTCACCTGCAACTGTGGCGACGAAGTCCGACGTGCCTCACAAGTCTCTTACTAGAGGCCTTACGACCAATCTCAGTCGCACACCCTGTGATGATATCGGACATCCCAGCACCTTTCTTCTACATTAGCCAGTTCTTCCTTGAATTAAGCTACATCCACACTGCACTACTACCCACACGCTTGATGATGACGAGGGCGATATATGCTGCCATGCAAATGAACATGACGCCGAATGTGATTGAAAGCAAACACCCCAATACAAAGTGGCGCGCTGTGTGGCAGGCAGTGAATGCCACCACCCTTGATACTGAGGTGCAATCTGCATGGTACGTAACTGTTAATGGGAAACAGTTGTGCCAGTCCCGCCTACATCACATCCACCTCGCTGATTCCCCCTTGTGTGCCACATGCCAAGTGATTGACACAGATGAACATCGTTTCGAATGCGGGTCGGCAAAGGACGTATGGTATTTGGTGCGTCAGATATTGGCTTTTCTCACACGCACGACTCCTGACAGGATAACTACCCGATCACTTCTTTTCCCCGATAAGATTTGTTTCCCAAGAGCAAAAACGAACTCTGTGACGTGGATCAGCGGCCACGCTGTTCACTACCTCTTCGGTAATGGCGAAAAGACAGTACCCGATTTTTGGTATTACCTCAACGAACGACATTGTGCGATCGTCAAGAACCATAAATATAGGCAATATTTTTCTAATTTCCTTTGGAGCTCAGTCCATAATCCGCCTCGCAGCTGGATTATCGATGACATGAGATGATAACCATAGCACCTCTTCCCAGTTCCATTTTTTTATGAGATTTGAACAAACAGCGGAAACAACACAGCAACGAGAAGACAGTCATCGAAAAATTCGCAGCGGGCTATAGTATGGAGCATCCTTTGTCGTAACGGGACGACTTCCTATTATTCTGTTTATGTAGCCGAAGAGGAACGGCCTTCCTTTTATACATTTGTATAAAAATAAAATGAAATAAAATTAAAAAAAGCAGAAAAACAAACCTTCCAAAATCCTTTTTTTCTCATTTTTGTTAAAAAAGCGGTTAGGATAGCTGGCTATTAAAAAAATGCCTATTTGTGTTACGTACGCATTTTGTAATAAAAAAAAAGGGGGTAGCGTCTTTGATAAAAAAAAGGGAAAAAAAATTAAAAAAGGTGTTTAACTGCTGTGCGACAGATTCTGAGTTCGAACTTTGTTCTGTGATTAATATTTTGTTTATTAAAAAAAAAAAAGGCAGCGTCTTTGATTCATAATCAAAACGTCTTCGGTGCGGGTTCGATCCACGCCACTGCCTAAATTTTGATAAATAATCAGCATTGGTGGCCGAAGACTTCCGGGATAAGAAGTCAGCCTCATTCTGCCAACGGCCTTGTCAAAGAGGGCGGAGGAGCGGATAGAGGTTCAGGGCACTCTATTGTCCTAGGGGTGGGAAATTGCCCCTAAAGGTGGAAGAATCAGCAATGATCAAAGACATGAGGATGCAGAAGGCAATGGAAACCACTGCATTAAAGACACGTAACGTGTATCCACAGGACATGAGGCCTGTAGTTGAAGAAGTGTCATGATGATCTCTCCATTGGCAAAAGATTCCGGAATAGTCCCCCATTCGGATCTCCGGGAGGGGACTGCCAAAGGGAAGGTTACCATGAGAAAAAGATTGAATAATCAACGAAAGAATAACGTTCTACGAGTCGGGACGTGGAATGTCAGAAGCTTAAACGTGGTAGGGAAACTAGAAAATCTGAAAAGGGAAATGAAAGGCTCAATCTAGATATAGTAGGGGTCAGTGAAGTGAAGTGGAAAGAAGATGAGGATTTCTGGTCAGATGAGTATCGGGTAATATCAACAGCAGCAGAAAATGGTATAATTGGTGTAGGATTCGTTATGAATAGGAAGGTAGGGCAGACGGTGTGTTACTGTGAACAGTTCAGTGACCGGGTTGTTCTAATCAGAATCGACTGCAGACCAACACCGACAACGATAGTTCAGGTATACATGCCGACGTCGCAAGCTGAAGATGAACAGATAGAGAAAGTGTATGAGGATATTGAAAGGGTAATGCAGTATGTAAAGGGGGACGAAAATCTAATAGTCATGGGCGACTGGAATGCAGTTGTAGGGGAAGGAGTAGAAGAAAAGGTTACAGGAGAATATGGGCTTGGGACAAGGAATGAAAGAGGAGAAAGACTAATTGAGTTCTGTAACAAGTTTCAGCTAGCAATAGCTAATACCCTGTTCAAGAATCACAAGAGGAGGAGGTATACTTGGAAAAGGCCGGGAGATACGGGAAGATTTCAATTAGATTACATCATGATCAGACAGAGATTCCGAAATCAGATACTGGATTGTAAGGCGTACCCAGGAGCAGATATAGACACAGATCACAATATAGTAGTGATGAAGAGTAGGCTGAAGTTCAAGACATTAGTCAGGAAAAATCAATACGCAAAGAATGGCGAGATACTTTTGAAGTTCTCTAACGCTATAGATACAGCAATAAAGAATAGCGCAGTAGGCAGTACAGTTGAAGAGGTATGGGCATCTCTAAAAACGGCTATCACAGAAGTTGGGAAGGAAAACATAGGTACAAAGAAGGTAGCTGCTAAGAAACCATGGGTAACAGAAGAAATACTTCAGTTGATTGATGAAAGGAGAAAGTACAAACTTGTTACGGGAAAATCAGGAATACAGAAATACAAGTCGCTGAGGAATGAAATAAATAGGAAGTGCTGGGAGGCTAAGACGATATGGCTGCAGGGAAAATGTGAAGACATCGAAAAAGATATGATTGTCGGAAGAACAGACTCAGCATACAGGAAAGCCAAAACAACCTTTGGTGACATTAAAAGAAACTGTGGTAACATTAAGAGTGCAACGGAAATTCCACTGTTAAATGCAGAGGAGAGAGCAGATAGGTCAAAAGAATACACTGAAAGCCTCTATGAGGGTGAAGATTTGTCTGATGTGATAGAAGAAGAAACAGGAGTCGAGTTAGAAGAGATAGGGAATCCACTATTAGAATCCGAATTTAAAAGAGCTTTGGAGGACTTACGGTCAAGTAAGACAGAAAGGATAGATAACATTCCATCAGAATTTCTAAAATCATTAGGGGAAGTGGCAACAAAACGACTATTCACTTTGGTGTGTAGAATATATGAGTCTGGCGACATACCATCTGACTTTTGGAAAAGCATCATCCACACAATTCCGAAGACGGCAAGAGCTGAAAGTGCAAGAATTATCGCACAATCAGCTTAACAGCTCATGCATCGAAGCTGTTTACAAGAATAATATACAGAAGAATGGAAAAGAAAATTGAGAATGCGCTAGGTGACAATCAGTTTGGCTTTAGGAAAAGTAAAGGCAAGAAAGAGGCAATTCTGACGTTACGGCTAATAATGAAAGCAAGGCTAAAGAAAAATCAAGACACGTTCATAGGATTTGTCGACCTGGAAAAAGCGTTTGACAATATAAAATGGTGCAAGCTGTTCGAGATACTGAAAAAAGTAGGGGTAAGCTATAGGGAGAGACGGATCATATACAATATGTACAACAACCAAGAGGAAATAATAAGAGTGGACGATCAAGAACGAAGTGCTTGTATTAAGAAGGGTGTAAGACAAGGCTGTAGCCTTTCACCCCTACTCTTCAATCTGTACATCGAAGAAGCAATGATGGAAATAAAAGAAAGGTTCAGGAGTGGAATTAAAATACAAGGTGAAAGGATATCAATGATACGATTCGCTGATGACATTGCTATCCTGAGTGAAAGTGAAGAAGAATTAAATGATCTGCTGAAATGAATGAACAGTCTAATGAGTGCACAGTATGGTTTGAGAGTAAATCGGAGAAAGACGAAGGTAATGAGAAGTAGTAGAAATGAGAACAGCGAGAAACTTAACATCAGGATTGACGGTCACGTAGTCAATGAAGTTAAGGAATTCTGCTACCTAGGCAGTAAAATAACCAATGACGGACGGAGCAAGGAGGACATCAAAAGCAGACTCGCTATGGCAAAAAAGGCATTTCTGGCCAAGAGAAGTCTACTAATATCAAATACCGGCCTTAATTTGAGGAAGAAATTTCTGAGGATGTACGTCTGGAGTACAGCATTGTATGGTAGTGAAACATGGACTGTGGGAAAACCAGAACAGAAGAGAATCGAAGCATTTGAGATGTGGTGCTATAGACGAATGTTGAAAATTAGGTGGACTGATAAGGTAAGGAATGAGGAGGTTCTACGCAGAATCGGAGAGGAAAGGAATATGTGGAAAACACTGATAAGGAGAAGGGACATGATGATAGAACATCTACTAAGACATGAGGGAATGACTTCCATGGTACTAGAGGGAGCTGTAGAGGGCGAAAACTGTAGAGGAAGGCAGAGATTGGAATACGTCAAGCAAATAATTGAGGACGTAGGTTGCAAGTGCTACTCTGAGATATGAAGAGGTTAGCACAGGAAAGGAATTCGTGGCGGGCCGCATCAAACCAGTCAGTAGACTGATGGCAAAAACAAAAAAAAAACAAAAAATAAAAATAAAAAAAATTATTTCGTATCACCAGCAATCAGTTATTGATGAAGTATTATACTTAGTAGTAGGGGGTGCATGATAGTTTCGCCTTGTGCATCAGGATTATAAAGTATGTGTTTGTGTTCTGATATGGGCAAAGGAAATGACTATGTCCAGGCTTAAAGAAGGTATGGATTTGACATGGAGTACTGTGATAGCAAAGGGAAGAGTATGTCAAATCATAAAAATTGTACCGATATTTCTATTTCCAGAGCCTCAGCCATCAGCAGGGTGTAATCCCGATACCTCACTCGTTGTCGAATGTCGTTCAACTGTTACTGCAATTGTCATTTAGTTGTAGGTACAGCGATAAATTCTATATGAGGCTGGCTTTTTTTCCTAGGACGATCCTGTATATGCATGCTTGGCGTTCAGCGCCGATGACCTATGACAGGAATGATTCACATTTCCCATTAACGGTAAATGGAAAGGCCTGTTGGAGTGTAGGAATGTAGCTGATTTAACTGTTGTCCTCTAGACGGCCAAATAGCGAACTGATACTTACGTGTTGGATAGCTTTTATGATCGTGTGGAAATTTGAGAAGATTCAATATGGGCGTGTGTTTGTGCTGGACCATTATTCCCTTACACGTGCATTGTCTGGTTAAAAATGCTTCTGCACATTTCTCACCTTTATTTAGTTGAAGGAACATCGATTCTGGTGTGTGCATCTAACAGGTGAAAGACACGTTTGCTGATTCTCTAGATATGAGAAAGACCTTATTTGACTTGCTAAATTATAGGGGGTGATTTGGAATCTGTTACATCACCGACATTAGTATTTGCAAGAGGAGATATCGGTTTCCTCTATTTTTTTCGAGATCTCACGTAAAGGTCTTCACAGATGGGATAAGTTTCTAGTTACTTAGTGGTTTACAACACGCACCACCTAGCTAAAGTATCGGGTTTGTAAAGAAATAATTTCCAGTCTGTATCTTTGGAGATACTGTGAGAGCGATAGGTAGGATACTCCCATGTGTTTAATATTGAGACGTATCATGTAAATGGTATAATATGAGGGCAAACCATGCGAAAATGCATGTTCTTGTAATCCCAGAGTCGGGAGATGGATGTAGAAAAGCAAGAAAGCAAGCAATCAGGTCCGGACCAGAAACAGTAACGCGTTTGTGCCGACCCCTAATTTGTCGAACAGTTCTGAGAGCGACTTTGGTCCACTGAGAGGGCTCTGTCTATACTTTCGGAGTGGATGACCTCCAGGAAATATCTAGTGAAGCGAGGAGTATACCTACGGTGCATGTGCTTATGCTGTCTGTCTTCGTGGTATATGTATGAGTGTGTGGCGGTCGATAGCTATATTAATGATGTACAAGGGGCGATTTTGTGTGGTGTAGGATACGAATGTGTTTACTACATTGACACAATACGCCGTGGTATATTCCCGGGTTGGAGATCGGTTTCATCCTCCAATATTCAAGCTCCTGCCCTCAGTGGCAGAGCGGTGTAATGGAGTAAGAGTCTTTCCGTATTTGACGATCTGTAGGCCACTTAGCAGGACGTCCCCTCATCGGCACCCCTAAGCGTAGCCTCGCATTTTTCTTGTTGTTCTATCAATAGTGATGTTGAGTATAGTACGCCAACACGTGACGGTAATGTCTTTCCAAGAATTACATCTGCAGATGTGGCATTCATTATCACACATAGTGCCCGTCACCTGTCCTTCATAACACTTGTTTGAGATAATCTTGGCAGTATGCAGCATCTTGCAGAAGCGCTGGTTCGAAGACTTTGTTAGATAATTTCCTAGGACTGAGGAGAATCGAGACATATAGCTGGTGTGAGTGTAGGCATGCCATAGTTTTTTTGGAGGGGGAAGGGGGCACTGTACAGATATAAAAGGTAACTGCACTGTTTGTGTAAAATGTGTCTATATTGGAGTGTAATGTTACTGTTGCTTACATTGTGGCATGACCAGAGAAGATGAGTGTGTGTCCTATTGCGAGGCAAGTATAGATTCAGCACATCGATAAGTGTGAGGGTATTAGAGAGATTTTTACGTTGAAAATTATGTGTGCTATGGATACTGAGATTCGTTCCAGAATCACAGCCATCAAGAGGAGACATTACGTGTACATCGATCAGTGTCAGAGTGAAGCAGCAACTGTAATATTAAATTTTAGTTACACTGGTAAATATGTTTCTGGCTCCCCATATTCTTGTGAGTCTTGTATGTATTTGGCGATCTGTAGGCAACGTTGTGGGGTTTAATTGTCAGTGCAATGTAGCGATCTGTACAAGATAATTTTGCTGCTGAAAGTCTCATCTGCAGAAGACGATGGCAGACAGTGCTCCCACACAGGCAGTAGGAGCAGTTTGATCGGTAAATTCAGTGGCGAATGGGCTGTCCCATTAGTATTGCTAGGAGCAATGCACCCTGTGTTACTCTGGGAAGCATTGGCACATCTCTCTTGGCGCTGGACCTGCACCACAGTTATGCGATATCGTGCCAGCTGTGGTTCCTAGGTGAACACGTATTTCGACAGGAATTTGTCGGGTGTCACGTATGAAAGAGATGCCACTGCATCCTTGAGGGACACAAACTGACACCTATGCATCACTTGACAGTTGTGGACCACATCGTCACTACAACTGCGTCGTCACTTCGTGGGGACCGCCAGTGCTTCGCAACTCCAGGGGGACGAAAGCAGATTCAGCGGTCTTGGCGTCAGGAGTCGAGAGGCTGGTTGTGCTTTTTACTGCCGAAGTTTTGTTTAAACTGTAGATGCTGCGAATTAAAAAAAACTACCACATACATTTGAAGGACATAAATTTAATTATTTTGCATTAATTTTTTATATCAAGGCGGTGTTAGTAGTACAATAATTAAGGGGATGGTGTGCGTGAGTGGGCTACATGGAACAGAACAGCAGGGTAAGTGCAGAACGCTAGGTTAATTTGTATAATTTTTATGTAAAACACAATATAATAGTTTAAGAGGGTGGGAGACAAAGACTAATCCGCCAGAAATGGCGTTCAAAATCATGTGACTTTCGAAAAGTGTACTGGAAAGTTGTGGGAGGATGTAACTAATTACTTAATTTGGTATCAAAGGCTGTACAATAGCTTGAGGAAATGTGGGTGCGAAGGAAAAACCACTAAACAGAACAATAGGTTGTGCTGACAAAGGGCCAAACTTTAAGTTAAGACACCCAGAGTACAGTGCCGAACATTAGGTTATGCAATGTATTTGCCCCATGTAATTACTTCGTACAAGACCTACGTGTTTCCAAGTGGCAGAGAATGATGAGAAGAGAAATCCAACGTCCACAAATTGAAGTTTTCATAAATAAACAGTATCCTCTTTGAATTTCCTGTTACGAGATCCTTCCTCTCCATGGAAGGGATGGCAGCGCCCTCTTGTGGCAATACTGTGTGAATTTGGACTCCAGACAGAACACAGTTGGTGGCAGTACTGCCTCTAATTTTTTAAATACAGACTGAAATTAAAGGCTTACGTCCAGCACACGCCGAGTCCTTCTCCCGGCAATTCCTAGACAGAGGTGGCGGTCAGATGATGTAGGTTAGTGGAGGTAGCCCAAGTGCCCTTTTTTCCCGCAATTTGCAAGGTTAGAAGAAGTAGCGGTGTATGTTGCATTGTCCTGATGGAATTTCAACTTCCTGCCATTTTCTGGGAGGTGGGTGAGTGGTTATTTAATTGATCAATTTAATTAAGTAATCAATCAAATTGATAAGAGTGAGAGGAGGTATTCCAATAACTCGGACTTGAAAGTACCTGTAGTAAGGGGGTAGGTTTCATGATGGGGAGGTGGGGTGGGGGGTGGGGGGACAATAGGCTAAGCGTCTGTGAATTAAAAGAAATTCAAAGGAGAACAATAGCTTAAGTACCTGTCAATCAAAGGAATACAACAGGTTTGCTCATGAGTGCATACCTGCCCCTGATGTAGGCAAACCGCAGTAACAAAATGCGCTACAGTATATATTCTGTTCCACTACTCATATATACAGAACTTAACTTTTAAAAATCCACTAGCTGACATAATAAAATAGGTAGACAGGTAAAACTTGACATACACGTCAGAAATGACACGGGGTGTCATGAAAACAAAAAGTGAGTGAAAAAAGCGGCTGGCAGGTGGCGCGGGACAGCAACACGTCAATGACGCTGCGTAAGAGTCGTGTATAAAATGTGCTGCACTGAGAGAGGGAGTCACAGCATGCTGACTTCACCAGGAAAAAGGAATGGGGGAAGGTGACGACTGGTTGACCAACCTGTTGTGGACCGAGGAAGCCTATTTCTCACTCTGAGGGGGTGTCAACAGTCACATCTGCAGAATTCGGGCTACCGAAAATCCTAGAACTGTTGTGGAAACTCCTCTGCATGACGAGAAAGTCACGGGGTGGTGTCGATGTACCACAATAGTCGTGATCGGATACTTTTTCTTTGGGTATACGAGGGGTGGTGCTTTTCGGACTGTCGGCGTGCTGGGGGCTAGCTACGCTGATGTATTGCCCCTAGCGTGGGCGGTCAGCACCTGAGGGCAGGTGCGACTGTTGTGCGGGACGGCGTCCCACCCCACACTGCTAGCCGTGTGGAAGTTTGGCGCCGCTCCAGTCCTGCCCCGGACCTCATTCCCTGTGATTGCTGGCTGCGGTGTTTCCAGAAGTCGCAATCATCCGACCTCATTAGTGCTGCTGGAAGGCAACATCCCACAGTAATTTCTCCCCATGCCTACTTAAAAGCTAGACGGTTCAGTTCACAGCGTTAAGTCCCGATTCGACGTATTGTTGATGAATGACGGCCGACATGCAGAGAATTAGTAATAAAGAACATCGCCTTTGCTAAAAAAAGATCTTGTCAAGTTAACGACTTTCTTTGTCCCATACGAAGCGCCATGCGTTGCTCGTTTTATGGACTTTTTTGATTGCAATAAATCTCTATGTCATTTCAAGGATGTGCGTCAGTTTTTGCCTCTCTACCTACATTATTCTGTGAAGTTCTTAATTTTTCAAATGTCGACGGACTTTTGGCTCACCTTGCATTTAACGAGAAGATTGACAATTTAAAATTTCAATAAAACATAACAGTTCTTTGGAACACGTACAACACACGGATAACAGGTGCAGGTAGACAAGCGTCGAGCCACGCTAATCACTAAAATCGACCAACTAAGGCAAAGGAAAGTGACCAGCCACTTGTACGAAAGCTCCACACGCTGATGTACACAGTTTAACGAGAACTGTAGCTCGAGCGCGGCAGTATTAACACAAGTGAATGAGCTAGACACACGAAGCGCCGAAGACACCAGAGAAAACCCCAGACCCCTAAGAAGAATCGCCCCAGCAATAGATGATCACGATAGAGGGAATAGGTAGAATTAGCCCGTAAGGCGGTATCGGAGACGGTGGGTGTCGTGACAGACGCTACGGGAGGCCTGAGGCTCGCTGGCGGTGGGCGGGCGGCCGAAGGCTTCGCGGGCTGCCCGCAGCACGCAGTATCACGGACCACTGCCTGTCACACGTTATGTCTATCATCACTGATGTAGCCTGTATGTGTTAATGAGAAGTAATCAACTTTAAAATATAGAAGAGCTGAAACGACAGTCTAATCCAAGTCATTTCGTAGCTCGGAGTACAAGTTGCGATCTTTCATTTAGCACTCCATGCATGACGGAACCGAGTCCACAAGAGTTGGACGTTCGAGCCCGGCGGAGAACGGAGGATCTGGGCCTACAGACATTTGAGGTAACAAACGGCAAATGTAAAAAGTTGGTGAAGACGTACTAGAGCTACACAAAGCAGCGATTCGTAAATATTGTACCGTATGTACACGACCGACTTCTTGTCGCCACGGCTGAACACCGCGCTAACCTGACGCCATCACTTCGGCGCCCACGCCGACAGCGACGCGTCGGACGGAGCGTGTATACGGGCGCCGCTTCCCACACACGGCGCAAAGTGGCAAACCGGTGTATTACGCCCGTCGCCGCTAAATCCGCAGCCGCTGTTCGATGCCGCTCACATCGCGACATCGACGCAGGCGCCGAGCTGCACGCACGCCGCGGCGGGCAGAGCCTCCGTCCCGACCACAGGTAACCAGCCCTACAAGCGCCCACGTGCCGGTTAAATCTCAGCTTTCGCTCCCAAATCGGAAACTATCAGCTTTGCTTCTCGAGGGCAGCGAGACCTGCCGTCAACACCCCTCAAAGGTTTACGAGCAGGCTTCGATTACTCAGGTCCAGAATCGCATTTGAAGACTGATTTGGCATTATTCCAGGAAACTGGCGTTACCGTTGGTTCTGTCGCTTCTATCGTTAACCATTTAAGATCGATAGCACCAAATGACGGATCGTTGCTACTACATCAGTGCTCTGGGAACAATGGTTAATGCTGGGCATGTTCACAACTTTATTTTTAGGGTTCCGTGCCTAAATCTGTAAAAGCGGAACCCTTATACGATCACTTCATTGTTCGTCTGTGTCTGTGTACGTCCGTCCGTCCAGAACCCTCTTTCTCAAGAACAGGTGGACGTACCGAGTTTAAACTGATACAACACACTACGGTCTATAGTTCCATACTAGTGCAAAGATTTTAACTCTATAACTCAATTCAGTCATAAGATACACTAGGTCCGCAGCTCGTGGTCGTGCGGTAGCGTACTGGCTTCCCGCGCCCGGGTTCGATTCCGGGCGGGGTCAGGGATTTTCTCTGCCTCGTCGTGACTGGGTTTTGTGTGATGTCCTTAGGTTAGTTAGGTTTAAGTAGCTCTAAGTTCTAGGGGATTGATCACCACAGATGTTAAGTCCCATAGTCCTCAGGCCATTTGAACCAAGATACACTATGTGATCAAAAACATACGTTTTTCAAATTAGGTGCACTGTGCTGAGACCTACCACCAGGTACTCGTATCAGCGAACTCAGTAGTCATTAGATATTCTGAGAGGGACGAATGGGGTGCTGCGCAGAACTCATGGACTTCGAACGTGGTCAGGTGATTGGGTGTCACGTGTCCTACACATCCCTAGGTCGACTGTTTCCGATGTGATGGTGAAGTGAAACATGAAGGGACACTTACAGCACAAGAGCGTGCAGGCCGACCTCGTCTGTTGACTGCCGACAGTTGAAAATGGTCAAATGTATAATTAGGCAGACCTCTATCCAAAGCATCACACAGGAATTCCAAACTGCATCAGGATCCACTGAAATTACTATGACAGTCAGGCGGGAGGTAAGAAAACGTGGATATCATGGTCGAGCGGCTTCTCATAAGCCACACATCACGCCGGTAAATACCAAACGACGCCTCGCTTGGTGTAAGGAGCGTAAACATTGGACGAGTGAACAGTGGAAAAATGTTGTATGGAGTGAGGAATCACGGTAGACAATGTGGCGATCCAACGGTAGGACGTAGGCCGGTGATCGTCATGTGCCAGTATGTGTAGAGCCGACAGTAAAATTCGGAGGCGGAGGTGTTACGGAGTGGTCGTGTTTTTCATGGAGGGGGCTTGCACTGCATGTTGTTTTGCGTGGCGCTATCACAGCACAGGCCTACAGTGATGTTTTAAGGGGACACGCCCCAGAACTCGCTGCATTTTAGCATTATCTTCACCCTCACAGTGCAACTGATCTACAAATGAGAGATAGCTTAAAACTCTTACACGCAAATGGGGTCATTAGTCAAAGCATTTCCCAAAAATCATTGAGATGTTTATTATATTTTTGTACTGACAGCAATATTTATAGTAGTACAAAAAACGGAACACAATTCACAGCGGTACCATTCTCTTTGGATCCACTGACTGAACAGCTTGGATAAAAAGAGAGTACAGACAACATTCACATAAGTCGTTTATGCCTACAAATTTCCTTCCCTGATGCTGATCTGTGGCAAAGACAAGTAATTTATTGTACTACAACAAAAATATTTAAAAATGCAGCTCAAATATCACCGACGACATCATCATCATCCTATTAACTTTTCAGGAAATAGTAGGCAAGGGAGTTAGACATTCTAAATATCTGTACCAATTTCTGTGAGCTTAAATTGAATCATTTAAGAGAAAAGTGTACCTGAATGATGAAAATTCAAGTTTTTGATAAATCGCAAACGAAGATTTTCAGATTTATTAACTTACCACTATGCTCCTTTAGAACATTCCAACTGCTTACTCCAGTTGTCCTCCTGTTTCCTTATCCTCCATACTCTTTCTCTTCATCCTTTTCTTTATCCTTGGTAACAGTTCTGCAACTGCCTCTGCTTCGGTTACCCACCGCTTATCAATATCAGTTAGAGCTGAAGCCATATTCCTTCCCGTCTGGCTGTTCAATTTCTTCATAACAACATTGATCCTTGAAATTGCACCATCATTGAATCTTATTATTGTATCCATTACAGCAATTTTCAGTACTGTCAGCCCAACAAATACACTTTCTGGTATTCTCTCCCCTATACGGCTGTTGAAGCTTTCGTTTGCATTCTGAGGGGGACCATGCATACATTTCCTAAGTAGACTTTTATTTGCCAGATTCCTATACATATAGGCGTAACTGCCTCCATTGCAGCAAGTGGTAAGGATTGCTTGTGGGCATATTGTATGCCTATAGCATTGCTCCACCAGTACTTGCACCACGAATCTTCCCCTTTTGGACACAAACGATACTGTGCGGTTTCATCTGTGAAACCATGTTGCTCAGACAGCTCCGTCTTCTCCAAATCTCCTACAATTCTCCTTATTGCTAGTGCATAATAGTGAGTCAAAGAATCAGTTTCACTTTTTGTAAGACCACCTGGACTACCCATGTGTTTTTCGTCTGGCAGTTTTTTTACACTGATGTATTTACCTCATTTTCTCACCCGAGCTCCCGTTCTTTTTTATGCATGCCCAACACATTCAAGCTTTTCTGTCAGAGTGCCCCCGTATGATCTGTCATTAAGAACAGTAGTGTGTCCTTTACAGTCTCCATCCCCAAGGTAGCCTACATACCTGACATCACGACTGACTTCTGGTCTTCTAAAAATGTTTAGAACTCCTTTCGTTTCCACGTTCCTACCTGGGCCATCAAAGTCCTTTACACAAACGGACATCAAAGTCCTTTACACAAACATGGGTGCCAGTAAATTTACTTGAACAACCCTGGTATTGCTTTGTTGGACATTCATAATCTAGTATCCTACCAGTTTCAATAAATGTGGCAGTTACAACCGCATTTAGAGAAGTATGGCGTCTCTTCTGCCAAGATCCATCAAAAGATGCTACAATGTCTGTATTCTCAGACAAGGCTACTGCTTCTTTCATTGAATGTTCATTTGCACCACTTTAAGCACTATGTATTACTTTCTTGTATCTGTCAAACTTCAGTGGAGGTGGACGCAAATCCATATTTGCACAGAAATTCTGGGTAGCTCTTCTTCCCCTTCCATTACATCGCATTGCATAACCAAGCTAAATATTTTACTCTGTAATGTCGACTGTCAGGTACTGGCGATGTCATAGTATCACTGTGCATCTTACACGAGTTACAGGCAATCACTAGCCGACTTGAAAAACCCTTCCTTGCTGAGATGACCTCAAAAACGTCAATACTATCTTCAAAAGTGCAGTACTTACATTTCACAGCACTCTCCTGAGGTCTTGACAGCATATTTAGGTCCACAATAACATTTCCGTCGTTGCTGCTGTGTACAATACTACTAGGTTTGTTCTTATAACATTCATAAACCGGAAGTTTACGTCTGTTGAAACAATTTCCGCGAGCGATTTTTGAAGCAACTGATGTATATTATCCAGTTGTGTTTGGAACAGGTTGCCGCGAAACTTTCCTTTGGGGATAAATTTCTTTACTCTCGGCATAGGTAGCAGAGGAAACACACACACGCACACACAGAAACAAAACATCACACAATATCTACAGAACCACACGCATATGAAATTCCGAAATCAGATATTCTCAGATCTTTGTTTACATTCGAACCATAGCCTTCTACACATGCCTGTCCTTTGGTTCCAGGAGTCAGTGCCTTCTAAAATACATCTGTGTGAACTATCCGTAACTATCGACAGAAAATAACGGAAGAACAAAATAATGCATCGCGTAATCTGACGCACTTCAAACTGACAGATTGGCGTGGCCCTTGTGCAACATACCGTTCAACCTCAATTTTAGAACGAACGGGAAATGTAATGCCCATAAATTACACCTTTTGAAATCAGATTGAAATGCTCTTTTCTATAGGCCAAGAAATTTTTTTCCAAATTTTTGGTCATTTTCAGGAGCACGTCCCATTAAGCACCTTCTTGCTTCCCACTGTTGAAGAGCAACTCGAGGATGGCGATTGTATCTTCCAAATCGATCGAGCACCTGTACATAATGCACGGCCTGTGGTGGAGTGGTTACACGACAATAACATCCCTGTGATGGACTGGCCTGCACAGAATCCTGACCTGAATCCTATAGAACATCTTTGCGATGTTTTTGAACGCCGACCTCGTGCCAGGCCTCATCGACTGACATCGATACCCCTCCTCAGTGCTGCAGTGAGGTAATGGGCTGCCATTCCCCAAGAAACCTTCCAGTACCTGATTGAACGTATGCCTGCGAGAGTGGACGCTGTCGTCAAGGCTAAGGGTGGGCCAACACCATATTGATTCCCAGCATTACCGCTGGAGGGCGCCACGAACTTGTAAGTCATTTTCATCCAGGAGTCCGGATACTTTCGGTCACATAGTGTACGGATATTTTTGTCACATATTTTAATACTCGAAAACTCACTCAGTAAAACCTATAGGGTACTTCCGTTGACCTGGAAAGATGAAATATGGCAAGAGGCAAGTTTCACAGTAGTAGTAAGTAAAAAAATTCTGAAAATTGTTAAATAAAAAATATCGTTTTGCAATTATAACACACATTACATTCGTCTTCTGTGAAAAGCATAATAGACGAACATTACGATGCACACACTATATGTATGTTCAGGATAGTGTAAGGAAATACTTCACATATTTTGTTAGTTTTGGACCGGTATCTTGTCAGTATCTCTGTCAATAATTGGCAAAAATAACAGATGCTTCATTCTGAAAATTTATTTAGTTGACCAACAGCACCGAAGGCCGGCCGGCCTTACTCTCCTACTTACTGCTCTCCCTGTCCATCCATTGGGAGTGATCACTCGCTGTTATTAACTAATTCTAACAGTAGCCTGTTTTTGTTTGGGTAACTGACCTAGGCTCCAAAACCAGTTTCATCGGCTGAAGCAATTTTTCGAGGTAGTGGAATAATAGGAAAAGTACGATTTCTTGGACATTGTAAATGCAAGACACTATAAATAGATTTTCGTACAACGTACCTGGCAATGTTTTAGCGAACGGTCTGTCATAAGTAGCTATACCGCTTCCGTTCGCCACAAATTAGATCTGTGGATGTAGACTTTCAACTACGGTAACAATATAAAGAAATGAGAAGAACTCGATCAATTTGATACGTGACTTCTGATGTGCAATGACGGACACCAAACCTAATATAAAACAAATACCCAATTGAATCATTTTTTTGTATGGTGACAATAGTAGAAAAGCCTAAATTTTAGTTATTATAAGTAATGTGTCACTTCAAAAATAGGAGCGTTAATTTTTTCCAATTCAATGTTTAATTAGGTTCGAAACAATGTTTAGAGTGTGATGACGTTCAGGTGTAATGGTGCCAGGAAGTCAGAGCACGTGTGTCCCAGAGCATACGTACAGATCAGTAAGTGGTAGCCCACCTGTAACGTTATGTCGGCAGGACTGCCGGCACTTCTCCGGCGATGGTGGTGGTGGTGGTGGTGGTGGTGGTGGTGGTGGTGGTGGTGGCGGTGGCGGTGCGGTGGTTGGAAGCACAGGTGGGCAGCACAGTGGACGGCGGTTCAAACCGACGTCCAACCATTCAGATTTAGGTTTTCCGTGGTCTTCCTAAATCGCCCCAGACAAATGCCGGGACGGTTCAATCGCGAGGGCACGGCCGATTTCTTTCCCCGTCACTGACACCATCGGAGCCCGTGTTCCGTCACTAATGACCTCGATGTCGACGGCACGTTAAAGCCGACCCGCCTCCTTCCGCGGACTTGCAGCGAGGTCAGTGGGCCTGTCCTGTCGGTGGGAGGCGAGATAAAGGAAAGGCCCGCGCCGGGACACGGCCACGGCTTTCGCCGGCTATGTGGCCTCCGCCCTTCCTCCAGAAGGCTGGCGATAGGGCGCGCCGGCGGCTGTCGAACAGCGACCGAGAGGCACCGGATGCACGGCCCACGCCAAAAGGGGCGTGGCACATCTTGTAACTGATCGTGGCCCTTACCCTGAACATCATCGTTCTTGTCATTCTTCCTCTTCTTTGGTACCTCTGTCTTATACAAACTTTAGGCTGGGGGCTCTCTGTCCTGACTTGAGCATCGTCCTGCAACTATATGTTTGTCCTCTGCTAATGTTCATCATTACAATTCTCTTCCTATCTCTTCCTCTCATTTTTTCCACTTTTCCCTCTATAATTATTTGCCACAGACAATTCCTGATCAGTATATGACCCAGTCAAGATTTTTATCCACTTTCTGATCGCTTGCAGTAATCTCCTTTCTTCCCCTATTTTCTTCACTACTTCTTCATTCTTAATTCTGTAAGTCCGCTTCATCTGTACCATTCTTTTTCACAGTGGCATTTCAAAAGTTTGTGAATATCTTTCTTCTTTCTTTTGAGCTGCCTGTGATACGTGTAAGGTTACGCTCCCGACGTAACATTCAGCAAATCTATTCCTCAACTCCAGTGGAATTCAACTGCATGTTAGTGACTGCTTCACGTATTCAACTTCTTTCTTTCCGTTGCATACCCTCATCCCTATTTGGACGGCCGCGGTGGCCGAGCGGTTCTAGGCGCTCCAGTCCGGAGCCGCGCTGCTGCTACGGTCGCAGGTTCGAATCCTGCCTCGGGGATGGGTGTGTGTGATGTCCTTAGGTTAGTTAGGTTTAAGTAGTTCTAAGTTCTGGGGGATTGATGACCGCGGCAGTTGAGTCCCATAGTGGTCAGAGCCATTTGAACCATTTGAACCATCCCTATTTGTTCTGCACAGCTTCCGTTCCATTTCATGAAACCTCACAGGAACAGAAAGGATTTAACGTGTTCTGTCTTTTTTCTCACAGTATGTTAACTGGAACTTCCTTATCGCTTACTCTTATCACTTTTGTCTTTCCTATATTTATCTTCAATCTATGCTTCTCACCCTGTCTTTGAATACTCTTCAACGTCTTCTGTAGCTGCTGTCCTGATTACGCCGGCACTGCTCGATCAACTGCATATTTAACTGTCTTTATGTTTTCTCCTCAAATTACAACGGATCTTGCATTCCCTATGACCTCACCATTCGTGTCCATATATGTTGTGACACTGATTATCGTAGCCTTACATCCCTTCCTATGCTCATTTCTTACGTCTCCTCATTTTCTTTTGCTTTGAAAACATGTACTTTAATAACGTCCTGTCTTTCCAGTCTATACCAACATCTTTTAGAACTCGCAGGCGTATCCTGTGCTCTGTCGAAAGCCTACGAGTGTTGTGATAGCTTTGGTAACACGGATGGCAAAATTAATCATCCTGTAGCCTTTGCATTCTTTTTTGTTGCACTTTTTAGGTAAAGTGGCCATAAGTAGATTTGAGGTCAGACTTTTGTGTTGTAAATTCTGTTTACTACCCCCATCAATCTGACTATTGAATTTGGACCTAACGCTATCAGTGCTCAGATGGTATTGAATCACAGCCCGTTGTTTTTTTCTGGAGCTTCTGAACTGCTTTCTCCAATTCCTATTTTCTTTAACTTAGGATCTCGGTCTTATAAAGTCGTACTTCTTATAAAAGAGATAGGGGGTGCCACACGTGCGCCCTGACGAAGCTGTATACTAAACTGTAAAAGCTTTATTGAAACGTTCCCTCGCCTCGGAACTTGCGGGCCTCACGAACACAGGCAGCATCTGCTCGGCTTGACGGTGCTCATTATTGAAGGACAAATGCGTCAATAGTAGACGGTGCTAAACTGGACGCTGTTTATTGGCTTCTAGTAGACCTCGTCAATTAAACACTACCGGCAGCCAGACAGCGTCTCCGCACTCTAATATGAGATCTCTCTCTGCCGAAAACATGGCAGCGATTTCCGATTAATACGCTGCCTAGAAGGAAACCACCTCCGTACCAGAGGCCGGCCCATATCGTTTCGACACTCGTGTCTTTCAGCCAGTCTGAGGGGCAAAGCACAGTCATTTCCGTGGATCACTAGTACTCCAGCTAAGGCGCTGCTCCCTGCCCGGAGTTTTCACAAGCTGCCATCGTGGAAAGCCACCAGCCCTTATGCTTCGACCCCAAACCACGTAGACCGACTGGCAGGACTCGGCGCGGCGAGGAATGAAAACTGTCAGAATCGGAGTGAGCAACACTTCTTATCCCCTGTGGAGCGCACGATTGCAGCAAATCAACTCGACAGTTTGTGTACACGTGGGAGAACTGAGTGAAAAACGCCACGGGGTGGCGATGTGCGCATGTCCAGGTCGCGGTAGCACGGTACACGAGCTGTAAGGGAGCAGCCCGTCGGCGCAGTTGTGGTTCGTACTCAGGTGATTGACGTGAAAATGTGAAAAGGTGTCCGACTCGATCTTGGCTGCAAGACGCGAATTAACACAGCTTTAATGCGTAATTGTAGTTGCAGCTAGACGCAGGGGACATTCCATTCCGAGATTCACGGTGTCAAGACTGTGCCGAGAATACCAAATTTCAGGCATTATCTCCGGTGGGCGGAATTCATTTAACGACCGAGAGCAGCTGCGTTTGCGTAAAGTTGTCAGCGCTAACAGGCAGGCAACATAAATGGGCTATGGCAGCAGACGACGGACGCGGTGGCTTTAGCATTACGCCGCGTGCAGCGCCTCTTCTGGGCTCGTGACCGTAGCGGTTGGACCCTAGACTGCCGTAAAACTGTCCCCCGGTCAGATGAACCCCGACTCCAGTTGGCCAGAGGTGGTGGTACGGTTCGCGCGTGGAGAAGATCCGGCGAAGCTACGGACCCAAACGTCAACACAGCACTTTGCACGCTGTTGGTGGCTTCATAATGGTGTGGGCTGTGTTTATACGAGTGAGTCCTGTGGTCCCACTGACTGGAGGTGGCAACGTTCGGCTACTTGGAGACCATGTGCAGCTATTCGTGGACTTTATGTTGCCAAACAAAGATGAAATTTTTCTGGATGAAATTCGCCACGTCATTGCACCACAGTTGTTCGCGATTGATTTGAAAAACCTTCTGGACAATTCGAGTGAATAATCTGCCCACCCAGATCGCCTGACACGAATTCCATCGAACATTTTTCGAACATAATCCGAGATGAGTTTGTGGACAAAATCCTGCACCGGCAACTCTTTCACAGTTCTGGACGGCTATAGTGGCAGCATGGCTCAAGATTTCTGCAGGGGACGTCCAACGATTTGTTGAGTTCATGCGGCGACGAGTTGTTGCGTTAAGCCCGGGAAAAAGGAGGTCCGACACAATATAGAGAGGTATCCCATGACTTTTGTTACCTCAGCGTATGTGAGTCGAAGAGGTGACGGAATGGCAAAAGGGTCCTGTCGTATTTGGACGTGCCCATCATCATACCGTGAATGGAGTTGCCCGATATGTTGGTGTATTAATGTGCACTCTCCAAAGCGTGTTCTTGGAATGGTGGCGCATTCACAACCACGTAACACGCCGCAAGAACAGCGGTCGTGGAACGATTCAAACAGACAGGGACTGGGGGCAAGTGTCAATGACAATCCGTGTCAGACCCGAAATGAATTGCTGCTGCCACGTGAACGCGCGTCTGCCTCAGCCAGTACGCGGGCGACCATTGCCACGGCAGTAGACATTCGGCGTCTCTCACCTGTCCAATAGCTGCTCACAGCGGCACAGGAGGCTGCAAGTCGTGAATAGCCTAAAACGTACGGAAACCGGACAGTAACTGATTGTTGGTGCGTAGTGCAGTTCGACACGTCTCGATTTTACTTCTGTTGAAATGATGCGAGGTGTTGAGTGCAGAGACAGCCGACGAGGCGATTAAATCTTCAGTTTGTGGAATAACAGCGGGACGTCGTTCTGTGACGTTTTGGGGGTGTTTCCCGTACCATAACCTGGATCCACGTGACTAGTACCAAGGAAACATTATCGGTGAACAGGTGTTGTCCTTTCTACTGCGTCTTCATGATGGGTTTGCTAGGACACTTTCATCTTCGAATACGCCAAAACCCACGTCTTTAGGGCTGATTGTGTGGGGTGTTGATTTGACGAACATTTAGCACTCTGAACCGCTAAACTGAATGAAAATAATCGCTTAGGCTATGAGCGGGACTATTTGGAGCCCCAGGTGAAAGATTCTTGCAATTTATAAATTGTGTCCTCCACATAAATAAAAATCAATTACCCGCATATATGAAAAATCGTCACCTGAGAGCAGCTTGGCCAACGTGGTTGACATATTTATCGCTGTGTTTGCTATTGTCAGGACAAGATTTGTGTGAAAGAAATTTTTTGGAAAATCCAGCGGAAAAGTCGGAAAGTAAGATCACCTGTAAGAGATCATCACTGGACAACGGTTCGATCGATTTGGTTGACCTTCTTTTTCTTAATTGTGAATGATGATGATATTTTTGGTGTAAAAATGAAAAGGAAAAAATTGTCTGCAGTTTGACACTCCAGTTGTTTTAGCAAAAAAAAAAAAAAAATCTGTTTCATAGTTATGTCAGTAATCAATATGTCGTATAATGATTTATTGGAAGCCTCGCAAAGTTCTTGCACCTATTTACCACAAATTTTTACGCGACTGATGAGCTTTCGGACGGACATAAAGTATATATTTTTTTAATATACTACATACATAAATATATATGTAATATATAAAGGGGAAACGTTGTTACCAAAGATCCCGAAAACATCTTGACGGATTTACTGGGGATTTTTGCACGATACTCTAACGGACATTCAGAGAGAAATAGACATATATAGAGAGGAGGTTCAAAATGGTTCAAATGGCCCTGAGCACTATGGGACTTAACATCTGAGGTCATCAGTCCCATAGAACGTAGAAGTACTTAAACCTAACTAACCTAAGGACATCACACACATCCATGCCCGAGGCAGGATTCGAACCTGCGACCGTAGCAGTCGCGCGGTTCCAGACTGAAGCGCCTAGAACCGCTCGGCCAAACCAGCCGGCGATAGAGGGGAGGCGGGAGGAGGTTACGTACAGCGAGATGGGGGGGGAGGAGGAGGAGGAGGAGGAGGAGACGTAAGGAGACGGTGGGGGAATGAGGACATGGGCAGAGAGAAAGGGGGGGAGGCAAGTAATTGAGGAAGTACACGCACTTGCCATACATACTTAGCAATTACGAAGCATTGCCGAGTTCGCTGGTTTTGAATAAGTATTAGGTCGTGTAGTTAAGAAATAGTACAAGACCTAAAATGTTCGCGTTTGGAGCGACTTTGTAGCAGTCTTGCTCAGGGGGAAGTTGGCTCATTTCGGACCCCAACAAGTGAGTATTTCCGGTCGCTGATGTTGCCGTCGGTCTCTTGCTCTCCGTCTTCCCTCAGTATTTTCTCTAGATGTTTACCATCTTTTCTCACAGTATTGCCAAAGAACTGGAGAATTTTTGATTGGTGCAGGAAGAAAGACGCCCTGACATAATGAGGTGATCAATAATAGCCACGTTTGTTTTTCTTACAGTCCATTGTATGCGCAGCATCGAAGCTCAGATGCATCAAAACGCTGCCTGTCTCTGGCCTTGAGAGTCCATGTATCGCAACCGTGAGACAATTCAGGAACTACGAGTGTTTCAACGAAGTGGACCACTGTGTTGTTCGTTATGGCTTTGTTCTGGCTAATCTTGCTGAGCTGTTTCATAGCCACTCATGTTAGCGTCGTCGGTCTCCTTATCTCATTTTCACAGCTCCCCGTATTGCAGCTGTCTGACTGCACCACTTGCCACATGTACTGCCTTATGTCTGTTTGGCTCCCAGCGTCACATTCTGGGATGCCAGTGAACGACTCGGATGGTGGGCTGCTGCCCGTGCAGTCCGGCGGTGGGGCGGTCGCCAGCTTCTACCCGGGGGCAGTGTTTTAGCGCAGCGAGGCGTCGGCAGCTTGTTTGTAGTGTTGGACGAAAAATAAAAATGACCCCGAGCACTGAGGGACTTAACTTCTGAGGTCATCAGTCCCCTACAACTTAGAACTACTTAAACCTAACTAACCTAAGGACGTCACCCACATCCGTGCCCGAGGCAGGATTCGAACCTGCGACCGTAGCGATCGCGCGGTTCCAAACTGTAGCGCCTAGAATAGCTCGGTCACCCCGGCCGGCGTGTTGG
Organism: Schistocerca gregaria; assembly: GCF_023897955.1. NCBI lineage: Eukaryota > Metazoa > Arthropoda > Insecta > Orthoptera > Acrididae > Schistocerca > Schistocerca gregaria. The sequence goes on from NC_064928.1 coordinate 33,450,545, forward strand.
ACGCAAGTCGTGTGGAGCTGCTGCCTGGCGGACGTACGCTGATGACTCGCAACATTACGACCAGAGACCTACTGTCGATACAGACCCGTCCGGCCGGTAGCAGCGCCACCTGGCGAGGAGTGACTGATACTCAGACACACGAACAGTGAGCGCGCCGTGGAGATTGGGGAAGGCGCGCGATCTGTCGGAGTCTGAGCGAGGGGACATTTTGATGACCTGGAGGATCGGCAGCAACATTTTGGAAACTGCACGACTTGTCGGGTACTGGAGGAGTGCTGTGGGGAGTGTCTTCGGCACGTGACGAAAGCAAGGTGAAATGACCTCCAGACGTCGTGTGGTTACATAGCCACTTTTCATTACAGACGTAGGCTGGGCACACTAGTAATGCAGGACAGGCGGCGAACGGTGGCCGAAATAACCTCAGCCTTTAATCCTGGGAAGACTGCGAATGTGTCTGAACACACAGAGCACCGAAGACAGTGGAAGACCCGCGCGTGTGCCACTGTTAACACAACGGCGTCGGCAACTACGACTGCAATATGCGACCACCGGTACCGGATGTTGGCAGAGCGTCGCACGGTTGCATAATCGTGATGCCCTCTTCGTCGTGCGGACCCGTCGTCCCTCAGGGCAGCACCTCTACTTGGAGGCGGCGGCCCCATCGCACCCTGCAGAACGTTAGCGTGAGCATCCTGGGCGCAGTCGAGCTCCCGCAAGGCACCGTCACGACCCGGGAGTGTCCTACAGTGGAGGATCATGTTTGTCGGCGGCAGTGGCGCTTTTCAACAAGATAATGTGCCGTGTCACAAAGGAGTGTGATACAGTGGTTCCAGGAACACAGCGCAAAGTTGATCTGCTGCGCCCCCGCCCCAACTCGCCAGATGGAACACATATAGGATGTGACGGAACGTGGGGTCCCCTTCCACGGAATTTACGGGAATCAGGCGACTCGTGTGTGCCTCGTTGCTTCCATGCCACGACGCGACGCACTGTTGTCCGTGCCGAATTCGGACGCATGGACTGCGAGGCGCGTCGTCAGAGCGTTCTGGCTGCACAGTGTGCGCTGTGCGCCGAGCTGGGATCGCTCGCAGCCACGCCGTCGCTAATTCCTACTGTCCTGCTGGGGTGTTTAAATGCAAGGGCTGCCCAGGAAGTTTTACACCGCATTCTTTCCTTCAATAATTCTTTATTGAACAGAATGAGAATTACACACACCAAAGAATAGTGTTTTATGTATACACCCAATTTTTTCCACGTAATCTCCAACCCGTTCTATGGCCTTCCTCCAGCGCGAAACGAGGCCGGGTATGTCCTGCGGTACCGATAATTGTCTTGGTAGTGGGGGCAGTGCTTTCCTGTGGGAATCACCTCGTCGTAGTCCTCAAAACGTCTTCCACGAATGGCGTCCTTTAGTGTCCCAAACGAACGGAAGTCCGAGAGGCCAGGCCAGGTGTGTCAGGTCTGACAGCCGTGGGTGGTCTCCCCGAGCACTCCAAACCGTGGAGCTCCTTCGAACCGCCTTCTGATCATCTCACCCTCCGTGCCCAGCAATAACTGTACTTCTGTCGACAGCAGATGATCCGTAGACTTTGCACAAGCGCTTGTGAATAATCCCCACAGTTTGTTTCTCTGCAGTGAGAAACTGAATGTCGGCACTTTGCTTGTAACGGAGGAGACGTCATTTTGAGATTGTGCTGTAGCTGCGCTGTCTGTCGGAAGTGACGGAAACTGGGCGCTCTCACTCAGGAGACTTCGAATAATATAACGTTTCGCAGTCGTAGCGTTGCTTTCGGCTTCACTTCTGGATCCACGGCTGCACAGCAAGCTCGTGAGGTTCTTACGAACTGACAGAGCGGCCGCAGTCCGAGTGGCGCTCAGCTGCAGCTGACTGCCGTGTCGCCCCACTTGCACGGGGCGGTCAGACTCTGAGGCGCCTCGCGGCTTCGGCGGCGTAGACCTCGTCACGTGTGGACGCATGCTGTGTGGAGAGCACCTGCGGGATCCTTCGTGGGCGTCAACAGGTGGCGGATCTCGTGGCCGCTCTGGAGTGTCGTCCTAGTTCGGGGTCCACAGCAGACGTGCTCCGCGCGAGGGCTGTTAGCAGAAGTGGCGCGAGTTACGTTGACACTCGGCGCGCTGGCTGAAGGAAACGACCGCAAATTGATTTCCCGTTCACAGTCGTTCCCGTCAGCCACCGCGCCGAGAGTCAGTTTAGTTTGCGGCAGTAATACTGTACGCCGTCCGTCGTCACAGGGAATACGATGCGGAGTCGTTTGGAGACTTATGCAAACGAGAAAATGGTTGAAGAAATAATCTCTTCATATTTCCTGACGCATTACCAATCAGTTACTCGAACCTGCAGATGAGCACGAATCGCTTTTTCCTTTCATATTCCCTGTCATTGGCACAGCGAACACCCAATATTTCCCAACGCGATTAGTGCCCCGTCTGTAGACACAAAGCTAATAAATTCCGTGACAAACTTGCATATTCTGCACTATCTTCAACGCTGGTAACAATGTGATGAGAGCTATGTGATTTAGATTTGTACACTACCTAATGCTAAAACTATGCAACACTGTCTTTACAAAGATTTTTCGAGCTGGCTCTGAACTTGGCCTGCCATAACCTGTCTGGTTCAAAATGGTTCAAATGGCTCTGAGCACTATGGGACTTAACTGCTGCGGTCATCAGTCCCCTAGAACTTGGAACTACTTAAACCTAACTAACCTGAAGACATCAGACACATCCATGCCCGAGGCAGGATTCGAACCTGCGACGGTACCAGTCGCGCGGTTCCAGACTGTAGCGCCTGGAACCGCTCGGCCACTCCCTCCGGCTAAGCTGTCTGGGATGCACGATAGTGATCTTTGATTGCGGCACTACTTGAAGACGGCACGTTCAGCTGTAATTGCCAAGTATTTCTTATTAAATCACTATTCGTCAAAGGGCACAAGGACTTTTCTAAAAGTAGTGCAATTTTGTATCTCATTCGTACAGCAAACTCACCCGACATTTCAGAGATCCTTTTAAAACCTCTTAAACACGCTCAGCTTCCTCACAATTTTCGTTCGCGTATTCGTTTACGTGATAAGAGGTGTACCTCCTTTGCAAATTGAAGTTCCTGAAAATATTCAGTGTCTTAAGGGACATTTTGCCAACATCCGTGGCGCTGCGGACGGAAGAGCGAATACACAGTCGGTGTGACACGAGGCCGACCCGCCACTGCTGCCGTCTAATGATGGCGCCGCTGTCAAAGCTGGCGCTGCCATGTTTCAAAGTCGGCTCTCCTCTCGTCTCGTAGCGACTTGCATGCGCTATCGCTGACGCCTCTCACGTAAGTTAATCGGACAACACGAAGTTGTTAGCCCTGCGGGATCTAATGATCGACGAGTGTCTTCGGCTGGGTGCGACGACGTATCGGAAGGTCTCGTGGATGTGATATGCCGCATTAGCGTGACGTCTCATTGGCAGCGATTAATTTTTTCTGGAGTGCCTACGTAGATGTAGATACCACTCCACATGTGAGACGCAAGGACTCTGTGTAAACATACAGGATTAAAAAGTTGCGGATCTGTTATACGATGATTAGTTTGACTTTCAGAACGGTAAAGGTACCAGAGAAGCAGTTCTGGTGTTGCGATTGATAACGGAAGCGAGACTTAGGATAAATCGAGACACGTTCGAAGCATTAATCAAGCTAGAAAAAGCGTTCGAGAGTGTATAATGGTGCAAGGTGTTCGAAAGCAAAAACTTCAGACATACATGTGTAAGACGAACGAGAATGTAATAAACAACAAAAAAACCGTTTATGGTGGTACGCAAAGCGTGGGATGTGTTCGTGATTGTGAGAAACAAAATTGTAAGGAAAAACAGCATGTCGTTATGAAACGTCCCCTTAGAAAAATTATACACGACTGTCCTTAAGCTGACACACAATATTTTTAGCGCAACGCGTTCTGACTTTCAAAAATCTCTACAAAAAAATGGCCCTGACTAACATTAACCTATACGTTTCACAAATCGCTTGCCTCACAAAAATCTTGTTTACTCGAACTACTGCAATATAGCGAGCGCCACTACTGCCAGCTAAATAAAAGATTCAAACTACTGAAGGCACTAACTACTGATAGGCACACTTAGCAAATGAAAGACTTTGATAGAGAATGAACAATGTATTTACCTTAAAAGTCATAATATATATAGCAGTTCATGACATCCAGTCTTACAAATTTCAAAACTCCGCCTTTTCTCTCCCCACATCCACCACTGCTGGCGGCTCACCTCCAACTGCTCAACGCTACGCGCTGTTGACATCTAGCCGCCCAACACTGCAATGGCGAGTATTACAACAATGCCAACCAGCCACTGACTGCACACAGCACAGCCAGTGATTTTTCATACAGTGCGCTATGTGGCGTTACCAATAAGAAAACCTAAACAGCCTACTTACATAGCCCCCACGCTCCCCACAAAAAATTTTACAAATTGTTTTGGGCAATGGCCAATACAGATTTGAAAAATTTTTTCATAATTACAGTTACAATAACAAAGAAATCAAATGCACATACTTATTGATACAATGTTGGTCAAAAGCTAAAATTTTCTCACAGTCCATAAAGACAGTCCTGATCATTCATCAAAGTAAAATAGCAGTGTTTTTCTCAAAGTCTGAGCAGAAAAAGAAAATGCACATTGAAGTAGTGGATTTCCATGCAGTCTTGAAATAGTGTTGCCCTTCCAACGGAAAGACAGTGCTGACTCTTGCCATGCAGACAGGTAATGGGCCACAACAGAGCAAACCCACAGCAGAGTCAGTCGCAATTTTGAAGAATATTGGTAGGCAGGTCATCACAGACCAGACCCACTGTAGTCGTAGTAGAGATTATAGTAATGGTGGGCCACCAGAGGTGCAGACCCACTGCAGTCCTTGTAGAAATAATGGTACCGGTGGGTCGTCAAAGGTGTAGACCCACTGTAGTCCTCGTAGAGATGGCCAGCAGCCATCTGTTGCGACTGTGCAGGTGCACAATCACCATCGAAGAGTCTTGCGGAGAATATAGCAAGCCCATAAACCACCACTTGTCCACTCACAAAGAATTTGTTTGAAATGTCCTTAGAACCAGCAATGCTGTTATCCAGTCCCTTGCTGAATTATTAACACACGTGCAAACACTATCAGTCCCTACTTCTCACATATTGTCCATATACTATGACCAACAGAAACGTGTGCAGTGAAATGTAATTTACAAGTTACTTAATTTGATGAACTGGTGTCATTACAATTTTATAACATGAGAATACAATAACAAAGGTAGAAAATATATCATTAAAGAACATAATAGTACAGATAACATTTACAGTAATACAGGCTTTACAAAAGAATCGAAATAACAAATACATCAGTGTTACAAGAATTATGACATAAGTAAATACATAAAGATCAGAATAACTTTTGAAACATAAACTTCACACATGAGCATTAAAACAGATCAGAATTAATAATGTCTAACATCTTTACAAAGTAAATAACATGTTATTAATGCAAATTATATTTGAGGATAACAGTATTCCTCATCATAGTTCATGTAGCTGAGTATTAGAAGAATTCTGCAACACTGAGTATTAGAAGAATTCTGCAACATAAGTCTTATCAGATACACATATAAACACCGGTAGAACATAAATACACAAGGGTACACAAACACATAGTGGGATAACAGAAGGAAAGGACAGGGTTTGTTTTCAGTGTAACATTTGGTACTGCAGTGCAACCCAAAACTTCATAACATAGATCTTTCGTCTAATCTCAACATTTGCTTCCACCAAAAATATCCTATCCAAGCATGCTTTCTGTATTTTGTTCACATCCTCTTTCAAAAATAGTTTTTCTCCACTGTACACTACTTTTTTGGCCAGATCATTTTCTTATAACTTCTCAATGCATTTCTTCCAATTCCTCATAGTTAGTTTCTTATGTAGTCTACCCCCCCCCCCCCTAAGCTAACTTAAATGTACTGAGCTCAAATGCTGAACTAAGGGACGAAGCAATGCAGCAGCACAAAACAATTAACACAAACAGCAATGACAAAAAATGGAAATTGGCAAAGTAAGCTACAGTAAATCTAAATTACCAAGCAATGCAACATTACAACTAATATGAGCCAATGTGCAGCAACAAGAAAAATAAATCAGTAATAAAATTGGCTTAACCTAGTAATACAAAGTGACATTCAGTAGCACTATGCATGGCAAACAGCAGCAGCAAATGCTATAATTTATACCTAAACATGACAAAGCTCAATCAGAAAAAATGTTACACTAAAGACAATAATGCAGATAAGGGAAACGTCTATTCACATCTTAATGTCTATGTAATTAAAATAGTGCACCACAAAAACTTATTCTATCAAATAAATTACCAAGTACTTGAAAAGAAAATTATGTATGCAGTTACAGTTACTAGTCCCTTCATATTGCTCTTTCCTTTCCAAGTGCTCCTTTTTTTTGAAGAATGTTGATCATAAAATTATTATTTAACAGATCTGTGGACAGAAAGTTTTCACATTAGCAAATGCATATAATTTTATTTTATAAAACCAATGCTGTAACACAGCTGGAAAACAGATATCAAATGAAATAAGCAATTATGCAAAGTAAAGAATAAAAACATCATTCAATAGGTATGTGGCATTTCATAAGTCAGTGGAAGTTCTCTCAACTCTCGTAGAAAGAGACTTGTCATAATCAGGTGTGCAGACGTAAGAATGTTTCCAAGTAATGAGCGTGTTGTATTTGTGGTGCTTCTACAAAGGAATGTCAATAGCGAGGATAATGGCCTCTTTTTTTTTTCTCCACCTGTGCCTCTGAAAGGCACACACTAATGGCTTGTTTCCAGGTGGCTGTCGTCTAGCTGGACGCCCACGACGCGTTACGTGCAGGTGGTCACTTAACATTCTTACCGAAATATTTACGATACCAGTTTCCGCTACAGTGGCAGTCTCATATAAAAAAATTCACAGGTCAAGAATTTGCGTTACGCATCTGTAGAAACAAAATCCTATTGATATAACAGTGTCGAAAAAATTTTCATCGGCATGGTAATACATTCACGCATTTACATACATTTCATAGCTCTTAAAGTATGATTCTTGGTTTCCAACAACCTTTTTCACAAACCAGAGTCCCTACCACTACTCTTTATTCCTTACCTTATTACACATACACATATTCGTCGACACTTCTTCAATATTTCATCATAACCGATACGTAGCATAACCAAATAACTCATATAGCAACAGCTTAATTATCATAAACATACCGCAACAGCATAATACACAGTCATCGTAATCATAACAGCTCAGTCAAATTCTCAAAATCGTCGTAGCTTCCTCCAATAATTTCAAGACCTAAAAAAAATTCTCTGCTCATGTCAAAAGTGTCATCTGCCTCAAACGTACTTTAAAAATCACGATCCTATACCAAATATGTCATTCAAACCTCTCATAGTATCACAATGGTTCCGAAAAAATATGAACATTTCACAAAGTACAGACAAAATAGAATTTCATAAGAGTTAAGTTATCCACCTGCGTAATTGCTTAAACATGTGTCACTGACATAGTGAAAAGATGTTTGTTTCTCTGTCAAATAATCAGATAGCTGTGTAATTCTGTGTTAGAGAAATATGGTACCGATGTGTAAAGTTGTATAAGCAAATACCATATTAGCTAGGGCTCCTTGTGCTTGCCAAACACATGGTACACAAAGTAAGCATGTACCCCCCTGAGGATAAATGTAATTATATCCTCAGGTGTTACAGATTACAGCAATGGAATGAAATGTGTCACGGAAAACCTTTGTATCATTGTAGTTCAAATATCTTTAAAAATAAATGTTTTAAGTACAAAATTAATCACTCAAATACGTGTACTGTAGTGCTAAACTGTGCGTCTTGTTGTAAGATAATCTCTGTGGAAGTGTCGTAGTTATCGTCCTCCGAAAGCTAAGTTCTGCAGAAGTCAATGTACTTACCTTATGATAAACAAAAGTGAAATGCTTTGCGTATAGATATCGTAGTTACTACCCTTATTGCCGTAATGAAGTAAGTACTGTACTGTAACGTATTGTTGTGCTACAGAAAAGGCTGTCTCATTGTAGCTATACCACAAAGTTACTACTAAAACATGTTTTACTTTCCAGAATAATACAGAAAAACTGTGCAGATATAAAACAGATACAGTGCAAAAGCAACATTGTAAATTGTCACTCATTAGTAGCGTCGTGATAAAATCGTGTAGCTGTCACATAAACTAACCACTGAGTCATCTGGTACCTCACAGAAAGTACTTTAAATCCAGAATTTATTTTCAAGTAAACCAAAATGTTGCAATAAAAACTCATTAGCAGTACTGGTAAATGTTCTAAGTATGTCAGCCTTATAGTCGTTACGTAATCGTGTAACTAACAAGCAAGAATGTACACACACAATAACACTGTGTGGTCTGTTCACTATAACAATGCACTCGTAATTTCTGTTTAAATAAGTTCTCTTGGTTCTTGACTGGATGCTTAACTTCGAACACTGTTGCATGTTAACAATTTCTTAAGTCTGACAAAGCATACTATTAATGTGAAGTGAAAAGTTATACGCCAAAGACAAAGTTAAAAAGCAAATTATCTTTCAATACACGGTTTTACATGTGAAATGTAGTACAATCTTTTACTCTTCATAGTACTCAGAGTTTCAGCTTGAACGCAATTATCATGCCGTATACGTCGGTAAAGAATACTGGAATTTTTCTCAAGGTTAGCTTCTGTTAATTTTCTCTGAGCCAGCCGGCGCACGCGACTGCCTGAGGTGTGAGTCATTGTCTGTCTCTTTGTTGGCGCGCGCCGTTATTGGGATTAGGAGACCTAACTTCTACAGATTCACCTTGTCGAAAGGGCCCTGCCCTATATGAAGCTTGCCAGTTCTGCTGCAATTCAGGTCTGTCGTTACGATCATATCGTCTGTCGTCATGTCGGTAGATTCCATAGTTTCTTTCTTGTCGGTCACGTGGTGGAGAATTTCTCCCTGAATCGTAACTGCGTGGTGGACCGTTGCGTCTAAAGTTATTCTGTCCCTTGATAATAATTATTTTGGTTTTCGTATTGTCTGTTTCTCTGATTGTCTCTGTGATAGTCATTACCGCGGAAATGCGATCTTTCTCTGTAATTATTGCTACTCTGCCAATGGTTGTCATACGGGTGGTGTCTGTTTTCGTCACGATTTACGTTGTAAGAATAGCCTTGTCATGTCCAGTTATTATTTCTTTCATCGCGGAATTGCGACGAATGTGACCTGTAATTGTTGTGTTCCTGTTTTCGCGTTCCGCGATTGTCAGTGTCAATTTCTAATTCTTGTAAGAGTCCCAGAAAAGCTTCAATGTCGTCTTTGCAACGCCCTGCCAAAATAATATTCCTTAAATGTTCAGGCAATTTCATTATGCAAATGTGGATGAGTTCTGAAGGTCTATATGGGTTTGAAAGATATTGATTCTTATGCAACATGTCTTCAAAATATTTGACAAGACTGGAAAATTCAGATTGTTCAAAGTGTTTCATCATCATGATGCTATGTTTTACTCGGTCTTGTGTAGCTTGAGACCAATATGCTGAGAGGAAGGCATGATAAAATTCACCTGCACTGTGACAATCGTGAATGACCGATCGCATTCTTACAGCTGGTTCATTCTCCAAGTAGCCACACATAAATTCTAATCTGTACTCTAATGACCAGTTGGGAGTAAAACAATGAAAGAATTGATGGAGCCACGCTTGGGGATGAATGTCGTTGCCAGAATTCTTAAATGTTTTGAATTTACATGCAGAAATGAACAGCTTATAGTGAAAATCATAGTGTCGGCGAGTAGCATATCGGTCATTGTTATGTCGTGTCGGCGGTTCCATCTCAAAATTCGGTGCACCTTGCCAATTTATTTCATGATTTCCGAATGGCCCTATGTGGCTTTTCCGTATTTCTAAGTTCCTCTTCCCGTGTTGGAGCGCGAGTGTCCTCTGAAATATGTAATGTTTGTATTACCTGCGTCAACTGATCTTGTACTTCCCGGATTTCTCTTTTGTATTGCGTATTAATTTGATTCTGATTTTGTTTGAATTTCTTAATTTGTTCATACTCTTCTGTGTCAGTGATGGCTACAGGTCTTGTGTCATTCAGATCATCATCTACCTTTGCAGATAAATTAGTGAACTGATCCGAAAGTTCGGCTACTTTCTCCGATAGTGAACACATTTCCTCAGTGTGTTTTTCTGAACCCAGTTTCAGAGTGTCCATTTGTGTTGAAATCGAATCTACTGTGTCCTTTAAGTTTTCCTGAGTTCTTGCAAGTTGCGTAACCGAATCGGTGGATGCAACTGAGTCCATTTTAGCTTGCAAGGTGTCGTGATTTTCACGAACAATAGTTTGCAATTCTTTTATGGCTGCTTCGTGATTCTGTAATGCGTTTTCATGCCGCAAAAAAATAGGTTGAAAATGCTCACAAATTTGTGTTTTTACGTCATTACAGATTTTTTGACATTTCGATTCAATGTTATGTAACTCAGTAAAATCTTCACGTGCTTGTTCAAGTGTGGTGTCTAACTTCCGAAGATTTTGCTCCATTGTGTCTGACTTTTGAAGATTATGTTCCATTGTGTCCAACTGTTGCTGTGTTTGTCTCTGGTGTTGTTCCATTGTGTCTAACTTTTGAAGATTTTGTTCCATTGTGTCTGACTTTTGAAGCTTTTGTCCCATTTGTTGCATTAATTGTAATAACAATGCACTGGTGTCTGAAACATGTTCCTCAGTGCTATTCGGCAATGCATTTGAACCGGCAATATTCGCAGTTTGAAAAACAGAAAATGTGTCTTGACTTATTTGAGAAAACGATGAGGACGCAAAACCTGAATCTACAGTATTTGCAAGATTGTGTCCTGTCATTTCGGAATCCTGAGGCGATCTGTTGCCGACCGATCGATCGATAATGCTTCCCTGTTCACTAAGTGTTTCACTGCCTACACCATTATTTGCAGCCCGCTCCATTTCCCTATGCACAGTTACCAAATTACTACTTTGAACATTAGTTAATTCATTACATGGTGGCGCTAACACACTGCTTTCGTCTTCACTGTCATTTCTCAGTTTACTTTGGAGCCTAGTATTTCGTTTTTCACACGCCATTATTGTCGCAATATTTCACACGATAACACAGAAAAGCACAATTTGAAGAGCAAAAATAAGAGAACACATTAACGTAGCACTGAAAATAATATCTAGTTAATTGCAAGCACAGCTGCGAAATACTTGGTGCAAACCTACATGCATGCCACAACTGTTTTACTGTACAACAATGAAAAACTACAACTACAGAGGAACTTTTCTCTACAGTTACGCGCTAGCAATAAACAAAGGGTAGATTAACTACACAAACTACAAGAAAAAAATCAGAAGATTCCAGTGAAGTATCCTCGGCTAAGGGTCGACATATGAAACGTCCCCTTAGAAAAATTATACAAGACTGTACTTAAACTGACACACAATATTTTTAGCGCAACGCAATCTGACTTTCAAAAATCCCTACGAAAGAATGGCCCTGACTAACATTAACCTATACGTTTCACAAATCGCTTACCTCACAAAAATCTTGGTTACTCGAACTACTGCAATACAGCGAGCGCCACTACTGCCAGCTAAATAAAAGATCCAAACTACTGAAGGCACTAACTACTGACAGGCATAGTTAGCAAATGAAAGATTTTGACAGAGAACAAACAATGTATTTACCTTTATAGTCATAATATATATAGCAGTTCATGACATCCAGTCTTACAAATTACAAAACTCCGCCTTTTCTCTCCCCACATCCACCACTGCTGGCGGCTCACCTCCAACTGCGCAACGCTACGCGCTGTTGACATCTAGCCGCCCAACACTGCAATGGCGAGTATTACAACAATGCCAACCAGCCACTGACTGCACACAGCACAGCCATTGATTTTTCATACAGAGCGCTATGTGGCGTTACCAATAAAAAAAACCTAAACAGCCTACTTACAGTTACAGTGACCACTGAAGAAGCTTTCAAACAAAGCGAAACGCACTTGCTTTTATTACAGTTGCTAAAGACGTAAGTTAACCTATGCAACTTGTCTGTGTGCAACTGCCGAAAAAAGAGGACTAGGGGAGCATTTCCATCAAAATTGTGGACCATAAACAAGATGAAATAAGAAATTATCGTACCTCAGGTGCAAAACAATATATCGTGGACGAAACAAAAAGATTGCCATAAGCATAGAGGGCAAACCTAGCCTAGAGAAGTCTGCTAATATGATGCATCTCAGATCTGGTACCACAGAAGAATGTTGAAAATTATGTAGACCGATAAGATAACGAAAGCGGTCGTTCCCTGCGAAGAAAGGAACATGTCGCAAACACTGGACACAAAAAGCGACAGGATGACACGTACGAGAAACCAGGGAATAAGTTGCACGGTAGTAGAGGCAACTTTAGACGATAAAACTTGTAGAGGATGTCAGAGACTGGAATACATTGAACAAATAATTCAGGACGTAGGTCGTGGGAGCTACTCTGAGGTGAAAGGTCTGACACACGAGAGAAATTCGTGGCGAACCGCATCGAGGCATTCAGAAATCTGATTATTCCAGAACAAAATAAGAGCAAAAACAAAGTAGAAACGTAGTAGCAGGAGAAGGTGATAAACAGCACAATGCACGCAAACTTGGCCGGATACAGGGGGGTAGCTTGCCCGGTGCGGAAGGGGGGAGGGGGGAGGGCAGTGGCCCGCGGCGGCCGGAGGAGAAGAAGCGAGGCGAGACGCCGAGTCCGTGCGCGCGCTGCCACAGGGAGGAGGGCGGTGAAAAGAGTTGTGCGTACTGGCACCATCAATGTAAATAATACGTCTCACGTGGAAATTCCTCAATATTATCTAAAAACAAAATTTCTCTCGTCTTTTCCGCTCTTTCCTCAAGTAGTGATCGATTCAGTATTTCTGCCTGCACTTCTCGCCTACGTATACATCTACATCCATATACTGCAACCCACTGCGAAGTGCATGGTAGAGGGCGGGCACGCCCCATAGTACCACTTACTAGTATTTCTTCCCGTTCCTTCCACGTATGGAGCACATAAAGAATAACTGCATGCAGTAATTGTTCTAATCTTGATCTCACGACCCCTATGTGCGCGATACGTAGGGTCTCGTAGTACATTCCTAGATTCATCATTTAATGCCGGTGTTTCGAACTTTGTTAGTAGACTTTCTCGGAGTCTGTCAGTTCAGTTTCTTCAGTATCACTGTGACAGTCCGTCGCGGATCAAACAAAATTGTGGCCATTCGTGTTCCCCTTCTGTGCACACGTTCAATAGTCTCTGTTATTCTTACACTATGTGATCAAAAGTATCCGGACACCTCCAAAAACATACGTTCTTCATATTAGGTGATTTGTGCTGCCACCCACTGCCAAGTACTCCATATCAGCGACTTCAGTAGTCGTTGGACACCTGAGACAGCAGGATGGGGCACTCCGCGGAACTCACGGACTTCGAACTTGGCCAGGTGACTGAGTATCACTTGTGTTCTACGCCTGTACGCGAGATTTCTACACTCCTAAACATCCCTAGGTCGACTGTTTCCGATGTGATGGTGAAGTGAAACGTGAAGGGACACTTACAGCACAAAAGCGTGCAGGCCGACCTCGTCTGTTGACTGCCGACAGTTGAAAATGGTCAAATGTATAATTAGGCAGACCTCTATCCAAAGCATCACACAGGAATTCCAAACTGCATCAGGATCCACTGAAATTACTATGACAGTCAGGCGGGAGGTAAGAAAACGTGGATATCATGGTCGAGCGGCTGCTCATAAGCCACACATCACGCCGGTAAATACTAAACGACGCCTCGCTTGGTGTAAGGAGCGTAAACATTGGACTAGTGAACAGTGGAAAAATGTTGTGCGGAGTGAGGAATCACGGTAGACAATGTGGCGATCCGACGGTAGGACGTAGGCCGGTGATAGTCATGTGCCAGTATGTGTAGAGCCAACAGTAAAATTCGGAGGCGGTGGTGTTACGGAGTGGTCGTGTTTTTCATGGAGGGGGCTTGCACTGCATGTTGTTTTGCGTGGCACTATCACAGCACAGGCCTACAGTGATGTTTTAAGGGGACACGCCCCAGAACTCGCTGCATTTTAGCATTATCTTCACCCTCACAGTGCAACAGATCTACAAATTAGAGAGAGCTTAAAACTCTGACACGCAAATGGGGTCATTAGTCAAAGCATTTCCCAAAAATCATTGAGATGTTTATTATATTTTTGTACTGACAGCAATATTTATAGTAGTACAAAAAACGGAACACAATTCACAGCGGTACCATTCTCTTTGGATCCACTGACTGAACAGCTTGGATAAAAAGAGAGTACAGACAACATTCACATAAGTCGTTTATGCCTACAAATTTCCTTCCCTGATGCTGATCTGTGGCATAGACAAGTAATTTATTGTACTACAACAAAAATATTTAAAAATGTAGCTCAAATATCACCGACGACATCATCATCATCACTTTTCAGGAAATAGTAGGCAAGGGAGGTTATGGACGTCATTCTAATCATCTGTACCAATTTTTATGAGCTTAACTTCAGTCATTTAGGAGAAAAGTGTATCTGAATGATGAAAATTCTAGTTTTGGTAAATCGCAAAAGAACATTTTCAGATTTATTAACTTACCACTATGCTCGTTTAGAACATTCCAGCTGCTGCTGTTCTCGGAATATTATAGAACCAATCGCACGACTGATTTGTAAGCAATCTCCTTTGCAACTGATTGCACTTTCCCTGTATTCTACCAGTAAACCGAAGTCTACGACCAGCTTTACCTACAACTGAGCCTATGTTATCATTCCATTTCATATCCCTCCAAAGTGTTGCAGACAGATATTTCTATGAGTTGACCAATTCCAACTGTGACTCGGGCGTAGAAAACTACGTTTTTTTCGTTTTGTGAAGTGCATCGGTTTAAATTTGTCAAAATTTGAAGCAAGTTGCCAATCTTTGCACAGCTTTGAAATAATAGGAATGGCTGACTAAATATTCGTGCAGCTTCTTTCAAATAGTCCTTCATCATAGATAACTGCATTATCTGCAAAAGTCTGAAGATACTGTTAATATTGAGCGCGAAGTCATTAAGATATAACATGTACAGCAAGGCTCCTAACTCACATCCCTGGGGTATACCCGAAATTATCTGACGATGATTCTCCGTCCAAAATAACATACTGTGTGTTCCCTACGCAAAAGTCCTCAATCCAGTCACAAATCTGACTTGATACAAGTTATGATCGTAATTTTTACAATAAGGATAGGAGCGATTCTGAGGGAAATGCTTCTCAGAAATCAACAAGTATTGCATCTGCCTGAATGCCTCGATCAAAAACTTTCAGTATGTGTTGTGAGGAAAGCGCGAGTTCGGTTTCACACGATCGATGTGTTTTCGGAATCGATGCCGGTTGTCTTCGAGGACTGTTCTAGACAGCGCATTATATTTCAGCTCAGAATATGTTTTAAGGTTCTACAACAAATCGATGTCAAAGATAATGGATAGTACTTTGAATGACTTGTACTGCTCTTCTTCTAGACGGCTGTTACCTGCGCTTGCTTCCAACTACTGGGCACGGTTCTTTGTTCGAGGGATCTACGATACATTACTATCAGAAGAGGGGCTAACTCAGCCACAAATTCAGCAGAGAATCTGATAGGGATTCCATTAGGCTCTCGATTTTTGTTCAGTTTTAACTGTTTCAGCTGTTTCTGAACATCGCTGGCACTGGTATTGTATTCACTCACGTTTTTGGACTAAACTGGGGCAATTCTCGTGAGTTTTACTTTATAAAGGAATATTTGAAAACGAAGATAACCATTTCAGCTTTCGATTTGTTACCCCCAATTTCGTGTTCTGTCCCATTCGCTAGGGACTGGACACTAACTTTGCTTGCCAGTAACGATCAGAATTCCTACGGATTTTATGAAAGCTAGTTTGACAATATTGTCTTTCTTTGTTTATTGTGCAACTGGAGTAGCTAGCGGTTCCTGCACCCTTCTCAGGCACAGTTATTCTCCGACACAAATCGTAGCACTGCCTTCAGTGGCATCATTGAGGAACTTTCCCTGCGGCTGAGGTGCGCGCAGTCCTGCAGAGCCGCGCCGTATAGTTACGGGATCGCAGCGAGACTGCTCCACGAGCGCAGGTCTGCGGGCGGCGAAGTGGGACGGATTGTCTGAGGCGCACAGTGCCGCCCCCCCCCCCCCCCCTCTCCCCCCTCACCACGCCCGCCGAGTGCGTGCGCCCCAGGCAGGTCGGGCGGCCGCGCAGTGCGCCCGCCTGCCGCCAGGGGCGCTGGCGTCGCCGGCCTTCCGCGGCCGCGGCAGGCGGCGCCGACCGGCTAGCAGTCACTCGTCACCTGGCGAGCTGTCGCGACGTGTCCAGTTGTCCGTATGTAGCGTGCTGCGCGCAGCAGGCTACGCCAGCGTGTCCGTGTGTTTCTCAGTCACATCAGGCGGCAGCGTCTGGCTGCGAGAGCAGAGCCATGCGCTGGTTCGGCGAAAGGAGCAAGTCCGTGGACGAAGGCGGCGGCGCGGCGGGCACCGGAGACGGCATCTTCAGCAAACTGCACCTGGTAGGTGGCGATTCCTCCCTGCACCTGTCGTGCGGGCCAGTCGTATTCGTCATTGTCGCCCACTGGCCAGCCATTGCAGCAGTGTTCCGCGCCAACCGGACTGGATTCCGAAAAGCTCGCTCATGCGAAACCAACTCGCACTTTTCTGACATGACATCTCGAATTTATGGACGCAATATTTATTGGAGTCCCAAATCACACGATTTAGCAACACGTGCAACCTAGTTATCGAAAACACTATCGTATGGCGGTATCAAGTGAAATTTGTGACTGGGTTGAGGATTTTGTTGTAGGGAGTATGCAGCGTGTTATCTCGAATGAACGTCATCGACATACGTAGAAGTAGCTTCAGGCGTGCCCCAGGGTAGCGTGTTCAGTCCCGTGCTGTTACTGTTGTTATTTACTACCTTATTAAAAGTATTAATGCGAGGGCGTGTTACAAAGAAAGACCTCCGAAATTGTAATGTACAAACTGATAATTTTTTTTAAGTAAAACAAACTTTATTGACATTCTGCACCTTAATTCTTCATGTCTGCTTGCCCTTGTAACGTTCCCTCTTTCTGTTTATTTAGGTTTGATTTGTCTGATTGTTATTCTTTATTTCTATTATTCGGAATCCCTTTTTTTTATTAAATTGAGCCTGAAACTTACGTAATAAATACTTCGCGTGAAGTACGATTTGCAGCATAAACAAAAATTAATTTCGGAAATGTAATCCACTGAATATTAAAAGTAAAGCTTTTGAACAACGCGCGTGACTGACTAGATACATTCAGAGGGTACGTACATTCGCGTGCGAGTGGTTGCGGTCTGATGAGAAATTTTCATTGTGAAATAATTTCGTCGTAACACACTCGGAGATTGCGAACGTACATTCAGAGTAGAGGCACGTACGTTCTATCATTCCCCATGGCCTGAGTAAAAGAATGGCAATTATTTAAATCTAAGAGTATTTCTTTTGCATCGGACTAGTATTTTTATAAGAAAAAGAAGATTGCAGGTTCTGAATGTCTCGGCAAAACGAATCGGAAGTAATTCTAGCGGCCACGAAAGGAAAGTAGAGAGCACAATCACGTACCTCTATTGTTGAGCAGCGCCGTTTTGAAGATCTTCGGTTCCATCTAAAACTCGCCTTCTCTGCTTAACATAAATACTCCATAGGCATGGGAATAAGGCTTGTTGTGCGATGAAAATAATAAAAAACACATCTTGCGTCTTTTAACTCATTCATTTACCACACACACACATACTAGTAATTAGACAGTACGACATCCCACCAGCCCATCAGGACAAAAAGTAGTCGTTCATACCAGAAATAAAAAACGAAGGGCGAAATTGTTCCTATGTCTCTCAAAGATAAAAAGTTTACCAGATATTTCTCTGGTGTGTCACTGGAACAATTTTTCAGCACCTCTGCGATTAAATCACAATATTTTCAGTTCCTTTACACCCTGTACCGCTAGAGGGCTCCGAATTGCAGCGTGTGACGTCATGGTGTGCAGCGTGGCTGTGTGCGCGCGTCAGAAACAGCGAGTTTCGCCTCGGAGGAGTTCTTCTCTTCGGCTCGACACACACGAGCGCCGCGACACCCGCGGCAGTCCGACGCCTCGGGATCACGTCATGTCATCCTTTGTTCTCCGTACAGTCCCGACTTGACTTCATCCGATTTTCGTCTGTTTCCACAAGTTAAAGAAAGTGCTCGAGGACTTACGTTCAATAGTGAAGAAGCCGTGCAAACAGAGGTGAGGTTCTCCTCCATCGACAAAGTCAGACGTTCTACAGTGACGGTATCAACAGTCTGGCGTCTCGTTGGAAGATACGAGTACGTCGCTAGGGCGCAGACATGAAGAATAAAGATGTAGAAATTTAGTTACGTTTGTTTTATTTAAAAAGCTTTAAGACATTTCACATAAAAAATTCGGAGACATTACTGTTAAGTTATGTATAACGTACTTTTTGAAAAATAATTTGCAACAATATTCAGCCAGATCGTAACAGGATTTCTATATGGTGTAAAGATTCGCTACTTTAAGTGTTCAGAAATGTAAAATAATGCACTTCCAGAAACGAATAAAGGTTAGTATCCTATGACTGCAGTAAAACGTGTCACAGTTGAAATCGATCAGGTAATTGTAGGGGTGTGAAATGGAACGAACACGTAAAACGAGCAGTAGATAAAGCAGGTTGAAAACTTGGTTTGTCGACAGAATACAAGGGAAATGCAGTCACTCGTACGACTCATCTTAGAATATTTCTGAATTCTGTGTGCTGTTGTAAAAATAGAATTTTTTTTTATGCGGTCCGCCACAGTTCCTCTACTGGGGTAACCTTTTTATCTCAGAGTAACAGTTGCATCCTACGTCCTCAATTATTTGCTGTATGTTTGTCATCCTCTATTGTTTCTACTCTGTACAACTCAATCCCATACTATCGAAACTGTTCTCTGGTATGCCAGCATTCCGGCCCTTCTTCTTGTGATGTTTCCCACACTTTCTTTCTATGGCCGATTCTACGGAGAACCTCCTCATACCGTAGCCTACCTTATCAGTCGACCTTATTTTTAGCATTATTCTCTAGCACTCCATCTGAAATGCTTCGATTGTCTGTTCTGGTTTTCACACAGTCCACGTGTCACTAGTATGCAATACTGTAATTCAAACGTAAATTCTCAGGAATTTCTTTCTCAGATTGAGGCCTATGTTTGATACTACTAGACTTCTCTTGGCCCGGAATCTCCTGTTTGGAAGTGGCAGAATTCTATAACTTCATCTACTTCGTAATCACCAATCCAGATGTTAAGTTTCTCGCTGTTCTCATTTCTGCTTCTTCTCGTTACTTTCGTCTTTCTTCGGTTTCCTCTCAGTCCCTATTCTGTAGCCATTACACTGTTCATTGCATTCAACTGATACTGTAATTCTTCCTCACTTTCTCTGAGGATGCCAGTGTCACAGCGAATCTTACCATTGGTATCCTTTCACTTTCGATTTTAATCCAACTTTTGAACCTTTTCTGCATTTCCGTCATTGCTTCTTTGGTGTATAGATTGAACAACAGGGGCAGATGACTACTTCCCAGTCTTACAACCTTTCTAATCCCAGCACTCCGCTATCGGTCTTCAACTGTTATTATAGGACTAACGAAGGACTTTGAGTGTGTACAGAAAAGGGCAGCACGAATGGTGACAGGTTCGTTTGACCCGCGGGAGAGTATCACGGAGATGCCGAAAGAACTGAACTGACAAGCGAGTGAAGATAGGTGCCATCTGTAGCGTGAAAACCTTCTTAGCAAGTTTCAATGACCGGTAAATAAGGAATCTAGGAAAATAGTAAGCCCCCTAAGTATCGCTCTCGTAGGGATCTCAAAGGCAAGATTGGATAACTTACAGCGCGCATAGAGTCATTTAAGCAATCGGCCTAGCTGCGCTTTGTACGTGAGTGAAAAGGGAAAAGTCCCTAGTACCATTTTTTAAAGGGCGTCATATACGCCGATGACTCACCTTTTTGTCTGGTAAGCTCTTAGAAGCCTCCACACATTCAGGGTTAAGGGTGCGCCTCGTAACTCGACAATCGTGGCTCTTAACCGTCAGTGAACCTGCGCGGTTCTCTACTGTTGTAATCGAGGGAAGAAACGGGGTATGTTAAATTGTAGACTGACTGAGTAGGTAGATGCTGCCGTCTCCACGAGTTTACGGCTATCCGTTCCCGATGTTCCCATCTGCCAGTAAATTTATCGACTCCAGACAGCGTTCTAAATTCTGTACCGAACAGGCACTCCAAGATATCTTCCGTGCTCGCCACTTTAACAATTAAGGCCTCGTTTTGCTGCACCAGTGTTATCTCTCTCACAGCCTAAAGGCTGCACAGCTACGTTTTGCAGCTCGGGCTGCAGGAAGAGCCGGTGAGGCACCGGCAGGGACGCGGAGGCCGTGCCGCGGCCAGCTGCCGGCTGAGGGTCCGCGGTACGAAACCTCCGAGCGACGTCGTCCCACTGGTCCTCGACTGCCGGGGACAGGACGTACGGCGAACTGGTCCCGGCGCTCGTGCAGTGCGAGCCGTGCCACAAGCTCCATTGCTCTGCTGCCGGATGCCAAAATAAAACAGACGTAGCGGTGGACAGGATCGGTGCGTACTAGTGTTGATGGTCTCCGGGGGGCCGTAGTGCCGTATACGGCAATTATCCTCTGTCCTGAGGGGCACAAAACGCGATCCATCTGAAAAGGCCCCAGTCGCCACTCGGTGGACGTTCGCTGCGCTGCTGGCGTGCAGGCTGCGGCCCTTGTCGACGACGGCCGGCCGCGGAAGCCCAGCCGCAGCCCCTGGGCGGGCAGCTGCTCAGCACCTGTTCGCCTGTACGCATCTCCGCTGCTGTCGTTCGCTCTTTTCGCCTGTGACACGTGCCGCACTACAATCGCCTTGATGCCGGCTTTCGATAGCGCCATTTAGCATTCGCGGTTTACTTTAGCCAGCGTCACGCGAACAGTTTACGAACTTCCACCCTCGGATCGCTCTGCTTTCTCATTAAGAAAACGACTGTGCTGTTTTCCGCGTCTCCCTACTCTACGCTCTACGTACTGTCCACCGCCAGTGTTTCCAGCCACCGTCAGTGAGTGGTTACTGCACGCTCACGTCCGAGATAGGCGGTGATCACGTTAATGTCTCTGGACCCAGTATCAGTTGCTTTCCCTCCCCCCGCGGTATGCCGCCACGGAGATGATGAAGAAGCCGAACGTACGACGGTAGACATCAGGTAACCAAGGTTTAGGAACTGGCATTAAATGGAGAACCTGGGAACATACTGCGACGGAGCCACGCATCGTTCCCGTAGGATCCGCCAGGTCAAAGTGAGGGTAATTATACAAGTTCGGATGCATCTCATTCAACCTTCCAGCCCTCCTTACGCGAGCTGGACTGGAAGCAGCTCTGTGGCAAGTACCACGTCCCCGTATAACACACGAAGTCCAGCGTCTCCAGAAAAGTACGCAAAGCGCTGCGGCGTGCCGAGTCGATTCTGCGTCAGCCGGAGGCAGAAGCGCAGGCGTGCGGAACGGCTGGTCTCATCGACTGCCAGTTCCGGCGCACCCGGCAGAAACCTGAGGCCCACACGCCGTCCTACACGCAGAACTTCTGACAGCCAAGTATTTGCCTGTTTCCCTCATCTTGCGCACTTCTGCCGCGCTTTCGAACATTTCAGGTTGAGCAGACTGCTGATGTGGCCAGTCGCACGTGCCCAAAGTCTGGACCTGATTCAGGGT
Source organism: Schistocerca gregaria (assembly GCF_023897955.1). NCBI lineage: Eukaryota > Metazoa > Arthropoda > Insecta > Orthoptera > Acrididae > Schistocerca > Schistocerca gregaria. The sequence goes on from NC_064928.1 coordinate 33,472,533, forward strand.
GTCACCAGGAGTGCCTGCTAGGACAGACTCGGGGGGAGTGCAGAGGGTGTTAAGGCGAGCAACTCAGTCACCGTCCCAGCCGCAGCGCCACCGCTCTGCCAGCAAACGTGACTTCGTACGACGGCGGAACGTAGGCGGGCCGTCTCGCAGTGTTGTTTGTTGTTCAGTGATCTTCAGTACGAATGCGATGCTCTGTAGCCTCGGTAGATGACGTTTCGGACAGGGCTTTCCACCTGCAGTGTATTTTTCTCCCGTACACCGAGAAACTTGGCAGCTTTTAGAGGGTCCATTGCGTTTTCGAGTTTGTTCAACGTCTTCTGGCACGCGTGCTCGATAAACACCGCAGGCTTTCAATGAAAGTCGGTTCTAATGAATGGTTATCAAAACTTGTGTCCAACGCGCCGCGCGCCGTTGTCTGGGCCACACACAATTGGCTGGCGGGCTGCGGCGTGGCGTGCGTGCGGCGCGGCCTTTGGCGCCTTCGCAGATGTGTGCCACGCTCTCCTAACAGGGACGCCTCCTCGCTTGCTACCTCGCCGCTTTCGCTTTTAAACACCTGTCGCTTCTCCGTTTCATTCCTCTCAGTCCAGGCGCCCCCGTGAGACGCGTATACCGAAAATGAACTTCACGTTCGGAAGTAGTGACTCCCCCAAGACATACTTCCGTCGCCTTTCTCCCTCAGCACAAACAGTAATTCGTGATTCGCAAGCGTGTAAACGTATTGACCGAAAGTGTAAGGAAAAATAGTCCGTTCCAAGGTGCAATGTTGCGGCTAGAAGCGGCGTACGGTGTGAAGTTGAGGCACGGTATCTGGGAAGTCCGTTAGAGACAGCTGCCTAGCCAACTAGATGGCGGTTGACCCACTTTGGACGAGGGGTGATAACCAGTACAAGGCACACGTGCTCTCGCGTATCGGAGATTACACACCAACGCGGGTTTCCGAGGTGAAAAGCGGCCACGAATGTTTGGCCAACGGACGTCAAGCTGGCTCAGCTGAGCCATAAAGGGTTGTATACGGCTTGTCAGGCGCCCGTTTGCAGCAGAACTGTTCGGTGAGAGAGGATCCAGCTGTAGCAGCTGGCGGACGACGTCTTCCCGCTGACTGTGTGGACCCCTGTATACCTCAGCGTGTTGTCTGACAAAATGTGTAGAACTGATGTACAAGAGTGTGCTTAAAAGCAATGGCTCCGAGTGTTGTATTCTGTTCTGATTATGCGCTGTGTGTCATTCATATTACTCGGAGTGGCGCGTGGTTTGAGGCGCCATGTCACGGATCGTGCGGCCCCTCCCGCCGGAGGTCGAGTCCTCCCTCGGGTTGTTCTTAGCGTAAGTTAGATTAAGTAGTTTGTAAGTCAGGGGACCGATGACCTCAGCACTTTGGTGCCTTAGGAACTCACACACACACACACACACACACACACACACACACACACACACACACACTGACGCAAGCCGCTAGAGGCCTCTGAATTGTAGCGTGCTAGGTGGCGGATTGTAGCGTATCTGTATCGGTGCGTGAGAAAAAGCGCGAAGCAGCGAGTTTCTAAGCCCAGAAAACTGAAATCCATGAAACAACTAAAGCTGTGTGAGGTGATGATTGTATCGACATCAGTAATGGGCGACGTTGGGGTGTTCGTTCTCGTAATGAAGGAAATGGTCGTGCCAATGAAGAATTTCGATCTCAGTTCGTTGCTAATGGTTACCTTCCCATCACCAAACATCGTCGGCCAGAGTGGCCGTGCGGTTCTAGGCGCTACAGTCTGGAGCCTAGCGACCGCTCCGGTCGCAGGTTCGAATCGTGCCTCGGGCATGGATGTGCGTGATGTACTTAGGTTAGTTCGGTTTAATTAGTTCTAAGTTCTAGGCGACTGATGACCTCAGAAGTTAAGTCGCATAGGGCTCAGAGCCATTTGAACCAATCATCGTTCATACAATCGCTCACATAGTTTTCAGCATCAAATAATTTATTCTGTTGCTGTTTCTACATTATTGCTTCACTCTTTATGCCCATGTAACAGAAAACCCGTGTCCACCGAACTGCTGTCTGTGCAATATTTGTAAGTACTGAACTTTCAGCACAGCGATCAATTGCTTGTCCTGCTAGCGGCTACGTAAATCTGCAATGACGAACTATTATCCACGTTTGTTTAGAGAAACCACTGAAATATATAAACATGAGAACTGTTTTAAAATAAGACAAGAAACCATGAAACTTAATAGTATATGGATAAGTACCATGTGCCTATAATTAAAGTGCATCTACTCACAGAGGTCCACTGTGGGCTGCAGCGGAACTTGGCAGATACGGTAACGCTTTAGTTGGGAACCAATTTACGCTGGCAAAAATTAGTCCCAGTTTTGGCCACTGCGTGCAAATCTGGCATTGTGAATGCAAGAAAGACGCATATATATCTTTTTACGTGCAGTGGATTAGGAACGTGACATGGGCACAATAGGTCAGCTAGTGAGAAAGGCATAATGTTGATTTTATTATTAACGCCCGCTTACACAATTTGTTCAATATGAGCATCGGAGACTGCGATCAAATGCTGCATCTTTCAGGGCGGTAGGACGCCAAACGGGCCGACTTGGAGCAGGGGAGGCAGCACTTTTCCAAATAAATTCACAAAACGTTGCCAGCATGACCAGGAGCGATTCACGATTCGCACTCATAGCAGTGGAAGTTCAACTGTATAACAAAATAATTTTTTTTACACGTGAAATTTCATCATTTTTTTCACTTATTGTTGGCTGCATTTGTTGCTAAAGTTACACTTTTATTCATAAGTAAGAGAGATTCTTCCGTCAAGTTTGCGCAGCATACAAAGCATGCTCATAGGTCTATGAAACTCAAGAATTTTCCAACTGTGGTAAAAATTGAGATAATTAACTATAAAATTTAAGTTTTTTTTCTAAACATGAAGATCAAAATGTGACAGCTCATTCATTTTTTCACTACCAGCGCGCGGCCCCTCTTCTCGATAGACAAACCGTTGTCAAACGACAGTGTGGATGTCTTACCGTCATACAAATAGCGTACAGCGCCAGAATTACACCTGGTGGCCAAAATTGCAACCATTTTCTTCCAGCGTAAATGGGTTCTGGATCGTCGTATTAGCATGTCCGTCAAGTTTCGTTAGCACACGACAACGACAGCCCACGCAGGATATCCGTTAGGAGCTGCTCTCTAATAACCCTCAATTACCCAGTAGCTCGCCAGGATCGACAGTTAACTTTTATGTACTTTTGAAACGCTTTATCTCTGCCGATCGCGTGTTTATTGTCGGTCGCCGCCGTCCGACCCGTCACTCGCCTAGACCCACCTACATTAAGACGCTCTGTGAAGACGCTCACGCAGCAGTGAACGAAACTTTGGCAACCAAAAGGGTTAATGAACTATGGCCATTAAGAACGGAAGATTCCTAACGAACGAAGAGGTGTCAATGCCAGCTGACACTAGCGTGTAAGGACTGTCCGTGCTGCCCAAAGCAAGCAACACTGCAGCCCAAGAAGTGAGCATCTATCACACTATCGGTCAAAAAAAAGTTTCCATAAAATTCGATTCATGTAGAGTTAGGATAAACTTAATATCTTCAGTTTTATGCTCCCGCCACAAGATGCTCTTCTCTTATTAGCCTATGTTTTACTCAGTGGTTATTGTTAGTGTTAAGAATATAACGTGCAGCCCAAAAATATCCTGATCAGCCAGAACATTATGACCGCGTATATAATAGCCAGTATGTCCACCTTTGGTTCCTGGCCTTGTGACGTGGCGCATTATCTTGTTGAAAAATCACATTGCCGTCGGGAAACATGATCGTCACGAAGGGGTGTACGTGGTCTGCAACCGGTGTACGATACTCCTTGGCCGCCATGGCGCCATGGAGAAGCTCCATTGGACCCATGGATGCCCACGTGAATGTTCGCCACAGCATAATGGAGCCGCCGCCAATTTCTCTTCGTCCCGGAGTACCGGTGTTAAGCAGTTGCTCCACTTTGAATACGACGGATTGGCGCTCTCCCATCGGCACGATGAAGAAGGTGTCGGGATTGGTGAGGTCGTGCAGCGCTCTGCCACTGCGCCAACGTCCAGTGCCGGTGTTCAGTCGTAGCTGGCGATGTCGTGCTGTTAACATCGGCTTACGTGTAGCTTGTCGGCTGTGGAGGTCCAACAATGTTCGCTGCACTGTGTGTTCAGACACACTTGTACTCTACCCACCATTAAAGTGATGTCAGTTCCGCCACAGTCAGGCGCCTGTCTCGTTTTACAAGTCTGACCAGGCTACGACGTCCGACATCTATAATGAGGGATGTCATTATGTGGGGCCGACGTACGCCGCTGGTGGTCATGGAAGGCGCCGTAACGGCTGTACGATACGCGAATGCCGCCCTCCGACCGATAGTGCAACCATATCGGCACCGTATCGGCGAGGCATTCGTCTTCATGGACGACAATTCGCGCCCCCATCGTGCACATCTTGTGACTGACAGGATAATGACAGCGCTCGACTAGAGTGGCCAGCATGTTCTCCAGACACGAACCCTATCGAACATGCCTGGGATACACTGAAAAGGGTTGTTTATGGATATACGACGTGGCTCACCAACCACTCTGAGGGATCTACGCAGAATCGCAGTTGAGGAGTGGGACAATCTGGACCGACAGTGCCTTGATGAACTTGTGGGCAGTATGCCACGACGAATACAGGCATGCATCAATGCAAGAGGACCAGTGTGTACAGCAATCTGGACCACCACCTCTGAAAGTGTCGCTGTATGGCGGTACAGCTTGCAATGTGTGGGTTTCATGAGCAATAAAAATGGTGGAAATGATGTTTATGTTTATTCCAAGTGTCTGTACAGGTTGCGGAACTCTCGGAACCGAGGTGATGCAAAACTTTTTTTGATGTGTGCATATACGTATATAAAAAAACGTATATTAGTTACAGACCACGGCCTCCACACACACTTCATTCAACATGTAAACGTCACTACAGATATTCGGATTTATGTTTGGACATACTCGATATGCCTACCATCATAGGCGATGATGTGGCGCAGACGAATAGCTAAATTCCGCATGATCCACAGAAGTGTTGGGAACATCGATGCAGTCGATGACCTCCTGAATGGCTGTTTTCAAGTCAGCAATGGTTTTGGGGTTATTGCTGTACACCTTGTCTTTAGTATACCCCAACGAAAAGGAATCGCATGTGTTCAGATCAGGAGAATATCGTGGTCAATCGTGGCCAGTGGCCTCTGGGACCCCAGAGCCAGAATGTCGTCTCCACCCAAGTGCTCCTCCAGAACATAAAACACACTCCTGCTACGCTAGGATCGAGCTCCGCTTTGCATAAACCACATCAAGTCGAAATGAGGGTCACTTTGGAGAACGGGGTTGAAATCATCTCTCAAAACCTTCTCGTACCGTTCGGTAGTTACCGTGCCATCGAGTACTATCACCCGGGTTATTCCGTGACTGGACACCGTACACCACACAGACACCCGCTGAGGCGAAGAGACCTCTGGATCGCTAAATGTGCCAGTTTTGCTTACTGACGAACACACAGAAATGAGAGTGGGCTTCGTCGCAAAGGTAAACCGCTCAGCTCATACTAATTCCCACCGTGTCCCCCAACCGACCGTACAGTTTGGACAGTGTAACGAAAACCGTTCAGACGTTGTGTTGTGTTGACAGGTCTCCATTTGTCCCCGTGGTGGAATCCAGATTTGTAGAGCACTCAGATGTGACGGTGGCCCGATGTCGGGACTGCACCGGAACAGGCGCACACTCGGTCGAGGTTAGAGTCGCCTGCGTGTGAGCAGCGCCAGGTACCCCAGCCGTGCCGCGCACCGACCCCTTCACCTTCGCGTCTGTGCCTTCGATCCGAGACCCTGAACGGACTCCGTGCAACACAGCCGGCCTAGGGCATTACAACCCCGTGCGTACGTGGCCGCCACCACAACACACACTGGCGTGACCTGGAAGCGGGGACTGCTCACGAACGGCGCCACACAGTGACCACGATGAACCGCGGTTCTGCACCACGCCGGGTGGCCATCGTCTGCCAGTACGGTGCTCTCCCGTTCTTCCAGTTGTCCGTAGTGGCACAGCGCCACAGGGGCGTGACTCCAGGTCACGGCTGGCAGTGACTGGGGGAGCTGGTACGCAACGGACACTCTGCCTCCAGTATCGTGTCGCCACTTCCCAACAGGACAACGCTCCTGCACACGCTGCACGTCTCTCTAACGAACGCGCTGCGCGATGTTGAAGTACTCCCTTAGTGAGCAGTGTCTCCAGATCCGTGTGGGACCGGCTAGACGGCAGCTCCATCCGAGTACCAGTACCCCAGATATAGGGACCGGTTACAACAGTTGTGACTTATCTTAACTCAAAAGAGGATACAACCCCCTTCCCAGTCTAAGTAGTACATACATCCAACGCAGAGGGGTTGGAACGTCATACTAATAAAATGGGCTCATACTGCCAAATTCTTTTTGTACCGCACGCTTTTCAAGAATTTGAACTCTTGCCGATCCTGTTGAAGAGAAATCAGGCAGACCTTTGTATAATGCACTACATTTTATCCACAAATGTGACAACTTTATACGAGGCTCCAACTCGAAATGAACACGTTTTGTAACAAAAGTTTTTGGATACCAGAGATAACAGCAAAGTCTGTCGAAACCGGTTGTCGGAAATAAATAAGTATTTTTTTGCGATCTTGGAAATAAAAAGTTGTTTACCTAGTTAAAGTCTCGTTTCTCAACACGAGATAATTCAATTAAATACTGTCACTAACTAATGTCAATGGTAGGCTCTAAAAAGTGTAGGTGCTGAACTGAGGGATACCACCTAAAACCTAACAAACAATTAAATAAATAAAGAGTCGTTCCACATTCGCTACCTCGAGTACGCTGCCACCTCGTGACCGAATAACAAATATTAGGCTATGTGTTACGTTTGACTTGAGCGTCCCTCAAACTGCAGGACTCTTTCGGAATCTCGTCGCCTGTTACGCAAGTGAGGTCGTGTGCTTACCGGCTTCAGACGCGCCCGTAAATCTGGCGCACTTTGTGAGGCCACGGCGGGGCCTACGCCAGCCGTATAACTCAGCCCTGAGCTGCCCCGCGGCTCCGCACTCCCCAGCGCGCCCGCGTCTCCTTTATAGTCCGTCGCTCTCAGCGCCTCGTCTGCGGGCGGCTGTAAATTTTCACCAGTATCTTACGCAAATACGGCCAGTTATCAGCTATACGTAACTTTTAGGGTTTCGTGCCTAGAACTCCTGTAGGAGCGCTTTGTTGTCAGCCTGCCCGACTGCTACGAATCCTTTTTCTCAGTAAAAGGTTGACGTATCGAGTTAAAATCAATTGCACGTACTAAGCTCTGTAGTCGCTTGATGGCGTAAAAGTGTTAGTGCAATCAAAATATACGGCCATTATGTCATGTAATTTGATACTCGAAAACTCGCTCATCAACACTTGTAGTGTACTTCCCGTTGACCTAGAATCATGAAATTTGGCAGAAGCAAGATTTCACCCTATACATTAATTAAAAAATCCGGAAACTGTTTATTTGTAATTATACAATTAGAAAAAATATTTTTTTGTGATTCCTTGATCCGACTGTCTGTCTGCCTGTCTTTCCGTGAGCTAAGGCCCCTTCTGTCTTGAACAGACTGGTCTATCAACTCAAATTTATGTCATGTACTAATGTCTATAGTTTAAAAAATGACTCTGAGCACTATGGAACTTAATAGCGGAGGTTACCAGTCCCCTAGAACTTAGAACTACTTAACTAACCTAAAGACATCACACACATCCATGTCCGAGGCAGGATTCGAACCTGCGACCGCAGCGGTCGCGCGGTTCCAGACTAGCGTCTAGAACTGCTCGGCCGCTCGGGAATGTCTATAGTTCCTTGGCGGTGTAAAAAATGTGAGATTCAAAGTCAACACGATCAAAAGATACGGCTATTCGTGTCACATATTTTCATACTCGCAAATTCACTCATCAAAATTTGTGTTGCTTCCAATTGATTTAGAAACATCAAATTTTCCAAGGAGCGAGGTTTCACACTATAAGTGAAGGAAAAATCCGGAAGTTGCTAAATTGTAATTATATAACACGAATGAATATTTATTCCTCATTTTCATCTGTGTTTCTTACCGTCTTTTTAGAACCCATTCTCTGTGGAACAGGGTGTGATATCTAGTTTAAGCTTCTAGGTCAATGCAGTAAAAAGATCACTCATTTATGTCACGTATTTAGGTAGGCACAAACTCACTCATCAAAACCAGCACAGTACTTGCCGTAGACCTACAATCAAGAAATTTCTCAAGAATCAAGGTTTCGCTGAACAAGTAAACTGATAGCTGTTGACGTTTGAGCATACATTGCCTTCTTCATCCGTCAAAAGCTTGATAGACGAACATCTCCGCGTGCAAGCATAAAATGTAAGCTTTAGTCACGTTTTAGTAAGTAAATAAAACATGAGGTCCTCTGCTCGCTTCCTTTTGTACGTCCGGACTACTCTGAGGAACTACTGTAGTAATTTTAGTACGGACTTGAAACATCCAGGACGAATATCTTGCCACTGTCGATACCGACGACATAGAGAGGTTGGAAGGCAGGATTCTGAGGAACGGCGGTATTTCACTGAAGCCCTCAGACATGCGGAGGAGTGGGTGTCTCCTCTTTAACTGAAACCCGTGGTTTTATTAGATCAAGATGGGTTAAATGACTTTTACAGGCCGCCTGGATTATCATAGGAGATGCGTTCAGTCAGTAATGCAACACATTTTACGTTTCTTCTCGGCCAGTTTCGGTTGCAAAAATGTGGGATTTCTTTTGGGACGTCGTGGAATATGCCCGCTTCAGCCCCTATTATTTCATGAAGTTCCGATAGATGGCAGCTCTATACGTAGCCTTCGAAATGGCGTCTGAAACGGAGATGCGTACCAAGGAAATATCTGTCATTCAGTGTCTTTGGCGGAAACCCTGAGCATCTCTGATTTTCACTGCCGCTTGCAGGATATTTACGGAGACCTGGCAGTGAACAAAAGCACGATGAGTCGTTGGGCGAGGAATTTGTGTTCACAAGAAGGTCGCACAGACCTGCCCGATCTCCCGCAACAGCTGTGACAGCTGGGATGTTGGAACGTGCTGACACTCTCATTAGAGATAATCACGGGACACTAACACTGCGCTGCACAATTGGACGTCTCTGTTGGCAGTGCTCGCAAATCATACAATGAAGCCTATCACGACCAGATGTCGTAGTTTTTAAAGATTCTTCCGGCTTGTATGGCCGTGGATGAAGAAACTTCTCGGTTCCTGGTATTTCGCTCAGAGCTGCAATGGGCATCTTCGAAGGTGCTCCTGGCGACGCTGTTTTTCCGACTGACGACTGCTTCTCTGTATAGTCGAAGATAACAGTTTTTCATAGTAGGTAAAACTTTGTAACAATAACCAAAACTGCCTTGCTGTACTGGTACTGTAAACGGCTGAAAGCAAGGGGAAACTACAGCCGTAATTTTTCCCGAGGGCATGCAGCTTTACTGTATGATTAAATGATGATGGCGTCCTCTTGGGTAAAATATTCCGGAGGTAAAATAGTCCCCCATTCGGGTCTCCGGGCGGGGCTACTCAAGAGGATGTCGTTATCAGGAGAAAGAAAACTGGCGTTCTACGGGTCGGAGCGTGGAATGTCAGATCCCTTAATCGGGCAGGTAGGTTAGAAAATTTAAAAAGGGAAATGGATAGGTTAAAGTTAGATTAGTGGGAATTAGAGAAGTTCGATGCAAGGAGGAACAAGACTTTTGGTCGAGTGACTGCAAGGTTATAAACATAAAATCAAATAGGGGTAATGCAGGAGAAGGTTTAATAATGAATAGGAAAATAGGAATGCAGGTAAGCTACTACAAACAACATAGTGAACTCATTATTGTGGCCAAGATAGATACGAAGCCCACACCTACTACAGTAGTACAAGTTTATATGCCAACTAGCTCTGCAGATGAAGAAATTGAAGAAATGTATGATCAAATAAAAGAAATTATTCGGATAGTGAAGGCTGACGAAAATTTAGTAGTCATGGGTGACTGAAATTCGGTAGTAGGAAAAGGTAGAGAAGGAAACGTAGTAGGTGAATATAGACTGGGGCAAAGAAATGAAAGAGGAAGCCGCCTGGTAGAATTTTGCACAGAGCACAACTTAATCATAGGTAACACTTGGTTCAAAAATCATAAAAGAAGGCTGTATACATGGAAGAAGCCTGGAGATACTGACAGGTTTCAGATAGATTATATAATGGTACAGAGATTTAGGAACCAGGTTTTAAATTGTAAGACATTTCCAGGGGCAGATGTGGAATCTGACCACAAACTATTGGTTATGACCTGTAGATTAAAACTGAAGAAACTGCAAAAAGGTGGGAATTTAAAGAGATGGTACCTGGATAAACTAAAAGAACCAGAGGTTGTACGGAGTTTCAAGGAGAGCATAAGGGAGCAATTGATAGGAATGGGGGAAAGAAATACAATAGAAGAAGAATGGGTAGCTTTGAGGGATGAAGTAGTGAAGGCAGCAGAGGATCAAGTAGGTAAAAAGACGAGGGCTAGTATAAATCCTTGGGTATCGAATTTAATTGATGAAAGGAGAAAATATAAAAATGCAGTAAATGAAGGAGGCAAAAAGGAATACAAACGTCTCAAAAATGACATCGACAGGAAGTGCAAAATGGCTAAGCAGGGATGGCTAGAGGACAAATGTAAGGATGTAGAGGCTTATCTCACTAGGGGTAAGATAGATACAGCGTACAGGAAAATAAAAGAGACCTTTGGAGAAAAGAGGACCACTGGTATGAATATTAAGAGCTCAGATGGAAACCCAGTTCTAAGCAAAGCAGGGAAGGCAGAAAGGTGGAAGGAGTATATAGAGGGTCTATGCAAGGGCGATGTACTTGAGGTATTATGGAAATGGAAGAGAATGTAGATGAAGATGAAATGGGAGATACGATACTGCGTGAAGAGTTTGACAGAGCACTGAAAGACCTGAGTGGAAACAAGGCCCCCGGAGTAGACAACATTCCATTGGAACTACTGACGGCCTCGGGAGAGCCAGTCCTGACAAAACTCTACCATATGGTGAGCAAGATGTATGAGATAGGCGAAATACCCTCAGACTTCATGAAGAATATAATAATTCCAATCCCAAAGAAAGCAGGTGTTGACAGATGTGAAAATTACCGAACTATCAGTTTAATAAGTCACAGCTGCAAAATACTAACGCGAGTTCTTTACAGACGAATGGAAAAACTAGTAGAAGCCGACGTCGGGGAAGATCAGTTTGGATTCCGTAGAAATGTTGGAACACGTGAGGCAATACTGACCCTACGACTTATCTTAGAAGCTAGATTAAGAAAGGGCAAACCTACGTTTCTAGCATTTGTAGACTTAGAGAAAGCTTTTGACAATGTTGATTGGAATACTCTCTTTCAAATTCTGAAGGTGGCAGGGGTAAAATACAGGGAGCGAAAAGCTATTTACAATTTGTACAGAAACCAGATGGCAGTCATAAAAGTCTAGGGACATGGAAGGGAAGCAGTGGTTGGGAAGGGAGTGAGACAGGGCTGTAGTCTATCCCCGCTGTTATTCAATCTGTATATTGAGCAAGCAGTAAAAGAAACAAAAGAAAAATTCGGAGAAGGTATTAAAGTCCATGGAGAAGAAATAAAAACTTTGATGTTCGCCGATGACATTGTAATTCTGTCAGAGACACCAAAGGACTTGGAAGAGCAGTTGAACGGAATGGATAGTGTTTTGAAAGGAGGATATAAAATGACCATCAACAAAAGTAAAAGGAGTCGAATTAAGTCAGGTGATGCTGAGGGAATTAGATTAGGAAGTGAGACACTTAAAGTAGTAAAGGAGTTTTGCTATTTGGGGAGCAAAATAACTGATGATGGTCGAAGTAGAGAGGATATAAATTGTAGACTGGCAATGCCAAGGAAAGCGTTTCTGAAGAAGAGAAGTTTGTTAACATCGAGTATAGATTTAAGTGTCAGGAAGTCGTTTCTGAAAGTATTTGTATGGAGTGTAGCCATGTATGGAAGTGAATCATGGACGATAAATAGTTTGGACAAGAAGAGAATAGAAGCTTTCGAAATGTGGTGGTACAGAAGAATGCTGAAGATTAGATGGGTAGATCACATAACTAATGAGGAAGTATTGAATCGGATTGGGGATAAGAGAAGTTTGTGGCACAACTTGACCAGAAGAAGGGATCGGTTGGTAGGACATGTTCTGAGGCATCAAGGGATCACCAATTTAGTATTGGAGGGCAGCGTGGAGGGTAAAAATCGTAGAGGGAGACCAAGAGATGACTGCACTAAGCAGATTCAGAAGGATGTAGGTTGCTTTTGGTACTGGGAGATGAAGAAGCTTCCACAGGATAGAGTAGCATGGAGAGCCGCATCAAACCAATCTCAGGACTGAAGACCACAACAACAACATCTAATGCAGCTTAAAGGTTGTAGTGTGTTCTGTCGTCCTGAAAGACTGATATCGTCCTTGATTGGTACGGTTTTAGATGAAAGGAGTCAAGATGTCAACACGAACAATACCGAAGTGGCTCGATGAGCGGGGATTACTTGCCACAAGAGCAGAACACTATGGAAAGAGATTGGACAATAAATACTCGCCATTTGATTAATTCATTACTTAAATTTTAACTGTTGTCGTATAATTGTTCCTGGTAAATATTTTTTTCGCTGTCTATTGAATAAAAAAGGATGTTTTTAGTTTTGTCAGCAAGGAAATCGTTGTTGTGGTCTTGAGACCAGAGACTGGTTTGATGCAGCTCTCCATGCTACTCTCTCCTCTGCAAGCTTCTTCTTCTCTAAGTAACTACTGCAACCTACATCCTTCTGAACATCCTTCTGAATTAATCTCACTCCACTATTTTACCCTCTACGCTTCCCTCCAATATTAAATTCATGATTCCTTGATGCCTCAGAACGTGTCCTACCAACTGGTCCCTTCTTCTCTAGTCAAGGTGTACCACAAATTCCTCTTCTCCCCAATTCTATTCAATACATCCTCATTAGTTATGTTCACTTCTATAAATGGCTACACTCCATACAAATACTTTCAGAAAAGACTTCCTGACACTTAAATCTACACTCGACGTTAACAAGTTTCTCTTCTTCAGAAATGCTTTCCTTGCAATTGCCAGTCTACATTTTATATCGTCTCTTCTTCGATCATCATCAGTTTTTTTGCTCCCCAAATAAAAAACTCATCTACTACTATCTACATCTACATCCATACTCCGCAAGCCACCTGAACGGGGTGTGTGGCGGAGGGTACCCTGAATACCTCTATCGGTTCTCCCTTCTATTCCAGTCTCGTATTGTACGTGGAAAGATGGATTGTCGGTATGCTTCTGTGTGGGCTCTAATCTCTCTGATTTTATCCTCATGGTCTCTTCGCGAGATATACGTAGGAGGGAGCAATATACTGCTTGACTCTTCGGTGAAGGTATGTTCTCGAAGCTACTGAGCGTCTCTCCTTCAGAGTCTTCCACTGGAGTTTATCTATCATCTCCGAAACGCTTTCGCAATTACTAAATGATCCTGTAACGAAGCGCGCTGCTCTCCGTTGGATCTTCTCTATCTCTTCTATCAACCCTACCTGGTGCGGATCCCACACTGCTGAGCAGTATTCAAGCAGTGGGCGAACAAGCGTACTGTAACCTACTTCCTTTGTTGTCGGATTGCATTTCCTTAGGATTCTTCCAATGAATCTCAGTCTGGCATCCGCTTTAACGACGATCAACTTTATATGATCATTCCATTTTAAATCACTCCTAATGCGTACTCCCAGATAATTTATGGAATTAACTGCTTCCAGTTGCTGACCTGCTATGTTGTAGCTAAATGATAAGGGTCCTATCTTTCTATGTATTCGCATCACATTACACTTGTCTACATTGAGATTCAGTTGCCATTGCGTGCACCATGCGTCAATCCGCTGCAGATCCTCCTGCATTTCAGTACAATTTTCCATTGTTGCAACCTCTCAATACACCACAGCATCATCTCCAAAAAGCCTCAGTGAACTTCCGATGTCATCCACCAGGTCATTTATGTATATTGTGAATAGCAACGGTCGTATGACACTCCCCTGCGGCACACCTGAAATCACTCTTACTTCGGAAGACTTCTCTTCATTGAGAATGACATGCTGCGTTCTGTTATCTAGGAACTCCTCAATCCAATCACACAATTGATCTGATAGTCCGTATGCTCTTACTTTGTTCATTAAACTACTGTGGGGAACTGTGTCGAACGCCGTGCGGAAGTCAAGAAACACGGCATCTACCTGTGAACCCGTGTCTAAGGCCCTCTGAGTCTCGTGGACGAATAGCGCTAGCTGGGTTTCACACGACCGTCTTTTTCGAAACCCATGCTGATTCCTATAAAGTAGATTTCTAGTTTCCAGAAAAGACATTATACTCGAACATAATACGTGTTCCAAAATTCTACAACTGATCGACGTTAGAGATATAGGTCTATAGTTCTGCGCATCTGTTCGACGTCCCTTCTTGAAAACGGGGATGACCTGTGCCCTTTTCCAATCCTTTGGAACGCTTCGCTCTTCTAGAGACCTACGGTACACCGCTGCAGGAAGGGGGGCAAGTTCCTTCGCGTACTCTGTGTAAAATCGAACTAGTATCCCATCAGGACCAGCGGCCTTTCCTCTTTTGAGCGATTTTAATTGTTTCTCTATCCCTCTGTCGTCTATTTCGATATCTACCATTTTGTCAACTGTGCGACAATCTAGAGAAGGAAGCACAGTGCAGTCTTCCTCTGTGAAACAGCTTTGGAAGAAGACATTTAGTATTTCGGCCTTTAGTCTGTCATTCTCTGTTTCAGTACCATTTTGGTCACAGAGTGTCTGGACATTTTGTTTTGATCCACCTACCGCTTTGACATAGGACCAAAATTTCTTAGGATTTTCTGCCAAGTCAGTACATAGAACTTTACTTTCGAATTCATTGAAAGCCTCTCGCATAGCCCTCCTCACACTACATTTCGCTTCGCGTAATTTTTGTTTGTCTGCAAGGGCTTTGGCTATGTTTATGTTTGCTGGGAAGTTCCCTTTGCTTCCGCAGCAGTTTTCTAACTCGGTTGTTGTACCACGGTGGCTCTTTCCCATCTCTTAGGATCTTGCTTGGCACTTACTCATCTAACGCATATTGTACGATGGTTTTGAACTTTGTCCACTTATCCTCAACACTATCTGTACTTGAGACAAAACTTTTGTCATTTCCTAATGTAATTGACTCAGCATCACCCGATTTAATTCGACTACATTCCATTATCCTCGTTTTGTATGTGTTATGTTCATCTTATATCCTCCTTTCAAGACAGTGCCCATTCTGTTCAAGTGCTCTTCCAGTTCCTTTGCTGTCTCTGACAGAATTGTAATGTCGTCGGCAAAACTTAAAGTTTTTATTTCTTGTCCTATTCCAATTTTTTCTTTTGTGTCCTTTACTGCTTGCTCAATATACAGATTGAATAACATCGGGGAGAGACTACAACCCTGTCTCGCTCCCTTCCCAACAACTGCTTCCCTGTCGTTTCCCCCGACTCTTATAACTGCTATCTGGTTTCTTTACAAATTGTAAATAGCCTTTCGCTCCCTGTCTTTGACTCTTGTCACCTTCAGAATTTGAAATGGAGTGTTCCTGTCAATATTGTCAAAAGCTTTCTCTCTCATGCTAGAAATGTAGGTTTGTCTTTCCTTAACCGATCTTCGAGGATAAGTCGTAGAGTCAGTATTGCGTAACGTGTTCATATATTTCTACAGAATCCAAAGTGATTTTCCCTGAGGTCTGTTTCTATCGTTTTTTCCATTCGTCTGTAAAGAATTCGTGTTAGTATTTTGGAGCTGTGACTTATTAAACTGATAGTTCGGTAATTTTCACACCTGGCCACACTTGTTTTCTTTGGGATTGGAATTCTTCTTCAAAATATCGATTGTATTCATATTCCCGTTAAAAATTAAAGATTTATAGTTGACTAAAAACAGGGTTTTAATTCGAAATAAATAGTGAAAAGGAACGCTACAAATTTTGCATAGAATCTTATTACTTGTCTGTCATTTCAATGAAATAATAAAATGGAAATGAAGTGGTAGCAAGAGTGATAAATTAAAAATTTAGCGATTCATTCAGAGTTTATTATCAATAATAGAAATTAACTGATATGCAGCCTGTGCCTTGCAGTCCTTAGAAACGGACAATTTAGTGCCAAATGTAGAGTTCTCCGACCTCAGGTTTCACACTTTAGCACTGACCGTTCCTAACACCCGAATAATTGTATAATCCTGGATTAGTACGAGAATAGTGGTGAATTTTTACTTTTTGAGGAAAGACTCGAGCTGTTCCTTTGTTCACCTGTTTTATTTCATATTCTAATTCTATGTCTCGTGAAAAGTAAAATGCAAACGTCTGAGAGAGTCGTACAATTTTCCAATCTTTGTAAGGTGGCCGAGCGGTTCTAGGCGCTACAGTCTGGAACTGCGCGACCGCTGCGGTTGCAGGTTCGAACCCTACCTCGGGCGTGGATGTGTGTGTTGTCCTTAAGTTCGATAAGTTTAAGTAGTTCTAAGTTCTAGGGGACTGATGACCTCAGAAGTTAAGTACCATAGTGCTCAGAGACTTTAGACTTTTCTTTTTTTTTCTTTTTTTTGTGATGTCGGTGTTTATCGTTGGAAACTCAGTTATTTTAGAGACGATTATTTTGAGCGGTTTTAAGAGTTGGGATAAGCTAGAAATGAGAAATACTGCCGTACCCGTTATCTAGTTGTTTTGTTAACCGCCATACTTACAACTATATGCTGAGCTGTTGCCGGTGACCAGCAAAGAAAGGGGGGGGAGAGGCAGAGATGGAGGGGAGAAAGAGGGGGGCGGGTAGAGACAGACAAAGAGCTCTTTCATACGCGCGTGTGGACCGAGGGCGACCTCGGCTGCAGAGATTAGAGCGGCCTTTTACGGCTGCACGCGGCGACACCGTCAGCGTCATTAGCGCCGCGGCAAGGCGCCTGCAAGGCAGGCGGGCAGCTTCCTCCCCGGGGCACGCGTACCGCTAATTCCGTGCGTGAGCCGCGTCACGGATGTGCAGTCGACGGCTGAATTTAAAGGTGGCAGTAGGCGCTGTTCCTGACGTGGTCTGTCTGGGTGCTATTTACGGTCAGTGGTAGCTGAAGGGTATTTAACAAGCCGAGATCGCTAGAAAAGCCATTGATGACCGGTTTCTCCACGGCTATGCTGTCATCATCGGATCTTATGCTTCTGAATTTTCCGCTCATGTCATCCGTTAGTTTTAAAATTCGCTTCACATTGCATATGTACTCCCTAATTCCATGAAGATAACTACACATAGGCACGTCAGGTGTAAAAGTATTATGTACAAATTCATAGTTATGTTCATGTTTTTGCGTAACACTTTTAAATTTGACTTGCCGTTGTGTTGTGATCTTTGTGGTAATGTGGTGTGCATATGCAGTGTGAAGCGACTCGTAAAACTGATAGATAATGTATCGTAAAAATTCAAAACCGGGTGGTCCGATCATGAAAGCGTAGATCTGTCGAAACCGGTCATCCGATACAATGCTTTTCTGGCGATTTTCGCTTGACAAGTTTTTTTTTTAATTTACCTGGAAACAGAATCGACTGAACGCAGTCGGTAATCCGGGTTCCACAGACGCACCTACAGCGTTCCACGAGAAGGTCTTCCTCGTAAAAAAGACGCTCGTGTACGATTGCTGATAATTTCTGAGAAACTGCAGCACCCGCTGACCGGACGATTACAAACCAAGCAGAGCTATCCGCTGCCCTGTACGCTTGCTAGGAGAGGATCGCAAATTTGGGAGCAGTGCTCAAGAATAAGTGCCGGAAAAAGAATAGTGCCGGGAAAGTTCAAACCCGAGACACAACCGACCAGTACTGATCATAAACGTAAGGGCGTGAGGGCAAAGTATAACAATAAATAATAATAATAATTCGGAAAAAAATTTAGTTGTGGCTTGCAAACATATCTTTTACTAGTGAACCGGCAGTGCTTTGCAATTGTTTATCATGTATGGGAACTGGAAGTACGCCATAAATTCCTAGCCCCCCCCCCCCCACCCATTTTTCTCATCCTCCCTCTCCGTACATCTCCTCCTCGCGCTACCTCTCTGTACATAACTTCCTCCCCTCTCTGTATCTCTCCCTCACCCCCTCTCTATGTTCATTCCCGTCTGAATGACCAGTAGAGTACCGTGTAAAAATTTGAAGTAAATCGGTCAAAAACTTTTCGGAATTTGCAGTAACAACGTTTCTCCTTCATATATTACATATATATTTATGTATTACGTATATAAGCTGTCAAACGTATTTTTGTAACGAAAATATGTGACACTAGAACTGTCAAACGGAACCCAATTTTTCTATTTACTTTTCCATACCAAAACATACCGTTACCATCCACAATAACGAACACGAAAAAACATCGGCCAAGTCATTCTCAGGTGATGGCCTCTTACTATTGATCTTACTTTCCAGCTTTCCGGGTGATTTTCCATTAATTTTCTTTCACACAAGCCTTGTCCTGACAATAACGAACACAACAGAAAAAAATCAGTCACAAGTCGTTCTTCCATATATGCGGCAATAGATTTTGATTTAAGTAGATTAAGCTTTATCTGTTTCGACAAACGAATTTGTCTCCAGAAGCCTGCAAAAATAAGGATATTTATATCTTTAGACCTTGTTTATATATTCATGTAAATTAGCCGGCACGGTAGCTCAGCGTGTTCGGTCAGAGGGTTAGCTGCCCTCTGTAATAAAAAAACTGAGTGAATGCATCAATAACGAACTTCAATGGGCGCCAGGTGACGTCCGCCACGAACAGTTGAAACGAACAATAACGAACAAAATGAGATTAAAAAAAAAGTGGTCAGCGCTACAGAATGTCAATCCTAAGGGCCCGAGTTCGATTCCCGGTTGGGTCAGAGATATTCTCAGCTCAGGGACTGGGTGTGGTGGTGTCCTAATCATCATCATCATTGCATACCCATCGATGCACAAGGCGCCGAAGTGGCGTCAAATCCAAAGACTTGCACCCAGCGAACGGTGTAATCGACGGGAGGCCCCAGCCACACGACATTTAGATTTTAATTGTCTTGCTTTACGTCTTCTGATGTTCGCCCAGTGCTCCCGTCTTCGTTCTAGTTGTTGCTCCTTCCTCTCCTGGCTCCAAGACTTTTCTGTTTTTAGTTTTGGCTTTTCTGGGATACCCTGCCACGCCATAAGTTTCTCCTTGAGTGGGACGCCTTCTGAGATGTCATCATGGGTGATACCCACTTCTTTAAGATCTTTATTTGCCTCTCTGAACCAGGCCCATTTTGTGTTCTTCTCCTCAGAGTAGGTGACCATACAATTGGTGAGTCTTCGAGGGCTCAAGCGGGTCATATGTCCATAAAACATAATCCTTCTTTTCCGCATGGTACCGGTTATCTTCTCTATGTGGGAATAAAGGATTATGACGTCTTCTATATCCCCCATTGTCTTTGATGGGGCCTAAGATCTTTCTCAAAATCTTCCTTTCCTTGGCGTTCAGTTTTTCGATTAGGCCTGTTTTGTTCATTACTAGGCATTCAGAAGCGTGGAAGACCTCCGCACAGATAACAACGCAGTAATGCCTTAACTTAGCGTTGAACAATACTGATCTTTTGTTGCAGAAGTTTTTGGTTAAATGGGATGCTATTTGTTCATGCTTGATATGAAGGCTTCTTTCTCTCATAAGATGGCTGTTATCCATTCTCCGAGATATTTGAACTTTTCAACTCGCTTAATTTTGCCTTGACCCACTACAAACTCCCTTGGTGGTGAATTTATGTTCGTTATAACCTCGGTTTTCTCAAATGAAATTTGGAGGTCAGCCTTCTGTGCTTGTACGTTAAGCTAATTAATCTGGCTCTCACCTGTTTCCATGAAATCAGAAAAAATTGCAAGATCGTCTGGAAAGGCGAGACAATCGATTTCAAGATTTTGTTTCTTGTAACCCAGCCTGACACCATTTTTAATTGCTTGGTTTTCCAGTTCTTTGCGCCATTCAAGAATTGCCTACATGAGGGCACAGTTGAAGAGCAGAGGTGAGAGAGCTCACCTCCTTACCTCACTCAAGTCTTTATTTAAAAAGCTTCTGATGTTCTTCTCTAATTTTCACTTGTGAGGTTGTGTTGGTTAGTGTTTGTTGGATTATCGCTTTGGTCTTCTTGTCGAGTCCAAGTTCTTCTAGAATTCTGATCAGGGTTTTACAAACAATCGAGTCGTATGCCTTTTTGAAATCCACAAAGGTCACAACGAAATTTTTATTCCTGAGATTCAGGTACGAGGGGGTGGATTTGAGGTTCGTTATCTGTTCGACGCATGTTCGAGCTTTCGACAGAATCCTATAGGTTGTTGATATGTGAGAAATACCACGATAGTTATTTACATCTGTTCTGTCGCCTTTCTTATGAAGAGGATGAATTAGAGCAGAATTCCAGCCATGTGAGATTCTTTCAGATTACCAAATCTGGCTGATAATTTCTTCTAGTTTATCTACTGCCTTGTCCCCTGCATACTTGCAATGCTCAGCAATCATAGGATCTCCTCCTGGTGCTTTGTTGCTTTTAAGCGAGTGAATAATTAGCTTGATTGCCTCTTTCGTGGGTGGTGATTAATTTGGGTGTACTTCTACATACTCGGTAAAGGGAAATGAGGTTTGGAGCTTCATAATCCAGAAGAGGTGTAAAGTAATTTTCTAATATCTGGCAGTTGTTTTATCATTGTGAGCTAGCTGCCCGTTTGGAGATTTGAAGTGAACTCTTTGAGGATTGTACTTGGTGAGATTGGCTTTAGAAGTTCTATAGAAGTTTCGTGTATTTGTCTTCTGGAAGTCTTTTCGTTTTATAATAATAATAATAATAATAATAATAATAATAATAATAATTCCCTAATTATATCATTTATTGGAGTTCGTTCTTCAGTTAGCACCCTCTTGAAACCATATAAGTAAGATTTCAATTTCTAAAAATTAATAATTTTTAGTGCTAATCAATAGCAACGTTCACTCTGATAATAACACTGAACTCGATTGTAAATGGACTCAACACAATATTTTGTTACATTAATTTAAAGTCCATATACCACCAAACCGCTGGTACATAACCTTCGTACTCGTACAATTCTTTGACAAGAGTCAGACTGAAATATGACGGGGAATATTTCTGATATTTTCTGCTACACTCTGAAGGAAGAACGCAGTGGACAGTGATTTTATAATTCGCACACATATCCCTTTGCTTACTACCGTAATTATAATTACACGGTAACCCCCGAGCAGTCGATTCTGTAAAGAAGAAAACAATATACAAAATAGCTCTCTTGTAAGAAAAGCAGATTTTTCACGTATATCTCCTGCACCAAGGCCGGTATGGTACATACAGTGGTACGTCGGGATACTCTATGGAAAAGGTATGGGAATAGAATTAATAACGAAGAAGTAATAAATTTAAAAAATCGTATCTGATGATGAAGTTTTTCATGAACAGGGAAAATGTAGTAAGCAATAAAGTTTGTTTCTTTCATTAACCATGGACCTTGCCGTTGGTGGAGAGGCATGCGTGCCTCAGCGATACAGAGGGCCGTACCGTAGGTGCAACCACAACGGAGGCGTATCTGTTGAGAGGCCAGACAAACGTGTGGTTCCTGAAGAGGGGGAGCAGCCTTTTCAGTAGTTGCAGGGGCAACAGTCTGGATGACTGACCGATCTGGCCTTGTAACATTAACCAAAACGGCCTTGCTGTGCTGGTACTGCGAACGGCTGAAAGCAAGGGGAAACTACAGCCGTAATTTTTCCCGAGAGCATGATGATCGCGTCATCTTGGGTAAAATATTCCGGAGGTAAAATAGTACCCCATTAGTACCTCAGGGCGGGGACTAATCAAAAGGACGTCGTTATCAGGAGAAAGAAAACTGGCGTTCTGCGGATCGAAGCGTGGAATGTCAGATCCCTTAATCGGGCACGTAGGTTAGAAAATTTAAAAGGGAAATGGATAGGTTAAAGTTAGATATATTGGGAATTAGTGAAGTTCGGTGGCAGGAGGGACAAGACTTTTGGTCAGGTGAATACAGGGTTATAAATACAAAATCAAATAGGGGTAATGCAGGAGTAGGTTTAACAGTGAATAAAAAAATATGAGTGCGGGTAAGCTACTACAAAAAGCACAGTGAACGCATTATTTCGGCCAACACAGACACGAAGCCCACGCCTACTACAGTAGTACATGTTTACATGCCGACTAGCTCTGCAGATGATGAAGAAATTGATGAATTGCGCGATGAAATAAAAGAAATTATTCAGGTAGTGATGGGAGAAGAAAATTAAATAGTTACGGGTGACTGGAATTCGGTAGTAGGAAAAGGGAGAGAAGGAAACGTAGTAAGTGAATATGGATTGGGGCTAAGAAATGAAAGAGGAAGCCGCCTGGTAGAATTTTGCACTTAATCATAGCTAACACTTGTTTCAAAAATCATAAAAGAAGGTTGTGTACATGGAAGAATCCTAGAGACACTAGAAGGTATCAGATAGATTATATAATGGTAAGACAGAGATTTAGGAACCAGGTTTTAAATTGTAAGACATTTCCAGGGGCAGATGTGGACTCTGACCACAATCTATTGGTTATGAACTGTAGATTAAAACTGAAGAAACTGCAAAAAGGAGAGAATTTAAGGAGTTGGACCTGAATAAACTGACTACACCAGAAGTTGTACAGTTTCAGGGAGAGCATAAGAGAACAATTGACAGGAATGGGGGAAAGAAATACAGTAGAAGAAGAATGGGTAGCTCTGAGGGATAAAGTAGTGAAGGCAGCAGAGGATCAAGTTGGTAAAAAGACGAGGGCTGGTAGAAATCCTTGGGTAACAGAAGAAATATTGAATTTAATTGATGAAAGGAGAAAATATAAAAATGCAGTGAATGGAGCAGGCAAAAAGGAATACAAACGTCTCAAAAATGAGATCGACAGAAGTGCAAAATGGCTAAGTAGGGATTGGTAGAGAACAAATGTAAGGATGTAGAGGGTTATCTCACTAGGGGTAAAATAGAAACAGCCTACAGTAAATTAAAAGAGACCTTTGGAGAAAAGAGAACTACTTGCATGAATATCAAGAGCTCAGATGGTAACCCAGTTCTAAGCAAAGAAGGGAAAGCAGAAAGGTGGAAGGAGTATATACAGGGCCATGTATTTGAGGACAATATTATGGAAATGGAAGAGGATGTAGATGAATATGAAATGGGAGATATGATACTGCGTGAAAGGACAATATTATGGAAATGGAAGAGGATGTAGATGAATATGAAATGGGAGATATGATACTGCGTGAAGAGTTTGACAGAGCACTGAAAGACCTGAGTGGAAACAAGGCACCCGGAGTAGACAACATCCCATTAGAACTACTGACGGCCTTGGGAGAGCCAGTCCTGACAAAACTCTACCATCTGGTGAGCAAGATGTATGAGAGAGGCGAAATAACCCTGAGACTTCAAGAAGAATATATTAATTCCAATCCCAAAACAAGCAGCTGTCGACAAATGGGAAAATTACCGAACTATCAGTTTAATAAGTCACAGCTGCAAAATACTAACTCTAATTCTTTACAGGCGAATGGATAAAATGGTAGAAGACGACCTCGGGAAAGATCAGTTTTGATTCCGTAGAAATGTTGGAACACGTGAGGCAATACTGAACTTACGACTTATCTTGGAAGAAAGATTAAGAAACGGCAAACCTACGTTTCTAGCATTTGTAGTCTTAGAGAAAGTTTTGCACAATGTTGACTGCAATACTCTCTTTCAAATTGTGAAAGTGGCAGGGGTAAAATACAGGGAGCGAAAGGCTATTTACAATTTGTACAGAAACCAGATGGATATTGTACGAATCGAGGGGCATGAAAGTGAAGCAGTGGTTGGGAAGGGAGTGAGACAGGTTTGTAGCCTCTTCAAGCTGTATATTGAGCAAAGGAAGCAAAAGAAAAATTCGGAGTAGGTATTAAAATCCATAGAAAAGAAATAAAAACTTTGAGGTTTCCGATGACACTGTAATTCTGTCAGAGACAGCAAAAGACGTGGAAGAGCAGTTGAACGGAATGGACAGTGTCTTGAAAGGAGGATATAAGATGAACATCAACAAAGGCAAAACGAGGATAATGGAACCTAGTCGAATGAAGTCGGGTGATGCTGAGGGAATTAGATTAGGAAATGAGACACTTAAAGTAGTAAAGGAGTTTTGCTATTTGGGGAGCAAAATAACTGATGATGGTCGAAGTAGAGAGGATATAAAATGTAGTCTGGCAACGGCAAGGAAAGCGTTTCTGAAGAAGAGAAATTTGTTAACATCGAGTATTGATTTAAATGTCAGGAAGTCGTTTCTGAAAGTATTTGTATGGAGTGCAGCCATGTATGGAAGTGAAACATGGACGATAAATAGTTTGGACAGGAAGAAAATAGAAGCTTTAGAAATGTGGTGCTACAGAAGAATGCTGAAGATTAGATGGGTAGATCGCATAACTAGTGAGGATGTATTGAATAGAATTGGAGAAAAGAGAAATTACGGCACAACTTGTCTAGAAGAAGGAATCGGTTGGTAGAGCATATTCTGAGGCTTCAAGGGATCACCAATTAGGTATTGGAGGAAGGTGTCGTGGTCAAAAAATCGTAGAAGGAGACCAAGAGATGAAAACACTAAGCAGATTCAGAGGGATGTAGGTTGCAGTAAGCACTGGGAGATGATGAAGCTTGCACAGGATAGAGTAGCATGGAGAGCTGCATCAAACCAGTCTCAAGACTGGCGTATGCTAGTGAGAAAAAAATTTAGAAAGGTTTTCAGATTATGTTTAAGGTTTGTTGGAACTTGCTAAGTGCTCTCATTTTTTGTGAGCTGGTTGAATATAGTCAAGGTAACCTTCGAACGAAGAGGTACGCTTCCTCAAGGCGTATACTGAGTATCTTAGTTTAGTACTTGATGTAAGACTACATCTCGTAACCGCTACATCTACATCTACTTCCATACTCCGCAAGCCACCTGACGGTGTGTGGCGGAGGGTACCCTGAGTACCTCTATCGGTTCTCCCTTCTATTCCAGTCTCGTATTGTACGTGGAAAGAAGGATTGTCGGAATGCTTCTGTGTGGGCTCTAATCTCACTGATTTTATCCTCATGGTCTCTTCGCGGGATATACGTAGGAGGGAGCAATATACTGCTTGACTCTTCGGTGAAGGTATGTTCTCGAAACTTTAACAAAAGCCCGTACCGAGCTACTGAGCATCTCTCCTGCAGAGTCTTCCACTGGAGTTTATCTATCATCTCCGTAACGCTTTCGCAATTACTAAATGATCCTGTAACGAAGCGCGCTGCTCTCCGTTGGATCTGCTCTATCTCTTCTATCAACCCTACCCGGTGCGGATCCCACACTGCTGAGCAGTATTCAAGCTTTGTATCATCATTCCATTTTAAATCACTCCTAATGCGTACTCCCAGATAATTTATGGAATTAACTGCTTCCAGTTGCTGACCTGCTATTTTGTAGCTAAATGATAAGGGACCTATCTTTCTATGTATTCGCGTCACATTACACTTGTCTACATTGAGATTGAATTGCCATTGCGTGCACCATGCGTCAATTCGCTGCAGATCCTCCTGCATTTCAGTACAATTTTCCATTGTTGCAACCTCTCGATACACCACAGCATCATCTCCAAAAAGCCTCAGTGAACTTCCGATGTCATCCACCAGGTCATTTATGTATATTGTGAATAGCAGCGAGCGTATGACACTCCCCTGCGGCACACCTGAAATCACTCTTACTTCGGAAGACTTCTCTTCATTGAGAATGACATGCTGCGTTCTGTTATCTAGGAACTCCTCAATCCAATCACACAATTGATCTGATAGTCCGTATGCTCTTACTTTGTTCATTAAACTACTGTGGGGAACTGTGTCAAACGCCTTGAGGAAGTCAAGAAACACGGCATCTACCTGTGATCCCGTGTCTAAGGCCCTCTGAGTCTCGTGGACGAATAGCGCGAGCTGGGTTTCACACGACCGTCTTTTTCGAAACCCATGCTGATTCCTATAGAGTAAATTTCTAGTCTCCAGAAAAGACATTATACTCGAACATAATACGTGTTCCAAAATTTTACAACTGATCGACGTTAGGGATATAGGTCTATAGTTCTACACATCTGTTCGACGTCCCTTCTTGAAAACGGGGATGACCTGTGCCCTTTTCCAATCCTTTGGAACGCTTCGCTCTTCTAGAGACCTACGGTACACCGCTGCAGGAAGGGGGCAAGTTCCTTCGCGTACTCTGTGTAAAATCGAACTAGTATCCCATCAGGACCAGCGGCCTTTCCTCTTTTGAGCGATTTTAATTGTTTCTCTATCCCTCTGTCGTCTATTTCGATATCTACCATTTTGTCAACTGTGCGACAATCTAGAGAAGGAAGCACAGGGCAGTCTTCCTCTGTGAAACGGCTTTGGGAGAAGACATTTAGTATTTCGGCCTTTAGTCTGTCATCCTCTGTTTCAGTACCATATTGGTCACAGAGTGTCTGGACATTTTGTTTTGATCCACCTACCGCTTTGACATAGGACCAAAATTTCTTAGGATTTTCTGCCAAGTCAGTACATACAATTTTACTTTCGAATTCATTGAAAGCCTCTCGCATAGCCCTCGTCACACTACATTTCGCTCCGCGTAGTTTTTGTTTGTCTGCAAGGGCTTTGGCTATGTTTATGAGTGCTTTTATTTTATTAATATTCGGTGATGCCCTTTGAAATCCTGAATATCTGATTTTGGTTGCTCCAGGAGAGAATGAAAGGGAGGAAGATTAGAGTTTAACGCTCTGTTGACAGCGAGTCCATTAGATACGCAAAGGAGCCGTACCGACATTTGCCTGGAAATACCGGAGAACCTAAATTTGGATGGCCAGTGGGGTTTGAAGTGTCGTCCTTCCGCAGGGGAGTACAGTGTGCTGACCACAGCGCCAGACAGCCCGCTGTTGTCGTTGTCTCTGGAATCCATCAGGCACGCAACGTGGGACTAGGACAGGAGCCGTTTAGTAATACAGGTCTATTATTTACTGGTCACCTGTCTACTTTCTCTCAGATAGGACGCCCTGAATCCACTGCCGAAGGAGGTCCGATACTCGGCGAGCTCGTGTTTTGTTCGCCAAGCGCCGAGGCGTGACTGTATCGAACGTCTTCCGCAAGTCAAGGAACACACCATCGACCTCGGCTTCTTTCTTTAACAACCTTTTACAGAAATATGGAAATCAAGGAGTTTCAAGTGGGTTTTGTTTTTGACGCGAAAAAAACACCACACGAAGTTACTAACCTCGTCTAAATAGGGCTGTGGTTGAGGGTTAAATTAAGCTTTCTGCGAGGCTACATTGTGGAAGGGTCCCATCGTAAGAGCTTGTTTCTATAGTTTGTCATATGCGAAGAAAGCGTGTACATCATCATGGGCGAGAGAGAGAGAGAGAGAGAGTTTAAATCGTGCCGTAATAACCAGCAGCGGCAGCGAAAGCGTTCTCCACAGTTAGGCGGCCGCGTAGGCCGTCGGTCGGCGGTAATGTTCGGCCCTGCGCCGCCTCTGCATACAGAACAGCCCATTAACAAGCGCGTTCCTGGCCGCCTTCTCTTCCACGCACGTCCGCCGCAACGTAAAACGCCGGGACCTCGAATCTGCACGAATTACTGCCCCAAGTGGCGGCACTGTTAGGCTTGTTGGTGTGTGTTTGTACGGGGAGATAACGGAAGTTTGTTTTTACTGCCATAACTAGCGGCCACTCATTGAGGCTACTGTTGTGACCAGACGAAACCACTTTGGTCCGGCCTTAACTGTGGATTCTTTGAGCGTTCTGGGACAAGTGTCATCGAAGTGGAACTCACGGAATATTACATGAATACGTGGTGCACGTCAGAAAGAAGAGACACCACGCGTTCGTGTGCTTGATTCGCCACTACGGGCAGTGAATCGACAACGGAGGCGAGGGCGGCAGCGGCGGACAGCTCGCGCCGAGGTAGCGAGCGCGAGCGCGCCTTAACTAGCCGAGCATCACGTGGCGCGCTCGTTAACAGACCGCTCTGTTCCAGCAAAAGAATGCAACGTCAACGGAAGTACATTTCATCAGAAACCTCAACAACTGCCACTGTCCTGCACGATGGTGTTCACCGCTCTAGCTCAGGTGTCGAGTTGGATGGGGCTCTTGCACGATCGACACTATAGTGACGTCAGCGCGAGGGATCTCCGCGGGCCCTAGTCATCAGTGAGACGTTTGAGCAGGGCACGAACCACCGCGTGTCGTGCTGCGGCTAGAGGCGGTGTCACACGGCGATGTCTGCTGCGGGTGGGAAAAGAGGCCAGCGTGGGAAATGTGGCCGTTGCACACTTTTTTGCTTTGAACGTCGTTGCTGCCTGCCGAGAAGTTGTTAACGTAAGAAAACTGCAGTGCCGATTGGCTGTCGCGATGCGGCCGTAGCTCCACAATGGCTCATTTGCGATCTACGGTTATCTGGCAGATCTCGCTCGATTCGACGTGCGATCGTGTCTTCGGCT
Source organism: Schistocerca gregaria (assembly GCF_023897955.1). NCBI lineage: Eukaryota > Metazoa > Arthropoda > Insecta > Orthoptera > Acrididae > Schistocerca > Schistocerca gregaria. Next base: position 33,501,254 of record NC_064928.1, read on the forward strand.
GATTTCGAGCCACCTCCTTTTAGACAACTACATTAGCTTCACGTTTTCTCCAGAACGCCAAAAGCTCACTAAGTCATTTGCTATCTTCTACTGTCCGTTTTGTTCATTATCGGTTTAGAAGCGCTTTGTCTTGGAAACTTTCTGACGATACGAAGACAATGACAATATGTGGCAGACCGGGACTTTAAGCGCTTTGGCTATCCGTGCACGACTCTGCCACACCTACACTTCCGTATGTCGGCGTTCGTGTGATACAACCTGCACTCGTACGCATTGTGTAATTCCCGGACACGGGGAGGACACTATAACTGAAAGTCGCTGCCGATGTCGGCGGATAAATGCGACATTACAACGCCCGTGTCGTTAAGAACAAAGATGCGTAGTTGTACCTAACAACACGGCCACTGCAGTATCGCGTTCTAGATTTGCTTTCTTACTTTATTCTGCCATCAATAATTTGCTTATTTAAGCCACAGTCTTTTAGATTTTCGTGTAGTTTCGTAAGTCTCTTAATTATTGAGAATGCTGTACAGTTTTCACTTGTCGTCCTGCTAGGACTCATTTTTTGGATGTGCTCGTGAACGTTAGTCTTCTTTACCTAATTTCCTCTGTAATTTTTTTACCTGATTGTGTACTGCTGTGGCATTTCTTAAGGTAAACGTTTCTACCGTTACTCTCTTTCGTAAGATCTTTCCCTCTGTCTTCCTTTCCGTTTTCCTGGCTTCTTTTATTGATCTTAAAATTAATGCTCCTCTTGCATACTTTTATTCTGACCCTATTATTGTTTTTTGATGACTGTTTTTCATTTCTGTGCATTTATTCAGTGTTTTCGTTTTTCGTTGAATAAGGTCACCAGTATGTAGCGTCGCAACCCCATCAAAGCACATTCCACATACGTGAATTATTTTGCAGGTGAATGTAATGGTACAAAAACAATATTTTTTGACACCACATGCCAGTGATGGAGGCAGCAATGTTAAAGATAAAACTGCAGTATTTAGCTTTGGTAGCGAGGTGTGATGCTGGTGGATTTTTCGTAAAATACTCCTCTTTTGTGTCAGTCGAATTATCCAGTCTTCATCATTTGTCCCAAGTAACAACCGAGCCTGCAAATTTATTAAAGTAGAGCAATCAGATTGAAACATCACATCGTTTTAACTTGATGTACAGATAATTTTTCCTTATTACAAGGATTGGTAAGCAGGGCACGTGGGCTGCAGGAGTGGAATTCTGACTCCATTTGAGTGCACAAAAATTTATTTCCACCAAATTAATTAAAACAGAGCATTGGTAACAACACAATAGTTAATTAGAATTTGGAAATTGCAGTGATCTGCACCTTACTTTGGACAAATGTAACTTTAACATAACTGCAGATCTGAGCTCACTAGTTGTGAAATTAAGTCAATTGTCAGGCCTTGTCAATATGAAAAGAGACAATTTGTAAAAGCTATTAAGGTTCAAAAATACTCAAATAGCAAGATTTCATAAATACGTGAATTAACTATCATGGGAAACATTGGGCAATATGATGTTACGGTAGCCTGTAAGATCTGCGCAGCAATCAGCGCATTCCCGACGTTTGGCGTCCGCACCGGCCGCGCGTCTCAGTTCGGCGCTCGAGAGCTCGAGTGACGGTGAGAGGCAGGAGGGCAGCGCGGACCAGTGACGGCCTCCAGAGCGCACAAACCACCAGCCAAGCAGAAAGTAGTGATGTGCCAACCACAGTTACTATTACAGCAATAGTTCACTGAACAGTTTTCAATGACGTGAAATTTCACTCGATAAATTTATAAACCACAACTAGCTCGAGGTGATAATGAGCAGACAATAACGCACACAACCTTAAATACAAAAGGACCGTTCGACGGCGCAAAATTTTTGTATTATAGTTGTCAACAAGGAAGAAGTTTGCAATTCCAATTTAAATTAGAAGCTGAAGTTTTATGCAGAGAATAAACTTTGATTCATAAAATTGACCAATTAACATATTAACAATAATAATAAAAAAAAGAAATCGCCGAATGTCGGACACACTTGTAATTCGAGGACTCATCGCAGTTACATTGACTTGCAGTGCCAAGTATCCCCGATCCGTGTCCGAGTGGTTTGATAAATGACTAGCGAAAATGAAAGTGGCTACACGAAGCAGTCACACCCAAAAGTTGCACCACAAAGTGGCTCACCACTTAAAGTCAGTCCAGGGGCGCGCTGTTAACTGCCGCGCTCTCCCCGGGCTTGGAGACGGAGCTCACGCCGGCCCCATCCCGGCTCCGCCCGCCACCGGAACGTCAACGCTGCCCTCCCCTCCCCCCCCCCCCCCCTCCCTCCCTCCGACCGAGTGTCCGTCGCTGCCCCGACCGAGACTCACCCTAGCGAGCCGAGGCCGTCCTAAATGGATGGAGCTAGCCAACCAGGTCGCCGCATAGCGCGTCACTTCGACAGAGACACTATACTGCCGAGAGCATAGCAGCAAGTCACGGCTCAACCATTACATTCTTTATTACATGCACAGGATTTTCCACGGACACAATGTTTTCTGTTACAAAATTTCTGTCATACTCTTGTGATACGTCAAGTTTCCCCCGCGCGTTGATCCGGTTGCAATCCCGAAATTTATTAGAAAAAATGGTTTAAATGGCTCTGAGCAGTATGGGACTCAACTGCTGTGGTTATCAGTCCCCTAGAACGTAGAACTACTTAAACCTAACTAACCTAAGGACATCACACACATCCATGCCCGAGGCAGGAGTCGAACCTGCGACTGTAACAGTCGCACGGTTCCGGACTGCGCGCCTAGAACCGCGAGACCACCGCGGCCGGCTATAAATTTATTAGAATATTCGGTGACATTGTTTGAAATTCAAATTTGGTACATTTGTTTTTATTTATTTATTTTGTTTGGAATTTCCGTTGACTTCATCAGAGCCGGCCGGCCGTCCGGTTCTAGGCGGTACAGTCTGGAACCGAGCGCCCGCTACGGTCGCAGGTTCGAGTCCTGCCTCGGGCATGGATGTGTGTGATGTCCTTAGGTTACTTAGGTTTAATTAGTTCTAAGTTCTAGGCGACTCATGACCTCAGAAGTTAAGTCGCATAGTGCTCAGAGCTATTTTGACTTCATCAGTGTATTCTGCATCATTCTGTAAACTCATTTCCGTACGCCTCCATGTTCTTCTGCGCTTATTTTCGAGCATGTCCGCTGGTACAGTGCGAAATGCATCCTGAACGTCCCACAATCAGTTATCAGCTGTGGTCAGCTTTGGACTTGTTGGGAGCGCGCAGCACGCATCGCTGATGAATGACGACAGCTCCACCGTCCTGGGGAGTGAAAGAGCGTAGCGGGCAGGCGCTTCGTCTCGCTGTAACCACACGAGTTCTTTGAGGCCCCTTTCCTCAAGCTTAGGTATTCATTATTTAACACTTGTAAATAATTTGCACCATTCAAAGTCCCTTAAAAAAAGTACGCTCCGAGCAGATTATGTGACGTCATCGCTGTCCACATCGTAAAGTGAGGTGGGTTCCTTTCTAGCTCGAGTGTGGAATGGCGATTTTCTTTGGCCCAAATGACAACAGGGTTGCGTTGTTTGCGGGACGAGACCAAACAGCCAGGTCATCGGTCTCATCGGATTAGGGAAGGGCGGGGAAGGGAATCGGCTGCGCCCTTCCACAGAAACCATCCCGGTATTTGCCTGGAGCGCTTGAGGGAAATCACGGAAAACCTAAACAGGATGGCCGCACCCGGGATTGGACCGTCGTCCTCCCGATTGCAGCGTGCACCACCCTGCTCGGTCCAAATGACAATATCTCTAGCACGTGTGCAGCTGTAAACGGCACATTCATCTTAAAACATAACTTTGACACAGCTCAGCACTTTTGGAAATTGACTTAACAAATCGTGGCGTGCTATGACGCTATAATTCCGGACTGCATGCCACAACTTGTTTTTCCGAAGTACGTGTCTACTGCACGGCGGCTGTTCAGTCCTAGCAGAGACTCCGACACATGTTTCTTCTCGTGTCTTCTTCCTTCCACTCTTTCCTTCCCATCTTCAACACTGCCAAAAGCAAAAGCACAAAAATACAAGTGTTGCCTTTCGCGGAGGAGACTTATTAAATCTTTCCTAGAATGCTCCCATAATGCGTCTCATTGTATGCCCTGCATGTCGTCGTTCGTGGACACAGGAATTTGTCACTAAGCGCCCCTCGGCAGTGAACTATTACCGCTCACATCGACCACGGCTGCAAATTAAAACTCTAACAATTGATAAGCAGTAACGTACACAGGAAGCTGAGTAGTAAAATTTGATACTAAACAGTGCTACGGGGACTTGTCGCCCACCGGGTAGCTATAAAATAAAGCAAAGTCTTCTGATTAGCAACGGAAAGTGTCCACTAATTACTGCCGGAAAGATAATATATATATGGAAAACTGGCATGTATCGGATGTTGCAGTAAACCAGAGTAGCACGTATTTCACTGTAGCTGGTGGACTGAGCGGCGGGCGGCGCCGCAGCCCCCGTCAGCAAGTGGCCACTCGCGTCTCGCCTGCTCTGCTGACTCAGTCGTGCGACCTGCGAGCAGCTGGCAGACTCAGCTAAGCCGGCTCCAGAAGGTCGTGCAGTCCACTCCACTGTGGCTGCTCCAGGACGTCGACAGGCAATCGGAATGCGACCACCAGCCGTCTACTGGATACCTGCACGTAAATAGCCGTGGCCGAGGCAAAAGTGTACCGGCGTTATCGATTCTTCTGCTAGCGTTGTGGGCACGGAAAGACTATTGTCTCCGAGCCTGTGCGCGCCCCCTAATCTCCTATTCCCGCCGTCCCTGACCGACAAGAGTCACGGGACAGGCCTGCCTTTCAACACCGCGTCGGACTTCCTTTTTCCCGTCGCAGTGCAGCAACGCATGTACTCGGCAAGTCGTCGCAAGTCCCCTGCACAAATATTGAGCCGTGCTTCCTCTACAGCGAAAGTGTGCACGAACTGAACTCTCGATTGTGTCCCAAAAACGTTCGATCGGAATCGTGTCGGGCGGCTTGGGTGGCCAAATCATGCGCTCGAATTGGCGAGACTACTCTTCGTATCAGTCCCGAACAATCGTTGCTCGGTAGCATGGTGCATTGTCATCCGTAAAAATTCCATTGTTGTTGTGGAACAGGAAGCCCACGAATGGCTCAAAATGGTCTCCGAGTAGCTGAACATAACCGGGACCCAGTAAACACAGCCCACACCGTTACGGAGTCGCCATCAGCTTGCACAGTGCCTCGTCGAACACTTGGGCGCACGACTTCGTGGTGCCTCGGTCGTACTCGAACCTCACCGCCAGCCCTTAAAAACTGAAATCGGGGCTGACCTCAGCAGGTCACGGTTTTCCATTCGTCCAGGGTGCAACCACGAGCCCAGAACAGGCGCCGCAGGTGATGTCGTTTTGTTAGCGAAGCCACTCACGTCGGCCGTTTACTGTCGTATCCCATTAATAGTGCATTTCACCGGACTGTCCTAACGGATACTTTCGTCGTACGGCCTACATCGATTACTGTGGTTGTTTCACGCAGTGTTGCTTCTCTGTTGGCACTGACAACTCTACGCAAACGCCACTGCTGTCGGTCGTTAAGTGAAGGCCGTCGGCCACTGTGTTGTCCGTGGTCAGAGGTAAGGCCTAAAATTTGGTATACTCGTCACACCCTTCACCGCGGTATTTTGAATTCGCTAATGGATTGCGCCGAGCGTATAGTTCCAACTACTATTCCCCGAAGTGTGTGAACTCCCGCATTGCGGCCACAATCGCGCCGTAAACGTTTTCAAGTGAACCACCCGAGTATAAAAGAGCTCCGGCTACGCGTACTCTACAACACCTCGTGTACGAGATAAGTGCATTCGCTTTGCCATCGCTTTTGTCGCCTCGTTCTACGATAGTGGCAGGTTAATGGGAATACCATCTTCGTCGAATACGGCGTTCTGCGTATCGCGAGAACTGCTTATACCGGGGATTTGCACTTAAGTGCAACCACCATTTCTGCAAAGGGGCGATCAAACAGTTACCCTTCGAAGGCCGTATAGTCCGGAATCGGTATGCCAATCAGCAGAAGCGCCGTGAGCACTGAGGCGATCATCCCAGCGAGACACGACGCTGAAGAAGCCTGTTTGGTCAGAAACCGTGGCCTGCTGCGTCACTGCCTGCTGCACATCCTCCTTTCCACAGGAATCGTCGACCATTCGAGGTCTCGCTTAAGGAACCGAAGGTGGGGAGGGGTCAGCACCGTGCGGCGGCGGCTGCTCGAGTGCCTGCCACTGGACGCGGTACGGGGACGTGTCTTACCGAGGAGCAGCAGCAGCGCGTGACGCACCACTGCACAACGCTGATTTCCGACAGACATTCCACCCCGTACACATTCTTCACTCTCCCATGAATGTCTGTCGGTGTTTGTCTTTCGGAGGTCACGAGAAGAGTAACAGTACGTCGGCGTTGTACGAAGAATTTGGCTATAGTACGGAATCGTACTCCGCTTTAGGCGTGGGTGCAGCGTGCCTAGCAGGCAGACAGCTGAGTTGCAGGCCCTCAACGGCACCCCTCGTAAGCGACACACGGCCAATTCAACTGTCATCAGTCAGAAAAGACTCGAATCACCCCTCACTCGGCACCAGTTAAGTCGCAAATAGCAGGGCGCTGGGATCAGTAGAATGCACGGTGCATGGCGTTTGGCTCGGAGCTGTCCTCGGAGTAGCCGATTTGTAACGGTTGCGTCAGTGTGGTTCCAACTGGTGTCTGACGCAGTCAGATGCGCCAGGGCCTGACGCCGAACACGACGGTCTTCCGTCTGGCTGGTGCTACGTGGCCGTCCAGGGGCCGGTCTTCGTGCGACCGTCGCTACCAGCAGTCATGTACAGTGGCTACATTCCTGCCAAGTCTTTCTGCGGTATCACAGTACGGACAACCAGCTTCTCGTAGCCCTAATACACGATCCCGTTTAAACTCGGTGAGGTATTGATAATGGCGTCTTTGTCACCTTGAAGCCATTCTTGACTAATGTCAACTCAGCAGGTAGCTTCTGCTCCAGAGAGTTGTAGAGTGTATTGAAAGCGAGCCCGATTTGCGTCAGCATAGCGCCTACACGACTCGTACGCGACTGTCGCGAAATCTGAATAGACACCTGTCAGATGTAGAAACACGCCTATTAATGTTTGTTTATGTTGCACAACGCCTTCTTGGTACTGCGATTTCTTTTCGTCGGTTTATTATGCTGTCGTGTGGGCTACACCGACCTGCTAGTACCGTGTCTCCTGCATTCATTCGAGGCCAGCTGTCGTGCCTAGGTGAGAACGAGTTCAGACATCGGAGCAGTGCTCTACAGTTGGTCGCATTAGCGTCATCTGAGTCATTTGTTTTACAAATTGTGACGTTCTATCGACATATCGGTGATAGAACGCATCATCACACCTCACGTCAGTTTAGCACGCTGTAGACGCCTTTTCAACCCGAGAAAATGAGGAAGAAAATGTCCGAAAGAACAGACACCAAAAAAATGTGAGAGGTGATAGTATTCATCGGAACAAGAAAAATAAGACGAATACATGTGGTTCCGTGGTTCCGAAAACGCATACTTTTCGAGATAAATACTCGTTTATTAGAGGGGCTGCGCGACGCGCAGTGGTTGCGTCTGCCCTCCGTGAAATGTGTCGGCGGGGTATTGTGATGTCTCACTCACCTACCACTAGGTGTGCTTCGAGTCGTGTAGTAGACTACGTTAGTTTTCGTCGTGTCTTTATGCCTCATTTTAAAGTACTGTCAACCGCGCGTACATAGCAAAGTGTTTTACTTTCTTCCAAAACCGGATTCTCTTGTGTGTTTACTGTTGTTGCGCTGTTTGCCTGTACAAATGGTGTAGTACATTTTGTCTCTTCCACCACTTGTTAGCAGTGGAAGACTACTACTCTGTAAGTGAAATGGCGGATATAATATTGTGGTACGGTTTAGCAGATGAACATAGCCTCCGAGCCGTTGCCTTCTGCGCTGTTCGGCAGTCTCTGCGAGCGCCTGAGGGACCCGGGCAGCCCCCGCCGGAGCACCGCGCAGTGCGCGCAGCTCACGTGCAGGGGCGCGCGCTCCGTCCGGTGGCGCGGTGCGCGCCCACTAGCGGCGCGTCTCTCTCTCGTCTGGAGGGCGCCCGTGAGTGGCCGAGGGCCGCTACATCGGCAGTGCGTGTAGGTGTGCCTACGTTGAGAATTCGAGTCTGACGGCAGGCGTGCTGCGGTGGCCCGTGCACTTACAATGACAATGTGTCCGGATCTGTCCGGTGACTCTGCAATTCACACTTAACTGCCTGGCAGATGGTTCATCGAACCATTTCCATACCACTACTCTACTCTTCCACACTCGAATAGCGCGTGGGAAAAGGGAACACCTAAATCTTTCCGTTTCTCTTATTTTATTATCGCGATCATTTCTGCCTACGTATGTGGGTGTCAACAAGATATTGTCGAATTCGGAAGAGAAAGCTGGTGATTGAAATTTCGTAAATAGATCTCGCCGCAAAGAAAACCGCCTTTGTTTCAGTGACTGCCACCCCAACTCGCGTATCATTATCAGTGACACTCTCACCCCTATTGCGCGATAACACGAAACGAGCTGCTCTTCTTTCCTTTTTTTCCGAGTACTCCGTCAATCCTGCCTGGTAAGGATCCCACACCGCACAGCAGTATTCCAGCAGAAAACGCACAAGTGTAATGTAGGCTGCCTCTTTATTGGATTTGTCGCATCTTCTAAGTGTTCTGCCGAAAAGCGCAGTCTTTGTTTCGTCTTCCCTGCTGCAACGTCATCGAGGCGCCCGCTGTGGAAACAAAAAGGTAAGGCCACGCACAGCACGGAGGTCGCCGCGTGCGTAAGTGAATGCGAGGCCACACACACCACGGCTGTGATGGCAGCCTCGCCCCGTCTTTCGGAGAAGGCCGCTTCCCGGCAGAGTAGCCATCGGCGGGCGCTGACGTGTGCGGCTGCACCCTTCCTGGTCCCCGGCACAAGAGTGACGAGCTGTGCTGACCGGAAGGACGCGGCAGGTCGTTACGGAGAGGGGCGGCCGCCCGGTCAGGGAACCCGGCGCGGACGGGAACGCGCTTCAGTTTCCTTAAGTGCTCTGGTTCCACGAATACGGACTGTCTCAAATTCAAGAAATCTACGTCTTCTACGTGACTGTAGGAAATGTCTAACACCACACACAGTGGCTTAACACCAGTACTGCTGTAGGGAAACAGTTGAAAGATTTGAAAACAAATAAATCAGCACGCACGAATGGCACCCCAATTTCCTTTTCCAAAGAGTAATTTTTCCGGAGCGCATGCAGCTTTACTGTATGGTTAAATGATGATGGCGTCCTCTTGGGTAAAGAAATAAAAGACGACGTAGATGAAGATGAGATGGGAGATATGATACTGCGTGAAGAATTTGACAGAGCACTGAAAGACCTAAGTCAAAAATAAGCCCCAGGAATAGAAGACGTTCCATTAGAGTTACTGATAGTCTTGGGAGAGCCAGCCGTGACAAAACTCGATCCTCAGACTTCAAGAAGTATATAATAATTCCAATCCCAAAGAAAGCACGTGTCGACAGTTGTTAAAATTAGCGAACTGCCAGTTTAATAAGTCACGGCCGCAAAATGCTAACACGAATTCTTTATAGACGAATGGAAAATATGGTAGAAGCCGAACTTGCGGAAGATCAGTTTGGATTCCGTAGAAGTGTTGGAACCGCGACGCAAAACTGACCCTACGACGTAGATTAAGGAGAGACAAACCTACATTTCTAGCATTTGTAGACGTAGAGAAAGCTTTTAACAGTGTTGACTGGAATATTGTCTTTCAAACTCTGAAGGTGGCGGGGGCCAAATACAGGGAGCGAAAATCTATTCATAATTTGTACAGAAACCAGATGGCAGTTACAAGAGTAGAAAGCGAAGCAGTGGTTGAGAAGGAAGGGAGTGAGACAGGTTTGCAGTCTCTCCCCGATGTTATTCAATCTGTATATTGAGCAAGCAGCAAAGGAAACAAAAGGAAAATCTGGAGTAGGAATTAAAATCCATGGAGAAGAAATACAAACGTTGAGGTTTGCCGACGATATTCCAATTCTGCCAGAGACAGCAAAGGACCTGGAACAGCAGTTGAACGGAATGGACAGTGTCTTGAAAGGAGGATATAAGATAAACATCAATAAAAGCAAAACGAGGATACTCGAATGTAGTCGAATGAAATTAGGTGATGTGAGGGAATTAGATTAGGAAATACAGTTAAAGTAGTAGATGAGTTTTGCTATTTGGGGAGCCAAATAACTGATGATGGTCGAAGTAGAGAGGATATAAAATGTAGACTGGCAGTGGCAAGGAAAGCGTTTCTGAAGAAGAGAAATTTGTTAACATCGAGTATAGATTTGAGTGCCAGGAACTCTTTTCTGAAAGTGTTTGTATGGACTGTAGCCATGTAAAGAAGTGAAACACGGGCGATAAATAGTTTGGACAAAAAGAGAATAGAAGCTTTCGATATGTGGTGCTACAGTAGAATGCTGAAGATTAGATGGCTAGATCACGTAACTAATGAGGTGTCGAATGGAACTGGGGAGAAAAGGAATACCAAGTTGAGATCAACCTGAAGATAGCTAAATAAGGTGAAACGCGTAGTTGAAAAATAAAAAAAACTAAAATTGCGACCAAGACTGTTATCAACCAATACGTTTTCTTAAGCATAATGAGGGGCCCTCCCCCTGACACTCGCACATGGCAACACGAGCCTCTGCTGCACATGGTGGCAGGTAACGCCCGCCAGACAATCGCCGAACGTAGAGCTTTCCGTCCGATTGACATCGGGCAAAGCGTGAGTCACTCGTTTCAAGCCAAATCACGTGGTGTCGTCCTTCACCCCGCCGCCAGTATCGCTCAGCACTGTCTAATAGGTACTCTCATTAACAGACAGTCTGATTCGCAAGGAAGACTTCTGTATCTAATAAATATTTCATACGAATTGGCTAAATTATGATGAATCAAAGTTGAGATATGCAAACGATGTGGCAGTCACCTAAGGAACAGCGACTATAACTCGAGAGAGCTGCAGTGGCTTGAGACAGCTGAGAACGCGACGAAATTTGCTTCTGGTGTGACGCTCTAATGGTAGAGCGTTTGGCTATAAATCCGAAGCTCGTAGGGTCGAATCCCGGCTGGGTCGCTTTCTTTTCCCTCTGCCTTTTAACTCAGCATTCGCTGTTCATTGAGGTGCAGGTTCGCCAGAAACTAAACACGGCTCGGATTCCATGTTGCACCGTAGGTCCCCATTCATCCGATGGATAACTAGTTAGTGACGTGTGAGCTGCCTAAGAGACATCCAGTTATGAAATTTTCCCTCTGCAGAGGAGTGTGCGCTGATATGAAACTTCCTGGCAGGTTAAAAGTGAGTGCCGGACCGAGACTCGAACTCGGGACGATTGCCTTTCGCGGGCAAGTGCTGGGCAGAGCGTCGGAACTACAGCACGTTTCGCCGAGCGGTTCTAGGCGCTTCAGTTTGGAACCGCGAGACAGCTACGGTCGAGGCTTCGGATCCTGCCTCAGGCATGGATGGGTGTGATATCCTTAGGTTAGTTAGGTCTAAGTAGTTCAACGTTCGAGGGGACTCATGACCTCAGATGTTATGTCCCATAGTGCTCAGAGCCATTTCAACCTTTTTATAGTATGTATCGTGTGGTGTCACCGCCAGACACCAACCACACTTGCTAGGTGGTAGCCTTTAAATCGGCCGCGGTGCGGTAGTATACGTCGGACCCGCGTGTCACCACTATCGGTGATTGCAGACCGAGCGCCGCCACACGGCAGGTCTAGTCTAGAGACTTCCTAGCACTCGCCTCAATTGTACAACCGACTTTGCTAGCAATGGTTCACTGACTAAATACGCTCTCATTTGCTGAGACGACAGTTTAGCATAGCCTTCAGCTACGTCATTTGCTACGACCTAGCAAGGCGTCATTATCAGTTACTATTGATACTGTGAATTATGTTATGTCAAGAGCGACGTTCACCATTAAAGGATTAAAGTTAAAAATTCCAACAGCTACGTCCGTTTTTTTAAATTGTAATTTGCTTGTCCTGTTCCAGACCTCACGCCAGCCTGCGTGAGCTAAATGGCGTGCCCTTCGGCCTCCTCTAGTAACACGGTGTTGGCTCTCCTGCCAACCACAACATTTCGCATAAATGACTTTAGATTACAAAACAGCTGTTTGTCACAATTATCTTTACTCGAGGCATTCGTAGACGTCACCGGAAGAGGAGAATTCAAACCGTCATAAAGGCCGGTGAGGGGTGGGGGGGGGGAGGGGTGCCCCGTATTGTCGTGTACTAGCGGGTCCTCGGACACTTGTGATCAGATAGTGTACGTCTCGCTCGCCGCTACGAATTTGTGGATTGTGACTGCGGTCGAATCGGTAATTTGCGTTACGCTACGGAAATTCCACGGCAGAGGAACGTTTCAGGTGGACCGGCATTCGAAACGGCAGCTCTTCAGATCGCGTACCGACCATCCAGATTTGTTTTGTCAGAGGTTCTCTTTCATCGGTTAATGGAATATCCGTGCTTTCTCTGAAAAGGGAACGGCAGATTTCCCTCTGTATCCTTTCCCAAACTGACGTTGTTTTCAGTCTCTAAAGACTCTGTCGCCGACGGAACGTTAAATCCTAATTTCCCTTCCTCCCCCACATATTTGTGTGGAGGAGCCACAGTTAGACGGCAGCGTTGTCAATGCTAAACGCAGCATCTCTACGGCGGCAGAGTAAGAGGTCACATCCCGACCTCGCTGCTGGGTTCGGTCGTCGCAATGTGACGCGTGGGTACGCGTTCGTTGCCCCACTCTCTTCTCGGCGGAAACGTCGACGGGCGGCCGCCGTAGGCTTCTCCGTCCCACTGTGCCACGTCACATTCAGTGTTCTGCGCGGTCCACGTACGGCAGGCCATTCCAGGCAATGTCATAGGTGTCGACGACGATGATGATGTGTTTCGCCCATAAGACCTCGATGTCGACGCTACGTTAAGCCCTAATCCTTCCTTTCATCGTGCCACTGTGCAATGATTTTCTACGTGCTTGGGTGTTGGACGGTGGTGTCGGCGGTGGCGCATTAGCGGCGGCAGCGGCACACACTTGCGAGGTACCGCTAGCTGCAGGTTTTCCTACGCGCTCTCCCACAGTTAGCTCGCGTGGGCACGGAGTACGGGCCGGCAATCCTCCAGCATTCGACTGGAATCCGCGACCCTTGCAGCTAGCAGGCGGAAGGCGAGCGGATAGCGCAGGAAGCCGCTCGATCCACGTACAGATGACGCTAGGGTCACTACGTCTCTAACACACTGCACTGTAGCCAGCCACACCCCCGAGCAATACGAGAGCATAACGGCGTCGCGCAGGCGCCATCGTTGTGCGCTTCTGCACAAAACAGCGGCCGCCCAAAGTATACCTCCACGGACCCACGATTTTATATGCAGCGCGAAAGTATCAGCGACGGCGTTCCTTAGAGTGAGCAAGAACTGCAGGAATACAATAATAAGCACAGAGTATGGCTTGATAGTAAATAGAAGGGAGACGATAGTAATGAGAAGTAGCAGAAACGATAAGCGAGAGAATTGGTGATCATAAAACAGATGAAGCTACTTGGAAGCGAAATAACCCGTGACGGCCGATCAAAAGAGGACTTAAAAATCAGACTAGCGCTGCCAAACAGGACATTCCTGGCTTAGAGAAGTCTACTAACATTAAACGCTAGGTAAGGAATGTGAAGGTTTTCCGGAGACTCGGTGAAGAAAAGAACATAAGGAAAACACTAACGCGAAGGAGGACAGGATGATAGGACATCTGTTAAGACATCAGGGAATGACTTACGTGGAACTGGAGTTAGGTGCAGAGATTAGAAACTGTAGGAGATTGCAACTTTTTATCCACCAAGAAACAGAGATGATCGGGTGCAAGTGCTACTCTGAGATGAATAGGCTGGTACACGGGTGGCGACTGTCAGCATTTCAGACCTTCTGAAGTTGTCTACACACCGTGCCAGACAGCCCAAGAACGTACAATCACTGCACTAAAAAAGGAAAACTGGAAATGAACACGTTCCTTGCAGTGGTACGACCTTCTCGTGTGGAAAAGTAGCGTAATGACTATGCGATGTAATATCACTATCGTCGTGTTACGATCAAAATTGCTACTGCCCGTAGGCTCGCACTCCACGGAGTGTCTTAAAGCAGGTAGTTTGTTATTCAGGCTTTTGACAGGTGGTCACGCTGATGTAGCTGGACTACAACAGCATATTACTCTTCCTTAGCTACCGTCATCTTATTACCGTTCTAAAACACGTTGCATTTACTTATTTTAGGTTCTGGTAATCTAAAACTTGTACGTGTGTCAGGTCTACGCGTATATGTGATACGGTTTTTGTTGTTGTTGACAAATACGTAACTGTTCCTCGTTGTGTACAACAGATTTCTAAAATGTAATTTTTAGTTTTCCGTCGTTGGTCGGTTGCTTCTGTATTCTTGAAGATGTGACTCGTCTAATGCAACTAAATGAGAGGCTGTATTATTGTGCTATACGTGATTCGTTCTTTTTATTGATGAAGCATATTCATGACGTCTTATACAGTTAGTTATTTTATACAATATTTGCGTTGTATAAAAAGTACAGGTTTTTACTATGTTGCAGTTTTTACTCCTTCGTCGTTAGGTGGGTGATATTAAATTAATATTTATTTATAACTATTGTTTGTGATCTTATTAGACCATATGTGCCTTCTGGAGTTCTACTTCGATGGTTTGCGTCCCAGGATGTCTGATTTTCGGCGTTTTACGAACATATTTAACACTTTGTGTGTTTACTGTATGTAGTGTTGCCATCTGTTTTTCGTTCGTCTTTTGCTTCTGTTGTCGTGTCTGTATGTATTTTAATATTGTTTTCTTTGTTGCATGTGTGGGGGGGAGGGGGTAGGTGCTTGCGTGTGGTGTTTTTTTTTTTTTTAGTTATTTAGTTATGTTCTACATCTGTACTTGTTTCTCTCGCTAACATGGAGAGCGAGTTGTCGGTTGGATTTATTTCATTGTTGTTCATTGTAAAGGCTCTAACTGCAACTCCACGACGGAATATGTGCACTAGTAAAATCACAATTCGTAATTAGAAACAAATTATAGTTTAACATCACGAAACCTGTTGTAAAAAATGTTGTTTCGCACCTAACAGAAGAATAACAAAAAGTTTTTAATATAGTAAAAAATCAGTAATGATTACATAACGAATATATTACATTCAAAAACAAAGTGTATTACAAGAACGTGAAAATGGCTCACAAAAAAGATAAGCGTAACTTGTAGGGCACAATAGAAACGGCCCTGAATTTGGTTGGAATAGTTGAACCACAGCTCACGAAAAATATGCTTATTTACTCATTGTAATACTGTATATGGTAAAATAACAAAGCCGCCAAAGTCGGCTGAATTAACATTTAGAATGTAGTGGGTATTGCGTCAGACATTTGACACATTTTCTTTCTGTTGTTGCAGGTAAGTTCGAGACTGCGGCTGTTCCTGCACTGCGCACAGAGCTGTCGGTATGTTGTGTGTGTTAACTTTCAGCTACCGTTAATGGATTTTGTGCTTCTACTCACGGTCGGGCTGACTTTGGTGTATAACTAGCAAACGTAACGAGAATACTTGCGAATCGAATCCGCGCCAACAGTTTGATACCCTTGGGTATGGCACCGCTCAGCCCTGATGTAGTTTTGCTCCAGTTTTTCGTACAAGATTCAGCGAGCATCGAAACGAGTGTTCATTGATGTTTCGTACTTGCAAATCACAATGCACAAACAGAAAAGCGTCTTTGTACTCTTATTAGAGAGTGTATCATCATTAACAGCGTAAACGCACATAGTTGAAAGTACACGATCAAAAAAGTCTCAGTGAACAAAGGTTCGGCAACGATCGTTCGCGAGATAACTGCGACTTTGTGGTTACCAGCCGTCATTGACGTGATGCTGTGCAAACATGGGATGCCGGTCCGTGCTGTGATCTTTGTTTCGTACGCTGTCGAGAGCCATCCTGGCAGCCGAACGTTTACGAGGGCGCACCAACGCCTACGACGAACTTGGAGCTTCGCACATGCTGCTCGAAGTACACATGTGCATATAGATATGTTGTCGAACACACTCTAGGTTTCGTCGTGGGCGCCGTCATCTTTGCTACCGCCATTAACCCTATTATGGCCTGCCTCCCGCCGGGCATCTCCGGCTCCCTTTTGACGGCGATGTTGCCACCTATTGCAGTTCTCCACGGACTTGTCTCCTAGAGCGGTGTCTTCAGCGATGTCTCGATCGCCTTTTCTCGTGGAGCATCGACAGTGCCTTTCGCTTTTCTACTGACAAAACAGTCTGTATGAATTTCCGGCGGCGCAGTTGGTTCCTCCCAACACCTTTACATCTCGGGCCTGTTGCTACGAAGTCCCTGGGGCTCGTGCACCATAGGAAGCTTCCTCGGTCCTCCCACGTGTCTTACCTGGCCGCCCGCTGCGCCTGGTCCCTCAGTGCCGTACGTGCCCCGGGAGCGGATCGGACTACTCTCCTCCGTGCGTTCGAAACTAGACTGTGGGCGTTTCGTGTACGCATCTGCAGGTCCGTCGACCTCACGCCGCCTAATTCCAGTCCACCATCGTGGCGTCCGTTTTGCCGCTGGCGCCTTTTACTGTAGCCCGAGTACCGCTGTCATAGCGCCGTGGTTTTCTTCTCAGCGGATACGCTTGCCGTTTATCTGCCACCCGTGCCCACCTATCCTACGCCTCCTTATTCGATGTCTCCTTTGACGGCCTGTATGGGGCGCGTCCCTATTTGTCTCTTGTGCAGCCGCTTCCTGCACTTGCCACAGCGGCTTAACTTCACACTACCTGCCACTTTCCCGATGGGTGTGAACCCTTCACCAGTGTCGTGGCCCGTGTTCGTCTTGGCCTTCATTATCTTCCTAAGGACACTACTCCAGGCTCGTTGCATGCCCTTCAGTTTCTCGACCTTCACACGGAACCTGGCGACAGTACCTTTGTGTACACTGGAGGCTCTCGGACTGTGCCTTCGTCACCGGCACGGACAGTTTTCGGTATCGGCTTCCAGAAAACTGCTCAGTATTTACAGCGTGGCTCTCTGCCCTGTGGCAGGTCGCGCCGTCTACCCGGAGACACGCTTTTCAATTGCGTCATCTTGTCGGACTCTGTCAGTGCCCTTCACAGCTTGTGTGTGCTGTACACGGTCCACCCCTCAGTGGGTCCCCGGCCACGTCGGAACGACGGGCAACGAGGCCGCCGACGCCCCTGCCGAGGCTGCAGTCCTCCTACCTCGGCCCGCTGCGTACTCGTCCCCTCCCCTGACCTCTGTGTCGCCGTCCGTCAGCGTCCCTCTGCAGTTCCCTTCGCGGGGAGAAGCTCCGCAGAATTCAAACTCTCCCAGAGGCTAGGCCGGCCTCGCCTCAGCCCTCTAGCTTTGGCTATGTTGCGTATTGGGCACTTTCGTTTTAGCCATCGTCGTTACTTTAGTGATGATCCGCCACCATTTTGTGCTCATTGTCGTCAACCTTATTACGGTTCGCCATTTCCCGACCGAATGTCCCTTTTTTAACCACTTACTTTCTAATTTATGTTTGCCGCTTGAGTTATCGGCCGTTTTAGCGAACGATACGCAGGCTGTCGGCCGCATTTTATTTTTTATCCGTCGTACAAATATGGCGAAGGACGTTTAATCTGTAGTTAAGGACTTCCGTTGCCTTTATGGCGTGTTTTACGGACACTTCCACAAGAGTAAGTCCTCGGTTTAGCTGTCTTTCCCTCCGCCGATTGGGCTTAACGCGTAGTCGCCTTTAACTCCTTTTTCGTCTTCCTGCTCTACGGTTCTGACACGGACGCCTATGACCTTAGTTGTTTTGCGCGCTAAAACAAAACGAAACGAAGCAACACGACTCCAGGTATCTCGACGAGATTCCTGGAAGGGGCAGCTGTGGCGTTTGGAGAGCACTGCTCGGCAGTGCAGCTTACCAGTGTCAACTGGAACGAGTGCAGCGCCTCGGGCAGGCGCACTTCGGTCCCCGACTGACGCTCTAGTCAGTGGAGGCGACGACAACCGTACGTTTGACAACGACATTTCGTTTACAGATGAAGCACGTCTAACTCGTGATAAATAAACACGTCGTCACAACTCCCACGTTTGGAATCATCTGGGCTCCGACCCTCACGCTGTGCACGAATCTCCACATCAGCGACGTTTCCCGCTGAATGTGTGGATAGTGGTGCTAGGTGACCGTCTCATTGGAACGTACTAGGTACCAAACAAACTCAATGGACGTAATTACCTTCGATTTCTGTGGCATCATCTTACAGGATTGTTTGAGCAACGGTATGGAGTATGGTTTGAGAGTAAATCGGAGAAAGACGAAGGTAATGAGAAGTAGTAGAAATGAGAACAGCGAGAAACTTAGCATCAGGATTGATGGTCACGAAGTCAGTGAAGTTAAGGAATTCTGCTACCTAGGCAGTAAAATAACCAATGACGGACGGAGCAAGGAGGACATCAAAAGCAGACTCGCTATGGCAAAAAAGGCATTTCTGGCCAAGAGAAGTCTACTAATATCAAATACCGGCCTTAATTTGAGGGAGAAATTTCTGAGGATGTACGTCTGGAGTACAGCATTGTATGGTAGTGAAACATGGACTGTGGGAAAACCGGAACAGAAGAGAATCGAAGCATTTGAGATGTGGTGCTATAGACGAATGTTGAAAATTAGGTGGACTGATAAGGAAGGAATGAGGAGGTTCTACGCAGAATCGGAGAGGAAATGAATCTGTGGAAAACACTGATAAGGAGAAGGGACAGGATGACAGGACATCTGCTAAGACATGAGGGAATGACTTCCATGGTACTAGAGGGAACTGTAGAGGGCAAAAACTGTAGAGGAAGACAGAGATTGGAATACGTCAAGCAAATAAGCAAATAATTGAGGACGTAGGTTGCAAGTGCTACTCTGAGGTGAAGAGGTTAGCACAGGAAAGGAATTCGTTGCGGGCCGCATCAAACCAGTCAGTAGACTGACGACAAAAAAAAAAGGCGTGTGGTTCGTGCACGATGGAACACGTGCACATTTTGCTGCTACGGCCAGACATGTAACACGCCGATATGGCGCAAGACGGACTGGGGGAGGAGAGCCGGCACCGTTGTCTACACCCTGTGTAGAGAACGAGTACCCCACGTTTATCTGTCTTCAGTTGGGTGGAACGAAATTAGAGGTTAACGTCCCATCGAAAGTGCAGTTATTAGAACCGGATTACGAAGGGATGGGGAAGTAAATAGGACATGTTCTTTTCAAAGGAACCATCCAGACATTAGCCTGGAGCGATTTAGGGAAACCGGGGAAAACCTAACTGGGAATGGCCGTACGGAGATTGGAAGCGTCGTCGTCGTCGTCGTCGTCGTCGTCGTCGTCGTCGTGCCCCCCCCCCCCCCCCCCCAATGCGAGTCCATTGTGGTGACCGGGGCGCCACCTCGCTCACTTGCAGTAACCCTGAGTGCCGTGACGGACGTCTGGTCACAGAAATGACAGACTTCTGACCAATGCAGCGAAAGTGGAAAAGCAGCAAGAGCAAGACAACACACGCGACAGGGTAAAACTTTGGGACGGTCCAGAACTGGAATCTTGATCCACGAGAAGTTTGCGCCGATCGCTGCCACTTGAACTGTACGACCACGCCTGGTAGACGGACTAGAAGCTTTAGCTCGTCACAGTTGCCACCCACACCTTCCTAATTCCACAGCGGATGTCCACTTTTCAAGTTGGCGACGTTTTCTTTCTAACATCCATAATGCAGTGTAGCCAGCTTCAGTGTGAGCTTCTCTTCCTCCTCCTCCTCCTCCTGCTTCTTCTGCTTCTGCATCTCTCTCTTTCTTTTTCCTTCGCTGTTGTTATTGTTTGCTTCCAAAACTTGCATCAACAGTCTCTGTAAGATCATTAAAAATCTTAAAAAGCACTTGAGCCTCTCGTGGCCACTTGTTGGTGGGTTGGCTTTTGGCTCTGGATCTTCGGGCGATGTTGTTTAGTGATTTATCTGACTTTTCTTTTCAGTAATAGTACTGACGGTAACGGAGGGAGAACCTATAATAATGCCACCCAGCCATTAGTGCTGGCTAAAGTCAGGAAAATTGTGAAACAAATGTGGGCCGAAGATTCCCAGACAAAAGCCAGTACACCATACACCATACATCGATGGACAGGCTGTCAGTTGTTACAAATTACTTGTTTTTCAATGCCGCTATCGGCGTATAACGACCGCTCGGTCGTCATCAAACGTGGCTTTGTGCCCTGATGCTTGTGAGCGATGTATGACAACGTCCGAGTGCCCGAAACAGTGGGACTCCTCGTGGAACAAAATATATATTTTTTTCCGAGACAGCACCGTGGTATCTGGAGAGACTAAAGAAAGCGTCCCCCGCAGAGAGAAGAAAATCGCCGTGCTTGTCAGGTGGAGCTGCTTACATGAACCGCCAGGGAGGACAGGAACTGCGAATATTCATGGAGCGCAGTCCTCCGCCACGCTGCGCGGACAGCCCGTGTGCGGCAGAGACCAACCAGCAAAGGCGCAGCCTGATGTGGGGCGTCGCGGTCACCTCGATCCCAAGCGTAAACCGAGCCGGTCGTCGACCACAAATTTGTTTATTCAGTTCAGTAGCCAGTTACAATCGTAATCAGATTGTACGAAAAATGGGACATTGGTTTTTATGAGTAACAGCATTACGATAATCTACAACAGTATAAGTAGCAGCGTTGGTTCACGTGACCTGAGAAATACGTAACAAATAACACAACTGTTCCATTAAGCTGAGTAAAAGAAGCAAATAATATTTTTCGTCTTGACTGGCATCGTTACAGAATATGGAAACGTGATGAAGACGAGCAGCCCTCGGTGTAGGGCCGTCGTTAACGCACTGCAGCAGTACGAGCGGGTGACAGGGCTTCGCCGCTAGGTGTCGCTGACAGCCACCTGTTTACACTGGAGCGGCACAAAGCCAGAGGTAGCGAGTTTACGAAAGTAGGGTGACTTGTAACGTAATGAAAAATACGTAGAGCTTAAAAATGGGTTCATAATAAATTATTATTTGAAAGTCTAATTGCTAGCTCTCAAATAGCAGTCTACTTGTACGGCAAGAATTTTATTCACTGCTTTTGTCTGAGTTTAACGGGACGGATACGTTAAATGATAGACGCTTCCGCGGTCGTGTGAACAACCGTGTTACTTCCACTTAACTTGCCACAATGCATTTATTCATAAATATCACAGTCGTTTTTTTTAGATCGGTCTAATGACGATCGTGAGATCGAAACAAGTTATTGAACTGAGTGAAGAAATTTGTGGTCAGAGACTGTTTTCTTTTCCACGCGTTCTAAAATGTTATAAGTGTGCAGGAGAACAAGGAAACGCCTCCTCATTCTGTTACGTTACCGTTCGTTTCTAGAGTTAGTCACCGCATAAGTAGAATCCTGCGGAAAAAATAGTATACGTGCGACATTTCTCAGTCCGAATGAAATAAAACTTGGTCCGACGCAAAACGGACGCCCCTGACCACCTCGGCGCTGTGGGATTAAGTGAAGTGCCGTGTCGCCGTGCCAGAGTGTGTACAGGCTTGTGAAGCCAGTACATATTTGTAGCAGTGAGTATTCCAAAAAGCATGCAACGTATCAAAGTATTATTTTCAATGAATACGTTATTAGCTCGACGGCCCGGAGTAGCCGCGCGGTCCGGCGCGCCTTGTTACGGTTCGCGCGGCTCTCCCCGTCGGATGTTCGAGTCGTCCTGTGTTGTCGTTAGCGTGAGTTGGTGTAAGATTAAGTAGTGTATAGCCTAGGGACCGATGACCTCAGCAGTTTGATCCCAGTGGAACTTAACACAACCACGATTATTATCGGGTAGGTTTTTCTTATTATGTTACATTTCAACATATGGGTCCGCATTTTGCACACAAATCTTGAATCTCTTAGGAACGGAATGCGCGTTTTTTCTTAGCACCTCGACTTGAACATTTGCAAACACTTCACGGAAATATTGTTCGAGACTGTTAATGTCCTCTGGTTTTAACTTGTACACTTGTTCCTTAGCGCAGTCCCAAAGGAAGAAGCGCCGTGGTGTTGGATGAGGGCTACGTGCAGGCCACTCTGCAGTCCAGGCTGCATCCTTCCAGCCGCTACCTTTGGAAGGAACTTGGCCAATAATGACAACTGTAGCCGTTCGCGAAACCTCCGGCGTCAAATACCGCGTCGTCTGACCACTCTACACGGTGTTGTCGCACAGCTCGGAATAATCGTCTCCCAAAAAAGCGTAATCTCGCAAAATTCCATTCTCTTGTCACAGTTCTCATCCAACAGCTGGCGAGGTCGAAAAAACTGACCACTTTTCAAAACGGTCATTACGACCATCCCATTTCCCAAGCAGCTTGTCTTGTTAATTTTTTTGAGGGCTCTGTTCAAAGGTGTGCTGAACAGCACGTTGTGTTACGATTCGAATGTTCCAGATCGGCTTGCACGCTCAGAGCCATTTGAACCATTTTTTGAACTACCCTATTTATAGACGACCCTCGGAGGGCAGTGAAAGAACGTATTAAAGAGCACGAACGCAACACGCGATTGAAACAAAGTGCAGAATCTGTGCAGCGGAATGTCAGGAGAAGTGCAGACAAGGCACCGACTTCAACAACATAAAAAGTGCTGGCCAAGGAATGCAACATTTATATAAGGAAAGCCAGCCGGGGTGGCCGAGCGGCTCTAGGCGCTACAGTGTGGAACCGAGCGACCGCTACGGTCGGAGGTTCGAATCCTGCCTCGGGCATGGATGTGTGTGATGTCCTTAGGTTACTTAGGTTTAATTAGTTCTAAGTTCTAGGCGACTCATGACCTCAGAAGTTAAGTCGCATAGTGCTCAGAGCCATTTGAACCATTTTTTTATATAAGGAAAGTCCTAGAAGCGGCTGAGATTTCCGACAACGAATGTAACTGCGGTAGACACACCGGCTGGTTTTGCGTAGCTTGCGAGCCAGGGGAACTGCGTCTGAACCGAATCGAACCATAGTTGCGGGTTAGACCAATGACATCGTATTTAAATACCCTACTGGCTGCTGTGGAATCAGGTTTAATACGGATCAACCAGTACGATTGCTGGGTATGGTAGACTTGAAAACAGTTCACTGAAGATACAGAAACACCACACCTTTTGCACTTCCAAGTATTTTCTGTTCTTTCTCCCCTTAAGTAGTACACAAGAAGCATTTTAGTGTATTTTTTTTTCCTCGCATAGGCATTATGTGTACCGGGAAATGAACCATGGCTTTGTCTGAAATCTCATAGGGGTAGTGCTCGCTGATACTCGCCTGCGAAAAGAGTACTGAGGTAGGTGAGTACGCTCTGAAACAGCTGCTGTGCAAAGTAGGTCCTGAAGCCCGTGCAGCAGGTGTCTTTTCTTCCCACTGGTGTTACGACACGCAGTGAACGAGTTGAAAATATGCGTATCAATTCTGACGATATGTATTTGTCGATTGTGTGTGTGTGTGTGTGTGTGTGTGTGTGTGTGTGTGTGTGTGTGCGTGTGTGCGTGTGTACGAATACGATAAACATGAAATGTAAAACGTGATGTACGTAAGTTGTCACCTATATGCTTAAAAACGACGCAGAGTTGAATGAAATGCACGAATGAAACGAACATTAATGTAGGCAACAACGGACCACCTTTTCATTTGTAAACTGTCTCTATACAGAGCGCTTCAGGGTTAGAGATGAATGCTTTGAGGCGTGATACTATTAGTGATTCTGGAAGAAGAAGAAGAAGAAGAATAAAAACTGCGTCGGAACATATGCTCTGGTCAGAATGTTTTCCGAGAGAGTACACATTTGATATAACGTTTGTACGTTGTACTGAAAACCACGCCCTCCAGCGAAAATTTACTTCACGAAACATCCTATTCATCTTTTTCTCTACGCGTAACAGTTTGCGGCAAGCAAGCGCTAGCATATTTAAAATCTCGCGCTGTAGCTTTGGTAGTTTTCCTAGGCCAGTTTGAAGAGGTTTGCCGACTTGATAGACAACAGGCCTAAACAATGAATCAAATTGTTTGTCTCAATTTGCTCTATGCTATTGTGGCAAGTTCTAAACAGTGACAAATAATACAGAAAGTAAATAGCAGGATGCAGTAAGTGTGCTCTATTTCGGAAACCATTTGGAGTAGGGCATATGTCCGTAGGAAGTATTTTTTTTGTTGTTCAGAATCACTGATACTATCACTCCTCAAACCAGGTACCCGCCTGTATACCCATTGGCTGTAAGCTGCGTCACTGGAAAAAGAGCTGTCATCTGCTCTTTAAGATCCGCGCCACCCTTCTGATTTTAAAGGGCACTGCTTGCGGTTCATCAGAATCAGAATCAGTGAGACACAAATCACTTGCTTCATTATAGCAGTGGAAATCACTATCGACAAGCATCTGTAAACCTTCCTCATCATCACCACGAACTACCCCTTTCGCCATGTTGGTTGTTTACTAGGATCAGCTACCTTGTGAAAGACATTCATTTAAGAGCAATCTGTTAGGCACAAATTGAACACCGTGCGTTGTGAAGAACTCATTTGCGAGCTGAGGTCGTTGTGCGATTTAATTGCCACAACAACTTCGTGCGACTAAAGTTCGTCATTTGATGTGACTGGATTAATGGCCAGCCAGCCTGTCATTTTAAGGCTGTCTCCCATGCTCGTTTAGGCAAATTCTGAACTAATCCCCAAATTTTGCCTCAGAGAATACAATACAGGAACAAAATAGGAAGGCGTGCAGAAAAGTAACGTTTTCGATTTTTATTCTATTCTTAATACCGTTTAAGATATCAGTTGCAACCCTCTGCCGCTACACAGCTTCGAATTGTGGCACGAAACATGGCGTTTTGTGGCGTAACGATGTCGATGAGAAACAGCGTGGTGTAATCAAGTCTCTAACCGCAGAAAACGTGTCTGCAATTGAAATCCATGAAAGGTCTTTACGCCGATGATTGTATCGACATCAGTGATGTGGGACGGAACGGACGACCGCGTACGGCAACCGACGAGGCTCTTCGGAACCTACTCGAGCTCACCAGACGAAATCGTCCGTCAAGACAGACACAGCTCATCAACAATTTCTATTGCAATTTGAGCGTGAGGGTCATGGATTCCTTAACAACATTGAGACAGGTGACTCCGAAAACGAGAGCATCGATACAGTTCCGCCACAAAGGATCACCGAAGCCAAAGAAGTTCAAGACATTGCCGTCAGCAGGCAACGTCACGCTCACAGTGTTCTGGTATGGATTTGTAATTCGTGAGTAAAGGCACCACCATAAACGCTGCAAGATACTTGAAGATTCACAAAAAACTGAAAGCGCGAATTGGAAGAGTTGGTCCACATTTGGAGCGCGCCGTCCTTCAGCACGACAACGCCGGACCACACGCGAGTGCTGCGGGATCTGCAGCGATCAGGCGCCGTGCGTTCACTGCCGTCGACCATCTTGCATGCAGTACCGGCTCGGACGCACCCGGTTTCCTTCTGTTTCGAAAACATAGAGAACACCTTCGAGGACTTGCCGTTGATAGTGGTGAAGCGATGTAAGCGGAGTTGAAATTGTGGCTTCGTCAACAAGTCAAACTTTCTGCCGCGATAGTGTCAATAAACTAGTCTCTCATTGCGAGATATGTGTTTGTTGCCAAGGTGATTGTGTCGAGACGTGAAGAATAAAGGTGTAAAATGTTAATAAAGATTTATGATTTAAAAGGTTTCGGAGTTCTCACATAAAAAAAAATCCGAAGCATTTCTTTTCAGCAAACACTCATACGACGTCACACAGAACAAAGTTTCCACGACTCACAGAGAAACGGCACCCACTACTTCCGTCACTGAGGCTATCTTGCCGACTATCGTACCAGGAAGTGCACGCGACCACGGAAATAAATAATAAAAATAAAATTTGCGGAATCCTGGGAAGATGGGGTAAACGCTAGCGAAAAGAAGAATAATTGTGCAGCAGAGAAGACTGTTGTAGAGTCCCAGCTTCGTGGTTCTCGGGCATCGAAGAAGTTAATACGCAGTCGCGGTGCGTGGGGAATACGAAATAAATGCAAAGAGGCGAACTTTGCCGGCGACGTCAACATTTTGATAAACGTCCCGTCACTTTCTTGCTCTGCCTGTTCGGCTGTATCTCCAGTGACGTGACGCATATATAGTTGCTCCCTTTTCTATGTGCTTCCGACACAGGTCTTTGATAATGTTCAGCTAACTATGAACACCAGAAGGTCCCAGCAGATGTATCGAAATGTCAGTCATATAGAAGATCGTGACGTGAAGTAAGATTTTCTATATTTTTCGGTCGTCGTATAAGATCTTAGTTCACGTGCGAGAATAATCGCTCACGCAGAGGCGCAGAAATAGACTTTCTTTCCACACTTCACCCGCCAGGAGAACTGTGAACAGCCTTTAACATCCCGCTTTGGTATGATAAAAAGTGCTCTCTGCCACGTATTTCAGTGATTCACTAAGAGAGATGGATTGGGGGGGGGGGGGGCGGCAGATCGGGAGAGAGAGAAAGAGAGAGAGAGAGAGAGAGAGAGAGAGAGAGAGAGAGAGAGAGAGAGAGAGAGACAGTGCTTTAGAAATTTCTTGCTCCACGTTGCCCCACATTCCGCACAGAGTGCTATATGAGTTCGTTTATTCTGGGTTATAAAAGAAAGTCGCGGACCTGTAGAGCGTTTCGGTAAGTGATGGGAACTTCCGTAAGGTGCTGGCGGCGGCCAGACGCGACCTTGACAGCCAACTATGGGGGCGGCGTGGGCGGCGGTGGGCCGTAAAAATCGGGCATTGTGTGCGTGGCGTGCGAGTGCGCGCGTCGGCCCACGCGGCTGGAGAAACACGCGGAAACCCAGGAGGTGGGAGCGGCCTTCCCAGCCAGGTGGGTCACTGGGCCAGCCGGCGCGCGGTGCGCCTTAGCCGCCACCACACCGCCCTCCCTCCAAACCGTGCACGGCAGGGTAGCGGTTCCAGAAAACCACCGTCCAGTATCCTTGACGTCCGTTTCTCATATTAGGTCTTCAATTTTGTTTCCGCCGTTTTTTGTCCAAGTTCGAGGCTTTACTGTGAGAAACGTAGAAAATATTTACGATTAAAAGTATTGGCCGTCGGTGGCCAGTACTTTGTGGACTGGCGATCCATGTATCGATCCAGTGTCGCAGCCGTTCGTGTGACCGGGGGCTCAGGTCAGCCAGGCCGTGTGTCATTGATCGAAAAAGGTGGTAGTCAGAGGGAGCAATGTGTGGTGAATGCGGCGGGTGCGATATCCATTTTACCCTTTAGCAAGTATGTTTTGACGCGTTTTGCGACTAGATTGACGGAAAGTGATCGAGTACAACATAAGTGATTTCTGGCGTTCCCCAAGGTAATGCTATAGGCCTTTTGCTGTTCCTTATCTATACAAACGATTTGAAAAACAATCTGAGCAGCCGTCTTAGGTTGTTTGCAGAACGTGGTGTCGTTTATCGACTCATAAAGTCATCAAAGCAAACAGCAAAACGATTTAGAAAAGATATCTGAATGGTGTAAAAATTGGCAGTTGAACCTAACAAAAAGTGTGAGGTCATCCGCATGAGTGCTAAAAGGAATCCGTTAAACTTCGGATACGCGATAAATCAGTCAAATATAAAGGCTGTAAATTCAACTAAATAGCTAGGAATTACAATTACGAACAACTTAAATTGGAAGGAACACAAAGCAAATGTTGTGGGGAAGGTTAACCGAAGACTTTGTTTTATTGGCAGGACACTTAGAAAATGTAACAGATCTACTAACGAGACTGCCTACACTACGCTTGTCCGTTCTGTTTTAGAATACTGCTGCGCGGTGTGGGATCCTTACCAGATAAGACTGACGGAGTACATCGAAAAAGTTCAAAGAAAGGCAGTGCGCGACGGGAATGCACAAGCTAGCCACGTGCACCCTGTGAGTTGGAGTTCGAAAAACAGTGTCATGAAAGTAGACCCGCAGTACATTTCAACAAATTAAATATATCTAATCAGAACACTCTTTTAGGATATTCCTACTTTCGTAATAATACCGATCATTTTCTTCATTTGTATAGCCTGTTGTATAATTAGTTTATTAATGCTGATGATGTGCATGCAACAATTGAAATGCTTTTTTCATAACGACGAACCAATTAAAACACTGTTATTTGTGAGTGCTTTTCGACTGATTCTAGCTTGCATTGGAAATGTGATGTTCACATGCATGTAGTATAGTGTATCGTATTACATTATTACATCCATATTACAGTAATCACAGTGAGACTTCTGTACTTCAGATCTTGGATGCTTTTGACCAGGAGCACAAAGGTATCACACCTGTGGAGATTATCCCTTGCTAAATTTTTGTAACAGATCGTACATATACGCCAGCTTAGTAGGCATACAGATACGCCAGCATACTGGGCAGCGAGAAGATAACCTTGTTCTACTTTCCTGCCTTGATTCTTAATCACATGATTTTATAATATTCCTTGCTTCCTTATTTCCTACCCTCTGTCCCTTCTTGCGATCTGAAAACATCGCGGAGGCATATGATACAACTCCAGAGGCCAATGGCTCAACAGTTGCTGAAGTATGCATTTTTCTTGTCAGAAGAAAAACAAAACAAAACTATACAGATATAAATAACAGAAAATGTACCTGCGAAGAGCGCTTAAATGGCGAAAAACGAAACACTACCCAAAGGCAATAAAATTTAGTACACAGTAAGGCAAAATTTATCGAATGGTCAATACTACCGCTGCTCATATGAGCCGTTCCGATGTGAGCATATGGCCGGTTCCGCCCCCCGCCACAAATTTCCCACGGTGCTAGCGAGGCAAGCGCGACGCGCGGCGTGAGTAACTGCGACGCAATTGCGACGCGACGCGACTGGGACGCGACACGCGCCTGCGCCAGGTCGCGCGGCGCTGTGGTTGAGGCACAGTTTCTCGCGCCGTGCGTCGCGTGTGCCCCGCTAGCATTGTGGGAAATTTGGGAGGGGGGGGGGAGGAGCGGAAAAGTAGCCCAGCCATATGCTCACATCGGAACGGCGCATATCAGCATTGGTAATATTGCCAATAGGATAAATTTTGCCTTACTGTGTACTAAATTTTATTGCCTTTGGGTAGTGTTTCGTTTTTCGCCATTTAAACGCTCTAGCTTTCTTAGTTACTTTTCTGTCATTTATATCTGCATAGTTTCGTTTTGTTTTTCTTCTGTCAAGAAAATGTATAGTTCAGTAACTGATGAGCCATTGGCCGCTTGAATTGCAGCATATGCCTCCCCGATGTTTTCAGATCGCAAGAAGGGACAGAGGGTAGTGAAAAAGGAAGCAAGGAATATTATAAAATCATGTGATTAAGAATCAAGGCAGCAAAGTAAAGCAAGGTTACATTACCGCTGCCTAGTAAGCTAGCGTATCGGTACGATCTGTTACAAAAATTTAGAAAGAGATAATCTCCACAGGTGTGATCCCTTTGTGCTTGTGGTAAAAAGCGTCCAAGATCTGAAGTATAGAAGTTTCACTGTGATTACTCTGATATGGATGTAATAATGTAATACGACACATTGTACTACATGCATGTGAACAACATATTTCCACAGCAAGCTAGAAACAGTCGAAAAGCAGTCACAAACAACAATGTTTTAATTGGTTCGCCGTGATGAGAAAAAGCATTTCAATTGTTGCATGGACATTATCAACATTAATAAAGTAATTATACAACAACAGGCTACACAAATGAAGAAAATGGCGGTATTACTACGAAAGTAGGAATATCCTAAAAGAGTGTTATGATTAGATATCTCACTAGGGGTAAGATAGATACTGCCTACAGGAAAATTAAAGAGACCTTTGGAGAGAAGAGAACCACGTGTATGAATATCAAGAGCTCAGATGGCAACCCAGTTCTAAGCAAAGAAGGGAAGGCAGAAAGGTGGAAGGAGTGTATAGAAGGTTTATACAAGGGCGATGTACTTGAGGACAATATTATGGAAATGGAAGAGGATGTAGATGAAGAAGAAATGGGAGATAAGTTACTGCGTGAAGAGTTTGACAGAGCACTGAAAGCCCTGTGTCGAAACAAGGCCCCCGGAGTAGACAACATTCCATTAGAACTACTGACGGCCTTGGGAGAGCCAGTCATGACAAAAGTCTATCAGCTGGTGAGCAAGATGTATGAGACAGGCGAAATACCCTCAGACTTCAAGAAGAATATAATAATTCCAATCCCAAACAAAGCAGGTGCTGACAGATGTGAAAATTATCGAACTATCAGTTTAATAAGTCACAGCTGCAAAATACTAACACGAATTCTTTACAGACGAATGGAAAAACTGGTAGATGCGGACCTCGGGGAGGATCAGTTTGGATTCCGTAGAAATGTTGGAACACGTGAGGCAATACTGACCTTACGACTTATCTTAGATGAAAGATTAAGAAAAGGCAAACCTACGTTTCTAGCATTTGTAGACTTAGAGAAAGCTTTTGACAATGTTGACTGGAATACTCTCTTTCAAATTCTGAAGGTGGCAGGGGTAAAATACAGGGAGCGAAAGGCTATTTACAATTTGTACAGAAACCAGATGGCAGTCATAAGAGTCGAGAGGCATGAAAGGGAAGTAGTGGTTGGGAAGGGAGTGAGACAGGGTTGTAGCCTCTCACCGGTGTTATTCAATCTGTATATTGAGCAAGCAGTAAAGGAAACAAAAGAAAAATTTGGAGTAGGTATTAAAATCCATGGAGAAGAAGTTACACAGTTTGGGTGTTACACAGTGCGTTTCGTGTACCCTTTTATGCACAACTTGAAATTGAAACACACCGTTGGACTAGAACATGAAGTGAAATGTATACTAAGTCATCCTGTTCTAGCCGTTTTTTTCCTACGCGTCTCGCTTTTATCAGCAGCTTATTTGCTTCAAATGTCGCAGCAAACTCCGCATTACGTCGCTGTAGCCGTATTACACCTCATTCCCTTTTATTGTCGTCAGTTAACTTGCAAGTCTCCACAGACCTGGTATAGACAATGTTGTATGTTGATCTTAATAAGACGCTAAACAAAGAGCTAAAGACACAAACATGTTTGTGTTGTGTCACTTCTCGAATATTTGCACTCTTTTCGTTTCTTACTGCGCAAGTTAATTATTACGAATAATAACGACAGTCAACAATTTTTTGTTTTAACTCGGTCCGTGTTAACTCTAAAGATACAGCGGTGTAGGAACGTCTAATTCGCCGACGAGCAATGTCACGCAGTCGTTTATTATTCATTTGACAATTACGTTGTTACGAGTGGCGCTATAAATGTGGAGACTAATTCCGCATTATGTTAAATATACGGTGAGCAGTAACGATCAGTTCACATTTGAACAACTACTGGAATTACCTTTACGTATAAGAAAGTTTTACGGTCTGTTGACAGACTTGTCGGATACGTACTGCAACTATCGAGTCCTCAGTCTGCTCGTGCCAGCTCCTTCACGTGCAGGCTACACTGACCGGCCACAGCATCACGGTCAGCCACCTGACACCTTTGGCGCGGATAACATCGGCGACGAGTCGTGGCGTGGCAGCAGTGAGCCGCTGGTAGGTCGCTGGAAGGAGCTGCATCCACAAGTCACCCAGTTCCCGTAAAGTCCGGGGAGGGGGCTACGAGATCAGCCACATCCCAGATGCGTCCGATCGGGTTCAAATCTGGCGAGCTGGGGGCCCAGCAGATTAATAGGAACTCGCCACTGTGTTCCTCGGACCACTCCATCACACTCCTGGCCTTGTGATACGGCGCATTATCTTGCTGAAAAATGTCACCGTAATCGGGAAACGCGATCGTCACGAAGGGGTGTGCGTGGTCTGCGAGCAGTGGACGATACTCCCCGCACGACCTCAACTGGACCCACGAATGTTCCCCAGAGCATAATGAGCCCGTTGTCAGCTAGTCTCCGTCGCGCCTGAAAGGTGTCGAGGGGCTGTTACCGTGGATGGCGACGGATTGGCGGCCTCCCATCGGCGTGGCGAAGAAAGTGTCGGGAGTGATCAGACCGTGTCACACTCTGCCGTCCAGGGCCATTTCAGTCGTAGTTGCCGATGTCGTGGCGTTAACGCTGGCACACGCACAGGTCGTCGGCCACGGTTAGGAGGGTTCGGTGCTCTGTGTGTTCAGGCACACTTGTACTCTTCTGTCCGCCACAGTTCGCTGCCTATTCTGTGTGCCCAGCCGTCGTCCGACATCTGTAATGAGGGCTGGCC
Organism: Schistocerca gregaria; assembly: GCF_023897955.1. Classification (NCBI taxonomy): domain Eukaryota; kingdom Metazoa; phylum Arthropoda; class Insecta; order Orthoptera; family Acrididae; genus Schistocerca; species Schistocerca gregaria. Next base: position 33,533,633 of record NC_064928.1, read on the forward strand.
GCCCAATCCCACGCGGTCTCACCACGATTTCGCCACGTGTTGAAGACACTCACAGCGGCATTCCTCCAACACCCGGTAAGTCGTACAGTTTCCCAAATACTCGTGCCGAGCCTCGGGGCCATCACAATCTGCCCTCGGTGAAACTCAGACGGAGCACACGGCCTCCCCATTCTGCACGGGGACAGCACGCTCCCTGTCACTTCACGCACCTGACTAGCACCAGTCGTACCTCGGCAGGTGTCGCTGCCAACTCCCGGACTGGTTTATAGCCACAGTAAGTCGGTGGTCATAAAGTTGTGGCTGATCGGCGTATGTCATCAATCAATTGCCAGGTGTTTTCCAGTCTGTATCTTCCTGTACACTTTTTAACCTCTACAGCTCCATCTAGTACCGTGGAAGTTATTCTCTCAATTACTAACACATGTCTCGTTGTGTCCCCTCTTCTGCTCGGTGACATCCATATGTTCCATTCCTCGCAGATTTTGCGGACAACCTCGTCGTACCTTACCTTATCATTCGACGTATTTTCAACATTCGCGTGCGGCAGCACATCTGAAACGCTTCGATTCTCTTCTGTTCCGGTTTCCTCACTGTCCGTGATTCACTGCCACGTTCATTCCCAGAAATTTCTTCATCAAATTATGGCCTATCTTGCATACTAATTGATTTCAACTGGCCAAGAATGTTACTTGTTTATTTCTTGATTAATACGTATGATACCAGATGTATTTTATGTTGTCCTTTTATGCAGTTCTTTAAATTCGTCATTTAATACTGACATTATCGGCGACTGATGAATAGAATTTGAATTAATTGGAAATCAGCATCGATGAACTGATGACTGCCAAGTTACGGTACGGTTGCTTCATGTGCCGCGAGAAGAGGAAAGAAGGAAAAAAACTGGTGAGGTAATGTAATGTGGTAGGAATGCGGGAGCGATCTTGTCCTTGTTCTCTTCCCAGAGTCGTATGGCGCGCGCCTTACTCTGGAATGCACTGTGTGCCAGAGTATCGTGCGTCCTTGGTGGCACAGTCTCTGCGCAAATAGTGGCTTAGTGGCTTCTAATACCTCGAAATACTACAGCTGTGTTGTCTCGCGACCGAAGGTGCGGAAAGATGTAAGAGCTTCGGTTGACAGAGAGAGAGAGAGAGAGAGACAGAGAGAGAGAGAGAGAGAGAGAGAGAGAGAGAGAGAGAGAGAGAGGCTGGACAGTCCACCGCCAACTTTTCCTCTGGTCCTTTCGTCCCCTCTTCGCTGATGATACCCACACACAGCAAGGGCCCGCATGTAGGTGGTCGTTGCTGAGACGTGTGTCGCAGGAAGCAGTAGGAGAGAATAAGAGTTACCACGACGCAGAACGCCTGTCTTGTAGGAGCTGTTCGACGCACGCCTTTGTGATACGTTGGTGACATATTTATATATTTATAAATTTGTAGCCTTTGGCGATTTGTCGTTCCATATTAACAGGTTAATGGTACGTTTTGTCTCATTAGATGTCGCTTTAGCATGAGCCTTGCATACACTATTGGGCCATTTCATCTTTTCGGGGTGATTTCTAATTTTTGGTGAATTCTCCTGTTTATGCTGTACAGTCCTGAACACCACTGAAGGAGCCCAGGTGATCGTGATGAACGTGCGGCCAGTTTCTCCAGCTGTTACCAGCGGTGGATGGATCCGGATGTAGCCGCTGCTTCCTTATTCTAGTAGGTCCTCATTTGTTCTCAGGAGAGCTGAATGGACCCCGACCACACCTCCCGCCCTCAGAAAAAAAATCTGAGGAGGCACGTGGAACCGAATCAGGATCCTTCCGCACTAAAGGCAACCAAACTAACCATTTTTTTAATGAGTCTGTGTATTACAATTTTCACTTAAAAATGTAGAATTTACATAATACCAAAAATGCTGCTAATTAGATTCGAACCAGAGACTATCCTCACAAGTCTGCGACGCTAGGCCATTTATTTCCTGAAGCGGATGTGCCGCCCTGCCAATGGTTGTTTATTAAAGCTGTGGTCTCCTGTATCTGTGCAGTAATCGATCTGGGCGCCTTTTTCGCTGACTAAACACACCGTGGACGAATAGGGCATCTCGTCTTGTAGATCCGCCACCTGACAATTTGCCAACTTTCTATTAGAAACGAACACGGTGAACCAGTGCAATATCTCTTGTCAGTTTCTGCATGCAGGGCGCCGCTGCTTGCCGTGTGATGTCACCGCCAGACACCACACTTGCTAGGTGGTAGCCTTTAAATCGGCCGCGGTCCTTTAGTATACCTCGGACCCGCGTGTCGCCACTATCAGTGACTGCAGACCGAGCGCCGCCACACGGCAGGTCTAGAGAGACTTCCTAGCACTCGCCCCAGTTGTACAGCCGACTTTGCTAGCGATGGTTCACTGACAAATTACGCTCTCATTTGCCGAGACGATAGTTAGCATAGCCTTCAGCTACGTCAATTGCTACGACCTAGAAAGGCGCCAGTATCCGTACTATTGATATTGTGAATCATGTACCATAAAGAGCGACGTTCTCCATTAATGGATTAAAGTTAAGTATTCCACCAGCTACGTCCGTTTTTCTCAATTCTAATTCCCTTGTCATGTTCCAGACCTCACGCCAGCCTGCGTGAGCTAAAACGCGTGCATTTCGGCCTCCTTTAATAACCTTGCGGTTGGCTCTCCTGCCAACCACAACAGATTCATCCGAAAAAATGACGTTTTGCCATCGTGCACCCGGGTTCGTCGTTGAGTACACCATCGCAGGCGCTCCTGTCTGTGATGCAGCGTCAAGGGTAACCGTAGCCACGGTCTCCGAGCTGATAGTCCATGCTGCTGCAAACATCGTCGAACTGTTCGTGTAGACGGTTGTTGTCTTGCAAACGTCCCCACCTGTTGACTCAGGGATTGAGACGTGGTTGCACGATCCGTTACAGCCACTTGTCGTCTCGGCTGCTAGTGATACGAGACCGTTGGCATCCAGCAAGGCGTTCCGTATTACCCTCCTGAACCCTCGGATTCCATATTCTGCTAACAGTCATTGGGTCTCGACCATGCGAGCAGCATTGTCGCGATACGATAAACGGCAATCGCGTTAGGCTACAATCCGACCTTTATCAAAGTCGGAAACGTGATGGTACTCATTTCTTCTCCTTACACGAGGCTTCACAACAACGTTTCACCAGGCAACGCCGGTCAACTGCTGTTTGCGTATGAGAAACCGGGTGGAAACTTTCCTCATGTCGGCACATTGTAGGTGTCGCCACCGACGCCAGCCTTGTGTGAATGCTCCGAAAAGCTAATCATTTGCGTATCACAGCATCTTCTTCCTGTCGGTTAAATTTCGCGTCTGTAGCACGTCATCTTCGTGGTGAAGCAATTTTAATGGCCAGTAGTGTATATAAAAAGTCGCGAACGAATCACACAGGTGACCACCGAACAGCGTTCGTTGATGCTACAAGACAGGCGTTGTGCATCGTGGCGAGTCTCATTCTTTCATACTGCTTCCTCCGACATACGTCTCAGTAGGTAAAGCTAACGCTAGGTAAAGCTATAAAGACTCGCTGCCATTGAGTTATTGCTTTCGCCAACAGCTGTTTGAGCTTTGCGGTTGGAAGCTGTCAAAACTGCTGCCAGGTGTCACGGATCTCCTTAAGCCGACTCGACAGTAGGTGTGTCTTAATAGTACAGAATAAATGTATTAAAAATGGACACGGTATTTTTTCATGTGTGTCAGTGTTTATGGCGCCGTATCGCTTGAAGCATAAGTCGTACAGTGATATATTTGTGTGGCTACAGTTAGCGGCACATATGGATACTGTCTAAGGCGCTGCAGTGGCGGTCTGTCCGGCTGGTCCCGGCGGAGGTTCGAGTCCTCCCTCGGGCATGGGTGTGTGAGTTTCTCCTTAGGATAGTTTAGGTTAAGTAGTGTGTAAGCTTAGGGACTGATTACCTTAGCAGTTAAGTCCCATAAGGTTTTACACACATTTGAACATTTTTGAATACTGTCTGCAGAACGTATTGCGAGTAGAGTTAGTAGCACACAAGCATCGAATTTAAAAGCCATACGTGATGCGGCAGTTTCTCACGATTCTCATAGCTCATGACGTGACATCTTGTAAACCGTGAAAAGGTGAGTAGTTCTTACTCCCACAACGATTGTTGCCTGACGTTAAGGTATATGTGTAGCAGCTAGCGAGAGTGGCCGAGCGGTTCTAGGCGCTACAGTCTGGAACCGCGCGACCGCTACGATCGCAGGTTCGAATCCTGCCTCGGGCACGGATGTGTGTGATGTCCTTAGGTTAGTTAGGTTTAAGTAGTTCTAAGTTCTAGGCGACTGATGACCTCAGAAGTTAAATCCCATAATGCTCAGAGCCATTTTATATATGTAGCAAGTTTGATTGAATTCGGCTCCGTGGTTTTGGAGGAGATGCGCTGTTTTTACATGTAGCTTGGATTGTTTGCAGATCTGTGACAGCTGATGAATGGGCTATCTGAATTAGGATAAAGAGGAATACGTTGAAGGAAGTTCTCACCGTAGCGTAGAAACAAAGAAGTGTGAATGAAATGAATCCCCATAGTGTCGCGTTTGTACAAAATAAACATTTATCTGATGGTAAGTACCCGAATAAAGGTCACACAATCGACATCGTATGTGGTTAGAACTACCTAAGGACACACACACATCCGTGTCCGAGGCAGGATTCGAACCTGCGACCGTAGCAGCAGCGCCTAGAACCGCTGGGCCACAACGGCCGGCTGTAATATAGAATGTCACGTTCCTAGTTCACAGCTGAGGCCACCAGAAAGTGATGCAGTTAAAACCTAAATCTGGCAGAATATCGACCTACAATGATTTACATCTAAGATTCTTAAACGTATGTGAACAGTTGGTGGAAGGAAAGACATTTGGCGTTTCTCCGGATTTTGGTGAACGTGCAGCGCCCGCCTGCCGCCGCTCGCCGGGTGCGTCCTCTGCAGGGGAGAGCCGGCCCGGCGGAGCTGACGGCCCGCTGCTAACGAGCTGAGCGACGCGCTGCAGCCACGGCCCTCCTCCCTTCCCTAGTCAGCAAGCATCAATCACGTATTAGCGGCATCTCTCTCTCTCTCTCTCTCTCTCTCTCTCTCTCTCTCTCTCTCAATCCTCCGTCTTCCTAACCTCCACCTGCGTCTTCCGTCCCTTCGGACACGCTGTTGGTGTGTTTTGTAGGAGCCATTTCCCGCACCAGGTGAAAATCGTTTGTACGCCACCTTTTTCTTTAACCTGTAACTATGCTATATAGTTTTAATACGTGCATTGATCACCTTGCGCAACAAAGTCCATTTGAAACAGTCGCCGTGATGAAATAAAGCAGTGAGAGCCTTCATTCGTGCCGAGACCACGTGTTGTACTGTATGTGTACGTGTGTTTGATAATCTCGCAATAAGGAGAGACCCCATACTCGCCAAAGTGGTACACACTATGTAATTAAAAATATCCGGACACTCACGTTTCAATTAGTGTAGTTCATGACATAAGTTCGTGGCTTATACAAACTAAACTAAGGCTCATACACCGTAACACTCAGTTTTTACCGTTTCTAACACACAATTCAACAAAACCTGACGTTTTAATTGCACAGAATTAGCATATGATGAGTAAAAGGTGAACAGTTCTAATTTCTAGGTGTTCAGATAGATAGTAAACTGTTGAGGAAACCCCATGTTCAGGATCCTGTCCAAAGACTTAATGCTGCCATTTTTACCATTCGAACGGCATCCAAAGTGAGTGATCGTTTGACACGAAGTCTACTTAGCTTATTTCTTTCGTTTATGTCGTATGGTATTATATTCTGGGATAACTTTTCCCATTCTAAAAGGTTATTTTTGACTCAGAAATGGGCGATTCGTGCAATACGTGGTGTTAAGTTCACGAACCTCTTGTCGACCCCTGTTCACGAGTGTGGGTATTTAGACATTGGCCTGTCAATATACATTGTGAGTCACTAACTACTGCCACCTACAATAAATCCGAAAATATGACACTGACCGAAAAGTTGGTGGGACAAATGTTGCATGGGACAACGGGGGCCATAATATGACGTCACAGATATGGTAAACTTTGTTTTTTTCTCTTTTTTTTTTTTTTTTTTTTTTTTTTTTTTTTTTTTTTTTTTTTTTTTTTGAAGGGGTGCTATGTGCTATAGTTTGCCACTTTCTGATAGCGGCTGTCGAGACGAAACCCTATGATGTTCAACAGTAGGGTCTTTGGAGGTCAAGGAAGGTAAAAAAGGTGGCATGAACGTCCATTTACAGAAGGTGTTTGAAGTGATGACCGTTGGTATCAGTGGAGTGCTGCAATCTCCTTATCATGGATTGAGTGGTATTCATTATCACTTCGGCGCTTACCGAAGCACATGACAATTCTGTTTCCTATCTTGTTTTAAGTACTAAATATTCGCCGAATACGGTGTATCCATCTAACGTGCCATTATCATATAAAAACCATTCCACGGTTTCGCAGTACAACATTAACAGGAACGTCGAATCAAGCGAATGTGAATGATGTATTCCTTCGAAGAACAGGTCGATATGCTTCTCATTTACGGAGCATGGCAACGAAATCAGTGAGAGCTAACGACTTATACGCTGAAAGATATCCTCAACGTACTCACCCTACTCTTCGTACATGTAAATATGTGTATGACTAATTGAGAACAACTGGATCTTTAACGCATCGGATACACATCCGTTAAAGGAAAATTACTAACGAGGAAACGGAAATTGGTACTATTGCCACTGTGGTTCGAGAGCAGGAGAATCTGGCATGAGCCAGAGTAGTGTTGTTCGTGTTCTGCATCGCCATAAATATCATCCTTACCATATCAGTCTCCACCAAGGATTAACTGGTACGGGTTGTATGCGTCGCATTGAATTCTGCCTATGGGCTCAACTTCGGATTCAGAGGGATGACACATTTATTAACTTGATTTTATTTATTCACGACGTTACATTCACTAACCATGGAAATGTTAATTTGCAAAACATGCATTATTGGGCTGCTGCAAGTTCCACACCAAAAACCGTGTTCGCTGAATGTGTGGTGTGGGATTCTGCAGGACACAATTATAGGCCCCTATTTCATCGAAGGAAATCTTAATGGTAGGAAGTACACCACATTCGTACAGAAAACATTAAGTCTGTTATTCAAAGAAATACCTTTAGGAATAATGAACAGAATGTGGCATCAAAACGATGGGTGTCCGGCACATATTTCGCTGATGGCTAGAAATGAGTTGCAGACCCAATTCCCTAATCGTTGGATTGGAGGCAGAGGCGATGAGGCGATGTGTCGTGGCCGGCTCGTTCGCCAGACTTGACGCCTCCAGGATATTTTCTTCTGGGGATTCGTAAAAAACGTTGTTTATAAAGACGTTCGAACTACACTTGAAGATATGCGAGAGAGCATATACTTAGATAACTGCCGAAATGATAAGGAGCACCACTCAATCGATGATTGCAGCAATGCGTTGGTATCAATGGTAATCACTTCAAACACCTTCTGTAAATGGACGTTCATGCCATCTTTTTGACCTTCGTTGATGTTCAAAGACACACCATTGCATTCGTCTCGATAGCCGCTATCAGAAAATAAGTACCAAACTATTGCATCTCATTATAAAAGAAAAAAAAAGCTAATCTTCATACCTCTGAAGCGGCCCACCTAGCAACAAAAATACGAACATCATATTAAGGCCCCTGTTGTCCCATGCAACTTTTGTCCAACAAAAGTTTCAGCTGCTATCATTTTTTTTGGAGTAATTCTTGGTGGCAACAATTAGTGACTCACCCTGTATAAACTCCTTACTATCATGTCTTCTTAACAATATTAGCTTATTCCCAAGAATAAGCAGCTTTCAGTCAGTTAGTACTCGGCTGAAATCAAACCTGCATTTGGATCGGACATCCTTAACTCAAGAGTTGGTGTGCACTATTCTACTGCATGCATTTTCAATAAGCTGAAACGTCCCCTTTGGAAAATTATGAAGTACTGTGCTGGTAAACTTCTACGTTATTTGAATCAGAGACAGCTGAGTAAAACTGAACGTACTCAGTTTTCTCTTTACTTATTCTGATCATCACTAAACTGACACACAATTTTTTTTTAGCGCATCAGAATCTGACTTTCAGTAATCCCTACAAACGAATGGCCCTAACAATAACCTACACATTTCATGAAGTACTTACCTCACAAAAATCTTCGTTACTCGAACTACTGCAATACAGCGAGCGCCAATACTGCCAGGTAAATAAGATTCTAACTACTGAAGGCACTAACTACTGATAGGCATATTTAGCAAACGAAAGATTTTGATAGAGAACAAACAGTGTATTTACCTTAATAATGTTCAGAAGTCATCAACTGTCCAACGCTACGCGCTGTTCACATTCAACTGCCCAACACTACACAAGCGAATATTCCAACAATGAGTCCAACCAGCCACAGATTGCACACAGCACAGTCAGTGATTTTCATTCAGAGCGCTACGTGGCGTTACCGACGTAAAAACCTAAACAAAAGCTACCATAAGAATTGAAAAATTTTAGCAGTAACCCACGTGCTTTCAAATCGAAACTGAAAAGTGTCCTCATGGGACACTCCAGTTCTGTCGAGGAGTTGTTTGAAAAATTAAGCTGATTCTTGTAGTATTGTTGATTGCGTGTGCTTAAACTTAATGGCTTGACTGTTTTTGGGTTCATAAATATTTTTTTTTATCTGTTATTACTTCTATGTTGTAATTTCATGTGCTGACAAGTTCATTGACCTTGGAGATTTGCTCCTCAATTTGATCCTACCGAACTTGACGTGTAAATAAATAAAAAAAAACGTGTAACTCAAAATTCGTTACTGGGAGTCACCGTAGGCGGAAGGCGGTGGGGAGTGGTGTGTGTGGCCAGCAGGGACTGTGTGAGCCAGGTGACCTCAGCGCCCACGGACGAACCCGTCGCGGACGTTCCTGCCGTTCTGAGGCTGACCGAGTCGACTGGAAGCGCGAAGTGGCGACCACAGCTGGACCAGTACCTGGTGGGCCGTCTCTGCTGACGGCCAGGAACGGACCGGCATTGCGGAGGCTGGTGGCAAAAATCGCGAACTTGAGTTGCACAGTCGACAGCCAGGAGCGCAAAGATTGTGCACAGGCGGAAAAAAGGATGGGTACAGCGGCGGTCGGGCGGCCGCTGCAAGCCACACCCTTCCGTAGTCGACCGAGAGAGGTGGTGCCACGGTTGCTGCACTGGACTCGTATTCGGGAGGACGGCGGTTCACAACTGAGTCCCACCATCGCGATTTAGGTTTTCCGTCATTTCCCTAAAGCACTTCGGTAAATGCCGGGTTCGTTCCTTGGAAAGGGCTCGGTCCACTTCGTACCCCATCCTTCCCTAATCCGATGGCGCCGATGACTCGGCTGTTTGGTCCCCTCTGTGGTTGTGCCTAGTCCGCTTGCAGTGTCTGTACTTTGTCCATCACGGGGTAGAGTGTTCCGTGTTAGCAGATTCTCTTCCCTTCAAAAAGAGGTTCAAATGGCTCTGAGCACTATGGGACTTAACTTCTGAGGTCATCAGTCCCCTACAACTTAGAACTAGTTAAACCTATCAAACTACGGACACCACACACAACCGTGCCCGAGGCAGGATTCGAACCTGCGACCGTAGCGGTCGCGCGGTATCAGACTGTGAAGGATGCCTACACTGGGTCACAGCGCCAGAGATTGCGCCAAAGAGTATTATTCAGCCGCCTCCACTGGCAGTTGCCGCTGAGAAGTGGCTGAGGGCTGTAGTAGTTCTGAGGTAGGCATCATCTGTGCTTGTTGAGACGCCGACAGAGTACTAGTTGTTCTGTTGGGCAAGGCACCATATGTTATTCGATTGGGGATGTTGTTATGATCGGAGTGTATTTTTCGTCAATATATATATGAAGGTAAAGAATTTTTTTTATTTCAAATGTCTTATGCCTCTTGGTCACAGGTTCAGTCAACAAAGCATCTGGCTCATGTTCTCGTGTTAGACTGTAATTCTGGTTTCTATATGCAATTGTAGTATTTCTAGTTTTTTTTTAGTTACTTCAGTGTAAATCGTGTTTAAAATATCTTGTCTTATTGAGGTAGAACAGTGCCAGATGTGTACGTTGAATCACACTTCCACACACAGAACAGTTACATTTGTGCTTTCTTGTTTCATAGGTTTTATAGTTGCTGGGGACTTAATTAATTAATTGTGTTAACGGAAATTTCCTTTCATTCTTTGTTGTTATTCTGTGCTGTCAGATTGCGTACTAATATTATTCAGGGCCAACCGGTTACGAGACTGCGTAACCGGACAAACAGCGACAAAAACTAAAAAATATTTGCATTTTATTTAATTAAGCCCCCATGCAACTGTAGGGCCTAGAACCTCTCGGCCACCCCGGCCGGCGATTATCTTATCTTGGTCTACTGTATAATGTCCAATACTATTGTCAAATGCATAACTACTAATATTTTCGGTACTCTTCAATAATTTTGTCTTTTTCGTATCAAGTCATACCGCCTTTGTCTGTTAACTATTCTTTATTGCGATTGCAGTTTCGATACACGGTCATTGTCAAGTATTGTTGGATAATGCGGCCCACGATTTATTATCCCGCGATATTTGCCAATGACCACGTGTCGATATTGGAATCGTAATAAATAATAGTGAAGAGCGGAGAGTGGTATGTCTTTATTCAAAATTTTCATTTTTCCTCAACAAAATTCTGAATTCTTTCTTCGAGTTACTCTCGATTCATTGTGTGTGTCCATTTGACTGTTTATTCCATTCAGTAGGTCCTGCAATTCCTCATTTTCACCTGCGAATCTCATCACTGGTGCTCTTTCACTCAAAATTTTAATATCGCTACTGAGCCTTTCTTTTATTTCGGCCTCCTTTTTATGTGCAGATTGGTGAGTAGCGGAGAAGGACTGCATCACTGCCGAATGCCCTTCATAATACGAGCACTTCTCTCTCGGTAATTGCATTGTTGTTCTTCCCTCTCGTTATTGTACACATATCATCAGTATTTTCCTATTATTCTCAGAATTCAAAATAAGTTGCAGGATTTTACGTACTGTACAGTCTTTTTTTTCCCTACATGGACGTGTCTTGAAGTACCTTTGCGTAAGCGTTGTGGGAGGTTTTGTGCAGGTTCGCGTCGTTTGTTGTAGAGTCGAGCGCAGTGCGGCGTGTGTCCTCGTCAGCCCCTGCGGCCCGCAGGTAACGGAGGCCCGCGGAGGACCCGAGCCTTAGCCACGGTGCAAACCACCCATTCTCTCTCCCTCTACGCTTGCCTCGCTCGCTCCACCTGGCTCCAACTTTTCCGAAGCATCACCTCCGTTTTCTTGGTCACTGCCACCTGTTTATATGCAGTGCTCGGATAGGTTAGTTTAGTGGGACAAGATTGTTGGTGCAAATGAGATTCGAGTAATAATAATAATAATAATAATAATAATAATAATAATAATAAGTTTAAATTTGGCTTCAACACAAAATTATTTCTCCTGTTCCCCATTCCGTAGTTCTGGCTGATACAGCAACCAGTGTAAGACTCCAGATAAAAATAGTCCAGGTTACTGATGTTTTCATTTTCAGATTTCAGTTACGCGTTTTGTCTGTGATCAGCATCTTTAGATTATCTACAACCCAAAAAAATTACTAAAATAACTATAAGGAAATGCCTCGATACCGTCTTGTGCTAAAACGTACCATGCGAAAAAAGTTTTTGTGCAAACTTACAGAAAGTGGTCACGGTGCTCGCCACCCACAAAAATGATTACACGATGCGAATGCATCGGCAAAATGCGACTGGGATATCAGTAGGCTGAAAATTCCCATTGCCCGTCAGGTGGATTTTTGAAAACAACGGAAACAATATATAACTGCAACGTTATTTTTTTTAATGTTTGATGAACTGGGAATAATTAGATTTGCAATCGGAGGCTCACGAGATCGTGAACCTACGTACCGAAAAATCATTCGATTACCTCACTCGCTGCCACGCTAGAGCAACAGCTGCACGGCAGGACAGAGGGGCGCAGCGAGTGTGGGCGGGCCCGCTCACCGACAACGAGTGCGGAAAAGTCGAGTCCAAATAGTGCACCAGGATCTGACAGATGGTGTCGGCTGGTCCACACGTTATCAGTTGCGCAGAACCGATTCGAATACGGAACATAAATGACGTTATAAATCACAGTGTACATTATTTCTAAATTGACAGCTCTAAAAACAAGAGTAAAGTTCATTAACACCTGTCCGGTAAAATAATAATTGTTGTTGTTGTTGTGGTCTTCACCCCTGAGACTGGTTTGATGCAGCTCTCCATCCTAATCTATTCTGCGCAAGCTTTTTCATCTCCCAGTACCTATTGCAGCCTACATCCTTCTGAATCTGTTTAGTGTATTCATCTCTTGGTCTCCCTCCACGATTTTTACTCTCCACGCTGCCCACCAGTACTAAATTGGTGATCCCTTTATGCCTCAGAACATGTCCTACCAACCGATCCCTTCTTCTAGTCATGTTCTGTCACAAGCTCCTCTTCTCCCCAATTCTATTCAATACCTCCTCCTTAGTTATGTGATCCACCCATCTAATCTTCAGCATTATTCTGTAGCACCACATTTCGAAAGCTTTTATTCTCTTCTTGTCTAAACTATTTATCGTCCACGTTTCACTTCCATTCTTGGCTGCACCCCATACAAATACTTTCAGAAACGACTTCCTGATATTTTATATCCTCTGTACTTCGACCATCATCAGTTATTTTGCTCCCCAAATAGCAAAACTCCTTTACTACTTTAAGTGTCTCATTTCCTAATCTAATTCCCTCTGCATCACCCGACTTAATTCGACTACATTGCATTATCCTCGTTTTGCTTTTGTTGATGTTCATCTTATACCCTCCTTTCAAGACACTGTCCATTCCGTTCAACTGCTCTTCCAAGTCCTTTGCTGTCTCTGACAGAATTACAATGTCATCGGCGAACCTCAAAGTTTTTATTTCTTCTCCATGGATTTTAATACCTTCTCCGAATTTTTCTTTTGTTTCTTTTACTGCTTGGTCAATATACAGATTGAATAACACCGGGGAGAGGCTACAACCCTGTCTCACTCCGTTCCCAACCACTACTTCCCTTTCATGCCTCTCGACTCTTATGACTGCCATCTGGTTTCTGTACAAATTGTAAATAGCCTTTCGCTCCCTGTATTTTACCCCTTCCACCTTCAGAATTTGAAAGAGAGTATTCCAATCAACATTGTCAGAAGTTTTCTTTAAATCTACAAATGCGAGAAACGTAGGTTTGCCTTTCCTTAATCTTTCTTCTAAGATAAGTCGTAAGGTCAGTATTGCCTCACGTGTTCCAACATTTCTACGTAATCCAAACTGATCTTCCCCGAGGTCGGCTTCTATCAGTTTTTCCATTCGTATGTAAAGAATTCGTGTTAGTATTTTGCAGCTGTGACTTATTAAACTGACAGTTCGGTAATTTTCACATTTGTCAACACCTGCTTTCTTTGGGATTGGAATTATTATATTCTTTTTGAAGTCTGAGTGTATTTCGCCTGTCTCATACATCTTGCTCACCAGATGGTAGAGTTTTGTCAGGACTGGCTCTCCCAAGGCTTTCAGTAGTTCTAATGGAATGTTATCTACTCCCGGGGCCTTGTTTCGAATCAGGTCTTTCAGTACTCTGTCAAACTCTTCACGCAGTATCATATCTCCCATTTCATATTCATCTACCTCCTCTTCCATTTCCATAATATTGTCCTTAAGAATATCGCCCCTGTATAGACCCTCTATATACTCCTTCCACCTTTCTGCTTTCCCTTCTTTGCTTAGATCTGGGTTTCCATCAAAGCTCTCGATATTCATGCAAGTGGTTCTCCTTTCTGCAAAAGTCTCTTTAATTTTCCTGTAGGGAGTATCTATCTTACCCCTAGTGAGATAAGCCTCTACATCCTTACATTTGTCCTCTAGCCATCCCTGCTTAGCCATTTTGCACTTCCTGTCGATATCATTTTGAGACCTTTGCATTCCTTTTTGCCTGCTTCATTTACTGCACTTTTATAATTATACGTTATGAAAGGGGTCCTCAGGAATATAAGAAAAAAACAAAAAGGAAATCGTGTCTTAGAGAGAAGGGAGTCAAATAAAAAACGCTGGAGATACCAGAGTACTTCACGACAACGAGGCTAAACTTCGTTAAAAAGGGCTATCATTATAGCAAAAAATGGATCGACTGTTGCTGATCGTTGAAGAGGTCATCGACACCATGAAACGTGCGTTTATCGATCTCAGATTCCTCAAGTAAGTTCAGTTTTGGCTATTGTGGGCAGAATGCAAAATTTGCATAATATTGGTAGTAGGCGGGCAGTGGCCAGATACCTTTAATGCTGCGCAAATGGTGAGTGCTGTTTCATTTGCCCTCTCTTTGCTAGCCGGTGTTCCTGAAACTTGGTTTCAAACAACACAAACGGGAAGAATGGACAGCATGCGCCGTCATCCTTGTAAATTTGCATAAAAACTCTGCTCAATACGGAATCAGGACGTTTCCTTACACCTACTTTTGTAATTTTTTGCATTTAGACGATCTGAAGATATCTACCCCAGGCGAAAGGCGTGACAGAAACTTGAAAATAAAAAGCTGCTAACAACTGGAACAAGGCATCGGCTGACAGCATTTTGTGAGCATTTTTTAAATTATAATCAGAAACACTTGCGCTCGCTGTCTAGTTTTCGTACAGAAAAGACTAAACGGAAAAAGCTTTACACACACACACACACACACACACACACACACACACACACACGCGCGCGCGCTCGTGGAAACAAACATAGTAATTATCTCTGCTACTTCTCAGTGCAGCTTATGAAATTATTCCTTCGATACATTCTGGTAGGATTCGAACAAACGTTTGGAATCGTAAAAGTAAAACTTCGATGATCTCAACTGTGTGCAATTCGGTTAGCTCGAAACGTATATCGGGAGGCGCACTTTCAGATGCTATCGAAAAGGGCCTTACTTACACATCGAGTATTGGCTGCAAGTTAGGAACTTTCTGTTACAAAAACAAAAGGAAATGTTAAAAAACGGAAGTAATGTGTAAAGTAGCTTTGACGTAATAAAAGGCGGTATGTTTTATTAAACAAGTGCTGTGGACTATTGTTTGAAATGTAATGTTATACGTCTACGTTTAACAAAATCGACATTATTTTACTGTTAATGATTCACCGTTACATTACCTGGATTCCGTCACTAAACGCATTTTCAAGGCGTTGGAGCACCTCGACGCATGTCTCCCGCTGCCTCCCGCACACATGCTATCAAACAAAACCGCAGTAGCGTTTTGTATAAAACACGTTTAGAAATCCAGATTCTTTATTAAAGGTAAAATTTATATATCGTTTAACTACCTCAGAAAAATGTCCGAAATGTTGTTTTTGAGGAGCGAAATTTACGATGGAAAGCTTTTTTACTGCCGACCATATCGTTGATGATGATATTATTTAAACCCCGCCATCGCTGTTCCTTCCCTACTCTTACACAGTACTTGAATGCACAGAAACATAATTAAATAGAATGACACGCATACAATAATCTAAATAAAAAGGTTGTAGGTCAAAGACAAAGTAGTGGGAAGGGTATGTTGGCAGCACTACAAAACACAAACCACAACACGTATTTAGAAGTCCAAAAACAAACAGAACACAGTAGTATGCATAAAAGTGTGTTGTGAAAAACGTAAGAAATGCATAGTGCTGCAGAACAACTAAATATTAGACCAAGATCATCAGTGTCTAACGCAGAAAAACGACGATGTGCTAGCAGACGGAATTCCCCGATGTAAGCGAGAAATCACCGTAACTACAAATCAACTTACTCCTAACCAACTGTTTTACGATCTAAATGTAAATCTAAATGTAAATAACGTAATTACAGACTGCTGGTGATGCTTTACTTCAGTAAAGCTAAAAGCGTTTGGTGAAAAAAAATCGCTCATTTTTGTACTTGGAACAAAATACCCTCAGGAAAAGTAAATCGTTTAGGAGGCCCATAACATTTTCCAGAAGTGACAGGCCAGATTATAAGTGGCCTCTGACTTGGTCCGTCCTGTAGGAGCTGAGCGCTGCCACGGCGCAGTCCAACAACTCCGGAATTCACTGTGCGCAGCGTAATCCCAGCATCGTAGGGGATGTTTGGATGCTGCTCTTGAAATGAAATAAAAAATTCTTAGAACTGTCTATGACTGACCCCTGAGAAGGAATATAGTTGACGATACGCACCACTGAGTTCATCATGCCTTGAAGACCGGCAACACACCTCTTGGTGTGCCAGACAATGAACTCGAGATGAATTCGGCATTTTACGCTTCTCCCACAGAAGACCAATAAACCGTTTTACTTTACCGCGCGTTGCTAGCGCATCTTTTTTTCCCAGATGAGACCTATTGCTTCGGCTGCCTTTTCGACCCTTTCTGAAATATCCGCCCGTGTAGCAGTGTCTTTCATCGGACTCATACGCAGGAGCTCTTCCGTCACAAGGAGATCGTCGTCCACGCCACGCAGAAAATAGCTGACGAGGCGTGTTGCTAATATCCGTGGGCTCATCAAGTGCAATGGAGAACGCTAGGAGATTTTCAATGTGCAGTTGTTCATGGAGATCCCGGGGTTGTCCCTGATTCACCGAGACTTTGTCATGTTAAAAAGTATCTGCTGTATGCGGCAGCTAATGTACGATCATTGTCTGTATTAAGTCCAACAAAATCCTCTTTATTAGTTGTCTTTCCAGAAACGGCTTCCCAGCTCTTGCAAAACGCAGAGCAACTTTATAACTAGCTCTAACAGTCTTGCCGCAGCGCACGTCATTTTCTTCGCCGTATATTAGACAAAAATATTGTAGTGGGAATAATACAAGCGAAAACGAAAAGGAATACAGTTTTGAGAGGATCTTTAAGCAAACTAAATATGCTAAGGTACTGATACAAACCTAGTTTGTGGATACAGAATTCTCTTCTGCAACGCTCTGCAACTTCCTTAATTCTTCCTGTCTGGCGTCCCCGATGATTTCACTATGATTTTTCATACAGAGCGCTATGTGGCGTTACCAATAAGGAAACCTAAACAGCCTACTGACAACTATACTTTTCTGAACGCAGTTAGCTATAATGTCTTTCAGTACACGATCTTCTTACGCACGTAAGTACCGTACCCGAAATTAGTCATTTGGCTTTATCGTCACTACTAACAAAAAAATAATGGACTCTCAGAAAGCTTTGTTTTTTTTTCGAACAGGTTGTTCCATTATTCTAGTAACTGTCTTGCGCTTATCTATTTCAGCATCGAGTAATAAGCCGTAGTGCACGACGGCGGCTTCACCACGCAAGCGGAGTTGAGGCGGACTAAACCGAGTTGGCTCGATGCACCGTGCAAACAGCCTCTGCACCTCGCTCCGTTGGTGGGAGGGCATGGGCTAGGGTAC
This sequence comes from Schistocerca gregaria, assembly GCF_023897955.1. Taxonomy (NCBI): domain Eukaryota; kingdom Metazoa; phylum Arthropoda; class Insecta; order Orthoptera; family Acrididae; genus Schistocerca; species Schistocerca gregaria. The sequence goes on from NC_064928.1 coordinate 33,551,151, forward strand.
GGAAAACGCTCCCGTTGCTGCCGATAAGATGGACTTTCATGATTGCATGATTCGGTGGTTCTGATGATGAGGGGGGGGGTTGATGGTACGGTGGCGGTGATGGTATTAGACGTACTGTTCTGCTTCACAACTCACCCCCCCCCCCCCCCGCCAAAATTCTATATATCTGATAAACTGCACGTGAATGGGAAGAGAGAGACATAGTAATTTTTCCCTTTCTAGAATGCAAGAACGAAACCGGACAGACAGCAGCTAATATTGGTATTTAATAAAGATTTCATCCATTGTGAACTGTGCTATGAAGCTTGGCAGGGCGAAAAGTGAAAATTACAGGCCTTCATCAGTCACAAGCGTTTAACACCCCGTGACTACCGCAGACTGTGAATTTTTCATGTTGCCGGGAAGTACACTCTGCCAAGTGTTATATAGCGGTTACGAAATGTGTGAGTCGACTACTGAGACTTGTTGTGGCGAGTCCGCGGAAGGGGCGTTTCTGGTATCGAGTCAGTAGCCCTAACGTGACACAAATTTCCTTTGAAATAAATTCTCCACAATGGAAGGGGAAGTGAAATGGTCCAAATGGCTCTGAGCACTATGGGACTTAACTTCTGAGGTCATCAGTCCCCTAGAACTTAGAACTACTTAAATCTAACTAACCTAAGGACATCACACACATCCATGCCCGAGGCAGGATTCGAAGCTGCGACCGTATCGGTCTCGCGGTTCCAGACTGTAGCGCGGGCCGGCGAAGGGGAAGTCATGAAAGATCTGTTAGAGAAAGAAACCACAACTGGCCGGGTATTCGCGACGACGTGAGGAATGACCGGAAGCGTTCCAGAATTGATTTGCCCTCTGAAGCAGAGCGTCCGATGATTGATCTGCAGGGAAGCTTCACCAGAAACGCCGGTTCGTGTCGGTGGGGGTGGTGCAAGAAGCCTGAACCGATGCAGCCAGCAGAGGAAAGGCGCTCAGGGAAAACAGAAAGACGGGCAGATAATCTTCCGGTCGTGGGCGTGGCTTTCCCTTTTCTGAAGAATCCACTTCCTGGGGCCTCCGGAACTGCACATCCGGAAGCCGAATGGATCATGTCCTTGCACCCACGGACAGAGGTGGCCGTTTCACACCAATCTCCGTCACTGTAGACACGTGTCTCGGTACAGCCGCTGCATCTGCATCGCTAAAACGACAGCTTTTCAGTTATACCGTTTTTTCGCGTCTCCAGTTTGACCCGACTGTTAATACCGTTCAGAATAATAGGTAACGGAAATAATCGATTTTAGGTTTTTTATTGCTATTATCTCTACTAATAAACGTAGACATCACACAAAGACCTAAAAATTATAAGACTTTGCCACTACGTATTCCATGATACACACAGGGTGAAAATGATTTAAACCGTCACGAGACACCGAAATACACATTTTTCTTTAATGTCTTATTTTCCTGCGGGATTTTGTAAACCGGCAGATGGAATTTTCTCTGAATAGAAAATTAATTAAACTAATAAACTTTGGGGGGTTGCGTTTATGAATGAAAACACTTTTTGTAGTGTTATCCTGTGAGGAGAAAAGATAAGAGAAACAAGTTTTGATTCTTTATTACCAAGAGACAATATTAACACAACACAGTTATTTCGATTACAGTGGAAGTTTGGAGGTATAAAAATGCCTCAATAGACTTGTAAGCAGAAGTAACGCCGGTGGGCCGGGCACGGTCGGAGGCCACACAAAAGAGTCCGGTGTGAAGCCGGGGAGTGGAGTAGGCCACGGAGCAGTCGACTTTGCTGGAAGCAGTCGGTTCGAGAATCTACGCCGAGAACGACTGAAGTGCTGGAACCACATGCGTGTCTCGTAGCGAGCGGGACGTCATGCAGCAACTCCGGCAGTTGTCCGGCGAGGAGATTGTAATGAGGCCCGTCATCCATTGTCCCAGGCACGATTAAACAGCCAGCAATAGCAGCTGGCCACACAGGCGCGTCGAACCGCGCCCGAGGACCGCTTCTAAATGTCGCGTGTCGATTGCCGTCGCTCAAAAGCATAGAGGACGGAAATGTAGGATGCAGGTACCACTGCGAAAAATGTGCTCACACTGGATGATCGTATAGTTCCAGGTTGTGCGAGAGCTCTTGAGTGAGCCGGATTAACAATTGCTCACACAGGACGTTTCTTGCGTTCGTCTGATTCGCCTTCGTGTAGTGCGCAACTGCGTGAGTGCTGAGAGCGATTACGCCCGCTGTCGGATTCAAAAATGCTCACAGGTAGTTCTGACATTACAGAAAAATGTTTGTTTCGATATCCCGTTACACTTGGCTTACAGAAAGCGTCCAGGACATCTCACACCTAGTGGAGGAGTACAAGAATTCGTTTCTAAAGGAAAATTGCCAAATGAATATCCGGGCAACGCCGGGTTAGTCAGCTAGTGTGTAACTGAAACAACAGATCTCCTAGTATGTCTGGAGTAGTAAGTTACAGAGAAGGTCAGTCATAGAAATTATGAAATATTTGCAAGTAGTAACATGAAAGAAGCACCAGAAAGAAATATTTTCAGAAGTGAAAAAAATGAAATGAAATGTCGTGTGACGAGGGCCTCCCGTCGGGTAGGCCGTTCGCCTGGTGCTAGTCTTTCGATTTGACGCCACTTCGGCGACTTGCGCGTCGATGGGGATGAAATGATGATGATTAGAACAACACAACACCCAGTCCCTGAGCGGAGAAAATCTCCGGCCCAGCCGGGAATCGAACCCGGTCCCTTTGGATTGACAGTCTGTCGCGCTGACCACTCAGCTACCGGGGGCGGACTTCAGAAGTGAAGGTGATAAATTAAGATTGCAATTCGAAGTACAAATGGCAACAGAAGAGATGTGAAGCGGTCTGAGAATGGAAGATAGTGAAATTGCTACACGCTCCCTGGCAGTGAAAAATAAAAGAAATTGTGAACTGCGTGTCGTGCAATATGAATGGATTTATGGAAGCAGATTCTGAAAACTTGTCCCGTGTGGCAGCTGGGAGAGAACGAGAGGCAGGCGGCCTCAGCGGTAAGACGCACCTCTCTCCGTCCGCTGAATTACACCTCTACGGTTTCATGACGTCGCTCTGAATTACGTACGAAGAACGTTGGCTCGCAGCGGAATGTCGTCCATCGATATCGAACCGAGCAGCAGGTCGCACTAGGCATCGATCGGCGCGTCTCCAACTAGCGTGTGGCAGTGCGTGGCCGAGAAAGCGGCGGCGGGAAGGGACGGCAGCGGCAGCCGCCTTCGTCTGCTGGCTGAGTGCATTGCGGGGCCGCCTCAGCCTTATCACACCTCGCACGTCCGCTGCCCGTGACCCAGTGTACATTTAACTTTTCACATCTTGCTGGTATACTCTCAGTTTTAACCGCCATTTGCACGACTACACATGTTAAGAAACTACCCGACAGATTAAAACTGTGTGCCGGTCCCTTTGCCTTTCGCGGGCAAGTGCTACCCGCGCACCGTCCTCACAGCTTTACTTCCGCCAGTACCTCGTCTCCTGCTTTCCAAACTTGACGAAAGCTCTGCCGCGAAACTTGCGAGAGTAGCGCCTCTAGGAGAAAGGATGAAAGGCAGGGGAGGTATGGCGGAAGTAAAGCTGTGAGGACGAGTCGTGAGTTGTGCGCGGGTAGCTCAGTCGGTACGGCACTTGCCCGCGAAAGCAAAGGGACCGGCACACAGTTGTAATCTGCCACGAAGTTTTACATCAGCGCACATTCGGTGAAATTAAAAAAAAAAGTTCAAATGGCTCTGAGCACTATGGGACTTAACTTCTAAGCTCATCAGTCCCCTAGAACTTAGAACTACTTGAACCTAACTAAGGACATCACTCCCATCCATGCCCGAGGCAGGATTCGAACCTGCGACCGTAGCGGTCGCGCGGATCAAGACTGTAGCGCCTAGAACCGCTCGGCCACCCCAGCCGGCGGCGAAAATTCATTCTGGACGAATGTTAAGATTCGTTAGATGAGTGCAGGGATCGAAGCAGGGCTGCACGAAGGCCGCTTGCTACCGGCTTTCGAGACGACACGTTAAACCTACAACATATGTCTGCTCCAAACGGAAGTGACGTAAGAAGCACCTTTCGCACGCGAAAAGCCTGCTATTCCCTCTTCTTCTCAAACAAATTAATATTTCTGACAACAAAGAATAAACATGTCATTGCTCCTTGTTTCATTCACAGCAATTTAAGGTGTGCTCTTAGGTTCCGGCCTAGCCACACCCTCGGATATAGCGCCGTCTTCTAAAATAAAGAACCAAATACTCATTTCATTCTTGATTTTCTAATCAGATGGAAATCATCGAATATTGCAGAACATATTTGTATTACATTCATAAAAAAAGTCGCAGAGTGTTTTAAAGACTCTAACATGAAAAGGAAACTCAGCACACAGAGCGACGCGAACATGTTAACCCACTTACTGTGGCAATGTGATCCAATACACTGCGCCGTAGTCACGAGCGTTTGGTATTTTGTCTTGGGCATAATCGTGTCTCTTTAAGGCTTATGTCGCTGATGACATTTAGCGAAAGGGATGACATGTTCGCGACTTCACTTTCAAGAACTCTGAAGCAGAAGACATTCTTTCAGAATTATGACAAAACTAATCCGTCTGGTATTTCAAATATCTGAGACACGTGAGATACCCTCACACTTCGAGGAGAATGCAATTATTCCGATCCCAAAGAAAGCAAGTGCTGACACGTGTGAATACTACCGAACCATCAATTTAAAAAGTCACATTTGCAAAATACTGACACAAAAATATTTATAAAAGAACGGAAAAATTGGTTGGGGCAGACCTAGTAGAAGATTGGTTTATGTTTTAGAGAAATAACGATCAGGCGAAGTAATACCAACTTAAGATGAGTTATAGAAAGGTAAACCTAACTCTATAGCATTTGTAGACTTACAAGGAAACCTCTAGCAACTTGACCTCATTAACGGTCGATCAACGTAAAAGTGAAGCAGAACCGATTTATGTTCATATTTATGCACAGAACAGAATTTATCTTTGTATACTTGTTATAAAACGTAAATAATTTTTAGGTCCCAGATATTTTTCTTCGTGAAAAATCACTCGTAAGAAAAAATATCCAAGTCCTCAGGCAAACTTCACAAATTTTCACGAAAACAAAACACGTAGTTTTCGTTGAGCAAAATCTTTGAGCAAGTATATTTGGCCCTCATACTGGAAGCACATGATAACTGGCCCTTTTTTTCGATAATCCTACTTCGGCGTGGTTTTCCTTTTGAATGACTTCAAGCCATTTATCGTACGCTCGAACTGCCGCAAGCACGTGTCACGATGAAACTGTATGATTTCAGAATCTATCATGTAAATGAAATACTATCACTAAGATAGGTGAATGTACTATACAGTAACAGTATATTAACACAGCAAACATAAAATCATTATTGTTGTTGTTGTTGTTGTTGTTGTGGTCTTCAGTCCTGAGACTGGTTCGATGCAGCTCTCCATGCTAAACTATTCTGCGCAAGCTTCTACATCTCCCACTACCTACTGCAACCTACATCCTTCTGAATCTGCTTAGTGTATTCATCTCTTGGTCTCCCTCTACGATTTTTACCCTCCACACTGCCCTCCAATGCTAAATTGGTGATCCCTCGATGTCTCAGAACATGTCCTACCGACCGATCCCTTCTTCTAGTCAGGTTGTGCCACAAGCTCCTCTTCTTCACAATTATATTCAATACCTCCTCCTTAGTTATGTGATCCACCCATCTAATCTTCAACATTATTCTGTAGCACCACATTTTGAAAGCTTTTATTCTCTTCTTGTCTAAACTATTTATCGTCCACGTTTCACTTCCATACATGGCTACACTCCATACAATAACTTTCAGAAACGACTTCCTGACACTTTATACTCGATGTTAACAAATTTCTCTTCCTCAGAAACGCTTTCCTTGCCATTGCCAATTTTATATACTCTCTACTTCGATCATCATCAGTTATTTTGCTACCCAAATAGCAAAACTCATTTACTACTATTAAGGACACACAAATACAAGAACATCACTGCTCTAGCATTGTCCAGTTCTGCGAGTAATTTTTTTTTCCTTTATTGTATTTCAATTCCCCATCAGGGCGGGCTGGCAGCAACATATGCGCTGCTCTTCAGCCGAAAGATATAGAACAAACAATAGAAGACATTTAAAAATAACAAAGGAGAAAACATGGTGAACATAGATACAGAAAACGGGGAACATCATGGAAGACAATAGACAAAAAAAGGGGTGACTGTAAAATGGAGATAAAATTGTAAAAAAGTAGCACACACAAAAAACCACAGACTGGGGCAGTTAGAAGAACACAAGGCATAGTATGACTCGAGCATAAAAGTAACGATGGATGGCGTAGCACATAACAAACACTGACAGTAACACTAAGTACTCAGCCAGCACACAATTATAGTTATAGTTGGAAGTAAGGGTATATGTCATGGTGAAGTTCATCATCTGGGAGGGAGAGGCGCTGGAAATTGCAAGGAGATGAAGTGTGTGGAGGTGGAAAGAAGGAGGGATACAGCGATAGAGGTGCAGCAACGGGCAGGGTGTGGAGAGGAAGGAGGTAACCAGGGGATAGGGGAGGATCAATCCTGCGGACAATGTAAAGGATGTGAAGATGTTGGAGGAACAGGAGGAGGTGAGGGAAGGGGATGAGTTCATACAGGAGCCGTGTGGGGGAAGGAAGGCAGATATGGAAGGCAAGGCGGAGCACATGGCGTTCAAGGATTTGGAGGGCCTTGTAAAAGTAGGTGGGTGCGGAGATCCAGGCAATGCTGGCAGAGGAGGGGATGTATGAGGGATTTGTAGGTGTGGAGGATGGTGGAAGGATGCAGTCCCCATATCCAGCGAGACAGGAGTTTCGGGAGGCGGAGGTGGGAATGGGCTTTCTGCTGAATGGTCTTTAGGTGAGGGGTCCAGGTGAAGTGACGGTCGAGGGTGAGGCCAGGGTATCTCAGGGTGGGGGTGAGTTGGATGGGATGACCATAAAAGGTGTGGTAGAAATCATGGAAGGAGCAGGTGGTGCGGCGTATAATGATTGCCTGGCTTTCTGGAGGGGTTGAGACGATCACTGGTTACACCAAATGGTGAACTGGTTAAGGTGGGTGTGGGGGGTGCATTGGGACCGTTTAAGGGTAGGATAGAGAGCCAGGCAGTGTCATCAGCATATTGGAGAAGGTGGACAGGTGGGTGTGGCTTGGGCATATCAGCCATATACAAGAGATAAAGGAGAAGGGAGAGGGCAGAGCCCTGGGGGATGCCAGCAGTGGAATAAAAGATATGGGAGTTGGTGTTGTGGAGGGTGACATAGGAAGGATGGTGCATGAGGAAGGTAGTGACCAGACAGACGAAGTTCATTGGCAGGGTGGGTTTGAAGTTGAAAGACGAGACCGGGATGCCATACACGGGCATAGGCATCTTGGAGGTTGAGGGAAAGAAAAATGACAGAGCGACGGGAGATAAGCTGGAGGGAGAGAAGGTGAATGAGGTTAAGGAGTTGGTCTTTAGCAGAGGAGGGTCGGAAGCCACACTGGGTAAGGGGGAGGAGGTGGTGTTGATTAAGGTGCTGATGGATACGGTGGGAGAGGATGGATTTGAAGACCTTTCTGAAGAGAGGCAGATGGGACAATAGGATGAGGCAGCTGAAGGGGGTTTGTTGGGTTTGAGGAATAAGAGGATGCGGGAAGTCTTCCACAGGTCACGGTATAAGCTGGTAGAGAGGATGACGTTATAGAGATGGGAAAGGACAGTCAGGAAGGAATAGGCACTTTCTCTAAGGTGACGGTAGGTGACACAGTTGTGACCAGGTGCCATGTTGTGTTTGGACCATAGGATAAGTGTGATGTTTTGTACTGGGATTGAAGCGTTGATTTTGGAGGGGGGCAACTGCACGAAGTACTGGAGACTAGCGACCGAGGTATCAAAAATGGTTCAAATGGCTCTGAGCACTATGGGACTTAACATCTGTGGGCATCAGTCCCCTAGAACTTAGAACTACTTAAACCTAACTAACCTAATGACATCACACACATCCATGCCCGAGGCAGGATTCGAACCTGCGACCATAGCAGTCGCTTGGTTCCAGACTGAGCGACTAGAACCGCTAGACCACCACAGCCGGCTACCGAGGTATCGGCACGTTCCATGATGGTGGGGAAAAGAGAATAATAAAAGTGAGGATCATCTGGGATGGAAAAGACCTCAGCAAAGGGGAAAGCGGTTGGCCTTACTGGAGTCGCCAGGAAGGGAGCAGTCATTATGGAGAAGGGGGTAGTGGAGAGCGAAATGGGAACCAGTAAGGTGATGGAAGGAGGACCAGTACTTATAGGAGTCGGTAGGGAGGGTGGCGTTGAGTCATGTGCAAGTTTGGCTCCAGTCTCGTCGTTTTGTTGCTGTAATAAGGTTCCGTACGTGTCGCTGTATTTGTTGGTGGCATTGAAGTGTGTCCCTGTCATGAGTGTGCAGGAAGGAGTGATAGAAGCAGCAGGATTCATGGCGGAGGAGGACAGTCTGCGGAGGGAGATTGGGACGTTGGGGGTGGACGGTTTTAGTAGGAAAGTGGGCCTCCACGGCGACAGTAATTACCTTCTGAAGGAAGGACAAGGTGTGGATGATATCGCCAGGATGGCGATAGGTAATAGGGTGGCTTTCGACCTGGGTGGTGATGGATTCTCAGTAGGCATCCCAGTTGACACGGTGGTAGTCATGGACGACCTTGGGTGGGGGGGGGGGGGGCAGGGGGGCGGTGAACAGACATTATGGTGAGAAGGATGGGGAGGTGATCGTTACCTGTGGGGTCAAGGATGGCGACGGCGATATGCCCAAGAAGTTTGGCGGAGGCTATGGCATCTGGGGCGGTGTCACTTTCGGGTCGGGTGTGCTGGGGAAGGGAAACAAGGTCACTTTGGATTGTGGAGCGGAACTGATGCCACCGCTGAAGGGCGGAAGGTGAGCGGCTATGGATGTTAAGTCAGCGGCAATCACATAGGTGGAGAAGGTGCGGTCAATCTGCGAGATGAAGTCATAAGGAAGAGGAGTAGTGTAGCGGACATTGATGGTGGCACAGGTAATGGTGAGCGAGGGGAAGAAGACTCTGAGGTTAAAATGTTCTGTGGGGTCATTGAGGAGAGGTTGTGGCCAGGTGGGAATATGTGTAAGTGGCCAATCGCGACTCCACCTTGCGCATGAGACCATGAGCGTCACAGTGGTGGAGGATATAGGGAGAGGTGTGGATAGAATGGTGGGGTGGAAGAAATGTTTCGTTTAAGAGGAAGGTGGTGGGAGAGGGTGTGGATGAGGAGGTATTTGTTGGAGCGGAAGCAGCGAATACTCGTGCCATGGCAGGAAGAGAGGGGGGAAGAGAGGGAAGATAAGAGGCTTAAACTAGGGAGTCGAGGTGGGTGAAGGTGAAGTGGGCTCAGTTGTGGGAGTAAGTGGCAAAGGTGTTCAGATGGGAAACGGAGCGGGTGGCAAGGGAGATTTGTCAGAAGGTGTGGGGGCACTGAAAAGGATGAATGTTTTTGAGTACAACGGTAAGGAACCGGACAGTGTCTCGGCTGTGTGGGGTGGACAGAGGGAATTGTTGGGGTGGACAGGGGGGCTGACGGGACAGACAGGGACTGTAAGCTCGGGGTTGGTTGGAGGGGGTTTGACTTTACACTTGTGGGAGTAGGTGGGATGGGGGCCATTGCAGGTGTTACAGGAAGGAGGAGAGCGAGGTTGGGGCAGTTTTTAAGAAAGTGGGAGGCCTCGCAATTGGGACAGTTGCAGGGGTTTGGCAGTTGGGGGTCAGGTGGTCACCGTACACGAGGCATCGCTGGCAGCAGTAGGATTGGGGAAGAGGTTTGGAGGATTCGACAGGGTGGCGACGGTGGTAAATCAGGGCACCCCAAGTGAGGAGACGGTCAAGGGAGGGAGTGGACTCTGAGAAGACCCGCACGAGGTAGGTGGGACCAGACGCACCGTGTATACGGCGGACAGAACGGATTTCCAGGTCCGGGTGGAAGTCGAGTTCCACCGACACCTCATCCTCCGCCATCACCGGGCTGAGCTCGACGATCACAGGTGTGGGGGAGGCTAGGGCTGACGAGGAGTGGAAGAGGAGAGGACGGGTGTCGGAGATGCACAGGGGTCAAACGTAACTCGCGGTAGTTTACGGAGGAGGTCTGCGAAAGGAGGGGGACGGAGACTAGGTGAGGACCGAGTCCCTGCGGGGAGCGAGTCGGGAGACGGGAGCACCGGGTAAATACTTTCGTATCTCCACAGTGAGGGTACGAGCGTCGAGGAACTTAGAATCGGGAGTTGACAGATCAAAGGTGTGGAGGGTGGGGTACGGGTGGCTGGAGGAAGGGTGGTGTGCACGGAGACGACAGGAGGAGGGGGAGGTGGTGTCGACTTTTTGTGGGAAGTGGCGGGAGCTTCTGGGGTTTTTTGGAGACGGGAGGCTGTGGGGAGGGGAGAGGGACGGGCTGGCAGATCCCTGTGGTGTAGTGGAGGTGCCGGGAGAAGCAGCCGGTTCAGTGGTGGCGATGGTATCTCGGCGTGACGTGGTGCGTGCGGGGGATGCAGGTGACGAAGTGACGGGGTGAGTGGGAGAGGGGAAGCCGACCGCCTGAGGGGTGGCAGCAGAGGCGGCGACAGAGGCGTAAGTGAGGGCGGGGGTTGTAGTGGGAGCTGTGGAGGGTGTGGAGGCTGGAGGAAGGGTGTAGAGGTGGGGGTACACAGCAGGGGAGGATATGGGGGAATCGGTAAATGGGGCAAGGGGAGGTGAGGTGTAAGGAGGGAGTCCAGGGGCGGCACTCCAGGAAGTGACTCTGGAAGAGGGGGAGGGGAGGTGTAGATGAAAGTGGAGGTAGGATTGCTCATGGTGGAGGAACGGCGAGGGGCGGGCAGCAGGCACAGGCAGCGGCGGCGAGCAGACGGCAGGCAGGCAGGCAGACAGACGGCAACGGCAACTAGCCGTACGTCACACCCTGAGAGTAGCCCACGTTCTGGAATCTTGTACCTTCGAAGGAGGGAATCCGACCCTCTAGATGTGCGAGAGAAGGTACACTTCCGATTTTAGTGCACGACGCCGTTATATCGCTGGCAGTCTGAACGTCAACACTTTGTTCCCGAGAATACTCGTTATTGATCTTCCGTTCAAGTTCCCTTCAGGTGAATCGACGTTAATGCGCCTCACATCGACAGCGTGATTGTCCGAGGGTGATTCAAATGAAACTCCAGAAGCGCAATGAAATTGCAAAGGGTCGTATTATCGATTAGGCAATTGGCACTCGTGTTTTGAAAAATGATCAACAGGTGGCAGCATGTTGTTACTTTACACAAAACGCAGCTGTGTCAATGCCTAGATGATTTCCGCGTTGTTTACTAGTGACGCTTCTGAGTAGCGACCTATGATAGACTTTGTGACGGTTAAGCTGTTAATTTTCGGAAGCGCATTGCAGAACGAAAGCACAGTACGGCACTTGGTGTGTGCGAGTGATGCAGAAAGTTGAAGGTTCCGTCGTCGCCGCAGCCGCAGTGGTCCCCAACCCCACGACGACCACCGCAGTCCACTTCTCCCCTCCGCGCCCCACACCGAACCCAGGGTTATTGTGCGGTTCGGCCGGCGGTGGACCCCCACGGAACGTCTCACACCAGACGAGTGTAACCCCTATGTTTGCGTGGTGTACGCGTACGTGGAGAACTTGTTTGCGCAGCAAACGCAGACATAGTGCCGCTGAGGCGGAATAAGGGGAACCAGCCCGCATTTGCCGAGGCACATGGAAAACCGCCTAAAAACCGTGCGCCGGGCGGATTCGTGCCGGGGACCGGCACGCCTTCCCGCCTGGAAAGCCGTGCGTTAGACCGCACGGCTAACCGGGCGGGCAGTTATGGATATCTCATACTGAAATCTACCACGAAATCACCTTCGCCCTACATGCTAACGAAATTATATACAGTGAACATATCAAATGTTACGCACTTAACCAATTCACAAAATCAGCAAAAGCAACACACACAAAGAACACTGGACTCCCATTCGAAAACATAAGCTCTTCAGATACTCAACCAATTCCAAAAATCACATACAACGCATTTTATAGAGGAAGTGTAAATTGTTGTACACCACAGAAAGCAAGGAGAAAAATTCTCGATGACAAACTAGATAGCGAATCAGTTAACTTTTCAAAAATTTTCTCTTGTATATGATAAATGGAGTAATTTTGATAAAACGCTCTTTTTCTCATAAATTCAACATCTACCAAAGAAATAGACTGAACAACAATCGATAATTTAATAGTAAATAATAGTAAAATAAATTTTAAAATTGACAGCTTTATGTAAATAATGTAATCTACAAAAATGTAACTGATGTGCGTAGACACTCTTTGTGAAATGGTACTGTCATATCATCCCTGTAAAGTGTTTTGATTACAAAAATAAAGAATGTAACTGATGATTTGTGTATGTGTGAGACTCTATGTAATGGACGAGGCACAACCCTTCTAAGTAGACACTACTATTTCCACCGTAAGTATATAAAAGAAACCATCCTAAGAATTATTTTGCCCGATTTTCCGATGGCAGTAATCATCAAGAAGGCAACTGCAATACAAGAGAGGCAGAAAATTACACACGGAAACAAAAAAATACTTATGTAAACAAATACACCTCAGAATGAGAATAAATTCTCAAAGCGTCTTGTGCTAAACATGGAAAAATACGTTCCTGATTTCCATAACTGAAGTGCTTGTGACTGCAGGCGTCTGTGTTGCAGCACGGCAATGGCGTCATTTACACCGCAGCGACGATACGAGATACGAAAAATTCATCTCTGGAACACCGACCTTCTCACCAGACGTCGCCCCCGACTGACCTTCACGTTTTCAGAATCGCCGAGAGGCAAGCATTCGAGATGAAAACCGCATCTAAAGTGCGCGTCATTTATGACGGCTAGAGTCCTGCATGACCGAGTAAGCGAGCACAAAACACGCGGTGGGGCGAGCACACCCTAACTGGGTAGGCTGCCCGCACTAGTTCTAGTGAGCGAGCGTAGAAGCCGTGACCGGATACGTAGCACACATTACACGTGTCATTATCCGTGTGAGACTGCAGCCAGTACGGGCTTCTCATTTGCGGTGTCTCTCTGTAATCATGCAGCGGGAAGAAGCCAGTGCAGTAAGACGTAGATTGAAAACAATGTTTACACATTGAAGAAACGGGAAGGTCTAAAAAGCCAAGTATGGAGTACATTTCTGTTAGTTGTAGACGAAAACAGTGCGTCTACTGGGTACGTATCGTGCATAAACTGCTCCACGTTATTCTGTTTGCAGTCGGGAACCACTCATTTAAAGAAACACAGTTGCAAGTAACCTCACAAAGATACAGCTCCTCCAGGCATACCGAGAGCAATAAAAAATTGTATTACAGCAAAGTGTGTTGCAATGTGTGCTAAAGATATGAGACCTTTTAATACTGTTTCCCGTGAAGGTTTCAGAGAACTAGGCCAAGAATTAATACATCTAGGTGCTCATTATGGAGAAGTTAACGTGGCAGATGTCATGCCACACCCCTCTACTATAAGAAGACATGTCAAAGAACAAGCTGATGCAATACAGAACAGCATAATGCCTTCTGTTATTGCGGAAGTTATTAATAAAACATGTGCCGCGGCAGTTGATATGTGGACCGATTCGTATAATCAGGTGCACTATTTGACGTTTACAACACATTACATTAACACAGATTGGTCTCTTGTGAACAATGTTTTATATACAATGATGATGACATCTGGTGAAGCAGACATGAAACAGATCTGCCAGGCGTGGCTGCAGTTTCAAGACGTATTTTATGTATCCCAGCAACAAGCGCACCTAGTGAAAGATTCTTTAGTAAAGCCGGCATGTTACTAACAAATCACCCCAACCAAATAAATCCGGAACGCGTTAGCGATTTAATGCTGATCATCAATAACTATAATTTTGTTTCCGTTGAAAACAAGTGCAAAGTATGACAAGTTAAGTATGTAAATGTTTAATGTTCTTTGTATGCTTTCTTTATGAAGATGGTTGTCTTCTAGATTACAGGGCAGCACTTATTTAATGTATTCTTTTAATGAAAGAAAAAATACATTTTCTGTTTGGAAATGAGACTCGTCCTCTATCCGCGATTGTATAAATATCATTTTACTTTCCAAGTGCTTTTTGAATTTAGCTGTGTCACGTAACCGTTCTTGGAAACGCTACTTTTCCATCAAAAGAGAGAGAGAGAGACACAGAGATAAATACATTCTGTGTTTGTGTGTGTGTGTGTGGGGGGGGGGGGGGGGGGAGAGAGAGGCGTCAGATTTTCACAGTACAGTGCAGCGAGCGAGCAGGGGCGAGGCGAGGAGAGACGACAGCGGTGACCGGTCATGCTGGGTTATCGGCGTGTCCGGACATGAGGCATGGGGCGAGTACGTGGCAGAGCCGAGTCGTGTCCGGCCGGACACGGGCGGCTCCGTCTCCCCGTCAGCAGGCGAGCCGTGGCCGGTCAGACATCGGGCGTTGCAGCACTCTAATGACGGCGGCCGAGTTTAGGTTCGTTCTGCGCATCTGACGTCACAACACACAGTCAGCCAATGAACAGGGAACGACGTTGCCAGAGCTCGACTGCAGCGCAGAGCACGGACGAGTGTCTTCAGTTTTAGAAACGTTCAGTCATAAATAAAGTAACTGAACAAAAGCAATGTCTTGATAGCAGACTTTCTTTTATAGAAACTTTGGACAAAGCGTTCTTTATACCAATTGTTTCATATTCTATTAATTAATTAAACCAAACAAGCAATAAGCCTCCTAATTCATGTGATAGCAAGGAAATTCATTCTCACTAACCGCTTTTTCGCTATAATGAACAGCGGTAATTGTTTATTTCCTATTGTACTTCGACGAAACGTGAGGAATTCATAGTTATACCAACAGTGTTTGCCGGTATTTTGCGCGATATTTTAAAGTCCATCAGGAGATATCTTGTATGATTAGCAGTGGTTAGTCGGCACGGTAGCTCAGCGTGTTTGGTCAGAGGGCTAGCTGCCATCTGTGACAAAAAAACTGAGTTAATGGATCAACAACGAACTGAAACGAGTGTCTCTCGACGTCCGCGCCGAGCAGTTTCTAAGTTCGAACCTTCCTTGGTGCTTAACAATTCCTTTGTTTAAAAACAATATCGAAGTGTCTTACTTTATGAATTTTATTCGTTTGAATGCAATTTTTTGAAATTTCTAGTGGCAACTAAAATCGACGATACCGAAAGTATACGCTATGGATTTTTACCTCTCCAAACCCTTCAAAATTTCGTGCAATAGTTTACTACTTGTAATGCTGCACAGTAACTGCGTTGAACTTCGGAACAAAATTAAGTCATTTATGGGGGGGGGGGGGGGAGATATCAGTCAAGAAGATGTGTAAAAATCAAATTTTTGGGGCAAATTAGTTTTTGTGATATCGAATGATAAACTGTGCCAAAGCAGTCGAAACACCATGTGCCTGCACAGGCGAGCAGTGCAATGATGACAAAATCGCGCACAGCGCGGAATGTGGGGAGCACGTCTCTGTAACAGCGAAAGGGTTAATGCGGCCGTGGTGGCTTTACTTCATAAACTGCGCGCCCCCCCCTAAACGGAAGTTAGCCAACTGTACTATGGCGCTGCTTCTTTTGGCGCGTACAACTGGCAACGCAGCGATCTCCCGCGTCTGGGAGGGCATGCGCGAACCGCCAAGATAAAATAATTGAACTATAATAACTCCGAAAATGCACAGCTGGGGGATTTGATGCAAGGATCGCGTTGGTAGTTTTTTCTCGCCTCATCCTGTAGTGAGAGCTGGGAGCAGCCACAGACGCAGCTTCGGCCATGCCCACAGCAGACGGTCCCACGGAAAATTCCTACACTGCGATAACAGACGTCGCTGCAGCACGAGTGAGGATAATTGCCAACATTTCTCACACGTAGCAGGTCCACTAGACCACACTTACGTAATGCAGCAATTCTTGCGCAATGGCGAGTCTCGTTTCGCTACAGTAGTCTGGGAAAGAGTGAGAGGTTGCGAAGCAAAGCTGAAAATTTCTCGGTCCGGTAGAGACAGATTCGGTGTGTAAGATTAAAATCCCCTTATTTGAGGTCAGTTCCAACTCCCAGTTACTGACGGTAGGTTGCCGCGTGGTTTGAGGCGCCATGTACGGACTGCGCGGCCCCTCTCACCGGAGGTTCGAGTCCTCCCTCGGGTATGGGTGTGTGTGTTGTTCTTAGCACACGTTAGTTTCAGTAGTGTGAAAGTTTAGGGACCGATGACCAAAGCAGTTTGGTCCCTTAGGAATTTACACACAGGTGAACACGTGACGGTAGCTTCCTAGATACCATTTTGAAGTCCACTGTAAAAAGTGGTAACTCTGGAGTCATTTAGATTAGGTAAGTACGAAGGCTCCTACAGTGGGAGTCAATTTGAATACAATGGTTTGGGCGTGTTGAAGCTAAAACCATTATTAAAACCGACGTTTCGACCGAGTTTGAAGCAGTTCTCTTCAGGGCGAAAAGAATGACGGTTTTAATAGTGGTTTTAGTTCCAGCATGACAGGGTCTAATGCCCAAACATGATCTTATTAAAAATTGATTTAATTGGTCAGCATGTTGCCGCATTTTCCGCTGTAAAACTGAATCCCTCTACATCGTAGCGGGAGATCAGAATTATGTTCCAAGGGACATGAAAATTAGTAACTAATATCTTGAAAACCGCTGCAGAGTGAACTAGTGAAAACAGTCTCCAGTTGTTATTTCGCAAGGCAATTAGTAATAATAATAATAATAAGAAGAAGAAGAAGAAGAAGGATAACAATATAATCATGCTTATGATTATTGTTATTATTATTATTATTAATGCCTGCAGGAATAGACAGTTTCCGTTGTAATCAATATTCGCCTTTTTGTCAGTGCGGCCTGGCGCGTGAACTACGACGAAATACGCGTTACAAAAATTCAATTCCAGTAGCTGCAATATAATATTTATTTGCTTGTATCTAGCTATTTCTGCATAACTAGCTTGTCTGTTGCGGCTTACGATGGCATTTTCAAGTACACCTGGGGTGTTGTGAATAATGATTTTCATTTACATCTTACTTATCAACAAAATGGTACAAATGGCTTTAAAGACTATGGGACTTAAAAAAATCTGAGGTAATCTGTCCCCTAGACTTAGAACTAAAACCTAACTAATCTAAGGACAGCACACACGTCCATGCCCGAGACAGGATTCGAACGTGCGACCGCAGCAGCAGTGCGGTTTCGGACTGAAGCGCCTAGAACCGTTCGGTCATAACCGCCGGCTCTTACTTATCATCATGAAGGAATTTTATAAATTACATATCTACGATCGTGTAGCATCCAGGAGCCAAACGTGAGCTTTCTGTTGTGAAATGTTAGTATACTCGCGTGGCTGTAATAATGTGACACTTTTTCCAGATAATTCTTTGACTTCTGTTTGACAGTTTGAATCGTTACGTGCAATATGTTTACAGATTCTTTTTCTTTGAGAATCAGGGATGGCGTGTTTCTTGCGTAGATAGTATATGGTTATAATTTTTTGTGTAAATGATTTCATTAGAGTCAAACAACATACGAGAGTGTGTGAAAGCAATCTCTCAACGTTCTACCTACATCTTAAATCTGAAGACCACAGAGCAGAACACAATGAAAATGCTGTACAAAGTTTACACAATATATCTGATGGGTGCACAATGAGTGTTATGAAAGACTTGAAGATAGACACTCGTACGATAAATTTCCATAACGATGTAATGAACATACTGACCTGTAACACAAGCCCTACTTAGAAAATTTATTGAAGTTTCCGAACACTAGAAAGGTTTAATATATGGGATCGCAGATAATACATAGACAAAAACTTTTGACCATATAACATCTAAGTAAGAGGTACACCATCCCTGACTCACAAAGATGAAAGGTCTCGAAACATATCGCATCTAAGGATCCCAGGTCTCAAATAGCTGTCAAGGAATTATTATTAGGAAAAATTTCACATTATGACAACTATGTGATTGTAACTGTTTTAACCACAACCGAAAAGGTCGCGGGGTTGCCGAGAACGAAAGCGCGGCAGAACCGAACGGGAGCGGCCCGCGAACAAACAAAACGGACAGGGAAAGGACGGACACGAACAACGACGAACAACATGCAAGAAGTAACGGGGTCACAAGCGTAAAACCTCACGAATCGACAACGTCCACTCGTACACGGAAACAAGCAAAGTAAATGCGCTGTCTGTAGGCGAGATGTCGGTACACTCAGGCGAATATCAGACTGCCTCGCCGAGGAAGAGGCAGCCGCTACCGGCCGCTGGGACCACGTGCTCCACCGTGGCGCCCTCACATGTCACGCGTGCAGCTACGGCCTACGGGGCGACGGCTGCAGAGACCTCTGGCGGTGCTCGAGATCCGTGTGGTGTGGCGCGGCGCTCGGTGCAACGCCTCACGACAGAAACCCACACGAGTCCACAGTCGCCTTTTGGATACCACATGATCGTCTACACCTAGGTGTTCACGGTGACAGTTGTTGAACTACATGAAAAAAAAAAAACACGTAAATTAGTTACAAACTACTGCGTGCACGTACTTAATTCAAGATGTAAACGTCACTGCAGACAAACGAATTTAGGTTACGACTTGTTTGTTATGCCTGCCATCAGTGGCGATGATGTGGCACAGACGAATAGCGAAGCCGGCCAATGTGGCCGAGCGGTTCTAGGCGCTTCAATCTGGAGTCGCGTGGCCGCTACGGTCGCAGGTTCGAATCCTGCCTCTGGCATGGATGTGTGTGATGTCCTTAGGTTAGTTAGGTTTAAGTAGTTCTAAGTCTAGGGGACTGATGACCTCAGATGTTCAGTCCCATAGTGCCCAGAGCCATTTGAACTTTTTATATATCGAAATTCTGCATGACCCGCTGAAGTGTCAGAACATCGATACCGTCGATAACCTCCTGAAGGGCTGTTTGCAGCGCAGCAGTGGTTATGGGGTTATTGCTGTACACCTTGTTTTTGATATATCCCCACAAAAAGGATTCACATGTGTTCAGATCGGGAGAGTGTGACGGCCAGTCGGGGCCCAAAGCAGTGGTCTCTGGGAACACCAGAGCCAGAATGCGGTCCGCAAAGTGCTCTCCTGCTTCAATTGGGTCGAGCTATGTCTTGCACGAACCACACCTTGTCGAAATAGGGGTCACTTTGGATAGTGGAGATGAAGTCATCTTCCAAAACGTCGAAATACTGTACGGTAGTCACCGTGCCGTGGAGGAACGTCGCACACCGTTCAGTCACCCACTGAGGTCGGAGAGACTTCTCGATCGCGAAATGCGAATTCTCAGTCCCCCAAATGCGCCAATTTCTCTAATTGAATACCGACTGTTTCCTCATAAGAATGCAAAGTGAGATCTGCCCTGAAGTTAACGTAGCACGTGCTCATCATATTGTTTTGTTTCTGGTATTCTGAAGTTCCCGAAGGGAAATAGAACTCTGCAACTGCAGCACCTAAAGAAAAAATGAATTACTCGCTACAAAATTAACTTTTGGTTGTCGGAAACAATCTGTGGTTTCGTGCGGCGTAAGGTGCGACGCAGACACGAAAATAGATTCGGAACTATACTAAGCATGAGGAGGGTTTTACTTTAAGGAAAGTCGTTCTCGAAAAATTAAAGTGATTATTCCCAACAAAAGACTGTACAACATAAGAAGATGCTAACAATTAAGCTAGGAAATTCTTTCAATACAAAAATTACAAACATTTCAGCCAATTGTGTTGTTTGTGACGTAATGAAAACAAAGAGATCAAGTTAACATTAATCATGTTAATGTTATTAGTTATCTGAGGGACAAAGATTTCCTTCAGTTAATAGTTCTGACAAACGAACATTTCATTCTGGCGTATGCATCGGTTACCTTGGAAAAAATCTTCTCCACCAATAGAATTAATAACGGATGTTAACAAACAAGTTTTCATTTCCATAATGAAATATTCCAGATAATTTCCCTGGGGTACACAGACATGAAATGTCTTTCCCCGGAAACCTCTACGCCCCGGCGCTGGACAAGTGACTGTGGACGAGAAGCGCTGAGTCACTACTTGTGCAGCTCGCTTATTCAGCTTTCTCCCAGTAAAATAAAGGTGAACTGTTTACAATGGCAGAAAACCTGTCAACACCTTACACGTTTAACCAGCTAACGTGTTGTCACCAACGTACCATTGTAAGTTACCACGCTCTGAATCGGCTTATAGTGATCATCTGATGCTGCTGTTGTTACTAAATGCTCGAATTTCCACTGAACTGACGATTCTTGCGGCTCACAAAGGAAACCGGTAACAGTGAATCAAATAATGCGTGACCTGTGCCCCGTTTATCGGAATATCAATGTTAATAGTCTCCACTTTCATTCTATGTACTGCCGGTCATTCTCTTCCCGGTGGACAAAATCGACCCATTCCAGTGAAAGGCGACCGGCTGGAAGGTACACCACGTAACGAAAATAATGCAGCCACCTATCGGTGGACATTAGTAGGCAGTGTCTCCCATCTTCGCCTTCGAGACGGTTTGAACTTTGCCGGGTACATACATTCAGTGAGGCGTCTGAGTGCGTCTGAAGGAAATGCAGCCCATTCTTTCTCGAGAGCTCAAGCCAGAGCAGTAGTGACGTCGGACGTTGCGGTCTGCAGCCAAGTCGAGGTCCTAGCTCGTACCAAAGGTATTCCATCGATTGCAAATCGGAACTGCGTGCAGGCCACTCCATTTCTCGAATGTTCTTGTCGAGAAACCATTGCGTCACAGACGCTGCTTTGTGACGGGTGTATTGTCTTACTGACAGCAACAGTCATCGTGTCCGAACTGTTTCTCTACTGTACGCAGAAAACAGGGCAGCAAAATGTGTCGGTGTCCTTCGGCGGCATTCAGCGTCTCCTTAAGCGCACTGTAACGCGGCCTGCTCCATACGAGTACTAGACACGACGGTTTGCTAAAGTTCTCCAGGTATTTGGCAAACCGCGGCCCTTCCACCGGACTGCCACATTGCACGGCTGTCCAGTGGCGCCGTTTACACCACCTCGCCGTGGCTTACTCACTGCAGGTCGCTCGTGAGGAGCTCGTAGACCCTTCCGTCCCATTCTCTTGAACTGCCATCGTGCTAGCTGGGCTGACGGTACCTGTTTCGGACTCGAGAGTGGTTGCTTTCGCTGAAACAGTGCGCTTTGTCACAGCCAGCCTCCTGGTACTCAATTACACATCGATTAGTCGTTCCGGAAACGTTCGATTAGATAGTGTACTTGTGATGCTACTAAATTTGCTGCGTGGAGTCGCAGTATTAACAAATTGTTGGCCAGTATCAGACGGAAGGCAGTCCTCGAATTACCTGTAGCCGTCCTGCCGAGGAGGGCGCGCGTTGGCACAGTTACGCAGCGGCCGCCTACGAGGTGCTGCTAGCGCGTGTCACACGTCAGTGGGGGTTGAGCAGCGGTCAGCAGACGCGGCCGCCTCGGTACATCCCTCACCTCCCATACTGAGGAAACATACTGCTAAGACTTGGACAGAAACGAGGATCTGTTAGGTGACGATCATTTTGACCGAAGGAAAGATAAAGGCGCCCGAGACCTACTTCTGAGATTACGTTTGGTAATAGCGTCAGTAATGTACCCGTGGTCTGGGGATTCATAATGAAAAACGTCTTCGGTCCCGAGTTCGATCCCCGCCACTGCCTAAATTTTGATAAATAATCAGCATTGGCGGCCGAAGACTTCCGGCATAAGAAGTCAGCCTCATTCTGCCAACGGCCTTGTCAAAGAGGGCGGAGGAGCGGATAGAGTTTCAGGGCACTCTCTTGTCCTAGGGGTGGGAAATTGCCCCTAAAGGCGGAAGAATCAGCAATGATCAACGACATGTGGATGCAGAAGGCAATGGAAACCACTGCATTAAAGACACGTAACGTGTATCCACAGGACATGTGGCCTGTAGTTGAAGAAGTGTCATGATGATCTCTCCATTGGCAAAAGATTCCGGAATAGTCTCCCATTCGGATCTCCGGGAAGGGACTGCCAAGGGGGAGGTTACCATGAGAAAAAGACTGAATAATCAACGAAAGGATAATGTTCTACGAGTCGGGGCGTGGAATGTCAGAAGCTTGAAAGTGCTAGGAAAACTAGAAAACCTGAAAAGGGGAATGCAAAGGCTCAATCTAGATATAGTAGCGGTCAGTGAAGTGAAGTGGAAGGAAGACAAGGATTTCTGGTCAGATGAGTATCGGGTAATATCAACAGCAGCAGAAAATGGTATAACAGGTGTAAGATTCGTTATGAATAGGAAGTAGGGCAGAGGGTGGGTTACTGTGAACAGGTCAGTGACCGGGTTGTTCTAATCAGAATCGACAGCAGACCAACACCTAGAACGATAGTTCAGGTATACATGCCGACGTCGCAAGCTGAAGATGAACAAATAGAGAAAGTGTGTGAGGATATTGAAAGGGTAATGCAGTATGTAAAGGGGGACGAAAATCTAATAGTCATGGGCGACTGGAATGCAGTTGTAGGGGAAGGAGTAGAAGAAAAGGTTACAGGAGAATATGGGCTTGGGACAAGGAATGAAAGAGGAGAAAGACTAATTGAGTTCTGTAACAAGTTTCACCTAGTAACAGCGAATACCCTGTTCAAGAACCACAAGAGGAGGAGGTATACTTGGAAAAGGCCGGGAGATACGGGAAGATTTCAATTAGATTACTTCATGGTCAGACAGAGATTCCGAAATCAGATACTGGATTGTAAGGCGTACCCAGGAGCAGATATAGACTCAGATCACAATATAGTAGTGATGAAGAGTAGGCTGAAGTTCAAGACATTAGTCAGGAAAAATCAATACGCAAAGAAGTGGGATACGGAAGTTCTAAGGAATGACGAGATACTTTTGAAGTTCTCTAACGCTATAGATACAGCAATAAGGAATAGCGCAGTAGGCAGCACAGTTGGAGAGGAATGGACATCTCTAAAAAGGGCCATCACAGAAGTTGGGAAGGAAAACATAGGTACAAAGAAGGTAGCTGCGAAGAAACCACGGGTAACAGAAGAAATACTTCAGTTGATTGATGAAAGGAGGAAGTACAAACATGTTTCGGGAAAATCAGGAATGCAGAAATACAAATCGCTGAGGAATGAAATAAATAGGAAGTGCAGGGAAGCTAAGACGAAATGGCTGCAGGAAAAATGTGAAGACATCGAAAAAGATATGATTGTCGGAAGGACAGACTCAGCATACAGGAAAGTCAAAACAACCTTTGGTGACATTAAAAGCAACGGTGGTAACATAAAGAGTGCAACGGGTATTCCACTGTTAAATGCAGAGGAGAGAGCAGATAGGTCAAAAGAATACACTGAAAGCCTCTATGAGGGTGAAGATTTGTCTGATGTGATAGAAGAAGAAACAGGAGTCGAGTTAGAAGAGATAGGGAATCCACTATTAGAATCGGAATTTAAAAGAGCTTTGGAGGACGTACGGTCAAATAAGGCAGAAGGGATAGATAACATTCCATCAGAATTTCTAAAATCATTAGGGAAGTGGCAACAAAACGACTATTCACGTTGGTGTGTAGAATATATGATCTGGCGACATACCATCTGACTTTCGGAAAAGCGTCATCCACACAATTCCGAAGACTGCAAGAGCTGACAAGTGCGAGAATTGTCGCACAATCAGCTTAACAACTCATGCATCGAAGCTGCTTACAAGAATAATATACAGAAGAATGGAAAAGAAAATTGATAATGAGCTAGGTGACGGTCAGTTTGGCTTTAGGAAAAGTAAAGGCACGACAGAGGCAATTCTGACGTTACGGCTAATAATGGAAGCAAGGCTAAAGAAAAATCAAGACACGTTCATAGGATTTGTCGACCTGGAAAAAGCGTACGACGATATAAAATGGTGCAATCTGTTCGAGATTCTGAAAAAAGTTGGGGTAAGCTATAGGGAGAGACGGGTCATATACAATATGTACAACAACCAAGAGGGAATAATAAGACTGGACGATCAAGAACTAAGTGCTCGTATTAAGAAGGGTGTAAGACAAGGCTGTAGCCTTTCGCCCCTACTCTTCAATCTGTACATCGAGGAAGCAATGATGGAAATAAAAGAAAGGTTCAGGAGTGGAATTAAAATACAAGGTGAAAGGATATCAATGATACGATTCGCTGATGACATTGCTATCCTGAGTGAAAGTGAAGAAGAATTAAATGATCTGCTGAACGGAATGAACAGTCTAATGAGTGCACAGTATGGTTTGAGAGTAAATCGGAGAAAGACGAAGGTAATGAGAAGTAATAGAAATGAGAACAGCGAGAAACTTAACATCAGGATTAATGGTCACGAAGTCAATGAAGTTAAGGAATTCTTCTACCTAGGCAGTAAAATAACCAATGACGGACGGATCAAGGAGGACATCAAAAGCAGACTCGCTATGGCAAAAAAGGCATTTCTGGCCAAGAGAAGTCTACTAATATCAAATACCGGCCTTAATTTGAGGAAGAAATTTCTGAGGATGTACGTCTGGAGTACAGCATTGTATGGTAGTGAAACATGGACTGTGGGAAAACCGGAACAGAAGAGAATCGAAACATTTGAGATGTAGTGCTATAGACGAATGTTGAAAATTAGGTGGACTAATAAGGTAAGAAATGATGAGGTTCTACGCAGAATCGGAGAGGAAAGGAATATGTGGAAAACACTGATAAGGAGAAGGGACAGGATGATAGGACATCTGCTAAGACATGGGGGAATGACTTCCATGGTACTAGAGGGAGCTGTAGAGGGCAAAAACTGTAGAGGAAGACAGAGAAAACTATACAATGAAAATTATCCTAAAATATAGCTTATACACGATGATTCGAGGAGATCGCACATCGGTAATCACATAGCAACCGTTGCTACCAGAAGCCATCCGGGCATTGCAGTTATTTAGTCAGCTGCAGGAGAAGCTCACAGTTTTGTACAGATGCATCGAGACACGGCTGACATCGACACTGCGATGAACGGCACACCCTCTCAAAAACACCTGCTGGATTTCGAAGACATCCTCTACCGCGCTGCAGCAGTCCTGCCCACCAGATGTACCGGCATGTAACACGTTTTTCATAAACAAGCCCCTTCAGATATACCCCTCAGTAAAAAAAACCGATTGGTGACAAATCGGGTGTCGTGTGAAGTTAGCGACACTTTTTCGAGAAATATACATTTTTTTCCTAGTTCTTGATAGATGTGCCACAGTTCTAGAGTTCTTTGTACAGAATTTGAATAGTCCTGCAGTATTTAGCTAAGAAAACAACAATACTCGAAAAAAATTTCGTATCGCAAATATTCGTTGTCAATTTTCGCAACAGTTCTGAACAGAACACGAAGGGTTCTATCGAAAAGCGATGATAGTTTACACCATAATTGCTTTAATGTTAGACCCAATTTCTCCACAGAAAAAAAAATTATTTGTGGAACAGTTTTAATGAACAGTTCTGGATAACACCCCAAGACTTCCATCGATAATCATACTTACATTTTTTGTGTTGATAATAATTTGTAAGATGATTGATGAATTGTGGGGCCCGGCCGGGGTGGCCGAGCGGTTCTAGGCGCAACAGTCTGGACTTCTCGACCGCTACGGTCGCAGGTTCGAATCCTGACTCGGACATGGATGTGTGTGATCTCTTTAGGTTAGTTAGCTTTAAGTAGTTCCACGTTCAAGGCGACTGATGACCTCACATGTTAAGTCCCGTAGTACTCAGAGCCATTTGAACCATTTTAATTGGGGGCCTCACTTACTCAACAAGAAAAAAATGTCTATTCGTACAACAGTTCTGATGACAGCTCTGGATACCATTGTAAGAGTTCTATCGAAAATGCTACTAACATATTTTGTGCATGTAATTGTTTACGAAGTAACTCCATTTAATAAGGAATGTTTATGAGCATTTCCCGTGAAGTTTGCACTCCTTTCACGAGAAATACACATTTTTTCATAGTTTTTCATATGTTTGCAATAGTTCTAGAGTTCCCTGCTCAAAACACGAGTAGTTCTGCAGAATTTCGGAAAGATAACAGTAACAAGGCAAAATTTTGTTATAGTAAAAAATTATTTGTCAGTTTGGAAGAAAATAAATTTGTATAACAGTACTGTTGGCAGTTCTGGATAGCACGCGAAGAGTTCTATTGAAAATGTTAACAACATTTTTGTGGCGACAATAGTTTATGTGATAATTGTTGTAATCTGATACTCATTTTCTCTACGAAAACAAAATTCGTAGAGCTGCTCTGATGGCAGTTCTAAATATCACCCACAGAGTTCTACCGAAAACTATAACAACATTTTTTGTGTCGATAGCATTACATGAGATAATTACTTTGATGTGGGACTCACTTTTGTTATGCAAAAGTAATAAATTTATACAAAAGGTCTGTTGGCATTTCTTAATAGGACCCTAAGAGTTCCACCGAAAACTGTAATAACATTTCTTGTGGGGCTAACAGTTAGTGAGATAATATCATTTACGAGAGATCCACTTGGTCTACATTATAATAAATTGGCACAACCCTTTTGTTGACAGTTCTGGATAGCTCCGAAAGAGTTCTTTTAAAAACCCTCATAACATTTTTATGGTGCCAGTTGATTATGAAATAGATTGTGTGTTCACTCTGCAGTGGGCGTGCGCAGATATAAACTGTGTGCCGGACCGGGTCTGCGACCCCAGGCTGCGACGAAGCAGTATCTCCACAATATCCTTTGTTCCAGCTGTGCTACTTCTGGAGGACAACTTCTGTGGGGTTTGGAACGCAGGAAATGAGGTACTGCCGGAAGTACAGCTGTGAGGACGGATCGTGGATTCTCACTTTTATCTTGGAATTATGTGAGACATGAACAAGGTTACAATGCGCAGTGCAGTCCACAAGAAGCTCTTTTGTCCAGACGAGGTGGGACCGGGTGTAATCCGGATTACCGAAAATCCGGAAATATTCTATTAAATACAAAAAGTCTAAATGTTCAGCAATGTGCAAATGCCGGTATAGCTTCATAACACTGACTGTAGTAACTGTAGGTGGAAGCGTGGGCTGTGCACGCTTAGATGATTCAAAGAGAGAAGGCTCATCAGTTCAAAACAAATAGATGGCTGAGAGAGCGGATACATGCACACGCGCCTCTAACCAGATGGTGTCACACCCGTCGAGAAGCGCACCAGAGGTACAGTGAAATGTGGTTTGAGAGCTGTTACTATGCAGCTTACTTGATGGGCCCCACCACACCGTTATATTGATGTACAGTACTTGAGAAACAGTGCCTTTCACACACTCTGAGCTCCTTAATCACTCGGTACTGGACTAAATTACCTGCCTAGTGATAAGCAGCCTATGTTAGAAGAAGAACAGAGAAGAAACCAAAGGACACAAAATATGAATCCGGATAAACTGGAAATCCGGATTAGTGAGGGCCAAATAAACGAGGTTTGTGTTTGCAAATTTCGAACTCCTTATTAACGTTAATACTGTCTCCCCTCAACATATAACACCTCTGTCAGTCATATACTGAATTAGGATTTTAACATACTACTTAGTTCGTTTCTACAGTATATTCATTTAAATATACTTATATTGCTAAAAATTGTAAAGAATTTGACTCTCGTTGTAGTGTAACTCATCGAACTTCCACACTTCCTTTCTAACTAGAACAAAAGTTTGCAACAATATAAACGATAGCAACTTCAAATTTACTCGTTACACACAGTACATGTCTTTTTGTACCCTAGAGTCTGGTAATGTTGCCACCTAACTTTCATCAATGAGGGCCCTGGGCATATTTTTAGCTGTTAGTGGGTCCTGGACATCATGAGAGCTCAAAAAAATTACTGTTTCACGTAATGAAATTCTTCTGGTTCTTCCTGATTCTAAAAATATACAGTTCATGTACAGTACCTCGTCATTCTCGTGCTTAAATGTAATTTTGTTTAAATTGGGCACCTCAATTTCCGTGGAAACTCGTTTATGTAATATCTTTGAAGAACCTGTCGACCGTCGTATGTGCAGGAAAAATGTTTACATGGCATAAAACAAAATTAGAATGCGTTTCAACAGTTGCACTTGGAAACACTTGCCGAAACCTGTTTTTGTTGGCATTTCAGCTTTTCACATTAGTGGAATGGATGTCATAATATGTTTTAATGATGGAGTAAAAAGCAGATTAAAAACAATGAGCATACCATGCATCAAATCTAGGAACAACATGAAACTTGTGCTGCTATGAGCGGACAGGCAACATGTCACAGAAATTGAAAAAAGTTGCTGAAAGGATCAAAAAGGAGGCCAGAATAACAAAGAAAAGAAGTAAAACTAAAGAAAATGAAAAGGACACGAAAGGAATCAACAAGATTATGGAGCAGGAATGTCGTCATTGAGAAGAGAAGGCATACAAATCTTTAGTTTCAATTTTCTGTAATCAACGTCTTTGCATACAGAGATATTATTACCCAATATCGCATTTACTATTAAAGCTATATAAACAAAGTTATCTATGAATAATAATATAGTGCTTGCCTACACCGTATTATTCAACAATGGATTAAATATTATAAGCTGTAGTATGTCATATTATTTTCTTAAATTAATAGGAGAAAAAATTCACTCTTAAAATACATTTTTTTAAATAATCAAAACATTGAATGGTAAATATAAATATTAAATGGTTTGCTGTTTCAACAAGGTAATAATTCAAAGAATAAAATTAGTTTTATATCTTTTATTTGGAATAGTGTGTAAGTAAATTGAACCTGAAATAACAATTACATGTAATTAAGTATGTAAGAAAAACATCAATATTCACTGCACAATCTATTCCACAAATTTAATTTTTTTTTCATCTAGAGCTCACAATATACTAATTTTTTGATAAAAGTTTCATTCCTGAATCTGTTGACAGTCTTGCATTATTAAATTTCAAAGCACCAGTAAATAAAGGCCGTGATGTAGAGGTCCCCTTAACAGCTCTTCTTCAAGAAATACATATGTATGGAATTCAGTAATAAATAAGCATAGACTATGTGAAGTGTGAAACAACTAAGAAAATTAGTCACAAAAAATATATACGTGAAATTTATGGCATAAAATGTTCATATTCTAGTAACTAAAACAGGAAGGCTGTGGTTCCAGAAACAAAAATACTAAGAATTGTTGTATTTGTAATATTTAGATATCAAGTTTTTGCAGTTGCTTACCTTATAAAGCAAAGTTCCTATGTAGGGACTACTTGCTTCGTCTAGTCAGTCTTGTAGCTGCCATTTGAAAATTTTCCTCTCTTGACATACATGAACAGACGTGGAAAAATTATCGTTTCTTTTGAAACTCTCTGTACGTCTTTATACAGGTCATTGTACTGCTTCCAGTATGTTCCATCAAAGACATATGCCGTGTAGTGTTTGGTGGAACTATTATAATGAATGGCACCAACGACAGTGTACTCTTGATTGTTGACTACGATTTCTTTCGTGATCGTTTCCAACACACCTTTCTTCCTTTGATTCGGAGTAAACTGCTCTTCAGTTAGTGGACAAGTTGTTATACTAGTATCCATCATAAAGTAGCATCCAGATTTCTTTTCTTCTAGTGCTTCACCTTTACATTTCTTGCATTTTATGATAGTCTTTAGACCTCCATTTGTTGCATCTACAGCCTCTTGCATGAAGTTATAACCAATAGTATAATTTCCGAACATTCTACTCTGAATTCAGAGAAAATATTTTTCGAGAGATTACTCCTTTTTTAGGAACGGTATCACATATAAAATATCAAATCTCTGCTTAAAATGCAGGGAGCTTATGATTTTTTTGTCTAAAACATCCAAACCCAGACCCAAAAATGGATGGCTCACCATTTGAAAGGTACTTTTGAAATCATCGCTGAGTGATATTGCTTGCATGAATAAGGTCATCAAAGAATCGAAACCGCACGTTCCCTTCAAGTTGTAGGTAGCAGAAATTGAATTTGCTTGAGGACTCACTTGGGAAAAGTGGCAAATTAATATCTATGAATTTCTTAGTCGAATTCAAATTTGGGCAATCATCTAAGTAGTTTTTCTTGCTCTTAGTTTGAATGCTCGATGTGACAACGATTTTGTTTTGATCTGACAAGAATGATGCGTCATGCCTAGAGGCTATCATCTGATAAGTTGGGCAACTGATTGATGATCAAATGACGATATTTGGATCTTTACTATACTCCATTCACCAAAACAAAAGACGTACTGTAAACACGGCAAGGCGGTGCCGTCAGGGGGGTGTACAACGCAGGGGCGTCAGAAATTAAAAAATGTGTTTTTTATAATTTGGCTCCTGAACATGATAAAGTGATCCGAGAACTGCCTTCCGACACCTTTTTTTTACATTACATTAAAATTTATTGTCACTGAAAAAGAGAAATATTTAAGCTTTCAGGAATAGTTGTTTTTCCGAGTTACACTATATTTATCACGCCATATCTCCTAAACTGTGTGCCGCACAGCAAAGTAATTTTATAATTGCCTTCAGTACTATATGTTGATGTCGTCTGCAAATTTTCTGCCCAGTAGAGTCAGTAATAGTGAAGTAATAAATTAAAATCTCACGTCTGATGCAGAACTTTTACCAAATCATCATCCCTAATACAGTAAGCGGTAAACTTTTCCCCTTTAAATTTGTTTTTTGGAGGTGTAAGCGAGAAAAGTTTCAGAAAGGGTTGAATTTAATTTTGTAGTTTGTTCGAATGCGATGGGTGCAACCGTTCGTCCTTTATGAGTGATGCATTGTGCGGTTCGCAGGCGCGGCGCTGAGTCAGTGTGGCCGTCTCAGTTGCAGGTGTGAGCCCGTCAGTGTGTGTAGTACATCTGTAAAGACGCTTGAAAGACTAGTTGTTGATTATTGGAGTAAGTATATGTGTTTGTAGTCACACTGAGCATCACTGTTTATGTGCGCATCCAATAGCATCGCATGGTTTCTTATTTTTTATATTAACTTATTTCATTAGCATCACATACGGCTGTCCTCATTATGTCATCCACGGATTAAGCGAGCAAAGATGAAATCATTAAGTGTGTAAGTTAATGTGTATAAAACGGAACTGTTACATCCAGAGCAGTGAGTGACATTGTTTCGAAAACAGCAGCAGCTACAGGTGTTGGACGTTCTTCAGTGTATCGTGTGATAAGTAAGTACAAGGCCACACACTCTTTGAAGTCTCCCAAGAAAGGAAAATTACAACAGAAACGCAGCGCACACTCGAAGTGTTGATGACTTCGATAGAAATGCGATACGAGGGAAAGTACACGATTTTTCTCGTAACGAATTGCCAACTATTGACGAAGTGCTTACAGTCGTGAACGAAGATGCAGATCTGGGCAATTTTCGGAGAACTACATTTTATAAGTTACTGAAAGAAATGAATTTCAAATATGTTCGGCATGGGTGCGATACCTTGCTAATAGACAAGGATGACATCATTTTATGGAGGCGGCGTTATCTTCGAACCATTAAACGGTTGAGAGATGAAGGCAGACCCATTTACTATTTGGACGAGACGTGGGTGAACGCAGGGCATACCCGAAGTTACGTCTGGGTAGATGACAGTATAAATTCCTCAAAACAAGCGTTTTTGTCCGGTTTATCCACCGGAAGCAAGGGCCCATCAAGTAAAGGGAAACGTTTGACTATCGCATACATTGGCAGCAAAGCAGGGTTCGTTCAAGGATTTTTGTGGACTTTCGAATTCAAGAAAAGTGGAGATTATCATGAGGGGATGTGCGCCGAAACCTTCGAGAAGTGGTTTCAAGATGTTCTTCCTCGACTTCAGGAAAATGTAGTTTTTCTCGGAGAAAAGAAAAAGTTCCCAATGCGAATTCCAATAAACACGAAATATCAGAGTGGCTAAAATCTAAAAGCATCCATTTCGAAGACGTATGTCGAAGAAAGAACTTTTAGATATAGTTAAAAATCACAGAAGAGCGCACAACGAATACGCAGTAGATGAAATGGCGAAGAATGCAGGGAAAACTTTTCTCAGAATTCCTCCGTACCACTGGGAATTAAACGCCATCGAGTTAGTGTGAGCCAGAATCGAAAGCTATGTTGTAGCGAAAAACGAAACAACTCAATGCCGGAAGTACTACAGAAGAAGCAGTAAGAACAGTGACTGCAGAGGATTGGAACAAATGCGTCCTCCATGTCGTAGAAAAAGTGGAAACTCAAATGTGGAAATTAGACTACATTGTAGAGGAGAGAGAGGAGCGGTTTGTTATAAACCTCAATGAAAACAGTTGAAGTTCGACAGAGTGAACCTTGTTTCGCCCTTTATCATTATTATTACTATTATTGGTATTAAAATTAACAATTAATTGTGTTTGAATGGAGCGTTTTGTTTGCAACCTGAATGAAAATATATCTGCTTCGACAGAATGAACTCATCAGTTTAGCATTATTGTTAAATTTATTCCGTACATTGTTGCCCAGGTTTCTCACAGTCCGCTGTAACAGCTCGGCAGACAACTGCAAAGCGTGCGCCAAGGATTTTCCTCCCCCCTGCGTATCACGTGAACACCGAATGCTTTCTCTGGAAACGAGCGAAGTCGCTCACGTGACACTGTTTATGTTTCGTCCCAACTCTCGGTGAATAGACTTTAGTGACGTTTACTTCGCGGATGCATATTGAAAATTAAAAATAAAAAATAAAAAAAACGACTTAACTTCTGAGGTCATCAGACGCCTAGAACTTAGAACTAATTAAACCTAACTAACCCAAGGACATCACACACATCCATGCCCGAGGCACGATTCGAACGTGCGACCGTAGCGGTCTCGCGGTTACAGCCTGACGCGCCTAGAACCGCACGGCCACACCGGCCGGCCTGTTCTGATTCAGGTATATGTAATTTGACCTAATTTCCACGCAGTCAGCCCTGTTTGACAGATCCCCAAATCGTTAAATAACTCGAAATGCAACGCCACCTGTAGCATATTCTGAATCGTATACACTGCTATTGATTTGATGATAATATTTGTGCAACTGACTTTGATCTTTCAGCCAATATACATAGAAGAATGGGTCCAATCTGATTGCGTGAATTTCGTCCCGATGGGTTGTATGTTTTTCGATTTGCAGCTTTTCAACAGGCTTACTAGTTGTGTTATACCGAAGCGTTTGCCCCTTTCCTCTTTATTTAGCCTTTCTCAAGACATCAGCATTTGCTAAATTTGGAGGCATCATGTCTCTTAAAGACATATTTTTCGCTTCATCATTTCGCCAAAGAGCTACAGGCATCCTGTTATCAGCCAATTTAGCAGCTACCTATTGTCTTCTTGTGCCACGAAGTTGTCTTTTTTTCAGGTGATTACTATCGTCTGAAAAGTTTGAAAGTCTGCAGTTTAGAATAATACCGTTGTTCTTTTTCAGCTTCTTCAGAGAAATCACTTCGAAAGTGGCTCCGCATTCTGTACATCCTCCCTTGATCTTCAAGAAGTACTTTGAACTTGAACTTTCACACACTTTCGCGTATTTGAAAGAAAAGGCACATGGAATTTAGTGATGTTCATAAATTTTGTCAGCCATCAAATCGGTCCATTTCCTTATTTCTAGTCTCGAATGCTTTCCAAGTTTCCTGTTTGTTAGTTTTATGGCAGACCATTTTTCTGCTGACATTAGTAGGGCAAATTGCTTTGTCATGTCCTTTCCCGATTGCATGCAGCTTTACTGTATGATTAAATAATGATGGCGTCCTCTTGGGTAAAATATTCCGGAGGTAAAATAGTCCCCCATTCGGATCTCCGAGCGGGGACTACTCAAGAGGGCGTTGTTACCAGGAAAAAGAAAACTGGCGTTTACGGATCGGAGCGTGGAATGTCAGGTCCCTTAATCGGGCAGGTAGGTTAGAAAATTTAAAAACGGAAATGGACAGGTTAAAGTTAGATATAGTGGGAATTAGTGAAGTTCGGTGGCAGTAGGAACAAGACTTTTGGTCAGGTGACTACAGGTTTATAAATACAAAATCAAATAGGGCTAATACATGAGTTAGTTTAATAATGAATAAAAAAATAGGAGTACGGGTGAGCTATTACAAACAACATAGTGAACGCATTATTGTGGCCAAGACAGACACGAAGCCCACGCCTACTACAGTAGTACAAGTTTATATGCCAACTAGCTCTGCAGATGATGAAGAAATTGATGAAACGTATGATGAGATAAAAGAAATTATCCAGATAGTGAAGGGAGACGAAAATTTAATAGTCATGGGTGACTGGAATTCATCAGTAGGAAAAGGGAGAGAAGGAAACATAGTAGGTGAACATGGATTGGGGCTAAGAAATGAAAGAGGAAGTCGCCTGGTAGAATTTAGCGCAGAGCATAACTTAATCATAGCTAATACTTGGTTTAAGAATCATAAAAGAAGGTTGTATACATGGAAGAACCCTGGAGATACAAAAAGGTATCAGATAGATTATATAATGGTAAGACAGAGATTTAGGAACCAGGTTTTAAATTGTAAGACATTTACAGGGCCAGATGTGGACTCTGACCACAATCTATTGGTTGTGAACTGTAGATGAAAACTGAAGAAACTGCTAAAAGGTGGGACCTAGATAAACTGAAAGAACCAGAGGTTGTACAGAGTTTCAGGGAGAGCATAAGGGGACAATTGACAGGAATGGGGGAAATAAATACAGTGGCAGAAGAATAGTGAAGGCAGCAGAGGATCAAATGGGTAAAAAGACGAGGGCTAGTAGAAACGGGTAAGAGAAGAAATATTGAATTTAATTCATGAAAGGAGAAAACATACAAATGCAGTAAATGAAGCAGGCAAAAAGGAATATATACGTCTCAAAAATGATATCCACAGGCAGCGATGGCTGGAGGACAAATGTAAGGATGTAAAGACTTATCTCACTAGGGGTAAGATAGATACTGCCTACAGGAAAATTAAAGAGATCTTTGGAGAAAAGAGAACCACTTGCATGAATATCAAGAGCTCAAATGCAAACCCAGTTCTAAGCAAAGAAGTGAAAGCAGAAAGGTGGAAGGAGTATATAGAGGGTCTATACAAGGGCAATGTACTTGAGGACAGTATTAAGGAAATGGAAGAGGAAGAAAATGAAATGGAAGATATGATACTGCGTGATGAGTTTGACCGAGCACTGAAAGACATGAGTCGAAACAAGGCCTCTGGAGTACACAGCACTCCATTAGAACTACTGACGGCCTTGGGAGAGCCAGTCATAACAAAACTCTACCATCTGGTGAGCAAGATGTATGTGACTGGTGAAATACCCTCAGACTTCAAGAAGAATATAATAATTCCAATCCCAAAGAAAGCATGTGTTGACAGATGTGAAAATTGTCGAACTATCAGTTTAATAAGTCACAGAAGCAAAATACTAACGCAAATTATTTACAGACGAATGGAAAAACTGATAGAAGCCGACCTCGGGGAAGATTAGTTTGGATTCCGTAGAAATGTTGGAACACGTGAGGCAATACTGACCCTACGACTTATGTTAGAAGAAAGATTAAGGAAAGGCAAACCTACGTTTCTCGCATTTGTAGATTTAGAGAAAGCTTTTGACAATGTTGATTGGAATACTCTCTGTCAAATTCAGAAGGTGGCAGGGGTAAAATACAGGCAGCGAAAGCTATTTAAAATTTGTACAGAAACCAGATGGCAGTTATAATAGTCGAGGGGCATGAAAGGGAAGCAGTGGTTGGGAAGGGAGTGAGACAGGGTTGTAGCCTATCCCCGGTGTTACTCAATCTGTATATTGAGCAACCAGTAAAAGAAACAAAAGAAAAATTCGGAGAAGGTATTAAAATCCATGGGGAAGAAATAAAAACTTTGAGGTTCACCGATGACATTGTAATTCTGTCAGAGACAGCAAAGGACTTGGAAGAGCATTTGAACGGAATGGACAGTCTCTTGAAAGTAGGGTATAAGATGAACATCAACAAAAGCAAAACTAAGATAATGGAATGTAGTCTAATTAAGTCTGGTGATGTTGAGGGAATTAGATTAGGAAATGAGACACTTAAAGTAGTAAAGGAGTTTTGCTATTTGGGGTGCAAAATAACTGATGATGCTCGAAGGAGAGAGGATATAAAATGTAGACTAGCAATGGCAAGGAAAGCGTTTCTGAAGAAGAGAAGTTTGTTAACATCGAGTATAGATTTAAGTGTCAGGAAGTCATTTCTGAAAGTATTTGTATGGAGTGTAGCCATGTATGGAAGTGAATCATGGACGATAAATAGTTTGGACAAGAAGAGAATAGAAGCTTTCGAAATGTGGTGCTACAGAAGAATGCTGAAGATTAGATGGGTAGATCACATAACTAATGAGGAAGTATTGAATCGGATTGGGGATAAGAGAAGTTTGTGGCACAATTTGACCAGAAGAAGGGATCGGTTGGTAGGACATGTTCTGAGACATCGAGGGATCACCAATTTGGTATTGGAGGGTAGCGTGGAGGGTAAAAATCGTAGAGAGAGAGCAAGAGATGAACACACAAAGCAGATTCAGTACGGAGATGAAGAAGCTTGTACAGGATAGAGTAGCACGGTGAGCTGCATCAAACCAGTCTCAGGACTGAAGACCACAACATCAACAACAATATGTCCTTGTTGCACGAAGATGTCGTCTTCTTTATCTTCAACGAAACATTGCAGCCCGAATGTGTTTCTAACAGAAGTAAGAAGAACATGACGATCTTCTTTAATCGTTGTGTAAATATGTTTTGAAGACGTTTTCGAGGCGATGCTGGCCATGGCATCGGACAATTTTTGGAAGACCGGATGAGACGGAGGGAATTGAATGCCTCTACCATCGATCACTTTAAATTCCTCCATGCTGAGAAGGCGTTTCAATTCTGGTAGATTGTACATTTTTATGGGTATTACAGTACATAAATATCTCTTACGCAACAGCACCGACTCACGACGGGCACCATCTGCACAAGAGCTCTGACTGAACGAGCATAGTGATTATTTGCATGTATGTGAGTAGTATTGTTGCGTATACTCATTAGGGGCAGACCAGGAAGCGAAATGCAACGCTGGTGGGCGCCTTCACAGGACGCCGCGCGCCACCCACAAAGTGCACCTGTTCTTGTCATTAGATTTGGTGGTACCGCGAGACTTTGATGCTACCAGTATTCTAACTGCTACGCCTACGCCACTTGCCGATTGTTTAAAGGCGACGGTTCACATGTACATTGTTTCCAGATGTAGTACCACAACTTTTGCATTGTTGCTGTGCTTTGTTTATTATTTTTTGGTCTTGAGAGGTCTCAGGGACGTATCAAAGTTTTTATTATCTTTCCATCGGGCGCAGTTGATCAGATTGATACACGTCGGAATTTTCTGCAAAGTACTTTTCAACAATTGGCAGTATTGGCGCCTTCTCGTTATTAGCTTGCCTTCTCCGTATGCGTTTCATTGTTGTGTGATTCTGTAAATTACTTTTTCAACAAATGGAAGCACTGGCACCTTCTCGTTATAGCTTCCTCTCTCTGTATGCTTTTCATTGTTGTATGACTCAGTATCGACGCTAGTGCTCTGTTGATGAAATATGAGCCGATTGCTCATTTTTATCTACTGCGCCCTTTTGTATTTCATTTCAACAATTAATTTATTTGTTTATTAACGCAGTAAGTAGTGCAAAGCTAATCCAGAATGTAAAATGCAGTTAAAT
This sequence comes from Schistocerca gregaria, assembly GCF_023897955.1. Classification (NCBI taxonomy): domain Eukaryota; kingdom Metazoa; phylum Arthropoda; class Insecta; order Orthoptera; family Acrididae; genus Schistocerca; species Schistocerca gregaria. The sequence continues at coordinate 33,588,976 of NC_064928.1, forward strand.
TCTTTTTGAACTGTTTAATCGTCGGTGTCCGCTGTCTGAACGTCAAATATCAAATTAATACAGTGAGCATTGTTTGCGATATTTCATAAGAATTGTAATCTTTTAAGTGTGATGTACTAGATCATGTTGAAGAAATACGAAGCATATTGTTCGAATTATACGAAATTTACCTGGACCAAAAGGCGCAGCCAAAGCAGCCTTTGTGATGCTGTAATTGCCTCGTAGATGACGATTCTTTGCCTATTGTAGTTTGTATTCAAATCAGGATTTTGAGAGCATCAAAGCTTCATTTCACCTAGCAAATGAACATAAAACGTTTCAAATTTATTGTGGGGTGCCTTATATTTTACAGTCGCGCTATTTGCGATGAAAGAAGAAAATTAGACAAGCTAACACCAATTTGGGAAATATTTACTGTGTTTGTACGCAACTTCCAGAAATCTTACACCCTCGGATAAAATGTTACAGCAGACAAGAAGCTGGAAGGAGTCTGTGGAAGGTGCAGTTTTCGCCAATACGTACCTATCAAAAGAAACATGGATTTAAAATCTATGCTTTTGTGGATTCTTAAGTATTTTAGGTGTACAATTTGGAAATATAGGCTGTGTTACAACCAGAAGGATTGTAGCAACTGACCAATAAACATTTCGATGTTGTACTGTGGCTGTGTAAACCTATATATCGGTCAGGTCGAAATGTGAAAGCGGACAAATGGTTTCCTGGTATTGGGTCGATAATAGAGCTATGAAGGGAGAATCTTTCGTTTGTTGGCGCGAGATCTCTCTAGAGTTTGCTATCAGTAAAGGAAGGGCTGGCCACAGTTCCTGTTTGGCTTCCACAAGACTGAGCTCCAGTTCCCTCTGTACCTACAAAAGGGGAAGTGTGTGATCCTGGCATCATGTCTGCATCAAGATGGCTGGATAGATGTCGACACTGGAGATAAACGGAAGCCATCCATTGTAAATTTTACAACAGCGTCAAGTGTGGTATTTTCACAACGGATAAGTTGAATGCTTTGTACAACGCTGGAAGAAATGTGCACCTTTGGTCCACGGTTATATCTTTGTAATGATCAGTACGGTTGGAATCTATGCGCAAGTGACTTATTGTGGCAAGAGTAAGAATTTTATCAGAAGGAAAGGGTTCCTGAAGCAGCTATGCTATACACTTTTGTTTTCTTCCCTATATTCTGCAAAACTAGTCAAATTTTGTACAAAGGACTCTAGAACTATGGCAAATGTATCAAGTATACATTTCCGAAAATAAGGGTGCCAACTTGAAAAGATTTTCTGCGTAAATTGCAATTATCTCGTAAACTAATAGCTGCACAAAAAAAATATTATTAGGGTTTTCAATAGAACTCTTGGAGTTGAGAACTGTGCTCAGAACTGTTGTACGAATTTACATTTTGCGGAAATTGACGAAGAATGTTTACGATACGATAATTTTTTCCAGTATTGTTGTTTTGTTCGTTACATTCTGCAGAACTATTCAAAAGTTGTACAAAGAACTCTATCAAACATGTATATTTGTCGAAACTTCACACCACGCCACTGGTCCACCGCGACTACTCCTCTCCTGGGACAGGGTAAAGCTGCCTGCAGATGTGACGTCACTCGTCAGCTGAAATGCGCTAGGGCTCTGTGGCGCTGAACTCGAATGCGGCAAGGAATAGGCGCAGGAACATCATTCAGCATGTCCGGCAAAACCTCTCACAGGTTCAGAAATGTCTGTGAGCACTATGGGACTTAAACTTAGAACTACTTAATCCCAACTAACATGACACACATCCATGCCTGAGGCAGGATTCGAAGCTGTGACCGTAGCAGTTCCAGACTGTAGCGCCTAGAACCGCTCGGCCACCTCGGCCGGCCCTCTCACAGGAATGCGAGATACGTGCGACCGTCAAGCAACCCCTGTCGTGTCAGGCCATACGTTAAGGGTACATTTGCGATGAGAGTCGTGCGTACTTGTAGAATGTGGGTTCGTATACACCCACGCGTGCAGGCGGTAAACGTTCGTGAGAACCTCATCACTGGACTCGCATTCGGGAGGACCACGGTTCAACCCCGTCTCCAGCCATCCTGATTTAGGTTTTCCGTGATTTCCCTAAATCGTTTGAAGCAAATGCCGAGATGATTCCTTGGAAAGGGCACGGCCGATTTCCTTCCCCATCCTTCCCTAACCCGAGCTTGCGCTCCGCCTCTAATGACCTCGTTGTCGACGGGACTAACCCAACACCCTCCGCTGAAGAGGACACTCGCTGGGGGGCGGAGTCCCTCCACGCGCTTGTGGCATTTCCACGGCTGCAGTGACTGGACGCGTCGTGAATGAAACCGCTGCAGTGCGCCGGACGGGGTGTTGGGGGTGCCGGTGGCAGTGTGACGGCGTGCGCTGCACCCTTTGCAGAACGCTTCCTTCCGCCGCGACTGCCCGTGTCGTTCGGTGGCGAGCAGCACCCGGCTTGTGACGCGGCACCTTTCTATCGGGATATTTCGCACGATATAATCGCGCGGCTTCTCGTTTATTGCAGATGGATGCTTCACAGCTATTTCGCTACCCACGGTACTCCCAACGCTTTCGCGACGTGAACGGTGACGGTCTGTATGGCAGCGCCCCCTCGTGGCGCTTGCGACCCCCGATTCCTGTTGATTACTCGTCCTTGTCGTACTCCCGATGTGGCATGTCAGTTTGAAAACTTTTTTTAAAAGTTACATTGTGTAATTTCATAACTGTTTAGACAAAAACAGGGGACTTCATCTAGAAGTCCGCGGGTGGCATCCGTGGGGCCCCGAGCTGAGTCTGACACTGCTTCCACTTACTTGTGTCAGACCCCTCCCGTTTCCTTTCCTGTCGGCCTCTCTTGGCCAACTCTTGTTGTTAGACCGCGATGGTATTAGGTTTCGAGGCCTGAGGGTGTCTTTCAGTTTCCTATCTCTCTCACCCCAGTTGTGCGGGGTTTGATGCAGTATCCTAGCCCGAGGTTGTGGGTGAAGTCCCCAACGGCAGCTGCGGCGGAGGAGGAGATCTCTGGTACGGTGCAGATGCTTGGCGGATGGGGCAACGGATCTGAGTTCCGTAGGCGACAGTAGGGCTCGACAAGTCGGCATCTCCTGCGACCCACTCAACTCCACACTCCTTTGGGTCGAGAGAAAGCTATGAACGCTGGGCAAATTCGTGGCTTTTAAATACGACCCAGGCGATGCAGCGCCGGTGGAGAGGACACTGCGCCTGCGCGTGCAAAGGTGTGGATAAGAACGCGGGGAGTCGCAGTTGCCGCGGTGGTCTCGTGGTTCTAGGCGCTCAGTCCGGAACCACGTGATTGCTACGGTCGCAGGTTCGAATCCTGCCTCGGGCATGGATGTGTGTGATGTCCTTAGGTTAGTTAGGTTTAAGTAGTTCTAAGTTCTAGGGGACTGATGACCATAGATGTTAAGTCCCATAGTGCTCAGAGCCATTTGAACCATTTTTGAGTCGCAGTTACTGGTTTTAAGACTCGCGCTGAGGGAGGCGAGTGCGGGCGCCAGGGGTGGCTCTCGTCGGTGGGATAGCCCATTGCGGCTAACCGAGTGGTTACCGCCCGCCCGTAGCTGGGCAGCCCCCAGCCAGTAAGGCACCAGTCCGTCCCCCACCTTGCGCTTCTGTGGGTGTATGGAGCAGCAAGCATCTCGCAGTGCTTGATACGACGTGGGTTACTGAGGCACCTGGGAAAAAACAACAATAACGTAGCTCATACACTACTATGTTACCCGGGTATGACACTCCTACAGACGCTGCCCCTATAGTCAGAAAAACAGCTATAATTGACAAATAACTCCTGCGTCTTCGCGTCGCTGTGGCTGCATTACAGGAAATTCCTCTCTCTGGGGAAGGCAGACAGCGTGAAGATAATTACACCTTTTTCTGGAAAGGGAGAGAAATTGGAGACAGACGTGAACATGGAGTTGGCTTTGCAGTGCGAAACAGTCTTCTCAGCTGCTGCGAACAACCAAAATCTATGTCTGAACGATTAACAACTTTGAGATTAAAGATAACATGAGGCCCCGTCACACTCATCTCTGCATATGCTTCCACTATGAAAGCGCCACCTGAAGTCAAAGACATGTTCTTTGAAGACCTGCGGAAACGCCTGGAGAATGTTCGTGGATCAGATAAACTCATGTTACTGGGAGATTTTAATGCCAGGGTTGGGAATAAACGGAACAACTGAACCGACTGCATTGGCCCGGCCCAACGGCATTGGAAATATGAATGAGAACGGTCAGCGACTGCTGGCACTTTGCACCTCTCTTTCTCTCTGCACCACTAACACTTACTTCCAGAACAGAGACGTGCACAAAGTAACATGGAGACACCCTCGTTCAGGCCATTGGCATCAGCTCGACTTCATCATAACCAGAAGAAGCGACCTACGTCATGTCCTTAATTCCCGCACATGTCACAGTGCTGACTGTGATACTGATCACTCTTTAGTTACTGATCACTCTTAGTTATGACCAAATCACGGTTCACACCAAAGCAGATTCACTCAGCTGAGAGCGTTTGTCGAAGAGTGAAGATCAACACCAAAGCCATTCAAGATAATGCGCTATATAAAAAGTTCAGGGAAGAAATTGAGATGAAACTGGATCCTGAGCAATTTATAACTGCACAGAGCGCCGAAAATTTGTGGCATCTAGCTAACGAAAATATTATGCAGACAGCTATCGGAACATTTGGGAAGCAGGGTAGGACTCAAAGTGACTGGTTTACTGAATGTAAAAGTAAGTTGCGTCCATATAAAGACATGAAATGTAATGCTCATATACAGGTTATGAGTAATCCTAAAGACCATCCAGCAATAGCTGAACACAGGGCCTGCAAAGCAGATCTGCAACGAGTTTCTCGCCATTGCGCAAATAGATATTGGACCAACCTTTGTAAAACTATTCAGATCTGCCGAGACAAAGGAAATTATAGTGGCATGTATGAAGGCATCAAAAAGGCCATTGGGCCAACTAGCAGGAAGTTCGCTGCAATAAAAGATCGAAATGGAGACCCAAACAACAATAGATGGGTGCAGCACTATGCTAAACTATACTCAGAAGAGGTCAACATTTCTTGAGAAGCCTTGGGTACTTTACCAATTTACCCAGCTATGTCTGAGCTTGATGATCCTGCCACTGTTGAAGAATTAAAACTCACACTTAAAAGTCTAAAGCTAGGCAAGAGTACAGGCCGTGATAACTTACGTGCCGATATTGTATCAAATCCTATTGCAGTGCTGGAAGAAGGCACAGTACCTCAAGACATGCGAGATCCAAATATAATAACAATCTATAATGGAAAAAGCGACAGAGCTAATTGTAACAACTGTAGAGGAATATTTCTCTTGAGCATTGCTGGAAAGACGTATGCAAGGATAATCCTGAAGAGACTGGAAACCTTGGGTGCTCGGATCTGTCGTGTCACAGTGTGGATTTTGAACTGACAGATCCACAAGTGACACGATATTCACCTTGCGCCAACTACAAGAGAAGTGCCGCGAACACAGAGTGCCAGTACATGTGGCTTTTGTTGACCTCACCAAAGCCTTTGACACCGTCAATAGGGAGGGACTCTACAGCATATTGGAAAAAGATTGGATGTCCCCCAACTTTGCTGTCTTTAATAAGATCTTTTCACGACAATATGCGTGGCTCTGTAATCTTCGATGGCAGTACATCTAAACCATTCAGTATGAACTGTGGCTAAGACAAGGCTGTGTTTTGGCACCTACAATTTTTGGAATTTTCCTCTCGAGTCTGCTCCAAGTGGCGTTCGAGAATTGCAATGTTGGAGTACATCTGCATACTAGGGAAGATGGAAGGCTTTTCAATGTCAGTCTTCTGAAGAGTAAGACAAAGCGCTACGAGATAGTCGCTCGTGAACTCCTGTGTGTTGATGATGCTGCTGCAGTTGTTGATAACTCCGCAGAAGAGCTGCAAGAGCTAGTATCAATATTTGGTCACGCATGCCGCCTATTCTCGACGAGTGTAAACAGCAGTAAGACCGTAATTATGGTTCAGGGTGCTAACACAAAGCCGAATATCACACTAGGTGGCACTACTCTGCAAGTCGTAGATAACTTCTGCTATCTTGGATCTACTATAGAATCAAACATGTCTGTTGACAAGGAAATTGATGCTCGTATTGGAAGAACTGCGACAACTTTTGGCAAACTCTCTACACGTGTTTTAAAAAACGACAAAGTCTCTTTGACCAAACTAGTGTCCTCAGCATCCTTTTGTATGCATCGGAAACACGGACTGCCTATGCCAAACAAAAACGTCGCCTTAATGCTTTCCACGTGCGGTGCCTGAGATCCATCCTCAGAGTAACGTGGAAGGACCGAGTGATCAACGAAGCAGTGCTATCTAAAGTTAACTGCAACAGTATTTCAGCTATCTTGAAGCAGAGACGACTCCGCTGGCTGGGACACGTCCACCGTATGGATCCTGACGGATTACCACGTGAGGTGATGCTCGGAGAGATCTCTATAGCCAAAAGACCTGTAGGACGTCCTGTACTGAGGTTCGAGGACCCCTGTAAACGAGGTATGGAGAGCTTTGGGATCGACACAAACAGATGGGAGGCACGGGCTAGCATGAGACCAGAGTGGCGTGATGATATATCATCTGGAATGTCGAAGCACGATGAAGGCTTGTTAGACAGATTAAGGCAGAAAAAGCTTCGCAATGTTACCATTGCTCCTGCCTCAGCATCAAGATACACTTGTGACAATTGCGGCAAGAGATGCCGTGCTGCCATTGGCTCTGCAACAATCATCTACCGAGATGTCGTGGCCAATATATATAGACAAAAATTGTAAGTTAGGCAGGTTAGTAAAAAGTAAATTGGTATGCCATCAGTGCCTGGGAGATCCCGAAGGGCAAGTTCAGCCGCATAATCGGAAAGATTTTCCCTGCCCTCCGCGCTCGCAGGCACCTTTGCCTCGCCAAGTGTGAGAGCTGTGCGTAAGGGTGTCTGTCGATTGTAGGTGACTGCAGTTGTGTGTACTGCGTGTGTGAAGTGTAGTGTAGTTCAGTATAGTGTAGCGCAAGAGTCCGTGTCGAAGATGATCGGGGAAGGGTGCCGAGCTTAACGATGGACGGATCGTGTGTGCCCTCACTCCGCGAGACACTGCGGAGGGGTTTCGAATTTACTGCCGAGCATTTAGCTCAAAGCCAGGCGACCGGCGGCTTTAAGACACGACCCTTCTAGTCCCCTCTGCCATTAAGGCAAAGGACGACTGGTCGAAAGCGAGCGGCGCACCGGGGTGATCACGGATCCGAATGCTGGCCGCCACCGACGTTTCCAAGTTCGGTGAGCCGCCGGGAAGCGGCCGTCGTTCGCACTGCTCTCTCCCCGGATACCGCCGCACGGTAGCTCGACCACTTGTCAACCCCCTGTCGCGTCTCACTTGCAGATACGCAGCAACAAATTGAATTGTTTGGACGCTTCACTTACAGGCGGCCGTGCAAAGTGCGCAGATGTTGCGTGGGGAGGTGTTGTCGGCCGCGGTAGCGACACGCGATGTGCGGCCGACACGGAGGCCTTTTGTGGCGGCACCTGGTGCTGGGCACGACGCGGAGGAAACAGCTGCCGCGGCCGCCACAAAGCCAGCCTCTGCCCTGATGGCGAGCCAGACTCACTGCTTCCTGGTAAACAAGGCTTCCTGGAAAAGCGCAGACGCACAGGTTTCGGCACAAAGGTGATTGGCCAACGCAGGCTCGGGAGATAGGGAGAAAGACATACAAGTTGCTCAGTCATCTGTCTTCTGACTGGTTTCAAGCGATCCGTCACGCATTCCTTTCCTGTGTCAATCTTTTTACCTCAGAATAGTATTTCCGCACTAAATGTTTAACTATTTGTCGGACATATTCTAATGTCTTCTCACTCAGTTTTTCTCTCTACGGCTCCCTATAGTATCGTGCAAGTTACTCCCCGATGTCTTAACACGTGTACCATCTTCTTATCCCTTCTTCTCGTCAGTATTTTCCACATATTTCTTTCCTCGCCGATTCTGCTGAGAACGACCTCATTCCTTATCAGTCCACCAAATTTTCAACATTCTAGCACCGCATCACATCTCTTGTTTTCCGGTTTTCCCGTAGTCCAAATTTCACTGCCGTGTTCCAGTCGTACACTCTCAATAATGTCTTCAATTAATTAAGGCCTTACTCGACTTTCTTTGCCCATAAACGTCTTCTGCTTTTTATGTCCTTCTTCCTTCGTCCGTCATGGGTTATTTTACTTACAAGGCGGGACAATTCATTAACTTCATCTACTTCGTAATCACCATTTTTTAGGTTAAGTAGCTCCCTATTCTCATTCCTACTACCGCTCATTACTATTATCATTTTCTGGTTTACTCTCAATCCATATTCTACACTCGTAGATCCTGCAATTCTTCTTCACCTTTACTGAGGATACCCGTGTCATCGGCAGATCTTATCGCCGATATCCTTTCACCTTGAATTTTAATCCCTCTCTCGAACCTTTCTTTTATTTCCGTCACTGCCTCTTCGATGTATACATTGAACTGTAGAGGTAAACGATTGCATTTCTGTCTTACATCCTTCTTAATGCGAGCATTTTCATCTTGGTCTTCCACTCTTATTGTTCCCTATGATTCTTGTACATATTGTATATTACCCGTCTTTACCTATAGCTTCGTTATATTTTTGCCAGAATTTCGAACATCTTGCACCATTTCACATTGTCGAATGCTTTCTGGAGGTCGACAAATCCTACGAGCGTATCGTGATTTTTCTTCTGTTTTGCTTCCATTATTAGGTGCAACGTCAGAATTGCCTCACTGGAACCTTTACATTTCCTAAAACCAAAGTGGTCTTCATCTAACACCTCCTCAGTTTCCTTTTCCACTCTTCTTTATATTATTCTTGTCAACACCTTCGATGTTTGAGCTGTTAAGCTGATTGTGTGATAAACACATCAAAAAAAGTTTTGCTTCACCCTGATTTCCAGAAATCCTGAACATAGATGTTGACTGTCCCTTCCACTGTTCAGAAATGTCACTAAACCCGCCCAAAGATGTAAAGAACAATGCAGGAACAGCCCTATTAGACGGAGGGGGTCAGACAGCCGACTACTTTTAGTCATTCCACCAGGAAGGATGTAGGCCACTCGTCTGTAGTTAAACCGTACCTAGACGGTCAATAACCGCTGTTCGATCGCGTCCGCATTGTTACTTTGTACGAGCAAGGGCTCTCAACAAGGGAACTGTCCAGGCGTCTCGAAGTGAACCAAAGCGATGTCGTTCGGACACGGAGGAGATACAGAGACATAGGAACTGTCTATGACTTGCCTCGCTCACGCCGCATGAGGGCTACTACTGCAGTGGATGACCGCTACCTAAGGATTATGGCTCAGAGGAACCCTGACAGCAACGCCACTATGTTGAATAATGCTTTTCGTGCAGCCGCAGGACTTCGTGTTACGACTCAAACTATGCACAATAGGCTGCATGATGTGCAACCTTTCTTCCGACGTCCGTGGCGAGGTCCATGTTGTAGTAACCACAACCAAGAGCGGGAACGCCTTGGGCTGCGGATCGGAGCCGCCAGGCGGGGAAGCCGCCGGCGGTGGAGCATGCACCACCGGGTAAAAACAGGACGAGCATTCAGACCAACGACAACTGACAACAACCGGCCACGACCGAATATGAGCGACAATACAAGGAAGAGATTAACAACGGAGGCTTGTGGAAACCGCAACACCAAACACCAAACGTAAATCCACTCGGAACCGGAGCCAGCCAATGTGAACAACGAGAGACGACCAGAACGCAGTACCGCCGAGATAGAAACGAAATCCAGAACGAGTACCAGACTGGCTGGACTAGGGCAGAGCGGGTCCCTATAAGAAACCGGAGCCGCTGTCTGCGCGTGGCGTAGTGGTGGCTGTGCCGTAGTGGTGGCGCCCTCGCTGCGCGGAATAGCCGCCGCGGAGGCGGAGCCCTCTATGGGCTGACAACGTCCATTTGTTCTGCCGCGTGTTCGACTCCCGCGGCGGAAGGTACTAGACATGTTTTCAACCACGACACCATGCAGCGCAGTACAGATGAGCCCCACAACTTGCCGAATGGACCGCTTTCTCTTCACCGCTGAGTGTCGCATATGCACTCAACCAGACAATCATCGGGGAAGTGTTTGGAGGCAACCCGGTCAGGCTGAACGCCTTAGACACACTGTCCAGCGAGTGCAGCAAGGTGGAGGTCTCCTGCTGTTTTAGGGTGGCATTACGTGGGGCCGACGTACGCCGATGGTGATCATGGAAGGCGCCGTAACGGCTGTACGATACGTGAATGCCATCCTCCGACCGATAGTACAAACAATCGACAGCATACTAGCGAAGCATTCGTCTTCATGGGCGACAATTCGCGTCTCCATTGTGCACATCTTGTGGATGACTTACTTCAGGATAACGACGTCGCTCGACTAGAGTGGCGAGCATGTTCTCCATGCACGAACCCTATCTAACATGTATGGGATGGATTGAAAAGGGCTGTTTATGAACGACGTGACGCAGTAACCACTGATGGATCTACGCTGAATCGTCGTTGAGGAGTGGGACAACCTGGACCAACAGTGCCTTGATGAACTTGTGAGTAGTATGCCACGACGAATACAGGCATGCATCAACGCAAGATGACGTGCTACTGGGTATTAGAGGTACCGGTGTGTACAGTAATCTGGACCACCACCTCTGAAGATCTCGCTGTATGGTGGTGCAACTTGTGGTTATCATGAGGAATAAAAAGGGTGGAAATGATGTTTATGTTGATCACTATTCCAATTTGCTGTACAGGTTCCGGAACTCTCGCAACCGAGGTGGTACAAAACTTTTTTTGATATGTGTAGTTCCCGCACTTACCTGCCCTCACACAAACAGCAACAGCAACAAGAAGCAAAGAAACGGAATGGAGACGGAAGAGGGAAGGAAGGGAAACTGATGAGGAAAGAAAGGGAAATGGGAACAAAAAGGATAGAAAGGGAAACAAGGATATTACAGGAAAGAACCGAAAGCGAAACTGGAACCAGATTAGTAAGGAAGGGAAACTGGATAGGAAAAGAACGCAAACAGGAACAAAATAGAAAGGGTAACAGGGACAAAAGGGAAAGGAAAGGGAAGTCGAATAGAAAGAAAAGAATGGAAAGGAAATTTGAACCAGAGTTGAAATGAAAGGACGGGGAACTGGAGAGAAAAGAATGTGAATGGAGAACAAAAAGGAAAGGAAGGGATATAGGGACAGGAAAAGACGGGAAACTGCAACAGAAAGGGAAGAACGTAAATGGAAGCTGGAAACAGAGTAGAAAGGAAAGAGAAGAAAACAAGACCAGAAACTGTTGTTGATGGGAAGCGTTCAGCTCGATCTCAAAAAACGTAATCACAGACGTGTAACATGGGACTGGCATAAAATTGACGACTGCATCTGAGTCTGATGTTGGACGAATTTGAAACTGGCGTATACAGAGTTATGTTATCGTTCAGTAATAAGCTACGCCTCTAAATAAATGTTGTTTTATTACCATGCTAGGCGGGGTTAGAGAGAGAGAGGGGGAGGTTCGTGGGCAAAGAGACGTGGAAAGAGGCCCGCCGCTCTCTTTGGGATTGTTAACCAAACACGCGGGTTTGCTAATTTAGCACTATTGTGAGGAAGCTGCTCAAGAAGTTGCACATGACCACGCTATGATGTGCATTGCGCAGAGAGTTATCCATAAATTCCGGATGGCGTTAGAATTATGTAAATACGCTTCGAGTTAGCGATGTTTGTTCTTCGAAAGTACGTTATCTTCCACGAATGGAATGTAGCATAATGTTGCTTAAGGGGGGGAAAGGGCTATAAACTATGGCGAAACTGTGATAGGCACCCTTACTCCGAAATGCCCTGCGCAGTCGTTAGTAAAAGCGGAAAGCTGTTGGAAGACGTTAAAGTATTCATTAACGGAAAGCAATGTCACCGGCTGTGTGTCAGATTGCATCTTAAGAACGGCAGTATCTAAATGTAATGGACGGTTCTGTTACGATAGCCAAATGTTAAATGGAGTAGGAAAAGAGTGATGTTGAGTGAGTGAGTAGCGTCCGCCACGTGCTGTTGGACAGTCTGTGGAGTACTGCTGTGGCCGTAGCCAGCCGTGCTGCGGGGACACTGTGGCGCACGTAAGGTCTCAACCTCTGCAGAACTACAGCAATGTACAGTCGCTGGCACCTCCTTACTGTATTCACCCCTGGTTCTCCTTCTACAATTTCTACCGAGTGCATTTCTTTCCTTTACCAAATTGATGATTCTTCGATGGACCCTATCTACCCGTCTTGTCATCAACATTCTTGTGTAACTCAGATGCAGTGAAAGCGTTTCCAATTCTCTTCTTGTCTTTACTGTCTATCGTCCACTTTTCAATTCCATACAGACTTACACTCGGGGGCGACTTCCTAAAAGTACAATTTATATCCGATTAGCGACCTGGCTTTGCAGGAACAGCACTAAAGCGGTAAAAAATGTCGGGCAATAATGTTGCTCAATATTATCGACGTTCTCCGCATACTGCTCAATAATATTCAGAGTTATAGTGTCAATGATATTGGCAGTAATGTTGTGTTTCGGAATGTTTGACTATAAAGACTCTGCAACTGCGGTAATTGCTATACTTTGTTCCAATCAGAAAAAATGGCAGATGAAAATTTGGTTTCAAGGGGCGTCAAGGGTCACTCACGAAACCTTGTTGAGAGAATTTAGGTCGAACGAAAAAAAGAAACAAAAACTTGTAAGCCTGTTCGTGGTGCAACGTACAGTATTGCAGATGGCTCTCCTCATACATTGGCGTCTCCATTGAGACGCCATCTATGTCCCCACCCGACTTCGAATAAATTTCTGGAGAAAAAATAAATAAATAAATAAATAAAATTATACAACGAGAGCCAAAAAGTCAGCGCTTATCTATCACGATACGGTACCTTGCTACTAGCAATTGTAATTTACTAGTACAATTTCACTTTACGGTATCCGAGACTTAGTTTCGGATCCGTGCCATGCAATAATACCTACACTAAAGGATTATATTCTGGTAGGTGCACACAGAGATAAATAACTATCTATTCGTTTATTCTTAGCTTTACGTTTATTCTTAGCTTTGCATGAATTTATATTTCATAAAAATGTCTTCCTTCTTGGGCGATCCCCGTTTTCTGGGCAACTAATTACGCGAGTCATTATTCTTTACACTTGTATTTTTTCTTCGTGTATCCAAAATAGAAACGGACGACCTAGGACGTCAGCTAGTATGAATGAAATCACCTTCAGGCGCTACTTGTTGACAGCAACCGTATGTGTCTAACACTTGTAGTCAGTAGTGAGATAGGCGTGTTACATGCGCAAGGCAGGTAGGAACACGCCTATCTCAGTACTGACTACAAGTGTTAGATACATACGGTTGCTGTCAACAAGTATGCGCCTGAAGGTGATGTTGTAACAACATCGAAAGTAGTTGCTAATAAAACCAACACCTTCATATAGCTGGAGGAATTTCGTCATTCATTAACGTACTTGTATCTTTGTACTCACCTGCCTCAGACATCCCACAGTGCCGGCAATGGTTTTACTCGTTTCGATGCACTCTAATAATAGCTCTTTGTTCTCGTTTCGAATTCATTTTGCACGGCACAGCAACAGACCTTGGTTTGCGGAGCACGCCAGAGCCCGTTAGAATATAGTGAGTACTGCCCACAAACGGAGCAGTATTTACGGGCGGCGCAGTATATTACTCTGCAACCTCTCAATCTCCGAGCTAGGCGGTCGATACTACTGCACACCAGATAATGTTGCGCAGTGTTACTCACCGTCTAGGGCCTGCTTACGTATCCACAGCTGGACGACTTGACTGCCCCAGCAGCAGTAAACTATATACACAAATCTACTTGGTGAAATGGTATGTTGTTGAAAGCCGTATCAAAATCACTGCAATAGTCGTCGAGATTAGCCTTCACATACATAAAGAGCACTGCAATTCATTTGTATAGAAGAAATATACACGTGTAATAGTAATGTAGCGTGCCTCTGTGACCTGGCCAAGTGTTTCAATTCGATACTGCTTCGGCGACTTGCCTTTCCCTAACGTATCCCAGTGATCCGGTCTGAAAAAGAGGAACTACACTTAAACGTGGAATCCGAACAACTTTTGATGTCTGACGAAACTCCTCATCACTGAGAGGTGAATGCGAGACTGGAAAATCGATGGCCCGATCGGACCCCAATCGCGCGGAGTTTCAATTTCCAGGTACGTGCTCGGTTCTCTATACCACCGAACCCAACATCGAATCTGATGAAGCTCTGCCGCTGTCTCGAGTTGGGGGGACCCGATGCGCCTATTACATATGGAACAGATGACAATTCACGTATTCTCATCATTACCTAGCGCTCATAAATTATACACACAACCTTTCCTTGTCAATGACTCTGTTAGTGAAGACAGCAAAGAAATCCGTAGTAAGGTTCATGAGATCAGGCTGAAGATACGGACAGAAACCGCGGCGGCCAACTTTCATCTATAACGAGTGTCGATGTTAGCAAATTCCTGTTTGTCATAACGTTTTTGCCGCTATTGCCAGTCTGAATTTTATGTGCTGTGTACTTGAGCATTCGTCAGTTATTCCCTCAGTATCACATTGATTAGAAAACATTCTGTTACCCTCGTCATACATTTTTTTTTATTTGTCCTATGATTGTGATTTCCTTAGAAACCACTGTCCATTCCGTTGAGTTGCTCTTCCAAATTCTCGGCCATCTATGACAGAACTGCAGTGCCATCGGCAAACATCAGAGTTTTTATTCTTTTTCTCCGAACTTGTCTTCCCAAACTGCTTTACTACAAGTGGCACAACTCCGGCTGCAGCTGCTCCGGACTGCTGAGGCTGTCGCTGTGGAGAGCAGGTGTCGCCGTCGCGGCTGTGACTCGCCGAGCCCGTCGACCGGGCCTGCCAGCTGCCGGCGCTCAAACGGCAGTCTGCGTGGAGCCGCGTGCTCGCCGGCTCCAGCCGCCGGCCGCCCGCTAGCAGCTGGTCCCGGCTCCCGCCCCGCCCTACTGCTTTGTCTGCACTGCACGACGCAACTACAGCCCAGTGCCTCAGATATTTTTCAGCCTCTCGATTACTGAAATGTACAGCGTGTCCGAAAAGTCTTTCCCTGATTACATAAATTGATTACTCAGGATAGAAGTAAGATACAAATATGAAACTTGTGTCTAATTGTTTACAAACTATCAAAGTTTTTTTCACACATCAGTAAACTTCCACACGAGCACCCTCGGTAGCACATAGCACATATAGGCGATATTTAATTTCCGTCCACACATCAGCCAACATCACTGGAGGGATCGATTCGACGACTGCGGTTATCCGTTGCCGCCGGGTTTCGAGACCTGGTACACGTGTTCGGTAGACCTCGTCTTTGACATAATCCCATAAAAATAAGTCAAAACATTGATCCATCACGACCAATCCGTCGCCCAGGAAAGGTCATATCGAGATAGGCACCGACGTCCAAACCCCAATGAGGTGGTGAACCGTCTTGCTGAAACGAGACCTCGGGGTGATACTGAAGCAGCTGAGGAACAGCATATAGTTGCAACATGTCCAAATACACTGCAAATGTGACGGTAGCCTCAGCGAAGAAGAATGGCCCGATAATTCGATCGAGCAATAGCGCGCACCAAACATTCACCTTGGCACTGGCTCTGGTGCACTCCGTGACCTCGCCATGGCGTTGTGAACCCCAAAAGCGCACATTATGGCGATTCACTACTTCACTGACAAAAAAAGGTCGCTTCGTTTGAAAAGGCAATTCCTCTGAGATAATACGTGGTAGCATTTCGACCGCAAAGTCATATCGACGTGTACTGTCATTGGGCAACAAGGCCGCAACTATTTGCACTTTGAATGAACGAAACAATAAACGTTTGTGTAAAATGTCACTGAGAGAGATTTTTGGCATCTGTAATTGACGTGAGGCCCTGCGCACCGATTTCTTAGGACTTGGCAGAAAAGACTGCCTTACGGCTTCCACGCTGCCTGCTGAGGTTCTCGGTCGACCAGACCTCGGAAGGTCAGCAACCGACCCTGCGTTCTCATACAAGGCTTTAACGCCCTCGACATCAGGTGGATTCCTTCCAAATGTTGTCTGGAGGTGTCTCTGCACTGTGGTCGGTGATGGTGTCTCACGGTACCACAGGACACACTGTGCGATTGGTTAACACGGCGTCTTGGGAACTGCACCTCATCCACTACTTACGTACTGCGAACCTAAAACAAAAAAAAAAAACGTGATAGTTGTAAACAATTCGACACAAATTTCATATCTGTATCTTACTTCTAGTCTGAGTTATCAATTTATGTAATCAGGGAAAGACCTTTCGGACACCCTGTATAACCTTTTTCTATATATACACTGCCGGAAAAGATCGCAACACCAAAAAATTATTAATTTATAATAATGAAATTTCGGGAATAAATTTGTCTATGTGATTAACACTGCAAGATCTCAGATTTATGTAAATGCGAGATAAGCCATTGCAAACGTTAAATGCTAATACACTAACAACCAGCGTTACCGCCAGAATGTACGGCGGAAGCATGCAGACGTGCGTGCACTGTGTTGTACAGGTGCACAGGTTTGTGGCACGGAGTTCCGCGTCTATTGCACTCGGTCGGACAATACAGGGACGGTTAACGTCGGTTGTGGATGACGCTGTAGTTGTCGTCCGACGGTGTCCCGTACGTCCTCCGCTGGAGACAGACCTGCTCACCGAGCAGGCGACGGCAGAATGTCGGGTTACAACGGCAGTACGCAGGCGAGCGTTGCCGTGTTAGAGAGCACCCGCCAGGCTGAAGAACCAATTTGCAGTGAGCGTGCGTGGGATAGCCAGGACAGAGCGCTCGTTGCCCAGGCCGGTGTTTGTGCCACGCAGCCAGGTTGGCTGCAGGCCCTCGGATGCCGTCCTGCTCGCCAGAAGGCACCACAGACCTCCAACTGGCGGTGCTTTGGCACTGGTGGAAAGCGCGCCACACCACGTCTGCCACTCAAGCAACCAATTTGCAACAGGTCCTTGTGTCACTGTGGTGCCAGGTGCTGATCACATTGCTGCTGCGCACGCATTACGACGAATCGGAGCCACGCGCCGAACGCGGTCGTCTTCCACCTCTGGAGCTCCACGTGGCGACCGCTGCCAGCAGTCACCGACGACGGCCGCATTCCTGCCGAGTCTCCCTGCAGTACCGCACGACGAACATCCAGTCCCACGTATTCCTACAACGCGGCCTCAGCGAGGTGCTGCCATAAGGGCGTTCTGGACTAACGTCGACAGACCGCGTGCACTCTCAGGGCTAACTAACGGTCACGGCCGTTCCAGGCTGTATTTAAAGCAAGCCTAATTTGCATCCTCGTGGTGGCGCACTGGCGCCTCTCTCATTCGAGTGGCGCGAAAAACGGATAGGTATCGTCCTCCAGATGTAGAAACACGCCCACCAACTTCCGTTCGTGTCGCACAACTACTTCCTGGTGTGGCGACTTTTCCCGTCATTGTATGTCTTAATGAATTTTTTCAGTAATTGGCGTTAATGAAAACATAATGTACGATAAGTAAGAAATTTTATGTCGTAACACTGTAATAAACAGCTGGCCATCTCAGGGAAGTTTTTATCGTATAAAGCGTCTTTCGTGAAACGGTAACATTGTTGGTGCGAGAGCGTGCAGTCGTAGAGGTGGAGGCAGAGAAGTAGCTGCGAAGCGCCCGTGGCGTCCGGCACATGTCGCAGATCGCTTTGTGACGGAAAACGTTGTTGCAATATGTGGTGCGGCAAACTGTTTGTGGGTGAGCAAGTATGGTCGCAATAATGTTTTGGAAGTAATGAAAAGTAGCAGTGAGCCCAAATTTCTTCGAGCTGTTCAGTAACGAAAAAGAGCCGGTTGCCAGTAATGGATCGTAGGAGTATAACGAGCTCGGCTTCGCACCACAAGCAACGCATCGCAAAGCAACGCTAGGCGCAAATTGAGAACCGTACAGCACGTGTGACGTGCCGCGACACGCACGTGCCGCACGAATACTGCGACGCGTACACCGTACTTAGCACGCGCCGACTGGGGACGCTCTGCGCTGACAGAACCGAAGCGCGAGCAACCTGTTGTCTTCCTCAAACGATTTTGCACAAACTGTTCACTGAAAATATTTGCTTTATGCCTTACTTGTAGCATTATTAATGTCCGCTTCGTGGCGAAGTGCTCATCATCTCGCTAATGACCATTCTTATTGTGATACACAATTTAGCAAGACACTTCGCAAAACTCAGAAAGTTTTCAACGAAAATTAGGGGTCGCTATGATTTTGCGTTTGATGCGTATTACACCGTATCTTGCTGCGTATGAAATTTAGCTAATATGTAGCTCGCTCACCTCCGATCTCTCCTAAACCGCTCGAGACGTCGAAACGAAAGTTTGTCGGTTGACAGCATACAAGGAGGATAGTGTTTTGCCACTTCTTAAACACGCGGAACTTTCTTATCTATGGCGATATATCACTACTTATACTTTCCTTTTTATTTATTTCACTCCAGTGACTGTATCGACAGCTAGCGAAACAAGAGCTTCCTAGTATGCAAATAAACATTTAATTTCTTCTTTTATGTTTCTACTAACAGACAGTATGAGGTTTTTCGTAAGCGATTGAGCTCTGTGATTGCCAGTTACTCGTTTAATGAGGCACTCCGTTTCGGAATTCTGTCGCAATAGCTGCTGTTTGGCAAATTACATTGTGACAGAGGAAGTACAATGAAACCAGTCACCAAGAGAAATGTGGCCGTTACTCACAAACGGTGATGCTTCTTCGAATGAGAAAAGGTTAACAAGTTACATAAAAATAGATTGCCAATAGAATTTTGGTGGAATCCCTGTACCCCATGGTATTTTTAACACTGAACGACTGGAATGGAAACTTACCAATTCCTTCTCTTGATCTGAGCAGTATTAAAATAATGACGAGCGTTCCTTCAGGCGGAATGATAGGCACATGCCAGATACTGGCTACTCACCTAGGGCTTGACAAACTGACAATGTGTGATCGCGAATAAAATAGTAGTTATTGAGAAAAATAAACAGTTGATCTGTGGCACAACACAATGGTTAGTGTATTGTCAGCAGCGAAGGATAATGCGCGCGACAGGAATGCACAAGTTAGCCATGTGTGCCTTATGAGATGGAGTTCGAAAAACATTGTCATAAAAGTAGATCTGCCTTTGTCAGCAGCACATTTCAACAAATTAAATATATCTAATCATAACACTATTTTAGGATATTCCTACTTTCGTAATAATACCGACCATTTCCTTCATTTGTGTAGCCTGTTGTATACTTAGTTTATTAATGCTGATAATAAGCATGCAACAATTGAAAGGCTTTTTCTCATCACGGCGAACCAATTAAAACATTGTTATTTGTGACTGCCTTTCGACTGTTTCTAGCTTGCTGTGGAAATATGTTGTTCACATGCATGTAGTACAGTGTGTGATATTACGTTATTACATCCATATCAGAGTAATCACAGTGAGAAACTCGATCCGGGAGACAGTTTTAATCTGCCAGGAAGTTTCATATTACCGCACACTCTGCTGCAGAGTGAAAATCTCATTCTGGAAACATCCCCCAGGCTGTGGCTAAGCCATGTCTCCGCAATATCCTTTCTTTCAGGAGTGCTAGTTCTGCAAGGTTTGCCCTATCCACAACCTTAAACCTTACCGTTTGCGCTCTCTGGTTACCTAACAATCAGGTCTCAAAGCTGTCTGTGGGTTAATTGTCACAGCTGAATATGGCAATAACTGTAATGTGAGTACTGTAGTAGCTAGGCGACCTCTACGTACTAAATGATTGCACAAAACTTTGGGGATTAAATCACCGCCCTCGGAAAGCGACTCCAGCGCCTGGCAAGACCTACAGCGAGCTCTGTTAATCATCCTCCGACCGCCGGTGCTTGTGATGCAGCTGCTGTGCAGAGTGAGTGAGCAGGTAAGAACGGCACGCCACCTGCCGCCCGGCCCGGCGGACGAAGACGGCGATGTAGCATCGGGCCAGTGTGGCGGCTTAGTGGAATTCTGCAAAGCTGCGGTGGGCGGCGGGCAGTGGGAAGTGGCGCAACCGCGGCAGCCGCTTACCGCCGGCGGCCATTGTCTCCTCTTCGTGTCTGCTGGCGTAACCCAGCCCGTCCCAGCCACCCAGGGTGCACGCACTGTGCACAGCTCTGCTGCCAGTATCAGCGAGCACCGGCGACTCTTCTCTGCCCTAACTGTCTACATCAGCATCGGTGCGTGGCGGAGGGTACACACTGTTGCAATCGCGAACAGAGCTGTGCTAAAACGACAATCTATTTTCTCCTTATGAGTCCCAATTTCTGGTATCTTCGGGGCTCTTGCGCGAAAGGTAAGTTGGCGGCAATAGAATCGCTTCAACTTCTAGTTTTCCAGCTCTCTAAAGATTTTCAGTACTGTTCTTCGAAAAGAACGTCGCTTCCCTCCAAAGACCCCCATTTGTGTTCCCAAAGCATCTCTCTAACACTTAGTGTGGTTCGAAGCTACCGGTAACACGTGTAGCAGTCCGCCACTGACGACAGAGGTAGAATAATAAACGACGTCATCCAAGAAAACAGCCTACACGTACTCAACAAGGAAGGACATCACGCGACTCACATCGGACACAACGGTCATTCATCAAACATAGACATCACCCTCATTAATAATGCTGCCATCAACCAAGTACGAGACTGGACCGTGCCCGACCAGATCACTGCAAGCGACCACAACACCATCACACTAACCTTAAGTGGTACACCAAATGTCAACACAGAAACACTACCAAAGAGACTATTATTTGACAAATAAGACTAGGCCAGGGTCAGACAAAAAATACATGAGCACATACCGCGAGTCATCGCCGGCAGTGTTGATTACAGAGCACACATATCATCACACACACACAGAACACCTGCATAACCACACAAAGAATGACAAGACACCAAAATATTCCCTGGACTACACAATTAACACGACTCAAAACGTAAACGTAAGCTTTGCCAACGAGCACTTTCAGATAGAGAAAGACAACCACGACCACACGACTACCGGCTTGCCAAGGACAAACATAAACTTGAGCTGAAGAAGAGCAGGAAAGACCATTGGACCAGCACAAACACAACTTAACATTTGGGGGAACCATACAAGCACACTCTCCTGGAACTCTCCGAATGAACCGCAGTCTATCACTCGCCTTCCTCACCACTGTCCCCACACGCGTGTTTCGTATCGCTTTGTAACGCTGTGCCCAGATATTTATGGGCTTGTTTTCCTGCTCACCTGCTCGAACTTATATTTTTCTGCTATTCATCACACCGAGTAGAAATTTTTGTCTAAATCATCTCGTATCGTTGGACCCCTTCCCGTACACCACAGCATCGTCGGCAAACGACCGCAGATTGCTGCCCGTGCTGTCTCACACATAATTTGTGTACCCAAATGATAGTGTGTGTGCTGTCACACTTCCCTGGGTCACTCGTGACGATGTGCTCCACTCTCACAAACACTCGCCGTCCAAGACAATACGCTGGTTTTCATTACTTAAGAAGTCTTCGAGCCACTGGCATGTCTGCGAACTTATTATTCCATATGGCCGTACCTCGGTTAACAGTATGCAATTGGGCAACGTGTCAAATACTTTCGGGTAGGCTAGAAGTATGGAGTCTGGGTGTTGCCCTTCATCCGTAGGTCGCAATATATCGTGTGATGAAGCGGCAGGCGGGGTATCGTATGAGCGATGCCTTCTCAAACCGTAGTGATGCGCGGATACAAGCTTCTCCAGCTCGAGGAAATTTATTGCGTCCGAAATGCGAATACGTTCTAGGATTTCACAGTAAACCGATATTAAATATACTGTGCTGCAATTTTGCGAGTCCGTTCTTTTGCCCTTCCCATATATTGCGGTGAACACTCGCTCGGGACTTGTTCCTAATCGTCGAAGGCCGTCGCCTAGAAAACTCTCCTCCGAGCATTGTCAGTTGGTGGTTAAAGCCTGTGAGGACGATCTGACTCAAAGGAAGCACAGTAGCAGCGTATAAACTGGAAAGAAGCGAAGCAGCGAAAAAGCGCGACCGGGTGTGAGTGTAACTCGTCACCACCGTGGGGTACGAAAGTCGTAAGAGTTGCAGTGCTCTGTGATAGCTAGAACGGCCGCCAGAGAGCTTTCAGGTTTGTCGTGTTTACTGTTGTTACCAGGCGTAAAGAATGTCCGACGCTACGCGATCAGAGTGACTCGAACGTGCCGCGCGCTCGCGTCACACACGGCACTACGAGCACGTGAGAAAAGTTTGGGAGGTGCATCGTTTTCGGCCTCTCCGTTTGGTCTACTGATCGAATCGTGTAATATGCAGATTAGTGGGGCGTTTGTATGTGGCAGCGTCCGACGGTGCTCTGTGCGGGAACGTGAGAGGCCAGGCGTACTCCAGGTCGACCCTCCTACGCCTGCGTCAGCACAGCTTCCTGTTCCACGACACACCACAAGAGCGGCTGGGGCTGCGCCGGGACCGGGGAGCGTGCCCTGCCGACGAGTGACCTCGCATGCTGCTCAGCGGTGAACCCCGGTTCTGCACCGGCGCCGTCGCCGTCGCCAGCGAGTGTGGTGGCGGCCTAGGGAGAGGCAGCCGCTGCGTGTGACTCCAGGTGGCCACTCTCACCCTCACCTTCCTCCGGCCTCACGTGTCGCTTCCCACGTCACTGTGTCGTGGCGTCATTTCTTCGAGAGAACAATGCTCCTACATTCATCTCCATGAACTGTGTGTGTCATGACGAGGCCAGCCTGTCCCTGGTAGGACACATGCTGGACCAATCACTCGTCAACCGACGCCTCAGTTCCAGTGTTCGGGATACCGACGGCCAGCCCGTCCTTACTGTAAGGGCCGACGGGACGACACGGGTATAACCGGCATTACATAAACCGACAGCTGTATTTTCGTCTCTGACTTATTCCAGAGACGACTGACTGGTTTTGCACTTACATTACGCAGCCGTCAGGCGCAGTATGGTAACATAGTGACTGCGTTTGCATGGCCAGACAAAATGTCGCGTAAAAACACAACAGTATCCGCACTAGCGTGTATAATACGGCTACACACTCGTAAATAGTATCCAGTAGTTTGTTTATCAGCGTATAGCCGTGTTATACAGTGTCAATCACCTAAAATTTACAATACGACGCAAATATTGCAGAAATAAGAAACTGCTGTTGATGTGCCGTTTTCTTGGAATGGATTGGTGGTGAGGGTCTCGTATTGTTAGCCAATCAACATATTATAATAATACTTACAAAGATTATTGTTTAAAAAAGTGGAACAATGCTTTTGACGTTAACAAACTTAAAGTAGGGTAAATTAGAAAGTCATTGGTGTTCGTAGCAAGTTTTAGTATGAGTCCACGCCATTCAGCCTGGGTAGTTGCTAGGTACGATGTTGTTACATTTGCTTACAACGTGCTCGTGTGTTCGTGTGTGTGACAGCCCAGGCAGCAGGTCGTGAGTGGACGACGAGATTCACCGATGCAGGAAATGTCGACACGCTCATCACTTATGGAAAGTCCAGGAGGAATGCAGTTCTTTCTTGTGTGTTGTATGCGGCAAGATATCCCAATGGACGTCAACCATCTCGACAGTTATTTATGAACCTCCTCAGCCAGTTACGTGGAAGTGGTAGCATAACACGTAGACGACGAAACAGAAGGAAACATGTGGGAACAGAACGGGAGGAAATAAACGTTCTTGCTGCCGCAGTTGACCCGCGCAGTGCCACCAGCGAGCCACTCTCCACCGACATAGGTTCCACCCGCGCCACGTCTCTCTCCGCCAAGAACTGCACGGAAACGATTATGAGATTCGCGTTAACTTCTGTACGTGGGCATTAAGACAGTATACTCCAGATCTATCACGTACCTCGTTCAGTGATGAAGCCACATTTAGCAATCACGGCCATATAACTACCGAAACGTGCACTATTGGTGTGTTGACACTCCCCGTTGGCTTCTTCAGGTGGAACGTCAGCGTCCGTGGAGTGTAAACGTGTGGTGTCCGATAGTGAACCATCAGCTGTATGAGCCCGTGTTTCATAGACGGAACACTTAACGCGCGCAAGAACCGCAGCCTCCTAACAGACCATTTTGCACAGGTGCTAGAAGACGTTTTTCTGCAGTCCACAGTGCACCAAGTACTGCAGCGCGTTTTCACGAATTGTTTCCAAATGGGTGGATCGGACGCAGAGGACCTCTACCTTTCCCGGCCCGTTCCTAGCATCTGACGCCTTTAGACCTCTTCTGTGTGGACAGCTGAAACGCGCTGTCTGCAAGGACATACCAGCTACAGCCGGTAATGTACAGTGTCGCCTTAGTGCGGCCTGCTCGGACATCTCCACTGAGAAGCCACTAAGACTACTACGTTCGCAGCAGTCCTTCCACATCAAACTGGAACCGGGTATTGCCACTGCCGGTGGTCCTGTGATGGTTATATGTCTCGTTATTGGTCAGAACCCACATGCACCTGCACTGTTCTTTACCGTGTGCTAGCACAGGTGTTCTACAAGTGTCGGTGTGGTAACTTCTGAGAATGTGGTACATCGTAGACGACTCGCAATACAATCGTGCAACAGACACCGCCGACTTTCTAATTTAGCCAATGTTTAGTTTTTTTAATATCAAAAGGCATTGTTCCACTTGTTATAGGTATTGTTATGATCTGTTGCTTGAGTAACAATACGAACCCACACTACTGAAGACCAAAATAGCAACAACTACAACTTTTTTAATCACCAACAAAATATTAGTTTTCCTTGGCTATGATAATATTGTTATCTTTGTAAAGTAAGAAAATATACTGTTTAAGTTGTGTTAAACTCAAATTTGTATAAACTTGAAGTCTCCATAAGTGTGGGATGACAAATGAGCGCTTATGTTAGTTGCGAAGTACGATGTACCTCTTTTTAATAGCAAAGGCGTAATTGTTCCGAGCTTTTATAACCTATGATTATCTGCTCGATGTATTGTATTTCACTTGTAAAACCAAAAATGTGTATATATACATGTTACTGTTTCGTTCGGAATATAGTAAGCTGTAAGTGGGTTTTATTGTCAGTCTCTTGTATTTGTCTTTGTTGTCTTGCAGGTAAGTTCCTGACTGCGACTACTGCTCCTCTGCACAACTCTATCGTATGTGGTTCCTTTTCTTTTCTATTTTTTTTTTTTTTTTGCATCTATTGCGTGTTAACGGGTAATGTTTTTCAAACAATTCGTAGCTAGCATCTGCCTTCAAATACTACTTAGGTCCATCCATATGTGAGCGGTCTTTTTTTTTGGCGGGGCTCTCCTCTCTGGAGTCCCTGTCTCCGTACCTCTGCATTATACCCTGATGCATCGTTAATCGACGTTTTGGTAGCATTAAAGGCACCTTTTTGTTTCTGGCGTGGGCAATTGGATCCAGTGTAGTTAAGACATGCTCAATTACTGACCGTCTCGCTAGAGTCTACTAGAATACCGTAACATGTCTTTCTGTAGCGAAAATAGCACGAAGCATTAGATAGTATAAGGACGCTCGGGAATTTGACTACATTGGTAACAGATTCACAGTTTGTCTAGTATGGAAACTGTTGCAGTTCGATTATGATACGGGCAACAAAACAGTGGAAACAATAAGAAACGCAGAAATACTTAGGGGTACTAGTACGGAACGACCGTAGGTGGAATGAGCACATGACACGGATTGTAGGAAAAGCAGATGCCAAACAGACATTCGTTGGAAGAATGTAATTCATCAGCGAAAGAAATGGTTTAAAAGAGGCTACGTCGACCAAATCTCAAGCGTTGCTCTTCAGTCTGCCAACAGCATTACGTCGGATTAAAAGGGAGAGAGAGAGAGAGGGGGGGGGGGGGAGGGTAAACGGAGAGTAACGCGTTTCGTCTTGGCATCTCTTAGTAAGCGCGAGAGCGTTATGCAAATGTTGAACAAACTTGAGTGTATACGGTACAAGCGAGGCTTTGTGCATCGAAGGAAGGTTTACAGTTGAAAATACGAGCGTGTAAGTTGTCAGAGTGTTTAGGCAACGTTTGTACTGGCTGCCACCTGTACAGAAGCAGCCGCGTGACGGCGTTCGGCCCCCAGGTGCCACGACAGGCGGGCAGCGGCTGTCAGGACGCGGGCTGCTCGCTGCGCCAAGCCTCAGCGACGGCCCGTCCGCCGGCTCCCGCCACTCGTGTACTGGCGGACCGACGCAGTCGAGCTGTGAGCACCGGCGATAGCGGTCGCTCGTCAGCCACAGCAGGCTGCTCATGTTTGTGTAGTCAGCGCCGCCACTCGACACTGGACGACTGGGGGCGAGCGCAGTGCTGGTAGAACCACGCCACACCCTGTGACAGTCGGACGGCGAGCGCTAGCAGTCGAGGACACAGGAGCTACTCTTATGATGTGGAGCGTTCTCCGTTGGGTGTGGTATTCTTATTCTCTTACTGCCCTTACGAAAACGCACCCTGTCTGAGGCCATTGTTTACGGCCAGTAACATTCCTGAAACGGATTGGACTGCTGAAACCAGTCCACTCTGGGACGAGTTTGGACGTCGACTTCGTCCAGGGCCGCTGCGTCCGTCACCGTTACCCCATTATCTTCTGTGCTGTCTCTTTTCTTTTTTAGTCGTCGGTCTTGTGACTGGTTCGCTGGGGCCCGCCACTACTTCTTCTCCTGTGCCAACTTTTTCATCTCCGCGTAGCACTTGTAACCTACGTCCTCAATTATTTGCCGGATGTATTCCAATTTCTTTCTTCCTCTATACATTTCATCCTCCACAGCTCGTTTTAGTACTATGGAAGCAAGTGCCCGAAGTCTTAACAGATCTCAGTGTTTTCCTTATATTCCTTTCCTCGGCGTTTCTCCGGAGAACCTCCTCATTCCCTATCTTATGATAATCTGAAATGCTTCGATTCTCTTCTGTTCCGGTTTTCCCACAGTCCATGTTTCGCTGCCGTGCAATCCTGTGGCCCGAGCGTACATTCTCAGAAACGTCTTCCTGAAATTATAGACTGTGTTCGATACTAGAAGATCTCTTGCCCTTTTTGTCAGCTCTAGTCTGCTCCTTATGTTCTCATTGTTCTGTCCATCTTAGGTTATTTTGCTGTCTCCATTTTGTGTTCTCATTGTCCTGTCCATCTTCGGTTATTTTTCTGCCTTACCCCTATACCTTGCCTGAAGCCAAACTGATCGTCATCAAACGTATCCTCAGTTTTCTTCCCCATTCTTCTCCACATTATTTTCGTCAGCAACACGGATGCGTGAGCTGATTGTACGGTAGTTATCGCACCTGTCTGTTTTTGTGGGTCGGGTTGGGTTGTTTGGGGGAGGAGACCAAACAGCGGGGCCATCGGTCTCATCGGAATAGGGGAGGACGGGGAAGGAAGTCGGCCGCGCCCCTCTTCAAAGGAACCATCCCGGCATTCACTTGTAGTGATTTAGGGAAATCACGGAAAACCTAAATCAGGGTGGCCGCACGCAGGATCGAGCCGTCGTCTTCCCGAATGCGAGTCCAGTGTGCTAAGTGTCGTGCCACCTCGCTCGGTGTGTCTGCTTTTGTGTGGACGATGTTACTCCGAAAGGCTCATGGCACATCACTACTGAATCAATGTGAATAATCGCTTTGTTGGCTTATTTGATCTTAAGTGACCGAAATCTCTTTCGTATTGTGATTCTGATACTCGATCTCTTATTTCTTCCATATCGACCCTTCTTTCTTTTTCTCAGACAAGTCGCTTCCCTCATAGAGGACTTGGAAAAAAAAAATGGCTCTGAGCACTATGGGACTCAACTGCTGTGGTCATCAGTCCCCTAGAACTTAGAACTACTTAAACCTAACTAACCTAAGGACATCACACACATCCATGCCCGAGGCAGGATTCGAACCTGCGACCGTAGCAGTCGCACGGTTCCGGACTGCGCGCCTAGAACCGCGAGACCACCGCGGCCGGCAGAGAGGACTTGGAGATCCCCTTTTCACCTATCCGCTCTTTACACTGAAATTAACTGTGGAATTGTCACTGCACCCTTAATCTTACCGCCACTGCTTTAATTTCCGCCTCGAGGAATATTGGGCTACAGTTCATTCACGGACGTCGAACACCTCATTCGAATTGTCCCCACTAGAGTTCGAGGCACCGTAAACGCGGATCAGGGGTGGACAGGCGTCTCGCGATATGACCAGGACGAGAAATTAGAGCTGGTACGGAGGTTCATGGACAGTCGTTCTTCGCAGTCAGCATTTGCGAAAGGGCCAGAGAAGGGGTGAGATGATGGTGGTGCCGTGCGTACCCTGCACCACAGACCACGAGATGGTGTTAGGCCGCGTGCCAGACGCTGCCGCCGTGTTCCTGCCGGCCACACACACGGCCGGGGTGAACGGCCGCGGCCACGGCCGGGGGTGGCGCCCCGCCAGCTCACGCGCCGGCTTCCCACGCCACGGCCGCTCTGCTGGCGCTCGCCGACCACCTGTGTGACCCCCGGCAAGCTGCCCAGCCACCCGCTGCCCCTGCTAGTCTCAAACCCACTGGCTGTCGTCGGACCGTCATGTCCCTCCAGGCTTCAGCTTCGAGTCATTTCAACAAACTTGGAAGTCACTCTGTAGAGTGTGTGGCGAGCTTTAATTTGCTGAAATGGTTCAAATGGCTCTGACCACTATAGGACTTAACATCTGTGGCCATCAGTCCCCTACTTAAACCTAACTAACCTAAGGACATCACACACATCCATGCCCGACGCAGGATTCGAACCTGCCACCGTAGCAGTCATGCGGTTCCGGACTGAGCGCCTAGAACCGCGGGACCACCGCGGCCGGCGAAAGTTTTGTCGTCGCTTTTTTTCGTAGAGTATGCTTTTCAGGGAACATTTCAGTTACGACAGTGTCAATTCTGTGGTCACTCGCCGTCGAGGACAAGATACAGGATTCTATTACTTACGAACTCTGTGATCCGCTCTCACACCTGAGAACAGTCTGCAGTGAGGTACTGTATTCAATGTTTTCAGAAATCTAGGAATATGAAATCTTGTCCATGTTTTGCAGGATATCGTGTTAGAAAACGGTGACCCGAGTTTCGCACGAGCTATACTTTCTAAATCCGTACTGGTTCGTGTTTACAAATTTTTCTCTCCCTGGGAAAAATATTATATTCGAAATCAGAATATGTTCAAGACTTGTGCAGCAAACAGATTTTAAGGAAACCGTGGTTTTCCGTACTTGTATGCGGAAGTTACCTACGCTTTTTTGTCCGTGCACACGTCAGACGGGAATCAGTTGGCCGCTTCAGGTGTGTTGGGTACACACAGGGACGGCAGCTCGCGAACTAGGCTCTGTTTGTCACACCCTAGTCTGCTGCCGTAGCAGAGGCCCGGGCCTTCTGTGTGCCGGGCCACTCCAGGAGAGGAAGGCGCAGGCAGCTCCACTCGACTCGGCGAGAGTGGGAGCTGCCGGCTGTGAGCTCTGCGAGCACGCGCCGTCCAAGTGAAAGTGCGGCGAGCGCAAAAAGCGGGAACCGGCCGTCTCACGATGCTGTCTGTCTGTGTCCGGCTAAACACGCCGTTCCGGACCCGCTCTTCAGGCTCCATCACTGCTGGTGCTCCGCAGAGGTCAGTAATTTCACAATTAAAAGAATAAAAACAAAAAAGCTTTTTCAGCCTCAAGCATTTTTACTGTCACAAATGGTTTTGGCATGTTGCTGCCATCTTCAGCTGCATCATAGGTACGTGTATATTAAATTTTGTTTATAGGTACCGTTGGAATGTGATGAGATCTGTGTGCTAGTAAGGTTACGTATCGTAATTTGTCCCGGACCAGGGGGGACTGTCCGTCATTGTGGTATGTGTAAATAACCCCAGTAACGTCTCTACTTATACTGATCGTGCGCTCAGTCCCTCCGTGACATCTATAGCGCTTCAGACAACGGCGCTCATGTTGATGCCGCGTTTATTGGCTTCGAGAAGTCACTTCACACCGTCACGCACTGTCGTTTAGTGAGAAAAATATGAGTATGGGACCAGATCTGCGACTCAGTTCGAAACTTTCTCGCAGACAGAACTCAGCACGTTGCTCTTAACGGATCAAAATCGGCAGATGTAAAGGTAATTTACAGATTACCCCAAAGAAGTGTGACAGGACCGTTAGTGTTTACAGTGTATAAAACATTCCAGCAGTCAGCGTCGGAAACTCCTGAAGATTGTTCGCAGATGATGCGGTTGTCTGTATGACAGTAGCAACACCAGCAGACAGTGTCGATTTGCAAAATGAGTGGCGCAGGCCCTGGCACTTGACCGTGAACGTAAATAATGTAGCATATATGGGAAAATCCACTACTGTTTTGTGCTGTTCATGAGAAACTGCTGGAAACAATATCTACCATAAAATATGCAGGAGTTACTTAAGTGGACTGACCACATAAAACAAATAGTAGGACAGCAGATGCCAGAATGAAGAACCTTCCACGGAGGAAGTGGCTCGTAAGGCGCTTGCTCGGCCGATTCTTAAGTATTGTTCATCAATATGCGATGCTTACCAGGTGAGACTGATGGAAAGGATAGATGAAATCCAACGAAGAACGGCACGTTTCGTCACGAGATCCTTCGGAGGCGCTAGAGCATTACCGAAATGCTCATCAAACTCCACTGGAGAGGCACTGTGCATCACGGAGAGGTTTACTACTGAAGTTTCGAGAGAGCACTTTTCAGGAAAGGTCGGACATAATATTACTTCCTCCCACGTACATCTTGCGTAATGACCACGAGGAGAAAATTCGACAAATTAGAGCCAATAAAGACTCTTACCGACAACCATTCTCCCTACGCGCCATTCGCGAGTGGAACAGGATAGAAGGCAATCGGTTAGTGGTATCAAGAGTACGCTCTGCCACACACCAGTAGGTGGATGCGGAGTATGATGTAGAGTAGATGTAGATGTAGATACTGGGTGTGTGTATGAGGCACACGCACCACAGAAACAAAAGCAACATCATCATTTCACTCTTAACACATAAACGTGTTTGCATTCCAAACTTGTAAAACGCTAAAATGAAACTTATTTCACTCGCTACGGCAGTCAGCAGTTAAGCGTAAGTGTAAAATTAGTGTACATTTAACTGTAGAGCATCTCGCAATGGCAGCATACTGCTGAAACTCGTTCTGCCGATATGCTGTGCTAAGTAAAAGCGACAAGTGACTGTACCTGAGAATGTTGTAAATTCGTTTATACAGTCGCTGTGCTCAACGAATTCCGTACAAGATCAATAAATTAGAAACTATTTTTACAGCTGACATGGCAATTAGAGACCGCATCTGGCTGTTAACATAGACAAAGGCCAAGCCGTTGTCGTCGACATAGATTCCATATGAAAAGCTTACCACCTTATAAATATTTGAAGAACGTAATTTTGTAA
Organism: Schistocerca gregaria; assembly: GCF_023897955.1. Lineage (NCBI taxonomy): Eukaryota > Metazoa > Arthropoda > Insecta > Orthoptera > Acrididae > Schistocerca > Schistocerca gregaria. Next base: position 33,620,540 of record NC_064928.1, read on the forward strand.
GCACCAAAAATGTACCGAAAGGCTGAATTCTTTACTATAGGGATTAGTTCCGATCCGAACAACGTCTTAGAGTTGATCTACACATATAAAGGAAAATTTGAGATAGGCGTAACTGTAACCTTTACGAATATCAACTAAAAATGCCAATTATTGTAACCAGTCACGTTTATAATGCTATATACTTTCCATTACGCGTCTCGGTGGATCATCAGCTGTATTTATGTCAGTTACGAGGCGTGTTTTTTTAAGTAAGTACTGGTATGAAGTAGAAGTAAAGCGCGTAGGCTTTTTTTTACCAATTTTATTTTTGCACGAAAGAATCTACTTTAGGATGCGTTTGTACATAATTCCCACTTACGGTACCGTACAGCCGGCTTTTGAATATCGTTCTCGCAGAAATCTGCCGCCTGATCAGCCAACTATTCCAGCTCGGACACTTTGACATCTTCCTCGTCGTCGTGGTGCTGACCCGTTAGGAAACTCATCTCAGAACGTCGACATCGCAAAGCGTCTGTTCCCTCTCTCACTCGTTCGTCGGATTTCTGAGTCAGATCGTCAGTAATGACGGAGAGTGGCCAGCAGAGTGCGGTACGCAGCGCACGCGCCCCAAACACCGGCCGTGAAACTTCGAAACGGTACTTACTTCAAAAATACGATTCGTCGTGAGGCATAGGTTATATGTACAACTTTTAGGCGAGGCATAACTATCCGAAACGCGTAGTGTAAATATGCTGATGAGAAAAAAACATTATGGCCAACTGCCAGACACTGAAACGCAGTAAGCAGTGACTGAGCGTGCCACGGACTCGGAAGTGCTGGGCAACCTGAGGCGAGGCGCCGCACGCCTGTGCCACCGGACGCCTCACTGGCCCGTGCCGTCCCACGCGTCCTCGTGCGATTCACATCGGGTCACGTGAACTTCCTACAAGGCTGGCCCTCTTCAGTTGTCTTCAGACGAACAGAAATTGTAGATCAGTGCCCACTTTCTTAAAACAGTACGACACAGTTCTAAAACAAAGGAAAAGTGTTGGTATAAATCGCTTCCGAAAATTGAAAGATTTCCAAACGCTGTTAACAACAAAAATTTCAGGTATATTAACGTAGTTTCCGCAGTTGAGTGTGTAACATAAAACTCTTGTAGTCGTGAAGTCTTTGATTCGAACGCCGTTTGTGTCGAAATTTTTAAATTTAATTTACTTTTCACACTTATTAACTAACGGGTGTGTTAATTAGCAAATACTGAATCATAATTTTTAATAGAAATAATATTTTTATATTTTGGTTACTAACCACACGAAAATAAATTAAAATTTAATAGACACAGAAAATGTCTCATTATTTAATGAAAAAATTATAAAAACTACTTCCTATGGAGCAGGCGCAGCTGTATAACTCCATTTTATGAATTGAAGAAAGCGTACACCTGTTGGTGAATGAGTAATATTTTATTGTGTGTACATCACCAGTTTCGGAACACTTAAATTCCATCATCTGTGTAATATAAAATCGCTTAACCATCTGAGATTATGCTCAATCAAATGCCATGGAGATAAAAGTTCCGTGTCAAAAGGATAAAGAGAGGAGGTGGGTGGGCGGGGGGGGGGGGGGGGGGGGTGACATAATTGCCATGAAAGCTGTTCCCCTGTGACGCGCCACAGGGAGCTGTGCAATGGTATGTTTTACACCAGAATATGCAACTTAAAGTTCTCGAACCGGTCACGCGTACCATAGAAGATCATTTATTCAGCAACTGTTTTGCAGTTTCGCCATTTTACAAAATGTAAAAATTATGTACATAAACTGTCCAAACTCTGTAAATTAGAAATTATTATATTGTTTATTTGAAGTTACGAATTTTTGAACTAAATATTAATCTATTGTGTATACACATATTTTATGTGTTCAGTAATTAAAATAAAATATGTTATTTTATTACAAAATAACGGATCGGAGCGTGGAATGTCAGATCCCTTAATCGGGCAGGTAGGTTAGAAAATTGAAAAAGGGAAATGGATAGCTTAAAATTAGATACAGTGGGAATTAGTGAAGTTCGGTGGCAGGAGGAACAAGACTTTTGGTCAGGTGAATACAGGGTCATAAATACAAAACCAAATAGGGGTAATGCAGGAGTGGGTTTAATAATAAATAAAAAAAATAGGTGTACGGGTAAGCTACTACAAACAGCATTGTGAAAGCATTATTGTGGCCAAGATAGACACGAGGCCCACACCTACTACAGTAGTACAAGTTTATATGCCAACTAGCTCAGCAGATGACGAAGAAATTGATGAAATGTATGATGAGATAAAACAAATTATTCAGGTAGTGAAGGGAGACAAAAATTTAATACTCATGGGTGACTGGAATTCATCAGTAGGAAAAGGGAGAGAAGGAAACATAGTAAGTGAATATGGATTGGGGCTAAGAAATGAAAGAGGAAGCCGCCTGGTAGAATATTGTGCAGAGCATAACTTAATCATAGCTAATACTTGGTTTAAGAATCACAAAAGAAAGTTGTATAGATGGAAGAACCCTGGAGATACAAAAAGGTATCAGATAGATTATATAATGGTAAGACAGAGATTTAAGAACCAGTTTTTGAATTGTAAGACATTTCCAGGGGCAGATGTGGACTCTGACCACAATCTATTGGTTATGAACTGTAGATTAAAACTGAAGAAACTGCAAAAAGGTGGGAATTTAAGGAGATGGGACCTGGATAAACTGAAAGAACCAGAGATCGTACAGAGTTTCAGGGAGAGCATAAGGGAACAATTGACAGGAATGAGGGAAAGAAATACAGTAGATGAAGAATGGGTAGCTTTGAGGGATGAAATAGTGAAGGCAGCAGAGGATCAAATAGGTAAAAAGACGAGGGCTAGTAGAAACCCTTGGGTAACAGAAGAAATATTGAATTTAATTGATGAAAGGAGAAAATATAAAAATGCAGTAAATGAAGCAGGCAAATAGGAATACAAACGTCTCAAAAATGATATCGACAGGAAGTGCAAAATGGCTAAGCAGATATGCCTAGAGGACAAATGTAAGGATGTAGAGGCTTATCTCACTCGGGGTAAGATAGATACTGCCTACAGGAAAATTAAAGAGACCTTTGGAGAAAAGAGAACCACTTGTATAAATATCAAGAGCTCAGATGGAAACCCAGTTCTAAGCAAAGAAGGGAAAGCAGAAAGGTGGAAGGAGTGTATAGCGGGCCTATACAAAGGCGATGTACTTCAGGACAATATTATGGAAATGGAAGAGGATGTAGATGAAGATGAAATGGGAGATATGATATTGCGTGAAGAGTTTGACAGAGCACTGAAAGACCTGAGTCGAAACAAGGCCCCAGGAGTAGACAACATTCCATTAGAACTACTGACGGCCTTGGGAGAGCCAGTCCTGACAAAACTCTACCATCTGGTGAGCAAGATATATGAGACAGGCGAAATGCCCTCAGACCTCAAGAAGAATATAATAATTCCAATCCCAAAGAAAGCAGGTGTTGACAGATGTGAAAATTACCGAACTATCAGTTTAATAAGTCACAGCTGCAAAATACTAACGGGAATTCTTTACAGACCAATGTAAAAACTGATAGAAGCAGTCCTCGGGGAAGATCAGTTTGGATTCCGTAGAAAAGATGGAACACGTGAGGCAATACTGATCTTAGAAGAAAGATTAAGGAAAAGCAAACCTACGTTTCTAGCATTTGTAGACTTAGAGAAAGCTTTTGACAATGTTGATTGGAATACTCTCTTTCAAATTCTGAAGGTGGAAAGGGTAAAATACAGGGAGCGAAAGGCTATTTATAATTTGTACAGAAACCAGATGGCAGTCATAAGAGTCGAGGGGCGTGAAAGGGAAGCAGTGGTTGGGAAGGGAGTGAGACAGGGTTGTAGCCTCTCCCCGGTGTTATTCAATCTGCATGTTGAGCAAGTAGTTAAAGAAACGAAAGAAAAATTCGGAGAAGGTATTAAAATCCATGGATAAGGAATAAAAACTTTGAGGTTCGCCGATGACATTCTAATTCTGTCAGAGACAGCAAAGGACTTGGAAGAGCAGTTGAACGGAATGGACAGTGTCTTGAAAGGAGGGTATAAGATGAACATCAACAAAAGCAAAACGAGGATAATGGAATGTAGTCGAATTAAGTCGGGTGATGCTGAGGGAATTAGATTAGGAAATGAGACACTTAAAGTAGTAAAGGAGTTTTGCTATTTTGGGAGCAAAATAACTGATGACTGTCGAAGTAGAGAGGATATAAAATGTAGACTGGCAATGGCAAGGAAAGCGTTTTTTAAGAAGAGAAATTTGTTAACATCGAGTATTGATTTAAGTGTAAGGAAGTCGTTTCTGAAAGTATTTGTATGGAGTGTAGCCATGTATGGAAGTGAAATGTCTTAGGCAAGAAGAGAATAGAAGCTTTCGAAATGTGGTGCTACAGAAGAACGCTGAAGATTAGATGGGTTGATCACATAACTAATGAGGAGGTATTGAGTAGAATTGGGGAGAAGAGGAGCTTGTGGCACAACTTGACTAGAAGAAGGGATCGGTTGGTAGGACATGTTCTGAGACATCGAGGGATCACCAATTTAGTACTGGAGGGCAGTGTGGAGGGTAAAAATCGTAGAGGCAGACCAAGAGATGAATACACTAAACAGATTCAGAAGGATATAGGTTGCAGTAGGTACTGGGAGATGAAGAATATTACACAGGCTAGAGTAGCATGGAGAGCTGCATCAAACCAGTCTCAGGACTGAAGACAACAATAATAATAATTACAAAATTATGATTCTATATTTCTAATTATCGTTTCCAATTTCTCAGTAAATATGAAATTAAAATAGAAGTAAGAAATTAAGTTGGCAACAAATGGATTCGAACTACAGGTTTTTGTTTGATGAAGTTTTGCGCTACGCAATCATCTATGTTAATAAACTTGAAATATTTTGTGGGTAACAGTGGTTAAAAATATTTTAGTTTTCAAAGACGACTTTTTCTAACGTTTTTTACTACAGGAAATTGATGCCTAGTCAATGGCCTTCTGGTCCTACAAGTCTGAAGGAAATCTAAACGGGTCAGAACATATCTTTTAATGTGTTTTTACTGAAGTCAAACCGGATGTTAAGAAACAAAGAGAAAAGCAGCACATTGACTCATTGTGCATTGATTTTTTTTAATAGAAAAACAGCAAAAACACTATTTTTGTTTGTTCAAAAGCTAAATTAACATTACTTATGTTTCGTCACCTTATTGCCAATGGAATCTTTTTTTCTTTTTTAATGTTCTGTGTCATCTGATGTCATTACGGGCAATAGTCTCTGAAAGGTTGAGAACCACTGCTGTATACTCACTGGGCCTAACGGTGGAAACAAATGCACCAATATAAGGAACAGTGTAGAACATGAAGCGTGTTATGTGATCACGGAGGACACAACCCCTGTTGTTTAGGCATCCCTTCCGGCCGGGTTGCGCAGCCGGCGGCCGCTGACCCCTGCCACTGCTGCTACTGGCTGCGAGACGGTTTCGTGACGGGGAAAGGTTACCTCCGGGGAGGCAGCTCGGTTGCTCCACTGCTTCTCTCGTAACGAACGGAGCACTCCTTAAGCTCGGAGTGCTTTCGAGAGTAGGGCCGGCGAACAAAACGTTCAGCGTTGGTGAGGGTCAGAGCTTGTGCCGAGTTCTCAACGTCTTCCCGGCGTCGTGTTGCTCGTTGTGAACGACATGCTCGTTTATATACTGTATGTACAGTGCCGCGTGCGTTATTGATTATTATTGTTTAGGGCGAACATGCAACGGTCTACATGTTAAGTCCCATAGTGCTCAGAGCCATTTGAACCATTTGAACCAAGCACAACTCTCAATTTGCTGGAGAACCATGCGGTTCCACCGATGCCTCGTGACATCATTTTCCAGCAGGATGGATCACAACGTTTCTCCGGGCGACGTTTCCTGAGCTCTGAGCGTTGGATCCGAAAGTGGAGGATCCCATTGCCTGGCCCCTCACTCTCCCGACCCGACTCCGCTGAATTTCAGTGAACGTGCGTTTTCCAGGGACACTGTTAACAGAACGAAGGTTCGAGATCAGACAACGGATCTACGCCGCAATAGAGGCCATGACGCCTGTGATGCATATGAACATGTGGCGAGATGTGGAATACCGTTTCGGTACGCTGCCTACAATGAATTGTACCAACATGTATAAAAATGTATGGGCTCCTGTGTACAACGATAGACAAATAAAGTTATAAACCCTAAATTGGGGCCGGCCGGGGTGGCCGAGCGGTTCTAGGCACTACAGTCTGGAACCGCGCGACCGCTACTGTCGCAGGTTCGAATCCTGCCTCGGGCATGGATGTGTGTGATGTTCTTAGCTCAGTTAGGTTTAAGTAGTTCTAAGTTCTAGGGGGCTGATGACCTCAGAAGTTAAGTCCCATAGTGCTCAGAGCCAAACCCTAAAATGTACTGAAATATAAACATATGTTTTTCTATACCTCTGGCATGGACACCCTGTATAGTTAGCATAAAAATACACTGGTGAGCCAAAACAGCTTGTTTGTGCGTCTTTGGAATGAAATACACCACTGACTCTGCGTATCAGGGATCCGACAGTTTGTGGAGGTATGTGGCATTATGTGGATACTGCTGAAAGAAGACATACCCGTCGGGGAAGACATCGAGCACGAATGGATGCTGGTGTTTCGCAGCTGTGAGCTCGTCTTCGATTACTACGACAGGTCCAACGCAAGCGCCAGAGAACGTCTGTGTCTGTGGCGCGCTGTAATTTTCGAGCCGTTTTCACCTCGATGACGGCGTTTGTGGAGACGACCGTCGATCTAGTGTTTCAAAAACGAGATTCACCCGAAGAGCCGACACGTTTCCATTAATCGACGGTCGAATCCTGATTGTCCCGTGGCCACTGCAATCACAGTTGACGACATGTGAACACTTTGGGGTGGTCTGCCGTACAGCTGTTCCCCGGAACGCTTTTGCGAGCAGCGGCACTGTGCTCTTGCGGCAGAGACGCCGGAGACCACCATGTACGCTACTTTACAGAGCAGACAAGCCTCCGAATGCCAAAACGTCGTAAACGTGCATCCATTTATGTTCACTGTCCCACCTCTTTCGGTACATGCTGACGACACATTAGAGCACTTTTCAGAGCCGCTTGTCTCCATGGATTTCGCCATTTGCAGCCCATATCTTCGCTGTGATGATCCCCCGTCAGTGCCTGGTCGGCGGACACACTTTTGTTACCGCGTCACGTGCCCGCAACAGTACGAGGCGGCGTTTAAAGTTGCAGCGGGCAGTGGTCGCAATGGTCTGGCTTACTTATATAAAATATTGTTGTTGGTGTGTTCTTAATGTAGGAGAATGTATGTGAAGCTTTTGACAAAATTTTTGTTTCGCACGTCTGTTTGTTCATAAGTAGAATATACACATCATGTAAGTCTACAAATGGAAGTACGCACGAACCTATAAAGGCAATACCGTTGTCTTCGACATACGTTACTGGTAATGTTAAGTTTGCACTCACTTGTAACACAGCGAGAACATGATGATAACCTGTCATAAATTAATGTAAAATTAAAGAAAAATCTAGAGAAATTCTATGACGCCATCAATGAAGTATACGTGAGTACTGCGCAACCTAGGAGGAAACTGGACGGGCGCCGTAGCACAGGTCCGGCCGCAGATCCGCTCGTGCGAGCTGGCTCGCGCTCGCACTCAGCAATCAGCGACCGGTCGGCTCAGGGCGAGTAATGGTGCGGAAAGGAGGAACCAGACAAAGCTGCAGAAACTATTGTCAGCGGGGCTATTCTGTGGTCGCTAATGTTAGTTCTGAGGAGATGTGTCGTTCCGTGGAGGGTAATTAACGCCTTTCCTGGCAAATTTATTTCCTGAGATTTTTGCACGACAAGAAAATGAAACTTCTTTAAATTGATGAGGCGAAGAACACAGGGCAGCTAAGTACGAAACTCGGCAATTCATAAGAATAGTGCATCATTATCACAAATCTCGTGTTCGGATAAAGTTTAAATTGACGTCAGCCTGTATTTCGTGTCTATTTTATTCACACGTTAAACATAGAAACACTGATGTCAATGAATTTTACTAATTCAGCTTTCCACTAATGCGTCAGTGTCTGGTACCACGTTTCTGAGCAATGCTAATTAGAAGATAAGCTCTGAAGTTGCAGTCTGAGAGTACATTTCTCTGGATAGACTCGGTTCTCTTCATTACGGGGAAAAGTAGCTCGCACTGGAATTTAATTGTAAACATCGACACAACTGTAGTTGCAGACTTTTGAAGTGGAAATATTTGTTCACGAAAACTTTTATACGAGTCTGTAAGACGTATTTTATTACAAAACTCATCACGCAACTGGCTGTGAGACTGCTAGTCTATATGTTCTAACTGTGGGTAGGTTTTTTTTTTACATCGATGTCGGTGTGTCCAACCTTCTCGTCGAAGTTCGTGACTCGCCATAACACCGCTTTTCATCGATTTACAGAAGACCCGCTCTCCACTAAGCGCTACGCCATTAAGTGTAATGGTACGGCGAACTTAACGTGCGGTCAATCCTCCGAAGAGAACGCTCGGTCTGTACTTCCTCTGACGTCGGAGCGTCCCATTCTGCAGAGGCGGCGAGTGAGCGTCGGCGTCGGCGTCGGCGTCGGCGCCCGTGTCCGTCCTCAACTAGCTGCCCCTTAAACGAGCCCGCCGAAGCGCAAAGCGCTGTGTGGGTCTTCTGCAGGACCACTAGAGGTGTGCGTGTACCCCCGTGCCGATCTGGCCGAAATAACGATCACCAAAGAAACCGGCACTCATTATATGTACACATGTCAAAAAAGTTTTGCACCACCTCGGGTCCGAGAGTTCCGGAACCTGTACAGAAAATTCGAACAGTGATCAACATAAACATCATTTCTGCACTTTTTATTGCTCATGAAAACCGCATATTGCATGTTGCACCACCATACACCGAGGTCTTCAGAGGTGGTGGCCCAGATTGCTGTACACACTGGTACACCTCTAACACCCAGTAGCACGTCGTCTTGCATTGATGCGTGCCTGTATTCGCCGTGGAATAGTGCCCACAAGTTCATCAAGGCACTGTTGGTCCAGATTGTCCCACTCTTTAATGGCGATTCGGCGTAGATCCCTCAGAGTGGTTGGTGGGTCGTGTCGTCAATAAACAGCCCTTTTCAGTCTATCCCAGACATGTTCGATATGGTTCGTGTCTAGAGAACATGCTGGCCGCTCTAGTCGATAGGTCATTAACCTGAAGGAAGTCATCCACAAGATGTGCACGATGGGGGCGCTAATTTTCGCCCACGAAGACGAATGCCTCGCCAATATGCTGCCAGTACGGTTGCACTATCGGACGGAGGATGGCATTCACGTATCGTACAGCCGTTGCGGCGCCTTCGATGACCGCGAGCGGCGTACGTGGCCCCACATAATGGCACCCCAAAGCAGCAGGGGACCTCCAGTTTGCTGCACTCGCCGTACAGCCTGACCGGTTTGGCTCCAAACACGTCTCCGACAATTGTCTGGTTGATGGCATATGTGACACTCATCGGTGAAGAGAACGTGATGCCAATCCTGAGCGATCCATTCGGCTTGTTGTTGGACCCATCTGTACTGCTCTGCGTGGTGTCCTGGTTGCAAAGATCGACCTCGCCATGGATGTCGGGAGTGACGTTGAGCATCGTGCAGCCTATTGCGCAGAGTTTGAGTCGTAACACGACGTCCTGTGGCTGCACGAAAAGCATCATTCAACATGGTGGCGTTGCTGTCAGGGTTCCTCCGAGCCATAATCCGAAGGTAGCGGTCATCCACTGCAGTAGTACCGCAATCATCGACAGTTCCTGTGTATCTCCTCCAAGTCCGAACAACGTCGCTTTGGTTAATTCCGAGACGCCGTCACTTGTTGAGAGCCCTTCCTGGCACAAAGTAACAATACGGATGCGATCGAACCGTCTACGCACGGATGACCGTCTACGCGTGTTTCAACTACAGACAACACGACCGTGTACCTCCTTCCTGGTGGAATGACTGGAACTGATAGGCTGTCAGACCACCTTCGTCTAATGAGCGCTGCTCGTGTATGGTTGTTTACATCTTTGGGCGGGTTTAGTGATATCTCTAAACAGTCAAAGGGACTGTGTCTCTGATACAATATCCACAGTCGACGACTTCAGGAGTTCTGTGCTGCGAGAGTGGCCGCACGGTTTGAGGCACAACGTCACGGTCTACGTGACCTCTCCCGCCGGAGGTTCGAGTACTGTCCTAGAAATGGGTGTGTGTTGTTGTTAACAGAAGTTAGTTCAGGTCACTTTAAGTTGTGGTTAAGTCTAGGGACTGATGACCACAGCAGTTTGGTCCCTTAGAATTTCGTACACAGTCAGGAGCTCTGCGAACTGGAATGATGCAAAACTTTTCTTGATATGTGTGTATACACCCTAAGACAAAGAAAGAAGACGCACCACGATCCGTACGGGACGGAAATCGGTAGTGTGATGCACGTGAACAGACAAATGATTACAATTACAGAATAGTTGAATGATTTATTCGAGAGAAAGAGCCTTACAAACTGAGCAAGTCAGTAGCGCATTGGTCCACTCCACCTCTGGCTGTTATGCGAGCTCGGCGTCGATTGATAGGGTTGTTAATGTTCTGCTGAGGGATATCGCCTCAGGTTCTATCCAGTCGGTGTGTTCGATCGTCAAAATCTGGATCTCCGAACGTTCTCAACCGGGGAGAGATCAGGCGACATTGCTCGGCTAGGTGGTGTTTGGCGTGCAGGAAGACTACCAGTAGAAACTCGAGGCTTTTACGGCCTGGCATTATCTCGCTGAACTGTAAGGCCGGGATAGCTTGCCGCAGAGGGCAAGAAAACGAGGTGTAGGATGTAGTCAGTCGACGTACTGCACTGCTGTAAGGGCGCCACGGGTTGACAACCTAAGGGGACTTGCTACGAGCGACGCTCCACCGCCGTCTGGGAAGTCCTGAGACGCCTCTTCGGCCGGGAGCCTCATCGCACGGGGCAGAATTATCTTCAGTGTAGAGTCCCGCTTCCAACTGAGCCCCAGTTGCCAACGAAGACGCGCCTGGAGGCGCTGAGCAGCGGCCACCGTGCGGCCCGGCAGACACCGCTGCTACAAGTCTGCGCTGCGGAAACGATCACACACAGCGTTGCGAGGAAACCAGCCGAAGGCTGCGTTTTATTGGCAGAACGTTTACGAGGCGTGTGACCGAACCTGCCGATTCCACGTGTGGACGATTCGTAGTATTAAAGACTTGAGACTTCCTGGCAGATAAAAACTGGACTCGAACTCGGGACAAAACGTCTGAACGGTGTCTTGGCGGCCGCGTGCCGCTGCTCAGGCCACAGTACAGCCATTCACTCGTCCCCAGCAACGTTAACTTCACACTGAAAAATGTCACGGCAAATATCGCCAGTAAACTTCCTATTTTCAACTAAACATATGACCGGTGTAACCTAATGTTATTTACACCGCAAGGCGATCATTTAACGTGGGCTTCAACCCAAAGCGCAATGTGGATGAAGGGGCTCGACACGCAAATTCGGTGGGCCACACAGGATTGTACAATGTCTGACACGCCTGCTGTCAGATCTGTCCACACCGCAGTAGCACACCACAGCAGACTCGAAACCTTACCTCAGTTAAGCCCACTGTAAGAAAAACTATTACTAAAATTTTCTTTTAATTATTTTTAGTGGTGACAGTGCCTTTGAATGGCTGTAATTTATTTTTCTTTGTTACGTGAATTTACTTCGAAACAACATGGAAGCAACCTGGGACTGGGCAAGTGGCAGCCATCTTTACTTTTGAAAAACGTGTTAAGTAAATCACGAATTAGCTAGCAAAGCAAATTTAAATTTGTAGCAACACTAATGTTATTAAATGGACTGAAGTTTATTTCTTTGAACAAAGCGACCACATTTAAAGACGGTGTTATAAACGAAATCAATTTCTTAGATTGAAGGACTCTCTCTCTCTGTACTATGGAGCAGTTCGTAATAACAATGAATTTACTTGTTGTACCTTTTACTCAACTATTAAACAAACGAGCCATTTAACTTCCAAAGTGTCATTTCACAACAAACATGACCAGGAAGCGGGACTGGTGATGGCTCGGGGCACAAATTTTCGGAGAATAAGTTTGCAAGTAAGATGAAAGTAAGTTGACTGTAGCCCCTTACATGTTCTGAGATTTAACAAAGAAGTCTATGAAGTTAGTGCATGCTTCGCGTTGCGCGCTGGAGGGCTGCCTGTACTGTCGGTCGGCTCTGCACGTCGCCAGTGAGGGACTTCCTCACCGATAGCCACACCACGTCACAAGCAGCAGCCGCCTTTACTCGTCGCAGCGCCGGCCGGATCGCCCGTACAAGCCCCGCCGCAGCCCGGCACAGGCTCCCACGCGGCTGCCTCTCTCTGCACCGCCTTATCCCTACGTGACCCCCACGACTGGTCACATGAAGCCCTCTGCACTTCCCCTCATCTTATTCTCTACATTTGTTTAACACATACACGGTGAAAATTTGTCCTGAGGTGGCTACAGTCATTACCATTTTTGCATTGAATGGCAATAACATTTTCCTTATCATTAATTAACAATTGTGTATCAAGTAATTCTTTTATGTCGAAGAGCTTTGCATACAAACATAACATTTTTACACCTTCATTTGCTAATGTTGATCTTTCCACATACGAATACCCTAAAGCAAAGTAAAAAATTGTTTAAAAAATTTATTTCATTTTCAATGGTGGCTTCACAGGTGCAACAAATCTAAAGAGACAGGCTACGGCAAACTCGTCCATCCTTTCCTGGAGTAATGCTGCGTGGTATAGTATCCGTATCACTTAGGATTCACGTTGAAAAAGTTCAGACGGCAGCTCGTTTTGTATTATCGCGAAATAGTGGAGAGCGTGTCACGGATACGATACGCGAGTTCCAGTGCCAAAGGCGCTTTTCGTGCAGCAAGTCAACTTTCTCCATCGAATGCGGAAATATTTTGTTGGCGCCCACCTACGTACGGAGAAGTGAACGCGGTAATAACACAAATCTGAGCTCGCACGAAAATATTTGAGATTGTTTTTGCCGTAAGTTGTTCGAGAGTGGAACGGTACAGAAATAGTTCGAAGACGGTTCTACGAACTATCTCCGAGGCACTTAATTGTAAAATTCAGCACGGTTATGTAGATGTAGGTGACGTGCATATACAGTTTCTCACTGGTCCGATAATGAGGTCGTTCGAAATATGGAAAGATGTAATGCGCTGCAGATCAAGCGCAGGAACAATGTTCGACTACACTCTTAGCTGTGTGCAAATCCACAGAGTCACGTCGGTTAAATATCTGGCCAAGTGAAACTAGCACGTGATATCTGTTGCAGGGAAGGCGGACGGTCGAGTTTATTGCGAGAAATCTCACCGAGTGTAATTCACGTGGAAAGGAGACCGCGCGCGAAACACTTCTTTCACAAATTGTTGAGTACTCCTAGAGTGTTGTGGAAACCCGTCAGTTGAGAGTAAAGGAAGAATCTGAAGGTATTCAGAGGCGTGCTGCTACGGTCGGTTCGATCAGCAGGTGAGTATTGCAGAAATGCTCGGTGGAGTCAAATGGGAACCGCAGGAGGGAAGACAACGTTTCTTTTGGTGCATCAGTATTAAGACGGTTTATAAGAACCGACAGTGGAGACACATTGCAGAACGATCATCCTGCCTCCAACGTTTATCTCACGTAAGGAGCGTGGGGATAGAAACTAGATATAGCTAGTTGTTTTCCCCTCGTTCCATTTGCCAGTCGAACACGATGGCAATGACTTACAGTGGTACTAAGTAACCTCCACAGCGCACCGTGTGGTAGCTTGAGAAGTATGTATGTGGATGTAGGTAATGATAATGGTATCACTGCAATCAACACATAGCGTCAGAATATCCTATTATCAGAATGTCAGGAGCCATTTGGTAGGTAACGGCGACTATCCACGGTCGAGTCGATGTCCAGACCGCACGGTCATTAGCTCTCGGACGCGCTACTCTCTCGAGCATCTGCGGAAAGGGGGAGAAGGACAGAGAAACCGTGAACAGGCGCTAAATGGCGGGACGTGCACGACTCTTCCCGTCCGAAGGCTGGTCTGCTCTGCAAAGTAGCGAGGACGGCGAGCTGTGGCGTCTCTGCCCAAAGAGCACAGTGCTGGTGTTTCCAGCACACCGTTCACCGTACATTGTCGAACGTGGAGCTCCGCAACAGACACGTGTTCACCCGACGACATCGTCCGTCACCTTTGCAATGGGCGAGGGACTATCGGGGTTGGACCGTCGATCGATGGAAACGTGTCGGCTCTTCGGGTAAATCTCAACACTAGGTCGTCTCCAAAATCGCCGTCATCGAGGTGAACGGCGGCTCGAAACGTGCAGCGCGCCACTGACGCAGGCATTCTGCTGCGCCTACGCGGGACCTGTGGCGGTAATGGAAGACAGTAGTTTGAGAAGCATCGTAATGAACTCACGCCGCTGCCTCGGCGACCAAATCCTACGGAACCCATCTGGGTCACTACGGGTCGCCACCACCGCGCACGCAAATCGGTGATCCGTTATTTTCGCGAATAACTTGACATGTGCGTAGACATCTAAAATGCCACGTACCTCCACACTTCCGGATCCCTGATACGCAGGCAGTGATGTATTTCGTTCCGAGGACGGAAGACAAGGTATTAAGCGGGCTTTGGTTCATCAACGTATACCGCAAGCCTGCGGTGTCCGGAATCTGCGCCGAGGCAAGTGCGGCGGCTGCGTGGGCGTGCGCGGGCACTGCCGGCCAGCCGAGCGCCTACCGGCAGTGTCTGGCCGTTGCCAAGGAGTCACGTCGTATCTTACGTGCGGAAAACCGCCGTCGACGTGTAAGGCGTGAAACGAGTGAAGGGAAATCTCCGCAAGCATTCGGGCCGGAGCTGGGAGCGCTACGGCCTGCCAACGGAATGTTTTCGTCATTTTGGAAGGCCCAAGGGTCAACACGAGTATGCGTCTACCCTTGGGGATCGTGTCCACACCTACGTGCATCTACCGACATGACAATGCAATGTAAATAAATTATGAATAATCCGCCTCGATTGCGAAAATTCCCGGTGTTTCCCCAGGTTTCAACGTGGATAACCACGCCTTCTTCAGAA
The DNA here is from genome assembly GCF_023897955.1 of Schistocerca gregaria. Lineage (NCBI taxonomy): Eukaryota > Metazoa > Arthropoda > Insecta > Orthoptera > Acrididae > Schistocerca > Schistocerca gregaria. Next base: position 33,635,750 of record NC_064928.1, read on the forward strand.
CAAAATAAAAAACAGCTTGCCTAAATGGGCATAGTCAATTTCTAAAATGAACACCCACAACGCCAGGTCCCCATGAAATTTATTAACATTACACGGTACATCCGTACCAAGTCAATAACACTACTTAACTGTCTGTGCTGCCTCGCCCCAGCCAACGTGCGATGGGTCACAGGGTCTCCACTGCACTAAGGCCTCGCCGGCTGTTCCCCTGAGCGACTGTCGACAATCTCTGCGCATGCGCGCGGAAATTACGACATATTAATTCTCGACCAACATTGCGCACAGGTCGTGCATCAGCCACTAACTAATATGGAGGCACTAAAGTTAGGTAAAAATTACAACTAACATACAGAAATGGCTATGCATGAGGACATAGTAAAGTGCAATCGGTTCCAAACCATACTACATGCGGGAACCAATAAGTTGTAACTCACAGAGCAAACGGTCTGCAAAACTTGACACCTTAACGGATAATGGTGTGGGGGCGGGGAGGGGGGGGGACGGTGGAAAGAAAATCTCAAATGTTGTTAACGGATGAAACCACACAATTTCTGCTAACAGAAACCATCATTGTCGCTACATCGCCAAAATGCTAAGTGGCTGAGCAGGCCGTAATCGAAAAACAAAAGATTTAGGGTATACCTTGGCTCCACGATCTTATAAATATAGAAGCCAACGAAGATACAATACGTCTTAAAAGCGCGCAGCGATATGAACTTACGATGACTGAAAGGCGTTCATCTTGGCTAACCAAACCTTCAACTCACAGAAAGGGAAAGGTGCCAAAAAAGAGAGGGGGAGGGACATCGTTATCATCCGTTAACAATCAACAACCTGTGCATGCATCAGCCAACTTCCACGTCATGTGGTTTAATGAAAAGAATTAAGTAAGGGACCGAAACCTTCAAAGAAATTTCTGTTTTTTAATTGTATCTGATCGTTGAGGACATCGTCTTTGGCATACTGCAGGTGTTTAAAAATCTGCATTTCCTCTAAGATGTCCAATTTTAAGCCCTTAACTTCAGCATGAAGCAACTCTATATTAGACGGAGGACTTGGCGCATGAGCCATTTGTATAAGGTGTTCTGCGTAAGTGGAACCCCTCGTGCCATCACCGCTTCTGGTGGGGGTGTGCTCTTTATATCTAGTCATGAGAGCTCGGCTTGTTTGACCGATATAAAATTTCGGACAGTCACCGCAAGTAACTTTATACACACCAGACTGAGAAAGTTTGTCACTTGTGATATGCAACGAGTGGATTAAATTCTTGTGCAGATTGTTGTTGGTAGAAAAGGCTACCCTAAAGTTATAGGCTCTAAGCAAACGCCCTAATTCGAAACTTACATTACCTACAAAAGGGATAGATACTATTGCCATCGGTTTGTCATTTACTAAATCCCCTAATGTGGAAGCCGTCCCATTATTTTTATTTATTTTCTTGTTGTACAAACGTCTTACCAACTGTGAACTATAACCATTATTTCTAGCGATAGCTTCCAGTGTGACCAATTCGGTCTCTAACGCCTCCGGTGACAGAGGGATAGCTGTAGCTCGATGTATATTCGAATGGAAGAAGGCCATCTTATGGGCATGCGGATGCGCCGAATCTGCAGAAATGATGTTATCAGAGTACGTGTCTTTCCGGTATATGTTAAACTCAATATGGCTATCCACCACTGTCAACGTGAGATCCAAATAGTTCAAGGACCTCGTCAAGGATTCCCTCTCGAGTGTAAACCTGATGTTATCATGAAACACACTAAATATAGAAAAAATACGGTCTACATCATTCTGAGTACCGTTAATGACAAATAAAATGTCGTCAACGTACCTTGTATAAAATTTTATTTTACTCAAAATCTCTCTACCACTGGCAAAGAAATCTAACTCTAAGGAGTTCAAGAAAATTTCAGATAAAATCCCAGCAAGGGGGCTTCCCATGGCCAATCCAAACGGTTGCGAATACATTCTATCATTAAAGGTAAAATAATTATATTTCAGGACAAACCTGGGTAAACACCGGGAATTTTCGCAATCGAGGCGGATTATTCATAATCTATTTAGATAATTACGATTGCTGACGCGCTGCAATGCTGAAAGTTCTTAAATTCTTACCACCGGGACGACTTTACAGTACTCCCCTAGCTACCACACTCCGCTGATTCGGACGATGTAGAATCTGTGGTAGCACCTCGCGCCACGGACCCTCAGCCGCTGTCGGCTCGCTGCCTTCCAGAAGCTCACTGACTCTCTGCTGGCACGTCCGCGCTGCACAAGGTGGTCTGGACAGTGTACAGATGAGAAATCAGTTTGCTGGAAAGAGCACATTTGGATCTCCTGCAGCGGCCACCGTCACCTTTGCGGGCCTGAACGTGACTATCGAGTATGCGTGTAGACGTATGTGTAAAAGGCTACTTGTTTACTGGCAGCACGTTGTGGCGCATTGCCCGCCTTAGCTTCACCCCGCCGCACACGCAGGTGACTCGCCTGCCGCCCCACGTACTCTTCGTCCAGACCACTGTCCGCCCCCGCACACTTAGCGTCTCGCTCTACGGCGCAGACTGCTATCTAATGGCGCCGTGCGCCAGGTTAATGTCCACAGCATGTACGGATCGACTGAATCCATCATCCGGAATGAATTTTCGCTCGGTTGCGGATTTGCGGATTGATCTGACAGATTGAAACTCTGTGCCGGAACGGGTGTCGACCCTGGAACTCTGAGGAAAAGTCGTCCACTCCAGTGGCATTGTTTTCATCTAGGTCCTTCAGTGCCCAGTCAAATTCTTCACGCAGTATCACATCTCCCACATCATCTTCACCTGCTTCTCTTCTCTTTCTGTAATGTAGTGTTCAAGTTCATATCCTTTGTGTAACCCATATATATACACTGATCAACCGAAACGTTATTTCCACCAGTCTGCTGCGATACAAATCCGCCCGGGCAATAGCGGCGTCATTTGGCGAAGGATGATTGCTAATCAGACAGACGCCCGGTGCAGTGAGAGTACTGTACGTGTGTAGAATGGACAAGGCGTGCGATCTGCCCGAGTTGAACCGCGAGGTGAGTGTGAAGGCCCGGAAGCTAGGCACGAACATTTCGGAAACCGCGCAACTTCTCTGGTGTTCGAGAAGTGCTGTGGAGATTTGCCTTCGACATGTGGCGAAACCGAGTTGAAACGAGGTCTACACGTCGTGTTGGGCGGCCACCCTTCATTACAGATGTCGGACGTCGCAAGTTGGGCAGACTCGTAAAATAGAACAGGCAGCAAACTGTGGCGAAATTAACGTCAGCCTTTAATGCGGGGCAGGAAACTGTGTCTGAACACACAGTGCATCAAACGCTCCTGACGATGGGCCTCCGGAGACGACGATCCCTGCGTGTGCCAATGTTAACACCACGACATCGGCAACTACGGCGGAAATGGGCGCGAGAGCATCGACTCTGGACGTTGGCGCAGTGCCAGAATGTTGCACGGTCCCGATACTTTCTTCTTGGAGTCGACGGGAGGGCAGGAAGGATCGTCTTCCAGGCGAACAGCTCCTCGACACCTGTGCTGTGGGAAGGAGAAGATCTCGGCGGCTCCATTATGCTCCCGGGACCGTTCGCGTGGGCATCCGTGGGTCCAGAGCATCCCGTGATCACCGAGGAGCATCGCAGACTACCTACACCGATCCTTATGTTCTTCCCAGGAGTTATTCGCTTGCAGATAGGCAGGAGGTTACTCCCCTGGTTGCTATAGAGTTCTGGATAATCATTAAATGCTTTTTAGTGCACCACACTTTACGTGCCGCCAACGCACTATATTATTAGACACTATGTGTTACACTGCCGGTCAGATCGCTCATGGGCAGTTCTTGCTTTCAGGAATTAAGGAAATTCCTTCGTGATGGTTTTGTGTCACGATATCAGTGGCGTTTTTCAACAAGACAATGCCGCATGCTCAGGAATGTGATGGAGTAGTCGGAGGAACGCAGTGGCGAGTTCCAGTTGATGTGCTGCCCCCGCCCCACTGCTCTCCATGTCTGAAACCGGTCGAACACATCTGAGACGGGACGGAACGTGACGTCAGAGCTCATCTCCCCCCTCCCTGGAATTCACGGCACTTAGGTGACTTACGTGCGCAGTTGTGATGCCAGCTCCCTCCAGCAACCTACGAAGACCTCACTGGTTCCATGCCTCGACGCGTCGCCGCTGTTATCCGTGCCAAATGTGGACTTACCGGGTTCTTGGGTACGCGGTCATAATTTTGTGGCTGATCAGTGTACACGCTCGCTTACAAAAACTGTCACATGCTACTACACGGGATAGTATTGCTCAAAACTAGAAGAAAAATGTTTGTAGTTGTATTTCGGGAAACGAAATCTGTCGAGATATGGGCCGCTTCACATGAGAGGAGTAACGCGTAGTATGTGAAGGCGGGACTCCCAAGAGATTCCATAGTAGATTACTGCAATACTCAAGTGTGGACAGATGTAAGTCCTTAGAGCAATCACGTAGCTGAGGCATCAAGATCCCTTCATTGTTACTGTAGGGACAAGAATTCTTGGTGACAACAGACTCTTGCAGCGATACACTTTACCAAACAGGTTAACGGGTGCTCTGTATCACCAATTTGTGCACGATGAATTACCACCGCTATTGGAGAGCAGAAAGAAATAATCCGTGGTTTACGCGCGACGGGGCGCCGTCAAATTTTTGACGGATCGTTCGTCAGTAGCTCACCGCAACGTTTCATGTGCCACGAACTGATGGATTAAAAATGGCTCTGAGCACTGTGGGACTTGAGGTCTGAGGTCATCAGTCCCCTAGAACTTAGAGCTACATAAACCTAACTAACCTAGATCATCACACACAGCCATGCCCGAAGCAGGATTCGAACCTGCGACTGTAGTGGTCGCGCGGCTCCAGACTGTGGCGCCTAAAATCGCCTGGCCACCCGGCCGGCCTGATCGATTAGAGCCGGTGGCGAAGTGCCCTCATTCCCTGGAGCTCAAGCCCCTGGATTCCTGTCTAGGATGACATTTTAAGACATTGGTGTGTGTTCAACCCATCGAAAATATGCAGAAGTTACAGAAGAGTGTGATCAATGCATCGCAGAATCAGCCGGGAAAGGAATACGTGGGAAACACGGACAGGATGGTAGGACATCGGGGAATAACGTACGTACTACTGTCCGGGACTGTAGAGGAAGGCAGAGACTGGGACATATACTGCAAACAATCGACGTCGAAAGTTGCAGGTGCTACTCGGAGATGAAAAGTTTGGCACAGGAGAGGAATTCGTGGCGGACCGCATCAGACCAGTCAGAAGTTCTCACAAGGTGCTTTTGTAAAGTTCGATGAACTGCCCCGTATGTTAAAAACAGCGCCGGTCAGCGGCGTCGCGAGCCGACAGACGCGTCACCTAGCGCCCCCTGTCGCTGCAAAATGAACCGGCGAGTTGACACCGAGTTTTGCTTCAAATGAGGGAAAACGGCCACGGAGACTCGTGGAATGTGAGTGCAAGTGAACAGTGTTGAAGCAGTGAGTAAAAAGTGTGTGCATTTGAACGGGTTAAACGCCTTGTAGGCGCAAGGGGAGGTGTCGAGGATGAGCTGCGTTCGGGTCGATCGTCAACGAGCGGAATCCCAGATGACACCGGACAAGAACGGCGGGTGCTCGCGTGTAGTCGGCGGCTGTCTTTGAGAATTGTACCAGAAGAGTTGAATAGTGTAAGCACTACTATTCGTGAGCATTTGGAAAGATTTGTGCCCTGTTTGTACCGTACACGTCGACAGATGAACAGACGCACACTCTCGGATGGAAACGACTGAGATATCATCGACATGTCTAACCGCAATCCACTGTCTTTGTAAAGCCACACCACAGGTGACGAGACGCGGTGTTACCAGTACGATCCACAGACCGAGCGACACTCAGTGGCACGGTTTTAATCGCATTTTCAACCTCTCATACCTGGCCGACAAAACCCCAGATTAATACGATGCAGATCGCTTTTTTCGACAGTACGAATTTCTGTACTAGTGTCAAACTATTGACGCGGAATGTTACGAGGGAGTTTTTAAACGGCTCCTGTATCGCATCCGGTTGGTTCTGGCAGAACTGTACCGGAGGTGACGGTGGAATTTCCTCTGCGACAGCACCCGTCCAAACACTCAGCTTCCTCGCTCCGCACAAGGTGCCCGTTCTTCAACACCCTCCTATACTCTCCAGATTTGGCGCCGGCAGACTTCAATTTTTCCGCCTTAAATTTTCCTTGGAAGACTTACACTTCGCAGGTGTTGCGGATATCCCAAAACGCGTGCCCGCGCTGCTTCTATCGATCGTACTCCGCAAGCCACCTAATGGTGTGTGGCAGAGGATACTTCTGGTACCGCTAACTGATCCTCCATAACCTGTTCCACTCACGAATGGTTCGAGGGAAGAATGATCGTCGGTAAGCTTCTGCGTTAACTTCTGTTCCTCGTATTTCCTCGTCATGGTCAGTACGAGATATGCGTATGGGAGGAAGTAACATCTTGTCCAGTCTTCCGAAAGAGTGCTCCCTCGAAATTTCGGTAGTGAATTTCTCCGTGATGCTCAGCTTGTTTCTCGAAACGTGGAGTTTGTTGAGCATCTCGGTAAAGTTATCGCACCGACTAAACGATCCCGTGACGAAACGCACCTCTTCGTTGGATCTTGTTTCTCTGTCTCTCTTTCTCGCTCTCTTTCTTTCTCTCTCGATCCTACCTGGTACGGATCCAAAAAAATGGTTCAAATGACCCCAAGCTCTATGCGGCTTAACTGGCTCCTAAACTTAGAACTACTTAAACCAACTAACCTTAGGACATCACACACATCCGTGCCCGAGGCAGGATTCGAAACTGCGACCGTATCAGCAGCGCGGTTCTGGACTGAAGCGCCTAGAATCGCTCGGCCACAATGGCTGGCAGGTACGGAACCCATATTCGTGAATAATACCCAAGAATCGGTCGAACAAGTGTCTTTAAGCCGCTTCCTGTGTGAAAGAGCTACATTGCGTTACGATTCTTCCTATGAATCTGAGTCTGACATCTGTTTTTCTTACTACACTGACGGAAAAAAACCGCAACACAAAGAATGAGCTTTGCAACATAAACGAAAGTTGGTAGGCGTGTTTCTTCATCTGAAAGATGACGAATATTTCAATTTCGCGCTAGTTGCATAAGAGTGACCCTAGAAGCGCCACTATGAGGATGCAAGTCTCGTTTGCTTTAAATACACGCTGTAACGGTCGTGAGTGTCAGTTACCTTTGAGACTGGACGTGATGAATTGATGTTAGTCAAGAATGCCTTTAAGCGCGGCAAAGATGCCATTACCGACACCTCACTGAGTTTCAACGAGACCGTGTAGTAGGGCTACGAGAAGCTGTTTGTCCGTACTGTGATACTGCAGAAAGACTTGCGGCCACTGTACATGGCTGCTGGCAGCGGTGGTCACGGGGATGTTGGGTAGCGAGAGGCGCGGGCTCCCGGCGGATGTGCGCGCGGCGCTGGTGCACCGTACTGCAACAGCAGCGACACAAGGGTCTGTCACAAACTGCTTACTTCGAGGACAGCTGCGGGCCACACACCCTGAGCTCGCATTCCGCTGATCTCAAATCAGCGCCATTTGCGACTTCAGTGGTGTCGAGCGAGAGGTCGCTGTTGTCTTTTCTGACGTAAGCTGGTTCTGCCTCGGTGCCAGTGACGGCCGTGTGTCGGTTAGAAGGTGCCCACGTGAGCGCCCGCAGTCAACCTGTGTTGTCATTCGTGAACAGCATTCCAAAGGGTGTTTTCCAACAGGATAACGCTCGTCCACATACCGCTGTTGTAACCCGACATGCCTTACCGAGCGTTGACATGTTACCTCGGCCCCCTCGATGGTCATATCCGTCTCCAGTGGAGCACGTATGGGACACGACCGGACGACGACTCCTGCGTCAACGCTTCCCGTATCCGCCGACCGCCTGCGACAGCCGCGGGACTTGCTCTGGCTTATCTCGCACTTAGGTTAACCTGTGGTCTTACAACGGTAATCACGCGAATACGCTACCTAATAAAATGTATTCCCGAAATGCCATTACTGTACATTAATTATTCTTTTGGCGTTGCGATTTTATTTCCGTTACTGTGTGTGTTTTGTGTGGCCATTTCATTAAAGGTCGCTCTGGATAATTACTCCTAGGTATTTTACTGTAGATATTATTTGGAGCAGTTTCTCGACGATCCGCCGAACTTTTTAGACACACCTCGTATAAGCACTCCGTGGACCGCCTTACAGCCAGAACCCCGGGCTGCCTGCAGCCACTCCTCGCGATGCTTTGTACCGGCCGTTCCACGGAGTGCCTGTACGAGTTTGCTGTCAACGCTACGTCAGTTAAACAGCCTTTTTAAGTTGTGATACTGGCGTAACTATGTGGTGATTTCTGTCGAAGACTGTCGGCCGAGTAGCCAGACGTTCTTTCGAACTAAACAGGCCGTGCCATAATACAATATGATACACAAATTCGCCTCCTTCTCAGCCGTCCACACAGGCCTTCACGATTTGCGAATGTATTGTTCTGCAGTACGCAGCACTCACTTATCGAGGAACGCGTCACTCGGACGAGAAGCGCCTCTATCGAAGGAGTCGGCAGGCGAGCTGTGAACTCCTACGCACAGTGTTCTACAGTACAGCAATAGGAAGGACGTCGATCTCCGGCACCTGGAGGTTTGCGATTTTCGAACACTCAACTCGAGGTACCCGGCGAGGAAGAAATCTGGAACCGTCACGTCGGACGGATGTCTCGGCCAAACCACACCCCTTAACGTTCACGCATTCCGTCCAGTGACAGATTGGCCTCGGGGGCGGCAGAGTGTCGGGTCGCGGACACGCGCCACGCTGCGTGTTACACGACTGTCGTCCCGGTACAAGTGTGCGTCGACGATCGCAGCTGCACTGGGTCCACACAATACTGCTTAACCGTCACTTCGTGGATTTTCTGTGGGTTCTCAGAGCCCCAAAAATTGCCGTCGTTCTTGTTAACTTCCCCTGACAGTAAGAAGAAGTTGCGTCGCGAGTGATCGTCGAGCTGTCGATTTACCGCTTATTGCGAGCGGTCGCGTCGGCGGCCGGGTGCAGACCTTCGTGTGTCTGCAGCCTGCACTCGCACACCCGCCGCGTACACCCCTGTACAGGTGAGGCCGTGGGTCAGTACCATACTGCAGAGCCGGTGTCGTTCAGAAGTGCGGTGCAGTGTTCGTCCGGACAGGTGTGCACGTCCCGGGGAACGTTGTGTCGTATTTATAACACCGCGGGCACTGCAATATTGTATTTCCATAAACGTGTTCCAAAATCTTCTTCTTCTTCTTGTTCTTCTTTTGCCCGTAGTTATCCACAGCCTCTTAATTGTTGCTATGACAATACGCGACCAGTAAATGTGCTTTATAATGTCTCATGGTTGAAATTAACTAATAGCACTATTTTAATTAAGCAGAATACAGCCTAAAACGGAAAATGTGAGACACTGAGACTCGTCGGTGGACCTGAAGCGGGCCCGAGTGCCGGTCCACGACAAACGTTCGCCGTCGTTCCGTTACACAGCTGACGGTAGTCCATATTCGACGGCTGCCGTCGCACTGCCTGTGCCTCCGCACACGTCGGGCTCGTCCGGGACACCTCGAATCGCGTGCTGACCTGTTCTCGCGCCAACGCCGCCTGGCTGGCCGTCCGCGACGCGCCCGCTACGGTTTAGTCTGCGGACAGCTCGTCGGGTCGCCACTGCTCTGCCGCGCGGACACGGCCTCGCACACTCCACCTGTCCATCGTAACTGAATTTCCCACTCCCTCGCAAAGCTGCTAGCGTGTCACCAGCTAGCGGCGCGTGCACCCACAGTCGCGGTAGCAAAATGAAAAGCGGCGTTCTTTGTGACTCACTCTCCGTACGTTTATCGATACAGCTCAGTCGATTATTGTTAATGTTATCCCGATTACGCTCTGGTAATGTGTTCTGTCATCGCAAGTTTTTATGTACTGTATCGAAGACGGTAAGATAGGCCGTCAGGCGGGGATCCTAGTGGGTGCGCCGTCGTCAGGCGGCGGGAAGTCTTCCCTTTTCTTTCCTCCCTTTCTCGTTTTTCTCCGACGTCTGCCCTGTAAACCGCAGGTCGACTTCCGCTTCCCGCCTCCCGCCGACGACCGGAAAGACTGCAGCCCGAGTGACTGGCGGCGCCTTTCTTCCAGTCTACAGGACGGCGAAACTCTGGTTCGAGAGACACGTGGCCTCCCTCAGCTCGTTACACGCCGATTTCATTTCGCTCGGTCTTTTAGCCCCGTTTATATTGGCATCTCCACTGAATTTAACTATCGCACAACTACTTTAACCGCTCATTCATCCAAGTTGCTGACAATATACAGAAGAATGGATAAAAAATGCGAGGATCTGTTATGTTACGATCAGTTTCACCGTAGTGCACATAATGGTACCAGAGAGGCAGTTCTGACACTGCGATTGGTAATGGAAACCACACACGTTCGTAGGATTTGTCGACGTGGAAAAAGTGTTCGGCAATGTAAAATGGTAAGAATTTTTCCAAGTTCTCATAAAACCTAGTGTAAGCTATAGGGAAATATGTGTAATTTAGAATATGTATAAGAACCGAGAGCGAACAATAGGAGCGGGAGGCCAAGAACCAACTGCTGGCCTTGCTGCCTCTGCATCACGGGGTTCCGTGTTCGATTACCGGCCGGGTCGGGGATTTTCTCCGCCCGGACACTGGGTGTTTGTGTTGTCCTCGTCATTTGACCATCACTGGGGAAAGTGGCGTAACTGAACTGTGAAAAGATTAGGAATTTTTAAGGGCGCTAATAACCACGCATTTGAGCGCCCCACAAACCAAAATCATCGTCGTAGTCATCGTCATAGAAGCAGTGACGGAAATAAAAGAAAGGTTGCAGGATGGGATCAAAATTCAGGGTGAAATGATATCAGTGATAAGATTCGCTGATGACGTAGGTATCATCAGTGGAAGTAAAGAAAAATTGTCTGTCGAATAGAGTGGAGAGTCTAATGAGTGCAGAATATGAAGTGAGAGTAAACCAGAGAAGTGACAGTAGCGGGAAGCTTAAGATCAAAAATGGTAATCACGGATCGAGGAGGACATAAGAGGCAGACTGTCATTGGCAAAAAGAGAAGTCTACTAGTATGACACACAGGCCTCAATTCGAGGAACATATTTCTAAGATTGTACGTTTGGAGCACAGCAGTGTATGTTACTGAAACTGTAACTGTCGGAGAACCTGAACAGAAGAGAATGGAGGCGTTTGAGACGTGGTGCTACGGAACAATTCCGGAAATTAGCTGTAGTGATAAGGAAGGAGGAGGTTCTCTGCAGAATCGGCGAGGAATGGAAAGGAAGAAGGAACGAGAAAAAGAGGCACGTGTTACGACACCTGGGATTAACTGCTGTAGCAGGCCGACAGGAGGAAGCTGTAGAAGGTAAAAACCGTAGAGGACAACAGAGATTGGAACACACCCCAGAATTAATTGGGGACGTAGGTTGCAAGTGCTACTCTGTCACGAAGAGGTTGGCACAGGAGAAGAATTCGTGGCGGGCTGCATCGAACCAGTCAGATGACTGATGTATGTTACAGTGAATAAAGAGTTACGTTCTCGAACGAAAATTCCTCGTAGGGTACTTTACGATCACAATTTTCGGGCGGATTATATTCCTGGCACTTCTCGATTGTGAACTAATTGCTGAGAAAAGAGACGCGATAAATTCCCTGGCCTGTGGCGAGCTGCCACCTAATGGCACAGTACGCGGTCCTACTTGTGTATCGGTTCTCATTATAACGCGCTCCCTCACTCAGACCACTTCCTCGCGCCGCAAGTCTGTTTCGTAGTCCGGCTGGCCGCTGGCGGGCGAATAATTAGCCCCGTCAGAAGTGGCCGCCGGTACTGGGGCAGTGCAGCGCGCCGCGCACACGTCTCGGCCTTCCGCGGTTTTTCTGCCCGCGCGCCAGATGTGAACCGTGTGCTCTTTCGGCTGTTGGCGACGCTTTCCTACCGGTTACCGGCCGATCTGTGCCCAGCGTTCCGCCCGTCTAAAGGCGCTCTCAGTATTCGTTGCAAACGCAGTACTGGGTTGGCCGACGTACACACGCCTACAGACTAAACCGTACCGTGAAATTCTGTACTTCGCTGCTGCTGCTACACGCGATAACAGACACAAAATAGCGCACAACAAACGCATGTTCGAAATTGACACTCAGAACACACACACAAACACACACACTGTAATGTCTGCCTTTTCTGATTGACGCAAATCCTTCGTCAAAACAGCCACGAAATCAAAGTTCAACAACGTTCCGTTCTCTGTACAACAGAATATTTCGACTTTAAGGAGCTAGCCAGTGTCCTACGGTCCCGACACTCCACCCATTTTTTAGAAATACGCTGCAACAGCGACGCCCCTAACCGTCAGTACGCTACACTGTTGGACAAGAGACCAGGTGGCCGTGAGTGGTAAAATTTATACTGATTTATAACATGGCATTTTTCTAGGTTGGTGCAGAAATTACTTTTACGTGTATCCAATTTCGTAATGAACTATGGAAAGAATATAAAAAAGTTTTCAAATATGGTTTACAGCGTCGACTGCAGAGTATACAGCGTGATTTTCTCACCGTGTACAAACTCTGTGGACTGATCGATGAGAGGGTAAGGACCAAAAATGTCCAATGAAATTATGACCGGAAGTGCAAGGTTTCAATGCTAGATAGCATTTATTCAGAGAGTGCAGTCCAACACGCGCTGTACCGTGCAGCCGAAAATGATTTCCGTGTGCCTCAAGGCAAGCGTGTACGCGCCGTAGCACGTTCTGCCGTGCACGCTCACACCGGCCAGCGCCTCCGAACAGTGCCAAAGGCAGCATGAACACTCTGCTCCAGTCTCTCTACGTCCGGAATGGACTCGCCCCGTAACCAGAAGTAGCACGGGTAGAGGCCCGTGGAGCGACCAGGCCGTGCAACTGGACCTCTTCGTCAGATCCGTCGACCAGGAAAGACACGACTGAGATGCGTGCGGACGTGGACGGCGAAGTGGGCCGCAGCACCGTCATGTAGCGGCCACACAACCCTTCCAGTCGTCAATGGCACTTGTACCAGGAGGAGAGGCAAAGTCACCCACAAGAAACGCCGACTGTTAGGCGACGTGGGAAGAAGGTTGGTCCCAAAATAGGGCCGCCAATTGTCCCGGCCCACGCATTCCGGCTCCACCGATGCTGATGATTTGTTGTCACCGTACCGTGGGGGTTATGCATACTACACCACAGATGACTGTTATGAAAGTTGAACATACCACTCCGTGTAAAGGTGGCCTCCTCTGTCAATGGGATGCGTATCGCAAATTCCGGAATCGTGGTTTCCTCGTGAAGAAGCTACTCATAAAACTGCTTTCATTGTGGAAAGTCTGTCACTAGTGAGGCCTGTACACACTGTAAGAGATACGGACAGTAGCAATCTTCATGGAGAATGTTTCACACGATTGTCTGGATTACGCTGTACTGATGGGCCAACTGCCTGGTTCTAACACTTCCACAGTGTTAATCACATTTCCCTCCAATTCTGGACGATACTTCCTCCATGATTTCCTAGTTCCTGAAACGACCCTGCCTCAGACAAACGGCGAAACACTGTTGCAAACATTGTTGGTCTGGAACCGCGCTGCTGCTACGGTCGCAGGTTGGAATCCTGCCTCGGGCACGGATGTGTGTGATGTCCTTAGGTTCGTTAGGTTTAAGTAGTTCAGGGGACTGATGACCTCAGATGTTAAGTCCCATAGTGCTCAGAGCCATGTGAACCATTTTTTTTGCTGTGGTTGTTGTCTCGCGACGATATGTCTTCTGATACAACGTCGCTGCCCGCCGCCCGTTGCCATTTGCCTTTCCTTAAATAAAAACCATGTCGGCAAGCTCTCGGTTCGAATACGAAACGCTGTATGACGTCCACTACAAGGTGAGTCAGCAAGAGAAGTGACCAGCTACTGCGGCCTGACGTACGAGCAGCAGTGCAGCAGTGCCGCCCTCTGGGAAGAAACGATGCGTACTGCGACTGTGGCTGCAGGCCTGCTGGACCGCAGTCTCTGTAACAAAGTACGTTCAAGAAGTGGCCTCTGCCACGGTTTACATCTACTTCACCACATCAATTCATTAGCCCTTTTTTGTTCCGTATCCACCGGCCAGGGTCGCCGAGCGGCCCTAGGCGCTTCAGTATGGAACCGCGAGACCGCTACGGTCGCAGGTTCGAATCCAGCCCCGGGCGTGGATGTCTGTGATGTCCTTAGTTAGGTTTAAGTAGTTCTAAGTTCTAGGGGACTGATAAGTCCCATAGTGCTCAGAGCCATTTTTTTGTTCCGTATCCTCTCATCGATTAGTCCCTAGAGTTTGTAAACGGCGGAAAAAAATCACTATAAAAATATCTCCATATTATATATATATATATATATGACGTCGCAAAGACTTCCCTGCACCCAACGCTGACTGCACGTACTGTGTGTGACGAGGGGTCGCTAATTGTTGGACAAGAACCAAAGCATATGTCAACATCATGAGTAACCTCTCCGACAATGATTTATTGATTTTACAGAACCATTTTCCTGACTTCTTCCAGATGGTCGTTAGCAACTGGAGCGATAGGGCGTCCAGGAAGTCGTCATCTTCGACGTCTTCTCGACCGTTTCGTAAACTCTTGTCTTACTCAGAGTAGATACCCCAAAAGCCAACATTTTGAATGCGGTGTTGCACTTAATTCCATTTATCGAGCAAAATTTCATGCAAATTCGTCGATCCGTCTTTTTCGAAAGTATATTTCGAAGAGCATGCGAAAACACTTTTTTGCTTGTGAAAATCGGATGTACAAATGCCTCGAAATTTAAAAATACCTGTCCCTGGTATAGAGTGTAGAGGCTGGCAGAAGAGCCAGAGCGCCCAGCCCCAGCCCCGGGTCCCGCACTTGCCCTCGAGCAGGGCGCCGACCAGGTCCCACATGGAGTTAAGAGTATCGCCAATCCACTACCAAAATTCTTTGTGAGGTGCCACTGCACCCGGAGGTATTTAGTTCGATTCCTGGTGGTAAGAGAAATTTTCACCTCCGTCAAATAGGGGTGAGGGGGTGTCACGAATGACCAGGCTTTGCGCCAATCTCCAAACCTCTCCTTCGTGTCTCGTGAAGTGAGAGCGTGTGGAACTGTCGACGGCGATCCGTCCACCGGATGGCGACCTCACGCTCGATGCTAGCCGATAGGAGTGGCTCGTGTGTCGCCAGTGGGCTTCACCCTCTCTCCCTTTCGTCACCTACACTCCACACACACTGCTCAACACACAATTCAAACAAACCGCACGGAGGGAGGTAAAACTGCCCGGTTAGCCGACTGGACCTAACCCTCGGGGTTCCTTTTTTACTTTCATAGAGTTGCAATTAAATGATATCTGCGATAGATTTCTCGTACGTATCCGTGAGTGTTGAATACAAATTAAAGTGCACTAAAGTTACGACGTTGCGACTTGGAGCGTATCGGAGTAATTCAAAATTTATAACTTCTATCAATATGTCTAAAGGAAGAACCGAAACCGACGAAATATCTGAGGTCGGTGACCAAACCTTTTTGAGTATTTAGTTACGAGGTACCTTTGGTCTCTGATAGCTGGATGGAGTGTCGTGTCCTTTCAACGATGGGGCTGCTGCCTGTCCCAAACAAAATGATTCCCATCTCTCCGAGCCCTTGCACTATCTCTGTTTCCCAATTGGCGTGCAGTTTGGGATCTTGTGAGGAATTCTGTGAACATTCAGTCTCGTGAGATGTTGTCTCCAATTTCACGGTATTTTTTATCTTCTTTCAGTGTGAGAGGGGTGTGCAGGCGGGCAGGCGGGCAGATGTACCGGCGGGCCGGCGGGCAGCTCCTGACGCTGTCCCCCCGTGAGCACTCGTTGCCCAGTAACGGTTTGGTCGTCGTCTGCGTGCCTCACACCTTCTTACTTTTCGTGGTCGCTAAAAAAATTTTGACAAACATTGAGGGTTGTCGAAGATACCGTCTCTATGAATATAGATACCTTCCCGGCATATACAAACGATCAAAAACTCTGCTCGGTGCTGCTGAGGTAAGCCACTACCACGCCGCAGAATGGGCCAACTCGCTTCGAGGCCTGGACGTAATAGAAAAATGGACATAAACTCTTCGAAATTCTCATGTCACAATAAAAAATATTCAAAATGGCAATTCCAATTCGGCATATCAATAATAGCATATTTAACGGATACGGTTAAAACTTGGCGTATAAATTATTGCGAGTTGGCTCGTAATAAATTACATTTCGAAATTGCCTTATAAAAATGTTTTTATTCGATATTTTATATTTTTAATCGAAACTAGTCACATTCGTCGCTCGTGTTATTATTGCTTTCAGAAGGCGCCTTGTTCATTGGGGGGTAGCTCGAGAAGCAACGCTTTTACCGCAGGTGACATCTGATTACCTTCTTCAATCGTTATTTTATGTATCGTGCACGTGAATGGTCAGAAGCCGACGGGATACGACGTGCGTCGTTCCCTCACGGGAAGATTTGCGTGTACAATCTTCTCGGTCCGAGCTTCGTGCGCATCTTCAGGTACCCGACCACACGGGAACGGAGCAGCTTCGGCAGACAGCTTCGCAGGAGGGCCAGCCACAGCACGCGGCCGCGTCCCCTGCAGAGGAGCCACCCACCTTACTGGATTGGGATCCAGCCGTTTCATTCCACGGCCTACAGTCTTGTAGCGGTGCTTTTATCCAACGGTCAACGAATGTCGGGCTACGGAGATTCGAGCTTTATAGTTCTAATGTTTTACTTATATTTCCAGCTGCAAGTGTGGCATACCTGTAGTCATCTAAAAATAAAGGACTAAATACAACTGAACCGACTCATTAATACCTAAGGTGGAGTAACTTCGATTATGGGATGGCCGTGAATCAAAATTAGGTGCAGTGATGTCGGCATTGGCCATTATTGTAGAATATTTAGAGTCCAGAGTAGATGAGCACCGATTTTCGAGAAATGTACATTCTTTTCAGTTCTTGGGAGATATGTTTTAAACTAGACATCAAAATGTAAATAGTTCCGAAGCATTTCGCGAAAACAACTGTATTACTAGGGAAATTTTAATCTTGTACGAAAAAAATAATTGCCGATGATTATTACGATAACAATGCCCGGAAACTCCCGAAGAAGTCTGCAGAAAACCTTAATAACATTCTTTGTGCAGATATTATTTTATGACATAACTGCATTAATGAAGTTCTCACTTCTACCATGAGGCACTGTCGCACGATGGAAAAACGACCGTCCACTGAAAACGTGCTAATATGTACACGCAGACACATTGGAACCCGTTAACTATACTATTAAGATGGTAGGAGCCACGCAGAGGAAATTTTGTAACAAACGATTTCGGATAATGTCGTTAGTGGATATTGAAGTCGAGATATATCATTACACTGGTTGAAAGTGTCGTAACCATACCTTCTCGAGTGCTACCCATCTCATTTTGTCCTGATAACTAAGCAGGATTACTGCCATATTCAACAGGGCGCACAAAAGATTTCTGAAAAACGTGTCTTTGTCCAATTCACTGGTTACCGTCAACTGTCACAGCACGTATCGTATCGACTTCAGACTGTAGTGGCGCTCCAGCACTGGGCAAATATACGCGAGTGCATCTATACAAGATGTCGCAGGAATAAAGTCGGAACGTGCTTTTTTTTTCCTATTCTGCCCAGGTTATGAAGCAAGTTGGCCCACTGTGCGTCGAGCGGAGAAACGAGGCAACTGTTCCCAGACTAAAGCCGTCACTTGTACAGACGAACACGAACACTGGCCTCGTGATTTGAAGGCTGTGACAGACAAAGAAAGGAAACCGATGAACAAAGTCAAAGTTCGCTTCACAACTCCGACTGAGTAATCATTTCTGTTTTAAATAAGCGCAGTTTCCTGTATTAGATCTATGGCGTGGTTATAATTGAACTTTGGCTACTCGAGCCATTGTGGACGGAAAACTATTTACCCTTTGGGCAACCAGCTTTATAGGACTGATGTTCGGACTGTGCGCTGCAGGATTTGCCGGTGTTAGGACGTAGTGTCGAAACACAAGTGTCGGTGTTCGTTGCAGCAGGCGTGCACCCGGACGAGGTCAGTAGGGTAGCGCTGCTACTCTTCGCGAGTATCCGCCCGTAAAAGAATTTTCTTTGAGGAAGTGGATGGAGCAAAGACGTGCAGCTCGAACGGCACGCGTTACTGTTATCTGTTTCGCCAGCACGTTATCCCTACTCTTCGAGAGGCAGGTGTTTTGGGCTCAACTATTTTGATGCACGATGGAGGTGCGCGTCACACTTCTTCGGGGAGAACCGAAAGACTGTCCGATCCTTCCGTACTGTGTGCCCACCAGCATCGCCGGATTTACGTGCAGGACAGGGACCCCGACACCGACACACGCTGTGGGCTGCAGACGTGCAGCAGTCTCGGGTGCGGTTGCAGGCCGTCGTGGCTGCAGCTTGTCGCTTCTAACATCAAACAAAAACATGGTGGGCTGTTAATAAATGTTACCCTCTCAAATCGAAATTAAGTTGTGTCTCGATATTTCTCTTCCGTCTGTCCTTACAAATGTTTCCACAAACTTTCATTGTCCTACAGTCAAAAAATGGTCCAAATGGCTCTGAGCACTATGGGACTCAACATCTGAGGTCATCAGTCCCCTAGAATTTGAAACTAATTAAACCTACCTAACCTAAGGACATCACACACATCCATGCTCCAGGCAGGATTCGAACCTGCGACCGCAGCAGTCACGCGGTTCCGGACTGAAGTGCCTAGAACCACACGGCCACCGCGGCCGGCTCTACAGCCACTCATTCTTCATGGCGGCCCTCTCAGGAAGCGAAAAGTTAATTATAACCAGTGCTCGTCTTCTGTGATAACGATGAGGGACTCTACCACAAAACTTTTCGGTCTTTTTTACGTCGCTGGAGAACTTAAAAAAAAGTTTGCCAACGATGTGTGTCTTTTTTTTTCATGTTGGTAATTTGCAATATGATAGATGCTCGCGCAAACTGTGGTAGGAAAAGCGATACGTTTAACTGTCCCGAACATTTCGAAACACCATGCAACTGAATCACTGGCAGTCAGCCAGTCAACCCACTTCGTTGTTCTGTGAATGAACAGACACACGGGACACGGCACACTCGATTATCCACCTACAGTTCCCTTCTTGTTGGCGATTGTACGGTGTGTGCTGCCTTTCGCCGCAAATTGGCGTGTGAATTAAGGAAAGACGAACAGAAAAATAGTAAACAATCTTACTAGCTCTCCTGCGTGTAAAAAGCTAAAAATTTCCAAATAATTCTTGTGCGAGTGAAAAATCAGGAATCTCAATGTGAATGATAAAAGTGAAAATGTAAACCTGAAGTCACCTGTGAAAATACAGTCAATGAACATGTGTACGATAATGGTCATCCAGGATCAAAAAATCGCATTTTGTGGAAAAAATGATTGGTTACTCCTTTCTACCCTAATCCTGGTTGCAAAATATACTAAGAAGTAGGGAAATTGGGGCGTAGAAAGAAATACAGAAGGCATGAATATTGCAGAATCTTGGGCTACCGAAACTATGTCATCTTCAACTGATTCAAGAAGGAACAAAGTATTTAAAGGTAAAGAAAGTTTAACTCATCAAGCTGCTGCCCAAATACTATTTCGTGCTAAAGAAAAGAATTTCGAAAATGCACGGTCTCGAATGTGAACGTGAATTTCCCTAAATGAGCTTCATTCATTGTTCATTAAATTGGTTGATCCTTCACTGCAGTCAGTTCAGTCTTTAGGTTATGTACGCGCTTGATTTATGAACGGCAGATATCTTGCCATTGATATTAAGAGTAAGGTAAGAAAGCGTGAAGACTACATCTGCCTTGAAGTGATGTCGATTTGGGAACTGCTATAATGCTGGCAAATGTTAATAACAATGTTGTTTTGTAGTTAAATAATCAGCGATAAAGAAAACTTCTATATTGGTCGCTGCGCGCTGCGTTATGTGGTGTGAGAGTACCCCAGAACTTTTTTTTCCATTTAGAAAAACAGGACTGACCACCAGGTACATACAAAAGACAGGAAGCTACATATATATCTATTCGAAACTTCTCAAAATAGTTTTATGAAACTTATGAGGTATCAGATAGTGAGAATATTTAACCATTCACAAAGTTTTCCATTCCCGTTTCTGAATATTTTTTAATACGTCCTGTGCGTTTGTCTTTGGATCATATTTTCACTCTTTAATCTGTTTTTGTATGACAAAATTTTATCTACCTTCTTTTCCACTACTTGTCGTATTTTTTCTTTACTAGCTTAGACATGAATAATTGTAATCTCCAATACAAATTGAACTACCTGTTTCATTTTCACACTCATTTCTAAGAGGGATGCAATGTCGTTGTGAACGTTATTTCCATCCGTTAAATTATTATGTATGCAGTTTGAGACGCCCAGCTTAACTCGCAGGACAGAACAGATAATATAAATTGTAGAAAGGGGCCAAAATAAGGGGCTGTCAGTTACACTCGAACATACAACTTTATTATTTGATCAAATATTACAAGAGCTCCCCAAAAAATTTTTTAACACACCGGTTTAAACTTTGGCACTCAATTCCCGGCTGAAAGCCACCTTCATTTAAAAACGGCTGAAGGCCAATAACTTAAAACGCAAGCATAATCAGAAATTTAAAAGGCAATCCATATCTTAAAACAGTTCTTTAGTTAGGCCGAAGTAAACAAGTTAAATTCAAATCGGCTGAAGGCCTAACTCTTAAAACTCCATAACATTATTTTTTTTAAATAACAAAGTCCTTGCTTGAAACAGTTCTTTAATTTAGGCTGAAGGCCTTAAGAGCAAACGACTCGCACTCAAAATCGGCTGAAGGCCCAAGACTTTAAAAATTTAAGAACATAAAAATTTTTAAAATGCTAAAGAGCTTACGTGTAACAGTACTTTAAACTAGGCTGAAGAGGCCTTAAGAGCAAAACAACTCTAATTAAAAAAATGGCTAAAAGCCATACAAGTACACACAACAAGAACAAATTAAAAAAAAATAGGGCAGTACACCCAAGGGCGATCGGAGGTTCGAGAGTCGGCCATGTAATTCAAACACTAATGCTCGCTTAGGTGATACAGGCAGTCGGGCCAACCATTCACGATCCGACGACAACCCAACCGGCCGACAGTCAACCGACCCACCGACAAGATAACTACCACTTCACCCAACTAGGGCACAACAGGGAGTTCAACCGAACGACGTAGAAGACATTGGTTCCCACAACCAATCGTGCGTGGAGCTGTCAAACTACACACCGTGCTGGACGGCAACAACACGACGAGGAAACTACTCTGCCTGAAATTTGCGTCAACGGCCAGGGCAGGCGACCAGAACGTTAATGGCCACAAGGCAGAAGATCCCGCTGGTGCACTTCAATTCAAATAACCAAATACATTGAAACTCCACTGGAGGATGGCTAGAATTTTCCAACTTGAAAACCACGTTGTCGCTCGCGGGAATATCCCCACAACCGACAACTAACTCCGAACGACACTATGTGAACAGTGTTGACTTTCGTGTCCAGGGTCGGTGAGCCACGGACCTCGTGGCGATAGGAACAGCCGCACACACTCTGACCGCCAGCGGGCCCGCCAAACCACGCCCCGCCGACAATTCCTCGATGCTCCACGCCACGCACACCGACCAGCCGGAAATTATAAGCGCCAGGTCAAAGAGAGTCCGAGGTGCGAATATCGATACACACCGCTGCTGCCACCCGCGGAAGGAGAGGGTAACGGCGTAATCGCGATAACCGCGGGAGAGTAAACACAGAAGGTTTAATACAGTTCATAGCATGGGTCAGCCATGGCTTACGGTTTTTTGTATCAGATATTTGATATAAATACTTGTGTTGGCCTGCAGATTACTGCTTCAGTAAGGGAAAAGAACACTGGCGCCAGTGACCGCTCTAGTTATTTGTAGAGAGTCTCTGTTTCGATGAATGTCATACATATAATGATTCTGCGAAAGGTGACGCGTGTGACACTTGTAATAGTTATCTACAGCTGCAACAGTACTCTGCGATGTGTGGCGGAGGGTACTTCTGGTATATGTGACTGGTGCCGCTTCCCTGTTCGACTCGCGAATGGAGGGCAGGAAGAACGATTGGCGGTAAACCCATTTATTGGCTGTAATTTCTCGAATTTTCACGTGGTAGTCTGTACGCGAGAGGTATGTAGGGGGATTTAATATGCTGTCTTCTCAAAAAGTTATATTAATAGTAAATTTCTCCGTGATGCACAACGCGTCTCTCGAACGCCTGCCAAAGAAGTTGGTTGAGCGCCTCCGTGACGCTCTCGTGCCGACCAAACGACTCCGTGGGGAAACGTGCCGCTCGTCGTCGGATCTTCTCTGTCGCTTCTATCAGTGCTACCTGGTAAGGATCTCAAAGTAATGAACATTATTCGAGAATAGGTTGAACAAGTGTCTTGTCAGCCATTTCCTTCGTGGATGAGTCACATTTCCTCGAGTTTCTTCCTACGAAAGTCTGGCATTTGTTTTCTCCGCCATTCGTTTTATGTGGTCATTCCACATTCTAGATAGCTACTCCTATTTTACGGATGATACTGTTCTCAGCGGTTTGCCATTAATAATGTTTTGTACAGTAGTGGATTTCTATTCATATGTATCCACAATACGTTACATTTATTTGCCTTCTACATCTACATCTACATCCATATTCCGCAAGCCATCTGACAGTGTGTGGATCAAGAGCGACACTGGGGAAGGAGGTGTTTTCCTGCGGATACCAGGGCACGAGGGTATTGTGGGAACGGAAGGGCGGATCTAGCATCCAGTTGTTTCATTGTGCCCTACCTCCGCATGCTGTGGTTCCACAGTCTCGCGTCGGTGGGAGGATGAGTGGTTGGAAGTGGCAGACGACAAGCTCTGTCTAGTAAAGCCAACAACGTGGCCTTCCAGCCACGTCGACGGGACGAGGTCCTACTCTGTGCCATTCCCATGGGCCACAGCCCTGTGACGCGTGGGTTCTTGTTCCGGCGAGAGGACCCTCCAACGTGTGGCGCTTGTGGGGTACAGACCACTGTGCGCAACATTTTATTTGACCGCGGTTTTATTTTCCGACCAGCAGGCCGCGGCGGATTTGGCAACGGATCTGCCCTTTGTTTTCAGTAATGTCCAAACGAATGTGGTTCGAGTTTTAAAGTTTTGCGAATTCTCCAATATTTTTCCCAAGATTTTGTTAATGCGTTAGCAAGGTGACTGTATCAATCGTGTTTCTTGTAAGTGGTTAGCGAGTGACATTTCTCTGAGTCTTTTTTTTTTTTTTTTTGCCCGTTTGCGGTTTTACTTGTGTTTTAATCTCATGTATTGCTGCTTTGACTCTTTCTCTGTTGTCTTAGAGCCTGTGAGCTGAAGTGACTGTGTGGGCCATTTGAGTCCATGGGTGTGCATCTAATTTAGAGATTTCCTTCACATTCATTTGTTTTAATGACAGAAAGGTCGCTGATAACCTCGCCGTTGAGCGTCCGCAAGTTCCAGAAGGAAACACACACACACACACACACACACACACACACACACACGCTCACACACTGTGTGTGTACACTGCCGCAGCCTGCATCACTCCTCTCTCCTCTGCACCTCCTTTTGCAAATCGGTAGTGTCTTCTTACGTTGCTTTCTCCTTATAGACAACTGCATCATCGAGGAGCTTGCGACGCGTTCTGCTGTACGGTGTGCCGCAGGCAGTGCAGTGGTTCAGTGGTTCGGCACAGTTGCAGCCGTTTCGCTGTTTCGTTCCACTGTACTCGAGAACTGTCCAGGTCACTCGTCGAACAGTCGTAAGCAGTCGAAAATGAACCGACACTTTGATAACAATATCAGCTTGGGCGTTTCCCGTCGAATGGCAGGACAACAGGGACTGATTAAGGGGTTCCCGTAACTGCAAACAGTGGATAGACGAGTATCGTTATCTTTAGCCAGTAGCATCCGTTGGCGGGTTATGTTATTACTTAAACAATTATTAAGACCCCTGTCAAATTTTATGCCGTTGTAATTTTATTTGGAAAATCTATACAGCTGTGAAAAAGTTCAGTGTGAAAATGGTATTAAATTTGTGAGCGTGTTTGTGTCTTGCCATTGTTAGGAAGTTTGTGACTTTCAAACTCAGTCAAGAAAGTAAATAGTGAGAACTGTCATCCTTTCAAAATAACATTTTCAGTTAAATTGGAGGTGGCTGTAGTGGAGTGGCGGGTAGAGCACCAGACGTCCCGCCTTCAGTTCTGGGCAGGGCCGGGCATTCCGCGACGCTCCCCGAGCGCCCGAGCGCCCTACTTACTAAGTACCGGGAAACTCAGAGCAGCACTTGCGACCCACGGACGAATTACAGTCTCTGTCTTCCTCCACCGTTTTTGCCCTCTATAGCTTCCTCCAGCACCGTGTAAATTATTCCCTGATGTCTTAGCAGATGTCCTGTCATCCTGTACCTTCCTCTTATCAGTGTTTTCCATGCATTCCTTCCCTCACCAACTCACCGAGAACCTCCTCATTCCTTACCCTATCAGTTCACCGAATTTTCAACTTCATTCTGTAGCACATCATCTCAAATTCTTCGATTCTCTTCTGTTCCGATTTTGCCACAGTCCATGTTTCACTACCATACAATGCTGTGCTATAAACGTACATTCTCAGAAATTGTTGTTGTTGTTGTGGTCTTCAGTCCTGAGACTGGTTTGAAACAGCTCTCCATGCTACTCTATCCTGTGCAAGCTTCTTCATCTCCCAGTACATACTGCAGCCTACATCCTTCTGAATCTGCATAGTGTATTCATCTCTTGGTATCTCTCTACGATTTTTACCCTCCACGCTGCCCTCCTGTACTAAATTGGTGATCCCTTGGTGCCTCAGAACGTGTCCTACCAACTGATCCCTTCTTCTAGTCACGTTGTGCCACAAACTCCTCCCCAATTCTATTCAATACCTCCTCATTAATTATATGATCTACCCATCTAATCTTCAGCATTCTTCTGTAGCACCACATTTCGAAAATTTCTATTCTCTTCCTGTCTAAACTAATTATCGTTCATGTTTCACTTCCATACATGGCTACACTCCATACAAATACATTCAGAAACGACGTCCTGAGACTTAACAAATTTCTCTTCTTCAGAAACGCTTTCCTTGCCATTGCCAGTCTACATTTTATATCCTCTCTACTTCGACCATCATCAGTTATTTTGCTCCCCAAATAGCAAAACTCCTTTATTACTTCAAGTGTCTCATTTCCTAATCTAATTCCCTCAGCATCACCCGACTTAATTCGACTACATTCCATTAACCTCGTTTTGCTTTTGTTGATGTTCATCTTATACCCTCCTTTCAAGACACTGTCCATTCCGTTCAACTGCTCTTCCAAGTCCTTTGCTGTCTCTGAGTTTCGCCGATGACATTGTAATTCTGTCAAAGTTTTTATTTCTTCTCCATGGATTTTAATACCTTCTCCGAACTTTTCTTTTGTTTCCTTTATTGCTTGCTCAATATAAAGATTGAATAGCATGGGGCAGAGGCTACAACCCTGTCTCACACTCTTCCCAACTTCCCAACCACTGCTTACCTTTCATGTCCCTCGACTCTTATAACTGCCATCTGGTTTCTATACAAATTGTAAAAAGCCTTTCCCTCCCTGTATTTTATCCTTGTCACCTTCAGAATATGAAAGAGAGTATTCCAATCAACATTGTCAAAAGCTTTCTCTAAGTCTACAAGTGTCAGAAACGTAGGTTTGCCTTTCCTTAATCTTTCTTCTAAGGTGAGTTGTAAGGTAAGTATTGTCTCACGTGTTCCAGTATTTCTACGGAATCCAAACTGATCTTCCCCGAGGTCCGCTTCTACTAGTTTTTCCATTCGTCTGTAAAGAATTCGAGTTAGTATTTTGCATCCGTGACTTATTAAACTGATATTTCGGTAATTTTCACATCTGTCAATACCTGCTTTCTTTTGGATTGGAATTATTATGTTCTTCTTGAAGTCTGAGGGTATTTCGCCTGTCTCATACATCTTGCTCACCAGATGGTAGAGTTTTGTCAGGACTGGCTCTCGCAAGGCCGTCAGTAGTTCTAATTTAGTATTGTCTACTCCCGGTGCCTTGTTTCGACTCAGGTCTTTCAGTGCTCTGTCAAACTCTTCACGCAGTATCATATCTCCCATTTCATATTCATCTACCTCCTCTTCCATTTCCATAATAATGTCCTTAAGAATATCGCCCCTGTATAGACCCTCTATATAGTCCTTCCAACTTTCTGCTTTCCCTCTTTGCTTAGAAATGGGTTTCCATCTGAGCACTTGATATTCATGCAAGTGGTCGTCTTTTCTCCAAAGGTCTCTTTAATTTTCCTGTAGGCAGTATCTATCTTACCTCTCGTGAGATAAGCCTCTACACCCTTACATTTGTCCTCTAGCTATCCCTGCTTAGCCATTTTGCACTTCCTGTCGATCTCATTTTTGAGATGTTTGTATTCCTTTTTGCCCTGCTTCACTTACTGCATTTTTGTATTTTCTTCTTTCATCAATTAACTTCAATATCTCTTCTGTTACCCAAGGATTTGTACTAGCCCTCGTCTTATTACCTACTTTATACTCTGCTGCCTTCACTATTTCATTCCTTAAAGGTACCCTTTGTTCTTCTACTGTATTTCTTTCCCCCATTCTTGTCAATTATTCCCTTATGCTCTCCCTGAAACTCTGTGCAACCTCTGGTTCTTTCATCTTATCCAGGTCCCATCTCCTTAAATTCCCACCTTTTTGCAGATTCTTCAGTTTTAATGTACAGTTCATAGCCAACAGATTTTGGTCAGTGTCCACATACAACCACACGTTTGTCTGGTCTCTCAACAGATACCCCTCCGTTGTGGCTGGACGGTCGGTACGGCTATCTTTATCGTTGAGGCACGCAAGCTTCCCCACCAGCGGCAAGGTCCGTTGGTCATGGGGGGGGGGGGGGGGGGGGAGGTCTCAGAAATTACTTACTCAAATTAAAGCCTACGTTTGATAGTAGTAGACTTCTCTTGGCCAGGAATGCACTTTTTACCAGTGATAGTTTGCTTTTTATGTCCTTCTTACTCCGATCGTCATGGATTACTTTGCTGCCTAAGTGGCATAATTCGTTAATTTCATCTACTTCGCGATCCCTAATTTTGATATTAAGTTGCTCGCCTTTTTCATGTCCGCTACTACTCGTGACTTTGGTGTCTCTTCGATTTGCTCTCAATCCATATTCTGAACTCATTAGACTCCTAGTTCCGCGCCACTGGTCTGGTCACAGGCTGGCTTGCGCCACAGACATTAACTCTAGCCTTGCTTAAACTGGGAAATGACAAGCTTAACAGTCGTAGGAGAAAGAGGCAAGTCTATCTTCTTGGGCAACAGAATCAGGTTTCGTCCCAAGCGTGGTGTCATTGTCAGCTACGCCCTTACGCAATCTCCGCAAAGAACACTGTTTCAATTAAGATTCAGCAAAATATAATGGTAGTGATATTATACAGTATTCAAAACGTCGCGGTATATTGACACTTCCACTACACATTTTCACCAACATGCTCGCTTCCATATTTTTTCTTTACCCAAACATTTTGCAGTCGTTTCCGTGCTGTCCTCAGTGGATTTGTATTTAATATTCCGTCTGAAACAACACTGTCACTTATTTAACGCCGTTAGTTTTATATCTGCCATAGTTTTTACAGCATTTCATTGTTTCTCCCTATCAAGTCCCTTTTTCGGTTCTTTCAGACGTGTTAACGCACCTATTTTATTAAACATGCAATGAAACCAATTATCATCATATGAATAAAACAGCAAGTAATCTAACGGCAGAATACTTACGTTTTGGCGATAAAATAATTAAAATGCGTGTGTGTAGGGGTTTAAAAGAACGACAGGGAAGAAACTAACAGCGTTACGTAGACAAGATAGTGTTGTGTGTGTGTGTGTGTGTGTGTGTGTGTGTGTGTGTGTGTGTGCGCGCGCGTTTGTATGTGTATCTCCCTCATCCCAACTCAAGTCCGCTGGAGCTGTGGTCTCCAACACACGACGCACGCTGTTTTCGAAGAAAGAATGACTTCGAAAAAAGAATGGAAATTCTTCGGCATTAAATGTCTGTCACCACAGATACTAGACCGCTATGTGGTACCAACCATCTAAGTAAATGTCAAAAATAACGTTAAAGCTCGAAGTTTATTTCATCCATCTTTTGGTATTATTAAAATGATAACTAGTTACCCTGGTACGCAGCGGTTCGCTCCACACTACACATCCTTTTCCCTAAATCTCTTTCGTAATTCAGGCAGTTGTCAGGTGTGTCTGTAACCTTACTACATACCCAGAAAGTGGCTTTATGAGTATTTACGGTTCGTTGTTTCTCAAGATTTTCGCACATTTGTACTTGTCTGTTTAAACATCGGAGATATTGTATGCATACCAGAAATGTATTTATAGTAATTAATTGTGATCGTAGTGGACACGTTTGGGAAGCTTGACTATGTGGAATAATTAATCATGTGAGGAGTTTATGTATAGAGCAAATTGGTACTTAAAAATAAATCGTCTTAAACTACGCTACGCTTCATATTCGTTGCTGTTGGGGTATTGGAGGAGGAGGAAGGCGCAGTGGTTGGCCACAAATTGATGTCCGTTGTGATATCTTCTGCTGGTGTGGGGATGTCTCTCGTTGTTTTTAAGATTTGACACCACAGCGAGTGTTGACTGCAGATAGTACTGCGAAAATCGTATGATACACTTTTTTACATGACGGTTGTTGACTTACGATTTCGGTGTCCCAAAACTTCGTCTTTCATCCTTGTTGTACTGGCAGGGCTGTTCAGCAACATTAAACATTGTTTTCGGCATAAATCACTGCACAACCTTCGTCTAGACGCATTTAAACATTGTATAATTAATACAATATGGCGGCCTTGTAGTGGTTGAGCATCGATGATCGCTTTTTATAGCGGTATTCAAAAAATGTTGAAATGTGTGTGAATTTCTAAGGGATCAAACTGCTTAGGTCATCGGTCCCTAGACTTATACAGTACTTAAACTGACTTATGCTAAGAACAACACACATCCCCATGCCCGAGGGAGGACTCGAACCTCCGACGGGTGGAGCCGTGCAGTCCGTGACATGGCGCCACTCAGCGCGGCCTATAGCGATATTCACGATATTGAAAGTCTGGTAGTCTTTCGTTTATACTGACACAAGTATTGCGTTAGAACTGGTTGAAGAGTATTAAAAAATCTTTAAGGTTTCGAAATAGATTGTCTCATTAAGAATACTATATACATAATTTGTATTACGAATGAAAATTTCCATTTCTTTCATGATATCCGGTCTTTTACGTTGTCCGATCGCGTGTAAAATTGTACGGTGGCTTGTGTTTTTAATGTATGTTGCTACTGATAATTGTTACATTTGTCCAGTTCGTAGCAGTCGATATCTTCCTTAAATCGAGTCCCGAAATTTTTATCTGTTTCGTAATATTTAAGATTTGTAGTGCCTGTGTTGTTAAGAACTACGATTCATTGTTGGTTCATACATGCACTATGGGATCAAAAGTATCCGGCTACCTGGCTGAAAATGACTTACAAGTTCGAGGCGCCCTCCATCCGTAATGCTGGAATTCAGTATGGGGAATGGCAGCCCTTTCTTCAGAAGTGCTGCGCTGAAGAGAGGTATCGATGTCGGTCGATGAGGCCTGGCACGTAGTCGGCATTCCAAAACATCCCAAAGGTGTTACTTCCAAAACATCGCAAAGGTGTTCTATTATTCAAGTCAGGACTCTGTGTAGGCCTGTCCATTAGATATGTTATTGTCGTGTTACCACTCCGCCACAGGCCATGCATTATGAACAGGTGCTGGATCCTGTTGAAAGATGACGTCGCCATCCTCGAATTGCTCTTCAACAGTGGGAAGCATGAAGGTGCGTAAAATATCAATGTAGGCCTTTGCTGTGATAGTGCCACCCAAAATAACAAGGGGTGCAAACCCTCTCCATGAAAAACACGACCACACCATACCACCACCGCCTCCGAATTTTATTGTAGGCACTACACACGGTGGCAGATGACGTTCACCGGGCATTCGCCATACCCTGCCATCTGACCGCCACATTGTGTACAGTGATTCGTCACCCCACACAACGTTGTCTCACTGTTCATTCGTCGAATGATTACGCTCCTTACACCAAGCGAGACGTCGTTTGGCACTTACTGGCGTGATGTGTGGCTTATGAGCAGCCGCTCGACCACGAAACCCAAGTTTTGTCATCTCCCACCTAACTGTCATAATACTTGCAGTGGACCCTGATGCAGTTTTGAATTCCTGTGTGATGGTCTGAATAGATGTCTGCCTGTTGCACATTACTACCCTCTTCAACTGTCGGCGGTCTCTGTCAGTCAACAGAAAAAGTCGGACTGTACGCTTTTGTGCTGTACATGTCCCTTCACGTTTTCGCTTCACTGTTACATCGGAAACAGTGGACATAGGGATGTTTAGGAGTGTGGAAATGTCGCGTACAGACGTACGACACAAGTGGTACCCAATCACCTGACCACGTTCGAAGTCCGTGAGTTCCGCGGAGCGCCCCATTCTGCTGCCTCACAATGTCTAATGACCACTGAGGTCATTGGTTTGGAGTACCTGGCAACACATTGCACCTGTTATGAGAAACGTATGTTTTTGGGGTTGTCCGGATACTTGATGATGACATATGTCGGAAGGAAAAGGGACTGCCGCTGCAACAACCGATATGAATTCACAGACTATGAGGTGCACAAGGGAAAGATGACACTGAACCGGGACTCTGCGGCTACCGCGAGCGGCGCCTCACCGTTTGGCTGTCCCGCTCCGGCACAGTTTTTCACTGTCCTCATTCCATCATACAGCTGATCGTTGTCCAAATACGCAAATGCGAATAAATTTCGTGTATACTGTTTGAAACTTAGTGGCAGATTAAAACTGTCTCCGCAGTATCCTTTCTTTCAGGAGTGCTGGTTCTGCAAGGTTCGCAGGAGAGTGTGGAAGGTAGGAGACGAGGTACTGGCAGAACTAAAGCTGTGAGAACCGGGCGTGAGTCGTGCTTGGGCAGCTCAGATTGTAGAGCACTTGCACGCGAAAGGCAAAGGTCCCGAGTTCGAGTCTCGGTCGGGCACACAGTTTCAATCTGCCAGGAAGTTTCGTATCAGCGCACAGTCCGCTGCAGAGTGAAAATCTCATTCTATTTGATATTTGTTGTATTGGCTGCAGATAATTTTATAAATGCTAGGTGCATCGACACCTGTATCTGGTAATTTTGCATTGCAAATAAGCTTGTTGTTAGCTACGTTAAATTAAAAATAAAACGAATAAAAGTGATTGGTAGCAGCAAATACAAATGAATAATATCTCAGTTAGTTTTAATAATTTTGGCCTGTGTGTCTTGACATATGTTTGTGTTCGTTGCAGGTAAGCGGCTTGTCCAGTAAGCCCTCGCTCGGCTGGGTCAGCGGCGGTACGTACTGCAGCTTGTAGTCCCACCGTCTAGGCAGCAGTAGGACAGCCCTCCCTGCCCGCTGCCTCGTGTGTCGGGCACACAGGATACGGGATGGGGTTCTGTGTGGCCTCTACAGAGACAAAAAATTGAAAAAAATAGATCGTACGTGTTGTCAAATTGTTTATCCAAAAAGCAGGAAACAAACTGAATTAGAGAGACATTTGACGCAACTCTACGTTATTACGATCGTTGTACAAAGACGCGTCAAATGTTCGGAAATCAGACAGCTGGAAGGTGTTTCATTTGACATTCTGTTTCTCTAATTTATTTCTTCCTTTTATAGAAGTCATTTCACAAAACATTTGACCGATAGTTTTTCATTTTTAATTTTTTCTATTTGAAAGTTTTGATTATATTTGGTTTCCTAGTGTCTTTTTTTCTCTAAATCTCCTGAATTTATGATGTATATATGCAGAAGCAAGTGATGAGTGATGAGTGAAAATTCGTACAGAGGCGGATATTCAAATCTGGATCTCGATTTCAAATTCCGGCCTCGGTATAAATTTTCACTCGTCGTTGCTGTCTGCATATACATACCGTAAAGTATCATTTGATTAAAGCGACTGCATCTGGATTTGACGGAGGATCCGGCATTTGGTTCGGTGGTGAGGTGGCGTCCACAGTGGAGGTGGGGGCTCTGCAGCGCTGGCGCACCCAGTGGTCTCGGCGTGGGCAGGTAGCCAAAACGAGTTGCAAAGTGATTTAGGTAAGATTTGTGTACGGTGCGGAAAGCGGCAATGCACCCTGAAAAAAAAGTGTGAAGTTATTCACACGAGTACTAAAAGAAATTCGCTAAATTTCCATTAGGCGATAAGTCACACAAATCTTAAGGTTGTAAATTCAACTAAATACTTAGGGATTACAATTGCAGATAACCTAAACTGGAAAAACACATAATGCTGTGGTTAGAGCCAACCAGACTGCGATTCATTGGCAGAACAGGTGCAACAGGTCTTAACAAACAGAGTGCTTACACCACGCTTGTCGGCCCTATTCTGGAGTATTGCTGTGCGATGTGGCATCCGCATCACGTGGGACTGACGGATGACATCGGAAAAGTTCAAAGTAGGGCAGCTCGTTTTGTATTATCGCGAAATAGGGTTGTAGTACCACAGACACGATACGTGAATTGGAGTGGTAATCATTAAGTTGTTTTTCGTTGCGACGGAATGTCCTCGTGAAATTTCCATCACCAATTTCTCCTCCGATTGCGAAAACATTCTGTTGGCACCCACCTACTTAGGGAGAAATGATCATCACGAGAAAATAAGAGAAATCAGGGCTCGCACAGAAAAATTTAAGTGCTAGTTTTTCCCGCGCGCCGTTTGAGAGTGGAACGCTAAAGAGACAGCTTGAAGGTGGTTCATTGAACCCTCTGCCAGGTACTTTATTGTGAATTTCAGAGTAATCGCGAAGATGTAGATGTAGATGTAGGGTAGTCTGTGAAGTTGTTCAAAGCCACTGTGTCAGTCTAGCGCTTCGGCTAGTGAGCAGCAGACCTGAGATCGAATCTTGGCCTTGGTACAAATTTTCATTTCTCGCTTAAGTCTGCATGTATACATCATAGGTGACTGCGGCTTGAAAAGATCTCTGAAACCATATGGTCCTGAATTTAGAACTTGGTTGGAAGGAGTCCGTTTTGACAGTTAAATATCACACTAACGAAAATTTTTTGCGCGGAGTAGCTAGCGTTCGGGAGACGAACTTCATTTAGATATGTAGCAACAGCTGTTCGTGAACTACGTTAATTTCCCCTCAAATCACTACTTAACTTTTCTTTAACCACCCTGACTACTTTAATGCCATAAAACTATTTCTCTCAAAACTACACATCACGCTGGTCACTTTGGCACTCCATTTTTTTCTTTCCCCACGCTTAGTTCGGCTACAAAACCGCTGGTTAATTTTTTTCCGTAAATGCTAAGCTGTGATTATATACATGAAGAATTTTTTTTGGCACTGGTGATGCGACTCGCTGCCTACTATTCTGCGCTTAAAAAGTTACATTAGCTCGACATTTAACTGCCGTTTTCCTCAGGAATGGGTAGACGTATAAAGTTGAAATGTACCTCACATACTGAGGCCTCTAGTCGTTTGGCGTTGTAAGAGCGTTTAGCTTCTGCTAATGCAGTCAAAAGACACAGCCATTTTGTCGCCGCGTCGTCAGCCGGTCGCCGCTGCAGCTCGTCAGTACAACACAACAGAGCTATCCAGCCGTGGGAGCTCAGGTTACCAAGTCTGCGGTGAAATTTTCGTTCCCGTTCGGATATGACAGGCCGGAAGTTTCTGAAATGGACGATTGGTTGTTTGAAAAGATGCGTTTACAAGACGATGACGTTCGCGGGGTTGTCATATGATTTTCTCGGCAATCCAGTGTATGTTAAAGTGCGAGACGTCGAAACGTGTACCCGGATTATGACAAAAACTGGCGGATTCTCGAACTTCCTTCATTCCATTGGTGAATCTAGTTCAATTGCTAGGGTTGCGATCTGTGCGCATATTCAACCTCCCATTTGAACTCAAGTTCGATCTCACAAAACAAGCGTTAACGCCATATGCAACGGTTTTGCAGGTTACTGGTGAGAAATGAACGGGCAAAAAACAGTTCAGTGTTGACAGTGGTGTGCAAAATGTCTGAATTGATCTTCATAAGCACATCTCTTCAGAGCCTTAATTGTTTAAGATGGCCAATCGAGTACTTGCTTAGTATGCGATCCACGGATCATCTTAAGTCAAACTGTTCCCCTGTGAAAACGGAGGGAAAGCCAGCGGGCGATCTGCGACATCAACAGAAACTGTCGTATGCGGAGACCTTGTCAGCCCCATTACAGGAAACCGGGAATGGGCAGGGCCCTTACACATCACGCCCAGGAGAAAATGAAGGAAATCAGGATTCAGATGCACTTGGCGTACTGACAAATGAACAGATTTCAACGGTTACTCTGCCAAAATGTTCGACTCGGGCCTCTCTAGGAGCGACTAATGCCCAGACGTTAGACGGTAGCAAGACACTTGGAGAAGAAATTACTATGCCTGTTCAACATCCCGAGGTACCACTAGGTTCCAATACCGATGATGTTGCAGTGTCATCAGTAGGCAGCGACATGCTAGTAGACGAGGACACAAACCGAAACATTCAGCGATCGGTCTCACCATCCAGTATCTTGTAAGGACAATTCAAAAAGGCGTCCAAACAAACGAAACGGTTCCCTAGAATACAAAGTGAGGAAGAGAGAAAGAAATAAGAAAGGAAAAAAACACGCACAAGAGATATTGTTAAGAAATCTCAAACAGGGTAAACGGCGGTGACTGATGAGTTAATGGCTCCCATTCGGAATGAGGGCATTAAGATGGAACTGGACAACCACGTGAATACAACCGTGTTAGGACCTTCCGAGTCTCACCCGGTTCCAGGCATGCTTTGGTCGGAGGATACTGAGCAGTAGTAAACAGTTGTATGTCGACTTACAAGCTGGCTACAGTTAATGTCTCTCGGTTAAGTTGGGCGGTAATGTTACAATGGTTGAAAGATTATCTTTACGCCGCTAACATAGATGTAGCCATGTTACAAAAGGTTGTCACTACTAAAGTAGCGGACATAACAGGTTGGATGGAGGATGAACAGAGGTTTTATTCAATTAGAGTATCGCGTGTCCAGCTCGAGCTATTTTAGAGACTGGTCGGGGTATAACCGTCCAACTTCATGACCTCATTTTAATTAACGTATATGCGCCATCTGGGACTAATGAAAGACGGCACAGAAGTAACTTTTATCGGAATGCGACTGTTGAACTGTTAAAGAACCTTCGGGCCGCCGCCTTGCTTGCCGGGCATTTTAACCGTGTGTTGCGCCGTGAAGACGGAAACAGATAGACGGGACGGTGAAGAACGTGCGCTAAACGTTAAGACGGGAGTACGTGACGAGGGCAATGCCAGTCTAATCGAACATATAACTCAGGACGATTTATTTATTTATTTATTTTTTTGTCATCAGTCTACTGACTGGTTTGATGCGGCCCGCCACGAATTCCTTTCCTGTGCTAGCCTCTTCATCTCAGAGTAGCACTTGCAACCTACGTCCTCAATTATTTGCTTGACTTATTCCAATCTCTGTTTTCCTCTACAGTTTTTGCCCTCTACAGTTCCCTCTAGTACCATGGAAGTCATTCCCTCATGTCTCAGCAGATGTCCTATCATCCTGTCCCTTCTCCTTATCAGTGTTTTCCACATATTCCTTTCCTCTCCGATTCTGCGTAGAACCTCCTCATTCCTTACTTTATCAGTCCACCTAATTTTCAACATTCGTCTATAACCGGAACAGAAGAGAATCGAAGCATTTGAGATGTGGTACTATAGACGAATGTTGAAAATTAGGTGGACTGATAATGTAAGGAATGAGGAGGTTCTACGCAGAATCGGAGAGGAAAGGAATATGTGGAAAACACTGATAAGGAGAAGGGACAGGATGATAGGACATCTGCTGAGACATGAAGGAATGACTTCCATGGTATTAGAGGGAGCTGTAGAGGACAAAGCTACTATTCCTCTCGTTAGATTCAGGGGGCAAGAACGCTCCTGTTAATGCAGCACATATAGATGCCAGCATAGATTACGTCCGAAAGTGCTATGTCGATAAGACTTGACGCCAGCACAAACCTCAACCTCACTAGAACCGCCGTCACCAGAAATCATCGTCACAGCCCACTTCAGGCGAGATTTCCTGCTAAAAACGAGATGAATATTTGAAAAATTTCAACAATAAAATTCTCCCAACTAGAATAAGTGCCCTGTGGTACGACGTAGTAAACGAAACCATATCCACAGCGGAACGATTATGCAAAATCAAATTGAGACCATCTCCATACTGCGACAAATGTCAGCTTGAAGAAACTGTAGTGCACATGTTTTTATGTGGAAATAAAATCGGAATTTAGTACTGGACTAGGAAAAAATTTGCACTTACCAACAGAACCACAGACAGTCATATAACGATAACTCAAGCTTTGCAACAAGACTGGAAAAGTTATCCGTCCGCAAAGAATAACAGTTATTTGTGGCTTCTGGGACACTTTGGGGTTTACGTGTTAACAAACAAACCTTCAAGCTTAGAAGAGTACATGTTTTATATTGCAGAAGAACATTTTCAGTTGAAGAAGAATAACAAATATAAGGAATGGTTTCCAATTTTTTATCTATTTATTTCTGTGAGGTACAAAGAGGAGGACAGTTTTATCGATTAGAAGCAGAATACTTATTGTTTCCTTCCTACTATTCCTGGAATTTTTTTATGATGGGTCTAAAATAAGCCCTGTTTTAATTTGGCAAAACCCGTGCAGTTAAGAAATTCTATTAATTGTGGAAAAATATATGGTTTCCTTAGAGGCATCATGTGTCTCCAGTGCATTAAATCGTGTAAATGTTTTTGAATGAAGGTTTGATACGGATTGATCCGTCACCTATTTGACTGTTATGGATTATGTCCTACAAGGAACTCTCGTCATTGGAAGTGACAATCTGTTATTTATTTTAAATTACTCACTACTTCAGTTTAGTTCTACAGTTTAAGGTATATATGGGAGTACATGGGAATAATGAAGCATCTCAGTGACAGGTATGGTGGTAGCATCGTGGCCAGTCCTTAGAATTCTTGACCTCTGCCCTCTTTGCTGCCACCCACCTGGCACGCTCTTGCACGCCATTGGAAGTGGCAATTTGTTATTTTTTTACTCTAATTAGTACCTCAGTTATGTTCTACGGTTTAAGGCATATATGGGGATACATAGGAATGATGAAACTACTCAGTGACAGGTATCGTGGTAGCTTCGTGGCCAGGCCTCAAAATTCTTGGCCTCTGCCTTTGTTTGCAGCCACTTACCTGGAACGCACTTGCTCGTCATTGGATGTGGCACTTTGTTATTATTTTACTATAATTACTACCTCAGTTTTGTTCTGCGGTTTAAGGCATATATGGGTATACATGGGAATAATGGAGCTACTCAGTGAGAGGTGTTGGTGCGGCATCGTGTCCAGACCTCAGAATTCTTCACCCCTGCCCTCTTTGCCTCCGCCTGCCCGGTGCTGAGAATCCGTGGACAAAATTTTTACCGATAATCGCTAGTTGATTTTTAGGATTCTTTAGCTCAATCGGTAAAGACAGAACTCTTATAGCATCATTTCGTTGCCTGTCTACCTTCTTTTCTGTCTGTCCGACCGTTCAAAACCGTTTTTCTCGGGAACCGGTGGACGTAAGGAGTTGAGCTAAGTCAGTGCAGCCAAAAGATAGGGCCACGCATGTTACATCATTTGATACTCTCAAAATCACTTAGCAAAACCTGTAGGATAGTTCCCGTTGGTCCAGAATCCTTAAATTTTGTCAAGAAGAAACATCTCACAGTATAAGTACAAGAAAATTTCTGAAAACGTTGTTGATGATGAGGTCCCATACTCCGTGGAGCGTATGGAACGATGCGGGAGACCCGCACCACCGATTTGGCAAGGTCCTAGCGTAGGTGGTTTGGCATTGTCTTCATCCGACCGTATGATGATGAAGACATCACAACAACTCCCAGTCATCTCGAGGCAACGAAAATCGCTGACCACGCCAGGAATCGTATCCGGGACCCCGTGCGCGGGAAGCGAGCACGCTACCGCAAGATCACGAGCTGCAGACCCGAAAGTGTTAAGCGGTGATTATATACATGAAGAATTTTTTCACTGGTGATCCGACTCCCTGCGTGCTATTCTGCGCATAGAAAGTTACATTTCTTTGATATTTAACTGCCGTTTCTCTCAGGAATGGGTAGACGTATAAAGTTGAAATTTACCTCACATACTGAGGCCTATAGTCCTTTGGCGTTGTAAAATGTTTAGCTTCTGTTAATGCAGTCAAAAGACACGGCCGTTTATGTCACATCGGAAGCTCACTCACTAAAACATATAGAACACTTATCGTAGTTCCATGAAGTTTGGCGAGAAGAAAGGTTTCACTCTACGAGTAAAAGAATAAATTAGAAAATTGCTAGTTTAAAATTATGTCACAAAAATATTTCTTTTGTAATTTCTTCCCCTACTTCAGAGTTCAAAACATTCCCGAAAAATTTGAAATCCATGGGACTGATATCTTGTCAGTATCAATGTCGATATCAGGCAAAAATCTTCCAAGTCCTTGATTCCAAGAATGGATAAACTGTTTGTATACATAATTACGTTAGTACGGAACCCTAAGTGCGCGATTCGTATTCGCACTTGGAAAAGTTTCTGTTAATTAGATGATTACTGCGTAGCACATAAACTTTTTGTTTTGTTTCTGCAATACTAGGTCTCATGGTGTCCATTCTGATATCGCATTTGTTCATTTCCTACTGTTGAATTGGCTATGAAAATTCTGACAAAACTCATTATGTAATGTATAGGGCGTCTTGTTTGCGCTCCACTCAGACATTTGACGAAAAAAGTTAACTGAATGTCTACGCACGTTGGAATCCAGTTGCAAAATCAGACTACAAAACTTCACAGTAATCGGTACCGGCACGCAGTATAGGCTCCCTTAGTTAAATTGCCAAAGAGCTGGAACACGATACCCAATAAAAATTACCCCGTCGGAATGCAGTAGAAAGAAGAAAAACCTGCATCCTATAGGATCGATTCACACCGGGCGTCAGTGTAGAAACTGAACGTAATTGTTTTATTTCTTTCTTTATTTTTTTTCTACTTTTAACTTTTATTTTTCGAATGTTTATTTTAGTAATGTTGTTTTTCTTATAGTTAAATAATTCTTGATTTTTGAGACTTTATCTTTTTTTTCATGTTGCGATATCTGCAACACGAAAAAATGAGGGAATATTGTTTTAGGTTTTGTGCTTTGGCGTCTCCTTAGTCTTCGTGAATACGTGGAAGCATACAACAATCTTTGATTGCAAATTATGTTATTCAATTCAATAATCGATTTTGTTCAGTTCTCTAACTATGACAGTCGCGGATAAAATTTGTATTTGCGTCTTTTATTAAGTTTAGGAAGACAGAGCAATGGAGTACACAACTATCGAAACAGTTTATTGAACCGAATAAAATAATTAGCCATCGAAGACTGCTTTTCTTATCACGTACTCTCAAACATTGGCTTGCTATTGCCTTCGAGGTGATCAACGCCTCTCATTCTTAGTTCTGGATTGTTTGCTTTTTTTTTTTTTTTTGGACACAAACCTTCCATTAGTACTTTGGTTTTTTTTCTGTATCTGTGTTCTTTCACAAAAGACGGCAAATATTTGAAAGCGAAAAATGGTTTTCATTTTACAATGCTTAGAGAAAGCAAAAGGATACATCGAACATAAAAAACATAAATAGATAAAACTATTTTTATTAAAAAGCCCAGTTTCTTACAGCGAACAAGTCAACTCTGTTGAAGAAAAGTCAGCTCTCAAAAATGGCTGTGACCACTATGGGACTTAACTTCTGAGGTCATCAGTCGCCTAGAACTTAGAACTAATTAAACCTAACTAATCTAGGGACATCACACACATCCATGCCCGAGGCAGGATTCGAACCTGCGACCGTAGTGGTCGCTCGGCTCCAGACTGTAGCGCCTAGAACCGCACGGCCACTCAGGCCGGCGAAAGTCAGCTCTATTGAAGGAAAAAATACAGTTGTTTTAGACGTTAATTAGTTATTAGGAACAAGAAAAACATAATAGATAGAGTGAAAAGTCTGCAATGTCGGTTATCGGTTTGATTTAGGGGGAAGGGACCAAACACGAGGTCATCGGTCCCATCGGATAAGGGAAGCATGGGGAAGGAAGTCGACCGTGTCCTTTTCAAAGGAACCATCCCAGCATTTCCGTGAACCGATTTATGGAAATCACGGAAAATCTAAATCAGGATGGATGGACAAGGGTTTGAACCGTCGTCCTCCCGAATGAGGGTCCAGTGTGCTAATCACTGCACCGCCTCGCTCGGTGCCTTCTAAATATTGTTTGACGTGTTTTTATGTATGCAAAGGTCTAGGTGCATTTTTTCCGGTACTTGGGAAGACATTTGGAATTTCGTTTTGGTTAAGGAAGCACCGACCGAATATAATGTGAAAGCTTGGGTTCACCCTGTGCGCGTACGGTGAGTAGTAGCGTCCCTAACCCGCAACCCTGAGGAGCGCCGGACCGTGCCTCGGCTTCAGACGACGCCTGTCCGTTAGGAGCGACACGTTAACTGAACGCAGACGCACTGCCGTGCGCGCCTGTGTCACAGGGGGCATTCCGCTGGCTCGCGGCAGAGACCGGACCAGGCGAGCAGGGGGTCGGGTCACGGTATGTGTGCCAGGCAGCGTCCTCCAGAGGCCGGCAGCTGCAGCTGGAGCAGTGTGGCAGAAAACGCCGTCTGACGGCGGGGTGAAAGGCCGGAGAAAGCGCGGGCTCCTGACCCGATACTTTACACTGCGCACACTCTCTCACGGCAAGGTCGCCCCACCCACTGCTTGCGTACCTAGTCTGACCGCCCTCTGTACTACCCGACACTACGGACGTTTTGTGTATAAAAAGCCAGCCATTCGACTTGTGTAATCGGGCACGAAAATATCCCATTTACATCATACGTGAACACCACTAGCGGATTAGGCCTTAGGCCTGTTACGGCTGGCCAACTGCTGCCCACAAGGAAGTACGAGGAACGATATACGAGGGCTGTTCGGAAAGTGGTCGCGAAATGGAAAACACCGTGAAAATCCGATAAAGCTTTGCACAGACCTGTTGGGCAGTGTCTCTGGCACGCCTGCCGATATCGTCACGTTGCCGTTTTCAGTTCTGACCGCACATTGCGCAAGTGAAGATGCCTGGATATATAGTGCCCGGTGAGAGATTCCAGCCTACATAACATAACTGTCATGCATTTCCTGCTTCGTGGCAGTCCTCGTCGCCATTTTACAGGAGCAATGAAGATGCTCCGGCATCGTTTTGGGATGGGAAGTATTTGATCACTCACAATGCATACCGTAATTGGCTCCCACTGACGGCCCATAAAAAAAAAAGAATTGCATTTAAACAAGTGTTCAGTTCATAGTGCTATGGAATGTGGAAAGAAACAGCAAATTGGCATTCATAAGAAGAAGAACAACACCAAAAATTCAACAGGAGCGTAATATGTAAGACATTGTCCACGCAACCTGCTACTGATGATGCCTTGCAGAATATGGCACTGAAATTGTGTTTTATGCAGTTGCTGTGAGACGGTCCATAAATAGAAATTATCAATATACCGTAATATTGCACGATCTGAGGAGGACAGGAATACAAAAGTTGAAGATGGCTCCTACTGAGTTTGATCTTTGCTCACATGAACCGCTGGCAAAGAAAACAGTAGTTTGGCACACACAGATCAGCTTAGAGAATTGGGTGACTGTCTTGTGTGACGAGGGTACTGGAAAGTTGATACAAAGCTACGACAAAAGTCTAAGTCGGAACGGCGACTATGTATAGAGATGTAGCTGAAAGTGTAGCCAACTGTTGCAACGCAAACATTATTGATTTTCACAGTGGTTTTCACTTCGAAACCGACCGGACCTTACTTTGTGAAAGTCCTCGTTTGATGGTCGGGAGCACGTGATCAGTACGCTGCCAATCCCACCAGCCGTTATTGTCAGAAGATGAATTAAGGAATTTTGTGAGCCACAACACTTATTGACGTAAACATCAGTTTGTTTAATTATTGGTTTCGATCGTTTTGATCATATTGACATTGAGCTGTCTACTTGAAGTTCATATAGAAACCAAGTAATATAGGAATTATATGGAGTAAAATCACGATAACACAATAACCTCACATACCCTTAATGTTGGTCGTCGCTTGCCTACTGCGGTTACAAAACTTGCCTCAGAAAAAAATCTGAGGAGGGATCGAGAATCGAACCCAGGTCCTTTCGCACCAGAGGCAGCAACGTTAACCATTTGTTTCTGTGTTTTTGTAGACGGTATTTGAACCACCGATCACGATGTGTAGTTTTTATTTTCGTTCTATTACGCTATTGTATCGTTGGCAAAATATATGTAATTACAGTATTAATATCAATCATTCATCTATTACTTATTTTGTGTCTGAATAATTATAATCGTCCCATGGCACGTAAAGGCTTCGGGTTCATACGTGCGTTGGCCCGTCGCGTGGATGAAGAGTCAGTACGGTGAAGGAGAATTTCGCGCGAAGAACAATCGTTAGTGTGTATATCAGTTGTCTTCCGAGATACAGCTGTAAAATTGTTTCCTCCGGGCCAGATTCAGACTGGCGACGTATGGATTTCTGCATACATCGTCTGTATAGTCCACAATCCATCTAAAGTTTTCAAGTTTTAGTTGGAGTTTTATTTTCTTTCTACGGACTTTGTCATTTTCGTTTGTAATTACTTGCAGTATGACTGACCGGCGCGCGAGAGATGACACGTCATGGTTCTGCTGAGGCCTCAACGGCTACCGTTGCGGCCTCGGGACCCAGCACTTCGCCCTCAGCAGCTATGCCCTACTTGTTGCCATCACCCTTACACGCTCCGCAACAATAAACTGAGCAGATTCATGTTTCTTATCCTACACCCGACTTTTGCAAATAGATCTTTAGCATATTTACAAATTGTAGTTTCTGATCTTTCAATGACAGTGTGCGAAAATACTCTTATTCCTTATACGTTTGGAATTCCAGTAGGCTGTCATCTCCTTTCTGGATAATAATGTAACTGACACAATTCCGAAACCCACATTATCATGTAGTTTTTCATGTAGTGATTATATGGAGGGATGTCCTTCCATATATTAAATAGCGACCACATGTAAATCTCTGTGAGAGTGTGTTGACACAGATTTGTGTTGCATAAACCAATAGCATTTCGTCTGTCATTTGTACTTATACATTATTGACGACTCTGTACCAGAGTCCTTCACTTCATCTACATCTACATCTACATGTCTACTCTGCAATTCACATTTAAGTTCTTGGCAGAGAGTTCATCAAACCACAATCATACTATTTCTCTACCATTCCACTCCCGAACACCGCGCGGGAAAAACGAACACCTAAACCTTTCTGTTCGAGCTCTGATTTCTCTTATTTTATTTTGATTGTCATTCCTACCTATGTAGGTTGGTCTCAACAAAATATTTTCGCATTCGGAAGAGAAAGTTGGTGACTGAAATTTCGAAAATAGATCTCGCCCACCTGGTAAGGATCCCACATCGCCCAGCAATATTCTAACAGGGCACGAACGAGTGTAGTGTAAGCTGTCTCTTTAGTGGACTTGTTGCATCTTCTAAGTGTCCTGCCAATGAAACGCAACTTTTGGCTCGCCTTCCCCACAATATTATCTATGTGGTCTTTCCAACTGAAGTTGTTCGTAATTTTTACACCCAGGTACTTAATTGAATTGACAGCCTTGAGAATTGTACTATTTATCGAGTAATCGAATTCCAACGGATTTCTTTTGGAACTCATGTGGATCACCTCACACTTTTCGTTATTTAGCGTCAACTGCCACCTGACACACCATACAGCAATCTTTGCTAAATCGCTTTGCAACTGATACTGGTCTTCGGATGACCTTACTAGACGGTAAATTACAGCATCATCTGCGAACAACCTAAGAGAAC
Organism: Schistocerca gregaria; assembly: GCF_023897955.1. Lineage (NCBI taxonomy): Eukaryota > Metazoa > Arthropoda > Insecta > Orthoptera > Acrididae > Schistocerca > Schistocerca gregaria. Next base: position 33,680,056 of record NC_064928.1, read on the forward strand.
TGCTCAGATTGTCACCCAGATCATTTATATAGATCAGGGACAGCGGAGGTCCCAGGACGCTTCCCTGGAGAACACCTGATATCACTGCAGTTTTACTCGATGATTTGCCGTCTATTACTACGAACTGCTACCTTCCTGATAGGAAATCACGAATCCAGTCGCACAACTGAGACGATACCCCATAGGCCCGCAGCTTGATTAGATGTCGCTTGTGAGAAACGGTGTCAAAAGCTTTCCGGAAATCTAGAAATACGGAATCAACTTGAGATCCCCTGTCGATAGCGGCCGTTACTTCGTGCGAATAAAGAGCTAGCTGCGTTGCACAAGAACGATGTTTCCTGAAACCATGCTGATTACGTATCAATAGATCGTTCACTTCGAGGTGATTCATAATGTTTGAATACATTATATGCTCCAAAACCCTACTGCAAACCGACGTCAATGATATAGGTCTGTAGTTCGATGAATTACTCCTACTACCTTTCTTAAACACTGGTGCGACCTGCGCAATTATCCAATCTGTAGGTACAGATCTATTGGTGAGCGAGCGGTTGTATATGATTGCTAAGTAGGGAGCTATTGTATCAGCGTAATCTGAAAGGAACCTAATCGGTATACAATCTGGACTTGAAGACTTGCCCGTATCAAGCGATTTGAGTTGCTTCGCAACCCCTAAGGTATCTACTTCTAAGAAACTCATGTTATCAGCTGTTCGTGTTTCAAATTCTGGAATATTCCATTCGTCTTCCCCGGTGACGGAATTTCGGAAAACTGCGTTCAATAACTCCGCTTTAGCGGCACAGTCGTCGATAACAGTACCATCGGCACTGCGCAGCGAAGGTATTGACTGCGTCTTGCCGCTTGTGTACTTTACATACGACCAGAATTTCTTCGGATTTTCTACCAAATTTCGAGACAATGTTTCGTTGTGGGATCTATTAAAGGCATCTCGCATCGAAATACGTGCCAAATTTCGCGCGTCTGTAAATTTTAGCCCATCTTCGGGATTTCGCGTTCTTCTGAACTTCGCATGCTTCTCCGTTGCCTCTGTACCAGCGTTCGGACCTGTTTTGTGTACCATGGGGGATCAGTTCCATCTCTTACCAATTTATGAGGTATGAATCTCTCAATTGCTGTTGCTACTATATCTTTGAATTTGAGCCACATCTCGTCTACATTTGCATAGTCAGTTCGGAAGGAATGGAGATAGTCTCTTAGGAAGGCTTCTAGTGACACTTTATGCGCTTTTTTAAATAAAATTATTTTGCGTTTGTTTCTGGTGGATTTGGAAGTAACGGTATTGAGCCTAGCTACAACGACCTTGTGATCACTAATCTCTGTATCAGTCATGATGCTCTCTATCAGCTCTGGATTGTTTGTGGCTAAGAGGTCAAGTGTGTTTTCGCAACCATTTACAATTCGCGTGGGTTCGTGGACTAACTGTCCGAAATAATTTTCGGAGAATGCATTTAGGGCAATCTCGGAAGATGTTTTCTGCCTACCATCGGTTTTGAACAAGTATTTTTAACAACATATCGAGGGAAGGTTGAAATCCCCACCAACTATAACCGTATGAGTGGGGTATTTATTTGTTACGAGACTCAAATTTTCTCTGAACTGTTCAGCAACTATATCGTCGGAGTCTGGTGTCGGTAGAAGGAATCAATTATTAACTTAGTTCGGCTGTTAAGTATAACCTCCACCCATACCAATTCACACGGAGTATCTACTTCGACTTCACTACAAGATAAACCACTACTGACAGACACAAACACTCCACCACCAATTCTGCCTAATCTATCTTTCCTGAACACCGTCTGAGACCGTAAAAATGTCTGCAGAACTTATTTCAGGCTTTAGCCAGCTTTCTGTACCTATAACGATTTCAGCTTCTGTACTTTCTGTTAGCGCTTGAAGCCAAGGGACTTTCCCAGCACAACTACAACAATTTACAACTACAATTCCGACTGTTCCTTGATCGAAGCACGTCCTGTATTTGCCATGCACCCTTTGAGATTGCAGCCCAACCCGTACTTTCCCTAGGCCTTCTAACCTAAAAAAAACCACCCAGTCCACGCCACACAGCCTCCGCTACCCGTGTAGCCGCCAGCTGAGTGTAGTGAACTCCTGACCTATTCAGCGGAACCCGAAACCCCACCACCCTATGGCGCAAGTCAAGGAATCTGCAGCCAACACTTGATAAAACATTTGTAGTGAGGTTTTTCCAGACTGTCTTCCAATTCTCATCTGGATATTTCTGTTCAGTTTTGTTCCGTTACATATTCTATATTATCATTTCTACGATCTTACGGTTGTTTGTGTCTGACTGGTTTCTTCGCTTTTTTCTGATGTAGCTGATTTCGATGTAAAATTGTTTTATTTTAGGATTGATCGATGCGACATTCGTCGGCAGAACGAGGCTCTTGGGCTGTGTCGCTTTCAGCAGAGCAGCAGTGACGGTGTCTAGACGATTTTCAATGCACTTGGAGTTTCTCTTTAAATACAAGACACAGGCCTTCTTCGCCCATCTGCTAGATGCGACGCGTAATAGTCGCCATAACAACCCCATACGTCAGACATTTTCGACTTTGCTATAGCTTTGGGAATTGGCGAACGTAGTCCTAAATAAAGCGCTTTTGCCAGAATAGTTCTATTAACAAATTGAACCTTCTGCAGGCCTGTGCACCCCTTTTCTCTTGTGGAAGATCTAATACGAGGGTTGTCCAGAAAGTTACTTCTGATCGGTCGCGAAATGGAAACCACAGTGAAAACAAGAAACGTTTTATTTGTAACAGTTAGGTTCACCTTCCACCTACGCCTCTACACAGTCGCCACTCCAACTTCGAGTTTTCTCGTAATATTGTGTCAAATTCCCAATATCCTCGTCATAGAAAGCAGCCGCCTGTACTTTCGGCCAGTTATCTGCACTGGTGTGCAGCTCGTTGTCTGTGGAAAATTTTGCCTTCATAGCCAGCGGTTCTAGTGAGCAGAGATGAGACTCAAGGAGAGCCGGTTACGGACTGTGTTGTGGGTGATCAAACGCTTCTCATCGGAAACGCTGCAGGAGCGCCTTCATTGTCCCTGCAGTGTTCGGCGAGAATTGGCGTGTTGAAGGAACTGCACGAAGTTGTGTTATGTGGGCTGCATTCTGTGCTCCTGGTTAATACAGTGAAGCCGTGAGCGCAGGCGTTTGTAACGTTTTTAGTGGCCATAACGCAACAGGTGATACAACGAGGCTCGTTCTGGTCGTCGATCGTATTTCTAGACGTTCGAGCTGTTTTAGTTTTAAAGCCAGCACTTTCGCTTTGATTTTTTTAATTTCCATGTAGTGCGCAGTGGAACCCGGAAAGTTGATCGTAGAGCTCCCTGAGCCAGGTGTAGTAAAATTCTATCGTGTTTTTGTGGGCGCCTCTCTGTCGCATACTTAATCACTGCAGAACTAAAATTCTTTTTTGCACACGTTGTCCACCGGGCAGTATCAGAGTTGTACCTAGGACGGACTCTGTGACATGTACCCAGAATCATTGTTCTAACTGAATAAGGATAATATTTTCACTCTGCAACGGAGTGTGCGCTGATATGAAACTTCCTGGCAGATTAAAACAGTGTACTGGACCGAGTCTCGAACTCGGGACCTTTGCCTTTCGCGGGCAAGTGATCTACCACCTGAGCTACCCGAGCACGACTCACGACCCGTCCTCACAGCTTTACTTCCGCCACTACCTCGGGACTACTTCAGCAGAAGAGACACCTCGTTCCAGATTACGTGTTATATATATTCTGTCCAGACGGCTTGCTGACACGCTGGTGAGAAACGTAAACTTGACAGTAGATGGACAGATGAGTTCCCAAACTTCCTTCATTTGGAAATTTTTAACTAAATCAGAGAGTTCGCGAGAAAAATTGAAATTTGGTGTCTGGTCCTTGTCACTAAGTGCACAGATCCGATCGCCACCTATTACTATGTGTCCGACATCGTCATTAAGGAGGTGCAAAATGTCTCATTTACAGAACACGGCCCGTTCCTGTTTTGAATTATTACCAGGTGGAGCATCTCCCTGATTCTAAATATTTTACAATTGCAACAGGTATGGCTTCCCTAATTAATAAGGCTGTCCCGCACAAATTTTCGGTTGCCACATTTAATTTCTCTCGATAGACTGAAATGCGAAGATCCTTATGTCTTCTAACGTAGCCACATCCGTGTCTGATTCGTACAGGAACTCCTTCAAAGCACTGACTTTCACAGGAGATTGCATCCTATTGATGTTTAAGGTTGTTATACTATATGTCTGATTAACGGTTTTTGAGGATGGTGGGGATAAATTCTGTTAGTAATCGACCTCCTCGATTTAAATTGAAACGGGTACTCGGTGCGACAGTGAACGCTGAACTGACATTCGCACAGCAGAGTCAGTCAGACAGAGGACGATTCTCTCCTGAAGTAACTCGGCATGCTGCGCCTCTTACGCCAGCGTATGTCGCCGTGGCCTGCGTCGGAACGTCGTCTCCTTCAGTATCATTTGCCCAGTCCGTGTTACGATCCACTTCGTCACTTCTACCTTTGCTCGGTACACGTTTTGCCGGGATCACGATTTTGGCGATTGTCCCGTCGTTCGTCCCTCCTTCCGCACCAGAAACACTGCCACTGACTTCGCCCTTAACGTTTTTGTGTTTTTGTTCTCGCCACGATCACTCTGTTCTGTCTCGTTTCCCTACATTTGTGGCAGTTTCTCTCTAGTTTTAGAAGCCAACGTTTCTGCCTCGGGGTGAGCTATGCGTCTTTTCTTCTCTCGTTCAAAGTCGATTCGGAATCGTCAGGCAACGCAGATTCAGTTTTTGCGCTCATTACTGTCTCCCAGAGAGGTTTCAGTGAACTTGGGTGACCAGGTTCGACAGTGAGTGCAGTAGCGATACTTTGGTACCGGTAGATGTACTCGGGTACCGGCTGAGGGGCGGCTGTCGCACCTGTGACAGGCGTCTCGTCTCGGACCGGTCAGCTCGTGGAGCGGGCGCAGATGTACCTGCAGTCTGCTGTCGGGAGGCGACCGCGCCCGCAGCTGGGCAGTGGGCGGCCTCTCGGCGCCTGACACAGTGGCGAATGACGGGATGTGTCTACCAAACCAGTTTTCGCCTGTCGAACGCCGTTCAGCATTTAGCTACGGATACGGTTCGGGAGCTACCCTCGCAGAAATGGTCAGTGTTCCACTGTGAAGCAACAATCCGATATCTATCAAATATTTGATGATCTATCGGGCTTTTCGGAAGCGCTGTCCCTCGTCATTAGTACAGGATGTAGACCGTCACAGGCACACGTTCTGGCGTGAAAGCAAACAGCTTGCAATTGTCATCTCGAATAATTTTTTACTACGCACGAAACAGCTACCGAGTCAGTGTACGGACGCTGTTGACTGGAGGCCGATGTGAAAGTGTACTTCCCATGACGTCCCCGACATCGAGGCTGAAAAATCAGGGTACGCGGCCGACTAGTAAAGAGGTTTGTTGTGCGAACTTGCATTTGCTACACGGCTCGAGAAAGAAATGACAACTCAGTGTATCGTATTCGTGAGCATTCAGCTTTCCTCGAACAAATACACAGTCAGTCGTATTGTGATGTCCAGTAGCTCCCAAATCACGATTCCGGGTACTGAGAATAGCAGCTTCCTGCTCACCTGTGGCTGTGCCGCCTGTGGAGGCCACAGTCTGCTCCCGAGTCCGAGCTGCGACGCCGGCGGCCCGGCCACAACGCGTAACCAGCCAGCGCCGTGGCCGCGGCCCACAGGACCGCGCTCAGTGTGTGTCTCGGCGCAGCGGCAGCAGCGCTAGGCCTCAGCCAGCCAGCCGTGCGGTCCACTGCGCGTAGCTCCGTGTACTGCAGTGGAAGGTGCCCAGCAGATGCAAAGACATGTCAGTAGAGATGTGAATTTGCACACGAACGCCTATATGCAAGTTTTCTAGGCAGTCGCTGGTGAGAGCTTTCTTTCGTCGACGTACAAGTGTGCTTATACCTCGCTACCAGTCTCTTCGCTTATGTTTGGCCAAAAACCAAATTTTTCCAAGTTCGAACGGATGTACCTCTCACATTTATCGGTGCGAATGCGTAAGTTCTTACAAATAAAAGTACTGAAAGCAGCAGTACGAAAGAAGAAATGACAGAGTCTCGTTTCGCTTATAATTTTTTTGCTTTTCTTCCATTCAGTTCGAATGCCTGCGTCATTGAAGTGTAAAATTCGTCAGATACATTTTAATTAACATATCTAGTGGTCACTTTTATGAAAAATGCTCTTCTCCTTATTTGTAATTATATATTGCATACAAAAATCCAGTTTTGATTACAAACGAAAACTATTCTGTAAAAGATTATTAATGAAGATTGCACAATTAAAAAGCCGCAGACCAATTTTTTTCTATTTTTTTTATTTTACGCTTCACAGGATTGCTCATTATAGAACAATCACATTTGTTTGAAACTTTGAATTCATCTGGAGCGAGCAAGCACGCTACCAAAGAGCCACACTGCCTGTCGAAAGAAAATTACGTTAGCGTAGTGAACGTGACTGCAAAACTCACAACCCGATTCCCTCGAGAATTTTTAATTGTACTCTCGCTAAGTTTGATTCATAAATTAACAAAACAATTACGTGTGGGGTACTGTATATGATGCCGTGAGTCTGTGTCACTGCATCGAAACGCGCCGACGTCCTAATACCGTATACTTACAATACCCCAGCGTGAGGCACAGTCATATTTGACCGTGGTCAGCTCCCTCGTTTAACTTTGATCGAGGCCGGTGCACCACAATTTCCACTTGAAAAGGGTTAAAAATACCGTCTTTTACCGCGGTTAACTTTTAATGGAGATTGGTGCAATCGGCCGTGAACCTTTAACCTTTGCCAGCATGTCAGTTGTAGTCATCCGTTTATCCCTCACTTGCAGTCGAACAATCCTATGACCGACAGTGAAATTTTCTCTCTATGTGCACGGATATGAAACTTTCTGACATAACGAACTTTCACGGCTAAGTGCACTGCTCACGACCCTCCTTACAGCTTTACTTCCGCCAGTACTTGGTCTCCTGCCTTCCTTCTGGACGGATTAAGTCATCTCTGCAGCGTTCTTTCTTTCAGGAGTGCCAGTCGTGCAACTTTCGTAGCACAACGTCTCATGCCGTTTTCACATTTAAACAATAGAAATACAAAGATAGTTCACTAGCGAAACACACATTGCATTTATATACTTAGTAACACTTTCGACCAATGAGATAGGAAAATCTGATGGGAACACATTATACAAGAAATAATATCCTCAGCAAACAACAGAAATGGTATAAAGCTTATCTAACGGTACAAAACTAACTGTGCTATATCAGAATATGTACCGATAAACCGACACAATCGACAAGTGTGTAGCTTATCACTCGCACTTTTTAAAATACACGTTGATGTCATGGTTCAAGCAGGGAAATAACAAACTGATCCAAGCGTGAGAGGGTGATATGACATGTTTTTCAGTACGGTGCTTTTTGTACAGGAGAGCGAGACGTAGCTGCAAATATCCGTCTATAGACTGAACCAAATTGCTAAAGAACCTAAATATGAAAATATCTAGTCCAAAACAAAAATGACAGCTTTGAGATAAAACCGCTGAAAACTAAGATCATAATAGGAAACAAAATCATTGAAGAAGTTTCTCACTTCAGTTACCTGGGAAACACTAGATGCTTCCAGAATGAAATCAAATTGACATCAAACTGTAGAAACACCAAATTATAAACGGAATAATCAACAGAACATTGAGAAATAAAGTGAAAAAAGACACGAAAATCAAGTTTTATAAGGTAGTGACCACCCGCAAGTTCCATTTCTAAGTGAAACTTGAACAATTACTAAAAAGCAAGAAAGTAGAATCCGAGAGCCAGAAACGAAATTTCTAAAAGTCCTGTAAGAGATTAGACAGACTAACAATCGAAGACGTAAGAGCAGAGCTTGGGATATGTGCCATAAATGACAAGATCAAGTCTAACCCATAAAGCTGGGTAGAACATGTACAAAGAATGCCAGAACCGAGACTAATCCTCCGGTACAAGGTGCATAAGAAGACCAAGAACCAGATGATGGGTACTTAGTAGACAGAAGAGGCCTATGGCCTAGATCTTGATGAAACAAGAGCAAGAATAACTTTTGTGAAGTTTAGCAGGTGCAAAGGCGTATCTCAGCTGGTAGAGCACTTGCCTGCGAAAGGCAAGGTCCAGAATTCGAGTCTGGGTCCACCACATGTTTTAATATGTCAGAAGTTTCATATCACTTGAAATAGTGGGCTGAGGTTGGAGATACAATGTCACAATGAATCTTCAGGAGCACACTTCCGAAGGACGGTTTGAGATTTCCATTTGCCGTGCGTCGTTCACTACTGCCAGCATACCACAGAGAACGGGGCCGTGCTCGGTGTGGAGCCAGAGTCAACTGGGACACTGAGTGACGCTCGGCGATGAGCCTCGCTTCTGTCTGTGGCGGCCAGGCGGGTGGAAGCACACGTGTTACCACCTCCTGCAGACATTAACTGTGCGTATAGTATTCCCGTGGCCCTCACGCCGTCCTCAGAGTTCGAAAGATGGCCATCAGCAGTAGGTGCACGTCTGCAGAGCATCTGGTGTTGCAGTAACGTTAGTGACACGCTACAACTATAATGTACCCACGCCATTCTTGATCTGCAGGAAGCTAGCGTAAGGACCCACAAGCGTTGATATATTGGCGTACCATCATTTTGATGACGTCACCATTCTTCATCTGTAGGAAGCTAGCGTAAGGACCCACAAGCGTTAATATATTGGCGTACCATCATTTTCATGACGTCACCATTCTTCATCTGTAGGAAGCTAGCGTAAGGACCCACAAGCGTTAATATATTGGCATACCATCGTTTTGATGACGTCGCAAGGGAGAATCCTTATCATTTATTCACAACTACGTTTTCCCTTCCTGAAGTTGCCTTCCCAAATCCACTGTTGCAGTTGTTGTCTCCAGTTACTTTGTACTTTGCCTTGTGCAGTTGTAAAATACTGGCCACGTTTATGAACACCCCACAAAGATAGTAACACGTACAGACTGAGGCGGCGAATGAGAATCTGTACCGAGGCTGGGCTTGGAACCCCAATCTCCTGCTCTTAGGCAGATGCGCCAACCACTATGCCACCCTGGTTCAGTGGCTTTGCGTAACAGCACGTACTACTGCCCCAGCGCGTCTCCCTCTTCCATCCAAATTTGCATTCACATCTCAGCCCACTCGGTATTCCCCCTAAACTTGAATATCACTGCAGAGGCTCTCAAACTATATTAGAACAGCACGCATACCTGGGTTTCAGGCGGGATCCTCTGTTCCCTTCGATGCTGAGGTGCTATTCCGATAGAACTGGAGTGCCTCCGCAAAGTTGTTCGAGTGTTGGAGATTATGGGGAATAATATGTGGGCTGATGTGTGAATGCGAATTTGGATTCAGGAGAAAGGCGTGCGAGGGTAGTCCGTGCAGTTGAACAAAGCCACCGTGCCAGGGTGGCGTAGTGGTTAGCGCATCTGCCTACTCGGCAAGAGACCCGTGTTAGAATCCAGTCTCATTTGTCGCTTCAGTCTGCGTAGATACGTCATTAAAAAAGATTTATACATGAACAATGACGTAAGTCAATTGTCGTTAAGTTCTGGTTTCTTATCGAGAGGAGACCTAGGAATCGTCAGACTTCCATTTGCGAAATAACAAATAAATTCTACGACAATATCAAATAGATCCGTTTGAGGACGTTGCTGCACCGTAGCGCGACTGCGGTGCGGGTATATAAGCACTGACGTGTAGACAGAGGATCAGTGTGGCATTCTGGTCTTTCCGGAGTGCGCGCGGTAAATGAGAAAGCGTGAAGTGTGGCGATGTTGTTACCAAATGCGTCCAAAAAGGACCGAGATGCGGTTATTATTTTATCGGCTAGCGAAGGACAAGCACCTGTATCCATCCACTGTAGAATAAACAACGTGTACGGTGCAGCACGTCTGTCTAAAACGAATTCTGAGAAGTGGTGCGCCAAGTTTCATTGTCGAAGTAGACACTTTTCTCTAGCGCACTGTCAGGTGTCACAGGCGATGACCACTGTCATCCATCCTCGTGCCAGCAAGTTCGAGACCCAACCATCTGCTGCAAAGGTGATGCCCCCCCCCCCCCCCCCGTCCTTTCGATTGCCGTGTTTCATTGCTTGTCGATTTCGAGAAACTTCGTGCCCACATCACTGGGGAAAGATAGTGCGCCACCCTGGAGAAATTACGACGCACAGTTAAGGAGAAACGGCGGGAAAACTGCGACGAGGGGTGGCGCTGTTTGGTGGGTGCACGTCCCAGCCCAGCCCGATCGCCTCCCGTGTGATTCTCGGCCTTCGGCCCTTCGAAAAAGGCTTTGAAGAATCGACCATTTCTGTCGGGCGGGAATGTGCAGCGGGCACTTACGTCTTCTTCACGTTGTTCTACCAAATGGCTAATTCGACCTGGTGCGCGGGTGGGATGATTGCCTCAGTGCTCGCGGCGCTTTTACCTGGTTGGCATACAAACTCTGGAGTATACTGCCTTCGAAAGGAAACTTTTTGGTAGCCCCTTATAAATTGAAATGAATGTTGCATCGATTAAACCTGGATGAATCGAGTGAAGATTCTGTACCTCTGTTAAGTTACCATTCTATTCGTTTGACGCGACTCGCCGCCAATTCCTCTCCTGTACGACCTCTTCGTATCAGAGTAGCAATTGCAACCTGCTGGATATATTCCAGTTTCTATCTTTCTCTTCGGTGTTTACAGATCCTATCATACTGGCCCTTCTTCTTCTCACTGTTTTCCATATATTTCTATAATCGCCTATTATGCCCAGAATCTCTTCGTCTGCTTCATTTTCAGTTCAACTAATTTTCAACATTCTTTTGTATTGCCACATCTCAAACACGTTGATTCTCTTTTCCGGTTTTCCGACAGTTCGTGTTTCACTACCGTACCGTGCTGTGCTCCAAATGTACACTTGACAACAAAAAAACTGGGTCACTGCTGAATACAACCAACATAAGGTAGCTGTGTTGCAGGTCCTCTAAACACCAAAACCCCGTGTGGTACAGTCGTTTGACTATACACTATGGGTACCAAAAGAGACTACTAGAGACCAAAGGTCTTTACGACTGTCAGTCTAAGCATCAACTACTATCGTCATACAAAAGATATTAGAAAAGACGTTCTTAGCGATGAGGCACCCCATAACACTCATAAACTAACCTTAATTACAACAAGTGTCATTCCAAAAGTTCTGAGAAAACGGATTGTTTTACATATATCGTACAGTAATCCTTAGTAAAGATTAAATACTTGAAACAATACATGGAGTTACAAAGCTGTACGGCAATTGGAAAAACGTTTTTCGCTCTCGAAAAGGTTTTCCATCGACGAGCTGAACATCGCTCAACGGCGACTGGCACTGGAAACTGGATATTGGACGAACCAGTAACAAAACGCGATTAATGGCAACAAGCACTCTAAGGAAATCTCAACATTAACAGCGAATCCCCAGTTATGTCATTGTTCTCGTAACACACCAACAGCCACGTGTGAACAAATCTGAACTTTAATTGAGACGACCAACGTCGTCGTTCTGGACCTGGATTCAAACAGAGCGCCTACAGCCATTGCTAGCTAAGCTAAGCTTTGTTTGTGCCTTATTGAGACCCGATCGCTAGGCATAAAGAGACGTGAAGTATAGACGTTTGCACCAGCATCAGTTATCAATTCAGATCCTGAAAATAAATGACGAAAATGTTTGTGCTGAACTGGGAATCCTGTCATAACAGTTGCCTTCCTGGGCACTACCCACAACGGCTAGTATGGTGTCATTCACAAGGAAAAAGGTACGCTCATGTTTAAAATTGGAATGCCATCATGTAACGCTTGTGACAGGGTTGCGAACCCAGCACCTAATCGGATTGTTAACGAAGCACGTAAAATCAGGAGCTAAATATCAAATGTTTTCACCAATAGCGAGATGTTGGAACCTTAAATGACGATAGAATTGTTTTTTCCTGACTGGGATTCGAACCCATAATTTGTCGTTGTCGTTTTCTAGTCAGGAACAAACGATAAATAGCTATTGCTGGTTCACCAGTAGCGAGATGTGCGCATGTGTAGCTAGACATTAGGCGACGAAAAGTTCTGTGTTGAATGGAATTCAAACCCCGCACAGGTTGTCATGAAGACACTTTAACTATCAAATTCTTTTACAATAGCAGCTAGGAGTGGCATGTTTGTACTTTAAAGGATGTGATGGAAAATACTCTACTGCGTAGAAATTGAATCCACAACATATCGTCGCTGGTGATCACAACGTCAAACCCAAATCCGTTTTCGCCAGTAGGATGAAAAAATGTATTTGAACTTGAAAAGATGTAAGGAAACGTTTGATCTCGCTATGTTGTGATAAAAAGCTCAGCAAGTGGCTGTGAGTTGAAACGAACACGTTACGCTGACAATGCACGAAGATACGTTGAAAAAGCAACTATTTTTCATTAGTAGTTCGGAGTGCACTTGCCAGGGCTTGAAATGAAATAATGAATATTTTGTGCTGATCAGGATTCGAAACCAGATAGGTGGCTTTCGAGAAGGCCTAGAAGACTTTGCAATCTTGGGGAACACAGTTAAATCGAATTCGAATCCCAGTCCAGCACCACAATTTTCAACGTCTCAGTTTCAAATAAAATAAGAGCCTTGTGAACTTACATGGCCATTAGTTCATGAAATTAAATACGTTTTCTAGTTTAAGACGGCTTTCTGGTGAGAGTGTCTCTGCCTTCCGGGGTTTCTCCATCTGTAACAGCTCAAACGAATGCCGCTCTGCCCCAGTCGCCAGCGAAGGGATGTTATCTTTATTGCGGATATTGAACTACGGAGCTTACTGGCGTTCTGCACTTGGCGTTACTAGGGGTGAAGGTGAGTTACTTGTGTGTGTTAAAAGTCTACGCCTGACGTAAGATGTGAACCTACACGTTTTACACATCAATACAAGATTAATCCAACAGACCACAGAACCCCCTGCCAAGCACATAATTATAAATTGCAGAGTATTCATTTAGATGTAGATGCAGATGTCAAGGGACGGGACGAGGGCGGGATCTGGAAATGGATAGAAGTGCAGAAGTGCAAAATATAAACGTGAAATGCTTGAAAAGTACTGCTTACTTAGACGTGTGTCACAGTTAGTTATATCTTAGGATCGAGAGATAAGGAAGGACTGTTTTCAGAACGAAGAATGGGTTATAGGGAAGGGGAGATCAAAGAATACGGTTTCATAGGTGTTGAAAGGAGTGATAGAAAAGGTTCAGATGGCTCTGAGCACCATGAGACTTAACAGCTGAGGTCATCAGTCCGCTAGAACTTAGAACTACGTAAACCTACCTAACATAAGGACATCACACATCCATGCCCGAGGAAGGATTCGAACCTGCTACCGTAGCGGTCGCGCGATTACAGACTGAAGTGCCTAGAACAACTCGGCTACCCCGGCTGGTGGAATGATAGAGAGTAAAGACAGCAGCAATTAAAAGAGAAAATGTAACGTCAATGGAAACCGCTAGAATGGTTTATAAAGTTTTGGGGGAATGGAATAAAAGGGACTTGCTGCGATAGTGTCAGAGAGAGAGAGAGAGAGAGAGAGAGAGAATAGAGGAGATATTAACAACGAGTAAACATAATATGAAATCGTTTGCGTATTGTGTGGAGGACGGAGGGTGTATTCATGGATGGAGGGGAAGAGAGAGATGTATTTGAAATAACAAAAACTACTGTGACAGAGTCTATCTACGCTTATTAGTTCATAAGTATCTAGACAGGGTATAAATGAAATCAAAATAGAATATTTAACGAACTGTATATTCAAAAGAAACCCACTTGAATTAAAAAGGCAACTCAAAGGAAAACTAACCCATATTGTATCTTTTCTGTTGCCACGCGATCTTTCACTAGCTCCCAACGAGGAAAAATGAAAAAGAAGTCATAACAAAACATTTTAAGGACTCTAATATTTTATCCAGAATCCTTTATTACTTTGTTCTTCGCAAATGCTTGCCGGTATAAAACGTTGTCTTGCGCGAATCGTGTCACTGGAGCCGGGGAAGTTGGTCTCCCGCCGCAACTGCTTCGCGTTCAGAAAGGGGTTTTCTCTGCTCCTAGACACTAGCTCCCTGTCTCCCTGCTGTGAGATCACTCTCTTCCTGCCTGAGCCAGGAGCCCTGTTGCTGGCGCCTCTTTCAAGGCAGATCCTCCATCATCTCGTTCAGTGGTATGTGGTACGCCATACCGTCTGCCAGCTTCTCTGATGGAACATCTTCCTTCTTCAATGAGAGCGACGACTCTATCTCGAATAGACCCCTCGCAGTGAGCCATTAAGGCAGACAGCCTGATGTGTATTTCTGCTCGCCGCTCTTATGCTGATGCCAAACGGAGCGGCATAGGCAGAGACATGCGGCGCAATCGTAGTGGCTCGTCCGGGGCTGTTGGCCCACGAACGCCACCGCCAGCTCGCTCACTTCCGTTTCGCCTCTGCCACCCTCGCCGGCCCGTAGCTTGCCATTCGCGGCTAGTACAGACCCGGGCCGCAAGGCCACGGTCACCCCTTGAAGGATCAAAAGTTACACCTAACGCAGCTATAGCTGTTATGCTACAACATGTGCTGGCACACCTCCAGTTTACGATTCATTCAAATGTTTGACGAACAATACGTTCAAAAATACATTCATTTTAAACATAGCTACCACAAATTATTTCACCTAGCTAGCAGTAGCATGACGCAGTAAATTATTCTTTCTTGTAAGTGGTCTGCATTAGATGTAGCCTTAAGAAAACGTGTATTCAACGACGACAACTAAGCGGGATATAAAAGTAAACAGGTTTGTCGGCAGCTTCTCCAAATAATAGTATATAATACACGTTTTGTGCACTTATGACATGTACTCAGTGTCTCTGAAACAATACGTGCTGCACGACGGAAATAACTTTCTGCTGAGGGACTTCATTTACATCTCAATGACACACGACTACTAGAGAACGGCAGTCACCCACTTGTAAATTAACACCATGATATCGCAGATATTAGGCAACTCGTTACTAGGAATGAGTAAGGCCTTAAGGTTTGCAACTAAACATGCTACTCCTAGCTACTACTGAATAAGAATTTGATTATTAACGTGTCTAGCCGCGCGGGATTAGCCGAGCGGTAAGGCGCTGCAGTCATGGACTGTGCGGCTGTCCTCCCTCGGACATAGGTGTGCGTGTTTGTCCTTAGGATAATTTAGGATAAGTAGTGTGTAAGCCTAGGGACTGATGACCTTAGCAGTTAAGTCCCATAAGATTTCACACACATTTGAACATTAACGTGTCTTGATGACCATGTGTGCGGCGTTCGACTCTCAGTCAGCATAGACGTTTTCGTCTCCTTATTTCTAGTTAAACGTGCGCACATCTCGCTAATGGTGGACCAACATTGGACATTTTTCATTTGTTCCTGATTGGACAACGACGGTGGTATGCGCCAGGTTCGAATCCCGGTCAGGCAATACAACTTCAGTCGTCATTTAAGGTTCCAACCTCACTAGTGGTGACAAACTGATTTTACGTACTTATTCAACAATCCGATTAGGTGCTGGGTTCGCATCCTTGTTACCAGCATTACATGATGGAATTTCAATTTTAAACATGTGCGTCCCTTGTTCCTAGACAATGCAACAATACACAACGTCTTTCGAGGTTAATTACCAAGAAGGTTATTGTCATCTTAGGTTTATTGGTTTCGTACAAACATTGTCATTTACGTTCAAGTTGAGAATTGATAACTGATACTGGTGCAAACGTCAATATTTGACTTCTCTTTCTGCCTAGTGATCGAGTCTCGATAAGGCACAAAGCTTTGCTTGGTTAACAGTGGCTTTACGTTCTGGGTTTGCATCCGGATTCAGAACGAAGACGTTGGTCATGTCATTTAAAGTAAAACTTTGTGTAAAAGTAACTGTTGATGTGTATTGTGAACAATGAGATTACTCTTCAGTTGAAACTTCTGGACTGAGAGGCCGTGGTCGATGTATAAAATTTTGCACCTGACGTTTCGTCTCCATCTACAGGAGACATCTTCTTAGGTCTTCCGGCTACTGCTTAGTATTACATGAAGTTGATGCGAAGCGACTCCCTGTTGAACGTTGAACGACGTTCAGCATGTGTTGGGTAAACCTATTAGACAGCAAAGAACTTGTTTCCAATTGCCATACAACTTTATAAATCCATATACTGTCTCAAATATTTAATTGTGCCTAGGGATTACTGAACGATGTATATGACAAAATTAGTTGTCCCATAACATTTGAAATGTCACTTATTGTAATTAAGTTTAGTTTACGAACGTTAAGGACTGTCTGATCTCTTCTGTACCATCATGGTGTTACTTAACATCTGAAAGGACTGTCATAAAGACCGGTGTTCTCTAGTAGTCTCTAGCGGTACCCATTGTGTATCTTACGACGACTGTACTGTGGAGGGTTGCGACGATGTGCAACACACATATGCTGTGCTGGTTGCATATATTCAGGTGCAGCCTACACATTGGAATTCAGGCGTGACCCACTTTTTTTGCTGTCGAGTGTACATTCTCAGAAACTAGCCTGTGCTACTCTGCTTTCTATTAGTTCCTCCGTTGTACTGCATGTGTCATTTTGCTTCAGAGGTAGCAATGTTACTTCTTTTCATCTAATGAGTGTTCCCAGTTTTGATAGTATTTATCTCATTTCTGCTATCTTAATTATTTTCGCGTTCGTGAGACAGTTAATTCTACCAAACACGTCCTGTTATTCTTCCTCACTCTCGCTGAGGATAGCATTGTTGTCAGCGAATCTTGTCATCGATACCCTGCCAACGTGAATTTTGATCCCAGCTCTGCACCGTTCTTTCCTTTCAGTAATTGGATCTTCGTTGTACAGATTGAACTATAGACGGGGGAAAACTGCATCTCGCCTCGCACCCTGTTTAATCCCCTTATACCTATCTCGGTTTTCCGTTCTTCTTTCCTCTCAGTTGGCTCTTGTACACATTACTAAGGGGCAGTCAAATAACAACCGAACACAATCACCACTCTCGTTAAGAGATGAGACGCTCATTTTCTGTTTCATAGAGCACAGTGCCAGCCGCTGCTCCTAGTCTAGCACTACCTCGCCACACTGAAGCCGACGTCCACGCACGTCTTTCCTCAGGTCGCATAAGGTGTGGCAGTCACACCGAGGGCAGATCGGGCCTCTACAGGGAATGTCTCAGGCTTCCTAACCAAATCGCCGAAGCGTAGCCTTCGGCCTGTTGACAGTGTTGTGACGGGTGTTCACGTACAACACAGTTATTTCCGACATCCAGAGAGCGAGCGGCAATATTCCCCGCCTCCTCTGCATAAATCCAGAGTTCCGATAAGGCCACGATGACCTCCTCCTTCGAATGCAGGGGCCCTCGAATGTTCGACGGCAATCGACGCCTAGCATTTTGAAGACACTTTTGCAGAAACTGCGCCGCGTCACAAAGGCAAAACGCTAAGGAATGCTGTCGGACGGAAACAGCCTGTTGCACGATAACGCCCGCCACCACATTGCCAATCGGGCAAAGGCTACGCTTCAGCGATTTGGTTGGGAAACACTGCAACATCCTCTGTCAGCCCGGGTTTTTTACATCTTTGGCGATCTCGCGAAAGACATGCTTGGACGTCGGTTTCAGTCAGACGAGGAAGTACAAGAAATGGTGCGGCTGTGGATCCGTCAGCGGTCTACCGCATTCAACAGGGTGAAAAGTATTTAAATCGACAAACTCTGGGAGGTTGTAGCTGACACCAAAACAAATATTTTTCCCTAATGTCATTTTTTCCTATGAAGATTATTTAAGCCGGTGGAGGCCATATTACACTCTTCAGTTGTTAGAGGCCGCATTACGATCTTCAGTTGTAGGCAACTGCTGTCCACCAGTGTAGTAGTGCATTGTGTGAGTACACTGATATGGTTGGTGGGTACTACGTAGCGCACCACAACGGACGAGCTGCACAGCGGGTTTATCAACAACAATATCCTAATCGCTGTGTCCCGTATCATGCGACCTTTGCTGCTGTGTACTAACACCTGCGTCAGGCCGGGTCATTTAGCACGTTACCTGAACAGGGACGCCGTCGCACGGTAAGAGCGCTTGAGGAAGCTGTCTTGCAGCATGTGAAGCGGGATTCTTCAATCGGCACTTGTGTAATTGCACGTAACATGGGGACGAATCAGACGAATGTAAGAACAGTCCTTCGAGAGCTATTTTTACGTCCATTTCACTTACAGCGTGTCCATAACCTGGAACCAGTTGATTATCCACCCAGAGCACAGATTTCGCGGTGGTACCTGGAACAGTGTGAAATGTATCCTACATTTCCGTACTCTGTGTTATTTACCGATGAAGCAATGTTCGGGCGTGATGGAGTCTTCAACATGCACAATTCGCATGTTTGGAGTGAGGATAACCCACATGCCACAGTTAGTGGCGCTCATCAAGTGCAGTTCTTCGTTAATGTGCGGGTCGGTGTTGTTGCGTACTGTTTAATTGGGCCGTATCTGCTACCTAGGCCAGTAAATGGGAGGCACTATTACAATTTTCTCGCCAGAGCATTGCCAGAACTGCTGGAAGACGTCCCGCTCCCTACAAGATAACGCATGTGGTTCCAACATGACGGGGCGCCGGCACATTTCAGTCGTCGTGTGCGTCGATTCCTGGACCGACGGTTCCCAGTAACGTGGATTGGCCGAGGTGGTGCTGTACCATGGCCTGCTAGATCCCCAGATATTTCCCCTCTGGACTTTTTTGTGTGGTCAGAGATGCACAACCTTGTTTGTGCAACTGTTGCATCAGAAGAGGATCTGGTTGCCCGGATAGTAGCAGCAGCAGGAACAATTCAGGATATTCCTGGGGTTTTTGTCCGTGTCAGAGAGAACATGATCCGACGGTTTAACCTTTGTTTACGTGTCAATGGAGGCAGTTTTGAAAATCCACTGTAATTGAAATTTGGTTGTGTTAATGTGTTGACTCTTGGTAATAAATAAATGGAAAAGTGTTTGTTGGTTTAGTTAATTTGCCACCAGAGAAATCTTCCTCTACCGGTTTAAATATTCCTCGTGGGAAAAAATGAAATTAGGGATTTGATGTCCCCTACAACCTCCCAGAGTTTGTCTGTTTAAATACTTTTCACCCTGTAGAAACAGTGAATGATCGTCTCGTCTCCCATTGCCGTAAATTTAATAACGCGTGTAGCGATTACTTTCGAATGACACATTTCGTTGTCCCGTTGTGGTGGCTATTCGGTTTTCATTTGACTGCCTCTCACACATACACCTATATTGACAACCGAAGTTTGCGCTCTAACAGGGACTCAACCGCGATTGCCTGATTGGGAACAGTCGCCTCAGCCATTGGGCTCTATCTGAAGACATTCCCGAGTGTGGCTCAAACTTCCGTTGCCTCTTATGTTTCCTGCGGTCATTTATGAACACAGCAAGTAGAGCTTTTACTACTAGGGGGTTTGAGAGCATCACCTCTGAGGGAACAGTGCGGCTTACCTCAACTGGAACGCAGAGTCTTCATGTAGACGTAGACCGACGAACTGCTTAATCCAGTTGTAACTGAGGGACTGCCTCAAACGTAACTCGCGCGGGTACCTTGCTGACCTCAGCCTTGTCGGACGAGAAACGGTGTCGTGTCCTTGGCTTGCACGGTGCCTGCCGTGTAGCGCGCTAGCTATCCCGCCGTCTGCAGTGGGCAGGGAACTACGGGTAGATTTGACTGCGTCCAGCACCTGGAAACTCGTAGCTCCCTCCCCAGGGACGCGTTACTGGACCCCACTAAAGCTCCGTCCCTTATCCCCCGTGCTAATCTCCCGCTGAGTGGCAGCCATTAACACCCAAATTGGCGCTTACTGCCTTAATGAAGACGGCAACTCTCTAGTCGACCAGCTTGCGAAACGGGCCACACAGACATAAAGCAACAAGGGAAGTGGTAAAAATAACAGTCCCAGTCACTTGTGGAAGAACTACGGGAGATAGGGGGTTTTACGTCCCGTAAGTGACGAGGTAATCACAGGCGGAGTGATAGCTCGTATTTCCCGTGCAAGGGAACCGTTCTAGCATTTGCCTTAAGTTACTTGGCGAAAACACGGAAAGCATAAATCTTAATGGCCGGACGGGGATCGGAACCGCCGTCTCCCAAATGCGAGTCCAGTGCGCTGACCACTGCGCCACTTCGTTTGGTCCGCGGGTCTACTGAACCTACCGCAGGCTCCTACCACAATCTAATGGTGATGTGGCGTATGGCGT
Source organism: Schistocerca gregaria (assembly GCF_023897955.1). Lineage (NCBI taxonomy): Eukaryota > Metazoa > Arthropoda > Insecta > Orthoptera > Acrididae > Schistocerca > Schistocerca gregaria. The sequence goes on from NC_064928.1 coordinate 33,700,468, forward strand.
CGTATGTAATGAAACAGAAAAGGAACAGAACATGACTATATTTGATTTGCGTGTATATTTGTTATTGGCATGTTGGTTACCGTTAACAACAGATCAGTAACGTTGCCTGAGGTATGCGTTGGACTGCAAGGTAACTGTTGGGTTGTGAATTGCCGAAAGCAACGAAAATGAGCACGAAATCTTAGCTGTGTTGCTCTGTAGCGTCGCCTGAGGTGCGCATTAGGTTGGGATTTGGTAAAGCGGTATCGAACGGAACAGTTAATCCGATTCCGTAAGCCATCCTACGGTGAAGTCACTACCTCCCGTTACCTTCCTTCCCCCTCCCCCCTTCAGTGTCCGTGTGAGATCTAAAAAATATCTCCGATTTTTATATCGTGATCATTTCGCGAAGACGTGTGGGAGAAAACTGTCCGACCCTTCCCAGAATGTATCTTCCAAGAGTTTGAAGAGTAAACCCCCATGTGATGCGCGATGCGTCTGCCACTGGACGTAACGCTCTTGTGCGTCCTCAACGATCCTGTGACGAAACGCGCTACTCTTCCTTGGATCGTATCTGTCTTTTCTGTTAATCTTAAGGGTCCCAGGCTGATGAACAGTACTCAAGAATCGACTGAACGAGCATTTTAAGCCACTTCCTTCGCGGACGAGTTGGATTTTCTTAAGATTCTCACAATGAATCTCAGCCTGTCACCTGATTTTCCTACTATCTCTTTTACGTGATCGCGCTGGATGGTTACTGCTAGGTATTTCACGGTAGTTACCGTTTTCTCTACATCATCCATATCAGCTTAGTCGAACAGTAATGAATAATATATAAGAAACTATCAGCCTCCATTGCGGTAATGAAACATACCTTTACCTAGGTTTTAGCCCAAATAATTGAGCCTTCTTCAGAAGATATACCTGAATATTTTATGTAAGAGGGCATGGTCTAGAAATAAAACAAAAACAGCTGAATAGGCGTAGTCACATTTTAAAAATGTGGTACATGAGTATTAAGTCAACGCCAAGACTTAAGCTCTGGCGTGTGCCTCGTCTCCATGGGCGCCGTGCGGTGGGCCTCGGGAGCTCACGTGAAACTATTTCTAGACCGTGCCCTCTTAGACAAAATCTAGATTCAGGTATATCTTCTGAAGAAGGCTCAATCATTTGGGCTGAAACCTAGGTGAAGGTTGGTTTCGTTACCGCACTCGAGGCTGATAGTTTCTTATATATTAGATTATCACGATTGCTGACTAGGCTGCAGTGTTGAAAGCACAAAAAAGTAACAAATCTCTTTGCCTATTTAGGCCCAATACCCTACATTTATTACCTTCAGAGTCAACTGCCACTCGTTATAACGTTGCAGACGTCTTAAAAACAGTAGATGCACGGAGCCTCCAAAGTTATGCTATGGAACCTTCTCTCGAAATTAGTCTTACCTCAATCGATTTCGTTCCATTAAGAAGAAAAGTCATTATGTCTCCAATTGTCCTCTCACATAGACTGTTCAAAGAAAGTCACCATCATTCAGCAACCATGGTGCCGCTGAGATCAGTGACCCAGCAAACGGCTCCACTATCTCTTGAGCAAAATTCCCCCCTGAAAAGCATAGATGACACCCATCTGTCTACAGGGTGATCCAGCTGCCCAACACACAGGTTTTTTGCAATCCGCAACACCTTCAAAAACTACGCACGAGATTTTCGTATTCTCTCGCATGCTAGTTGAAAACTAGTCTTACTCCCACAGAAAAAATGAACAGGACCTTTCTGTAGAAAATTTAATGTGGTTAAATTACGCACTGTGTTACATTTTCTTTGGAGGCCATGGTTTGAAAGTTGTTCAAGAAAAACTCTTCCGACGGTCATTTTCGTACCGTTTTCTTGAATAATCCGAGAACTGCGGCCTCTAGCGAAAACTTATCCCGATACAAAATCTAACTGCACTAAATTTCCAACAAAAACGTTCTCATGATTTTTTTTCTGTAGGCTAATATTTTGCACCTAGCGAGTATAAGAATATGAAACCTCGCGCGTGGTAACAGGAGTTGCGGGTTGCATAAAGGTAGGGGCACCTTAATCACCCTGTATATATATTTAAAAAAAAAAAAATCCATCCACAGAACTACCGTTCGATATTACTCACATGTGTTGGAAAGAAGAATCCTGAGTTCAAACATTACCATCTACCTGGAATTAAATTAGCCTTTCGATAATACCGACCGTGAGTAGATCGTCTCGCATTATAACCTTGCTGTCACTAAAGGTGTACAAATGCCCCTTGCAGCCTGCTTGCCCCTAGCTCCTCTGCAACCATTCATGCAGGTCAACCTGCCGAGACGTAAACGCAAGAGTGCGCGTGTACTGAGGCATAGAGGGTAATGCGGCCGACTTGGGCTCCCGCAAGCCCGGGCTACCTGGGTTCCCGCAGGCCTGCCAAGCTTCACGGGACCCGCTCAGCTTGCTGCGCCTGACAGCAGGTTGCACTGTCAAGCTACCGTGACTAGAGTAGCCAGGTAGTTAGCCCGCAGTTCATTTATCGCAACGCTGAGGACAGCACAATGAATAGGTCGAACTTTAGTGAGATTGAAAAAAATTGACAACTGGCGAAGACATGCTGGTAACGAAACAGAGCACAAGTGCCGCATGGGAAACGTTTTCGTGTGTTTATGAGGCCGCTTCAGATAAATCGGTAGGTGTGTCTCAATGCAAACTATTTAAAAAGCTCTCAAGTACTTATTCAGGAACCTCGAGTATGTTACGACAAGTGTGCAAATTTGACAAACAGCTCCCTCACTCCGTAAATATCTTGAAAGAGGGCAACGATTTAGTGGCCGAAAAGTGCGCCGAAATGTGTGGCAAGGACCTGAGACCATTTATCAGTATAGAGGCAGATGGATTTCTTAATTTAGGTAAAAAATATGGCTCATTTGATATTAAAAATATTATGCCTTCCCGAGTGACAGTACTAGGAAAGTGAAAGTGCACAGCAAAATGCTCCCAGATATAGTGCATGCGATTCGTTCTGGTATGTGACAGTACAATTGATTTATGAGCAGACAATTACAAAGGAGTGCGTTAAATGTCCGTGACAATGCATTACATAAATTCAGACTGGCGTTTGAATAAATAGGTACTGATGTGCTCTGCGTTTCCTGACTGCCCAAAAACTGGCTTACAAAGACGTGGCTGGTTTACCTTTCGCAACATAATGATTGCCGATCCGACTTAACTGCAGATTGGGAGGCGGTAATCCGGGCAAATACACTCCTGGAAATTGAAATAAGAACACCGTGAATTCATTGTCCCAGGAAGGGGAAACTTTATTGACACATTCCTGGGGTCAGATACATCACATGATCACACTGACAGAACCACAGGCACATAGACACAGGCAACAGAGCATGCACAATGTCGGCACTAGTACAGTGTATATCCACCTTTCGCAGCAATGCAGCCTGCTATTCTCCCATGGAGACGATCGTAGAGATGCTGGATGTAGTCCTGTGGAACGGCTTGCCATGCCATTTCCACCTGGCGCCTCAGTTGGACCAGCGTTCGTGCTGGACGTGCAGACCGCGTGAGACGACGCTTCATCCAGTCCCAAACATGCTCAATGGGGGACAGATCCGGAGATCTTGCTGGCCAGGGTAGTTGACTTACACCTTCTAGAGCACGTTGGGTGGCACGGGATACATGCGGACGTGCATTGTCCTGTTGGAACAGCAAGTTCCCTTGCCGGTCTAGGAATGGTAGAACGATGGGTTCGATGACGGTTTGGATGTACCGTGCACTATTCAGTGTCCCCTCGACGATCACCAGAGGTGTACGGCCAGTGTAGGAGATCGCTCCCCACACCATGATGCTGGGTGCTGGCCCTGTGTGCCTCGGTCGTATGCAGTCCTGATTGTGGCGCTCACCTGCACGGCGCCAAACACGCATACGACCATCATTGGCACCAAGGCAGAAGCGACTTTCATCGCTGAAGACGACACGTCTCCATTCGTCCCTCCATTCACGCCTGTCGCGACACCACTGGAGGCGGGCTGCACGATGTTGGGGCGTGAGCGGAAGACGGCCTAACGGTGAGCGGGACCGTAGTCCAGCTTCATGGAGACGGTTGCGAATGGTCCTCGCCGATACCCCAGGAGCAAACAGTGTCCCTAATTTGCTGGGAAGTGGCGGTGCGGTCCCCTACGGCACTGCGAAGGATCCTACGGTCTTGGCGTGCATCCGTGCGTCGCTGCGGTCCAATCCCAGGTCGACGGGCACGTGCACCTTCCGCCGACCACTGGCGACAACATCGATGTACTGTGGAGACCTCGCGCCCCACGTGTTGAGCAATTCGGCGGTACGTCCACCCGGCCTCCCGCATGCCCACTATACGCCCTCGCTCAAAGTCCGTCAACTGCACATACGGTTCACGTCCACGCTGTCGCGGCATGCTACAAGTGTTGAAGACTGCGATGGAGCTCCGTATGCCACGGCAAACTGGCTGACACTGACGGCGGCGGTGCACAAACGCTGCGCAGCTCGCGCCATTCGACGGCCAACACCGCGGTTCCTGGTGTGTCCGCTGTGCCGTGTGATCATTGCTTGTACAGCCCTCTCGCAGTGTCCGGAGCAAGTATGGTGGGTCTGACACACCGGTGTCAATGTGTTCTTTTTTCCATTTCCATGAGGGTATATTCTGTAGGATAGTTGACTACATCATCTTGGTTAGTAACGGAATAAACCGACTTGTGTGCCATCAATTAGTCAGGTATCATATTTTGAATCTGAAAATTCATTTCGTTAACATCAAGGTTTTTTGCAGCCAATATAACACGTTCGCTCAACCAAAAATGGTTTGGAACTGTGAAACGATATTTGCTGTGCGCGAATTGTCAAACACGATAACTGTGAATGTGGCCGGCCGGGGTTGTCGAGCGGTTCTAGCCGCTACAGTCAGCAACCGCGCGACCGCTACGGTAGCAGGTTCGAATCCTGGCTCGGGCATGGATGTGTGTGTTGTCGTTAGGTTAGTTAGGTTTAAGATACACATGGAAATATTCAAAAGTCTCCATAGAAACATGAGTTATGAGCCAGCTTTCATGGTAACCCGCAAACGATGTCAAAAACTTTAGTGAGGTACTCTATTCCATGCGCTGTCCGAAATATTATGTAGACAGTTGAAGGTCAAGTGTGCCAAATTTCTTCAAGATCGGAATAAAACTATAGGCTGGTGTAGAAGTGTGTAAGTAAAGTACCCTCCACCATGCACCGTTCGGAATTTTAAGCAGACAGCGCCCTTGATCCTGCTTAGAATATCAAGTGTGTCAAATTTCATCAAGATCGGAATAAAAACGTGCCATTCACCCTACGAAATTTTATGTAGACAGTGACATTCCTCTTGGTTTCAAGGTATAGTGTGCAAAATTTCGTCAAGATTGTATGCAACAGAAATACACGGACACAATGAAAACGGCTGATCAGAGTGCCCGAGCGGTTCTAGGCGCTACAATCTGGAGCCGAGCGACCGCTGCGGTCGCAGGTTCGAATCCTGCCTCGGACATGGATGTGTGTGATGTCCTTAGGTTAGTTAGGTTTAAGTAGTTCTAAGTTCTAGGGGACTGATGGCCACAGATGTTAAGTCCTATAGTGCTCAGAGCCATTTGAACCGTTTCAGCAAATTAAACCTCGCCATTTTTTTTGAAAACACACTTTCAGTTTTCCTCAAATTTTCCAATTTTTCGGTCGATTTTCCAAAAATTATATTTCCTAAAAACCTCGTCCTGAGAATTACGAACACAGCAAAGAAAGTTAGCCAAATTGGTCCAGCCGTTCTCGAGTTTTACGCTTAACAACACATTTGGCAATTCATTTTTATTTATACATATAGTAAGCCCGAAATATACGCGTACAGGAAGAATGTACAAATAAAACCCAATATCTTCTGACCTGAAATTTATATATAATGTTCGGTTTGTCTTTTGGTGCTGAGGTAAAATAAAAACTTTTAAATTAACGCCCATAATACGACAGTGACGCTCGCAGACTTATTGGCTGCGTAGCGCAGCTAAGCAGAAGTATGGGCAGGCAAGCAAGTTTCCCGCGGCCTGGCCGGGTCGGGTTCTGCTTGGCTTGGCTGGGAGTGAAGCAGCCTGCCCGTTCTGCTGAAAACGCGCGGCAGGCTGCCCGCCTGGCCACCGGGCAAGCATGGCCGGGTTAAAAGCGGAACATGTACACCACTGGTTGTCACATACCGAGGAAACCAGAAAATATGTCGATTCGGTGTTTTCAAACAGGCGAAAGTTTGTAGTTACGGGTACCATATTGATGCGTTTTAATGCAAATACATTCCTAGTGGTACCTACCCATCTTGGCGACTGCATCGAAAATTTCTGTCAGGCAGGAGCAACTACAGACACTGAAGCAATTTGTGGCATGCTCTAGGGTTGGGTGATGCGACCATCGCGTTTAATGTTATGAGTTATCATTGGTTGCAACCTCAGGTTTTTCCCAGATGATGCAGTTATATATGAAAAAATTAATTCCTGTAAAAATTTGTAGGTATATCCAGTAGAATTATGTCGGGTGATGCTGAGGGAATTAGATTAGGAAATGACACACTTAAAGTAGTAAAGGAGTTCTGCTATTTGGGGAGAAAATTAACTGATGATTGTCGAAGTAGAGAGGATATAAAATGTACACTGGCAATGACAAGGACAGCGTTTCTGAAGAAGAGAAATTTGTTAACATCGAGTATAGATTTAAGTGTCAGGAAGTCATTTCTGAAAGTATTTGTATGGAGTGTAGCCATGTATGGAAGTGAAACATGGAAAATAAATAGTTTGGACAAGAAGAGAATAGAAGCTTTCGAAATGTGGTTCTACAGAAGAATGCTGAAGATTAGATGGGTAGATCACATAACTAATGAGGAAGTGTTGAACAGGAATGGGGAGAAGAGTAGTTTGTGGCACAACTTGACCAGAAGAAGGGGTCAGTCGGTAGGACATGTTCTGAGGCATCAAGGGATCACCAATTTAGTGTTGGAGGGCAGCGTGGAGGGTAAAAATCGTAGAGGGAGACCAAGAGATGAATACACTAAGCAGATTCAAAAGGATGTAAGCTGCAGTAGGTACTGGGAGATGAAGAAGCTTGCACAGGATAGAGTAGCATGGAGAGCTCCATCAAACCAGTCTCAGGACTGAAGACCACAAGAACAACAACAACATCTCGACCAAAACATTAGCTCAGCGAAGGTTGGAGATTGACTCTTAATTTAGACAGATACACGAAATCGTAAATTCGTGGTATTCTTTAACTGTAGGGTCGATGGATCAGAAGTAGAGTCGTCAATGTCGCACAAATATGTCGGATTACCTGAGTACCTGCCCAGGTATGTTTTCATTCCAGTTCCATCAGACCTTCACATCTCTCTGTCCACCTTCTCCACCTTCACCCCCACTCTCCATGTCCTCCTGCCCCTCTCTCTGTCCATCTGCCTCTATCTCTCTTTCTCTCTCCCTCTCTTTCTCTGTCCATCTCCTCCTCCACAGTCTCTGTTCATCTCGACTTCCCCCTTCCGTTTTTGTCCATCTCCTCCTCACCCTCTCACTCTTCCATTTTCTCCTGCCTATTTCCTCTGTGCATCTCCTCCTCTGCCCTGTCTCTGTCCATTTCCACCTTCCCCTCTCTCCTCTCTCTGACCATCTCCTCCTCATCTACACCTACATCCGCATACGCTAATCAGCCAGAACATTATGACCACCTGCGTAATAGCCGGTATGTCCACCTTTTGCATGTGATAACAGTGGTGACCCATTGTGACATGGAAGCAATGAGGGCTTGGCAGGTCGCTGAAGGGAGGTGACACGTCATCTGCATACACAAGTCACTTTATCCCCGTAAATTCTCCGCGATGGGGGGGGGGGGGGGGGCGGTGAGCTCTGACGCCATGTTCAGTCACATGCCTGATGCGTTCGATCAAGTTCAGATGTGACGAGTTGGGGTGTGGGGAGGGGGGTCATCACATCAGTTGTAACACGCCACTGTGTTCCTGGAACCACCCCACGACACTCTAGGTGTTGTGACTTGCCGCATTATCTTGCTGAAAAATACGGCTGCCTTCGGGAAACATGATCATTATGAAGGGGGTATAAGTGGTCTGAAACCAGTGTTCAATACTCCGTGGCCATCAAGGTGCCTTGCATGAGCTCCACTGGACCCACGGATGCCCATGTGAACGTTCCCCAAAGCATAACGGAGCCGCCGTCAGCTGTTCTCCATACCGCAATACAAGTGTCAAGGAGCTGATCCCTTATAAGACGACGAATTCGCCCCCCCCCCCCCCCCCCATCGACATGATAAAAAAGGTATCGGGATTCATGAGACTGTGCGACGGTCTGCCGCTGCGCCGAAGTCCAGGGACAATGGTCACGTGCCCGTTTCAGTCGTAGTCGCCGATGCTGCTTTGTTAGCCTTGGCGCACAGTCCGCGCGGCTCCCCCGTCGGAGGTTCGAGTCCTCCCTCGGGCACGGGTGCGTGCGTTGTCTTTACCGTAAGTTAATGGAAGTTAGATTAAGTATTGCGTAAACCGATGGCTTAAGCAGTTTGGTCCCATAAGAGGTTACCTCAAATTTCCAAATTGTGATGTTAACATTGGCACATACGTCGGTCGTCGGCTGCGGAGCCCCGTCGCTAGGAGTGCTCTGTGCACTACGTGTTCAGACACACTTGTGCTCTGCCCAGAGTTAAAGTCTGGTGTTACTTCCGCCGCAGTTCGCCGCCTGTCCTGTTTTACCAGCCTGCCCAGCACACGACATCCGGCATCTGTAACGAGTCGTGGCCGCCCAACCCCACGACGTCTGGACGTGGTTTCACCTTTGTTTCGCCACGTGTCGAAGACACCGCAGCACTTCTCCAACACCTGACAAGTCGTACAGTTTGCGAAATACCCGTGATGAATGTATTGGCCGTGACAATCTGCCCTCGGTCAAACTCAAATAGATGGCGCGCCTTTCACATTCTACATACGGCCAGCACGCTCTCCGATGCTACGTGGACCGTGCGTGTTTCTGGCTAGCAGTGATTCGACGCCAGGTGACGGTGATATCGCCTGGACTGGTTTACATCGGTAGTGGGTCTGTGGTCATAATATTCTGGCTAATCAGTGTACATACTCCGCAAGCCACTACTACTCGTTTCCTTTCCCGTTCCACTCGCAAATAGAGCGAAGGAAAAACTACGTGTCTCCCGTATGAGCCCTAATTTCTCTCTTATCTTCGTTGCCCTTACGCTGGCTGCAGTCTGATCGTTCTGTTGTCAGCTTCGAGTGCGCGTTCTCTAAACTTTCTCAGTAGTGTACCTGCAGGGATACCAGTTTGAGTTCCCAAAGCATCTACCTAACACTTACGTACTGTTCAAACCTACCGGTAACGAACCTAGCTGGATGCCGTTGAGCTGCTTCGATGCCTTCCTTTGATCCGACGTGGTACGGAACCCAGACACTAGAGGAGTACTCAAGAATCGGTCGACCATTCGCCTTCCCTACCACAATCCTCACATGCTCGTTCCATTTCAAATCGCTTTTCAACGTTACGCCCAAATATTTAAACGACGTGACTATCAATCAGGACACTAATAATGCAGTATCCGAACACATCTGTTTGGCTTTCCTACTCATCCGCATTAACTAACATTTTTTCTAGATTTAGAGCCATCTGCCATTCATCATACTAATTACAAATTTTGTCTAAATGATCCTGCAGTCACTCACCTTCGACACTTTCCCGCATACCACAGCATCATCAGCAAACAACTGCAGATGGCAGTCCGTCCTGTCCGCCAGATTTTTTACGTGTATAGGAAAGAAGAGTAGTCCTATCACATTTCTCTGGCGCATTCCCAACGGTACCATTGTCAAGGACTGCCTTCGAGGGACCCACATATCTGGGAATCTGTTTCGTGCGTTGCTACATGGTGGCAACTACTGAACTACATAATAATCATCGTAAGTTCTGAGCGGTTTGCGTTAGGATGTTCAAACTGCACGGTTGGCCGAGGGGCACGATGGGAATTAGTATGTGCTGTATGGTTTGGTTTAGCGACGAAGCCCGCTTTCATTTGGATGGGCTCGTCAATAAGCAAAACTGGCGCACTGTGGGAGCTGAGAATCCACATTTAGCGATCGAGAAATCATTTCACCCTCAGCGGGTGACTACGTGGTGTGCCATGTTCTGTCACGGAATAATCGGTGCGATGTTCCTTGATGCCACGATGACTACCGAACGATACGTGGAGGTTTTGGAAAATGATTTCATCTCCATTATACAAAAGGGTCCCTGGTTTGGACAAGACGGAGCTCGACCCCATCGAACTAGGAGATATTCTGAAGGAGCATTTTGGGGACCGCATTCTGGCTCTGGGGTATCCGGAGGCCACAGGCGTGGCTCCCGATTGGCCACCATATTCTCTGGATCTCACCACATGCGACTCCTTTTTGTGGGGCTATACGAAAGACAAGGTGCACTGCAGTAACCCCAAAACCACTGCTGTCCGAGGTCATCGACAGCATCGATGTTCCGGCACTCAGCGGGCCGTGCAGAATTTTGCTATTCGTCTGCCACATCATCGCCAATGGCGGCAGGCATGTCGAACATGTCATGACCTACATCCGAATATGTGTAGTGACGTTTACACGTTGAATAAAGTGTGTGTACGTCATAGTTTGTAGCTAATTGACGTTTTTTTTCATGGAGTTCAATAATTGTCACCCTGTACCTTCGTTACCGTGTCAAATGCTCCCCCCTCTCCGTCCATCTCCTCCTTTGTCACCTCCAGTTATCAACCGCACCCGAGTAGCAGGTTGCTGGTACTTATCCCAAAGTATTTCTTTCCCGATAGTAAGTAATAAGTGCGCCAAGGTTAGTCGAAATCCATTCAGGGTTTAGAAGGATCTTTTGGCCTCTGACTTTGCTCAGATACTAACGTCTCAAATATATTTCACATATATTTAACATATTTCACTTACGTTTGTACACATACTCCACCTGTATCTCTAACGGGTTTCGCTCTGTAGTTTCTGTTCACGATGTTCAATGTTTAAGATATGTTTTTTCAGGTACAGTACAGTTGTGAATACTTTCTGCAAAATTTGTTTCGAATAGAGTTATGAATCAAAAAGTAATAAATTAGAAGTTGGTGCATGATGCAGCAGCCGGCCGGAGTGGCCGACCGGTTCTAGGCGCGTCAGTTTGGAACCGCGCGACCGCTACGGTCTCAGGTTCGTATCCTGCCTCGGGCATGGATGTGTGTGATGTCCTTAGGTTACTTAGATTTAAGTAGTTATAAATTCTAGGGGACTGATGACCTCAGATGTTAAGTCCCATAGTGCTCAGAGCCATTGGAACCATTTTTGATGATGCAGCACTTTCACTACTCTAACAACGAAAACGCAGTAAGCGATAAACTTTTTCACCCTCATCCCCACACTGATTCTTCCCAGACAAAAAGTGATATGTGTACCGAATTTGGATGAAATTGATCCAGTGCTTTAGGAGTAGATGTGGATCATGTATACAGACACACATTCATACAGTACATACATACATTTTTATAGTACGGGTGGATTCATTGGTAGGAAATTGCGAAGTTTGCAGTTGTGTGCAAAAGAGACTGTATATGAAACACTTTGACGCCGTTCAACGCGAGGAACCAGTATCAGGTCGATCTGACAGGGGCATTGAGCGTATACATACAAGTGCGCACAGGGTAGCGAGAGAGCGTTACACAAGTGTAGACAGACAAAACACGCCTAACGTCTCGCGAAAACTGGTTTACAGAACTTGAGGAACCATCTCTTGGGGGCAAAATAACGAAAGTTTTTCTATAATGATTACGGAATTGCCTCGCTCTGCAATTAATCTTTTCACAGTTTCGTATCACATTAGGATCCCTGTGTATAAAGTTCTGAAGATAGCGCAGTTCGAAATTTCCTTTAATGCTTCACTCTTACTAATTATGAAATTTAAAGAGTATATTCGTACATAAACCGCGTAAAAATTCTGATATTCGCTTAAGTTGGAGATCTTTCTAGTCTCTATTAGAATACCATTAATTGTTATTAGGATGGAATTTTTTCTCGAAATGTTGCAAACTTAGCGTCCGGAAAAGTTTTGCTCCTCGGGAAGTGGTGGCGGAAGTGGCAACACAGAGTGAGCCGACGGTGCCAGCTCGTCCGTCTGCTGAAAACCAAATAATTCAAGTAGCACTACTCGATGGGAAAACTGGGCGACGGCCGAAAACTTTATGATGCGTTGTGTGTATGTAGTCGCAACGACTATCGGACAGAGAAAGAGAGAGAGGGCGGGAATAATGGCACCCGCATACACGCAGTGTGTAACCGAGGCCCACCTAACTCTCATTTCCTGGTTCTCTCTTACTGCGGTCGGTGAACAGTGGAAAAGTGTTACGCATTAATATGTTTCCACTATGTAGTGCGAATGATGCCAGGGAACTTGAATGTCGGAGTTAATAATTGTTTGTAACATGAGTCCCCAGTATCTAAAATTTATTTAAATCACGTTATATTCGATTTGAGCTGTTACCGTTTTCATCTTCCTATTGCAATTTCGGCGTTAGTGCCATTTTCAAGCTTCTCTGAAACGTAATACAACGTATCGAGAAAAGGTAATGAGACTGACAATATGTGCAACCAATTTTTGTAGTTTAACATTCACATAGCTACAAGATTTGATGTTAATAAATATCATAGAAACAGGTTAATAATAAGGTTGTTGTTGTCGTCAGACTCTGTTACTTTTTGTGGTAATACAGATATTGGTTGTTGTTAATGGTATTGGGCATCAGTTACTGACAATCAGGTCGTCGTGTGGTAGCATTCTATGTACTGGGGCAGCATTTTATGTACTGCAACTTTAGTGGGCTATGTACGCCACGACAAGTGTTTACTTATCTAAAAGAGTAAAATTTATTAGAGAAAATGCGTAATATAATGCAGAAAATCTTTATTTCTGGGGTCATTTTGTTTATTGAGTGGATGTTTTGGTTGTTCCTTGGCTCTGAGCACTATGGGACTCAACTGCTGTGGTCATCAGTCCCCTAGAACTTAGAACTACTTAAACCTAACTAACCTAAGGACATCACACACATCCATGCCCGAGGCAGGATTCGAACCTGCGACCGTAGCAGTCGCACGGTTCCGGACTGCGCGCCTAGAACCGCGAGACCACCGCGGCCGGCTGGTTGTTCCTTAAAGGCGCTTTTAATATCCATTATTATGCGAGCTGAAAGAGGATTTACAGTTCTCGCTATGTTTTGTGTGCTCTCTGAATCCGTTGTCCTACGAAGCAGTCGTGCAGTTAATGAGAATATAGCACATGCTTGTAATAAAACTATTTGCTGCATGTATTGATAAATTTTTCAAAGAATGAGTTCTCTATATGATTTAAGAAAATATCTGCGAGCTTGGAATCTCGGTGTAAGGAGCTAGCCCGCATCTCGTGGTCGTGCGGTAGCGTTCTCGCTTCCCACGCCCGGGTTCCCGGGTTCGATTCCCGGCGGGGTCAGGGATTTTCTCTGCCTCGTGATGGTTGGGTGTTGTGTGATGTCCTTGGGTTAGTTAGGTTTAAGTAGTTCTAAGTTCTAGGGGACTGATGACCATAGATGTTAAGTCCCTTAGTGCTCAGAGCCATTTGAACCATTTTTTGTAAGGAGCTATTCAATATGGTTGCAAGACTGATTTGGTATTTGTTGAAGGCAGGCTGAATACTCGGCAGCAAAGGGCAAAAACGGTAAACATTCTTGTAATACACTTCATGACCTAAGTATCAAATTACTTATTCTAGCAGGATAACGCAAGACCCCACTCGAAGAAACACCTTGAGGACTATACGAATCCCTGACCAGCCTGACAGCTCACCCATGCAGCAAGTCAAGCAGGCGACGGAAAGAGGTAGACTTCCGTGAACAGACACAGCACTTGTGTCAAGCATGGCAAAAAAATCCATTAGATGGCGTTCAGACGCTTTTTGCTTTCATTGCGCAACAAATACTAGAACCTACCTGCGAGAATCACACTTCATAACGCGTTTGTGATAGATGTCAAGGAAAATGTATTTCTTCTTCTTCTTCTGCACATTCGTATTAGACGAGTTGTGGCTTGTTATGGCTCCTGTCTTTTCGCCTACTGCCAGGATCTCTTTCCCATTTTGGTTTACAGTTCTGATTACGCGGTAGTCTTTACAACACCGTTCTTCTTTATATACCGGGTGGTTGTTATTTAACTGATGGTGTTGCAAGCGTTGCAACGCGGGCCACAGGGCGTTGAAACGTCGTAGGTATATTCATCGATCAGTGCGCCCGTGGCGTATGTTCGAAAAGTGCCCGCCCGGTTAGCCGATCGGTTTAACGCACGGCTTTCCGGAGTGGGAAGGAGCGCCTGGTGCTCGTTGATTCCCGGGATGGAACCCTCAGCGCGCGGTACGTGAGACGTGTTCGCCGTTGCACGCAAGTCCGAAGGAACGTTGCAGCGCGGACACTGAGTGCGCGACTCCTACACCGGCACCTGGGCAGGTTTTTCAGTAACTACTCTCTTAGCACTCACCGAATGTTTTCTACAAAATGCTATTGATGTAAATGTGATAGAAGATCACGTTCTGTACAGCTTTGTCTAGCTCACAAATTCATTTTTGTAAATCATCTTTTCCCGAAGTGTAATGCCGGTTACGCGGTGAATATCTCCACAATATTTGTTCAGTATCGACCGGTTACTTCGCGGCACAACACTTTCCACTTCCGCCCATATGTGGTTAGCGAACCTGCAACGCAGAAAATAATACACGAGGTGAAACAGGCCACCACACATACAGGCTGATTCAGCTGCCCCAGCCAATGGGTTTTATGCAGCCCAAACCCGTCAAATCCCGTGCACGAGATTTTCGTATTCCCTCGCTCGCTGTGTGCATACTATCTGACCTACAGAAAAAAATAACGTAGTTAAATTTTGTACTGGGATACTTTTTGCTAGAGGCCGTAGTTTTCGAATTGTTCGAGAAAAACATACAAAGGTGACCTTCAGACGTTTTTTCTCGAATAACTCGAAAACAGTCGCCTCCAGTAAAAACGTATCCCAGTACGAAGCTTAACTACTTTATATTTTGTGTTCATTTTTCTCTAGACTAACAGTTTGCATGTAGTGTCCAAAAGAATATGAAAATCTCGCGCATGGCTTTTGAAGGTGTTGCAGGTTGCAAATGAATCACACTGTGTATCCTTAAAGAAATGTCAATGCGGTTTCCTGTCGAGCTATAGAGGACAGTGCGGCCAACTTCCTCACGTAAACACCTAATTTTACCGTTTATAGACGCCGAATCCTTTTTTCCCCTTATGAAACTACATGATTTTTTCCGTGGCATTGGAAAGAAGGTTGTAAAAGAAGTTCAACGACATACTATCTATGGAACCTGATCAAATAGTATCAGCATAACAGCGTCGCAAACCACTGTCCTATCGTCAAGAGAAGAGTTCCCACAAATGCGTGCCGCGCTCCTAGCTCAGATGTGGGCCCCGTGTCTGTTGTCATGGCTGCCAGTCCGAGTGCTCCAAAGATTGGCCTGGATCAGTGCTACTCGCTGTCAACTCATACTGCAGAAACTAAATTGCACGTTGAATTCCGCGTGGACTTAACGGCATCTTAGGACCGTATCAGATCACTTATTCTGGCAGGTAGGTTAGAAGATTTAAAAAGGGAAATGGATAGGTTAAAGTTAGATATAGTTGGAATTAGTGAAGTTCGGTGGCAGGAAGAACTAGACTTCTGGTCAGGTGACTACAGGGTTATAAAAACAAAATCAAATAGGGATAATGCAGGAGTAGGTTTAATAATGAATAAAAAAATAGGAGTGCGGGTAAGCTACTACAAACAGCATAGTGAACGCATTATTGTGACCAAGATAGATACAAAGCCCACATCTACTACAGTAGTACAAGTTTATATGCCAACTAGCTCTGCAGATGACAAAGACATTGAAGAAATGTATAATGAAATAAAATAAATTACTCAGATAGTGAAGGGTGACGAAAATTCAATAGTCATTGGTGACTGGAATTCGGTAGGGAGAGAAGTAGGTGAATATGGATTGGGGCTAAGAAATGAAAGAGGAAGCTGCCTGGTAAAATTTTGCACAGAGCACAACTTAATCATAGCTAACACTTGGATTAAGAATCATAAAAGAAGGTTGTATACATGGAAGAACCCTGGAGATACTGACAGGTTTCAGATAGATTATATAATGGTAAGACAGAGATTTAGGAACCAGGTTTTAAATTGTAAGACATTTCCAGGGGCAGATGTGGACTCTGACCACAATCTATTGGTCATGACCTGTAGATTAAAACTGAAGAAACTGCAAAAAGGTGGGAATTTAAGGAGATGGGACCTGTATAAACTGAAAGAAGCAGAGGTTGTACAGAGTTTCAGGGAGAGCATAAGAGAACAATTGACAGGAATGGGGGAAAGAAATACAGTAGAAGACGAATGGCTAGCTTTGAGGGATGAAGTAGTGAAGGCAGAAGAGGATCAAGTAGGTAAAAAGACGAGGGCTAGTAGAAGTCCTTGGGTAACATAAGAGATATTGAATTTAATTGATGAAAGGAGAAAATATAAAAATGCAGTAAATGAAGCAGGCAGAAAGGAATACAAACGTCTCAAAAATGAGATCGACAGGAAGTGCAAAATGGCTAAGCAGGGATGGCTAGAGGACAAATGTAAGGATGTAGAGGCTTATCTCACGAGGGGTAAGGTAGATACTGCCTACAGGAAAATTAAAGAGATCTTTGGAGAGAAGAGAACTACTTGTATGAACATCAAGAGTTCAGATGGAGACCCAATTCTAAGCAAAGTAGGGAAAGCAAAAAGGTGGAAGGAGTATATAGAGGGTCATACAAGGGCGATGTACTTGAGGAAAATATTATGGAAATGGAAGAGGATGTAGACTAAGATAAAATGGGAGATATCATACTGCGTGAAGAGTTTGACAGAGCACTGAAAGACCTGAGTCGAAACAAGGCCCCCGGAGTAGACAACATTCCATTAGAACTACTGACGACCTTGGGAGAGCCAGTCCTGACAAAACTCTACCATCTGGTGAGCAAGATGTATGAGACAGGCGAAATACCCTCAGACTTCAAGAAGAATATAATAATTCCAATCCCAAAGAAAGCAGGTGTTGACAGATATGAAAATTACCGAACTATCAGTTTAATAAGCCACAGCTGCAACATACTAACACGAATTCTTTACAGACGAATGGATAAACTGGGGAAGATCGGTTTGGATTCCGTAGAAATACTGGAACGCATTAGGCAATACTGACCTTACGTCTTATCTTAGAAGCTAGATTAAGGAAGGGCAAACCTACGTTTATAGCATTTGCAGACTTAAAGAAAGATTTGACGTTGTTGACTGGAATACTCTCGTTCAAATAATAAAGATGGCAGGAGTAAAATACAGGGAGCGAAAGGCTATTTACAATTTGCACAGAGACCAGATGGCAGTTATAAGAGTCGAGGGACATGAAAGGGAAGCAGTGGTTGGGAAGCGAGTGAGACAGGGCTGTAGTCTCTCCCCGATGTTATTCAATCTGTATATTGAGCAAGCAGTAAAGGAAACAAAAGAAAAATTCGGAGTAGGTATTAAAGTCCATGGAGAAGAAATAAAAACTTTGAGGTTCGCCGATGACATTGTAATTCTGTCAGACACAGCAAAGGACTTGGAAGAGCAGTTGAACGGAATGGACAGTGTCTTGAAAGGAGGATATAAGATGAACATCAAAAAAAGCAAAACGAGGATAATGGAATGTAGTCGAATTAAGTCGGGTGATGCTGAGGGAATTAGATTAGGAAGTGAGACACTTAAAGTAGTAAAGGAGTTTTGCTATTTGGGGAGCAAAATAGCTGATGGTGGTCGAAGTAGAGAGGATATAAAATGTAGACTGGCAATGGCAAGGAAAGCGTTTCTGAAGAAGAGAAATTTGTTAACATCGAATATAGATTTAAGTGTCAGGAAGTCATTTCTGAAAGTATTTGTATGGTGTGTAGCCATGTATGGAAGTGAAACATGGACGATAAATAGTTTGGACAAGAAGAGAATAGAAGCTTTCGAAATGTGGTGCTACAGAATAATTAGATGGGTAGATCACATAACTAATGAGGAGGTATTGAACAGAATTGGGGAGAAGAGGAGCTTGTGGCACAATTTGACTAGAAGAAGGGATCGGTTGGTAGGACACGTTCTGAGGCATCAGGGGACCACCAATTTAGTATTGGAGGGCAGCGTGGAGGGTAAAAATCATAGAGGGAGATCAAGAGATGAATACACTAAACAGATTCAGAAGGATGTGGGTTGCAGTAAGTACTGGGAGATGAAGAATCTTGCACAGGATAGGGTAGCATGGAGAGCTGCATCAAACCAGTTTCAGGGGTGAAGGCCACAACAACAACAGGACCGTATTATATCGCAGGCATTTGATGGCTTTGGGAATCGTCGTTGCTTTCTAATAGACCTTTCGTTTCAGTTTGCGCCACAGATAAAATTATTGGATATTTAAGTTTGATTAATGCGCAGATCACTTTTCGGTTCCTGAATGACTGTTTCCTTGACGTACAGATCAAGCAACATTGGGGAGGGGCTGCGATACATTTGTCGTACGAGAGACCATTTAGTGGGTCACGACTGTAGGGTGGAAATACAGTGAAGGTTTGAAGAGAGCGAATGACACCCTGTCATCACTGAGCGACCTGAGGCTGTGATACCTCAAGTTGCGAGACGGAGCTTTCCAGTGTCTAGGAACGAAATATATTGCTTTATTGAAAGTTACTGAAATTTCAACAACAAGAATACACATAGCAATAAACCGTGAATAATTTTCTATTGTCCAAAAACAAGATGAATACTGAAAACTAGCTACCGTGTTGTGAATACTAACGCATTAAAAATGTAATAGGCTCCAGCGTGGAACGTATTATTTACCAAACAGGAACGTATCGGTGACCGTGTTATTTTAATAGACACGTTAAATAGCCGGCCGGGATGGCCGAGCGGTTCTAGGTGCTACAGTCTGGAACTCCGCGGCCGCTACGGTCGCAGGTTCGAATCCTGCCTCGGGGATGGACGTGTGTGATCTTAGGTTAGTTAGATTTAAGTAGTTCTAAGTTCTAGGGGACTGATGACCCTACAAGTTAAGTCCCATAGTGCTCAGTGCCATTTGAAGCATTTAGAAACGTTAAATATAGTGCGTCCCTGGTTTACATTGCTGTTAACTTTCAACTTCTTGTTGTGTGGTTGCGTAGGCGGAACGCGCAGATTTAGATCGTCGCTGGGTTTGGATTGGGGAAACCTCCTCTTGTGTTAGCTTTTCTAAGATGAGAGCACGAGCGTCAGCACTTGGCACGTTCAGCTCCGCTAGAGGCCAACTAAATGGAAATATAGAGAGCAGTAATTCGCATGTCTTTCTCCACACTGCAGCACGGTCAGTGCTTTCTTAATGCATTCGCCTACAAGGCAGATGTGCAGTCGAGTGGGAGCCGGTACTCTCAACAGGGAACGCGATGCGTTGCGAGTGGAGGGCTCCCTGCCTTTCCAACACTGGCTTACCGGGCATAAGAGGTCGACGTACCGTCGGCATCTAGGTCTTAGTTCACTTGGTAGCCTCGTTGTTGGAACTATCCAGGAAAAGGCAGACAACAGGAAACCTAAAATCAGAATTACTTTTCTGCATAACTTGGTAATGGACTCTTAAGGTCGTAACTGGCTACTCGCGATGTACACACTAACTTATCGTTCTTTCTTTCTTCTTCTTTTTCTTCTTTTTCTTCTTCTTCATGTCCTTCCTTCCTTCACTGCTTCCTTCGTTCCTTCCCTCCTTTTCTCGTTCGTTCCTCCCTTTTGGGCAATATGAATTCCTTCTTATTTGCGGGTTTCTTGCAATATTTTTCAGCAACTCAACGTATTTTTTTCCCTTTGTTTAAAACAATTCCAGAAACGTATTAATACAGCTTCTGCCTTAGAATATTTGTAAAATTAACTCTTCCTTTCTGAAAATATCTCATTTTGTATATACCTAAAACTGTATTTCAATCAGCTGAGCAACCGGTGTTGCCTGGGAACGCATCTACTCCAGTCCCCTATTGGTCTGTCTCTTCCATCCCCCCCCCCCCCTTTTATCTCTCCCTTTGTCCCTGTCATCTGACACTACTCCTGCTCCATCTCCTCACTTTTCCTTCCTTTCTATCCATCTCCCCCACCCCTACCTCTGTCGACCTTCTCCTCCTCCTATCTGTGCCAACCTCCTCCTTCCCCTATTGGTCTGTCTCTTCCATCCCCCCCCCTTTCATCTCTCCCTTTGTCCCTGTCATCTGACACTACTCCTGCTCCATCTCCTCACTTTTCCTTCCTTTCTGTCCATCTCCCCCACCCCTACCTCTGTCGACCTTCTCCTCCTCCTATCTGTGCCAACCTCCTCCTTCCCCTATTGATCTGTCTCTTCCATCCCCCTCCCCACTTTCACCTACCTCTGTCCACCTTTTCCTCCTCTTCCTCTCTGGGCATCTCCTCCGCCCCTACCTCTGTCCACCTTCTCCTCCTCCTGCCTATCCATCTCCCCCACCCCTACTTCTGTCCACCTTCTCCCCCTACTCTCTTTCCATTTCCCCCACCCCTACTTCTGTCCACCTTCTCCCCCTACTCTCTTTCCATTTCCCCCATCCCTACTTCTGTCCACCTTCTCCTCCTCTTCCTCCTCCTCTGTGCATCTCCCCTGCCCCTACCTCTGTCGACATTCTTCTCCTCCTCTCTGTTTATCTCCACCACCCCTACCACTGTCCACCTCCTCCTCCTCCTCCTCTCTGTCCATCTCCCCCACCCGACCTCTGTCCACCTTCTCCTCCTGCTCTCTGTCCATTTCCCGTGCCTCTACCTGTATCCACCTCCTCCTCCGCCTCTCTGTCAATCTCCGCTGCCCCTACCTCTGTCCACCTTCTCCTCCTGCTCTCTCTCTATTTCCCCTGCCTCTACCTGTATCCACCTCCTCCTCCTCTCTGTCCATCTCCCCAGCCCCTACCTCTGTCTACCTTCTCCTCCTCGTCTCTGTCGATATCCACTGCCCCTACCTCTGTCCATCATCTCCTCCTCTTCTCTGTACTCCTCCCCACCCCTACTACTGTCCACATTCTCCTTCTCGTCTCTGTCCATCTCCCCCACCCCTACCTCTGTCCACCTTCTCCTCCTCCTCCTCTCTGTCCATCTGCCCTGCCACTACCTCTGTCCACATTCTCCTCTTTGTTTCTGTTCTCCTTTCCTACCTCTGTCCACCTTCACCTTCTCCTCTCTGTCCATCTCTGCTGCATTTATGCCTACTTTCTCTACCTCTTCTCTGTCCATCTGTCCCGCCCCTACCTCTGTCCACCTTCTCCTCCTCCTCCTCTCTATCTCCCCCACCCCTATTTCTGTTCACCTTCTCCTGTCCATCTCCCCTGCCCCTACCTCATTCCACCTTCTCCTCCTCCTGTCAGTCGATCTCCACAGCACCTACCTCTGTCCACCTTCTCCTCCTTCTCCTCTCTGTCCATCTCCCCTGCCCCTATGTCCACTCCTCCTCCTCTCTATCCATCTTCCTAACCCCTACATATGTCTACTTCCCACTCCTCCTCTATTTCCATCTCCACTGCCCCTACCTCTGTCCACCTTCTCCTCCTCCTCTCTGTCCATCTCCCCTGCCCGTACCTCTGTCCACATTCTCCTCTTTCTCTTTGTCCATTTCCCTTGCCCATACCTCTGTGCACCTTGCCCCTACCTCTGTCCACAATCTCCTCCTGCTCTCTGTTCATCCCCTCTGCCCGTACCTCTGCCCTCATTCTCATCTTCCTCTTTGTCCATTTCCCCTGCCCCTACATCTGTCCACCTTCTCCTCTTTTCTGTACATCTCCCCCACCCCTACCTATGTCCACGTTCTCCTTCTCCTCTCTGTCCATCTCCCCCACCCCTACCTATGTCTACATTCTCCTCCTCCTCTCTTTCCATCTCCACTGCCCCTACCTCTGTACAACTTCTCCTCCTCCTCCTCTCTGTCCATCCCCCCTACCCATACCTCAGTCCACCTTCCCCTCCTGCTCTCTGTCAATCTCCTCTGCCCCTACATCTGTCCACCTTCTCCTCTTTTCTGTACATCTCCCCCACCCCTACCTATGTCCACGTTCTCCTTCTCCTCTCTGTCCATCTCCCCCACCCCTACCTCTGTCCTCATTCTCCCCCTCCTCTCTGTCCATCTTCCCTTCCCCTGCCTCTGACCACCTTCTCCTCCTGCTCTCTGTCCATCTCCTCTGCCCCTACATCTGTCCACCTTCTCCTCTTTTCTGTACATCTCCCCCACCCCTACCTATGTCCACGTTCTCCTTCTCCTCTCTGTCCATCTCCCCCACCCCTACCTCTGTCCTCATTCTCCCCCTCCTCTCTGTCCATCTTCCCTTCCCCTACCTCTGACCACCTTCTCCTCCTCTGTCCATCTCTGCAGCCCATATCTCTGTCCACCTTCTCCTCCTCTTCTCTGTACATCTCCCCCGCCCCTACATCTGTCCACATTCGCCTTCTCCTCTCTGTACATCTCACCCGCCCCTACCTCTGTCCACATTCTCCTTCTCCTCTCTGTCCATCTCAGCCGCCCCTACCTCTGTCCACCTTCTCCTCCTCCTGTCAGTCCATCTCCCTGGCCCCTACCTCTTTCCACCTTCTCCTCCTCCTCTCTGGCCATCTCCCCCACCCCTATCGCTGTCCACCTTCTCCTCCTCTTCTCTGCCCATCTCCCCTTCCCCTTCCTTCGTCCACCTTCTATTCGACCTCTGTCCATCTCCCCTGCCCCTACCTCTGTACATCTTCTCCTCCTCCTCTCCGTCCATCTCCCCTGCCCCTACCTCTGTCCACCTTCTCCTTCTTCTTCTCCTCTTTTTCCATCTTCCCCACCCGTATGTCTACATTCTTCTCCTCCTATCTGTCCTTCTCCCCTGCCCCTACCTGTGCCCAACTCCTCCTCCTCCTCTCTGTCCATCTACCCCGCGCCTACCTATGTTCACATTCTGCTCCTACTCTCTGTCCATCTCCCCCGCTCCTACCTCTGTGCACCTTCTCTTTCTCCTGTCTATCCATCTCCCCCGCCCCTATGTCCTCTCCTCCTCCTATCCATCTCCCCCACCCCTACCTATGTCTACATTCTCCTCCTCCTCTCTTTCCATCTCCACTGCCCCTACCTCTGTACAACTTCTCCTCCTCCTCCTCTCTGTCCATCCCCCCTACCCATACCTCAGTCCACCTTCCCCTCCTGCTCTCTGTCAATCTCCTCTGCCCCTACATCTGTCCACCTTCTCCTCTTTTCTGTACATCTCCCCCACCCCTACCTATGTCCACGTTCTCCTTCTCCTCTCTGTCCATCTCCCCCACCCCTACCTCTGTCCTCATTCTCCCCCTCCTCTCTGTCCATCTTCCCTTCCCCTGCCTCTGACCACCTTCTCCTCCTGCTCTCTGTCCATCTCCTCTGCCCCTACATCTGTCCACCTTCTCCTCTTTTCTGTACATCTCCCCCACCCCTACCTATGTCCACGTTCTCCTTCTCCTCTCTGTCCATCTCCCCCACCCCTACCTCTGTCCTCATTCTCCCCCTCCTCTCTGTCCATCTTCCCTTCCCCTACCTCTGACCACCTTCTCCTCCTCTGTCCATCTCTGCAGCCCATATCTCTACATCTCTACATCTGTCCACCTTCTCCTTCTCTCTGTCCATCACCCCCACCCCTATGTCCACTCCACCTCCACTCTATCCGTCTCTCCCCCTGTACTTATGTCAACATTCTTTTCCTCCTCTCTTTCCATCTCCACCGCCCCTACCTCTGTCCACCTTCTCCTCCTCCTCTCTGTCCACCCCCCCTGCCCGTACCTCTGTCCACCTTCTCTTCTTCCTCTTTGTCCATCTCCCCCGCCCATACCTCTGTGCACCTTCTCCTACTACTCTCTGTTCATCTCCCCTGGCCCTACCTCTGTCCACCATCTCCTCTTCCTCTCTGTCCATCTCCCCTGCCCCCACCTATGTGCACCTTCTCCTCCTCTTCTCTGTACACCTCCCCTGCCCTTACCTCTGTCCACCTTCTCATCCTACTCTCTGTCCATCTCCTCCGCCCCTACCTCTGTCTACAAAAAGAGATCAGTGGATGTCCTGAGGTATCAAGGAGTCGTCTGTTTTGTAACGGAGGGAAGTGTTGGGGGTAAAATTGTAGAGGAAGACGAAGGACCGCGTGCAGTAGCCTGATAAAAAGCTATGTGGGTTACAGAATTTATTTGAACATGAAGAGACCTGCACGGGCTAGAGTAGCGTCTGGTGCAGCCTCAGGCTGAAGAAGATGCCTATTCTTGTTCATCCTGTACAAATGTTCAATAACTATCAGTTTCTTTCCTTCGTGATTGTTATTTTCTGTATTTTGATATACAGGGTGATTCAGCGGCCCCTACCGATGGGTTTTATGCAACCTGCAACGCCTTCGAAAACCACACATGTGATTTTCATATTCTCTCGCTCACTATGTGCAAATTATTATTCTTATATAAAAATGAATAGGTTTTTTTGCTAGGAAATATAATGTAGTTAATTTCTTTACTGGCATGCGTTCTCACCAGAGGCCACGGTATTCAAGTTACTCGAAAAAAAACCGTTTTTGAAGATATTTCTCGAATAATTCAACAAAAAAAGAGAGCCTCTAGCGTAAACGTATCCCAGTACAAAATATTACGTCAAATTTCCTGCAAAGAGGTCCTGTTCATTTTTTCTGTAGAAGGAAGAGTTTGCGCCTAGCGATCGAAAGAATATGAAAATCTTGCATCTGGTATTGGAAGGCATTGCACATTGCATAAACCCCATCGGTAGAGGCAGCGGAATCACCTTCTACTTCATCACTGCTTCTCGATCTACAAGATTCTGCGCTTCATGTTGGACCATCTATTTACCTCGTGATTATGTTCTCAAATATTTTTAATTGCTCTAATTTATAATTCGCTTGTAGGCATTCATTTACACAGAGGCATTTTGTTTCCACAACCGTGCTGTAATGCGTTATTTATACATTTCTTGATAAGTTCTTTTTTATATTAAATATATTCGTTGATCCGTTATAATCTTGTGTATTTTTTCATTTATGGCAGGTGTTTCTAACCCATTTTCTTTTTAATTTTGTGTCCTTGGTACCTGATGTTTCTTGCCTTTTCTGTTTCGCTAGTTCCTCTAAAAAAATTGGTGCACCTTTCTTTGTAAGTGTAAATTTGGTTTTCACTGCAGACATTAAGAACAAAATTTCTCTTGTGACCAACGGAAGTATGACAACAAATAGTTCTGTAGAGGAATGCAATTCAAAATGTACACCGAGAACTGATGTTACAGCAGTCACTGCTTAAAGCAGATGATACCTGTCGCAAATTCCTCTTGCCCCCATCAAAGTATGGGCACAGAATTAGTTTCTTCTATTGTATTTTGTGCCAGAATAACAAACCAGAACGAGAAAATTTCAGTGGTATAGGTCTGTTTTAGGTACACCAAGTAACGACGGAAGTAAAACACACTCGATGTACCGAGCAGATCCTGCGCCCAGGCAATGCTGTCGCGTCCCGGCAGAGCCTCACTGTACCGGAATGAAGTGAGTGCCAACTGCGCAGCGCAGTCGGGACGTTAACGACTACGGCTCAGTTATAAATTGCTGTCAACCTTTATATCGGAGATGAGACGGAGAGAATCTCCTTGGTTTGAAGCAAATACGTTTCCTGTAAATAGCTTGCAGAATTGCAATAGGCAGAAAAGATTAGTTTCTATCAAGTTTATTCTCACACATGCTTATGTGAGGTGTTGGACCATAATCCCCTTAGTAAGATTCAGTCTATTTATTCGGACATGGTACTTAAAAGCTAATTGCCGGTACATGTAAAAAAACAAGTGCAAAGCAATCACTTGATCTTGGTTAGCACTGCAATCTCTCTAAGTAATTGAGACAAAGACTGACAACCTCTGTTCGACACTATTGCAATTAAACTCTAAATATCCTACTTGACCCGCAGTTCCCCAGTGTCCACCAGAGTCTATCGCCGTCTTCTCACAGTTGAAGTCTTTATCAGCTGTATCGACTGCTACGGGCCTACTCGGCCCCACTGGCATCTCGCTGCGTAATCTCCAAACTGCCGGCAACGGCTCTGAATCTGCATCTGAATCTCTGCCTCTAGCTATTCCGCTGCCTGGCCTTTTATTTCGTTTCTCATGTACTTGGGTGCATACGAGTTAATTTGTTTCACACGACCCTTTCATTTCTAAGTGATCGGATTGCACAAGAATGCCTTCGGTTCGACACGACACTTTCGTTTCTAGCTGCACACAACATAATGTGGTTCCCCACGAGTCTTTTCGCACGTGACTGACACTCTCTCTTGCTGTATTATCGCCCTGGTGTTCGCGTCTTCCATTGCGCAAGTTTGATTCGTGCTGCTTCCTCTGGTAGGAAGTCAGATCATCAAACCGTACCTGGCAGCCTCCGCCGCTAAGGGCGTCCCTGCGTCCTGGCGGACTATTTCTTAATGCTGGCTGGCTGTTTGCCTGTGCAGCCTGGACTCTCTTTGCGGCCACAACAGAGCCGCCAAACCTGCGCCCCCTCCCTGCTCCCTCCACCTACTACGCTTCCAACCCGCTCCCTCCCCTCCCCGCCCCACCCCACCCCCACCCCCTCCGCCTCCGTAAAACCATTTTTCGGAAATTTTTTCTACGCTCGAATACCCGCATACAAAGGAACATCTGCGTGACTGCCACTGGCAGACAAAATGGAATCGACTGTTCAGAGAGATTTAATGCAAGTGTTACATAGGCGATCCACAAATAACCTTGACTTTCGATTCTTCATGTGTGTTAGAGTTCCACTCACGCGATGATAACAAAAAACCTGATACGTAAGTAAGGCCGACGTGCAGTGGTATTACACCATCAGGTGGAGCCTATTAGCAACGGTCGAACATACATTTGTTTACACGTGGGGTAAATTTATGAACAGAGTGTAGCTGTCAATAGACAACTAACTAACCTAATATTACCAGGAGCATTCTACAAGTACTGCTACGCATTTTTTCCTGAAAGTAGGTTGGTTTTGTTTGTGATTCCAGTATACCGTGCTATTCCTTACTCTTTTGGTACAAAAACCTATTTTTCAAAATAATCTCTGTTCAGTACCATTGCTTTACGCCACCTTACTGGGCAGACCTCGGAGAAGATCAGTTTGGATTCTGTAGAAATACTGGAACACGTGAGGCAATACTGACCCTACTACTTATCTTAGAAGCTAGATTAAGGAAAGGTAAACCTAAATTTCTAGCATTTGTACTCTTGGAGAAAGCGTTTTAACAATGTTGACTGGAATACTCACTCTCAAATTCTGAAGGTGGCAGGGGTAAAATACAGGGAGCGAAAGGCTATTTACAATTTCTACAGACACCAGATGGCAGGTATAAGAGTCGAGGGACATGAAACGGAAGCAGTGGTTGGGAAGGGAGTGAGACAGGTTTGTAACCTATCCCCGATGTTATTCAATTTTTATATTGAGCAAGCAGTGAAGGACCCAAAACAAAAATTCGGAGTAGGTATTAAAATCCATGGAGAAGAAATAAAAACTTTGAAGTTTGCCGATGACATTGTAATTCTGTCAGAGACAGCAAAGGACTTGGAAGAGCAGTTGAACGTAATGGACAGTGTCTTGAAAGGAGGATATAAGATGAACATCAACAAAAGCAAAACGAGGATAATGGAATGTAGTCAAATTAAGTCGGGTGATGCTGAGGAAATTAGATTAGGAAATGAGACACTTAAAGTAGTAAAGGAGTTTTGCTATTTGGGGAGCAAAATAAATGATGATGGTCGAAGTAGAGAGGATATCAAATGTAAACTGGCAATTGCAAGGAAAACGTTTCTGAAGAAGAGAAATTTGTTAACATCGAATATAGATTTAAGTGTCAGGAAGTCATTTCTGAAAGTATTTGTATGGAGTGTAGCCATGTATGGAAGTGAAACATGGACGATAAATAGTTTGGAGAAGAATAGAACAGAAGCTTATGGACGATAAATAGCTTGGAGAAGAAGAGAACAGAAGCTTTCGAAATGTGGTGCTACAGAAGAATGCTGAAGATTTGATGGGTAGATCACATAACTAATGAGGAGGTATTGAATAGGATTGGGGAGAAGAGAAGTTTGTGGCACAACTTAGCTAGAAGAAGGGATCGGTTGGTAGGACATGTTCTGAGGCATCAAGGGATCACCAATTTAGTATTGGAGGGCAGCGTGTAGGGTAAAACTCGTAGAGGGAGACCAAGAGATCAATACACTAAGCAGATTCAGAAGGATGTAGGCTGCAGTAGGTACTGGGAGATGAAGAGGCTTGCACAGGATAGAGTAGCATGGAGAGCTGCATCAAACCAGTCTCAGGACTGAATACCACAACAACAACACTGAGAGAGCCTGTAATGCTACATGGTCGACGTCGAAGTCAACGTCTGGCTGCATCGATAACGTTCCCATCATCTACGTGCTGCTTTCCGTGGACTGCACCTTTCATGGGGAAGAACAGTCCGACGAAGTTTTGTGACCTGCTCTCGGGTGCGCAGACCTGTGTGAGGCCTCGTGTTGTAATGGGGGAGAAGAAGCACGGTGAGGGTAGCACAACACACTTGAGAGTGATCGTTGCACCGCGAAGGAGGACCCCGGCTGAGAAGAGGTGGCGCCATTCTGTGGATTGTTTCCGGTTCCGAGTGACGAACGCGTGTTTCATCACGTGTGATGACGATCGACAAAAAGTTTTCACACCCAACACAGGCACCCAGTTGTGCAGCGCGGTGTCTGGTTGTGGTCCGTCCATCGTCTCGAATGAGTGTGTCCACACGTTCCAACGCTGCGGCTGACTGGCACGCGGGGAGATAGGACAGGTTCAGAGCGACCTCGATGCGATGATGATAGACGCCTCGCTTGACGACTCACCGTAATTTGGTTTACTGCCAGATCTCCGTAGACGTTGTGCAAGATCCTGTGACTACCTCTGATGCTCTGGTTTTTCACGAAAAGGAACTCCATCCGTGCTTGGAACGCACACCCGCGCCAACACCGGTAGGAATTTGATGAACTACAGGAGCTGAGGCGGCGATATTCCTCAAAACCCGATAGCAAATTCCACATTTTTTCAGCCGAAATTGGCCGAGGAAAAAATGTATTGCATTACTTATTGAACGGCTCTAGTAATAAGCACGTTGTCCAACTGCCCGCTCCCTCTCAGTAAAATTCCCTTCCTCCGGACTCGATTATCAACATCGGTAGAGCCACCGGCGTCGGCCATCCACAGCTGTTTGGTTTCGTGTTCGCAACCCCCGCGCGGCCTCAGTTGCCGAGGCGCTCTGTCGTCTAACCTAGCAGGGTAGCGTGCGCTCTTTTTCGGTCAGTTGTGTCGATGTTCCCGAAGCCGTCCGATCGCTGGCGTTGTTTCTGCACGCAGTTACTCTAGGTTTCCTTTTGTGGCTTTGTCTATACGTTGTTGACAATTCTTAAGTCTCACTTTTTGGATTAGTCTCAGTTTGTCCTTTCGGATCTGCGCACTGTTTTTTTCCGCCATCCACTCGGCCCTTACGGTCACTCGCCATTTCTCAGAAAGCGACCCGTGGGGCAAGAACTGCGTGGGTTAAATCTGTAACACATACAAGAAGAAAGAAATTTTACGTTAGACGCTTCACCTTGTGTCGAAGTTTCTTTCACATAAGGTTAACAAAAACACCTAATGAGGCCTACTTCGAGTGTTCTTACAACACCAGACGCTCCCACCAATGCACCTGACCATCAGTGGCTGACAATAAGCCTCTTTACACCGGGTCAAATTTACTGTTAGACGAACAGATTATAACTGTGTATAGGCACCAGTTAACGGTTAGCGTAATACATTCCGAGACAAAAAGAAAGGAGACACACCACGAAACAGTTATCCGAATGGGACAAATCGGTAGATGGACATGTGCAGACAAACAAGTGATTACAATTTCAGAAAAATTGGATGATTTATTCAGGTGAAAGACTTTTATAAAGAGCGCGTGGGCCCACCTGTGGCTCTTGTGATAGCAGTTATTGATAGAGTAGTAGGACGTCCTCCTGAGGGATAGCGTGCCAGATTTTGTCCGGCTGGCACGTAAGGTGTTTGGAGAGCCCAGCCCATAATGCGCGAAACGTTCTCGACTGGCGAGGGAGGGCTCAGCGAGCACGAACACAAGCATTACAAGTGTGGGGGGGGGGGGGGGTGTCTTGCCGAGGATCGCCTGCCCTTAAGCGTAGAGTATCTTCGATGTACGCAGATGACAACCGAACAGGTCCTTCTGCGAGAACAAACGCCACCCGAGACCGTCACTCCTGAATTCCGGGTCGTATGGCGGACGACAGCCAGGCTGGTACCACACTGCCACTCACATCTCCGTATGGAGTCTCATTGGCTGGAGTCGAGTTGTGCCGCTTCCAACTGAACCACGCTGACTGGCGAAGACGTGTCTGGAGGCGTCCCGAACAGCGGTGGCGTTCCAACCGACCTCTCATCCCAGAAAGATGCTGTTCGCCGGCGAGAGTTGCTACTGCTTATCAAACCCATCTTCGCCAATAATGTCATCGTATATCTCCCCACTTTGGAACATTGTGGGCAGGACCCTACAACCAGCTCGGATTTTGACGATCGAGCTTACTAATTTGTCAGAATTTGCCACGATATCCCTGAGCGAGGGACGATGCTCGGGCTTTGTGTGCCGGCAGCGGCTTCAACCCTTGCCCTTCTCTTCTGAGCTTACGCTCACAGTTTTCATACTTCGCGAAGGAAACGTGCCTGCGGGCGCAAAGGCCGGGGAAAGCTTGTCCAATTAGTCGGCTGAACCTGCACTTCGGTATCTCCCAGCCATTCGTGCTAAATTTTATTTATTTGTGTATTTATTTGTTATGAGATCGTCCAACAACATATCAATCCGTGCCAAGCCGAAACAGTGCTCGTGTAAAGGCCAGAGGAAGACCAACGCTAAACGTTTCCCATGTTTCCCAAGTTTCTTAAGAAAAATTTAATTTTTTAAAGTTAACATGCTTATACATAATTTATTAAGTATAAGTATTTGTAGCTACTTATTTTTAGACAGAACGAAATTATTGTATGATAATATATTTATATTAATGTAATCAAATATTTCACATTATTATAATACAGCTCGCAGTTTACTTCACCAATTTACCAAATTGTCCAGAACCCACAGAAAGACTCCCACTTATTGAATCCACACACCAACGGAGACTCGATACCACCTTCAAAAGAAGAAATCGTCAAGCACATCCACCATCTGAAAAACAACAAAGCGGCTGCTGAATACAACATAGTACCAGAACTACTGAAAAATTTAGGCCCTAAATCACTTGAGGATCTCACGGAAATTATTAAAGAAATTTGGACAACAGAAGAATTACCTCACGGTTGGAAGTGTGCACTTCTGCATCCCCTGCACAAAAACTGAGACAGAACGGATGTCAACAATTACCGAGACATTTCACTTCTTTCAGTCACTTACATGCCTATTGGAGAGAAAACAGGAACAAATTGAACACAAGATTGGGGAGTATCAAGCGTTCCTGCCCGGAACAAATTTTTAATCTAAAAACAACGTTGAAACGCAGAGCTATTAGACAAGCCCACCACATGTACATTCGTCGATTTCAAGAAGGCGTATGACTCAGTCGACCGTAAATCCCTTGTCAGCACACTAATAGAACTCGGACTTGACCAGAAAACACGTAACCGTAGCGGTGGCGCGGTTCCAGACTGAAGCGCCTAGAACCGCTCGGCCACGGCGGCTGGCAGTCAGTTGACAGATCAGCACATTATAGAACGAGTGTTTAGGAACGAACTGGACAGTAAATATTGGCGAATGCATTAATTCATTGTTGAAATTTTACCTATTCTCAAGTAATTGTACCTTGTAAGGGTTATATTTTGCCTGCTATGTAAATTGTTTATTCGAATTTTTTAAAGTGAATTTTTGTTATGTAATCAAAAAAAACTGAACAATCTGTATTCAAATTCAAGTTAAAAAGTAAAGATGGATAAAGAGAAAAGAAGTTGTAGCAACAGCAATAAATTAAAAGTTACTCGTAATTTTTAACGAAAATAGAAATTAGCTAATCTGAAAAATAGTTTTCACCCTTTAGCACTGATCGTAATAGCCAAATAATTTTATGACCCTCGATTAAATTTTTGAAAGAGATTTAAAAAATTTGAATCAGTAGGTGAATATTGGTGAACTTTATGTAGTATTCAAACCCTCATTAGTTTTCGAGAAAACTATTTTATTTTATATTTTGATCATAGGTGTCTTGGAACGTGTAACCCAAAAGTCTGAATTAGTCTTAGAATTCGTTACATGTCTACATTTATTGCCGGAAATAACAGCAATAAAAAAAGAAAATCGGTTACTTTAGAAACCAGTTATTTCGAGCGCTTGAGTCAGGTGAAACAGGAGGCGAAAAAAAAATGGTAAGACTACAAACCTGTTTTTTGAGCGACAAATGTCATCCTTACTCTAGTGTATTAGACCGAATATAAGACGTTCTTGAAGTGAATGATGGGACGGTTCCTTACCACCACCCTTCGCCTTGTAGAACTAGCTCAGCGTTGGTTCAGTCTCTTGCCGCATGTTTTCAGAAATGGCTCCTGATGAATTTTTCAATTGCTGTTAGAAATTGTAAGCTACTTACCCGTTATTACTGTTATAGTTTGTTAGGCATCGCTGTGGACCGGCAGTGGGTTCACATGCATAGATCGCATTTGTTCCTAACCACTGTTCGAATTCTTGTTTTAAATTATATACAGTCGACTCTAGATAGTTCAGAGTTCAAAGAACCTAACAAAAAGTGTAATAATACAGAGTTCGATTTAACGAAAGTTCAGCTGAGTGAAGTAGAATCAGAAAGAGGAGTAGTTAAAAACTGATACTGCAGTTTCAAAAACTTATGTATTTCTGTACAAAGGGAAGCTGAAAGTAAGAACTGGAAGTGGAATTAAAGGCAGTTGACTTTTAAACCCAAGTATTTTTTGTTCTGTAACATTGCAAACGGAAGACACATACGAATTTTCGGGAATACATTAAAAACTGCTGTTTCGTTCATTTCTCTACGCTCGCGTTTTCTCCACAGATCTTCTTTAAAAAGAATGTTATGCGTCTTTTGAAGCTAATGAGCCACCCCACTCTAGCGGCCCTTTCAGTCTGGAACCGCGCTGCTGCTACGGTCGCAGGTTCGAATCCCGCCTCGGGCACGGATGTGTGTGGCGTCCGTAGTTTAGATAGGTTTAAGTAGTTCTTAGTTCTAGGGGACTGATGACCTCAGATGTTAAGTCCCATACTGCTCAGAGCCAATCGAACCATTTTTCTAGCGGCCTTCCCTACAGCCGATCTCATGCGCTCGTTCCACTTCATGTCGCTTTGCAACTTTACAACTGACGCTGTCTAACAGCATGCCACTAAAACTGTATTCGAACATCATGGAATTATTTTTCCTTTTCGTCTGAGTTATCTTATATTTTTCCAAGTTTGGAACGTGCTGGCTGGCATTTATCACTTCCAGTCATCCAGGATCCTCCTACAGTTACTCTACCATGACCCTTTGTAACACGAATTTGTCGTTTATTCTGAATAAATGTCACTGAAGCGCGTGTTACTTTACTGAAATTTAACTTTTAATGTACTTTTTGTTGAAGTGTCTCAGAACGAGAAATGAGAAGGAGCGCTCTGTATGTACTGTAAAAAAGCTTTTTATAGCCAACATGGCCCTGGAAACTGTTTTTATTGACCGTTTTCGACAGTTGATACTGTCATCTTCAGATCTGTAGATAAAATTACTATTACTTGTGACGAACTGGTTTGTAGGTGGTTCTTAAAAAAACTTTGTGGAATGCGCAATATACTCTTTACTAAAATGTTAACGTGGTATGAGTGATGAACGCACCATGGAACATGACGTACAACTAAAAAAAAGTTCTTAAAGATCTGAAGATGACAGTCTTACCTGTCGAAACCGGTCAATGAAAAACAGTTTTCTGCGCCCTCTTGTATATACAAAATTTCTTGAAAGTATATAACGTTTTATTTAGCTGATTGTCTTGAAGTCTTCTTATTAAAAGTGTGGTTATGGCCACAGGACACGGTTGTGCGGATAATATATTTACTGATTTCCAGGGCTGCGAATGTTCGAATGCATCACTAACTACGAAATGAAACACAGTGACTACGCTTTGAACTTTTGTATTTTCAACTCTTCAAATATCAGATTGACAGAAATTGGCATCCATTCGTTTCTCTGAGCCAATAGTTCCAGCTAAACATGCCTCCTTTCTACAAAATATGGCTTGACTCCACTACAACTTCCCCCCACAGCGAACAATAAGGACGAAGATTACATTGAAACGATTTACATCATTGTCAAAAGGTTTTATTTCCATTAACTGATACACAATTTAGGCAAAGTGAGGAAAAATTAAATTTACAGATTTCCATGTTAAATCTGCAAAATTGTCATGATCACATAAATTGTAAATCATTAAGCGTGCAATAGTAATTGCTGAAGAACATTGTTTTATAGGAACTTCTCAATTCATAAATGAAATTACCCATACGCACTGGCATGGAAGGTTATTAGATCACAGCTTTCCCGTACTGCAAAGCAGCGTCGTCAGGAAAGAGTCGCAGATGGCAACTCACCCTAGCTGTCAGGTGATACGTGTAAAGTGACAAGAGCTCAACTACGCGCTTCGTGTGCTGTACGCTAAACCAACTGTTTCGCGCCCACATTTTGCGTCCGAGCGCCCCCACGGGACTGTAACGAGGCGTAAGTGCCTTACACGCGAGGCCGACGAGGGCGTCTCTCTTACGCGAGCTCGTATGCGAGAGTGCCCGAAATATGTCAAACAAATAACCGGCGGGGATTTGCAAACTGTCGTTCTTGCGAAGCTCAACTGGTCCTTCATTTAAGAGACGTAATGAATGCCGTAGGTAGGGGATCTCCACTGATCCATATTTATACAAGGGCTGTTCAATAAACAGTATTAACCTTTTTCTGACAACTTACCTTTAATCATCCTCATAATTGTGGTACTCCTTCCGAAAACAATTTACTTTCGATGTGATGCAGTTGTACCAGCCTTTCTGCCAGTCAGCAAAGACATGGTGGAAATCATTTCTCGAAAGGTCCTTCAAGAAAGCGTTCAGTACTGTTTCCGATGCTGACAAATGCCACCCACGAAGGTTTTTCATCACGTTAGGGAGCATAAAAAAGTCCTAATGGTCTAAATTTGGACTGTTAGGAGGGTCGGGGATGCACTTCCCATTGCATTTTTGTAACATTTGCATTGTGCGGCCGTACATTATCGTGGCGCAGCATCCAGCATGGACTCGCAAATTTTTTCGGGACTTCCTTAAAATATTGTCCAGTTTGCAACAAGTCGGTGCTGGTCGAGTCAAAGCAACGCTTCAATGAATTCTCGAATGGTATGCAAATGGTCAAGAGTTGCAGATTTGCCAATCCACATCACAAATAATGACGAAATTGCAGACATAGGATAACTTTTGACTGTGACGCATAGGAAACATAACCCAAGTATCCAGAATTAACAGAGGCCTTGTCCATCTGTTTATGGCTCGAGAATTCGGACATTCAGTTATCGGGAATCTTATTTATTTCGAAATAAAAGGGATTCGATCTGGTAAGTAGTTGAAATTCATTCAAGAAATACAAACGGGAAGAAAACTCACGAATCGCATTGAATTAAAATGATTACAAACGTGATATCCTTAGACAGACTTATGCATTCCGAATTACAATAAAAGGGTCGCGACAGGTGTATTACTGGAAAATTTGATTGAGGTACTGACCATAAATAATTTCTGGGTACATAATTCTCTGTATCAACCGTTATATAAAATAGCGAAGAGAATGTATGTGGTGACAGATGTGAAACAGGCCGTTGCCTCACAAGTTGTTGATTTTAATATAAATAAGTTATACAAAACTGCAACCAGTCACTTTTCTGAATAATTATGTTTTATTCCATGAACCAGTTTTCGAACCTTTTCAGGTTCATTAATTTGCACTCTGACCGCATGACTTCTCCAGCATCCAGCATGCGCTTTACAGCTGTTGCTGTAAAGATCTTGACAAGGAGATGTAATT
The DNA here is from genome assembly GCF_023897955.1 of Schistocerca gregaria. Lineage (NCBI taxonomy): Eukaryota > Metazoa > Arthropoda > Insecta > Orthoptera > Acrididae > Schistocerca > Schistocerca gregaria. The sequence continues at coordinate 33,736,778 of NC_064928.1, forward strand.
TGTTTTTCTTTACATGTATTAAAGTCGATATAAGGGCAAATATTTTAATGAGACTGGCTATAACATGAGAGCACAAAATAAAATAAATTACTACAAGAACAAACTTCATGTGATCTTATATCTTATTTCAATTTGCATATTACGTATAATACAGGCAGTGTATTGCATTTTTTAAAATCACGATTGGCCTTAACATGAATACCCAGGAATCAATGATACAGAGTTATTGTACCTGCAGTGAGACGCAGCTGTCTGTATAACTAGGACCTTTATATTTACTTTAATGACAAACCTTCAGATGAACTGTTGACTTATTTCTGTTGTTATGTTAACATTATTAGTAAGAGTAGATTCTACAAAATTGTTAAAGCTTTCTTGGCCACTTGTTGACAAACTGCCTATTGGGTTCTGTCTCGGGTTCTTCGGTCGACGTTAATCTAATGATTTTACTGACGTTTCGCCAGCACCAGTGGCTGGCATTGTCAAAGCTTCACCCTCCAGTTCACCACCGGCAATGGAGAGTGAAGCTTCGACACTGCCAGCCACTCGTACTGGTGAAACGTCAGTAAAATCATTAGATTAACGTCGACCGAAGAACCCGAGACAGAAGCCAATAGGCAGTTTGTCAAGAGTAGATTCTGTTTGTTTTACCTAAAGGTATATGTACAAAAGTTATAGTGATTGTAATGGACTACAGATGTTTCTATGGCTGTACACTTTACATTTAAAAAACCATGAACAAAAGTCCTTTAACTGTTGACTTATTTTTATTCTTATAATAAAATGATGTGGAATGTCGGTAAAGGCAGCTTCTGTTCGTTTCAGCTAGAAGGAATATGTATAAAGGTACTGATTTATGTTAGCAGTAGAGGGCCTTAACATTTAGAAATATAGTACATAATTATTCTGTGGTGGGATATAACATTGACACCAATGTAGTTAGGATGTAAGGAGAGGGGGAAGGGGGAGGTTGTTGGGGGGGGGGGGGGGGGGGTTCGTTGGGTGGTTACTTGTTTTGAACTAGTTGATCTTCAAAGTTCTGAAGGAATAGTTTGTTTCTCAGTTCAATTTGATCATTGAGTAGGTAGTCAGGTGCTGTATTTGTGTGGATAAATATTTCAATTTCTTCAAGACGGTCAAGTATTGTGCCTTTGTTGGCAAAATGGTGTATTTGGAGATTCTGTTCTATTTTGTTTGCAGAATGATTGTGTTGGGCAAGATGTGAGGCAAAGCTGGACTTATTCAGGTTGTTAAGACGGAGGGCATCCATGTGCTCTTTAAATCTTGTTCAGAAGCTTCTACCAGTTTGTGCAATGTAGAATCTTGGACATGAGCTGCAAATGAGCTAGAACACACCTGATTTTTGATACTGTTGTATAGGGGTTTTGGTGCTGTGTATGATTTTATATTGTATTTTGTTGCTGGTGAAGAAACTTATTTTTATGTTGTATGTCTTGAAGAGGTTGGCAATTTGGTGAGAAATCTCCCCTAGGAAAGGCAGGCTTATAAATGTGGTCTTCCAGTTTCTGGGTGGTTGTTCAGCAGTTGGTTGATTTAATTTTGCTGTATGGATTAGTTTATCTATTATTGCGGCGTTTACCTATTGCTGGAGGCAATTGATTTAATAATTTCTGGTTCTTTTTGTCTTTCACTTGTGTCCACTGGGATTTTAAGCATGTGATTAACTGTTGTTCTAAATAATGCTTTTTTATGTTGGTCTAGATGGCAAGAGGATTTGTGTATGGTAACATTGGTGGTTGTTGGCTTTCTGAAAATTTGAAATTTATGCTTTTGATTTTTATTTGAGATTGTTAGATCAAGATAATTAATGCCTTCTGGTGTTTCATGTTCTGCTGTAAATTGAATTTTATTGTGTATTTTATTAAGTTTTTGCCTAGATTATCTATTTCTTCTGTTGTTCCATTGAACAAAATGAGTGTGTCATCAACATGGCGTTTGTAATAAAGCAGCTCATGTTTTAGGTAGATCTGGGCTCTAAAAAGTTGTTTTCAAGGTTATTGATAAACATGTCTGCTAACAAGCCTGCAAGATTATATTTCCCCTTGCCAGTCCATCTTCCTGAATATAAAGCTTGTTGGCCAGGAAGTAGTTGTGTGACAATGTAAGCTCTAGGATCTCTATGAGTTCATAGATTTCAGCTCTACCCATTGCCCCATGTTTGAGTAAGTTATTTCTTATTAAACTAATGGTCTCCTTGACAGGTATGTTTGTATATAGGTTGACTGTGTCAAGAGATGTAAATTTAGCTGTGACTGGGATGGGGATATCTTTTATACTATTCATGAGCTCATAACTGTTGATGGAGAAGTTATTTTCAAATACATATGCCTTGCGGATACTAACAAATGCGATAAACTGCCTGTATTATACGTAATACGCAAATAGAAATAAGATATTAGATCATCTGAAGTTTGTTCTTGTAGTAATTTACTTATTCATTTTATTTTGTACTCTCTTGTTATCGCCAGTCTGATTAAAATATTTGCCATTATATGGTTTTAATACATGTAAAGAAAAACAAATTAATTCTCTGTGCAAAGTAGGCCTATGCCATGTCTTCGTGTCAAGATCTTTGTTACAAGCCACAGTTGTAAAGTGCATGCTGGATGCTGGAAAATTCACGCGGTCAGACTGCAAATTAATATAGATTGTGTGGAAGTGTGTGTAGTGACATAACGACTGGACATCAAAATGGAGGTAGACAGATGGACACTAAGCGAAAAAAGCCCCTATACTGTCGCAGTAAGTAAAAAATTAAATTTTCGTCCATATCGACAGATAAGCTATAGGCATAACGATACATTAAAGTGTGTTCCATCTTCCCAGCAGAAGCAACCACTTTGCTTTTTTAGGGGTTAAGGATAGGGTAGCCGCACTGAGTTCTTGTTTGTTGTCAGAGTCAAAATGTTGCAGCCAAGTTTCCTGAGCAGCGATTACCTTTGAAAGAAACTCCGGATCTTCAGCTAATATCAACTTCAACTGCATACAGGATTGCACACAGATTTTGTTTTTATCGGGAATCGGCAGTCTTGGGATCAACCGCGCACAAACAAGTCTCGTGTATAAATTCCCTTTCACCAACTTGTGGGTGGCACCCATTGAAATATTCAGCAATTCAAGGAATACTCGTAAGAATATTGGTCGATTATCCCTCACAATGACAGGAACGGTGTTGATGTTTTCCTCTATAAGGGCAGTAACTGCAGCGCCGGGTAAACTTTCCTTTGCAGTTGATTGTCCCTCTCTTTTAACATTTCAATCCATCTTCGAGTTGAGCTGTAGGGCAGAACAGACTCTCCGTAGGCCTCCTGCAACAATGCATAGGCCTAAGTTGCAGATTCGTTGAGACGAAAGCAGAATGTGAAAGCTGCACACCGATGGTCGCGCGCCACCTCCATTACCGACGTAGGCGACGCTCAGCACACAGCTGCCGACGCTCCCGATTTTCCACGTTTTCTCCCGCCTCTCGGTTATTGCAGTATTTTTCCTGGTTTTTAGCTAGATATCGTCAAACCTAAGACAATTGTTTTGAAAATCCGCCATTTCAATTTTTTGGCCAATGGTCATAAGTCATTCGCTCAACAGTTTTTTTTTTTTTTTTTTTTTTTTTTTTTTTTTTTTTTTTTTTTTTGCAGCCTACTGACTGGTTTGATGCGGCCCGCCTCGAATTCCTCTCCTGTGCCAACCTCTTCATCTCAGAGCAGCACTTGCAACCTACACCTACATTCTCTATTATTTTTTGGATGTACTCCAATCTCTGTCTTCCTCTACAGTTTTTGCACTCCGCAGTTCCCTTTAGTACCACGGAAGTCATTTCCTCATGTCTCAACACATGTCCTATCATCCTGTCCTTTCTTCTTGTCAGTGTTTTTCACATATTCCTTTCCTCTCCGATTCTGCGTAGAACCTCCTTATTCCTTACCTTATCAGTCTACCTAATTTTCAACATTCGTATGTAGCACCACATATCAAATGTTTCGATTCTCTTCTGTTCCGGTTTTACCACAGTCCATGTTTCACTACAATACAATGCTGAACTCCAGCGTACGTTCTCAGAAATTACTTCATCAAATTAAGGCGACTATTTGAAATTAGTAGATTTCTCTTGGCCAGGAATATCTTTTTTTGCCATAGCTAGTCTGTTTTTGATGTCCTCTTTGCTCCGTCCGTCATTGGTTATTTTACTGCCCAGGTAGCAGAATTCCTTAACTTCATTTACTTCGTGACCATCAATCCTGATAAGTTTCTCGCTGTTCTCATTTCTATTACTTCTTTTTACCTTTGTCTTTCTTCGATTTATTCTCAATGTATACTGTGTACCCATTACACTGTTCATTCCGTTCAGCAGATCATGTAATTCTTCTTCACTTTCACTCAGGAAAGCAATGTCATCAGCGAATCGTGTCATTGATATCCTTTCACCTTGAATTTTAATTCCACTCCTGAACCTTTCTTGTATTTCTGTAAATGCTTCCTCGAGGTACAGATTGAACATTAGGGGCGAAAGGCTACATCCTTGTCTTACACCCTTTTTAACACGAGCAGTTCGTTCTTGGTCGTCCACTCTTGTTATTCCCTCTTGTCTGTTGTACATATTGAATATAACCCGTCTCTCCATATAGCTTACCCCTACGTTTTTCAGAATTTCGAACAGCTTGCACCATTTTATACTATCGAACGCTTTTTCCAGGTCGACAAATCCTATGAACGTGTCTAATTTTTCTTTAATCTTCCTTCCATAATTAACCGCAATGTCAGAATTGCCTCTCTCGAGCCTTTACTTTTCCTAAAGCGAAATGATCGTCATCTAGTTCATCCTCAGTTTTCTTTTCCATTCTTCTGTATATTATTCTTGTAAGCAACTTGGATGCATGAGCTGTTAAGCTGATTGTGCGATAATTATCACACTTGTCAGCTCTTGCCGTCTTCGGAATTGTGTGGATGATTCGTTTCTGAAAGTCGAATGGTAAGTAGCCAGACTCATACGTTCTACACATAAACGTGAATAGTCGTTTTGTTGCCACTTCCCCTAATGATTTTAGAAATTCTGGTGGAATGTTATCTATCCCCTCTGCCGTATTTGACCTTAAGTCCTCCAGAGCTCTTTTAAATTTGGATTTTAATACTGGATCCCCTATCTCTTCTAAATCGACTCCTGTTTTTTCTTCTATCACATCAGACAAATCTTCCCCCGCATAGAGGCTTTCAGTGTATTCTTTCCACCTATCCGCTCTGTCCTCTGCATTTACAGTGGAATTCCCGTCGCACTTTTAATGTTACCATGCTTACTTTTAATGTCACCGAAGGTTGTTTTGACTTTCCTGTATGCTGAGTCTGTCTTTCCGACAATCATTTCTCTTTCGATGTCTTCACATTTTTCCTGCAGCCATTTCGTCATAGCTTCCCTGCACTTCCTATTTATGTCATTCGTCAGCGACTTGTATTTCTGTATTCCTGAGTTTCCCGGAACATGTTTGTACTACCTCCTTTCACCAATCAACTGAAATATTTCTTCTGTTATTCATCGTTTCTTCGCAGTTACCTTTTTTGTAGGCTACCTATGTTTTTCTTCCCATCTTCTGTGATGGCCCTCTTTAGAGATGTTCATTCCTCTTCAACTGTACTGCCTACTGAGCTATTCCTTATAGCTATATCTATGGCCTTAGAAAAAGTCAAGCGTATCTCGTAATTCCTTAGTACTTCTGTATCCCACTTCTCAACGTATTGATACTTCCTGAATGATGTCTTAAACTTTAGCCTACTCTTCATTCCTACTATATTGTGATCTGAGTCTATATCTGCTCTTGAGTACGCCTTACAATCCAGTGTCTGATTTCGGAATCTCTGTCTGGCCATGATGTAATCTCATTGAAATCTTCTTGTATCTCCCGGCCTTTTCTAAGTATACCTCCTCCTCTTGTGATTCCTGAACAGGGTATTCGCTATTACTAGCTGAAACTTATTACAGAACTCAATTAGTCTTTCTCCTCTTTCATTCCTTGTCCCAAGCCCATATTCTCCTGTAACCTTTTCTTCTACTCATTCCCCTACAACTACACTCCAGTCGCCCATGACTATTAGATTTTCGTCCCCTTTCACATACTGCCTTACCCTTTCAATATCCTCATACACTTTCTCTATCTGTTCATCTTCAGCTTGCGTCGTCGGCATGTACACCTGAACTATCGTTGTCGGTGTTGGTCTGCTGTCGATTCTGATTAGAACAACCCGGTCACTGAACTGTTCACAGTAACCCACCCTCTACCCTATCTTCCTATTCATAAGGAATCCTACACCTGTCATACAATTTTCTGCTGCTGTTGATATTACCCGATACTCATCTGACCAGAAATCATTGTCTTCCTTCCACTTTACTTCACTGACCCCTACTATATCTAGATTGAGCCTTTGCATTTCCGTTTTCAGATTTTCTAGTTTCCCTACCACGTTCAAGCTTCTGACATTCCACGCCCCGACTCGTAGAACATTATGCTGGCGTTGATTATGGTTATCGATGATTATAGAAATCAAGAAGTCGCGCGTGACCTGTATATCAAATATTACATTTCCTCTTTCTCGCGAATTTTGTAGAATGTAAGCGTATTGCTCAGTGTTGTGCTTTATTTGGACCCGTGTCTGTGTGTTGTCTTTTGTTTACGTGAAGTCGCATATTGTTCAGTCGGTATAAATTTTAAGAGTGGTTGGTAATGAGTGTTATTTTGTTACCTGAATCCCTGAAAAGCTTTACTTTCGTGCAACAGATTATTTTACGTGGTGTCTTATTCGTTATATTCATAGTATTGTGATTCGTTAGTTTCTTTTTAATATGGCAAAAAATAACATTATTCGTTATCCGTAAGCAGATCTATAGACTGCCCTCCAATTTAATCGATTTTTAAGTACAAGTAAATTCACTACTGGCCATAAAAAATTGCTACACCACGAAGATGACGTGTTACAGGCGCGATATTTAACCGACAGGTAGAATATACTGTGATGTGCAAATAATTATCTTTTCAGAGCATTCACACAAGGTTGGCACGGGTGGCGACACCTACAACGTGCTGACATGAGGAAAGTTTCCAACCGATTTGTCACACACAAACAGCAGTTTACCGGCGTTGCGTGGTGAAACGTTGTTGTGATGCCTCGTGTAAGAAGGAGAAATGCGTACCATCACGTTTCCGACTTTGATAAAGGTCGGATTATAGCCTATCGCGATTGCAGTTTATCGTATCGCGGCATTGCTGCTCGCGTTGGTCGAGATCCAATGACTGTTAGCAGAATGTGGAATCGGTGGGTTCAGGAGGGTAATACGGAACGCCGTGTTGGATCACAACGGCCTCGCATCACTAGTTGTCAAGATAACAGGCATCTTATCCGCATGGCTGTAACGGACCGTGCAGCCACGTCTCGATCCCTGAGTCAACAGATGGGGACGTTCGCAATACAACAACGATCTGCACGAACAGTTCGACGACGTTTGAAGCAGCATGGACTATCAGCTCGGAGACCATGGCTGCGGTTACCCTTGACGCTGCATTACACAGGAGCACCTGCGATGGTGTACTCAACGACGAACCTGGGTGCACGAATGGCAAAACGTCATTTTTTCCGATGAATCCAGGTTCCGTTTACTGCATCATGATGGTCGCATCCGTGTTTGGCGACATCGCAGTGAACGCACACAAGAAGCGTGTATTCGTCATCGCCATACTGGCGTATCACCGGGCGTGATGGTATGGGGTGCCATTGGTTACACGTCTCGGTCACCTCTTGTTCGCATTGTCAGCACTTTGAACAGTGGACGTTGCACTTCAGATGTGTTACGACCCGTGGCTCTACCCTTCATTCGATTCCTGAGAAACCCTACATTTCAGCAGGATAATGCACGACCGCATGTTGCAGGTCCTGTACGGGCCTTTCTGGATACAGAAAATGTTCGACTGCTGCCCTGGTCAGCACAGTCTCCAGATCTCTCACCAATTGAAAACGTCTTGTCAATGGTGGCCGAGCAACTGGCTCGTCACAATACGCCAGTCACTGCTCTTGATGAAATGTGGTATTGTGTTGAAGCTGCATGGGCAGCTGTACCTGTACACGCCACCCAAGCGACTCAATGGCCAGGCGTATCCCGGCCGTTATTACGGCCAGAGGCCGTTGTTCTGGGTACTGATTTCTCTGAATCTATGCACCCAAATCGTGTGAAAATGTAATCGAAAATGGCTCTGAGCACTATGGGAGATTTAACTGCTGAGGTCATTAGTTCCCTAGAGCTTAGAACTACTTAAACCTAACCAACCTAACGACATCACACACATCCATGCCCTAGGCTGGATTGGATGCTACGACCGTAGCGGTCGCGCGGTTCCAGACTGTAGCGCTTAGAACCGCTCAGCCACTCCGGCCGGCGAAAATGTAATCACATGTCAGTTCTAGTATAATATATTTGTCCAATGAATATCCGTTTATCATCTGTATTTCTTCTTGGTGTAGCAATTTTAATGGCCAGTTGTGTACTTAAAAGTTTAATAGAGTTAAACATTATGAAAGTTGTACAGATTTCTTTAATGACGCAGATTCCCTGACAATATGAAAAACAAACGAACTGTAAACAAGCCTGAAATTTTCTGAGGAGAAAGTAGATTTTGCCCCTAAAAAAAAAGGAAAGGTTTTTTTTCAGAATTTTAGAATACCCCCGAGAGCCTATCGGCGAGACTTCGTTCACAATTTTCACAAAGCAATATGGCGGACACTGTTTTACAGTAATGAAGCTTTTCTATGTAAAAGAAAAAACAACCACCACAACGTAGCGTGGCGCGGGATAGCCGCGCTGTCTGGGGCGTTTTGTCTCCGTCCGTACGGTTCTCCCCGCCGGAGATTCGAGTCCTGTGTGTGTGTGTGTGTGTGTGTGTGTGTTCCTTGGCGCAAGTTAGCTTAAGTTAGATTAGTTAGTGCGTAATCTTAGGGGACCGATGACCTCAGCAGTTTGGTCCCATAAGACCTTACCACAAATTTCCAATTTTTCCACAATTTAGCACCCATTACCTCGGCTACACTGTAGATGAGGGCTATGGAATCAACGTTTTGGCTATTTCCAATGTTTTCAGTTGTGTTTTTATAACCATTTGTGACGTTATACGGAAAGACTCACATCAGTTGTCTCGGTATTATACTGAAAATGAGCTGCGGTTTTTGATCATTCGTACCTCCTTATTTTGAAAACTGAACCTCGTGAAGGCATGTAAACACGTGTCTCATTCCGGCCGCGTCTCACCCAGGAGTGCCGGCAGCCACACTAGTGTGGCGTGTTTGTTACATATTAATCCAGCAGAATATGAGAGGTTAAATTCTAGCCCAATAAATTACGGCAGTAAAAATTGTGATCAATCTTTATTGAACAGCCCTTGTAGATTATCAGTTGGCTTTTGACAAAGTTTGTGACAAACGGATGGTTATCAAATTGCGTGCCTGCCGGGTACCGCCTCAGTTGTGGAACTGGATTCGTGTTTTCTGTCAGGAAAGTTGCAGTTCATTGTAACTGATGGGAAGTTACATGATGGGGTTGCCTCAAGGAAGCGTTATACTGAGGCCCCCTGCTGTTCGTAATCTACATAAACCATTTTAGAGACATTCTTTTAGTGAAACACTGTAGACAAAGCCTAGAGGGCAGCACTGCCAACAACGTACGTCTTGCATAGGCGCAACGACGACAACATAACTGGAATCACAACTAGACAGTCCTTTAAAGGGCATAATATTCGCCGTTGATTGTAGAAATTATTTATTGCACATTTGTAATTTCGGCCATTTTCAAGTGGATAAAATATATTTAAAATATTTTAAAAATGAAACACAAAGTGTATGTACAGAACTGCGCAAATATGTCGCGTGGGCAGTAGCACATTACAAAAATAACGAAAATAATAAATCATTTACAGTTTACTTCAGCACATGTCAACCTTTAAAAATCCTCCAACATTTATCCGTATCATCGTCAAAAATAAATCTTTTCACTATAGAAATATCAAACGAGTGCGAAACTTCGTACATCGTGAAATTATGTAAATTACATGCACTGTTACCATTGTCAATATTCTTCACAAAAATCGCAGCAAATCAATGTTCTGACACACTGTTTACATGCGAGCTAAGGACGTTGGTGCTTAATATATTCATAAATCAGACAGTCCGTGCACGTATTAGAGGTAGCACATTCCAGCGGTAACAATCGTAAGGTTCGTTTCGTAATATCCTTTTGCACCTGTTGACAACATACAGGGGCAGGATAGGAATTTTTATTTATAGAAGATTAGCGTAGAAGTAGGTACGCTATCCGTTCCAAAGGTCTCACCTTCAATTGGGTACTAATACAGAACGTGGCAATCTTACATATTAATTTGTTTGTGTATACATTTGCAACAGGTCCTTGGATACATCCTCTCCCAGAGTACCCAACGGTATGTGCACCAGCGCCATGCTTCCTGTTACCCATTGTGGCTTCCGTTCCTCCTCCTCTGCTGGTGAGCAGCTCCTGAACCTCAACCATCCCCTATCCCAATAGATCAACAACCGTCGTACAGCAATCGTATGACTGCGCATGGCACTCCAGTCTCCTTTTCGAACTCTAGACTTATACACTTCCAGTCCATTACGTCCTCCTTGTTGCATCCTTTCCCTCGACTCGCCCGTCCTTCTGCCGCAATGCAGGAGTGATCCGAGGTCCCGTACTCTCCCCTCTCCTTTACCTCTTATACACTGCCGACATGCCCAGACCACCTCCTCCTGCCTACCTCCATTAATATGCTGATCACACCACTTTCCTCGGCCTCTATCCTACGCTCGAGAAGTCCCAAAGATCCCACGAACTTCACCTCACCCAGTTTACCTCATGGCGTAAGGGACCGTTCCTCAAGATTAATCCCTCCAAAATCCAGTCAATAGTTATAAGACGCACCACCCACACCTTTTCTCTCCATGACTTCTACCTCACGATTTACGACCGCTCTATCCAGCTCACTAACACATAACACCTTGGACTAACCTTCGACTGGCAGCTCATGTGGAAACCTTACTTACTAACCATCCAGCAGGAAGCCCACAATAGACTAAAACTACTAACTCGCCGAACATGGGGCTACACTATGCTTCACACATATAATTCCCTGATCTGCTCCTTCCTTTACTATGCCATTGTTGCCTAGATATGTGCCGCACTCAAGTTCTATAAGTCTCTCCAGAACCTCAAACGCCACGCTTTCCGCCTCGCTTTCCGCATCCGCTTATCCTCGCCCATAAGGACCCTTTACCAACTCGTCACATTCTCCCCTCTCCTGACTCACATAGAACACTTCTGAATAAACTACACCACCCGCAAACTCGACTCCAATGATCCTATTGTGTCGCCTCTCCTCTCCAATCCTACACATTTCCTGCAAACCCTTCACATCCTCTCCCAAATAAATTTCAACCATCTCCCCTTCCAGATCATAAACTCCGCCCCAAAATATATCCCTGCTACCGCCTCTGATTCCACTCCACCCTCTCAACCCTTCTACTCCCCCCCACGCTCCTCCGCCTCCCAGTCGCCCCCCACCCCCCGTTTCCTTTCAGATTCAAAGATACCCTGCCCCCCCCCCCCCCCCCCGTACTCCGCCCAAGCTATCCCTCTCTCATTGTCACCGAGCGAGGTGGCGCAGTGCGTAGCACACTGGACTCGCAATCGGGAGGACAACGGTTCAAAACCGCGTCCGGCTATCCTGATTTAGGTTTTCCGTGATTTCCCTAAATCGCTTCCGGGAAATACCGGGATGGTTCCTTTGAAAGAGCTTAAGCGATTTCCTTCTCCATCCTCCACTAATCTGATGGGGCCGATGACCTCGCTGTTTCGACCCTTCCCCCAGATTATATCAGCCAGTCCGCAATTGTCATTGCCACCTGTTACTAACCCTCAGTTTCCATCACTCTCCTCTCTCCCTCTGAAACTACATTTCCTTTCGCCTACCCTTCCAGGTCAGGTCCTTCGAGTTTTAGTGAAAGTGTGCAGTCCTCCTTTTTAATGGTCAGTGTTGTTCGGTGTTGTTCCAGTATTTTTTCGAGTATTTTGGGTGTTGTTCGTGTCTTATTTTAAATGTACTGTCGGACCACATTTTTGTCACTGCTTTTAAACTATTCAGTCACCCTTATTACGTTAGTCTTTCACAATTCTCATATTCCACCACTATATTAAAAACATTTGCGTTATGTCTTCATGTTTATGTATTAGCGCCTAAGTGGGTTAGTCCCCTGGCTAAAGAACTGGTTGAGTGTACCGCTGTCAGCCTATGTCCACCGCCCTCCCCCCCCCCCCCCTCCCCCCGCCCCCCGCGCACGGGACGAGGGGGAATGAAATCACAAAAATGAAAAAAGTATATATTGCAACCGATGAATAAACACACAAGCCACAAAATGCTCGCCAGTGATACAGCCAATAGCGCAGCACAACAGATTTGGACAATAAATCACAAGACGCTAACTCGTAAATACAGGATATGTCTTTTTACCAACCCCACTCGCTGTTTACAATACAGAGAAACATTATTTCCTCTTGGACCCCAATTCTTCAACTGTAACGTTATGTTGATCCCCTGTTGACATATGTTTCGATAGTCAGAATATACGGGTAACTTTGCAGATTGCTACCCGTCATCGGCGTAGAAGTTGAGACTAGCGAAACATCACCTAGAAGTAGTAATAGTTTTCCATTAAGTAGAAATCATGATTCAGTCACAAGAATATTCTTTTTTCCCCTCGCCTAAGGCCAATTTCGAGCTGCTTTTTTTGGAAGAGTATGAGGAAGGCAGTCGGTCGAGTCGTTTTGAGTCCAAGTTTTAGTTCCGTTTCTAACGACCGTAACTTCAGTAGTGAAAGGTGATAGCAATGCATGATGCCGGGATCAGTAAGGTACGGCGATCCACAAAGTACAGTTATTACTGAACAAATTTTGTTTAACATTCCGAAGGTGTCTACAAAGGTAATTTGGCACTATTTGAAAAAAAAACCTTAAGGAAATCTTAATACAGGTCTAAAAATGGTCAAGAACCATTTACGTTTGTTGTTGTTGCCTTCAGAGCGAAGGCTCGATTGATGCAGTTCTCCATGCTACTTTGTTGTTGTTGTTGTCTTCAGTCCTGACACTGGTTTGATGCAGCTCTCCATGCTACTCTATACTGTGAAAGCTTCTTCATCTCACAGAACCCACTGCAACCCACATCCTTCTGAATCTTCTTAGTGTAGTCATCTCTTGGTCTCCCTCTACGATTTTTACCCTCCAATACTAAATTGGTGATCCCTTGATGCCTCAGAACATGTATTACCAACCGATCCCTTCTTCTGGTCAAGTTGTGCCACAAACTACTCTTCTCCCCAATCCTGTTCAACACTTCCTCATTAGTTATGTGATCTCTGTAGCACCACATTTCGAAAGCTTCTCTTCTTGTCCAAACTATTTATCGTCCATGTTTCACTTCCATACATGGCTACATTCCATACAAATACTTTCAGAAATGACTTCCTGACACTTAAATCTATACTCGATGTTAACAAACTTCTCTTCTTCAGAAACGCTTTCCTTGCCATTGCCAGTCTACATTTTATATCCTCTCTACTTCGACCATCATAAGTTATTTTGCTCCCCAAATAGCAAAACTCCTTTACTACTTTAAGTGTCTCATTTCCTAATCTAATTCCCTCAGCATCACCTGACTTAATTCGACTACATTCCACTATCCTCGTTTTGCTTTTGTTGATGTTCATCTTATATCCTCCTTTCAAGACTCTATCCATTCCGTTCAACTGCTCTTCCAAGTCCTTTGCTGTCTCTGACAGAATTACGATGTCAACGGCGAAATTCGAAGCTTTTATTTCTTCTCCATGGATTTTAATACCTACTCCAAATTTTTCTTTTGTATCCTTTACTGCTTGCTCAATATACAGATTGAATAACATCGGGGAGAGACTACAACCTTGTCTCACTCCCTTTCCAACCACTGCTTCCCTTTCATGTCCCTCGACTCTTATAACTGCCATCTGGTTTCTGTACAAATTGTAAATAGCCTTTCGCTCCCTATATTTTACCCCTGCCACCTTCAGAATTTGAAAGAGAGTATTCCAGTCAAAATTGTTAAAAGCTTTCTCTAAGTCTACAAATGCTAGAAACGTAGGTTTGCCCTTCCTTAATCTAGCTTCTAAGATAAGTCGTAGGGTCAGTATTGCCTCATGTGTTCCAACATTTCTGCGGAATCCAAACTGATCTTCCCCGAGGTCCGCTTGTACCAGTTTTTCCATTCGTCTGTAAAGAATTCGTGTTAGTATTTTGCAGCTGTAACTTATTAAACTGATAATTCGGTAATTTTCACATCTGTCAACACCTGCTTTCTTTGGGATTGGAAATATTATATTCTTCTTGAAGTCTGAGGGTATTTCGCCTGTCTCATACATCTTGCTCCCCAGATGGTAGAGTTTTGTCAGGACTGGCTTTCCCAAGGCTGTCAGTAGTTCCAATGGAATGTTGTCTACTCCGGGGGCCTTGTTTCGACTCAGGTCTTTCAGTGCTCTGTCAAACTCTACACGCAGTATCGTATCTCCCATTTTGTCTTCATGTACTTCCTCTTCTTTTTCCGTAATATTGTCCTCAAGTACATCACCCTTATATAGACCCTCTATATACTCCTTCCACCTTTCTGCTTTCCCTTCTTTGCTTAGAACTGGGTTTCCATCTGAGCTCTTAATGTTCATACAAGTGGTTCTCTTCTCTCCAAAGATCTCTTTAATTTTCCTGTAGGCAGTATCTATCTTACCCCTAGTGAGATAAGCCTCTACGTCCTTACATTTGTCCTCTAGCTATCTCTGCTTAGCCATTTTGCACTTCCTGTCGATCTCATTTTTGAGACGTTTGTATTCCTTTTGCCTGCTTCATTTACTGCATTTTTATATTTTCTCCTTTCGTCAATGAAATTCAATATTTATTCTGTTACCTAAGGATTTCTACTAGCCTTCGTCTTTTTACCTACTTGATCTTCGGCTGCCTTCACTATTTCATCCCTCATATGTACCCATTCTTCTTCTACTGTATTTCTTTTCCCCTATTCCTGTCAATTGCTCCCTTATGCTCTCCGTGGAACTCTGTACATCCTCTGGTTCTTTCAGTGTATCCATGTCCCATCTCCTTAAATTCCCACCTTTTTGCAGTTTCTTTAGTTTTAATCTACAGTACTTCGTAATTAGTTACTCAATCCACCCATCTAATCGCCAACGTTCTTCTGTAGCACCACATTTCCAAAGCTTATGTCTTTTCTTGTCTAAACCGTTTATCATCTACGTTTCACTTCCATAGATACCCAAACTCCAGAAGATGCCTTCAGAGAGACTTCCTAACGCGGAAATCTGTACTCTGTGTCAACAATTTCCTCTTCTTCGTAAACGGTTTTCTGGCCATTGCCAGTCTACATTTTATATCTTCTCTACTTCTATCATTATCAGTTATTTTGCTGCCCAAATAGCAAAACCCATCTACCACTTTAAGTATCTCGTTTCCTAATCGTACTCCCTCGGCAACATCAGATTTAACTCGACTATATTTCATCATCCTCGGTTTGCTTCCGTTGTCATACCTTTCTTTCGAGACACTGTCCATTCCGTTGATGCACTGCGGACAGCCTAGCGGCAGGCTTCCACGCGATCCGTGCGTGCAGAAGATGAGTAGTTGAGAAGTGCGACTCGTGTCGCTTCCCACACGGCTTCTACGTCTACGACTTCCGCCCGTCTCTGACCAGAGAGGTCTTACGTCAAGTAGGTATCTGACCTCGGTTTTTTTTATTCGTGTAAAAGGCATCAACTACAAGGGAATTAACATGTAAGTAGACAATGGACATGTAAACATGAAAAAGGGCAAAGGAATCTATAATTAACTTGGTTTTTCCCAAAAGTGAGCTACGCTCAAAGCGTTACAGTTAGCATGCAGTTAGAAGTAATTGTACATAAATGAAGATTCGTAAATACACTCAAGACATTGAGTTAAATTGTCTTTGCCCAGAAACGGACAACGTCCGAGGCGTTAGAACTGGCCAGCATCAAGTCTTCTTCGGTGCCTGGTGACGGGCACAGGCGGCAGCTGCGCAGGTGAGACATCGTCTCCACACTCACAACTTTTCAACAGTTTCTTTACTCCGCCCAACACCAATCTCATTATCACCGGGAGGTAATTCTTCTTTAGGATGTCTCCAGCCTAGAGGAACAGTCTCTACTCTCTTTCTCCACATGTCTAGCCTTTGGTTTGTGTCGCTGTTGTTTACACAGACCCTTACAAAACTTTTTCAGGACGGTGCTGGCGAATGGACAAACAGTGGGTGAGTGTCGGGTGTCGAGCCTGTACGTCCTTGTACTCGAGCAGCTGCTTCACGCCTGAGCTGCTCCACTCTAGTGGGTCCCGGGCACCCACCGATTTTGCAGCACGTCTCTTTCGGAGCGGTGTCTACGTGCCTAGCGTGGCAGGAGCTATACCAGACAGGCGCTGCATATTCGCCCGCAGAGTAGTACGACGCCAAAGCCCAAGTCCGAATAGTGACTGGCTGTGCACCCCTGATAGATTCCCTTAGTTTTCGTATGATATTATTCCTTGCGGACACTTTCATTTTGGCGTTTTGACAATGCGTTTTGAACGTTAGGGTCAGATCTTCAGATCTAAGGTCACCCCAAGATACATTGGGGAAAATGAATGTTCAAATTGAGTGCCATTCAATGAAATATTTAGTCGTTGGTTCGCCTGTCTCTTTCTTAGGTAGAAAACACAGACTTCCGTTTTCGTAGGGCTAGGTCTTAAGTTATTATTTTTGTGGAACCGTTCTTCCAGTGTTTCAGATACCTTATTTCCCTGTGTGGCCAATGCGAGATCATCCGCATACAGAAAACTCCTGGTGTACAGCGGGAGTGGTTGATCATTCGCCGTATACATAGAGGCCAGTACACTGCCCATTCCTCTGTAGTCTCCATCTACTGCGCCGTCCTTGAAATTCCACGAAAAATCTCCCGTTGCTGAGGAAGTTGGCTATTAAGTTGGTTAAAGTAGAGTCATTAGTGATGTCATAAAATTTTTTCAGGAGTAATTTATGGGTCACAGTGTCGTACGCAGCAGACATGTCAACAAAGGCCACACAGGTTACCGTATGCGATTCAAAACCGTCTTCGATGTGCAAGGTGAGACTGGGGATCTGTGATGTGCAGCTCTTACCCGGTCTAAAGCCAGCCTGTTCGAGTATGAGCGCAAAGTCAATAGCTTCTGTCAAGCTTTTCAAACTCATTCTCTCCAAGATTATATTCAAATGGCAAAGAAGAGAGATGGGACGGTAGTTCTTAGAGTCTTTGTCCTCTTTACCGGGTTTAAGGGTAGCGATGACACGAGCTTTCCGCCAGACTAGGGACCCTACCAGAGCATAAGCAGTTGTTAAAAAGAGTTACAATCCATTTTAGTGTTGCAGAGCCAAAAGGTTTTATTTGCTCATTCCTAAGATCATCCAGCCCAGCAGCCTTTCCTGTTTTACGTTTACTAATCCCCCTCAGCAGCTCCTGGACAGGTCGGTAACAGAAGTACGCATGTTATTTTGGCTAGATGTTTCGGTTATCCGATTTCCCATTTAGTAATAGTTGTTGGGAAATATCGTTGGCTGTTATGTTTGCATGGAGGGTGGCGATAGCAGGGTCATTATTAAGGCGTCTGAGAAGTTGCCAGGCTTTCTGGCTGTTCTTGTTGAAGTCAATTTCCTCCATAAGCTTGATCCACTGATCCATCTTGGCTGCTGATATTGAATCAAGTAATTGCAGTCGACGAGATATTGTTTCTTCGACAAAAGGGTCTTGCTCAAATACTGTGTAGTAGCGATCAAGATCTGATGCTATCTCAGGGACAGTCCTTGCACGTATTTAGTTCGGCATCCACGAGGGATGGACATTGTAGAACATTTGTTCACAGTTCTTACGAAACGATCATATTGCTCAGGGTATGGGCTTATATGTGTTACCTTTTTATCAAGAAGAGTTGTAAACTTCTTCCAGTTTGCTCTTTTAAGGTTATACCGGCGGCGAAATGGAACAGATTGTGGACGTATTGCAGGCAAGATCTGACACGTGATTGGTCTATGTTGAAATTTAGGGATCAGAGAGAATACTGTCTCTCTGCACAGCTGTTTGACGGTGTCGCTGGCAAATATGAGGTCAAGATTGTATCCACGCTTCCATCGTGCACAATTGAAAGATGGTGGCACTTACTACCGTTTATGTCATAGACTTAGAATCCGCCCAGTTTAGTACTGCATCTCCACTGTCGTCTCCTTCACTATAACCCCAGTTGGTACTATGGCTGTTAAAGTCGCCTATTAGTCACTTAGCTGACTGGCTATGGAAATTAGGTGTTTCTTGAAAAATGAAGGCTTCTGTGGGATATCTTCAATATGTCACGGCCCTGTCAGCAACTGTGTAAATATTAATTTTAATTTTAATAATTAACAGCCTCAGTTACGCCGTTTGGCTACAATTTACCTAGGTTTCAATCGAGATTATCCATTCTTCTTCAGAATAATAGTAACTACCGTCTTTCCATAGTGGACATCGTCAAGCTAAAACTACAAATCCATAAATTATCGTCAGACTATAAAACTTATCTGGAACTGCCTCGACTCCACTTCGCGACCGCGATGCGGCAGCCACGAATGCTGTACTGGAACTGACCGTAGCGTCATGAGGCCCGCCTAGGCGCAGACAATACCTTGCGCTTGCGGACAAACTGTATGATAGTTACTTGTTGGGACAAGACGCGAACCTAACTCCTGACCTTGAATTTATTAGTAATGTGAAATAAAAGGTGTAGCTAAGGAAAAGGGCGTATACGTTAACCTGTGCAGAACGTAATTAGATGGAATGCCTTAACATTTATGAAGTATTCATGCGCATGATATGAGGAAAACATGTGCTTACAAGGTATGGACTATCTAGGAAAATTTTTGTGCTTAAGCACGAAGTTTAATCACCTAAGAAGAACGTAGGAGTGGGAATAATAATACACTCCTGGAAATTGAAATAAGAACACCGTGAATTCATTGTCCCAGGAAGGGGAAACTTTATTGACACATTCCTGGGGTCAGATACATCACATGATCACACTGACAGAACCACAGGCACATAGACACAGGCAACAGAGCATGCACAATTTCGGCACTAGTACAGTGTACATCCACCTTTCGCAGCAATGCAGGCTGCTATTATCCCATGGAGACGATCGTAGAGATGCTGGATGTAGTCCTGTGGAACGGCTTGCCATGCCATTTCCACCTGGCGCCTTAGTTGGACCAGCGTTCGTGCTGGACGTGCAGACCGCGTGAGACGACGCTTCATCCAGTCCCAAACATGCGCAATGGGGGACAGATCCGGAGATCTTGCTGGCCAGGGTAGTTGACTTACACCTTCTAGAGCACGTTGGGTGGCACGGGATACATGCGGACGTGCATTGTCCTGTTGGAACAGCAAGTTCCCTTGCCGGTCTAGGAATGGTAGAACAATGGGTTCGATGACGGTTTGGATGTACCGTGCACTATTCAGTGTTCCCTCGACGATCACCAGAGGTGTACGGCCAGTGTAGGAGACCGCTCCCCACACCATGATGCCGGGTGTTGGCCCTGTGTGCCTCGGTCGTATGCAGTCCTGATTGTGGCGCTCACCTGCACGGCGCCAAACACGCATACGACCATCATTGGCACCAAGGCAGAAGCGACTCTCATCGCTGAAGACGACACGTCTCCATTCGTCCCTCCATTCACGCCTGTCGCGACACCACTGGAGGCGGGCTGCACGATGTTGGGGCGTGAGCGGAAGACGGCCTAACGGTGTGCGGGACCGTAGCCCAGCTTCATGGAGACGGTTGCGAATGGTCCTCGTCGATACCCCAGGAGCAACAGTGTCCCTAATTTGCTGGGAAGTGGCGGTGCGGTCCCCTACGGCACTGCGTAGGATCCTACGGTCTTGGCGTGCATCCGTGCGTCGCTGCGGTCCGGTCCCAGGTCGACGGGCACGTGCACTTTCCGCCGACCACAGGCGACAACATCGATGTACTGTGGAGACCTCACGCCCCACGTGTTGAGCAGTTCGGCGGTACGTCCACCCGGCCTCCCGCATGCCCACTGTACGCCCTCGCTCAAAGTCCGTCAACTGCACATACGGTTCACGTCCTCGCTGTCGCGGCATGCTACCAGTGTTAAAGACTGCGATGGAGCTTCGTATGCCACGGCAAACTGGCTGACACTGACGGCGGCGGTGCACAAATGCTGCGCAGCTAGCGCCATTCGACGGCCAACACCGCGGTTCCTGGTGTGTCCGCTGTGCCGTGCGTGTGATCATTGCTTGTACAGCCCTCTCGCAATGTCCGGAGCAAGTATGGTGGGTCTGACACACCGGTGTCAATGTGTTCTTTTTTCCATTTCCAGGAGTGTATAAAGCCAACATCGTCATTAGTACGAATAGGTTTAGAAGTTTTTAAGACGTAATTGTTAATCGCTCGCTTAGCTACGGTTACAACGCATGAACATCTTATTGACTTAGCACGCAAATGGTCATGATTAAAATTAGGAACAAATCTATATCTAATGTGTAACATCTGACAATACGGGCCATATAAAATAGATGGTCATTATTCAAGGTTAGTATATTTGACCTGAAATGGTCTAAAATCAAGTCAAAAGGTAATACACGTGCCTGATTGAGCTTCTTGGCGAATTTATGGTTATGAGTTGCAGAAAACCCCAAAGTAGGGGAAATGTGGCGGCAATGGGTTACTCAATTTGCCTCCATGGAGGTGATCCACACACATACTATAAAAACTGTGTGTGGGCCACTGCCATCATAATTCGGGCCTGGTGACCACTGTCAATGAACTTAGGGAATGACCGCGGAAATATGCTAAAAGCTAAAGTGTGCCTTGGCGACCATCGCTCTGGTCAAAACACTTAAAATAATTGACCGACATAGGTCAATAAGTACTTAAAGAGCTAGTCTAAATTATGGGAGGAAGACGGGAAATGGTTAAATTATGTAATTTGGCGAGCAACGCTCCAAGGACACACCTTTAAACGTACCCTCTCGTGATACTGCCATTAATCAAGTTAATAAAAAGTTGTGTACGACTAAGTGACGGCATCACTGCTGTCGTATACACGTAGTATTGATCACAACCGGTCATATTGAAGGATTATGTGGTAGCACCTATATTCTGTAAAGGGCTGGTTTATAGACTGATGTTACCGTTATGATTTCAATATTGTTCTTTGCAGTAATTCTTGTAGAGTTAATGTATAAGCTGGATTTTGCAAAAATGGCTCTGCCGTACTGACTGTGAGGTCGTTCTGCGGCAAGCGTCGCGCCAAGTACTTTGGACGCTTGTCTCGAAAGCCCTGTTGTGTCTCCTGGATGGAGAGTATGTCACAACTTCCTTAAGGAGTTCCTCCATCTTGTTGCTTAAGCCCTCTATATTGACAGAGACTATAGTCAAAGCTGGCCCTGATATGGGCAATTTTGAAACTCGATGGGTTGCCATTTCGAGGGCTGCTGTCTTAGGAGTGTAAGGATTAGCTGGCTGTCACACCGTTACCAGGGGGCGCCCGGATGTGCTCTAGATCAAATACATTCACACCCTGCGGGGAGGCTCCTTCCGTGTCGCGTGTGACTTGGGTCGATTCGTAGGATTCTGAAAAAGACTCGCGGTACACTCTCAGAATGTTGTGCAGAGTGTGGTACTGGTACCAAATAGAGTATTAAATTCCTCGAAGACTACCTTCGTAACTTTTATCGCTTTACTTGAAAACTGCTAGTCTCAATTGTTTTAACTGTTATAGTTCTAACACGAATTCCTTACAGTAGAATGGAAAAACTGGTAGAAATGGACCTCGAGGAAGATCAATTTGGATTCCGGAGAAATGCAGGAACATGTTGGGAAATAGTGACCCCAAACGCCTCTTAGAAGACAGGTTAAAGAAAGACAAACCGAGGTCTAGAGTGTGATTACGTAGGCTTTCCCGGCGTAATAAGTCACGAAAGTCTCTTCGGGTTTGCTGCCGGATCGTAAAATCAACATGACTCGACTCGATTTTTGGATCCGGCAGCAAACGCGAAGAGACTTTCAAGGTCTAGAATATTTGTAGATTTAGAGAAAGATTTTGAGACTGTTGACTGGAATACTTTTTGAAATTATAAAGATAAGGCTGCTTTCAGAGTCAGAGTGCGTGTCTAAGTAGCGAGCCCGTTACAGAAGAGGGTGACGGGATGCTGAGCTGCCCTCTCAGTTAGGGCCAGAGCTAGCGGTACACCGTGCCATGTGTGTTGCAGCCGGTGTCGGGGTGCTGGCCGCCGCTGCCGTCCGCTGTGAAGCTGGACTCGCTGCTGACGTGCCCCTCCCTCAACCTCAACGTCAGCATGCCCTCCTCGCTCAGGACACGCAAAGGGTGGTGCGGCTGTCTCCAGGTGAGTGGCGACTGCTGTTAGTACCGTGGGCGTTCAGTAAGTAATGCAACACATTTTTTTTTTTCTGAGAGCAGGTTGGTTTTTTCAGGATTCCTCACTCTTTTGGATGCAAAAGTCTACTTTTGAATATAATGTCTGTTCAGTGAGGCGGCCTTACGCCACCGTACTGGGAGGGTTCGTATGGCCACTCTACTGGTCGACGTCCTGCCCGTCACCTACATACTGCTTCCCACTGGGCCAAACAAAGGGGAGTCTTCCGTTAGGCGGCGAGGAGCCCAGCGGCACACAGTGTGCCAGCACTACCGAGAGACGTCCACTTCAGCCGCGAGGTGTTCGCGATCCGTCGGCCACGTACAACGTTCCGACATTGCAGGAGCCGTCGCTATGCGCGGAGGACCGGTTCGCTGGAGGTCGGACACGTTTGCGCGACCTTCTCGCGACGGTACAGACGCCTCGCCCAATGACTCACCGTGCTTTCGTTCAGTGCCAGGCCTCCTAGACATTCTGCGAGCGCCTACGAACATCTGCGATGCTCTGGTTTTCCGCCAAAAGAAACTCGACGACAGATCTCAGCTCGGAACGCCCGAACTTCGTGAAACTATAGCGGTAATATTCCACGATGTCTCACAACAATTTCCGCATTTTTTCAGGCGACATTGGCCGAGAAAATATGTATTGCATTACTACTCGAATGCCCTCGTATTTGTAATTAATGTACAACCGTGGACCATTTGCATTTCAATCTAATGGCGAAACCGAACTCTTTCTCCAAAACATGGATAATTTCATCTTCTTATAAGGAAGGAAAAACGTAAGAAGGTAGACAGAGATGATCATTTGACCCTTTTCTGTGATTTTGTGTCAGTTTGTAAAAGCAAATATTAATTGTGCGACTGGCCGATTTCGACGTTTATGTCATTTTCGAGCATATAATTATTACGGTTATCCACATGTGCTTCAAAATTGCATAAATGCCGAAATCGGCAGAGTGCACTGTTAATAAAAAATATTGCGGCCTGCTATGGACCGAGTTCTCCGTTACAAAAATTTTAGAGGCTGTGGCCCCACGGAAAAATACAATTACTTTACTAAAATTTACTTTACAGGTTTTACAGTATTATTGTCCTGCAAATATTTTATGTTTGTTACTTGATAGAAAAGAAACCCACTGACGCTGGTGAGCTTTTCCGAAGCAGGTACGGGTATTAAAGAATTTTTGTTTGTCAAGGCAGAACCCAACTTCCGCAATTAACTTCCAAAGTTAGCAGACGACATCAGCGCGCCCCCCGCCCACGTCAACATGAAAACATTTTTCCCGAGAACCGGAGACGATGAGGTTCCGTTCCGTTTAAGGCCCGAATCAATGCTGCCATTTGAAATGCGTTGTGCAATGTTTTTATGTTCGTTCCGTTTCGTGTGAATCGACCTTTTCTGTGTGAAAGCTCACCGCCATTTCTAGAAATAGTTCGTTTTGAATCCAGTATTTTTAGTCCGCTTAGCGCCGCTGTGAATAGCCGAACCAGGCTGTAGAATACCGTTACCGAAACGCGTTTAATCTCTGGGGTTCTATAGAAGACCGTTGACGAGCTCTTTGTCGCTGCCGGCACGCGAACAGCGTGTCGCCGTGCGTTGCTCAGCTGTTCCAGCGGTGCGGCCGGATCTGCAATTCAAACAGCCCGTCCTAGCGGCCGTGTGCCGACGACACAATAGTCGCATAGGCTCCGTTGTAATACAGAATGATTGTCCCCGGTGTGTGCTTCTCCATAAGCATGCATGCTGTCCTCTGCGGGAATATCTTCAGTTGGTCCTCCCTGGTAGGGGCCCACACACTTGAGCAATATTTTAGAATCGGGCGCAAGGCTGGTTTGTAAAAGGATGCCCTGGAGGTCAAACTTGGAACTAATTTTTTTTCCAGCGAAAATCTGTTACGCTTAATGCAGTTAGCGTATCTACCACGTTTCGCCGCCATTCGATAATTACAGCCCGTGGTGAGTTGCTGCACTTTAATTTTAATCACCTAACTCATAAAAATGAAATTTTTAAATTTGTTTTATACATTGGTTAATACGCGTTAGTAGTGTTCGGACAGACATATGGACAAAGAGGCTCAATGAAAATAGCATTAACTGCTTTGACGGAACCCAAAAAACTGATCTTTTATTGATATATTATATACATTACATGTCATTGAGCCTTTACTTACTTTGCAGATGAAAGAGAATATTGTTTTTACGTTTCTTTGAACCTTACGATTACGTAGATTTTCAGTCACTTATTGTATGATCACTTAACAGAATTCTTCGCGGTGAATTCCAGCTTAACTTCCTTCTACAAACGATAACTTCTTGTTCGCACGTGTGTTTCGACATGTCAGCATGCCACTTAACGTAAATATTGTATAAGTTTTGATACAAATTCATATTGAACAGAATAACATCGGCTGTATATGCGTTGCAGAACATCACGACTGACTCACTGAATGACTGGCTGTGATTTCGACTCTCACGGCGGGGAATTCCCTGAATGAAATCTGACCCTTGTGCGGAACTTGCTCCAGTCGGGGAATCTCAGGCATACGGGCATGTAAAGTGTTGAGCTGGGAGACGCCATAAAGACTGGTGGTCACTGTAATATTTTCTACGTTCAGGATTAATTTTATATTAATTATTATTAGCTGTTAAAACATCACGATAATTATTATTATCCGTCATATTTAAGTATATTCTAATTTTGAGAAATTCAGGTGAGATTGTAGTTGCCCCATTCCGCCCCTTTGAGACTCGGTGAAGTTTTGCCGGACTCTCCCTCCCCCCTTCCCAATCTTGAGGTCACGTAAGCGGTCTTCCTTTTAGACTCACTCCATTTTCCCAATATCAAATCAATGAAGCGAACTCTGCGACTGAGCCTATACAATCGTTCCATTTCACATCGCTAGAAACTGTTTCATCCAGGTGTTTATATCAGTTCACTGATTCCAGTTATTGCTAATTGATGCAATCAAACAGGACTGATGAGGTTTCAGTGCTTACATTAATCTTTCTTGGCCCCACTCTGTTCGTGCGTATACCGATGTAAAGAGATTTCAGCAGCAGAATATGCATTTTTGTCTCCTAGCTGACATATTCCAAGCAATTTCGTCCGCTCCCGTATTCCAGCCGGTTGTGCGAACAACCTCATTTCTTATGAGTCTACCTACCGTGGTATATCCTTGCTCCCCGTAGCTACCAAAATATATGCTAGAATTCTGTTGAACTACCTCCACACACTCTCCGAGACTGTACTTCCTGAATCTCAGTGCGGATTTCGCCAGTCCAGAGGAACTATTGATACCCTCTGTGCACAAAAACTGCAGTAGGAGCGCAGGGAACGTCGTAGTATTTACTGTTTGTGTTTATGACCTTAAAAAGGCCTTTGATACAGTGCGCAGAGAAGCTATGTGGAATGTCTTAAGAAGTTTCGACTGTCCTGAATACTTCTTCAACTGATTCAGTCTTTCCATGATGACATGTTGTAAGGTAGTCATGTCATTTTGATTTTTTTGATGTCATCGATGTGCACGTCAGAGAGAGAACAAGCTACATTACTGTTAAACAGTCTCGCAGAGTCTTTGTCTCTGCGCAGTCTGATTAGTTCTTAGTTGAAGTGTGGCAGCTTATGGAGGTATTCAGTTGCGCTGTGTTGTGATTGTATCAGTTAGATGAGGAATGATTTTTTTTTTTGGTAAGGACAGCGATAAATTGGAAGGAGAAAAAGATATGTATTATGAATAATATTATTTTTGAACAGAAGTAGTTTGAGGTAAGACTGCAGCACTGCGTAGCTAGGGATGATTATTGTCAGCTAGTTAACTTGCTCAGAGCTGAGAGAAATCGACCTCACTTTTCTGAGCCATGCGTTAACATATTAGCTGATTAAGCTGTTTGATTTTTATAGAAATTTTCTGTTAGCATTATACCCTCTTTAAATTATTGTTCACTTTTTTAAGCATAGTATTGTTATGTGCGAAGATCAATCGAAATTTTACCGTGTCTTTTTGAATACATACCTCATTCTAAAATCTTTGTCTTGAACTATCATTTCATAGGAATAGTTGCTCACCCCACCCCACTGGATAGGGGAAAGCTGGATAAAGTGGCCACCCTAAGAAAAACGTTTTGTTTCATTCACTTTATTTGACATATAAGCATGAAGAATGTATCTTATTAAGCTATGTACATTCTAGAACCATAAAAAAGTTGTATTAGTACTCAGTACCATGTTCTGTAGTAGAGAAGTGGGCTTAAATTAATGAATGAAAATGGCCGCTTTGCCCAGTAGATAGGGCAAAGTGGCCACAGGTGGATAAAAGGTAAAAAAAGACTCAAAGAACAGGTTTAGGACACTGTGAATAGAAAGGAATTGCGAAATGTAGAACGTAGCCTACACATTTACAGAATGAAATTTGTTAAAATTTGAGATAAATATTCAAACTTATTAACAATTTACCAAATTATACAAAACGTTAATAGTTTTACTTTGCAAGTTACAGCGCATCATTTGTCATGAGATCAAAGTCAAATTAGGATCATAAGTCACTTATCTCTACAATATTCACACACGAACACGTCGTCATCTTCATCACATCCAGCACATTTTTCATGAGCCCACAGCTTGCAATCAGAGCATCTAATCCAACCTTCATTGTCTTTAGATTTATTGAAACCCTCATTACAATAAAAACAATCAGTGTCCTTATCTTCCTCGCTGTATTCTTCTTCACTGTATTCTCCAAAAAGCTGCTTTTTGCACTTTACTCCTAGCTTTCCTATTTGCACTTTTGCTTTGTTATTAGGCCTTTTTATTTCAACAGCTGGTTTAGACGTGTTAGTCGTTTCTTCTTTTTCTACAAGGTTTGTTCTTCTTTTCTTGATCTGCTTTTTCTTCTTCGCCTTATCTTCTAACAGCTCCCTGTTGTAAGGGCTAGAGGTTATTATCGTTGCCTGACCCCTTCTTTGCCCTTTATTTCTTTGTTGTTGCTGCTGGCCTAATTTTAATTTTGGTAAAGGTAGGCCTATAATATCTTTTGGGCTTACTGCAAAATATGTAGACTGTGTTACCTTCTGATTTGCGTCCGCAATGAAAGTGCCCTCATTATTGGTTTTTCCATTCATTTTTCCTTCCTGCGCAGCTTCATTTTAATTAGTAGGACTATCAACTGCTTCTTCCCTATTTGCTGCTACAACATCAAATTCATCTTCTTCAGTTTGCGTAGACCTATTAAATACATCTTTAACACCTTCAGTTCCTTTGTTTGTCTCATTTACTGTGCAGCAAAGAAGTCTGCATCTGAAAATATAGACGGGTCCAAAGAGACAATCCCGCATTTACGAAATCCATTTATCGCTGTAGACGGTACTGCTACCAGCAGACATGCCTCTCCAAGAAGCTTACTCATTTGGAATTGTGTTATTACCCTTCCTGGGTTGTTTCAGAGAAACTTTTCACAAGCTCTGGCATAGAATGTTTTGAAAGGTGCCATAAATGATACATCTAGAGGTTGTCGTTTGTGGTTACAGTGTGGTGGCTTTTTCTATGTAGTCTGTATTTTTTGTGTGGGTGGCGTGTCCCTCCAGAATAAGTAGGACAGGATTGTCAGCCGTAGGCTTTATGTAATTCAAGAAATGATCAAACCACTTCATGAAAATATCCATCTACATCCATCCACTGTGATGGAAGGGAAATGCGGTTCCTGGAGGAGCATCACCCTCAAGTTCAACGTTCATTGTTTGTCTGGGAAATATCACAAAGGATGGATTGCAGACATGCATATGGCTACTGCTGAAAGCAAACTTTTTTCTGCTGACGTAATAGCACCAACTTGGAGTCTGCTTTTACAAGAGAAAATTTTAAAATTTCTAGACTGAACCGTCGTTAGACGAGGTTTTGTCAACATTGTAGATTCTATGAGCAGGGTAAAAGTGTTTTTCTTGCACTTCCTGGAGAACGTTGAAAAATCTTTCGCACATTAGCTTTATTAAAACCCTGAGCCCTGGCTATTGAAGTGGATTCTGGTTTCCTAGGGCTTATGTTTGGATGTCTTTTCCGAAACTGTGCCACCCAGTCCTTGCCTGCCATCTTTTTTTTTATTAAATGGGTGTGGTACATTATTCCGCTCAGCAAATTGAAACACCAAGTCTCGTAAACCAGTTAGTGATATGCCATAATATCTTCGTTCCATGTAAAAAAATATGGCTATGGCTTTTCGCCGAAAACACGTCTAAAGTTTCCAAGAATCTTCTTATTTTCAATAGCATCAGACTTTTTCTTCTGGAATGTTTCTTGGAACATTGAACTGTTTGGCTACTGTTGTAAAGGGCATATTTTCTTTTCTTACAGCTTCCAGTGCCTGGTGCATAGCATGGGAATCCCACGATGGTTGCAGTGATTTTCTCACATTCCTGTAATGATAGAACACACGTTTCAAAAATCGGTTAATATATGAATGCTTTAATATACCTACGTACTTTCAGACATTTCCTTTGCTTATTGGGAGTATGTTGGGGCAAAGTGGCCACCGGCCGGGGTGGCCGAGCAGAAATCAAATGTCGCACTACACACATTACGCAATTGAATTGATCTCTTACTTTCCATCAGACTTATAGAAAACACAAAATATGTCACTGCAGACGAGTGCGCCCGTCTATCTCCACGAGACTCGCTGGCAATACCAAAGAAGTCTCTTTGAATAGTTTTAAGTGTTGTCCGTTAGGCTGCAGCATTCTCGAAGGGAATAAAAGCAAGTGGCTACTTTACCCGCCATGACCACTACAGCCGCCCATACCCTACCTTTTTACTGTTTGAATATAGTTGGAAATTTTATTTAGAAACAGAAATCTAACTAACCCGCCGCCTGCTTGCTGTTTACTGTTGCACTTTCGAGAAATATGCAACAGTGTTGTCAAGATGCGAAGTAAATGGAAATTTTGACCTCCTAATTAGGAGGTAAAGTTGGGCTAAATTTCAGACAGAAAGAAATATAGTAGGGAGGTTACAATGCCTGGGCATGTGCTGTAGAATGAAACATCGGTCAAATTCCCTACTACTAATGAGCTCAAACAAGGTTGTGTCCTCGCGCCATCGTTGTTTCCTCTGTACCTAGCAACCATGCTGTGTGCTGTGTGCTGTGTGAGACATGGTCCGTACACAGTGCGACAGTAGAACTAATACACAGATCTCACACAGCTGACTGAATAGCAGTATGCTGATGACAACGCTTGTGTTGCAACTGTCTGTAAACTGTTTCGGTACTGCATATATACGGTTTGCCCTAACCATCAGCATCCAGAACACAAAGGTAATAGCGCAGCCATCTCCTGCAATGGTCCTTTCGGATTTCAATATCGCTTTTTCCAGCACACCTTTGGAACAAGTACATCACTTCGTCTATCTAGGAAGTATATTACCAACTAGTGCCTCGTTGGAGAACAGGATTCGTGCCGCGCATGTTACTTTTGGACGTCTCCTACTTAGGATCTTTCTGAATAAAGATCTGACTCTACTCACCACACTGATGGTGTATCGAGCAGTTGTGTCTACCCTGCTCTAAAGTTGCGAAACCTGGACACTACATCGCCTTAATCTTAAGAAACTAGAACTTATTAAGGTTATCCATTAAAGATTCAGTTCATTTGAAGTTTCGTTAATGCTTCTGAGTATGAAGTTCAAGAAAATACAAACACCTGCAGTTCATTACAATTACTACGAGTTTTGTACATATTACCTCTAGTTGAAATAAACAGAATCTGCGTTTACTACTATTACCGTTCATATTAATGTCAGAAGAGAAATAAGTCGGCAGTTCATTTGAAGTTTTTTTCCTTGTATTT
Source organism: Schistocerca gregaria (assembly GCF_023897955.1). Lineage (NCBI taxonomy): Eukaryota > Metazoa > Arthropoda > Insecta > Orthoptera > Acrididae > Schistocerca > Schistocerca gregaria. Next base: position 33,767,200 of record NC_064928.1, read on the forward strand.
AAACTTTAAATGTAAAGTTCGTGGTCAAGCAAATAGCTGCAATTCATTCCAAATGCCGGCTGCTGTGGCCGAGCGGTTCTAGGCGCTTCAGTCCGAAACCGCGCTGCTGCTACGGTCGCAAGTTCGAATCCTCCGAAGTCCCGTAGTGTTTGGAACCATTTGAATTTTACATTCCAAATACTACAAATTCTGTATAATTTTATTCCTCCACATTCATGTTAACGTCAGTCTTGATTAAAGTATTTGCTCGTAAACTGACTGTGTTATATGTTGATATAAGAATATAAATAAGACACCAGATTGTTTGAAGTTTGTTCTTGTAGTGGTTTGTTTGTTTATTTTATTTTGGGCTTTCGTGTTAACACCAGCTTCGATTAAAGTTTGTGTGCATTCATGGACTTTAATACGAGCAAACAAAAACAGATAATATCTCAGAACAAAATAGGTCTGTGTCGTATCATTGTGCGATCTTTGTAACAAGTAACTGTTGTATAGCACATGCTGGATGCCGGCAAAGTTTCGTTATCACAGTGTATAAGCATGCATATCCTGAAAAAGTAGGTAATGTGATACCACCTGGTCGCAGTAAGTACAAAACAAAATTCTGGACCAAATCGGCAGATAAACAGTAAGCGTGGCGATGCATTAAACTATTTTGCATATTGTTGTCACAGAGCCAGCACGCGGCATTACGCTTTGAAGCAGCTACGTAACTTCCTGGACACCATCTGAAGATGAGCCTCAAATGGTTCGAAAACCGGTACATGGAATAAATATGTCAAAAACGTGACTGGTTGAAGTTCATGGAATAAATGACCATTTCAAAAAAGTGACTGGTTGCAGTTTTATGTACATACAAGGAAACTAGAAAGCTTCAACCAACAGAAGGTTGGATAATTATGAACGTCAGATAGGATGTCTTCGTATCAAACAGCACTGTTTTTGAGAAGGCCAAGACGTATAGTACAGAAGCCACCGTTACTGGTCACGAACTCAGATCGGTCATGTCCAGAGGATGAGAAACAACAGACTTCCTCGAGAGTGAAGTGAGCATAGGTAGAATAGAAGGCTCCGTGGTGCTCTGAAGGAACCCAAAAAGCACGTGGTGTCCAGCAGCAGAAGGTCGCGAACTACTTCAGCTGCTGCCTCACACTCTGGTCAGGAAAACGGGGAAACGTCACTTCTCCAGGCCCAGTCACGCCCTCCAGCCTCTGCGCCGCACCTTTCCTGCCGAGACTGGACTGCTAATCCATCATAGACATCTTGTACCTGAACTGCGGAATTGCCGGGGGAAACGAAAACTGGGATTTGAGTATCCTCCTACAGTGCCACATCCCAGACGCCACGAGTCTCTTTTCTTCCGTGTTCCCACAGTCCACGATTCGCGAACACACGGGGTGACAATTACTGAACTATATGAAATGAAATAGTCATTACTTCTGAACGGTTTGCGTTAGGACATTCAAACTGAACGATTGGCCGCGGGGAGTGATGGTAATTAATATGCGCATTCGTGGTTTGGATTACCGACGGAGGTCACTTTCATTTAAATGGGTTCGTCAGTAAGCGAAATTGAAGCATTTGAGGGACTGAGGAACCGCATTTCGCCATCGAGAAGTCTCCGCGCGCTCAACAGGTGACTGTGTGGTGTGCGGTGTCCAGCCACGGAATAATCGGTGCGGAGGTCCTTGATGGCACGGTGACTAACGAACGGTACGTGAAGGCTTCGGAAGATGATTTCTTCCCCATTACCCAAAGTGACCCTGATTTTGTTAAGATGTGGTTCGTGCAAGGCGGAGCTCGACCCGATGAGAGCAGGAGAGTGCTTGATGTCGTGGAGGTGCACTTTGGGGACCGCGCTTGGCTCTGGGGTACCAGAAGTCACTGGCGTGGTTCTCGAGTTATCGCCGTATTCTCCGACTCCTTTTTGTGGGGCTATATTTAAAGGCAAGGTGTACAGAAATAACCTCAAAACCATTGCTAAGCTGAAAAGAGCCATTCAGGAGGTCATCTCAGCATCGATGTTCCGACACTTCACCGGGACATGCAAAATTTCGCTATTCGTCTGTGCCACATGATCGCCAACGAAGGCAGGCATATCGAACTGTCGTAACCTAAATCAGAATATCTGTAGTGACGTTTACATGTTGAACGAAGTGTTTGCACGCCGTACTCTGTAAATATTTTAAGTGTTTTTCGTATAGCTCAATAATTGTCAGCCTGAACAGTGCAGTGCTCCAGAAGTAAATTATGAGAAATGCCTTCCTCAGATTAAGACCTATATTTGATATTAGTAGATTTATTTGATTTATTTGCCTTTGCATATCGCCCTTACTTCGTTCGCCACTTGCTACTTTTCTTCGAAGGTATCAGAATTTCTTAATTTCGTCTACTTCGTGGCTCCCAGTTATGATAAGTTTATAGCAAACCTTATTTCTTCGGTTTACTCTCAATTCATACTGTGCGTTCACTAGATCTGTCTTTCCATTCTAGAGGTGTTGTAGTTCTGCCCCATTTTCACCAAGAATAACCGCGTCATCAGCAAATCGTATCGTTGATGTCGTTTCACCGTGGTCTGCAGTCAGAAACACAAATTTTCTGAGAAGCCAGCTCGACGTAAACAGCACTCACGGATTAGACTGCGGTCACGGCGGCGCTGATACCGGCCTCTTATCGAATCAGTGCACCACCACGTGCCCGGTCGCAATGTAGACGTTCTCTTCGTCCGAAAGTACATACTTCGGACGAAAACTGGTGAAATTTAAATCAATTTGTTTTCTTTAGCCACATAGACCGATACGACACGAAATATGGACTGTGAGCAACTGATCGAAGGAGAAGTTTGTGGCATCCTGAGGATGAAAAATTCGTAATCGGGGTATAGTTCGGTATCTATGGACTGAAATCGCAGGTTTACCGGAAACTACAATAAAGTTACTGTAGTTGATCGTTTGGTGGACATTAGCTGTTCTGCTTACTATCGTTTTGATGCCAGTAGGGCGCCGTTTCTGTTACGTGAAGTCGTTTGCGAATGTGCTTGCTGTAGGTATTTCCACTTTTCACTGCTTTAGATGTTAAAAATATCTTATTCTAACTTTATGTTTGTCTTTCACACGTATGCTGAATGACAGTTATTGAAGGTTAATTGGTCTATGTCTCCATAACTTCAAATGAATTCAGCAAATTGAGTGCCTGTAGTCTTGCTTTTCAAGGTCACCAAGAATCGTCTCAAGTATGTAACACTTTCGGATAACGAAAGCTAAGTTGTAGTACTCGTGGATGTGGGATTCGACCTCTATTAAAAAGAAATCCGGTACGGTACTCTCATTAAAGATGCAGTTCTGGCTCAAGTAAAGTAGTAAATACACGTAGATATTTGACATCTGGCTATTTCATATTTACAGTATTTTGTCCTACACCACTTGGTGAAAAGTACATTTTCAAAGTTTTTGTGTGAGACGCTGGATGCTATTTACGATGTTCAAAGGTCTAATTTAAAAGCTGATATTTTTAGTCTTGCACCCCAAATTCTGTGAAATATTTTACTTCCTTTCTCAAATCCACTGGGCATTTAGTAGAGTCTGATTTTCTGAATGTACTGCTAGTGCAGCATTAATTTTGACCACTTGAAAAATAAAATGAGCTGCTGTAAAACCACAAATATATCTTTCACTAATTAATTAATACTTTCGTACTCATTCACAATACATTCCATTAGAACTACTGATAGCCTTGGAAGAGCCAGCCCTGACAAAACACTACCATCTGGTGAGCAAGATGTATGAGACAGGCGAAATTCCCTCAGACAAGAAGAATATAATAATGACAATTCCAAAGAAATCGGGGGTTGAAATTACCGAACTATCAGTTTAATAAGCCACGGCTACAAAATACTAACACGAATTCTTTACAGACGATTGGAAAAACTGGTAGAAGCCGAGCTCGGGGAAGATTAGTTTGGATTCTGCATGTTGGAACACGTGAGGCAATACTGACCCTACGGCTTATCTTAGAATATAGATTACGGAAAGGCAAACCCACGCTTCTAGCATTTGTAGACTTAGAGAAAGCTTTTGACAATGTTGACTGGAATACACTCTTTCAAATTCTGAAGGTGGCAGCGATAAAATACAGGGAGCGAAAGGCTATTTACAATTTGTACAGAATCCAGATGGCAGTTATAAGAGTCGAGGGACATGAAAGGGAAGCAGTGGTTGGGAAGGGCGTGAGACAGGGTTGTAGCCTATCCCCGATGTTATTCAATCTGTATATTGAGCAAGCAATAAAGGAAACAAAAGAAAAGTTCGGAGTAGGTATTAAAATACATGGAGAAGAAATTAAAACTTTTAGGTTCGCCGATGACATTGTAATTCTGTCAGAGACAGCAAAGGACCTGGAAGAACAGCTGTACGGGATGGACAGTGTCTTGAAAGGCGGATATAAGTTGAACATCAACAAAATCAAAACGAGGATAATGGAATGTAGTCGAATAAAATCGAGTGATGCTGAGGATGTTAGATTAGGAAATGAGACGCTTAAAGTGGTAAATGCGTTTTGCTATTTGGGGAGCAAAATAACTGACGATGATCGAAGTAGAGAGGATATAAAATGTAGTCTGGCAATGGCAAGGAAGGCGTGTCTGAAGAACATCGAGTGTAGATTTAGGTGTCAGGAAGTTTTTTCTGAAGGTATTTGTATGGAGTGTGGCCATGTATGGTTCAAATGGCTCTGAGCACTATGGGACATAACATCTGAGGTAATTAGTCCCCTAGAACTTAGAACTACTTAAACGTAACTAACCTAAGGACATGACACACATCCGTGCCCGAGGCAGGATTCGAACCTGCGACCGTAGCAGTCTCGCGGTTCCCGACTGAGCGCGTAGAACCGCGGCCCGCGTAGCCATGTGTGGAAGTGAAACGTGGACAATAATAGTTAGGCAAAAAGAGAAACGAAGCTTTCGAAATGTGGTGCTACAGAAGGATGCTGAAGATTAGATGGGTAGATCACATAACTAATGAGGAGGTATTGAATAGAATTGGAGAGAAGAGAAATTTGTAGCACAACTTGGCTAGAAGAAGGGATCGCTTGCTAGGACATGTTCTGAGACATCGAGGGATCACCAATTTAGTATTGAAGGGCAGCGTGGAGGGTAAAAATCGCAGAGGGAGACCAAGAGATGAATACACTAAGCAGATTCAGTACTGGGAGATGAAGATGCTTGCACAGGATAGAGTAGTAAGGGGAGCTGCATCAAACGAGTCCCAGGACTGAAGACCACAACAACAACAACAACACAAATTTTATCCTTAAATTATGTCATAGAAACATCGTCTATTTTCACTACTATTTTGGCAAAAACATTTTTACACCGTAATCGCTCGTGCTGCTACTATGAGGTAATAAACCGAACTAACAATAACGTGTTTTCAACGCATCATTAATGTGGGGCATCGTTGAAGTTATACAAACTGATGGAAAAACATTGCAACACTAAAAAAATAATTAATGTGGAGTAATGAAATTTCGGAAATACGTTTATCTAGGTCCCATAATTAAGTGATTAACAAGCGCGAGATAAGGAATTGCAAATGTGAAATGCTGGTACATTAATGACCAGTGTAACCGACAAATTGTCGAATGCCATCGTGCAGACGTGCACGCATTGTGTTGTACAGGTGCCGGATGCGAGTTTGTCTGCTAGAGTTCCGTGCCTGTTGCGCTCGGTGGGTCAACACAGGGACAGTTAACGCCTTGTTGTGGAGTACGCTGGAGTTGTCGTCCGATGTTGTCTCATACTTGCTCGACTGGAGACAAATTTGGTGCTGGAACAGACAAAGACGACACGTTAGCTCTCTGTAGAGCCCTGTTGTGAAATACCCTCTGGAATGCCGTTCGTTGATGGCAGTACAACAGGACGAGTCGTGAGACTGTCGCTGAGGTTTGCAGTCGGCGTGCACGGGAGTGCGCCCGCTGTCCGCCATACGCAGGCAGGCTGGCTGCGCTGTCCTCCCACGAGCTCTGGCTTCACGCAACCAAAGTCGCAAATGGCGGTGCTTTGCAGCCAGTGACCTGCACGCCACAAGGCTTCTGGCCCTGCGCTCTCCTCGAGGTAAGCGGCTTGTGGCTGCTCGCTACGTTAGTGTCGCGCCGACTGCTGCGGCAGGCGGCCGTGCGATGCGCCGGGGCCGTACGCCCAACACGCCGGTCTTCCCTGTCGACCGTGCCAGGTCGCCGTCTCTAGCCGAGTCACCTGGCGGGCGTACATTCTTGTTACCTGCTACGTGACATCACTCAATCTCAGTGAGGTATTGGCTACTAGCATCGACTCATCGTGTCCGATCTCAGGGGCAAGTAACGCTCACGACCTTTACAACGTGTACTCTGATTTGCGCTACTTGCGCTTCTCTTACGCGACTGGTGCGAAATCGTCTTTCACATGTAGAAACACGTCTACCAGCTTTCGTTCGTGTCACATCACTTTTTCTTCGTGTTGCAATTTTTTTTCTGTCAGAAGGAAAATGGTGTCACAGTGTTAAAGCGCTTTAACTTTTGTGGTATGGCGTTTTCTCTCTTCGTGTCGTATATTCGTAAAACTTTCCTGGTAATTTGAATAACTGAAGATAAAGTGTACAGTACTTGCCTCGTTCTTTTCGAGACACCGTATACGCAGTTCATTTACATGCATTCGGAGGTTTTTAATAGCAAACGCCGGATTGCAGCACTGGTCTCAATGCAGAGAGGCGCCTTCGTACACAGGATAACTTGTAACCTAAGCCAACCCCCCCGACCTCGGCAAACAGTGGGCGTAACCGCGTCGCTGGCGACCTCTGGCGGGGGCGCCGCCTCCGTGAGCGCCGCCTTAAGGGGCTCCCGTGTTCAAACATCCCTTATAACTTACCTGTATTTGAGTTGGGAAGATGAACATTTTACACGTTATTTGTTGGAGTATTGGCTACAACGCTACACGTGGATTTTTAAAAATTAGAATTCAGTTGTTAGAGGTTAATTTATTTTATTGTGATGAAAACTCAATACTTCTTTGACTTTTTTGTTTATAAATTCAACAATTTACAGGTTTTTGGAAAAATTTGTGTTAAGTTACACAGAAGGGACTGTGTAAGATTTCGTGACAAGTTGAAGCAAATTGGTTTGGTAAAACCTAAGAAAACATAGAATTTGTATGAAAAAATAAAACTTTTGAGTATCGAGTTACAAAGTTTGAATTACCTTTTTAGTGCATTCCAGGTCTTCTTCATGTTTTGCAAACTGCTCGTCCAGCTTTCACTTTTTCCCCTACTCTGGCTATGTACAGCCCTGTCATCACCCTGCAGACGTTCCTCGTCTAAAGCGAGCATCGTTCGTCCCATGTTGACACGTATCTTCATTCCCGTATTTGGAAATGCTTTGCACCTTACAACGTTGTAGTCATTGAAAGTAGCAGCAGCATCCTGCACACCAAACTGAAGTGTTTCTATTTCGACAAACATAGTCTTGGGCATACTCGAACATTTGCACTTTCATTGGGCTTTTGAGTTTTTCCACGAACACACTTTTTCAACAGTACAGGTGCTGCTAAGTCTCTGAAAATAGATTTTATCACCTCCATTACCGCATCAGGCGGACTATGTTCATGAGCGTACACTTCACCAGTTAGCAATCCCTTATTGTACTTACACCAACTGTTTTCTCCTGCGGCACGCAAGTAATGCTGGGGACTTTCGTCGCTTACAAAAGGTATTAAAAAAGAGCCCAAATAGCATTCTTCATGTCGTCGACACTGCGTGTGTTTTTCCTAATAGTCATTCCATAATAGTTAAGTATTTCGTCAGTCACACTGTCAGCTAACCTTCCGTTCTCATCCAACCCTTTACCGAGTTTTCCTTCTTTGTACGAAACTTTCAATCACCGAAGTCTTGATCCCATTCGTTTCTGTACGTGTCCAATACACTCAGATTTCTGCACTACAACATCATACGAAGGTAATCCACATGTCGCACTTTTGTCACGCGCAACACAACGTTGAAATATATTAGCAACACCAGCCACTTCCGTTCCTCCAATACTGCCACTATACTTAGCTGTGAAATTATTTTCATGTGTACTTCTATTTTTTTGTCGACTCCTACAATATTACTGCTACAATTAAAACTTTCCCTGTATACTGCACCATGAAGAGATGTGTGTCCCCTTTTATGCCACGTACCATCTAATGCTTCAGTCAAGTCTCTATTACCACTGTTTTCTATTACTGCCTCGTCCACACCTTTCTTCGTAGAGTCTGTACAGATATCTTCTACTATAGAATCTATAAATCTATTATAGTTCGTAAACTCGGTTGTGTGTTTCCAAGATTCATCATGACACAGAAAACTGCACCTGCAGTAGCAGCCTCATAAATTGTACGGAAGGCACAAACAAGTCTAATGTTGTGTTCATTGATTTTGCTACCATTTTCTTCATTTGGAGTTACTGCGTCACTGTTTCAAAAGGTGGTCATGTGTCAAACCTTAGCACACATCAGTTCCATTTCACTGGCAAGTCCTATGTGATTTTTTAGAGGGAGATCCACACCGATTTCACTATGCTGAACGCATCTTACACAGTTTCCAAAATTTCCGTTGAGACTGACATCAAATATTTCATTCACATCCGATTCGCCCATAAAACCTTCGTTCTTTTCACTAACTGAACCAAGCTTCCTCTGCGAAGTACTTTCTTCTCACTTTTATTGCAATGTGTAGGTGAACCAGCAAGATTAGATTCACACACTTGGTTATCGTCTTTACTGTTTGCGGTAATCACACCTACCCTTGGCTTTTCAACATTTCTACTTATCTTAAAAGCCTTCACAGGATTCCTAGTCACTTTAAGTTTACCCAGGATTATCCCTCAAGAAAACAGAATATTTTCAGGATTACAGAAGATAGAATAAACATGAAACACACGATAACAAAGCGAGCTACATGTTTCGAACTATCACAAGTTAGCCACAACACTTATTTTGTAACACCTACTTTCTCTCACGTCACTAAAATGTACATGATGAGAATGTAGATTCACGCACAACATTTTACAGCAATTTAACAGCGCCACAGTGGGTCACGCCCATGCAGAACATATTTGAAAAATATTTTAAAAGTAGTTTAATCGGAAATGATGTCAATTGAAAGGGGAAAGTTTGTAGATTTTAAAAATGCAAGAAAGTAAGAATTAAATATTTCGTAATTTTGAACCTTTCCGGAGCCGCTGAGGCCGTTAGGCACGTTCGGTGTTGCTGACTGCTGACTGCTGCCCGCGGCCTGAGGTGGTCAGCACGTCGCCCGTCCCTGCAGCGGACGGGTCCCTATGAAGGAGCTGCGGCGCTGCCGCTGCTTCCGTATCCGAGCAGCTCCTCATTTTGCCTCGCAAGGGACCAATAATGAGGAAAAAATCTGAGTACGTACTGGGAATGAATCCTAATTAAGTTCGAACACTCTCCTTTGGCATAGCAAAAAAGAAGACCACCCGGCAAGCGGATATGTGTAATTTTTTATGTTTATGGTACGTAAAATTTAGAAGTGAAACATCAGCACCGAAAAGCTCTAAGCAGCTCTCAAAGAATTTCGTGAAAATAGACACTGAAGACTTCCGAGGACTATCAATTCTATCAAGCTAAGGTGGTTTTTCACGGTGGGCCATATGGCTAGAGACTTAGATTATGTAAGCAGGTACTGTGTTGAACTTAGCTACCTACATTCGAAATGATCTGCGAACTTTTACCTGTCACAAGATAACGAAAAGGAGCCCAAGTATGAAGCCATAAAAGGGACACAAATGTGGGAGAACATTGCATCCTTAAATCCGGCGTATGTTCACTCTGGTGTGATGTGCTTAGAAGAAGTAATACCGAAAGCAGAGAAATTATATAAAATAAAATTGTGCCCACGCCTTACTGTGAATATGGTCTACTGACTGATTCAACAGCTCACAGATTAACATTCTGTCAGAAAATATACATAAGGGTATGCGAACTTAAAAGAACTCACACTTACGAACATGACAACCGGGAATGCAATGAATTTAAAAGCTGTAATCCAAACAACTCGCAATGCCAACCCTGAACCAGAGAATATGACTCACATGTTATTGTCTTCCCTAATAAGGAAGCATGCTCACATTCACGTGACTCGGCAGCCAGAGACAGTGGTCGTGTGAGAGCGAGTTGCGTGTGTGCGCCGTCTGACGCGGAAGGAGGCCTTTCGCCAGAAAGCTTAACTTGTTAGCAGTCTTTTTGTTATGCCTGTCTCCACTATAGGGTGAGAAGCAATCTATCCTTCCCATAATATTGTCATTATTGCATCCTGAATTTTCCGTTGTTTGATCTAGACCACTGCGATAGAGACAGTGGTCGCCATCAGTCTTCTGCCACCAATTCCTCTCCCCTTCATCTCAGAGCAGCACTTGCAACCTACGTCCTCAATTGTTTGCTGGATGTGTCCCACTCTCTGTCTTCCTCTGTAGTTTTTACCCTCTACAGTTCCCTCCACCGCCACGGAAGTTATTTCCTGATTTCTTAATAGATGTCCTATCGTCCTGTCCATTCTTCTTGTCAGTGTTTTCCGTATATTCCTTTCCTCGCCGATTCTGCAGAGAACCTTCTCATTCTTTACCTCTTCAGTCCGCTTAATTTTCAACATTCTTCTATAGCATTACATCTCAGGTGCTTCGATTCTCTTCTGTTCCTGCTTTCCAATACCCCATGTCTCACTGCCATACGATGCACTGCCCCAAACGGACATTCTCAGAAATTGTTTCTTCAGATTGGTAACTATGTTTGGTTCTAGTAGACTTTTCGTGGCCAGGAATGCCTTTTTCTTCAGTGCTAGTCTGTTTTTATGTCCTCCTGGCTCTGTCCGTCATGTTGCCTAGGTAGCAGAATTACTGAACTTTATCTACTTCGTGATCTCAAGATTATGATGCCAAGTTTCTCGCTGTTCTCATTTCTGCTACTTCTCATTACTTTCGTTTTTCTTTGATTTACTCTCAGTCCATATTCTGAACTCATTACACTGTTCACTTACTCAACATATCGTGTAATTCTTCTTCAATTTCACTGAGGATAGCAATATCAGCAGCGAATCTTAACGTTGATATCCTTTCACCCTGAATTTTAATCCCACTCTTTATCTTTCTTTTATTTCCGTCATTGCTTCTTCGACGTATAGATTGAAGAGCAGAGGTGAAAGACTACATTCCTGTCTTGCACCATTTTTTATTCAGAGCGCTTCGTTCTTGGTCCTTCAGATTATTCCGCCTTGTTTCTTGTACGTATTGTATATCACCTGTCTCTCCCTATAGCTTACCCCTGTTTTGCTCAGAATTTCCAACATCTTGCATCATTTTACATTATCGAACGCTTTTTCCAGGTCGACAAGTCCTATGAAGGTGTCTCGATTTTTCTTCAGTCTTGCTCCCATTATCAACCTCAACGTCAGAACTGCCTCTCTCGTGCCTTACCTTTCCTAAAGTCAAATTGAACGTTATCTAGAGCATCCTCAATTTTCTTTTCCACTCCTCTATACACTATTCTTGTCAGCAACTTGGATGCATCAGCTATTAAGCCGATTGTGCAATAATTCTCGCACTTGTGGCTCTTGCAATCTTGGGAATTGTTTGGATGATATTTTCCGAAAGTCTGATGATATATCGCCGATCTCATACATTCTGCACACCACCGTGAGTAATCGTTTTGTTGCAACTTCCCCCAATGATTTTAGAAATTTCTAATGGAATGCTGTCTGTCCCTTCTGCCTTATTATTTCGAAGTTCTTTTAAATTCTGTTTTTAGTACTGGATCCAGGGGTAGATCGTTGCTTACGTCCGTTGGTACAATCTAAATTACCCTATAACGTGACCCCTGGGTGGTGATAAACGAGCAACAGTGACATAGGCGATATACAGTATGTCCGGAAACATAACTAATAACCGTCGTTTTCAGTATCACCCAACTAGAGACGAGAAACACCTAGTTCGTATTATGCAGCTTAATATTGAAGGCATAAGCTCTGCCAAATGCGAGTACCTACAGAAACAACTGCATGAACTTAACACTGATGTCAACATTCAAGAAACACATACCAAAGATGAGCAAGATCTTCAGTGTAGAGGACGAATACCTAGTTATACACCGGTCGAAGCTATCCACCATTCACAGTATGGAATAGCCACTTACGTGAGGTCAAGCCTAAACGGAGTGCATGTAACTGATTCTACAGAAGTTAACCACATCTCTACAATAGTAATCCAGATAACGACATAAAAATTGTCAACCTGTACAAGCCTCCAAGTGTGAATTGGATCTCTACAGTTGTGCCGGCTTTCGATCACCGTTGTATATACACTGGCGACTTTAACAGCCATCACACGGATTGGCGGTAAGACACCGTGGATGTCAATGGGGAGTCACTAGCTCAATGGGCAGAAACTACCATCATGCACTTGTCTTTGATGTGAAAGACAAGGGAACCTTCCACTCTGCACACTGGAATAAGTATTACAACCCAGACTTGGTATTTGTGCCCAAAGATCAGCTAGATCAACTACTTAACGCCACTCGTACTGTTCTGTCTAACTTTCTAAACGGCCAACACCGTCCTGTTATGACAGAAATTGGTTGAAAAATTCCCCTTGTACACTCAATCCCCTACCCAGATGGAATTTTCAACGAGCTAACTGGGATGGATTCTCAAAAGACCTTGACTCCAACTTAGCTGCGAATAACTTACAGACAAGAGCAGGCAACTACTGTGAATTCGTTAGACTAGTTATCAAAGCTACTAAGTGAAACATTCCGAGGGGTTACAGAAAGCCGGCCGCTGGTGGCCGAGCGGTTCTGGCGCTACAGTCTGGAACCGCGCGACCGCTACGATCGCAGGTTCGAATCCTGCCTCGGGCATGGATGTGTGTGTTGTCCTTAGGTTAGTTAGGTTTAAGTACTTCTAAGTTCTAGGGGACTTATGACCTCAGCAGTTGAGTCCCATAGTGCTCAGAGCCATTTGAACCTTTTTTTTTTTTTTTTTTTTTTTTTTTTTTTTTTTTTTTTTTTTTTTTGTTACAGAAAGGAATACGTGCCTGGCTGGAACCAAGAAAGTGAGGCTATATATACCTAGAATACCAAAGTTCTAGAAATCAAACAGTGGGCTCACAGCTACTCCACTTTTTAAACAAGAACAGACGATAGAAATGGGAAACAACACTCAAAGAAATGAACTTTGCACAGTCAAGTAATAAAGCATGGAAAGTCTTGAATGGGCTAACTGCCAAGCAACACCTCAAAAAGCCTGATACTCCAGGTAAACACGCTGGGCTGAACAGGTGATGAGGATTGTGGAAAGGGCCAAATAAGGTGTCGGTCAGTTTCACTCAAAATTGTAATTTATTATAATTTAATAACACCTTTAAATCAAAACGTCACATAGCCGAACCTTTACAACTACAAGTTTCAAAATACAGTTCTTTCACGGCCTAAGGCCTCCAAACAAGAAATCTTCAGATCGCAAGAAATCTTAAAAATCAACAAGATAAAAATGCCGTTAAAATAGCAAATAACATATATGTCACAGCTAGGTGGAAAGCCTCAAGGCAAAAGTAGATAGAACAAACATATACAAGGTGCAATACCAACGACTGAAGGCCATAATCTTGTAAGGCAGTAGGCCGCAATGTTTTCGCTTAAGGGGAAATTTTGAGAATAAGGCTTTAAGCGGCTGAAGGCCCACAGTTGATTTTCTAAAAATTCAAAAATACCTTAACCTTTAAATTTTCAGTGGCCGAGCGCTTCTACGCGCTACGTCATGGAACCGCGCCGCCGCTACGGTCGCAGGTTCGAATCCTACTTCGGGCATGGATGTGTGTGATGTCCCATAGTGCTCAGAGCCATTTGAACCATTTTTTTTCAATGGCCGAACACACACTTAATGAAAAAGCAACTACATTTAAGAACAGGCTTTAAGCGACTGAAGGCCCACAGTTGATTTACATAAAACACAATAAAAAAATTCTTTTAAAACGTTGGCTATAATAGATTACCAACAGACCTTTAAACAACCATGATAAGGACAGTACAGACAACGGCACTGAGACGCTTCCAGGGGTGGGGGCTGCCCTCGGAACTTCAACGTTCACTTAGGAGAGACAGGTAGTGGGCTCAACTACACTTGATCCATCGGTAAGCCAAACAAGAGACAGTCACAGATCGACCGACCAAACGACTTGCTCGCCACCAATCGGCACATAAAAAATCAAAGACCAAACTCTTACCGACGTAATTATCCACAATGAAGTATGTATTAGCTGTCAAAATTACACGCCATGTTCGACAACGACAATAGGTAAGGAAAGGGCGGTGCCTGAAATTACGTTAGTGGCCAGGGCAGGTAACCGGAACGCTAACGGCCACAAGGCAGAAAATTCCGCTGGTACACTTGAATTTTAAATAAGTTAATACAGTCCACTCTACGAAAAAGGAACACTGCCTGAAATTACGTCATTGGCCAGGGCAGGACACCAGAACAGTAACGGCCACAAGGCAGATAATTCCGCTGGTGCACTTGAACCAATACAGTTAACTCCACCGCGAGGCGGCGCGGTACCACCACTACAAACACTCGGTGTTGCTGATAGGAAAAGCTCCCCAAAAGCGAACCACCGAAACGAACCACACAGCATGAATGGACGTGGCTTGGGTACTTAACACACCACTCAACTTCGTAGTCGTGGGCCGGTGAGCCACGAAGCACTAACGATCGGACAGCTCCACACACGCTCCGGCACTGCACAGGGGCCGCCAGCAGACCCAGCCTACTGTACCGCACAGAGATCCTCCCACCAACCTACCGACTACCCTCAGAATGCCGACAACTTCTAAAACAGTCGTCAGTGGAAATAACGCCAACTACGACACAAGCTGACAAACACTTGCACGTAGACCTGAACGACACCGAACAGTAACTAAGCACCCACGACGACAAATCGGGAGTCGATGCATACAGCCACACAGCCGACTCATGGACGATCGGCGAGCCAAAACGCTTCATCCGGTAGGAGGACCGACCGACGATCCAGCAAGACCGTGGTCCGGCTCAAGTGATGCGTGGCGACAATGGTCGGGCGAGCCACGTCGACGCAGACCTCACTGCTCCATTCCGACTGCACCAGTGTCGCATTGTGACTGCCCGACTGGAAGGTCCGGAAGGTCTTGACTGCGCTCCAGGAACGTTCCGACTGACTGGCAGCCCGAACTCGCGACCCGAACTCGGCTGGGAAGCAATAAGCAGTCGAGCAAAGATACTACGAGAGGGGATACATCGATACGCACTGCTAGCGCCGCTCACGGTCAGGAAAGCAGCAACTCAGTGACACCAGTCATTTAAATTAACGTAGTGACGTGGAATCTAGAAACAGGGTGTAAAGTACATGACGGCGGGAACACGAGCCACGCACGGCTCAAAGTCGTACCCTAAATTGAGTCTCGAGCTCATTGCCAACCGGATTGCAGACCTCGCAAGGGCAAAGATAAACAAGAATCATACCAGAGCAGTAAAATGTAACCTCTCTAACCTCAAGCGCAGTGCCCCAAGAAACGAGCCGCTTTCCAGCTCCTTCTCCATAGCGGAGGTAGAAAGTGCTGTCAAGCAACTGAAAGTCGGTAAGGCTGCTGGTCCCGACAACATCTATAATGAATTTATTAATAACATGTGCCCACACTGCATATGCTGGCTCACTTCGCTCTTCACTCACATACTCAAAGAGAACAAATTTCCCAGACAATTCAAACTGTCAAAAGTTATAGCCACTCTCAAATCTGGCCAGCCTGGAGACAGCCCTGAAAGCTACCGCCTTACAGCACTGCTCAGTTGTACATTCACTTTTGGAACAAGTCGCCCTAACCAGAATAGCACCGTTCGTCGAGGCTGCTACCCCTCTCGAACAAGCTGGCTTCAGACAAGGACACAGCTGCACCGATCGAGTTCTTGTCCTAACAACCCATACTGAAGCAGGTTTTCAAGACCGTCTGAAATCAACAGATGTCTTCATCGACCTGACAGCCGCATATGACACTGTCTGGCGACAGGGATTGAATTACAAGCTACTACAAGTTGTACCAAGTCGAGAAATTGTGGATCTAATATCCAGCATGCTTAGTGAAAGTCAATTTGAAGTGTTTCTAGGCAACTCTAAAAGCCACAAACGGAAAATAAATAAGGGACTACCACAGGGATCTATTGCAGCCCCATCAATATTCAATTTATAAATTAACCACAACACCAACTAAATTCATCTATGCTGATGACATCTCACTGGTAGCACAGAGCAGTAATTTCGAAGATGGTGAACGAATGTTACGGTGGATCTGGAGAAGATACCAACTTTCTTTAAGACCTGGAAATTGACCCCAAGCACATCAAAAACTGGAGTCTCTTGTTTCCATCTTGCTAATCGTTCTGCGAACTACAAACCAAGAGTTCTGCTCAATGGACAAAGCTTGAGGTACAACCCTTTCCCAAATCACCTAATCACTCTAGATAGAACCCTGAGCTACAAAGAGCATATCACCAAGCTTTCTCATAAACTTGCTACAAGGAACAAAATACTATACAAGCTCAGTGCTACCACCTGGAGAACCTCTGCTGACTGTCTGCGTTTAACTGGCATCAGTGTTGTATACTCTGCTGTCGAGTACTGTGCACCTGTCTGGCTGGAAAGTGTACATGTGAAGGAGGTAGACACAGAACTGAGTGACACAACGTGCTGCATTTCTGGTTCCATCAAATCAACCCCATGCCACTGGTTACTTGTACTGAGTCACATCCCTCCACCTCATTTAAGGCTACTGAGGGAGGCCAAGAAAATGCCTGCATCACCCTCTCTACCACTGCACCAGGAATTCTGTCATCCGCCACAGCAACGACTGCGGTCAAGAAGACCAGCAAGTGTTACTGCAGGACAACTCATCGCGGATGGTTTTGATTTAAATGAAAGCTGTAAGCATGAATAGTCAACAAAACATTGGGAACAAGAGCCCATCACCCTCACGTTGATCCCACAAAGAAGCCAAAAGGTTGCGACCTACCGAAGAACCTCTGGTGCCGCCTCAACAGGTTAAGGACTGGACATGGTTGTTGTAGCTACTTCAGGTATGAACATCTAGTCCTACGTTGTCCACCTCATTCATACCCTGGAATTCCCGACGACATGTTCATTCTCACACCCAGCTTAATTAATTGGTTGAAAAACACGGCCTTTAAGGTTTAATTTTGTGTTAGATCATATGTATATTGTATAAAATCACTTCCCTTACAGCAACTGTATATTGTATAAAATCACCTTACGCTTAAATAAAATAAAAGTACTAGAGCCCTTATCTCTTCTCTGTCGACTCCTGTTTCTTCTTCTTTCACGTCATCAGAGAAGTCTTCCGCCACAAAGAGGCCTTCAATGTACCCTTTCCACCTGCCCAGTCTCTCCTCTGCATTTAACAGTGGAATTCCCACTGCACTCTTAATATCCCTTGCTTTTGAATTTACCTAAGATTGTTTTGACTTTTTTACACGCTGCACCAGTCCTTCCAACAATCATGTCTTTCTCGAGTTCTTCTCATTTTTCATCTAGCCATTTCGCCTTAGCTTTCGTGCACTTCCTGTCTATTTCATTCCTAAGTGATTTGTATTTCCGTATGCCGGAAATTCCTGGAACATATTTGTACTTCCTTTCATCGCTCAAGTGAAGTACTTCTGTTACTCATGGTTTCTTCGCAGTTACCTTCCTTGTACCTAGGTTTTCTCTCCAACTTCTGTGATTGTCCTTTTTAGAGATGTTCATTCCTCAAACTGAACTGCCTACCGCCTTATCGCAGTATACTGTATATAGCCTTAGAGAACTTCAGGCGTAACTCTTCATTCCTTATTATTTCCGTATCCCACTTATTTGCGCATTCATTCTCCCGGACTAGTCTCTTAAACTTCAACCTACTCTTCATCACTACTAAGTTGTAATCTGTACCTGACCCTGGGTACATCTTACATTCCCGTTTCTGTTTTCAGAATCTCTGACTGACATGATGAAACTTTCCTATATCTCCCGGCCTTTTCGAAGTAAATAACATCTTTTTGTGATTCTTGAACAGAGTATTCGCTATTACCATCTGAAATTTATTACAGTTAACCTTTCTCCTCTCTCGCTCCTGCTATAAGCCCATATTCTCCCTTTCTTCTACTCCTTCCCCTACAACAATACTCCACTATTACTATTAGGTTTTCATCTCCTTTTACGTACTGACTTACTTATTCCATATCCTCAAATACTTTCTCTATCTCTTCATCTTCCGCTCGCGACGTCGGGATGTATTCCTGAACTGTCGTTGTCAGTGTTGGTTTGATGTCGATTCTGATAAGAACAATCGTGTCACTGAATTGTTCGCAGTAATTTACTCTCTGCCCTACCTTCCTATTCATGACGAATCCTACTGCCCTTATACCATTTTTTGCTGCTGTTAGTATTGCACAATACTCGTCTGACCGGAAATCCTTGTCTTCTTTCCATTTAACTTGACTGACGCCCGATATATTTGACTGAGCCTTAACATTTGGTTTTTTTTGCCTTCCCACCTACGTTCAAACTTCTGACATTCCACGCTCCGACTCGTCGAACGTTGTCCTTTCGTTGGTTATTCAGTCTTTTTCTCCTGATTTGCAGCCCCCTCCCGGAGATCCGAATGGAGACTAGACCGAAATCTTTTGCCACTACCGAGATCATCATGACAGTTTTTCAATTACATGCCATATGTGCTATGGATACACATTGTGTGTCTAATGCAGTGGTTTCCATTGCATTCTGTATCCTCATGTCGTTATCATTGCTGATTCTTCCGCCTTATATGGGCAGTTTCCCACCCCAAGAACAATAGAGTTCCCTGAGCATCTACCTGTTTCTGCGCCCTCTTTGAAAAGATCATTAATTGGATGAGAGTGACTTCCTCTGCCGTAAGTCATTGGCTGCCATTGCCGATGATTTTTAAGCAGTGGCGGGTTCGAACACGAGAACGAGGATGTTTTGATTAGTAATCAAAGACTCTTCCCCTAGACCACGGCTAACGTGTTCTGATGTAAAGAAACGTTTACCGTCATTATAGTTTTTTTAACAATCTAGTATCTTACTATTTGTACCATTATATAGTTAAACTGGTTACTGTTCAATACTGGCTTGTATAATCAATGAATTTCTGGCTCGAATCTCGCTATGATCTCTTTTTCGTTCAGTTCCAATACCTACATCATTGAAATACAACATTCACAAGATATATGCTAATTAACACAAATATGATCATAATTGTTTATGAAAAATGCATATTTTCTTGTTTACAATTATATATTGCAAATATAAACGATTAATTACACAACTTTATACAAGGTTCTTAAGAAGGACTGTTTAAATTTAAAAAGCCTCACAAATTTGTCAACAATCTTTTAATAAAATATCGTTAATTAAGAATTTGTATTTCCAATAAGCTTTAATTTTGTGTGCGATATATAATTATAAACCCTATGCGCAGTTTTCATAAAAATTGCCGAATAGATATGTGTTAATCAGCATGTATTTGATGAATGGTGTAGGTGCAGGTATTCTAAACGGACGAAAAGAATAAAACTAAAAAAGACCATAACGAGATTCGAACCAACGATCCATTGATTACCCAGTTACCATTCTGTGACGCTATCGTCTTTTTTGTGAGAAATCGCCTTGTTTTCAGAGGGGAGAAGTTGTTCAGAAATCTTCAAAGTCTATTTTCTCGAGAATTTGAGAGTTGCATCGAACTGCTTTGTATGACTGATATTTGCATTCTCAACTTCATTTACCATAAATAAAAAAAATGAAGAAGTGTTAATGTGGTTGTGAGTAGAAGTGGAGGTAAACAGGTGAGCTTTCCGTTGGGCGGGGTACCGTAGAGCCGCCAGCGTGAGGTTGGAGAGCGCCTGCCTACCTGCGGAGAATGGAAAGCAGGCTGGGATGTGGGTTAGTCAGAGCCCGGCCCGCCACTCGAGGGGTCGCGGGTTCGTGGCCCTGTCCGGCCTTGGCATTCCTTTCCCCTCCTGCGCAGAGGCGACGTTCGCGGAGAAACCGACACACCTGCCTAGAGACGCCTGCAAGCTGGGCGTAAATAGCCGTTCAGGAAAGTACAAAGTGCTGCACCTCTTCTTTCAGCTCGTATATTTCTTTGCTGGCGTTGTATCAGTCTTTATCTATACTCTCCAAACCACTACGAATTGTGTGGCAGAGACTACTTCCCGTTCCACTCACGTATAGAGCACGGGAAAAAAATGGCGTCTACTCGTTTGAGCGCGATATAGTCAGTCTACTCCTGTCCTCACGATCCTTAAAGGAGCGATACATAGATTGCTTTAGTATATTTCTCGGTTCATCATTCAAAGCTGCTTCTTGCAATTTTGACCAACTATGATTCCATCAGGAACTGTTCTGTGAAGCGACCGTAGACTGTAAGCAACGAGAGGTACGCAACAGTCAGTCGCAATCCGGTTAGCTTTTATTATTCTCACAAACGTAGATTTATGCTATAAACAGCAATCTTCAGTGCATTTTGGTTATATTATTACAGACTCGCAGCAGTCCGTGTCACTGTATGTTCTTACAGGTGTACAGATGGCTATTTATAGCCGAAATTTAGATTTGCAAGAACAATAAAAGCTGATGAATTGCGAATGACTGCAGTGTGCTTCTCCTTCCTTCTTGAAATTAGGCTTTGGTGGAATGCTTTGCGTCTCTTCTCAAGAGCTTGCCGGTCCAGTTTCTTCAGCATCTCCGTGACACCCACACGCAGGAACGCCCACCTGCAGGACCGGACAAATCTGTGAGCATTCCTGCTGATATATTTCGTATACATTCAATATGTGTTATTTAATACGGCTGCCACATACTTGAGCAGTATTGTAGGATTGGTCGCCTTTGCAGCCTGTAGTATTCTAGTGTGCCACCTGCTTTGGCCACGCCGCACCTTACTCAGAGCTGACAAAACAGCCAGGGTTGCTCCTGATATCTTGACGGACCTCGTTCTGCCCGACGTGGTGCAGCAGCTCGACGTGGCTGTAACTCAACAAGTCGTTCAAGTCCTCTGCAGAAATACTGAGCCATAGTGCATCTACATCTACATGACTACTCTGCAATTCACATTTAAGTGCTTGGCAGAGGGTTCATCGAACCACAATCATACTATCTCTCTACTATTCCACTCTCGAACAGCGAGCGGGAAAAACGAACACCTAAACCTTTCTGTTCGAGCTCTGATTTCTCTTATTTTATTTTGATGATCATTCCTACCTATGTAGGTTGGGCTCAACAAAATATTTTCGCATTCGGAAGAGAAAGTTGGTGACTGAAATTTCGTAAAAAGGTCTCGCCGCGACGAAAAACGTCTATGCTGTAATGACTTCCATCCCAACTCGTGTATCATATCTGCCACACTCTCTCCCCTATAACGCGATAATACAAAACGAGCTGCCCTTTTTTGCACCCTTTCGATGTCCTCCGTCAATCCCACCTGGTAAGGATCCCACACCGCGCAGCAATATTCTAACAGAGGACGAACGAGTGTAGTGTAAGCTGTCTCTTTAGTGGACTTGTTGCATCTCCTAAGTGTCCTGCCAATGAAACGCAACCTTTGGCTCGCCTTCCCGACAATATTATCTATGCGGTCCTTCCAACTGAAGTTGTTCGTAATTTTTACACCCAGGTACTTAGTTGAATTGACAGCCTTGAGAATTGTACTATTTATCGAGTAATCGAATTCCAACGGATTTCTTTTGGAACTCATGTGGATCATCTCACACTTTTCGTTATTTAGCGTCAACTGCCACCTGACACACCATACAGCAATCTTTTCTAAATCGCTTTGCAGCTGATACTGGTCTTCGGATGACCTTACTAGACGGTAAATTACAGCATCATCTGCGAACAGTCTAAGAGAACTGCTCAGATTGTCACCCAGGTCATTTATATAAATCAGGAACAGTAGAGGTCCCAGGACGCTTCCCTGGGAAACACCTGACATCACTTCAGTTTTAATCGATGATTTGCCGTCTATTACTACGAACTGCGACCTTCCTGACAGGAAATTACGAATCCAGTCGCACAACTGAGACGATACCCCATAGGTCCGCAGCTTGATTAGAAGTCGCTTGTGAGGAACGGTGTCAAAATCTTTCCGGAAATCTAGAAATACGGAATCAACTTGAGATCCCCTGTCGATAGCGGCCATTACTTCGTGCGAATAAAGAGCTAGCTGCGTTGCACAAGAGCGATGTTTTCTGAAGCCATGCTGATTACGTGTCAATAGATCGTTCCCTTCGAGGTGATTCATAATATTTGAATACAGTATATGCTCCAAAACCCTACTGCAAACTGACGTCAATGATATAGGTCTGTAGTTAAATGGATTACTCCTACTACCCTTCTTGAACACTGGTGCGACCTGCGCAATTTTCCAATCTGTAGGTACAGATCTATCGGTGAGCGAGCGGTTGTATGTGAGTGCTAAGTAGGGAGCTATAGTATCAGCGTAATCTGAAAGGAACCTAATCGGTATACAATCTGGACCTGAAATCTTGCCCGTATCAAGCGATTTGAGTTGCTTCGCAACCCCTAAGGTATCTACTTCTAAGAAACTCATGCTAGCAGATGTTCGTGTTTCAAATTCTGGAATATTCCATTCGTCTTCCCTGGTGAAGGAATTTCGGAAAACTGCGTTCAATAACTCCGCTTTAGCGGCACAGTCGTCGATAACAGTACCATCGGCACTGCGCAGCGAAGGTATTGACTGCGTCTTGCCGCTTGTGTACTTTACATACGACCAGAATTTCTTCGGATTTTCTACCAAACTTCGAGACAATGTTTCGTTGTGGAACCTATTAAAGGCATCTCTCATCGTAGTACGTGCCAAATTTCGCGCGTCTGTAAATTTTAGCCCATCTTCGGGATTTCGCGTTCTTCTGAACTTCGCATGCTTTTTCCGTTGCCTCTGCAACAGCGTTCGGACCTTTTTTGTGTACCACGGGGGATCCGTTCCATCTCTTACCAATTTATGAGGTATGAATATCTCAATTGCTGTTGCTACTATATCTTTGAATTTGAGCCACATCTCGTCTACATTCGCATAGTCAGTTCGGAAGGAATGGAAATTGTCTTTTAGGAAGGCTACTAGTGGCACTTTATCCGCTTCATTAAATAAAATTATTTTGCGTTTGTTTCTGATGGATTTGGAAGAAATGGTATTGAGCCTAGCTACAATGACCTTGTGATCACTAATCCCTGTATCAGTCATGATGCTCTCTATCAGCTCTGGATTGTTTGTGGCCAAGAGGTCAAGTGTGTTTTCGCAACCATTTACAATTCGCGTGGGTTCGTGGACTAACTGCTCGAAATAATTTTCGGAGAATACATTTAGGACAATCTCGGAAGACGTTTTCTGCCTACCACCGGTTTTGAACAAGTATTTTTGCCAACATACCGAGGGTAGGTTGAAGTCCCCACCAACTATAACCATATGAGTGGGGTATTTATTTGTTACGAGACTCAAACTTTCTCTGAACTGTTCCGCAACTGTATCATCGGAGTCTGGGGGTCGGTAGAAGGAGCCAATTATTAACTTAATTCGGCTGTTAAGTATAACCTCCACCCACACCAATTCGCACGGAGTATCTACTTCGACTTCACTACAAGATAAACCACTACTGACAGACACAAACACTCCACCACCAATTCTGCCTAATCTATCTTTCCTGAACACCGTCTGAGACTTCGTAAAAATTTCTGCAGCTGTCCTCAATCGCGACAGGATTTTGTGCACGAACTGATCCCTCGATTATGTTCCGTAAAAGTTCGACGGGATTCGTGTAGAGCGAGATGGCTGGTCAAATCATTCCCTCGAAATGGCCAGAATATTCTTCAAACCAATCGCTAACAGTTGTGGCCGGGTTACATGGCGTGTAGTCATGCCACGCATGCAAATGGATGACATGCGGCCAGGGAATATTCTTTGGAAGAACGAGGCACGTTTTACACTGGACGGAACTTCTGCCGGACGTTGCGTGGGAGCGTCCAGTGCACTCAGCTTACGAGACTGTGCGGTGTTCTTTCTCAAGATCCTTCATTCTCGGTCCGTGTTGCTTCGAGGAGATGACACGTTGCGGGCCTGTTAGGTGTACAGTGACGTCTTCACGTTATGAGGACCTCCTTTTGCAACACGTGATTCCGCCTTTGCATGTCCACAGTATTATTTTCATAGAAGGTGGGGCGATAGCACATGTCGCTTGCCAGGTGAAAGATTTGCTTCCAGAACCCTCCAGTAACGACCCCATAATCTCTGGCAATTTCAAGGTGTATGGCCTTCCAGAACACCCGACCTAAACCCATGTGACTTCTGGTTGTGAGGGTACCTGTAAGACCGTGTCTGTCAGGGATGTATCCGGACTCTTCCTGATCTGGATAGTGTACGACGATATATCGATCTGATTACACTGGATCTGTTGCGAGCGACTGTCGACCCAGCTGTGTTGTGGATGCAGCATGCTGCTGAGTCGGGAGATGACGCTGAACACGTGTTGTAACTTTTGACCACATCCTAATAAACGTGCCAGAACCACCGTTATCTTGTTCTTAGTCGTTCCTCCCCTTTTCCTGTATCCATATCACATTCAGCTTACCCCGTCATGTTTCCAAATTGGTTGTGGAAAGTGGAACTGTAATTTTTTTCAGCATACTCAGCAGGCGCATCGATTAATGAGTACCTACGATCTTTCAGCAGCCTGCCTTGTATACAACAAGCACTGCAACTCTCGGATCACCATCTGCTTAGTTATGACCAACTAGTATTTTTATCCTGTATTCAAAACGCTTATTCCTCCATGATTTTCACACCTGTTTCTGGCTCCTTTTTTAAAAATAGGCATAATTTTGGTATGCAACCGTGATTTTGGAATATGGCTTCCAACATTTATAAATTAGATTCAGAAATCTTTGATTTAATTTTAGGCCCCGTTATCATTCTAATTCTGTATTTATTCCATCTTCTCCTGTAGGCTCCCTGTTCCTCATTTCTTTTAATACTGTCTCTAACTTCTCGAAGGTCTAAGGGCCCTACATTCCTATAAAGAGGCACATAGTTTTGCTCTTCTTTTTACAGGGAGATATTAGGCCACAAAACTCCATAATTGTTTTTCTTCGATTGTATTTATATTTGCTATATCTCTTTCTTCACTATCTACGCGCTTAAGCACCTTATAAGACTTCGCAATATTCTCTCAGAAAGTACGAGGGACGTTCAATAAATAATGCAGCACAGTTTTCTTCTGAATGCAGGTTGGTTTTATTGACGATTCCAATAGACCGTGTCATTCCCCACTCTTTTGGCTACAGAACCTTATTTATCAACGAAGTCTCCCTTTACTAGGATGGCCTTACTCCACAAAGGTCAACATTATTCTGTGTGGGCACATAAACATCAACACTAACATCATAAATGAATCCAGCAGCACCTTCATAAACACCCTTTAAAGTCTTGGCATGTCCCTATTGGTCAATAGTGCAACAAGGGTTACCACAACGGCTTCACCAGTATGTGACTATGTGGCCACAAATAATGACAGGGAAAAATGTGATGTAGCTGTAAAAGATCTCGGACTATCAGACCATCTCTGTCAAATAACAACAGTAAAATCAGGGCATCGAATCATTCCCTAAACTACGAGCCTATAAACGACATCTATCAGAAATCAAAATAAAAGATTTTTCATAAGAACTAGAAAAACAAAGCTGGGATGAAGTGTATAAGGAAACCAATGTGAATATGAAATTCTCTATATTCTCCACATTGTTTAAACTGAACTTTGAAAAGGCATTTCCAAAAGTATGCGTGTCTGTATCAACATCTCACAAAAAGAGATGGATAACAGCAGGTATTAAGAATTCCTCCCAAACACTTGAACACTTCAGTTCCATGAAAAAGGTTCGCAATGATCCAGAATTCTTAAATTTCTATCATAGATACAAAAGATCTATAGGAAGGTGCTGATAGCTGCAAAAAAGTCATTTAATGACAAAATAATATATAATGCAGAGAATAAAAGGAAAGCAGTCTGGGATCTTATAAAAAAGGAAACGGGGAGAGGCAAACAAACGCAGAATAACATACTGCTAAGGGAGGGGGATAAAGTAATAAATGGTCCACAGCACTTAGAAAACTATGTAAACGAGCATTTTTCAAGTATTGCAAAGAAGTTACAGCAAAAATTCTCCCAAACAAATATAACACCTGTAAATAATCTTGCACTAAATACAAGGATGTTACTTCCAATCACAGAGCATGAAGTCAGTAAAACAATTCAAAAAGTAAAAAATAAAAAGTCTATAGGCTTAGATGACGTACCAATGTGTGTACTGAAACAGAGCATAGGGATTATACAAGGCCCGTTAACGAATGAGTGGTCTTTTGCCATAATGAACAAAGTGACATTTACTTAGTTTTGAGAAATGAAGGACTGAAGTTATGAGTTTACAGCAACTTACTTATTCAAAAATGTTTATGTATATATATGTGGTCTGGTGCATAATGGGTATGAAAAACTTTTACAAGCATTTTGAGCCTTGTAGCACATTATTTAATTACAGTTTGAAACTTAAAACTACAGAGAAACAATGAAAAATGTCCATGTACGTCAGGTTATTTTGTTGTCACGTCACATTAATGCACTTGAGTACGAAATATAAACTAAAGTTATCTTGTTTTTATGTTGTTGTTGTTGTTGTTGTCTTCAGTCCTGAGACTGGTTTGATGCAGCTCTCCATGCTACTCTATCCTGTGCAAGCTGCTTCATCCCCCAGTACCTACTGCAACCTACATCCTTCTGAATCTGCTTAGTGTACTCATCTCTCGGTCTCCCTCTACGATTTTTACCCTCCACGCTGCCCTCCAATGCTAAATTTGTGATCCCTTGATGCCTCAAAACATGTCCTACCAACCGATCCCTTCTTCTAGTCAAGCTGTGCCACAAACTTCTCTTCTCCCCAATCCTATTCAATACCTCCTCATTAGTTACGTGATCTATCCACCTTATCTTCAGTATTCTTCTGTAGCACCACATTTCGAAAGCTACTATTCTCTTCTTGTCCAAACTAGTTATCGTCCATGTTTCACTTCCATACATGGCTACACTCCAAACAAATACTTTCAGAAACGACTTCCTGATACATAAATCTATATTCGATGTTAACAAATTTCTCTTCTTCAGAAACGCTTTCCTTGCCATTGCCAGTCTACATTTTATATCCTCTCTACTTCGACCATCATCATTTATTTTACTTCCTAAATAGCAAAACTCCTTTACTACTTTAAGTGTCTCATTTCCTAATCTAATTCCCTCAGCATCACCCGATTTAATTTGACTACATTCCATTATCCGCGTTTTGCTTTTGTTAATGTTCATCTTATATCCTCCTTTCAAGACACTGTCCATTCCGTTCAACTGCTCTTCCAAGTCCTTTGCCGTCTCTGACAGAATTACAATGTCATCGGCGAACCTCAAGGTTTTTACTTCGTCTCCATGAATTTTAATACCTACTCCAAATTTTTCTTTTGTTTCCTTTACTGCTTGCTCAATATACAGATTGAATAACATCGGGGAGAGGCTACAACCCTGTCTCACTCCTTTCCCAACCACTGCTTACCTTTCATGCCCCGCGACTCTTATTACTGCCATCTGGTTTCTGTACAAATTATAAATAGCCTTTCGCTCCCTGTATTTTACCCCTGCCACCTTTAGAATTTGAAAAAGAGTACTCCAGTCAACATTGTCAAAAGCTTTCTCTAAGTCTACAAATGCTAGAAACGTAGGTTTGCCTTTTCTTAATCTTTCTTCTAAGATAAGTCGTAAGGTCAGTATTGCCTCACGTGTTCCAACATTTCGACGGAATCCAAACTGATCCTCCCCGAGGTCTGCATCTACCAGTTTTTCCATTCGTCTGTAAAGAATTCGCGTTAGTATTTTGCAGCCGTGGCTTATTAAACTGATAGTTCGGTAATTTTCACATCTGTCAGCACCTGCTTTCTTTGGGATTGGAATTATTATATTCTTCTTGAAGTCTGAGGGTATTTCGCCTGTCTCATACATCTTGCTCACCAGCTGGTAGAGTTTTGTCATGACTGGCTCTCCCAAGGCCGTCAGTAGTTCTAATGGAATGTTGTCTACTCCGGGGGCCTTGTTTCGACTCAGGTCTTTCAGTGCTCTGTCAAACTCTTCACGCAGTATCGTATCTCCCATTTCGTCTTCATCTACATCCTCTTCTATTTCCATAATATTGTCCTCAAGTACATCGCCCTTGTATAAACCTTCTATATACTCCGTCCACCTTTCTGCCTTCCCTTCTTTGCTTAGAACTGGGCTGCCATCTGAGCTCTTGATATTCATACACGTGGTTCTCTTCTCTCCAAAGGTATCTTTAATTTTCCTGTAGGCAGTATCTATCTTACCCCTAGTGAGATAAGCTTCTACATCCTTACATTTGTCCTCTAGCCATCCCTGTTTAGCCATTTTGCACTTCCTGTCGATCTCATTTTTGAGACGTTTGTATTCCTTTTTGCCTGTTTCATTTACTGCATTTTTATATTTTCTCCTTTCATCAATTAAATTCAATATTTCTTCTGTTACCCAAGGATTTCTAGCAGCCCTCGTCTTTGTACCTACTTTATCCTCTGCTGCCTTCACTACTACATCCCTCAGAGCTACCCATTCTTCTTCTACTGTATTTCTTTCCCCTATTCCTGTCAATTGTTCCCTTATGCTCTCTCTGAAACTCTGTACAACCTCTGGTTCTTTCAGTTTATCCAGGTCCCATCTCCTTAATTTCCCACATTTTTGCAGTTTCTTCAGTTTTAATCTACATTTCATAACCAATAGATTGTGGTCAGAGTCCACATCTGCCCCTGGAAATGTCTTACAACTTAAAACCTGGTTCCTAAATCTCTGTCTTACCATTATATAATCTATGTGATACCTTTTAGTATCTCCAGGGTTCTTCCACGTATACAACCTTCTTTCATGATTCTTAAACCAAGTGTTAGCTATGATTAAGTTGTGCTCTGTGCAAAATTCTATTAGGCGGCTTCCTCTTTCATTTCTTAGCCCCAATCCATATTCACCTACTATGTTTCCTTCTCTCCCTTTTCCTACACTCGAATTCCAGTCACCCATTACTATTAAATTTTCGTCTCCCTTCACTATCTGAATAATTTCTTTTATTTCATCGTACATTTCTTCAATTTCTTCATCATCTGCAGAGCTAGTTGGCATATAAACTTGTACTACTGTAGTAGGTGTGGGCTTCGTATCTATCTTGGCCACAATAATGCGTTCACTATGCTGTTTGTAGTAGCTTACCCGCATTCCTATTTTCCTATTCATTATTAAACCTACTCCTGCATTACCCCTATTTGATTTTGTGTTTATAGCCCTGTAGTCACCTGACCAGAAGTCTTGTTCCTCCTGCCACCGAACTTCACTAATTCCCACTATATCTAACTTTAACCTATCCATTTCCCTTTTTAAATTTTCTAACCTACCTGCCCGATTAAGGGAACTGACATTCCACGCTCCGATCCGTAGAACGCCAGTTTTCTTTCTCCTGATAACGACATCCTCCTGAGTAGTCCCCGCCCGGAGATCCGAATGGGGGACTATTTTACCTCCGGAATATTTTACCCAAGAGGATGCCATCATCATTTAATCATACAGTAAAGCTGCATGTCCTCGGGAAAAATTACGGCTGTAGTTTCCCCTTGCTTTCAGCCGTTCGCAGTACCAGCACAGCAAGGCCGTTTTGGTTAATGTTGCAAGGCCAGATCAGTCAATCATCCAGACTGTTGCCCCTGCAACTACTGAAAAGGCTGCTGCCCCTCTTCAGGAACCACACGTTTGTCTGGCCTCTCAACAGATACCCCTCCGTTGTGGTTGTACCTACGGTACGGCCATCTGTATCGCTGAGGCACGCAAGCCTCCCCACCAACGGCAAGGTCCATGGTTCATGGGGGGAGGCTTGTTTTTGTATTATATTCATATATAGATCTATTTGGTAACTGAGACACACAGGTATAATTTCAGCATTTATGTAATACAACATTACTGAGCAATTTTTGGAATTAGGAGAGAACATTGGAATATACTTAAGGCGATGATTATGCTTCCCCATTACTCATCTTCTTCCTTATTGTCACTGCTCATTCCTGATACTTCAGCTATTTTGAGACTCTTATAGAATTCATGGTATATTGGGGGTACGTACTTTAGAAGGCTCTGAATATCTTTCAGTTTCTCAAGGCATAGAGTGCGTCCTAATTGATACAGTGTAGGTAGTGTAATTTGACTGAGAGAACAGTGGCGAGCTTTTAAGCGTTAATTTAAATTCACTGAAGAGTATTCTTCGATGTCATTATGGCTGTATTTGTACTCCATTATCCCCGGCTTCTCTTTTGAAAATCTCATTTCCTTAATCCTAAGCCACTCAATCTTTTCTACAGAAAGATTTACTTTTCTGTTAGTCGTTGCTTTTTCGAGTAGCATAGTGCTTTTGAAGTCACTACAATTCATTTTTACAACTTCAGATTTACCGTTCTTCACTCTGGCGTTCTCAATAATACAATAAAACCGTTCTGGGGCAAATATTTGTGGATAACGCCGTAGTTTCCTCTCTGTATCCCCAATATTACTGTCATTAGGAAGATACGAGTGACCAGGTTCATCAGATTTGTGTGCAATTTCCTCAATGTTAATTTTGTCACTGTGAACCAAATACATCCACATTGTCATATTTTTAAAATTTCTGTTTTGCCCCCCACGCGAATCCGACCATCCTTGGACCAATATCATGAGATTCGACTTACTTCAGTACACAAGAGCTTACCTCTTGAGCTCCCCTTGAAGCAATACTTTCATTCCAGCAATGCATTACTGCCTTCCCACTTTTAAAATCATGAATTCCAAGATTAAAGCAGGAGAGTTGACGTTTATAGTATGCAACACCTGTTGTCAATTTTGGCAGCAGTAATGCTTTCAGCAAATCAATGAAAAAACTGTAAGATTATCTTCTGTCTCGGAGTTCTCCATATCCCTTTTCAGACAATCCTTTGCAGCTTCAGCCTTTCTGTGGTGCAATTCCTGCTCCTTTCTTCATAGCTTCTCAGTGTTTGCCTCACCAGCTCTAAGTGTCTCCTCTGCTGTAATTAGCGTGCTCAGCTTGTCACATGTTTGACATGTATCCTTTTGAGGAGGCTTGAAACTGAGATTGAAGTCTCGTCTAAATACTTTTTCGTACAGTGATTGGGTGGGAGATTTAATATTGGGATCTTCTTCTTTCAGATTATCAATGAATACTCTGTACATAAAACTAAGATTAAGTCTACTGTCCAAGTACTTTTTTGATGAATATCTTGTGCAGTAGTGACTCGATGTACAGGCAAAACTATTAATATGATTTTGAGGTTCGTGTTTTCCACGCTGGTCACGTAACGAGCTTGTCTTTGCTTTGGCTATGGCTCGATGCACCCTGCTGCCAGCAATCTGTAGTGTCTTTAGATAAGTTTCTTTGCACGCCTTCACATCATTTCCATCCGCACTAGGAGTGTAATAGTTCCTAGAAAACTTCTTCTTGACGCTTTTAGAGAGCTTCCTTTTGATGGGGACATTTTTAACTGAACCATATATTATTGATGTCTGCCCATCCCAAGACCCACTTCCATAAAATGTGTCAAAAAACTTTCTTCTCTCCTCACAATTTATATTTTGCCAGCATTTTTGTCTACATGAACAATTAAAATCAACAAATGTCTTTTCTGGAACAGTCTCCCCTTTATTGTTAATGTAAGTTTTCCAACTATTTCACTTCTTCGTCCTTAGGATTTTCTTCCATTGTTCCCTGTTTCATTTTTTTCTTTTATTGCCAGATATTTCATGTGCATCTGAAAAACAAATTACTTAGATCTACAAATTCGATTTCAAAACTGATTTATTAAGAATGCCAATCATGAGACCAAGTTAGAATATTCCATTTCATTACTTTGGTAGCTGACAAATATACGAGATACAATTCTTTCAGGAACTCTTCTGCCAGAGTGAACCATCTCCACATTAAATCGCGTTTCTCGCCCTAAATAAAGAGGTATTTCTTTCTACAGGGTCAATTTTTCTCTCCCCTCATTATTTATGGCACCACTGGCCGAAATATCAACATACATTCACTATCGATTGTGCAGTGACGTTAGATTTACTACTTGTGGTCATGGTTCATTGTGGCATGTGAGGTAGTAAACATAACCTCCAATTAACGAGTTTATTCTATAAACTAAAGTATCACCAGTTATTAAAATCCACTTACCATTTGATGATTGAGAGGTAGCATCAATAGGTTCATATACGTCAGAAGAAATAGAACTAAACGACTCGTCTTCACAATCGTCATCTTTTCTGCCATTGCGCGGGAACGTGCGTCTGGGCTATATACCACAGTAGCCATCTTGTGATGCCGCATCGTTCACTTTGGAACAAGAGAATGAATAGTACCAACCTTCCTCCAAAGAAATCCCTTGCTACAGCAACGAAACGAGGCTAGTTGTCAGATAGTTCGTTTTGTCATAAGACAGAGTGAATAAAACCCTATCATTTTCAAATGGTGAAGAACTCATTTTTTTAAAAAAATGTCGCTTAGTTCATTCTGGCAAAAGACCACTCAAATATAATAAATGAATCCTTCACATCAGGGACATGTCCAGAGCAGTTAAAACAGGCAAGAGTTGTACCCTTGCTTAAGAAAGGTAATGCAGGAGACATAGAAAATTAGCGGCCCATTTCCCTGCTGTCAGCATTCTCAAAAATAATAGAAGCAATTATGAAGGACAGATTAATGAGTTACCTGAATAAATACAATCTTTTAAGCGAATCACAGTTTGGTTTCCGAAGTGGCAAAAATATGGAGTCAGCCGCAGTAGAATTCAAAAAAGTTGTACTTGATGCTCTTGATAAAGATGAGTGTATCACAGGCATGTTTTTGGATCTTTCAAAGGCGTTTGATACAATCGACCACAAGATTCTATAAAATAAATTAGAAGCATTAGGAATAAGAGGAGTAGCTAACGTCTGGCTTCGATCATACCTAACAGATAGGGTACAAAGAGTAGAGGTAACACATACTTCAAATAGAGAGAAACATTTGGTAAAACACCAAAATACATTAATGTAGGGGTTCCACAAGGTAGCTTATTATGACCAATTCTGTTCCTGATATACATCAATGGCTTTCCCAGTAGTGTTACTCATGGTGAAAAAATCCTCTTCGCTGATGACAGCAATATTATACTCACTGACAAAACAAGAGAACTCCTTGCCGAGAAAGCAAATGAAACTCTCAAGGATGTTTGTGATTGGTCAATAAGTAATAAAATGACATTGAACGCAAAGAAAACTAATGGCATGAATTTCAGTTTGAAGAGAAAAAAAGACAATGTTACATTAAATGTAAATGGCACCTCTATAGATTGTGTAACAAATGCAAAATTTCTAGGAATGAATATTGATTCTCAGTTGAAGTGGTGTGAACACACAAAGGTACTTGCAAACAGAATGTCATCACATGTTATGCACTTAGAATCCTATCATCAGTGTGTAACATGAAGTGTCTTTTAGTCACATATTATTCATATGTACACTCAATTCTTAGCTATGGAATTCTTTTTTGTGGAACAAATGCACAAAATATGAACACAGTTTTCAAACACCAGAAAAGAGCGATAAGAATAATAACCAAAAATACTAGTCGAGCTCATTGTAAAGATCTGTTCAGAACACTGGAAATTTTAACTGCTCCGTGAGAATACATTTACCAGTCAGTTGTATGCATCAAAAATAACATTGCTAATTATTGCAAAAACAACTCTGTCCATGACCATGCAACAAGAGATAGAGTCAACTTACATTTACCAAGAAAAAAAAATAAACATAAAACTCAAAACAGCATTTTCTACCAAGGAATAAAACTGTACAATAAATTACCATAAGAGATTAAAGAAATTGCCAAAATACACTTACTTAAAAAGGCAGCTAAAAAGTACCTGTTATGCAATACATTTTATACATTGAAGGATTACTTAACTAAAACAGAGTAGGGGTTTGGTAAAGAATGTTATACAAATAAATACTAATAATAATGATTATAAAATATCCAGCATTCCGCATAACACTTTCACTTTACGTTTTTTTCCTTCTTTTCTTCCTTTCTAGAAATACGTACCCCCAAGCTATGCATAGCACAATACTAACACTTCTTCTATCTGAGCTCAACGTATGACTTATTATGGAGGGATGCTGACTCACTTTTTGAGATCACCAGTTTGTGCGTGTGTGTGTGTGTGTGTGTGTGTAGTGAGTGAAGTGTTACGAAACAATGTGTGTATAGTGTGTGCAGTGACTGATAGTGAGATATGAGTGAACAATGTGGCATTATGTTATGTAATAAGTTATTTGTAAAAAAAGTATTGTATACCAGGAGTAAATCTAGTGATTGTCTCTAGAAGTCTGTAAATATATGTGTATACGAATTAGCTTATTTTAAATAGATCAAAGTTTGTAAATACTTTGACTTGTCGTATATCATTGTGAAAGGAGATCTACGGATGAATAAAGCTACTACTACTGGTATTACTACCACTACCACTGCTGTTGCGGGGAGTGTCTGTAAGCTCGCACGCTACGTAACTGCTGGTCGACGTATGAGCCAACGTCTCGCTTCTTGCGGAGTGCATCATTCATTGGACCAAACAGATGGGAGTCGTCAGGTGCGAGCTTCGGGCTGTAGGGTGGAGGAGGAAGAACAGTCCGATGAACTTTTGTGAACTCCTCTCGGTTGCGAACATTAGATGTGTTGCCATAGAGAAGGAGAAATCCGTTTGCATTTTTGTGGCGACGAACACACAAAGCATTTCATCCATTTCCTGAGGATAGCAAAATACACTTGACAACTGATCGTTGCACCATGAGGGAGGACATCAAACAGACTAAACCCCTTAGAGACCCAGAAAACCGTCGCCACGACTTTACCGAGTGAGAGTGTGACTTTGGACGTTTCCTTCGAAGGAGAGATGCCGTGGCGCCATGGACTGCCATTTCGTTTCCTGTTGAAAGTCATGAACCCATGTTTCATCGCCTGTGACGACGCTCGACAAAATTTCACCATCAGCCCCGTAAAGCGCAAGCAATTCCGAACTTATTACCCTTATTTGTTCTTTACGGTCTTCTGTCAGGTGTCTAGGAACCCGGCAGGAACACACCTTGGTGGAAGAGTGTGTCAGCTGTGCCAACAGAGAAGTCTGATTGTGCAGCGATCACATCGGATGAGAGTGTCCGCACGTTCCACTGTTGCTGTGTGTGGCTGGCCTGCACGTAGAAGACCGGACATGTTCGAGCGACTTTGTTGCGATGGTGACAGAGCCCCGTGCAACGACTCACCGTGCTGTTATTATTCACTGCTAGGTCTCCGTAGACATTCTACAAGCGTCTGTGCGATGCTTTGTTTCTGTAAAAGAAACTGAATGACAGCTATCTAGTTGGTACACTCCTCCATGACAGACGTCATTTTGATAGTACGTAATAGCACCACCACCCAACGGAACTTCGTAAAACTATAGGGGCTGAAGCGAGAATATTCCACGATGTTTCGCAACACGTTCCGCATCTTTTTCAACTAAAAATGGTCGAGGAAAAAATATGTTGCCTTACTGATTGATTGCTCCTCGTACAGCACTGTCAATGTCCAATACCATGTTTATTTCGAAACATCACAAATGAGCCGTAAAGTACAAAGTGCTAAAATGCACTGGTTTGACTTTTGTCCTCATTGCAGACACCTAAGAACTGGTGAATAGCTTATTGGTTGTGTGGTTGTGGCTCGCTAAGACACTGTCCTCCTTTGTCCCCCATTTCCAACGCACTATATGGGGGGGGGGGGGGGGGGGGATATTCAGAAATCGGTGCATTCCAGCCCTGTAAACAGTGTAGACGAAATCCGGAACTCACTGTGGATGGTTGTCAGTGCGTTCAGAACACTGCTGGGATTTTTGAGCGTGTAAGGGCATCAATGAAGGGAGGTGCTGAAGTCTGCCTCCACATGAACGATGGCTGTGTGGACCACTTGTTGTATTGCGTTTGTACCCGAGTGCATATCTGCAGTTTGGATCCTCGGGGACTCTGTTATGCAGTGTCCACGTACTCACAAAGCGAATGAGCCTATGCGTCGTCACCGATTTCGTGAATATCCCTGGTATATGCGGGGCGTCAGAAACTGACACATGTGGGAGTTTGAGATGGCCAAGCGTTTAGGAAAAAACGGTATTTTTGGTGCTGATCTGAGGAGGCGTTCAGTTTCTAAGCAACGGTTGGCGCATCGGAAAGAGGTCAGACTGCTTTACCCGGAGATTGTTAGGCAGCGCCCCTAAGCGGCAACATTTTTTTGTATTTTCAATTTTCGATTTACGTACACTACAAATAAACCAAAATAATGTGCAACATATTTTATTTATTGATATTTTCGTAAAAGTTATGAAGACGAAAATTTGGGACTGCAAATAAATTTCCAGGAAGGCGTTGTAGAGCGTATAGCAGAACTTATTATATAAAATTAGGAAGTTTTATTATTTCACAGTTCATTATTTGGGCGTGCTGCGGTGATACTCGTTGCAAAAACAGGAGGAGTAGTAATTGTTTCGGAATGTTGCATACGTTATAAACGCCTCATTTTTACAGTTATAAAATAGTTCCACTAAAAAACAAACGTGTATGACATTCATACATCATTCTCTGTCATTGGACAGTTTTGGAAAAAAACCACGCGTCACGAATCCATTACGCGTGTATTATAATTCTTTCTTGGAAATTTATTTGCAGTCCAAAATAAAATGGTTCAAATGGCTCTAAGCACTATGGGACATGACACCTGAGGTCATCAGTCCCCTAGGCTTAGAACTAAGTATACCTAAGTAACCTAAGGACATCACACACTTCCATGCCCGAGTCAAAAATCTTTCTTCGCCTTTCTCTTCCGAGCCTTTTACGAAATTAATTACGAGTTGTTGTTGTTGTGGTCTTCAGTACTGACACTGGTTTGATGCAGCTCTCCATGCCACTCTATCCTGTGCAAGCATCTTCATCTCCCAGTACCTACTGCAACCTACATCGTTCTGAATCTGCTTGATGTATTCATCTCTTGGTCTCCCTCTACGATTTTTACCCTCCACACTGCCCTCCAGTACCAAATTGGTGATCCCTTGATGCCTCAGAACATGTCCTACCAACCGATCCCTTCTTCTAGTCAAGTTGTGCCACAAACTTCTCTTCTCCCCAATCCTAACCAATACCTCCTCGTTAGTTATGTCATCTACCCATCTAATCTTCAGCATTCTTCTGTAGAACCACATTTCGAAAGCTTCTATTCTCTTCTTGTCCAAACTATTTATTTTCCATGTTTCACTTCCATACATGGCTACACTCCATACAAATACTTTCAGAAATGACATCTTGACACTTAAATCTATACTCGATGTTAACAAATATCTCTTCTTCAGAAACGCTTTCCTTGCCATTGCCAGTCTACATATTATATCCTCTCTACTTCGACCATCAACAGTTATTCTGCTCCCCAAATAGCAAAACTCCTTTACTACTTTAAGTGTCTCATTTCCTAATCTAATTCCCTCAGCGTCACCCGACTTAATTTGACTACATTCCGTTACCCTCGTTTTGCTTTTGTTGATGTTCATCTTATACCCTCCTTTCAAGACACTGTCCATTCCGTTCAACTGCTCTTCCAAGTCCTTTACTGTCTCTGACAGAATTACAATGTCATCGGCGAACATCAAAGTTTTTATTTCTTCTCCATGGATTTTAATACCTACTCCGAATTTTTCTTTTGTTTCCTTTAATGCTTGCTCCCAACAACAGCTTCCCTTTCATGTCCCTCGACTCTTATAAGTGCCATCTGGTTTCTGTACAAATTGTAAATAGCTTTCGCTCCCTGTGTTTTACCACTGCCCCCTTTAGAATTTGAAAGAGAGTATTCCAGTCAACATTGTCAAAAGCTTTCTCTAAGTCTACAAATGCTAGAAACGTAGGTTTTCCTTTCCTTAATTTTTCTTCTAAGATAAGTCGTAAGGTCAGTATTGCCTCACGTGTTCCAGTATTTCTACGGAATCGAAACTGATCTTCCCCGAGGTCGGCTTCTACTAGTTTTTCCATTCGTCTGTAAAGGGTTCGTGTTAGTATTTTGCAGCTGTGGCTTATTAGACTGATTGTTCGACTCAGGTCTTTCAACGCTCTGTCAAACTCTTCACTCAGTATCGTATCTCCCATTTCATCTTCATCCTCTTCCATTTCCATTATATTGTCCTCACGTTCATCGCCTTGTATAGACCCTCTATATATTCCTTCCACCTTTCTGCTTTCCCTTATTTGCTTAGAACTGGGTTTCCATCTGAGCTCTTGATGTTCGTACAAGTGGTTCTCTTATCTCCAAAGCTCTCTTTAATTTTCCTGTAGGCAGTATCTATCTTGTCATCTCGTGGAAATCGGGTTTTCTGCCGGATATCAGCGCTGATATCCGGCAGAAAACCCGATTTCCACGAGATGTCCTCAAATCGCCGGGAAAGTCTAAGAAATTAGCATCTATCTTACCCCTAGTGAGATAAGCCTCTATATCCTTACATTTGTCCTTTAGCCATCCCTGCTTAGCCATTTTGTACTTCCTGTCGATCTCATTTTTGAGACGTTAGTATTCCTTTTTGCCTGCTTCATTTACTGCATTTTTATATTTTCTCCTTTCATCAATTAAATTTAATATTTCTTCTGTTACCCAAGGATTTCTACTAGGCTTCGTCTTTTTACCTACTTGATCCTCCGCTCCTTCATTACTTCATCCCTCAAAGCTACCCATTCTTCTTCTACTGTATTTCTTTCCCCCATTCCTGTCAATTGTTCCCTTATGATCTCCCTGAAACTCTGTACAACCTCTGCTTCTTTCAGTTTATCCAGGTCCCATCTCCTTAAATTCCCACCTTTTTGCAGTTTCTTCAGTTTTAATCTACAGGTCATAGATTGTGGTCAGAGTCCACATCTGCCCCTGGAAATGTCTTACAATTTAAAACCTGGTTCCTAAATCTCTGTCTTACCATTATATAATCTATCTGGTACCTTTTAGTATCTCCGGGGTTATTCCATGTATACAACCTTCTTTCATAATTCTTAAACCAAGTTTTAGCTAAGATTAAGTTGCGCTCTGTGCAAAATTCTACCAGGCGGCTTCCTCTTTCATTTCTCTCCCTCAATCCATATTCACCTACTACGTTTCCTTCTCTCCCTTTTCCTACAACCGAATTCCAGTCTCCCATGACTATTAAATTTTCGTCACCCTTCACTATCTGAATAATTTCTTTTATTTCATCATACATTTCTTCAATTTCTTCGTCATCTTCAGAGCTAGTTGGCATATAAACTTGTGTTACTGTAGTAGGTGTGGGCTTCGTATCTATCTTGGCCACAATAATGCGTTCACTATGCTGTTTGTAGTAGCTTACCCGCATTCCTATTTTCCTATTCATTATTAAACCTACTCCTGCATTACCCCTATTTGATTTTATGTTTATAACCCTGTAGTCACCTGACCAGAAGTCTTGTTCCTCCTTCCACCGAACTTCACTAATTTCCACTATATCTAACTTTAACCTGCCGATTTCCCTTTTTAAATTTTCTAACCTGCCTGCCGGATTGAGTGTTCTGACATTCCAAGCTCCTATCCGTAGAACGCCAGTTTTCTTTCTCCTGATAACGACACACTCTTGAGTAGTCCCCGCCCGGAGATCCGAATGGGGGACTATTTTACCTCCGGAATATTTTACCCAAGAGGACGCCATCATCATTTCATCATATAGTAAAGCTGCGTGTCCTCGGGAAAAATTACGGCTGTAGTTTCCCCTTGCTTTCAGCCGTTCGCAGTACCAGCACAGCAAGGCCGTTTTGGCTATTGTTACAAGGCCAGGTCAGTCAATCATCCAGACTGTTGCCCTTGAAACTATTGAAAAGGCTGCTGCCCCTCTTCAGGAACCACACGTTTGTCTGGCCTCCCCACCAACGGCAAGGTCCGTGGTACACGGGGGGCGGGGGGGGGGGTGTTAATTACAAGTAATAAGTACAATATTCTTAGCATTATTTCAGTTTAGATGCAGTGTAAGTGGCGTATAAACTGAAAATGAAAATAATAAAAGAATGTCGCCTCGGAGTACCATTCCGTCCACTTTCTACAGAGCGAGCCGCTGCCTGTAAACTGACGCTTCGCCCCATCCGTCCCAAAGCTGCTGTCATTTCTAGAAGCTTTGCCGCCTGGCGCCCCGCTTCTGCCGCTTTCATTTCTGGCGGAGACCTGCGTGTACCACGAATTTTGACCAAGTGCGCGCGCTCACCTCAGCAGTCGTAATACGTGTTATATTTTCGAGGATATCAATTCTCATGGCCAGACGAAACTACAATCGTCCGGCCATAACTGTTGCTTCTTTGTTTGCTCAGGTACATGTTTTATTCCAGCTACATCATGTGAAATAATAGTTCACTTTATTGCACAAATGATAAAAAGATTTACTTAATTTGATAGAGCAGTTTTCCGCAGGAGTGCTTGATAATTTACAACTGCCATTGACTATCAAAGCATCACTCGATGCGCTAATTAGCAAACTCTTCTCTGGAAGTACAGTGTTTGACATTTACTAAAGTACACGTCCATCTGAATTTGAATAACACTGGTTTCACTGGATGACGTTGACTGCTTCAGATAAGGTCAGGCTGCTTGCGTGCTCGGCTCTATATTGACCTCTGTACACTGCTGTGCTGAGAGAAAGGGAGACTCTTCTTCACTCTCTCTCATTGCAGCGAGACGTCGGTGATGTCTGTTGTGTGTGATGTGTTTTGTCGACGTTGGTGTGGCACCGTGATCTCTTAACGGTATCACACCAGCGGTTTCCATACCCATGTTTATCAGCATTACTTGCTTGTTGCATTGTGTTCTAGTTGCCCTTTTAATTTGTGCGTACTGCAGTTAGCCCCATCTATATAAACATCTCTACCTGTTTCTTTGGCGCTGGAGTATATATATATATACGTAGGTATATATACTTAAGCGCCAAAGACACAGGTATAGGCACGTTTATTCAAATGCACAGATATGTAAACTGGCAGAATAGGTGCTGCGGGCCGCCAACGCCTGTACAAGACAACAAGTGTCTGCTGGCGCACTTGTTAGATCTGTTACTGCTGCTACAGCGGCAGGTTATCAAGATTTAAGTGAGTTTGAACACGGTGGTATAGTCGGCGCACGACCGTTGGGACACACCACCGAGGTAGCGATGAAGGCGGGATTTTCCCTTACGACCATTTGACGAATCTGCCGAGAATATCAAAAATCTGGTAAAACATCAAATCTCCGGCAATACTGCGGCCGGAAAAATATCCTTCAAAAATGGGACAACGACGACTGAAGAGAATCGTTCAACGTGACAGAAATGATACCCTTCCTCAGATTGTCCCCGATTTCAATGATGGGCCATCGGCAGATGTCAGCATGCGAACCATTCGACGAAACATCGATATGGGCTTTCGGAGTCTATAGCCCATCGTGTACCCTTGATGACTGCACGACACAAAGCTTCTCGCCCGCCTGCGCCCGTCAACACCGACATTGGACTGTTGATGACTGGAAATCTGTTGCCTGATCGGACGAGTCTCGTTTCAACTTGTATCCAGCGAATGGACGTGTACGGGTATGGAGGTATCCGTGGACCCTGCATGTCAGCAGGGGACTGTTCAAGCTGGTGGAGGCTCTGTAACGGTGTGAGGCGTGCGCATTTGGAGTGATACGGGACCACCTAAATACAACTCTGACAGTTGACACATAGGTATGTATCCTATCCGACCACCTGCATCCATTCATATCCATTGTGCATTCCGACGGACGTGGGCAATTCCAGCAGGATAATGGGGCACCACACACGTCCAGAATGTCTACAGAGTGACTCCAGGAAGACTCTTCTGAGTTTCAACATTTCCGCTGGCCACCACTCCCCAGACATGAACATTACTGAGCATATCTGGGATGCCTTGCAACGTGCTGCTCAGAAGAGATCTCCATCCCCTCGTACTCTTACGGATTTTTGGACAGCCATGCAGGGTTCACGGTGTCAGTTCTCTGCAACACTACTTCAGACATTAGTCGAGTCCATGGCCACGTCGTGTTGCGTGCTGACGGGGGCCCGACACGATGTTAGGCAGGTTACCGATTTCTTTGGCTCACGAGGCTGTTCAGGACCTTCGGTCCTTTGTCTTTACTGCGACTGTCATTATTCATTTAAATGATTCTCATTCAGAAATGACAGCTATGTTCCTCACTTTCCTGCGTGTCGTCAAGTGCGTGGATGAGGGCACGGAGCTTCGACGGGTGTACATACTCGGGAGCGGCTGTAGAGAGGGTTCCAGCCTCCGCTTGTCGCACCTGCGACCGTGCCGCGACCGCTTTGCCGCCTCTTAACCCCGCCGTTTATTCTAAGTAGTGACGGCTCTCCGTAGATTCTAGACCGGCCCCTAGGACTGGGAACACCGGCAAGGTTTCTCACGCACGTCACCCCGCGAGTTTCAGATGTGTCGTCACTCTACTCCCCTACTTATGGGCTAGTGCAGCCGTACTCCTTTATAATGACACAATTCCGAATGCGTCTCGTAAAACTTGTTCCGCAAATTTTGCAGAAATGGAAAGTATCGACGATATGCGGTCTTCACAGAATGGGTTGATAGTCAAAGTAGAATAAATCAGAATTTCAGTGTCGTTTGTTGCAGGATTCTAGTTCGAGTCGTTTACGAGATATCGTATTTTTCTAAGTTTTGCACACCGACACTTGTTGCTGCCAATCGACTTGTGTAGTTTCTAAATACAATGTTGTTCTGTTTGCTTACAGTATGCGTGAGTGTACCGCGAATGAACTGCAACTTACTAGTCAGTTAGTGTGTGAGAGTCCAAGCAGTGGATCGTGAGTGGAAAATGGGATTTACCAATGCATAAAAAGCAGGAATACGCAAGGTGTATCGTGAGTGTAGGAAGAATGCGGTAACATGTTGCAACCATCACGACAATAATTTATCGGCCTCTTCAAGCAGTTTCGTGGAAGTGGTAGCGGAACACCTAAACGAAGCAACAGAAAGAAACAAGCGACGAGAAAGAGGGGTAAACTAATGTTGTTGCAGCTGATGAGCACGAGGCAGTGACCCTAGTCAGGCGCGTGTCCCACGCATTCTCTGTCCCTGCCACATCTCTCTCCATCAGGAGCCGCATGGAAACGATTATGAGAATTGTGTCAACTTCTGAACGTGGATATTGAGACGGATACTCCAGATGTATCGTGTAACTTGTTTACTGATGAAGCCATATTTACTAATCTCGGCCAGGTAAACCGCAGAAACATGCACTATTGGTCTGTTGACAATCTCCGTTGTCTTCGTCAAGTGGAACGTCAGCGTCAACGGAGTGTGAACGCGTGGTGTCGGATTGTGAACCATCAGCTCATACACCTGTTTTTCAAAGACGGAACACTGAACGCGCTCAAGTATCCCATCTTCCTAGCAGACCATCTTTCACGAATGCCAGAAGACGTCTCTCTGCAGACTAGGAGGAACCTGTGGTGCCAACATAATGGCTGTCCAGCGCATAGTTCAAAAAGTACTGCAGCATGTCTTCACGAATTGTTCCCAGATTG
This sequence comes from Schistocerca gregaria, assembly GCF_023897955.1. Classification (NCBI taxonomy): domain Eukaryota; kingdom Metazoa; phylum Arthropoda; class Insecta; order Orthoptera; family Acrididae; genus Schistocerca; species Schistocerca gregaria. The sequence continues at coordinate 33,811,121 of NC_064928.1, forward strand.
TTGGATTTGTACATTGGCCGGCCCGCTCCCCTGATTCGACGAATGTAGACTTTTTTCTATGGGGAAAGCTGAAAGACGATGTCTGCAACGACATAACGACTATACCCGATGATATGCAACGACGTACTACTGCAGCCTGCGACATCTCCGCGGAAATTTTATCACGTGTGCATACCAGACTGCAAGAGTGTATTGCCGCTGTCGGTGGTCATCTCGAACACAACCACTGACGGTCAGCTCTCTCGTTACTTGTCAGAATCCACGTAGCTAGAGTATGCACTTGTTCCTTAATGTTTACAAGTATAAGTGTGGTAACTTTTCAGAATACGGTATCTCGTAAGCGACTTGTACTAGAATGCTGCAACAAACACCACTGACATTCTGATTTACCCTACCTTTGATTTGTTAATGCCAATAGGCATTGTTCCATTTATAAAAATGTATGTTCCACAAAAAATACTTTACAATTTGTTTATTGGCTAACGATACGAGCCACTGACTAGCAAATCATTCTGTGAAAACCGATGCCGCTAATGACTTAACGCTGTACGTTGCTTTGAGGAAGGCGCCGCCATCTTAGATGCTCTAGAAAGTTAGCAGATTACTGTTGCTTCTTGTTTTTAGTTTCTGAGCTGTGCACTCAACGATTGTTCTAAACAGAAAATATTACAGAGCTTTCGTGCATAACATGTCAGGAAGGCATTTTCAGACTTTTCCTTCTAGACAATACTTAAGTTGCGGATATATTAAGAGCAAAATCCCATTTTTTATTCACTGCTCGATGGAACCATTTGTTCGGCAACATGCGAACGGAAGGAAACGGTGATGGCTGTCAAGGTGGGAGAGAGCGGCCGCAGTGAGCGGCAGGCGACCGGGGCTGCTGTGGTCGCCTCGCCTTGCTTCTTCCCGGATAACGCTCCTGTCACGTAATTTCGTTTGCTTCTTCTCTACTATGGATGACGAAATATTAATATCGGCAGTTTTTAAAAGGGAAATGACCTATTGAACCGACTGAAGTTCTGCAAGAATTAAGTTTTGTATTTTGCTTCGCAGTATAAGATTTTGTAGAGATGGAATTTCAGGCGTGTTGGCAACAAACACGAATGGAAATGGAGTGACAAATGGTAGCTAGCTCTAAAAGTGGAGAAATGTAAGTTAAGGAGAATGAGTGGGAAGATCAAACCCGTAATGTTCGAATACAGCATCCCGCTTGACACAGTTACGCCGTTTAAATATCGGGTTGTAACGTTGCAAAGCGGTATGAAATGGAATGAGCATGTGAGAAGTGTGGGAGGGAAGGCGAACGGTCAACTTCAGTTTATTGCGAGAATCTGAGGAAAGAGTGGTTCACCTGTAAACGAGACAGCATACAGGACGCTGGAGCGATCTATTCTTGAGTACTCCTGGAGTGTTTGGGATCCGCAGCAGCTCGTATTAAAGGAAGACATCGAAAAAATTCAGAGGCAAGCTGCTAGATTTGTTATTGGTAGGTTCGAACAACATGGAAGTGCTACGGAAATGATTCGGGAACGCAAATGGTAATCGCGGGACGGAAGGGGACGTTCTTTTCGAGAAACACTTCTGAGAAAATTTAGAGAACAGGCGTTTCAAGCTGACTGACGAACGATTCTACCGCCAGTATATATTTATCTGTGCCACCTGAACTTCCTTCACACAGTCAAAGACAAAAACTGGGCGCGATAAAAGCTCAAAAAGTGGCAACACTCCTTCATACAGTGAAAGTAATATTTTGTTCTCCTACAGTTTCGAAAGAAAAATTTCAAAGATTTACCGAAAATTGCGAAAAACAATAACATGAAATAAAAATATCGGCATCCGATATTGCCGTTTTGATATCGACGTATGATATTTAGGGGAAGAAAATATCGGTGTTATGAATTAATATTTTCTGGGTGAAATATAGGCATTTTATCACCAGCCCTAGTGCAGGGTCCTCTCCGTCACATACCGTACGGTGGATTGCGGAGTATGTACACTATTCGCTATTAAAATTGCTACACCAAGAAGAAATGCAGATGATAAACGGGTGTTCACAGGACAAATATATTATACTAGAACTGACATGTGATTACATTTTCACGCAATTTGGGTGCATAGATCCTGAGAAATCAGTACCCAGAACAACCACCTCTGGCCGTAATAACGGCCTTGATACGCCTGGCCATCCAGTCAAACAGAGCTTGGATGGCGTGTACAGGTATAGCTGCCCATGCAGCTTCAACATGATACCACAGTTCATCAAGAATAGTGACTGGCGTATTGTGACGAGCCAGTTGCTCGGCCACCTTGACGAGATGTTTTCGATTAGTGAGAGATCTGGAAAATGTGCTGGCCAGGACAGCAGTCGAACATTTTCTGTTTGCAGAAAGGCCCGTACAGGACCTGCAACATGCGGTCGTGCATTGTCCTGCTGAAATGTAGCGTTTCGCCGGGATCGAATAACGGGTAGAGCCACGGGTTGTAACCCATCTGAAATGTAACTTCCACTGTTCAAAGTGCCGTCTATGCGAACAAGAGGTGACCGAGACGTGTAACCAATGGCACCCTGTACCATCACGCCAGGTGATACGCGCTTCCAATGTGCGTTCACAGCGATACAGCCAAACACGCATGCGACCATCATGATGCAGTATACAGAACCTGGATTCATCCGAAAAAAATGAGGTTTTGCCATTCGTGCACCCAGGTTCGTCGTTGAGTACACCATCGCAGGCGCTCCTGTCAGTGGTGCAGCGTCAAGGGTAACCGCAGCCACGGTCTCGGAGCTGATAGTCCATCCTGCTGCAAACGTCGTCGAACTGTTCGTGCAGACGGTTGTTGTCTTGCAAACTCCCCATCTGTTGACCCAGGGATCGAGACGTGGCTGCACGATCTGTTACAGCCATGCGAATAAGATGCCTGTCATCTCGACTGCTAGTGATACGAGACAGTTAGGATCCAGTACGGCGTTCCGTATTACCCTCCTGAACCCACCGATTCCATATTCTGTTAACAATCATTGGATTTCTACCAACGCGAACAGTAATGTCGCGATACGATAAACCGCAATCGCGACAAGCTACAATCCGACCTTTATGAAAGTCGGAAACGTGATGGTACGCATTTCTCCTCCTTACACGAGGCATCACAACAACGTTTCACCAGTCAACGCCGGTCAACTGCTGTTTGTGTAACTGCTAAGGTTATCAGTCCCTAAGCTTACACACTAAGCCTAAATTATCCTAAGGACAAACACACACTCCCATGCCCGAGAGAGGACTCGAACCTCCGCCGGGACCAGCCGCTGGAAACTTTCCTCGTGTCAGCACGTTGTAGATTCGCCACCGGCACCAACCTTGTTTGAATGCTCTGAAAAGCTAATCATCTGCATAGCGCAGCATCTTCTTCCTGTCGGTTAAATTTCGCGTCATTAGCGCGTCATCTTCGTGGTGTAGCAATTGTAATGGCCAGTAGTGTGTGTACTGTCGATACAGAAGATCGTCTGTCAATGTACTACTCTGTGGTACGTGACAGTAACCGAGCCAAATATCTCACGAAATAAGCATCAAACGAAAAAACTACAAAGAACGAAACTGGTCTAGCTTGAAGGGGGAAACCAGATGGCGCTATGGTTGGCCCGCAAAAAGGCGCTGTCATTGGTCAAACGGATATCAACAGTGTTTTTAAATAGGAACCCCCATTTTTATTTCATATTCGTGTAGTACGTAAATAAATATGAATCTTTTAGTTGGACCACCCAAGTAGGTGTTTAAGCTGCTGTTGCGGCTAATCCGCACATCAGTAGCCGACAAATTGCGCGAGAATCGGAAATCGTGTACAGTTCAGCCACAGGGCACAAGAGAAATTACGGGACGATGACAGATTTTTTGCACGCGTTCTATTTAGCGACGAAGCGTCATTCACCAACAGCGGTAACGTAAACCGGCTTAACCCATCAAGTACCAATGTCCTATTTTGAGGGCAGAGCACATATTTATTTATAAATACACAATAAGTTATTAATTTGCAACTATTACTGTTCTACGTCATTTGTTGATGCTTTTTATAACAAATGTATGCTTACAGGAAACCAAAAGCAATAAATCCTACCATTAATTGATTATTGAATACTAAGGCACACTTTTCGTTATTACAGGTATTTACTTTAGCGACAATACAGTAATATTTGAAATATGTGGCAAAGATCTTTTTGTGATTATTTATAGTCAACAACGTATCTTTTAAACTACTTGCATTGTTAGCTCAATTGGAGTTATATTCATTGTTTCCCATTGTTATAAAATTTCGTGTACTCGAAATACGACACTGGGACTTGGTGTTATCATTTCAGTTATTTGTATTGCTGTACGTTCGAACATGAAACTCTGCTACTGCTGATGTATTTTCTTTTTAGAACGTGGTAATTTTACCAGATTTTGTTGTTGAGGCACGTAACGACCCCTCTTTTATATATTATATGTATATATTACAGGATATGAAGTTACTTTGAAATTTACAGCGTATTATGTAAGTATATTTATGAATATGTTACCCATTAGTAAATAATACAGTTCCAGATGGACAGAGGTATTTACACATTCCCTTTTCTGTAGTTTGTGCTAATTTATTATTCTTTCATTTCACTTTATTTTATCACATTTTATTTCATTTCATTTTATATAGCTTATAATGGCCTTCAGACGAGATAGATACCTCACTAACGAAGAAATAGAAGAAATAATAAACAGTGACACATTCTATAATGCAGTGTCTGATGATCAGGACCATATTGATATCACCGTATGTCCTCCTGTAGAAGACTGTATGACCGACGAAGAAGAAGGTCCAGACGATGTTACTGGAACCGTGGAACTCTCAGATGTGCCAGGGGCTATTGAATTACATTATGTTGCATCAGAGAATAACGAAGAAACTGTATGTAAAACTTCACTGCCAAGTACATCCCAAGTTTCCAGAAGTAAATCGAAGAAGAGATGGCTTACTGATGAGAAAAGTAATTGGAAAAAGACACCTCCAGTTTACACAAAGCTGTCTGAAACTAGTGAGCATGACATCAGCACAAAGAGAGAGGAATTGAAGGAACAACTTTCTTCCTTGACTCCGAAGGGGATGTTTGAAGAACTGATGAACGAAAACATATACGTGTTCATAGTGACAGAAGCTGTGAGATATGCAGTAAATATGAAGAATAGGCAGGGTTTTATCCTCGCAGTTGAAGAAGTGAAGGTCTTTGTCGGATTTCGTCTTTTTGCTGGCTACCAAAAGCTCCTTGCTGAGAAGCTATACTGGTCTGAAGATGAAGATGTTGGCATACCAATTATAAAGACAGCTATGTCAAGGAATAATTATCAGAAGCTGAAAGCGTTGCTTCATTTTCAAGATAATGACTTAGCCAATGAAAACAAACACGATCGCGGATTCAAAATTAGACCTCTCTTGAAAATGTTATATGAATCTTTTCAAAAATTTGGAATATTTGCGGAAAATTTGTCAATTGACGAAATGATAGTCAAATACTGTGAACGAAGTGGGCGGAAGCAGTTTATCCGAGGAAATCCTATTAGATTTGGCTATAAGTTGTGGTCTCTTTGTTGAGCATGTGGCTACTGTTTCAAATTTGATTTATACTGTGGAAAGGATCCAGAATATACTGCAAGGGATGACCTACTTTTGGGATCAAAAGTAGTCTTAAACATGCTGGACTGCATTGAGATACTCGAGAATCATTGTGTGTACTTCGACAATTTCTTCACTAGTAGAGATCTTCTGATTCATCTGAGAAATTTGGGTTTTCGAGCAACTGGGACTGTCAGAGAGAATCGAGTTGGTGACTGTCCACTACTGAGCAGCAACGAACTGAGAAAGACAGTTCGAGGAAACTATGACTACCATTTCGACAGGAATGCTGAAGTCTTATTTGTTCAATGCCACGACAACAGATGCGTTACAATTGGTACAAATTTCGGCAAAGTTGAACTTTTGGGAGCAGCTATGCGGTATAATAGACAAGCAAGTAAGAAGACACAAGTGCAACAACCTGCCGTTTTGAAGTCGTATAACGCGTACATGGGAGGTGTTGACAACCATGACTGGTTGGTTGGAAAATATGCGACGGTAATTAGAGGGAAAAATGGTACTGGGTCCTATTTACACGTATGCTGGAAATGGCCCCCGTAAATGCCTGTCTCTTCTACAGACTAGTACATGGGAAAAATACACTGGATTTACTGGATTTCAGGTGTGCTGTTACAGTTACATACCTGAAATTGAACACTGGAAGACCGAATATTGAACGTCCAATGGAATACCCGTCAAGTCAGTTGAGAGTGATACCAGACATCAGGTTTGATGGAATTGGTCATATGGTTGACAAAAGAAGCACGCAAAGAAGATGTGTAAGAGCTAAATGCAACGGGAAACCAAAAACATATTGTGTTAAATGCCGTGTAACACTGTGTGTGAAGTGTTTTGTACCATTTCACAAGAAATAAATAGTTAAGACATGAATACAGTTTAGTATGCTATACGATACTGTTAGATCCCGGCGTCCTATATTGAGGACGGCCATTATATCAGAATGTATAAATATTCTTTGGCTATTTTTGTACTTATTGTCGTTCATACACTATGTACATTATAATTAAGGAATAAAAAATTCAATGAAAAAATTAATTTGGGACTTAATGGGTTAATATGCACTATTGGGCAACGGAAAATCCACGATGGCTGCGACAAGTGGAACACCAGCGACCTTGGCGGGTTAATGTATGGTGCGGCATAATGACAGGAAGGATAATTGGCCCCCATTTCATCGATGGCAATCTAAATGGTGCAATGTATGCTGATTTCCTACGTAATGTTCTACCGATGTTACTACAAGATGTTTCACTGCATGACAGAGTGGCGATGTACTTCCAACATGATGGATGTCCGGCACATAGTTCGCGTGCGGTTCAAGAGATATTGAGTAGCATATTTCATGACGGGAGGATTGGTCGTCGAAGCACGTTCACCGGATCTGGCGTCCCCGGATTTCTTTCTGTGGGGAAAGTTGAAGGATGTTTGCTATCGTGATTCACCGACAACGCCTGACAACATGCGTCAGCGCATTGTCAATTCATGTGCGAACATTACGGAAGGCGAACAACTCGCTGTTGAGAGGAATGTCGTTACTCGTATTGCCAAATGCACTGAGGTTGACGGACATCATTTTGAGCATTTATTGCATTAATGTGGTATTTACAGGTAATCACGCTGTAACAGCATGCGTCCTCAGAAATGATAAGTTCACAAAGGTACATGTATCACATTGAAACAACCGAAATAAAATGTTCAAACGAACCTACGTTCTGTATTTTAATTTATAAATCTACCTGTTACCAACTATTCGTCTAAAATTGTGAGCTATAGCAAACAAAGTGGTCCAACTGCAACATTCATATTTCTTTATATACTACGCGAATATGTAATAAAAATGGAGGTTCCTATTAAAAAAAAAAAAACGCAGTTGATATCCGTTTGACATATGGCAGCGCCACCTAGCGGCGCATCTGGTTTCCCCCTTCAAGCTAGACAAGTTTTGTTCTTTGTAGTTTTTTCGTTTGACGCTTATTTCGTGAGATATTTGGCCTGGTCACGATCAATGGACCATGTATATATATACTTTTTCCCTCTGTTGTTCAGATTTTTTTTAAAAGTAAATGTTCAAAGCGCGAAGAGTTTGTGGCAATATCATCGGCTCCGTCTCCATTTTGTGGAGATATACTGAGGTGACACATGTCATGGGATACCTTCTAGCATCGTGTCGGACCAGGCGTAGTGCAGCAGCTAAATGTGGCATGGACCCAATAGGTTACTGGAAGCGCCAGCAGAAACACTGAGCCATGATCCGTCTATAGCCGTCCATAATTTGTGAAAAATGTTGCGGCTTCAGGATTTTTGTACGCGAAATGACCCCTCGATCAAATCTCGTAAATGTTCGTTGGGCTTCGTATCTAGCGATCTAGGAGGTCAGATCATTCGTTCAGACTGTCCAGAATGTTCTTCAAACCAATCGCAAACAATTTTGGCCCGATGACATGGCTCGTCGTAGTTTGGGAACATAAAGTCAATGAATGGGTGCAAATGACCTCCAAGTAGCCGAACATAACCGTTTCCAGTCAGTGATCGGTTCAGTTGAACAAGAGGACCCACTCCATTCCACGTAAACACCGCACACACCATAATGGACCAAGAAGCAGCTTTCATGGTGCTTTGTTGACAACTTCGGCCCATGGCTTCGTGGGGTATGCGCCACAACCAAACCATACTATCAGCTCTTACCAAGTGAAATCGGGAATCACTTGACCTGGCGACCGTTTTCCCATTGTCTAGGGTCCAACAGATATGGTGATGAGCCCAAGAGAGGCGTTGCAGGTGATGTGCTTTTAGCAAAGGCACCCGCATTGGCCGTCTGCTGCCAAAGCCCATTAACCCCAAATTTCGCTGCTGTGTCATAACATAACGTCTCACATAGGTTTTCGTGGTTATTTCAAGCAATGTTGTTTTTGTGTTAGCACTGACAGATCAGTGCAAATGCCACTGCTCTCGCTCGGTAAGTGAAGGTCACCTGGGTTATCTAGGACCCAGTAACATCGTTGTTGGTGACTGCCATCTATGCGCATATAAACGCAAGCCGCGGATTTGGTTGAAGGTCGTAAATCAGCACTTCATCTTTCATATTTAAAAGCTGGTGACCCATCACAAGATGCTCTTTTCCCAATTTTCTGCCTCTCGGAATAGCTGGCTCCAAGTTTGGTATGTCACTTCTTTATCATACGACGGTCTTCCCTGTGATCTTTTCGCTTCGACTTTGCCTTGGATGCTCACCTTCCCAAGTTATCCTCCTGTCATCAGAATTTGAAGCAAACAGTCGACAACCCCTTCCCCACCTCGAGTTCTTGAAAGACTGAGTTGTTAGTTCATTTGTCCCTCCATGATATTCTCAGCAACCTGCTATATGTCCACCTCTCAAAAGCATCAATCCTTTTGCGATCCCTTTCAGTTATTGTCTATGATTTAGCGCCGTGAGGAAAACTGAAAACACCAGGGATTTGAGCACTATCAATTTAGTATATGTAGTTAGGGCTGAGTCTTTACAAATCACTGTCAGATTCCATGCGGCACCCTACCCAGAACAGTTCTACGTAGTATTTCCTGTGTAGAGCCGCACTCTTTCTGAGTTAATGTATAAAGTTAATAGTGAAAGCGATAAAGTTGGTATGTCAGTAAATACAAAAAAGACGAGAGTCATGATAATTGACAGAGGTAATTCTCATCATTTTCAGATACTGTATCCATATCTTGTCGTATAATACATGATGATTTGTCTTTTACTTTATATGGAAGACCATTGTAAATTTGTATAGTGCTGTTTATTGTGGAGGTTTTATAGGCTGCTGTCCTTATTGATTGGACATGAAATTTTCCTTTTTGTCTTCTATCATATTCATGGATATTAAAATTTTCATTTATATCTTTTAAATTATTTCTAATATATTTACAGATTTCTAGTATATACATACAAGGAAGAGGGAGAATTGATTACTTTTGAAAGAAGGGTTTGCAAGAATCTGTTTGTCAACCATGTTGCATTGCTCTTACAGTTCTTTTTGAGTTAAGAAGATGACTGAACTAGGTTATGTAACCCCAGAATATAATTCCGTACAGTAGGATTATGTGCAATTGGGCAAAGTATGCAGTTTGGATAGTGGTATAACTCGCTTTGACAGAGTGTAAACACAGACTGTAACACATTTTATTTGGTGTTCCATTAATTTTGTTTACATGTGTATGCCATTTCAAGTTATTTTGAAGCCATAAGCCTAAAAAAATTGCTTCAGGAGAAGATGAAATTATGTTGGAGTTTATTGTCGCACTGGTGGAGCATGCATCACCTTTTAAACAGAAATTTAGGAATGTTGTCTTTTTGGTGTTTATCATACTTTTATTCCCCTCAAACCATTAATTTAGCTATTCTGTAGTCTTATTAACAGCTATTTGAAGCTGACTTCTTGTATTTCCTGTAATTAGGATGCTTGTGCCATATGCAAAAAAAAAAAGTGACTCAATGTTCAGGTCTAGATCATTTATATAAAGGAGAAAGAGGATTGGTCCAAGTATGGATCCCTGTGGGACTCCTTTATTTAGAACTTCTGCATCTGAGAAGCATGTCCTGGTGTTTTCCTTTAGTTCATGTTTTATTTGTATTTTTTGTTTCCTGTTCGTCGAGTACGAAGTAAACCATTTTAGTGCAGTGCCTCTAATGCCACATACTTGGAGCTTCTCCAACAGTATGTTGTGAGCCAGTATGTCAAGGGCTTTACCTAAGTCTTAAAAAAATGCCAGTGTCTCTTTGTTTTTTTGTCTATTGCTTGCAGGGCATTTTCTACAAAATCATAGATTGCAATGGCTGTAGATTTATTTTTCATGAATTCATGCTGAGAATCGGAGAATTTTGTTTTTCTCTCAGAATTTCATTAACTTATTGTACATAACTATTTCTATGAGTTTACTAAAGCCTGATAATAATGAAACTGTAGTTTTCTATGTTTGTTTTGTCTCCTTTCTTATCGATAGGGACCACTTTAACAATTTTTAAACTGTCGGGAAACGTACCTGTTAGAAAAGATGAATTTACTATATCAGCAAGAGGAAGTAAAATGTTTTTAATAAATTACTTTATGATGTCATCAGGAATACCATCAATCTCTGGTGACATTTTCCTATGAGCCAATGCAGCACTGATGATTTCATCTGGCGTTGTTCCATCAATATAGACTGAAGAGGAACATGAGTGCACTTTATTTTTCTGTGTCTTTCTAGTATTTGTTTTGTCACTGTTAAATTATTTGTGATCTCTACAAAGTAGTACTTAAAAAGATTTGTGATGTGTTGGGGATCAGTTATACTCTTGTTCTCTTGGTTAAGACTGATACTTTCCATTTTAGAGGACACTTTATTTGATTCCTTATTTGTAACTTTCCATACTGCTTGGTTTTCTTCGCTGATTTTGTCACGAACTTATCATTGGCCTTTTTTATAGTTTTTTTTTGTCGTAACACTCTTCTGAAGATTTGAATGTATTTCCGTATGTAACTGTTTAGAAAGAGGGTATGTTATTATTTTTCCTGTATTAGAGTAATACTATTTTCCTCAGACCATATTTTGACCCCTGTAATTATCCATAACTTTACTTTTTTTAGTTGCGCCTCTTATTTCTTGTTTTGAGAGGGAATGCAATTTCAAAGCAATCAGTGAAGATGCTAGAGAATTTCTCAAACTTTCTGTTGCTGTCATATATTTGCGAAACTTCTTCCCACCTTTCTCCTGACAACAGGGAGTTGAATGTTTCTGTATTGTGTGTATAAAACTGTCTTGCTGTTATAGTTCTGGTTGTGCAGTAAGTGAAAACTTGAGCTTCGTGATCACTAAGACTTGTACTTATACATTTTGCCGTACAATTTATGTTCACAAATATCTTATCCAAGGCAGTAACAGTAGTTTTTGTTGGGACTGTTATAGCCTATCTTAAGTTGAAAGTATCTGTGAGGTTGAGCAGTAGTTATAGTCGTGCCACGGTTCTTCAGCTGCTGCACTAAATGTGGGAGCACGGCACAGTCATAAGCTTTGGTAAGACCCATGTAAATTGCCAGCAGATGCTTTTTGCCAAGAACCATCACTAGTGTAGTCAGCAGCCAGTTGAACTAAGTGCATTGTTGCCACATACACCATGTTAAACATTAGACGCATGTTGAGAGGCATTCTTTACGAAATGACAGTGTAAAAGTGCCATAGTGACAACTGCGTGAGTTTAGTCGCAGGGCGAGCTCAAGGTTTCTGCTCGTAGGCAGAAGATAGGCACACGAGGGGTTGGAGAAGTCACGTATCTCTACTGTAAGTTCTTAAACCAACTTCCTTTATTTATTTTTCCCTGGTCGGTTTCTGCTCTCCTCGGTATCTGATCCTCCCTTAGCTGAAGCCGGTAGAAGTTGTCTATGGACGTCAGGCCATGTCTGTTTTGGGTCCAATCGCTGCCAACATTCACAATGTAACAATTCAATGTGTGTGTGTGTGTGTGTGTGTGTGTGTGTGTGTGTGTGTGTGTGTGTGCCGCTACTAAGTGATTGTTGAGTGGTTTCGTGCCAAACCAATAATAACGTGTGTAGTGAGGCTTCGGTATGTGGAGATTGCTTCCTCCACTCGCCGCATCCTCCATGGAAACAGTGTCAGGGCGTCGTGAATAAACTTATACATTTTGTACAACATAAATCTGGCCTGGAAAATATTTCACGCACCTTAACGTAGGCAACCTTACTCACAGCAGGCAGACGATATGAATTAGACTGCCTATTTTAAGGTGCATGAAGACATGAAATGCGATGGCTATTCGGAAAGTTATGTTCCGGTCGGTCGCGAAATAGAAACCACTGTGAAAATCAAAAATGTGTTTTTTGCAATATTTAGCTACTTCTCCAAATTTGTCGTAGCATTGTACTAACCATTCAATAGCGTCGTCACAGAAGGCAGCCGCCTGTGGTTTCCGCCAATTCTCTGCGTTCGTCTACAGCTCGTTGCCTGTGCTAAAATGTTGTCTTCTTAGCCATCAGTTCATACGAGCAGAAATGAGCCACGTAGGCTGCACAACGTAAGGCGAAATCTCTTAGCTGGTCCTCACACTTTGCTATACACTATTTTCTAGGCACCTTTATGTGCTCACTGTGCGCTCAGAATTGAAAAGCGCGATGTGCCGTGATCGGCGGGCATACTAGACACACTACCCCACACGTCTGTGCGAAACTTAATCGGATTTTCACAATCGTTTCCATTTCGCGACCGATCGAAACTTACTTTCCGAAAGGCCCCCGTATTTTCCAGGACAGTCAAAGAACTTCACCCCGGTAGATATGGTACGCGTTCCCGGTAGAGGTGTTTTAGCTAAATTTCCTTCATAAGCTAAAAGCCATCAATTGTATACTATTTTAAGTTGGAACATGTTTTGTGTTCTTATGTTATCTTCATTGGTAAACCCTTCCTCACTTGAAGCATGCTAATGTGAAGTTTGTCAAGGTCAAGGGGCAGTGAAACATATTTCGTGTCAAAATAGCTCTGTACAAGTATGAACTTTGCAAGAACCGCAAGTTATCGCTTATTATTAATTAAAGATCGTTGACTAGCTCTGTGACAGTGTGTGAACAGAACTTCAATGTCAATTGTTTGTAGTATAGTAAAGGTTGTTTTAGTAAGGCCCATTTCATTTTAACACCATAACAATTCACTATAAGGAGTTTGCTGAGAGTCCCTATTCATCACTGAACACAATTTGTGGAAAGTGACTGCAGGAACTTGCACCATAACACACACGGTTGTTCATTGAATCATTCATTATTATAAAACACACGAATGTGATTGTATCGTGCTGTTGTGTCCACAGGATGCCGAGCCGCCAGAGATCACATACTGCGTGGTGGAGCAGGCAGGCACGCTGTCGCTCACCCCGACACAGCCCATGCCTGCCCCAGAGGAGCTGGACGCCAAGTTTGCAGAGCTCGTGGTGAGTGGCACTCGGGGAGAGTTGTAGCTCCATTAGATAGATGTGGTAGTAGCAAGGCAGCATCACAATTATCCATGACGCATTCGTCCACAGAATGTCCCCAAGTATACATTCATCCACACCGTGTTGTCTAACTAAACTTTCATCCTGTGATGTCCAATTACATATTCATCCGCTTTATATTGTTCATTCGACATTGCCCAGCCACATATTCACCCAACATTGCCTATCCGATTAACCAATGAACCGACCACTTATGTAGCATTGTCCTATCAGCCATCCTTATTCGCATACATCTACATTCTCTTCCTCTCATGAAAAGGCATAAAATTGCTATATGCAAAGCACCTGAGTTCGAACACGGTGTATGCTGACAAAGTGGCGCTTTGAACTCTTCTGCCTGTTTTCAGCATACCCATTTTCACTGCAGGTATCTAAATACCGCTTTTAAAATTAAAGTGGTTTCAATTTTTTGCACAGGATAGCACGATCTAGCAGGTAGCTGAGAAATGTGCGACAAATTGTCATTTTAAGAAACAGCAATGTTGTCCCAGAAAAATTTACTTTCACGAGTTCCTAAGTGTTCAGTTCTTTTCTCATCAACGTCTTATCTTCGTGTAATTATAATCTGCATGCCACTGACTTCCATCTCTGCTCTTAATAATATCTGTCTTGCTGTATCAGGCACGGATGACAGTTTGTCTTTTGTAAATTCTCAGCGCCAGTTTTGTTAAGGCCTCGTCGCTACTGTGGTGGAGGCCGCATTACCCCTGTTGTTAAGGTAGGCCGAGTTTGTGAGTTTGTAAGTTCGTAAAACAGCTACTGGTTGAGTACATCGCTAAGACAATTTCTCCCCGCCACAAATGAGTTAAAAAGGTTTACTTATTTTTGTTAGTTGTTGAATAATGAAGACTGCAACACCGCATGTAATATAACACAAAAAGGCCCTCAGTGGCAAGTGCAACTAATCGTAGATAAACTTCACAGTATATAAAAAGCACTCCATCTTCAGGCCACAAGTGGGCCATCTGACCGCTGTGTCATCCTCAGCTGAGAATGCGGATAGGAGGGGCGTGTGGTTAGCACCCCATTCTCCCAGTCGTGGTTTTTTTTCGACCGGAGCCGCTACTGTTCAGTCGAGTAGCTCCTCAATTGGCATCACAAGGCTGAGTGCACCCAGAAAAATCTCAACAGCGCACGGCAGCCGGGATGGTCACCCATCCGAGTCCCGGCCGTGCCCGACAGCACTTAACTTCAGTGATCTGATGGGAAGCGGTGTATCCACCACAGCAAAGCTGTTGCCTCACAGCACATATCAAACGCAATTCACAACAACTGTCTGTTCACTTTTAAGAGTTCACTAAGTCAGTCCTGGACGATGATCTAGTGCCAAATGAGTGAGAGCCGCTCATCTGTCTTGCGAGTAGGCTTCTGTCTGTAATCACTTGAAGACTGGCAGACTGTAGACCGGCAGTTGGCCGAGGCGAAGTCGATACCTTCATCCACGGCGCTGCTGGAAGTGTCTATGGCAAGTCTCTATGGCACTGGCACCAGCTCGCATCTGTGGTGCCTTTTCACTGGCTGTGTCTCGTTCGGATGACACCAATGTTCAGTGTCAAGATGAACACAATATTCTGTTTGAAAGTGAACCTGACAGAAGTTACATTAGGTTTTGATATTCACCCCTTAACCTGACAGTTAGCATTTCTGTGAATGAAAACTGCTTAAAATTCTCGGGATATCATGTTACGTTAGCAAAACAATAGGAAGAGGTACAAACACAACCATTAATGAGCTCATACTGCTCAATCTTGATTGTCTATCCACCAAATGAGACAATAGAGTTGTCTGCTTCGGCCGCCTTTTCTCTCAGTGCCTTTTCCTTTCCACTCTGGTACGCAGCTATATGTAGGGTGCAGCACTGCCGGCTTGTGTGTGGCAGTTGGCTGTGACACTGCTGTAGGTAAGTGCATTCAACTCTCCCACGATTTACTTTATTACTTTTTAATGAGTGATGCTGCTCTTGTTTCAAATATGTCTAACACTATTTGGAGCATTGAATACCTCTCACTTCTGAAGTCACAACACGAGAATCAAAATTGTGACGACACTCGCAAGTTGTCATCTAAATTTATATCTCCCACCCAAACTGAGGTGTCTTCGCGTAATTTATCTGCAGATGCAATGTCTGTGCGTAATTTATCCACAGATGCAATGTCTGTGAGATTTTGATCATGTCCTTGTCATCAATTAAGATGTACTTCTGCTCGACTCTGTATTGTGATTGGAGTATGTCCCGAAGTGATTCCTCGACTGTACGTTGCAGGAGGAGCTCGACCTGACGGCACCGAACAAGGCGGCGATGCTGAGTTTGCCTCCGGAGAAGAAGTGGCAGATATACTGTAGCAAGAAGAAGGTGAGGCAAAACTTGTGATCTTGTGGAATAGTCGACACAGTAAGTTTTTATGTTCATTGAATTACATTGTGATTTCAATAAGTTGTTAGAACTTTGGTTACCTGCCAACAACTTTAATACGCAAGGGATGTGGTCAAGGAATACTAGAAATCAGAATAATCGTTGCAAAGATTTAAAGCCACTGGCTTTGGTCCCGAAAGGTGTCCATTATTCTGAAATACTAATTTTAAATAACTTGCAATCACTCATAAAAAGTTTAATTACTAATGGAGTTCAATTTAAGAGGAGGCTAAAGAATTTAGTGGAGTGTAACTTCCTGACGAATGTCGTAGTAGAACTGACTGACGTGTATATCTTCTAACTTGTTTTGTCGTACAAACAAATGCTTTGAGTTATTGATTCTTTGGCCTTTTTCTTAATTTTATCTGACCAAAGGATGAAGCATTGCATATAATCTGACTTCTGCACAGCAATGTGATCAGGGTCACTGTGTGTTGTAAACTGATTTTCTCTTTGATGATGCATAGCTACACTAGCGTCTATTACCTATCTATTGTTCCTCAGTGTTTTGTACATTTACACGATTTGTGACAAATTTGTTATTACCTCTTACTTAAAAATACAATTATTACTATCTTTCGATGGACATTAATATATCTCTTATTTCTATAGATACGTGTTCTTATTTTGAGACATGTTTTACATATCTGAGGTTTTCCTTAGTAAGAATTTATAAAACAAAGAATACTTCTAATATGATCTAATGAAATACTTTTTTGGCTTCATAGTTCACTTCTTTCTGGACAAAAATAAGTTTAAACTGTGGAAGTTATTTTTGTTGTTTGTGTTATATTTTTGAATTTCACTAGCTGTTTACAACAGACTCCATAAGAGAATGTATGTAAAGCATGAAGTTTGAGGATGGACACCATATATTATCTTTGAAGCATATTTCTGTCCAATGAATACCTCATGTGGAACGGCCCCAGGAAATTATTTGATATAACATTAATGAATTGGAGTATCCAGAATGAGATTTTCACTCTGCAGCAGAGTGTGCGCTGATATGAAACTTCCTAGCAGATTAAAACTGTGTGCCCGACCGAGACTCGAACTCGGGACCTTTGCCTTTCACAGGCAAGTGCTCTACGAACTGAGCTAACAAAGCACGACTCACGCCCGATACTCACAGCTTTACTTCTGCCAGTATCTCGTCTCCTACTTCCAAACTTAACAGAAGGAGAGCTTCTGTTAAGTTTGGAAGGTAGGAGACGAGATACTGGCAGAAGTAAAACTGTGAGTATGGGGCGTGAGTCATGCTTCGGTATGTCAGTTGGTAGAGCACTTGCCTGCAAAGGCAAAGGTCCCGAGTTCGAGTCTCGGTTGGGCACACAATCTGCCAGGAAGTTTCGAATTGGAGTATGTTCAGCAAACCAACTTTCTGATCATTTCATCACCACAGTAATTATATGAACAGTTAATGTTGTGGAACTCAATGAGTTTAGAAGTTCTGAGTTTACACTGTTTCATATTTTGTGTTGCAGGACCAGGAGGGAGAAACGGACCTGTCTCACTTGCCGGAGCACTACATAGAGCGCGTCAAGGCTCTTGCCATGGTAACTATATTACCCATCACCGAGAAGTCTAACGTGATAGCGTGCTCACTTGTGTATGTTTCACCTCAATTTCTGCTGTCGTGAACTTCACACATTGCAGCACTAGGGCTGCTATTATTTACAATGTTTTTGTAACTGACATTACTACATTGCCCTGTAGCTGTCCCTAGAGTGTGTGGTGATCCTGATTAGTTCTAATATGACTTTAAGTCAAAATTTGCTGAATACTGCAAGTGCAGGGATGTTTCCCTGCACATTAATGAAACAATTTTTTTGTGCTCGATTGTTTGGTCCACAGTGGAAAGTGTACAGGTTCACTGTTTGAAAGGTACCAAAATAATTTTCAACCTCGTGTGTCTTTTTTGTATAAACAAGCAAATATCAGTCTTGTGGCATAAGGCAATGTGGCTAACATGTTGCCAATCAAAAAGTAAAAAGAAAAATCATCTAGTAGACAGCATGAGGTGACACACCGTTGTTTCGTGCAAGAATTCAGCAAGAACCACTACTTCTGTCTATGTCAGTTTTGGATAAAGTCAACACGATCTATATGTTCCTTCATGAATTGACAGTCATACCGATTAACATTTTTATTGGCTAAACTGGTTGTGGAAAACTATATGTTAGTGGTGATAGAGGTCTGTGAGACTTATGTAGTGAAGAACTGCAGTATTGAAATTGACCTTTAGTTTTCAGCTTTACCATTTTACCTACCAGTTAAGATACTGCAACATACCTGTCACAATTTTCCATCACTGAAACAAGTCTGTGTCCTTTTGTATTGGCTTTCAGTGTCACTTGTGCTGCACATAGATCTATGTGGCTAAAACCAAGGGAACATTTATTATAATAGTGATTGTATCAGAAAATAAAAATTATTTTAAATAAATATATGTAATTTCAGTTGTTCAAGAACTACATTTTCTGTACAATGTGAACAGGATCTTCTTCATTGTGAAATATTTCATAACAGATTACTGCTTACCATTACCAATGTGTTACACTGGTGCAGATTTAACCGCAACTATGACATTCACTCTGAAATGGGCGACTCTGTATTTTCACAATTTCAGTGCGTTGTGGTTTCTGGGTTATTTTAAGCAACATTGCTATATTAAAGGTACGCATTTAATGGTATGGCTTAGTTGTCGATTCCATTTTTATGCACTATTTTTTGTCATCCTCTGGTATCATTACGCATATTCCATTCATTCGTACATTGTGTTAGGTCGATCTGGCCCCGGAGATCCCGGATTCAATTCCAGATAGGAATCCCTCCAGGATAATCCCAGCCTGCTATCAAAAGAGTACCAGGGATCTTTCTTGGAGGTAAAAGGTGGCTGGGACCGGCAATGGGCCACTGCCCTCCCCCTCGTAGTGCTGCAATGTAGGAGGACATTCTACCTGCAGTCTCACCAGTAGCCCAGTGACGGGTTGTGTCCCAGAAAAAGAATCTGCTAGTCTGGAGAAAAAACTGTTCCCTCCTCAGTTTTACTATATATCTGCTGTTAGCAGCTTAACATTTACGTCATTATAATGGCATTTTCAAAGAAAATTATATTCTATGTCTGCAAACACTGAGCCTTGTTAACAGTATATTACTATTTGTCACACAGCCTTATAATGAATACTTGGACATGCCACTTACTTAACGGAACTTTTCAATCGTCGTATCTAGATCTATAGATAATTGTAGAAAGAATGGCCGATAGGTTTGTTAGTCGGGCTCCAATCATTCAGCATACACAACGGCACGTCTTGCAACACCTAAGATGACGACTGAGTCTGTTATCGAAATATTGGGCCCAAAATGGAATTGACAACTCAGTTGTACACCTGGAAGGACAGCATCAATCATTCACACAGAGAAAGCTATCGTGTCTCAGATAATTATCAGTTCATTCAATTTAGAACTGTGACATAACACAGGTCCACACGAATAAATAAATAACTGCAACAGCTGTCATCAGACAATTTATTGATGTATTGGTTCACAACTAGTTTCGTAACTATACAGTTAAATCCTCAGGAGCCACACAGTCAACCTTTTTCAATCATGGAGGCTGCCCCCCAATAAAACAGAGATGCCCCCTATCCTCACGCTGATCATTTTTCAGTGCATTATTGCCGAGTTGTCAGTGCATGCTGTGCTGCTCCACGCACAGCCTCTCACCATTACTCAACTTACATCTGTATCTAGCATACAAAACCAGTTGTGAACCAATAGGAGCTCAGTAAATTGAGTTATTTATTTATTCAGATGGATTACTACAGCTGTGTCTGACCAACTCATATGTACAGTTCCATATGTTCTGTGACTCTCAAACTAGTCCACCAGCAGCCTTAGAATTCACATATAGCCCACCTCACTTCATGTTGAAGCAGCTACTCTGTACATGTTGCTCAGCTCTACCTATTCCTTGGCACACTTCTGTATGTATCGCTCATAGCTGTGTGGCCCAACTTTCGGACTCGGACAACTGCAAACAACGGTACATTAATTACAACTATTGAGGCCTCAATTCACTGACTTATTCTTAAACTCTGGTCAGAAAAGAGCTAGACGAGTGGTATACCTGCAGCAGGGCTGCAGAATCCATTGTGGCCACAATAGTTGTAACTTTACTGACCTATATGATTTGTCAAAAATCTTCTTCTCGTGTCATTGTTCATTTCTGGACTGTTAGGTATTTTAAGTAGTTTTAAATAATTTGATACAACACCATCAAAGCTGAATTTTAGTTTCTGTTTACTACTGTTTCTATTACTGCCGATGATGATCAGACTTTATTGGATATAAGGTCTGCCTGTTATGCAAAAGTCTGGTTTTTCATGTAACCCAACACGTTTCATCACCTCTGTGCTATCATCGGTGGGTTTTCTTTATTCGACTCTTAATTTTAGCTTATATGATTATTTAGGACCATTTGTACATTACCCTGTACTGGTAATTATTTTTTTTTTTTTTTTTTTTTTTTTTTTTTTTTTTTTTTTTTTTTTTTTTTCTTTAAGTGACTGAGAAGCACATCCAGTGATATACATATCTCTCAAAATTACGTTTATGACAAACACTGAGATGGGACACAATAATAATGATTACACAATATTTTGGTGAAGTGAAAAGGTCCATTACAAACAAAATTCTGCAAAATACATGTATTATTTGTGTGTGGTTCTCAATAACTCATAAAAGCATGAAAGGAAAAGGATCAGCCAAAACAAAACATGACAAGCTACCACTGCATTGTAATGTATAAATGGTCCTGCATAACCATATAATGTAAAATTAAGATTTGAATAAAGAAAAGCCACTGACAATGGCACAGAGGTGCAAAACATGTTTTGGTTACATGAAAAAAAAATGCTTTGCATAATAGGTGGAATTTACATCCAATAATTTTAACTACAATGTGGTAAATTCTAGAGCAGTATGTCCAAATGATGAATATATGAACTTTACTTGACGACTACAGAACATGCACCAACTGAATAGTGAGTGTACAGCAGAAGTTACTCTCGGAGAATTACTCTGACAGTGGATGGCCTGCTGTCTTTATACGAAGTCGGTGGTCACTGACTGTGCCATTATCTGTTCATCATCATCATCATCATCACGGGCAGTTTCCAGCCTCTGGCCGGGTCTGTATGGAACATAAGGCCTTTCCATTGTCTTCTGTCTTCCCACCATCTCTCCGTCTTCACCTTGGTCCAGTCTTCTCCTTTCCTCCATCTGTCTCTTGGTCTTCCTCTTGGTCTCTTTCCTTCCAGTTTCATCTCATGTATCCTCCTGGGTATTCTCCTCCATTCTCTTAACATGTCCACACCATCTCAGCCTTGATTTCTCTATCTCCTCCTGTAATGGTTCCACCTTCATTAACTCTCTGATCTTTGTCACTCCAATACTGTTTTTCACAAATTTGATCTCATTAGCTAGTACTTTGCTTTCCTCTCTTCCTTTCATAAAAGGTTCCGACGCATATGTCACGATTGGGACACAGTATGACCGATATATAACCTTTTTACTGATTTGGGGTACATTCTTGCTCCATATCAGGCTTCTGACTCTCTTCTGAAATGCTCCTGCTTTTATCCCCCGCTTGTTTATTTCTCTGTCGTTTTTTCCATCATCCTGTATCAGGCTTCCACTCTCCTCAAACTTTCCCCACCAATTGTTATTCCACTTGTTCCTCTCTCCTTCTTTCTTGTTTGCAATAATCATCTCACTCTTACTTGTACCAAATTTCATCCCATATTCTTGTACTGTTCATTCCCATATGTCCAACTTTTCTTTTACTTTCTCCTCTTTATTCCCCCAAATCATCAGATCATCTTCAAACACCATAGCTTTCATCTTCCTTCCTCCAATTACTTGTGCTACTATACAAGTAATTGGAGAAAGGAAGATTGTTTGTTGTGCCTCTTTAAAGATGTGTGTATTGAGGTTTTTTAAAAAAGTTAAAATTACAAAAAATTCCATTTTCATTTCCAGTGTAAAAGACATAAAAATACATATATATATATTTGGCAATGAAGTTCTATTTTAACCATCAGCTGCATATTCTTCAAATGATGTAATTATACGATCTGTATTCTATGTTTTGTGAATGAAAATGTGGACATAAAATTTATGTCTAGGTTTTAGCAAGGCCAGCCATGAATTTTCTAGGAACTCAAATGAGTGGATTTTCAGCAGGATTACATTTTAAGATTAGAACATTCTGTTATTCTTAAAATAACAATTTTGAATATGGATGTTTTTTAAATTCCGCAGTTTTCAAAACGATAATTTTTAGGAAGAAGAAAATCAGTGCTCCTAAGTAAGGTATGTCAATCTTAAATGACTACATGAGTAATACGTGAAATAAAGAAAAGACAAGTGCTCACCTACAGCTGACTGATGTGTGGTGCATAGAAACATGCAACAGAAACAGTATTTTGGTAGCTTTTGAGCTCGTGGTATTTCTCGGGCAGAAGTGCACACATTCATGCATGTGACCACACAGACACACTTGGCCATGAATGTGTGCTTTTGGGTGTGTCTGTGTGGTTGCGCACATGAATGTGTACTTTTACTAGAGAAAGAACTGAAAAAAACTAGTGAAGTACTGTTTCTATTGTGTGTTTCTAGGTGCCAAACATTAATCAGCGGTAGGTGAGTGGTTAACTTTCCATTATTGTACGTATTAAAACAACATTTTAGTGGGGTAGAATTTTCAAGCGCTCGAGGATTTCATGACTCATAAATTTGGAAAACTTCCTCGGATATAATATTTGTATGCAAACTACTTTCCTGTCATCATTAGTATCAAGTAAGTAATATACTGAATAACTGTTGTGCTCTTCCATGCTAAGACTGGTTTGATGCAGCTCTCCACGCTATTCTCTATCGTGTGAGCCTTTGTGTACCTACTGCAATCTACATCCCTTGGAACCAACTTAATGTAGTCAAGCTTTGGTATCCCACACTCTTCCTTTCAGTAGCAAACTGCTGATTTCTTAAAATCTCAGGATCTACCCTATCAACCTATCCATTATTTTATTCACGTTACATAAGATATTATTTGTTCCCCAATTTGATTCAGTACCTGCTACTCATCTAATCCTCAGCTTTGTCCTATAGCTGCACATTTCAAAAGCTTCTATTCTCTTTTTGTCTGAACCCTTTTGTTCTCCATGTTTTTCTTCTGTACGAGGCTATGATCCGGACAAATATCTTCAGAAAAGTTTTCATATCATTTAAATTTACATTTGACGTTAACAAATTCCACTTTCATTTAAATATATATTTCTTCTCTTGCTATTGGCAGTCTGCACTTTACATCCTGTCTACTTTAGCCACCCTCAGTTATTTTGCTGCCCAAACAGCAAGCCTCATCTACTTCTTTTATTGTCTCCTAATTTCTTCTGTTATTTAATTTGACTTCACTACATTACAGTTGTTTTTCTTATGTCGACATTCATTTTATAAAGTCTTTTTAAAACAATATTCATCCTGTTCGACTGCTTGTCTGAGTCCTGAGAATTACAGTCGTCGGCAAACCTAAAAGTTTAATTTCTTCTCCCTGAACTTTAATGTCCTTTATACATTTCTTCTCAGTTTCCTTTATTGGTTACTGAGTTTAAACCTGGAAGACAGACTACAACCTTGTCTCTCTCCATTCTCAACTACAGCTTCCCTTACTAACTACTTACACTGTCATTCTTAGCATCATGTAAATAGTACACTATACTGTAAGGTTCAGAAAGTTGCACATTAAAAAAAAAAATTAGGGATTCAGTGCATACTATGCATATGTATTAAGTATACAAAGGACGGAAAACAGGTAAGAAAGTTTTATTTGTATTAAGAGTGGTGTTGTAGCAAGTTGAGCTATTCCACGTTGCTATATTTTATAGTGACAGAGCTTGAGCCAATCAGGTGATGAGTCTTTCTGGTCCACAGCTTCAATTTCCAACAGTGGACGCAGACGATGAGGTGCGGTCCCGCACACGGCAGCTGGATGCACTGAAGACAGCGCTGCGCACCCAGCCGCACAGCTTTGTACTGCGCTTTGTGGAACTGGATGGTCTGCCCGCACTGCTCTCCTTCCTGGGGGGCATGGACTACCAGACAGCACAGAGTTCTGTCCACACCTCACTCATCGGCTGTGTCAAGGCACTCATGAACAACTCGGTACGTAGTGGATTTTCACTGAGGCTTGTTTGTTTTGAGGTTGAGTTCATTGGCCTAATTTTTTTCTTTTTTGTAGACATTCTTGCTTACAACCATTAAGACAATTCTGCTTCATTTATTCCAGGTGACAAATAATAATAATAATAATAATAATAATAATAATAATAATAATAATAATAATAGTAATAAAGATTTTATTGTCTTGAGGCCATTACAGCAATTGACAACGTCAAATGAAGTTACAGTTTATAATACAGTGTGATAAGGTATTGACTACTGAAATATTTTAGCTTATATTACAATAAATGTACAGTGGGTCATCTGTTGGATTACTGAATTTTACAGTTGAAGAATTCATTGATATCAAAGAACAGGTGGGCAATAAACCATTCATGCAGTCTTTCTCTGAATGTATTTTCAGGAAGATCCTGTATGGCATGTGGCAGCTTATTAAATAGTTTGTGCCCTGTGACTTCATAGCCATTTATTGATTTTGATAGTCTGCGGTAAGGCGTGTATATGTGTTCTTGTGTTGTAACAAAGTACATTTTCTCTATGTTTCACATCTTGTAGGTTCTTCTTCGTGAAGATTAAGACATTGTATATATAGAGCTTTATTACAGTCATGATTTTTTGTTTGGTAAATAAGGGATTGCAGTGAGCCTTATGTGAAGATTTTGTCATTATCCTAATGGCTTTCTTCTGTAATAATAGGATGTTATGTATATGACTACAGTTACCCCACAAGATAATGCCATAGGATATTATACTTTGGAAAAATTCAAAATAAGATGATCTGATGTATGTTTCATGTACACAATTTCTGAATTGTCTTAATAAATAAATTACTCTAGATGGCTTACTACTAATATAGTTTACATCTTGGCCCCAGGATAACTTTTCCTCTAAATAAACTCCCAGGACTTTAACAGAACTAGGGTCACCAGATAGTGGCTTGTTTCAGAGTGAAGATTATCTGCTGAGTTTTATTTTCATTTAGCAGGAAACCATTTGCTCTGAACCAATAAGCTGCATGAGTGAGTGTATTTTCAGCACAGGTTTTAAGACCATTAAGATTGTTACTGCTATGAAGAAAAGTCATATCATCTGCATACAATACAGTGGTGGATCTAACAAACGAGGGGAGGTCATTGATCATAATCAGAAACAGGAAGGGCCCCAGTACAGATCCCTGAGGCACACCTACTTTAACATTTTCTATCTTTGACTTTTCCTTACCAACACAAACTACCTGTTTATGGTTGTTGAGGTAAGCTTTTAATAGTCTGAGACTGTTTCCTTTGATGCTGTAGAATTCTAGTTTCTCTAGTAGTGCCGTGTGCTCAACTCAGTCGAAGGCCTTGGTTAGGTCACAGAATGAGACCTGAGCAAAGCCTTTGTTCTCAAAAACTTTGAGGATGTAACTGACTACTGTGTTGATCGCATCAATGGTTGACAGATTCTTCCTAAACCCGTATTGTGTAGCATTAATTATTCCTAGATTCTCAAAGTGAGATGATAATTGTTGGTAGATGATGCATTCTATTACCTTGGAGAATGCGGGTACTATTGAAATAGGCCTGTAACTAGATGGAGAATCTTTATCTCCCTTTTTGCATACTGGGACAACCCTAGACAGTTTTAACTCATCAGGAAAATATCCCTCAAGTAAGCACTTCTTTGTGCAATGGGTTAAAAGGTACAGAATGCAATCACACACTTTTTTTTAGTAGGTTGCATGATATGCCATATATATCTAAGCTATCAGATGATTTCAGTTGTTTTATGACCCCTTGTACATATCTAGGCGTTACTTCGGAGAAGGTTAGAATGCTTGTATTTAGTGACTGTCTACCCCAATTTTGGGAGAGTAACTCTAACAGACTAATGTCTGGTTTGATAATTGCGTCTCCTATTTCTTTCACTGAATTAATAAAAAACTCATTGAGTGTTTGTAGTGGGATATTAATTTTGTCTTTTTTAGTATCTGTGGCAGCACTGTTAATTACTTTCCAAGCGGTTTTGCATTTATTGGTGGAATTATGTATGCTGTTGGCATTGTAGGTTTTGTTGGCCTGCAGGATGGCTTTTTTGTTTTCATTCCTGCATTCCACATAGGCTGATTTGGCACATTCAGACTTCATACTATTCTATGTTTAGATCTGTCAGCTGTTTGGTGTACCATATATTTTCTCTGTTTTGAGATCTGGATTTGTGGCTGCTGTCCATTATTTTGATTTTCTTTATGGGAATACTATAGTTAAATAGGGTCAAGAATGCATTAAAAAATCTATCAAATATTATTTTGGCTGGCGGGTCATTAGTTGATGTGTAATGTCCATCGACACTACAATGGCCAAACCAGTCTCTGTCAGCAAGGGAATTACGAAATGTGTTAATTTTATCCTCAGTTACAGGTCTGGTAATCACAACTGTTGGGACAGGTCTGTTTGCATTGCTCCTATTGAGGAGAATTTTACTTGCATAATTTAGAGATATGGAGTCATGGTCAGATAAAGGGAACACTACAACTTTGCATGTGTTTTCAGTGGTCTTGCAGTTTACAAAGATGTTATCTAAACATGCTTTGTTTCTTGTGGGCATGTTATTAATATGATGTAAATTGTACTGTCCTAGTAAGTTTTCCAGATCTGCAAGACTACCCTTATATTTAGTAACATCAAAATCAGCATTCAAATCAGCTCCTATTGCAATATCATAGTGTAGCCATTTAATGTTACTTAATTTACTCAATAGCATGTCCATTTTTTCTAAAAATATGTTAATGCTTCCCTTTGGTGATCTGTACATGGATACTACTATTAGCTTATGACTATTAATGATTATACCCGTAACTTCAAAGTGCTGTTCATCACACAAGGAATTTAAGTCTAGTTTGGTTATTGTACAATTGAGTGACTGATTGGAATAAATTGCCACACCACCTCTAATGTGCTCTTTCCTACAGTAGCTATTTACTATACTAAAATTGTCAAATTTGGCAACTGCAAGTTTATTCTCATTAGCCCAATGTTCACTCAGACAAGAAATATCAAACTGGTTATCAATACCAAACTCATTTATGATAAAGAACTTATCTTTCAGTCCTTGAACATTAAGGTAACATATTTTAAGATCCATGCTCTTGTTGCTTACACACTGAACACTATGGTGATTGGTTTTCAAACCTTTTTCAAGGATTATCTTTTGGATTTCTGCCTCTTGTTGCCTTTTACTAAAAAATTGTTCACTTGGAGTGGTAGCGCATCTACTGTTGTATGCCTACCTTGCCTCCTTGTGATGATATTGTAGATGAGGCTGCTACTACAGGAATTGATGGAACTGCTGTTATGGTGTGTGGAGGCACTGTTTTGGCATCTGGTGACTGAGGAGATAAGGTGAATGCTTCTTCTTGTGCTGCTGTTGAATCTTGCTGGTGAAGTGTGATAGGTACTGCTGCTGCTGTAGGCATTGTTGTGGCAACTGGTGACAGTGGAGATTTGGATGTTGCTTCATATTCTGCTGCTGTTGAATCCTGTAGATGAAATGTGGTAGGTACTGCTGCTGCAGCGTTTGTTATGTGTGTAGGTATAATTGCTGCTCCCACCTCTACTTCTACTGCTGCAATAGAAGTAACCATTTCTTCAGGCTCTACTTGCGTCAAGCAAGGAACAGGAAGAGCAGCAATTACTTCTTGGTTGTCAGATGCTTTCAGTATCATGCTGTTGTTTTGGCACAGAATCTTCTTGCCTCTGTTATTAAGGTGCATACCATGTCTCATGTAACAGTCTCTTTGCAAGAAGTCCATACTTATAAAATATGCATTTAGGTAGGCCCTGCAAATCTTTGAGTATTGCCTGTTTGCTTTTATGATTTCCACGTTCACACATGACCCTTCCGCAAAGTCATGCCTATGTGGAATTCTGACTACAAAAACTGATTTCTCTTGTGTTGAATTTAGTATTGCCTTAAGGTTTCTTGTTGCACTGTGGAGGTCGTTTTTATATACATTATTGGCTCCAGCTATGACGACAATATGACAATCATGTTCAGTTTCTATGTTTCTAATGAGTTCTTGGATGGGTGCACCTGGTTTGACAATACCAGTTGCTTGTATACAATGACTGTAACATAGTATTTTTGCGATCTCACGTCCATGGCTATCAGAGAATATTTTCACTTTGAGTTTGTCTTCACGTTTATTGTGGAAGTTTCTGCTCATGTGCTTGTCACTATATAGATTTGGATTGTTGTTGTCATCACAGTTTTCCATGGATTCCACATTTATATCTGAATCTAGTGCATGAAAACGGTTATTTGTTACCACAGGAATTCTACAGTCACTGGGTTTCACATGACCAGCCCTTTTTGGCCTAGTAAACATACACTCCTGGAAATTGAAATAAGAACACCGTGAATTCATTGTCCCAGGAAGGGGAAACTTTATTGACACATTCCTGGGGTCAGATACATCACATGATCACACTGACTGAACCACAGGCACATAGACACAGGCAACAGAGCATGCACAATGTTGGCACTAGTACAGTGTATATCCACCTTTCGCAGCAATGCAGGCTGCTATTCTCCCATGGAGACGATCGTAGAGATGTTGGATGTAGTCCTTTGGAACGGCTTGCCATGCCATTTCCACTTGGCGCCTCAGTTGGACCAGCATTCATGCTGGACGTGCAGACCGTGTGAGACGACACTTCATCCAGTCCCAAACATGCTCAATGGGGGACAGATCCGGAGATCTTGCTGGCCAGGGTAGTTGACTTACACCTTCTAGAGCACGTTGGGTGGCACGGGATACATGCGGACGTGCATTGTCCTGTTGGAACAGCAAGTTCCCTTGCCGGTCTAGGAATGGTAGAACGATGGGTTCGATGACGGTTTGGATGTACCGTGCACTATTCAGTGGCCCCTCGACGATCACCAGAGGTATACGGCCAGTGTAGGAGATCCCTCCCCACACCATGATGCCGGGTGTTGGCCCTGTGTGCCTCGGTCATATGCAGTCCTGATTGTGGCGCTCACCTGCACGGCGCCAAACACGCATACGACCATCATTGGCACCAAGGCAGAAGCGACTCTCATCGCTGAAGACGCCACGTCTCCATTCGTCCCTCCATTCACGCCTGTCGCGACACCACTGGAGGCGGGCTGCACGATGTTGGGGCGTGAGCGGAAGACGGCCTAACGGTGTGCGGGACCGTAGCCCAGCTTCATGGAGACGGTTGCGAATGGTCCTCGCCGATACCCCAGGAGCAACAGTGTCCCTAATTTGCTGGGAAGTGGCGGTGCGGTCCCCTACGGCACTGCGTAGGATCCTACGGTCTTGGCGTGCGTCGCTGCGGTCCGGTCCCAGGTCGACGGGCATGTGCACCTTCCGCCGACCACTGGCGACAACATCGATGTACTGTGGAGACCTCACGCCCCACGTGTTGTGCAATTCGGCGGTACGTCCACCCGGCCTCCCGCATGCCCACTATACGCCCTCGCTCAAAGTCCGTCAACTGCACATACGGTTCACGTCCACGCTGTCGCGGCATGCTACCAGTGTTAAAGACTGCGATGGAGCTCCGTATGCCACGGCAAACTGGCTGACACTGACGGCGGCGGTGCACAAATGCTGCGCAGCTAGCGCCATTCGACGGCCAACACCGCGGTTCCTGGTGCGTCTGCTGTGCCGTGCTTGTGATCATTGCTTGTACAGCCCTCTCGCAGTGTCCGGAGCAAGTATGGTGGGTCTGACACACCGGTGTCAATGTGTTCTTTTTCCCATTTCCAGGAGTTTATGTTGCCTTGTTTTTGCCTATAGGCCTATATCCACTTCAGAGCACTCGTTTATTGTAGGTAGGACACTGAAACTGCTTTTATTGCTGCGGTTCGTTCCATTCGTTGTATTTATCACCTTTTTGCTTGTTTCTTCCGTGATCATGTTAGTCCTGTGCTCCCAGTTCCGTGTTTTACTTGCTTTCGCGATCGGGATATTACGCGCCTTTTTCAGTTCAGCATTTTCATTTTCTAAATGTGCAATGTCCTGCCTTAGTACATCTACAATTAATTGCAGGCTTGTACACATTCATTTAGCTTCACTATTTCACTGTTATAATTTACGTATGTTCCGTTTTTCTCCACACAACTATAACTTATGTTCACTTTCTCACTATAAACAACTGTATCGGATGCCATGTTGCTTCCAACTGGCAAGTATTGGTATTCTGTGTAACACCACATCTAGAACTCCAAAGATCATTTTTCTTATTTGTATCTAACTTGTGATATAAAGTTGCACAGGAGGTTATAACCACTATACGGATACTGAGCATGTCCTGAGCACCACATCTTGGCTGATAATTGTTATTGTTGTTGTTGTTTTTTTTAACACTTTTGGATATGGACCACCATCAGAATTTCAGATAAAAAACTTAATACAGAGTATCATGTAAAACGATTTCTGTTTTGATCACAAATGTGGCACATTGATCTGTATCAAATTCTTTTTTCTGATACTTTCATGACAGGCTCTGGTCAAAACATGTGAATTAAAAGAAAATATTTTAACAACAAAGGGTCTGTTTTATTGTCAGTCAAGAAGCGGTTAATATGGTTTGTATTAGTATTGTGCTATGGCCATGCTCAGAATATTAGGTGGGTGGACTATCTTCCTCCTGAGCGTAGATCACAATTTCCTTTCCCCCTGACTAACATTAATGATGTCTATTTATTTGCAGGCTCATTGTAAATTGTAGAAAAAATAATTCCATAAGCTTCTTTAAACGTATAACATTTTATCTGTTATCAATTTAGAATAATGGTTCTCTCTCACAGCATTTTAATTAATTATCATTGTTTTTTCAGAGTCTGTAATGGAGCTTTTGTATTTTTGCAGTGCTCGCATTTCTTTTAATATAAAACTTAGTTTCAGCATATGTTTCTGTAATATATCAATCATGTATTGCCTCCACATCACTTTAAATCTTCAAATACAGTGTGTATTCATTTACAGACTAATAATTTGAGTTCAATTTTTTGCTACTTACTCAATTGTTTCTCTTCTTTACGTATGAAACTGAACTATCAGCTGTAGCAGAGATATTGCCATTGCAACATTGCATCACTCATACACTCGACCACTCGACATGAAGCAGAAAGAAATAAGACATTTATTAAGTACATGTAACACATAATAATGTAATACAGAAATATATTTTATGAAATGCATATTAAATCATTTTGCATTTATTACATATTATTAACTACATGCAAATCTGTACAGTCTTGCGTTCTACAGAAAAATGCAATAACTGTGAAACATTTCCAGTGCTAAGACACTGTTATTAGTAGCCATTTGTCAATATTGTTTTCCCACCCACAGTTTGTATGACTCTGCTGTTGCAGAACGGTAGAGCGCACGTACTGGCACATCCCACAGCTATCGACACAATAGCGCAGAGCCTGAGCACAGAGAATGTCAAGACAAAGATTGCCGTGTTGGAGATCCTTGGTGCTGTGTGCCTGGTGCCCGGTGGGCACCGCAAGGTGCTGCAGGCGATGCTCCACTATCAAGCGTATGCAGCCGAGCGCACACGCTTCCAGGTATGTGCCGAGCAGTAGCCCTTTATTACTTATAAGTAAAGGCAGTACATTATCAAAATATTCAGCACAACTGAGTCAAAATGTTAGCTTGCAAAGTCAGCTAAACTTTCATATTACTTTATAAATAGGTGTCAAATCAGTTACATGGTTTCTAAAAGTAGATTTTTGAACTGTTTGAAGAACCAAATTAGAAGAATAAGCAATAAAATTAAAAGATAAAAGGAAAAGCATAAGAGTTATGTTGTTAGCAAAATCAGGTACTTGCAGTGATAGTATAGAATGAAACTCATTGCAGAACTCAGCTAAATAAAATTGGCAGTTCACAAAAAGCTACAGACAGCCATATTAAATTTAAAAAATCCAACTCACATTACACCAAGAGCAATTTAAAGCATAAGTATACTATAAACTTAAGAGGAGACAGAATGACTGAGCATTAATTACCTTAAGGAGATGAAATTGCAAGTAATGATGACAGAAATACTTTAAAGTGAGAATTATTATACTTACTGTCAGAAAACATATATTTTCATCCCGTGGGAAGGAAAGAGAGGTTAGTAAGAGAAGAATGGAAAGATGGGGCAAGTGACTCAGAACCCAGCTGAGGGGAGATAAATGAAAAGGATGTCAGTGGTAACATGTTGATAAGAAATTTTCCAGTTTTAGTCCAGATATCACATAAAGAACACAGTGAGAAGTAAAGATGGATTAACCTGCAGAGAAAAGGAAAGCAGAATTATTGATGCAATTAAGAACTTCTAAGAAAGTGAAAAAAGAGGGGAATGGACCAAAAATAGGTTGCAGGAGGGGACAGGGGGATGGTGAAGTTAAAATATTCATTAGATAATAAAATTCATTGAAGAGTACAACTCATTAGATAAAAGAATCTTTGAATAGTTCGAAAAAAAAAATAATCAGCTGACCAAAGAAGATATGAATATACCTGAAAACGAAATTCGGAGGAGAAAAAAGTTCAGAACCAAAATTACAAAAACATAAAGGATTTTTGAGAAAAAGCTAGGAAACATGGAAGGAGCATCACTCGGTAACAAAAACAGCAGCAAAGTGAATGAATCGAAAGGTACTGGCAAGACAGGAAGAAGAACCTCATTCGAAAGAACAACTCCTCTGAGCAATTGTTTTACGTTGTCTGTAGTTAGCTAGATTCAACACAAGAAGAATCAGTTGTACTGTTGAAGAAAGAAATGCATGTGTGTGTGTGTGTGTATGTGTGTGTGTGGGGGGGGGGGGGGGGGGAGGGGGTTGGGACAGAAGTTTTGTAGAATGTCAGAATATGTTTGAGAATAAGTTGTTTATTTTTGCTCTTTATTTTCTTACTTTCTTCCCTGCTATTTAAACAATTCTATCGTGGCTTCATGCTTTCAGTGCACTGAAGACAACTGCTATATAACTTTATAAAAGTCAGAGTTTATGGCCTGAATACCCTGAGGGCTGATACTGTAAATGAAAGCTCTGAAGATTATTGAATGTTATGATTTATGAATTAATTATCTATGTTGTGACATATTTTTACAACCTGGTGCTCCACAGCTGCAATATGTTTGATAAAAGACATATTTCTATAGCCACCTTTTGTAGCAAGAGCACATAGGTGTCCTGATAGCCAAAGTATATTAGTGACTTGAAATAACAACACAGACACTTGCCTATTTAACATCATATTAAGGCAACTATATTGATGTAGTATGATCCCTGTATAGACGAAAAAGTTTTTGTCAGCAGCTGATCATGTAGGTGTATAAATATGTCTTTCACTAAATAACAAAATTATGAAAAGGATAGACCACTGTTCACCATAAAGAGAAAGTGGAGACACTGAGTCACAGGTCACAGACAGGCACAATGGACGGACTGCCATACATTTTGACTTCTTCTGGAATAGAAAACACACACACACATTTACACAAGCACATCTCACATACACATGAACACTTTTGGTCAAAAACTAAAATATATGGCAGCCTTTTCGTTATGCCTGTGTATCACTCAGTGACTCCTCTTTATGGTGAACAGCACACTATCCTTTCCATAATATTGCTGTTATTCCACCCTGGACTTTGCACTTTTCTTTCACTATATACACGAGGTCTGTTCAAAAAATTCCAGAATGTTGTCCACAAAATTTATCTATGCTAACCTTTTACTTATTGAGCATGGCCTTCTTCGAAATACTCTTCTCCACAGTTGATACACCACTCCCAACACCATTTCCACTTCCAGAAGCATTCTCGGTATGTCTCTTGCTCGATTGCATGAAGCGCCATCTGTAAATTTTCTTTTATCTCATCTGTCATTGCAAATCTTCATCCCTTCAATGGGGTATTCAGCTTTGGAAATAAAAAAAATGAAACGGTACCAGATCTGGAGAGTATGGAGGATGAGGCAGCCCAGTGATTTCATTTCTTCTACAGTAGTCATGC
Organism: Schistocerca gregaria; assembly: GCF_023897955.1. Taxonomy (NCBI): domain Eukaryota; kingdom Metazoa; phylum Arthropoda; class Insecta; order Orthoptera; family Acrididae; genus Schistocerca; species Schistocerca gregaria. The sequence goes on from NC_064928.1 coordinate 33,845,484, forward strand.
ACCAATAGGGATGAAGGTGCAGGTGTGTTATTGAGATGCAAGAGCCACGGATTGTCTCACTACATATCCTTCTCTCATTTTCTTGCAGACGCCACAACGCGTCCCGATAGTACCGACATTTAACATTTTGTCCCTGTGGCACGATTCGTGATGAACTGATCCTTCAAAGTCAAAGAAAACTATCAGCATGCTTTGACATTTGACTTGACCTGACAAGCTTTTTTTGATCTTGGAGAACCTTTCCCAACCCGTTTTGATGGCTGAACCTCGGTCTCAGTATCGTACCCTTAGACCCATGTCTTGTCCCCAGTTGCAATTCTCTTAAGGAACGTCCTGTTCTCATTTGTGCAATCCAAAAACTCTTCACAGATTGCAAGCCAAAGATCTGTCTGGTCTTGACTCGTGAGACTTGGGACAAGCTGTATCAGCACGATCCGACTGAAATGTTGCATTCTTCTGCAATCTCTCGGACAGTCGGTCTTCCACTGGCATGCACAATTTTGGGGCCATTCCTGACATGAACGTCATTGGTAGGCATTAAAGGGCATCCTGAATGAGGGCCATCTTTAACTTCCGTCCAGCCATTTTTAAACCGTGTGAACCACTTGTAACAGCAAGTATGGCTTAAGCATCCATTACTGTAGGCTTTTTGCAACATCTAGTGTGTCTCTGTAAGGGATTTATTGAGTTTCACACAAAATTTAATTCAGACATGTTGCTGTGCCATATCGAAATTCACAAACTGTGTTACACAATGTTCTACTCGATACAGCACTGAACAATAACTAACAGACATATGACAATGAAACTTCTGGAAGTTGCACATTAAACACAGGCTCGTGCAGGGATGCCAACCACATTTCACTCCAAACACCATTGGCATGAAATTATGAATGTTCCAGTATTTTTTGAACAGAACTCGTTTTGTTCGTCAATATTGTATAGTTGTGCTATATGATGTGACTGTATGTTCCACTGTACGTAGGGCATAGTGAATGACTTGGACAGGAGCACAGGCATATACCGTGATGAAGTGAACTTGAAGACAGCCATAATGTCATTTGTGAATGCCGTCCTCAACTACGGGCCCGGCCAGGAAAACCTCGAGTTCCGTTTGCACCTGCGCTATGAGTTCCTCATGCTCGGCATCCAGCCCATCATTGACAAGCTCAGGGGCCACGAGAATGAGACACTGGATAGGTCTGTAAAATTGTACTAGTGTGAAATGTGATTTATTGATAACATTACTTAAAATTTTCAAATCATTTGCTTCATTTTGTTGGAGACATCTTAGTATTTACAATGAAAACATTTTTTTTAGAAATACTGTCATTTCACATTATTTTTGCACAGCTATACCGTAATCCATATAGTTTTTGACATTAAAAAAAAAAAGAAGAAACATATTTCCTTTGCTCAAATTGTGTAGTTTTTATCCATGAATTTTTCAACAGAACAACAACATTTTTCCTCTATAAAGGTGAAGAGCAGCTTTTTCTTCAGTGACCAAGCTCCATGTTGAATACATTACTGCCTATTAATTTACTGCAAATATTTAAACCAATATGCTCTGATGTTTGGGCATAAAGTTTGAAATAGTGTGTCTGAAGTTTGTAATTCTCTGTGTAGTGAGTGGTGTAGTTGTTCTGGAAATGTAAAGTTTATTGTTTTTAATATAAGAAAATTACACATTGTATTGTATTGTTCTTCATCAGTTTTTTTAAACATTGGATTACAAGATACTTTTTGTTTAGCAATACATGTGTTCCTAATTATTTTATTTTGGAATGCCGGAAGCCTTATGACATAATTATAGTGAATTCCCATAGGAAATTATGATATAACAAATAAGCAACCCAAGGTAACAGTGATAAACTACACTCCTGGAAATTGAAATAAGAACACCATGAATTCATTGTCCCAGGAAGGGGAAACTTTATTGACACATTCCTGGGGTCAGATACATGATCACACTGACAGAACCACAGGCACATAGCCACAGGCAACAGAGCATGCACAATGTCGGCACTAGTACAGTGTATATCCATCTTTCGCAGCAACGCAGGCTGCTATTCTCCCATGGAGACGATCGTAGAGATGCTGGATGTAGTCCTGTGGAACGGCTTGCCATGCCATTTCCACCTGGCGTCTTAGTTGCACCAGCGTTTGAGCTGGACGTGCAGACCGCGTGAGACGACGCTTCATCCAGTCCCAAACATGCTCAATGGGGGACAGATCCGGAGATCTTGCTGGCCAGGGTAGTTGACTTACACCTTCTAGAGCACGTTGGGTGGCACGGGATACATGCGGACGTGCATTGTCCTGTTGGAACAGCAAGTTCCCTTGCCGGTCTAGAAATGGTAGAACAATGGGTTCGATGACGGTTTGGATGTACCGTGCACTATTCAGTGTCGCCTCGACGATCACCAGAGGTGAACGGCCAGTGTAAGAGATCGCTCCCCACACCATGATGCCGGGTGTTGGCCCTGTGTGCCTCGGTCTTATGCAGTCCTGATTGTGGCGCTCACCTGCACAGCGCCAAACACGCATACGACAATCATTGGCACCAAGGCAGAAGCGACTCTCATTGCTGAAGACGACATGTCTCCATTCGTCCCTCCATTCACACCTGTCGCGACACCACTGGAGGCGCGCTGCACGATGTTGGGGCGTGAGCGGAAGACGGCCTAACGGTGTGCGGGACCATAGCCCAGCTTCATGGAGACGGTTGCGAATGGTCCTCGCCGATACCCCAGGAGCAACAGTGTCCCTAATTTGCTGGGAAGTGGTGGTGCGGTCCCCTACAGCACTGCGTAGGATCCTACGGTCTTGGCGTGCATCCGTGCGTCGCTGCGGTCTTGTCCCAGGTCGCCGGGCACGTGCACCTTCCGCCGACCACTGGCGACAACATCAATGTACTGTGGAGATCTCGCGCCCCACGTGTTGAGCAATTCGGCGGTACGTCCAGCCGGCCTCCCGCATGCCCACTATATGCCCTCGCTCAAAGTCCGTCAACTGCACATACGGTTCACGTCCACGCTGTCGTGGCATGCTACCAGTGTTAAAGACTGCGATGGAGCTCCGTATGCTACGGCAAACTGGCTGACACTGACGGCGGCGGTGCACAAATGCTGCGCAGCTAGCGCCATTCGACGGCCAACACCGCGGTTCCTGGTGTGTCTGCTGTGCCGTGCTTGTGATCATTGCTTGTACAGCCGTCTTGCAGTGTCCGGAGCAAGTATGGTGGGTCTGACACACCGGTGTCAATGTGTTCTTTTTTTCCATTTCCAGGAGTGTATCTTTCTACTGAAACTTCCTGGCAGATTAAAACTGTGTGCCTGACCGAGACTCAAACTAGGAACCTTTGCCATTCGCGGGCAAGTGCTCTAGCATCTGAGCTACCGAAGCACGACTCACTCCCAGTACTCACAGCTTTACTTCTGCCAGTATCTCGTTTCCTACCTTCCAAACTTTACAGAAGCTCTTCTGCGAACCATGCAGAACTAGCACTCCTGAAAGAAAGGATACTGCAGAGACATGGCTTAGTCACAGCCTGGGGTATGTTTCCAGAATGAGATTTTCAGTCTTTCTCATTCAGGAAACATGTCTCCGCAGTATCCTTTCTTTCAGGAGTGCTAGTTCTGCATGGTTCGCAGGAGAGCTTCTGTAAAGTTTGAAAGGTAGGAGACGAGATACTGGCAGAAGTAAAGCTGTGAGTACCGGGCGTGAGTCGTGCTTCGGTAGCTCGGATGGTAGAGCACTTGCCAGCAAAAGCAAAGGTCCCGAGTTTGAGTCTCGGTCGGGCACACAGTTTTAATCTGCCAGGAAGTTTCATATTAGCGCACACTCCACTGCAAAGTGAAAATCTCATATCTTTCTAATGTCCATGTTTAACTAAAATCACAGTGCAAATACTGAGCTATTCAGTTTATTTGTTAAGTAGTCATTATGTTCTGTTCAGTTTACTTTTTGTCGAGATTGAGACTTAAGAACTTTATGCAATTTGTTTCCATGATCTCCTGATTACTGCAGGTGATTCTGTTCTAATGATTTAGTTCTCAAATTGCATCATCTGAGTTTTAGTGAAATTCAGTTTTAGTTCAGTTTGACTGCATGAAGATTTTAAAAAGTTGCAATATCTTGTGTTGTACACACATTCCAACAACATTTTATGTCAAATGTGTCTTTTTAAATTGTCTGTCCTTTGAGTGGATGTATCTTAACACATAACTCTCTTTTGCAACTGAATTTATTTTATTTTGCCTAGATATCCAGGGTTGTTCTTAAGTACCTCTGGGTTTTCAGAGGACAATGGTACGAAAACTACAAGACATAAAATCACGCCTACCAGCGGATAAAGAATCTCTCCAAGTATGCACTGTGGCATAGTTGCAGAACATGTAACAAATCATTCGTTCTGTATTGTCGTATCACTGTTGTGCCTTCACATATTGACATTTGCCACATCACATAATGTACCTATATTGTGCATCTGCAATGTGAGTTAAAAACTTGCAAAAATGCTCTATCCACTGAAGTGTGTCATTTTCTGTACTATTTGTAGTTTTTGTGCAGTAGCCTTCTGAAAACCTGGAGGTACTTCTGAATGACCTTGCACTGATGCATGTCCTTTGTGGGTCATAATTTCTGCTGTAACTAGCATTTTCTGGGTGAAACTGTTAACCATTGGACTTTGCTTTGGTTATACATACTCTCACTTGTGACTTATTGGATCAGCTGTAGACAGATTGAATTCATTTACTTATCAGTTTTGCTCATAATGCTCCTTCTGCAGCTGATAATTTACATTGGTGTCACAATACTGGAACAAGTGGCAGAGTGATATGACAGGATGGAGCTTCTATGAAAGCAAAAGGACTCAGAATGCTGGAAAAAAGCATGTTTCTTTATTTGTGAGAAAACAAAACTCTAATGTTGGCGTACATTATTAATGTTACTGCAAATATCATAATCTGTACTGGCAGGGCCACTGACTTGGGTTGTGCCTAGAAGGTGACTGAAACTTTGGTGCATACAAAGCTAGTAGAGTACCAATCCGTACTTTGGAAGTTGTTCAGCTACAATACCTGCACCACTTATGCTTCTTATGCTGAATAATGTATTGTTGAGCAAGCAACACATCATACAGACACCACCTGCAGTCTCTCTATCACGGGAACATTCAAACAATGGTTTTTGCAACTGCCTAACTGTGCCTGTCTACAATGAGCAAATGTCAAGCTGTTAAATATTTTAGAAGGAACAGGAAAGAACACATCATCACTTATCCTGATTGTGACAAATATCAACACATTTATATCATCATTAAACTTGTAGCAGCCATTAACAGTGAACAAACTGGATCTGATGACTTTCAAGTTGTGTAATGCCTATTACTACAAAATTTGTGACTGGTAGTATATTTTGATAGTGAGTATAGAATGGACCTGCCACTCCTCTATAGGAAAAGGCCACTAATTAACAGAGTAAGCTCACATATTATCAGTGATAACATATTCTTAAATAGCTTGAAAGTCAGTAAGTGTGTTTGTTGGTAGTGACTGAAGCAACTGTAGCAAAGAAATAAATATATAAATCTCTCTTCATAATTTAGAATAATAATTTCATTCATTGTAGAACCCAGAAGCATAATAGGAATGACCATGTTTGAATATAAAAAACATCAAATTTGAGTTGCAAAAGACAAATAATTGTTAAAACATCTGCCCAAAGTGTAAGCAAGCATTTAAATTGCAGTTGAGGAGTGATGAGTAATACTAAAAGACATATTTTAGCTGTCAAAAGTAAAAATAATGATAGTGCAGGAACAATTTTCTCTTCCTGCCTTTACACCATGTTTTATACATACTTCAACGATATTGCATATGTGAAAGATACACTATTTCATGGCTGTACATAAAAATTAATAGGAATAATGTAGCAACAGGATATCCTTGACATGAGTGCCCAGTTCTTCTACAATGTTCCATCTGTGAATTTTTGGCCAAAGACTTATTCAGAAAAGATTGTGTGTGTGTGTGTGTGTGTGTGTGTGTGTGTGTGTGTGTGTGTGTGTGTGTGTGAAGTGCCAGCGTGTACGTGTTCATTTTCTTTTCTGAATGAAAGCTCTGTGTGTAACAGGCTTTTCATTGTGCCTCTCTGCACTTCAATGTGTCATTTTTATCGCAAGTAGCAATCTGTCCCTTTCATAATATTGTTGATATTCCAGCCTGCACTGTCCATTGTTTGTTCTATTTGGGAATTTGTACTTTTTTTCCCTCAGGCATCTGGACTTCTTTGAGATGGTTCGAAATGAAGATGAGAAAGAGTTGGCCAGGAAATTTGAAAAGGTACTGCCGATATACTCTAAAGATACAATACTTTCTATGGCATATTAGCTTGGTGCCTCCTAAGCTCTAAATTTTAACAGCCACTTTACTTCTTTTGTTCTTAGTATTTTCACAAGTTACTTCTATAGATCTTTGAGGAAAAAATTGCCTTTACATTTGGGATATTATTGATATCATTTAAAATGGCTGATTGTACACTATCAATAAAAATTCTCATTTTATTAGCTTGATTATTAATAATAATTTATTATTACTAACAATATTGCTTTTACATTATTTATATTCTGTAAAAATAAATTTCAGTAGAAAACTGCTTTTAATGAAATTTTTACTTGAATTTATAGAATAAAAACCTTTGATTATTGTGCAATGAAAGAAATTTACAGAAGACAAAATAAATTTCTATGAAATTACAGTCCAACTTTTCTTTGATGCAGTTCTTATTTTGAGATTATCAGTATTGTATTCACTTGTCTGCTCCAATTGTGACACATTATTGTTTTGTCTGATTGCTCTTCATATCATCATCATATTCCAGCACATCTCTGCCCTAGATCTTAGCATTCATTTCTCACCATCTTTTGTGATCTAGTATTGTCTTCAGCATTTCTCTCTTTTTTTCCTTCAATTGTTCTGCATCATGTCTTCCTGCTGTCACCATCTTAGCTACATATAGGACTCCATTCTTCACAATTTTCTTCTATTGTTATGTCTGTGTCCATAAATATATTCTTATTGCTGAGTGTCTTTCTGGTCATACAAAAGGCTGACTGCACTTTTCATCCTCTCTATTATTCCCTAATTGCTCCCTTTTATTCCTGTGATACATTCTCTTAGATATTTAAATTTGCTAGGATAACAATATTATGAAAAGGATAATTGCTACTTACTATACACCGGAGAGATAAGCACAACAAAAAGAGTGTCACAAAATAAGCTTTCGGCCAACAAGCCCTTGGTCAAAAATAAACACACACATACACACTCACTTGTGAGAGTGTGTGTGATCTATTTTTGACAACGGGCTTGTTGGCTAAAAGCTTATTTTGTGACACACTTTTTGTTGTGGCTATCTGCAAATCAGCATCTCTGTTATATAGTGACTAGCAACTCTCCTTTTCATAATATTGTTGCACTCTATTCTAGATTTTCCATCGTTTTACTGGTAGGACAATGCAGTGTGCTCCTTTTACAGTGTACAATATGGATATTTCAGACTATTTCAATGCCTGCATGGTAAGAGTACAAATAAGAGGAATCAGTAGTGATAATAGGCTGAGGAATTCACTGATTACAGGAGCACATAGACACAAAGAGTGCGACGGCAATGTTTGACCTGTTACGTCGCAAGCTGAGCCACACGGCAGCCTATCCCCACCTTCTGTCATTGCTCCATCACTGCATTCTACTGCCATGTAAGTACATTTCTGTGATTGTGCATCTTACGTTTCAGTAATTACGGTGAGATACTGGTGGCTGTCAGACCTACAAATGGTGAAGCTTTTTAATTTGTAAGCTTATTATTACTTAATGAATGTATTTTCTCATTGGTGTTTATGGAACCTCATTTAGATATACACCAGAATCTGTACAAATTTAAATTCAAATTTCCTATCACAATATTGTTGTTGGTGCACTGCTCACAAAACACTTGTGCGTCCAATCTTAGAAGAGAAGCACAAATGGCCACAGGTTCCTTTGATTTTCGGGAGAGTGTCACTGAAAACCTGAATTGGTAGATGTTTGAAGACAACCATTAGTTATCTCCGAAAACCTAATTACGTAGCTTTAAGAACCAGTATTAAGTGAAAAATACGGGGATACATTTCAACAGCCTATGAATTATACCCACAAGGCTGTGAAGACAAGTTTGGCCTAATTACAGGCTTGCATAGATGGAGTCCGTTTATACAAGAGTCTACTGGGTATTTGACCGTGTTATGATATAATGAAAGTACTCACATTTTTGTTAATATTGCAAACAGCCTTCATCAGGGAAGGAAAAAATGCTGGGTATCTTGTAGTTGCTTCAGAATGCCAACAAAAATGTTAATTGATGAGCACGACTCATACGTCTGTGGCTGCTAATTTGTAGTGGATGTGGAATGTGTTAAGTAAAAAACATCATTTAAAGAAATAAAACTGGAAATTACTATATTTACAACAATCTTGTGTGAATGGGACAACTGCGAAGTAAAATTTTGAACACACATTTATGTTATTCTTAAAATTGTAGATTTGTTTCATAACAGGGCTAAAGTAAGGTTATGTAGCACAGATGTAGAATACTGCAGTGTAACAACAACAACAACATCAATAGCAGTAGTAGTAGAAGAAGAAGCAGAAAAGACAGTGTCTTGGTGAAATAAGCACTGTGTTTCATCTTGAGAGTATCATTACAAAAAAGAATTCTCTGCTAATCAGTGCTATAATTTGGTCATTTTTGCTGAACTTTCCAGTGGACTATGGTTCCCATCCACAACACTGGCTGCTGTTTGATCGGATAGTGCAGCAGCTGGTCCTCCAAGGGGAAAACAGCAACAACCCTGATGTGGCTCCCCTCCAGATCAACGTCAAAGAGCTGGTGCACTTGTAAGTTACATCTGTGTGTCCTCACTCAGTTGTCTGACCAAAAAGTGAAGTTGTTGAGCAACTTGCGGCAAAACAGTAAAAGGAGTAGGAAATAGAGGAAGACTTAATGTAGTTTTTTTCATCTGTGGATCACTCCTACAACAATATAGTAAAAAAAAGAAGACATTTACATATTGCAGGTTATTTTGAGAAGTATGTGACAGGATGTTTATAAGTCATCCTAATAATTGCTTAAGTAATCTAGGCAACCCACAGAAAACCTAAATCTTGACAGCCAGGCTGACTGGAGTCTGACCAGTCTTTTCAAAATAGAAGAAGCTTATTTGATTTATCCCTAGTGTAGAGCACTGTTTTGCAAGGAAGTTGTTTAATAACATAAGAACCTACTGCTACACTGTTCATTCGCTTCTCAACACCAATTGCTATGCTCACTATCAGCTTCCATCAGGACATTGACAGTAATGTTTTGTTTCCATTATCCTACTGGAACTTCCCATTTTCTTGCCCGAAAAATTGAGTTGGCTTCCCTCTATAAAGAGATAGATACTGGGCGCAGAGAGAGAATAAGGTGCTAGTATTATCAACTGCAGAGATTTGGAGTGATATTTTCCAGAAATGGAGAAGAAGAAGAAGAAGGAAAGGGGGGGGGGGGGGTGGCAGAGGTGCGTGTCACATATTTTACCAAACCCCTCCTCTGTGTAATCTAAATGAACTCTGACTATAATGTTGCAAACAAATTAAACCAACTTCATTTTTTCGTATACTTGCTCCACCTGTTCAACAGTGTATAAGTGGTAAGATGTGTCATTCCATGTTTGGTTTACACTATGACTATAAAACATTTTCTCAGATTAGCCAAAACTGTATCATTCCTCCACAGTGGCTAAGGACGTCAGCAACAATCTGTGCATATGCAGATAATTTAAAAGACTTAGGTTCCAGCTGTGGTAAGTACTGTTGTGTACTATCTTTTACAAAATGGTTGTGTTTTGACAGTGATATCAGAAAAAACAGCCACCTGTCACCTAGTGCGCATGTGCGTGTGCGCACACACACATGCACTCTCTCTCTCTCTCTCTCTCTCTCTCTCTCTCTCTCTCTCTCTCTCTCTCTCTCTCATATCGCTCACTGAATCATTTCTCCCACAGTCAATTCAGGAGATACTGCTGTAAGTGATACTGCAGTGGTATTTCGTAACTGATGAAGGGCCAACACAAATCATGGTTACATGATGCAAAGTCAAATTATTTGCATACACAAGCATATACAACCAGAGATTAGATTGATGTCTCTACAGTAGTGTTGATAAATCTGTTTGAGAGTAAACATCTCAGTATTTTTCTCTGTAGCCTTTCAGCATTTAGTAAACCACCAAGGTCCCTGTCAAGGTATAATTTGGCCTTCGCAGTGAAACAATCGCTGGTAGCATGTGCTAATTTCTCAACCATCAAATGACATCTCCACAATGTACGTTGACCAAATACTGCATATAGAAGACCACCTTAGACTAGATAAACAGTCAGTTCCTAACACTGATGACAGAGGAAGTCACCAGTCATTCAGTACTAAGTTAAAAATTATATCAAACGATCTCATTCATTGTGTGCAGAAAGAATACAGATTTGAAAGCTGGGGCCCAGTATTCAGCTCTCTCTTGATGTGCCTACTCAGTACTCAACACTTCCTCCATATGCTAACTGGTTTTCTTTGCTTAGCAATTGTTTGCATTTGCCCCAGAACTTCTAATTTGTACTCAAATTGTATTCTACATTTCATTGTAGTTTTTGTTTCTAGCATTCATATACAGACCTGCCACACCATTTGCTCTCAAAACAAATTTATGTAACACAGGAACAAAATAACTGTAAATGTTTTTGATGTATTATACAAATCATATAGGAGTAACTTCTGACATTGCCTATTCCCTCTTGGCAGAGTTTAATTTCCACCAGCTGTCTGTCATGAGCTGCAAGCCCATTCCAAACCTGGACTTCAATTTTGATGCCTTCGTTTTACACCTAGCACTGTAGAGTTTGACTGAACTCACAGTTTTAACTTACTGAGGAGTCCTCATGTACTCAACAATGCTGTGAAAGGAACTCCCCTGCAGGAATGGATACATTCTCAGTTTTAGGCAGTGCCTCATGATTGTAACTGAGATGGAACTGTTTTATTACTGCCAGAAAGGCATATTTCTGTGATAGTCTCATCAGGAACACAGTTTTATCTTCTTGGAAATAATTACTCATACCAAACATTGACATTCATTGTCTGAAGCATATTTTTCTTGCATTTAATAAATCCAGTTAGATCTTGGCAAAATAAACCGCCTAATACAAAGACTGAAATACAGAGAAATGTAAAGCTGCACTCTTTACAAAATGTAAAAATGTGGTGTCCTTTAACTACTCATTAACAGAGTGACAGATAACTTGACTACTAATTTCTGTCTCTACCATTCTAATTCATTACAAGCAGACATTTAAAACAAATCACATTACTCTCAAAATGTAAAATATCATGTAGTTCAAGCCATCATTCAAATACAAATAATTTTTTTTTTTTTACCATTTGATGAAAGTATAGCTTTTATTGCTTTTTATTTAGGCTTGCAAAGGAAGAAGAGTTGGTGGCTGCAAGAAACAGAGCAGATGAACTGGAGAAGGAAAATGCAGATCTCGCCTCACGGTTGGCGAAGAAGGAGCAGGAACTGGATCTCCGACTGCAAGAAAAGGTAAATTATTGACATACACTTGATGACAATTGTAATTGGAGTACTCTTTGTGGAATGGTAGATTCTATAAACATCAGTGCTCGAACAAGTAGTGAAACAATGAAATGTCTCACTTCAGAGATAGAGTCACAATTTATAACAGACATCCCAGTTAGCAAAACTTCCTGGCAGATTAAAACTGTGTGCCGGACCGAGACTCGAACTTGGGACCTTTGCCTTTCACGGGCAAGTGCTCTACCAACCATGACTCACACCCCATCCTCACAGCTTTACTTCTGCCAGTATCTCGTCTCCTACCTTGCAAACTTTACAGAAGCTCTCCTGCGAACCATGCAGAACTAGCACTCCTGAAAGAAAGGATATTGCGGAGACATGGCTTAGCCCCAGCCTGGGGGACGTTTCCAGTTTTAATCTGCCAGGAAGTTCCATATCAGCGCACACTCCGCTGTAGAGTGAAAATCTCATTCTGGATCCCAATTAACCTTCGTCAAATGTGTGCTAGTAAAGCACCTGATAGTAATCTGTTTCTGACAGCCTTGTAGTGACAAGCTCAGTCATTATATGAACCTTGCTTCATCATCATCTGTATCTGTGAGTGATTAAATATAGAAGTGCAGTCTAGTGGCAAATGAATTGCAGAATATGTACAGGCAGCTGGTAGATTTTTGTACAGGTGACAGCATTTCTTGGATCATGTGAGTAAAATTCTTGATGGTGTTAGGTTTTGTAATTATGGGATACTTAAAAAATTACAAAACCAATGTTTTGGTGATATTTACAGCAGTCTGCTTCATTGTGACTAAAATTTTGTTGCTCTGAAGATGACTGCTGCAGATATGGTCAAAGTGTTGATTTTATACCATTTTTTAGTTATGCCGTCAAACATCCAAAGAAATTTGATTCATATTGACACAATTTAAAATATATAATTTTTATTTGCTCACAGATACGGCTATTGTGAACGTGTCATTTTTACATTTTATCATCTTTCAGTTTGTGAGTGACTTAATAATGGTTGTAGGAAATGGAATTACCTGACAGTGTTAGTGGCAAGGATTTTGTCCTTTAACTGATAAGGAAAAAAACTGTGTTTCTCAATAGAACTATGCAACCTGTAATTGCCATTGTAATGAATTATTAAAAAGTAATCTGTATTTTTGATATTCAGTGAAGTAAGCCAACAGAAACTGTAGGTTTGTGATGGGTTGTAATATACTTTGTACCCTGCAGATAAAATGACAGTTACTAGCACATGGTTTTGAGGATTTCATAATTACTATGAGTTACTTGTGTTTTTACATTGTACAAATTTGTCATACAGGAAGACATGGAGACAAACTTACAAAGAGTCAAGGAGAGGCTCGAGAAGGAGACGGCAGCCCACCTAGAGATGAAGCAGCGCTGCTTGGAGCTGGAAGACCGTGCCTGTGAGCTGGACCGACAGGTGGCCTCAGAGAGGGGGGAGAGGCATCGCCTGGAACGGCTTGTCAGCTCGGGGTCGCTGCCAGATGACGCCAAGGTGACTGAAATAAATTCTTCTTTCTTTTTGCTTATGGATATATTCAGTTGTACATAGCTACTTCTTTTCCACTCTCTGTAAGCTGCCATTATCCTCTCTCTGTATATTCTGCAGAAAGATACGAGAACTGTAGTGATTCTTCATTTACATTGGGTCGAGCAGCTATTTCAGTGCTGATGGGTTTATTGTCGTATCCGTCTTGAGAAGCTAATTTGTGTTAAATACATCTATTAGTTATAGATGAAAAAGCCTTTCAGCAAAGCATTTGCAATTAGTATCAAATAATGGGATAATATGCACCAGTTGCAGGAATTTAATAAAATCAAATTGTAGTTATAAAAGTGTTGAGGCTTCTGTAGTCTCTCCTTCAAGAGTTGCTGGGTAGTGCTTTTCTCAGGTACAGCTGATGGTAGTCCAATGGTTTTTCTGTCATTCTGCCAGGACAAGTGGCCAGCATCCTCGAAAATTTGCTCACCAGCCATGGAATAGTATGAATCTTTGAATATGCTATGCAGTTGTGCTTGTGCAATGTTAGAGAAACCACTAAATGACTGTTGGCAGAAGATCACAACATGAGTGCCAAAAGGCAACATGTTGTAAGGTAAATGATTTTATTTGAAAATTTTTTGTCTGTTCTGAAACATGAGTAAATTGATTCCATTTACCATTTACAAAACTTGCTCTTTATGGCTAAACATTTTTCACACTGCACTACGATTAAACAGAGAACAAAAATTTGAACAGTGTGTTAACAATTCTCCTGGGTGTTAGTCATTATTTCGAGATATGAACATTAATAGTTTGCTTCTGGGTATTCTACCTAGTTGTTGTTTACATTTTATGCACAATATTTCAAAGACTGACTCATCCATCTTCTTCTGTTGCTGTGAGTTTTGCTGTTACATGTACTCGTTGCGTGGACTCCAACCAGACTGTGAACTATTGTTTGTCCACACCAACATTTATAGCAGAATTCCATCCCCAATGTGCACTATGTCCTTTGACACTCTTTTCAGAGCTTACACCGATATTTTGTGAAACATAAATTCTCTGTGTCTTCCAACTTTTGTGAATGTGTGGTCTGGCAAGATTTTAATAAATTGAGTGCTGTATCCCAGGTGTTATTTCTATTAAAACTGCTATCTGCTTTTTAGGTTTTCTTACATCTTTACTGTCATAGACTCCTCTATTATGCTGTCCCAGAAACTTTGCATTTGCACTGCCATACTGGTCTCATTGTATTTCATTTCACAGTGATATTCGAGGCAGGGTTTGGTGACGGCTGATTTGCTAGGTTTCTTTAGTTGGGTATGTACTGACATCCCTGACATTCCTTCTAAGCTGTTCTTACAGTCTGCCCCACATAAGACCTGTAACATTCACCTGGAATGCGATACACACCTGGCTTTCGGAGACCTAGGCATCTTTAATAAGGCTAAGAATATTGTGTATAAAATGGAGGTCCTGGCAGAGGTTTGAGTCCTCCGACGTGTGTGTGTGTGTGTGTGTGTGTGTGTGTGTGTGTGTGTGTGTGTGTGTGTCCCTAGGATAATTTAGGTAAAGTAGTGTGTAAGCTTAGGGACTGATGACCTTAGCAGTTAAGTCCCTTAAGAGTTCACACACATTTTTATAAAATGGAAACAGCACCTTGGCAGAACACAAGGAAGCATCCTATTAATCAGTTGTTCTGAGAAAACTTGAGAGATTAAGATGAACATTGACGAGCAGATTTTTGCTCAGTATGTATTAGTGCATTTACTTTCAGTTGAACAATCCATCACTAGCTGATCCCAGAACACAATGATTTGTATGCATGACATCAGGGTGGATTGATATTTTCTGTTTCCGAACAAACTATCACTAGTGTTAAAAATATTTGATGTAGTAGTTTATGAAAGTTCAAACAGTGTGGTTGTGGGATTTAAAAAATAAATAAATAATGGAAATCATTTAGTTTGTAGATCATTTGTGACAACCTACCACTGACATAGAACATTCTCACTTTTTGATAACAGGTGGTCGGGCTGCGCTCGGGACTCGGGGACGGCTATGACAACCGACTCGCCCCGACGACGCCCCCAGATGGCAGTGGCAGCCCTGCACCCCCACCGCCACCCCCACCTCCGTTGTCTGCCACCCCAGCACAGACACAGTGTCTCTCCTCCTCAGTTCCTCCCCCACCACCGCCTCAGGCTCCTCCAACTGCACCTCCGCCCGTACCTGTACCCTCTCTCACACCTCGGCCAGAGAAGAATGTGCCACAGCCTTCCAACCCACTTAAGTCGTTCAACTGGTCCAAGCTGCCAGATTCCAAAGTCACGGGCACTATCTGGTCAGAACTGGATGACAGCAAGCTGTACATGGCAATGGACCTTGAGAGCATAGACAAGCTTTTCTGTGCCTATCAGAAGAATGGGATTACAGTAAGTGTATCCTTTGTTATATCCCAAGGGGAAAGGGGGCCTCACAATTCCTTTGTGACACATGCATAGTGAGTACGGGGCCGTGAGCCATTACAGCTTTCTGTACCAAATCATAGCAAGTTCCAAACTGTATCTAACCATAAACACATACAGACAAAAGTAACCGGCGATGGTGCACTTAGTTATTTTAAATCCAGAATGGGATTTTAACTCTGCAGTGGAGTGTGTGCTAATACGAAACTTCCTGCAAGATTAAAACCGTGTGCTGGACTGAGTCTCAAACTTGGGATCTTTGCCTTTCAGGCAACTGTTCTACCGAATGAGCTAACAAAGTGTGACTCACAACCCATCTTCACAGCTTTACTCCCACAAGTACCTCATCTCCTACCTTTCAAACTTTGCAGAAGCTCTCGTGCAAAACCTGTAAGACTAGAACTCCTGGAAGAAAGGATATTGTGGAGACACGGCTTAGCCACAAAGCACTTGCCTATGAAAGGTAAGGGTCGCAAGTTTGAGTCTAAATCCAGCACATAGTTTTAATCTGCCACGAAGTTTCAGTTAACCAGATGTTCATACTGGCTACCATATATAAACATATTGGTCGTAGTCGTTCAAAGATGGCCTAAATTAGACAGTACAGAATTACCCTATGATACGGCAGTGACTTTAACTTGTTTAATTTTGAATGGGAAACTACTTGTACATTAGTGGCAGTAAAAACAATCTTAATAAGTACTCATAAATGTAGTTCTGCAACAACTCCTACAAAGAGCCTGACGGTTTATACACAAAAAAAAGATATTTTTGACTTCCCGGCTATAGTATCAACATTAGCAACCATGATGCTGCTAGTCTGAAGGCAGAAATTACAGGCATGAGGGTTATCAAGAAAGCATGGAGAGTATCAAGAACTGTTATAGTCTCGAACATCCAATTTAAAATACATATTAAACATGGATTTTAATTACAATAAAAGAAGAAAAGTTATGATTAGTGCTAAAACACATAGTAAGTCATGCTATAAAAAATATGCACAAAATAAAGGCAGTGAAAGATAGTAAAGATTCGCCTCGGTTTAATGGTACTATTGGTTTAATGGTACCATTGCACTGACAGAGGTTCTCACATTCTGTCTACAAGAGAAAGGGTAGGAATACTGCTATTAATGAACGCAACAGTAATTTAATTACACAGATCTTTGTGAAAGATCTATCAGAAGAGCCTAGCAATTTCTGGGCCTACTGAAAGTCATTGAATGGATTCATACCTTCCATATAATCTCTCATGAGTCAGCCTGGTGTTGAGGCTGAAGACAATGTGTATAAAAACAAAACATTGAATTTTGCATTAAAAAATGCATTCACACTTGAGTGATTTTGAATAAACAGCTCCCAGTATTGAAAATCATTCCAGACTGCTCAAAGTGAAGCTTATGTTTAATGATAATTTCGTGCAACACATGGTAGAATTTTTTTGTCACTTTATGATTGTTAGTAAATTTCAGAATGATTTGGAGATTTGGTGAAAAGTATAGCAGTTCTCTTTAAATGGGAGTAAATGCATTTAATACCCATAGCAAATATAAACAAACTGATTGTATCCTATTATCAGATTAATGATAAAGTTCCAGAGTATATCACATTGTTTATGTATCTGTTTTTATATATTATCTGCCCATTTGATCATGTACAGTACAGAATACTTTACAATGTCAGACACCTCAAACCTAAGTGTATACAATATTTACTTCCATCAGCATCCTGTTACATTCATAGGTTTAAAGAAATTCATGTATACAGTTGTACGAGGGACATTAAAAAAGAATCCAACCTTATTTTTTATTGTTGAAACCAACAGTGGAATCAGGCTGCACATATTCTCTATGTTTGTATGCATACATAGTGTGCATGCCTAATTTTTTTTTCATGACTGCACAAACAACCAGTTACTAGCCACAAGTAAACACACGTAAGTGGTAGTCGTCATTTTTATGTTGTGGGCAAAATGACAGGAGGGTGAACAACATTATTGCATGAAATTTTGTTTCCGGCTCAGCAATTCTCAATTTGAAACAATCCGTGAGACCTGACAAGTGTTTGGGGATGAAGGAATGGGTGCCACACAGGTAGGAGGGGTACAACCATATCTAAGATGGCCACTCACCCGTGAGGAGTGAAGCACATTTAGGTAGGCCCTCAATGTCTGTTAATGAGATCATTATCAGTCACGCAAGGACCCAGGTGGAGCAGAATAGATGAATCACAATTGGGGAAATTGCAAAAAAAAAGTCAAAATTAGTATTGGATTCGTTTCTCCCATTTTAACAGAACATTTGGACCTCTGGAAGATCTCTGCAAAATTTGTGCCATAGTTGTTAGACGAAAAGCAACTTCATTTAGAAATCACACAGGCCATGCTGTGTACTGTGAACAGTAATCCCAGCTTTGTTAACTTGTGATGAGTCAAGGGTTTGTGGGTACAACACAAAAAAAGTTACAGTCACTGCAATAGTCTGTCATCCTCAAGGGGTGGGTAGTGTAACATTACAGGACATATTGGGACATATTGAAGTATTCGATACTGTAGACTTTTAGGGGATGTCGATACAGATATGCAAAATGTAAAGGGAAACTTTGGTGATGTTTAAATATTGTACTGTGTCAATATTAGGACATTTTGCACAGAAAGAACAAAAATAGAATTAATGTAAATATACATTAGTGTTAGTAACCTATTTTCATTCAATTTTGTAATTATATTTCATTTTGTAAAAGAAAGGCTCACTGTTTGCTGTAGCTCTGATTAATTGTATAAATTATCAGTTTTGAGCTAAATTATTTCGTATAATATGGACAAGATACTTTTAAAAACTCACCAGCTAAAGAGAAAGTCTGTAAATGAACGTTTAATGCACACTTCAGGAACTTTCTATGGAGAAATTCTATATTATGATCGCAAAAATACAAAAACTTGTGAAAACTGTTTCATAACCTAATTTCGAAAGACGATTTGTATCAAGAAATATTGCTAAAAAGATTTATTTACGTTTTGAACACGATTTAAATCATTTTACATATAAATAGTTGTTCTAAATCACTCAAGAAATATCCAGAATCAAATGTCAAGATATTTCTGGAAACATCGGTACAAATCTGGTGAAGGTTATCCAGAAGCTGGTAGAAAAATGTTATAAAACCTATTTGGTAATTATGCTTGTAAGAATTTATATGTACTGATCCTTTTACTTACTTTAATCTGTACTAAAATTCTGTAATGTCTAATTTAGTTTTAAGTCGTGAATTGCTATCGTATTGTAAACAAAACATTGTAAAAGACTCTCATTGTTTGGAAAGATATTAATACACCTAGGAGTTGTCAGTTGCCAGTTCGGGATATGTAGTGCGGTTAGCTCGGAGAGTCAGTTGTTGAGTCTGTGAAGTCTGTCAGTTCTGTTTGTAAATAAACGTCTGTAATGAAGAATTACTTGTTGTCGTCAATATGAACTCAAGACCTTTTTGCACGAAGCAGACACCTCCTAATGCAACGTTTTAATTTGGTGTTGAGGAGCTGAAATGTTATAATTTGGTTGAGGAAGCTGGGATGTTATAGGAGGCAGGTCTGCAGCAATGTGATGTCATGTTGACAATCTTTGTTTTGACTCTAGTGTTGTGGTCCATCACGGGAATACCCTAGAACTTACTAACATAAGTAAAGTGTACTACGAAGAGGTTGTATGTCAACTTTGTGAGGCAGTGAGATGCAAATGGAAGGACTTATGAGCATCAGGCAGTTGGCACCTTCACCACAATAATGCACCCACTTGTCTTTCTCAATACAGAGTTTATTTGGGCAAACACAACAAGGCTGTGGTTTGTCAGCCTGGCTTTTCCCTATACTGTAACAGGAGTCTGGAAGGGGCCAGGTTTCAGAACAGGGAATACACTATGCAGAATTGCATGCAGCTGCAGGACACCTGCTCACACTGTAAAACTTCTTTTGTCAGCACTACAATACCCATCACCCAAAGAAATTGGCATTGGTAGATATGGTATGCTTACAGCTCAAGTAACACATAAATGGAGGCTTCCGCCTAATCCAAATAAAATTGAGGTCACTGTGTTCCATCTAAATAAAAAAAAGGAGCTACATGTCACTCGTGACGGAACTGAAGTGCCCTATAACTACAACACAATATATTTAACCATCACTCTGCATTGATCCTTGACATTCATTCAAACTACAGTGCATGAAATTTGGCTGAAGAATGGATCTTCTTTGCAAGATTGCTGGAAGCAGTTGGGGTACAGACATTAAGTCACTGCTGTCTGCTGCACTTTTCTTGTGTACTCCGCTGATGAATACTGTGCTCCTGTGTGGTAAAACAGCACCCGCACAACAAATACTGATGTCCAGCTTAATGAAGCTGTGAGAATTATTGTTGCTACTGTTAGATCTACTCCCATTTAGTCGTTACCTGTGCTAACAAATATTGTTCCAGAAGATCTAATGAGGAATGCAGCTAACGTAAACTTGATCGAGAAGATGAAATCTCACGTGAACTGTCCCTTGTACGATGCCCTACGAGAACCACCGACAACTCGTCTGAAATCACGCAAACCACCGTGGGTCAATTCGGGAGGTATCAGTTCCTGGGTGAATTCAGGAAGTATCAGTTCCTCTGACATGACACCTGTGTAGTGACAACACTTGAACAAACTTTCACCTGACAGCGCTGACACGGTTCAGTATCTGACAGAGAAAGTTGAGCGGTTCCAATGACTGTATCAAACCTATTCAGAACTGAACTGCATTAGGACGGTTCGAGGGAGGTGGGTTACACCTCGAAGAAGTGAGGTTGCCATTCCTTAACTATCCGCAGCTGAGGAGAGGGGCAATAAAAAGAATGCTCACTCGAAGCATTTTACCTAAGGGCTCTATCCCAAGTGACTCCGAGTGCTCTGGGCTGGTTGTCAAATTTAGACATTTCCATTTGATTGTAGATACTTTTGTATACACGTAAAACCACTACATGTATAATGCATAATTATCATTCCTTCCAACATAGTATTTAAAAAAGATGCTACTGTCTAGGACTGTGATTGATACCCAACAGCAAACCCTGTACGGAAATATATGCACAACAATGTTACAGTATGCACAGCTGTCTAAATGAAGCATGAGGATGGTCACCACAAAAGTAATTATATTATAGGTTCTGTTTTCTCATTAAGGTGATTGTAGTGGAATTGTCAATGCAGAAGAAAACATGTCTCTTGAATTGTTTTGTAGGATATGCAGTACACTAATAGAGAGAAGGGAAAGATCACTGTCATTCAAACGAAACTAGGAAGTTAAGGAAAAAATCTGGAAAGAGTAAGGGATAAGAAAGTAGAACAGATATGGGAAATGGCAGTAGGCATAGGTCTTCCTCAGTTTTGGTGTTTGTGTGGAAAATAGTTTGGTTTGTACTTCATAACTTAATATTGCAATCTTCCACATTTCATAGTACTGAATAATTTCTTTCTCAGCAAATTGTTGTTTAAGAACATGGTGTTACAAGCAGTAACTGGACAAAAATAGTCAAGCTAAGTTAACTTCTGACACTTAAATCAACAATTGCAACAGAAGAAAGTAATGTGGACATTTGAAAGTTTTTATCAGTGCAATCATTCATATGTTTTGTAAATTTGGTTTTACTTATTAATTTTTCTTCATGTTTTACAGTTCAAAGTGTGGTAAAGATGTAACCTGTGCATTCATTTCTGTACTAGTTCTTCATCTCAATTCAGTAACAGTCGATTTAAATCATCTTTTCCGATCTTCCAGAATGAAGGCTCTGTAGAAGATCTATCAAAGCTGGGCAAGAACCGCACAAAAGTCATCTCAGTAATAGATGGTAGACGTGCCCAGAATTGCACCATCTTACTGTCCAAGCTTAAAATGTCAGACGAAGAAATTTCTAGGTTAGTAGCTATTCTAATTTCCTTTGATCATTAAAGAAAAGAAAGAGCTATATTTTGTAATGTTCCAACTGCTTGCTTATCGATTATTTCTGTAGCTGTAGTTTCACAATAAGCTGCATACTAAATTTAAACTAACTCAACAACAACTGCAGTTTCCTACTTGTATTTATGGAAATAAAGAAAGCGACATTCTGCAAGTGGAAAAGTGATATGTGTAGAGGAATGATGAATGGTTAATTTCTGTTAGTTATTTATTCCAGTGATACTACATTATTTCATAATGAATGTTAAGCATATCATTTAATAGAAGTCTATGCCACATTTAAGATGTGCGGATAAATGCACAATTCAGTAAGGCAAAGGTCTGTTATTCTATTTCCAATCTAGACTCAGTGGCATTTGCTGCTTAGTGGTGATGAGATATAGAGTTACATTGCCACAGTGAAATGCTATGCGATATTTGCTGGGGTGTCAGTCTTTTTTCTTTCTTTTCTTTTTTTCTCCAAATGCTTTTCACTTTATAGTGGCAGTATACACTGGGAATACATCATCTGTATCTTAACAGAAACTCACTTGAGAAAATCAGGAGACGAAATTCTAATATTTGTGGTTACACTCTCATAAAATTAGGAAATGCTTTTGTCACAAGGTTTTTTCTACTTGTATGTTCATTTTGTGGTAGTAATTGCAAAAATCTGTTTCACTGTTTGTGACCCACCCATCAACCAGTCACCGACACCAAAGCAGGAATCGCAAAGCCTTTTCATCACAGTTATTTATCTCCAGTACACCAGTAAACACAGTATCATATTGGTTATGATGTAAAGAATGTTTTAAAGTGCATTCATAATGAGAAAAATGCATTGCAGACTTTTGGAAGGAAATGAGACAAACACTTGCCAAGTTGGAGCACTGAGACGGTCTACAAAGTGTGGAAATGCAGATATCTGGGTTTGACTTTCGATGTGGCACACTATTTTGTCTTATCACAAATACCAACACAGCTTAAATGTACTCTGACTATGGCAGAAGACTTTTGTTTCAGTGTAAACAGTATTAAAAAACTGAGCCATTCAATACTTTGGGTTACTCCTTACTGAGACTGATTTTGTCAGATGTTTAAAGTACTCAGCACAAAATTGCAGACAACCTGACAAAACTAAATATGCTTCTAAGCTCCTCAGCCATACAAATAATTGTGTTCTGTCTGCATTTGTTGTCCACTTCCACATTGCTTCTGGGGTGAAAATGGAGTGAGCACACACCGATACTGGCATGAATTTCCTCTCTGGTCAATACCAAAAATGGGGGAAAGGGTGAGGAAGGGAAAGAGTGGGGGGGAGTGAGATAAACATTCACATGAACTGCTGAGACCTGTAATATTGCAAGATCTGTGAGCTAAATCAATTGTGTTTTATTTCCAGTTCAGTGAGAATAGTAGAGTACTTCAGATTTTTCTGTGAGGTATGAGCACTTTCAGTCAGAAGCATCTTTGTTTCAATAACTATTAGTTTTAGATGTAATTGCCCAAACAAATCTAAAGTCTTTAGGTACTTTTTCTTTCACCTGCCATGTTACTGGAGTCTCTTGTTACTGCTCATTCAGATAGTAGTGGGTCAGCTAAATTCTAATTTTGTACCTCATGAAGGGGCTGTTGTTATAAAGAATCACTAAGTGAAATATACATCTAGAATATGATGCGTCTGTTTATGTCTTTTTAAGATTTAGACCATATCCATGGCCAGGGTTATGGACATGTGCGGTTGGTTTGATCCTCAGGTGTTGCTAGGAAAAGTGGTGTGTAATTTTAATTTGTGGAATACACCAGTAGCCAGGGCAGCACTATTCCTAGTGTAACATCTGGTTCAGTGTCAGATTTAGCTGGAGAGTGGTTGTTAGTGTTGCTGTTCATAACAGGTGTATAGTGGTGCTTTGTGTTGATTTGTGTACAAATTGTCTCAGGTTGTCAGTTGCCAAAGAGAAATTTCAAAGAAAAAGTTTCTAAATATAATGCTATCATTTATTAATTTATAACTCATAATCTCACAATAAGACATGTTTACTTCTCTTATTTTCTTTCTGTGAGTAAACTGCATCAGTCTCATTTCTTTTGTTGTTATTCTAAATAATTGCTTTTATTTTCCCACCTACATATGCCCTTTCCATCCAAAATATGCAAGTTAAGCTTGTTCCTTCCATTGCTCCATTATACCTTTGCTCGTCACCTGTAATCTCAACAATCTTGTTACCAAAGATGCACTCTGTACGTAAAGTTTTTACGCAGGAATATTGCTTTCCTGAAACCGACAAGAGATGTAAGTGACAATGTCAAAGTGACACTATTGCCTCCCACACTGTATTGCAGAGCCATACTAAGCATGGACAGCAGGGACCAGCTCCCAATCGATATGGTGGAGCAGCTGCTTAAGTTCACACCATCAGCAGAAGAGGCTGCTCTGCTGGAAGAGCACGCAGAGGAGATTGACAGCCTGGCACGAGCTGACCGCTTCCTGTACGAAATATCAAAGTAAGTATAGAAACTAAACTGTTTCGCCCATTTCCCCGCATATGTAGGAGTCCAGACTAGATCACTATACTGATTTACCACCTTCTTTATTACAAGCTTTGTATCTCCAACACTGTTGTTATAGTTGGAAGTACAGCTGTATCAGGTGTCAAATGGCATAGAAATAGTTTCGCGTGAGACATATTATTGAGATCTACTGTATGGTACACTTTTAGTATGCGAAACATAAAACTGTTCCAAGAGCCCGATATCAGCCAGATACAAAAGCACAAGCACTGTTATGTGAAGGCCCAACAGTGCCATAGGAATTGCATGTAGGTAGTATTAACTTCTGATGCTACTCGTAGGGTAAGATTGTAGTGGTACGGTTATGTTAGCAATGACTAATGAGGAATGCAGATGTCATTTTTATTTTGTAAAATAAATATATGGACATATCCGTATGCAAATGTTAAGGAAAAAAGTAAATATATTTCACCATTTCCAAATTAACTCATATCAAAGTTAAACAACTGGGCCATTCAAGTGATCGGCCAGAAACAGTTAGTGTCAGTTGTTCTCAGAGTGTAGACTACAGAGCACGAGACTGCTCAGCCTATGGCACAGATTCGATCCTTATATCCGATTTTTGTATCACTCTCACATTCAGTTATTCTTAAATGAAGAACACACTCGGCGACAGCCCAATTGGCTAACTTTGACACTAATTAACACTAAAGTGGTGCAACATACTGAATTTTTTCCTAACAATTACTTTTCAGCACAACCCTTATGAGATTTTCAGACAGATTTCGACCACCCTTTAAGGCAAGCTTAATAGTGGCCATTATGAAAATCAATTAAAATACACAGGTAAATGGTGGATTACACATCCCTGCGCAATACCAGCATGTAGATCAGCCTGTGCAACATTGCCTCATTGTATAAGGACACCCCTAGCTGCCACTCAGCTCACCCACAGGTAGGAACAGACAGTTAGGCTGTCCGTTAGGCACTGCAAACCTCTGCATCAATAGAGAAATACAGTGCGGTGTTGTTGTGGTCGTGTAAATTCCACAAGAAACAGAAAAGAAACAAAACTGTATGGATACAGTTATGAACCAAAGCATTATTACCACAGCTCACCACGAGATGGATTGTTGCCTTGTGGCACTGAGCACACATGACACACTAAGGAAGCTATTTGAGTAGGGCAAATCCGAATGTGGAATTTTCTGCTGAAAATACAGTTCACAAATGAGGAAATACACTGACACAAGTGACTTTGATAAAGGGGAAATTGTTACAGACATGTATGGAAAGTGGTCAAAGGACTATGAAACCTCAAATAGGCGATAAGGTATCGGAGGTCCACACCTCAGAGGGTGGAGGCTTGCCCATTCTGTAAAGCAGAATAGGAGGCAGTCTGTTGCAAATCTGATGGCAGAGTGCAATGCCGGTGCAGGCACAAGTGTTTTAGAACCCACTGTTCAGTGCACCAGATGACCACTGTGTTCCTGTACTCGTGCAACAATATTGTCCATTAAGATTGCAGTGGGCACAGGACCTCACATCAGAGGAAATGTGTCACTCGATCAGACGAATTATGTTCCCCTTTAGATCTGGCTGACAGTTCTCGCCAGATACACATCATCCAGCCAAACAGCTGCTCAAAGCGTGCATCTCACTACAGACGTAGGCCAGTGGGGGCAGTATTGAGCTAAACGGACATTCACCGGGGCTCGCACAGGACCTGTGGTAGTAATCTAAAGCACTGCGACAGCTGTGCACTTTGTGAACATTACTGCAGACCACCTGCGTCCCTTCACGCTCGGTGTCTTCCTGACAGTAATGACACCTTCCAGCAGGATAAATGGCCACATCATGAGACCAGAGTTGTGTTATGATGTTTGAGAAACATGATACTGAACTCGACTCAACGTCTCAGCCACAAAATCCACCTATGTGAATCAGATAGAACATACCTGAGATGCTACTGGGTGCCATATTTACAGCTACAAATCACCACTCTCTAATTTATGGGAATTGAGCGTCCTGTATGTACACATCTGGTGCCACATACTTCTAGAAACGTACAGAGAACTTGTCGAATCCTTGCCTTACTGGATCTCTCCTGTATTGAATTTCCAAGGTGAACCAATTTTTATTAAGCAGCTGGTCGTAATGTTTTTGTTCATCAGTGTATACTGAAATAAACTTAATGTAAATACAACAAAATACATATTTATAAATGGTTACCTGACCTCGGTCACACGGGAAAGACGTCAGTGTTACTATCAGTATTCGTAACTATACAACTTGCCCACAGGATTGGCCACTACGAGCAGCGGCTAAGGAGCCTGCACTACAAGAAGCGCTTCACAACATCAGTGTGCGAGCTGGAACCACGCGCAAGGGCAGTGCTGGAGGCCTCGCGGGAGGTAGCGCGGTCACGGCGCCTGCGGCGTCTGCTGGAAGTGGTGCTGGCATTGGGCAACTATATGAACCGCGGTGCACGTGGCAATGCCCGTGGTTTCCGCCTGGCCTCCCTGAACAGGCTGGCCGACACACGGTCCAGTGCAGCTCGCGGTACTACTCTGCTGCACTACCTCGTGGAGGTGCTCGACAAGAAGGTCAGTTGACAATCAATAGTGGAGATAGTTCATCTGTGTCGGTTTAAAAGGGCAGAAACTTGTGTGGAAAATTGGAAATCCTCAGGAAAATGGAAGTTAATGGAAAAGTCAGGGAACTGTGAAGAAATTCTGTGACAGAGTTTAAGAGGAGTAGAATTGTTTGTTGACAAAGAAATTTTCAGGGTAATTTTGTTACAAATCACTCTGAGTGAGTATTTAAGAAATTGTTAGTTTTTGACTTGTATAAGCAGTGGCCTTGTTGTTCTGATACTGCAAACAGCTGAAAGCAAGGGGAAACTACAGTCATAATTTTTCCCAAGGGCATGCAGCTTTACTGTATGATTAAATGATGATGTCGTCCTCTCAGATCCCTTAATCGGGCAGGTAGATTAGCAAATTTTAAAAAGGAAATAGATAGGTTAAAGTTAGACATAGTGGGAATTAGTGAAGTTCGGTGGCAGGAGGAACAACACTTTTGGTCAGGTGAATACAGGGTTATAAATACAAAATCAAACAGGGGTAATGCAGGAGTAGGTCTAATAATGAATAAAAAAAGCAGGAGTGTGGGTAAGCTACTACAAACAGCACAGTGAACTCATTATTGTGGCCAAGATAGACACGAAGCCCATGCCTACTACAGTAGTGCAAGTTTATATGCCAACTAGCTCTGCAGACGACGAAGAAATTGATGAAATGTATGATGAGATAAAAGAAATTATTGAGGTAGTGAAGGGAGACAAAAATTTAATAATCATGAGTGACTGGAATTCATGAGTAGGAAAAGGGAGAGAAGGAAACATAGTAGGTGAATATGGATTGGGGCTAAGAAATGAAAGAGGAAGCCGCCTGGAAGAATTTTGTGCAGAGCCTAACTTTATCGTAGCTAAAACTTGGTTTAAGAATCATGAAAGAAGGTTGTTTACATGGAAGAACCCTGGAGATACTGACAGGTTTCAGATAGATTACATAATGGTAAGACAGAGGTTTAGGAACCAGGTTTTATATTGTAAGACATTTTCAGGGGCAGATGTGGACTCTGACCACAATCTATTGGTTATGAACTGTAGACAAAAACTGAAGAAACTGCGAAAAGGTGGGAATTTAAGGAGATGGGACCTGGATAAACTGACTAAACCAGAGGTTGTACAGAGTCTCAGGGAGAGCATAAGGAAATAATTGACAGGAATAGGGGAAAAGAAATACAGTAGAAGAAGAATGGGTAGATTTGAGGGATGAAATAGTGAAGGCAGCAGAAGATCAAATAGGTAAAAAGACGAGGGCTAGTAGAAACCCTTGGGTAACAGAAGAAATATTGAATTTAATTCAGGAAAGGAGAAAATATAAAAATGCAGTAAACGAATCAGGCAAAAAGGAATACAAACTTCTCAAAAATGAGATCGACAGGAAGTGCAAAATGGCTAAGCAGGGATGGCTAGAGGACAAATGTAAGGATGTAGAGACTTATCTCACTAGGGGTAAGATAGATACTGCCTACAGGAAAATTAAGACCTTTGGAGAAAAGAGAACCACTTGTATGAATATCAAGAACTCAGATGGAAACCTAGTTCTAAGCAAAGAAGGGAAAGCAGAAAGGTGGAACTATACAAGGGCGATGTACTTGAGGACAATATTATGGAAATGGAAGAGTATGTAGATGAAGATGAAATGGGAGATACAAGACTGCGTGAAGAGTTTGACAGAGCACTGAAAGATCTGAGTCGAAACAAGGCCCCGGGACTAGTCAACATTCCATTAGAACTACTGATGGCCTTTGGAGAGCCAGTCCTGACAAAACTCTAGCATCAGTGAACAAGATGTACGAGACAGGCGAAATACCGAAAGAAAGTAGGTGTTGACAGATGTGAAAATTACCGAACTATCAGTTTAATAAGTCACAGCTGCAAAATACTAACGCAAATTCTTTACAGACAAATGGAAAAACTGGTAGAAGCTGACCTCGGGGAAGATCAGTTTGGATTCCGTGTGGGAACACATTAGGCAGCACTGACCCTACGACTTATCTTTGAAGAAAGATTAAGGAAAGGCAAACCTACGTTTATAGCATTTGTAGACTTAGAGAATGCATTTGACAATATTGACGGGAAAACTCTCTTTCAAATTCTAAAGGTGGCTGGGGAAAATAAAGGTAGCGAAAGCTATTTACAATTTGTACAGAAACCTGATGGCAGTTATACGAGTCGAGGGGAATGAAAGGGAAGCAGTGGTTGGGAAGGGAGTGAGACAGGGTTGTAGCCTATCCTCGATGTTATTCAATCTGTATGTTGAACAAGCAATAAAGTAAACAAAAGAAAAGTTCAGAGTAGGTATTAAAATCCATGGAGAGGATATAAAAACTTTGAGGTTCGCCGATGACATTGTAATTCTGTCAGAGACAGCAAAGGACTTGGAAGAGCAGTTGAATGGAATGGACAGTGTCTTGAAAGGAGGGTTAAGATGAACATCAACAAAAGCAAAACGAGGATAATGGAATGTAGTCGAATTAAGTTGGGTGATGCTGAGGGAACTAGATTAGGAAATGAGACACTTAAAGTAGTAAATGAGTTTCGCTATTTGGGGAGCAAAATAACTGATGATGGTCGAAGCAGAGAGGATATAAAATGTAGACTGGCTATGGCAAGGAAAGCGTTTCTGAAGAAGAGAAATTTGTTAACATCGAGTATAGATTTAAGTGTCAGAAAGTCGTTTCTGAAAGTATTTGTATGGAGTGTAGCCATGTATGGAAGTGAAACATGGGCGATAAATAGTTTGGACAAGAAGAGGATAGAAGCTTTCGAAATGTGGTGCTACAGAAGAATGCTGAAGATTAGATGGGTAGATCACATCACTAATGAGGAAGTGTTGAACAGGATTGGGGAGAAGAGTAGTTTGCGGCACAACTTGACATGAAGAAGGGATCGGTTGGTAGGACATGTTCTGAGGCATCAAGGGATCACCAGTTTAGTATTGGAGGGCAGCGTGGAGGGTAAAAATCGTAGAGGGAGACCAAGAAATGAATACACTAAGCAGATTCAGAAGGATGTAGGCTGCAGTAGGTACTGGGAGATGAAGAAGCTTGCACAGGATAGGGTAGCATGGAGAGCTGCATCAAACCAGTCTCAGGACTGAAGATCACAACAATAACAACAACAACAAAAGTTGGGGAAGTGCACTGGGGTGTCTGGTAACAATTGTTGCTTAATAGCAACTACTTACATCGCACTTGTGTATCTTCATTATTGTTTCTGGGTTCTCGGGCTCCAGGTCTGTTTATAATTGCATGAATGTGTGTGCCGTGTGCACGTCATAAACTGTCAAGCATATGAGAGTTCTGAATTTGTCATTTGCCCAAAATCAAAGGCAGCTTTTTAATTTTATAAAGAAGTCTAAAACAAGTCAATATATGAGCACGCATGCTTTGCAGATTGGTATTGAATATTCAGGATTTCATTGTTTTTTTGTTTATTTCAATACAAATTATTACCTAGCTGACATTCTTGCAGTGTCATGCTTAAAGGCAACAATGACGACAGCATGAAGACTGTCTGGTTTGAAACATGATGTGTCACTACTATTATAGCCTGCAATTACATTCTAGTGACAATAGTTGGATGTGAGTTGTGCGAGGATTTCTCATAAGAGATGTGTAACAATAATAATAATAATAATAATAATAATAATAATAATAATAATAATACTGTGCATGGCTCAGTGGCGTGGTGGAAGTCTTTCAATTGGATGCCACTTCGGCAACTTTTCTGTTCCTAACTTACATCAGTAATCCTACCAGATGGGACAAAAGAAACAGAAACCGGGTGTATCTCGCCAAATAAATATTACTGTTGGACGTATAGCATCAAAATATCGTTTCGTTATTTTGACATTGACTTCTGGACTATACTGTACAATAAATTTTGTGCCCGAGAGGTAAAGGTACGTAGGTCTACCTTCTGCAGTTTTAACTTAAGACTATATTTGTAAAAGCCACACACTGCTTTATTTGAGGAGAACAGTGGAGGTCTTTAGACAGCCATTGGCTGATTGTGTGTGTTAAATGGACATGGCCTTTTTAATGCTATCTAAATCACTATGGAATATCAACAATATTTGGAAAAGGATAGACTGCTATTAACTATAAAGATGACATGTTGAGTTTCAGACAGCCACATTCAGCTTTTGGCCTTCTTCAGAAAAGAAAACAAACACACACACACACACACACACACACACACACACACACACACACACACACACAGAATTTATCTTTGTCTGAAAGGTGTTATCTCAGGATTTCTGCTCCAACTTTGCTGTAATTACTTTACAATTCAAAATTGCTATCTCTGCTACATTACTTTTTCATAAATAATTTGCCACACTACTTTTGTGTTAACCATTCAAATACCCTCTTCATCGTCAAATATGTGAACTGCATTAAATGACCACCTTCATTGTTCAGTATACAGAGTGACAGTAATGTGTCACAAGTTCATTTTTCATCTCATACATATCCATTCTTTGGATCAGTTCATCTCCCGCACAGGATAGCAATCCACAAAATATTCTTTGCCGCATTTGAGCTGATATCTCCTCTTGCAAAGTTACTGTGATTACCGTCCTACTCCTGTCTCTTAATAGAGCTTGCTACACTCAAAAATAAAAATAAAACCAATGCTCAATATCTATACTTTTAACTCGGTATGTTATTTTATGTTTCTCTTTCCTCATCACATCAATAAGTTTTGGATGCGAGTGTTGTTCATCAGTAAGAAGATGTCAGAACAGGGCTCACTCCTCTTGAGTAATGTGTATCACCACACTGTAAATGTTCCAAAATATTTCTCTCTCCGGTCACCAGACTTTCAACTCAAATGTAATACTCACCAAAGAAAACTGTAGATTCAGCAGCAACAAGAACCGACACAGTCGCACAAGTAGCTATAGCCACGTTCTTGGTCAGAGTAGAACAAGTTGTTACCTCACAGTGCAAGTGCAGAAATTGATCACAGAAAATAACTTTTGTGGTCAGCCGTGTCACCTTGCTGGTAACATAAGTAGCTTTTCTGACAATGAGAAGGAGAGTAAAGTAAGTAGTGCTGACACAAAAGATGATGTTAAAGTCGAGAAAGCCAACAATATGTAAATTATAGCAAGAGGGAGATGATGCCGATAGTAATAGAATTTAGTTATCAACTCAAAACGAAAATAAACACATGCAGTACATATCTCATCGATATACAGATAAATGTGCTATTAGGCAGTAATATATGTGATATTACTAACATTTCAAAGAAGGAACATCAGTGCAAGAGTTTGAGGGTAGCAATAAAACTGAGAAAAACTCTTCTGTTGATGGGATTTGATTTTGAAAGGTGGCAGAATAAACAAGTCTTCAGATGTGAATGACAAAAAAAGTGAAGCTCCCAGGAAAGCAGGAAACGAAATAAAACTTTTCAAGTTATGAGGGTACGTGATGTTATTTCAGTAATTGCAGAAGGGAATCGAATTTACTAAGATGTCAGCTGTACGAGCCCTCTTATCATTATGACATTCATGCCCTCTGGCCAGGACGTGTGCACCAACTTGCTCGCCAAGGGTGTCACAGAGCTGACGTACTGTCTCCCGAGCTGAGCCTACCCACAACTGGCGTTGGGACAGAGACGACACCCGAGCTGACGCCACACATTCTATTGGGAACAGAGCTGAGGATATCATCGGTCACGGAAGTACCGCATCACACATACAGCCGACAGACACATGCTGTTTACGGACGAGCAGCGTTCTGTCGAAAAATGGCACCACGGCACTGTCGCACAAGAGGTAACACATGCACGAGGACGCAGAATGCTTGTGACCGTCATGGAGTCAGAGTTCCCTCATTCGTCACCAGTCGTTACTCAAAATTGTACCCGACGGCTCCCCACGTCGTGATGCCAGGAGTAGCACAACTGTGACACTCAGAAACCCTGGAAGGATGGAATTCGTCACCGAACACGATGCCATTCATCAGCAGTCTGCAATTCCCAGGCATGGCAAAACTGCAAACGCAGCCATTTGTGTTGCTGTGTCAATGGCAGCCTTCGCACGGGACAGTAATTCTTTAGTATGGCTGCTGTTAGTCTCTAACCAATGGTGGTGGCTGATACAAAATTTTGCTGGGAGTCCATTACTCGTTGTCAGATGGCAGACAGAGACATGAAGAAGTTACGACATGCTTGGTGGCCGGTACTCCCTCGAGATGGCCAGACGTGGTCAACAGGATCTCGATGACGAGTATGCTCACCTTCGTGTTCCCGTGCTGTCCGATGGGCCACTGTCGCTGAAACACACAAATCTGTATATCGCACAATTAGACCAGCTGACCACATGGAGACTCACAATAAGGTGCTGATCACTATCTCTCACAAGTATGCAGCTTCTCCGTCTCCTTCACAATGATACTCAACATCTGACACTGTTCCCATCCTGTATAGAGCCTATCAATCACGATAACATCACTAGTGCACTCTTGTGACCATTCTACCTGTCAAGGAGAATGGCAACTCTTTAATCATTTACATATCCACCGAGGGTGTGTGCGTGTACAAAGTTACAGTGACATCCGACCATTTCTTCTCGGTGCTTTACTTTTTTGGTGTGCAGTGTTGTTTCAAATACTGCAGTCACATTTTATTCGCTAGAAACATTTGTTCGTACACATTACACTGTGAATAAATGTTTTCAGAAAGGGAGTATGTGAGAAGTTTTGCAAAGAGAAGTGTAGAATGTGACAGTACTTCGATGTAGACTATTGGAGTGTGTGCCATTACTCCCTCAGATCTCTGTTCTCGGGCTCAAATGTGAAGGCAGTACCACCTCGGTCGGGCCTTCAGTTTCAGTTGACTATATAAGTAAAAAAAGTTTTATAGTTTGTGTTTCTATTGATAATGGTCTTAATATTTCATTCTCTAGTTGCTGAGAGGTACTTTCTCTTCATAATGCATAATGAATGTAATCATTTAAATTTTACTCTGTAGAAACTCAAAAATTAATTTTCAGCTGTACTGTTTGATGAAAACCCCGCTTGCTCGTTGCCAATGTGACACTTATAGCAGTTATCCTCACAAGTAGGCAAGGAGTTCTGTGGATGTGGAACTCGGGAGACAACTATGTAGCCATTTAAAAGATTATGTGAGGAAGGTGTTCGGCATTCAGAGGCAACAGAAGTGTAGCTCGGTGAAAATCGTGTAAGTTACTGACAGGATCATGACAGAAGGCATAGCAAAGATCAGGTAAGAGCATAGTTTGCCTACTTTGCCACTCTGTTCTAGTGATGAAGGAAATGCCAAGTTCGTACACAGATGAGTAGAAATGATTATGCGTGGAACTTGGGTAAGGGACAAAAAATGAAAGAAGATTGGAAAGAAAAAAACTTAACAATGACAGGAACTGGATACGAGCGTATGGAAGGATGTGGGAAACGACTAGAAAACAATGAAAGAGACTGAGTTGAAGTAGGTTCACTGTTTACAGGAAGTGAATATTTCTTTAAGGAGAAGGATGTTATAAGATTATCAGCAAACATGTGGTTGAAGCAAGGCTGTCATATGATTTAGTAAGAGAACTAAACTTCAGTTGCCAGTGTTCTTTCATTTACATATTTATGTAAAACATGTGAATAGTTCATTTGTAGAAATACCTAATAAACTGACTGTGATGCTCATGTAAGGCTCTATATTTCTTGTGAGTGAGAGTAATTTTTCCTTCAAATTCTGTTTCAGTTCAAAGACATTCTGAAACTGGATGAAGACCTCCCTCATGTAAGGGAAGCTGCAAAAGTCAGGTAACGTTTTACATGACATATATCTTAGTCCTTAGTTTAAATCATCATCATCATCATTTAAGATTATGTCTTTCAGCGTTCCGTTTGGAGCATAGCCCCCTTATAAAATTCCTCCATGATCCCCTATTCAGTGCTAACATTGGTGCCTCTTCTGATGTTAAACCTATTACTTCAAAATCATTCTTAACCGAATCCAGGTACCTTGTCCTTGGTCTGCCCCGACTCCTCCTACCCTCTACTGCTGAACCCATGAGTCTCTTGGGTAACCTTCCTTCTCCCATGCGTGTAACATGACCCCACCATCCAAGCCTGTTCATGCTGAGTGCTACATCTATAGAGTTCATTCCCAGTTTTTCTTTGATTTCCTCATTGTGGACACCCTCCTGCCATTGTTCGCATCTGCTAGTATCTGCAATACTACTTTCATATCCGTAACCTCAACCTTGTTGATAAGGTAACCTGAATCCACCCAGCTTTTGCTCCCATACAACAAAGTTGGTCGAAAGATTGAACGGTGCACAGATAACTTAGTCTTGGTACTGATTTCCTTCTTGCAGAAGAGAGTAGATTGTAGCTGACCGCTCACTGCATTAGCTTTGCTACACCTCGCTTCCAGTTCTTTCACTATGTTGCCATCCTGTGAGAATATGCATCCTAAGTACTTGAAACTGTCCACCTGTTCTAACTTTGTTCCTCCTATTTGGCACTCAGTCTGTTTATATTTCTTTCCACTGACATTACTTTCGTTCTGGAGATGCTAATCTTCATACCATAGTCCTTACATTTCTGATCTAGCTCTGAAATATTACTTTGCAAACTTTCAGTCGAATCTGCCATCACAACTAAGTCATCTGCATATTCAAGACTGCTTATTTTGTGTTCACATATCTTGATCTCACCCAGCCAGTCTATTGTTTTCAACATATGATCCATAAATAATATGAACAACAGTGGAGACAGGTTGCAGCCTTGTTTTACCCCTGAAACTACTCTGAACCATGAACTCAATTTACCATCAACTCTAACTGCTGCCTGACTATCCATGTAAAGACCTTTTATTGGTTGCAAAAGTTTGCCTCCTATTCCATAATCTCTTAGAACAGACAGTAACTTACTCCTAGGAACCTGGTCATATGCCTTTTCTAGATCTATAAAGCATAGATACAGTTCCCTGTTCCACTCATAACACGTCTCCATTATTTGCCATAAACTAAAGATCTGGTCCTGACAACCTCTAAGAGGCCTAAACCCACACTGATTTTCATCCAATTGGTCCTCAACTAATACTTGCACTTTCCTTTCAACAATACCTGAGAAGATTTTACCCACAATGCTGAATAAAGAGATATCTCTGTAGTTGTTACAATCTTTTCTGTTTCCATGTTTAAAGATTGGTGTGATTACTCCTTTTGTCCAGTCTGATGGAACCTGTCCCGACTCCCAGGCCATTTCAATTATCCTGTGTAGCCATTTAAGACCTGACGTTCCACTGTATTTGATGAGTTCTGACTTAATTTCATCCACCCCAGCTGCTTTATTGCACTGCAATCTATTGACCATTTTCTCCACTTCCTCAAGTGTGATACTATTTCCATCACCATTCCTATCCCATTCTACCTCGAAATCTGAAACATTGCTGATCGTATTGTGACCTACATTGAGCAACTCTTCAAAATATTCCCTCCATCTGCCCAAGGCATACACAGGATTCACCAGCAGTTTTCCTGACCTGTCCAAAATACTTGTCATTTCCTTCTTACCTCCCTTTCGAAGACTGCTAATTACACTCCGGAATGGTTTTCCAGCAGCTTGACCCATAGTCTCCAACCTGTTTCCAAAGTCTTCCCAAGATTTCTTCTTGGATGCTACAATTATCTGTTTGGCTTTGTTTCTTTCTTCAACATAACTTTCTCTGTCTACCTGAGTTCTAGTATGTAGCCATTTTTGATACACCTTTTTCCTTTTACAGGCTGCCTTGACTGTTTCGTTCCACCAAGCTGTTTGCTTCCTCCTACTTTTACACACTACTGTTCCCAGACATTCTTTAGCCACTTCTAGTACTGTGTCCCTGTACCTTGTCCATTCCTTTTCCAATGACTGTAATTGACTACATTCAACTAACTGGTACCTTTCTGAGATTGCTGTTATGTACTTGTGCCTGATTTCCTTATCCTGAAGTTTCTCCAATCTTATCCTCCTACATATGGACCTGACCTCCTGCACTTTCGCCTTCACAATCCCAATTTCATTGCAGATTAAATAATGATCAGTGTCATCAAAGAATCCCCTGAATACACATGTGTCCCTCACAGCCTTCCTGAATTCCTGATCTGATATTATATAGTCAATGACAGATCTGGTTCCCCTGCCTTCCCAAGTATACCGGTGAAAGTTCTTATGTTTAAAAAACGAGTTTGTGATTACTAAGCCCATACTGGCACAGAAATCCAAGAGTTGTTTCCTGTTCCTGTTGGCCTCCATATCCTCTCCAAATATACCCATAACGTTTTCATTCCCTTCTGTTCGATTTCCAATCCTGGCGTTAAAATCACCTATGAGCAGAACACTGTCCTTGTCCTTTACTCTAACAACTACATCACTGAGTGCCTCATAAAAACTATCCATCTTATCTTGATCTGGCCCTTCACAATGCGAATATACTGACACAATCCTAATTTTCTTGCTAGACACTGTCAAATCTATCCACATCAGTCGTTTGTTTACATACCTTACTGCAACTACGCTGGGTTCCATTTCTTTCCTGATGTAAAGCCCTACACCCCATTGTGCTATTCCTGCTTTGACTCCTGACAGGTAGACCTTGTATTCTCCCACTTCCTCTTCTTTCTCACTAACAGCTAAAACGTCCACCCCCATCTTACTTGCAGCCTCTGCCAGCTCTACCTTCTTCCCAGGGTAGCCCCCACTGATATTAATAGCTCCCCATCTCATTACCATTTGTTTGCCAAGTCGTATCTTAGGAGTCCCTGGTTCGTCAGTTAGAGGTGGGACTCCGTCACCTCCAAAGGTCTGAGGCATTTTGCTTTGATTGTTGCCAGCATCATATTTAAAGTATCGGGGAAGCAGGTTGCTAGCCTTACTTGCCTCGAGTCCCATTGAGTTTTACCTCTAACGGTTGAGGGACTAACCGGTGGATTTGGTAGTCTGTGCCGTATGAGCACAAAGGTGACCACGACTCAGAATATGTCCGAGATGCCCAGCCTTATTCCAAAGTAACTGGCATCCCGACTGTCGGGTCCACTTACTTGGCCACTCATACGTTGCCCGTGGTTCATGAACTAGGACATGACTACAGGAACCCACACCATGAACCACCTTAGTTTAAATGTGAAGAAAATTGCTGAATAACCACCAACTTTTGGAGATGTGAGTTACACAATACACATTACAATTGACATCAGAGATATCACTTTGCTGATGACACAAAGTTTACAAGATAAACCCATCTGAACAGGAACTGACTCGTTATAGGAAATCCTTCAACATCTGTTTGTGGTATAACTTGCAGTATGCTAAAAAGTGAGCCTCACATTGCAAGAGAGTGATGATCGGTGTCAGTACATTCGAATCTCATCTCAGGCTATAAAAATTTCTACTGAAATGGTACAGATGGCTAATGAAAAGTGTACAATGAGTTAATTCACAAACACTCAAATAGTTCTTGGGCTTTTTACGATGCCCAAACTATAATTAATCCGTTAAGGGCTCTCAATCACTTGACATTTACACAGAAATAATCAATATATTGGAATGATAAATGAAGACGACAAAAATACCGTTAAAGAAGCGATTGTGACACATTGGTTCTTCCAAACAACTATGACTGAAAAATGTTAGTAGGAGACCAGCCATTTCCCAGGAATAACAAGAACATATAATTAACTGTGATGATGCCTATACACAATTTATGTTTCACGTTGAGTGTAATATCTGCACCCCAGATATAAAGCAGCCACTTTTAGTGGAAATGTTACACTTTTCAGTGCAAAGGCAAAGATTAATTTCTCATGAAATACTCCAATTCACTGAAGCTCAGTGACATCTGACACTGGGTATACATGTTGTTAAGAGACACAACTTTGGCAAATGGGTTTTGGCAACAAAATATGGCCACGTGCAGAGTTAGTGAGAAGGATTATACAGGGTTATTCAGAATACGACTGTGTGAAAACGGCACGATGTGAAGAAAAATGGCACATGTCAGTGGGCAGAACATCTCTCAGAGCTTTAATTTGTAATACATGTTATTGTGTAGTTGCAGAGCACACAACTAGGGGCAAGCATGTCATTACATGGCATATAATAGAACAATGCATGCATTTTTTGTCTTAAATTCTCTGGATTTGATTTAGTTGTAGCAGTTCAGTGACCATTTCATCCAAAATATCAGGTAAACACTCCAACAAATTAAACTACCTACGAGTGGTGCAACACATGAGGCTGGCTGTTTAATTGTGTGAAGTATACAGGCCAGCTGGGATCATAAGCAGCGAAGGCGAAGCATATGCGGCAATCTTTCACCGGGAATATGAGGTAACTGTGAAAACTGCAGATACCGCAGTCTGGAGAAAGACAGCTTTTCACAGAAGTTGATTTTCAGTGACAAAGCCATATTTCAAGTGTCTGGATAGGTGAATTGTAATGTAGATGTTTGGGGCACAGTACATTCACACAAGATTGTGAAACACATTCTCGTTTCATCTAAAGTTAATGACATTTGTAATGTGTCCTTCATAAGTTTTTGGACCATTTTCTTTGCAGAGAAAACTGTGATTGGTTCTGGTTACATGGTTGTGTTGCAGCAGTGGTGTATGCCACAGTTACAGGAAGAGAGTGGAGACTTCACTTCACAACAAGATGGTGCACCACCACACTTTTTGTAGGATGTACGCGATTACCTCAATGCTATACTGCCTCAACTACAGGATCGGACGTATGTCGCATCGTCACTCGTCTATTCTTCCCTGTCCCCCATTTTCACCTGACTTCGCTCTGTGTGATATTTTCTTATGGAGCTAAGTGAAAGATCATGTGTTCCTGCCTCCAGGGCCACTTGCTTTGGAGGAGCTGCAAGGATAATTAACAGATTCACCGAAATTGAGCATGACCTGTATGGCAAGAGTTTGACTGTTGTATGATATTTGTCATGTCACAAGTGGTGCCCACATTGAGGATCTATAGGTGGGTTAAAAACATGTTGATAGCCTTTATCCATTGAGATGTGTGTGTATTTTCTGTATATGGCACATTTTTGTGCTGTCATTTTCTGAGACACCAGAGGAACTTATACATAACCCTGTAATCGTAGACTATATTTAATTATCGTAGAGATGACACTTCTACAGTGTCCAAGGATATTTCTCAATGATTGGTACAAAAGTGTTGTATCAATAGAGAATATCTGAAAGAATATTTAAAGTACTGTGTAAGTTACTCGTGTATTAATAAAGGGTTTTTGAGTAGGAAATGCAGATTGATATTAATTGCTAATTAAAAAGAAAGGGGCCACAATGAGAGTATTACAAATTCCACTACCTGTCAAAGCCAAGTATATCAACTGTTACAGTGTAAAAACTTCTAATGTCGCAGCATGAGCCATTATCACATGCGAATACTGTGACGTGGATCGGTACAACTGCTCTCGGGGACGGCATACTGCTTTAGTGGAGAATAGCGCCTTTGAAAAATGGTAATGTATTTTGTGGCTCTGCTAATTTGCATTCCCTGCCCAGTTTGCCAAATAAAACTGAGGTTATGAAAGAGTGAAAGAATCCACACAAATCTAGATTAATGTGTAAAAATGCACCTTGTTTCACCATTTGATGGTTCTTTACTCTCACAAGTGCTCTCAAGGTGCTGATACACACTTCTCTTTTCCCCCATCTGTTCAATGTCAAGGAGTGAGGTCCATTACTGGAGACTGGTGCTCCAGGCTTTCTACACTAGGGAAAGGGTGAAGATGGATTCCTAGTGTTTCCACAGGGACGCGAGTGCGTTCCTAGACCCCACTTCTGGGAGAGACTGACGAAGACTGTGCTGTATCACGGATCCTGTGTACTGATCTTCCAAGGGGACATTGTCTACGCATCGTCACCAGATTTATGGTACATGCAGGACTTGGCCAGAAATGAAAGTAACGGAAGTGAAAGCTCCAAATGGCAAATTGTTTAGGAAAACTAACATTTTTGGCTCTTGTTGGGAGAGGCACGAGCCATTTACGTTGTTTGTATTATAATTGTCAGACATCAGGTGGCGCAGAGGAAAGGATATGGATCAGTAACCTAAGGGTCATGGAATTGAGTTCCTACACTTACCTTTTCTTTTTTTAATTTGGTGAAATTGTGTGTTACATGTTGTTTGATACCAAACTGTGTGATAAGCGAGAACATTTATGAATCTGCATCAGGTTTGTTTATCTACAGTAACTTTAAAACAGCCGTGTAATTGTCTACATGCAGTGTTTGTAACTTGTGCAAGACACCAATAAAATTACTACTTTCCCTGTTTTTAAGGTATCACCCCAGCAGTGTAAATTGTCAACTGTAAAATAATAAAAGTACCTCATTTTATATAGAAAATTCTCGTGAATGCCATAAATCCCCTCCTAGAAATTTATTTGCAAACCCAAACTTTCCTTTGCTTTTTTTTCCTGCCTTTTATGGAATTACTAATAAATGAAATATATTGAGCATTAGTTTGGTTTATCTGCAGTGTAAGTTATGTAAAAATTGACAATAATAATAATAATAATAATAATACATTTATGCATAGGAACGTGACCCTGAACACTAGGATTACCATTCTGCACTCTTACTGCTGCACCAATTGCTGCCTGGAATTTACAATAACACAAATGGCTCAAACCTCTTCCAACATACACCAGAAATGCTAGTTTTTCTAAACTCTTGGCCATAGGGAGCTCCCGCTTCTGTCAGTTTCATTTCTGACTGAGCCCTCCATCTACCATAAATTTAGAAGAAATCAATGATAATGAGTAGGCATGAATCTTTGCCCTGGTGTGGACAGTGTATGGTGTACAAGTGTTTAAAAATCAACTTTGCCATTGCAACAGACCAACAATTGTTGTTGTTGTTGTTGTTGTTGTTGGTGGTGGTGGTGGTGGTGGTGGTGGTGGTTGGTTGCTTGGTTGGTTGGTTTGTTTAAAGGCAGGAGAAGGGACAAAACTATGAGGTCGTCGTTCCCTTTTTCCTAATAAAACAATTCCACAAGTATGAGATTAAAACAGACAAAACATATAATACAAAACGAAAAGAAAGGAGAAGCCACAAGAACGAAGGGAAAGTAATGAACACTAAAAGGAACAAAAGAGTACAATAAAACAACAGAGAAGCTAGAAACAGAAAAGAGTGAAACATGAAAGCAGATTACAGTGGCTGGCCAACACATTAAAACTTCCACCCCAAAAGCACTAGGGTGGAAGACAGAGAGGGACAAAGGACATGCACTGAAATCTACATAAATCTACATAGAAGTATGAAACCCACTCTCAAGGATAAAACGTAAAACTGAAGCTGCTGTGGAGGCATTGTCACCCAACACTGAAGGCAGGGTGCTGGGAAAGTTAAAATTCTGCCGCCACAGAGCTGCTAAAAGTGGGCAGTCCAGCAAAAGGTGGACAACTGTCATTTGGGAGCCACAGCAACACTGAGGTGGGTCCTCACGATGGAGTAGGTAACCATGCGTTAGCCACATATGGCCAATGGGGAGCCAGCAGAGGACAACTGATTCCCTATGAGAGGCCTGCGTGCAAGACTTCTACACACTCATAGTCTTCTTAATGACAGTTTGTTGTGTGTGCTGTTATGCCATTCTGCCCCCCAAAGCTGGAAAACCCTGTGGTGTAAGACAGAACACAGGTCAGCTTTGGAGATGCCTATCTCCAGAACCGGTTTCCGCGTCGCCTGTTTGGCCAGCCTCCGTTTCCAGCGATTCCGATGTGTTCTGGGGTCCACACAAACACCACAGAACGACAGGACTCTTCCAAGGCATAGATGGACTCCTGAATGGACACTACATTGGGTGACGAGGGTAGCACTGGCCAACAGCTTGTGGGCTGCTCATTGAGTCAGTACACAGGAGAAATGACTCACCAGGGCATGAGCGGATGTATTCAAGAGCACGAGATATGGCCGCCAGCTCTGCAGTGAAAACACTGCAGCCAACTGGCAAGGAGTGCTGCTCAATATGACCTCCACGAACATAAGTGAAGCCAACATGACCATCAGCCATTGA
The DNA here is from genome assembly GCF_023897955.1 of Schistocerca gregaria. Classification (NCBI taxonomy): domain Eukaryota; kingdom Metazoa; phylum Arthropoda; class Insecta; order Orthoptera; family Acrididae; genus Schistocerca; species Schistocerca gregaria. The sequence goes on from NC_064928.1 coordinate 33,888,294, forward strand.
GCCGTTGGTGTAAACCGCTTCAGAGCCCCACAACACGTCACAAATTGAGAGGAAGGAACAACAGAGAGTGGGGTTAACAGAGTCCTTAGGGCCATGAGAAAGGTCCAGATGAAGCTGCGGCCAAGGCGTACATCATGGAGGTGTACGTGAATGGACCGCAAGTAGAGCTGGTAAAGGGAAGGACTCCAGTTTGGAGAGAACGGACCGCATGCAAACTGCAATTGCTAGCCCCAATCTGGGCCGCCAATGCAGGAGATGGACTGCCGAAGGCAGGAAAAGTAGATGGTAATGGATGCTCAAGGGAACTATGAATGTGTGCTGTGTAACTGGCGAGCAGTTGTGCACGTCTCATCTGCAGTGGAGGGACCACCAGCCTCCACCAGTACGCTGGTAACCACTCATCCTAAAAGTTCCTGATGCCAATCGAACCCCATAGTGGTATACAGGAGCGAGTAAATGCAATGCTGAAGGGGCTGCCGAACCATAAACCCCACTCCCATAGTCTATTCGGGATTGGACAAGGGCCCTGTAGAGCTGCAGCAGTGTAGAACAATCTGCACCCCAACTGGTGTTGCTCAAGCAACAGAGGGAATTGAGGTGCTGCCAGCACCTCTGCTAAGATGATGAAGATGAGGGAGCCAAATCAATCGAGCACCGAAAACTAGTCCTAGGAATTGATATGTCTCCACTACAGTGAGTGGATCGTCATTAAGGTAAAGTGCAGGTTCCGGATGAATGGTATGATGTTGACAGAACTGCACGACACACGACTTTGCAGCTGAAAACTGGAAGCCGTGGACTAGAGCCCATGACTGGGCCTTGTGGATGGCTCCATGGAGGTGCCGCTCAGCAACAACAGTACTGGAGCAGCAGTACGAAATGCATAAGTCGTCTGCATACAGAGAAGGTGAGACGGAGGGCCCGACTGCTGCTGCTAGACCGTTAATGGCCTCTAAAAATAGACACACACTCAATACAGAGTCCTGCAATACTCCATTCTCCTGGATATGGATGGAATTATGGGAGTCACCAACTTGGACAAATGAAGTACAGAGTGACAGAACATTTTGGATAAAAAAATCGGGAGTTGGCCCCAAAGACCCCACTAATACAATGTGGCGAGGATATGATGTCGCCAAGTCATGTCGTATGCTTTATGTAAATCAAAGAAAGACTGCAATCAGGTGTTGCCATCTGGAAAATGCTGTTCGGATGGCAGACACAATGGACACCAGATTATTAGTTGTGGAGCGACCCTGGCAGAAGCTGCCCTGATATGGAGCCAGTAGGCCACATGACTCCAGGACCCAACCCAACCGCTGACACATTATACATTCCAGCAGCTTGCAAAGAACATTGGTGAGGCTGATGGGCCAATAACTATGCACATCGAGCAGGTTTTTATCGGAGTTGGTGCTCTCCTGCCATTGTGGTGGAAAGACTCCATTGCACCAGAGCTGGTTGAAGATGACGAGAAGATGTCGGTTGTAGTCAGATCTGTAGTCACATCTGGCTGTGGATGTGATCAGGCCCTGGAGCTGTGTCGGGACAATGTGAATGGGCACTGAGGAGCTCCCATTCTGAAACTGGGGCTTTATAGGATTCACTGCAGTGTGTAGTGAATGAGAGGACATTGCCTTCCAGCAGGCATTTGAGTGTGTGGAAGGCTGGGAGGTAATTCTCTGACGCAGAGGCTCGAGCAAAGTGCTTGGCAATCGTGTTTGTGTCGGTACATAACTCGCCATTTTTGGCAACACCTGGGATAGCTGTTGGGGCCTGGTACCCGAAAAGACGTTTGCCCAGATTTGGGAAAGTGACATGTGGCACACAATGGTCGAGCCGTATCTCTCCCAATACTCCTTCTTCTGTTGTTTGATAAGGTAGCGAATACAGGCACAGAGCCGTTTAAAGGCTATGAGGTGCTCCAGGGAAGGGTGGCGCTTATGCTGCTGTAGAGCTCACCAACGCTCCTTAATTGCTTAAGCAACTTCTGGCGACCACCAAGGGACGACCTTATGCCTTAGGCACCCTAAAGAGAGAGGGATAGCATTTTCTCCACCAGAAACAACTGTGCTAGTCACTTGCTCAACCATCACATCGATGTTAATCGTGTGGGGCAGATTCAGTGGTGACAGCAGAGGTGACAGCTCCCCAGTCCGCCTCATTCAAAGTTTATCTGGGCAAACGTCCGTGTACCTGATGCTGGGGCAGTGACAGGAAAATGGGGAAGTGGTCACTACCATGCAGGTCGTCATGTGCTCTCCAGTGGATAGTTGGGAGAAGTTCTGGGCTGCAAATTGATAACTCAGTGGCCGAGTAACTACCATGAGCCACACGGAAATGTGTGACGGCCCCAGTATTTAAGAGGCATAAGTGGAATTGCGACTAAAGTTTCATCATCTCTGCCTCGGGCAGTAAGCATGGTACCACCCCACAAGGGGTTATTGGCATTAAAATCTCCCAGAAGTAGGAATGGTTCAGGGAGTTGATCAACCAGTGCAGCTAATACATTCAGGGGTACTGCATCACCTGGAGAAAGATATACATTGCAGACAGTTATTTCCTGCGTCATCCTTATTCTGACAAACACAGCTTCAAGAGGAGTTAGAAGAGGCATATGTTCACTACAAACCGAGTTTATGACATAAAAGCAAACTCCACCTGACACTCGATTATAGTCGCTACAGTTCCTGTACTATCCCTTACAGCCACAGAGGGCAGGTATCCGCATTTCTGGGAACCAGGTTTCCTGGAGGGCAATACAGATGGCAGGTGTAAAGCTTCACAGTTGCTGTAGCGCAGCCAGGTGGTGGAAAAAACCGCCGCAGTACCACTGGAGGATGACATTGTGAGGCTAGGAATGCATGGAACATTCAATGAGGCAGTTTACACCTCAGAGTCACCTGCTGCCACTGATTTATTGCCTGAGCAGTCTATATCCCCTGTGTCTGAGAGTCTGGTGAATTCTAGGTCCTCAGCGGACGCCAAAATCTCCACCTCATCTTCAGCCGCAGACATTGTAGGTAGCGGTGGTGTGGGTGCCACTGCAATTTCCTTGGTGGTAGAGATTTTCTTTTTGGATTTCTCTGGCTGCTCCTTGGGTTTCCCTGGCAGGGAGGACTTTACTGGCTCAGTCTCTGGGACTGAGGACGAGTGTGAACCCTGTGACCAGCTGCTTCTTGGTGGCGTAAGACGATCTCATACACACAGGATGCAGGTGTTCAAATTTTGTCTTAGACTTAGTGTAGATCAGTCTGTCCTGGGTCTTGTACTCCATTATTTTCCTTTCTTTCTGGTGAATCCTGCAGTCTGGCGAGCAAGGCGAATGGTGCTCTCCGCAGTTGACATGGATGGGAGGCGGGGCACATGGAGTATTGGGATGTGATGGGCATCCGCAATCTCAGCATGTGGCGCTGGAAGTACAATGAGAAGACATATGGCCGCATCGGGGGAGGGATATAGGGCTCTACATCACACCGGCAGACCATCACCTTGACCTTCTCGGGCAATGTCTCACCCTCAAAGGCCAAGATGAAGACACCAGTGTCAACCTGATTATCCTTCTGACCCCGGTGGACACACTGGACAAAATGTGCAACTCCCTGCTCGAAATTGGTGCACCGCTCATTGTCGGACTGCAAAAGAAGGTCTCTGAAATATGATACCCTGGACGGTATTTAAGCTCTTATGGGGCATACTGGTTACAGAAACATCCCCCAGCTTGTCAAAAGCGATTAGCTCCTGTGACTGGGCAGAGGATGCTGTTTTAATCAAGACTGACCCAGATCTCATTTTGGACAAGCCTTCCACCTCCCCAAACTTGTCCTCTAAATGCGCAACAAAAAACTGAGGCTTTATTGTCATGATAGGTTCCCCATCAGCTCTCGAACATACAATGTACTAGGGCGAATAAGATCTGCTGCCATTCTTAGCCTAATGTTCCTCCCATGTTGTGGACAGGGAGGGGAACGATTTGAGGTCGCACTTCTGTGCGTTGAATTGAGCTCATGATCACTTAGAGACTGTTGGTGTTTTACCACCAGCAAGAGATGATGGACTGTGCTTCATCGCATGTCATCCACCCTGATGCCACCCACTCCGACCAGGGGCCCTCCCCACGGGAGCCACCCAGCCATAGCAAAGGCCACCTGGCAGAATGGCCTTTGCCGGGAGTCTCGATGCCCCAGGGGGATGAGCATTTACCCCTTGGCATACGTGAGGAGTTAATGGTGCAGCCATCAGCAGAGTGATCCCTGTGTGGTCAGGGGGCTACAACCAACAAGGTACATGGCGGCCCCATGACAACAGACTGACATCAGGTGCATGGTCATCATCAATGCAGAAATCAACACTGCATGGTGCATGGTGAAAAACGCATCCAGGAAGGTGTCCTCGCTCAAGAGATGGAGAATGGGCAGGACTGCAATGTGACGACAAGAAAGTGGGGTAAAGATTTCAATGAACGACACACCTTGTAAGGCACCTTTCCTCAATTGGCTCACTCTTCTGAACAATTTTGAAGAATGGATTTCAAACCTTACAGGGGACCGTCACATGAAGGCTGAAAGGTGTGAAATTCGTTTTAGTTGCCTCGTACCGTAGGCAGGAATACCTCGGGCCCACAGGGGGGGTTTACACATAGATAGCAACTGACTGAAGTATCAAAAAGATAACATTTTTTGTCATCAATCTAAAGAATGTCAAGAATAATTTCAAAACATCCAATGAAAAAGACTTGAGTCTGAAATGGCACCATTTGTTCAATAGAGTTAAGTGCAGTGTGAGGTAGCAATGTGTAATAACAGGCATTTATTTCAGATACTATAAGAAATTTAACCAATGACCCTAAAGTTACTGAATATCAGGCAAGAAAAACTTTAAGAGAGCTTGCAAAATAAGAAACACCATTAGGAGATGGACAATTACTGGCCTCCTGTTCTGAAAAATCAGTCATATTTTGTTGTTGATTCATCCCATTGAGGAGGAGGAGGACCCTTAGAGAGGTGGAGTGAGTCAAAAATATAAGTGAACAAATAGAAGCAACTCTTAGAAATTTAATCTGCACCCTGTGTTAACAATAAACTTATCACTGTACTCCTTAATATTACATGTGCCTATGCCAGTTAAATTTAACTTAGTATATTAAAAGGAGAATCTCTGCATTGAAAAAGCCACTACTTCCTAGAGATCGTTACTGTTTATCTTCTATCGGTAGCTCAACATTTACTTGAATGTATTGACATTTTGCTAAGAAAATAATAACCACGTATGTGACAGTAGAGGCCTATTTACATAGCGCAATTACTCCTCTTACAGCTTTGCAACGAATGCTACTACTTGCTGTACAACTAATAGAAAATATCAGTCTTATAATCTAGATATTAATTAATTTGCAGAAGTGATTAATCAGGTATGTGTTATATTTTCTTGTGAATTTGTGAGGTTTTCTTAGTTTCTTGGTTTGTAATAAAGGGGAGCATGTTGAATTCTTTTATACCAGAAAACATAACTTCACTCTGAATGTTAGACTGTGAGGCAAAGTACACGTGAAATTGAAATTATTTTTCAGAATGAGATGTTTACTGTCCCACAATATACAAAATTAAATCAGTGCTTTATTCTATAGGAGACCATTTAGTGTTATATTATTCTAAATTATAGTTTTAGGGTATTTTGGTGTCGTACAATTTAACTGTAATACATTATTTAATATCAATCATTACATGAGTATTTAACGACTCAAATAAACTTTTCGTAGCTTTACATATTTCAGATCCTTTTGCTGCATCCAAATCAAGAATTACTCTGATGAGTAATTGCACTTTCAGGCTAGCATTCTGACATGTTTCTCTTCAGCAAACTACACACTCTAACTTATTTATATTTTTACCTTACATTTTGTTACAAATCTTCATTCCCATACACTGTGGAGTCAGAGGAAACAACTGTTGACAATGAGTAGGAAGCATGAAGATATATTTAATCCTAATACTGTGGACCTTGTACTGTGACTGTGCTGTCACCGTTCACTTTAAAGTGGTTTCTATTATCAGCAACAACAAAAAAACTAAAGAGTTTAATGTACTAGGAATTTATGGAGTTCAGTTGTTTATGAAGATGATGATGATAAGAACTGTTTATTTTGCATAAATAATAAAACTGAAGCAAAGATATCAGAAAAATGAAGTTAACCAGTTGTGACCATTGCACAGTATGGGGGAACTCGAGAAGGACATGTCGGCGTTGAGGGGAGGCCTGAAGGAGGTGGAGCGGGAGATCGAGTTTCACAGATCGCAGGCATCTGTGGTGCCAGGAGACCGCTTCCTGCCCGTCATGAGGGAGTTCCTGTCCTCTGCCACCTGCCGCTTCTCGGAACTCGAGGATCTCTTCCAGGATATGAAGACACGGGTTTGTCATTTTCCTCACTATCCTGTTATTAGTGGCTGATAAATGTCTGGAGTTCGAGAAGGTGTGCCAGCCCTGGATCGAATCCAATCATCATTAACAATGCCAATTCCAATAATTAGCATGCCGACTTCATGTAGACATAGGATAAAAACAAAAGAAAAAGAAGATTCACCCGACAAGTGATAACTTGAAGTTTCTTTCTTTAATTCCAGTCTATAGTCACAACCAAACTGTTGTCATACTTTCCAGAGTGAGATTTTCATTCTGCAGCGGAGTGTGTGCTGATGTGAAACTTTCTGGCAGATTAAAACTGTGTCGCGGACTGAGACTTGAACTCGGGACAATTGCCTTTCGCGGGCAAGTGCTCTACCATCTGAGCTACCTGAACACGACTCATGCCCCGTCCTCACAGCTCTACAATTGCCAGTACCTCATATCCTACCTTCCAAACTTTACAGAAGCTCTGCTGCGAAACTTGCAGAACTAGCACTCCTGAAAGAAAGGATATTGCGGAGACATGGCTTAGCCCCAGCCTGGGGGATGTTTCCAGTTTTAATCTGCCAGGAAGTTTCATATCAGCGCACAATCTGCTGCAGAGTGAAAATCTCATTCTGGGAACATCCCCCAGACTGTGGCTCAGTCATGTCTCTGCAGTATCCTTTCTTTCAGGAGTGCTGGTACTGCAAGGTTCGCAGGAGAGCTTCTGTAGAGTTTGGAGGGTAGGGGACGAGGTACTGATTTATAAAGCATGCTGTGGAAGCGTAACTGTGAAACAGCCTGTTGCTGCTTCTTGTGACACAGTAGGATAGAATGATTGGGGACTTGCCCATTTGCTCTTCAGCTTGCAGATGCGCTAAGGAGGGAAGTGCTTGACCCCATTGCGGTGACTTTCCTTCCATCATGCTTCTATCCCCCAGCCTGTTACCATCCCAGAGTACAATTTACCACTTATGGCTATAATGCACTCAGGGCCGTATTTAGATTGTGTGATGCCCCTATGGAGCAATTTATTTCATGTTCCCCTTACCTAAACTTCACCACTGATATTTGTTTAAGGACTACCAGCACAAAAGCTGCGTAACCATTAACTTCAATTCTAAAGTGTACTGAACTATTTAAATATGTAACACAAAGCACATGTGAAAGTTAAGTACTAAAAATAATAAAATAACCACTACATAAACATCAAATTTGGACACCATATATGGTATAAATACAAAGAAAATCATTATAGCTTAATACCCTCTACCAAAATTATTCAGTTAAATGTGAAACTTAGTCAAGTCCCAAATACATGATATAACACTATGCAATTAACCTTCTCCAAAATATAGCAAATTTAAAGAAATGAATTCCTCCTTACTTTTGTACTTGCAAATTTGTTTCATCCTGAAAATCCAGACTGACTGACTTGTCTGTGGCTAGTACTCCAAGTCATTCTTGACTTTCTGTCATCTGTAGATAATTCTCAATCAGTGTTAAAACAGAAAAGGACATTTCAGTTGGACATTTGTTGCTGGAGTACAGTTGTAAATCCTGAGTGTTGTGTACACATTTGGATAGACATCCCCGTTTTTTTGTTTTTTAAAGTGACACTGCACAGAGATATGAAAGACGACAACTCATCACGATCATCTTTCAGACAACAGAAAGCTTCTAAAATGTATACATTCTGCACTAAAGTTGTTCTCTACATCAGAATTACAGATGGCTCTAAGTTTCTGCGGCATCATAAATTTGAATGGCTTCTAGTTTGGTGATACTTGAGAGAAATGAAAATCAGAAGTTACATTCTCTGTAAACATTAACTCTGTTCTGTAACTCATCCTGAAGAATTTATATAAACATAGAATACGATATTTTCATTCTTCTCCAGATCTGAACCCAGTCTGATCCTGTTTCTTCTTCAGGACATTTGTGTTCCTATTCTGAGTCAGATGGTTCATTAAAGAATTTCTTTCATTTAATTTTCTGTTTTTTTTGCATTCTCAGTAGCTGAAGGAAATGGAACTGATCCCATATTTCTGATCACAGTAAGTTTCTTTCGAGCTGAATCCTTGAGAATTGAAAAGATGTATGAAGCTCAGCTGTAACATTACAAGAGTGTCATCTATACATGTAGCAAGTTCTACATCCTCAGCTTCCAGTTTTTTCATTGCTTTGCTACACTCTTGCAGAATGCAACAAAACACTGTCACGAGAGCTACCTCAGTACTACTTTCTACGATGACCTTCAGCTTCACATCCAACACTACCACTCTCACTTTCTGAAATTTTTCTTAATGCAGAAAACGCAGCTTTCCAATCTACATTCAAACATCCTCACAAGCATGCCATCGTGTTGTAGATAGTGACTTCAGTGTCATACTCGCAGAATCAAAAAATGTTTCCAAAACATTTCATCTGCCAGTAGAATGTACAAAGAAGTTGTGTAAGCCTTGAATTAACTACAAAAACCGCATTGCAGCTGAGCAGCATTGTGCAGCTCATGACCCAGCCAGATTCAGTGAGTGAGCCAAATGTGAAATGAAGAAAATTAGATTATTTCGGTCCTTGAATCTTGCTTGCAAGTTTGAAAATGCACCAGACATATTGGCTATGTTATCATATGACTATCCTTTACAGTTATCAAAGTTCAGTCCATGTAGTTCTATAGCATCCAAAACTGCTTCAAAAAGCTTCTCTAGTGTGACCTGCAATTTTTTTTCTTAAAAAAAAGAAGAAATAACAAAAATATAGGACAGGAATCTTTCAGTTAAGAGCCCATTGTCATTTACCCATCCAAATATTATACCTAACATATGATTTTGGGATATATCAGATGTAGAATCTTTAAGACTGAAAAAAATTTACAAGAAATAACATCAGTACGTACTTTTTTGGTTCCTGACCTCCCCATTAGACATGTTAAATCTTCATAACTTGGTGAAAAGTATGAAGTAAATTCTGTTCCAGGGTTACCAAATCATGCTGTACGGTCAGCCAAAAAAGATTCATGCTTCACATTTAATTCCAGACACACCATGAAATTTCCATTTTTCTCACAGGCAAATGAACACCTCTTTGTCTCCATGAAATGCTACACCTCCTAGAAGTTAGCTTCTCAACTACAGAAACAACATTTTTTAGTATATTCCTCCAACATGTAACTTCAAATTCATGCTGGGTGAGCAACAAACAGTTTGTCAGTTCTATTCATCTAGTTTCCTCACTTTTTTCCAACATTAACAAGTAGTCTCTGTGAGAGGTAGAACTTTCACATTCAGCTATTTATATTCCAACATGGCTTCAGTCACTGAAACCAGATGTTGCAAACTCAGGTGCTCATCAAATAATTCATAACATGCACAGAACAATGATCCGCGCCTAGGAGAATATAGCAGATATTCACGATTAATGATTTCCCCATTCACGAAAACCCTTTTCAACTATATTTTGCTCCAGCATTGCCGAGATCCTTCAGCGTATCGCCACAAGGACATAGAAAAAATGGCATTTTTGTTTTGATTAATACCATTTTTAACCAAATAATCCAATGTCTGGTCATTGTTTTCCCAATTGGTCATTACTTGGCATGGGAAACTTTCTCTGCTTTATAGCATGCAGGCTCTTGACATCCTTCTGGAACTCAGAAACCTTGAACTTCTCCACTCTGTTTACGAATTATAACTTTTACGTTTATCTGCACTTACAGAGCTACACTGTTCATTATTACTGTTTTGAACCAAAACTTCACCTGAACGATTAGAGCCACACGGTTCACTTTCACCTTTACCACTAATATACGAGTCCAGTCGTTAAGTTTACTGTTGAAGTTTACAATCCCTCTGTCCTTTTTCTCCAGCTTTCTTTTGATATGCAGCACCACTTAACCTAAATCATCTATCCATACCACCATTGTGAATTGCAGGAAAAAAACATCAGTGATATAGAGAGCTGGAAACTGAACATACACATGACTGCCCACTATCCAACCTAATGTGGTGGAAGGTCAAACTGGACAACAACAAAACTGGAAAGGCCGGAGTTTTATAAATTGTCTCTTCCGACCCCAGTAGTACTATTAAATACACCTATTTTTCATACTGAATCCCAATTTTATTACCATTTTCTGATTTCAGTTATCATTACAAGTTTTTTTTCATTTATCACCTATTTCAGATTTTTTAATTATAACACAAAGGACTCAACAAAATAGCAGTTTAGCAATACAAGCACTTTGGGTGTCTGCTATGCAGAAAGTATTGTTTTTTTGAAGAGTGGTTCCCATAATATATTTAATATTATGACTCCAGAGGTGTTAAAAGAACATAGACTGCATAAAATATTTTGAAAGACCACATACCATTGTAGCCTATGCCCTGGTGAAGTAGAGCACATACAACAAATTAATCCCCACTTTATTATGGAGAAGTATTATTACAATATTAATGAAGTACATTGGATAGCCTAATGCCAGATGGTCATGAGTCATATAGTCGAGAGTCCACTGTACTTTGGTTGTATCAAATACAACACAATCAACTTCACTGCAACACGTTAGTAATCGAATTATATACCTTAATTTTAAGTTGATAACTGTTTGAAATGGTGTGTTGCATATGATGCAAACATAACCATGAATGGATGCAGAACTGTAAAACACACTACCCACACGATTATGTGGACAGTAAGGCAGTGTCACACAGAGAGCAGGCTGCGTGTGCGCTCAGAACACTCTGTTGCCCATTGAGGCTGGTTGTGGTCAAACATTGTGCAGTCAGGTCATAGCGATCCAGTTGTCAGATAGCGCTCGTTCTGAATGTGTCAATCTCTTAAAAAGACTATGTCAGATGCATTTTTAAGTGACTTCGAGTGGGGAATGTCACACTTCTCTCCTGTTACTGCCTCTGGCGTACTGATAATTTGTGACTGCAACTACATCTTCATTTTTTTTTTTTTTCGCCAGACTAACTGACATTATGGAATCAATATGATTCTTACTGTAGGTCCCCATCATCAGGAAATATTTCCTCTGACTCTACAACATTTTATGGTGTACGATGTGGTGACATTGTGTCAGGTAGAAACTACAAATGACCTGCCCTTGGCAATTTCTGTCACTTCTTGGATGAATCTTTCTCTTCGTTTATGCATGTTAGGTAATCGCTGCAAGTCTCTCATAGATTCTTCCATTTTACTTGAACAGTCTCATCTTTGTCAAGCCTTATGCAAATTCTTTTATTTCATATGATGCATTTTGTTGCACATATTTGGTCACTGCCGATTCATACCACATCACCGCTTTTTAATTCCACATTGGAAGGTCAACTGTCTCTAGCTTAGTCAAATAGGTGTCAAGAAGTCTACAACGTTTTACAACCACTGTATTTACCTGAACCAATAGAATAAATCTGGAAGAAAACTGAGACGGGATTGATGGAACTGTGGCAATTTCCTAACTGCACTGGCATGTTAGAATGAAAAGTTCTAAAAAAAAAAGTAGCTTACAATATTTTTGTTACAAAAACTTCTTTCAGTTGTCCTGCTCAGAGTTATTGATCACAATACAACTCTGTGGTTATCGATGCGGGCAGCTATGACAGACACTGAGATAGCACAAGTTTTCAAAACTCATGCATTTTTCCATAAATTCTTACGAGGAAAAGGTATTCGCTTCCAAAACCATTGCCGGGCACAAATGTGCCCGTCCCTCACATTCTGACAATTGATGAAAGGTTTAATTTAGCTATCTGATGACCCCTTTCCCCAAATCAGCAGCTCTGGAAGATGCTTCAAAAGCAGTTTTCAGTAAACAAATATGTAGGGGTCACTGTGTGGTGGACACCTTCAGTATACCTGTACAAGAGTGAGCTGTCTTTTTAAGACCTATAGACTTAGAATCGATACTGAAGAAGCTGTTGTCAAAGTGGCAAACTTGTAGATTAAATTGTGCTACAATGGCACCACTAGTTTGTACGAGGACATTGTTATTTCAACTAAACCATATTGTTCACTCCAATATCCAACTGGTGCTACATCACTTATTTATAAACAAGGGGAAAACAGCAATCTGTTTTATATACACTCACATCAGTTTTCTTTCTTGTTGCCTCCTTTTCCATCACAATTTTATAATCACAGTGTCGTATATCGTGCAAAAGTACATTTGTTGCACCAACTCGATCAGTCTTGCTGTTTCTGCCAATATCTTGCACACACTTGTCCGCTACGAACTTTATAGAAAATCACAACGTGCCAGCTGCATGCCACAGACTAGGGTCATCTAGCACAGGTGCCTGCCTCCTGTCTGACCAGGACGATGCTGTAGCATGCAGCAAGGGCACCAGGGCAGGTGCCCATGCAGGTTGTGCACTCCCTGTTTGACAGCCTTAATATGCTCATACATGTAAGACATTATACAGATAGACTAGTAGCAAAATCTGAGTTTATGATGGCTACAAAAATTTGTCACCATATTGCAAATAAATCATTGAATGCCTCAATCCTGATGCAATGAACATTAAAATAATACTTAAAAACTTTTTTTAAATTGCAACATTTTGCTGCCCTGTGAAGCTGCACGCGTTGCACCTGCCTAAATATGGCCCGAAGTGCACTTAGTTAAGAACAAATATTAAATGTGCATACTACGTCTGACTTCATTTAACAATAAACATTAATTTTATAACATTAAAACACTATTTTTTTATAATTTGCAATTTCCTCCATCCCCTGCATCATCAAAACTATTAGTCCTAGAAAAAAAAATGAATATAACATTTTTGTAGGGAATTTAATGTTGTACTGGGACAATCCCCCCCACACACACACAAACAATTTTTTTTGGTATGTTTTTCATGGCTCTCCCTCCCACCAATATACAAAAATATGTGAGTGCATCAATTATTTCCCATAATTTCCTTCATGGATGACTCATCAGTACAATAATGTCTGGGGGGGGGGGGGGGGGGGAGGGAGACTTAATGATTGCTTGAGTTTCATCTTGTTGGTTCACAGTTTGACCGGGCTGTTCGGCTATTTGGAGAAGATAATGCTGCGTCAGTACAGCCAGACGAGTTCTTTGGTATCTTTGATGCCTTCCTGAATGCATTCAATGAAGCTCATCAGGACAATGAGAATCTCCGAAGACGGAGGGAGGAAGAAGAAAGGAGAGCAATACAGGAAGCAGAAGTAAGTAAAACACATGGCAATGTATGTATCAAATAAGAAGAAATGTTAAATTTTGTTACTGTGTAGTCTTTAAGGTAACTCTTTTGTAGTAGCCATTATAAGGAAACATTTGGACTTTTGAGAGACATAGTATTTAAATGTGGACACGTAAAATGTATCACTTATGACGAGCATCTTCAATTTTGTAATTTTATCTTTAAATGCAGTTAGAAGTCTGTATTCTGTCAATGCAGTTTCTCATTGCCACTTATCGAGACCACTAACATGTTTCACAACATAAGAAATGGTGTTCCAATAATCAATGACAGAATAAATTTGTCCAAGAACTGGGCTTTGCACAATTCATATGTGAATGGAACAGGTAGAAATCATAATAACTTTTACAATGGGACGTGCCCTCTGCCACACACCGTACAGGTGCAGATGTACAATTACTGTTATATGTTTGTATCACACGATCCCACACCAAAATACATTTCTAGTAAGTCTCTGTTACTTGGTAAATGAAGACAACCATAAAGAAGAAGGGAAAGATACAAATTTGGAACAAGACCAACACAAGATATTCCATCTCATCGACTGTTACAAGCACAGATTTATTTTATTTTTTTGTGTCAGAAGCCCACGCCTACTACAGTAGTACAAGTTTATATGCCAACTAGCTCTACAGATGGAGAAATTGATGAAATGTATGATGAGATAAAAGAAATTATTCAGATAGTGAACGGAGACAAAAATTTAATAATCATGGGTGACTGGAATTTGAGTGTAGGAAAAGGGAGAGAAGGAAACGTAGGTGAACATCGATTGGGGCTAAGAAATGAAAGAAGAAGCCGTCTAGTAGAATTTTCCACAGAACATAACTTAATCATAACTAACACTTTGTTCAAGAATCATAAAAGAAGGTTGTAAATAAAATAGAAAGAAACTTCCACATGGGAGCGGAAAGACTTCCCTTAGGGGGAAAAAAAGGACAGGTGTACACTCGCGCACACACACACACACACACACACACACACACACACACACACACACACACACACACACATATCCATCCGCACATACACAGACACAAGCAGACATATTTAGGAAAAGGCCCTGACTCTTTGTCTAAATATGTCTGCTTGTGTCTGTGTATGTGCGGATGGATATGTGTGCGTGTGTGTGTGCGCGCGAGTGTACACCTGTCCTTTTTTCCCCCTAAGGGAAGTCTTTCCGTTCCCGGGATTGGAATGACTCCTTACCCTCTCCCTTAAAACCCACATCCTTTCGTCTTTCCCTCTCCTTCCTGAAGAAGCAACCATCGGTTGCGAAAGCTAGTAATTCTGTGTGTGTGTTTGTGTGTTTTGTTCATTGTGCCTGTCTGCCGGTGCTTTCCCGCTTGGTAAGTCTTGGAATCTTTGTTTTTAATATATAAAAGAAGTTTGTATACATGGAAAAATCCCGGAGATACTAAAAGGTATCAGATAGATTATATAATGGTAAGACAGAGATTTAGGAACCAGGTTTTAAATTGTAAGACATTTCCAGGGGCAGATGTGGGCTCTGACCGTAGTCTATTGGTTATGAACTGTAGACTAAAACTGAAGAAACTGCAAAAAGGTGGGAGTTTAAGGAGATGGGACCTGGATAAACTGAAAGATCCAGAGGTTGTACAGAGTTTCATTGAGAGCGTAAGGGAACAATTGACAGCAGTGGGTGAAAGAAGTAGGGGTGGCTAGGGGACAAATGTAAGGATGTAGAGGCTTATCTCACTAGGGGTAAGATAGAAACTGCCTACAGGAAAATTAAAGAGAACCACATGTATGAATATCAAGAGCCTACATGGAAACCCAGTTCTGACCAAAGAAGGGAAAGCAGAATGATGGAAGGAGTATATAGAGGGTCTATACAAGGGCAATGTACTTGACGACAATATTATAGAAATGGAAGAGAATGTAGATGAAGATGAAATGGGAGATACGATACTGCGTTAAGAGTTTGACAGAGCACTGAAAGACCTGAGTCGAAACAAGGCCCCTGGAGTAGGCAACATTCCATTAGAACTACTGATGGCCTTGGGAGAGCCAGTCCTGTCAAAACTCTACCATCTGGTGAGGAAGATGTATGAGACAGGCGAAGAACCCCCCGACTTCAAGAAAAATATAATAATTCCAATCCCAAAGAAAGCAGGTGTTGACAGATGTGAAAATTACCGAACTATCAGTTCAATAAGCCACAGCTGCAAAATACTAACACGAATTCTTTACAGACGAATGGAAAAACTGGTAGAAGCTGACATCAGGGAAAATCTGTTTGGATTTCGTAGAAATGTTGGAACATGTTAGGCCATACTGACCTTATGACTTATCTTAGAAGAAAGATTAAGGAAAGGCAAACCTACGTTTCTAGCAATTGTAGACTTATAGAAAGCTTTTGACAATGTTGAGTGGAATACTCTCTTTCAAATTCTAAAGGTGGCAGGGGTAAAATGCATGGAGCGAAAGGCTATTTACAATTTGTACAGAAACCAGATGGCAGTTATAAGAGTTGAGGGACATGAAAGGGAAGCAGTGGTTGGGAAGGGAGTGAGACAGGGTTGTAGCCTCTCCCCAATGTTATTCAATCTGTATATTGAGCAAGCAGTAAAGGAAACAAAAGAAAAATTCGGAGTAGGTATTAAAATCCACAGAGAAAAAATAAAAACTTTGAGGTTTGCCGATGACATTGTAATTCTGTCAGAGACAGCAAGGGACTTGGAAGAGCAGTTGAACAGAACGGACATTGTCTTGAAAGGAGGATATAAGATGAACATCAACAATGTATTCGAATTAAGTCAAGCGATGCTGAGAGGTTTAAATTAGGAAATGAGACACTTAAAGTAGTAAATGAGTTTTGCTATTTGGGGAGCAAAATAACTGATGATGTTCGAAGTAAAGAAGATATAAAATGTAGCCTGGCAATGGCAAGGAAAGCGTTTCTGAAGAAGAGAAATTTGTTAACATAGAGTATAGATTAAAGTGTCAGGAAGTCGTTTCTGAAAGTATTTGTATGGAGTGTAGCCGTGTATGGAAGTGAAACATGGACGATAAATAGTTTGGACAGGAAGAGAATAGAAGCTTTCGAAATGTGGTGCTACAGAAGAATGCTGAAGATTAGATGTGTATATCACATAACTAATGAGGAGGTATTGAATAGAATAGGGGAGAAGAGGAGCTTGTGGCACAACTTGACTAGAAGAAGGGATCCGTTGGTAGGACATGTTCTAAGACATCAAGGGATCACCAATTTAGCATTGGAGGGCAGTGTGGAGGGTAAAAATCATAGAGGGATGCTAAGAGATGAATACACTAAGCAGATTCAGAAGGATGTAGGTTGCAGTAGGTACTGGGAGATGATGAAACTTGCACAGGATAGGGTAGCATGGAGAGCTGCATCAAACCAGTCTCAGGACTGAAGACCACAACAACAACAATGTCTTGTGCTGCATAATGGACGTCAGACGAGCGATGCTAGGGAAACATAATAAACAGTCCAGCAGTTCAGAAGTTTGTAATGAATTTATGATGGTAGGTGTTATATGCTTGCATTGCCACATCAACTGCCACAGCCAAAATGAGAAAACTGCTCCTAGAAACTATGCCAAGTGAACTTTCATTTTTGTATTTTTTTCTCCCAAGATAAAATAAAATCCTGTGAATTTTCCCACTTGGTGTGGTGAACATTAATTAACACTTCGCTATCAATGTCCTAACTCATTATCATCCAGTCTCCATTTTTATGCACATTTGGCAATGTGATAGCTCTCATTCCTCCATCAGTAGCTGACATTTATCACCATGCTTGATAATAACAAGCTGCTTGGCAACAACGCATTTTCACTCTAGCAAACGTAAGTAAGAATGATGCTATTTTAGGAATGAAATTTTATCTGCTTAACACTAACACTAGTGATAGCTGGATGTGTTGGTGTCTCAGTATTAAATTATCCGTGCAAGTGAGCTTCACTGCACATGTAAGTAATGTGTCTTGTGAGGGCATGCTGTCATTAGATGTCATGCTGACAGGGCTTATACTTAAAAGGTCAATAACTGCCAGGTACTGTACCAGTGCTCACATGCTATTAAAATGCCAGACCAGGCTGTTCATTATAGTATATTTTCTTGAGTATCACAGCAAACACATGTCAACATACCATTCTCCTTTGGCGTCTTTCTAGCTATAGTGAACAAAGGAAAGGGAGGGGATCACTGCGGTCGGCTGCATTAGGATATTACGTGGAATCTGCGGCTATGGAATCTGCGGCTATGAGTGAAAATGTATACCAGACCGTGATTTGAACCCAGTCCAAGTGTAAACACGCGCCACTCCCCACTCCACCCAAAAACATCATTCCATTAAATGTAAAGTTACTTCAGAAAATTACTTTTTATTTGTCAGCTATGTCCAGGAGTCTGTGTACTTGACCCATGCAGTTATGCTAGCCCCAAACCTGTGCTGATGAGATGCAGCGACTCAATCAAAGGCACTGTCAACAAAAAGGGAGAATTTCAAAAATTACTAAGAAACTGATGCTTTTTGCTAAGGTGGCATTTATGCTGCAGACTTGCTAATCACACATTGCCTGCACAGCTGGCAATCACGAAACATGACAGTCAAACTTTTACCGATACAGTGAACCTGCAGAGTTGCTGATCACCTCACAACCTGCCACACTCTGCATTAGACAAAAGTACTGAGCAGCGACCATTGTTGACCATCCTGAAACTTGATCTGTGGTTGGCTGTAGAGATGGATCCTTCATGAACTAACGGGTCCAAAGGAACGGTGCATCAAGATGAATGGAATGAGGGAAAAACGAATTCTAAGGAACAGTCTTTTATAGTTCATTTCAGTCGAGGCTTTCTATTTATAGTTCCCTGGAACAGGAAATGGTTGGTCTCATTCCCGCAACTGCATGTCTGCCAGTCTCATTCCAGCCTTGCTCCCATTCCAGTCTGTCTCGGTCTCGGCCATCGCTTTCTTTTTGTAGTTCCCGGGAATGGGAGACAGTCGGTCTCGTTCCTGCAATGGCATGTAGGTTGGTATTGTTCCAGCCTCGGTCCCATTTCTGTACATGTCTCGGTCTCTTTCTCGATCGGACGGACTCGTCCTTTGCGTTCATCGCAGTTCCACTGTCGACTGCTCGTAGTTCAGTATCGAGTTCTTGTTCGTTTCGTTTGCTGCGCACGTCATTCTAGATCTGTTTCAAACCTGTTTTGAACTCTGAACTTCTGGTTCTTTTCGTATTCTATTCAGCATCCAAGACCTGCAATAAAAATGCATTTTATAAATACGTATATTACATAAAAATTATGTGGTATATAATACATACATTTTTTCAGGTAAGAAAATGGCATATCAGCTTACTTCACTATTTTGATAAATATCAGAAGAAACACTTGTAAAAATGCAAGATTTTTTTGTTATTAGACATGCAAAGGAAATCGGCGAGGCACACACGAGTGGCCATTTTCTATCTTTTTTTTCACCCGAGGTAAAAGGCCATGTTCATTGTTATGGAAAGCAGATTGATTTACAACCGAATGAAGCCCGCACTCCATGGTCTATTGTCACATTTTGTAAAGAGAATATGATACCTTCTACAATATTTTTTCAGTGATACAGGGTAGCACACGAAAAATTGGCCTCGAGTACTAAACAGCTCATTGTCGCCCACCAATCGTCATCTATTGTTTCAAAGTTGTTGTTTGCCTTAGCTTATTTGTTATTTCTTCACTGCCTAATTATTACATGTTCATCTATTCTTCTCATAATGGTCAATAAATCATGCGTAATTGGCAAGTAGTCTGTACTTGGTGCCAGTTTTTCATGAGCCACCTTATATTATTTCACAGCAACCAGCCACATAATACTGTAGTTGGCTAAACGAGAGGTTTTACGGAATCACAAAAATTACAAGTGAGTGAGAATTCTGTTATGAATAAAAACTTCGTACTCCAGGGGGGAGGCAAGTGCCCCCTCTTGGCACCTTCCATCTTCAGTCCCTATGCTACTAATTTAAATTTTTCATAAGAACCATATACCAAGCACAAATGGGCAGTTCCCAGAAAAGAGCGATCACCAGGGAACTAGTTCCCAAAGATGAACGAGTTTGCCCATCCCTAGTTGGCTACTTCATGTTCCCTCTAATGTGTCTTAGTCAACTGGATTGTTCCTCATTACACAGTTTCTCTGGCACCCTACGCAGAGATTAATCTTTCTTCTATTCTTCAAAAATTGATTCAAGGAAGAACTGTGTGACAATATTGAGCTGGTACTTATTTCATTAGTTTTTGAAAACAAACCTATTGAGACCAGATGCATGCAGAAATTGCAGCAATTAGTTTGTATAATATTTAGTGTAATATTTGTTGTAATTAATATTATTGTTTGACCTAATTTGATTTTTTATTCAGTAAATTAGCAGTAGAAGATATACATTTGGCAGATGTACTGCATTAGTTAAATGTAGATCAAAACTGAGGAATTACCATCTCAGAGCAAGTACAAAATTCTCTTCCACAGAAACTGTACTGAGAATATTTGGCTGAAATTACAACTGATTGACTATACCTGGTAAACCAATACTTAAAATATTGAAAGTTTTATGTGCCATTGGCAACTTTCTGAAAATGCTCTCTGGATAATTTCTGAGCTGTTAATAGGAACAGTGAAAGAAATTGTGGTGTGTATGATGTTCTTTCTCCATACCAAACAACATTTTTCGATCAAAAACAAGTCTCTGTTGTCATATGATGCTGAGAGCACAGTTTTTCCTCCACGCCACTGCAAGTAATGCATTCAACTACAGATATGAGCCACTACAGCATAAATGCTCCCATATGTGCAGCCATGTGCCTACAATTGTCAATCAAAGATAAAAAAAATATTTACATGTTTCATTTCATTAGCTTCCTTTTTAAGAAGAGACAGAAGTGCAAAACTCCTATTTTAACAATGTTGTACTTTCTATTTCAGTTGAAAAAGCGCACAATAGAACGCAAGAGCTCTCGGGAAAGCATCCTAGCTCGAGTAGGTTCTTCACTCCGTAATGGCCTGAACAATGGCACTGTGCCCGGCCCTGATGGCCGGATTGCCATAGGTCTGCGGCGCCGTGAGAGTGATTCAGCAGCCAAGGGGGAGTTTGACGATCTGATATCAGCCCTACGGACTGGAGATGTCTTTAGTGACGATGTTGCCAAATTTAAGCGCAGCCGCAAGGCTCGAATGAACGGATCGCCTCCCGGATCGTCTGTGGACGGTGGTCGAGAGAGAGTTGTGACCGCTGTCGGTGGTAACATGCGCCTTGGCCAGTAGGTAAGTTTGCCCACATTTTGATATGACACAAGAAGGGAGATGATGGTGCACACACCAACACACACACACAGTGTTATTATGCTCTCTTGGAAGTAGGTCCTACATTTTTTTTTGGATATATTAATACCAAGTTACCTTAAATGAAACTTTAAGATGTTCAAATGTATTAGCAGCCATCAACATTTTCCTGAATCACACTTTAGTTACATAGTTTTTATTTTGGCCTCTGCACTGTTGTGCTCTGATTTTCTTACTGTTAATACGCAGTATGAAAATGGCTGAGGCTGCTTCCTGTTTTGTAGGGAACCACACCTTTGGAACACTGTAAAAAAGTGCCGAGAAATAGGTTGTTCTTAATGCTTAACATAAATTTATGGAGATGATCGGCTTTGAAGTTTTCTGAGCAACAGTGTCAGGTACAGTTGAGACTTAAGTGCATATTCGCATATAGCGGTATCAGTGGCATAATAGCTTGGTAACTTATTGCAGTAAATGGTTTGATGGTTCAAGCTTTGCCCAAATTAATTTCTTTTACTTGTGCAATTTGACACACCTAAATCTTGTAATTGTAAAATTCATCATTATTTTTATGAGTAATGAACATCATCTTGTTTTTAATTACATACTGCATGCAAAATTCTTGTTTTCATTCCAACTATAAATTAATTAAAAATATTTTATGAAAGACTGTTAATAAAGGTTGCCTAATTTAAGAAAAAATAACAATTTAACTTTTAAATTGTTTTATATCACAGATGTAGAAGTGTGTCGTAGAAACAAGGAAAACAATCATTTTCACCACATCAAGGAATACACAAATAAATGCATTTTTACAACCAATTACCATATGAACCCAACAGATCTGATCTGGACTCAAGTTAAGGGGCTTGGCCTGAGAAATAACAAGACTGTTAAGCTGCCTGACATACTGAAACTAATGCACACATCTTTTTCACATGTCACTGCCAAAGACTGGCAGTATATAGAACAGCATGCCATAAAAGAGGCGGAGACAATGCAGTGCATGGATGGCTTTGTGGATTCTGCTGTTGATCGACTCGTTATCAATGTAGCTGATGACAGTTTCAGTACTGAAATGTATTTCTGGGATTCAGATAAGGAAGGAACTAGGAGATTACCAGATGACTGACTGTAATTAATACCTTCAGTGGCTTCAGTATTCAACAGTACAGTCACATCCCTGCAGTATGCTTTTGCAGCACACAAAGCTCGCTCAGAAAAATTCCTCTGTATTTAAGTTCAGAATTTTCATTACTCTTGTTTGTAATTAGAACACTGTGTCAGGTGAGAATGAGAGCATTTTATGCTTTCTCTCTGGTCGCCTAAGAAGTGCACAGTAGTGCTGGAGTTTTGCCAAATATTATTTCATTCTCTTTAAAAATTAAATGACATTCAAAGCTATATTGTTTCTTTGCCCATCTCGTTTTATGTCTGAGCAAGGCTAGTTGGACCACTGGGTAGCCAGTGCTGTCCAAGTTTAATGCACTGGTAAAGCTATTGTCCTGCACTTTATTCCTCAGTCTACGTGCATTTAACACAGCATAAAATGTATCCTTATAATTGTACTTGATTCTACTGGTCACGATGTGGCTTCCGCTCCATGTGAAACGAAATCCAGTGAGATTGAAGCAAACACGGAAGAATACATGGTGTAATGTTTACATCATGTTTATTCTTATGATGAACAGAGTATAGTAACAGAAATAAAATGTCCTTTTTTCCCTTTTAACAAAGATTGATGATGTTTCTGACATTTTGTAAGTGCCCACAATTAATAATAAAATGTGATGTTAGTGGTTTCTGATCTTCTCTGTTACAATAATTGACAGCGTGCCTCAACCTTACATGTGGTGTATTACAAATAAAATGCATGGGGTCTACACTATTAGAGAGAGTAGGAATGTCATCAAACACAAATCATGAAAGTCACTCAACTATGTTTTCCACAGACTGGCAATATACCAAACACTCTGTACAGCACCTGAAGTTTAATTCCATCACACTGGTGGAAGGCATGCTGAATACCATTCCACAGCCTATAAACACACTAGCATATATGTGTTTGATGAAATTTTCCAGGTGGATTGAATAATCCATCTTTTGGGTGTGCTTCCAGTACACTATTAATTCTCATTACAGTATTTCAGCTGACAACCCTGCAACTATTCCAAGATGAGTCGCTTGCAGTATTTTTAAATTGCTTTACACAATATTGCAAAGCAACTGCACATTAGTAACATGGCCATCAGTCACAGATAAAACTTTACATCTCTATTGGTAAAACAAAGCAAGAGCAGAGGCAGCTAATGCACAGTGCTTATGAAATATTTGGTTGATTATTATGGATGGCATATGTTGAAATGCCTGGCAGTGAAGAGACAGAACGATACTTCCTTTGAGAGCATAGACTTTAAATGGGGTTTCCATAATTCATGAGGCTGGAAACCCTCATCTCGGTTGAGCAGGTTATGTGGTGACTGAATTTCCACAGCTTCCTTGACCACCTAATCCCAGTAGAATGAGTTGCTGAACATTGTATTTCCGCTGACCAACTTATGGGGCTGTAAGAGGCAGGAGTGTGTGTGTATTTTTATTGCCCCAGTGCGTATTGTTTGCCCCCTGTACCTTTCACCATACAAAGAATTTCATATATACATGCCTCTCATTAAAACGTATCAGCCTTCATAAATCCCAGAAGGGCAGTGGCCTGGGCCAGTGGAAGGAAGATTATATCTTTCATGCTGCTGCATTATTCTTGCAATGTTTGAAGAAATATTTCCCACACACAATAGAAAGGCTGTAGTTTTTACATATCTATCTTCTTGCTTTTCTTGTGATTGGTCTGGAATTTTTGCTTGCAGAGCTCTTTCAATTTGATGCCTTGTATGTCCATTCCCATGGAACATTTCTTCCAAGTGTGCTGCATGCTCACTCTATAGGCTATATGACCCCTACGTACTGAAGTTCTAAGTACACTCATAGTTTGCAAAGGATGGTGACAGCTAGACACCTGCACGTATAAATCAGTATGTGTGTGGGCTTACTGTAAACGCAATGTCAGAAAAAACCATCTCCTTACATCCAGAAACAGTAGCAGCCATTCATTTCTTGTTTGTTCCAGTGTAAATTTGATATTTTCATGAACGGAATTTGGACTCACCATGGGGTCAAACTATGAATGTGTCACTGACGATATCTCCAGAACACGTCGGTTTTTAAAACTACAGTGTTGAGTGTTTTCTCCTCCCCCCCCCCCCCCCCCCCCCACTTCACCTCCCCTTCAAAACTTCCACAAATAAATTACCTGACATTGGTGAGAGATGACTGCCCATAGTGACACCATCATTCTGTTCAAAATATGATTTATCAAATAAAAAATGGAGCTTAGGGCTTGCTTGCCAACGCATCATCTGCAAACTTGCTATTAATCAATGACAAAGTGTTGACAACAGGCACTTTTGGTGATTAGGGAAACAACATTAAGGCAGACAATTATATCAAAGTTTTTGTCCTTCTAACAAAATCTGCTAAATTACCGATGTGCTGTTCACACTTTTAGGACATAGTGTTTACCATAATACCACCCACAATGATGTACACTTTGAGGCATTCTGCTGCCACCATCCTTTGCAAACTGTAAGTGTACTTAAAACGTTACTACATAGGTCTATGTATGTCACACTGACAGCCTATAGAATGAACTGGTACACTTGTAGGAAAAATTCCATAAGAATAGGTATAAAAATTAATAAGTTAAATCAACCAAAAGAAGGGCAAGAAGAAAGAAATGTAAAATCTATGGCCTCTCTAATGTACTTGGGAAATATTTCTTCAAAAACTGTGAGAATAGTGAAAAAGCATAAAAAAGATTCTTCTTTCCTATGGACAAGACGGCAGCTGTTCTGGGATCTGTGGAGGATGACCTGCATTCACAGAAGGTGGTATATATGTGATTCCTTCCGAGTGTAGTTTTGTTTACTATCTTCAACTTTTGTACTCCTGTCTTACACAAAACTGAGGAGTATTACGGTATATTGATAATTTTTACTTTAGGGACCGTTTGAGTACAATTAAATGAAACCCAGTTTTCATGCCAGACGCATTTTGCCTTTATTTTCTGCAAGGCGTCTTCAGAGGCATCTTTATGAGGATACAAAACAAACACAACGCTTTCAGAATACAAGATAACTCAATCTGCAAACTTACAAACACACTCAACAAACACACATAATGAAAACATAACACAGAACAGAACCAGATGGTAGACTATCACTTACACACAAATTATCACATGGAGTTCCAAACATCCTTAAGAGACAGGCTTCTGAATAGCATATAAGACTGGGCAAACCCTCCAATCACACCTAAGCCAACCAACTACCAAGAGGGATAAATTTCAACGATCAGGAATGTATAAACATGAATGTCAAAGTTGTAATGCTGTCTGCATATCAAGGCTGTAATGCAGTCTGCATATCAAGGCTGTAATGCAGTCTGCTTATCAAGGTTGTAATGCAGTCTGCATATCAAGGTTGTAATGCAGTCTGCATACGCAGGCGAGTGTATATCTGTCCTTTTTTCGCCCTAAGATAAGTCTTTCCACTCCCGGGATTGGAATGACTCCTTACCCTCTCCCTTAATACCCACATCCTTTCGTCTTTCCCTCTCCTTCCCTCTTTCCTGACGAAGCAACCGTTGGTTGCGGAAGCTTGAAATTTGGTGTCTGTGGTTTTTTTTTTTGTTTTTTTTCTATCTACCAGCACTTTCCCGTTTGGTATATATAAAGAGGGAATAGAAATGTAATATGTAGAAAATCATCCATGCAACCTGTAAGTAGAATTTAAAATATTTCAGTATCATAGCAAAAACCAACCACCAGAACTGTTTATAACCTATAGGTACATTGCCCCAAAATGTAAAACTAAATAGTTTAAACATGTACAAAAGGTGCAAGAAAATACATCTGAGACTTCATAAGATGATACAACATATAAAATTCAACAAAGCATGCAAAATAAATGATTTAATTCCAAGTTATATTAATGTAAAAGTTAAGAACATTTCTACATTGGCACAGAAGTAAAAAACAATTGCAGAATGATGTTGGTTGCTAAGTGAAATTAAGATGCTATAGTCGAAAAAATAGTACCATACCTAAACATGATGCTCTGAGACTCATCTAGAATTGTTACAAAATGTAGGAAATCCCATAGTTCTCATCGCACTAAAAGAAAAAAACTGAACACAACACATACACAGCAGTGAAACATTTACAAAACAAGCATAAACAGAAAATAATGAAACTACCAATAAAAAAGACAAAAAAATATATTTACATTTTAAATGTGAAATCACAAGAGCACCAATACACATACTACTCATGTTTAGTTAATCTATCAGAGACAGAACTACACAAAAAAGAAAAAAATGATCTTGGAAAAAGGGTTGAAACACTGTACCAACAGAAAAGTAAACAATACATAGAAAATCTCAAAGTAGAAGCCGAACACATCCTTGCATGTGAAGAACAACAAAATAATTGTGAAATAAACATAGGAGTGACAAGAGAACTAGTAGGAAAGAAATAAAAGGCATAATAAAATAAACACAGCAAACATACAGTAAGAACAATGAAACAGGAACAGCTACCATGAAAAGGTTAAAACTAAACTTCATAAACAACAACATACTAATAGCAAGAGCAGACAAGGGAAATGTAACAGTACCCATGGGCAAAGAGCAATGCACCATAAAAACCAAGGAACACATAAATACCAACACCATATAGGAACTGAAGTCAGATCCAGCTATACGACTCCAGGCAAACCTGAAACAAACATTGAACGCACATGCACAGACAAACAGAAACACTACATAGCATAGAAAAACCCACAAGCACCAACACACTGCAGCCAACAAAAGGTACACAAAGCTGGTACACCATGCCAAGAAAGCCCCAACATACCACATAGTCAAACATCTCCAAAAGTTAATTACAAAACACTATAAAACAGAAAACAACAGAACAGTGATAAACACAGGAAACCTAATAGAACACACCCAAAACGTACAGATACCACACACAGCATCACTGATGTCATTTGACAAAAAAATTTTATACCTCCATCCCTCCCACAGAAACAATAGAAATAATAGAACGAAATCTCACATCCTACAGCAACATCACCACAGAAGCAAAAAAAGAAATAACAAATATGCTCACATTGACAACTGAACAAAACTACTTTCAGTTCGAATGAATATTATCTACAAAGGGATGGACTGCCCATAGGATGCCCAATATCAGGAACATTAGCAAACATTTTCATGTCATTTAGAAAATCTGATATTTGAAAAGATAACCACTAATGAAAGTTTCAAAATCATATATTGGTACAGACTAGTGGATGACATTATTTGTCTGGTAGATGAGCCATGTGAAAAAATAGATGAAATCCACTCAGAAATCAACAAAGCACATCAGAATATAAAATTCACATTTGAAAAAGAAAAAAAACTCTTGACATAACAATAAAGAAAGTAAATGGTTTTCTAAACATGTATGTTTGCCAACAGCCTCAAAGACAATAATGCATTCCACATCTAATCATCCCCACAACCAGAAGCTTGCAGCACTAAGACATATGTTACATAGATTAAACAGGATCCCACTCAACAAGAGAAACTATGATAAAGAAATGAGCACAATAATACAAATAGCCAGGGACAATGGGTACGACACACATGTAGTAGGCTCAATCAAAAAAATAAAAACACATATACAAAACAAACAAAACACTTCTAGAATACAAGATAACTCACTGGCTACAAACTTACAAACACAATCAACAAGCACACATAATGACAACATTACATAGAAAAGAACCAGATGGTACACAATGACTTACAAACAGAAATCAATACACTGAGTTGCAAACCACCTAAAGAGACAAGGCCTCCAGATAGCATGTAAGATCGGGCAAACCCTCCAATCATATCCAAACCAACCAACTACCAAGAGGGATAAATTCCAATCATCAGGAATATAGAGGGCGATTCTCGAAGATGTATGCAAATATTTTAATATGTAATTCTACAAGTATAACTAAAGAAAGAAGTCCATATAAACATAGGTCCACAAATGTTTAGTTATGGATAATAAAAGATTTTGCATGAAATTTAGCAAGTTCGCTATTATGAAGCCATCACAAAACTGTACAAGGTTAAAGTAAAGCACAATTTTCATTTATTTTGTTGTTTAATAAAACATGTCCCAGACGTGTATCTGCAGTAGTTTCCCAGAACATCCACAGAAGCAAAGACGTGTTTTCATAAAATTTTTAATTTATTAACTACTTTGCCCAATTTGTTTTTTAAATTCCAAACAATTGCACAAAGTTTTCAACAGAAGTTGTTGAGAATTTAATTTTGGAAAAAGATGGTAATAACGTTAACTGTAATATTGTACCTGCCAATCCACTAGTAACACCAGTCTACATTCAACCAGAATGATATTTCCTATTTGCTTATTGTTGTATCAGATAATCTACTCTTCATTAATACCATAGCACACAAGAATTCATGTTGAACCAGAAAATCAAAGCTCAGCGTTAAGGAAATTGTACAGTGAACATACAAATTCACAGCACATTCACAATAAATGTCCATGAATAGATTTTGTTGCTCGTATAAGTTTCACAGGGTTGTTCTTAATTTCGTCTATTGCATTCATAATGCGAGCAAGTAATGCCTCACTTGTATTGACTTTGACCTCATAAAATGTCTTTCTTCCATTCCCATACACAAAAATCCATTGGTGTTAAATTGAGCGATCTGGGTGGCCACAGACGTGTAGCACCACGACCAATACATTTCTGGGGGAAATGTTCATTTAAATGTGTAGTAACAGCATTGATGAAATGTGAAGGAGTGCCGTCATGTTGAAAATACATTTGCAATCACATAGCAAGTGGAACATCTTCGAGCAAGTGGGGCATTTCTCACTTCAAGGAACTGTAAGTACATCTTGCCAGTTAGACATCCTGGGAAAATGAATGGTCCAATAAAATATGTGTTGATCATACTACACCACACATTTATGCTAAATCGCTCTTGGAAATTATGTTACACTGTTGCAAGTGAGTTTGCATCAGACCATACATGCTCGTTATGTAAATTATTTATACTATTTCAAGTAAACTGTGCCTCATCAGTATGGTGAGGAAACAGATTATTGTACTTCAGTTTACGCCATATCTTAGATTGTGAAACGCCTTATCACTGAGAGATACGTTGTGTACTGGTATGCAGGATATGTTGAACAGTGCCCATAATATCCTCCTCATTGTCTTCACATACTGAATGCTCATACTGATTATGAACACTAGGTAGAGAACCTGTCCCTTGTAACATTTGAAATACTCCACTAATGATTCACGCATTTGGAATCCTCTGAGTTGGTTGACATACTGAATATTTGTTAATTGCAGCTGTAACATTACCATCACATTTGCCATAAATGAAAATCATGTTGGAGTATTCCTGTCGTAAATTTGAAAGGCTCCCTATTTCACAAATAATCTACAAGCTACAACAGTTACTATGTGGTTTCACTTAAATACACTGTTATTGTTATAATCTTTCACTGAACAATACAGGAAACTAACTAGTCTCAAGGTTAGACATAAATGTTTAATGTTAAACATAAATGTTTCTACATTCTTAATGGAAAGTAAACAAAAAATACTTGTATAATAATCTTTGGTTCTCTGGGTGTTCTGGGAAACTACAGCACCATGTTGGAGTCTGGGACATGTTTTATTAGATTCACCAGACAAATAACAACAAAATAAATGAAAATCGTATTATACTTTAACCTTATTCAGTTTTGCAATGGCGTAATATTAGTGAAGTTGCTAAATTTCAGGCAAAATCTTGTTTTAGCCATAATTCCATAACTAAACATTTGTGGTCCTATGTTTATATGAGCTTTTTTCTTTTGTTTTAGTTGTAGAATAACACATTAAAATATTTGCATATCTTTGTGAATCACCCTGAATAAACATGACTGTATAAGTTGTGATGCAGGAATTTTAAAACATGGTACAAAGAACATAACAGGTGTTGGAAGTACAAAACAAACCATTCCACATTTACAGAACATTTAAAACACAATTACCACCACCATCCCTAAACATGGAACAAGAAATTAAAATAATGGGACTAATCTTATAAAAATGCAAGAAAACTTCCACATTCAGAAAGCCATTGATGAAAACAAACATGATAAATGAGCAAACGTACATCAGTACAGGCTCCCTAGAACACTTAATAAAAGAAATGATTAGATAAAAATTGTCCCTCACAAATAAGAAAAAATTCCCTCTCCCTTTGCCTTCTGGAGACACACACACACACACACACACACACACACACACACACACACACACACACGGATACACAATCAGATCACATATACTTCAAAAATCACACTCGAATGTTGGCAAGAACATTCAATCTTCGGCAATAACATTTAAAAGTTGGCAACACAAACCAAAACATTGCTCAAAACAGGTGTTAAATTCCTAGTGCTGTGAAATGTGGAAAAAAGCCACAAGTGGTAATTATAAGAACAGAAATGTAATATGTAGATAATCCTTCACGCAACCTGTAACTAGAATTTAAAATATATCTACATCATAGCATAAACCAACCACCAGAACTGTTTATGACCTATAGGTACATTGCACCAAAATGTAAAACTACATAGTAAAAATATGTATGTATTCCAGGCCACTGAAGATGACTTGCAGAGAATACAGGTGAAATTCGTATGGCATGAAAATTGTGTTTCATTCAGCTGTGGTCAGATGGTCCAAAATGTAAAAATTATCAATTATTATATACACTAGGGTCGTATGTGCTCGCGTCACAGCTGTAGAACACGACAAAGAGAGGAATTAAAAACGAATACACATTAATCACAATCTACATTTATATCTATACTCTGCAAGCCACCCAACGGTGTGTGGCGGAGGGCACTTTACATGCCACTGTCATTACCTCCCTTTTCTGTTCCAGTCGCTTATGGTTCGCGGGAAGAACGACTGTCTGAAAGCCTCCGTGCGCGCTCGAATCTCTCTAATCTTACATTCGTGATCTCCTCGGGAGGTATAAGTAGGGGAAAGCAATATATTCGATACCTCATCCAGAAACGCACCCTCTTGAAACCTAGCGAGCAAGCTACACCGCGATGCAGAATGCCTCTCTTGCAGAGTATGCCACTTCAGTTTGCTAAACATTTCCGTAATGCTATCACGGTATACGGCTAAAATCAAGGACAGGGAGAAAGGTCTATAAAATACACCATAAAGAAATTGAGGTCATGAACTAAAAATTAAATGGCCTTCGCAATATTGTTACAATGTATAGAAAGTAAACATGGTCGACAGCCCAAATGTCGTTCGCTAAAATGGCCAATAACAGACGGCAAAAACAAACGAGAATGTAAGCGGTTACAAAAAGGGTATTCCATCAGGAAGTGGCCGACCATCAGAAGCTGAGTGCAGTGAATACAAAGTGGTGTGGGAGCACCACTTAACAAATGGCGATGGCTAAAAAGACAGTGCCTGATACACAACCTAGCGAAAATGAACTCACAAGGATAGGGTCAAGAGGTGGTCATCCAAGCTGCCAGGAGATGCTTAAAAACCCGGAGCTTATTCCCGTAAAAGGAGTACCAGTGGTGATGGCAAAGTGACCTCACCTGCTGACAGGCGGCAACACAGAGATCATCGGAGGGAATATAAGAATTAGCGGGCTGAGGTACGAAGACTACAGTCTCGGCAGCAGCCTCAGTGCCTTCGTTTCCTGTCAGAGTGACGTGCCAGCTTTCCTAGAGCTGTTGCACTAGGGGGATGGATCGTGTACGGCACACAAAGGCTTTGAAGGGCACTGAGGGAGTCTGAGCAGATGACGCGTTTGAAAAGTCTGTCTCTCCAGATGGACTGCGTGGTCTGATACAGGGCGAAGAGCTCTGCTGTAAATACTGAGAAATGTTCCGGAAGCTGATACCGTAAAATGTCGGTGCCGTGACGAAGCCACACCTGATACCACCGTCAGAACAAAAACTGTCAGTGTACACAAAGGTACTATTGCAAAGATTGTGAAACTTACAGCGATACAGTGAGGATGGAGTACTGTCCTTAAGAAGCAAATGAAGGCCAGTGTGAACCAGGGCTGCTGCATGAAGTCAAGGTGGTGAAGGGTTTACACCCACCGTGAAAGTTGCAGGTAGTGTGAAGTTAAGCTGCCAGAACAAGAGCCGATACCGAACTCCACAGGAGGTAACAGAGAAACATAGGATGGGTGGCCACACATGGCATACAAATGGCATGAATGTCTGCTGAGAAGGAGGTCATGGTGGTAGGACAGTGGTAGTTCACCACTTCTGCATACAGACTCTCAACTGGGCTACTGTAAAAGGTGCCACTGGCTTAACGGATGCCATAGTGGTGGATAGTATTGAGACGGCATAAGAGGGGATGGACGCGAAGATGCATACATGAAACAACCATAGTCTTGTTTCAAACAGACAAGGGACCAGAACAAATGGAGGAGGGTGGTTTGATCTGCTCTCCAGGAAGTACCACTGAGGGCATTTAGGACACCGAGGGACTGTGTACAGCGGCCTGACAGGTAAGACATGTGGGAGGACCAAGAAAGTTTCCTATAGAGCACGAGCACCAGGAATTTTGTAGTTTCAACAAATGGGCCCAAGATGTAAAGACAGTGGAAGAAAGCAATTGCGCCACCAGAAATTCATACAAACGATTTTGTCAGTGGAAAAACAAAAGCAATTGTCAATACTCCCCGAGTAAAGACAATCGAGACATCACTGAAGACGCCACTCAATGAGACAGGTCTTTGGAGAACTGCAGTAGATGGCAAAATCATCAATGAAAAGGGAGCCGGAGATGCTCTGCAAGAGACAGGCCATTATAGAATTAATGGCAATAGCAAAGATGATGACGCTCAGGACGGAACCCTAAAGCACACCGTATCCCTTGATAAAGGTGTCCAACAAGGCAGAACCCACACGTACCTTGAAACATTTCTGAAGGAAGCAGAGCAGGCGGTCATGAAAGCCCCACATGTAGAGAGAACAGGGGATACCAGTCCTCCAGCAGGTGTCTTAGGCTTTCTCCAAATTGAACAACACAGGTGGAGTCTGAGATTTCCACAGAAAACCATACATGACATGGGTGGACAAAGTGGCGAGGTGGGTAACTGCAGAAGTGTGTGCTCAAAATCCACACTGTGCAGTGGTTAGTAAAGTGTGAGATTCGAGCCATCATATGTTCCATCACCTTTGAAACACAGCTGGTGAGAGAAATGAGGTGGTAGCTAGAAGGAATGTGTGTGTCCGTAACGGGCTTAGGTATGGGTACGACAGTGGCTTCGTGCCTCTGTCTTGGAAATGTGCCCTCTGGCCAGATGCGGTTGTACGTATTAAGTAGAAAATGCTTGCCTGCATGAGAAAGGTGCTGCAACATTGACTGTTAACAGCATCTGGCCCTGGGGTGGAGGATCAGGATAAAGTGAGAGCACGATCTAGCTCCCTCATACTGAAAGCAGCATTGTAGCACTCACGATTCGGAGAAGAAAAGGGTATTGCCCAAGCCTACTCCACTTGTTTCCCATGTAGGAAGGCAGAGTGACAGTGGGAGGTCTCCGCAAAATGCCAATCTAAGATGCTGGAGTTAGCAATAAGGCCCACAATGATATCGTCTGCTATTGTCAGGTTGGAAATTGGGGAATGGATCTTGGTCCTAGAGACCCTTACTAGATTGGTCCTCACAACAGAAGAGGGAGTGGAACAATTTAAAGAACTACTGAATGAAATCCAGCTAGCTCTTTTGCTGTCCCGAAGAACACGACGACACTGTGCATGCATCTGTGTATAATGAATACAGTTTCCCATCGTAGGATGACTGTTAAAAACGTGGAGGTCACAGCTCTACAAGCAAAATGCACAGTGGCATGCCTCAGTCCACCACGGGACTGGGACACAACATGGTAAAGTGGAAGTGTGAGGAACGGAATGTTCTGCGGCAGTAAGGATACCATTTGTAAGATATTGCAACTGGGCATCACAACTGGGGAAATGTCGTTTGTCGAAGGTCGCCAGAAAGGAGTAAAGTCTCCAATCTGCCACAGTAACCTGTCATTTGGGTGTGAGTGTAGTTGGGGTAAGAGTCCCAAACGGATAGCACACAGGAAATAGTCTCTTGAGTTTGTGTTGGAGAGAAGGGACCACTCGAGGTGTCGAGCAAGCTGGGCATGCAGAAGGATAGGTCCAAATCAAAATAGGTGTGTGTGGATTCTGAAAGGAAAGTGGGTGCTTCTGCGTCGAGGCAGAGGGACTAAGTTGATCGTGAAGGTCAGACAAAAAGGCACCTCTTGGACAGGTTCTACGAGAATCCCATAGGATACTGTGTGCATTGAAGTCACCAAGCAGCAGAAAGGGATGAGGTAGCTGCCTAATAAGCTGGAGGAAGTCTTCACCGGTGACATTGAATGATGGAGAGATGTGAATGGTAGAAAGGGAAAAGGCCAAGTGAGGAAGGAAAAGGCAAACTGCAACAGCTCGAAGGCACGTCGTCAGGGAGATGGGTCAATTACGAACGTCATCTCGTACGAGCAGCACAACTCCCCCACGAGATAGAATGCCGGCTTCAAAACAGACAGGGAAAAAATGTGAAAGCTCAAAGCAGTCGGGAGGATGCAGTTTTGTTTCCTGAAGGCAGAGAACAAGTGGTCGCTGTGATTCTAAAAGCAGCCTCGAGTCCTCTTTGTCGAATCGAAGGCAACGAACGTTCCATTGAGGGAGGGTCACGGAGAATAAAAAATGAAGGGGTATCACCTCGGCAGCTGCCGAGTGCCAGCTTTCAAAGACTCACTGCTACAGGACACAGAGAGAGAAGGATTCCACTCCACGAGGTTGACGTAAGTGTTAGCATTCTCCTCCTGTCGGCCAGCTTAGTCCGGGACGGAAAAAAGGTGGGTGTCGTGCACCGGTGACACAAATGTCTGCCAGGTGAGGGTATCACGTGGTGACACTGTCAAAGAGGATCTTTGAGTCAGCGAAGGATAATACTGTTTGACTTTATTCAACTTCTGCAAGCCTTTCCGATTGGCAGAGTGAGACTCGGACGTAGGAAGTCTTCATGGGAGTATTCCTTCTGTCCTTTCCAGGCTGCCAGTTGTGTAGCTGATGACTTCACCCTGTGAGGGAAAAGTTTGGTGGCGTTTTCCATAGCCGGAGGAGGAGACAGGGACGCAACCAAGATGCTGTGCGATTTCACAACCAGTGCTAAATTTGAGGTGACACGCGTGTGGCCACAACCTCCATGGAGCGAGATGTAGCAAGAACAATACTGTAGGTGTCAAATGGTAGAACACATGGTTTCCCTAGCTGACAACTTGTGAGCAACCAGGTAAGGCACTTTTTCTTCACCCGGGTCTCTCGGACAGCTCGCTTGTCGAGATACGTGGGACAGTCACAGGAGGAGGTGGCATGTTTGCCATCGTAGTCAAAGCAGCGGGGAGGCGGAGGCGGATAGTCGTCCTCGTGAGCATCCCCGACACAAATTACAGATTTGGCAGGGTGTGGCAGGACTCTCGAGTGTGGTCATAACAGTGACACTAGTAGCAGCACATCGAGTTCGACCTGGCTGTGATATATTCAATGTTTGTCAGAAGAACCACTCTAGTAAAAGTGAGAAAGAGAGTGTGTGTGGGCACTAAGGAGGTATCTACATTCTTCATCATCCAATGGACGGCAGTGACACCCTGATCGGAGAGGTACGTTCGGTTTTCCGCCTCAGTCAGACGTCGAGCAGCCCAGTGTAAATAACAACACGGGAAGAATTCGGAATTCTACGGGCCTTGGCATGGAGAGGATAGCCATGGAGGATCGAAGTTGCGAGGAATTGTCGTGCTTGAGAATCAGAAGTAATCTTTGAAAGCAAAGTGCCATTGCACAAACCAGTGCAGGTTTTCACAGGGCAGCAATTTCATCGACACCTTTCTGAATAATGAACGGATTTATCATAGTAGAGGACTGAGCGTCTTCAGTATGTGAAACTGTGAAGAACCATGGTGCAGCCGGGAGGGTCTCTGAATCATTAGCTCCATTTCGTTTACGTTTCGCAGCCACCAACTGGAGACGATTGGCTCGTTGCGAGAAAATCCCCCACGATTGCTGGCACCTCCGAAGGTGTGCTCCTTCTGACTGGGGGCACCCTCCAGAAGGGGGTGCACCTTACGTGATTGTTCACACCTCAGGTCAAATTTACCGAACACCTGACAGAGGGACCAATTGGCAATTTGGGAAGGTAGCAGTTCAGGCTATCACCCCTCCCTGAACTGCTAGCCTACCCATTTGAGAGCCCATGTTTACTAGACTTTTTTGCTTTGAACGGTACTTCCTGTCATATCCCTGGATACTGACCATTCCACCTGGGACACTGTGTTATGCACAGTGCCTGTGAGACATTATATTGTACAGGCAAGAAAGTATTAAAATTCACTATCACCTGCAGGAATTTCACTAACTTTACAGATCCTTCAGATTTTTTTTTCACCAAGAATAACCATTCCAAAGAAAACATAGTTGTCCAAAAAGGTAGTGTAGACAAAACTGAACATAAAATGTGACACAATTTAAAAAAAAATAAATAAAAATAAAAAATAAAAAAAACACGCTACATTTACACATACTATTATTGTGTGATGAGTCAACTCCATGAAGAGCCAAAGCAAGATTTGCTACAACATCCCATAGATTGTTTTCCTTGCTACTACTGTACATACATTTCATAAATTATGTTACCTATTAATACCTATCAGTAACTATAAAAATAATAATTTTATTGGAAATGTAGTGAAGAGTCATCGTTTAGTGCACTGATTTAGCCATTTGTTTTGCATGGCTCTAATGAAATATGATCTGCCCAAAACAAAAGTGCTGATTCAGAAAGCCTTGTCACTGTGATTGGTGAATTTTTTTAATTCGTTCACTAAATTAAGGTCAAGATATGGAGTGTCTTAAGATCTATATTAATCTATGTTAATGAGTGTACAGTGTGTGTGTGTGTGTGTGTGTGTGTGTGTGTGTGTGTGTGTGTGTGTGTGTGTGTGTGTGTGTGTTTTTAGCATATATCTAGTACAGAAATTATTGCCAGTCAGACCTACGTAGTAGCTTGAATAAGTTTTACATGTGATTCTGTGTATTTCTGATTGTAGAATGTATTTAAGCTATTTTCACTTTATGTGACTGAAATAGGTTTGCTGTTTCTTGGAAAGTGTTACCTATTAAAGGAATGTTGGTCACACATTTAGTTTATAATGAAGCAATTTGCATTGACCCAGGCTTTTCCAGCTCGATGATAGACAGAATGCAGAAACATGGAACAAACTAATGATAAAATCAAATGTTCATTTCAATGAAGAGCAAACTGTGTGACACTCAGTCACTTAAATCACATGTAATGAAGAAACTATACATTTTTGCACAGTCAGGGCAATGATTTCTTAATGGAAAGATAGAAACTGAACTGATCAGTTTCTCCCTATAATACATGTAGTAAACACAACGATGGAGTAATAACAATATAGATTAGGATTGTTTCCTATTCACTGCACAAAGGAGGCCTTGAGTAGCAGACAGACAAAGACCATTGGATATTGTCAGGCTATTGGACAAAGTTCTTCATCAGGTGTAGAAACACTCTCACTCTCCCTGGACTCTCATTTGCGAGTAACCGATGAAAAGAAAAAATTTTCTGAATTTTACGTGATGTTCAAGTGTTGATGCATAGAAATAGTTGTGTAGCGTAATGGATAGAGTATTGGCCTCACATACAGAAGGTTGCAAATTCGATAATTGTCAAATGCTTTGATATTTTTATTGAATTAAATGGCTTAAATTTGATTTTTTATTTCTGTTCCTTTATCACATTTTAATTATCATATCATATTTTAATTTGCACACTTTTCTTTGCATAATTCTTTTTCCACTTTACCATTTGGAAACGTTGTTCATGTTATTTCAATTAATTTTATTTTTTAAGTGTAATTAATTTCCTACATTTTATAACCCTATATTTTCGTCCATTTGATTGCATTCATTATTTCTATTCCTCGTTTTGATTGAATTTTGTTTTACTTGTAACCCCTACCTTCATTTAAATCTTCACCTGCATTATTTTGTCCATAGTGCAATGAGAGTTTATATTTTAAATGTTTGTAAGATGATTACCATAAAAAAGGCAGCAGCTCATCGTGTAATGAAAAATACATTTTTGACACCATTGCACAGACACTGACAAAAATTATTTCAACCTTTTTTTTAAAAAAAAAACCAAGAGATCAACATTTTCAACTGTTTAAACATTATGCTAGATAAATAAAAATAATTAGATTCACATTATAACATCCCAGCTTCCTCAACCAAATTATAACATTTCAGCTCCTCAATACCAAATTAAAACATTCGTGCAAAAGGTCTTGAGTTCATATTGAAGACAGCAAGTAATTCTTCATTACAGACGTTTATTTACAAACAGAACTGACAGACTTCACAGACTCAACAACTGACTCTCAGAGCTAACCGCACTGCATATCCGAACTGGCCACTGACAACTCCTAGGTGTATTAATATCTTTCCAAACAATGAGAGTCTTTGACAATGTTTTGTTTACAATACGATAGCAATTCACAACTTAAAACTAAATTAGACATTACAGAATTTTAGTACAGATTAAAGTAAGTAAAAGGATCAGTACATATAAATTCTTACAAGCATAATTTCCAAATAGATTTTATAACATTTTTCTACCAGCTTCTGGATAACCTTCACCAGATTTGTACCGATGTTTCCAGAAATATCTTGACATTTGATTCTGGATATTTCTTGAGTGATGTAGAACAACTATTTATATGTAAAATGATTTAAATCGTGTTTCATAACGTAAATAAATCTTTTTAGCAATATTTCTTGATACAAATTGTCTTTCGAAATTAGGTTATGAAACAGTTTTCACAAGTTTTTGTATTTTTGCGATCATAATATAGAATTTCTAAATAGAAAGTTCCAGAAGTGTGCATTAAACGTTCATTTACAGATTTTCTCCTTAGCTGGTGAGTTTTTAAAAGTATCTTGTCCATATTATACGAAATAATTTAGCTCAAAACTGATAATTTATACAATTAATCAGAGCTACAGCAAACAGTGAGTCTTTCTTTTACAAAATGAAATATAATTACAAAATTGAATGAAAATAGGTTACTAACACTAATATATATTTACATTAATTCTATTTTTGTTCTTTCTGTGCAAAATGTCCTAATATTGACACAGTACAATATTTAAACATCACCAAAGTTTCCCTTTACATTTTGCATATCTGTATCGACATCCCCTAAAAGTCTACAGTATCGAATACTTCAATATGTCCCAATATGTCCTGTAATGTTACACAACCCCCCCATCAGCACTTCCACGTGAAACACGGAAGGGTTGATGTCCTTACATTACAAAACAGAAAAGTTTTACACATATCTTTGGTGTCTTCTTTCTTGAAGACCGGTGATCTTCTTTCTTGAAGGTCGGTGATCTTCTTCCTTAAAGGTCGGTATACCTCAATGCCACACACTGTATTTCAGTCTCATCTTCACAGTCCGTATGGTTTCCATATACACTGCAGGCTATCACAGGCTGCAATAGCACAGTCCGCTATGAATATACAGCATACAGTGGTCAAACCCAGTTAAACATTAGCAAAAGCATTTAATAGTCTGTGGACCGGTTTTTAAGGACACAGAAATTTGAATTCTCTAAAGTCTAATTACTCAAGAAAATTTACTCTAAATAATTTCTTAAAGCTAAGAGAGAATAGACTGACAGGTGGAGAAAATTGATTATACAGGATCACAGAATAAGTGTAAGATGCAATGCCAGAATACGAAAATGAAGTATGACAAATGCATAGCTAGGGGACCTAGTGCTCGCCAAACACTTAGCACACAAAGAATGTATGCTCCCCTGTGGAATCAGATAAATACAACATAACAAAGTATACAAAAATATCCTGGTAAGATTACATATAAAAGTCTATAAACATCTATTATCTAAAATACTTTTTTACATTTTTTTTATACAATTTCAGTTCGGTCACGTTTCGTAGGCCAAACAGTCTGCCAGAATTTGGGTAGACTAGACGGTAAGCATTCGGATGAGGATTGTCCTGAATCTTGAAAGGTCCAATGTATATGTCAAAAAACTTTTTTAATTCACCACTGATGGCTCTTACTTCTCTCAATGATGCCCTACTCTTCCATCTTTTGAAGTTCCTTTTCTACATCTTTTCTCTTTGCAGTGGGTACACTATAAGGTTTTATAAAGAATGGCTCATGTGGTTTTAATCTGAGTTTACATTGATAATTCTTTACTCTGCCAGGTCTATCATCAAAAACATCACAGTAATTCCACAATAATCTTTCTAACTCTACCTTCTGTTCTTGGTTCAAATTATCTGATTCCCGTAATTTTTCTTGTACTATATCCCCATATTCTCCATCATCATAATCCTCAGTAATTTCCTCTACACAATAACCACTGTCTTTAGAAAATGTAACGTCCCTAACTTCAATACCCTTATCAGCACAGTTTTGAACCGACATGTCAGTACTGGAACATACTCTCGTCTTAGGATCAATAAAGGTAAACAAACTCTTTTCCCAATCAAATGCTGCATTAGCTTTTAATATCCAGTCCATACCCAACAGTACATTCTCATTTAGGTCACTTATTACAAGACATCCTTGAGTAAACTGTACATCATTTATACTGAAGGACAACAACACCTGTCTATTAACAATTTTGCTCAGTTTGCCGGTAATGCCTCTAATTTTTATTCCAACAACTGGTAATTCAACAAAGTCAGGATCATGCTTAATTATATCTCTTAATTTGCTTGAAATGGCACTAATTGGACTCCCTGTGTCAATCAAACAATACCCTTCCCAACCTGCAGCTTTAATTTTTATGTATGGACTACCAATAGTGGTGTTTTCCCTTTCTTCCTGTTCTTCATACAAAAGATCTTCTGCTATCTCATCATACCTCTGTTCCATATTTAGGTTTTCTTTATTAGGCAATACTTTCTTCAAACTTCTAGGTCTACTGGAATTTACTGGAATGTCTGGATTACTATTTACCTCACACACATCCTGACTAGTACCCCCGTTTGATGATTTCATTAGGCTTAAAAGCAGAAACTGGTTCACAAATTTCCCTTAATTTGATATTAACATCATTGTCATCACTGTAATCTTTAAATTTGTCCCAAACAGATTTCAAAATAATCTCAGATGCATCAGCACAATCAACCCCCCTGTCTCCTGATGTATTACTAAGCTGAACTGGCACAATCTGATTCTCATGTGGAATGTAGTTAGAGTTCCTGGCACAACTATTCTCAACACTATTGCTTATAACATCCTCCTTAACTTCAACATAAACTATTCCATCCAATTCACCATCAAAATCTTCTAGTACATACTCACCATTAGCCTTAACATCAACATTATCATCATCATTGCTTGAGCTTACACTACAAACACTACTAGTATCACTAACATTACTCACAACACCATCTTCACCAACCACATCCACATGAATATCAGACTTTCCAGAAACTTCAGTACGAACATCATTATGACAACTTACATCTAAAACATCACCACACATAAGTTTGTACAATCCAAAATTATCAAAGTTATCCTTACCTTTCATTTCACCATTAGGTGCTTCGTCTTGATTATATAAATTTGCAATTATATCATCTTCTAAGCCTACTTCATCAAAGGTAGCCTGGTTCCTATTACAGTTGTTTCTAGTATTTTCTCTGATGACATTCCAAAATTTCCTGTCAAATTTAATTTTTTCATTACCTCTATCTACAGATCGATCATAAGCATACTGTCTATACTGGTTAGGTCTCTGATTATAGTGCTGTCTGTTCCGGGTGAAATTAGCCTGATTTTGAAAATTCCTTGCCCCAAACTGACAGACTCCCAGTGGAGCATTTAGTCGTTTAAAGGCCTATGTCTGTCGTTTCCCTGCCTCGGGTTACCTTCTCTCATGTCATTACCCCAGGACCTGTTTCGATTTCCCCATTCTCTGTTTGAATTAAAGTGCTGATCATTCCTACCAAAATTTCTTCTGTCATTGCTATTATAATTATCCCTGTTGTTGTTAATGTTTCTTCGTTCACTATTATTGTTATTATTTCCACGGTTCGGTTCCCACCCTCTGTGTGATGAACCTACAAAGTCGTTAAATCTGTTGTTTTGTTCAAAGGCTCTATCAAGTTTGTTCACATATTTCAAGAATTGTTCTATGGACTCATCTGTACCATATACTAAACCCCATTGTACTCTTTTCGGAAGTCTTCGTTTTAGTGCATCAATTTGAGTTAGCTCATCAAATGGCTTATCCAGATGCACTAATTTTTGCAACTGTTTCTCACAATAGGCTTTCATTGACCCATCAGATTCTCTGTAACTAGGACCATTCAAGAATTCACTTTTGATTCGAGCTTGCTCAGTTTCAGACCAAAATTTGGTTAGAAAACATTTTTCGAAATCTTCAAAGGACATTTCCGTGGAACAATTCTGATTGGCCCACAAAAGCGCCTCACCATCAAGTAATTTCTTTACAAATTTTATCTTAACACTATCTGTCATTATGGACATGAACTGCTCCTTGCAGAATTGCATGAAGTCTTTTGGGTGTATATTCTTGTCACCGGGATAAGTTTTAATGGGAAAATTTCCCCATACCCCATTACAACTATTACTAAAACTTTTTTGCAACATAGTTTCTTGTATTTCTACAAATTTTCTGTCTACAGTTTTTTTGACATTACCTACGCTACTACAAATTTCTGTGACCTTTTTGTCAGAATCAGATTTGAAAGATTCAATTTCGCTTTCAAAAAATCGTCTTGTCTGGTCAAATTCATTTCTCAATTGAGAATGTTCCTCATTTACAAAATCAACAACTTTTTTAAGTTTTGACTGATTATTTGAAATTTCGTTACTTAAATCAGTTTCAAGGACAGAAGTTTTGCTCGCAACCGTGTCCACACGACAACTAAGTTCTTTTTGGTTTGACTCAAAAGTAATTCGCCATTCTTTGAGAACCTGATTAGTGTGAGCAATCTGTTCTGTATTTGAATTTATTTCTGATTTTAAATCACACACAGCCTCCGAAATCGACCTGTCCATCTGTTGTTGTGTCTGTTCAATTTGTTAACGTAATTCGGCACGAGAATCGTCCATCTTCGAGTTTAACTCTGAAAACATTTGTTTTAACATTTCCAACATTCCTACACTGTCAGAAGCACTTTCCCTAATAGGTGTACTCGCTACACTGCTGTCAATACTGAAATCTGCATCTTTTTCCATTATTTTAGGAAGCAGGTACTTATCTTAGTGTCCGTCGGCGGTCGTTGGTGTCCGTGTTTTGCGAAATT
Organism: Schistocerca gregaria; assembly: GCF_023897955.1. NCBI lineage: Eukaryota > Metazoa > Arthropoda > Insecta > Orthoptera > Acrididae > Schistocerca > Schistocerca gregaria. The sequence goes on from NC_064928.1 coordinate 33,931,838, forward strand.
TCTTCAATTCCAGGATGGTTTCGCTCGGTTGATTCACTCCTCTTCTTGTGACCCCAGAATCGACGTATTTACTTCTGAAGAATGACTGGTCCGTCGTATATCCTCTTCTTGTGGTCCCAAAACAGACGAATTTTCTTCTTGTGATCCCAGAAGAGACATATTTTATTTTGAAGAATCACTGGGTGGTCGTCAGATCCTCTGCTTCCTCCACCAAATTATAACATCCCAGCTTCCTCAACCAAATTATAACATTTCAGCTCCTCAACACCAAATTAAAACGTTCGTGCAAAAGGTCTTGAGTTCATATTGACGACAGCAAGTAATTCTTCATTACAGACGTTTATTTACAAACAGAACTGACAGACTTCACAGACTCAACAACTGACTCTCAGAGCTAACCGCACTGCATATCCGAACTGGCCACTGACAACTCCTAGGTGTATTAATATCTTTCCAAACAATGAGAGTCTTTGACAATGTTTTGTTTACAATACGATAGCAATTCACAACTTAAAACTAAATTAGACATTACAGAATTTTAGTACAGATTAAAGTAAGTAAAAGGATCAGTACATATAAATTCTTACAAGCATAATTTCCAAATAGATTTTATAACATTTTTCTACCAGCTTCTGGATAACCTTCACCAGATTTGTACCGATGTTTCCAGAAATATCTTGACATTTGATTCTGGATATTTCTTGAGTGATGTAGAACAACTATTTATATGTAAAATGATTTAAATCGTGTTTCATAACGTAAATAAATCTTTTTAGCAATATTTCTTGATACAAATTGTCTTTCGAAATTAGGTTATGAAACAGTTTTCACAAGTTTTTGTATTTTTGCGATCATAATATAGAATTTCTAAATAGAAAGTTCCAGAAGTGTGCATTAAACGTTCATTTACAGATTTTCTCCTTAGCTGGTGAGTTTTTAAAAGTATCTTGTCCATATTATACGAAATAATTTAGCTCAAAACTGATAATTTATACAATTAATCAGAGCTACAGCAAACAGTGAGTCTTTCTTTTACAAAATGAAATATAATTACAAAATTGAATGAAAATAGGTTACTAACACTAATATATATTTACATTAATTCTATTTTTGTTCTTTCTGTGCAAAATGTCCTAATATTGACACAGTACAATATTTAAACATCACCAAAGTTTCCCTTTACATTTTGCATATCTGTATCGACATCCCCTAAAAGTCTACAGTATCGAATACTTCAATATGTCCCAATATGTCCTGTAATGTTACAACATGCACAAAGATTCCAAGTCGAAAAAGAGTGAAAAAAAAAAGAGCAATTTATGAAGTTAAAACGATTATTGATTGATTGAGGGGAGTTGTGGAACTAAACAGTAAAAAATTAATTGCATAAGATAGAAGTGTCTGATAAAAGTGGGTGGATCCAGTCAGAGGGGTCACATTATAAAGTGAGAAAGCTAAAAACAAAGACACTATATTCTTGATCCAGCACGGTGCGTCGACAACGAGGGGAGCCTGTGGTAAAGGGGATAGCAATGCCAGCGACATGAAGACTAGTGTTAGATGTCTTGCACAACTGCATCAATGCAATCTGAAAGAGAAGAGTCAAAGTGCACAGCAGACCTACATAAAGGTCAATTGGCCCTACAGAATGCCCAAGGCGGGGGCCTGTCTGCCTCGCGGCAGCACAAGAACAACAGTTGCCGGAAAGTGGTCACTGTCATAGAGATCATGATGGGGTAACCACTGTAGTGAAGCCACTACAGCAGTGGAGGAGATCATGAGACTGACGGCAGGAAAGTACCATTAGCAGCAGTGAAGCTGTAGGACAACAGTCATCAAGGAGAGACAAATCAATGTCTGTAATAAGTTGACCAATTAGAAGACCCCCAGCCCACTGAAGTGGCACTTCTCCCCCAAGGGTGTCGTGCACATTGATGTCCCTGAGGAGGAGATACAGGGGCAGAAGTTGCTGTATTAAGGTAAGCAGTACAACATGAGGAAGTGTCCTGCCTGGAGGGAGGTATACATTGCAAATAGTCATTGCTGGTGTCGATTGTACTCGTACCACTATTCCTTCCAGTTTAGTATGAAGGGGGATCCAGAAATAATGACATCAGTGTGAACCAAAGTGCAGACCCCTGCAGATGCTATCTCGGCGCTGGCTATCTCTGACAGAATGAACAAGAACCACGAAACAATGGAGAGTGGTCATCACAGAAGTGTGTTTTTTGAAGTGCAAGACAGAATGCAGAATAAGAGGAAACTAGGTGTTGTATTTCTGGTAGGTGATGGTAATATTCGTTGCAATTCCACTGGATTATCCTGTCACGAGAGTCCAGGTTAGACATAAAGAAGCTAAGAGGAGGTGTGTGGCCATCACCAGTGAGGATAGGGTAACATCCATAAAAATTGGGTCTGATTTGAAGTGAGAAGAAGGGGTTGAAGATGCCGGGGAAGCCTTGTCCTTGTAAGACAGACAATCCAGGGACGTACACTCTTGGATCATCTTTTCTTTCTTGTAAGCTGGGCAATATGCCGAGTGTGGAGAGTGGTGATCGTGACAATTTACAAGCACAGGTGGACAAAAATCCATGGCTTTGTGGTGGTGAATGTGTCCCTATCTGTCCTAGTTCAAGCCAGGTAGCAATTAAAAGTATTTCATCCAATAGCAGCAAGTGTGGCTCTCCTCCCAGGGTGCAGCCTGGGAAGGGAAGGCTGCAGGGTCATGTGAAGCAACATTAAGTGATTTGGTACTCCTCAAAGAGACGGCCATTTGAGAACAGCCAGACCGTCACAGCTTGATGCGCTTCATGCATCAAGCATGCACCCCGATACAACCCACTCTGATCAGGGACTCTCCCGTGGGTGCCAATGAGCCATCTGGCACTCAGGCCGTTGCCTGGTGCTGCAAGATGACAAGCAACCACACCTCGGCATACATGGTGAGGCAACAGCTCAGGTATCAATGGTGTCATTCCTGTGTTCTCAGGTGGCTCAGCCAGATGGGTGCACGGCCCCACCATGCAGATTTGCTACACATGCTGCTGACGTAGTGGGGCAGAGGAGGCCTATGGCAGAGAAGAAAGAGGTGTAGGAAGGGGGGGCGGGGGATTCACACCGTAGACACTAGGGAGGGAGTTCTTCCCCAAATGACTCACATTAGAGGCAGAGAATTTAGAAGTGGAGGTCACACCCAAAGAGCAAAAAGGGTGATAGAGAACAGGCAAGAGGAACAAAACTACAAGGAATATAGGGAACCAGGTGGATAGCCAGGTCAACATAAATAAGAACACCGAGAGGGGGGGAAGGAGAAGCAGTGGGGGAAAATGATGCTGAGGGAGGTGCTTGGGGAAGGATGGAGCAATGGGGAAGGAGCAAGGATGAGGAGAGAGGAGCTCGGGGAAGGAGCAAGGATGAGGAGAGAGGGGGCTTTGGGAAGAAGGGGGCAGTGGGGAAGGAGCGAGCACGAGGGAGAGAGGGGCACGCTGAACGACAAGCAGCCCGGGAAGGGTCCATGCGTGCCATGCACTTGCAAATTAATCATGAGATGCCTTCAATGGGAATTAAAACGTTGATTAAAATGGTATGACAAAGGAATACAAATAAAAAAACTGTGTAAACCAATTAACTGAATAAAAATAATGAAGAAAATCATTATGATAAGAAAAAAAAAGGTTAAGCACCGAACGACATTCAAAGCCACAACCTTAGCATACCCATTATGCTACAGCCCTTTTTTAAAGCTAAAGACAGTCATGCAAAAATTCTGAAATATTTTTTTCATTGATTGATCGCAAATGAGGGTTCACCAGAGTGTGATACCTGCAATCTTAATCTAAATCACTTATAGATGGTTTCAGAAAGTCAATCCTACGCTGGGGACCTCTAAAGGTCGAACTGCTGTGCACAGTGATCTTAGCTGGGAATGGCTGTGAGTGTACAAAAGGGGATGCTTTGGTGCTTGCTATGGGAAGTGTAGAGATGTGGTGGTAACAGAATGTTGCAGTTATGTTAGGATGGTCTGGAGGAGGGAAGGATTATGCAGGTGCACCATGTGGATGGGAAGTGAGTATGAGGCTGGAGTGCAAGCAGGGGACAGGAGAGAGGCAGGTGAAGAATAGAGAGTAGCGAAGATTGAGCATAGGACGATTATGGGAAAAGGACATCATGTAGGTGAAGTTCCCACCTGTGCAATTCAGGAAAGCTAATGTTGGTAGGAAGAATCCAGATGGCATGGGCTGTTAAGCAGGACTGACGTCAAGCACTCTGCTTTGTGCAGCATGTTTGGCAACTCTATGGTTCAGGTGTCTTTGCGCAATATTGAAGTGAACATTTGTGCAGACGGAGAGCTTGTTAGGTCATCCCCAAGCAGGCTGCAGCACAGTGGCACAGTGGTTTGAGCCGCATCAGTAGACTAATGGCTGCTTTCACAGGTGGCTCAGATGTTGAAGGGGGTGGAAATGCCTGTCCAAATATGGCAAGAAATCACAGAGATTTTCAGACAGACAGAAATTTACCTCGCCACTGCCACCCACTTGACTCACTATCATCCGGGGGAGACAGTGAATCATGTTCTCTGTCAGAGTTTCAACTGCCATTTTTTGTGCTCTTAAATGAGAAATATTCTCCCCATCCCTAATTCACTGTTATGCCACTGTCCACCCAACTTATGTGCCCCCCGCCCCCTGCTCCCAACACCTTGTCTTATGGCTCATATCCCTGTGAAAGACCCAGGTGAAAGATTTGTCTCACACAGCCTCCCAGTACCATCTACTCCAATCTTGTCAGAGGTATTTCCTTTCCAGTCACAGGCAGGAACAATTGTCACCGCAACCATGTGGTCGACTATCTTGGCTGAAGCACTGTGCAGCATTCCATGTAGTTGTGTCCATTAACACTCTGTCTGTCCACATGAAAGGCCAACACCAAACTGTGGTCAAGAGACAGCTGACCACCTAGTTGTTGAACATACTATGTAAAAAGGTGGGCACGACTTGGGTCACAACCAAGTTCCCGTAATCCTCCCTCTATCATCTTCCTTGCTCCCACACCAGCATGACACAGACCACCTATTCCCCCCAGCACCCCTCCTTACCCCTTCCCCTCCCCACCCACCTGCCTCAACCAGCACAGCTTCCTGATGAATATGGAAGCCTACCATCCTGTCGCGCCATGTCCCTGCACACTCCCACGGGCAGCATCATAGCATCTTCCTGCATACCTATCCTGCTATCTCCCCCCCCCCCCCCCCCTGCTGCTGCCCATTGCCTCTTATGTACACTCTGCACCAGATATCTGAAAGCATGGGTGATGTCACAGCAGGGACTGATGTGGAGCTCGGAACAAGGGTATGCATGCCAACCTGAGAACATTGGCTATGCTAGGCTGACCAGACGTCTCAGCCTTCACATCATTCTGGACATGTAATTGTCCCAGTTTTAATCGAGAAACAATATGCGTGCAGTAACATTTCTTATTTAATTAAAAATTATGAGAATCAAATTCCCTAGTAGTTGGACGTTAGAGAAATGTATTTCACAGTACTTACCATACTTACCGCATTAATAATAAAATACCTTCTTTCTAATGAGGAACTGCTAAAATCAATCCATTCTTCTCATAAATACTACTAAGGTAAATCTTAGGATAAAATATTTACTTTGTGTCTTATTACAGATTAGTAATATTTACATTTCCCATCCCAATTCACATATTGAAGACACTTTTTTTGAGTTCTTCAATTGTAGCATCATCATGGGTCTGTTATCAGCTTCAAAATATCAAGGTACCTGGCAAGAAAAATGAGCGTACGACGTAACGGCAGTAATGAAGTTAAGTATAAAATATAAATGAATGTGTCCTGGTTTTTTCTCTTTGAAATCTGATCAGCTTAGAATGTGAGCATTTACATTCAGTCATCAACAGACAGCACAGCTACTCCTTCCAGTTCTCCATCATCTTCAGAGCTAAAATCACAGTAACCAGTTCCGCTATCATTGTCTGCACCACCAAAATCTATTATTATTTTATCTATTTAAATGGATGTAGTCCCACTCAATTTTTTTAACGTGTTCGAACAATAGAATCCAGTCTTCTTTACTCATGGATTTAAATTTCTCCTCACACAGATTTTTCACAGATGTTACATTGCAAATAACGTTCCTAAAAGCTGCCCGACCTTTTACAGTCAACCAAATATTTTCTATTGGATTTAACTCTGGATGGTAAGGAGGAAGGCGTAAAGCAACGTGACCAGCAGTTTCAAGGATTTTATGGATGGAATACATTCCTTTGTTATCCACTTTCTGATATAGACTTTAGTTGAGTAAGATGTTGTAGCTTTATTTATTTTGCAATGTGATATGGCATATTGTCGAGAAATATTATAGAGTTGGATTTAAATTGGGAATCAGCTTTTCTGTGAACCACTTCTCAAAATTTTGTAGGTTCATTTGATTGTGGTAATCTCCCGTTGCTTGATTTGACTTCCACATAACAAGCGCATTAGGAATAAAGCCATTTTTGTCGCCGAGTTATTATTAGGCGTTGTTCCTTTGATACCGGTTTGAGAAGACCGTGAGCAGTGTTATCAATCCATGATTTCCCAGTTACATGTGAAGATAAAATAAAAGTTTTATCAACGTAAACAATGTCTGTTTTCTTCCTTTTTTTTATTTGCTTCAAATATGATATTTTTTCACTAATATTGCTTCTCTCTAACAGTATCAGCCTACTCTATTTTGTTTTCTTCCAGCGGAAACCGAATTTCGTTAGTAGCTGCCTTACACTGGTGTTGCTACCTTGGAAGTCTACTCCTTCTTTCAACTTCTGTTAAATTCTTTCCACTGTAGGCACACTTTTTCAGCCAGATAAAAGTTGTAAACAATTCTCTTAACAACAACCTAATCGAAACTGTCAACATCTGTAATTCTTTTGCGTTTATTTTTTTTTATCTGGAGTTTCAAATTTCCTTTTCCCGTGATATTCCAAAACCTTCCTTCCCTTTTAATTTTCTGGATACTGCTATGCAAAACGCCTGTGGCCACTTCAGCTCTCAGCTGAGCTTACCCCACCAGAATGTTCATCCTGTGAGAGGACTCTGCCTCCATAAACATTAAACATAATCTCCCATGACCGACTATTCAGTTTTCTGCCTTTTAGTTTTGAAGTACTAATAGACGTCATATTCAGTATGAAGTCACTGCGTACTAGTAATACAAATACCGAAAAAGAACACAAAGGTGGAACTTGTACTGTACACACGTGGCACACTGAGGGCAGCCGAATGTATTTGGGCTGAGCTGCACACTTGTGCGCATGCGCAATGGCTATCCGGCTGTTTCAGAGTAACGGTCACTAAGCTCTCAGATACCTGGCGCGGACTGTACCTCCCATTATGCACCCCAGTCACGCCTCAATGCCACAAGTGACAATGACCATATGTGTGGTTTTTTACATATGATGAAGGACTTTGCCCAACAATTTAATCCTATTCAATAATCTACTTTTAGATGTGCTCTTCTGGTACCCAATGTCTCCTCTATGAGCACAAATCTGACCTAATTAGTATTATTTCTAATAAATCCATAAGCATGGTTAATACTTTGCACATTTTGCAACAAAATAGTATAAAATAGAATCTGAAGTAGAACTGATAAATTGTCATTGTTGTTATTCATAGTACCTAGAAGGAAAGATTTTATGTAACCCACAACAACAAAAAACCTTTTACGTTGTACAAACTCTGTTGGAAGCAGCACTGTTGCATTATCTTTGTACTATGTTTTCATTTAATGTAAAGCAAACAGTACAAGTTCCTGGATAATGAAGGAGGTATATTATCTATTAAGAGGAAACACAAAAGTGCTATTTCCTGATATTAACATCTAAAAGTTACAATATTTATATTTTCCAACCACAAAAACAGAAAACTAACAGCATGGCAAGAGGAGGTAAAAAAACGCATGTTACTAAACTCTCTCAGCACTTATTGCCGCACTGGGTAGCCACTTGGTCTAGGGTGCCTTGCCAAACTTACCACAAATTCCCAAATTTCCACTTTTATTTTTAGTACATTCGTGAAATGCATGTGAAAAAATGTTGGTGCAGTGTTATTTAAATACTGCTCTAGATCTTGTATGATAATATTATTATATAGTTGCTGATAGAATGTGAGTAATTTTGTCTGGTTATCATTTCATTATCATTTATTATCCTTAAAATTTTATATGTTTAACACTTTCAACAATTCAAAGCAACACTAAAATCTATTTGACCAATTAGCTAATTCTTTTTGTACATACTGAAAATTTTTCCAAGTACTAAAAATAATATTGATGTTTTAATGTTCTTTTATAGGACCTACACGGCTGCCCTGTGAAGAGCATACGGTCTCAGGAAAGGAAACAGGGATCAACATAATCCAGCACGTGCCATGGCAATGGTTTTCCTGTCCAGAATACTGTGGTGGAAAATGGATTGCTTCATCTTACACTGTGTAAAGTCTGAATTTTTAAACACATCATTTTTGATTCTGACAAGAATTCAACTGAGACTGAATGCTTTGCATTATAATGTAAATCTGGCCTATCATTTTGAAGAATCATTCTATAATTTTTAAATTCTGGAGCTGAATCACATGAAAATGTTACCAAATGTTCAGCTAATGACTTACTTCCTCGATGGATAACCAAAGATGTGACTTATTCGACGTAGCTAGTTGTCCTTATATTATAATTATGGAAACTGTAATCCTAGTCTCCCTGAATGTCTAGATGCAAACAAAATGTTGTTGCAGTTTTTTGCAATAAAGAAATGATGCTTTTTAGGTAGAGTGTGCGAAGAGTGTTATATTTCAGGCTTGTGGTCAGTTGTAATATTTTATCACAATGTCACGAAGCTTTGGAATCTTTTACACTTTGGTACTGTACATTTTATACAATATTGATTTTGGGGACCAGGAGAAAGTTTCACTGCATTTTGTTTAGTTCGGGCCACTGCTGTGACCTGGATGAATGCCTTGCATTGTCACACTGCCACTCGGGTCTCTCCAGCGCAGACTGACCCGTCTTTACCAACCAACTTCACTCATCTTGTGGGATTTCACAGCAGAAACAGGGAAACATTCAAAATTTACAAGAGACTGTTGGTAGAAATCAGTATTTTTAATCGTTTTGGTACATACTTGTGATGAAATTTCCGTATATTTTGTATGAATATATATTTCTCAAACTTTAAGACTGCCTTTAGTTTTAAGCCACTCTTGAAAGAATTGTATTGGAATTCCAGCCTGTTGTCAGTCAAGGTAAATTTATACACTTGTTAGCAAATCAGATTAATTTATTGTTTCTATAAATATGTAATTTTGGTGTCTCAGCAGCTTCATTATTTTTACCATAATGAGAACTACAGAAAATAAAAAAAATAAAGCAGAAACAGCTGACATAGGGAAAACCGCTGAGTTGCTAAAAGGAGTGTTTAGAGAAACAAGTGCACAGAATGTTGTTAGTATCTTCACACTCTCTGTATAATAGTGTAATTGTTTTGTAGAAGAAATATGTCTGTATATATTGTTTACACAAATGAATTATAAACTACAGCTTACTTGAGCATAAATTATACCTATCTGTAGTAAATCCTCAGTTTTTCCAACTATTTACATTTCCGCAAAAACAAAAAACACAAATATATATTTTAATCACCACCACCACCAACACCAACACCCCATGACGGTGGCATTGCTGTTGCTCTCGCTGAGGAATGCCAGTAGGGGCCAGGGTTGAAGCAGCCTGTGACATTTGGTATTCCAGAGCCAGTCAGCCCTAGAGCAGTCCTGGCAAGGCGTAGTAGTCTATCGGCAAGGTGCTTCTGTAACGTATGATAAAAATTATCCCAGAGACAGTCCGGCAAACTCTTTCTTTTAATCAGCTGTATGTCTGATACAGAGCAATCACTTTTGATGAAAACATTTTGACCTACTCATTCACATGTCTAATGATGTGTGTTTGTGTTGTTCACAGTTTAATATTGTAGTTTGAGGTTTAATAAATTTATTTATGTATAACTTTTCCTTCTTTGCGAACCAATCACAGTGCTAGTGCATGCATCATTACTTACATTTATTCAAAACAAACAGTTTTTATCGTTACATATACAAAACTGAATTATTGAATCTTCAGGCATTCAACAAATCATAAATGAAACAAAAATAAACAACAATATATTAACAATGTAACTAACTGCAGAAAATGTATACAACCTTTATTATGAAATCACTGGAAAATGATACTCCCATTTTAGTAAATGGGAAAATCCTGACCCAGCTGTCGACATGAGTATCCTGACTACTGCATATGTAGACTTACAGGTGGGTGTCTAAGGCTTTATGTAACGCATTTTTTCACAAAAAGGGGAGCTTGTTTAATGGTGAAAATTAGTGTTGTAAACAAAATTAAACTTACATAAATCACAATGCTACAATGAAAATTAGTGTTGTAAACAAAATTAAACTTACATAAATCACAATGCTACACAGCTCTGTCTTCTGCAGTCTTAAATTTTATTTAAAATATTCACTTTCCTACCATCTTACAATGGAATTTTTCTTTAGTATACTTGGCATGTTCATTGTAAATTATGCTAAGGTATGGGTTCATGTTAATACTGTCAGGTAAAAGAATACAACATGGACTTAGCGAAACTTGTTTGAAATCCACACATTGCCTAACATCTGCCCTGAAGTATACATAATAAGTATGATCAAAAGCAACCAATTTTCATTTTTTATTTTGTTGTACACATGTTCATGGTGTATGTTTGCATTTTCAGCTGTTTTGAATTCTTAGTTTATTGTTGACAGTTGAAAAAGCTTCCAAGTGCACAGCGAGTTTTTACGTTCAAAAAGGATGGATTGAAGAATTTGCATTCAATTTTGCTTCAAAAGTGGAATAAAGTGCTGCATGACATTTTGGCGAATTTGGTACAAGTAAGGCAACACTTGATGGGTGGTATAAATGTTTCAAAGAGGGTCAAGAAATTGTTGAAGATGATGACCGCCATGAACTCCGTAGCACGCCAATGCAAAAAAACACTCTTGACACGGATCCAGAACTTCTAAAGAAGATCATTCCAAAGGAAACTGCCTGAAAATCAATGGTTGGTGGGGGGGGGGGAGGGTAGAGGAGGGGGGGGGGGGAGTACCAAACAGCAGGGTCATTGGTCCCATTAACTAAGGGAACGGAAATCAAGGGATGAACAACACAAACGGCACAGACCAGCCAAGGTGAAGATATAAGGGACAAGCAACCAGGGTAAATGGATGACAGGCCAGCAGAAAGAGGAAAGAACAGGGGGGGGGGGGGGGAGCAGGAGTACCCCAGAAACGCTATGAGCAGTGGGGCACCAGTACCGCCACCAACCCGTCACACCAAACCATCATCACGATACAACAGGGAAAAAACGAGGGGAAGAGGACACAAGAAAAGGGGATACAACAGAATAGACAAAATGGTGGAGGGGGGGGGGGGGGGGGGGGAAGAATCTGGCTGGTGTGGGAACAAAATCAAAGCCTCCATAACCAATGCCTACCTTGATACATTTTCCAGAGGAATATTCGAAGACTTAAATGTTGGAGGACAAACCACTTTCACGAAGAAAAACAAGGAGAGAGATAACCATGGGAGGGTCATTTGCTAACACCAGAGACAAAGAAGGTGGGAGGGCATATTTAGTGCAAAGGGCCAAAAGGTGGGAGCAGCCTAGCAAAATGTGGGTCACTGTGAGGGGAGCATAGCAATTACAAGAGGTGGGGAGGAGGGTGGAGGTGCAGAGTAAAAAAGCCATGGGTCAATGTAGTATGGCCAATATGGAAACCAGCAGAGGATTGTAGAATCCCAGTGGCAGAGGCAAGAATGCCATGTGGTGGGAGCCTCTTTGATTGGATGAAGTTTATTAGATGGGGTAGCCTCCGAAGTGTCGTCCCATGATTAAGCAAAAAGGGATGTGATGTAAAGATGCAAATCCGCACCTGGAGGCAGTGGTGTAAAAGGTCTGGGAATTCATAAGTTGGGGCAGATGCCCAAAATTCATAAATGCCCAGGCATTTCAAAGATTAACTAATAAGCAGCACTTATAAAAAAGTTTAAGTTGATATTTTGTATTGGAAAAGCTGTTTTGCAACACTGTTTCTTTAGTGTATGGGTAACCAAGTTGAAAAAGTTGCTTGAGAGTTCTTAGGAGAAATAAATTTGACTGTGAAAATAACTTTTAACAACTTTAATCACGTCAGTGCTTGGGGTAGTACATAAAAAAAAAAGAAAAAGCAATGAGTTTAAAAGAAATTTTTGCGTTTATATTAAATAGCTGGCCTGTAGGTAGTATTTTCACTCCTACTGCAAAAAATTTTAGAAGTTGTCCTCGATCACTGTACCTAACACAAGCACTTTTTTCAAATTCAGAGGCCACTTTAAATACTTTTTGATATGATTTTCCATTTTTTTTAATTCTATAAAACAATATTAACGAGTTTCCTTTCTCTTTTCTCTTTTAAATTCAAAAAGGCCCAAAAAGAATCTTAATGCTTGAACACCCAGCATATGTTCAACAACCTCTTGTCTGTAACACTGTAAATAACACAAAGACGAGATTATGTTGCTTCTTATTGAATCACATAGATTTTAATGACTGTCAGACAGCCACATCAAAGTTGCCAATTCCAGTTAACTAAATAACCCACAAAATTGCATTAATTTCCATAAATTACCAACCGCTCACTCAAAATTTCATCACTACCTATTTACAATAATAGCAAAAGCACTAATATTTCTTTAGAAGAAATTAGATTAAAAAAAGTTCATCCATAATGATTTTACTTATGGATGAGTCGCGTACCAATTCAGATTCCACAATTCCAAGAATTGTGGATTCTCTAGGAATAGACTAGTATCGGAATCTTAACAATTCCAGCATCTTGGCCATTGATTCTTTGTTATTAAATCCTTTTAAGGTTACTGTTCTCATTTTATCTTCACAGTCGTACAAAAGTAGATAAAGAAAGAAGCAGGAAAGAAAACTACTGTCAGTCTCAAATGTCGCTACATCTGACAGTAACATCCACTGAAAACAGTTCAACATTTAAGAATATATTTATCATCAAGGAACAAGTGCCAGCTGTTTAATACATTCAGTAATAATTTTGTTATCAACAATCATTTTTCAATAACATTCAGTAATTTGACATGGATTATAAACGTGTTACATTATAAAGCGATGACCTAAGAAGTTTGTGTACTGTAAGCTGGAATGCTAGTAAAAAAAGAAGAAGAATGCATTAACTGCATTTTAGTTTTTAGCTGGTAAATTATGTATTTAAAAAGTACCTTTTTTTATAAGTGCGCACATTTTGGCCACTTAAAACTGCTTTGGGCACATGCCCATGTATTACTGTCCTTCCCTCTGGGCATTTTCCCAGCCCACATCATTACCCGGATGGGGATAGAACAGACAGTAGGCGTCCACCCCAGCCAGACAGTCAGTAAGTTTATTACCAGGGATATCAACGTGGCCAGGAACCCACAGGAAAACAACTGAACAAGCAGCATTGCCAAGATCAACGAGAAATTAATGGATGCCAGAGAACAAGGGGTAGCAGAGAAACTCTTAAGTGATAGCCTGAAGGCCACACATTGAGTTGATACATAACAAAACTCAGGTAGGAGAGGACCATTTAATGAAGCAAAGGAACCTATAGATGGCCACCAATTCCCCAGTAAATACCCCACAAGTAGCAGGCAAGAGATGCCAAAGAAGATGTGAAGGCATACCCCACATGATCAGCAGATTTAGAGTCATCAGTGTAAAATGCAATGGTATCCTGAAACTCTTGTAAGAGCATTTGGAACAGTCAATGAAACACCACTGAAGCGACTGAAGCTTTCGGACCCCAGAAGAGATCCACCCGGATATGGGGCGGAGGAACTAACTGGTGGGATTAGTTGGGAGAGAACATGGTTACGAGTACAGAGAGGGGGGAGATGGAAGTCGTGGCAGAGAGAAGCGAGAAGAATCACAACCGCTAAACCCACTCTAAGGTGGGCAGCGGGTGAGCAATGGCGTAAAGGTGTGAAAAGAATATAATAGAAGGGGTGAGCAGTGGGAGAGCGGATAGTGATGGCACAGGAAATCAGGAGCAGGGCGTGCCAAATGAAAGGGGGAAGGATCCCAGCATCCACTGGAAGACTAACAACATGGCTAGTGGAAGGCACCATAGTACAGTGACAGAAATGCAGCACCCTCCACTTAAGGGGAGAGGAATGAAAACCGTGCAAGAGTTTGTGTGGAAGCACAGTGGATGGCACGCTGGAGCTGTCTTTCCACCGAGGTCACTGAGTGGGAGCTAGCCCAACTACAGAAATCATCCATATATAGAGCAGAGGCGACCAATGGTCCAGCAGAGGGCATAAGTCCATTAAGAGTGATGAGAAAAAGTACACTTAAAAGGGATCCGTGTGGAATGCCATCGTCTTGGGTCTGTGGAGAACTGACAACGGTGCCAACACAGCCGCTTTTGAATGACTGGCGAGACAGGAATTGGTGAATAAAAATTGGGAGGGGGACTCCGAAGACCCCACTTGTGCAGTGTAAGGAGGATGTGATGGCACCAAGCTGTGTTGTAGGCCTTAGGAAGATATAAGAAAACTGTGACAAGATGACAGCACTGAGAAAAGGCCTGCTGAACTGTGGTTTCTAATTGAAGCAGACCTTCGTTTGAAGACCATTGCTCCCGTAAGCTGCACTGGTAAGGAGATGAAAAGGTCCCAAGATTCGAGAGCCGGATTGAGCACAGGAAGAGCAGTACTGTCTCTCCACTGTGAGGGGAAAATGCCTTAGAGTCAAATACGGCTAAACACATGGATGAGATATTGTCATTGTTGAGAACTGAGATGTTGAAGTAACTGGTTACGGATGGAATCGGCGCCATGAACTGAATCATGGGAACAAGAGAGCCAGAAGAATCTCCCGTACAGTAAAAGGACCATTCTAGGATTCACTTGACAAGGGTTAAAACATAAGTGGTTAGCTTCAGTCCATTGTTTCTGGAGAAGGAAAGCGAGTACTGATAGATCTGTAAAAAGCAAACCTGGAAGGGCAAGGACTGGCATAGGAGACTGCTGCTGACAACCATGGAGAGTTTGGAGTGGAGCACATACCTGTGAAGAAGGGACACAAGAACCCAGAGAGAATACAAAGTGTTCCCAAGACACCCACTTGCTCTATTTGTTTAAGTAACAGGCTTTGGCAAGACGACGTTCAAAGGTATAAGACCAGCAGAAGACGGGTGCCATGTACGATGTTGCAAGGACAATCACAGATAGTGGTGGCAATGACTGTGCTGCGCAATGGAACTGGTCGATGACAAATGGGGCCTGTAAAATGGAAAACGGCAATGCCAGCAGGGGAACCAAAGCCTGAATAGACGAAAAAGCATTGCCCCACAAAGGGTAATGGGCATAATCATCATCAAGGATGAGGAAGGGAGGAAGACTTGCTGAAGGAGTGCCTGTAAGGAGTGGGACAGAGATAGCAAACCGTGACTGCAGAGTCCAAGTGAACCCAGGCAGCAACTGTTTCCAATGTGGTTCGATGTGGGATCCATGTAACACCAATACCCATACAGACCAAAGTGCAAACATGACTGGAAGTCCTCAAAGGGCCATCCTGATTCCAACAAAGTGGTGGTGACAGAAGTATCCATTTCAATTCCTTCGACGAGTGAGGTGGCGCAGTGGTTAGCACACTGGACTCGCATTCAGGAGGACGACGGTTCAATCCCGTCTCCGGCCATCCTGATTTAGGTTTTCCGTGATTTCCCTAAATCGCTTCAGGCAAATGCCGGGATGGTTCCTTTGAAAGGGCACGGCCATTTTCCTTTCCAAATCTACCCTAATCCGAGCTTGCGCTCCGTCTCTAATGACCTTGTTGTCGACGGGACGTTAAACACTAACCACCACCACCACAGTTCCTTCCAAATAGCACGTGGTGGGTATCCAAATGGAAGGTGAACGTGCTGGAGCCGATCAAGCCACCAGGTCACGAATAAGGATGGTGTGACATCCATAAATAAGAGGTCAGACTCAGGTTGTGAGGAGGGGACATGGCATATTCACAGGCATGGGACAGAGTGGGTGGCATGTCGAGGGACTCACATTTCTTTTTCTTCTTCTCTTTCATAGGTTGAAGAGAGCAGGGCACAGAGGGAGAGCAGACTTCCACAAGATCCGGATCCGAAAGAGCTGGTGAACTTGGGGCGCAAAGACTGTGCGTCCTGTGGCCCAGTTGTTGTAGCACGCTTCTGGCACTAATGGACGCCAAAGAAGGGGGACATTTCTTCAGCCAGAGAGGGTGTGGGAACCACAAGGGAGGGGCAGAAAGGACATAACAGAGGCAAAAACACATCCACATCTACCTCTACATCTATACTCTGCAAAACCACTGGTAGGTGCATGACGGACGGTACGTCCCATTGTACCAGTGATTATGGTTTCTTCTTGTTCCATTCATGTACGGAGTGTGGGAAGAAAAATTGTCTGACTACCTCAGTGTGTGCAGTTATTATCCTAATCTTATTCTCACGATCCTCATGTGGGTGATACATAGCGGACTGTAGGATATTATTAAAATCCCCATTTAAAAGTGGCTCTTGAAAGCTTGATGGTAGACTTTCTCGGGATAGTTTACCTCTATTGTCAAGAATCTTCCCATTCACATGTTAAATATAGTCATCAGCTGTTTAGTAAAGCTGATTCAGTTGCTGTAGAGACCTTTGTAAACCTTATCAATGAACAAGAGTGGCAAGATGTTTATAGCGCTGATACAGTAGACGATAAATATAGTGCTTTTCTCAAGACTTTTCTCATACTCTCTGAAAGTTGCTTTCCGTTAGAACGTTCAAAACTGGGTACTAGCACAAACAGGCAGCCTGGGTGGCTGACTAGAGGGATAAGAATATCCTTTAGGACAAAGTGGCAATTATATCAAAATATTAGAAACAGTCAAAATCTAAATGCAGCAGCCCATGACAAACAGTATTGTAAGGTGCTTACAAATGTTATTAGGAAGGCAAAAGGTATGTGGTATGCAGCTAAGTCTCAGGATAAAATTAAAACCATATGGTCAGTCGTAAAGCAAGTGGCTGTCTGCACAGACAGGTTGATGGTATAGAATCAGTGCATAGTGGGAATGTCCGTGTTACTGGTAAGTCGCATATATGTACAGTATTTAATAATCACTTTCTGAATAAAGCAGGTGAACTAAATAGAAACCTAGTCGCTACAGGGAATCATATAGCGCTCATAGAAAAAAGTGTTCCAAGACTGTTACCTGAAATGCTCCTCCATGATACTGACAAGAGGGAGATTGAGTTAAATCACTAAAGACCAAGAACTCTCATGGATATGGCGGGGTATCTAGCAGAATACTGAAGTATTGCCCTATGTATGTTAGCCCAGTACTTAGCCATATCTCTAACTTTTCCTTTACGAGTGTTCGGTTCCCTGACCAATTAAAGTACTCGGTAGTGAAGCCACTTTATAAAAAGGGAGACAGGGATACTGTTCACAATTATAGATTTATTTCTACACCATCGGTGTTTGCTAAAGTTATCGAGAAGGTTGTATACACAAGGTTACTGGAGCATTTAAATGCACATAGTTTGCTGTCAAATGTACAGTTTGGTTTTAGAATTGGTTTAACGACTGAAAATGCTACATTCTCTTTTCTCTGTGAGGTTTTGGATGGATTAAATAAAAGGTTGTGAACACTAGGTGTTTTCTTTGATTTAACGAAGGCTTTTGACTGTGTTGACCACAAAATATTACTGCAGAAGTTGGACCATTATGGAGTAAGGGGAGTAGCTTACAATTGGTTCACGTCTTACTTTAAGAACAGAATATTGAGAGTGGTAGTGATGTTCAGTCCCAATGGGGCACTGTTAAGTGGGGCATTCCCCAAGGGTCGGTGCTGGGACCACTGCTGTTTCTTATTTGTATAAATGATATGTCTTCTAGTATTACAGCTGATTCAAAAATATTTCTGTTTGCTGATGACACCAGCTTGATAGTGAAGGATCTTGTGTGTAATATTGAAACAGTAACAAATAATGTACTTCATGAAATAAGTTCGTGGCTTGTGGAAAATAATTTGATGCTAAATCACAGTAAGACTCAGTTTTTACAGTTTCTAACTCACAATTCAACAAGTACCGATATTTTGATCAGACAGAATGGGCATATTATAAGCGAGATGGAACAGTTCAAGTACCTAGGCATTCAGATAGATAGTAAGCTGTTGTGGAAAACCCATGTCCAGGATCTTTTTCAGAAACTAAATGCTGCTTTATTTACCACTAGAACAGTATCTGAAATAAGTGACACTTATACACGAAAATTATTCTACTTCGCATATTTTCATACGCTTATGTTGTATGGTATTATTTTATGGGGTAATTCTTGTGATTCAAAAAGGGTATTTTTGGCTCAAAAAGGGGCTGTTCGGGGTATATGTGGTGTAAGTTCGAGAACTTCTTGTCAACCCATATTCAATAGTCTGGGAATTCTGACATTGCCCTCACAATATATATTTTCTTTAATGTCGTTTGTTGTTAGCAATATTAGCCTAGTCCCAAGAGTTAGCAGCTTTCACTCAGTTAATACTAGGCAGAAATCAAATCTGCATGTCGAATGCACTTCCTTGATTCTTGTGCAGAAAGGAGTGCAGTATTCTGCTGCATCCATTTTCAATAAGCTACCACAAGAACTCAAAAATCTTAGCAGTAGCCCAAACTCTTTTAAGTCTAAACTGAAGAGTTTCGTCATGGCTCACTCCTATTCTGTCAAGGAGTTCCTGGAAGAGCTAAAAAATTAAGCAAATTCCAGTGTTACAGTGTTGATTTTCTTTATTTAAACTTACAACTTGAATCCCGAATACTTTTTTTTTTTTATATTTCATTTTATCGGTTTTTAATATCGTGTTATAATTTCATGTATTGACTCGTTCCGTGACCATGGAGACTTCTCCTTAATTTGGTCCCACGGAACAATAAATAAATAAAAATAAAAAATAATAAATTTCCTTTAGTATCTACGTGACACTCTCCCACAGATTAAACAAATTGTGACCATTCATGCTGGCCTTCTCTGTATACATTCAATATCCTGTGCGGTCCTATTTGGTACTTGACCAATAACCTATGATGGCCTGCACGCGTGATTTGTAAGCAATGTCCTTTGTAGACTTATTGCACTTCCCCAGTATTCTACCAATAAAACCACATCTATCACCTGATTTCGCCATGAATGAGCCCATGTAATCATTCCATTTCCTATTCCTACAAATTGTTACACCCAGGTATTTGTATGAGGTGGTTGATTCCAACAGTGACTCACCGATACTACAGTCATAGAATACTATATTTTTTCCTTTTTTGAAGTGCACAATTTTACATTCCTGGACATTGAGAGCAAGTTGCCAATCTTTGCACCACTTTGAAATCTTATCAAGATCTGACTAAATATTTATGCAGCTTCTTTCGGATAGTATTTCATTATAGATAACTCTTGCAAAAAGCATGATTTTATTATTAATATTGTCTGCAACGTCATTGATATACAACATCAACAACAAGGATCATAAAACTCGTCTCTGGATTACACCCAAAGTTACTTCTCCATCTGGCAATGAGTTTCCATCTAAGAGAACAAGAAATACTGCATCTACCTGATTGACTTGATGCAAAGCCTTCAGCATGTCAAGTGAGAAAATTGCAAGTTGGGTTCCCCACAGTTGATTTTTTCAGAATACATGCTGGTTCACATTGAAGAGGTCATTCTGTACAAGATACCTCAGTAGAAGTCACTGACACAGAATCAAGTAGACATATTTCTGATGAGCTTCAATGTAAGGTAAATGATCAGGAGACATATCTTGTATCTGCGACTGCTACGGTCACAGGTTCGAATCCTGCTTCGGGCATGGAGGTGTGTGATGTCCTTAGGTTAGGTAGGTTTAAGTAATTCTAAGTTCTAAGGGACTGATGACCTTAGAATTCAAGTCCATAGTGCTCAGAGCCATTTGAACCATTTTTGGTGTGGGATAATGAACAAGCGTAAGTACAACGAAAACTATTTAGAAATGGGCTATATGGAGACAAAGGAGGTTAGAGCTCAGTGTGTAATTTGTGCGCCTGTTCTTCCGAACAGTTAAATGCTCCCAGTTAAATTGCACTGTCATTTTGAAGGTACTCACCCGGGTTTCCAGGCTAAAGACATTGATCTATTTAAAAGGAAGAGTGCTGAACTAGCTGCTTCTCAGCATTGCATGAAAACTCTTGCAAAAACAATTAATGAAAATTCATTAAAAGCTTCTTTCTTGGTTAGTTATCGAGTGGAAAAAACAGGCAAAGCTCATACCATTGCAGAAAATCTCATAATTGTATCGTTAATTTCAAGTTGTTTTCATTCATCTCTAAACCAAAGACTACTGATACTTTGAGGGCGGGGGGGGGGGGGGGGGGGGGGCATTGCATGGGTTTTGCTCTGAAATTTAAAGTTACTGTGCTCTTCACTGACTAAGGGTCCGCCATGGATTTTCGACTGAAGGAGTCCCCAGCGGGAAAGGTTGGGAAGCCCTGAAATAGAGGTTCCACTGTACATCAGAAATACGTGCCTGAAATGCAGGCAGCAAAAGCACCTGCACAAGTGGTGGGACATATGGCGTCACTCACACCAGTAACATGTAACCTTTACCCCTCTCAAAAGCCAGAATACATGTGCTAGTGTCTGTGCTTGGCCCAGATTTCCCCATCCATTTGAAGGAAGAAGTCCCTATGAAAAATGAGTCTCTGCACCATATTCAAAAACTGGTGATGTGTAATGGACATCACAACATCGCCAAGATGATCACAACCATGAAGGGCTGCAGATTGGACAACAGAAGTAGTTTTGAACAACAGGGAACCTAACCACATCTCACCAAGTTATTCCACTTCGCTAAACTTAACTTCAATATTTTCCCCAAAACATAATGGATTTGTGGAGGTGAATGTGTCCTCATCTATCAAGTACAGACCAGTGGTGGATTTACAGATAGGCCCATTAGACATGGCACCTTAAGGGGGGCGGCATTTTCTGCTCTGTACCCATTTTAACCTTATACGTTTTGAAATAACCTCGCTTACAAACAAAAAAAAATTTAATATTGTTAAACAACTTGCTAGTTTAAATAAGTCTTAAGAAAGACATTTGACAATACAAGTTTGGAAGTATACAAATTTACTTGATGACCGGGTTCCTGTCTGGTATCATCTTCATTATTGTTCAAAATATTTGGATGTAAACTGCCAGGACAGCTATATACAATACAATGTTTGAAATTTTAATATCTGGAGAATGTTGTCTGCTTCTACTTAACCCTACCATACTCTCCCCATGAAAATACCGAGAACCCTGAAAACCTCTGATAAACTAATCAGCAGTTCCTTAAATATCGTAACTTGTGTGGGCCTCAGTTTGTAAAACCCAACTCTACTTAAATTTCTTATAGAAATTATGGGGCAGTATCAAGTCAACGTTGCATTACTGTAATTAATGTGAAAGCTCTGTGGTCTTCAATATCTGAGCTTTGATTTAGTGATACCTATGTAACAAAACCTGTTGATACTAGAAATGTTTTACATTTTTTAACACATGTTTATATGAAAAGCAAATAAGCAGAATATCTAACAATGTGTGAAATACACTTCACAACAGTTTAAAATTTTTATTTATTAACTTACTCAATTACTTTAGGCAAAAAACCAACTTTCATTTGTTTCATTTATTGTGCTGCAGCCTGTACATTACCAAAAGTTCCCACTCTGTGCAATCAAATAGTATGTAACATTGCAAACTTTATACTACACTTCTTAACTAAGCTTTTTTTCTTCAAGGAAAGGTTATTTTTATTTTATGTTGGAACAAAAGGTGCATTTGTGTGTAGACATAACAGTAATGTTCACACAAATAACAACACACCACATTAACTGCCAACACGACTACTTAACCCTTAACACTACTATGGTCATTCACAAAAACAACTTCCATTGAGGGTTCTTTCAGACCGCATTTTTATTTTTCATATATTAAACCAGAATTTTGCCTCCTCCCACGAACCATGGACCTTGCCACTGGTGGGGAGGCTTGCGTGCCTCAGCGATACAGATGGCCGTACTGTAGGTGCAACCACAACGGAGGGATATCTGTTGAGAGGCCAGACAAACATGTGGTTCCTGAAGACAGGCAGCAGCCTTTTCAGTAGTTGAAGGGCAACACTCTGGATGATTGACTGACATGGCCTTGTAACACTAACCGAAACAGCCTTACTGTGCTGGTTTTGCGAACGGCTGAAAGCAAGGGGAAACTACAGCCATAATTTTTCCCGAGGGCATGCAGCTTTACTGTATGATTAAATGATGACTGTGTCCTCTTGGGTAAAATATTCCGGAGGTAAAATAGTCCCCCATTCAGATCTCTGGGTGGGGACTACTCAAGAAGACGTCGTTATCAGGAGAAATGAAATTGGTGTTCTACGGATCGGAGCGTGGAATGTCAGATCCCTTAATTAGGCAGGTAGGTTAGAAAATTTAAAAAGGGAAATGGATAGGTTAAAGTTAGGTATAGCAGGAATTAGTGAAGTTCAGTGGCAGGAGGCACAAGAGGTTTGGTCAGGTGAATACAGGTTTATAGATACAAAATCAAATAGGGGTAATGCAGGGTTTAATAATAAATAAAAAACAAGGAGTGCGGGTAAGCTACTACAAGCAGCATAGTGAACACATTATTGTGGCCAAGCAGACATGAAGCCCACGCCTACTGCAGTAGTACAAGTTTATATGCCAACTAGCTTTGCAGATGACGAAGAAATTGAAGAAATGTATGAGGATATAAAAGAAATCATTCAGATATGAAGGGAGACGAAAATTTAATAGTCATGGGTGACTGGAATTAGATAGTAGGAAAAAGAAGATAAGGAAATGTAGTAGGTGAATAAGGATTGGGGGGAAGAAATGAAAGAGGAAGCCACCTGGTAGAATTTTGCACAGAGCTTATCTCAATCATAGTTAACACTTGGTTCAACAATCTTGAAAGACAGTTGTATACATGGAAGAACCCTGGAGATACTGACAGGTTTCAGATAGATTATATAATGGTAAGACAGAGATTTAGGAACCAGGTTTTAAATTGTAAGACATTTCCAGGGGCAGATGTGGACTGACCACAATCTATTGGTTATTAACTGTAGATTAAAACTGAAGAAACTGCAAAAATGAGGGAATTTAAGAAGATGGGACCTGTATAAACTGACTAAACTGGAGGTTGTACAGAGTTTCAGGGAGAGCATAAGGGAACAATTGACAGGAATGGAGGAAAGAAATACAGTAGAAGAAGAATGGGTAGCTTTGAGGGATGAAATAGTGAAGGAAGCAGAGGAGCAAGTAGATAAAAAGACAAGTGCTAGTAGAAATCCTTGAGTAACAATAGAAATATTGAATTTAACTGATGAAAGAAGGAAAAAAATGCAATAAATGAACCAGGCAAAAAGGAATACAAACGTCTCAAAAAGGATATCAACAGAAAGTGCAAAATGGCTAAGCAGGTATGACTAAGAGGACAAATATAAGGATGTAGAGGCTCATCTCACTAGGGGTTAAAGTAGATAGTGCCTACAGGAAAATTAAAGACACCTTTGGAGAACAGAGAACCACTTCTATGAATATCAAGAGCTCAGATGGAAACCCAGTTTTAGGCAAAGAAGGGAAGGGAGGAAGGAGTATATAGAGGGCTCCATACAAGGGGGTTGTACTTGAGGGCAGTATTATGGAAATGGAAGAGGATGTAGATGAAGATGAAATGGGAGATACGATACTGCGTGAAGAGTTTGACAGAGCACTGAAAGACCCGAGTTGAAACAAGGTCCTGGGAGTAGACAACATTCCATTAGAACTGCTGACAGCCTTGGGAGAGCCAGTCCTGACAAAAGTCTACCATCTGGCGAGCAAGATGTATGAGGCTGGTGAAATACCATCAGACTTTCAGAAGAATATATTAATTCCAATCCCAAAGAAATCAGGTGTAGACAGATGTAAAAATTCAAAACTATCAGTTTAATACGTCACAGCTGCAAAATACTAACGCGAATTCTTTCCAGACAAATGGAAAAACTGGTAGAAACCGACCTCGTCCAAGGTCAGTTTGGATTCCGCAGAAATACTGGAACACGCGAGGCAATACTGACCTTACAACTCACCTTAGAAGAAAGATTAAGGAAAGGCAAACCTACGTTTCTCGCATTTGTAGACTTAGAGAAAGCTTTTGACAATGTTGACTGGAAAACTCACTCTCAAATACTAAAGGTGGCTGGGTAAAATATAGGTAGCGAAAGCTATTTACAATTTGTACAGAAACCAGATGGCAGTTATAAGAGTCGTAGGGCACGAAAGGGAAGCAGTGGTTGGGAAGGGAGTGAGACATGGTTGTAGCCTCTCCCCGATGTTATTCAATCTGTATATTGAGCAAGCAGTAAAGAAAACAAAAGAAAATTTCAGAGTTGGTCTTAAAATCCATGGAGGAAAAATAAAAACTTTGACAGATTTACAATGTCATTGGTGAACCTCAGAGACAGCAAAGGACTTGGAAGAGCAAAGGAACGGAATGGACAGTGTCTTGAAAGGAGGATATAAGATGAACATCAACAAAAGCAAAAGGAGGATAATGGGATGTAGTCGAATTAAGTCGGATGATGCTGAGGGAATTAGATTAGGAAATGAGACACTTAAAGGAGTATTGCTATATGGGGAGCAAAATAACTGATGAAGGTCAAAGTAGGGATGATATAAAATGCAGACTGGTAATGGCAAGGAAAGTGTTTCTGAAGAAGAGATATTTGTTAACATCGAGTATAGATTTAAGTGTATGGAAGTCGTTTCTGAAAGTATTTGTATTGAGTGTGGCTATGAATGGAAGTGAAACATGGACAATAAGTAGTTTAGACAACAAGACAATAGAAGCTTTCGAAATGTGGTGCTAGAGAAGAATGCTGAAGATTAGATGGGTAGATCACATAACTAATGAGGAGGTATTGAATAGAATTGGGGAGAAGAGGAGCTTGTGGCACAACTTGACTAGAAGAACGGATCGGTTGGTAGGACATGTTCTGAGGCATCAAGGAATCACCAATTTGGTATTGGAGGGCAGTGTGGTGGATGAAAGTCGTAGAGGGAGACCAAAAGATGAATACACTAAGCAGATTCAGGAGGATGTAGGTTGCAGTAGGTACTGGGAGATGATGAAGCTTGCACAGGATAGAGTAGCATGGAGATTGACATCAAATTAGTCTCAGGACTAAAGTCCACAACAACAACATATAGTTTCTTGACTTCCTGTCATTCATTACAGTTCTTAGAGGAGGCCTTTGTAGATTTTTTTAAAGCAATACAGTATTATAAACACTCCAACAATTAAAATAAAGCAAAATCTGGATTATATTTTTATTTGATGAGTTACGAAAATAACAGCAAATAGTTAGCTCTCTATTCGCACACAGATTTAATCAGAGGAATTAAATTACAAATTGGCAATATAAGTAGGTGGAAAAATCCAACTTGACCTTCGTCACCTTTCAGTTTATGACTCATCTTTGCAACGTAGCGAGAATATTTCAGTTCATAAGTCTATGAATGGAGAAACTTTGCAAGACTCACTGGAGGAGGAACACCCCTCTGAAAATGTCCAGCACAGCTCTGGACAAAACGTTAGGAGCTGAAGAGTTTCATGGACCACGAACTTACATCGCAGAGGGTTTACCAGAAGACATGTCATCCGGTTGTGAAAGCCTTTATACTATGAACTAAATACTTGTTCTCATGTGTCCCTGAATCATACTTTAGTCAATTTCCAGCTGCAAACACTTCATGCAGACCTTTCTGGAACACTGCGAACAAATCTTAACACCACACTGTTGATATGGATACTTTTTTCTCCCTCCTCACACGAGGAGGGCGAAAGGCGCACATTTTTCGGATTCTTCTTTATGTGTCTTAGGCTCATCTTGTAAGTGAAGTATTCTTCTGACGGTGTCGCTCAACTCTCGTGACAAGCGTCCAACAGAAATTCTACGCTTCATATGAGGTTCAACTAGGTCTCTTGCTAGTGTCTTCATGAAACTCAATTTAATCATTATTTCTGCCTTGGAATAAGCTTGATGTACCTCATAACAATTTATACCACAAGAAACATCCACTAATGAGAAGAAAATGGCCAAAGGCCATCTTCTTGTCCAGCAACTAGACGAATAAGCTGAACACCTTCGATCACGACAGTCCACACCATCTTTTGTTGTGTTATAAAACAGGATGATATCAGATTTTCCGGATTCAGGATCATTGTTTATTGAATGATGCATAGAAGAGATCAATATTGCAGTTTTGGACTTCTTGGGCACGGAGGAAACCAGAGTCATGTCTTCTGCAAAGCCGTAAACAGATATCTTCAGACCATGTTTCTTATTAGGAAATAAGTTCTGTGGGATCTCCTTTTTGTTCTTTTTCAGTGTACCAAAGTATGTGAGACCTTTTTCTGGAAGTTGATTGACTATTTCTACTGATGAGCACCAGTTCTCACCTTTAACATTTCTCCTTGTGTTTTCGATGGGTTTCACCAATCCAAGAACAGCCTGTGTGGCAACACTGTGACCTTTATCATGGCTGGGAAGGGTGTGACCGTTGCTGCCTTTTCCAGAATCAATGTATGCATTGTACAATTAATTAGTACTAGTGCCAGTCAAACACTGAACTTTCAGGCCATACTTTGCCGGTTCGTTTGGCATGTACATTCTAAACCCACACCTTCGACGAAAAGGAACAAGCATGTCATCGACACACACTGTTTGTGGCACCTACAGAGTAGCAAAGTTGACTGTTTTCAATGAAACGCAAAAAAGATTTGTCAAATTGCTGCTGATTTGTCTATTTTCTTTCTTTCCACCTGAAAACATCTCTGCCTGTTCCATCGGTTGCAAACAAGCTGTAAAGAGACTCGTTCCCTGACTTGAAAATGGCCAAATACAATAATAGACGAATTAGAGCCTTCAATTCAATGACATCAACATCTCGTAGATAGGACACTCGATTGTTAGCATACTGTGCTCCAAGCATAGATATTTTAAGATTTGCCCGTTGGTTGACAATTTTTTAAGTGCTTTAAAACGAGTAACAGTGAAAAACGCAATTATCAAAGGAAAGGCGAGAACGAGAAGCCAATGTTCTAAAAACGCTTCGCGGAGTAGATAAATTTTTCGCAAAAAGTGTTGTTGGTTCGACATCGAGTTCAGTAGTACGAATAATATTTGTGGCACTGCAACTGTTGAAGAGGTAAATACAGACGAAACAAAAGTTAAAAATGAAGAAAACAAATTGTTAGTAATTTCGAGTTTCACGCAAAACTAAGTGTCGAGTAAGATATTGAGAGAGGGAAAAAAAAAGTACTTGTTAGAGATGATCTTGCAGGATGGTTTGCCAGTGAATCAACAATCGACATTACCTTGCAACGTGGCATTAATCAAAATTGCAACAGCGATTTTTCCAATTCGAGAAGATCGATAGGCAATAAAACCAGATATTTGAACAAAAATGTATTCTACCGTAAACTTTTAAATGGTGAATCGACTATGCTTGATTTTCTAGTATTCTCCTGTAGCACCAGTGCTGTTTTTTTGTACACGAGTTAAATTGTTCTGAGGTAAGCCCGCGATTGCTACTAACGGTATTGCAGATAGGAAAAATATTTCTAATATTTTATCTCAACATGAGAATTCACTTGAACACAAAAATTCTGAGTTATCTCTCTTAACAAGAAAAAAGTCAGTTGGAACAATAGATAACCATTTGTAGTCATATGTCGAGACAGGGCTTCCCCTACGTGGGCACGTTGAAAGATTCCATTAATTACAGAATGGTCAATTTATGATATCTCTCGAACTTATAGCCGAGTTTGACACTTTTCTCACCGAGCGCATTGAACGATACGTAAATTGAAGGCAGGGACGTACAAGTTATCTTCCTTCAACGATCTGTGACGAAATAATGGAGCTTCTTTCTGAACAAATAAAAAGAATTATCAGAAGTGAAATAAAACAGGCCAAATATTTCTTTATAATAGTAGATTCTACTGAGGACATTTCACGTATTGATCAATTATCTTTCATATTAAAACATGTGAATGAGAATGGTGAACCTGCTGAAACTCCAGTGGAAGACTCTGCAGGAGAGACGCTCAGTAGCTAGGTACTGGCTTTTGTTAAAGTTTCAAGAACAGACCTTCACCGAATAGTCAAGCAGTATATTGCTCCCTCCTTCGTATATCTCGCGAAGAGACCATGAGGATAAAATCAGACAGATTAGAGCCCACACAGAAGCATACCGACAATCCTTTCACGAACAATACGAGACTGGAATAGAATGGAGAACCGATAGAGGTACTTAGGGTACCCTCCGCCACACATCGTCAGGTGGCTTGCGGAGAATGGATGTAGATGTAGAATGTTTCCTTCTGTTTTTACCAAACCCAGGACACAAATCCTTAAATTTAGCTGAGACCATGCTAAAAGTCCTGTCTACAAATTCCATCGATATTACTGACAGTAAAGGCCAGTCATACGACAAGGCAAGCAATATGTCAGGAACCTACACTGGTTTGCAGGCACACATTAGAAAACTAAATCCGAAAGCTCATTAGGTGCCTTGTGCACATTCTTAGGGCGGCAATGCACTGAGCAGACTGGCTGCAGCAGCCAGTAAAACAATGACGGCGTATGGTAGGCCGCACACTGGGCAGCCAGGATTCTCCGGCTGCGGCAGCCTGGTGGCAACAGCACGTCTCGCAGTGAGCGAGCATATGTGGCTGCCTGCAGTCTCCGCGAACTCGTCCCAGCAGCCAGACCGCGTGTCGAGTGACCGAGAGACGAAATACACCGTGACTCTTGATATGGAGAAATTTATTCCTGAGGTTGAAAGCCGAAGAGCGATCTGGGATATTTCCTCAGAAGAATACAGTTAACGTCATTTGAAGAGAAGGAGTTGGGAGGACATAAAAAATATAATGTGTGAGCAGAATATGAGCGAAAAATGACAAAAATGAATTAGGTAAGTGTTTTTTTATTTACTACATAATGAACATTTGTTATACATACAAGAATGGAAAAGAGGGTATTAATTTACACTTTACAATAATTGATATTAAATCAGTGGGAAGCGGTAATAGTTATATACATTATCTATACGACACAGATAATTACTACCCCAGTGCAATTCTGTTTTGCCACTCCAGCAGATTTCCACAAATAAATCACTAAATGCTGATGGGTGACACCCTCTGCCTGTATGGCCTGGTGGAATTTCCAGTTCTGGAGATACATACAATGTGTCTTCAAATTTATAACCATCTCTTTCGCGCACATAATTGTGTAAAACACAGCACGCTTTTAGTATGGCAATTGCGAAGTCTTCTCGAACGTCCATTGGGCGATGAAAAATTCTCCATTTGTTTGCCAGAATGTTAAACGTGCAATTATATAAAACGCCTAGCCCGAGAAAGTCGGCAGTTAAAGACTCTTTTTCTCGTTTGTTAAACTCCTTCCTCTATAAGGACGCATTAAATTTTCATATAAACCAAATGCCTCGTCTCCGACAATGACATATGGCATTGATTCTCCTTTGTTAAAAATCGGGCTTCCCTCAGGTATTCGTAAATTTTGATTCGCGAGATTTTCGTACAAAATTGATTGCTTAAATGTAGACGAGACACTACATTTTCCATACGCTCCAACATCTATGTATGTGAACTTATAATGAGCATCGCATAAAGCAAGTAAAACGAGGGAAAAATAATTTTTATAGTTACAGTAAAGTGTGCCAGAATGACGTGGTTTTATTACTCTGATGTTTCCCGCCGATGACACCAATACAATTGGGAAAGTCTGAATTTTTATTAAAACTATCTGCTATCTCAATCCACCTTTCCTCATTCAATTCTGGAAATGCTCACTCTCTCTCTCTCTCTCTCTCTCTCTCTCTCTCTCTCTCTCTCTCTCTCTCTCTCTCTCTCATTCTCTCTCTCATGTTCTCCCAAATCGCCAAGCAAGTTTCATATATGACTTCTCGGACAGTGGTATATGCTATCCGAAAAATGTGAGTCAGTGCTGCCGTAGTACATCCTGTAGCCAGATAACAAACCAAAAAACAGTTCATATGAAAAAATGGAAACCCATGCATCTGTGACAAATTTTAGTACATTATTTTAAATTATTTTCAAATTAGCATCCCTAAATTCTCCTACGGAGATTGGGACTTATATTAGCACCTGGCGCTTCAAAAACAAAGTATATTGCAGGAAAATCTCTACAGCTGAAGTGGAAGAACATTAGAACAAGTTTTAGCAGGGAATTAAAGCGCAGAGCAGGTGCGAAAAGTGGATCTGCAGCTTTGCGTAAACGCCCTTGTGTGTATTATGGGCAATTACAGTTCCTGAAGGACACTGTATCGAACAACCCAACTGAAGCTAGACTGGAAACGGAAGTTTCTGAAAATAACCACCAGAGTGTTAACATAAGGAATAGCATGCCATAAGAGAAAAAAGCAGAAAACTAACGACGATAGATTGATTGCAGTATTCCAGCAGAGTATCGCAATGAGGGAGGAGCGAGAGAGGCCATACGAAAGAAAACTATAATGCGATCCAGATCGTCTCTTTCTGCTTTCATTATTACAAGACATGACAAAAATTCCAGAACATAGAAAGCTGACTAAAAAAATGGAAATTATAGAATGAATATAAAGAGCACAAATGCCTCCACTGCAAACTCATCATGAAGGCTATGGAGAGCATGTGCCAATAACATCATTAGCTGGACCATATAAACATGGGAATGGATACCCAGTGCAATCGAATTATGGTCTATGAGACTCGAGCAGATGGCAGAATCACTGTGGATATTCTACGCCTGTTGCAGACAGGCAGACCACTGCCGCGGATCATAATCAATCATCATCCACTGCCTATCAGTGTCAACTGTATCAAGCCAGAATACTGAACTACTTGATCTTTTTCAGGAGTCTGTACGTGAAGAACATTGATTTTAAAATTCTTTTCTTTTGAAATGTAACAAAAATTTAGTAGCTCTACAAATATCAAATCGTAAAATATATTGTTTCATTACATTCAAACTAGTTTTTTTGTGTGTTTTTTTTCCTTACAGTTCCTTCAAATTTATAACATTTAAATTTCAGGGCCAAGGTAGAAAACGACGATAGGTAAATAATATTTTACACAATTTCAGTGTATTACTACTGTGAAGGTTATTTTTAATGATACATTTTCTCACCAGTACCATAACTATTAGCCCTTGTTAGTTGCCACAGGGAAAAGCAAACCTACGTTTCTAGCATTTGTAGACTTAGAGAAAGTCATTGACAATGTTGACTGGAATACTCTCAAATTCTGAAGGTGGCAGGGATAAAATACAGGGAGCGAAAGGCTTTTTACAATTTGTACAGAAACCAGATGGCAGTTACAAGAGTCGAGGGGCACGAAAAGGAAGCAGTGGTTCAGAAGGGAATGAGACAGGTTTCTAGCCTCTCCCCAATGTTATTCAATCTGTATATTGAGCAAGCAGTGAAGGAAACACAAGAAAAATTCAGAGTAGATATTAAAATCCATAGAGAAGAAATAAATACGTTGACAGAATTACAATGTCATCAGTGAACTTCAGAGAACGCAAAGGACTTGGAAGAGCAGTTGAACACAATGGACAGTGTCATGAAAGGAGGATGAACATCAACAAAAGCAAAACGAGGATAATGGAATGTAGTCGAATTAAGTCGGGTAATGCTGAGGGAATTAGATTAGGAAATGGGACACTTAAAGCACTAAAGGAGTTTTGCTATTTGGGGAGGAAAAAAACTGATGATGGTCGACGTAGAGAGGATATCAAATGTAGACTGGCAATGACAAGGAAAGTCTTTCGGAAGAAGAGAAATTTGTTGACATCGAGTATTGATTTAAGTGTCAGGAAGTCGTTTCTGAAAGTATTTGTATGGAGTGAAGCCATATACAGAAGTGAAACATGGACAATGAATAGTTTAGACAGGAAGAGAATAGAAGCTTTTGAAATGTGGTATTACAGAAGAATGCTGAAGATTAGATGGGTAGATCATATAACTAATGAGGAGGTACTGAACAGGATTGGGGAGAAGTTTGTGGTACAGCTTAACTAGAAGAAGGGATCGGTTGGTAGGACATGTTGTGAGGCATCAAGGGATCACCAATTTAGTATTGGAGGGCAGCGTGGAGGGTAAAAATCGTAGAGTGAGACCAAGAGATGAATACACTAAACAGATTCAGAAGGATGTAGGTTGCTGTAGGTACTGGGAGATTATGAAGCTTGCCCAGTATAGAGTAGCATGGAGAGCTGCATCAAACCAGTCTCAGGACTGAAGACCACAACAACAACACTTGCCACGGAATTTTGCAAGAACAAATACTTTGTTTAGTTTAGTTTAAAAAAATAAATAGTCCTACGGAGATTGAGACTTATCATATTAGCACCTGGCGCTTCAAAAATAAAGTATATTTGTTTTTGTACTCACCTCAAAGTCACCAACAATGTTTCTTGCGGAGCTATACAAGCTCGCATATGAATATCAGTACCCATGATAGAATTTCTAATATTTTCAAAAAGGTTGTCGAATGATTGCACTGACATTCCTGTATAATTAAAGAAGCAATCTGTTTCTTTCGAGTCAAAAGTAAGGCAATTATTACATCTTCCAGAGCCATCTTGTTCGGCTGATAGATAACGACTGCCAGCTGGCCACCTCAAACTGGCTGCTCAACATTACTGGCTGCCACAGCCAGGCTGCTTAGTGCGTTGCCGCCCTTGAATTTAGGTGGCAATATCGCTGGCTGGTGTGACCGAGCCGTTCTTGGCGCTTCAGTCTGGAACCGCACGACCATTAGGGTCGCAGGTTCGAATCCTGCCTGGGGCATGGATGTGTGTGATGTCCTTATTTTAGTTAGGTTTAAGAAGTTCTAAGTTGTAGGGGATTGAAGACCTCAGATGTGAAGTCCCATAGTGCTCAGAGCCATTTGAACCAAGTTGGCACTAGAGCTGCAAGCTGTCGTCAGAAAGCATATGCATTTTTCAGTGTAGTGCATTATAACTTTTTCCCTGCTGCTACTCAGCGCTGGGTAAACAGTTTATCAAAAACACGTTGGTCAGCAAGACAGAAAGCGTGTGTAAGTCTATCTGAAAACTCGGAGGGCATTATCAATGCCCTCACACATACCGGTATTGCCAATAATACTTTTGAAGAACCACTTGGGCAAAATGAGGCTTCAGATTTATTGTATCAACTCTGCAGACTAAAAACAGTGTTCATGATGACAGTTTGGAAGGACATAATCCAGAGATTTAATAGTGTAAATCTGAAATTGCAAAGTGTAGATATTGATACTAAAATAGAGCATGAATTGTATGAATCACTTGTAGGATTTATTCCATCTATTTGTGGCATGTTCGACTATTATTGTGACTGATATAGACTATTAATGCACCTATAAATGATCATGAAATGCAAACTTCATGATGGCAAAGAGGCGTACTCAGATTTTCTGACTGGACGGGAAAAATTTACAGTTGAAACATTTCTCCCAGTACTCGACGACTTGTACGCCGACTTTGTGAGGAGGAAGGAAAGCTACAGGACACTGTTCACAGTTTTCAGTAACCTTAAGAACAGCTCACCTGATAATACTGCTGAACGTGCAGCAAAACCCCCAAGTGTAATATGACATATATTTAGAGTCTTCCTTCCCTAGTGAATGTGTACATTTCGCGGAACTTTTGAAATCTTCTGAGATTAGTGACATACCGGTCAAAATGAGTAAATTCTTAGGAAAAGAGGTTACAATCCGTGTTTTCGAATATTAACATTGCTCTTGGAATATTTCTATGTAGAGCAGGACGCTCATTTTCAGCTCTTTTGACTGAAATTGTACATACGCTCTATATTGTCTGAGAAGAAATTGATCACCTTGTCCATTCTTCACGCCGTAGCTGACCTCCTAAGTGATAACCGTCTTAACTATGCTCTACATTGTCAGAGAGGAGATTGAACGCCTTCTCCATTTTTCACGTCTGAACTATGAAGATATGATCAACGAGTTTTCTGCCGTCAAAGCCAGACGCAAACTTTTCTGTCTGATGAGTTTGTTTATTTATTCATATTAGTTTTAGAAACTTAAGATTATACTCAGATTTTTATTATAACAGAGCACTTTCATTGGATTCACAAACTACGTATTGTCTGTTCATTTTACAATTGCCGACGGCAGAACATTGAACTAAATCTCGTTTACGTTTATTACAATTGACGCATATTCTTGGCGTCTGCTGAAATGTATAGTTATCGCGGAAATATACGTTATCGGAGAGTATGCTCCGATGAAAAAGTGTTAATAAATAACGTAGTTGAGTTCTGTCTGTAAATGCGTGAAAATTTTGCTAATACCGCTAGAAAGAGCTATGGTGAGAGCAGTAGCTACAGCACAAAACTGTTCCCCCTTCCATTCATTAAAGGTATTGTGGACTCTTATTATGCAGCATCTAGCTACACAGACCCAAATGCTTTACACATTAACTATTAGATTATACAACAAATTAGATTTTTTCACTCTAGTCTATAAAATTATGTAATAGCAAATCGAGTTCTGTGTTTGTCCGTCCGTATTTATTTATTATTCCATGCACCAAAATCTCTATTTAATTTTCATTTCTTACACGTTCCTATAGATTCACGTATTTATACCGAAAGTGTGTGCTTTTTTTTAAAAAAAATATCTGCTACACATTCAAGTTATTAGATCGAAAAACAACAGTTTAATTTTAATGTTGAATGCATCTCTGTAAAATTACATATTAATTTCTGATGTATGACACGTTCGCTTCAATTTTTGGATCGTAACACAACGTTTTTATTTTCATTTTCAACAGTTTCAAGTAAAAGAATATATTAAAAGTGATATATTAAAAAAATCTGTTCGTCTCCTACA
The DNA here is from genome assembly GCF_023897955.1 of Schistocerca gregaria. NCBI lineage: Eukaryota > Metazoa > Arthropoda > Insecta > Orthoptera > Acrididae > Schistocerca > Schistocerca gregaria. The sequence continues at coordinate 33,967,030 of NC_064928.1, forward strand.
CGCTCTGCTGAATTTGTAGGCCATAAAAGAAAAGTTATTTTCCTTGTGTTCGTTTCTGTTGTCTTTCAACAGAAGGAAGAATGTGTTAACACAATGCAGTTTTAAGTTGGTTTTATTTGCTGTCGTACACAAAGTACAGTTCAGAAACCATATTACTTTGTAATATACGTAAACTGGAGTGTTGATATATTGTTTTTGTAATACTGTATATACAAATTGTAATTGTAATGTAAAGGTAATTTTGACAGTCCCCAGTACATCAGATCTGCGATCTGACTGTAAGTTAAGGGATAATAAAAATTCTAATTCTGATTCTTGAGCGCAACTAGACCACTGACACGTCCTTCAGAACAACGAATAGCAGAGTACGGAAACAGCTTACAGCATTTCCGTCCAAAATGGCAATTGCGAAGTTCTCGGGTAATAGTTATTACTTACTATTTAAGTTCTTTTCCTCCCGGGAGGAGGGGCACGTATAATATGGTGTGGCTGAGGGTGCAAATTTTTTTAATTCGCCGCTGGTACAGACTAGGTAGTGGAGAAAGTGTTTCACTCAAAGCCAGCAAGCCTGGCTCTCCACCCGGGGTGTAGCCAGAGAAGGGAAGGCTGCAGGGTCATAATAAGCAGTAGCCAATGATCCATTACGAACTAAAGAGACGGCCATAGAAGAACAACCAGATTTTTGGATCTGTGTGTTTCATACACAAAGCATTTGTCCTGATACCACTCACTCCAATCAGGGGATCTCCCTATGGATGCTACCCAGCCACATCGAGGACCATCTGGTAGAGTGGTTGTTGCTGTTAGTCCCGATGCTCCTAAATGACAATCAACAACTCAGATTTTTTCAGAAGTGTGATCCCTGTGTTGTTGGGGGCTCTGTCAGATGGGTATGTAACTGCCCCACCACATGCTGGTGACCGAGTGGGCCTGATGACAGGTAAGAAGGTGGGAAATGAAAGGGGGGGGGGGGGGGGGGAAGGAGGAATTAACACCGTAGATTCTAGGAAAGACGTTCTTGCACAAACGGATCATACTAAAGACAGAAAATTTACAAGTGGAGGTCAAACCCCAAAGGGGGACCAAAACCCCCATAGAAAAGATGAAAAAGAAATTTGCAAGGAGAACAAAACCACAAGGGATACAGCAATTCAGGTGGAAATCCATGTCGACGTAAGTAAGACCAGAGAGAGGGAAGGGGGTGGCAGTGGGGAAAAGGAGTGAGGATTGAGAGGGAGGGGCATAAGAAAGGAAAATGCAGCCCGGGGTTGAAAAATGGGCTGCAATGGCTTGGGGCTCTGTGGGCGCCACAAATGAACTCACGAAAGAACCGTAAGCCCTGAGAGACCTGAAGACAGATGACTGGAAAGCTTTTCTCACTGTTTTCTTCAATTACAATGGGATAGTTTATCACGAGTTTCTGTTTTATGATTGTAAGGCCAATATGGAATACTATCTGGAAGTTATTTACTGTTTGTGTGAAACAATCTGAAGAAAACTATCAGAATTGTGATGAACACACATGTGGAAATTTTATTACGATAATGCTCCTACTCACACCTCAATGTTTGTTTGTGATTGTTCGGCAAGAAACAAATCTTTTATGTCTCCTCAGCCACTGTATACATCGGATGTGGCCCCCTGTGACTTCTTTATATTCCAGAGGCTGAAGAGAATAGTGAAAGGGTGTCATTTTGCCACCATCAATGAGATAAAAACGGAATTGCTGAAGGAGCTGAACACCACAGCAAAAAGTGACTTCCTGAAAGTGCTTCCAAGATTGGAGAAAGTACTGGCAAAATTGTATTATATCTGAGGAGGGATTACTCTGAAAGGCACAAAGTTGATGAGTAAATAAAGGTTCTTTATGAAAAACGAAAATACCTATTACTTTCTGATCAAACCTCATACACAAAAATCAGTATGCCTTGGTGAATGTTTTACTCACAAAGGAAAACCTCCAGAAAATTCTAAATGGTTTCACAAAGCTAGATCACAAGCTGGGAATGTATAAAGAACTTTTAACTGAGCTCCCATAATAAGCCACTTAACATTTTCAAAATAATGGCTCCTTTCCATATTTGTGAAACCATCCAATACAAGGGTCAGTATTAGTGTTGAAAGCCATGTGACAAGCATCTGCAACAGATTTACAATGCACAAATATGTTTAAATTCACTCTTGTTGGGATGAGATATGTGGATGACATACAGATGCCACAAAATGACCGATATATTTTACGCCTCTGAGACATCTTTGCATAGAAACAATATAATACATAATCAGCCCCCTAGAGGCAGCATCACTACATTTGGGGAATACACTAGTACAACATCATTTTTGGTGTGGTGGGCACATGTTCCACATTGCGAAAGGTATTTTATGGTAAGATAGTCACCTTGTACGAGGTCAGAAAATATTCAAGAACAGTATGAAGCTATCAAAAGTAAGTTTAATATCATTACTGACAACTACAAAAATTAGACTTGACAATCCAACAGGGAGAAAAATCTTGTGATACAGTTTATGCATTATATATAGGTTTCATCAAAAACCTGAACAATCTTCAATATTAGTACATAAGTGATCACTTCCAAGAAAATATGACAAAAGCATTTTAACAATGAGCTCATGATTATAAAAGACTTTGTGAACCGAGATTGTTAAATAGAAACTTCCTACTGACACAGTTCATCTTATAACAAAAAAATGAATTAACTTTTCCAAGAAGTATGATTGGTTTTCAAATGTCAATCAAAACCATATGATGAAATTAATAACAAATATATGATGTCTTTTAATAATGTCAGTCATTGAAAATTAGGTCTTGGGAGTTCAGTTGAGTGATGCACTGGCACATCAGAATTAAAATTACTTTGTACATCGAAATTTGCCAAAACATCATTCCCATAATAATATGTCATGCCTACCAGGGCACCACAAGACTGTCTATAGACAATGCATGAGACGTCAGTTTTACCAAAACCAGTTATTTACAATAAAGTTTTTTTTTATAGGGATCTTGTCTAAGTATTTCTTCTACTCTTAAGATGCTTGTACCATTATACCTCCAAAGCAACTGGTATAGGCATGTGTATTAAAATACAGAGAAATATAAACAGGTGGACTATGACACTGCGGTCAGCAACGCCTCTACAAGACGAAAGTGTTTGGCGCAGTTGTTAGATTGTTTACTGCTGTTACAATGGCCGATTATCAAGATTTAAGAGCATTTGGACGTGGTGTTATAGTTGGCACATGAACGACGGGACACAGCACCTCCAGGGTATTAATGTAGTCAGGATTTTCCCGTATGACCATTTCACAGGTGTACAATGAATATCATGAATCCGGTAAAACATCAAATCTCCGACATCGCTGTGGCCGGAAAAAGGTCCTGCAAGAACGGACCAATGAGGACTGTTCAACAGGACAGCAGTGCAAATATTCCACAAATTACAGTAGATTTCAATGCTGGGCCATCAACAAGTGTCAGCAAACAAACCATTCAAATAAACATCATTGGTATGGGCTTTCGGAGCCGAAGACGCACCAATGTACCCTTGGTGACTGCACAACAAAAAGCTTTATGCTTCGCCTGGGCCCATGAACACCGACATTGGACTGTTGACTACTGGAAACATGTTGCCTGGTTAGAAGAGACTCATTTCTAACTGTATCAAGAGGATGAATATGTTTTGGTACGGAGATAACTTAATGAATCCATGGACCCTGCGTGTCAGCAGAGGACTGTTCAAGCTAGTGGAGACTCTGCAATGGTGTGGGGCGTATGGAGTTGGAGTGATATACGGCCCCTGATACGTCTAGATACAGGTGACATACATAAGCATCCTGTCTGAGCACCTGTATCCATTCATGTCCATCATGCATTCTGATGGACTTGGGCAATTCCAGCAGGCCAATGTGACACCCCACACATACAGAATCACTGCAGAGTGGCTCCAGGAACATTCTTCTGTGTTTAAACACTTCTGCTGGCCACCTAACTCCCCAGACATGAACTTTATTGAGCATATCTTGGATGCCTTGCAATGTGCTGTTCAGAAAAGATCTCCACCCCTCCTACTCTTACAGCCCTGCAGGATTCATGGTGTCAATTCCTTCCAGCACTACTTCAGACATTAGTTCAGTCCATAGCGTGTCGTGTTGTGGCAATAATGCATGCTCATGGAGGCCCTAAGCGATATTAGGCAGGTGTACAAGTTTCTTTGTCTCTTCAGTGTATAAAGGTAAGACATATTTAGAAATGTGATTTCAAAGTGCAGAACAATTGTATGAGCATATGTATAATCTAATCATAACATCTTAGTTGTGAACTGCAGATTAAAACTGAAGAAACTGAAGAGTGGGATCAACTATCTGAAACAGCAGAAAGGAAGTTATGAGATATGAAATGGTAAAGTCAGTAGAAAGCAAACCAAAGAAAAACAATATGTCCATATGGAATATTTGGATAACAAGATATATTGCATTTCACTGATCAAAGCAAAAAATATATTTCATTTTGCCTGCTTCATTTCATGTGTTGATATAACAATGGACACTCCAAGTTGAAATAACAGGAGCATTAGGGAAAGGATGGATTTTTACTTGCTGTAAAGATTGCTTAGCTGCGGACATGCACAATGAAAAGACTGTTATACATTACAGCTTTAGGCTAACGCCTTCTTCAACGGAGAAAAAAATGCACACATTCACACAAGCAAGCAAGCAAGTGCCTGTGTGTGTGTGTATGTGTGTGTGTGTGTGTGTGTGTGTGTGTGTGTGTGTGTGTGTGTGTGTGTGTGTGTGTGTGTTTTTCTTTGCTGAAGAAGGTTTGCAACTCAATGGGTCAGTAGCAATGTATCCTTTTCCTAATATTGTCAAAATGAAATATAGACATATAAAACTGATGACAAAGTATAAAACAGGACTGCCTAGAGAAGAAATATGAAGCTTTAGAAACATACAGTACTCTAGCAAATATAGATGCCATTTTTAGGAAAATTAAAATAAATGCTGACAGGATTGAGCAGCACCAAATAATTATGCAAGCTCTGTTTGAAGAACCCATGTTGATATTTATAGATTAGATTTTTGTTCTCCAAAAAGTCATAATTCTTTAGCATAACACATCTCCATAATTCTACGACAAATTGATGTCAAAGGTCTATAATTATGATCACCTTTCCCATCAGCCCTCTAGAAAACAAGAATGACTTGCACAATTTTCTGGTGACCTAGAATAAACTGCTGCTGGAAGGGGAGCAAGCTCTTTCACATAATCCCTGTAGAACCTTGCATGTACCTCATCTGGTCCTGACGATTTTTCACTAATAATCAGCTGTTGTTGCTTTTCTGTTCCAGTATTAGTTATTTCGACATTCGTACGATGACTGAAGGAGGTACCTCCCCTACCATCACCTGCAGTGAAACGATTTCAGAAGAGTGACTTTAGTATTTCTGCCTTCTCTCTGTTATCTTTGATTTCTGCACCTGTTTGGTCACTAAATGACTTTACAGACGATTTAGAACCATTTACTGCTTGCACCTAAGACCCAAACCTCTATTAGTTTTTAGTCACATCAGTAGACAATTTTCAAAGTCACTAATGCTTGTCTCACTGTTCTCCTAATGCTCAATTTTGCTTTTGTTTGTCTATTAGGTTTTCAATTTTCTTCAACCTGTGACAAAGCTCTGTATAGAAGTTTCCTAAATTGGCTATTAAACCGCAGTGGGTCTTCCCCATCCCTTAACACCCTGCTCAGAATGTATTTATCTAAGGCATATTGAATCATGCTTTTGAATTTTTTTCCATTTGATCTCCACATCTTCATCTTCAGCATAGAGAACTGATGTTGATTATGAATATTTGATATTGCTCACATACCCTGCAACTTGAATCTTGTCACTCTTGCTAGACAAAAGTATTTTCCCACCTTTCTTCACATTCCTTGTAATGCCTGTAGTCACAGCTACTATCAAAGCATTATGACCAGTGTTACCTTCCTCTATGTTAACTGATTCGATAAGTTCATGTCTGTCTGTTGGGAAGAGGAGAAACAAGTTGGTTCTTTAATTCCCTATTGAAAGTAATTTTCGGACAAGACATTCGTGATCAGCTCATACTTGACAAGGACATGAAGGAAATTGGGTCTTTTCTAAAACGACCATTACTGATTTTGCCGTAATAGATATAGGATAACTATAGAAAACAACACTCTGCATGGTTAGTTGGGTAATTGGGCACAACTGCCCGAATGCTTGACTAGTGCCACTGAAACATGAAACAAGCTTTTCAGTATTTTATGAACACTCCAGAACCGAATCACAACCATACAGACATTGAAAAATACAGGAAAATAGTCACAAGAACAACAACAACACAAATATGATGTGCGTTCTTAAATTTAAATATCTTTTTTCAAATACGGCCACTTTAGATTTAACACTTTTGATGTGTGCCAAGTGACTGTACATCAGCAACCCAAAGACACAGTAATGAGGAGGGCATTCATGTTTCCATTTGTTTGTGCTTCAGTTAACTGAAAATCCTGCCAAGTGTGAAACACATACAATGATTCCTGTTATGTATGGAAAAAGAGTTTAAAGTGGTCAAAATTCCTTCCCAGATAAGCTACGTTCATAGATTGAACAGTGGATTCGTAAGAAAATAGATTAGATCATTAATACTGATTACACTAATTTCACCATCATGATGGTCGAAGTAGAGAGGATATCAAATGTAGACTGGCAATGGCAAGGAAGGCGTTTCTGAAGAAGAAAAATTTGTTAACATCGAGTACAGATTTATGTTGTGGTTGGCAGGAGAGCCAACCTCGTATTGCTAAAGGAGGCCGAAATGCACGCGTTTTAGCTCACGCAGGCTGGCGTAAGGTCTGGAACATGACAAGGGAATTAGAATTGAGAAAAACGGACGTAGCTGGTGGAATACTTAACTTTAATCCATTAATGGAGAACGTCGCTCTTTATGGTACACGATTCACAAATCAATAATAACTGGTAATGGCGCCTTGCTAGGTCGTAGCAAGTAAGATAGCTGAAGGCTATGCTAACTATCGTCTCGGCAAATGAGAGCGTAGAAGTCAGTAAACCATCGCTAGCAAACTCGGCTGTACAACTGGGGAGAGTGCTAGGAAGTCTCTCTAGATCTGCTGCGTGGCGGCGCTCGGTCTGCAATCACTGACAGTCGCGACACGCGGGTCCGACGTATACAAACGGACCGCGGCCGATTTAAAGGCTACCACCTAGCAAGTGTGGTGTCTGGCGGTGACACCACATTCCTCCCCCGCAAATCGGCGGACGGTTGTGGCATAAGGCTTCCGCCCGCCGTGGGGAGGACCGCACGTTGACGTATGCGACGAGGTGGGGAGCCTGACAACAGGCGGGGCTGTGCCACACGCACCCTGCCATTCAGACCGTGGGGAGCTAGGAAACGCCTGAAAACCTGCTCCAGGGTGCACGCCAACATGCGGTGTATGCGCCCGTAGAGAGACGAGAGGGGCCGAAGGGTCGGCCTCCATCGGGCCGGGGCACCCGACGGGCGAAGACGACATATGGTCCGGAGCGGGCAGGAGTTCCATGTCGGAGGACAACTGGTCACGGGAAGCGACCGGCGGCGTGCGATCCAGGGAGGCGCCCGGCGGTTGCAGCGACGCGTCCACTGCAGGCGTCGCCGGCAGGATAACATTCGGCGGCGGCGCGTCGCCATGGGGCAAAATGGAAGGCAGCGTCGGTAACACCTGTGGCTGAGGCGAGCCAGCAAATGGGTCCCCGGGGTGCTGACCGGACGGCACCGTCGCTGAAAGCAGACGGCGAGCGGCAGATCCCGTGCGATGACAGAGGCGCAGGTGATTGAGATGCCAACGCACCTCACCAGAGGCCCACAAAACCAGATACATAGCACGTCCGAGGCAGCGAAGAATGCGCCCTTCGAGCCGACGCCGTGAACCTCGGTAGTGGCGATAGTAGACAACGTCGCCTGGAGCAAAAGCAGGTGTCTGCCGCTGCACAGGAACCTGATGCGGCGGATGTAGCAAAGACATCAAGGTTCGATGATGACGACCGTGGAGCAGCTCAGCCGGCGAGCGACCATCGCGGGGCTGAGAGCGATACGAGGACAAAAAGAGCAATAACGCGTCCTCCCGAGAATGCGACTCTTTCAACTTCAACATCCGTGACTTGAAAGTCCTGACCAATCGTTCAGCGGCACCGTTTGACTGTGGCGAAAACGGCGCGGACGTCAGATGTTTAACACCATTGGCCTTGCAGAATGACAAATTCTGCGGACATGAAATGTGGGCCATTGTCGGAAACAATAGTCTGTGGAAGACCTTCAATGCAAAAGATAGTGGATAACGCTTGGATGGTGGCAGATGACATCGTGGAAGAGATCCGGACAACAAAAGGAAAATTACTGTATGAATCTACCACAACCAACCATCGAGCAATCCAGAATGGACCAGCAAAATCGACGTGTAAGCGTTGCCAAGGGGAAGTGGCTTTTGGCCATGCAAAGAATTTTGCGCGGTGGTGCTGATTGTTGTTCGGCAGACACCATGCAAGAAGAGCACATATTCGTAATCGCGGTATCGATTCCGAACCAAGTATAGCGCTGACGAGCAAGTTGTTTCAGTCTCACTATACTCCAATGTCCTTGGTGGAGAAGCTGTAAGACAGAGGACTGTAACGAACGTGGTACCACGGCCCTGGACTGATCATTATCAGGACGCAACAGCAAAGCACCACGTCGTACAAAAAGTCTCCTTGTGAGCAAAAAATCGGCCAACCAACGGGTCCCCGATCCGTGACTTTGACAAGAGCCATTACGTAGCAACAAAACGCAGAACGGGAGCAAGGACAGGGTCGGCAGCTGTGGCTGTAGCTACACGACGAAAATCAATCGGAAACGATTCGACCACATCATCGGTTTCCGCATCAATGAACATGCAAACAAGTTCAGAGGAATCGAATGCCCTATCCTCAGCAACAGGCAAGTGGGACAACGCATCGGCGTTTCCGTGCTTAGCAGTGGACCGATACAAGATATCGCAGCGGTACTGCGAGAGGGAAATAGACCAGCGAATGAATTTCTGCGCTGTACGTGGAGGTACAGGCTTGGTCGGATGAAAAAGCGATGTCAAAGGTTTGTTGTCGGTGATTATGGTAAAGTGATGACCATACAAGAAATGAAACTTTGTAACACCACTTACGAGAGTCAATGTTTCTTTCTCGATCTGTGAATAATTTCTTTGCGCAGACGAGAGCAATTTGGACGCAAACGCAATAGGGCGATAGGGCGATCGTGCGATCCATCTTTGTGCGCAAGCACAGCACCGATCCCGAAATCCGATGCATCCACCATCAACAAAAGGGGGCTTCTGGGGAGCGAATGGCGTAAGGCAAGTATTGGAAAGCAACGCCGATTTCAACTGCCGAAAGGTGCATTCGCATTCCGTCGTCCAGACGAACGGAACACCTTTATGGCGTAAGCGATGAAGCGGATCTGAAATGGAAGAGGCATGCAGAACATATCTGTTATAATACGTAATTTTTCCCAGCACACTCTGTAGCTGCTTGAAATTCTGCGGAGAAGGCAAGTTTTGTATGGCACGAAGGTGTGTGGGACTGGGATGTATGCCATGGGCATTGAGTACATGTCCCAAGTATGGCAAGTTCCGAGCAAAAAACACACATTTGTCATTCCGCAAGCGAAGGCCATTTTGTCGCAAGGCCTGAAATAATGTTCTGAGATTGGCCAAATGTTCTTCTTCCGTCTTTCCAGAGATCACAATATCGTCCAGATAATTTGCTGCAGTAGGGACCGACGCACAAACAGTTTGTAGATATTGCTGAAACAATGCAGGGGCGGATGCACACCTGAATGGCAGTCGTTTGAATTGATACAACCCAAGATGCTTGTTAACGACCAAAACGCGCTGGGATTCTTCGTCCACCAGTATTTGCAAGTAAGCATTTCCGAGATCCAACTTCGAAAAGGATTTACCCGGGCACAGTTTGTCAAAAAGATCTTCCAGGCGGGGTAAAGGAAAAGTTGCAATCACTAGTTGTGGATTCACTGTTGCCTTGAAGTCCACACAAAGTCTCAATTTTCCGGAAGGTTTTGGCAAAATTACGAAGGGTGATGCCCAGAGAGAAGCCTGGACACGTTCAATTACACCTTGTGATTCCAATTCATGTAATGTTTTTGCGACCTCATCACGCAATGCGCGGGGAACATTGCGCGCTCTGAAAAATTTCGGTTGCGCGTTTACTTTCAGTTCCAAATGTGCTTTATAGTTCTTAGCGCAACCGAGGCCCGGTGCAAAAAGTCTGCAAATTCTTCACGTAGACGAGAAACACTGTCTGAAGGCACAGTCTGGTTCACTGAGAGGACCTGATTTACTATAGACAAGTTAAACAACTGAAATAAATCGAAACCAAACAAGTTCACTGCAGAAGAAGAACGAAGGACGTAAAATGACAAGTTTTGTTTGTCCTTTTTTTGTTGCAAGAAGGATGCAGTGTCTTAACACAGGGATCTTTTGTCCTGAATAGCCACTTAACATTTGCGGCACGCAACGGAGGTGTGCCCAGTAGTTTGTAAGTGTCTCGATTGATCAGTGAAACTGCAGCTCTGGTATCGAGCTGGAATGCTATCACTTTTCCGTTAATTTCCAAGTCTACAAAAAGATTATTGTCCTGCTGACGACAAGAGCGACTGTCTCGTGCAACGTGAACTGACACTGGTACATAATCACTTGCGACTTGACGGGAGTTCCGGCGATGTCGACGCACATTATTTTTAGGACGAACACAGTCACTGTTAGAGAGAGTGGCACTGGGCGGAGTGGAATGAATTACATGAATTTCCATGGGCGAAGTTTCGAGAGCCTGAGTATCCTTGGTTCGATTCAGATTCCAGCGCGAAGCAAAGGGCCTGGAACGGTATTGAGCTTCCGATCTGAGCTTTTTATGGCAAACACTTTGAACATGTCCTTCTTTATTACAATAAAAGCAAATAGCTTGGCGTGACGGGCAATTCTCACGCGAATGTTTAGTAGCACATCGCGGGCATGATTTGATCACTGCATTAGCCTGCCTGCGCGGCACACGTGGCTGAGAGCCTAGAGGCAGCAGCGCGGTCGGGGGCGAAGGCTGTTTACTGTTCCGTGCAGCTCGCCCAGCGGGCCGGTGAACCTGACACACTGCTGGCGAAGTTTCAAATGATTCCTGAGCAAAGTCAAGTGTGTCCTGCCGATCCAATATGTCCATCACTTGTTGAAGGGAGGGATTGACTAGTTTCAAAATGTGTTCCCTTACAGGAACATCAGAAACGTTCTGTGCAATTGCATCACGTACCATAATATATGAACAAGGGAGTCCACATTGACACTCAAAAGCACAATCCCTAGTAAGGCCTTGCAAGGTTGCAAACCACTCCCGTTTAGTCTGACCTGCCCTACGTTTTGTACGAAAGAAGGTATACCTTTTCGCAACTACATTGACTTATTCTTTGAAATATGCATTTAATGCAGACAAAATTTCTTCGTGGGACAGAGTTGCTGCGTCGCGCCGTGGAAATAATTTGACTATCACACGGTACGTGTTCACGCCAACAGAAGACAACAAATAAGGCTGCCGCTCGTTACCTTGAATTCTGTAGGCGGCGAGATGGAATCCAAATTGGCGCGACCACTCCGTCCAGCTTTCCAGTGCAGCATCAAAAGGTCGAAAAGTGGGTGCAACAGCGTGTTGTGGCTGCGTTAGCGGTGGAGCGGCGGCTGCCGCATCGTTTTGCATTGCACGTTGACCTGGACGAGCTGTCCAAGAGCATCCAATAAGGCCTGCCTCTGCTGATTCTGTAAGCGATAAAATTCGGACAGTACATCTGGAGATTGTGGCGAAGCCATTGCACAAGTAAATCAGGGCAATATCGATAAGAACGCGGTTTTGCCTCGTCGCCAATTTTGTGGTTGGCAGGAGAGCCAACACCGTATTGGTAAAGGAGGCCGAAATGCACGCGTTTTAACTCACGCAGGCTGGCGTGAGGTCTGGAACATGACAAGGGAATTAGAATTGAGAAAAACGGACGTAGCTGGTAGAATACTTAACTTTAATCCATTAATGGAGAACGTCGCTCTTTATGGTACACGATTCACAATACCAATAATAACTGGTAATGGCGCCTTGCTAGGTCGTAGCAAATAAGGTAGCTGAAGGCAATGCTAACTATCGTCTCTGCAAATGAGAGCGTAGAAGTCAGTGAACCATCGCTAGCAAAGTCGGCTGTACAACTGGGGAGAGTGCTAGGAAGTCTCTCTAGACCTGCCGTGTGGCGGCACTCGATCTGCAATCGCTGATAGTGGCGACACGCGGGTCCGACGTATACTTATGGACCGTGGTCGATTTAAAGGCTACCTCCTAGCAAGTGTGGTGTCTGGCGCTGACACCTCAATTTAAATGTCAGGAAGTCGTTTCTGAAAGTATCTGTATGGAAGTGAAACATGGACGATAAATAGTTTAGACAAGAAGAGAATAGAAGCTTTCGAAATATGGTGCTACAGAAAAATGCTGAAGATTAGATGGGTAGATCACATAACTAATGAGGAGGTATTGAATAGAGTGGGGAGAAGAGGAGCTTGTGGCACAACTTGGCTAGAAGAAGGGATTGGTTGGTAGGACATGTTCTGAGGCATCAAGGGAGCGCCAATTTACTATTGGAGGGCAGCGTGGAGGGTAAAAATCCTAGAGGGAGACCAAGAGATGATTACACTAAGCAGATTCAGAAGGATGTAGGCTGCACTAGGTACTGAGAGATGAAGAAGCTTGCACAGTATAGAGTAGCATGGAGAGCTGCATCAAACCAGCCTCAGGACTGAAGACCACAACAACAAACACACTAATTTTCACGATGAAGCAACAGTTGGCACAGAGCTGGTGTTATGTGATATTAAGGGATTGTGACGAGCTTTTTTTTTTTTTTGTAGTAATCATATTGTGGAGATCACTGCCACTGAAAGTAAGTACATCCAAAGTTACTGTAATGTAATTTTGAGTTTCTACTACTGCTGTTATGAGCAGTTTCAAAATGAAACCATTGGAGCAGTACATATATTTGATATGAATTTATTAAATTTTACGACCAAGATTGTTATTTAGGACCGTGTTTTGTTTCAGGTATTACGAGTTCATGAAAGTTTCGAGATGTGGGATTCTGTCTAGGAAAAATGCGAAATTGCTTTCAAATATATATCACGAAATGATGGGTGGTTGAAAATTGTACATCCCAGTAGATCCACAATTGACTGTTTACTTTCTGCAAGTTCTCTTTTTATTCCTCTTTGTTGCTTGTTCATGGAAGAAAGTAAATTTTGTGAAAAATTTTAAAATTATATGACAAAGCGAAACTTCTTCCTTAAGATACCTGATTGTTTACTTGTTGCCAATTTCTTCTTTTGTTTGTTGTTTACGATGATGACAAAGGTCAATTTTGCTGAAAACTATATTTTAATATTTTTAATTGTTGGAACTCAAAAGGGTCAAGTAAGAACCCTAGGTTTCCAGCAACAGTTCTAAAAAGGGGACTATATGAACCAGCCTCCTTAGATTTTTTCATAGGGCTTGAAGGTCAGCATAACAGTCCTGTACTTCCAAAGTTGACGGTTCGAATCTCGCCAATAACTAACAGCACTCATAAAAATTATCCTCAAATGGCTTTTTTGTAAGTTAGTTTGAGAACTGCGTCGTACTGTTTTAAAAAATTGATGTCTTGACACTGGTCTACAAAAACCATAAGAATGAAGAAAATCAGTGGGCCAGTCCGTAATGGCCTCTTATAAGATCAAAAATTTTATAAAACAAGAGAGTAAGGCTCTCTTTCAAAGGAACAAGCAGAAAAATTCTCAAAAAAGTTTACACTATTCTGAGAAAGAAATTTCAACAACACCCCCCCCCCCCCCCCCCCCCACACACACACACAGTCTCAAGCAGCTGAAACCACACTGTGAGCAGCACATGATAGGAGTGGTGACTGGGTGGCGGAAAGTAAGAGGCTGGGGCGGGGAGGAGGAGGGATAGTATGGTGAGGGTGGCAGACAGTGAAGTGCTGCAGGTTTGGTGGCGGGCACGGGAGAGGTGGGGGCAAAGTAGAGGAAAAGGAGAGAAATAAATAAAATACTAGATGTGGCGGAGGAATGATGGCTGTGTAGTGCTGGAATGGGAGCAGGGAAGGGACTGGATGGGTGAGGGCAGTGATTAATGAAGGTTGTGGTCAGGAGGGTTACAGGAATGTAGGATGTATTGCAGGGAAAATTCCCAGCTGTGCAGTTCAGTAAAGCTGATCTTGGTGGGAAGGATCCATATGGCACAGGCTGTAAAGCAGTCACTGAAATGTAGGATATCATATTTGGCAGCGTGTTCAGCAACAGGGTGCATGGTCGTCCACTTGTTTCCTGGCCACAGTTTGTCGGTGGCCATTCTTGTGGACAGACAGCTTGTTGGTTGCAGTTTGGCTTGTAGACCACATGACTGGTTCCACAGTTGCCTTTGATTGGATAGGTGATGTCAGTGACCAGGCTGCAGTAGGTGGCGGGAGGATGTACGGGAGAGGTCTTGCACGTAGCTCTATTACAGGGATATGAGCCACGAGGTAAAAAATTTGGGGTACGGCCAAGGGCACCTGCATAGCACCATCCTATGCCAACCTATTCATGGGCCATCTAGAGGAATCCTTCCCAGAACCCTAAACCCCTCACCTGGTTCAGATTCACTGATGACATCTTTGCTATCTGGATCGAAGGTGGGGACACCCTATCCACATTCCTCCAGAACCTCAACAACTTGTCCCCATTTGCTTCACCTGGTCCGACTCAACCCAACAACCCACCTTCTTAAATGTTGATCTCCACTTCAAAGATGGTTACATCAGTACCTCTGACCATATCAAACCAACTAACCACCAGCAATACCTCCACTTCGACAGCTGTCACTCATTCCATACCAAGAAGACTCTTTCGTACAGCCTAGCCACCAATGGTCATCACATACACAGTGACGAGCAGTCCCTCTCAAAAATACCAACGGTCTCACTGAAGCCTTCACTGACTGTAATTATCCTCCAAACCTTGTACAAAAACAAATCTCCCGTGCCTTATCTCCCACCACGTCCCAAAGCCCCATCGTCCAGCCACAGAGGAGCATTCCCCTTAGTACCACCCAGGACTGGAGCAACTGAATTACATTCTCCGCCAGGGTTTCCATTACCTCTCATTGTGCTCTGAAATTAGTAATGTCCTGCCTATTATACTTCCCACTCTCTCTACAGTGGTATTCCCATCCACCGAACCTACACAATATACTTGTTCATCCTTACACAACTCCTGCTCCCAATCCCTTAGCTCATACCCCTGTAGTAGACCTACATGCAAGACCTATCCCATACATCCTCCCAGCACCACCACCACCACCACCACCACCACCACCACCACCACCAGTTCAGTCACTATCATCATCTATCCCACCAAAGACAGGGCTATATGTGAAACCAGTCAATGTGGTCTACAAGCAAAACTACTACTATGCTGCATTCTATGTGGGCATGATAACCAACAACAAGCTGTCTGTCCACATGAATGGCCCCCACAAACTGGCCAAGAAACAAGTGGACCGACCAGTTGCTGAACACGCTGCCAATCATCATATCCTTCATTTCAATGACTGCTTCACAGCCTGTGCCATATGGATCGTATCAACCAACATCAACTTTCCTGAACTGCACAGGTGGGACTTTCCTGGCAATACATCCTATGTTCCTGTAATCCTCCTGGCCTCAACCTTCGTTAGTCACTGTCCTCACCCATCCAGCCCTTGCCTGCTGCCATTCCAGCACTACACAGCCGTCATTACACCACCACACCCAGTCTTTTTTATTTTATTTATTTCTCTCTGTTTCTTTCCTTTTCTGCTACTTCTCCTCCCTCTCTATTCCCTGCCTGCCGGCCAACCTTCAGCACTCCACTGTCCGCCATTCCCACCATACTATCCCCCCTCCTCCCCGCCCCAGCCTCCACCTTTCCCCCACACTAATCACGCAGTAGTGCGGCTGCTCAACCACGAGAGAGAGAGAGAGAGAGAGAGAGAGAGAGAGAGAGAGAGAGAGAGAGAGAGAGAGAGAGAGAGTTTGTTGACACGCTTTAAGTGTGAAAATCTTTTTGTTGTGCCTATCTGCGGCCTCTGCTATATGGTGAATGGCAACTTGCCTTCTCAGAATATTGTTACATTCCATCCTAGATTTTCCACTGTTAAGAAAAAAGTTAGGTTCATCATGGAACATAGGTTGCAGTTACAAAGAGTTGAAGAACACATATTTCCATGCTAAATATTGATCATTAAGAATAAAGACTCAATTCTGGAAAGTGCACATGAAAGTGAGCCACAAGCAGGAAGGAAAAAATGTGTCTCCTCCATGGCCTCTTAGGGGCTCTGGAGCTCCTGCACCCAACTCATAGTTGCCTCCAAATGCTTCAATCGTTTGTTACTTCCTGCCAATTATTTGTGCCTATCCTGCTGAATATTGCTTCAATTCCATTTACCAATGGTCTCCTGGGTCTCCCTCTCGATTTCTTATCAAATGACTTCTCCATGAACATTGTTGAAACTGCTTTGTCCTTCATTCTCATCAGGTGGCCTGACCACTGAAATCTTCTGGAATTTATTATGCTTTTTATTGCTGCTCGTGATAACTTGGAGATTTCTGTGTTGTGTACTCTCTTTCAACTTTGCAATTCATGTCACAGTATGGACCAAAGATCTATAGACTTAGTTTCCAAGTACTTCTAATTGGTGTTCTTCTCTTTTAAAAACTACATGTTTTGGCTCCACAGATAATGACTGGTCCAATGTTTGTATAATATACCCTCATTTTAATTTTCCTTGTTAGTAGTTTAGACCTTAGAAGTTTTGAATGAAGTAGTACACACTATTAACATTTTGCTGTCTAATTTCCTTTCTACTTGCCTCTAATTTTGTTTGTCTATCATTGCATGCAGAAATTTGAATTGTTCAACATGTTCAAATTTATGGTTGCTGATTATTAGATGCGACTGCTTATCTTGTTCATCTCTCCATCATGAACTACAATATATGAGGGGCATTTGAAAAGTCTGTGCAAAGTCCAGGAGATGGCACCACCGGCACTTATCAAGGTCATGTTTAGTTAGTAGCATCTTTGGAAAGAACACAAATCAAGTTTCAGCCATACTGATCTATTACTTTGTGTTTGGCATTCATGTGAATCGAGAAAGTCGAGTGATTGTCAAAAAAAGGACAAAAAAGGAATTTCGTGCGGTAATTAAACTTTACCTTATGAAATGTTATGGCCATTTGCTACTTGTTACGACTTCTGCACCACTTGTTAGCAGCAGACACAGTGGCTGCGCCAAAGACGGAGACAGTCTGGAGTTTTACAATTTATTGTTCATAGTACTATGAAATGAAGGAAACCAGTAGCATCCATGAAACCAGTCCTTTTCAACAATCTTCTGCATAAAACAGGTGCCTGTAAAGGTGAAAACTTTCAAACAAAGAAATAGAGTAAAATTTGGCTTATGCTTAATGTTTGGTACCAGCACTGATGGGTCTAAAAAGATGCTGCCCTCTGTCGCTGGAAAATCAAAACTACTATGTTGAATTTCTGTCACCAAATTGCGGAAGGAAGCTGCTTCCATCGGATTTGGGTGCTATAGAAGATTTGAAAATATATTATAGAAAATTCATTGTGCAGAAGCCCTTAAATTTGATGGAGGCTGGAAAGGGACCTGGCCTCCTTTAAAGCATCCAGGCTGGACACACTGCATTACATAGCAAAGATATGGATGGAGGTTAAAGAGTCTAACATCTCCAACTACTTCCAAAAAGCTGAACATTTTTGAAACAGATGAAGGACGTTGATCTGGTGTGCCATATCTGGATAAAGCCAATGATGACCAAATCTCCTAACTTCATTGTGATAAAATCTGCAGTTGGGGTATTCAGTTAAGGATTTCACCATTCTGATGATGACGAAGTCTATGGAACAGTCTAGTTTGCGATTTTTTTATGTGGTGCTGGTAGGTTAGTCTGGAAAACAAGGGTGCCACGAAGTGAAGTTGTCAAAAATTGTAGCGAAACAGGCAGATAAAGTATTATCATCAATTAGATATGTTGAAGTGAGGACACATTGGACATTCATAAACATTGTAAAAGAAACTTTGTGACAAATGATACACTATGTAATACACAAACTCTTATTGTTCTTGCCCATTAATCTGTATCGATGTTTTGAAATGTTTTGTGGACTTGATAATTACTCTTTGTATTCTTCTGCAGATGTAGATGTCAAAATTTTTGAATTTATTTATGAACTAGAAAAACAGGTAGAAATATTCAGTAGAAGTAATGCACACAATTTTTTTTACATAAAAAGATGTAGAAACACCAATGTGTTCATGAAGTGTCAAAATTATATAAGACCCAGGGCTTCAAATTAAGAGTCAGTAAAATGGTTTACTGTTGTTTTACAGGGTACATGCTTAAAAAGTATTTTGTCACCACTAACACCATCTTTAAAAGTTTCTCATAAAGTGTGAAAGAGTGAGGGAAGTCACAGCTCACCGAGTGTTAAATCACTTACCATCCTAGGCCTAAGCCAACAAACCATCATGTACCGTTAAATAATAGATGTGAAATACCAACATTGAGTTTGCACACATTGTGTAAACGCCACCAGTTTCGTCAAACCAACTGCATCCATGTGCGAAATCACAAAGAATTGGTCCAATGCCAGTAACAACCAATGCACAGTATTAATTGCAGACTTCAACGACGTGTATAAAAATGAACTCTAACAAGCTACAAAGTTATTAACAAAAACACTGATGCTACTGGAGAAACAAACAATAATTGTTTTGGGGATACCAAACAGATTCAACCTCCCAAGTTCTCCTGTGTAAACAAGGGATTGAGAAAGCCAACAGTATTATAAAATCTGCCAAGCCTTCCAAAACACATTCGTTCTTGAGACTTGGGATATGGACCGACAATTTTATAGCAGACATGGTTTGCACCTTAATGGGAAGGAAAAAAGTTTCATGTGTAAAACATTTGTAAATCTTGAGGAATGCTTATGGCACATCTAGCTCAGTCACCATTCCTTTACCCCAGTCAATCCAAATAGTTTCACAAAGCGCAAATCGTAATTATACAAAGTGCAGTGAAGTGTCCCAAACCATAGGAACAACATCAGTACCAACAGTGCCATCTGAACCAGAACCAGCAGATAAAACACTCCCACCAACAGAAGAAGAAGAAACAGATGCAAGTGAAATGTGTAGTGAAACAGGTGAGTGAAAAATTGTGCCTCCATCTGCCTGAAAGATTTTTTAACATCAGGCACAACGAGGACGAAACCACAGTGTTAAGTAGAACCAAATGTTTAATATAGAGAGAGTAGAGATCTTACAAAGAATGCTAATTTTTGAGACTAGAGAGAAATGCCAGCACTTTCTTAATGCACTTTAAATAAATGGGTTAAGTACAACCGATCATTACAGCAGAGTGAATAACATTGATGAACGGCTGATTTTACTCTCAGAATGAAACAGTATCAAAATTATTTGTTGAAATGGGCATTGGCTTTCAAAAGATTGTGTCACAATTTCAATGTAGCCCCAAGTTTCTGTAGAACAAATAGTACCCATTGAGGCTCATTAAAATACAAAGTGAAAGATGATTTCAATGTTGTATATGGAAGAGGTGCATTTGAAAGCTGCTCGATTGTAATAGAAAAACAAAACATTGTCATTATATCAATATACAGAATTCCAGGTGTAGCAGTAACATAATTATTTCTACCAAAGTTAATGGGACAACAGAAAGTCAGTAATGACACAAAGAAAAAGTTTTTAATAGCTGCTGATTTCAATAAAAATTTATCAAATGAAACCATTGACTCAATGCAGTTTATGGACCTAATCCAAAAATTTGGGTCCAAGGCAAACTTCATGGAACTCACAAGAGAAATGGAAAATATAGAAATCTGTATCGATAACATTTAAAAAAATTATAAATTCGATGATGCAAGGAAGCTATGTGTAGATTTAAGACTTTCAGACCATTTTTGTTTATTAAAATGATTAAAACAAATCAACAAAGTACCAGAAAAACTTCAGCAAAAGACGTTTTACTGTTGACATCTAAACATTGATCTGCTCTAAATTTAAGTGGTTGAATGGCAAGTCCAAAACAAAGATTCCAATCTCTGTACATTTTAACATATATTCTGAAATTTTTTTACATGCATTTAATGAAACGTTTCCACTTACAGTGTCTAATAAGCTAAATTGGATAACTGCTGAAATACAAATATCTAATGAAGGAGAGAGAGAGAGAGAGAGAGAGAGAGAGAGAGAGAGAGAGAGAACCACTGTACAAGAAACTAAAATACAACAAAGACCCTGTTTTCATTAACTATGTTAAACACTATAAAAGCATATATAAAATGGTAATGAAAGCAGCAAAAGAAATGGTTAGTAATAAATATATCTTAGCTCATGAAATCAAATCAAAGGTAGTATGGTCCATCGTAAAATAAGAGTTGGGTACTAGAACTGACAGCAAAGATATTTCCAAAATTAAGGTGGGGAGTAAAATTGTAACAAACCTGACTCAGATGTCGGGGTTATTCAACACTTTTTTTTATCAATGTTTCTAAATCAGATGTAAATGTACATGCTTATGCAGAGAAAGTACATTTAAGACAAGACAGAAGAATATTTTAACAAGTTTGAGAAAATTTCAGTTAAATATGTAGAGAAAACTATATTACAGCTACAAGACAAAAATTCTGCTGGGTGGGAAGATTTTGCTGGGTGGGATGGCATACCTAGCAAAGTAGCTTAAGCAGCTGCCACAATACCAACTCAACCTCTTTGCTCAATAATTAATAAATTGCTCGAAGGAGGCCACTTTCCAGATGTTCTACAGTATGAGGTAACACCTTTGTTTAAGGAAGGCTCGAGAGAAGACATGGGAAACTACAGCCCAATCTCTATTCTCCCAATTTTTCAAAAATATTTGAAAAAGTGGTGATAACACAAATTAAAAAAATTATAGAGAAAGCCAACATAATATCAGATAATCAATATGGCTTTCAGAAAGGCAAGAGTACAATAGAAGCTATTAATGAGTTTGTGAAAAAGTCAGTTCTGCCTTAAACAAGCAGAGAAAAGTGACCTCACGAAAGCATTTGATTGTGCAAACCATCACTTGCTCCAGCATAAAAAGAAAGGTTTGGAATTTTGGGTTGTGCTTTAGAGTGGTTCAGGTCATACCTCACAATCCGAAAACAAAGGGTAGTTGTATCATCAAGTAAGGGAAATTCCTTCTCTAAATGGATGATTATTTCTCAAGATGTTCCACAAGTCTCCATTCTGGGTCCAATTTTGTTTTTACTTTATGTAAATGATCTACCCCTGCACATTAATTCACACTCAGTTTTATTTGCTTGTTGAAAGCAATGACTCCAAACAAAACTATTAGAGAATTTGGAAAACTGGTTCCAGCTAAATTGGCTGAAAATGAATATTGGCAAAACACATTTGCTGCACTTTCAAACTACAAACTCTAAGGTAAAAGAAATTCACATTAGTCACAGAGACCAAGAACTAAAAGAATCAGACTGTGTTAAATTTTTAAGCATACATTTTGACCAAAATCTATCCTGGTCTTCACACACTAACTACACACATCACAAAAAGTTTTTCTCAACTCCTGTGGATATTGTCCCTCTGACTGTTCAGAAATGTCACTAAACCTACCCAAAGATGTACACAACAATGTATTAGCAGCACCTATCAGATGGAGGGGGTCCAACAGCCGATCAGCTCCAGTAATCCTACCAGGAAGGAGGTACATGACTGGTGTTGTCTGTAGTTCAATACCGTGTTTCAGTCCTGTCTGAATTGTTACTTTGTGCCAAGAAGGGCTATTAACAAGGGAAATGTCCAGGTGTCTCGGAGTGCACCAAACTGATGTGGGCATGGAGGAGATACAGAGACAGGAAATGTCAATGATATGCCTCCCTCAGGCCACCCAAGGGCTATTACAGTACTGGATGACCGCTACCTATGGATTATGGCTTGGAGGAACCCTGACAGCAACACCACCATGTCGGTGGAAGCTTTTCGTGCAGCCACAGGACATCGTGTTACGACTCAAACTGTGCACAATAGGCTTCATGATGCGCACCTTCACACCCGACGTTCATGGTGAGGCCATCTTTGCAACCACGAGAGCATGCAGTGTGGTACACATGGGCCCAACAATATGCTGAATGGATCACTCAGGACTGGCACCACATTCCCTTCACTGATGAGTGCCACACATGCCTTCAACCAGCGACGCATTTGGAGGCAACCCGGTCAGGCTGAACGCCTTAATCACACTGTCCAGTGAATGCAGCAGGGTGGCATTATGCAGGGCCGACCTACACCACTGGTGGTCATGGCAGGCACCGTAATGGCTGTACGATATGTGGATGCCATCCTCAGACTGATAGTGCAACCATATCGGCAGCATATTGACGAGGCATTCATCTTCATGGACGACAATTCACGCCCCCATCGTGCACATCTTGTGAATGACTTCCTTCAGGATAACGACATCGCTTGACGAGAGTGGCCAGCATGTTCTCCAGACATGAACCCTACCGAACGTGACTGGGATAGATTGGAAAGGGCTGTTTATGGACATGACCCACCAACCACTCTGACAATCTAGACCAATGAAACTGTAATGAACTCATGGATAGTATGCCATGATGAATAGAGGCATGCATCAATGCAAAAGGGCATGCTATTGTGTATTAGAGGTACTAGTGCGTACAGCAATCTGGATCACCACCTCTGAAGGTCTCCCTGTATGGTGGTACAACATGCAATGTGTGGTTTTCATTAGCAATAAAAAGGGAAGAAATGATGATGATGTTGATCTCTATAGGTTCTCAAATGCTCGGAACCAAGGTGACACAAACTTTTTTTAATGTGTGTATTTAGCAAATACACTAAACAGCCTGACATTTGCAATGAAGATTCTGTCATATTCAACTAGCATGGAGACAAGAAAAATAATTTACCACAGCTACTTCAAATCAGTTATAAGATATGGCATTATTTTTTGGGGAGGCACAAGTAAAATGACTAGAATCTTAAATTTACAAAAATAATTTGTTAGAAATATGCCTAATGCATGGTTCATGGTGTGGGTTCCTGTAGTCATGTCCTAGTTCATTAAACCACGGGCAACGTATGAGTGGCCAAGTAAGTGGTCCCGACAGTCGGGATACCAGTTACTTTGGAATAAGGCTGGGCATCTCAGACATATTCTGAGTCGTGGTCACCTTTGTGCTCATACGGCAAAGTCTACCAAATCCACCGGTTAGTCCCTCAACCGTTAGGGGTAAAACTCAATGGGACTCTGGGCAAGTAAGGCTAGCAACCTGCTTCCCCGATACTTTAAATATGATGCTGACAACAATCAGAGAAAAATGCCTTGCACCTTTGGAGGTGACGGAGTCCCACCTCTAACTGACGAACCAGGGACTCCTAAGATACGACTTGGCAAACAAATGGTAATGAGATGGGGAGCTATTAATATCAATAAGGGCTACCCTGGGAAGAAGGTGGAGCTGGCAGAGGCTACAAGAAGATGGGGCTAGACGTTTTAGCTGTTAGTGACATTCGGGTAAGGGGTGAGGAAGAAGAGGAAGTGGGAGAACACAAGGTCTACCTGTCAGGAGTCAAAGCAGGAATAGCACAATCGGGTGTAGGGCTTTAATTCAGGAAAGAAATGGAACCCAGCGTAGTTGCAGTAAGGTATGTAAACGAATGACTGATGTGGATAGATCTGACAGTGTTTAGCAAGAAAATTAGGATTGTGTCAGTATATTCGCATTGTGAAGGGACAGATCAAGATAAGATGGATAATTTTTATGAGGCACTCAGTGATGTAGTTGTTAGAGTAAAGGACAAGGACAGTGTTCTGCTCATGGATGATTTTAACGCCGGGAGTGGAAATCGAACAGAAGGGAATGAAAACGTTATGGGTATATTTGGAGAGGATATGGAGGCCAACAGGAACGGGAAACAACTGTTGGATTTCTGTGCCAATATGGGCTTAGTAATCACAAACTCCTTTTTTAAACATAAGAACATTCACCGGTATACATGGTAAGGCAGGAGAACCAGATCCGTCATTGACTATATAATATCAGATCAGGAATTCAGGAAGGCTGTGAGGGACACATGTGTATTCAGGGGATTCTTTGATGACACTGATCATTATTTAATCTGCAGTGAATTTGGGATTGTGAGGCCAAAAGTGCAGGAGGTCAGGTCCATATGTAGGAGGATAAGATTGGAGAAACTTCAGGATAAGGAAATCAGGCACAAGTACATAACAGCAATCTCAGAAAGGTACCAGTTAGTTGAATGTAGTCAATTACAGTCACTGGAAAAGAAATGGACAAGGTACAGGGACACAGTACTAGAAGTGGCTAAAGAATGTCTGGGAACTGTAGTGTGTAAAAGTAGGATGAAGCAAATTGCTTGGTGGAATGACACAGTAAAGGCAGCCTGTAAAAGGAAAAAGAAGGCGTATCAAAAAAGGCTACATACTAGAACTCAGGTAGACAGAGAAAGTTATGTTGAAGAAAGAAACAAAGCCAAACAGATAATTGCAGCAGCCAAGAAGAAATCTTGGAAAGGCTCTGGAAACAGGTTGGAGACTCTGGGTCAAGCTGCTGGAAAACCATTCTGGAGTGTAGTTAGCAGTCTTCAAAAGGGAGGTAAGAAGGAAGTGACAAGTATTTTGGACAGGTCAGGAAAACTGCTGGTGAATCCTGTGTATGCCTTGGGCAGATGGAGGGAATATTTTGAAGAGTTGCTCAATGTAAGTGACAATACGATCACCAATGTTTCAGATTTCGAGGTAGAATAAGATAGGAATGATGATGGAAATAGGATCACATTCGAGGAAGTGGAGAAAATGGTCAATAGATTGCAGTGCAATAAAGCAGCTGGGGTGGATGAAATTAAGTCGGAACTCATCAAATACAGTGGAATGTCAGGTCTTAACTGGCTACACAGGATAATTGAATTGGCCTGGGAGTCAGGACAGCTTCCATCAGACTGGACAAAAGCAGTAATCACACCAATCTTTAAACATGGAAACAGAAAAGATTGTAACAACTACAGAGATATCTCTTTATTCAGCATTGTGGGTAAAATCTTCTCAGGTATTGTTGAAAGGAAAGTGCAAGTATTAGTTGAGGACCAATTGGATGAAAATCAGTGTGGGTTTAGGCCTCTTAGAGGTTGTCAGGACCAGATCTTTAGTTTATGGCAAATAATGGAGAAGTGTTATGAGTGGAACAAGCACTGTATCTACGCTTTATAGATCTAGAAAAGGCATATGACCGGGTTCCTAGAAGGAAGTTATTGTCTGTTCTACGAGATTATGGAATAGGGGGCAAACTTTTGCAAGCAATTAAAGGTCTTTGCATGGATAGTTAGGCAGCCTTTAGAGTTGACGGTAAATTGAGTTCATGGTTCAGAGTAGTTTCAGGGGTAAGACAAGGCTGCAACCTGTCTCCACTGTTGTTCATATTATTTATGGATCATATGTTGAAAACAATAGACTGGCTCGGTGAGATCAAGATATGTGAACACAAAATAAGCAGTCTTGCATATGCAGATGACTTAGTTGTGATGGCAGATTCGATTGAAAGTTTGCAAAGTAATATTTCAGAGCTAGATCAGAAATGTAAGAACTATGGTATGAAGATTAGCATCTCCAAAATGAAAGTAATGTCTGTGGGAAAGAAATATAAACGGACTGAGTGCCAAATAGGAGGAACAAAGTTAGAACAGGTGGACAGTTTCAAGTACTTAGGATGCATATTCTCACAGGATGGCAACATAGTGAAAGAACTGGAAGCGAGGTGTAGCAAAGCTCAGCTACGATCTATTCTCTTCTGCAAGAAGGAAGTCAGTACCAAGACTAAGTTATCTGTGCACCGTTCAATCTTTCTACCAACTTTGTTGTATGGGAGCAAAAGCTGGGTGGATTCAGGTTACCTTATTAACAAGGTTGAGGTTACGGATATGAAAGTAGCTAGGATGATTGCAGATACTAGCAGATGGGAACAATGGCAGGAGGGTGTCCACAATGAGGAAATCAAAGAAAAACTGGGACTGAACTCTATAGATGTAGCAGTCAGGATGAACAGGCTTAGATGGTGGCGTCATGTTACACACGGATTCGGTTAACAACAGGTTTAACATCAGAAGAGGCACCAATGTTAGCACTGAATAGGGGATCATGGAGGAATTTTATAAGAGGGCTATGCTCCAGACTGAACGCTGAAAGGCATAATGGGAACAATCTTAAACGATGATGATGATGATATGCCTAATGCAAAACCGAAAGTATCCTGTCGCCCACAGTTAAGAAAATTAAAGATATTAAGTGCTCCATGGTTGTAGATTTATGAAATAATTTTTTTGTATACAGTAGCCCATAGTTATTCATAGGCTTTAAACATCAATATGGTACTAGGTACAAGGAGAATTTTGTGCTTCCCACTAAATCTGTTTGCACAAACCCCAGAACATATGGGCATGAAAATTTACATCACTCAAAAAAGAAATCCTCAGCATGGAGATGGGACAACTAAAGCAAAAACTACGACAATTGTTAGTACAGAAATGTTATTATTCCTTAGAATAATTGCTTAATTACAATCTGATCAAGAAAGCAAGTGGCTGACGTTATTTTTAATTAAACTTACAGTATGAGATGGAAGACACCTTTTTTCCTGTTTCTCAGAAGGCAGAGTTTCTCATCCCAGTTTCGTAGCAAGCATCGACATAACAAAAAGAACTGCACCACTAGGTGATTAAGCTTAGAAGTTTTATGTCTACTAAATAACTGTAGTAATTATTCTCTCTTTTTACAGTAATACTGATGTTAAGCTACACACTGTCTCTGTAAATTATAAGTTAATAATTATTGTTTCTGTAATACACATAAATTGCAATTGCAGTAATGACAAGTCCCCATACATTACATCTTGTGATTTAACTCTGTATGTTACGGGATAGTAAAAATCCTGTTTCTGATGTAAATGTACTGATTTCAGGAACAACAATTAGCTGATGTATATTGGCAAAATTATATATCTGTATAATATAAATATTTCTGTTAACTTAAATCACCCAGGTCCAAATATTCCCATTACACGAGCTGTTAATAAAGGTAGTCTGTAAAACTACAGTAACAGAGATTTGATTGGCCAGAATTTATGTTGTTATGGCCCAGCAACACGTGTCCCTTTCAATATGGGCTCTTAGTGACCTGAACCGCAATCCCAAATCTGTCCCTAAATCAATTTTTTTCTATTTTAAATCAATCTATTACAGTACTGGAAATATACCCAAACTTTAGAGCCATTCTGTCTCCTAGAAATTTTAAAGATTTCTCAAGTGAATTCTTATTCTGATATTAAGGTATCTTCTGTCTTTCTTTCTTTCCTCCTTGCACTTATCCCATCTAGTACAGGGTCCATTTGTTCTCGGCTTGGAAACTTTGTATTTTATTATAAACTTTGTGACCAAATGCACACCCAGGCGTCACAGTCGTCAAGGTAACTTAAGGGAGAGAAATTGTGCGCGCCATCTGTCTACAAATTCATGAAAACTTAGTTTTGCATATCATATTGGTGCTAATTTATTTATCTATACGTCAAGGTCTGTAAGACAAAACTGAGGAGCAAATCCTCAAGATCTTGGAACGTGTCAGTACATGAAATTACAACATAAAAGTAATAACAGATAAAAATAAAATGTTTATGAACATGAAAAATGTCAAACCATAAGTTTAAGTAAACGCAATGAACACTACAACAAAAATAAGCTTAATTTTTCAAGAAGCTTCTCAACAGAATAGGAGGAGCGTCCCATGAGGGAACTCTTCAGTTTCTACTTGAAAGCGTGTGGATTATTGCTAAGATTTTTGAATTCTTGTGGTAGCTTATTGAAAATGACTGCAGCGGTATATTGCACACATTTCTGCACAAGAGTTAAGGAAGTCTGATCCAAATGCAGGTTTGATTAGTGCTGAGTATTAACTGGGTGCAAGCTGCTTATTCTTGGAAATAAGCTTACATTGTTAACAAGAAATGACTGTGTGGAAAATATATACTGAGAGGCCAATGTCAAAATATCTAGGCTTGTGAACAGCGATCAATAAGAGGTTTGTGAACTCACACTGCTTATTGCCTGACACACTTTTTTCTAAGCGAAAAACATCCTTTTAGACTGGGAAGGGTTACCCCAAAATATAATACCATACGGCATAAGTCTCCCCCATGAACCACGGACCTTGCCGTTGGTGGGGAGGCTTGCGTGCCTCAGTGATACAGATAGCCGTACCGTAGGTACAACCACAACGGAGGGGTATCTGTTGAGAGGCCAGGCAAACATGTGGTTCCTGAAGAGGGGCAGCAGCCTTTTCAGTAGTTGCAAGGGCAACAGTCTGGATGATTGACTGATCTGGCCTTGTAACAATAACCAAAACGGTCTCTCTGTGTTGGTACTGCGAATGGCTGAAAGCAAGGGAAAACTACGGCTGTAATTTTTCCCGAGGACATGCAGCTCTACTGTATGATTAAATGATGATGGCGTCCTCTTGGGTAAAATATTCTGGAGGTAAAATAGTCCCCCATTCGGATCTCCGGGCGGGGACTACTCAAGAGGATGTCGTTATCAGGAGAAAGAAAACTGGCGTTCTACGGATCGGAGAGTGGAATGTCAGATCCCTTAATCGGGCAGGTAGGTTAGAAAATTTAAAAAGGGAAATGAATAGGTTAAGGTTAGATATAGTGGGAATTAGTGAAGTTCGGTGGCAGGAGGAACAAGACTTCTGGTAAGGTGACTACAGTGTTATAAACACAAAATCAAACAGGTGTAATGCAGGAGTAGGTTTAATAATGAATAGGAAAATAGGAATGCGGGTAAGCTACTACAAACAGCATAGTGAATGCATTATTGTGGCCAAGATAGATACGAAGCCCACACCTACTACAGTAGTACAAGTTTATATGCCAAATAGCTCTGCAGATGACGAAGAAATTGAAGAACTGTATGATGTAATAAAAGAAATTATTCAGATAGTAAAGGGAGACGAAAATTTAATAGTCATGGGTGACTGGAATTCAATAGTAGGAAAAGGGAGAGAAGGAAACATAGAGTGTGAATATGGATTGGGAGAGAGAAATGAAAGAGGAAGCCGCCTGGTAGAATTTTGCACAGAGCACAACTTAATCATAGCTAACGCTTGGTTTAAGAATCATGAAAGAAGGTTGTATACATGGAAGAACCCTGGAGATACTAAAAGGTATCAGAACCAGGTTTTAAATTGTAAGACGGTTCCAGGGGCAGATTGGTTATGACCTGTAGGTTAAAACTTAAGAAACTGCAAAAAGGTGGGAATTTAAGGAGATGAGACCTGGATAAACTGACTAAACCAGAGGTTGTACAGAGTTTCAGGGAGAGCATAAGGGAACAATTGATAGGAATGGGGGAAAGAAATACAGTAGAAGAAGAATGGGTCACTTTGAGGGATGAAGTAGTGAAGGCAGCAGAGGATCAAGTAGGTAAAAAGACAAGGGGTAGTAGAAATCCTTAGGTAACAGAAGAAATATTGAATTTAATTGATGAAAGGAGAAAATACAAAAATGCAGTAAGTGAAGCAGGCAAAAAGGAATACAAACGTCTCAAAAATGAGATCAACAGGAAGTGCAAAATGGCTAAGCAGGGATGGCTAGAGGACAAATGTAAGGATGTAGAGGCTTATCTCACTAGGGGTAAGATAGAAACTGCCTACAGGAAAATTAAACAGACCTTTGGAGATAAGAGAACCACTTGTATGAACATCAAGAGCTCAGATGGAAACCCTTTTCTAAGCAAAGAAGGGAAAGCAGAAAGGTGGAAGGAGTATATAGAGGGTCTACACAAGGGCGATGTTTCTGCGGACAATATTATGGAAATGGAAGAGGATGTAGATGAAGATGAAATGGGAGATACGATACTGTGTGAAGAGTTTGACAGAGCATTGAAAGACCTGAGTCGAAACAAGGCCCCCGGAGTAGACAACATTCCATTGGAACTACTGACAGCCTTGGAAGAGCCAGTCCTGATAAAACTCTACCATCTGGTGAGCAAGATGTATGAAACGGGCGAAATACCCTCAGACTTCAAGAAGAATATAATAATTCCAGTCCCAAAGAAAGCAGTTTTGACAGATGTGAAAATTACCGACCAATCAGTTTAATAAGTCACAGCTGCAAAATACTAACGGGAATTCTTTACAGATGAATGGAAAAACTAGTAGAAGCCGACCTCGGGGAAGATCAGTTTGGATTCCGTAGAAATATTGGAACACTGACCTTACGACTTATCTTAGAAGAAAGATTAAGGAAAGGCAAACCTACGTTTCAAGCATTTATAGACTTAGAGAAAGCTTTTGACAACGTTGACTGGAATACTCTCCTTCATATTCTAAAGGTGGCTGGGGAAAATACAGGGCGCGAAAGCTATTTACAATTTGTAGAGAAACCTGATGGCAGTTATAAGAGTCGAGGGGCATGAAAGGGAAGCAGTGGTTGGGAAGGGAGTGAGACAGGGTTGTAGCCTCTCCCCGATGTTATTCAATCTGTATATTAAGCAAGCAGTAAAGAAAACAAAAGAAAAATTTGGAGTAGGTATTAAAATCCATGGATAAGAAATAAACACTTTGAATTTCGCCGATGACATTGTAATTCTGTGAGAGACAGCAAAGGACTTGGAAGAGCAGTTGAACGGAATGGATTGTGTTTTGAAAGGAGTATATTAGATGAACATCAACAAAAGCAAAACGAGGATAATGGAATGTAGTCGAATTAAGTCGGGTGATGTTGAGGGTATTAGTTTAGGAAATGAGACACTTAAAGTAGTAAAGGAGTTTTGCTATTTGGGGAGCAAAATAACTGATGATGGTCAAAGTAGAGAGGATATAAAATGTAGACCGGCAATGGCAAGGAAAGCGTTTCTGAAGAAGAGAAATTTGTTAACATCGAGTATAGATTAAAGTGTCAGAAAGTCGTTTCTGAAAGTATTTGTATGGAGTGTAGCCATGTATGGAAGTGAAACATGGACGATAAATAGTTTAGACAAGAAGAGAATAGAAGCTTTCGAAATGTGGTGCTACATAAGAATGTTGAAGATTAGATGGGTAGATCACATAACTAATGAATAAGTATTGAATAGGATTGGGGAGAAGAGAAGTTTGTGGCACAACTTGACCAGAAGAATGGATCGGTTGGTAGGACACGTTCTGAGGCATCAAGGGACCACCAATTTAGTATTGGAGGGCAGCGTGGAGGGTAAAAATTGTAGAGGGAGACCAAGAGATGACTACACTACGTAGATTCAGAAGGATGTAGGTTGCAGTGGGTACTGGGAGATGAAGAGGCTTGCACAGGATAGAGTAGCATGGAGAGCTGCATCAAACCAGTCTCAGGACTGAAGACCACAACAACAACAATATATGTCAACAATAGAAATGGGTCAAATGGTTCTGAGCACTATGGGACTTAATTTCTGATGTCATCAGTCCCCTAGAACTTAGAACTACTTAAACCTAACTAACCTAAGGACATCACACACATCCATGCCTGAGGCAGGATTCGAACCTGCGACCGTAGTGGTAGTGCGGTTCCAGACTGTAGCACCTAGAACTGCGCGGCCACTCCGGCCGGCTCAACAGTAGAATTTAAGTTACAAAACAGTTACTGATTAAACCCTGTAACAAACGATACTAACTAGGCATGGTCAAAATGAATTAGAAAATCAATTAGTAACAGAAAACTACGCACAAAATTAGATCTGGTGTTATTTTCTTTAAAACTGACAGCCAACCATTCTCTTTTATGAAAATACAGATTACACTAATGTATATCAATGGTAATTAGTAAAAAGTGAAAGTATTAATTTTAAGGAGGGAGGTGGCAAAATAAGAGGGGGAATAAAATCATCCCAGCATGCTTTGTGACAGTGGGAAATTTGAACATAGCTCACCCAATTGC
Source organism: Schistocerca gregaria (assembly GCF_023897955.1). Lineage (NCBI taxonomy): Eukaryota > Metazoa > Arthropoda > Insecta > Orthoptera > Acrididae > Schistocerca > Schistocerca gregaria. The sequence continues at coordinate 33,999,269 of NC_064928.1, forward strand.
AGTCCAAGACTGTGATCACTTAACCATGATGCCATTGCTCTACTATATTGGACTTCCTGTTCTTGGACCATTCACTGTTTCTATTTTGCTCTCAGTCTCAGTACAGTAAACCTTCTTCCTGTTTTCATGCTTGATCAGCATTCTGGTTTTGACGGTCTGTCCATGGGGGAGGACGTAATGGGGAGTTTTCCTTTTTAGACAGAGGGGTGTTTTATGTTACGTGTACATCATTTCAACCGTTCTTCGCGTTTTGACAATGCCATCTGCCCCTTGATTTGCAAGATACTACTAAGCACAACATATTCCTTCACAGCAGGGATAGATGGTCAAACACGTAGGCACCTTGGTGACATTCAGCACTCCCCAAATCTGCACGTACATCATCCCAGCACGTGCTCAGTGTGAAATTCTCTGCATACTAACTACCTAAATAACATTTTTACATGGACATCTTTCATTTGCTTGTGAGAAAGAAGTGAAACATGTCATTCTGGATGAACAACATGTCCCACCATACTTTGAACGTGCTCCTGGTCATATATATTATTATTTTTATTATTTATTTTTTGCTCTTGTGAATAGTTTCCTACAGGTTGTTCTCATTTAGCAAAACTTACCTGTATTTTGGGACTTAGTAGAAAAAAGAGAAAAACCAACATGGACCAAGGAAAGAGAGACGTAATTATAACCAGAATAAGGATAAAATGCAAATGTGTGACACACGTAACCTGGCGATGGACAGACGAAATCTGTTGTTTTATTCCAAAAGTGAACAAAACACTCAGCTTATGGCTTAATGGTGGATGGATTTGTCCACAATGATAAAATTACCAAATAAATTGTAAATTTATTATCAGTTATACAAGGAGTAAAACTAGTTTCTATTTAGAGTGTTTTTTGTTCAGAATGAACATTTATATTCTGGAGCAAAAATCCAAAACATTTTCGTATTAGATATCGGACACAAAATTGTAAGACCTCATATTTTCAGGTATAAAGTTAAAGCATACTTCAAATGGGTGCTGTCCCAGGGGTCAGTGTTGCAGCCACTCCTGTTCCTTACTTACATAAATTATACACTCTCTAGTATTGAGGTAACTCTAAACTATTTCTGTTTGCTGATCACTCAAGCTTGGTAGTAAAGGATGTCATGTACAACATTGGGTCAGTTTCAAATAGTGCAGTTCACAACCTAAGTTCATGGCTTGTAGAAAATAAACTACTAAATCACCATAAGGCTCAGTTTTTACAGTTTCTTCCACACAATTCAACAAAACCTGATGTTTTAATGTCACAGAATTGGCATAAAATTAGTGAAACTGAACAGTTCAAATTTCTAGGTGTTCAGATAGATAGTAAACTGTTGTGGAAAGCGAGCATTCAGGATCTTGTTCAAAGACTTCGTGCTGCCAGTTTTACTATTCGAACAGTATCTAAAGTGAGTGATCATTCGACATGAAAATTAGTCTGCTTTGTTGATTTTCATTCACTTATGCCGTTTTTGTTGTTGTTGTGGTCTTCAGTCCTGAGACTGGTTTGATGCAGCTCTCCATGCTACTCTATCCTGCACAAGCTTCTTCATCTCCCAGTACCTACTGCAACCTACATCCTTCTGAATCTGCTTAGTGTATTCATCTCTTGGTCTCCCTCTACGATTTTTACTCTCTACGCTACTGTCCAATACTAACTTGGTGATCCCTTGATGCCTCAGAACATGTCCTACCAACCGACCCCTTCTTCTGGTCAAGTTGTGCCACAAACTTCTCTTCTCCCCAATCCTATTCAATACTTCCTCATTATTTATGTGATCTACCCATCTAATCTTCAGCATTCTTCTGTAGCACCACATTTCGCCTGCAACATATTAATGAAGCCAAGGACAACAAATGAAGAACCAAAGCAGGCAAGCACCGTCACACCTCGTGTCAAAAACCTGTTCTTTTTCGCTGTATTCAAATGTGTGGCTGTGCCGTGGTGTAATGTCAACAGCGAGGTTTTTGGAAGGGTTCTATAATGACAGTTAATTCCGCCCAACTACTGTATTAGCAGCCAAAAGGAAATGGCTTTCAAATGGGAGCTGCAAACATTTGATGACAAGGAGGCGTGTCAACCGAATCCATCACTGGGAGACATGTCTGGAGTAACACACACAGCATTAGTGACAGTACTTGTGTCATATAACTGGAATCTTTTACCAACACACCTAATTTGAAATCCTTGCACGTGACTGAGACATGCCTCCTTCCCCAATGTAGGTGTCTGTATGAATGTGATCACTCCCAAGGAAATGACGAAAACATAATAGTTGGCCACATAAGCTGCAACAAATGAACACATGTTTCACAATTGCATAATTTCTCTGTGCTCTGTCAACACATATGTTTTTAACATTCTTGAAGCTGTGTTCGATTTTCATAATTTTGGTACTTTTATTCCTTTTTTGTAACATAATTGACACCTGCTTATTTGTTGTTTACATTTGTGTGAGACATCTACATGGTATCCTGCCTGCTTTCACTATTCATCACTTTTACTTGTGATGGTAATATATTCTTATCACATGACTGATATTTTACAACCAATATACAATATGACAACTGCCAAGACTACAGAAAGAGAAACATTTTAGTGATTGTATAAACAGTTCATAGTATTGCGAAAAATATATAAATAAATAAATAATAAAAGGTACAGAATTCTTTAGCACACTGCTTATCCAGTTGGTAGTCCAACACTATGACCACTTACCCATGATGACGTTGCTGTTTTGACTTGCTCTTTATTGCTTTCCTTGTTCTTGGGCTGTTCACTGTTCTTATTTTGCCTTTTTTTTAACAGTTCAGTACACCTTCTTGACAGGCTATCTTACCACTAAATCTGTGGGGGGTGTGAAGCGGAGTTTTCCATGTAAGATTCCATTCAGAGGTGTTGTTCCAATCTTCAAATTAACAAGAGACCTGTTCGCCCAACTTCATAAGTGTTGTATCATTTAATAGGTTTTGCAGATCAAAGCTCTACTACAGCCCTCTACCATACACATATGGTGAAGAAGTCAAGCAATATATATCAGTGGCATTGCACAGCAGGTCCACTGCAGCAAAAAACTAAGAAAGGCTATGTTACAAACTTAATTATGGTAAAAATTATCATCATGACTCCATCAAGGTGATACATTGTTTTTGGACTACCACACCATATTGGCTTAGTCCAGCTTCGTAAGATTAATGATTAATAATTACGTACGAGTGGTAAACCTACTTGAAGAGGGAAATAAAAGCCGCAAGTTTCAAGGACTGAAGGACTGATGAGAATACACCAGCAGGGTGTATACACAGACAAGAAAACAGATTCTCGATAAAAAGCACATTTTCTCCTGGGTGAAAATACAGCTTTTCCATGTTAAGTGACAGGTTACTTTTCCTTGGATCAGTAAAACTTATCGATCCTTTGTATGATTATGGCTTTATACACCGGCATAGAATTTCACGGCCCTTTAGAAAACCAAACTGTTTTATATAAAGCTTCGGATAGATCTTTGATGTGCAGTAACAGGAACGCTGCGCATTTTCATTTACGAAAGTATAAATTTGAATTGCACCAAACACCGAATGTTATTTTCCGAAGTATTGAAATTGATATTGCGATGCTCTTTTGTAAGCCACTCATAACTCATACCACACGATCTTACCGGCCGATGATAACAGATATTCAGAGCACAGGATGCGCAACATAGTCAGCCAATAGCAATAACACTGTTAAGTAGAACACATGTACACAAACTGGAATGTTAATATATATGTACACCATGTTGCTACAAGAAAATCAAAGCTTTCACATATAATATTGGTCTTTAAGATTAATAAGCTGCAAGAGCAGCTAAGCTTTCGCAATATAATATTGATTTTTTTGTGCGTGTTACACTTTAAGATACATCACACAAATGTCCCAGTAAAATTTTTAATAACGACATAAGTGGCTGATCTTCTGGGCTCGAAAGTTTTCTAAATCATCATCCTTCAAGACATGAGTTTTAAATGAATCAAAATGCTCTGTGATTTATGAAATTCATCGTACATTCTAGCACATAGTTCAGCTTCCATAAAAGGAAATTTACTTTGAAAGTAACGCTTTTCAAACAACCATACACAATATTTTCCTGCGACCTGTTAGAAATAAGTTCATTTCAGCAATTGCCAGAGAGCCCAGCAACAATGACACAGGAAGCCCTTATGTTTGTACATGTAAAACATTAAAAGATCTTACATTACGTCATAAAAGAAACAAGACATCAGAGGATAGTCCAAGAGCATCGGAATTTTGTGAACCATACTAAAATACGTAACTCGGTTTACAGTGCACATTTGTATGTCCAAATTTGTAAATAAATTTTCTTGAAGTACCAGTACTGTATTATCTCATGTTTGGTTCTTTATTGTGGCATAATGCTATACATGCTAGAAGATGAAAAGATGCACTTTTGAAATGCAGTGAACAGTTGAAACTAGCCAATAGTGTAGAATTAAAAACTTTGCTTCAAATAAATTGACTGCCTCAGTGGAAAAGATTAATAAAAGTCACAAATCCATTTTGTTATCATTTGTTGTGAGAACAATTAACAAAGAGGAAACAGCAAAATCACAAAGTAGACACAGGTCACGTGGAGACTCTCCACTACAACTCAAACTGTGCGTCAATACTGCATCAACGGTGTTTCCAAACCGTGGCAATACTAGATATAGTGGTGGCCCCTGTCCCCCTTTCTCCTTAGAGCGTTTGATATATATTAAAAACAAAGATTCCAAGACTTACCAAGCAGGAAAGCGCAGGTAAAAAGGCATGCTATTGTGCCTGTCTACCGGCGCTTTTCTGCTTGGTAAGTCTTGGAATCTTTGTTTTTAATATATATATATATATATATATATATATATATATATATATATATATATATATATATATATATATATATATATCTATATATATCTGCTTGTGTCAGTGTATGTATGGATGGATATGTGTGTGTATGTGTGTGCACGCGAGTATATACCTATCCTTTTTTCCCCCTAAGGTAAGTCTTTCCACTCCCGGGATTGGAATGACTCCTTACGCTCTCCCTTAAAACCCACATCCTTTCATCTTTCCTTTTCCTTCCCTCTTTCCTGACGAAGCAGCCGCCGGTTGCGAAAGCTCGAAATTCTGTGTGTGTGTTTGTGCGTTTTATTTATTATGCCTATCTACCGGCGCTTTCCCACTTGGTAAGTCTTGTTATCGTTGTTTTTAATATATTTTTACCATGTGGAAGTTTCTTTCTATTTTATTTATATAGGGAAACATTCCATATGGGAAAAATATATCTAAAACAATACACACACACACACACATACACATTTCAAAAATATGTTCATTTTGTAGCGCACATCTTTCTGTAGAGTCTGATGTAAGACATGTTATTTAGTCTTAAGTGTGCCAAAGTGCAGTTCCACGCCTCTTATACAGCTTTCTTCTATCGCATGTCATTGTATTTTGCTCTATGAAATTCATATGTATAATATTTCGTAATGGATACCATCAAACTATATTTAGAACAGTGGAAATTAAAATCTCCTGTGGTGTCTCTCCAGCTTCCAATTGGACAGTTTAACATCCAGCCCCATCTTTCGTTTTTTTTAATTAATTATAATTGGATGGGATTATTTTTAACCCAGAGAACAAGAACTCTTCAGAAAATTTGCACTCTTTATTGCCTATTAGCTAATAACTTCCTTTTTTTGTGTATCATAAAATTAAATATAGGATATATGAAACCAATAAAGACAAGTGACAAGCAAGACTGTACACATTTCTTCAATCCTTAAGTCCCAGCATATTTTTTCTCTCTAACCTTGCTACAACTTTACATGACGTGCTTTCTTTTATACGAAAGAATCTATTACCTCATCAAATGTTCTTCTACATAAAAAACCAAAATGTCGCTGTCAAATACTGAAAAAGCTGTTAATACAAACAGTACCCAAGACTGGTGAGGTCTCTCAATCTGATTATGTGTATTCTGTCACTGTCTGCTAGATAAAATGAAATAGGCCTGTCTAATATTGTAGCAATTGTAAGCATACCAAATAAATGAGACTATTTTGGCACTAACGGTCACTTCTTTTTTTAACACGACAAAATATAATTTATGAAATACCAATATCAAATGCCTATTATGCCTACTACAAGCAAATATCTTTACGTACAGAAATAGTTTCACATTTTATTCATGTGCTCCAGCTTCTCAAGTATGAGATGGGGTGCAAAACGTAGTAGTAGTATGAATTTTTATATTAATTTGGAATCTTCATATTCTTCCACAATTTGATGTCCCTGTTTCTTCTCCTTCCTCGTTCTAACAAACAATCTTGTCATCACTAATTCTGTAACTACTCCTGCCAGTGTCAAAACTTCTTCTCCGGTTAACTTCACTAACCCTGCCACAATCAATGGCTTAGTTATCCTGCGTTTGTTGTCCAGTTAGGTGTCCTTATATGTTAGTACAACGTGTTTTCCACGCTGCTCGCAGAATAGAACTTAGGTGGAGGGACTGTACAATTGGCCATTACTAGTGTAGCGATCTGGCCAAAAAGTTTCTATCAAATTTTCATTTTTTAGTTACACCTAGAAGATTACATATTATCTTTTTTAACTGTTATTCCTATTAGTCGTTTATTTCACTCTGGTAGTCTAAATCTATGGATTTTGCTGGTAATTATAACAACGCTGATCATTTGCAAACCCAGTCAACCACATAAACAGCGATTGGCATTCACCCCTTCAGCTTTATTGCACTCAGCTCGTATAGCCCCATCCCATTCTGTTTGCAGGAAAGTTACTTTCGAGATATGACAGGGATTCCCCGGGCAGAGACACAATGTACACTATGCACACATTCAAAAATCAACTTATGATTCATTCAGCAATAGAATATGTTCAAAAACCAACAGGGATGTGTTTCAAAATCTATGAATAATCAATAGACCAAATTGCGCTGGATACTAGGCGCTTTGTGAAACAACGTCCCCCCCTCCCCCCCCTCAAGAATATGAATCTGGCTTACCCCATGTTTCTGGGCTACCTCCCCAGGACTAATAATGGGGCCACTGTCAATGATTTTTTATCTTCTCTTTCAAGTGGGTATACCTCCCTAGGAACTAACTTCAGGTTATGCAATCTTTTCGCTCCTTATCTCAGGGATAATTTTCTGCAGTTTGTCCTCATTTAGCCTTGTATCTATCTCTCTTGTTTGCTGCACAACCCTGTTTTTTCACACTGAAAGTCCCTTTCTCATTGCCCTAAGTCACAATGTTTTGAATAAAATGGCAGAGACGAGTATTGTGATTTTTATATATTTTTTTAAAGAAAATGTATGTAGTTGTCCAGGTAACCTGATCAACCACGATCATAGAGAGATTGCACGTTATCTCAAGAATGTTTACAACTGAATAAGTAAATTGAAATGTGTTACAGGTTTAGTGAGTTTCAGAAAGTATGGTGGATAAAATTTGTGGTATGGTGACTGCAAAGCATCACATTAAGATTGTTAACCATGTCATATAAATGGGAATATGAATATTCAGAATTAAGTTTAACATATGTGGAAATTAGGGCTGTCCTTAATGCCTTCTTTACTACACCAATCAATAGTATTCAAAAATGGCATTTCAAAACTGTGTTTGGAAAAGTTGAAGGACAAACTGAAAGGCTTCTAATCTTGTTATGTGACTAGATGAAATGTTGTCCACCAACACAACCAGATCACAAGACTCCAGTATAAAATTTTGATTGAAAATAACGAGTACATCACAACAGGAAAAGTGATAGTCACTGCACTGTTATTACACAATACTACTGTGCCACTGGCATTATGGTTTGAAGCAGACGTGACCAAGATTAGAAATGGACCAGAAAATTGGTAATTCCTTGACAAAGAAGCTAAATCAGTTTCTTTCAAGTAACTTCTCTTACAATTAAATCAGAATATTTGGACTCAAGGACATCAACTCTGTTTAGCATTTAAGGCTTATATTAAACCGGTTTTTAAGTTCTCCATTGTATAGTGTGAGTCACTAACTATTGCCACCTAGAATAACTCCAAAAGTATGACAGTAACTGAAAAGTTTGTGGGACAAATGTTGCATGGGACAACGAGGGTCATAATATGATGATGGGTTTTTGTTGCTAGGTGGGGTCGGTTCAGAGATATGGAGGCCAACTTTGTCTTTAAATGGAATGCTATAGTTTGGTACTTATTTTCTGATAGCGGCTGTCGAGACAAATCTAATGATGTGTAACAGTAAGGTATTTGAAGACCAATGAAGGTCACAAAGGTGGCAATAACGTCCATTTACAGAAGGTGTTCGAAGTAATGACCATTGGTATCAATGCAGTGGTATTCCTTATCACATCGGCACTTATCGAAGCACATGCTCTGACAATTCTATCTCGTATATAATGCCACTGACATGTAAACACTGTTAGACAGTTTTGCAATACAACAATAGGAATGGTAAGAGTACTGTCTTAGAATCAAGTGAATATGAATGATGTATTCCTTTGAAGAACAAGTTTATATGCTTCTCATTTATGGAGAATGCCAACAAAATTAAGTGTGACCTAGAGACTTATATGCTGAAAGGTATCCTCAATGTTCTCACCCTACACATCCTACATTTAAATGTGTGTATGATAAATTGAGAACAACTGGGTCTTTAACACATCAGAAACATACCAGTCAAAGGAAAGTTACAAACATGGAAATGGAAACTGATACTCTTGTAACTTTGGTTCAAGATCCTTGTGTTAGTTCGCATCAAATTACAAGGGAATCTGGCACGAGCCAGGGTAGTGTTTTAAATGTCCTGCATCGCCATAAATATTATACTTACCATACCAGACTTCACCAAGAATTAACTGGTACAGATTGCATGCGTCACATTGAATTCTGCTGATGGGCTCAACTTCAGATTCAGAGGGATGACAAATTCATTAGTTTGATTTCATTTACTGGCAAGGCTACATTTAAGAACTATGGAAATGTTAATTTGCATAACATGCATTATTGGGCAACTCAAAATCGATGTTGATTGCAGAAAGTTGCACACCAAAAACTGTGGTCAGTGAATGTACAGTGTGGGATACTGGAGGATAGAATTATAGGGCCCTATTTGATTGAAGGAAATCTTAATCGTAGGAAGTACACCACATTTCTGCAAGAAACATTAGATCTGTTATTGGAAGAAATACCTTTAGAAACAAGGAACAGAATGTGGTATCAACATGATGGGTGTCCGGCACATTTTTCACTGATGGCTAGAAATCAGCTGCAGAGACAATTCCCAAATCGTTGGATTGGAAGTGGAGGAGATGTGTCATGGCCAGATCGTTCGCCAGACTTGGCACCTCTGGATTTTTTCTTGTGGTAATTCATAAAATACATTGTTTATAAAGACATTCCAACCATGCCTGAAGATATGATAAGGAATACCACTCAGTCCATGATAAGAAGATTGCAGCACTGCACTGATACCAATGGTCATCACTTCGAACACTTTCTGTAAATGTACATTCATGCCACCTTTGTGACCTTCGTTGATCTTCAAATAACTTACTGTTAATCATTGGATTTGTCTCAATAACCACTATAAGAAAATAAATACCAAACCACAGCATCAAAAAAAATTGCCCTCCATATTTATGAAATGAAGCCACCTGCCAACAAAAAAACCATCATATTATGGCCCCATTGTCACATGCAACTTTTGTCCCACAAACTTTTCAGCTTCTGTCACACTTTTGGAGTTAATCTTAGTGGCAATAGTTAGTGACACCCTGTGCAGGCACCTGATCGTGATCTCCGAAAGTGGTCAAGTTTGCACAATATTAAATAAAAAGAGCAGTTTAGTAATGCAAGAGGAGAAGCAGCAGCCTTTTTTAAAGTATGTTGTTTATTCTAATGATATATATTAACCTTGCAGTAATTCATATATAAAGGCAGTTCAGTTCAATAAAGAATGATCATATTTTTTTTATGGTCTTAATCTCTCACACAAGAATTTAATCTTGTTATATTTTATTAGTTTAATATGTACCAAACACACTGTGCTAATTTTATTGTTGGCACTCTTAGTTCTTAGCTGTGAGAGGCTGGCAGACTGAGCCATATTGAGTACCATCGTATTGTATATCTTCCTTTCATATGATAGTACACCCTTTAAAGGTTAAATGTTTGAAAGTTAAATTTCTGACAAAGGAGGGTAACATTGCATGCCCTACAAGAAAAGGAAAATATTTTGCTGCTAAATCCAATGCCTAAATTCAATGATATGGCACAAATTTATCTTTGGTGCCATGAGATATCTTTACTACTCGGAACATGGAGATGATCATAGCCAAAGGTTGTAGTTAAAGAAAAAGGAGCTTCGAGACACTAGCTATGGAGGAAAATAATAATTATGATTGAATGTCGTAATTTTAAAACAGTCAGGCTCGAATTATGTATGTTGTAATTTGGAAACAACAGTGTCCTTCTGGCACACAATCATTGCATCACCAAACTGTCTACTTACAATTAATTCAACAGGCTGAAAAGTACGTAAAATATTTTTGATTAGTGGAGTATGGTATTAACTATAGCTCCACTAAATAAAACAAAGCATTTTAAGCATCTAATTATTATTTCACAATAAAATTACTCCAACAAAATATGCATGCAGAAACTCAAACAGGAAGAGGAACAAGAGTGAGTTGCACATCGTTTTCATATTTTGAAAAATATTAGAAAAATGAAATTCCCATAGTTAGTGGAATATACACAAGAGGCCAATTTTCTGCATTTCAATTAAGTCTTTGATGTAGAGTCGTTAAGATCTGCTACACTGTCCACTGCAACAACAACAAAGGTGACATGCGATGAACAACATCCAGCTTTGCGATTCTGCTTTCATTTCAACAAACCTTCAGCTGAGGCCCATATGATGTTACAGGAGGCCTATGAAGAGTCTGTTCTTCCTCATAGCATGGCTGGAAGATGGTTTAAAATGTTTGCAGGGAGTAGACAATCAGTTTCAAAAGGAGGAGGACCCAGCACTCCAGTTACTGCTCTTACACAAGAGAACATTAGCATTATTTGTGCCATTGTGAGAGAGGATTGCCAAATAGCTTTATGAACACTTTCTGAAATACTGAAAATTTCACTGGGTGCCATCTACAACTTGGTGACAGAAAGTTTACACAAGATGTGTTTGTGTGTAGTGGATTCCAAGAATGTCTATTCTCAAATGAAAGAACATTCGTTTGCTCTTCAGAATGGAGTTAAAATTGATGTTAGAGATCCACAGTTTCTTTCAAAGGCAAACACTACTGATGAAACAAGGCTATGTCATTTTGATCCTGAGAGCAAAGAACGAAGTTCAGTGTGGAAATTTCCATCATGAAGATCCAAAAAAGCAAAAGTTGTTGCTTTTGCTGGGAAAGTTATGACCAACTCAGTGTTTTATGTTCACGGAATAGTTTACCAGCATGTTCTATCTCTACACACATCAACAACTGGACAATATGACACAGATATCCTGAAAAGTTAGTAAGTCCACATTAGAGGAAAAAGCCTATATATCCACGATACAGGCTGAATGCTGTGCAACAGTAATGAACAACCAACCACATACCAGGTGTACTGGTATGAAATGCGCATGGTTTTTTTTTGTTTGGAAAAAGAAACACTAATTTTGAATTTGAAATTAAAAACATTTTATTCAAATTACTGACCATTGCTTTCTATACATTTTAACCATCTTTCTGGCAATTTGTGGACACCACGCCAATAGAAATGTTCGTCTTTTAAAGCAAATCAATCGGACACCCAATTTTCGACTTCTTCGTAGGAATCGAAGTGTTCCTCAGCCAGTTCATGTCCCATTGATGAAAACAAATGGTAGTCCGAAGGGACCAAGACTGCTGAATACGGCGGGTGGCATAGCAGCTCCCAGACAAGTGTTTTGATTGTATCCAGTTTTGCTTTGTGTGCAGGTGCATTATCGTGTAAAAAAAATTACTTTGCCATGTCTTCTGGCCCATTCTGGTCTTTTTTCGATCAATGCATAGTTCAAATTGATAATTTGTTGTCTGTAGCGATTAGTACTCACAGTTTCACTGGGCTTTAGGAGCTCATGATACACCACACCTTTCTGCTCTCACCAAACACAGAGCATTGTCTTCTTGCCAAATCGATCTGGTTTTGCAGTCGATGTTGATGGTTGTCCCAGATTTACCCACGATTTTTGCCATTTAGAATTCTTAAAATAAATCTATTTTTCATCACCAGTAACATTTCGATGAAAAACTGATTTTCTTTCATGTCTTTGAAGCAAAATTTGACAAATGGTTTTTCGGTTTTCCATCTGTCTTTCATTCAATTCATGTGGCACGCATTTTCCACAATTTTGAACTTTTCCTATAGCTTTCAAATGGTCAGAAATTATTTGTTGTGCAACATTTAGCATTGCTGCCTACTGCTTCTGACTCAAAGTATGATCATCCAATATTGCTTGCAATTTGGTGTCTTCAAACTTTTTTGGTGGTCTTCCACATTCTTCATTTCTTACATCAAAATAATTATTTCTGAACCGTTGAAACCATCTTTTGCATGTTGCTTCTGATACAGCATGATCACCATTTGCCTCGACAAGCATTCGATGCGACTCTGTAGCACTTTTTTTTCAAATGAAAACAAAAATTTAATGTTTTCCGCAAATCATCACTTTCGGGTACAAAATTCGCCATTGTTAGCATGATGAAAACATATGATGATGTTTGTTCCATGCCTTGATGTATACTAAATATCTTTGACAGATGTCATATGAACCAAACAAAAAAGATTAAGGCTCGGTCACAACAAATGTTTCCTATCGACACATTTGTACCTTAACGCTCATCTCATACCGTTACACCTGGTACTACAAATATTGTTACCAATCTCATGCAAAAACCAATGTGAAGTGCACACCTCAACCTCTCAATAGTCCAAATTTAGACCCTCGTGACGTATTTCCTGATCTGAAGAAACGCCTTTGTAAAAACATTTTCCATTGTCGGAAGCAGTAGTGCAGGCTGGACAGGAGATTCTGAAGGACCTTTTTAAAAATGGTTTCCAGCACATATTTGCAGACTGGCAGAAAGGCTGGGACAAGTGCTTCACAGTCGAAGGATGTCAAAATTATGAAGACAAGTAAAGGTGCGATCATTCTTTACTGAGCAGCACTTGTAGTCATCAACGAACTTAGATTGGCACTAATCGTAATATGTTGTTAGTATAATTCACAATGTTGCCTGCAGTGGCTGCTTCTGACTTACAATGTACAATATGGCTCATGCCATACTGCCAAAGGCTATCTTTCTCGAGGGGATCAATGGAATGCAATCTGTAAATAAATGAATGATGCAAAAGAGGGTTCTGCATGAGGACAATACGCCAGCTCACACATCTGTTTTTGTGATGGACTTCAATACGGTTCCTCACTTACATTACTGTATTCACCATATCTGACTGAAATGTGATTCCGTTCTGTTTCTTTACATCAAAAAATAGTTTTGAGAAAAAACATTAGGCTCGGATGTAGATTATCTGTGCCAAAACCTAATAATATGGAGAGCTAGATGTCAACTTCTTTTCTGATTTATAGAAAGGAATGGAATCCAATGGAATGAAATCTCTGAGTTCAGTGGAGAATATATAGCTAAAAATAATCTTTGCTTGCAAGCAACTGTTATATAACACATGAGCAACAAAGTTTATCAGGCACTAAAGCTCACCATCCCAGCAGGGCCCTCTTCTCGCTGAACTAGTTTGTGCAGCATCTTGTCTCTGTAGACGTTATGCACTCCTGCCGAGCATGTCGCAACCAGGTGTGGTAGTATTCCCTCTGGCCAGGACACAGCTATCACACACTGACCGGTGGCCAGAAACGTAGGACTGAGATGAAACAAGTCGTCTTTGATCTAGAAGACACAAAAAAGATTTTATCTCTAAGTTTTACCAGCATTATGAGTACTCTGTAAGATTTTGAGATTGCATTCAGATGCCATACAGTTCTCACTTTGATATATCAGCCTATCAGCCATCCACCTTTGTGTGAATTTATGACTGGTGCACATATCCACACAAAAAATTGGTGCAGAAGCACACACATGTGTGTCTGGGCTCCCATTATTCCCTTTAGCAGAGAATATGGGTGATCTCCTTTTCAAAGGAACCATCCCAGTATTTGTCTTAACAGATTTAGGGGAACAATGGAAAATGTAAATCTAGGTGACTGGACAGAGATTTGAGCCTCACACTCCTGAAAATGAGTCCAATGTCTTACCACTGTGACACTTTGCTCGCAGCTTGGCACGAACACAAATAGTCTTGGCACTAGTGGAAAATTTAAAGAAGTCTGTTTCATATACAATGGAATACTAGCAACGTGGATCGCACGAGAATCTACACACTTGACATACCGTGTGCAGCTGCCTTTGGATAATTGTAGCTCATCAGCCTGACAATGAAGGCTGGAAATTTGGTGGGGCTTATTGGCAAATGTAGTCGGCCTCGTCCTCGACGCCTGATGATACCCAAGACTTTTAGGTTTGAGGGTCTTGCTTATTAATAAACCAGACACTTTGCTCGCAGCTTGGCACGAACACAAATAGTCTTGGCACTAGTGGAAAATTTAAAGAAGTCTGTTTCATATACAATGGAATACTAGCAACGTGGATCGCACGAGAATCTACACACTTGACATACCGTGTGCAGCTGCCTTTGGATAATTGTAGCTCATCAGCCTGACAATGAAGGCTGGAAATTTGGTGGGGCTTATTGGCAAATGTGGTCGGCCTCGTCCTCGACGCCTGATGATACCCAAGACTTTTAGGTTTGAGGGTCTTGCTTATTAATAAACCACATCAAAACTCATGAAAGTCTCATGAAGTTACAGTAGACATGCACGAGTGCTGTCCAAAGCCTGTTGTTCAAGTGCTTGGGAGACAGTGCTCTCTGGTCTTTGACGTGTGATGGCTGTGAGAGCTTTTCATCAGAAATGAGGCCCATAAACCTCACCAAACTCTCTTACTCATAATGATGCCACTCAACGCGGGTGGACTATGTGCATGTCACAAGTTCGGAAGTCAGTGCACAGTTTTCTATGCACAGAACTAGGAGCCTGTGTGCTTAGTCTATTCCTACCGTGTCTAATGAGTGTTGCACGTGCCATGTCTCTGGGTTTGAGGATATGCTGTCTACAAAAATAGATCACTAACTGCTTCATCATGGATGTTATACTGTTAATGGTAACACAGAAAAGGGAGACAGTACTACTCACTCGTGATTTTCTGACAGAACTCTAGTTCTCGATTGGCTGAAGCTTGTTAAGTCTCACGATTTTGGGCCACTGACAATGGCAGTCTAAAAACAGTGCCCGAGTGTACGGTAGGCACAGGAAAGGGACTATTTTCCTATGCTGAAGCAGTAAGCACACATATAGTGTTAGTACTGTGCAAGGGAAGTGCAGCTTTCTGTCCCTCGACTTCCACTCTTCCTTTGGTTGTCTGTGTGTTAGCCTCTGGTGGGCAGCACTTGCTTGCTCCACTCCTTGCATCCAACTGAGAACTTTTGTCAGATCACCAAGAAGCTAATAGTACACTTCCTTGAAAAGCATGGTTGCATATGTTGGCTGTATAAGCCAACCCCATACACCTTTCCTTTTTTCTTTTGGTCTTCAGTCCTGAGACTGGTTTGATGCAGCTCTCCATGCTACTCTATCCTGTGCAAGCTTCTTCATCTCCCAGTACTTACTGCAACCTACATCCTTCTGAATCTGCTTAGTGTATTCACCTCTTCGTCTCCCTCTACAAATTTTACCCTCCACCCTGCCCTCCAATGCTAAATTTGTGATCCCTTGATGCTTCAGATCATGGCCTACCAACTGGTCCCGTCTTCTTGTCAAGTTGTGTCACAAACTCCTCTTCTCCCCTGTTCTATTCAATATCTCCTCATTAGTTAACTGATCTACCCATCTAATCTTCAACATTCTTATGTAGCACCACATTTCAAAAGCTCCTATTCTCTTCTTGTCCAAACTATTTATCGTCCATGTTTCACATCCATACATGGCTACACTCCATACAAATACTTTCAGAAACGACTTCCAGACACTTCAATCTATACTCAATGCTAACAAATTTCTTTTCTTCAGAAACGCTTTCCTTGCCATTGCCGGTCTACATTTTATATCCTCTCTACTTCGACTATCATCTTATTTTGCTCCCCAAATAGCAAAACTCCTTAGAACTTCAAGTGTCTCATTTCCTAAACTAACTCCCTCAGCATTACCCAACTTAATTCGAGTACATTCCATGATCCTGATTTTACTTCTGTTGATGTTCATCTTATACCCTCCTTTCAAGACACAGTCAATTCCGTTCAGCTGCTCTTCCAAGTCCTTTGCTGTCTCTGACAGAATTACAATGTCATCAGCGAACCTCAAAGTTTTTATTTCTTCTCCATGAATTTTAATTCCTACTCCGAATTTTTCTTTCGTTACCTTTACTGCTTACTCAATATACAGATTGAATAACATCAGGGAGAGGCTACAAACCTGTCTCATTCCCTTCTCAACCACTGCTTCCCTTTCGTGCCCCTCGACTCTTGTAACTGCCATCTGGTTTCTGTACAAATTGTAAAAAGCCTTTCGCTCCCTGTATTTCACCCCTGCCACTTTCAGAATTTGAAAGAGAGTATTCCAATCAACATTGTCAAAAGCTTTCTCTAAGTCTACAAATGCTAGAAATGTAGGTTTGCCTTTCCTTAATCTTACTTCTAACATAAGGCATAAGGTCAGTGTTCCAATATTTCTACGGAATCCAAACTGATCTTCCCCGAGGTCGGCTTCTACTAGTTTTTCCATTCATCTGTAAAGAATTCCTGTTAGTATTTTGCAGCTGTGACTTATTAAACTGATAGTTCGGCAATTTTCACATCTGTCAACACCTGCTTTCTCTTTGGGATTGTAATTGTTATATTCTTGACATCTCGTGGAATTCGGGTTTTCTGCCAGATATCAGCGTCTTCCAAACATGATATTTCGACATCGTTACTTGACGTCTTCATCAGGTGTTCCCTGAGACTGGCTGCTTGCTGGACTGGGTTGCATATTTATGCCTGCCCAGTGCCTGCTGTTCTGTTTGCCATTCCCTAGTCGGTCCGCACCCGCAAGTCACGCTATCCTGCCGCTCTAGGTGTTCTCTATTCCGTCCGCACCCAATCCGGCCGCCTGCAACTGCGGTCGTCGCCTCCTGGTGTTGCCTTCTCGGTCTGCGCCCGTGAGTGGCGCTCCCCTGCCACTCTATTCCGTCCGCGCCTGTTGAAGACGTCAAGTAATGACGTCGAAATATCGTGTTTGGAAGACGCTGATATCCGGCAGAACACCCGATTTCCACGAGATGTCATCAAATAGCCAGGAAAGTCTAAGAAATTACATCACAAGACTCTATGGGGAGGAAATGTGCTGCAATATGAAGAAACGTGACAAGCTGCGACAACACAAAGAGAGGATGGTGGGTTCACTCAACTTCCTCCTCAGGTGCAGAGATGGAGATGTGGTGCCTCTATTTGCCAAAATCAAACATTATATTACGTCTAGGGTGGCCAACAGCATCAAGCACCAGGCCAGCATCGCTCTGGTGAGAGAAAGAGTCCGTGACATCCGCCTTGATCTTGATGTCACGTCCAGGGAGCTGTTACATCTACATCTGTACATGGCTGCCAAATCAGTGCAAGAGGATTGGGACATAATTGATGGAGTGTCTTGGTCACTAGCAGCATGCATTAAGAACAATGCTACAGCCCGACAATCGGCAAAATTTGAACGCCTGAACAGCAGAGTGTAACAAAATCATGACACTCGCAAGGTTGTAAATTTGAGTGACAGAACACTGGATGAAGCTACCCTAAAGGTTCTTGGCAGGGGCCTAAATTTCGCTGTCACTCCTAGAGACCTACCGGTAGCCAATGTCATCAGCTCTGTGGAACAAGTCGTCAACACACTACCCTCAAGTACGGCTGAAGAGATTCGGAGAGAGACGTGCAGAGCCCTTACCAGAGGCAGGCCGCCTAAGTCCAACATCTCAGAAGATTACGAGAAGATGACAACATAGTGGTATTACCAGCAGACAAAGGGAATTACACAGTCGTACTGCAGAAAGGTGACTATGACCTGAAGATCCGGCGACTTCTGGAGGACCCGTCTTACAAACCACTAGAGCAGGATCCAACTGACAAGTTGGACAGAAAAACCGAGTCTCTGCTCAAGGAAACTGGCTGGCCTGAGAAAGTTATCAGACAACTGAAATCCAAGGCACCAGTACCACCCAGACTCTATGGACTACCTAAAATCCACAAAGACGGTGTACCACTACGACCCATTGTGAGCAATATTGGGGCAGCCACCTATCCCGCTGCAACATATCTCAAGAAAATGTTGGCACCATATGTGGGGAAGTGTGCACACCACATCTGCAACTCACGGGCTTTGTGAAACGTCTTAAAAATCCTACGTTTCTCATATGCAGATTTAATGGTCAGTTTTGACGTGGTGTCCCTGTTCACCAGAGTGCCCCTTGAGAACACACTTGACTTAATCAGTGAGAAGTTTGATGGAGCTGTGCTGGATATGTTTAAGCATATTCTAACATCGACTTACTTCCTACGTGGAGGTCAATTCTATGAACAGACTGAAGGGGTGGCGATGGGTAGCCCCTTGTCACCAGTAGTGGCCAACCTGTTTATGGAGAAGTTCGAGGACGAGGCTCTTACAGCTGCCACTTACCAGCCAACATGCTTCCTGAGATACGTTGATGACACATTTGTCATTTGGCCCCAAGGTTACGAAAAACTGGAAGACTTCCTGGACCACCTGAACTCAAGGCATCCGAATTTTAAATTCACCATGGAGCTAGAAAAGGATGGTCAGCTTCTGCTTCTGGTTGTCCTGGAGAAGAAGAAGGTGGATGGCACCTTCAGCCACAGCGTGTACCGAAAGCCAACACAGACTTATACCTACAGGTCGACAGCTGCCACCACCCAGCACAGAAGACCAGGGTGCTTAGAACACTCGTATTCCGAGCCAAGACACTGTCTGACTCTGACAGCCTGGTAGGGGAACTTGAACATCTTCAAAAAGTGTTCGCTAACAACGGATTCTCATCCAGGAACATCCGCAGAGCTCTACATCCCACCAGACGTCAGGATACACTGGAGAACGAGCAAGAAGAAGAAATCAAGAAGCTGGCATTTTTACCATATGCCGGGCCTGTTTCTGCCAAGATCAGCAGAATACTAATTAAACATAACATCAAGAGTGTCTTCTGCCCACCTAGCAAAATCAGGGCTTTACTTGGAACAGTCAAAGATGACCCGGGCTTAAGGAAGCCTGGCATTTACAATATTTCTTTTGACTGCGGTATGTCCTACATTGGCCAAACGACTAGAATGGTGGAAATCAGATGTAAGGAACACCAACGACATACCACGTTAAGGCAGGCCACAAAATCAGCAATAGCAGAACATTGCCTAGAGTTGGAACATTCCATGGATTATGAGAACACCAAGATCATGGTCCAGACCCCCAGATTCTGGGATAGTGTCATCACTGAATCTATAGAGATAAAGATGGCACAAAACCTGATTAACCGGGAAGCAGGTTACCAGCTAAGCACTGCATGGAACCTGGCATTTGAACTGCTGAAGCAATACTGGAGAAAATATGTTTCCAACACCAACAACGAGCCTCAGACATCCGCACATTGCGGGCATGAACCAAGAAGGGAATACCAGCCACAGTCGGAGGTGGCCAGAGCAGATGCGGATGGAATAGGGATATCTGCCAGCCCTCGTCTTTTTACCTACTTGATCGTCTGCTGCCTTCACTACTGTCTTTCCCAATACAGTATCTGAAATAGTGCTGCGAGACTGAGGACTGTATAGAAATGGGTAGTTGTCTTGGTAGCCTTACTGATGAAGATCTCTGTGGATGTTGCACTTCAAAGTGGTATCATAAGCTTTCTGCAGATAGATTTCAGCAACATGTGACTCGAGTAGGAATGCCAAAGCATGCTGATAGCTACTCCAGCAGATCACATTAGTCAATGGTGAAATGGTATTTCTTGTACCAACAATGGTTGGTTGGATGGATGTTTAAAGGGACAAAATTATTAGGTCATAAGTCCCTTTGTGCTCGAACAGACTGCATATAACAGAGAGCTTACCATGCAAAACCCAGGGGAAGAAAACCCCAAGATCTACCAATCTCAGTGAAGCTGAGGTAAGGGACAAAAATAAAAAGGGAGGCAGAGGGAGAAAGGCAAGCAAGATGCCCCAACTAGGGAGCAGTCGGAGGCCCCTGAAAGCAGAGTGCAATGAGAGGACACATATCCCCCAACCCCTGCCACTTACCAGAGGTATTCTACTCCGAGACTAACTTGGAAAGACTAGCAACGCAGACAGGACAAGAATAGTAAAGAACGAGACAAAATACGACAAGTGTAACAGACCACATGAAGGGGGGATAGGGGAGGGGGGGGGGGGGGGAGAAAAGTAATAGAGCAGGCTGGACCAACAATCCCAGATGCTGCAGCTCGGTCTGGGCAGAGGAGGCAACAGTACAATGAGAAACCACTCCAGGAGGTATTAGCAGCACACTAGGTGCCCACATTACAAAGAGCACATTAACAGATTCCGGGGTACCATATGGGGAAAAATGCAAACATTTAAAACCACACAGTGAACAACATATTCACAAGGCTAGATGCCATGCAGTTTTCTGTGTGGTAACTAGCCTATACTTCACAAAGGAGAAACACTACACACCAACTCTACATGGATCTGACGGACCATTACGCTTTGCAGAGAAGGCTGAACTGATGGCCATGACACTAGCAGCATCATTCACACGGAATCTAATTCCTTTTGACCCAGCTTTCACACTTTATCACCACTCCACAATCCAATAACTCCTTCGAGTAATTAAACATATCACAGACAGTTACAACATTAACAAAGCTACAGGGGCAGTGTTCCTGGACATCTAAAAGACATTTGACCGTCTATGCCACAACAGCCTCATACACAAACTCAATGTTGGTGGGTTCCCTGACGGACTCTTATGTCTCACACACTCATATCACACCAACAGATGCTTCTAAACTGATGTTCTGGGCAAACAGCCAACACAACTCAGTATACAAACGAGAGTACCCTGTGGCAGTATCTTAGGACCCTTTTGCTTAACGTCTACATCAGGACTTCCCAGCTACACAAAACGTCACGACAGCCATCTGCACAAATGACACAGCCATCTTAGCACAAGACAGGGAAATGTCCAACATTAACTCACAATTACAGACAGCACTCAAAACTGCCACCGAGCGAGGTGGCGCAGTGGTTAGCACACTGGACTCGCATTCGGGAGGACGACGGTTCAATCCCGTCTCCGGCCATCCTGATTTAGGTTTTCCGTGATTTCCCTAAATCATTTCAGGCAAATGCCGGGATGGTTCCTTTGAAAGGGCACGGCCGATTTCCTTCCCAATCCTTCCCTCACCTGAGATTGCGCTCCGTCTCTAATGACCGCGTTGTCGACGGGACGTTAAACACTAACCACCACCTCAAAACTGCCGAGCATTGGCTGAAAGGATGGCGTGTTAAAGTAAACATTGACAAGTCTGAGGCTGTTCTGTTCATACTCCAACTGAAATTCTACACAAATAGCAAAACTACAAACAAATGACACTACACACACGCCCAGCACGTTTCTGTAAGGAAGTTGGATACCTCGGTGTCTGGCTGGAATGGAAACACACGGGGGTCGTGGGATCACACTGAATACACGACCAGCCAAGCTAACGTGAGGCTCAGACAGCTTTACACTATGTTCAGTACACAAAGCACAATGAATTTAAGGGTGTTGAGGTCCATATACACAACACTAATTAGACCACTGATTAAGTATACAGCTCCAGTCTAACGAAACGCGGCTCAAACAAAACCCTTACACAGTGTGATTGATTTATGAGCTTGTTACAAGTAGATGCTGTAGCTGGCCCAGGAGACTTGTAGGTGCCCAGCCCAGCAGTACCGCTCCTCGATAGGACTTACGCTCTTTATAATAACCTAAGTTACTGACAGTGTTACTGGCCATTGCACGATACCCAAAATTAACAACCCCTGCACGATCTGTTACAGACAGCAACAAAACTGCTACTGCTCCCACTACCTATCTAAACTATCGCAGAGGTATTTTTTACCCTTGGGGTTTGCCATGGCACTTTTTTCTCCCTGCCCTTGAAATCGTTAGCATTTGTTGCTGTGCATTCATTATTTTATCTTCTCTGTGCGATCAAATTAGTGGTTAATCCTACTCAGACATACAGATAACATAAGGCCTCACATCCTGTGAAATCCTCAATTAGAAACTAACAATTGTGGAGGTGACAGTAGATCTTTTGAGAGGGTCACCACGTCAATGTAGCAATAAGGTGAAGTGGCCCTCTCTTAAGTATAATAGTAAATGATCGCTTCACAAATAAAATGTAAAACTGACTCAGCCACTGGAGCATCATCTTATTTCAGGCACCTAAAAGTTGTCAGCGTGATACTGATCAGAGGTCTGTTTATGGTATACCAATCTTAAGACTCTGTTTACTGGTAGCCAGTTTGGGCAGGCTATCAACGAGTTCATTCACCGTGATTCCAAGGTGGCCAGTGTCCAGATGAAGGTCACTGAACGCTCACACTGTTCATGGGCATACACAGAGACCCAGCTATCAATGACCAATGGGTGGTGATAGTAGCATTGGTCGAGAGCTTGCAAACTGCTCACGGAGTCGCTGCAGATGAGAAAAGACTCACAAGTGCAGGACCAGATATGCTGAGAGATCACGACCAACACCACAGTGAAAACACTAAAGCCATCTGGCAAGGGGAGGTGTTCAGTAAGTTCCACACGAGTATAAGCAAAGATTACACAACCAGGAAACATTGCACTGTCAGTGTAGATGACTTCTGAACCCTGGGAAATGCCAAGGATGGAGAAAACTTGGCAGCGGAGGACCTCGGCACGAACTGAGTCTTTCGGACCTCGTGATATATCAAAATGAAGCTGTTGTCGAAGGATGCACCACGGAGGTGTACGGAAGTGGGTGCAGAGGAGAGGTGGAAGAGGAAACAACTGGAGTTCAGAGAGGTCAGACTGGATGCAGACTGCAATCACAGTCAGTGTTCGTCTGCCATTGTGGGAGACGGATTACAGTGTTCAGAAAGAGGAGATAGTAGTTTGGACGTTTAGGGAAGCTGCAAATATGAGTAGCGTAATTGACAAGCTGTTGTTGGTCCTGATCCGCAACAGAGGGATTCTAGCATCCATGACTAATCTGTTCACAGGGCTAGTTCGAAAGGCTTCTGTTGCAAATTGAACTCCAGCAGTTGCGTATCTGCGATGCTGAGGGTGATGCCGAACTGTATGCCAAACACCCATAATCGAGGCGGGATTGTATCAGGGCTTTGTAAAACTGCAGAAGAGTGGACTGATCTGTGCTCCAGCTGGTCTTACTCAGGCAGTGAAGTGTATTAAGGTGCAGCCAGCACTTTCACTTAAGCTGGTGAAGATGGGGAATCCATTCAACCGAGAATCAAAGACCAGTCCTCAAGTGATAAGTTTCCACTACACTAAGCAGTTGGTTGCCGAGGTAAAGTTCCAGTTGTGGGTGAACGATACAGTGTCAACAGAAGTGCATGATGTTTGTCTTTGTGGCGCAAAACGAAAGCTGTGGCTGATGGCCCACGGATGCACCTTTTGTATGGCGCCTTGCAATAACATTCAGTGACCCCCACAATAGAGGAGGAATAGTAGAGGTGAAAGCTGTCAGAATACAAGGAGGGTGATACTTAGGACACCACAGCTGCTGCTAGACCACTGATGGCTACTAGAAAGAGAGGGACATTCAGTACAGAGTCCTGCTGGACTCCATTCTCTTGGATATGGGGGATACTGTGGAAAGTACCAACTCGAACATATGGTGTGAAAGGAAGTTCTGGATGAAAATTAGGGTTACTCCGGAGACACCTCTCACGTAAGGTAGCATGGGTTTGGTGTCACCATGTGGTGTTATGAGCCTTTTGTAGGTAAAAGATAACAACTCTAAGGTGTTGACATTGGGGAAAAGCTGTTCGGATGGCAGATTCCAGGTATTAGTGAACCATCCTGGGACGGAGATAGAAGACCCCTACGTTCAAGGAGCCAACACAGCTTTAGACTCACAATATGTCCAAGCAACTTACAGATAACGTTGTTGGGAGTAATTGGGCAACAACTGTCCATCTCTAGAGGATGCTTATCTGGTTTCAGTACTGGGACAGTGACGATTTCTTGCCATTGGGATGGGAACTCGCCCTTGCTCCAGATTCGGTTGAAGATACCAGCCAAGGATATGATGCTGACAATCTACTGGCAAGCACTTGACCATTTGGCTGTTGTTGCAGTCTGGCCCAGGGACTGTATCAGGGCAGTGGGTGAGGACACTGACAAATTCCCACTCTCACAATGAAGCATTATATAGCTCTAGGTGTAGTAAAAGGTAATTGGTTTTGCTCCAACCGTTGTTTCAGCGCACAAAAGGCAGGTTGATAATTCTCAGGCTCTGACGCTCGAGCATAGCGCAGAGCGAAATGTTTGGCAACAGCGTCTGGGTCAGTTTGTTTGTTTCGTTTTAGGGCGCAAAAACAACTCGGGTCATACACGCCTATGTCAAAATTATAGAACACGAAAACAGAGATGAGTTAAAAAACAATTTAACGTCAGTCCCAATTACCATAAGAGAAGACTGCTAAAAACAGGGACAAGGAGAAATACACCATAGAGAAACGGAGGCCCAAAACTAAAAATTAATTTGCATTCACCATATCGCTTTGATGGATAAAAAGTAAAATGCGGTCAACAGCCCGTGTGTCATTGCCTAAAATGGCCGATAACTTAGATGGCAAGCCCAAGACGAAGTGGCACACAGTTAAAACTTGCGCGCAATGGGTACAAAGTGGTGGGGGAGCACCACTTATCAAATAACTATGCAACCTAGTTAAAATGACCTCCTCCCGGCGGGAGGGCCAAGAGAAGGTCGTCCAAGACACTGGGAGAGCCTTAATAAACCTGAGCTTGTTCCCACGAAGGGAGGAACAATGGCGATGCCAAAGGGACACTGGAGGGAATATGAAACTAGTGGGCTCAGGTACGAGGACTGAAGCCTTGGCAGCAGCATCAGCAGCTTTGTTTCCTGGCAGAGCGACATGACCAGGAACCCACATAAACTTTACAATGGCTCCACCAAGAGTGAGCAAGTGACAGTTTTCCTGGACCCCTTGCACTAAGGGATGGGCAGTGTACAGTGCACATAGACTTTAAATGACGCTAAGCGAGTCTGAGTAGAGCAGACAAGAAAAGTCTGTCTCACCGGATGTACTCCATGGCTTGACACAAGATGAAGATCTCGGCTGTAAATACTGAACCATGTGCTGGACGCCGATCTCAAAAGGCATGGGCGCCAATGACGAAGGTACACCCAACACCACAGTCAGTCTGAGACCCATCAGTGTACAAAAAGATACTATCGCGAAATTCCATGCGAAGGTCATAGAACTGTAGGCGATAGAGTGAGGCTTGAGTAGTGTCCTCAGGAAGAGAGTGAAGACCAAGGTTAAGAAGGGTCACTTCACGAAGTGAAGGTGGTGGTGATTTCACACCCAGCGGGAAAGTTGCAGATACTGTGAAGTTAAGCTGCCGGATCAAGCACCGAAAGCAGACTTCAGGAGGTAACAGAAAAGAGCGATATACCCCTTACTGGTAACCACAGGAATCATCCGAGGAGGTGGCACAGGATGGGTGGCCACGCATAGCAGACAAACAGCACGTATAGCTGTTGAGGAGAAAGTCTCAGCGGTAGGACAGTAGTAGTTCAGCAGCTTCTGCACACAGACACTCTACCAGTTTAGCGTAAAATGTGTCAGTGGGCAAATGGATGCCACGATGATGGATAGTGTTGAGACGGCATAAAAGGAATAGACGTGGAGATGCATAAACAAAGCACCCATAGTCTACAAGGGACTGGTACAAGTGGAAGAGGGTGGTTTGATTGGCACCCTAGGAAGTACCATTGAGGACATGAAGGACATTGAGGGGCCGCGTACAGTGGGCTGCCAGGTGAGACACATGGGAGGACCAAGAGAGCTTCCTATCAGGCATGAGCCCAAGGAGTTCCACAGTGTCAACGAATGGAAAAGCAATGGGCCCAAGATGTAAAGATGGTGGGAGAATCCATTTGCGCCGCGCGAAATTCATACAGATGGTTTTGTCAGTTGAAAAATCAAAGCCATTGTCGATGCTCCAGGATTAAAGACAATCAAGACATTGTGAAAGATGCAACTCAGCGAGACAAGTCTGTGGAGCACAGCAATAGATGGCAAAATAGTACAAAAGCACCGGCGAAAGAAAGGCCATTAGAGGATTAATGGTGATAGCAAAGAGGAGGATACTCAGGACAGAACACTGAGGCACACCGTTTTCCTGTACAAAGGTGTCCGACAAGGCAGAACCCATACGCATCTTGAACACTCCATCTTTTAAAAATTCCTGAAGAAAACAGGGCTGGCGGCAAAGGAGGCCCTTGTGTAAAGAGTATGAAAGATACCAGTCCTCCAGCAGGTGTCTTAGGCTTTCTCCAAATCGAAAAACCCAGTCTGAGACTTCAGCAAAAAAAACTATTCATGACGTGGTGGCCAAAGTAACGAGATGGTCAACTTCAGAACAATGTGCTCTACATCCACGTTGTGCAGTGGTTAGTAAATTGCATGACTCGAGCCACCATACTAGCTGGGCACGAAATATACATTCCATCACCTTGCAAATGCAGCTGGTGAGAGAGATGGGGCAGTAGCTACAAGGAAGGTTTTTGAAGCCACAGCATCAAGAGGGGTTTGAAGGGGCATCTGTTCACTACAGACTGAGTTTAGGACATAAACGCAAACTCCACATGACACTCGAGTATAGTCGCTACGGTTACTGTAATATCCCAGAAGGCAGGGGACCATATTGCTGGGAACCAGGTTTCCTGGAGAGCAATGCAGATAGCAGGCGTAAAGCTTAACAATTGCTGTAGCTCAGCCAGGCGGTGGAAAAAACCGCCCCAATTCCCCTTGAACGTAACAAAATTGTGAGGCTGGGAAGGCATGGAACATTCAATGAGGAAGCTTATAATGCCATCGAATTTTTGTTGAGGCAGTCTATATCAATTGTGTCTCAGGGTCTGGCAATATCTAACCTCAGCAGACGCCAGAACCTACATCCCATCCTCAGCCACAGCTTGTAGGCAGCGGTGGTGTGGGTGCCATCACACTTTCCTTGGTATTAGGGGTCTTCTTCTCGCTGCTCCTTGGGTTTCCCTGGCTGGGAGGACTCCACTGGCTCAGTCTCCAGGACTGAGGATGAGCGTGGAGCCCTACAATTAGCTGCTTTTGGGCTCTTCAGGCACTGGTGGGTGTCATCTTTCCCACTAGCAGAAACCTGGGAAGGGAGAGACCCAAGAGGAGCCGAAGAAGACTTATGCTTCTCCAACTCAGAAGTGGGACTGATATCCCAGACGGTTGGTGGGGTGTTACTCCTGAAGTAGGTGGTGCAGGAGCAACAGGGAGGGAAATACCACCCACCATCAAGGGGGCAGGTGCAGTCTTCTGGCTCTGAGAGGTGACTTGGGTTGTCGGAGCTGATGGTGCCGGAACTGTTTTGACGATGACAGACGCACAGGATGCAAGCTTTCAAATTTTCTCTCAGCCTCAGTGTAAGTCAGTTGGTCCAGAGTCTTGCTCTCCACGATTTTTGTTTCTTTCTGGAGAATCCTGCAGTCTGGCGAGCAAGGCAAATGGTGCTCTCCGCAGTTGACACAGTTTGGCGGCGGGGCACATGGAGTATTGGGATGCGAAGGACGTCCACAATCTCAGCATGTGATGCTGGAAGTACAGGAAGAAGACATATGGCCAAACTTCCAGCACTTAAAGTACCGCATTGGGTTAGGGATATAGGGCTTTACATCACAGCGGTAGACCATCACTTTCACCTTCTCTGGCAATGTAGCACCCTCGAAGGCCAAGATGAAGGCACCAGTGTCAACCTGATTATCCCTTGGACCCCGGTGGACACGCCGGATGAAATGTACACCTCGCGGCTCTAAATTGGTGCACAGCTCATCAGACTCCAAAAAAAGGTCCCTGTGAAATATGATACTTTGGCCCATATTTAAGCTGTTATGGGGTGTGATGGTTACAGAAACATCCCCCAGCTTGTCACAAATGAGTCGCATCCGTGCCTGGGCAGAGGATGCTGTTTTGAATAAGATTGACCCAGATCTCATTTTGGACACCTCCACCTCCCCAAACTTGTCCTCTAAATGCTCAACAAAGAACTAAGGCTTCATCGCCGTGAAAGCCTCCCCATCACCTCTCCAATATACAAGGTACTGGGGTGAATAAGATCCGATGCCATCCTTAGCCTGACTTTCCTCCCATGGTGTGGCCAGGTAGGAGAACGATTTGTGGTTGTACCTCTGTGTGTTGATTTGAGCTCATGAGTGCTTAGAGACTGCTGGTGGTGAAACACCAGCAAGAGATGATGGACTACGCTTCATCGCATGTTATCTGCCCTGATGCCACCCACTCCGACCATGGGCCCTCCCAATGGGCACCACCCAGCCACAGCAAAGGCCACCTGGCAGGATGGCCATAGCTAGAGTCCCGATGCCTTGGGGAATGGGCATCTACCCCTTGGCATACATGGGGAATTAATGGTGCAGGCATCAGCAGAGCAATCCCTGTGTGGTCAGGGGGCTACAACCAACAGAATATATGGCGGCCCCACCACAATGGACTGGCTACCGTGTTGGATATCAAGTGTAAAGAAGTCCATGATCATTGTTGACGCAGAAAGTGACAGTGCATGGTGGAAAATGCACTCAGGAAGGTGTCCTTGCCCGAGAGATGGAGAGTGAGTGGGACTGAAATGCGACAACGCGAAAATGGGCTAAAGATCTCAATGCGTGACTGACATTATGCACCATGTAAGGCCCCCTTCCCGAATTTGCTCGCTCTTTGGGAACAGTTTGTGGAATGGAGGTCAAACCCTACAGGTGACCATCACATAAAGGCCGGAACGTGTGAAACTCCTTTTAGTCGCCTCTTATGACAGGCAGGAATACCTCGGCCCTATTCTTACCCCCAGACTTGCAGAAGGGGTAATACTTTTGACAAAATTGTTAATTACTTTGGAATTAATGAAGTGCTGGTATTGCTAACCTATTTTTGAATGCAGCTAAATACATACTTTAAGATTACTAGTACTTCATCTTCTAAATGTTTACTATTTTACAGAATTTATACTTGTTTATATGTCAACAATAGAATTTAAGTTATGAAACAATTACTGATTTCACCCTATAATGAAAGGAACAGTCAAAATAAATTAGAAAATCAATTACATACATAAAACTAAACACAAAATTAGATCTGGTGTTATATCCTTTAAAACTGAGGACCAATCTCTCTATTATGAAAATGCAGGTCATACTCACAAATGTCAATGGTAAATAGTTAAAAGTAACAAAACGAATTTAAGGAGGCAGATGGCAGCACAAGAGAGGAATTAAAATTATCCCAGCTTGCTTCATCACATAGTGAATGAAATCCCGCTATCTTTCTTGTTATCCCGAAAAAAGCGACAACAATTTGCACGCCATCTGTTTATAATGAATGCAGTATGCCATTGTAGGATGACAGATAATAATGCAGAGAGCACATCTCCATGTGCGAATTGCGTCGTGGCATGCCTCATTCCACCAAGGGACTGGGACACAGTGTGGTAAAAAGGAAGTGAGAGGAATGGAACATTCTGAAGCAGTAAGGATAACGTTTGTGTGATATTCCACTTGATCATCGCAAGTGGGAAAATACTGTTCTTCAAAGGTTGCCAGGGAGGAGTAAAGCCACCCGTCAGTCTTAATAAGCTACCATTTAGGTGTGCACGAGTCAACAAATGGATAGCACATGGGAAATGGTAGCTCGAGTAGGATTTAGAAAGAACAGACCACTCAGGCAAAGTGCTATTCTGTAAATGAGAGCAGGATTTCACAGAGCTGGCAAATGCATCAACACGTTTCTGAATAATAACCAGATTTACTGTGGCATAGGACAGACTGTCTTCAGTACGTGAGACTACAAGGAAACGTGAGGCAGCTGGAAGGGTCTTTGAATCATTAGCCTCATTGCGAGAAAATCCCCCGTGATTGCCAGCGTCTCTGATGGTTTGCTGCTTCCAACTGGGGGCCCCTTTGACAACGGGATGCACCCACCTTAAGTGATTGTTCACACCTCAGGACACACACCCCGAACACCTGACAGAGGGGCCAATTGGCAATTTGGGAAGATAGCGGCTAAGGGAATTACCCCTCCCTGGGACTGGCCTGTACCAGGGGGTATGTGTGAACCCTAACTGTCGACCCGGGGCTGGGAATTGCGTGTTACCCACTCAACTGTTGCACGTCAGACGTGTGGGCCACCCTTCAGAAGTGCACAAGGGGGAAGAAGAAAAAGAGGAATCTCAAATGCCAAAGCAGAGGAACAAGAGGAGAAGGGAAACAAAGAAAAGAAAAGGGAAGGAAAAACAATGGTGAGACTGTTCTAATATCAGCGACAGACAATGCAGAACATTCCCCAGACATGTTCCCCAAGGGAGGGGAAAAAGAATAGCAAGAGGATAGACATGCAGTATGGAAGGGTAAAGATGTTGCAAAGGCTGGGGGCCCATGGTAGCAAGGCTCGAATCTGCCAAAGAGAGGTGGATCTCATAGGGGTGGGGGGGTCTGTGTGAGTGCAGATTGTGCCATTTTAGGTAATATCAGGTACACCTGCAGGGGTCTGATATCCACAGAGAAATCTGATCTTCGCCCAAACCTGCGAAGGAGAGGTAAGCGGTCCGATTGTTGAAACATACGTTTCCCAGTATTCTTGCTTCCATTTGTTTATTAGGTGGCAGACCCAGGCACGGAGCTGCTTAAAGGCAATGAGGTGCTCTGTACACATGTGCCGCTTATAACATATGAGAGCCTGCCTACAATCTCAAATGACTTCTGAGGACCACCAAGGTACTTTCTTCTGTCAGGGCAGTCCAGAGGGACAGGGTATCACTAAATCAGCTGTCAAAAGAATGCTGTAATTGTATTCTGGACTGCCTCATTGATATCTCCATGTGGCAGGGAGCCAAGGTCAAGAGCAGAAGTGAAAGCATCCCAATCAGCACTATTGAAAGCACATCGTGGCAGGCATCCAGGGGAGCAATCTTGAGGGAGGGACAGGAAGATCGGGAAGTGGTCAATACCACACAGGTCATTGTGGACACTCCAGTGGACGGATGGGGATGCAAATGGAAAGGTCTATGGCCAAGAAGGATCTGTGTGCCACACGGAAGAGTATGGTGTACCTACCAATATTCAGCACTGTACTTGTTTCGGAATCGATGCCGCGATTAAGAATACGTGCTCTTCTTGCATGGTGTGTGCCGAACAACAATCAGCACCACCGCGGAAATTCTTTGCATGGCCTGAACCCACTTCCCCTTGACAACGCTTACACATTGATTTTGCTGGTCCATTCTGGAATGCTCGATGGTTGGTCGTGGTAGATTCATACAGTAATTTTCCTTTTGTTGTCCGGATGTCTTCCACGACGTCATCTGCCACCATCCAAGCGTTATCCACTATCTTTTGCATTGAAGGTCTTCCACAGACTATTGTTTCCGATAATGGCCCACATTTCATGTCCGCAGAATTTCAGTCATTCTGCAAGGCCACTGGTATTCAACATCTGACGTCCGCGCCGTTTTCGCCACAGTCAAATGGTGCCGCTGAACGATTGGTCAGGATTTTCAAATCACAGATGATGAAGTTGAAAGAGTCGCATTCTCGGGAGGACGCGTTATTGCTCTTTTTGTCCTTGTATCGCTCTCAGCCCCGAGATGGTCGCTCGCCGGCTGAGTTGCTCCACGGTCGTCATCATCGAACCTTGATGTCTTTCCTACATCCGCTGCATTAGGTTCCTGTGCAGCGGCAGACACCTGCTTTTGCTCCAGGCGACGTTGTCTACTATCGCCACTACCGAGGTTCACAGCGTTGGCTCGAAGGGCGCATTCTTCACTGCCTCGACCACGGTATGTATCTGGTTTTGGGGGCCTCTGGTGAGGTGCATCGGCATCTCAATCACCTGTGCCTCTGTCATCGCACGGGATCTGCCGCTCGCCGTCTGCTTTCAGCGACAGTGCCGTCCGGTCAGCACCCCGGGGACCCATCTTCTGGTTCGCCTCAGCCCCAGGTGTTACCGACGCTGCCTTCCATTTTGCCCCATGGCGACGCGCCGCCGCCGAATGTTATCCTGCAGTGGACACGTCGCTGCAACCGCCGGGTGCCTCCCTGGATCGCATGCCGCCGGTCGCTTCCCGTGACCAGTTGTCCTCCGACATGGAACTCTTGCCCGCTCCGGCCCATATGTCGTCTTCGCCCGTCGGGTGCCCCGGCCCGATGGAGGTCAACCCTTCGACCCCTCCTGTCTCTCTACGGGCGCATACACCGCATGTTGACATGCACCCTGGAGCAGGTTTTCATGCGTTTCCTAGCTCCCCGCGGTCCGAATGGCAGGGTGCGGGTGGCACAGCCTCGCCTGTTGTTAGGCTCCCCACCTCGTCGCATACGTCAACGTGCGGTCCTCCCCACAGCGGGCAGAAGCCTTATGCCACAACCGTCCGCCGATTTGCAGGGGAGGAATGTGGTGTCACCGCCAGACACCACACTTGCTAGGTGGTAGCCTTTAAATCGGCCGCGGTCCGTTACTATACGTCGGACCCGCGTGTCGCGACTGTCAGTGATTGCAGACCGAGCGCCGCCACGCAGCAGATCTAGAGAGACTTCCTAGCACTCTCCCCAGTTGTACAGCCGAGTTTGCTAGCGATGGTTTACTGACTTCTACGCTCTCATTTGCCGAGACGATAGTTAGCATAGCCTTCAGCTACCTTACTTGCTACGACCTAGCAAGGCGCCATTACCAGTTATTATTGATTTGTGAATCGTGTACCATAAAGAGCGACGTTCTCCATTAATGGATTAAAGTTAAGTATTCCACCAGCTACGTCCGTTTTTCTCAATTCTAATTCCCTTGTCATGTTCCAGACCTTACGCCAGCCTGCGTGAGCTAAAACGCGTGCATTTCGGCCTCCTTTAGCAATACGAGGTTGGCTCTCCTGCCAACCACAACATAAATCTGTACTCGATGTTAACAATTTTTTCTTCTTCAGAAACGCTTTCCTTGCCATTGCCAGTCTACATTTGATATCCTCTCTACTTCGACCATCATGATGGTGAAATTAGTGTAATCAGTATTAATGATCTAATCTATTTTCTTACGAATCCACTGTTCAATCTATGAACGTAGTTTACCTGGGAAGGAATTTTGACCACTTTAAACTCTTTTTCCATACATAACAGGAATCATTGTATGTGTTTCACACTTGGCAGGATTTTCAGTTAACTGAAGCACAAACAAATGGAAACGTGAATGCCCTCCTCATTACTGTGTCTTTGGGTTGCTGATGTACAGTCACTTGGCACACATCAAAAGTGTTAAATCTAAAGTGGCCGTATTTGAAAAAAGATATTTAAATTTAAGAACGCACATCATATTTGTGTTGTGGTTGTTCTTGTGACTATTTTCCTGTATTTTTCAATGTCTGTATGGTTGTGATTCGGTTCTGGAGTGTTCATAAAATACTGAAAAGCTTGTTTCATGTTTCAGTGGCACTAGTCAAGCATTCAGGCAGTTGTGCCCAATTACCCAACTAACCATGCAAAGTGTTGTTTTCTATAGTTATCCTATATCTATTACGGCAAAATCAGTAATGGTCGTTTTAGAAAAGACCCAATTTCCTTCATGTCCTTGTCAAGTATGAGCTGATCACGAATGTCTTGTCCGAAAATTACTTTCAATAGGGAATTAAAGAACCAACTTGTTTCTCCTCTTCCCAACAGACAGACATGAACTTATCGAATCAGTTAACATAGAGGAAGGTAACACTGATCATAATGCTTTGATAGCAGCTGTGACTACAGGCATTACAAGGAATGTGAAGAAAGCTGGGAAAATACTTTTGTCTAGCAAGAGTGACAAGATTCAAGTTGCAGGGTATCTGAGCAATATCAAATATTCATAATCAACATCAGTTCTCTATGCTGAAGATGAAGATGTGGAGATCAAATGGAAAAAATTCAAAAGCATGATTCAATATGCCTTAGATAAATACATTCTGAGCAGGGTGTTAAGGGATGGGGAAGACCCGCTGCGGTTTAATAGCCAATTTAGGAAACTTCTATACAGAGCTTTGTCACAGGTTGAAGAAAATTGAAAACCTAATAGACAAACAAAAGCAAAATTGACCATAAGGAGAACAGTGAGACAAGCATTAGTGACTTTGAAAATTGTCTACTGATGTGACTAAAAACTAATAGAGGTTTGGGTCTTAGGTGCAAGCAGTAAATGGTTCTAAATCGTCTGTAAAGTCATTTAATGACCAAACAGGTGCAGAAATCGAAGATAACAGAGAGAAGGCAGAAATACTAAAGTCACTCTTCTGAAATCGTTTCACTGCAGGTGATGGTAGGGGAGGTACCTCCTTCAGTCATCGTACGAATGTCGAAATAACTAATACTGGAACAGAAAAGCAACAACAGCTGATTATTAGTGAAAAATCGTCAGGACCAGATGAGGTACATGCAAGGTTCTACAGGGATTATGTGAAAGAACTTGCTCCCCTTCCAGCAGTAGTTTATTCTAGGTCACCGGAAAATTGTGCAAGTCATTCTTGTTTTCTAGAGGGCTGATAGGAAAGGTGATCATAATTATAGACCTACATCATTGACATCAATTTGTCGTAGAATTATGGAGATGTGTTATGCTAAAGAATTATGACTTTTTGGAGAACAAAAATCTAATCTATAAATATCAACATGGATTCTGCAAACAGAGCTTGCATAATTATTTGGTGCTGTTCAATCCTATCAGCATTTATTATCTTGGTATTTGGATTTATTACATTCTTCTTGACGTCTGGCAGTATTTTGCCTGTCTGATATGTGTTGCATATAAGGAGCTATAGTTTCATCAAGGCTGTCTCAGAGTTCAATAATTCTTACGGAATGTCGCCTAATGCAGGAGCTTTGTCTGGACTTGGGTCTCACATTGTGAGGAGAATGAGAGTGCAATGAACCTTCGCAGTTATCTTCATCTACTACTTCCCTTTTCATAACACTGTATTTTCCTTCCACATTTAAGCTTTCCCTTCTCTGCTTAATACTGGCTTTTTTCTCTGAAATCTTGACATTCATACAGCTGCTTCTTATTTCTCTGTATATGTGCTTAATTTTCCTAAAAATGGCATCTATATTTGCTAGAGTACTGTATGTTTCTAAAGCTTCATATTTCTTCTCTAGGCAGTCCTGTTTTATACTTTGTCATCAGTTTTAGATGTCTATATTTCATTTTGACAATATTAGGAAAAGGATACATTGCTACTGACTGTAAAAATGACCCATTGAGATGCAAACCATCTTCAGCAAAGAAAAACACACACACACACAGGCATGCGCTTGCTTGCTTGTGTGAATGTGTGCATTTTTTTCTCCGTTGAAGAAGGCGTTGGCCTAAAGCTGTAATGTATAACAGTCTTTTCATTGTTCTGCAGCTAGGCAATCTTTACAGCAAGTAAAAATCTATCCTTTCCCTAATGCTCCTGTTATTTCAACTTGGACTGTCCATTGTTATATCAATGTAGGAAATGAAGCAGGCAAAATGAAATATATTTTTTGCTTTGGTCAGTGAAATGCAATATATCTTGTTATCCAAACATTCCTTATGGACATATTGTTTTTCTTTGGTTTGCTTTCTACTGACTTTACCATTTCATATCTCATAACTTCCTTTCTGCTGTTTCAGAGAGTTGATCCCACTCTCTTCAGTTTCTTCAGTTTTAATCTGCAGTTCACAACTAAGATGTTATGATTAGATTATACATATGCTCATACAATTGTTCTGCACTTTGAAATCATATTTCTAAATATGTCTTACCTTTATACACTGAAGAGACAAAGAAACTTGTACACCTGCCTAATGTCGCTTAGGGCCTCCGTGAGCATGCATTATTGCCGCAACACGACACGCTATGGACTGAACTAATGTCTGAAGTAGTGCTGGAAGGAATTGACACCATGAATCCTGCAGGGCTGTAAGAGTAGGAGGGGTGGAGATCTTTTCTGAACAGCATATTGCAAGGCGTCCAAGATATGCTCAATAAAGTTCATGTCTGGGGAGTTTGGTGGCCAGCAGAAGTGTTTAAACACAGAAGAATGTTCCTGGAGCCACTCTGCGGTGATTCTGGATGTGTGGGGTGTCACATTGGCCTGCTGGAATCGCCGAAGTTCATCAGAATGCATGATGGACATGAATGGATACAGGTGCTCAGACAGGATGCTTATGTATGTGTCACTTGTATCTAGACATATCAGGGGCCGTATATCACTCCAACTCCATACGCTCCACACCATTGCAGAGCCTCCACCAGCTTGAACAGTCCTCTGCTGACACGCGGGGTCCATGGATTCATGAAGTTATCTCTGTACCAAAACATATCCATCCACTCGATACAGTTAGAAATGAGTCTCTTCTAACCAGGCAACATGTTTCCAGTAGTCAACAGTCCAATGTCGGTGTTCATGGGCCCAGGCAAAGCATAAAGCTTTTTGTCGTGCAGTCACCAAGGGTACATTGGTGCGTCTTCGGCTCCAAAAGCCCATATCAATGATGTTTGTGTGAATGGTTTGTTTGCTGACACTTGTTGATGGCCCATCATTGAAATCTACTGTAATTTGTGGAATATTTGCACTGCTGTACCGTTGAACAGTCCTCATTGGTCCGTTCTTGCAGGACCTTTTTCCTGCCACAGCGATGTCGGAGATTTTATGTTTTACCGGTTTCATGATATTCATGGTACACCTGTGAAATGGTCATACGGGAAAATCCTGACTACATTAATTCCCTGGAGGGGCTGTGTCCTGTCGTTCATGTGACAACTATAACACCACGTCCAAATGCTCTTAAATCTTGATAACCTGCCATTGTAACAGCAGTAAATAATCTAACAACTGCGCCAAACACTTTCATCTTGTAGAGGTGTTGCCGACCGCAGTGTCATAGTCCACCTGCTTATATTTCTCTGTATTTTAATACACATGCCTATACCAGTTGCTTTGGTGCGTCAGTGTGTAATGTGTTTGAAACCAGGTATTTCACAGGTAACTGTCACTTTGAACTAAATCAGCTAACAGTTTTCATTTCAGATCACACCCCAGGATTATTTTTTCCCATATAAAGCAATATTTCATAAAAAAAATTTAGTAGCTTCACTTAAGTTTATGTTTACCTTTTTTGTTCTGGATGATTTTTGAGGTATAATGGGTTTCAAGCATCTTAAGAGTAGAAGAAATACTTAGACAAGATCCCTATAAAAAACTTTATTGTAAATAACTGGTTTTGGTAAAACTGACGTCTCGTGCATTGTCTATAGACAGTTAGTCTTGTAGTGCCCTGGTAGGCATGACATATTATTATGGGAATGATGTTTTGGCAAATTTCGATGTTCAAAGTAATTTTAATTCTGACGTGCCAGTGCATCACTCACTTGAACTCCCAAGACCTAATTTTCAATGACTGACATTATTAGTTGAACTGAAACACATTTTGCAGAAAAGATGTAGCCAGTTAGTTCCAACACACCAAAACTATTGTTATACATTCTGGCAGTACATGCCTGTAATTATGTAGTTTACATGTTTGTGTAAACGTAAATGAAAGACATCATGCATTTGTTATTAATTTCATCATATGGTTTTGATTGACATTTGAAAACCTATCATACTTCTTGGAAAAGTTAATTCATTTTTATGTTATAAGATGAACTGTGTCAGTAGGAAGTTTCTATTTAACAATCTCGGTTCACAAAGTCTTTTATTATCATGGGCTCATTGTTAAAATGCTTTTGTCATATTTTCTCTGAAGTGATCACTTATGAAATTCAAAACTAACAGCCTCAGTTGCGGAGTTACCTAGATTTACCTAGGTTTCAATTGGGATAACCCAACCTTCTTCAGAATTACACTTACTAATGTTGGTCCATTATGGACATTGTCAAACTAAAAATACAACTACACCATGTGTCGTCATATTTTAAAAACTTAACTGAAGCTGCCTCAGCCCCACTTCCCGACCGCGATGCGGCAGCCACGAGTGTTGTACTGGAACTCCAGCATAAACTGTATCACAAGATTTTTCTCCCTGTTGGATTGTCAAGTCTAATTTTTGTAGTTGTCAGTAATGATATTAAACTTACTTTTGATAGCTTCATACTGTTCTTGAATATTTTCTGACCTCCTACTAGGTGACTATCTTACCATAAAATACCTTTCGCAATGTGGAACATGTGCCCACCACACCAAAAATGATGCTGTACTAGTGTATTCCCCATATGTAGTGATGCTGACTCTAGGGGGCTGATTACGTATTATATTGTTTCTATGCAAAGATGTCTAAGAGGTGTAAAATATATAGGTCATTTTGTGGCATCTGTATGTCATCCACATATCTCATCCCAACAAGAGTGAATTTAAACATATTTGTTCATTGTAAATCTGTTGCAGATGCTTGTCACATGGCTTTCAACACTAATACTGACCCTTGTATTGGATGGTTTCACAAATATGGAAAGGAGCCACTATTTTGAAAATGTTGTTAAGTGGCTTATTAAAAGTTAAAGTTCTTTATACAGTTAAAAGTTCTTTATACATTCCCAGTTTGTGATCTAGCTTTGTAAAACCATTTAGAATTTTCTGGAGGTTTTCCTTTGTGAGTAAAACATTCACCAAGGCATACTGATTTTTGTGTACGAGGTTTGATCAGAAAGTAATAGGTATTTTCGTTTTTCATAAAGAACCTTTATTTACTCATCAACTTATTGCCTTTCAGAGTAATCCCTCCTCAGAAATAATACAATTTTTCCAGTACTTTCTCCAATCTTGGAAGCACTTTCAGAAGTCACTTTTTGCTGTGGTGTTCAGCTCCTTCAGCAATTCTGTTTTTATCTCATTGATGGTGGCAAAATGACACCCTTTCACTATTCTCTTCAGCCTCTGGAATATGAAGAAGTCACAGGGGGTCACATCCGATGTATACAGTGGCTGAGGAGACATAAAAGATTTGTTTCTTGCCGAACGATCACAAACAAACATTGAGGTGCGAGTAGGAGCATTATTGTAATAAAATTTCCACGTGTGTGTTCGTCGCAATTCTGATAGTTTTCTTCAGATTGTTTCACACAAACAGTAAATAACTTCCAGGTAGTATTCTATATTGGCCTTACAACCATAAAACAGAAAACAGTGAGAAAAGCTTTCCAGTCATCTGTCTTCAGGTCTCTCAGGGCTTACGGTTCTTTCGTGAGTTCATTTGTGGCGCCCACAGAGCCCCAAGCCATTGCAGCCCATTCTTCAACCCCGGGCTGCATTTTCCTTTCTTATGCCCCTCCCTCTCAATCCTCACTCCTTTTCCCCACTGCCACCCCCTTCCCTCTCTCTCTGGTCTTACTTACGTTGACATGGATTTCCACCTGAATTGCTTTATCCCTTGTGGTTTTGTTCTCCTTGCCATTTCTTTTTCATCTTTTCTATAGGGGTTTTGTTCCCCCTTTGGGGTTTGACCTCCATTTGTAAATTTTCTGTCTTTAGTATGATTCGTTTGTGGAAGAATGTCCTTCCTAGCATCTACGGTGTTAATTCCTCCTCCCCCCCCCCCCCCCCCTTTCATTTCCCACCTTCTTACCTGTCATCAGGCCCACTCGGTCACCAGCATGTGGTGGGGCAGTTACATACCCATCTGACAGAGCCCCCAACAACACAAGGACCAAACTTCTGAAAAAATCTGAGCTGTTTCTTGTCATTCAGGAGCATCGGGACTAACAGCAACAACCACTCTACCAGATGGTCCTCGATGTGGCTGGGTAGCATCCATAGGGAGAGCCCCTGATTGGAGTGAGTGGTATCAGGACAAATGCTTTGTGTATGAAACACACAAAGATCCAAAAATCTGGTTGTTCTTCTATGGCCGTCTCTTTAGTTCGTAATGGATCATTGGCTACTGCTTATTATGACCCTGCAGCCTTCCCTTCCCTGGCTACACCCTGGGAGGAGAGCCAGGCTTGCTGGCTTTGGGTGAAACATTTTCTCCACTACCTAGTCTGTACCAGCGGCGAATTAAAAAATTTTGCACCCTCAGGCACACCATATTATACGTGCCCCTCCTCCCGGGAGGAAAAAACTTAAATAATAAGTAATAACTATTACCGGAGAACTTCGCAATTGCCATTTTGGACGGAAATGCTGTGAGCTGTTTCCGTACTCTGCTATTCGTTGTTCTGAAGGATGTGTCAGTGGTCTAGTTGCGCTCAAGAATCAGAATTAGAATTTTTATTATCCCTTAACTTACAGTCAGATCGCAGATCTGATGTACTGGGGACTGTCAAAATTACCTTTACATTACAATTACAATTTGTATATACAGTATTACAAAAACAATATATCAACACTCCAGTTTACGTATATTACAAAGTAATATGGTTTCTGAACTGTACTTTGTGTACGACAGCAAATAAAACCAACTTAAAACTGCATTGTGTTAACACATTCTTTCTTCTGTTGAAAGACAACAGAAACAAACACAAGGAAAATAACTTTTCTTTTATGGCCTAAAAATTCAGCAGAGCGTGTAGGAGACGAACAGATTTTTTTAATACATCACTTTTAATATATTCTTTTACTTGAAACTGTTGAAAATGAAAATAAAAACGTTGTGTTACGATCCAAAAATTGAAGCGAACGTGTCATACATCAGAAATTAATATGTAATTTTACAGAGATGCGTTCAACATTAAAATTAAACTGTTGTTTTTCGATCTAATAACTTGAATGTGTAGCAGATATTTTTTTTTTAAGAAAAAGCACACACTTTCGGTATAAATACGTGAATCTATAGGAATGTGTAAGAAATGAAAATTAAATAGAGATTTTGGTGCATGGAATAATAAATAAATACGGACGGACAAACACAGAACTCGATTTGCTATTACATAATTTTATAGACTAGAGTGAAAAAATCTAATTTGTTGTATAATCTAATAGTTAATGTGTAAAGCATTTGGGTCTGTGTAGCTAGATGCTGCATAATAAGAGTCCACAATACCTTTAATGCATGGAAGGGGCGAACAGTTTTGTGCTGTAGCTACTGCTCTCACCATAGCTCTTTCTAGCGGTATTAGCAAAATTTTCACGCATTTACAGACAGAACTCAACTACGTTATTTATTAACACTTTTTCATCGGAGCATACTCTCCGATAACGTATATTTCCGCGATAACTATACATTTCAGCAGACGCCAAGAATATGCGTCAATTGTAATATACTATAGTATCAACATGACTTGACTATACAGCGCCAAGCGGCATGGGACATTCGGGAATTGTTTAGTATTGTAGGATGCCTTCACGTAAACGAGATTTAGTTCAATGTTCTGCCGTCGGCAATTGTAAAATGAACAGACAATACGTAGTTTGTGAATCCAATGAAAGTGCTCTGTTATAATAAAAATCTGAGTATAATCTTAAGTTTCTAAAACTAATATGAATAAATAAACAAACTCATCAGACAGAAAAGTTTGCGTCTGGCTTTGACGGCAGAAAACTCGTTGATCATATCTTCATAGTTCAGACGTGAAAGATGGAGAAGGCGTTCAATCTCCTCTCTGACAATGTAGAGCATAGTTAAAACGGTTATCACTTAGGAGGTCAGCTACGGCGTGAAGAATGGACAAGGTGATCAATTTCTTCTCAGACAATATAGAGCGTATGTACGATTTCAGTCAAAAGAGCTGAAAATGAGCGTTCTGCTCTACATAGAAATATTCCAAGAGCAATGTTAATATTCGAAAACACGGACTGTAACCTCTTTTCCTAAGAATTTACTCATTTTGACCGGTATCTCACTAATCTCAGAAGATTTCAAAAGTTCCGCGAAATGTACACATTCACTAGGGAAGGAAGACTCTAAATCTATCTCATATTACACTTGGGGGTTTTGCTGCACGTTCAGCAGTATTATCAGGTGAGCTGTTCTTAAGGTTACTGTGAAGGAGTCCAACAGTGTCCTGTAGCTTTCCTTCCTCCTCACAAAGTCGGCGTACAAGTCGTCGAGTACTGGGAGAAATGTTTCAACTGTAAATTTTTCCTGTCCAGTCAGAAAATCTGAGTACGCCTCTTTGTCATCATGAAGTTTGCATTTCATGAACATTTATAGGTGCATTAATAGTCTATATCAGTCACAATAATAGTCGAACATGCCACAAATAGATGGAATAAATCCTACAAGTGATTCATATAATTCATGCTCTATTTTAGTATCAATATCTACACTTTGCAATTTCAGATTTACACTATTAAATCTCTGGATTATGTCCTTCCAAACTGTCATCATGAACACTGTTTTTAGTCTGCTGAGTTGATACAATAAATCTGAAGCCTCATTTTGCCCAAGTGGTTCTTCAAAAGTATTATTGGCAATACCGGTATGTGTGAGGGCATTGATAATGCCCTCCGAGTTTTCAGATAGACTTGCACACGCTTTCTGTCTTGCTGACCAACGTGTTTTTGATAAACTGTTTACCCAGCGCTGAGTAGCAGCAGGGAAAAAGTTATAATGCACTACACTGAATAATGCATATGCTTCCTGACGACAGCTTGCAGCTCTAGTGCCAACTTGGTTCAAATGGCTCTGAGCACTATGGGACTTCACATCTGAGGTCTTCAATCCCCTACAACTTAGAACTTCTTAAACCTAACTAAAATAAGGACATCACACACATCCATGCCCCAGGCAGGATTCGAACCTGCGACCCTAATGGTCGTGCGGTTCCAGACTGAAGCGCCAAGAACGGCTCGGTCACACCAGCCAGCGATATTGCCACCTAAATTCAAGGGCGGCAACGCACTAAGCAGCCTGGCTGTGGCAGCCAGTAATGTTGAGCAGCCAGTTTGAGGTGGCCAGCTGGCAGTCGTTATCTATCAGCCGAACAAGATGGCTGTGGAAGATGTAA
The DNA here is from genome assembly GCF_023897955.1 of Schistocerca gregaria. Taxonomy (NCBI): domain Eukaryota; kingdom Metazoa; phylum Arthropoda; class Insecta; order Orthoptera; family Acrididae; genus Schistocerca; species Schistocerca gregaria. Next base: position 34,042,705 of record NC_064928.1, read on the forward strand.
TAATTGCCTTACTTTTGACTCGAAAGAAACAGATTGCTTCTTTAATTATACAGGAATGTCAGTGCAATCATTCGACAACCTTTTTGAAAATATAAGAAATTCTATCATGTGTACTGATATTCATATGTGAGCTTGTATAACTCCGCAAGAAACATTGTTGGTGACTTTGAGGTGAGTACAAAAACAAATATACTTTACTTTTGAAGCGCCAGGTGCTAATATGATAAGTCCCAATCTCCGTAGGACTATTTATTTTTTTAAACTAAACTAAACAAAGTATTTGTTCTTGCAAAATTCCATGGCAAGTGTTGTTGTTGTGGTCTTCAGTCCTGAGACTGGTTTGATGCAGCTCTCCATGCTACTCTATACTGGGCAAGCTTCTTCATCTCCCAGTACCTACTGCAACCTACATCCTTCTGAATCTGTTTAGTGTATTCATCTCTTGGTCTCCCTCTATGATTTTTACCCTCCACGCTGCCCTCCAATACTAAATTGGTGATCCCTTGATGCCTCACAACATGTCCTACCAACCGATCCCTTCTTGTAAAGCTGTACCACAAACTTCTCCCCAATCCTGTTCAGTACCTCCTCATTAGTTATATGATCTACCCATCTAATCTTCAGCATTCTTCTGTAACACCACATTTCAAAAGATCTATTCTCTTCCTGTCTAAACTATTCATTGTCCATGTTTCACTTCTGTATATGGCTTCACTCCATACAAATACTTTCAGAAACGACTTCCTGACACTTAAATCAATACTCGATGTTAACAAATTTCTCTTCTTCCGAAAGACTTTCCTTGTCATTGCCAGTCTACATTTGATATCCTCTCTAATTCGACCATCATCAGTTTTTTTTCCTCCCCAAATAGCAAAACTCCTTTAGTGCTTTAAGTGTCCCATTTCCTAATCTAATTCCCTCAGCATTACCCGACTTAATTCGACTACATTCCATTATCCTCGTTTTGCTTTTGTTGATGTTCATCTTATACCCTCCTTTCATCACACTGTCCATTGTGTTCAACTGCTCTTCCAAGTCCTTTGCGTTCTCTGAAGTTACCCGAGGACATTGTAATTCTGTCAACGTTTTTATTTCTTCTCCATAGATTTTAATATCTACTCTTAATTTTTCTTTTGTTTCCTTCACTGCTTGCTCAATATACAGATTGAGTAACATTGGGGAGAGGCTACAAACCTGTCTCATTCCCTTCTCAACCACTGCTTCCCTTTCGTGCCCCTCGACTCTTATAACTGCCATCTGGTTTCTATATAAATTGTAAAATGCCTTTCGCTCCCTGTATTCTACCCCTGCCACCTTCAGAATTTGAAAGAAAGTATTCCAATCAACATTGTCAAAAGCTTTCTCTAAGTCTACAAATGATAGAAACGTAGGTTTGCCTTTCCTTAATCTTTCTTCTAAGGTGGGTTGTAAGGTCAGTATTGCCTCACGTGTTCCAATATTTCTGCGGAATCCAAACTGATCTTGGACGAGGTCCGTTTCTACCAGTTTTTCCATTCGTCTGTAAATAATTCATGTTAGTATTTTGCAGCTGTGACTTATTAAACTGATAGTTCGGTAATTTTCACATCTGTCAGCACCTGCTTTCTTTGGGATTGGAATTAATATATTCTTCTCAAAGTCTGATGGTATTTCACCGGCCTCATACATCTTGCTCGCCAGATGGTAGACTTTTGTCAGAACTGGCTCTCCCAATGCTGTCAGCAGTTCTAATGGAATGTTGTCTACTCCCAGGACCTTGTTTCAACTCGGGTCTTTCAGTGCTCTGTCCAATTCTTCATGCAGTATCATATCTCCCATTTTATTTTCATCTACATCCTCTTCTATTTCCATAATACTGCCCTCAATTACAACCCCCTTGTATAGACCCTCTATATACTCCTTCCTCCTTTCCCTTCTTTGCTTAGAACTGGGTTTCCATCTGAGCTCTTGATATTAATAGAAGTAGTTCTCTGTTCTCTAAAGGTCTCTTTAATTTTCCTGTAGGCACTATCTAGCTTACCCCCTAGTGAGATGAGCCTCTACATCCTTATATTTGTCCTCTTTGCAAAAACCTGCTTAGCGATTTTGCACTTTCTGTTGATCTCCTTTTTCAGACGTTAGTATTCCTTTTTGCCTGCTTCATTTATTACATTTTTTTCCTTCTTTCATCAGTTAAATTCAATATTTCTATTGTTACCCAAGGATTTCTACTAGCACTCGTCTTTTTATCTACTTGCTCCTCTGCTTCCTTCACTATTTCATCCCTCAAAGCTACCCATTCTTCTTCTACAGTATTTCTTTCCTCCATTCCTGTCAATTGTTCCCTTATGCTCTCCCTGAAACTTTGTACAACCTCTGGTTTAGTCAGTTTATACAGGTCCCATCTATTCAGTTTTAATCTACAGTTAATAACCAATAGATTGTGGTCAGAGTCCACATCTGCCCCTGAAAATGTCATACACTTTTAAAACCTGGTTCGTAAATCTCTGTCTTACCATTATATAATCTATCTGAAACCTGTCAGTATCTCCAGGCTTCTTCCATGTATACAACCGTCTTTCAAAATTCTTGAACCAAGTGTTAACTATGATTGAGATAAGCGCTGTGCAAAATTCTACCAGGTGGCTTCCTCTTTCATTTCTTCCCCCCAATCCTTATTCACCTACTACATTTCCTTATCTTCCTTTTCCTACTATCTAATTCCAGTCATCCATGACTATTAAATTTTCGTCTCCCTTCATATCTGAATGATTTCTTTTATATCCTCATACATTTCTTCAATTTCTTCATCATCTGCAAAGCTAGTTGGCATATAAACTTGTACTACTGCAGTAGGTGTGGGCTTCATGTCTCTCTTGGCCACAATAATGCGTTCACTATGCTGCTTGTAGTAGCTTACCCACACTCCTTGTTTTTTATTTATTATTAAACCCTGCATTACCCCTATTTGATGTTGTATTTATAAAGCTGTATTCACCTGACCAAACCTCTCGTTCCTCCTGCCACTGAACTTCACTAATTCCCGCTATATCAAACTTTAAGCTATCCATTTCCCTTCTTAAATTTTCTAACCTACCTGCCCGATTAAGGGATCTGACATTCCACGCTCCGATCCGTAGAACACCAGTTTTCTTTCTCCTGATAACGACATCCTCCTGAGTAGTCCCCGCCCGGAGATCCGAATGGGGAACTACTTTACCTCTGGAATATTTTACCCAAGAGGACATAGTCATCATTTAATAATACAGTAAAGCTGCATGCCCTCGGGAAAAATTATGGCTGTAGTTTCCCCTTGCTTTCAGCCGTTCGCAGTACCAGCACAGCAAGGCCGTTTTGGTTAATGTTGCAAGGGCAGATCAGTCAATCACTCAGACTGTTGCCCCTGCAACTACTGAAAAGGCTGCTGCCCCTCTTCAGGAACCACATGTTTGTCTAGCCTCTCAACAGTCAACAGATATCCCTCCGTTGTGGTTGCACCTACGGTACGGCCATCTGTATCTGTTCATGGGGGGGGGGGGGGGGGGGGCGGGGGGGGGGGGGGGGGAAGCATACTATGTGCATTTAAATGCTCCAGTAACCTTGTATATACAACCTTCTCGATAACTTTAGCAAACACCGATGGCGTAGAAATAGGTCTATAATTGTGAACAGTATCCCTTTTTATAAAGTGGCTTCACTACCTAGTACTTTAATTGGTCAGGGAACCGAACACTCGTAAAGGAAAAGTTAGAGATATGACTAAGTACTGGGCTAACATACATAGAACAATACTTCAGTATTCTGCTAGATACCCTGCCATATCCATGAGAGTTCTTGGTCTTTAGTGATTTAATTAATTCAATCTCCGTCTTGTCAGTATCATGGAGGAGCATTTCAGGTAACAGTCTCGGAACACTTTTTTCTAAGAGAGTTATATGATTCCCTGTTGGGACTAGGTTTCTATTTAGTTCACCTGCTATATTCAGAAAGTGATTATTAAATACTGTACATATATGCGACTTACCAGTAACACGGACATTCCCACTATGCACTGATTCTATACCCTCAACCTGTCTGTGCAGACAGCCACTTCCTTTATGACTGACCATATGGTTTTAATTTTATCCTGAGACTTAGCTGCATACCACATACCTTTTGCCTTCCTAATAACATTTGTAAGCACCTTACAATACTGTTTGTCATGGGCTGCTGCATTTAGATTTTGACTGTTTCTAACATTTTGATATAATTGCCACTTTGTCCTAAAGGATATTCTTATCCCTCTAGTCAGCCACCCAGGCTGCCTTTTTTGTGCTAGAACCCAGTTTTGAACTTTCTAATGGAAAGCAACTTTCAAAGAGTATGAGAAAAGTCTTGAGAAAAGCACTATATTTATCGTCTACTGTATCAGCGCTATAAACATCTTGCCACTCTTGTTCATTGATAAGGTTTACAAAGGTCTCTACAGCAACTGGATCAGCTTTACTAAACAGCTGATGACTATATTTAACACGTGAATGGGAAGATTCTTGACGATAGAGGTAAACTATCCTGAGAAAGTCTACCATCAAGCTTTCAAGAGCCACTTTTAAATGGGGATTTGAAGAATATACTACAGTCCCCTATGTATCATCCACATGAGGATCATGAGAATAAGATTAGGTTAATTACTGCACACACTGAGGTAGTCAGACAATTTTTCTTCTCACCCTCCATACATGAATGGAACAAGAAGAAACCATAATCACTGGTACAATGGGACGTACCGTCCGTCATGCACCTACCAGTGGTTTTGCAGAGCATAGATGTAGAGGTAGATGTGGATGTGTTTTTGCCTCTGTTATGTCCTTTCTGCCCCTCTCTTGTGGTTCCCACACCCTCCCTGACTGAAGAAATGTCCCCCTTCTTTGGCGTCCATCAGTGCCAGAAGCGTGCTACAACAACTGGGCCACAGGACGCACAGTCTTTGCGCCCCAAGTTCACCAGCTCTCTTTCGGATCCGGATCTTGTGGAAGTCTGCTCTCCCTCTGTGCCCTGCTCTCTTCAACCTATGAAAGAGAAGAAGAAAAAGAAATGTGAGTCCCTCGACATGCCACCCACTCTGTCCCATGCCTGTGAATATGCCATGTCCCCTCCTCACAACCTGAGTCTGACCTCTTATTTATGGATGTCACACCATCCTTGTTCGTGACCTGGTGGCGTGATAGGCTCCAGCACGTTCACCTCCCATTTGGATACCCACCACGTGCTATTTCGAAGGAACTGTAATTTGATTCTTCTGTCACCACCACTTTGTTGGAACCAGGTTGGCTCTTTGAGGACTTCCAGTCATGTTTGCACTTTGGTCTGTATGGATATTGGTGTTACATGGATCCCACTTCGAACCACATTGGAAACAGTTGCTGCCTGGGTTCACTTGGACTCTGCAGTCACGGTTTGCTATCTCTGTCCCACTCCTTACAGGCACTCCTTCGGCAACTCTTCCTCCCTTCCTCATCCTTGATGATGATTATGCCCATTACCATTTGTGGAGCAATGCTTTTTCATCTAGTCAGGGTTTGGTTCCCCTGCTGGCATTGCCGTTTTCCATTTTACAGGCCCCATTTGCCATCAACTAGTTCCATTGCGCAGCACAGTCATTGCCACCAGTATCTGTGATTGTCCTTGCAACTTCTTACGTGGCACCTGTTCTCTGCTGGTCTTATACCTTTGAACGTCTTCTTGCCAAAGCCTGTTACTTAAACAAATAGAGCAAGTGGGTGTCTTGGGAACACTTTGTATTCTCTCTTGGTTTTTGTGTCCCTTCATCCCAGGTATGTGCTACACTCCACACTCTAAATGGTTGTCAGCAGCAGTCTCCTATGCCAGTCCTTGCCCTTCCAGGTTTGCTTTTTACAGATCTATCAGTTCTCGCTTTCCTCCTCCAGAAACAATGGACTGAAGCTCCACACTTACATTTTAACCCTTGTCAAGTGAATCCTAGAATGGTCCTTTTACTGTACGGGATATTCTTCTCTCTCTCTTGTTCCCATGATTCAGTTCATGGCACCGATTCCATCCGTAACCAGTTACTTCAACATCTCACTTCTCAACAATGACAATATCTCATCCATGTGTTTAGCCGTATTTGACTCTGAGGCATTTTCCCCTCACAGTGGAGAGACAGTACTGCTCTTCCTGTGCTCAATCGGGCACTCGAATCTTGGGACCTTTTCATCTCCTTACCAGTGCAGCTTACGGGAGCAATGGTCTTCAAACGATGGTCTGCTTCAATTAGAAACCACAGTTCAGCAGGCCTTTTCTCAGTGCTGTCATCTTGTCACAGTTTTCTTGTATCTTCCTAAGGCCTGCAACACAGCTTGGTGCCATCACATCCTCCTTACACTGCACGAGTGGGGTCTTCGGGGTCCCCCTCCCAATTTTTATTCACCAATTCCTGTCCCACCAGTCATTCAAAAGAGGCTGTGTTGGCACCGTTGTCAGTTCTCCACAGACCCAAGACGATGGCATTCCACACGGATCCCTTTTAAGTGTACTTTTTCTCATCACTCTTAATGGACTTATGCCCTCTGCTGGACCATTGGTCACCTCTGCTCTATATATGGATGATTTCTGTAGTTGGGCTAGCTCCCACTCAGTGACCTCGGTGGAAAGACAGCTCCAGCGTGCCATCCACTGTGCTTCCACACAAACTCTTGCACGGTTTTCATTCCTCTCCCCTTAAGTGGAGGGTGCTGCATTTCTGTCACTGTACTATGGTGCCTTCCACTAGCCATGTTGTTAGTCTTCCAGTGGATGCTGGGATCCTTCCCCCTTTCATTTGGCACGCCCTGCTCCTGATTTCCTGTGCCATCACTATCCGCTCTCCCACTGCTCACCCCTTCTATTATATTCTTTTCACATCTTTAGGCCATTGCTCACCCACTGCCCGCCTTCGAGTGGGTTTACCGGTTGTGATTCTTCTCACTTCTCTCTGCCACGACTTCCATCTCCCCCCTCTCTGTACTCGTAACCATGTTCTCTCCCAACTAATCCCACCAGTTAGTTCCTCCGCCCCATATCCGGGTGGATCTCTTCCGGGGTCCGAAAGCTTCAGTCGCTTCAGTGGTGTTTCATTGACTGTTCTGAATGCTCTTACAAGAGTTTCAGGATACCATTGCATTTTACACTGATGACTCTAAATCTGCTGATCACGTGGGGTATGCCTTCACATCTTCTTTGGCATCTCTTGCCTGCTACTTGTGGGGTATTTACTGCGGAATCGATGGCCATCTATAGGTTCCTTTGCTTCATTAAATGGTCCTCTCCTACCTGAGTTTTGTTATGTATCAACTCAATGTGTGGCCTTCAGGCTATCACTTAAGAGTTTCTCTGCTACCCCTTGTTCTCTGCCATCCATTACTTTCTCGTTGATCTTGGCAATGCTGCTTGTTCAGTTGTTTTCCTGTGGGTTCCTGGCCACGTTGATATCCTTGGTAATAAACTTACTGACTGACTGGCTGGGGGTGGACACCGACTGTCTGTTCTATCCCCATCCGGGTAATGATGTGGGCTGGGAAAATGCCCAGAGGGAAGGACAATTATACATGGGCATGTGCCCAAAGCAGTTTTAAGTGGCCAAAATGTGCGCACTTATAAAAAAAGGTACTTTTTAAATACATAATTTATCAGCTAAAAACTAAAATGCATTTAATGCATTCTTCTTCTTTTTTACTAGCATTCCAGCTTATAGTACACAAACTTCTTAGGTCATCGCTTTATAATGTAACACATTTATAATCCATGTCAAATTACTGAATGTTATTGAAAAATGATTGTTGATAACAAAATTATTACTGAATGTATTAAACAGCTGGCACATGTTCCTTGATTATAAATATATTGTTAAATGTTAAACTGTTTTCAGTGGATGTTACTGTCAGATGTAGCGACATTTGAGACAGACTGTAGTTTTCTTTCCTGCTTCTTTCTTTATCTACTTTTGTACGACTGTGAAGATAAAATGAGAACAGTAACCTTAAAAGGATTTAATAACAAAGAATCAATGGCCGAGATGCTGGAATTGTTAAGATTCTGATACTAGTCGATTCCTGGAGAATCCACATCTTTATCTACTTTTGTACGACTGTGAAGATAAAATGAGAACAGTAACCTTAAAAGGATTTAATAACAAAGAATCAATGGCTGAGATGCTGGAATTGTTAAGATTCCGATACTAGTCGATTCCTGGAGAATCCACAATTCTTGGAATTGTGGAATCTGAATTGGTACGCGACTCATCCATAAATAAAATCATTATGGATGAACTTTTTTTTAATCTAATTTCTTCTAAAGAAATATTAGTGCTTTTGTTATTATTGTAAATAGGCAGTGATGAAATTTTGAGTGAGTGGCTGGTTATTTATGGAAATTAATGCTATTTTGTGGGTTATTTAGTTAACTGGAATTGGCAACTTTGATGTGGCTGTCCGACAGTCATTAAAATCTATGTGGTTCAATGAGAAGCGACATAATCTTGTCTTTGTGTTATTTACAGTGTTACAGACAAGAGGTTGTTGAACATATGCAGGGTGTTCAAGCATAAAGATTCTGTTTGGGTCTTTCTGATTTTAAAAGAGAAAGGAATCTCGTAAATATTGTTTTATAGAATGCAAAAAAAATGGAAATTCATATAAAAAAGTATTTAAAGTGGCCTCTGAATTTGAAAAAAGTGCTTGTGTTAGGTACAGTGATCAAGGACAACTTTTAAAATGTTTTGCAGTAGAAGTGAAAATACTACCTACAGGCTAGCTATTCAATATAAACGCAAAAATTTCTTTTAAACTCATTGTCTTTTTCTTTTTCTATATACTACCCCAAGCACTGACATCATTAAAGTTGTTAAAAGTTATTTTCACAGTCATTTATTTCTCCTAAGAACTCTCAAGCAACTTTTTCAACTTGGTTATCCATACACTGAAGAAACAGTGTTGCAAAACAGCTTTTCCAATACAAAATATCAACTTAACCTTTTTTATAAGTGCTGCTTATTAGTTAATCTTTGAAATGCCTGGGCATTTATGAATTTTGGGCATCTGCCCCAACTTATGAATTCCCAGACCTTCTACACCACTGCCTCCAGGTGCGGATTTGCATCTTTACATCACGTCCCTTTTTGCTTAATCATGGGCCGACTCTTTGGAGGCTACCCCGTCTAATAAACTTCATCCAATCAGAGGCTCCCACCATGTGGCATTCTTGCCTCTGCCACTGGGATTCTACAATCCTCTGCTGGTTTCCATATTGGCCATACTACATTGACCCATGGCTTTTTTACTCTGCACCTCCACCCTCCTCCCCACCTCTTGTAATTGCTATGCTCCCCTCACAGTGACCCACATTTTGCTAGGCTGCTCCCACCTTTTGGCCCTTTGCACTAAATATGCCCTCCCACCTTCTTTGTCTCTGGTGTTAGCAAATGACCCTCCCATGGTTATCTCTCTCCTTGTTTTTCTTCGTGAAAGTGGTTTGCCCTCTAGCATTTAAGTCTTCGAATTTTCCTCTGGAAATTGTATCTCTCAGCGTAGGCATTGGTTATGGAGGCTTTGATTTTGATCCCACACCAACCAGATTCTTCCCCCCCCCCCCTCCCCACTCCTCCATTTTGTCTATTCTGTTGTGCAGTTTTGTATCCCCTTTTCTTGTGTCCTCTTCTCCTCGTTTTGAGTGAGTGGCTGGTAATTTATGGAAATTAATGCAATTTTGTGGGTTATTTAGTTGACTGGAATTGGCAACTTTGATGTGGCTGTCCGACAGTCATTAAAATGTATGTGGTTCAATGAGAAGCAACATAATCTCGTCTTTGTGTTATTTACAGTGTTACAGACAAGAGGTTGGTGGCGGTACTAGTGCCCCACTGCTCATAGCGTTTCTGGGGTACTCCTGCTGCCCCCCCCCCCCCCCCCCGCCACCCTCCCCGTTCTTTCCTCTTTCTGATGGCCTGTCATCCCTTTACCCTGTTTGCTTTTCCCTTATATCTTCACCTTGGCTGGTCTGTGCTGTTTGTGTTGTTCATCCCTTGATTTCTGTTCCCTTAGATAATGGGACCAATGAACTTGCTGTTTGGTACCCACCCCCCTCCTCTACGCCCTCCCCCCCTTCACCCCCACCCCTCCCCCACCCCCCACCCACCCACCCATTGATTTTCAGGCAGTTTCCTTTGGAATGATCATCTTCTTTAGAAGTCCTGGGTCCATGTCGAGAGTGTTTTTTTGCATTGGTGTGCTAGGGAGTTCATGGCAGTCATCATCTTCAACAATTTCTTGACCCTCTTTGAAACATTTATACCACCCATCAAGTGTTGCCTTACTTGTACCAAATTCGCCAAAATGTCGTGCAGCACTTTATTCCACTTTTGAAGCAAAATTGAATGCAAATTCTTCAATCCACCTTTTTTGAACATAAAAACTCGCTGTACTCTTGGAAGCCTTCTCAACTGTCAACAATAAACTAAGAATTCAAAACAGCTGAAAATGCAAACATACATCATGAACATGTGTACAACAAAATAAAAAATTTGAAAATTGGTTGCTTTTGATCCTAATTATTATGTATACTTCAGGGCAGATGTTAGGCAATGTGTGGATTTCAAACAAGTTTCGCAAAGTCCGTGTTGTATTCTGTTACCTGACAGTATTAACATGAACCCATACCTTAGCATAATTTACAATGGACAAGCCAAGTATACTAAAGAAAAATTCCATTGTAAGATGGTAGGAAAAGGAATATTTTAAATAAAATTTAAGACTGCAGAAGACAGAGCTGTGTAGCATTGTGATTTATGTAAGTTTAATTTTGTTTACAACACTAATTTTCATCATTAAACAAGCTCCCCTTTTTGTGAAAAAATGTGTTACATAAAGCCTTAGACACTCACCTGTAAGTCTACATATGCAGTAGTCAGGATACTCATGTCGACAGCTGGGTCAGGATTTTCCCATTTACTAAAATGGGAGTATCATTTTCCAGTGATTTCATAATAAAGGTTGTATACATTTTCTGCAGTTAGTTACATTGTTAATATATTGTTGTTTATTTTTGTTTCATTTATGATTTGATGAATGCCTGAAGATTCAGTAATTCAGTTTTGTATATGTCATGATAAAAACTGTTTGTTTTGAATAAATGTAAGTAATGATGCATGCACTAGCACTGTGATTGGTTCGCAAAGAAGGAAAAGTTATACATAAATAAATTTACTAAACCTCAAACTACAATATTAAACTGTGAACAACACAAACACATATCATTAGACATGTGAATGAGTAGGTCAAAATGTTTTCATCAAAAGTGATTGCTCTGTATCAGACAAACAGCTGATTAAAAGAAAAAGAGTTTGCCAAACTGTCTCTTGGATAATTTTTATCATATGTTACAGAAGCACCGATAGACTACTATGCCTTGCCAGGACTGCTCTAGGGCTGACTGGCTCTGGAATACCAAATGTCACAGGCTGCTTCAACCCTGGCCCCTACTGGCATTCCTCAGGGAGAGCAACAGCAATGCCACCGTCATGGGATGTTGGTGGTGGTGGTGGTGGTGGTGGTGGTGATGATGGTGATGATGATTAAAATAGTGAAATATATATATATATATATATATATATATATATATATATATATATATATATATATATATATATATATATATATATATATATATATAAAATAGAAAGAAACTTCCACATGGGAAAAATATATTAAAAACAAAGATTCCAAGACTTACCAAGCGGGAAAGCGCCGGCAGACAGGCACATGAACAAAACACACAAACACACACACAGAATTGCTAGCTTTTGCAACCGATGGTTGCTTCTTCAGGAAGGAGAGGGAAAGACGAAAGGATGTGGGTTTTAAGGGAGAGGGCAAGGAGTCATTCCAATCCCGGGAGCGGAAAGACTTCCCTTAGGGGGAAAAAAGGACAGGTGTACACTCGCACACACACACACACATATCCATCCGCACATACACAGACATATTTCATATATATGTCTGCTTGTGTCTGTGTATGTGCGGATGGATATGTGTGTGTGTGTGCGAGTGTACATCTGTCCTTTTTTTCCCCCAAGGGAAGTCTTTCCGCTCCCGGGATTGGAATGACTCCTTACCCTCTCCCTTAAAACCCACATCCTTTCGTCTTTCCCTCTCCTTCCTGAAGAAGCAACCATCGGTTGCGAAAGCTAGCAATTCTGTGTGTGTGTTTGTGTGTTTTGTTCATGTGCCTGTCTGCCGGCGCTTTCCCGCTTGGTAGGTCTTGGAATCTTTATATATATATATAGAAAGAAACTTCCACTTGGGAAAAATATATTAAAAACAAAGATTCCAAGACTTACCAAGCGGGAAAGTGTCGGCAGACAGGCACAATGAACGGGATAGCCTGGGCTTCGGCTGTGGTGATGTTGGGAGTAGGATTAAGGTTTTTCAAGAAAGATTGAGAGGCAAGACTGGAAGTGAGAAATTCCTGGAAGGTTTGGAGAGGGTGATTTTGAGGAAGAGGGGGTGGGTCCCGCTGTGATGGAGGACGGAACTGTTGCAGGCAGGGTTCAATTTGGACAGTGTCTTGGGGAGTTGGATCATTAGGAATGGGATCAGGATTATTTTTCTTCGTGGCAAAGTGATATTTCCAGCAGAGACTACGAGTGTAGGATAGTAAATCTTTGACAAGGGCAGTTTGGTTGAACCTGGGAGTGGGGCTGAAGGTGAGGCCTTTCATTGTGCCTGTCTGCCGGCACTTTCCCGCTTGGTAAGTCTTGGAATCTTTGTTTTGTGTGTGTGTGTGTGTGTGTGTGTGTGTGTGTGTGTGTTTTTATAATTCATTTGTGTAAGCAATATATACAGGCATATTTCTACACCAAAATTACATATTTATAGAAACAATAAATTAATCTGATTTGCTAACAAGTGTATAAATTTACCTTGACTGACAACAGGCTGTAATTTCAATACAATTCTTTCAAGAGTGGCTTAAAACTAAAGGCAGTCTTAAAGTTTGAGAAATATATATTCATACAAAGTATACGGAAATTTCATCACAAGTATGTACCAAAACGATTAAAAATACTGATTTCTACAAACACAGTCTCTTGTAAATTTTGAGTGTTTCCCTGTTTCTGCTGTGAAATCCCACAAGATGAGTGAAGTTGGTTGGTAGAGACGGGTCAGGCTGCGCTGGAGAGACCCGAGTGGCAGTGTGACAATGTAAGGCATTCATCCAGGTCGTAGCAGTGGCCCGAACGAAACAAAATGCAGTGAAACTTTCTCCTGGTCCCCAAAATCAATATTGTATAAAATGTACAGTACCAAAGTGTAAAAGATTCCAAAGCTTCGTGACATTGTGATAAAATATTACAACTGACCACAAGCCTGAAATATAACACTCTTCGCACACTCTACCTAAAAAGCATCATTTCTTTATTGCAAAAAACTGCAACAACATTTTGTTTGCATCTAGACATTCAGGGAGACTAGGATTACAGTTTCCATAATTATAATATAAGGACAACTAGCTACGTCGAATAAGTCACATCTTTGGTTATCCATCGAGGAAGTAAGTCATTAGCTGAACATTTGGTAACATTTTCATGTGATTCAGCTCCAGAATTTAAAAATTATAGAATGATTCTTCAAAATGATAGGCCAGATTTACATTATAATGCAAAGCATTCAGTCTCAGTTGAATTCTTGTCAGAATCAAAAATGATGTGTTTAAAAATTCAGACTTTACACAGTGTAAGATGAAGCAATCCATTTTCCACCACAGTATTCTGGACAGGAAAACCATTGCCATGGCACGTGCTGGATTATGTTGATCCCAGTTTCCTTTCCTGAGACTGTATGCTCTTCACAGGGCAGCCGTGTAGGTCCTATAAAAGAACATTAAAATATCAATATTATTTTCAATAAAATCCTTAGTACTTGGAAAAATTTTCAGTATATACAAAAAGAATTAGCTAATTGGTCAAATAGATTTTAGTGTTGCTTTGAATTGTTGAAAGTGTCAAATATACAAAAATTTTAAGAATAATAAATGATAATGAAATGATAACCAGTCAAAATTACTCACATTCTATCAGCAACTATATAATAATATTATCATACAAGATCTAGAGCGTATTTAAATAACATTGCACCAACATTTTTTTTCACATGCATTTCACGAATGTACTGAAAATAAAAGTGGAAATTTGGGAATTTGTGGTAAGTTTGGCAAGGCACCCTAGACCAAGTGGCTACCCAGTGCGGCAATAAGTGCTGAGAGAGTTTAGTAACATGCGTTTTTTTACCTCCTCTTGCCATGCTGTTAGTTTTCTGTTTTTGTGGTTGGAAAATATAAATATTGTAACTTTTAGATGTTAATATCAGGAAATAGCACTTTTGTGTTTCCTCTTAATAGATAATATACCTCCTTCATTATCCAGGAACTTGTACTGTTTGCTTTACATTAAATGAAAACATAGTACAAAGATAATGCAACAGTGCTGCTTCCAACAGAGTTTGTACAACGTAAAAGGTTTTTTGTTGTTGTGGGTTACATAAAATCTTTCCTTCTAGGTACTATGAATAACAACAATGACAATTTATCAGTTCTACTTCAGATTCTATTTTATACTATTTTGTTGCAAAATGTGCAAAGTATTAACCATGCTTATGGATTTATTAGAAATAATACTAATTAGGTCAGATTTGTGCTCATAGAGGAGACATTGGGTACCAGAAGAGCACATCTAAAAGTAGATTATTGAATAGGATTAAATTGTTGGGCAAAGTCCTTCATCATATGTAAAAAACCACACATATGGTCATTGTCACTTGTGGCATTGAGGCGTGACTGGGGTGCATAATGGGAGGTACAGTCCGCGCCAGGTATCTGAGAGCTTAGTGACCGTTACTCTGAAACAGCCGGATAGCCATTGCGCATGTGCACAAGTGTGCAGCTCAGTCCAAATACATTCGGCTGCCCTCAGTGTGCCACGTGTGTACAGTACAAGTTCCACCTTTGTGTTCTTTTTCGGTATTTGTATTACTAGTACGCAGTGACTTCATACTGAATATGACGTCTATTAGTACTTCAAAACTAAAAGGCAGAAAACTGAATAGTCGGTCATGGGAGATTATGTTTAATGTTTATGGAGGCAGAGTCCTCTCACAGGATGAACATTCTGGTGGGGTAAGCTCAGCTGAGAGCTGAAGTGGCCACAGGCGTTTTGCATAGCAGTATCCAGAAAATTAAAAGGGAAGGAAGGTTTTGGAATATCACGGGAAAAGGAAATTTGAAACTCCAGATAAAAAAAAATAAACGCAAAAGAATTACAGATGTTGACAGTTTCGATTAGGTTGTTGTTAAGAGAATTGTTTACAACTTTTATCTGGCTGAAAAAGTGTGCCTACAGTGGAAAGAATTTAACAGAAGTTGAAAGAAGGAGTAGACTTCCAAGGTAGCAACACCAGTGTAAGGCAGCTACTAACGAAATTCGGTTTCCGCTGGAAGAAAACAAAATAGAGTAGGCTGATACTGTTAGAGAGAAGCAATATTAGTGAAAAAATATCATATTTGAAGCAAATAAAAAAAAAACTAAGGAAGAAAACAGTGACATTGTTTACGTTGATAAAACTTTTATTTTGTCTTACCATGTTACTGGGAAATCATGGATTGATAATACTGCTCACGGTCTCCTCAAACCGGTATCAAAGGAACAATGCCTAATAATAACTCGGCGACAAAAATGGCTTTATTTCTAATGCGCTTGTTATGTGGAAGTCAAATCAAGCAACGCGAGATTACCACAATCAAATGAACCTACAAAATTTTGAGAAGTGGTTCACAGAAAAGCTGATTCCCAATTTAAATCCAACTCTATAATATTTCTCGACAATATGCCGTATCACATTGCAAAATAAATAAAGCTACATCTTACTCAACTAAAGTCTATATCAGAAAGCGGATAACAAAGGAATGTATTCCATCCATAAAATCCTTGAAACTGCTGGTCACGTTGCTTTACGCCTTCCTCCTTACCATCCAGAATTAAATCCAATAGAAAATATTTGGTTGACTGTAAAAGGTCAGGCAGCTTTTAGGAACGTTATTTGCAATGTAACGTCTGTGAAAAATTTGTGTGAGGAGAAATTTAAATACATGTGTAAAGAAGACTGGATTCTGTTGTTCGAACACATTAAAAAAATTGAGTGGGACTACATCCAGAAACAAATACTTATCGACATTTAAATAGATAAAATAATAATAGATTTAGGTGGTGCAGACAATGATAGCGGAACTGGTTACTGTGATTTTAGCTCTGAAGATGATGGAGAACTGGAAGGAGTAGCTGTGCTGTCTGTTGATGACTGAATGTAAATGCTCGCATTCTAAGCTGATCAGATTTCAAAGAGAAAAAACCAGGACACTTTCATTTATATTTTATACTTTACTTCATTACTGCAGTTACGTCGTACTCTTATTTTTCATGCCAGGTACCTTGATATTTTGAAGTTGATAATAGACCCATGATGATGCTACAATTGAAGAACTCAAAAAAAGTGTCTTCAATATGTGAATTGGGATGGTAAATGTAAATATTACTAATCTGTAATAAGACACAAAGTAAATATTTTATCCTAAGATTTACGTTAGTAGTATTTATGAGAAGAATGAATGGATTGATTTTAGCAGTTCCTCATTAGAAAGAAGGTATTTTATTATTAATACGGTAAGTATGGTAAGTACTGTGAAATACATTTCTCTAACGTCCAACTACTAGGGAATTTGATTCTCATAATTTTTAATTAAATAAGAAATGTTACTGCACGCATATTGTTTCTCGATTAAAACTGGGACAATTACATGTCCAGAATGATGTGAAGGCTGAGACGTCTGGTCAGCCTAGCATAGCCTAGCATAGCCAATGTTCTCGGGTTGGCATGCATACCCTTGTTCCGAGCTCCACAGCAGTCCCAGCTGTGACATCACCCATGCTTTCAGATATCTGGTGCAGAGTGTACATAAGAGGCAATGGGCAGCAGCAGGGGAGGGGGGGAGAGATAGCAGGATAGGTATGCAGGAAGATGCTGTGATGCTGCCCGTGGGAGTGTGCAGGGACATGGCGCGACAGGATGGTAGGCTGCCATATTCATCAGGAAGCTGTGCTGGTTGAGGCAGGTGGGTGGGGAGGGGAAGGGGGTAAGGAGGGGTGCTGGGGGGAATAGGTGGTCTGTGTCATGCTGGTGTGGGAGCAAGGAAGATGATAGAGGGAGGATTACGGGAACTTGGTTGTGACCCAAGTCGTGCCCACCTTTTTACATAGTATGTTCAACAACTAGGTGGTCAGCTGTCTCTTGACCACAGTTTGGTGTTGGCCTTTCATGTGGACAGACAGAATGTTAATGGACACAACTACATCGAATGCTGCACAGTGCTTCAGCCAAGATAGTAGACCACATGGTTGCGGTCACAATTGTTCCTGCCTGTGACTGGAAAGGAAATACCTCTGACAAGATTGGAGTAGATGGTACTGGGAGGCTGTATGAGACAAATCTTTCACCTGGGTCTTTCGCAGGGATATGAGCCATAAGACAAGGTGTTTTGAGCAGGGGGCGGGGGGCACATAAGGTGGGTGGACAGTGGTGTAACAGTGAATTAGGGATGGGGAGAATATTTCTCATTTAAGAACACAAAAAATGGCAGTTGAAACTCTGACAGAGAACATGATTCACTGTCTCCCCCGGATGGTAGTGAGTCAAGTGGGTGGCAGTCTTTGTTGACAGTCACTGTGTATTTGTAGGAGATGATAGGTGACTTGGGAGAAATGGTGCAGCAGATCTGTTTCTGGACGAAGTGGGGAGGTAAATTTCTGTCTGTCTGAAAATCTCTGTGATTTCTTGCCATATTTGGAGAGGAACTATTCACACTCACTTTCTACAGAAACAGATTTGCACCTTGTCCCCTAGTCACCTACAATCCTCCGCAACCAACAAAGGAATGTCCCCAGTGTGGTCACTACCACCCGGGAGTGGAATAACTGAAGCATGCTCGTTTGTGTTTCAGCTGCCTCCTGTTATCCCCCAAGATGTAAAATATCCTCTACACCCCACCCACAGTGGTATTCTGCACGTACACGGTGTCTTTGTTCAGCCCTATTTCATTCCTGTTCACAATGCCTCATGGCAGGGTTTATATCCCTGTAAAAGACCTATCTCGTACATCCTTCCACTAGCACCTACTTCAGCCCTGTGACAGGCATTTCCTCCCCCTTCAACATCTGGGCCACCTGTGAAAACAGCCATTAGTCTACTGATTTAGCTCAAACCACTGTGCCACTGTGCTGCACCCTGCTTGGGCATGACCTAAAAAGCTCTCTGTCTGCACAAATGATCACTTCAATATGGTGCAAAGACACCTGAACCATAGAGTTGCCAAACATGCTGCACAAAACAGTGTGCTTGACATCAGTACTGCTTAACTGTCCATGCCATCTGGAGTCTTCCTACTAACATTAGCTTTCCTGAATTGCACAGGTAGGAACTTTCCCTACATGATGTCCTTTTCCCATAATCATCCTATGCTCAATCTTCGCTACTCCCTATTCTTCATCTGCCTCTCTCCTGTCCGCTGCTTGCACTCCATCCTCATACTCACTTCCCATCCACATGGTGCACCTGCATAATCCTTCCCTCCCCCAGACCATCCTAACATAACTGCAACATTCTGTTACCACCACATCTTTACACTTCCCATAGCAAGCACCAAAGCATCCCCTTTTGTACACTCACAGCCATTCCCAGCTAAGATCACTGTGCACTGCAGTTCGACCTTTAGAGGCCCCCAGCAGTAGGATTGACTTTCTGAAACCATGTATAAGTGATTTAGATTAAGATTGCTGGTATCACACTCTGGTGAATCCTCATTTGCGATCAATCAATGAAAAAAAATATTTCAGAATTTTTGCATGACTTTCTTTAGCTTTAAAAAAGGGCTGTAGCATAATGGGTATGCTAAGGTTGTGGCTTTGAATGTCGTTCGGTGCTTAACCTTCTATTTTTCTTATTGTAATGATTTTCTTCATTATTTTTATTCAGTTAATTGGTTTACACAGTTTTTTATTTGTATTCCTTTGTCATACCATTTTAATCAAAGTTTTAATTCCCATTGACGGCGTCTCATGATTAATTCGTGAGTGCATGGCACGCATGGACCCTTCCCGGGCTGCTTGTCCTTCAGCGTGCCCCTCTCTCCCTCGTGCTCGCTCCTTCCCCACTGCTCCCTTCTTCCCGAAGCCCCCTCTCTCCTCTTCCTCGCTCCTTCCCCGAGCCCCTCTCTCCTCATCCTTGCTCCTTCCCCGAGCCCCTCTCTCCTCATCCTTGCTCCTTCCCCATTGCTCCATCCTTCCCCAAGCACCTCCCTCAGCATCATTTTCCCCCACTGCTTCTCCTTCCCCCCCTCTCGGTGTTCTTATTTATGTTGACCTGGCTATCCACCTGGTTCCCTATATTCCTTGTAGTTTTGTTCCTCTTGCCTGTTCTCTATCATCCTTTTTGCTCTTTGGGTGTGACCTCCACTTCTAAATTCTCTGCCTCTAGTGTGAGTCATTTGGGAAAGAACTCCCTCCCTAGTGTCTACAGTGTGAATCCCCCGCCCCCCTTCCTACACCTCTTTCTTCTCTGCCATAGGCCTCCTCTGCCCCACTACGTCAGCAGCATGTGTAGCAAATCTGCATGGTGGGGCCGTGCACCCATCTGGCTGAGCCACCTGAGAACACAGGAATGACACCAGTGATACCTGAGCTGTTGCCTCACCATGTATGCCGAGGTGTGGTTGCTTGTCATCTTGCAGCACCAGGCAATGGCCTCAGTGCCAGATGGCTCATTGGCACCCATGGGAGAGTCCCTGATTGGAGTGGGTCGTATCAGGGTGCATGCTTGATGCATGAAGCGCATCAAGCTGTGACGGTCTGGCTGTTCTCAAATGGCCGTCTCTTTGAGGAGTACCAAATCACTTAATGTTGCTTCGCATGACCCTGCAGCCTTCCCTTCCCTGGCTGTACCCTGGGAGGAGAGCCACATTTGCTGCTATTGGATGAAATACTTTAATTGCTACCTGGCTTGAACTAGGACAGATAGGGACACATTCATCACCACAAAGCCATGGATTTTTGTCCACCTGTGCTTGTAAATTGTCACGATCACCACTCTCCACACTCGGCAGATTGCCCAGCTTACAAGAAAGAAAAGATGATCCAAGAGTGTACATCCCTGGATTGTCTGTCTTACAAGGACAAGGCTTCCCTGGCATCTTCAACCCCTTCTTCTCACTTCAAATCAGACCCAATTTTTATGGATGTTACCCTATCCTCACTGGTGATGGCCACACACCTCCTCTTAGTTTCTTTATGTCTAACCTGGACTCTTGTGACAGGATAATCCAGTGTAATTGCAACGAAAATCTCCGTCACTTACCAGAAATACAACACCTAGTTTCCTCTTATTCTGCATTCTGTCTTGCACTTCAAAAAACACACTTCTGTGATGACCACTCTCCATTGTTTCCTGGTTTTTGTGCATTCTGTCAGAGACATCCGGTGCCGAGATAGCATCTGCAGGGGTCTGCACTTTGGTTCACACTGATGTCATTATTTCTGGATCCCCCTTCATACTAAACTGGAAGGAATAGTGGTACGAGTATAATCGACGCCAACAATGACTATTTGCAATGTATACCTCCCTCCAGGCAGGACACTTCCTCATGTTGTACTGCTTACCTTAATACAGCAACTTCTGCCCCTGTATCTCCTACTCAGGGACATCAATGTGCATGACACCCTTGGGGGAGAAGTGCCACTTCAATGGGCTGGGGGTCTTCTAATTGGTCAACTTATTACAGACATTGATTTGTCTCTCCTTGATGACTGTTGTCCTACAGCTTCACTGCTGCTAATGGTACTTTTCTGCCGTTGGTCTCATGATCTCCTCCACTGCTGTCGGGGCTTCACTACAGTGGTTACCCCATCATGATCTTTATGACAGTGACCACTTTCTGGCAACTGTTGTTCTTGTGCTGCCGCGAGGCAGACAGGCCCCCGCCTTGGGCATTCTGTAGGGCCAATTGACCTTTATGTACGTCTGCTGTGCACTTTGACTCTTCTCTTTCAGATTGCATTGATGCAGTTGTGCAAGACATCTCTGATACTAGTCTTCATGTCACTGGCATTGCTATCCCCTTTACCACAGGCTCCCCTAATTGTCGACGGACCGTGCTGGATCAAGAATATAGCAGTTGCTGTCCATGACTGCTGACAGGTGCTGCAACAATTTAAACAACATGCTTCACAGACTGACATTATCACTTTTAATCATCTCCTTGCTGAGGCTCGTTACCTTATTAAGCAGAGTAAGAAGGAATGCTGGGAGCACTATGTTTCCTTCCTGGAGTCTTATGCCTCTTCATTCTAGGTTTGGTCCAAGCTCCATAGCCTTTCGGGCCGCCAGCAACAATCAACTATCCTGGGTCTTATCCTACAAGGTGTTCCATGTACTGATCCATTTGTCCTTGCACAACACCTCCAACACACTTCGTGATAGCATTAGCATCCTCTACCTATCCTGCCACCTTCCTGTGTCAGAAACAATTAGTTGAGTGTTTGTTTGAACTGCTACCAAGCTGAAGCCTATAGTGAACCATTCACTGAATGAAAATTCTTGCAAGCTCTTACCTCTTCATATGAGTTGGCCCCTGGCCTGGATTCCAACTGCAACCAGATGATCCAACACTTGGACATTACCCAGAGGCAATATCTACACAGGGTCTTCATCTGCATTTGGCTCATAGGTGTCTTCTCCTCACAATGGCAAGACAGCGTAATTATCCCTGTACTTAAATCTTGGAAGAACCCAATGTCTCTCGACAGCTTCCAGGACTTTGTAAACTGCTCAAGAGGATGGTTAGCTTTCAACTATGTTGCGTACTCGAGTCTCGGGGCTTTTTGTCCCCATATAGTGTGGTTTCCAGGAAAGATAATCTACAACTGACCATTTACTCACATTGGAAACAGCATCTACAGGCTTTTGCTAAACGCCAACAGCATCACAGTCTTACTTGACCTACATACCCTCCATGACTGGGGTTTTCACAGGTCCCTTCCCATTTTTATCCACGAATTTGTATCCTATCGGCACTTCTGGGTTCGGGTTTGCACTTCACTTAATACCCCTTGGATCTAGGAGAACGGTTTTGTCCAGACTAGATAATGGTGGTCAGGTTTATGGCTCGGTATCTCCTTCCATTCTGAAACTATTTGACCTTGTTCATTATTATGTGGTGCGCCTCACTGTAGGTGCCTTTTACACTAGTCCAGTTGAGTCTCTTCACAGAAATGGGATTTCCCCTCTATAAATATGACAGTGACAACTCCTCATCTGATATGTAGTCAGTTCCCTGACTGTCCCGTGTACACCATCCTCTTCGCAAACAATGTATGTGTCCCTCCTGAAACCCTCATGTGGGATTACCAGTTGGAATGCATCTCTTTTCCCCCTGTCATGATTTACATCTCCACTATATGGGATGTGCCCCGTGTATTTCCTCTCGCATACCACCTTGGATGGTGCCTTGACCAGGATTAGGACTGACCTATTTCAGGGTCCTAAAGACTCTGTGGCCCCTAAGATATTCTGGCATCTTGTGTGTTCCATCCTTCAAGAGTTCCATGGTGCTACCATCTTCTACAGTGATTGTTCTAAAACAATAGACAAGATGGGATACAAATTTACATCTCCTACTGGCATTGAACATCAATTACTGCTGATATCATGGAGTGTGAGCTGCTACCGATTAACAAGGCCCTTCATTTTGTTACTCAGGCCTCCCTCCACATTGTTTTCTTATTTACTGACTCGATGAGCAGCCTACAGTCCATAGTCCGACGCTACTCTTGTCACACTTTGGTCTGTGCTGTCCGTGACCTCCTTTCGGCCCTTGGCTGTGCCCCTGCTCAATTGTCTCTCTCTGGATCCCAAGTCATGTCGGCATCCCAGGGAATTAACTGGCTGACCATTTGGCTAGAGAGGCTCCTTCCTTCCCCTCTTTCTTCTCTGCCATAGGCCCCCTCCGGCCCTCTAGGTCACCAGCATTTGGACCAATCTGCATGGTGGGGCCATGTACCCATCTGGCTGAGCCCCTGAGAACACAGGGATGACACTATTGATACCTGAGCTGTTTCCTTTCTTGATTTCAGGTGCAGATATGTGGACACACATCAAATTTCTCTTTGCCCAAAAGTGGAATGACATCTCGTGCGCTACTGCTCTCAGTAATAAACTCCGCAAAATCAAGGAGACTACTGCAATTTAGCAGTCCTCCTTCCACTCCTCTAGGAAGGAGTCTATGTCTTTAGCAACCTACGCATCTTTCATACTAGGCTCATTCATTGTTTTCTCTAGCATAACGAGCTACCCCACAATGTGACAGTGGATCCAGACTGACGGTATCCCATATATTGGTGGAATGTCCCATGCTATTGGTCCTTTGTACTAAGTATAGCCTTCCAGATCCCTTGTCTTCAATATTAGCAGACGATTCATGGATGGTTGAACTGGTCCTTCGTTTTCTACATGAAAGTGATTCTTATTTTCAATTAAAAGGTTTTGCTTTACTCGTGGAACCAGGAGCAGGTTGGTTGTGGTTTTCGCGTTTTCTGGGTCGAGGACCTATGACAACTTTCCCTAGTGAAGACTTCTCTTTCATCCCTCTGTTTTTCCAGTTTTTTAGATTTGACCTACAATTTTTTGCCTACTACTGTCTTTGTTCTTAGCTTTCTCACTTTATAATGTGACCCCTCTGACTGGATCCACCCACTTTTATCAGACACTTGTATCTTATGCAATTAATTTTTTTGCTGTTTGGTTCCACAACTCCCCTCAATCAATCAATAATCATTTTAACTTCATAAATTGCTCTTTTTTCACTCTTTTTCCACTTCGAATCTTTGTGCATGTGAACCTAATTATTTTTATTTATCTAGCATAATGTTTAAACAGTTGAAAATGTTGATCTCTTAGTTGAAATAATTTTTTTCAGAGACTGTGCAATGGTGTCAAAAATGTATTTTTCATTACAAGATGAGCTGCTGCCTTTTTTATGGTAATCATCTTACAAACATTTAAAATATAAACTCTTATTGCGCTATGGACAAAATAATGCAGGTCAAGATTTAAATGAAGGTAGGGGTTATAAGTAAAACAAAATTCAATCAAAACGAGGAATAGAAATAATGAATGCAGTCAAATGGATGAAAATATAGGGTTATAAAATGTAGGAAATTAATTACACTTAAAAAATAAAATTAATTGAAATAACATGAACAACGTTTCCAAATGGTAAAGTGGAAAAAGAATTATGCAAAGAAAAGTGTGCAAATTAAAATATGATATGATAATTAAAATGTGATAAAGGAACAGAAATAAAAAATCAAATTTAAGCCATTTAATTCAATAAAAATATCAAATTGACAATTATCGAATTTGCAACCTTCTGTATGTGAGGCCAATACTCTATCCATTACGCTACACAACTATTTTATGCATCAACACTTGAACATCACGTAAAATTCAGAAAATATTTTCTTTTCATTGGTTACTCGCAAATGAGTGTCCAGGGTGAGTGAGAGTGTTTCTACACCCGATGAAGAACTTTGTCCAATAGCCTGACAGTATCCAATGGTCTGTGCCTGTCTGCTACTCAAGGCCTCCTTTGTGCAGTGAATAGGAAACTATCCCAATCTATATTGTTATTACTCCATCGTTGTGTTTACTATATGTATTATAGGGAGAAACTGATCAATTCAGTTTCTATCTTTCCATTAAGAAATCATTGCCCTGACTGTGCTAAAATGTATAGTTTCTTCATTACATGTGATTTAAGTGACTGAGTGTCACACAGTTTGCTCTTCATTGAAATGAACATTTGATTTTATCATTAGTTTGTTCCATGTTTCTGCATTCTGTCTATCATCGAGCTGGAAAAGCCTGGGTCAATGCAAATTGCTTCATTATAAAATTAAATGTGTGACCAACATTCCTTTAATAGGTAACACTTTCCAAGAAACAGCAAACCTATTTCAGTCACATAAAGTGAAAATAGCTTAAATACATTCTACAATCAGAAATACACAGAATCACATGTAAAACTTATTCAAGCTATATATATATATATATATAGAGAGAGAGAGAGAGAGAGAGAGAGAGAGAGACACACACACACACACACACACACACACACACACACACACACACACTCTCACACTGTACACTCATTAACATAGATTAATATAGATCTTATGACACTCCGTATCTTGACCTTAATTTAGCGAAGGAGTTAAAAAATTCACCAATCGCAGTGACAAGGCTTTTTGAATCAGCACTTTTGTTTTGGGCGGATCATATTCATTAGAGCCATGCAAAACAAATGGCTAAATCAGAGCACTAAACGATGACTCTTCACTACATTTCCAATAAAATTATTATTTTTATAATTACTGGTAGGTATTAATAGGTAACATAATTTATGAAATGTATGTACAGTAGTAGCAAGGAAAACAATCTATGGGATGTTGTAGCAAATCTTGCTTTGGCTCTTCATGGAGTTGACTCATCACACAACAATAGTATGTGTAAATGTAGCTTTTTTTTTGTCACATTTTATGTTCAGTTTTGTCTACACTACCTTTTTGGACAACTATGTTTTCTTTGGAATTGACATTGTTCGTTAAAAAAAAATAAAAAAAAAAAAAAATCTGAAGGATCTGTAATGTTAGTGAAATTCCTGCAGGTGATAGTGAATTTTAATACTTTCTTGCCTGTACAATATAATGTCTCACAGGCACTGTGCATAACAACACAGAGTGTCCCAGGTGGAATGGTCAGTATCCAAGGATATGACAGGAAGTACCGTTCAAAGCAAAAAAGTCTAGTAAACATGGGCTCTCAAATGGGTACCTTAAGGGCTATGAGCACTTGCTCATTTTCACTATTGTAAGATATAGGCCTTGTACTGAACTAGTGCTTACAGCTGTTGCAGTGAGCACAGTATACACCTGTTCAAAAGCAACTGTTGCACAATAACTTGAAAGTGGGGGAAGGGGGAAGTGAAGGGAAAAAGACAATAGCCAGCCACATACAGAGTGGGTCGAACCATTTACTGTAACCTTTTGCCAGAATTAGAAATATACATATGAGTTCTCTCAGGTTTTCTCCGCATTATTAATTAATGGTATTCTGCTGAGTCATTGTTTCCATGTTAAGCACAATATTTTGACCATGAATCCAGCTAGAAAGAACACATAATGACAAAACTTGCAGCACCTGAAAAAGACGGCTAGGTTGGTCGACAAAATATTGTGCATAAAATGGAAACAACTACTCAGAAAACATGCAGGTTAACATCTGTAATTGTATATGAATGATAAACCTGCAGATTTTGAAATCCACTGTGCTACATTTCATAACAACATTCTTGTTTTTATCCTGTGTAGAAAATTAGAGAGTAAAAGTAATAGAAGAGTTTTGCTATTTGTGCAGCAAAACAACGGATGATGGCTGAAGTAAAGAGGGTATAAACTGCAGAGTGGCAAAAGCAAGAAAAGCGTTTCTGAAAAAGAATTGATTAACACTCAGTATAAATGTAAGTGTTAGGAAGTGTTTCTAGAGTGTCGCATTGCAAGGAAGGCAAACATGGATGATAAAATGTTCAGTCAGACAAAGAGAGAGAAGAAGCTTTTATAATGTGGATCTGCAGAAGAGTGCTGAAGGTTAGATTGGAGAGATTGACTAATAGAATTAGGGGAAGGGGAAAATAGAAATTTGTGTAACTAGTTGAGTAAAAGATAGGACACATCCTTCGCATCAAGGAATAGTTTGGATATGAAGAGAAGTGGGCGGGCAGGGGGTTGGGGGATGCAAATAACTGTAGAGGCCTGACTATAGCAAGCAGGTTCGAATGGATGTAGGTTACAGTAGCTACTGCCACATGAAGATTCTTGCACAGGATGGATTAGGGTGGACACTTGCATCAGACCAGTCTTGGGACTAACAACAGCACAGGTATGTCTCAATTATTCGAAATATCTGAATATTTTCTTTTTTAGTTTTATCTGAATCCTGTTAAGTATACAGGACTTGTTTCAGGACAGTAACTCTGGATAAGATGCTACCACAGAAAGTAAGAACAATAAAAAATTATTAAATGATATAGATAAGTTCCTGATACTTATCTATAACACCTATTTAGAGAACTGTAACTTGTTAATTAGTCAGGCATCCACCTACGGTAGAGATCAGTGATGGTAAATCTGCTCCCTACACACAACTGAAGTTAAACGTCCATGGGGTGGAGTGTAGCTGTCACCACGCATTTAACTTTGTTCCAGTACACAGTCAAGGAAAACATGGAACGTTTGTGGCAGCCAATAGTTCTCCCATGCAACTACTAAATCAATTTATGAATAAAAGCATGAAGTTAATAACTTGATTGATGCACTATCAGAATTTATGCTACTGTATGCCATCGTCTTTCAAGAGTGCATCCAGGATATTATTAATTCTTATTCAGATACTTTGGCTGACAACCCATCAGCCATTCTTAAGATGAGTCACTTGCAAGATTTTTGAATCACTTACACAGTATCGTAGAGTAATCACGAATGTGTCAGAGACGACACTGTTGGCAAAGAGAGCATCAGTTAAAGAGAAAACTTTATGCGTCAAAGAGTAAAAAAAGAAGAAAGTGCAGTCAGCAGTACCTGGTTTATTATTATGGATGGCCTGTTTTGGAATGCCAGGAGTGGAAATGCAGTGTACAGCCACTGCAGATTTACTGGGCTGTGGAACACAAGTGTATCACTGGTGTCCTATGAAATATTTTTTTTACAATGCATATGAACCACACTCGCACCACGCCTGGGTACTTGCTGCACTTTGGCGGGTTCGTGCTTGGCTACCACTGGGCCCCAGACATTGCAGCATAGTTTAACTTTTGTGCCGCATATCTACAATCTTGCTATTCTATTCCCCCCCCCCCCCCCTTTTTTTTTTTTTTGGAAATTTATTCTCAATTTTCGGTTGTCAGTATCAAAACATTCTCCACTGTTTTTCATTCATTTATTCTTTCTACAATCTTGCTATTCTATTCCCCCCCCCCCTTTTTTTTTTTTTTGGAAATTTATTCTCAATTTTCGGTTGTCAGTATCAAAACATTCTCCACTGTTTTTCATTCATTTATTCTTTCTTTGTTCACCTTCTCCTATCCGTACTCTGGTTTGGCGTTTCCGGTTCTCCTTCCTTTCTGTTCGCTCCTGAAGGCTGGCTCACACGTCTGACACGTAACAGGTGACTGTGGCACCCGTAATTCCCAGCCGCAGGTTGACAGGTAAGGTAGGCTAGCAGTTCAGGGAGGGGTGATAGCCTGAACTGCTACCTTCCCAAATTGCCAATTGGTCCCCCTGTCAGGTGTTCGGTAAATTTGACCTGAGGTGTGAACAATCACGTAAGGTGCACCCCCTTCTGGAGGGTGCCCCCAGTCAGAAGGAGCACACCTTCGGAGGTGCCAGCAATAGCGGGGGATTTTCTCGCAACGAGCCAATCGTCTCCAGTCGGTGGCTGCGAAACGTAAACGGAATGGAGCTAATGATTCAGAGACCCTCGCAGCTGCACCATGGTTCTTCACAGTTTCACATACTGAAGACGCTCAGTCCTCTACTATGATAAATCCGTTTATTATTCAGAAAGGTGTCGATGCAATTGCTGTCCTGTGAAAACCTGCACTGGTTTGTGCAATGGCACTTTGCTTTCAAAGATTACTTCCGATTCTCAAGCACGACAATTGCTCGCAACTTCGATCCTCCATGGCTATCCTCTCCGTGCCAAGGCCCGTAGAATTCCGAATTCTTCCCGTGTTGTTATTTACACTGGGCTGCTCGACGTCTGACTGAGGCGGAAAACCGAACGTACCTCTCCGATCAGGGTGTCACTGACGTCCATTGGATGATGAAGAAAGTAGATACCTCCTTACTGCCCACACACACTCTCTTTCTCACTTTTACTAGAGTGGTTCTTCCGTCAAACATCGAATATATCACAGCCAGGTCGAACTCGATGTGCTGCTACTAGTGTCACTGTTATGACCACACTCGAGAGTCCTGCCACACCCTGCCAAATCTGTAATTTGTATCGGGGATGCTCACGAGGATGACTATCTGCCTCCGCCTCCCCGCTGCTTCGACTACGATGGCAAACATGCCACCTCCTCCTGCGACTGTCCCACGTATCTCGACAAGCGAGCTGTCCGAGAGACCCGGGTGAAGGAAAAAGTGCCTTACCTTGTTGCTCGCAAGTTGTCAGCTAGGGAAACCGTGTGTTCTACCATTTGACACCTACAGTATTGTTCTTGCTACATCTTGCTCCATGGAGGTTGTGGCCACACGCGTGTAACCTCAAATTTAGCACCATTGCTGTGAAATCGCAGAGCTTCATGGTTGCGTCCCTGTCTCCTCCTCCGGCTATGGAAAACGCCACCAAACTTTTCCCTCACAGGGTGAAGTCATCAGCTACACAACTGACAGCCTGGAAAGGACAGAAGGAATACTCCCGTGAAGACTTCCTACGTCCTTCCGGCCGACCTACGTCCGAGTCTCACTCTGCCAATCGGAAAGGCTTGCAGAAGTTGAATAAAGTCAAACGGTATTATCCTTCGCTGACTCAAAGATCCTCTTTGACGGTGTCACCACGTGATACCCTCACCTGGCAGACATTTGTGTCACCGGTGCACGACACCCACCTTTTTTCCGTCCCGGACTAAGCTGGCCGACAGGAGGAGAATGCTAACACTTACGTCAACCTCGTGGAGTGGAATCCTTCTCTCTCTGTGTCCTGTAGCAGTGAGTCTTTGAAAGCTGGCACTCGGCAGCTGCCGAGGTGATACCCCTTCATTTTTTATTCTCCGTGACCCTCCCTCAATGGAACGTTCGTGGCCTTCGATTCGACAAAGAGGACTTGAGGCTGCTTTTAGAATCACAGCGACCACTTGTTCTCTGCCTTCAGGAAACAGAACTGCATCCTCCCGACTGCTTTGAGCTTTCACATTTTTTCCCTGTCTGTTTTGAAGCCGGCATTCTATCTCGTGGGGGAGTCGTGCTGCTCGTACGAGATGACGTTCGTAATTGACCCGTCTCCCTGACGACGTGCCTTCGAGCTGTTGCAGTTTGCCTTTTCCTTCCTCACTTGACCTCTGCCTCGACGCAGAAGCACCCACTTTCCTTTCAGAATCCACACACACCTATTTTGATTTGGACCTATCCTTCTGCATGCCCAGCTTGCCCGTCACCTCGAGTGGTCCCTTCTCTCCGACACAAACTCGAGAGACTATTTCCCGTGTGCTATCCGTTTGGGACTCTTACCCCAACTACACTCACACCCAAATGGCAGCTTTCTGTGGCAGATTGGAGGCTTTACTCCTTTCTGGCGACCTTCGACAAACGACATTTCCCCAGTTGTGATGCCCAGTTGCAATATCTTACAAATGGTATCCTTACTGCCGCAGAACGTTCCGTTCCTCACACTTCTACTTTACCATGTTGTGTCCCGGTCCCGTGGTGGACTGAGGCATGCCACTGTACATTTCACTTGTAGAGCTGTGGCCTCCACGTTTTTAACAGTCATCCTACGATGGGAAACTGTATTCGTTATACACAGATGCATGTACAGTGTCGTCGTGTTCTTCGGGACAGCAAAAGAGCTAGCTGGATTTCATTCAGTAGTTCTTTAAATTGCTCCACTCCCTCTTCTGTTGTGAGGACCAATTTCCTAAGGGTCTCTAGGACCAAGATCCATTCCTCAATTTCCAACCTGACAATAGCAGACGATATCATTGTGGGCCTTATTGCTAACTCCAGCATCTTAGATTGGCATTTTGCGGAGACCTCCCACTGTCACTCTGCCTTCCTCCATCAGAAACAAGTGGAGGAGGCTTGGGCAATACCCTTTTCTTCTCCGAATCGTGAGTGCTACAATGCTGCTTTCAGTATGAGGGAGCTAGATCGTGCTCTCACTTTATCCTGATCCTCTGCCCCAGGGCCAGATGCTGTTAACAGTCAATGTTGCAGCACCTTTCTCATGCAGGCAAGCATTTTCTACTTAATACGTACAACCGCATCTGGCAAGAGGGCACATTTCCAAGACAGAGGCACGAAGCCACTGTCATACCCATACCTAAGCCCATTAAGGACACACACATTCCTTCTAGCTACCACCTCATTTCTCTCACCAGCTGTGTTTGCAAGGTGATGGAACATATGATGGCTCTAATCTCACACTTTACTAACCACTTACTAACCACTGCACAGTGTGGATTTCGAGCACACAGTTCTGCAGTTACCCACCTCGTCACTTTGTCCACCCATGTCATGTATGGTTTTCTGTGGAAATCTCAGACTCCACCTGTGTTGTTCAATTTGGAGAAAGCCTAAGACATCTGCTGGAGTACTGGTATCCCCTGTTCTCTCTACATGTGGGTCTTTCATGACCGCCTGCTCTGCTTCCTTCAGGAATTTTTCAACGTACGTGTGGGTTCTGCCTTGTTGGACACCTTTATCAAGGAATACGGTGTGCTTTAGGGTTCCGTCATGAGCGTCGTCGTCTTTGCTATTGCCATTAATCCTACAATGGCCTGT
Source organism: Schistocerca gregaria (assembly GCF_023897955.1). Classification (NCBI taxonomy): domain Eukaryota; kingdom Metazoa; phylum Arthropoda; class Insecta; order Orthoptera; family Acrididae; genus Schistocerca; species Schistocerca gregaria. Next base: position 34,074,431 of record NC_064928.1, read on the forward strand.
TCTTGCAGAGCATCTCCGGCTCCCTTTTCATTGATGATTTTGCCATCTACTGCAGTTCTCCAAAGACCTGTCTCCAAAGACCTGTCTCATCGCAGGAGAGCTTCTGTAAAGTTTGGAAGGTAGGAGACGAGGTACTGGCAGAAGTAAAGCTGTGGGTACCGGGCATGAGTCGTGCTTCAGTAGCTCAGTTGGTAGAGCACTTGCCCGCAAAACGCAAAGGTTCCAAGTTCGAGTCTCAGTCGGGCACACAGTTTTAATCTGCTAGGAAGTTTCAAGACTATGGGTGTTTATGTATGCATCTTCGCGTCCATCCCCTCTTATGCCATCTCAATACTATCCACCACTATGGCATCTGTTAAGCCAGTGGCACCTTTTACAGTAGCCCAGTTGAGAGTCTGTATGCAGAAGTGGTGAACTACAACTGTCCTACCACCATGACCTTCTTCTCAGCAGACATTTATGCCATTTGTATGCCATGTGTGGCCACCCATCCTATGTTTCTCTGTTACTTCCTGTGGAGTTCGGTTTCGGCTCTTGTTCTGGCAGCTTAACTTCACACTACCTGCAACTTCCACGGTGGGTGTAAACCCTTCACCACCTTGCCTTCGTGCAGCAGCCCTGGTTCACACTGGCCTTCATTTGCTTCTTAAGGACAGTACTCCAGCCTCACTGTATCGTTGTAAGTTTCACAATCTTTGCAATAGTACCTTTGTGTACACTAACAGTTTTTGTTCTGACGGTGGTGTCAGGTGTGGCTTCGTCACGGCACTGACATTTTACGGTATCAGCTTCTGGAACATTTCTCAGTATTTACAGCAGAGCTGTTCGCCCTGTATCAGACCACGCAGTCCATCCGGAGAGACAGGCTTTTCAATTGCGTCATCTGCTCAGACTCCCTCAGTGCCCTTCAAAGCCTTTGTGTGCAGTACACGATCCATCCCCCTAGTGCAACAGCTCTAGGAAAGCTGGCACGTCACTCTGACAGGAAACGAAGGCGCTGAGGCTGCTACCGGGACTGTAGTCCTCGTACCTCAGCCCGCTAATTCTTATATTCCCTCCGATGATCTCTGTGTTGCCGTCTGTCAGCAGGTGATGTCACTTTGCCATCACCACTGGTACTCCTTTCATGGGAACAAGCTCCGGATTTTTTGGCATCTCCTGGCAGCTTGGATGACCACCTCTTGACCCTATCCCCGTGAGTTCATTTTCGCTAGGTTGTGTATCAGGCACTGTCTTTTTAGCCATCGCCATTTGTTAAGTGGTGCTCCCACACCACTTTGTATTCACTGCGCTCAGCTTCTGATGGTCCACTACTTCCTGATGGAATACCCTTTTTGTAACCGCTTACATTCTCGTTTGTCTTTGCCGTCTGTTATTGGCCATTTTAGCGAACGACATTTGGGCTGTCGACCATGTTTACTTTCTATACATTGTAACAATATTGCGAAGGCCATTTAATTTTTAGTTCATGACCTCAATTTCTTTATGGCATATTTTATATACCTTTCTCCCTGTCCTTGTTTTTAGGCATATACCGTGATAGCGTTACGGAGATGTTTAACAAACTAAAGTGGCAGACTCTGCAAGAGAGGCATTCTGCATCGCTGTGTAGCTTGCTCGCTAGGTTTCAAGAGGGTGCGTTTCTGGATGAGGTATCGAATATATTGCTTCCACCTACTTATACCTCCCGAGGAGATCACAAATGTAGGATTAGAGAGATTCGAGTGCGCACGGAGGCTTTCAGACAGTCTTTTTTCCCGCAAACCATACACGACTGGAATAGAAAAGGGAGGTAATGACAGTGGTACGTAAAGTGCCCTCCGCCACACACCGTTGGGTGGCTTGCAGAGTATAGATATAAATGTAGATTGTGATTAATGTGTATTCGTTTTTAATTCCTCTCTTTGTCGTGTTCTACAGCTGTGACGGGAGCACATACGACCCTAGCGTATAGAATAATTGATAATTTTCACATTTTGGACCATCTCACCACAGCTGAATGAAACACAATTTTCATGCCATACGAATTTCACCTGTATTCTCTGCAAGTCATCTTCAGTGGCCTGGAATACGTACATATTTTTACTATGTAGTTTTACATTTTGGTGCAATGTACCTATAGGTCATAAACAGTTCTGGTGGTTGGTTTATGCTATGATGTAGATATATTTTAAATTCTAGTTACAGGTTGCGTGAAGGATCATCTACATATTACATTTCTGTTCTTATAATTACCACTTGTGGCTTTTTTCCACATTTCACAGCACTAGGAATTTAACACCTGTTTTGAGCAATGTTTTGGTTTGTGTTGCCAACTTTTAAATGTTGTTGCCGAAGATTGAATGTTCTTGCCAACATTCGAGTGTGATTTTTGAAGTATATGTGATCTGATTGTGTATCCGTGTGTGTGTGTGTGTGTGTGTGTGTGTGTGTGTGTGTGTGTGTGTGTGTGTGTGTGTGTCTCCAGAAGGCAAAGGGAGAGGGAATTTTTTCTTATTTGTGAGGGACAATTTTTATCTCATCATTTCTTTTATTAAGTGTTCTAGGGAGCCTGTACTGATGTACGTTTGCTCATTTATCATGTTTGTTTTCATCAATGGCTTTCTGAATGTGGAAGTTTTCTTGCATTTGTATAAGATTATTCCCATTATTTTAATTTCTTGTTCCATGTTTAGGGATGGTGGTAATTGTGTTTTAAATGTTCTGTAAATGTGGAATGGTTTGTTTTGTACTTCCAACACCTGTTATGTTCTTTGTACCATGTTTTAAAATTCCTGCATCTCAGCTTTTACAGTCATGTTTATTCAGGGTGATTCACAAAGATATGCATATATTTTAATGTGTTATTGTACAACTAAAACAAAAGAAAAAAGCCCATATAAACGCAGGTCCGCAAATGTTTAGTTATGGAGTTATGGCTAAAACAAGATTTTGCCTGAAATTTAGCAACTTCACTAATATTAAGCCATTGCAAAACTGAATAAGGTTAAAGTATAATACATTTTTCATTTATTTTGTTGTTATTTGTCTGTTGAATCTAATAAAACATGTCCCAGACTCCAACATGGTGCTGTAGTTTCCCAGAACACCCAGAGAACCAAAGATTATTATACAAGTATTTTTTGTTTACTTTCCATTAAGAATGTAGAAACATTTATGTTATTGTTGACGACCGTAACTGAATTGTTTCAGTTGTTTCCTAACCTTGAGACTAGTTAGTTTCCTGTATTGTTTAGTGAAAGAATACAACAATAACGGTGTATTTAAGTGAAACCACATAGTAACTGTTGTAGCTTGTAGATTATTTGTGAAATAGGGATGCCTTTCAAATTTATGACAGGAATACTCCAACATGGTATTCATTTACGGCAAATGTGATGGTAATGTTACAGCTGCAATTAACAAATATTCAGTATGTCAACCAACTCAGAGGATTCCGAATGCGTGAATCATTAGTGGAGTATTTCAAATGTTACAAGAGACAGGTTCTCTACCTAGTGTTCATAATCAGTATGAGCATTCAGTATGTGAAGACAATGAGGAGGATATTATGGGCACTGTTTAACATACCAGTACACAACGTATCTCTCAGTGATAAGGCATTTCACAAACTAAGATATGGCATAAACTAAAGTACAATAATCTGTATTCTCACCATACTGATGAGGCACAGTTTACTTGAAATGGTATAAATAATTTACATAACGAGCATGTATGGTCTGATGCAAACTTACTTGCAACAGTGTAACATAATTTCCAAGAGCGATTTAGCGTAAATGTGTGGTGTAGTATGATCAACAGATACTTTATTGGACCATTCATTTTCCCAGGATGTCTAACTGGCAAGATGTACTTACAGTTCCTTGAAGTTAGAAATGCCCCACTTGCTCGAAAATGTTCCACTTGCTATGTGATTGCAAATGTATTTTCAACATGACGGCACTCCTTCACATTTCATCAATGCTGTTACTACACATTTAAATGAACATTTCCCCCAGAAATGTATTGGTCGTGGTGCTACACGTCTGTGGCCACCCAGATCGCTCAATTTAACACCAATGGATTTTTGTGTATGGGAATGGAAGAAAGACATTTTATGAGGTCAAAGTTAATACAAGTGAGACGTTACTTGAACGCATTATGAATGCAATAGATGAAATTAAGAACAACCCTGTGAAACTGATACGAGCAACAAAATCTGTTCATGAAAATTTATTGTGAATGTACTGTGAATTTGTATGTTCACTGTACAATTTCCTTAACGTTGAGCTTTGATTTTCTGGTTCAACATGAATTCTTGTGTGCTATGGTATTGATGAAGAGTAGATTATCTGATACAAAAATAAGCAAATAGGAAATATCATTCTGGTTGAATGTAGACTGGTGTTACTAGTGGATTGGCAGGTACAATATTACAGTTAATGTTATTACCATCTTTTTCCAAAATTAAATTCTCAACAACTTCTGTTGAAAACTTTCTGCAATTGTTTGGAATTTAAAAAACAAATTGGGCAAAGTAGTTAATAAATTAAATATTTTATGAAATCACGTCTTTGCTTCTCTGGATGTTCTGGGAAACTACTGCAGATACACGTCTGGGACGTGTTTTATTAGATTAACCAGGTCAATAACAACAAAATAAATGAAAATTGTGCTTTACTTTAACCTTGTACAGTTTTGCGATGGCTTCATAATAGCGAACTTGCTAAATTTCATGCAAAATCTTTTATTATCCATAACTAAACATTTGTGGACCTATGTTTATATGGACTTCTTTCTTTAGTTATACTTGTAGAATTACATATTAAAATATTTGCATACATCTTTGAGAATCGCCCTCTATATTCCTGATGATTGGAATTTATTCCTCTTGGTAGTTGGTTGGTTTGGATATGATTGGAGGGTTTGCCCGATCTTACATGCTATCTGGAGGCCTTGACTCTTTAGGTGGTTTGCAACTCAGTGTATTGATTTCTGTTTGTAAGTCATTGTGTACCATCTGGTTCTTTTCTATGTAATGTTGTCATTATGTGTGTTTGTTGATTGTGTTTGTAAGTTTGTAGGTTGTGAGTTATCTTGTATTCTAGAAGCGTTTTGTTTGTTTTGTATGTGTCTTTTTATTTTTTTGATTGACCCTACTACATGTGTGTCGTACCCATTGTTCTAACTATTTGTATTATTGTGCTCATTTCTTTTTCATAGTTTCTCTTGTCGAGTGGGATCCTGTTTAATCTATGTAACATATGTCTTAGTGCTGCAAGCTTCTGGTTGTGGGGATGATTAGATGTGGTGGATGACATCGGAAGTTCACTGAGGCTTTTTGCAGATGATGCTGTGGTGTATCGAGAGGTTGCAACAATGGAAAATTGTACTGAAATGCAGGAGGATCTGCTGCGAATTGACGCATGGTGCACGCAATGCCAATTGAATCTCAATGTAGACAAGTGTAATGTGCTGCAAATACATAGAAAGATAGGTCCCTTATCATTTAGCTACAAAATAGCAGGTCAGCAACTGGAAGCAGTTAATTCCATAAATTATCTGGGAGTACGCATTAGGAGTGATTTAAAATGGAATGATCATATAAAGTTGATCGTCGGTAAAGCAGATGCCAGACTGAGATTCATTGGAAGAATCCTAAGGAAATGCAATCCGACAACAAAGGAAGTAGGTTACAGTACGCTTGTTCGCCCACTGCTTGAATACTGCTCAGCAGTGTGGGATCCGCACCAGATAGGGTTGATAGAAGAGATAGAGAAGATCCAACGGGGAGCAGCGCGCTTTGTTACAGGATCATTTAGTAATCACAAAAGCATTACGGAGATGATAGATAAACTCCAGTGGAAGACTCTGCAGGAGAGACGCTCAGTAGCTCAGTACGGGCTTTTGTTAAACTTCCTAGAACATACCTTCACCGAAGAGTCAAGCAGTATATTGCTCCCTCCTACGTATATCTCGCGAAGTGACCATGAGGATAAAATCAGAGAGATTAGAGCCCACACAGAAGCATACCGACAATCCTTATTTCCACGTACAATACGAGACTGGAATAGAAGGGAGAACCGATAGAGGTACACAGGGTACCCTCCGCCACATACCGTCAGGTGGCTTGTAGAGTATGGCTGTAGATGTAGATGTAGATGTAGATGTAGATGTAGATGCATTACTGTCTTTGAGGCTGTTGGTTTTCTAAACATGTATGTTTGCCATTTACTTTTCTTATTGTTATGTCAAGAGTTTTTTTTTTTTCTTTTTCAAATGTGAATTTTATATTCTGATGTGCTTCGTTGATTTCTGAGTATGGTTCATCTACCAGACAAATAATGTCATCCACTAGTCTGTACCAATATATGATTTTGAAACTTTCATTAGTGGTTATCTTTTCAAATATCAGATTTTCTAAATGACATGAAAATGTTTGCTAATGTTCCTGATATTGGGCATCCTATGAGCAGTCCATCCCTTTGTAGATAATATTCATTCGAACTGAAAGTAGTTTTTTTCAGTTGTAAATGTGAGCATATTTGTTATTTCTTTTTTTGCTTCTGTTGTGATGTTGCTGTAGGATGTGAGATTTCGTTCTAGGATTTCTATTGTTTCTGTGGTAGGGATGGAGGTATACAAATTTTTTGTCGAATGAAATCAGTGATTCTGTGTGTGCTATCTGTACATTCTGGGCGTGTTCTATTAGGTTTTCTGTGTTTATCACTGTTCTGTTGTTTTCTGTTTTATAGTGTTTTGTAATTAACTTTTGCAGATGTTTGACTATGTGGTATGTTGGGGCTTTCTTGGCTTGGTGTACCATCTTTGTGTAACTTTTGTTGGCTGCAGTGTGTTGGTGCTTGTGGGTTTTTCTATGCTATGTAGTGTTTCTGATTGTCTGTGAGTGTGTGTTCAATGTTCGTTTCAGGTTTGCCTGGAATCATGTAGATGGATCTGACTTCAGTTTCTATATGGTGTTGGTATTTAAGTGTTCCTTGGTTTTTGTGGTGCATTGCTCTTTGCCCATGGGTACTGTTACATTTCCCTTGTCTGCTCTTGCTATTAGTATGTTGTTGTTTATGAAGTTTAGTTTTAACCTTTTCATGGTAGCTGTTTCTGTTTCATTGTTCTTACTGTATGTTTGCTGTGTTTATTTTATTATGCCTTTTATTTCTTTTTTACTAGTTCTCTTGTCACTCCTATGTTTATTTCGCAATTATTTTGTTGTTCTTCACATGCAAGGATGTGTTCGGCTTCTACTTTGAGATTTTCTATTATTGGTTGTTTACTTTTCTGTTGGTACAGTGTTTCAACCCTTTTTACAAGATCATTTTTTTCTTTTTTGTGTAGTTCTGTCTCTGATAGATTAACTAAACATGAGTAGTATGTGTATTGGTGCTCTTGTGATTTCACATTTAAAATGTAAATATATTTTTTTTTGTCTTTTTTATTGGTAGTTTCATTATTTTCTGTTTATGCTTGTTTTGTAAATGTTTCACTGCTGTGTATGTGTTGTGTTCAGTTTTTTTTCTTTTAGTGCGATGAGAACTGTGGGATTTCCTACATTTTGTGACAATTCTAGATGAGTCTCAGAGCATCATGTTTAGGTATGGTACTATTTTTTCGACTATAGCATCTTAATTTCATTTAGCAACCAACATCATTCTGCAATTGTTTTTTACTTCTGTGCCAATGTAGAAATGTTCTTAACATTTACATTAATATAACTTGGAATTAAATCGTTTATTTTGCATGTTTTGTTGAATTTTATGTGTTGTATCATCTTATGAAGTCTCAGATGTATTTTCTTGCACCTTTTGTACATGTTTAAACTATTTAGTTTTACATTTTGGGGCAATGTACCTATAGGTTATAAACAGTTCTGGTGGTTGGTTTTTGCTATGATGCTGAAATATTTTAAATTCTACTTACAGGTTGCATGGATGATTTTCTACATATTACATTTCTATTCCCTCTTTATATATACCAAACGGGAAAGTGCTGGCAGATAGAAAAAAAGAAAAAAAAGAAAAAAAAAATACACACACAGACACAAAATTTCAAGCTTCCGCAACCAACCGTTGCTTCGTCAGGAAAGAGGGAAGGAGAGGAAAAGATGAAAGGATGTGGGTATTAAGGGAGAGGGTAAGGAGTCATTCCAATCCCAGGAGTGGAAAGACTTACCTTAGGGAGAAAAAAGGACAGGTATACACTCGCCCGCGTATGCAGACTGCATTACAACTTTGATATGCAGACTGCATTACAACTTTGATATGCAGACTGCTCTACAACTTTGGTATGCAGACTGCATTACAACTTTGATATGCAGACTGCATTACAACTTTGATATGCAAACTGCATTACAACTTTGATATGCAGACTGCATTACAACTTTGACATTCAAGTTGATACATTCCTGATCGTTGAAATTTATCCCTCTTGGTAGTTGGTTGGCTTAGGTGTGATTGGAGGGTTTGCCCAGTCTTATATGCTATTCAGAAGCCTGTCTCTTAAGGATGTTTGGAACTCCGTGTGATAATTTGTGTGTAAGTGATAGTCTACCATCTGGTTCTTTTCTGTGTTATGTTTTCATTATGTGTGTTTGTTGAGTGTGTTTGTAAGTTTGCAGATTGTGAGTTATCTTGTATTCTGAAAGCGTTGTGTTTGTTTTGTATCCTCATAAAGTTGTCTCTGAAGACACCTTGCAGAAAATAAAGGCAAAATGTGTCTGGCATGAAAACTGGGTTTCATTCAATTGTACTCAAACGGTCCCTAAAGTAAAAATTATCAATATACCGTAATACTCCTCAGTTTTGTGTAAGACAGGAGTACAAAAGTTGAAGATAGTAAACAAAACCACACTCAGAAGGAATCACACATATACCACCTTCTGTGAATGCAGGTCATCCTCCACAGATCCCAGAACAGCTGCCGTCCTGTCCAGAGGAAAGAAGAATCTTTTTTATGCTTTTTCACTATTCTCGCAGTTTTTGAAGAAATATTTCCCAAGTAAATTAGAGATGCCATAGATTTTACATTTCTTTCTTCTTGCCCTTCTTTTGGTTGATTTAACTTATTAATTTTATACCTATTCTTATGGAATTTTTCCTACAAGTGTACCAGTTCATTCTATAGGCTGTCAGTGTGACATACATAGACCTATGTAGTAACGTTTTAAGTACACTTACAGTTTGCAAAGGATGGTGGCAGCAGAATGCTTCAAAGTGTAAATCAATGTGGGTGGTATTATGGTAAACACTATGTCCTAAAAGTGTGAACAGCACATCGGTAATTTAGCAGATTTTGTTAGAAGGACAAAAACTTTGATATAATTGTCGTTTCACATGGAGCGGAAGCCACATCGTGACCAGTGGAGTCAAGTACAATCATAAGGATACATTTTATGCTGTGCTAAATGCACGTAGACTGAGGAATAAAGTGCAGGACAATAGCTTTACCACTACATTAAACTTGGACAGCACTGGCCACCCAGAGGTCCAACTAGCCTTGCTCAGACATAAAACGACATGAGCAAAGAAACAATATAGCTTTGAATGTCATTTAATTTTTAAAGAGAATGAAATAATATTTGGCAAAACTCCAGCACTACTGTGCACTTCTTAGGCGACCAGAGAGAACACATAAAATGCTCTCATTGTCACCTGACACAGTGTTCTAATTACAAACAAGAGTGATGAAAATTCTGAACTTAAATATAGAGGAATTTTTCTGAGCGAGCTTTGTGTGATGCAAAAGCATACTGCAGGGATGTCACTGTACTGTTGAATACTGAAGCCACTGAAGGTATTAATTACAGTCAGTCATCTGGCACCAAGTACAGACTACTTGTTAATTACGCATGATTTGTTATCCATTATGAGCAGAATAGACAAACATGTAGTAATTAGGCAGTGAAGAAATAACAAATAAGCTAAGGCAAACAACAACTTTGAAACAATAGATGACGATTGGTGGGCGACAATGAGCTGTTTAGTACTCGAGGCCAATTTTTTGTGTGCCACCCTGTATCACTGAAATAATATTGTAGAAAGTATCTTATTCTCTTTACAAAATGTGACAATAGACCATGGAGTGCGGGCTTCATTTGGTTGTAAATCAATCTGCTTTCCATAACAATGAACATGGTCTTTTACCTCGGGTCAAAAAAAGATAGAAAATGGCCACTCATGTGTGCCTCGCCGATTTCCTTTGCATGTCTAATAACAAAAAAATCTTGCATTTTTACAAGTGTTTCTTCTGATGTTTATCAAAATAGTGAAGTAAGCTGATATGCCATTTTCTTACCTGAAAAAATGTATGTATTATATTCCACATAATTTTTATGTAATAAACGCAATTATAAAATGCATTTTAATTGCTGGTCATGGTTGCTGAATAGAATACGAAAAGAACCAGAAGTTCAGAGTTCAAAAAAAGGTTTGAAACACATCTAGAATGGCGTGCGCAGCAAACAAAACGAACAAGAACTCGATACTGAACTATGAGCAGTCGACAGTGGAACTGCGATGAACGCAAAGGAAGAGTCCGTCCGATCGAGAAAGAGACAGAGACGTGTACGGAAATGGGACCGAGGCTGGAACAATACCGACCTACATGCCATTGCAGGAACGAGACCAACTGTCTCCCATTCCCGGGAACTACAAAAAGAAAGCCACAGCCGAGACTGAGACAGACTGGAATGGGACCGAGGCTGGAATGAGACTGGCAGACATGCTGTTGCGGGAATGAGACCAACCATTTCCTGTTCCCAGGAAATTATTATCAAGCATAGTGATAAATGTCAGCTACTCATGGAGGAATGAGAGCAATCACATTGCCAAACGTGCATAAAAATGGAAACCGGATGATAATGAGTTAGGTCATTGATAGCGAAGTGTTAATTAATGTTCACCACACCAACTGGGAAAATTCACAGGATTCTATTTTATCTCGGGGGGGGGGGGGGGGGGGGGGAGGAAAAAAAAGAAAAAAAAAAGTTCACTTGGCATAGTTTCTAGGAGCAGTTTTCTCATTTTGGCTGTAGCAGTTGAAGTGGCAATGCAAGCATATAACACTCACCATCATAAATTCATTACAAACTTCTTAACTGCTGGACTGTTTATTATGCTTCCCTAGCATCCCTCGTCTGAGGTCTATTATGCAGCACAAGACATTGTTGTTGTGGTCTTCAGTCCTGAGACTGGTTTGATGCAGCTCTCCATGCTACCCTATCCTGTTCAAGTTCCTTCATCTCCCAGTACCTACTGCAACCTACATCCTTCTGAATCTGCTTAGTGTATTCATCTCTTGGTCTCCCTCTACGATTTTTACCCTCCACACTGCCCTCCAATGCTAAATTGGTGATCCCTTGATGTCTCAGAACATGTCCTACCAACCGATCCCTACTTCTAGTCAAGTTGTGCCACAAGCTCCTCTTCTCCCCTATTCTATTCAATACCTCCCCATTAGTTATGTGATATACACATATAATCTTCAGCATTCTTCTGTAGCACCACATTTCGAAAGCTTCTATTCTCTTCCTGTCCAAACTATTTATCATCCATGTTTCACTTCCATACATGGCTACACTCCATACAAATACTTTCAGAAATGACTTCCTGACGCTTAAATCGATACTCTATGTTAACAAATTTCTCTTCTTCAGAAACGCTTTCCTTGCCATTGCCAGGCATATTATATCTTCTCTACTTCGAACATCATCAGTTATTTTGATCCCCAAATAGCAAAACTCATTTACTACTTTAAGTGTCTCATTTCCTAATCTAAACCTCTCAGCATCGCCTGACTTAATTCGACTACATTGTTGATGTTCATCTTATATCGACGTTTCAAGACAATGTCTGTTCTGTTCAACTGCTCTTCCAAGTCCCTTGCTGTCTCTGACAGAATTACAATGTCATCGGTGAACCTCAAAGTTTTTATTTCTTCTCCATGGATTTTAATACCTACTCCGAATTTTTCTTTTGTTTCCTTTACTGCTGGCTCAACATACAGATTGAATAACATTGGGTTGAGGCTACTACCCTGTCTCACTCCCTTCCCAACCACTGCTTCCCTTTCATGTCCCTCAACTCTTATAACTGCCATCTGGTTTCTGTACAAATTGTAAATAGCTTTTCGCTCCATGTATTTTACCCCTGCCACCTTTAGAATTTGAAAGAGAATATTGCTGTGAACATTGTCAAAAGCTTTCTCTAAGTCTACAAATGCTAGAAACGTAGGTTTGGCTTTCCTTAATCTTTCTTCTAAGATAAGTCATACGTTCAGTATGGCCTAACATGTTCCAACATTTCTACGTAATCCAAACAGATCTTCCCCGAGGTCGGCTTCTACCAGTTTTTCCATTCGTCTGTAAAGAATTCGTGTTAGTATTTTGCAACTGTGGTTTATTAAACTGATAGTTCGGTAATTTTCACATCTGTCAACACCTGCTTTCTTTGGGATTGGAATTATTATATTTTTCTTGAAGTCTGGGGTACTTCGCCTGTCTCATACATCTTCCTCACCAGATGGTAGAGTTTTGTCAGGACTGGCTCTCCAAAGGCCATCAGTAGTTCTAATGGAATGTTGCCTACTCCCGGGGCCTTGTTTCGACTCAGGTCTTTCAGTGCTCTGTCAAACTCTTAACGCAGTATCGTATCTCCCATTTCATCTTCATCTACATTCTCTTCCATTTCTATAATATTGTCGTCAAGTACATTGCCCTTGTATAGACCCTCTATATACTCCTTCCATCTTTCTGCTTTCCCTTCTTTGGTTAGAACTGGGTTTCCATGTAGGCTCTTGATATTCATACATGTGGTTCTCTTTTCTCCAAAGTTCTCTTTAATTTTCCTGTAGGCAGTTTCTATCTTACCCCTAGTGAGATAAGCCTCTACATCCTTACATTTGTCCCCTAGCCACCCCTACTTCTTTCACCCACTGCTGTCAATTGTTCCCTTATGCTCTCCCTGAAACTCTGTACAACCTCTGCTTCTTTCAGTTTATCCACGTCCCATCTCCTTAAATTCCCACCTTTTTGCAGTTTCTTCAGTTTTAGTCTACAGTTAATAACCAATAGACTGTGGTCAGAGTCCACTTCTGCCCCTGGAAATGTCTTTACAGTATAAAACCTGGTTCCTAAACCTCTGTCTTACCATTATATAATCTATCTGCAACCTGTCAGTATCTCCAAGATTCTTCCATGTATACAACCTTCTTTCATGATTCTTAAACCAAGTGTTAGCTATGATTAAGTTAGGCTCTGCGCAAAATTCTACCAGGCGGCTTCCTCTTTCATTTCTTAGCCCCAATCCATATTCACCTACTATGTTTCCTTCTCTCCCTTTTCCTACACTCGAATTCCAGTCACCCATGATTATTAAATTTTCGTCTCCGTTCACTATCTGAATAATTTCTTTTATCTCATCATACATTTCATGAATTTCTCCATCTGGAGAGCTAGTTGGCATATAAGCTTGTACTACTGTAGTAGGCGTGGGCTTCTGACACAAAAAAATAAATAAATCTGTGCTTGTAACAGTCAATGAAATGGAATATCTTGTGTTCGTCTTGTTCCAAATTTGTATCTTTCCCTTCTTCTTTATGGTTGTCTTCATTTACCAAGTAACAGAGACTTACTAAAAATGTATTTTGGTGTGGGATTGTGTGATACAAACATATAACAGCAATTGTACATCTGCACCTGTACGGTGCGTGGCAGAGGGCACGTCCCATTGTAAAAGTTATTATGATTTCTTCCTGTTCCACTCACATAAGAATTGTGCAAAGTCCAGTTCTTGGACAAATTTATTCTGTCATTGCTTATTGGAACACCATTTCTTATGTTGTGAAACATGTCAGTGGTTTCGATAAGTGGCAATGAGAAACTGCATTGACAGAATACAGACTTCTAACTGCATTTAAAGATAAAATTACAAAATTGAAGATGCTCATCATAAGTGATACATTTTATGTGTCACATATTTAAATACTATGTCTCTCAAAAGTCCAAATGTTTCCTTATAATGGCTACTACAAAAGAGTTACCTTAAAGACTAAGCAGTAACAAAATTTAACATTTCTTCTTATTTGATACATACATTGCCATGCGTTTTACTTACTTCTGCTTCCTGTATTGCTCTCCTTTCTTCTTCCTCCCTCCGTCTTCGGAGATTATTATTGTACTGATGAGCTTCATTGAATGCATTCAGGAAGGCATCAAAGATACCAAAGAACTCGTCTGGCTGTACTGACACAGCATTATCTTCTCCAAATAGCCGGACAGCCCGGTCAAACTGTGAACCAACAAGATGAAACTCAAGCAATCGTTATGTCTCCCTCCCCCCCCAGACATTATTGTACTGATGAGTCATCCATGAAGGAAATTATGGGAAATAATTGATGCACTCACATATTTTTGTATACTGGTGGGAGGAAGAGCCATGAAAAACATACAAAAAAATTGTTTGTGTGTGTGTGGGGGAGGGGGGGGAGGGGGGGGGGGGGAGAATGTCCCAGTGCAACATAAAATTCCCTACAAAAATGTTATATTCGTTTTTTTCCTAGGACTAATAGTTTTGATGATGCAGGGGATGGAGGAAATTGCAAATTATAAAGAAATAGTGTTTTAATGTTATAAAATTAATGTTTATTGTTAAATGAAGTCAGACATAGTATGCACATTTAATATTTGTTCTTAACTAAGTGCACTTCGGGCCATATTTAGGCAGGTGCAACACGTGCAGCTTCACAGGGCAACAAAATGTTGCAATTTAAAAAAGTTTTTAAGTATTATTTTAATGTTCATTGCATCAGGATTGAGGCATTCAATGATTTATTTGCAATATGGTGACAAATTTTTGTAGCCATCATAAACTCAGATTTTACTACTAGTCCATCTGTATAATGTCTTACATGTATGAGCATATTAAGGCTGTCAAACAACCTGCATGGGCACCTGCCATGGTGCCCTTGCTGCATGCTACAGCATCGTCCTGGTCAGACAGGAGGCAGGCACCTGTGCTAGATGACCCTAGTCTGTGGCATGCAGCTGGCACGTTGTGATTTTCTATAAAGTTCGTAGCGGACAAGTGTGTGCAAGATATTGGCAGAAACAGCAAGACTGATTGAGTTGGTGCACACAAATGTACTTTTGCACAATATACGACACTGTGATTATAAAATTGTGATGGAAAAGGAGGCAACAAGAAAGAAAACTGATGTGAGTGTATATAAAACAGGTTGCTTTTTTTCCCCTTGTTTATAAATAAGTGATCTAGCACCAGTTGGATATTGGAGTGAACAATATGGTTTAGTTGAAATAACAATGTGCTTGTACAAACTAGTGGTGCCATTGTAGCACAATTTAAGCTACAAGTTTGCCGCTTTGACAACAGCTTCTGCAGTATCGATTCTAAGTCTATAGGTCTTAAAAAGACTGCTCACTCTTGTACAGGTATACTGAAGGTGTCCACCACACAGTGACCCCTACATATTGTTTACTGAAAACTGCTTTTGAAGCATCTTCCAGAGCTGCTGATTTGGGGAAAGGGGTCATCAGATAGCTAAATTAAACCCTTCATCAATTGTCAGAATGTGAGGGATGGGCACGTTTGTGCCCGGCAATGGTTTTGGAAGCGAATGCCTTTTCCTCGTAAGAATTTATGGAAAAATGCATGAGTTTTGAAAACTTGTGCTATCACAGTGTCTGTCATAGCTGCCCACATCGATAACCACAGAGTTGTCATTGTGATCAATAACTCTGAGCAGGACAACTGAAAGTAGTTTTTGTAACAAAAATATTGTAAGCTACTTTTTTTCTTTTTTTAGAACTTTTCATTCTAATATGCCAGTGCTGTTAGGAAATTGCCACAGTTCCATCAATCCCGTCTCAGTTTTCTTCCAGATTTATTCTACTGATTCAGATAAATACAGTGGTTGTAAAACGTTGTAGACTTCTTGACACGTATTTGACTAAGCTAGAGACAGTTGACCTTCCAATGTGGAATTAAAAAGCGGTGATGTGGTATGAATCAGCAGTGACCAAATATGTGCAACAAAATGCCTCCTATGAAATAAAAGAATTTGCATAAGGCTTGACAAAGATGAGACTGTTCAAGTAAAATGGAAGAATCTATGAGAGACTTGCAGCGAATACCTAAAATGCATAAACGGAGTGAAAGATTCATCCAAGAAGTGACAGAAATTGCCAAGGGCAGGTCATTTGTAGTTTCTACCTGACACAATGTCACCACATCGTACATCATAAAATGTTGTAGAGTCAGAGGAAATATTTCCTGATGATGGGGATCTAGAGTAAGAATCATATTGATTCCATAATGTCAGTTAGTCTGGCAAAAAAGCCAAAACGAAAATAAATAAATGAAGTCACAAATTATCAGTATGCCAGAGACAGTAACAGGAGAGAAGTGTGACATTCCCCACTCGAAGTCATTTAAAAATGCATCTGACATAGTCTTTTTAAGAGATTGACACATTCAGAATGAGCACTATCCGACAACTGGATCGCTATGACCTGACTGCACAATGTTTGACCACAACCGGCCTCAATGGGCAACAGAGTATTCTGAGCACACACGCAGCCTGCTCTCTGTGTGACACTGCCTTACTGTCCACATAATCGTGTGGGTAGTGTGTTTTACAGTTCTGCATCCATTTCAAACAGTTATCAACTTAAAATTAAGGTATATAATTCGATTACTAACGTGTTGCAGTGAAGTTGGTTGTGTTGTATTTGATACAACCAAAGTACAGTGGACTCTCGACTATATGACTCATGACCATCTGGCATTAGGCTATATGATGTACTTCATTAATATCGTAATAAT
Source organism: Schistocerca gregaria (assembly GCF_023897955.1). Taxonomy (NCBI): domain Eukaryota; kingdom Metazoa; phylum Arthropoda; class Insecta; order Orthoptera; family Acrididae; genus Schistocerca; species Schistocerca gregaria. Next base: position 34,091,263 of record NC_064928.1, read on the forward strand.
ACTTCTCCATAATAAAGTGGGGATTAATTTGTTGTACGTGCTCTACTTCACCAGGGCATAGGCTTCAATGGTATGTGGTGTTTCAAAATATTTTATGCAGTCTTTGTTCTTCTAACACATCTGGAGTCATAATATTAAATATATTATGGGAACCACTCTTCAAAAAAATTATACTTCTTCATCTGCATAGCAGACACCCAAAGTGCTTGTATTGCTAAACTGTTATTTTGTTGAGTCCTTTGTGTTGTAATTAAAAAATCTGAAATAGGTGATAAATGAAAAAAAAACTTGTAGTGATAACTGAAATCAGAAAATGGTAATAAAATTGGGATTCAGTATGAAAAATAGGTGTATTTAATAGTACTGCTGGGGTCGGAAGAGACAATTTATAAAACTCCGGCCTTTCCAGTTTTGTTGTTGTCCAGCTTGATCTTCCACCACATTTGGTTGGATAGTCAGCAGTCATGTGTATGTTCAGTTTCCAGCTCTCTATATCACTGATGTTTTTTTCCTACAATTCACAGTAGTAGTATGGATAGATGATTTAGGTTAAGTGCTGCATATCAAAAGAAAGCTGGAGAAAAAGGACAGAGGGATTGTAAACTTCAACAGTAAACTTAGCGACTGGACTCATATATTAGTGGTAAAGGTGAAAGTGAACCGTGTGGCTCTAAACATTCAGGTGAAGTTTTGGTTCAAAACAGTAACAATGAACAGTGTAGTCTGTAAGTGCAGATAAACTTAAAAGTTCTAAATCGTAAACAGAGTGGAGAAGTTCAAGGTTTCTGAGTTCCAGAAGGATGTCAAGAGCCTGCATGCTATAAACCAGAGGAAGTTTCCCATGCCAAGTAATGACCAATTGGGAAAACAATGACCAGACATTGGATTATTTGGTTAAAAATGGTATTAATCAAAACAAAAATGCCATTTTTTCTATGTCCTTGTGGCAATACGCTGAAGGATCTCGGCAATGCTGGAGCAAAATATAGTTGAAAAGGGTTTTCGTGAATGGGGAAATCATTAATCGTGAATATCTGCTATATTCTCCTAGGCGCGGATCATTGTTCTGTGCATGTTATGAAATATTTGATGAGCACCTGAGTTTGCAACATCTGGTTTCAGTGACTGAAGCCATGTTGGAATATGAATAGCTGAATGTGAAAGTTCTACCTCTCACCTGTTAATGTTGGAAAAAAGTGAGGAAACTAGATGAATAGAACTGACAAACTGTTGCTCACTCAGCATGAATATGAAGTTACATGTTGGAGGAATATACTAAAAAAAGTTGTTTCTGTAGTTGAGAAGCTAACTTCTAGGAGGTGTAGCATTTCATGGAGACAAAGAGGTGTTCATTTGCCTGTGAGAAAAATGGAAATTTCATGGTGTGTCTGGAATTAAATGTGAAGCATGAATCTTTTTTGGCTGACCATATAGCTGATTTGGTAACCCTGGAACAGAATTTACTTCATACTTTTCACCAACAAGTTATGAAGATTTAACATGTCTAATTGGGAGGTCAGGGACCAAAAAATTATGTACTGATGTTATTTCTTGTAAAATTTTTGCAGTCTTATAGATTCTACATCTGATATATCCCAAAATCATATGTTAGGTATAATATTTGGATGGGTAAATGACAATGGGCTCTTAACTGAAAGATTCCTGTCCTATATTTTTTTATTTCTTTTTTTCTTTAAAGAAAAAAAATTGCAGGTCACACTAGAGAAGCTTTTTGAAGCAGTTTTGGATGCTATAGAACTACATGGACTGAACTTTGATAACTGTAAAGGATAGTCATATGATAACATAGCCAATATGTCTGGTGCATTTTCAAACTTGCAAGCAAGATTCAAGGACCGAAATAATCTAATTTTCTTCATTTCATATTTGGCTCACTCACTGAATCTGGCTGGGTCATGAGCTGCACAATGCTGCTCAGCTGCAATGCAGTTTTTGTAGTTAATTCAAGGCTTACACAACTTCTTTGTACATTCTACTGGCAGATGAAATGTTTTGGAAACATTTTTTGATTCTGCGAGTATGACACTGAAGTCACTTTTGTACAACACGATGGCGTGCTTGTGAGGACGTTTGAATGTAGATTGGAAAGCCACGTTTTCTGCATTAAGAAAAATTTCAGAAAGTGAGAGTGGTAGTGTTGGATGTGAAGCTGAAGGTCATCGTAGAAAGTAGTACTGAGGTAGCTCTCGTGACAGTGTTTTGTTGCATGCTGCAAGAGTGTAGCAAAGCAATGAAAAAACTGCAAGCTCAGGATGTAGAAATTAGTACATGTAGAGATGACACTTGTAATGTTACAGCTGAGCTTCATACATCTTTTCAATTCTCAAGGATTCAGCTCGAAAGAAACTTACTGTGATCAGAAATACGTATCAGTTCCATTTCCTTCAGCTACTGAAAATGCAAAAAAACAGAAAATTAAATGAAAGAAATTCTTTAATGAACCATCTGACTCGGAATAGGAACACAAATGTCCTGAAGAAGAAACAGGATCAGACTGGGTTGAGATCTGGAGAAAAATGAAAATATCGTATTCTAAGTTTATATAAATTCTTCAGAATGAGTTACAGAACAGAGTTAATATTTACAGAGAATGTAACTTCTGATTTTCATTTCTCTCAAGTATCACCGAACTAGAAGCCATTCAAATTTATGATGCCGCAGAAACTTAGAGCCATCTGTAATTCTGATGTAGAGAACAACTTCAGTGCAGAATGTATACATTTTAGAAGCTTTTTGTTGTCTGAAAGATAATCGTGATGAGTTGTCGTCTTTCATATCTCTGTGCAGTGCCGCTTTAAAAAACAAAAAAATGGGGATGTCTATCCAAATGTGTACACAACACTCAGGATTTACAACTGTGCTCCAGCAACAAAATGTCCAACTGAAATGTCCTTTTCTGTTTTAACACTGATTGAGAATTATCTACAGATGACAGAAAGTCAAGAATGACTTGGAGTACTAGCCACAGACATGTCAATCAGTCTGCATTTTCAGGATGAAACGAATTTGCAAGTACAAAAGTAAGGAGGAATTCATGTCTTTAAATTTGCTATATTTTGGAGAAGGTTAATTGCATAGTGTTATATCATGTATTTGGGACTTGACTAAATTTCACATTTAACTGAATAATTTTGGTAGAGGGTATTAAGCTATAATGATTTTCTTTGTATTTATACCATATATGGTGTCCAAGTTTGATGTTTATGTAGTGGTTATTTTATTATTTTTTAGTATTTAACTTTCACATGTGCTTTGTTTTACATATTTAAATAGTTCAGTACATTTTAGAATTGAAGTTAATGGTTACGCAGCTTTTGTGCTGGTAGTCCTTAAACAAATATCAGTGGTGAAGTTTAGGTAAGGGGAACATGAAATAAATTGCTCCATAGGGGCATCACACAATCTAAATACGGCCCTGAGTGCATTATAGCCATAAGTGGTAAATTGTACTCTGGGATGGTAACAGGCTGGGGGATAGAAGCATGATGGAAGGAAAGTCACCGCAATGGGGTCAAGCACTTCCCTCCTTAGCGCATCTGCAAGCTGAAGAGCAAATGGGCAAGTCCCCAATCATTCTATCCCACTGTGTCACAAGAAGCAGCAACAGGCTGTTTCACAGTTACGCTTCCACAGCATGCTTTATAAATCAGTACCTGGTCCCCTACCCTCCAAACTCTACAGAAGCTCTCCTGCGAACCTTGCAGAACTAGCACTCCTGAAAGAAAGGATACTGCAGAGACATGACTGAGCCACAGTCTGGGGGATGTTTCCAGAATGAGATTTTCACTCTGCAGCAGATTGTGCGCTGATATGAAACTTCCTGGCAGATTAAAACTGGAAACATCCCCCAGGCTGGGGCTAAGCCATGTCTCCGCAACATCCTTTCTTTCAGGAGTGCTAGTTCTGCAAGTTTCGCAGCAGAGCTTCTGTAAAGTTTGGAAGGTAGGATATGAGGTACTGGCAATTGTAGAGCTGTGAGGACGGGGCATGAGTCGTGCTCGGGTAGCTTAGATGGTAGAGCACTTGCCCGCGAAAGGCAAAGGTCCCGAGTTCAAGTCTCAGTCCTCGACACAGTTTTAATCTGCCAGAAAGTTTCACACCAGCACACACTCCGCTGCAGAATGAAAATCTCATTCTGGAAAGTATGACAACAGTTTGGTTGTGATTATAGACTGGAATTAAAGAAAGAAACTTCAAGTTATCACTTGTCAGGTGGATCTTCTACTTTTTCTTTTGTTTTTATCCCATGTCTACATGAAGTCGGCATGCTAATTATTGGAATTGGCATTGTTAATGATAGAGGAGGATGGCTGGATGGCCTTCCTATTGCCATCTCTTTTAACCCCCTCCCCTTTCCCCAATGACATAATTTGTGTATCACAACTGTCTGCACCTAGTTTTATTGATGTGAAAGAGTGCAAACATTTTTAAATGTTTACGGATATTGTAACCGAGGCAGGACATAAGTACCAGCCTACTATTAACTTAGTCGGTTGTGGGACATCACCTAAAAACCACATCCAGGATGGCCTGCACACGGGCCTTTCATCAGTAGTCGACCAGATTGGATTCAATCCAGGGCTGGCACACCTTCTCGAACCCCAGACATTTCGTGCTGGTTGGTTATCATTTATCAGCCACTAATAACAGGACAGTGAGGAAAATGACAAACCCGTGTTTTCATATCCTGGAAGAGGTCCTCGAGTTCTGAGAAGCGGCAGGTGGCAGAGGACAGGAACTCACTCATGACAGGCACGTGTACTTTGCCTCATAGTCTAACATTCAGAGTGAAGTTATGTTCTCTGGTATAAAAGAATTCAACATGCAGCCCTCTATTACAAACCAAGAAACTAAGAAAACCTCACAAATACACAAGAAAATATAACACATCCCTGATTAACCACTTCTGCAAATTAATTAATATCTAGATTATAAGACTGATATTTTCTATTAGTTGTATGGCAAGTAGTAGCAATCGTTGCAAAGCCGTAAGAGGAGTAATTGCGCTATGTAAATAGGCCTCTACTGTCACATACGTTGGTTATTATTTTCTTAGCAAAATGCCAATACACTGATGTAAATGTTGAGCTACCGATAGAAGATAAACAGTAACGATCTAAAGGAAGTAGTGGCTTTTTCAATGCAGAGATTCTCCTTTTAATACACTAAGTTAAATTTAACCTGCATAGGCACATGTAATATTAATGAGAACAGTGATAAGTTTATTGTTAACACAGGGTGCAGATTAAATTTCTAAGAGTTGCTTCTATTTGTTCAATTATATTTTTGACTCAATCCACCTCTCTAAGGGTCCTCCTCCTCCTCAATGGAATGAATCAACAACAAAATATGACTGATTTTTCAGAACAGGAGGCCAGTAATTGTCCATCTCCTAATGGTGTTTCTTATTTTGCAAGCTCTTTCAAAGTTTTTCTTGCCTGATATTCAGTAACTTTAGGGTCACTGGATAGATTTCTTCTAGTATCTGAAATAAATGCCTGTTATTACACATTGCTACCTCACACTGCACTTAACTCCATTGAACAAATGGTGCCATTTCAGACTCAAGTATTTTTCATTTGATGTTTTGAAATTATTCTTGACATTCTTTAGATTGATGACAAAAAATGTTATTCTTTTGATACTTCAGTCAGTTGCTATCTATGTGTAACCCCCGCCCCCCGAGGTATTCCTGCCTACCGTACGAGGCCTTCATGTGATGGTTTCCTGTAAGGTTTGAAATCCATTCTTCAAAATTGTTCAGAAGAGTAAGCCAATTGAGGAAAGGTGCCTTACAAGGTGCATCATGCATTGAGATCTTTATCCCACTTTCTTGTCGTCGCATTGCAGTCCTGCCCATTCTCCATCTCTTGGGCAAGGACACCTTCCTGGATGCGTTTTTCACCATGCACCATGCAGTGTTGATTTCTTCTTTGACGATGACCATGCACCTGATGTCCAGCAAGGTAGTCAGTTTGTTGTTGTGGGGCTGCCATGTACCCTGTTGGTTGTAGCCCCCTGACCACACAGGGATCACTCTGCTGATGGCTGCACCATTAACTCCTCACGTATGCCAAGGGGTAAATGCTCATCCCCCTGGGGCATCGAGACTCCCGGCAATAGCCATTCTGCCAGGTGGCCTTTGCTATGGCTGGGTGGCACCCGTGGGGAGAGCCCCTGGTCAGAGTGGTTGGCATCAGGGTGGATGACATGCGATGAAGCACAGTCCATCATCTCTTGCTGGTGGTAAAACACCAACAGTCTCTAAGTGATCATGAGCTCAATTCAATGCACAGAAGTGCGACCTCAAATCGTTCCCCTCCCTGTCCACAACATGGGAGGAACATCAGGCTAAGAATGGCAGCAGATCTTATTCGCCCCAGTACATTGTATGTTCGAGAGCTGATGGGGAACCTATCATGACAATAAAGCCTCAGTTTTTTGTTGCGCATTTAGAGGACAAGTTTGGGGAGGTGGAGGGCTTGTCCAAAATGAGATCTGGGTCAGTCTTGATTAAAACAGCATCCTCTGACCAGTCATGGGAGTTAATCGCTTTTGACAAGCTGGGGATGTTTCTGTAACCATCATGCGCCATAAGAGCTTAAATACCGTCCAGGGTATCATATTTCACAGAGACCTTCTTTTGCGGTCTGACGATGAGCTGCGCACCAATTTCGAGCAGGGAGTTGCACATTTTGTCCAGTGTGTCCACCGGGGTCAGAAGGATAATCAGGTTGACACTGGTGTCTTCATCTTGGCCTTTGAGGGTGATACATTGCCCGAGAAGGTCAAGGTGATGGTCTACCGGTGTGATGTAGAGCCCTATATCCCTCCCCCGATGCGGTGCTTTAAGTGCTGGAAGTTCGGCCATATGTCTTCTCATTGTACTTCCAGCGCCACATGCTGAGATTGCGGATGCCCATCACATCCCAATACTTCATGTGCCCCACCTCCCATCCATGTCAACTGCGGAGAGCACCATTCGCCTTGCTCGCCAGACTGCAGGATTCACCAGAAAGAAAAGAAAATAATGGAGTACAAGACCCTGGACAGACTGGTCTACACTGAGACTAAGACAAAATTTCAACACCTGCATCCTGTGCGTATGAGATCGTCTTACGCCACCAAGAAGCAGCTGGTCACAGGGTTGACACTCGTCCTCAGTCCCAGAGACTGAGCCAGTGAAGTCCTCCCTGCCAGGGAAACCCAAGGAGCAGCCAGAGAAATACAAAAAGAAAACCTCTAAGACCAAGGAAATTGCAGTGGCACCCACACCACCGCTACCTACAATCTCTGCGGCTGAAGATGAGGTGGAGATTTTGGCGTCCGCTGAGGACATAGATCTCGCCAGACTCTCAGACACAGGGGACATAGACTGCTCAGGCAATAAATCAGTGGCAGCAGGTGACTCTGAGGTGTAAACTGCCTCACTGAATGTTCCATGCATTCCTAGCCTCACAATGTCATCCTCCAGTGGTACTGCGGCGGTTTTTTCCACCACCTGGCTGAGCTACAGCAACTGTAAAGCTTTACACCTGCCATCTGTATTGCCCTCCAGGAAACCTGGTTCCCAGAAATGCGGATACCTGCCCTCTGTGGCTGTAAGGGATAGTACAGGAACTGTAGTGACTATAATCGAGTGTCAGGTGGAGTTTGCTTTTATGTCATAAACTCAGTTTGTAGTGAACATATGCCTCTTCTAACTCCTCTTGAAGCTGTGTTTGTCAGAATAAGGATGACGCAGGAAATAACTGTCTGCAATGTATATCTTTCTCCAGGTGATGCAGTACCCCTGAATGTATTAGCTGCACTGGTTGATCAACTCCCTGAACCATTCCTACTTCTGGGAGATGTTAATGCCAATAACCCCTTGTGGGGTGGTACCATGCTTACTGCCCGAGGCAGAGATGTTGAAACTTTAGTCGCAATTCCACTTATGCCTCTTAAATACTGGGGCCGTCACACATTTCCGTGTGGCTCATGGTAGTTACTCAGCCACTGAGTTATCAATTTGCAGCCCAGAACTTCTCCCAACTATCCACTGGAGAGCACATGACGACCTGCATGGTAGTGACCACTTCCCCATTTTCCTGTCACTGCCCCAGCATCAGGTACACGGACGTTTGCCCAGATAAGCTTTGAATGAGGCAGACTGGGGAGCTGTCACCACTGAATCTCCCCCACACGATAACATCGATGTGATGGTTGAGCAAGTGACTAGCACAGTTGTTTCTGGTGGAGAAAATGCTATCCCTCTCTCTTTAGGGTGCCTAAGGCATAAGGTCGTCCCTTGGTGGTCGCCAGAAGTTGCTTAAGCAATTAAGGAGCGTTGGTGAGCTCTACAGCAGCATAAGCGCCACCCTTCCCTGGAGCACCTCATAGCCTTTAAACGGCTCTGTGCCTGTATTTGCTACCATATCAAACAATGGAAGAAGGAGTATTGGGAGACATACGGCTCGACCATTGGGTGCCACATGTCACTTTCCCAAATTTGGGCAAACGTCTTTTCGGGTACCAGGCCCCAACAGCTATCCCAGGTGTTGCCAAAAATGGCGAGTTATGTACCGACACAAACACGATTGATGAGCACTTTTCTCGAGCCTATGCATCAGAGAATTACCCCCTAGCCTTTCACACACTCAAACGCCTGCTGGAAGGGAATGTCCTCCCAGTCACTACACACTGCAGTGAATCCTATAATGCCCCATTTACAGAATGGGAGCTCCTCAGTGCACTTTCACATTGCCCCGACACAGCTCCAGGGCCTGATCACATCCACAGCCAGATGTGACTACAGATCTGACTACAAGCGACATCTTCTCATCATCTTCAACCAGCTCTGGTGCAATGGAGTCTTTCCACCACAATGGCAGGAGAGCACCAACCCCGATAAAAACCTGCTCGATGTGGATAGCTATTGGCCCATCAGCCTCACCAATGTTCTTCGCAAGCTGTTGGAATGTATAATGTGTCAGCGGTTGGGTTGGGTTCTGGAGTCACGTGGCCTACTGGCTCCATAACAGGGCAGCTTCTGCCAGGGTCGCTCCACCACTAATAATCTGGTGTCCATTGTGTGTGCCATCCGAACAGACTTTTCCAGATGGCAACACCTGATTGCCGTCTTTCTTTGATTTACAAAAAAAAATGGTTCAAATGACTCTGAGCACTATGGGACTCAACTGCTGTGGTCATCAGTCCCCTAGAACTTAGAACTACTTAAACCTAACTAACCTAAGGACATCACACACATCCATGCCCAAGGCAGGATTCGAACCTGTGACCGTAGCAGTCGCACGGTTACAGACTGCGCGCCTAGAACTGTGAGTTTGATTTACATAAAGCATATGACATGACTTGGCGACATCATATCCTCGCCACATTGTAATAGTGGGGTCTCTGGGGCCAACTCCCGATTTTTTATCCAAAACGTCCTGTCGCTCTGTACTTCATGTGTCCAAGTTGGTGACCCCCATAATTCCATCCATATCCAGGAGAATGGAGTATTGCAGGGCTCTGTATTGAGTGTGTGTCTATTTTTAGAGGCCATTAACGGTCTAGCAGCAGCAGTTGGACCCTCCGTCTCACCTTCTCTGTATGCAGACGACTTATGCATTTCGTACTGCTGCTCCAGTGCTGTTGTTACTGAGCGGCACCTCCATGGAGCCATCCACAAGGCACAGTCATGGGCTCTAGCCCTCGGCTTCCAGTTTTCAGCTGCAAAGTCGTGTGTCGTGCAGTTCTGTCAACATTATACCGTTCACCCGGAAACCGCACTTTACTTTAATGACAATCCACTCACTGTAGTGGAGACATATCAATTCGTAGGACTAGTTTTCGATGCTTGATTGATTTGGCTCCCTCACCTTCATCATCTTAGCAGAAGTGCTGGCAGCACCTCAATTCCCTCTGTTGCTTGAGCAACACCAATTGGGGTGCAGATTGTTCTACACTGCTGCAGCTCTACAGGGCCCTTGTCCAATCCCAAATAGACTATGGAAGTGGGATTTATGGTTCGGCAGCCCCTTCAGCATTGCATTTACTCACTCCTGTATACCACTATGGGGTTCAATTGGCATCAGGAACTTTTAGGATGAGTCTGGTGACCAGCGTACTGGTTGAGGCTGGTGGTCCCTCCTCTGCAGATGAGACGTGCACAACTGCAGATGAGACGTGCACAACTGCTCGCCAGTTATGCAGCACACATTCATAGTTCCCCTGAGCATCCATTACCGTCTACTTTTCCTGCCTGCGGCAGTCCATCTCCTGCAATGGTGGCCCAGATTGGGGCTAGCAATTGCAGTTTGCATGCGGTCCGTTCTCTCCAGACTGGAGTCCTTCCCTTTACCAGCTCTACTTGTGGTCCATTCATGTACACCTCCATGATGTACGCCTCGGCTGCAGCTTCATCTGGACCTTGCTCATGGCCCTAAGGACTCTGTTAACCCCGCTCTCTGCTGTTCCTTCCTCTCAATTTGTGACGTGTTGTGGGGCTCTGAAGTGGTTTACACCAGCGGCTCAATGGCTGATGGTCATGTTGGCTTCACATATGTTCATGGAGGACATACTGAGCAGTACTCCTTCCCAGTTGGCTGCAGTGTTTTCACTGCAGAGCTGGCGGCCATATCTCGTGCTCTTGAATACATCCGCTCATGCCCTGGTGAGTCATTTCTCCTGTGTACTGACTCAATGAGCAGCCCACAAGCTGTTGGCCAGTGCTACCCTCGTCACCCAATGTAGTGTCCATTCAGGAGTCCATCTATGCCTTGGAAGAGTCCTGTCGTTCTGTGGTGTTTGTGTGGACCCCAGAACACATCGGAATTGCTGGCAACGGAGGCTGGCCAAACAGGCGACTCGGAAACCGGTTCTGGAGATAGGCATCTCCAAAGCTGACCTGTGTTCTGTCTTACACCACAGGGTTTTCCAGCTTTGGGGGGCAGAATGGCATAACAGCACACACAACAAACTGTCATTAAGAAGACTATGAGTGTGTAGAAGTCTTGCACGCAGGCCTCTCATAGGGAATCAGTTGTCCTCTGCTGGCTCCCCATTGGCCATATGTGGCTAACGCATGGTTACCTACTCCATCGTGAGGACCCACCTCAGTGTCGCTGTGGCTCCCAAATGACAGTTGTCCACCTTTTGCTGGACTGCCCACTTTTAGCAGCTCTGTGGTGGCAGAATTTTAACTTTCCCAGCACCCTGTCTTCAGTGTTGGGTGACAGTGCCAACATAGCAGCTTCAGTTTTACATTTTATCCTTGAGAGTGGGTTTCATACTTCTATGTAGATTTATGTAGATTTCAGTGCATGTCCTTTGTCCCTCTCTGTCTTCCACCCTAGTGCTTTTGGGGTGGAAGTTTTAATGTGTTGGCCAGCCACTGTAATCTGCTTTCATGTTTCACTCTTTTCTGTTTCTAGCTTCTCTGTTGTTTTATTGTACTCTTTTGTTCCTTTTAGTGTTCATTACTTTCCCTTCGTTCTTGTGGCTTCTCCTTTCTTTTCGTTTTGTATTATATGTTTCGTCCGTTTTAATCTCATACTTGTGGCATTGTTTTATTAGAAAAAAGGGAACGATGACCTCATAGTTTTGTCCCTTCTCCTGCCTTTAAACCAACCAACCAACCACCACCACCAACAACAACAACAACAACAACAATTGTTGGTCTGTTGCAATGGCAAAGTTGATTTTTAAACACTTGTACACCATACACTGTCCACACCAGGGCAAAGATTCATGCCTACTCATTATCATTGATTTCTTCTAAATTTATGGTAGATGGAGGGCTCGGTCAGAAATGAAACTGACAGAAGCGGGAGCTCCCTATGGCCAAGAGTTTAGAAAAACTAGCATTTCTGGTGTGTGTTGGAAGAGGTATGAGCCATTTGTGTTAATGTAAATTCCAGGCAGCAATTGGTGCAGCAGTAAGAGTGCAGAATGGTAATCCTAGTGTTCAGGGTCATGTTCCTATGCAGAAACGTATTATTATTATTATTTTCAATTTTTACATAACTTACACTGCAGATAAACCAAACTAATGCTCAATATATTTCATTTATTAATAATTCCATAAAAGGCAGGAAAAAAGGCAAAGGAAAATTTGAGTTTGCAAATAAATTTCTAGGAAGGGATTTATGGCATTCACGAGAATTTTCTATATAAAATGAGGTACTTTTATTATTTTACAGTTGACAATTTACACTGCTGGGGTGATACTCACCTTAAAAACAGGGAAAGTAGTAATTTTATCGGTGTCTTGCACATGTTACAAACACTGCATGTCTACAATTACATGGTTGTTTTAAAGTTACTATAGATAAACAAACCTGATGCAGATTCATAAATGTTCTCGCTTATCCCACAGTTTGATATCAAACAACATGTAACACACAATTTCACCAAATTAAAAAAAGGAAAGGTAAGTGTAGGAACTCAATTCCATGACCCTTAGATTACAGATCTGTAGCCTTTCCACTGTGCCACCTGTCTGACAATTATAATACAAACAACGTAAATGGCTCGTGCCTCTCCCAACAAGAGCCAAAAATGTTAGTTTTCCTAAACAATTTGCCATATGGATCTTCCACTTCTGTTACTTTCATTTCTGGCCAAGTCCTGCATGTACCATAAATCTGGTGACAATGCGTAGACAATGTCCCCTTGGAAGATCAGTGCACAGGATCCATGATACAGCACAGTCTTCATCAGTCTCTCCCAGAAGTGGGGTCTAGATACAGTTGATACCCCAGAAGTGGGGTCTAGAAACGCACTCGCGTCCCTGTGGAAACTCTAGGAATCGATGTTCACCCTTTCCCTAGTGTAGAAAGCCTGGAGCACCAGTCCCCAGTAATGGACCTCACTCCTTGACATTGAACAGATGGGGGAAAAGAGAAGTGTGTATCAGCACCTTGAGAGCACTTGTGAGAGTAAAGAACCATCAAATGGTGAAACAAGGTGCATTTTTACACATTAATCTAGATTTGTGTGAATTCTTTCATAACCTCAGTTTTATTTGGCAAACTGGTCTGGGAATGCAAATTAGCAGAGCCACAAAATATATTTCCATTTTTCAAAGGCGCTATTCTCCACTAAAGCAGTATGCCGTCCTCAAGAGCAGTCGTACCGATCCACGTCACAGTATTCGCATGTGATAATGGCTCATGCTGCGGTATTAGAAGTTTTTACACTGTAACAGTTGATATACTTGGCTTTGACAGGTAGTGGAATTTGTAATACTCTCATTGTGGCCCCTTTCTTTTTTATTAGCAATTAATATCAATCTGCATTTCCTACTCAAAAACCCTTTATTAATACATGAGTAACTTACACAGTACTTTAAAGATTCTTTCAGATATTCTCTATTGATACAGCACTTTTGTACCAATCATTGAGAAATATCCTTGTACACTGTAGAAGTGTCATCTCTACGATAATTAAATATAGTCTACAATTACAGGGTTATGCATAAGTTCCTCTGGTGTCTCAGAAAATGACAGCGCAAAAATGTGTCATATACAGAAAATACTCACACATCTCAATGGATAAAGGCTATCAACATGTTCTTAACCCACCTATAGATCCTCATTGTGGGCACCACTTGTGACATGACAAATATCATACAACAGTCAAACTCTTGCCATACGTGCCATGCTCAATTTCGGTGAATCTGTTAATTATCCTTGCAGCTCTTCCAAAGCAAGTGGCCCTGGAGGCAGGAACACATGATCTTTCACTTAGCTCCATAAGATAATATCACACAGAGCGAAGTCAGGTGAAAATGGGGGACAGGGAAGAAGAGAAGAGTGACGATGCAACATATGTCCGATCCTGTAGTTGAGGCAGTATAGCATTGAGGTAATCGCGTACATCCTAAAAAAAAGTGTGGTGGTGCACCATCTTGTTGTGAAGTGAAGTCTCCACTCTCTTACTGTAACTGTGGCATACACCACTGCTGCAACACAACCATGTAACCAGAACCAATCACCGTTTTCTCTGCAAAGAAAATGGTCCAAAAACTTATGAAGGACACATTACAAATGACATTAACTTTAGATGAAACGAGAATGTGTTTCATAATCTTGTGTGAATGTACTGTGCCCCAAACATCTACATTACAATTCACCTATCCAGACACTTGAAATATGGCTTTGTCACTGAAAATCAACTTCTGTGAAAAGCTGTCTTTCTCCAGTACCCACTGCAAGTAATTGCAAAAGTCATAATGAAGCTCATTATCCAGAGTACTCAGGACGTGTGACAACTGCAGACATTTTGTAAAGGAACTGAAAGTATTGTGATTTAATCGCAGAGGTGCTGAAAAATTGTTCCAGTGACACAGCAGAGAAATATCTGGTAAACTTTTTATCTTTGAGAGACATAGGAACAATTTCGCCCTTCGTTTTTTATTTCTTGTATGAACGACTACTTTTTGTTCTGATGGGCTGGTGGGATGTCGTACTGTCTAATTACTAGTGTGTGTGTGTGGTAAATGAAAGAGTTAAAAGACGCAAGATGTGTTTTATATTATTTTCATCGCACAACAAGCCTTATCCCCATGCCTATGGAGTATTTATGTTAAGCAGAGAAGGCGAGTTTTAGATGGAACCGAAGATCTTCAAAACGGCGCTGCTCAACAATAGAGGTGCATGATTGTGCTCTCTACTTTCCTTTCGTGGCCGCTAAAATTACTTCCGATTCGTTTTGCCGAGACATTCAGAACCTGCAATCTTCTTTTTCTTATAAAAATACTAGTCCGATGCAAAAGAAATACTCTTAGATTTAAATAATTGCCATTCTTTTACCCAGGCCACGGGGAATGATAGAACGTACGTGCCTCTACTCTGAATGTACATTCGCAATCTCCGAATGTGTTACAACGAAATTATTTCACAATGAAAATTTCTCATCAGACCGCAACCACTCGCACGCGAATGTACGTACCCTCTGAATGTATCTAGTCAGTCACGCGCGTTGTTCAAAAGCTTTACTTTTAATATTCAGTGGATTACATTTCCGAAATTAATTTTTGTTTATGCTGCAAATCGTACTTCACACGAAGTATTTATTACGTAAGTTTCAGGCTCAATTTAATAAAAAAAAAAGATTCCGAATAATAGAAATAAAGAATAACAATCAAACAAATCAAACCTAAATAAACAGAAAGAGGGAACGTTACAATCTGCCCAGAATGCACCAGACAGCTGACTGCGGTATCTGCAGTTTTCACAGTTACCTCATATCGCTGGTGAAAGATTGCTGCATATGCTTCGCCTTCACTGCTTATGATCCCAGCTGGCCTGTATACTTCACAAAATTAAACAGCCAGCCTCATGTGTTGCACCACTCGTAGGTAGTTTAATTTGTTGGAGTGTTTACCTGATATTTTGGATGAAATGGTCACTGAACTGCTACAACTAAATCAAATCTAGAGAATTTAAGACACAAAATGCATGCATTGTTCTATTATATGCCATGTAATGACATGCTTGCCCCTAGTTGTGTGCTCTGCAACTACACAGTAACATGTATTACAAATTAAAGCTCTGAGAGATGTTCTGCCCACTGACATGTGCCATTTTTCTTTACATCGTGCCGTTTTCACACAGTCGAATTCTGAATAACCCTGTATAATCCTCCTCACTAACTCTGCATGTGGCCATATTTTGTTGCCGAAACCCATTTGCCAAAGTTGTGTCTCTTAACAACATGTATACCCAGTGTCAGATGTCACTGAGCTTCAGTGAATTGGAGTATTTCATGAGAAATTAATCTTTGCCTTTTCACTGGAAAGTGTAACATTTCCACTAAAAGTGGCTGCTTTATATCTGGGGTGCAGATATTACACTCAAAGTGAAACATAAATTGTGTATAGGCATCATCACAGTTAATCATATGTTCTTGTTATTCCTGGGAAATGGCTGGTCTCCTACTAACATTTTTCAGTCATAGTTGTTTGGAAGAACCAATGTGTCACAATCGCTTCTTCCACGGTATTTTTCTCATCTTCATTTATCATTCCAATATCTTGATTATTTCTGTGCAAATGTCAAGTGATTGAGAGCCTTTAATGGATTAATTATAGTTTGGGCATCATAAAAAGCCCAAGAACTATTTGAGTGTTTGTGAATTAACTCATTGTCCACTTTTCATTAGCCATTTGTATCATTTCAGTAGAAATTTTTATAGCCTGAGATGAGATTCGAATGTGCAGACACCGATCATCACTCTCTTGCATTGTGAGGCTCATTTTTTAGCATACTGCAAGTTATACCACAAACAGATGTTGAAGGATTTTCTATGACAAGTCACTTCCTGTTCAGATGGGTTTATCTTGTAAACTTTGTGTCATCAGCAAAGTGATATCTCTGATGTCAATTGTAACGTGTAACTCACATCTCCAAAAGTTGGTGGTTATTCAACAATTTTCTTCACATTTAAACTAAGGTGGTTCATGGTGTGGGTTCCTGTAGTCATGTCCTAGTTCATGAACCACGGGCAGTGTATGAGTGGCCAAGTAAGTGGTCCCGACAGTTGGGATAGCAGTTACTTTTGAATAAGGCTGGGCATCTCGGACATATTCTGAGTCATGGTCACCTTTGTGCTCATACGGCACAGACTACCAAATCCACCGGTTAGTCTCTCAACCGTTAGGGTTAAAACTCAATGGGACTCGGGGCAAATAAGGCTAGCAACCTGCTTCCCCGATACTTTAAATATGATGCTGGCAACAATCAGAGCAAAATGCCTTGGACCTTTGGAGGTGACGGAGTCCCACCTCTAACTGACGAACCAGGGACTCCTAAGATACGACTTGGCAAACAAATGGTAATGAGATGGGGAGCTATTAATATCAGTGGGGGCTACCCTGGGAAGAAGGTAGAGCTGGCAGAGGCTGCAAGTAAGATGGGGGTGGACGTTTTAGCTGTTAGTGAGAAAGAAGAGGAAGTGGGAGAATACAAGGTCTACCTGTCAGGAGTCAAAGCAGGAATAGCACAATGGGGTGTAGGGCTTTACATCAGGAAAGAAATGGAACCCAGCGTAGTTGCAGTAAGGTATGTAAACGAACGACTGATGTGGATAGATTTGACAGTGTCTAGCAAGAAAATTAGGATTGTGTCAGTATATTCGCATTGTGAAGGGACAGATCAAGATAAGGTGGATAGTTTTTATGAGGTACTCAGTGATGTAGTTGTTAGAGTAAAGGACAAGGACAGTGTTCTGCTCATGGGTGATTTTAATGCCAGGATTGGAAATCGAACAAAAGGGTATGAAAAGGTTATGGGCAAATTTGGAGAGGATACGGAGGTCAACAGGAACAGGAAACAACTCTTTGATTTCTGTGCCAGTATGGGCTTAGTAATCACAAACTCCTTTTTTAAACATAAGAACATTCACCGATATACTTGGGAAGGCAGGGGAACCAGACCTGTCATTGACTACATAATAACAAATCAGGAATTAAGGAAGGCTGTGAGGGACACACGTGTATTCAGGGGATTCTTTGATGACACTGATCATTATTTAATCTGCAGTGAAATTGGGATTGTGAGGCCGAAAGTGCAGGAGGTCTGGTCCATATGTAGGAGGATAAGGGCGGAGAAACTTCAGGATAAGGAAATCAGGCACAAGTACATAACAGCAATCTCAGAAAGGTACCAGTTAGTTGAATGGTCAATTACAGTCATTGGAAAAGAAATGGGCAAGGTACAGGGACACAGTACTAGAAGTGGCTAAAGAATGTCTGGGAACAGTAGTGTGTAAAAGTAGAATGAAGCAAACAGCTTGGTCGAATGACACAGTCTGTGCAGCCTGTAAAAGGAAAAAGAAGGCGTATCAAAAATGGCTTCATACTAGAACTCAGGTAGACAGAGAAAGCTATGTTGAAGAAAGAAACAAAGCCAAACAGATAATTGCAGCATCCAAGAAGAAATCTTGGGAAGACTTTGGAAACAGGTTGGAGACTCTGGGTCAAGCTGCTGGAAAACCAATCTGGAGTGTAATTAGCAATGTTCGAAAGGGAGGTAAGAAGGAAATGACAAGTATTTTGGACAGGTCAGGAAAACTGCTGGTGAATCCTGTGGATGCCTTGGGCAGATGGTGGGAATATTTTGAAGAGTTGCTCAATGTAGGTTAAAATACGATCAGCAATGTTTCAGATTACAAGGTAGAATGGGATAGGAATGATGATGGAAATAGGATCACATTTGAGGAAGTGGAGAAAATGGTCAATAGATTGCAGTGCAATAAAGCAGCTGGGGTGGATGAAATTAAGTCAGAACTCATCAAATACAGTGGAACGTCAGGTCTTAAATGGCTACACAGGATAATTGAAATGGCCTGGGAGTCAGGACAGCTTCCATCAGACTGGACAAAAGCTGTAATAACACCAATCTTTAAACATGGAAACAGAAAAGATTGTAACAACTACAGAGGTATCTCTTTAATCAGCGTTGTGGGTAAAATCTTGTCAGGTATTGTTGAAAGGAAAGTGCATGTATTAGTTGAGGACCAATTGGATGAAAATCAATGTGGGTTTAGGCCTCTTAGAGTTTGTCAGGACCAGATCTTTAGTTTATGGCAAATAATGCAGAAGTGTTATGAGTGGAACAGGGAACTGTATCTATGCTTTATAGATCTAGAGAAGGCATATGACCACGTCCCTAGGAGTAAGTTATTGTCTGTTCTACGAGATTATGGAATAGGAGGCAAACTTTTGCAAGCAATTAAAGGTCTTTACATGGATAGTCAGGCAGCCTTTAGAGTTGATGGTAAATTGAGTTCATGGTTCAGAGAAGTTTCAGGGGTAAGACAAGGCTGCAACCTGTCTCCACTGTTGTTCGTATTATTTATGGATCATATGTTGAAAACAATAGACTGGCTGGGTGAGATCAAGATATGTGAACACAAAATAAGCAGCCTTGCATATGCGGATGACTTAGTTGTGATGGCAGCTTTGATTGAAAGTTTTCAAAATAATATTTCAGAGCTAGATCAGAAATGTAAGGACTATGGTTTGAAGATTAGCATCTCCAAAACGAAAGTAATGTCAGTGGGAAAGAAATATAAACAGATTGAGCGCCAAATAGGAGGAACAAAGTTAGGACAGGTGGACAGTTTCAAGTACTTAGAATGCATATTCTTACAGGATGGCAACATAGTGAAAGAACTGGAAGCGAGGTGTAGCAAAGCTAATGCAGTGAGCGGTCAGCTACGATCTACTCTCTTCTGCAAGTAGAAAGTCAGTACCAAGACTAAGTTATCTGTGCACCGTTCCATCTTTTGACCAACTTTGTTGTATGGGAGTGTAAGCTTGGTGAATTCAGGTTACCTTATCAACAAGGCTGAGGTTACGGATATGAAAGTAGCTAGGATGATTGCAGGTACTAGCAGCTGGGAACAATATCAGGAGGGTGTCCACAATGAGGAAATCAAAGAAAAACTGGGAATTAACTCTATAGATGTAGCACTCAGCATGAACAGGCTTGGATGGTTGGGTCATGTTACACGCATGGGAGAAGCAAGGTTACCCAAGAGACTCATGGGTTCAGCAGTAGAGGGTAGGAGGAGTCGGGGCAGACCAAGGAGAAGGTACCTGGATTCGGTTAAGAATGATTTTGAAGTATAGGTTTAACATCAGAAGAGGCACCAATGTTAGCACTGACTATGGGATCATGGAGGAATTTTATAAGGGGGCTATGCTCCAGACTGAACGCTGAAAGGCATAATCAGTCTTAAATGATGATGATGATGATGATGATGATTTAAACTAAGGACTAAGATATATGTCATGTAAAACGTTACCTGACTTTTGCAGCTTCCCTTACGTGAGGGATGTCTTCATCCAGTTTCAGAATCTCATTGAACTGAAACAGAATTAGAAGGAAAAATTACTGTCACTCACAAGAAATATAGAGCCTTACATGAGCATCACAGTCAGTTTACTAGATATTTTTACAAATGAACTATTCACATGTTTTTCATAAATATGTAAATGAAAGAACACTGGCAACTGAAGTTTAGTTCTCTTACTAAATCATATGACTTTGCCTTTCTTCAACCACATGTTTGCTGATAATCTTATAACAACCTTCTCCTTAAAGAAATATTCGCTTCCTGTAAACAGTGAACCTAGTTCAACTCAGTCTCTTTCATTGTTTTCTAGTCGTTTCCCACATCGTTCCATAAGCTCGTATCCAGCTCCTGTCGTTGTTAAGTTTTTTTCTCTCCAATCTTCTTTCATTTTTTGTCCCTTACCCAAGTTCCACGCATAACCATTTCTACTCATCTGTGTACGAACTTAGCATTTCCTTCATCTCTACAACAGAGTGGCAAAGTAGGCAAACTATGCTCTAACCTGATCTTTGCTATGCCTTCTGCCGTGATCCTGTCAGTAACTTACACGATTTTCACTGAGCCACACTTCTGTTGCCTCTGAATGCCGAACACCTTCCTCACATAATCTTTTAAATGGCTACATAGTTGTCTCCCGAGTTCCACATCCACAGAACTCCTTGCCTTCTTGTGAGGATAACTGCTATATGTGTCACATTGGCAATGAGCAAGCAGGGTTTTCATCAAACAGTACAGCTGAAAATTGATTTTTGAGTTTCTAAAGAGTAAAATTTAAATGATTACATTCATTATGCATTATGAAGAGAAAGTACCTCACTGCAACTAGAGAATGAAATATTAAGACCATTATCAATAGAAACACAAACTATAAAACTTGTTTTACTTATATAATCAACTGAAACTGAAGGCCCGACCGAGGTGGTACCGCCTTCACGTTTGAGCCCGAAAACAGAGATCGGAGGGAGTAATGGCACACACTCCAATAGTCTACATCGAAGTGCTGTCACATTCTACACTTCTCTTTGCAAAACTTCTCACACACTCCCTTTCTGAAAACATTTATTCACATTGTAATGTGTACGAACAAATGTTTCTCCCGAATAAAATGTGATTGCAGTATTTGAAACAACACTGCACGCCAAAAAAGTAAAGCACCGAGAAGAAATGGTCGGATGTCACTGTAACTTTGTACACGCACATGCCCTCGGTGGATACGTGAATGATTAAAGAGTTGCCATTCTCCTTGACAGGTAGAATGGTCACAAGAGTGCACTAGTGATGTTATCATGATCGGTAGGCTATATACAGGATGGGAACAGTGTCAGATGTTGAGTATCATTGTGAAGGAGACGGAGAAGCTGCATACTTGTGAGAGATAGTGATCAGCACCTTATTGTGAGTCTCCATGTGGTCAGCTGGTCTAATTGTGCGATATACAGATTTGTGTGTTTCAGCGACAGTGGCCCATCGGACAGCACGGGAACACGAAGGTGAGCATACTCGTCATCGAGATCCTGTTGACCACGTCTGGCCATCTCGAGGGAGTACTGGCCACCAAGCATATCGTAACCTCTTCATGACTCTGTCTGCCATCTGACAACGAGTAATGGACTCCCAGCAAAATTTTGTATCAGCCACCACCATTGGTTAGAGGCTAACAGCAGCCAGACTAAAGAATTACTGTCCCATGCGTAGGCTGCCATTAATACAGCAACACAAATGGCTGCGTTTGCAGTTTTGCCATGCCTGGGAATTGCAGATTGCTGATGAATGGCATGATTGTGTTCGGTGACGAATTCCATCCTTCCAGGGTTTCTGAGTATCACAGCTGTGCTACTCCTGGCATCACGACGTGGGGAGCCATCGGCTACAATTTTGAGTAATGACTGGTGACGAATGAGAGAACTCTGACTCCACGACGGTCACAAGCATTCTGCGTCCTCGTGCACGCGTTACCTCTTGTGCGACAGTGCCGTGGTGCCATTTTTCGACAGAACGCTGCTCGTCCATAAACAGCATGTGTCTGTCGGCTGTATGTGTGATGCGGTACTTCCGTGACCGATGATATCCTCAGCTCTGTCCCCAATAGAATGTGTGGCGTCTGCTCGGGTGTCGACTCTGTCCCGATGCCAGTTGCGGGTAGGCTCAGCTTGGGAGACGGTGCGTCAGCTCTGTGACACCCTTGGCGAGCAAGTTGGTGCACACGTCCCGGTCAGAGGGCATGAATGTCATACTGATAAAGAGGGCTCGTACAGCTGACATCTTTGTAAATTCGATTCACTTCTGCAATTACTGAAATAACATCACGTACCCTCATAACTTGAAAAGTTTTATTTCGTTTCCTGCTGTCCTGGGAGCTTCACTTTTTTTGTCATTCACATCTGAAGACTTGTTTATTCTGCCACCTTTCAAAATCAAATCCCATCAACAGAAGAGTTTTTCTCAGTTTTATTGCTACCCTCAAACTCTTGCACTGGTGTTCCTTCTTTGAAATGTTAGTAATATCACATATATTGCTGCCTAATAGCACATTTATCTGTATATCAGTGAGATATGTACTGCATGTGTTTCTTTTCTTTTTGTGTTGATAGCTAAATTCTATTCCTATCGGCATCATCTCCCTCTTGCTATAATTTACATATTGTTGGCTTTCTCGAGTTTAACATCATCTTTTGTGTCAGCACTACTTACTTTACTCTCCTTCTCATTGTCAGAAAAGCTACTTATGTTACCAGCAAGCTGTCACAGCTGACCACAAAAGTTATTTTCTTTGATCAATTTCTGTACTTGCACTGTGAGGTAGCAATGTGTTGTACTCTGACCTAGAACGTGGCTATAGCTACTTGTGCGACTGTGTCAGTTCTTGTTGTTGCTGAATCTACAGTTTTCTTTTGCGAGTATTACATTTGAGTTGAAAGTCTGGTGGCCGGAGAGAGAAATATTTTGGAACATTTACAGTGTGGTGATACACATTACTCAAGAGGAGTGAGCCCTATTCTGACATCTTCTTACTGATGAACAACACTCGCATCCAAAACTTATTGATGTGATGAGGAAAGAGAAACATAAAATAACATACCAAGTTAAAAGTATAGATATTGAGCATTGGTTTTATTTTTATTTTTGAGTGTAGCAAGCTCTATTAAGAGACAGGAGTAGGACGGTAATCACAGTAACTTTGCAAGAGGAGATATCAGCTCAAATGCGGCAAAGAATATTTTGTGGATTGCTATCCTGTGCGGGAGATGAACTGATCCAAAGAATGGATATGTATGAGATGAAAAATGAACTTGTGACACATTACTGTGACTCTGTATACTGAACAATGAAGGTGGTCATTTAATGCAGTTCACATATTTGACGATGAAGAGGGTATTTGAATGGTTAACACAAAAGTAGTGTGGCAAATTATTTATGAAAAAGTAATGTAGCAGAGATAGCAATTTTGAATTGTAAAGTAATTACAGCAAAGTTGGAGCAGAAATCCTGAGATAACACCTTTCAGACAAAGATAAATTCTGTGTGTGTGTGTGTGTGTGTGTGTGTGTGTGTTTGTTTGTTTGTTTTCTTTTCTGAAGAAGGCCAGAAGCTGAATGTGGCTGTCGGAAACTCAACATGTCATCTTTATAGTTAATAGCAGTCTATCCTTTTCCAAATATTGTTGATATTCCATAGTGATTTAGATAGCATTAAAAAGGCCATGTCCATTTAACACACAAAATCAGCCAATGGCTGTCTAAAGACCTCCACTGTTCTCCACAAATAAAGCAGTGTGTGGCTTTTACAAATATAGTCTTAAGTTAAAACTGCAGAAGGTAGACCTACGTACCTTTACCTCTCGGGCACAAAATTTATTGTACAGTATAGTCCAGAAGTCAATGTCAAAATAATGAAACGATATTTTGATGCTATACATCCAACAGTAATATTTATTTGGCGAGATACACCCGGTTTCTGTTTCTTTTATCCCATCTGGTAGGATTACTGATGTAAGTTAGGAACAGAAGAGTTGCCGAAGTGGCATCCAATTGAAAGACTTCCACCACCCCACTGAGCCATACAGTATTATTATTATTATTATTATTATTATTATTATTATTATTGTTGTTGTTGTTGTTGTTGTTACACATCTCTTTTTTGAGAAATCCTCTCAGAACTCACTTCCAACTGTTGTCACTAGAATGTAATTGCAGGCTATAATAGTAATGACACATCATGTTTCAAACCAGACAATCTCCATGCTGTCGCCATTGTTGCCTTTAAGCATGACACTGCAAGAATGTCAGCTAGGTAATAATTTGTATTGAAATAAATAAAAAAAACAATGAAATCCTGAATATTCAATACCAATCTGCAAAGCATGAGTGCTCATATATTGATTTGTTTTATACTTTTTTATAAAATTAAAAAGCTGCCTTTGATTTTGGCCAAATGACAAATTTGGAACTCTCATACGCTTGACAGTTTATGACGTGCACACGGCACACACATTCATGCAATTATAAACAGACCTGGAGCCCGAGAACCCAGGAACAATAATAAAGATACACAAGTGCGATGTAAGTAGTTGCTATTAAGCAACAATTGTTACCCAACACCCCAGTGCACTTCCCCAACGTTTGTTGTTGTTGTTGTTGTTGTTATCTTCAGTCCTGAGACTGGTTTGATGCAGCTCTCCATGCTACCCTATCCTGTGCAAGCTTCTTCATCTCCCAGTACCTACTGCAGCCTACATCCTTCTGAATCTGCTTAGTGTATTCATTTCTTGGTCTCCCTCTACGATTTTTACCCTCCACGCTGCCCTCCAATACTAAATTGGTGATCTCTTGATGCCTCAGAACATGTCCTACCAACCGATCCCTTCTTCATGTCAAGTTGTGCCGCAAACTACTCTTCTCCCCAATCCTGTTCAACACTTCCTCATTAGTGATGTGATCTACCCATCTAATCTTCAGCATTCTTTTGTAGCACCACATTTCGAAAGCTTCTATTCTATTCTTGTCCAAACTATTTATTGTCCATGTTTCACTTCCATACATGGCTACACTCCATACAAATACTTTCAGAAATGACATCTTGACACTTAAATCTATACTCGATGTTAACAAATATCTCTTCTTCAGAAACGCTTTACTTGCCATTGCCAGTCTACATTTTATATCCTCTCTACTTCGACCACCATCAGTTATTTTGCTCCCCAAATAGCAAAACTCCTTTACTACTTTAAGTGTCACATTTCCTAATCTAATTCCCTCAGCTTCACCCAACTTAATTTGACTACATTCCATTATTCTCGTTTTGCTTTTGTTGATGTTCATCTTATACCCTCCTCTCAAGACACTGTCCACTCTGTTCAACTGCTCTTCCAAGTCCTTTGCTGTCTCTGATAGAATTACAATGTCATCGGCAAACCTCCAAGTTTTTATTTCTTCTCCATTGATTTTAATACCTACTCCAATTTTTTCTTTTATTTCCTTTACTGCTTGCTCAATATACAGACTGAATAACATCAGGGAGAGGCTACAATGCTGTCTTACTCCCTTCCCAACCACTGCTTCCCTTTCATGCCCCTCGACTCTTATAACTGCCATCAGGCTTCTGTACAAATTGTAAATAGCTTTTGCGCCCTGTATTTTCCCCAGCCACCTTTAGAATTTGAAAGAGAGTTTTCCAGTCAATATTGTCAAAAGCTTTCTCTAAGTCTACAAATGCTAGAAACGTAGGTTTGCCTTTCCTTAATCTTTCTTCTAAGATAAGTCGTAGGGTCAGTATTGCCTCATGTGTTCCCACACGGAGTCCAAAGTGATCTTCCCCGAGGTCAGCTTCTACAAGTTTTTCCATTCATCTGTAAAGAATTTGTGTTAGTATTTTGCAACTGTGACTTATTAAACTGATAGTTCGGTAATTTTCACATCTGTCAACACCTGCTTTCTTTGGGTATTTCGCCTGTCTCGTACATCTTGCTAACCAGATGCTAGAGTTTTGTCAGGACTCGCTCTCCAAAGGCCATCAGTTGTTCTAATGGAATATTGTCTACTCCCGGGGCCTTGTTTCAACTCAGATCTTTCAGTGCTCTGTCAAACTCTTCACACAGTATCGTATCTCCCATTTCATCTTCATCTACATCCTCTTCCATTTCCATAATATTGTCCTCAAGTACATCACCCTTGTATAGTCCCCCTATATACTCCTTCCACCTTTCTGCTTTCCCTTCTTTGCTTAGAACTAGGTTTCCATATGTGCTCTTGATATTCATACAAGTGGTTCTCTTTTCTCCAAAGGTCTCTTTAATTTTCCTGTAGGCAGTATCTATCTTACCCCTAGTGAGATAAGTCTCTACATCCTTACATTTGTCCTCTAGACATCTCTGCTTAGCCATTTTGCACTTCCTGTCGATCTCATTTTTGAGATGTTTGTATTCCTTTTTGCCTGCATTTACTGCATTTTTATATTTTCTCCTTTCATCAATTAAATTCAATATTTCTTCTGTTACCAAAGGGTTTCTACTAGCCCTCGTCTTTGTACCTATTTGATCTTCTGCTGCCTTCACTATTTCATCCCTCAAATCTACCCATTCTTCTTCTACTGTATTTCTTTTCTCCTATTCCTGTCAATTATTCCCTTATGCTCTCCCCGAGACTCTGTACAACCTCTGGTATAGTCAGTTTATCCAGGTCCCATCTCCTTAAATTCCCTCCTTTTTGCAGTTTCTTCAGTTTTAGTCTACAGTTCATAACCAATAGGTTGTGGTCAGAGTCCACATGTGCCTCTGGAAATGTCTTACAATTTAAAACCTTGTTCCTAAACCTCTGTCTTACCATTATATTATCTATCTGAAACCTGTTAGTATCTCCACGGTTCTTCCATGTATACAACCTTCTTTCATGATTCTTAAACCAAGTGTTAGCTATGATTAAGTTAGGCTCTGCGCAAAATTCTACCAGGCGGCTTCCTCTTTCATTTCTTAGCCCCAATCCTATTCACCTACTATGTTTCCTTCTCTCCCTTTTCCTACTCTTGAATTCCAGTCACCCATGACTATTAAATTTTCATCTCCCTTCACTACCTCAATAATTTCTTTTATCTCATCATACATTTCATCAATTTCTTTGTCGTCTGCAGAGCTAGTTGGCATATAAACTTGCACTATTGTAGTAGGCGTGGGCTTCGTGTCTATCTTGGCCACAATAATGAGTTCACTGTGCTGTTTGTAGTAGCTTACCCACACTCCTGTTTTTTTATTTATTATTAAACCTACTCCTGCATTGCCCCTGTTTGATTTTGTATTTATAACCCTGTATTCACCTGACAAAAAGTCTTGTTCCTCCTGCCACCGAACTTCACTAATTCCCACTATGTCTAACTTTAACCTATCTATTTCCTTTTTAAAATTTGCTAATCTACCTGCCCAATTAAGGGATCTGAGAGGACTCCATCATCATTTAATCATACAGTAAAGCTGCATGCCCTCGGAAAAAATTATGACTGTAGTTTTCCCTTGCTTTCAGCCGTTCGCAGTACCAGAACAGCAAGGCCTTTGCTTATACAAGTCAAAAACTAACAATTTCTTAAATACTCACTCAGAGTGATTTGTAACAAAATTACCCTGAAAATTTCTTTGTCAACAAACAATTCTACTCCTCTTAAACTCTGTCACAGAACTTCTTCAGAGTTCCCTGACTTTTCCATTAAATTCCATTTTCCTGAGGATTTCCAATTTTCCAGACAAGTTTCCGCCCTTTTAAACCGACGCAGATGAACTATCTCCACTATTGATTGTCAACTGACCTTCTTGTCAAGCACCTCCACGAGGTAGTGCAGCAGGGTAGTGCCGCGAGCCGCACTGGACCGTGTGTCCAGCCTATTCAGGGAGGCCAGGCGGAAGCCACGGGCATTGCCACGTGCACCGCGGTTCATGTAGTTGCCCAATGCCAGCACCACATCCAGCAGACGCCGCAGGCGCCGCGACCACACTACCTTCCGCGAGGCTTCCAGCACTGCCCTCACGCGTGGTTCCAGCTCGCACACTGATGTTGTGAAGCACTTCTTGTAGTGCAGGCTCCTTAGCTGCTGCTCGTAGTGGCCAATCCTGTGGGCAAGTTGAAGAGTTACGAATACTGATACTAACACTGACGTCTTTCCCGTGTGACCGAGGTCAGGTAAACATTTATAAATATTTATTTTGTTGTATTTACATTAAGTTTATTTCAATATACACTGATGAACCAAAACATTAAGACCAGCTGCCTAATAAAAATTGGTTCACCTTTGAAATTCAATACAGGAGAGATCCAGTAAGGCAAGGATTCGACAAGTCCTCTATAGGTTTCTAGAAGTATGTGGCACCAGATGTGTACACACAGGACGCTCGATTCCCATAAATTAGAGAGTGGTGATTTGTAGCTGTAAGTATGGCACCCAGTAGCATCTCAGGTATGTTCTATTGGATTCACATAGGTGGATTTTGTGGCTGAGACGTTGAGCCGAGTTCAGTATCGTGCTTCTCAAACATCGTAACACAACTCTGGTCTCATGATGTGGCCATTTATCCTGCTGGAAGGTGCCATCACTGTCAGGAAGACACCGAGCATGAAGGGATGCAGGTGGTCTGCAATAATGTTCACAAAGTGCACAGCTGTCTCAGTGCTTTACATTACTACCACAGGTCCCGTGCGAGCCCCGGTCAATGTCCGTTTAGCTCAGTACTGCCCCCACTGGCCTACGTCTGTAGTGAGATGCACGCTTTGAGCAGCTGTTTGGCTGGATGACGTGTATCCGCAGAGAACCGTGAGCCAGATCTAAAGGGGAACATAATTCGTCTGATCGAGTGACACATTTCCTAGTGACACATTTCCTCTGATGTGAGGTCCTGTGCCCACTGCAATCTTAATGGACAATATTGTTGCACGAGTACAGGAACATAATGGTCATCTGGTGCACTGAATAGTGGGTTCTAAAACACTTGTACCTGCACCGGCATTGCACTCTGCCATCAGATTTGCAACAGACTGGCTCCTATTCTGCTTTACAGAATGGGCAAGCCTCCACCCTCTGAGGTGTGGACCTCCGATACCTTATCGCCTATTTGAGGTTTCATAGTCCTTTGACCACTTTCCATACATGTCTGTAACAATTTCCCCTTTTTCAAAGTCACTTGTGTCAGTGTATTTCCTCATTTGTGAACTGTATTTTCAGCAGAAAATTCCACATTCGGATTTGCCCTACTCAAATAGCTTCCTTAGGGTGTCATGTGTGCTCAGTGCCACAAGGCAACAATCCATCTTGTGGTGAGCTGTGGTAATAATGCTTTGGTTCATAACTGTATCCATACAGTTTTGTTTCTTTTCTGTTTCTTGTGGAATTTACACGACCACAACAACACTGCACTGTATTTCTCTATTGATGCAGAGGTTTGCAGTGCCTAACGGTCAGCCTAACTGTCTGTTCCTACCCGTGGGTGAGCTGAGTGGCAGCTAGGGGTGTCCTTATACAATGAGACAATGTTGCACAGGCTGATCTACATGCTGGTATTGCGCAGGGATGTGTAATCCACCATTTACCTGTGTATTTTAATTGATTTTCATAATGGCCACTATTAAGCTTGCCTTACAGGGTGGTCGAAAACTGTCTGAAAATCTCATAAGGGTTGTGCTGAAAAGTAATTGTTAGGAAAAAATTCAGATGTTGCACCACTTTAGTGTTAATTAGTGTCAAAGTTAGCCAATTGAGCTGTCGCCGAGTGTGTTCTTCATTTAAGAATAACCGAATGTGAGAGTGATACAAAAATTGGACATGGGACAGTAGTAAGGATCGAATCTGTGTCAAAGGCTGAGCAGTCTTGTGCACTGTCGTCTACACTGGAGTCTACACTCCGTCTACACTCCGAGAACAACTGACACTTACTGTTTCTGGCCGATCACTTGAATGGCCCAGTTGCTTAACTTTGATATGAGTTAATTTGGAAATGGTGAAGTATATTTACTTTTTTCCTTAACATTTGCATATGGATATGTCCATATATTTATTTTACAAAATAAAAATGACATCTGCATTCTTCATTAGTCATTGCTAACATAACTGTACCACTACAATCTTACCCTACGAGTAGCATCAGAAGTTAATACTACCTACATGCAATTTCTACGGCACTGTTGGGCCTTCACATAACGGTGCTTGTGCTTTTGTATCTGGCCGATATCGGGCTCTTGGAACAGTTTTATGTTTCGCATACTAAAAGTGTACCATACAGTAGATCTCAATAATATGTCTCACGCGAAACTATTTCTATGCCATTTGACTCCTGATACAGCTGTACTTCCAACTATAACAACAGTGTTGGAGATACAAAGCTTGTAATAAAGAAGGTGGTAAATCAGTATAGTGATCTAGTCTGGACTCCTACATATGCAGGGAAATGGGCGAAACGGTTTAGTTTCTATACTTACTTTTGATATTTCGTACAGGAAGCGGTCAGCTCGTGCCAGGCTGTCAATCTCCTCTGCATGCTCTTCCAGCAGAGCAGCCTCTTCTGCTGATGGTGTGAACTTAAGCAGCTGCTCCACCATATCGATTGGGAGCTGGTCCCTGCTATCCATGCTTAGTATGGCTCTGCAATACAGTGTGGGAGGCAATAGTGTCACTTTGACATTGTCACTTACATCTCTTGTCGGTTTCAGGAAAGCAATATTCCTGCATAAAAACTTTACGTACAGAGTGCATCTTTGGTAACAAGATTGTTGAGATTACAGGTGACGAGCAAAGGTATAATGGAGAAATGGAAGGAACAAGCTTAACTTGCAGATTTTGGATGGAAAGGGCATATGTAGGTGGGAAAATAAAAGCAATTTTTACCTTAGAATAACAACAAAAGAAATGAGACTGATGCAGTTTACTCACAGAAAGAAAATAAGAGAAGTAAACATGTGTTATTGTGAGATTATGAGTTATAAATTAATAAATGATAGCATTATATTTAGAAACTTTTTCTTTGAAATTTCTCTTTGGCAACTGACAACCTGAGACAATTTGTACACAAATCAACGCAAAACACCACTATACACCTGTTATGAACAGCAACACTAACAACCACTCTCCAGCTAAATCTGACACTGAACCAGATGTTACACTAGGAATAGTGCTGCCCTGGCTACTGGTGTATTCCACAAATTAAAATTACACACCACTTTTCCTAGCAACACCTGAGGATCAAACCAACCGCACACGTCCATAACCCTGGCCATGGATATGGTCTAAATCTTAAAAAGACAGAAACAGACGCATCATATTCTAGATGTATATTTCACTTAGTGATTCTTTATAACAACAGCCCCTTCATGAGGTACAAAATTAGAATTTAGCTGACCCACTACTATCTGAATGAGCAGTAACAAGAGACTCCAGTAACATGGCAGGTGAAAGAAAAAGTACCTAAAGACTTTAGATTTGTTTGGGCAATTACATCTAAAACTAATAGTTATTGAAACAAAGATGCTTCTGACTGAAAGTGCTCATACCTCACAGAAAAATCTGAAGTACTCTATTATTCTCACTGAACTGGAAATAAAACACAATTGATTTAGCTCACAGATCTTGTAATATTACAGGTCTCAGCAGTTCATGTGAATGTTTATCTCACTCCCCCCCACTCTTTCCCTTCCTCACCCTTTCCCCCATTTTTGGTATTGACCAGAGAGGAAATTCATGCCAGTATCGGTGTGTGCTCACTCCATTTTCAACTGCCAGAAGCAATGTGGAAGTGGATAACAAATGCAGACAGAACACAATTATTTGTATGGCTGAGGAGCTTAGAAGCATATTTAGTTTTGTCAGGTTGTCTGCAATTTTGTGCTGAGTACTTTAAACATCTGACAAAATCAGTCTCAGTAAGGAGTAACCCAAAGTATTGAATGGCTCAGTTTTTTAATACTGTTTACACTGAAATGAAAGTCTTCTGCCATAGTCAGAGTACATTTAAGCTGTGTTGGTATTTGTGATAAGACAAAATAGTGTGCCACATCGCAAGTCAAACCCAGATATCTGCCTTTCCACACTTTGTAGCCCGTCTCAATGCTCCAACTTGGCAAGTGTTTGTCTCATTTTCTCCCAAAAGTCTGCAATGCATTTTTCTCATTATGAATGCACTTTAAAACATTCTTTACATCATAACCAATATGATACTGTGTTTACTGGTGTACTGGAGATAAATAACTGTGATAAAAAGGCTTTGCGATTCCTGCTTTGGTGTCGGTGACTGGTTGGCGGGTGGGTCACAAACAGTGAAACAGAGTTTTGCAATTACTACCACAAAATGAACATACAAGTACAAAAACCTTGTGACAAAAGCATTTCCTAATTTTATGAGAGTGTAACCACAAATATTAGAATTTCGTCTCCTGATTTTCTCAAGTGAGTTTTTGTTAAGATACAGAACAGAATTTACTATCAGATGATGTATTCCAAGTGTACCCTGCCACTATAAAGTGAAAAGCATTTGGAGGAAAAAAAAGAAAGAAAAAAGACTGACAGCCCAGCAAATATCACATAGCCTTTCACTGTGGCAATGTAACTCTATATCTCATCACCACTAAGCAGCAAATGCCTCTGAGTCTAGATTGTAAATAGAATAACAGACCTTTGCCTTACTGAATTTTGCATTTATCCACACATCTTAAATGTGGCATAGACTTCTATTAAATGATATGCTTAACTTTCATTATGAAATAATGTAGTATCACTGGAATAAATAACTAACAGAAATTAACCATTCATCATTCCTCTACACATATCACTTTTCCACTTACAGAATGCCACTTTCTTTGTTTCCGTAAATACAAGTAGGAAACTGCAGTTGTTGTTGAGTTACTTTAAATTTAGTATGCAGCTTACTGTGAAACTACAGCTACACAAATAATTGATAAGCAAGCAGTTGGGGCATTACAAAATATAGCTCTTTCTTTTCTTTTCTTTAATGATCAAAGAAAATTAGAATAGCTACTAACCTAGAAATTTCTTCGTCTGACATTTTAAGCTTGGACAGTAAGATGGTGCAATTCTGGGCACGTCTACCATCTATTACTGAGATGACTTTTGTGCAGTTCTTGCCCAGCTTTGATAGATCTTCTACAGAGCCTTCATTCTGGAAGATCGGAAAAGATGAATTAAATTTTCTTGAAAACTCCAAATCAACTGTTAGTGAATTGGGATGAAGTACTAGTACAGAAATGAATGCACAGGTTACATCTTTACCGCACTTTGAACTGTAAAACATGAAGAAAAATTAATAAGTAAAACCAAATTTACAAAACATATGAATGATTGCACTGATAAAAACTTTCAAATGTCCACATTACTTTCTTCTGTTGCAATTGTTGATTTAAGCATCAAAAGTTAACTTAGCTTGACTATTTTTGTCCAGTTATTGCTTGTAACACCATGTTCTTAAACAACAATTTGCTGAGAAAAAAATTATTCAGTACTATGAAATGTGGAAGATTGCAATATTAAGTTATGAAGTACAAACCAAACTATTTTCCACACAAACACCAAAACTGAGGAAGACCTATGCCTACTGCCATTTCCCGTATCTGTTCTACATTCTTATCCCTTACTCTTTCCAGATTTTTTTCTTAACTTCCTAGTTTCGTCTGAATGACAGTGATCTTTCCCTTCTCTCTCTTAGTGTACTGCATATCCTACAAAACCATTCGAGAGACATGTTTTCTTCTGCATTGACAATTCCACTACAGTCACCTTAATGAGAAAACAGAACCTATAAAATAATTACTTTTGTGGTGACCATCCTCATGCTTCATTTAGACAGCTGTGCATGCCGTAACATTGTTGTTCATATATTTCCGTACAGGGTTTGCTTTTGGCTATCAATCATAATCCTAGACAGTAGCATCTTTTTTAAATACTATGTTGAAAGGAATGATCATTATGCGTTATACATGTAGTGGTTTTACGAGTATACAAAAGTATCTACAATCAAATGGAAATGTCCAAATTTGTCAACCAGCCCAGAGCACTCGGAGTCACTTGGCGTAGAGCCCTTAGGTCAAATGCTTCGAGTGAGCATTCTTTTTGCTGCCCCTCTCCTCAGCTGCGGATAGCTAAGGAATGGCAACCTCACTTCTTCGAGGTGTAACCCACCTCCCTCGAACCGTCCTAATGCAGTTCATTTCTGAATAGGTTTGATACAGTCATTGGAACCGCTCAACTTTCTCTGTCAGATACTGAACCGTGTCAGCGCTGTCAGGTGAAAGTTTGTTCAAGTGTTGTCACTAAACAGGTGTCATGTCAGAGGAACTGATACCTCCCGAATCGACCCAGGAACTGATACATCCCGAATCGACCCAGGAACTGATACATCCCGAATTGGCCCACGGTGGTTTGCGTGATTTCAGACGAGTTGTCGGTGGTTCTCGTAGGGCATCGTACAAGGGACAGTTCACGTGAGATTTCATCTTCTCGAGCAAGATTACGTTAGCTGCGTTCTTCATTAGATCTTCTGGAGCAATATTTGTTAGCACAGGTAACGACTAAATGGGAGTGGATCTAACAGTAGCAACGACAATTCTCACAGCTTCATTAAGCTGGGCATCAGTATTTGTTGTGTGGGTGCTGTTTTACCACACAGGAGCACGGTATTCACCAGCGGAGTACACAAGAGCAAGTGCAGCAGACAGCAGAGACTTGATGTCTGTACCCCAACTGCTTCCAGCAATCTTGCAAAGAAGATCCATTCTTCAGCCAAATTTCATGCACTGTAGTTTGAATGAATGTCAAGGATCAATGCAGAGTGATTGCTAAATATATTGTGTTGTAGTTATAGGGCACTTCAGTTCCGTCACGAGTGACATGTAGCTCCTTTTTTTTTATTTAGATGGAACACAGTGACCTCAATTTTATTTGGATTAGGCGGAAGCCTCCATTTATGTGTTACTTGAGCTGTAAGCATACCATATCTACCAATGCCAATTTCTTTGGGTGATGGGAATGGTAGTGCTGACAACAGAAGTTTTACAGTGTGAGCAGGTGTCCTGCAGCTGCATGCAATTCTGCATAGTGTCTTCCCTGTTCTGAAACCTGGCCCCTTCCAGACTCTTGTTACAGTATAGGAAAAAGCCAGGCTGTCAAACCACAGCCTTGTTGTGTTTGCCCAAATCAACTCTGTATTGAGAAAGACAAGTGGGTGCATTATTGTGGTGAAGGTGCCAACTGCCTGATGCTCATAAGTCCTTCCATTTGCATCTCAATACCTCACAAAGTTGACATACAACCTCTTCGTAGTACACTTTACTTATGTTAGTAAGTTCTAGGGTATTCCCGTGATGGATCACAACACTAGAGTCAAAAAAAAGATTGTCAACATGACATCACATTGCTGCAGACCTGCCTCCCCACCCCTTGAGGATGACAGACTATTGCAGTGACTGTAACATTTTTTGTGTTGTACCCACAAACCCAGGACTCATCACAAGTTAACAAAGCTGGGATTACTGTTCACAGTACACAGCATGTCCTGTGTGATTTCTAAATGAAGTTGCTTTTCGTCTAACAACTATGGCACAAATTTTGCAGAGATCTTCCAGAGGTCCAAATGTTCTGTTAAAATGGGAGAAACGAATCCAATACTAATTTTGACTTTTTTTTGGAATTTCCCCGATTGTGATTCATCTATTCTGCTCCACTTGGGTCCTCGCGTAACCGATAATGATCTCATTAACAGACGTTGAGGGCCTACCTAAATGTGCTTCACTCCTCACGGGTGAGTGGCCATCTTAGATATGGTTGTACCCCACCTACCTGTGTGGCACCCATTCCTTCATCCCCAAACACTTGTCAGATCTCACAGATTGTTTCGAATTGAGACTTGCTGAGATTGAAACAAAATTTCATGCAATAATGTTGTTCGGACTCCTGTCATTTTGCCCACAACATAAAAACGACGACTACCACTTATGTGTGTTTACTTGTGGCTAGTGACTGGTTGTTTGTGCACTCGTGAAAAAAAATCAGGCATGCACACTATGTATGCATACAAACACACAGAATATGTGCAGCCTGATTCCACTGTTGGTTTCAACAATAAAAAATAAGGTTGGATTCTTTTTGAATGTCCATCGTACAACTGTATACATGAATTTCTTTAAACCTATCAACGTAACAGGATGCTGATGCAAGTAAATATTGTATACACTTAGGTTTGAGGTGTCTGACATTGTAAAGTGTTCTGTACTGTACATGATCAAATGGGCAGATGATATATAAAAACAGATGAATAAATAATGTGATATACTCTGGAACTTTATCACTAATCTGATAATAGGATACAATCAGTTTCTTTATATTTGCTATGGATATTAAATGCATTTACTCCCATTTAAAGAGAACTGCTATACTTTTCACCAAATCTCCAATTCATTCTGAAATTTACTTAGAATCATAAAGTGACAAAAAATTTCTACCATATGTTGCAAGAAATTCTCATTAAACATAAGCTTCACTTTGAGCAGTCTGGAATGATTTTCAATACTGGGAGCTGTTTATTCAAAATCACTCAAGTGTGAATGCATTTTTTAATGCAAAATTCAATGTTTTGTTTTTATACACATTGTCTTCAGCCTCAACACCAGGCTGACTCATGAGAGATTATATGGAAGGTATGAATCCATTCAATGACTTTCAGTAGGCCCAGAAATTGCTAGGCTCTTCTGATAGATCTTTCACAAAGATCTGTGTAATTAAATTACTGTTGCGTTCATTAATAGCAGTATTCCTACCCTTTCTCTTGTAGACAGAATGTGAGAACCTCTGTCAGTGCAATGGTACCATTAAACCAATAGTACCATTAAACCGAGGCGAATCTTTACTATCTTTCACTGCCTTTATTTTGTGCATATTTTTTTATAGCATGACTTACTATGTGTTTTAGCACTAATCATAACTTTTCTTCTTTTATTGTAATTAAAATCCATGTTTAATATGTATTTTAAATTGGATGTTCGAGACTATAACAGTTCTTGATACGAATGATCTACAAACTAAATGATTTCCATTATTTATTTATTTTTTAAATCCCACAACGACACTGTTTGCACTTTTATAAACTCCTACATCAAATATTTTTAACACTAGCGATAGTTTATTCAG
Organism: Schistocerca gregaria; assembly: GCF_023897955.1. Taxonomy (NCBI): domain Eukaryota; kingdom Metazoa; phylum Arthropoda; class Insecta; order Orthoptera; family Acrididae; genus Schistocerca; species Schistocerca gregaria. Next base: position 34,128,286 of record NC_064928.1, read on the forward strand.
AAACAGAAAATATCAATCCACCCTGATGTCATGCATTCAAATCATTGTGTTCTGGGATCAGCTAGTGATGGATTGTTCAACTGAAAGTAAATGCACTAATACATACTGAGCAAAAATCTGCTCGTCAATGTTCACCTTAATCTCTCAAGTTTTCTCAGAACAACTGATTAATAGGATGCTTCCTTGTGTTCTGCCAATGTGCTGTTTCCATTTTATAAAAATGTGTGTGAAATCTTATGGGACTTAACTGCTAAGGTCATCAGTCCCTAAGCTTACACACTACTTAACCTAAATTATCCTAGGGACAACACACACACACACACACACACACACACACACACACACACACACACACACACACACACATATGCCGTGGGAGGACTCGAACCTCCGCCAGGACCTCCATTTTATACACAATATTCTTAGCCTTATTAAAGATGTCTAGGTCTCCGAAAGCCAGGTGTGTATTGCATTCCAGGTGAATGTTCAATGTCTTATGTGAGGCAGACTATAAGTACAGCTTAGAAGGAATGTCAGGGATGTCAGTACATATCCGATTTAAGCAACCTAACAAATCAGCCGTCACCAAACCCTGCCTCGAATATCACTGTGAAATGAAATACGATGAGACCAGTATGGCAGTGCAAATGCAAAGTTTCTGGGACAGCATAATAGAGGAGTCCATCACAGTAAAGATGTCAGAAAACCTAAAAAACAGATAGCAGTTTTAATAGAAATAACACCTGGGATACAGCACTCAATTTATTAAAATCTTGCCAGACAGCACATTCACAAAAGTTGGAAGACACAGAGAATTTTTGTTTCACAAAATATCGGTGCAAGCTCTGAAAAGAGTGTCAAAGGACATAGTGTACATTGGGGATGGAACTCTGCTATAAATGTTGGTGTGGACAAACAATAGTTCACAGTCTGGTTGGAGTCCACGCAACGAGTACATGTAACAGCAAAACTCACAGCAACAGAAGAAGATGGATGAGTCAGTCTTTGAAACATTGTGCATAAAATGTAAACAACAACTAGGTAGAATACCCAGAAGCAAACTATTAATTTTCATATCTCGAAATAACGACTAACACCCATGAGAATTATTAACACACTGTTCAAATTTTTGTTCTCTGTTTCATCGTAGTGCAGTGCGAAAAATTTTCAGCCATAAAGAGCAAGTTTTGTAAATGGTAAATGGAATCAATTTACCCATGTTTCAGAATAGACAAAAATTTTTCAAATAAAATCATTTACCTTACAAAATGTTGCCTTTTCGCACTCATGTTGTGATCTTCTGCCAACTGTCATTTAGTGGTTTCTCTGACGTTGCACAAGCACAGCTGCATAGCATATTCAAAGATTCACACTATTCCATGGCTGGTGAGCAAATTTTCGAGGATGTTGGCCACTTGTCCTGGCAGAATGACAGAAAAACCATTGGACTACCGTCAGCTGTACCTGAGAAAAGCACTACCCGGCAACTCTTGAAGGAGAGACCACAAAAGCCTCAACACTTTTATAACTACAATTTGATTTTATTAAATTCCTGCAACTGGTGCATATTATCCCATTATTTGATACTGATTGCAAATGCTTTGCTGAAAGGCTTTTTCATCTATAACTAATAGATGTATTTAACACAAATAAGCTTTTCAAGACGGATATGACAATAAACCCATCAGCACTGAAATAGCTGCTCGACCCAATGTAAATGAAGAATCACTACAGTGCTCGCATCTTTCTGCAGAATATACAGAGAGAGGATAATGGCAGCTTACAGAGAGTGGAAAAGAAGTAGCTATGTACAACTGAATATATCCATAAGCAAAAAGAAAGAAGAATTTATTTCAGTCACCTTGGCGTCATCTGGCAGCGACCTCAAGCTGACAAGCTGTTCCAGGCGATGCCTCTGCCCCCTCTTTGAGACCACCTGTCGGTCTAGCTCACAGGCACGGTCTTCCAGCTCCAAGCAGCGCTGCTTCATCTCTAGGTGGGCTGCCATCTCCTTCTCAAGCCTCTCCTTGACTCTTTGTAAGTTTGTCTCCATGTCTTCCTGTATGACAAATTTGTACAATGTAAAAACACAAGTAACTCATAGTAATTATGAAATCCTCAAAACCATCTGCTAGTAACTGTCATTTTATCTGCAGGGTACAAAGTGTGTTACAACCCATCACAAACCTACAGTTTCTGTTGGCTTACTTCACTGAATATCAAAAATACAGATTACTTTTTAATAATTCATTACGATGGCAATTACAGGTTGCATAGTTCTATTGAGAAACACAGTTTTTTTCCTTATCAGTTAAAGGACAAAATCCTTGCCACTAACACTGTCAGATAATTCCATTTCCTACGACCATTATTAAGTCACTCACAAACTGAAAGATGATAAAATGTAAAAATGACACGTTCACAATAGCCGTATCTGTGAGCAAATAAAAATTATGTATTTTAAATTGTGTCAATCTGAATCAAATTTCTTTGGATGTTTGACGGCATAAATAAAAAATGGTATAAAATCAACACTTTGACCATATCTGCAGCAGTCATCTTCAGAGCAACAAAATTTTACTCACAATGAAGCAGACTGCTGTAAATATCACTAAAACATTGGTTTTGTAATTTTTTAAGTATCCCATAATTACACAACCTAACACCATAAAGAATTTTACTCACATGATCCAAGAAATGCTGTCACCTGTACAAAAATCTACCAGCTGCCTGTAGATATTCTGCAATTCATTTGCCACTAGACTGCACTTCTACATTTAATCACTCACAGATACAGATGATGATGAAGCAAGGTTCATATAATGACTGAGCTTGTCACTACAAGGCTGTCAGAAACAGATTACTATCAGGTGCTTTACTAGCACACATTTGATGAAGGTTAATTGGGATCCAGAATGAGATTTTCACTCTGCAGCGGAGTGTGCACTGATATGAAACTTCCTGGCAGATTAAAACTGGAAACGTCCCCCAGGCTGGGGCTAAGCCATGTCTCCGCATTATCCTTTCTTTCAGGAGTGCTAGTTCTGCATGGTTCGCAGGAGAGCTTCTGTAAAGTGTGCAAGGTAGAAGACGAGATACTGGCAGAAGTAAAGCTGTGAGGACGGGGTGTGAGTTGTGGTTGGTAGAGCACTTGCCCATGAAAGGCAAAGGTCCTGAGTTCGAGTCTCGATCCGGCACACAGTTTTAATCTGCCAGGAAGTTTTGCTAATTGGGATGTCTGTTATAAATTTTGACTCTATCTCTGAAGTGAGACATTTCATTGTTTCACTACTTGTTCGAGCACTGATGTATATAGAATCTACCATTCCACAAAGAGTACTCCAATTACAATTGTCATCAAGTGTATGTCAATAATTTACCTTTTCTTGCAGTCGGAGATCCAGTTCCTGCTCCTTCTTCGCCAACCATGAGGCGAGATTTGCATTTTCCTTCTCCAGTTCATCTGCTCTGTTTCTTGCAGCCACCAACTCTTCTTCCTTTGCGAGCCTAAATAAAAAGCAATAAAAGCTATACTTTCATCAAATGGTAAAAAAAAATTATTTGTATTTCAATGATGGCTTGAACTACATGATATTTTACATTTTGAGAGTAATGTGATTTGTTTTAAATGTCTGCTTGTAATGAATTAGAATGGTAGAGACAGAAATTAGTAGTCAAGTTATCTGTCACTCTGTTAATGAGTAGTTAAAGGACACCACATTTTTACATTTTGTAAAGAGTGCGGCTTTACATTTCTCTGTATTTCAGTCTTTGTATTAGGCGGTTTATTTTGCCAAGATCTAACTGGATTTCTTAAATGCAAGAAAAATATGCTTCAGACAATGAATGACAATGTTTGGTATGAGTAATTATTTCCAAGAAGATAAAACTGTGTTCCTGATGAGACTATCACAGAAATATGCCTTTCTGGCAGTAATAAAACAGTTCCATCTCAGTTACAATCATGAGGCACTGCCTAAAACTGAGAATGTATCCATTCCTTCAGGGGAGTTCCTTTCACACCATTGTAGAGTACATGATGACTCCTCAGTAAGTTAAAACTGTGAGTTCAGTCAAACTCTACAGTGCTAGGTGTAAAACGAAGGCATCAAAATTGAAGTCCAGGTTTGGAATGGGCTTGCAGCCCATGACAGACAGCTGGTGGAAATTAAACTCTGCCAAGAGGAAATAGGCAATGTCAGAAGTTACTCCTATATGATTTGTCTAATACATCAAAACCATTTACAGTTATTTTGTTCCTGTGTTACATAAATTTGTTTTGAGAGCAAATGGTGTGGCAGGTCTGTATATGAATGCTAGATACAAAAACTACAATGAAATGTAGAATACAATTTGAGTACAAATTAGAAGTTCTGGGGCAAATGCAAACAATTGCTAAGCAAAGAAAACCAGTTAGCATATGGAGGAAGTGTTGAGTACTGAGTAGGCACATCAACAGAGAGTTGAATACTGGGCCCCAGATTTCAAATTTGTATTCTTTCTGCACACAATGAATGAGATTGTTTGATATAATTTTTAACTTAGTACTGACTGACTGGTGACTTCCGCTGCCATCAGTGTTAGGAGCTGACTGTTTATCTGGTCTAAGGTGGTCTTCTATATGCAGTATTTGGTCAACGTACATTGTGGAGATGTCATTTGATGGTCGAGAAATTAGCACATGCTACCAGCAATTGTTTCACTGTCTGTGATGGATAGATGCTTCCAGAAAGTAAACAATTTAATGTATTTCTCTGTAACCACTTACATGCACCACTAAGAGTATAGCACACACTGATCTACTGGGGTTCTGCTGCTAACGGTGCTGCGAAGGCCAAATTATACCTTGACAGGGACCTTGGTGGTTTACTAAATGCTGAAAGGCTACAGAGAAAAATACTGAGATGTTTACTCTCAAACAGATTTATCAACACTACTGTAGAGACATCAATCTAATCTCTGGTTGTATATGCTTGTGTATGCAAATAATTTGACTTTGCATCATGTAACCATGATTTGTGTTGGCCCTTCATCAGTTACGAAATACCACTGCAGTATCACTTACAGCAGTATCTCCTGAATTGACTGTGGGAGAAATGATTCAGTGAGCGATATGAGAGAGAGAGAGAGAGAGCATGTGTGTGTGCGCACACGCACATGCGCACTAGGTGACAGGTGGCTGTTTTTTCTGATATCACTGTCAAAACACAACCATTTTGTAAAAGATAGTACACAACAGTACTTACCACAGCTGGAACCTAAGTATTTTAAATTATCTGCATATGCACAGATTGTTGCTGAATTCCTTAGCCACTGTGGAGGAATGATACTGTTTTGGCTAACCTGAGAAAATGTTTTATAGTCATAGTGTAAACCAAACGTGGAATGACACATCTTACCACTTATACACTGTTGAACAGGTGGAGCAAGTATACGAAAAAATGAAGTTGGTTTAATTTGTTTGCAACATTATAGCCAGAGTTCATTTAGATTACACAGAGGAGGGGTTTGGTAAAATATGTGACACGCACCTCTGCCATTTCCCCCCCCCCCCCTTTCCTTCTTCTTCTTCTTCTTCTTCTTCTTCTTCTTCTTCTTCTTCTCCCTTTCTGGAAAATATCACTCCAAATCTCTGCAGTTGATAATACTAGCACCTTATTCTCTCTCTGCGCCCAGTATCTATCTCTTTATAGAGGGAAGCCAACTCAATTTTTCGGGCAAGAAAATGGGAAGTTCCAGTAGGATAATGGAAACAAAACATTACTGTCAATGTCCTGATGGAAGCTGATAGTGAGCATAGCAATTGGTGTTGAGAAGCGAATGAACAGTGTAGCAGTAGGTTCTTATGTTATTAAACAACTTCCTTGCAAAACAGTTCTTTACACTAGGGATAAATCAAATAAGCTTCTTCTATTTTGAAAAGACTGGTCAGACTCCAGTCAGTCTGGCTGTCAAGATTTAGGTTTTCTGTGGGTTGCCTAGATTACTTAAGCAATTATTAGGATGACTTATAAACATCCTGTCACATACTTCTCAAAATAACCTGCAATATGTAAATGTCTTCTTTTTTTACTGTATTGTTTTAGGAGTGATCCACAGATGAATAAAACTACATTAAGTCTTCCTCTATTTCCTACTCCTTTTACTGTTTTTCTGCAAGTTGCTCAACAACTTCACTTTTTGGTCAGACAACTGAGTGAGAACACACAGATGTAACTTACAAGTGCACCAGCTCTTTGACGTTGATCTGGAGAGGAGCCACATCAGGGTTGTTGCTGTTTTCCCCTTGGAGGACCAGCTGCTGCACTATCCGTTCAAACAGCAGCCAGTGTTGTGGATGGGAACCATAGTCCACTGGAAAGTGCAGCAAAAATGAGCAAATTATAGCACTGATTAGCAGAGAATTCTTTTTTGTAATGATACTCTCAAGATGAAACACAGTGCTTATTTCACCAAGACACTGACTTTTCTGCTTCTTATTCTACTACTACTGCTATTGTTGTTGTTGTTGTTGCAGTATTCTACATTTGTGCCACATAACCTCACTTTAGCCCTGTTATGAAACAAATCTACAATTTTAAGAATAACACAAATGTGTGTTCAAAATTTTACTTTGCAGTTGTCGCATTCACACAAGATTGTTGTAAATACAGTAATTTCTAGTTTTATTTCTTTAAATGATGTTTTTTACTTAACACATTCCACATCCACTACAAATTAGCAGCCACAGATGTATGAGTCGCGCTCATCAAAAAACATTTTAGTTGGCATTCTGAAGCAACTACAAGATACCCAGCATTTTTTCCTTCCCTGATGAAGGCTGTTTGCAATATTAACAAAAATGTGAGTACTTTCATTATATCATAACACGGTCAAATACCAGTAGACTCTTGTATAAACGGACTACATCTATGCAAGTCTGTAATTAGGCTAAACTTGTCTTCATAGCCTTGTGGGTGTAATTCATAGGCTGTTGAAGTGTATCCCCATATTTTTCACTTAATACTGGTTCTTAAACCTACGTAATTAGGTTTTTGGGGATAACTAATGGTTGTCTTCAAACATCTACCAATTCAGGTTTTCAGTGACACTCTCCTGAGAATCAAATGAACCTGTGGCCATTTGTGCTTCTCGTCTTTGTATAAATTGAGCATCTCCTGTTAATTTTACTTGCTACGGATCCCACACAACTGAGCAATATTTTAAGATTGGACGCACAAGTGTTTTGTGAGCAGTGCACCAACAACAATATTGTGATAAGAAATTTGAATTTAAATTTGTACAGATTCTGGTGTATATCTAAATGAGGTTCCATAAACACCAACGAGAAAATACATTCATGAAGTAATAATAAGCTTACAATTTGAAAAGCTTTACCATTTGTAGGTCTGACAGCCACCAGTATCTCACCGTAATTACTGAAACGTAAGATGCACAATCACAGAAATGTACTTACATGACAGTAGAATGCAGAGATGGAGCAATGACAGGAGATGGGGATAGGCTGCCTTGTGGCTCAGCTTGCGACGTAACAGGTCAAACATTGCTGTCACACTCTTTGTGACTATGTGCTCCTATAAACAGTGAAGTACTCAGAATATTATCACTACTGATTCCTCTTATTTGTACTCTTACCATACAGGCACTGAAATAGTCTGAAATATCCATATTGTACACTGTAAAAGGAGCAAACTGCATTGTCCTACCAGTAAAACGATGGAAAATCTAGAATAGAGTGCAACAATATTATGAAAAGGAGAGTTGCTACTCACTATATAACAGAGATGAGGATTTGCAGATAGGCACAGCAAAAAGTGTGTCACATAATAAGGTTTCAGCCATCAAGCCTGTTGTCAAAAATCTCCGGCCGCTGTAGCCACAGACAGCTCCTGCTTGCATGTTAGGTGTCCCTGCTTGTTGTGAATGTTTGTGTGTGTTTTCTTTTCTGAATAAGGCTTTGGACAAAAATTCACAGATGGAACATTCTAGAAGAACTGGGCACTCATGTCAAGGATATCTTGTTGCTAAATTATTCCTATTAATTTTTATGTACAGCCATGAAATAGTGTATCTTTCACATATGCAATATCGCTGAAGTATGTATAAAACATGGTGCAAAGGCAGGAAGAGAAAATTGTTCCCACACTATCATTACTTTTACTTTTAACAGCTAAAATATGTCTTTTAGTATCACTCATCACTCCTCAACTGCAATTTAAATGCTTGCTTACACTTTGGGCAGATGTTTTAACAATTATTTGTCTTTTGCAACTCAACTTTTTATTTTATTTTTTTTTTGTATTCAAACATGGTCATTCCTATTATGCTTCTGGGTTCTACAATGAATAAAATTATTATTCTAAATTATAAAGAGAGATTTATATATTTATTTCTTTGCTACAGTTGCTTCAGTCACTACCAACAAACACTCTTACTGACTTTCAAGCTATTTAAGAATATGTTATCACTGTTAATATGTGAGCTTACTCTGTTAATTAGTGGCCTTTTCCTGTAGAGGAAAGGCAGGTCCATTCTATACTCAATATCAAAATATACTACCAGTCACAAATTTTGTAGTAATAGGCATTACACAACTTGAAAGTCATCAGATCCAGTTTGTTCACTGTTAATGGCTGCTACAACTTTAATGATGATATAAATGTGTTGATATGAAAATAAAACTCAGCAGATAATCTTCACTCTGAGACAAGCCACTATCTGAGGACCCTAGTTCTGTTAAATTCCTGGGAGTTTATTTAGACGAAAAGTTATCCTGGGGCCAACATGTAAACTATATTAGTAGTAAGCTATCTAGAGTAATTTATTTATTAAGACAACTCAGAAATTGTGTACCTGAAACATACATCAGATCATCTTATTTTGCATTTTCCAAAGTATAATATCCTATGGCATTATCTTGTGGGGTAACTGTAGTCATATACATGACATCCTAGTACTACAGAAGCAAGCCATTAGGATAATTACAAAATCTTCACATAAGGCTCACTGCAAACCCTTATTTAGCAAAAAAAAGTTATGACTGTAGTAAACCTCTATATATACAATGTCTTAATCTTCACGAAGAAGAACCTACAAGATGTGAAATGTAGAGAAGATGTACATTGTTACAACACAAGAAGCATCAAACACATATACACGCCTTACCACAGACTATCTAAATGAATAAATAGCTATGAAGTCACAGGGCACAAACTATTTAATAAGCTGCCACATGCCATACAGGATCTTCCTCAAAATACATTCAAAGAAAGACTGCATTAATGGTTTATTGCCCACCCATTCTATGATATCAATGAATTCTTCAACTGTAAAATGCAGTAATCCAACAGATGACCCACTGTACATTTATTGTAATATAAGCTAAAATATTGTAGTAGTCAATACCTTATCACACTGTCTTATAAACTGTAACTTCATTTGACGTTGTCAGTTGCTGTAATGGCCTCTATGATATCAATGAATTCTTCAACTGTAAAATGCAGTAATCCAACAGATGACCCACTGTACATTTATTGTAATATAAGCTAAAATATTTCAGTAGTCAATACCTTATCACACTGTCTTATAAACTGTAACTTCATTTGACATTGTCAGTTGCTGTAATGGCCTCAAGACAATAAAATCTTTATTATTATTATTATTATTATTATTATTGTCACCTGGAATAAATGAAGCAGAATTGTCTTAATGGTTGTAAGCAAGAATGTCTACAAAAAAGAAAAAAATTAGGCCAACGAACTCAACCTCAAAACAAACAAGCCTAAGTGAAAATCCACTATGTACCAAGTTGTTCATGAGTGCCTTGACACAGCCGATGAGTGAGGTGTGGACAGAACTCTGTGCTGTCTGGTAGTCCATGCCCCCCAGGAAGGAGAGTAGTGCGGGCAGACCATCTAGTTCCACAAAGCGCAGTACAAAGCTGTGCGGCTGGGTGCGCAGGGTGCGCAGCGCTGTCTTCAGTGCATCCAGCTGCCGCGTGCGGGACCGCACCTCATCGTCTGCGTCCACTGTTGGAAATTGAAGCTGTGGACCAGAAAGACTCTCATCACCTGATTGGCTCAAGCTGTGTCACTATAAAATATAGCAACATGGAATAGCTCAACTTGCTACAACACCACTCTTAATACAAATAAAACTTTCTTACCTGTTTTCTGTCTTTTGTATACTTAATACATATGCATAGTATGCACTGAATCCCTATTTTTTTTTTTTTTTTTTTTTTTTTTAATGTGCAACTTTCTGAACCTTACAGTACAGTGTACTATTTACATGATGCTAAGAATGACAGTGTAAGTAGTTAGTAAGGGAAGCTGTAGTTGAGAATGGAGAGAGACAAGGTTGTAGTCTGTCTTCCAGGTTTAAACTCAGTAACCAATACAGGAAACTGAGAAGAAATGTATAAAGGACATTAAAGTTCAGGGAGAAGAAATTAAACTTTTAGGTTTGCCGACGACTGTAATTCTTTCAGACATGGCAAAGGACTCGGACAAGCAGTGGAACAGGATGAATATTGTTTTAAAAAGACGTTATAAGATGAATATCAACATAAGTAAAACAACTGTAATGTAGTGTAGTCAAATTAAATAACAGAAGAAATTAGGAGACAATAAAAGAAGTAGATGAGGTTTGCTGTTTGGGCAGCAAAATAACTGATGGTGGCTAAAGTAGACAGGATGTAAAGTGCAGACTGCCAATAACAAGAGAAGAAATATATATTTAAATGAAAGTGGAATTTGTTAACGTCAAATGTAAATTTAAATGATATGAAAACTTTTCTGAAGATATTTGTCCGGATCATAGCCTCGTACAGAAGAAAAACATGGAGAACAAAAGGGTTCAGACAAAAAGAGAATAGAAGCTTTTGAAATGTGCAGCTATAGGACAAAGCTGAGGATTAGATGAAAAGCAGGTACTGAATCAAATTGGGGAACAAATAATATCTTATGTAACGTGAATAAAATAATGGATAGGTTGATAGGGTAGATCCTGAGATTTTAAGAAATCAGCAGTTTGCTACTGGAAGGAAGAGTGTGGGATACCAAAGCTTGACTACATTAAGTTGGTTCCAAGGGATGTAGATTGCAGTAGGTACACAAAGGCTCACACGATAGAGAATAGCGTGGAGAGCTGCATCAAACCAGTCTTAGCATGGAAGAGCACAACAGTTATTCAGTATATTACTTACTTGATACTAATGATGATAGGAAAGTAACTTGCATACAAATATTATATCCAAGGACGTTTTCCAAATTTATGAGTCATGAAATCCTCGAGCGCTTGAAAATTCTACCCCAATAAAATGTTGTTTTAATACGTAAAATAATGGAAAGTTAACCACTCACCTACTGCTGATTAATGTGTCGCACCTAGAAACACACAATAGAAACAGTACTTCACTAGTTTTTCCAGCTCTTTCTCTAGTAGAAGTACACATTCATGTGCGCAACCATACAGACACACCTAAAAGCACACATTCACGGCCAAGGGTGTCTGTGTGGTCACATGCATGAATGTGTGCACTTCTGCCGGAGAAATACCACGAGCTCAAAAGCTACCAAAATACTGTTTCTGTTGCATGTTTCTATGCACCACGCATCAGTCAGCTGTAGGAGAGCACTTGTCTTTTCTTTATTTCACGTATTATTCATGTAGGCATTTAAGACTGACATACCTTACTTGGGAGCACTGATTTTCTTCTTTCTAAAAATTATCTTTTTGAAAACTGCACAGTTTAAAAAACATCCATATTCAAAATTGTTATCATTTTAAGAATAACAGAATGTTCTAATCTTAAAATGTAATTCTGCTGAAAATCCACTTATTTGAGTTCCTAGAAAATTCATGGCTGGCCTTGCTAAAACCTAGACATAAATTTTATGTCCACATTTTCATTCACAAAACATAGAATACAGATCATATAATTACATCATTTGAAGAATATGCAGCTGATGGTTAAAATAGAACTTCATTGCCAAATATATATGTATTTTTATGTCTTTTATACTGGAAATGAAAATGGAATTTTTTTGTAATTTTAACTTTTTTTAAAAACCTCAATACACACATCTTTAAAGAGGCACAACAAACTATCTTCCTTTCTCCAATTACTTGTATAGTAGCACAAGTAATTGGAGAAAGGAAGATGGAAGCTATGGTGTTTGAAGATGATCTGATGATTCAGGGAAATAAGGAGGGGAAAGTACAAGAAAAGTTGGACATATGGGAATGAACAGTACAAGAATATGGGATGAAATTTGGTACAAGTAAGAGTGAGATGATTATAGCAACAAGAAAGAAGGAGAGAGGAACAAGTGGAATAACAATTGGTGGGGAAAGTGTGAGGAGAGTGGAAGCCTGATACAGGATGATGGAAAAAATGACAGAGAAATAAACAAGCGGGGGAGAAAAGCAGGAGCAGTTCAGAAGAGAGTCAGAAGCCTGATATGGAGCAAGAATGTACCCCAAATCAGTAAAAAGGTTATATATCGGTCATACTGTGTCCCAATCGTGACATATGCATCAGAAACCTGATTTATGAAAGGAAGAGAGGAAAGCAAAGTACTAGCTAATGAGATAATTCGTGAAAAACAGTATTGGAGTGACAAAGATCAGAGAGTTAATGAAGGTGGAACCATTACAGGAGGAGATAAAGAAATCAAGGCTGAGATGGTATGGACATGTTAAGAGAATCGAGGAGAATACCCAGGAGGATACATGAGATGAAACTGGAAGGAAAGAGACCAAGAGGAAGACCAAGAGACAGATGGAGGAAAGGAGAAGACTGGACCAAGGTGAAGATGGAGAGATGGTGGGAAGACAGAAGACCATGGAAAGGCCTTATGTTCCATACAGACCCGGCCAGAAGCTGGAAACTGCCCGTGATGATGATGATGATGATGATGAACAGATAATGGCACAGTCAGTGACCACCGACTTCGCATAAATACAGCACACAATCCGCTGTCAGAGTAATTCTCTGAGAGTAACTTCTGCTGTACACTCACTATTCAGTTGGTGCATGTTCTGTAGTAGTCAAGTAAAGTTCATATATTCATCATTTGGACTTACTGCTGTAGAATTTACCACATTGTAGTTAAAATTATTAGTTGTAAATTCCACCTATTATGCAAAACATTTTTTTTTATTAACCAAAACACGTTTTGGCACCTCTGTGCCATTGTCAGTGGCTTTTCTTTATTCAATTATTAATTTTACATTATATGGTTATGCAGGACCATTTCTACATTACAATGTAGTGGTAGCTTGTCATGTTCTGTTTTGGCAGATCCTTTTTCTTTCATGCTTTTATGAGTTATTGAGAACCACACACAAATAATACATGTATTTTGCAGAATTTTGTTTGTAATGGACCTTTTCTCTTCACCAAAATATAGTGTAATCATTATTATTGTGTCCCATCTCTGTGTTTGTTATAAACGTAACTTTGAGAGATATGTATATCACTGGATGTGCTTCTCAGTCACTCAAAAGAATGCAAAAAAAAAAGAAACAACTTACCTGTACAAGGTAATGTACATATGGTCCTACATAATCATATAAGCTAAAATTAAGAGTCGAATAAAGAAAACCCACCGATGATAGCACAGAGGTGATGAAACATGTTAGGTTACATGAAAAACCAGACTTTTGCATAACAGGCAGACCTTATATCCAATAAAGTTTGTACAGTCCATCTTACTCTGTGATAAAAAAAAAAAAAAAAAAAAAAAAAAAAAAAAAAAAAACCAATATGCAATCTGATCAACATCGGCAGTAATAGAAACAGTAGTAAACAGAAACTAAAATTCAGCTTTAATGGTGTTGTATCGAATTATTTAAAAACTGCTTAAAATACCTAACACTCCTGAAAAAAACAATGACACAAGAAGAAGATTTTTGACAAATCATATAGGTCAGTAAAGTTACAACTATTGTGGCCACAATGGATTCTGCAGTCCTGCTGCAGGTATACCACTCGTCTAGCTCTTTTCTGACCTGAGTTTAAGAATAAGTCAGTGAACTGAGGCCTCAATAGTTGTAATTAATGTACAGTTGTTTGCAGTTCTCTGAGTCCGAAAGTTGGGCCACACAGCTATGAGTGATGCATACAGAAGTGTGCCAAGGAATAGGCAGAGCTGTGCAACATGTACAGAGTAGCTGCTTGAACATGAAGTGAGGTGGGCTATATGTGAATTCTAAGGCTGCTGGCGGACTAGTGTGAGAGTCACAGAACATATGGAACTGTACATTAATGACAGTCGCAGTAAAGACAAAGGACCGAAGGTCCTGAACAGCCTCGTGAGCCAAAGAAATCGGTAACCTGCCTAACATCGTGTCGGGCCCCTGTCAGCACGCAGAAGTGTCGCAACACGACCTGGCCATGGACTCGACTAATGCCTGAAGTAGTGCTGGAGAGAACTGACACCGTGAACCCTGCATGGCTGTCCATAAATCCGTAAGAGTACGAGGGGATGGAGATCTCTTCTGAGCAGCACTTTGCAAGGCATCCCAGATATGCTCAATAATGTTCATGTCTGGGGAGTGGTGGCCAGCGGAAATGTTGAAACTCAGAAGAGTCTTCCTGGAGTCACTCTGTATACATTCTGGACGTGTGTGGTGCCGCATTATCCTGCTGGAATTTCCCACGTCCGTCGGAATGCACAATGGATATGAATGGATGCAGGTGGTCGGATAGGATACATACCTACGTGTCAACTGTCAGAGTTGTATTTAGGCGTATCAGGGGTCCCGTATCACTCCAAATGCACACGCCTCACATCGTTACAGAGCCTCCACCAGCTTGAACAGTCCCCTGCTGACATGCAGGGTCCACGGATTCGTGAGGTTGTCTCCATACACATACACGTCCATTTGCTGGATACAATTTGAAATGAGACTCGTCTGAGCAGGCAACATATTTCCAGTCATCAACAGTCCAATGTCAGTGTTGATGGGCGCAGGCGGGCGTGAAGCTTTGTGTCGTGCAGTCATCAAGGGTACATGATGGGCCTTAGACTCCAAAAGCCCATATCGATGTTTCGTCGAATGGTTCACATGCTGACATCTGCTGATGGCCCATCATTGAAATCTGGGACAATCTGAGGAAGGGTATCATTTCTGTCACGTTGAACGATTCTCTTCAGTCATCGTTGTCCCATTTTTGAAGGATATTTTTCCGGCCGCAGTATTGCCGGAGATTTGATGTTTTACCAGATTTTTGATATTCTCGGCAGATTCGTCAAATGGTCGTAAGGGAAAATCCCGCCTTCATCGCTACCTCGGTGGTGTGTCCCAACGGTCGTGCGCCGACTATAACACAACGTTCAGACTCACTTAAATCTTGATAACCTGCCGTTGTAGCAGCAGTAACCGATCTAACAAGTGCGCCAGCAGACACTTGTTGTCTTGTATAGGCGTTGGCGGCCCGCAGCACCTAATCTGCCAGTTTACATATCTGTGCATTTGAATAAACGTGCCTATAACTGTGTCTTTGGCGCTTAAGTATATATACCTACGTATATATATCCTCCATCGCCAAAGAAAAGTGTGTCTAGGAAGCGACATTCTTTTATTATTTTCATTTTCAGTTTATACGCCACTTACACTGCATCTAAACTGAAACAATGCTAAGTATATTGTACTTATTACTCGTAATGACCCCCCACCCCCACCCCCCCGTGAACCACGGATCTTGCCGTTGGTGGGAAGGCTTGCGTGCCTCAGCGATACAGATAGCCGTGCCGTAGGTGCAACCACAACGGAGGGGTATCTGTTGAGAGGCCAGACAAACGTGTGGTTCCTGAAGAGGAGCAGTAGCCTTTTCAGTAGTTGAAGGGGCAACAGTCTGGATGACTGACTGATCTGGCCTTGTAACACTAACCAAAACAGCCTTGCTGTGATGGTACTGCGAACGGCTGAAAGCAAGGGGAAACTACGGCCGTAATTTTTCCCGAGGGCATGCAGCTTTGCTGTGTGATTAAATGATGATGGCGTCCTCTTGGGTAAAATATTCCGGAGGTAAGATAGTCCCCCATTCGGATCTCCGAGCGGGGACTACTCAAGAGGATATCGTTATCAGGAGAAAGAAAACTGGCGTTCTACGGATAGGAGCGTGGAATGTCAGATCACTCAATCCGGCAGGCAGGTTAGAAAAATTAAAAAGGGAAATGGATAGGTTAAAGTTAGATATAGTGGGAATTAGTGATGTTCGGTGGAAGGAGAAACAAGACTTCTGGTCAGGTGACTACAGGGTTATAACCATAAAATCAAATAGGGGTAATGCAGGAGTAGGTTTAATAATGAACAGGAAAATAGGAATGCGGGTAAGCTACTACAAACAGCATAGTGAACGCATTATTGTGGCCAAGATAGATACGAAGCCCACACCTACTACAGTAGTACAAGTTTATATGCCAACTACCTCTGCAGATGACGAAGAAATTGAAGAAATGTATGATGAAATAAAAGAAATTATTCAGATAGTAAAGGGTGATGAAAATTTAATAGTCATGGGTGACTGGAATTCGGCAGTAGGAAAAGGGAGAGAAGGAAACATAGTAGGTGAATATGGATTGGGGGAGAGAAATGAAAGAGGAAACCGCCTGGTAGAATTTTGCACAGAGCACAACTTAATCGTAGCCAACACTTGGTTTAAGAATCATGAAAGAAGGTTGTATACATGGAAGAACCCTGGAGATACTAAAAGGTATCAGATAGATTATATAATGGTAAGACAGAGATTTAGGAACCAGGTTTTAAATTGTAAGACATTTCCAGGGGCAGATGTGGACTCTGGCCACAATCTATTGGTTATGAACTATAGATTAAAACTAAAGAAACTGCAAATAGGTGGGAATTTAAGGAGATGGGACCTGGATAAAATGACCAAACCAGAGGTTGTACAGAGTTTCAGGGAGAGCATAGGGGAACCTTTGACAGGAATGGGGGAAAGAAACACAGTAGAAGAAGAATGGGTGGCTTTGACAGATGAAGTAGTGAAGGCAGCAGAGGTTCAAGTAGGTAAAAAAAAGGGGTAGTAGAAGTCCTTGGGTAACAGAAGAAATATTGAATTTAATTGATGAAAGGAGAAAATATAAAAATGTAGTAAATGAAGCAGGCAAAAAGGAATACAAATGTCTCAAAAATGAGATCGACAGGATGTGCAAAATGGCTAAGCAGGGATGGCTAGAGGACAAATGTAAGGATATAGAGGCTTATCTCACTAGGGGTAAGATAGATACTGCCTACAGGAAAATTAAAGAGACCTTTAGAGATAAGAGAACCACTTGTATGAACATCAAGAGCTCAGATGGAAACCCAGTTCTAAGCAAAGAACGGAAAGCAGAAAGGTGGAAGGAGTATATAGAGGGTCTATACAAGGGCGATGTACTTGAGGACAATATTATGGAAATGGAAGAGGATGTAGATGAAGACGAAATGGGAGATACGATACTGCGTGAAGAGTTTGACACAGCATTGAAAGACTGAGTCGAAACAAGGCCCCCGGAGTAGACAACATTCCATTGGAACTACTGATGGCCTTGGGAGAGCCAGTCCTGACAAAACTCTACCATCCAACTGGCAAGATGTATGAGACAGGCAAAATACCCTCAGACTTCAAGACGAGTATAATAACTCCAATACCAAAAGAAAGCAGGTGTCAACATATGTGAAAATTACTGAACTATCAGTTTAATAACTCACAGCAGCAAATTACTGACATGAATTCTTTACAGATGAATGGAAAAACTAGTAGAAGCCGACCTCGGGGAAGATCAGTTTGGATTCCGTAGAAATACTGGAACACGTGAGGCAATACTGACCTTATGACGTATCTTAGAAGAAAGATTACGGAAAGGCAAACCTATGTTTCTAGCATTTGTAGACTTAAAGAAAGCTTTTGACAATGTTGACTGGAATAATCTCTTTCAAATTCTAAAGGTGGCAGTGGTAAAATACAGGGAGCGAAAGGCTATTTACAATTTGTACAGAAACCAGATGGCAGTCATAAAAGTCGAGGGACATGAAAGGGAAGCAGTTGTTGGGAAGGGAGTGAGACAGGGTTGTAGTCGCTCCCCCATGTTATTCAATCTGTATATTGAGCAAGCAGTAAAAGAAAGAAAAGAAAAATTCGGAGTAGGTATTAAAATCCAGGGAGAAGAAATAAAAACTTTGAGGTTCGCCGATGACATTGTAATTCTGTCAGAGACAGCTAAGTACTTGGAAGAGCAGTTGAACGGAATGGACAGTGTCTTGAAAGGAGGATATAAGCTAACATCAAGAAAATCAAAACGAGGATAATGGAATGTAGTCAAATTAAGTTGGGTGATGCTGAGGGAATTAGATTAGGAAATGAGACACTTAAAGTAGTAAAGGAGTTTTGCTATTTGGGGAGCAAAATAACTGATGATGGTCGAAGTAGAGAGGATATAAAATGTAGACTGACAATGGCAAGGAAAGCATTTATGAAGAAGAGAAATTTGTTAACATCGAGTATAGCCTTAAGTGTCAGGAAGTCATTTCTGAAAGTATTCGTATGGAGTGTAGCCATGTATGGAAGTGAAACATGGACAATAATTAGTTTGGACAAGAAGAGAATAGAAGCTTTCGAAATGTGGTGCTACAGAAGAATGCTGAAGATTAGATGGGTAGATCACATAACTAACGAGGAGGTATTGAATAGGATGGGGGGGGGGGGGGGGGAGAAGAGAAGTTTGTGGCACAACTTGAGAAGAAGAGGGGATCGGTTGGTAGGACATGTTCTGAGGCATCCAGGGATCACCAATTCAGTACTGGAGGGCAGCGTGGAGGGTAAAAATCGTAGAGGGAGACCAAGAGATGAATACACTAAGCAGATTCAGAACGATGTAGGTTGCAGTAGGTACTGGGAGATGAAGATGCTTGCACAGGATAGAGTGGCATGGAGAGTTGCATCAATCCAGTCTAAGGACTGAAGATCACAACAACAACAACTCGTAATAAATTTCATAAAATGATCGGAAGAGAAAGGCGAAGGAAGATTTTGGACTCGGGCATGGATGTGTGTGATGTCCTTAGGTTAGTTAGGTTTACTTAGTTCTAAGCTTAGGGGACTGATGACCTCAGATGTCATGTCCCATAGTGCTTAGAGCCATTTGAACCATCTAATTTTGGACTGCAAATACATTTCCAAGAAAGAATTATAATACACGCGTAATGGATTCATAACGCGTGGTTTTTTCCAAAACTGTCCAATGACAGAGAATGATGTATGAATGTAATACACGTTTGTTTTTTAGTAGAACTATTTTATAACTGTAAAAATGAGACGTTTATAACGTATGCAACATTCCGAAACAATTACTGCTCCTCCTGTTTTTGCGACGAATATCACCACAGCACGTGCAAGTAATGAACTGTAAAATAATAAAACTTCCTAATTTTATATAAGAAGTTCTGCTATACGCTCTACAACCCCTTTCTGAAAATTTATTTGCAGTCCCAAATTTTCGTCTTCATAACTTTTACGAAAATATCAATAAATAAAATATGTTGCACATTATTTTGGTTTATTTGTAGTGTACGTAAATCTAAAATTGATAATACAAAAAAATGTTGCCGCTTAGGGGCGCTGCCTAACAATCTCCGGGTAAAGCAGTCTGTCCTCTTTCCGATGCGCCAACCGTTGCTTAGAAACTGAACGCCTCCTCAGATCAGCACCAAAAATACCGTTTTTTCCTAAACGCTTGGCCATCTCGAACTCCAACATGTGTCAGTTTCTGACGCGCCGCATATACCAGGGATATTCACGAAATCGGTGACAACGCATAGGCTCATTCGCTTTGTGAGTACGTGGACACTGCATAACAGAGTCCCCGAGGATCCAAACTGCAGATATGCACTCGGGTACAAACGCAATACAACAAGTGGTTCACACAGCCATCGTTCATGTGGAGGCAGACTTCAGCACCTCCCTTCATTGATGCCCTTACACGCTAAAAAAATCCCAGCCGTGTTCTGAACGCACTGACAACCATCCACAGTGAGTTCCCGGATTTCGTCTACACTGTCGACAGGGCTGGAATGCACCGATTTCTGAATACCCCCCCCCCCCCCCCCACCCCTCCACACACAGACACACACACACACATATATATATCCTGTGGGTTGGAACTGGGGGACAAAGGAGGACAGTGTCTTAGCGAGCCACAACCACACAACCAATAAGCTATTCACCAGTTCTTAGGTGTCTGCAATGAGGATAAAAGTCAAACCAGTGCATCTTAGCACTTTGCACTTTACGGCTCATTTGTGACGTTTCGAAATAAACGTGGTATTGGACACTGACAGTGCTGTACGAGGGGCAATCAATCAGTAAGGCAACATATTTTTTCCTTGACCATTTTTGGTAGAAAAAGATGCGGAACGTGTTGCGAAACATCGTGGAATATTCTCGCTTCAGCCCCTATAGTTTTACGAAGTTCCGTTGGGTGGTGGTGCTATTACGTACCATCAAAATGACGTCTGTCATGGAGGAGTGTACCAACTAGATAGCTGTCATTGAATTTCTTTTACAGAACCAAAGCATCGCACAGACGATTGTAGAATGTCTACGGAGACCTAGCAGTGAACAATAGAAGCACGGTGAGTCGTTGCACGGGGCTCTGTCACCGTCGCAACAAAGTCGCACAAACATGTCCGGTCTTCTGCGTGCAGGCCAGCCACACACAGGAACAGTGGAACGTGCGGACACTCTCATCCGATGTGATCGGCAGATGACAGTCAAGCACCTCGCTGCACAATCAGACTCCTCTGTTGGCACAGCTGACACACTCTTCCACCAAGGTGTGTTCCTGCCGGGTTCCTAGACACCTGACAGATCCATCTGCAATATGACTGATGGATTGGACATCTGTGAAAAATGAGAATTATTTTGAAGTGACTGCTCACTTCATTGATTAAAAACTGCAGCTGAAAACATTTCCAGTGAATTACAAAATCTGATTCAACTTGGGGTATTACCAATAAAATTGTAGCTTCCGCTATATACATTGCACAGAATACGGTGAAGGCAATGATTATGTGCAAATGGTGGTATGTACCTTGTTTTTTACATACATTATGCAAGTAAGTCTTGAAACAATTACAGACACAATGGGTAAAGCGAAGTCAATAGCGGAATTTTTCAAAAGAAGTCCCCAAGCACTTGACAAATTACACAATATTCAGAAGCAAATGGGTTTCCCTATTTTAGCATCGAAACAAGGGTACACCATGAGATGGAATTCCCTGTATGAAATGTCTGAGAGGTTTCTGAAAATCTAATCAGCCTCGCCGTCCTCAGTGTGGATTCACAAACAATACTGTCTAATGAAGACTGGTCAATTGTTGAAAAATCCTGTGAAATACTATCTCTTTTGTGCAAGTCACAACAGAAATTAGCAACGAAAGAAATGTAACTTTGTCAAAAGTTGTCTTATTAAGCAAAGGTTTAAAAGTCACTGACTGAAAAACTCAAACTATAGCAATGAAGCCATTAATACAGCTACTGCTAAACTTGAGGATGGAATCTGTACTTGCCTCGTTTAAAAGTTTGCAGATAAAGCAACTGCTAGTGAAGCAACATTATTGGATCCTCGCTACAGGGAATATGGATTTCCAAAAACTTGGCCTCGCTTAAGTTAAACAAAAGTTGCCATAATCAAAAAACTGCTGTGCAATACGACAGAAACCCGCTCGGTGTTCTACAGACAATCCACCACCAGCCAAAACAGTTGCGGTGAGCACATGCAACTCTAGTAGTGGCAACAATTGGCAAGATTTTGACCAAGCTGTAGTAGGCTTTCTCCAAAGTGCACACGATCCACGTGCTGCAAGTATAGTCGAGCTTGATAAATACATGAAGATGCCACTGATACACAGATCACAAGATCCATTGCTGTGGTGGAAAGAAAATCTTGTACTGTTTCCTGCGCTGTTTGAAATAATGAAACAACGTCTTTGTATTTTGGCCACATCTGTTCCAAATGAGCGGATATTTTCAAAGCAGGCACAAACAATAACAGACAGACGATCCTGGCTTTCAAGCGGAAAAATACCAAAAATGATATTTCTAAACTACAACTCAAAATAGGTACAGCAGGTCTATTCAGAAATGAAATAGTAAAATCTGAATTGAGTTTGTTCTTTTCTGGACAATGTACGCTGAATTTGTATTTGACTGTATTTCTTTTAGTCGCTAAGTCTTACATGTAGCTACTGTACAAGAAAATTTTTCTCAAATTTGTCGCACACAGAAGACACTTACGTTTTTGCTCACCATTCAGTGAGTTTAATTTTTTTGAGTCTGTTATTTATTTATGTGTTTCAGAATGATTATCTGATTTATGTATGTATATGTTTGTGTGTTTACTTTTGTAAATGTGCTATGTTTGGTGATTACACTATAGGTATCTTAATACTTGTGTAACATAAGTAATTCTTAGGCAAATCAACAATCGTACTTAGATGCTTTTGTTTTTTCCGTTCAGATACTGTGACAAAAATTGCATTCCAACAACAGCTTAACTTCATCTCTGATTTCCTGGGGAAGTTTATAATAAGATGACAATATATGTGCTTCCTGTGAGTACTTGAGGGAACTCCATATACCTGTACTTTCTGCCGCGTAGCAGTGTGGAGGTAGCAGCAAGTGGCTTATTCAGCATTCATAGAAGTGTCGTAATAAAGTTGAAAAATTGTTTGATTCTTCTTAGCGCACTTGTTTAGTTAAATCCGTCAAATCATTGTGTAGTTTCGTAATTAGCAGGGGCACATTTGCATTTTAATATTTGTGACGTGCAAACTCACGTACTCGTCTGTCATTTGTTTATTTCTTTCAAATAGTCTTTGTACGATACTGACAGTACAGTTAGCCTTCTACCCGCGAGCAATGTGTCAGAAGTGCGCAAGTAGCAGCATTATTGCACTTACTAGGCAGTCTTGTATTTTAATAACTGTTTAAATGTTGTCTCAAATTGTTTGTGCTCTCTGCAGATTAGTTCAAATGGTTCTGAGCGCTATGGGACTTAACTGCTGAGGTCATCAGTCCCCTAGAACTTAGAACGACTTAAACGTAACTAACCTAAGGACATCACACACATCCATGCCCGAGGCAGGATTCGAACCTGTGGCCGTAGCAGTCGTGCGGTTCTGGACTGTGGCGCCTACAACCGCACGACCACGGCGGCCGGCTGTCGATTAGTTTAGACTGTCTTTGCACAACAGTATTTAACATGGATAGGGACTGCGACTGCTGTGTTTGGATGCGGGCTGAGTTGGCATCCCTTCGCTCCCAGTTTCAGGCAGTGTTGGCTTCGGTAACACAGCTTGAGGCTGTTGCCAATGGGCATAACTATGGGGGTCTGGACGGGGTTTTTTCGGGGACGACCAGATCGTCCCATGCATTCCCCGATCGGACTACGACTGTGGCTGCCCGGGATACTGCCCACATTGAGGCTGATCCCTCAACTGTGGTAGAGTGGGAGGTCGTCTCGAGGTGTGGCAGGGGGCGAAAGACATTCTAGAGGGCTGAACGGAAGGCCTCTTCAGTTTGTCTGACGAACCAGTTACAGGCTCTGTCTCCGGCTGATACTGATCTTTGGCCGGACATGGCTGCTTGTCCTGTTCCACAGGTTGCCCCTCAGTCTGCAAGATCCGGGCGGTCGCAGAGGGTGGGCTTATTCGTAGTTAGGAGCTCCAACGTCAGGCGCGAAATGGGGATGCAAGGGAGGTGAAGAAAACCAATGTCACTCCGTGTGCATACCGGGGGGGAGTCATTCCAGATGTGGAAAGGGTCTTTCAGGATGCCATGAAGGGGACAGGGTACACCCATCTGCAGGTGGTCGCTCATTTCAGCACCAATGATATGTATCACTATGGATCGGAGGAAATCCTCTATGGCTTACAGAGGCTATCCGATTTGGTGAAGACTACCAGTCTCGGTAGCGGGATGAAAGCAGAGCTCACAATCTGCAACATCGTCAACAGGACTGACTGCGGACCTTTGGTGCAGAACCGAGTGGAGGGTCTGAATCAGAGGCTGAGACGGTTCTGCGATTGCTCGACTTGCGCCATAGGGTAGTGGGGTTTCAGATTCCGTTGGATAGGTCAGGAGTCCACTATACACAGCAGGCGACTACAAGGGTAGTAGAGGTTGTGTGGCGTGAACTGGGCGGTTTTTAGGTTACATGACCTCGGGCAAGTACAAAAAGGGCAACAGCCTCAAAGGCTGTGGGGCAAAGTCAGGACATACAGGAACCAAGCAACAATCGGTATTGTAATTGTAAACTGTCGAAGCTGCGTTGGTAAAGTACCGGAACTTCAAGCGCTGATAGAAATCACCGAAGCTGAAATCGTTATAGATACGGAAAGCTGGCTCAAGCCAGAGATAAATTCTGCCGAAATTTTTACAAAGGCACAGACGGTGTTTAGAAAGGATAGATTGCATGCAACCGGTGGTGGCGTGTTTGTCGCTGTTAGTAGTACTTTATCCAGCAGTGAAATAGTTCCTGTGAATTATTATGGGTGGAGGTCATACTCAGCAACCGAGCTAGGTTAATAATTGTCTCCTTTTACCGACCTGCCGACTCGGCAGCATTAGTGGCAGAACAACTGAGAGAAAATCTGGAATACATTTCACATAAATTTCCTCAGCATGTTATAGTCTTAGGTGGAGATTTCAATTTACCAGATATAGACTGGGACACTCAGATGTTTAGGACAGGTGGTAGGGACAAAGCATCGAGTAACATTATACTGAGTTCACTCGAGCAATTAAACCGAGAACCGACTCGTGGAGATAACATCTTGGACCTACTGATAACAAACAGACCCGAACATTTCGACTCTGTAAGTGCAGAACAGGGAATCAGTGGCCATAAGGCCGTTGCAGCATCCCTGAATATGGAAGTAAATAGGAATGTAAAAAAGGGAGGAAAGTTTATCTGTTTAGCAAGAGTAATAGGAGGCAGATTTCAGACTACCTAACAGATCAAAACGAAAATTTCTGTTCCGACACTGACAATGTTGAGTGTTTATGGAAAAAGTTCGAGGCAATCGTAAAATGCGTTTTAGTCAGGTACGCGCCGAGTGAAACTGTGAGGGACGGGAGAAACCCACCATGGTTCAACAACAAAGTTAGGAAACTATGGCGAAAGCAAAGAGAGCTTCACTGCAAATTTTTAACGCAGCAAAAACCTCTCAGACAAACAGAAGCTAAACAATGTCAAAGTTAGCGTAAGGAGGGCTGTGCATGAAGCGTTCAGTGAATTCGAAAGTAAATTTCTATGCACCGACTTGACAGAAAATCCTAGAAGTTCTGGTCCTACGTTAAATCAATAAGTGGTTGAAACAGCATATCCAGACACTGTGGGATGATAATGGCGTTGAAACAGAGGACGACACGCGTAAAGCTGAAATACTAAACACCTTTTTCCAAAGCTGTTTCACAGAGGAAAACCGCACTGCAGTTCCTTCTCTAAATCCTCGCACGAACGAAAAAATGGCTGACATCGAAATAAGTGTCCAAGGAATAGAAAAGCAACTGAAATCACTCAACAGAGGAAAGTCCACTGGACCTCACGGGATACCAATTCGATTCTACACAGAGTACGCGAAAGAACTTGCTACTCTTCTAACAGCCGCGTACCGCAAGTCTCTAGAGGAACAGAAGGTTCCAAATGATTGGAAAAGAGCACAGATAGTTCCAGTTTTCAAGAAGGGTCGAACAGGTGCGCAAAACTATAGGCCTATATCTTTGACATTGGTCTGTTGTGGAATTTTAGAACATGTTTTTTGCCCGCGTATCATGTCATTTCTGAAAACCCAGAATCTACTCTGTAGTAATCAACATGGCTTCCGGAAATAGCGATCGTGTGAGATCCAACTCGATTTATTTTTTCATGAGAACCAGAAAATATTAGTTACAGTCTCCCAGGTAGATGCCATTTTCCTTGGCTTCCGGAAGGTGTTCGATACAGTTCCGAACTGTCGCCTGATATACAAAGTAAGAGCCTACGGAATATCAGACCAGCTGTGTGGCTGGATTGAAGAGTTTTTAGCAAAGAGAACACAGCATGTTGTTCTCAATGGAGAGACGTCTACAGACGTTACAGTAACCTCTGGCGTGCCACAGGGGAGTGTTATGGGACCATTGCTTTTCACAATATATATAAATGACCTAGTAGATAGTGTCGGAATTTCCATGCGGCTTTTCGCTGATGATACTGTAGTATGCAGAGAAGTTGCAGCATTAGAAAATTGCAGCGAAATGCAGGAAGATCTGCAGCGGTTAGGCACTTGGTACAGGGAGTGGCAACTGACCCTTAACATAGACAAATGTAATGTATTGAGAATACATAGAAAGAAGGATCCTTTATTGTATGATTATATGGTAGCGGAACAAACACTGGTAGCAGTTACTTCTGTAAAATATCTAGGAGTATGCGTACGGAACGATCTGAAGTGGAATGATTATATAAAATTAATTGTTGGTAAGGTGGGTGCCAGGCTGAGATTCATTGGGAGAGTCCTTAGAAAATGTAGTCCATCAACAAAGGAGGTGGCTTACAAAACACTCGTTCGACCTATACTTGAGCATTGCTCATCAGTGTGGGATCCGTACCATATCGGGTTGACGGAGGAGATAGAGAAGATCCAAAGAAGAGCGGCGCGTTTCGTCACAGGGTTATTTGGTAACCGTGATAGCGTTACGGAGATGTTTAGCAAACTCAAGTGGCAAACGCTGTAGGAGAGGCGCTCTACATCGCGGTGTAGCTTGTTGTCCAGGTTTCGAGAGGGTGCGTTTCTGGATGAGGCATCGAATATATTGCTTCTTCCTACTTATACCTCCCGAGGAGATCACAAATGTAAAATTAGAGAGATTCGAGCGAGCACGGAGGCTTTCCGGCAGTCGTTCTTACCGCGAACCACACGCGACTGGAACAGGTTGAGGACATCACACACATCCACGCCCAAGGCAGGATTCGAACCTGCGACCGTAGCGGCCGCTCGGTTCCAGACTGTAGCGCCCAGAACCGCACGGCCACTCCGGTGGGCGACTGGAACAGGAAAGTGAGGTAATGACAGTGGCACGTAAATTGCCCTCCTCCACACACCGTTGGGTGGCTTGCGGAGTATAAATTTAGATGTAGATGTCGATGGACCTCAAACAAACTTTTTTAACAATAACTGTAAGTGATGTAGAGCCACATCTGTCATGATACAGGTATCATAAAGGCGTTACACTGTATGAATTGTTTTAAATTTTAGTCTGGATTTTATAATTCAAGGAAACACACAAATTTCTGTATTTCAGTTACCTTGAAATATTTTAACATGTTTTCCAGTCCTATCAAGTGTAGTTCTATCAAGCTGTATCCAGCTAACTTGTGAATGTTTGATGAAAAACTGCCATACTTGACCATTTTGCTATATTCCCAACTCTGTTATGGTAATTTTTTTATCTATCTGCATCAGTTACTTTGCATGCTGCTCTGTGTGACAAACAACGGAAAATTTAATTGTGAAGAAAAATGTGAGTGGCACATTCGTAAAAGTTAATTCGGGGCCTCGCTTTCCAGAGTGCTATCTCAATAAATTATATCTCATGATATGACTTTTCAAGAGCACATACAAATTATGACTCATAAAATCTATCAAAATTGGGCACTAGAATAAAGGAAAACGTGTTTGGAAAATCTCTAATGTCAAACACATTAAGTCTGTTCTCAGGCAATAGGAAAGTCATATGACACGGAAGCAGCACATTTGTCACAGGAAATACGAAACTGTTAAGACGGCTAAGTGAAGGTTTCATATTTTCTACGATGTGATTGGCTCTCATGCGCCTCTTTTGTGTTTTTATGACGAGTACAAGTTCAAGATGATGTAATTTGAAGGTCTATGCTATTAAAAAACACCAACTGTTTCACTGTTTTGATACAGCGTTTCGAAACATTACATTGCACTGTTTCATTTGTTTCGAAACAGTTATGTGTTTCAATTTGTCCATCTCTACTCACGTGAGGTTTACCTGCAATTGGGTAACAATGCGTAAAAATTAACTGTTTAATTTCTTTTCAACAGTTAGCAGAACACTAATAAAACCATGTTTTATTTATAAAGCGTATTAAACAAAGTAGGGAAAGACAGATGACAAGTTAAGTAGCATAGAGTCATAAGTAAGATATTTACACATAAGCTTTCACCCACAGCCTTCTTCATAAACAGAAACATACCCTGTTATTTCAACCTGGAGTTTCCATTGTTTGTGTTAAACAGTGTTTTTAACACAATATTAAAAACACTTTATTTCAAACTTTCCTACCCTGAGAAGTATTCAGACAGACAAACAAGGGCAGATTGACAAAAAGGCTACACCAAAATAATCTTAACCATTTTAACGGATTCCTGCAAAAATTACGTTTTATTGGCATATTATATACATTAAATGTCACTAAACCTTTATTTACTTTTCAGATGAAAGACAGCATGATTACGAAGCTTTTCTCTCTCTTGATTCATATGATGACTAAAAGAAATCTCGTCGGTGAACTTCGGCTTAGCTTTTTTCCACAACACGCGTTTTGACTTGTTGGCATGCCACATATTTTAGTTAAGTTTTGACATAAATTAATCTTGAACACAATAACACTGGATTTATATGTGTTGTAGAAAACTGCAAATAAGTCACTGACAACTTTGGGCGGCACAGCAGCGAACTCTTGTTTCAAATAGAAATAGGGGAATAGCGGGACAGCAGCGAACTCTTCTTTCAAATAGGGGAATTACGGGAGGTCATTCGGTGCAGTTCAGTTCAGAGAAAACAGGTGGGAAGTGTAACATAGGCTATGCTCCACATTAACTACATAAAACAAAAACAAAATACTATCCATTATAATAATGCATGTATATTCTCTGAATGAAAAGGTTGACATGAGCATTTCATTCCCCCCCCCCCCCCCCCCCCCCCAAATCCATTTAGCTGCGGTTTTCAGTGGCGTAAGTTCAGAGAGGCAACTTTTGTCATTCACTAAAATTCGACTAGAATGTACTTTGTTGGGCCACTTTCCTTCCGGCACTGCTCCCTCGTGGCTAGACAGTATTTCAAAACCCGAGCATTCTGTTGCAGTTATTGTGGAGTAATTGCTGCTGTACTCCTGGCTCAAATGGCTCTGAGCACTATGGGACTGGAGGTCATCAGTCCCCTAGAACTTAGAACTACTTAAACCTAACTAACCTAAGGACATCACACACAGCAATGCCCCAGGCAGGAATCGAACCTGCGATCGTAGCGGTCGCGCGGTTCCAGACTGAAGCGCCTAGAACCGCTCGGCCACAACGGCCGGCGCTGTACCCCTGTATTCCATTCCTTTTACGTGTGTTTTCACTTTTTACTGAAAAACCTGAGAGCCATGGTCGGCAGGTACACTTTCACAGCATCTCAAACTACAAGAACAGCAAACTAGTTTGATTTTCTGGAGCAGAAAGAGAGAGACAGGTGTATGTGTATTAACGCCCCCCCTCAATCGAAACCAATTGTGGGCTGCCCACCTGTGACGTATATGATGAGTGTTGGGCAGCAGTGTGGCTGTAGTGGGGCTGTTGAAGAGCACGACCTGGTCCACAGGCCGTCCGTAGGCCGACGCCCTCCCGGCCATTCTGTTTCCGAGACCTCAGTCAGGTGCCCACCTGGCATCATCTCCCGTGTTAACATAGTCTACGGAGCCAAGTACATCAGTTAAAAAAGGAAAACGCCGTTGTTTGCACAAAGAGGAAAGTTTGAAAAGATATCCATTCCAAGAACTGGGTGCTTTTCAAACTCTACAGGGTGCAACATAGCACTTCGTATAGCAGGGCTGCACAATAACTTAAAAAACTGAAGAGACAAGGACGTTGCTGGTTCAGTCCCATACTGTTAAAAGTCTATTCTACTGGCCAATTTTCAAGGTGGTTTTTGGAGATTTCTCACTTTCATCCTGTCAAATACTGGTCCTGAGTTCCAATCGGCCCAGAAAATGAGCCTTACATAACGCATTTTGTTTCAAATGTAATTACACCAGTACACATCTAAAACAAAATCACAGAACTAATGCAATAAATCCATTTTAAAACATTATCAGCTGTGAAGTTCTGCATGCAAACAAAGTGTTTTCAGAGTTGAATAGGTATTTGAAAGAATTTATTCCTTTTAAGTCCACTTCTATTTAGTGTGGCATTTTTTGTTGGTCAGGATTTTCTCATTCGTTCAGGTTTTTTTTTTTTTAAATTTGAGATTTGGAACCTATGTTAACCTAACATTATTGCAATATCAACAAACTTTTTGTGAATATTTACCAGCTGCCGGCCGCGGTGGTCTAGCGGTTCAGGCGCTCAGTCCGGCACCGCGGGATTGCTACGGTCGCAGGTTCGAATCCTGCCTCGGGCATGGATGTGTGTGATGTCCTTAGGTTAGTTAGGTTTAAGTAGTTCTAAGTTCTAGGGGACTGATGACCACAGATGTTAAGTCCCATAGTGCTCAGAGCCATATGAACCATTTACCAGCTATACTTCATAGATTAGGCAGAATTGTTGATGGAGTGTTTGTGTCTGTCAGTAGTGGTTTATCTTGTAGTGAAGTCGAAGTAGATACTCAGTGCGAATTGGTATGGGTGGAGGTTATACTTAACAGCCGAATTAAGTTAAAATTGGCTCCTTCTACCGACCCCCAGACTCCGATGATACAGTTGCGGAACAGTTCAGAGAAAGTTTGAGTCTCGTAAGAGATAAATACCCCAGTCATACGGTTATAGTTGGTGGGGATTTCCACCTTCCCTCGGTATGTTGGCACAATACTTGTTCAAAACCGGTGGTAGGCAGAAAACATCTTCCGAGATTGTCCTAAATGCTTTCTCCGAAAATTATTTCGGGCAGTTAGTCCACGAACCCACGCGAATTGTAAATGGTTGCGAAAACACACTTAACCTCTTAGCCACAAACAATCCAGAGCTGATAGAGAGCATCATGACTGATACAGGTATTAGTGATCACAAGGTCGTTGTAGCTAGGTTCAATACAGTTTCTTCCAAATCCACCAGAAACAAACGCAAAACAATTTTATTTAAAAAAGCGCATAAAGTGTCACTACAAGCCTTCCTAAAAGACAATCTCCATTCCTTCTGAACTGACTATGCAAATGTAGACGAGATGTGGCTCAAATTCAAAGATATAGTAGCAACAGCAATTGAGAGATTCATACCTCATAAATTGATAAGAGATGGAACGGATCCCCCGTGGTACACAAAAAAGGTCCGAACGCTTTTGCAGAGGCAAGGGAAAGAGCATGCGAAGTTCAGAAGAACGCGAAATCCCGAAGATAGCTAAAATTTACAGACGCGCGAAATTTGGCACGGACTTCGATGCGAGATGCCTTTGATAGGTTCCACAACGAAACATTGTCTCGAAATTTGGTAGAAAATCCGAAGAAATTCTGATCGTATGTGAAGTACACAAGCGGCAAGATGCAGTCAATACCTTCGCTGCACAGTGCCGATGGTACTGTTACCGACGACGACTGTATTGCTAAAGCGGAGTTATTGAACGCAGTTTTCCGAAATTCCTTCACCAGGGAAGACTAATGGAATATTCAAGAATTTGAAACACGAACATCTGCTAGCATGAGTTTCTTAGAAGTAGATACCTTAGGGGTTGCGAAGCAACTCAAATCGCTTGATACGGGCAAGTCTTCAGGTCCAGATTGTATACCGATTAGGTTCCTTTCAGATTACGCTGATACAATAGCTCCCTACTTAGCACTCATATACAACCGCTCGCTCACCGATAGATCTGTACCTTCAGATTGAAAAATTGCGCAAGTCGCACCAGTGTTTAAGAAGGGTAGTAGGAGTAATCCATCTAACTACAGACCTATATCATTGACGTCGGTTTGCAGTAGGGTTTTGGAGCATATACTGTATTCAAACATTATGAATCACCTCGAAGAGAACGATCTATTGACACGTAATCAGCATGGCTTCAGAAAACATCGCTCTTGTGCAACGCAGCTAGCTCTTTATTCGCACGAAGTAATGGCCGCTATCGACAGGCGATCTCAAGTTGATTCCGTATTTCTAAATTTCCGGAAAGCTTTTGACACCGTTCCTCACAAGCGACTTCTAATCAAGCTGCGGACCTATGGGGTATCGTCTCAGTTGTGCGACTGGATTCGTGATTTCCTGTCAGAAAGGTCGCAGTTCGTAGTAATAGACGGCAGATCATCGAGTAAAACTGAAGTGATATCAGGTGTTCTCCAGGGAAGCGTCCTGGGACCTCTGCTGTTCCTGATCTATATAAATGACCTGGGTGACAATCTGAGCAGTTATCTTAGGTTGTTCGCAGATGATGCTGTAATTTACCGTCTAGTAAGGTCATCTGAAGACCAGTATCAGTTGCAAAGCGATTTAGAAAAGATTGCTGTATGGTGTGGCGGGTGGCAGTTGACGCTAAATAACGAAAAGTGTGAGATGATCCACATGAGTTCCACAAGAAATCCGTTGGAATTCGATTACTCGATAAATAGTACAATTCTCAAGGCTGTCAATTCAACTAAGTACCTGGGTGTTAAAATTACGAACAACTTCAGTTGGAAGGACCACATAGATAATATTGTGGGGAAGGAAAGCCAAAGGTTTCATTGGCAGGACACTTAGAAGATGCAACAAGTCCACTAAAGAGATAGCTTACACTACACTCGTTCGTCCTCTGTTAGAATATTGCTGCGCGGTGTGGGATCCTTACCAGGTGGGATTGACGGAGGACATCTAAAGGGTGCAAAAAAGGGCAGCTCGTTTTGTATTATCACGTAATAGGGGAGAGAGTGTGGCAGATATGATACGCGAGTTGGGATGGAAGTCAAAGACGTTTTTCGTCGCGGTGAGACCTTTTTACGAAATTTCAGTCACCAACTTTCTCTTCCGAATGAGAAAATATTTTGTTGACCCCAACCTACACAGGTAGTAATGATCATCAAAATAAAATAAGAGAAATCAGAGCTCGAACAGAAAGGTTTACGTGTTCGTTTTTCCCGCGCGCTGTTCGGGAGTGGAATAGTAGAGGGATAGTATGATTCTGGTTCGATGAACCCTCTGCCAAGCCCTTAAATGTGAATTGCAGAGTAGTCATGTAGATGTGAGAGCTGGATTTAATTATCTGAGAATATAACTTTACGATTGTTGAATCAGAATGGTGTCATACATACTTATACAAATAATATAAGAGGATGTATTTCGCATATGCCAATGAAATAGCATCAAAGTCAATCCACATCAGATTCTATACGCAATTCGCGACTGAGGTAGCCCCTGTGTTAACTATAATCTACAGAAGGTCCCTCGAACAAAAAATTGGGTCCAGTACTTCCAAGAAAGCACACCTGCCTACAAGTAGGGTGGCGAAGTTATTCACAAAACTTATCAATTCCTGGTAATGTCTTAGAACATATTTTGAGCTCAAACATAATGAGGTGCCTTGAATAAACAACCTCCTCAAAGCCAACAGGCATCGGTTTTGCAAACATAGATCA
The DNA here is from genome assembly GCF_023897955.1 of Schistocerca gregaria. Classification (NCBI taxonomy): domain Eukaryota; kingdom Metazoa; phylum Arthropoda; class Insecta; order Orthoptera; family Acrididae; genus Schistocerca; species Schistocerca gregaria. Next base: position 34,161,884 of record NC_064928.1, read on the forward strand.
TGTTCACACAATTCGCGCTTTTCTCACGTGACATCCTGAAAGCCAAGGAACAAGGCAGTCACGTAGATGCAGTATTTCTTGATTTCTGCAAAGCATTTGGATTAGTACCACACCTACGCTTATTGTCAAAAAGTATGTTCATATAGGGTATCTAGAGACACTTGAGACTCGATTAAGGATTTCCTGGCACTGAGGACACAGCATGTTATCTTGGCTGTAGAGTCATCGGAACATGTAGAAGTAATTTCGGGCGAAGTTCAGGGAAGTGTAATGACTAACGAGCCCCTTGCTGTTCAACTTGTATGTTAATAATCTTGCAGACAAGATTAATAGTAAATTCCGCCTTTTTTCAGATAATGCCGCTATCTCACACGAAGTACAATGTGAAAGAAGCTGTAACAATATTGAGACAGACCTTGATAAGATTTCAAAGTGTGTACAAAATGTAAAATTGTGCACTTCACAAAAAGGACACTGTTTCCTCTGAATACAATGATAGTGAGTCACAGCTGAAGTTTGTAAACTTATGCAAATACTTGGGTATAACACGTAGTACGGACACGAAGTGGAATGATCACATAGGCTCAGCAGGGCAAAGCAGGTGGTAGGCCAGTTTATTGGTAGAATACCGAGGAAGTGCAGTCACTCCACAAAGTTTACTTACAAATCACTTACCCATTCTAGAATATTGCTCAAGTATGTGGCACCCATCCCAGACAGGACTAACAGCGGATATTGAACGTATACAGAGAAGGGCGGCATGAATGGCCACGGATCTTTTTAATCCGTAGGAGTGTGCCAAAGAGGTACTGAAGAAGCTCAACTGGCAAAATCTTGGAGGTAAACGTGAAATATCCCCAGAAGGTCTACTAACACAGTTTCAAGACCCTGCTTGAAATGATGACTCTAGCAATATACTACAACCCCCTACATATCGCTCCTTGCTGGTGGCTACGCACCTCAAGACTGCGGACAGCTGCAGTTTGCACAACGTGATCCGGGGGCAAACCTGTGAAGACTATTTTGAACTTAACATTATTCGAAAACAATATATTTTTTAATGTTTCAATGTTTTTATATTCGATAACTCGTTGTTTCTTGGATGTCGTATGATAATTTCACTTTTCTGGATAAAAAAAAGTAGCATTCAGACTAGGTTAATCTTTTACACATCGGCATGGAATTTACTGCCACAGTAGCACAACAAATCGAGAAAAAAGGACGTGTCTTGGATAGATATTTAGTTAGTTGTAGCATTCAAACTGCATATTTGCGTGATAATGAGATTTTAAATACGAAATCCACCAAATACGGCACAATATCTACGGAAACTATGAAATCGAGATTGCACTGTGTGATGTGCTTTTGTGTGCGATGTGCTTTTGATACACAATCTGAGCGCAGGACACGTGATCTTGTTAGACAATTACATTTAGCGTCATCTATTCGTCAACGACAACATGGCTATTTTGTCGCGTGCACACAAAAATTAATATACATACAGTATTGAAATAAATAGAGCCATGACTTCACACATAATTTTAGTTGTCACAAATATTGGCTGCTTTTATTTTCGTCAAAGATTTGATTAGGGTGGGAAGTAAGAGGACATCTTAAATCGATACTAATGAAGCAATGACATGGCTATTCTTGTTTTCGAGAATTATATGGCTGTTTTACTCCGAATATGTTATGGTTTCCGTATTGCGATTTCATAGGGTACGGTACGGCTTGGACGTAACAACGGAATTTATTCCAGAACTGTGAGATTGTTACCAAGCAATCGTAATTTTATTACTCCTGGATGTCATACGATAATATAATTTCAGTTCTTTAAATGAAAAAAGTAGCATTCCTATTGGGTGTAAATTAATAAAATCAAAAGTTGCATATTATACTGAAATAGGTATATTCTTCAGATACCAAGGTAACCTATCTTAGGAGTTTTAAGTGGATAATTATCCGTCGTTTCAAATACAATGCGTTTTGTACATATCTGGTCAAAATTAGTGCTTGAGGCATTACAAGTTTTCAAATTCGCGGAATCATTTATATCAAAGGGAACGATTTTAGAGTTTTGCCCTTTCTTTAATAAACTTCCATGGTCAAATACATTACATACATTAAAGACAACTGACACACATACTAAGCGAAGGGCAAATATAGATCGGATTGGTAAAAAAGATGGGATGGAAGGTAACGATCGAATAGGGGAGTGCTGGTCGTCCAGCTCAGCGATCTTTGCTCTAGTTCTCGGTTCCTGTCGTATTTGATTTTATTTACTATTGAATTTCGAGTTTTGATTAAGTATGACATGACCACGGTTATTTACTCGTCTTTGATTGTTGAATTCAATAAATAGAATCCGTTCATTATGTAATGAACAACAACTGCAGAGATTCATATTTTCCTGGCCGATATATCAAATTAGCTTTTGCATTTCACCATAAAGCGGAGAGGCGTGGAGTAGCAGATATGCACAACAGCAAGGCTGTCAGCAAGTCAGCTTTCGTCCAACAAGGCCTTTGTCGAAAACACACACACACGTAAACGCAAATCACGTGTGATGTGTGTGTGATTACGTTTGCGTGAGGGTGTGTGTATGTGTGTGTGTGTGTATGTCGTCTATTGTCGACGAAGGCCTTGTTGGACGAAAGTTTACTTTCTGGCAGTCGTTTAGTTGTGCCTGTCTCCTACCCAACATTTCGGCTGAATGGTGAGTAGCAACTACCCTTTTCATCATTATTGTTACACTCCATCCTGGATTTTTCATTGTTCAACTTCTGCAACTATCATTATTAAGTGCACGATAGTGCTGAAAACTTACTGTTTCGTATTCTCTTTATATCGCACCAAAAGGCGTGTCAGCGAGTGACGTGGCTACTTGGTCGGTGCTTGAAATCGCCGACTGAAAGACAAGAGCACAGTGATCAAACCATCTATACAAAGCATGAGCGTTACACATGAAAAAAGTAAACCTCTTCCATACCAATATCGTCCATTTTATCGTCTTCTTTCTCCATGATTCACTGCACGCAGTACCTCTACGTGACACTATTTCGTACAAAGGAAATAACGAGATTTTCAATAGCAATTTATCTGCTCCTAAACCCCTTGTCACAGCGCATGAGAACGCTTTCACGAGGCTGTTTGCAGTGTTGCTTAGACGACAGTTGGTTGCATTCTCCGTGGATCTCTTGCAAAGACGCTGGCCGTCAATTAGTTTATGGTTGAAACACTATGTAATACACTTTCTTAGCGAAAATGTGGCGATTTATAAACATTTACACGATTGTCTTTTAATTAATCTTCGGCTATGATTTTACTTGTTGTTGGGGACGGCTAAATTCTAATTACACCTGCGGCGGCCTAGAGGGCCAATGTCGGCAACGACCGTTGAATGCTAGGAATTATGTGACGTTCATATTAACGCAAAGGTTTTGTTGTGAAAACCGGGGGGCAGTTCAAATTGGATGCGCAGATCGCTGAAAAATTTGTCGTTTTGCGCGTGTCGTCATCATCGCAGCACTTGAGAGCGCGCAACTCCATTGTGTATCGAGGCGAACACGGCAGTTTGTTCGTGTGCTTTTGCTTGTCGTGCTTTGCGACGCCTGACAAACGTTGTATGTTAAAGTACCTCGCTGTGCTGTTTCAGGTTGCCTGTCGTACAGCAGGAAAACAAAAGGTTCGGATGTAATCTATCGTTTGTACCCAAAAGACATTCAGTTGCAGAAAGTCTGGATAACGAAGTGCCACCAGAAAGATCACTTCGATATTACAATAACGTGTGTTACTTACATTTCGTGCCTGATGGTTAATTCTGTGACTCACGTGTATGACTTCGTAATGTATCACCTAGGAAAGTGTTTAAATCAGGCACAGTGCTGAGGACAAGTGTAACAGGAAGCGTTCCCAGTGTGAGTGGTAATGCAAGTGCAGCTGATGCAGTTTCTTCAGGTAGTACAGACCATATATTTCCATATGGAAAAGAAGTCATACGCAATGTGATCAAAATTATCCGGACACTTGGCTGTAAATGACTTCCATCGGTAATGCTGGAATTCAATATGGTGTTGGCCCACCCTTAGCCTTGATGACAGCGTCCGCTCTCGCAGATATACGTTCAATCAGGTGCTGGAAGATTTGTCGGGGAATGGCAGCCCAGTCTTCACGGAGTGCTGCACTGAGAAGAAGTATCGATGTCGGTCGGTGAGGCCAGTCACGAAATCGGCGTTCCAAAACATCCCAAAGGTGTTCTATAGGATTCAGGTCAGGACTGTGCAGGCCAGTCCATTACAGGGATGTTACTGTCGTGTAGCCACTCTGCCACAGACAGTGAATTATGAACAGGCGATCGATCGTGTTGTTAGATGCAATCGCCATCCCCGAATTGTTCTTCAACAGTGCGAAGCAAGAAGGTGCTTAAAACATCAATGTAGGCCTTTGCTGTAATAGTGCCACGCAAAACAATAAGGGGTGCAAGGCTCCTCCATGAAAAACACGACTACGCCATTAGACCACAGACCTCCGAATTTTACTGGTGGCACTACACACGCTGGCATTCGCCATACCCACACCCTGCCATCGGATCGACACATTGTGTACCGTGATTCGTCACTACACACAACGTTTTTCCACTGCTCAATCGTCCAGTGTTTACGCACCTTACACCAAGCGAGGCGTCAATGGCGTTTACTGGCGTGATGTGTGGCTTATGAGCAGCTGCTCGACCGTCCAATCCAAGTTTTCTCACGTCCCGCATAACTGTCATAGTACTTGCAGTGGATCCTGATCCAGTTTGGAAATCCTGTGTGCTGGTATCTGCCTATTACACATTACGGTCCTCTTCAACTGTCGGCTGCCCCTGAGAGTTAACAGACTAGGTCGGCATGTAAGCTTTTGTGCTGTACGTGTCCCTTCAGGTTTCTGCTTCACTATCATATAGTAGATAGTGGACCTTGGGATGTTTAGGAGTGTGGAAATCTCGCGTACAGACGTATGACACAAGTGGCACCCGACCACCTGACCACATTCGAAGTTTGTGAGTTCCGCGGAGCGCCCCATTCTGCTCTCTCAGGATGTCTAATGACTGCTGACGTCGCTGATACGGAGTACCTGGCAGCAGGTGGCAGCACAATGCACTTAATATGAAAAACGTATGTTTTGTGGGGTATCCGGATACATTTGACCACGTAGTATATCAATTGAATTGTCCAAACATGTAATATTCATTTGTTCATTTAAAAATACATACATTTAACTTTGCCTTCTCTGATGAACACTTAAGATTGTGCACTTCAACTTGGTCCTTTCTTATTATATTTTTCTGAGATTCAAATATATTCGAGATGGGAGGTCTCTTTTCTCGTGGCATTCCAAAACTGCAGCAGTTGTAATCAGAGTTGGTTTTTTATTTTGATCACACTTTCCATTTTCTCTACTGAAAGCCTATTTTTTTCAGATTAACACTGAAAACTCTTTCACAGTCTGCATCGGCTCCTGGAATAGCAAAAATGAACTCCACGAACATTTGAAATTCTTCATTTCAATCACAATCAGCCTTCACATAGCACTGTAGGACAATCTCCCATTTCTTCTGAAGACACACGTTATTGGTTCTCCAGGATTACAGGTATTCTTCAGTTACTAGCTTTATGGCACAGGATCAAAAATAATGTTTTCGTCACCATGGTATTCTCTTACATTTTCGTACAGTTCAAAGCGTGATTCTTCGTTTGTTACAATAGAATTTAATAGCAAGTTCCTTAGTTCAAGCACATCTTTGATAAATCGATTAGATCAATTTTGTAAGTATAGGTTGCACTCGTAGTAAAATATCCTGACAGTTTCCTGTAACTGAGTTTTATGTAGAACACTATTCTCGTTAATGTGTTCGGCAGTGTCATTAGTGTAAGTGGAATAAAAGTATTCACTTGCCTGTCTTCTAACTTCTGAAGTAGAATGTGTTACGGCTTCTGCACCACTTGTTAGCAGCAGACACAGTGGCTGCCCCAAAGACTGAGACGGCGTGGAGTTAAGCAATTATTTACTGAACTTTCTTTGCAATTTCTCCCTCGTCGTCGCTGCCCAGCCCTGCAGATCCCTCCGCCTGGCTGCTGCTGTGCATATTCTCCGACAATGAGCGCAACGCGCGCTGCTGATCGCCATCGGGAGCCTCAGGCCACCAGTGCTCCGCTGAAGCCAGGATTCCCTGTGGTCGAGATGAACTTATCGCCGCTCGGCGCCCCCAGTACGGGCACCCCCACGGAGCCGCGTCGCCGTGAGGTCAGCTGCCGACGCCTGCTGCACCGGCGGCTGCGAAGCCGTCACTCGCGATGTCCGCGAGGTCCCGTCACGGGCGGACCACGCGCCTTAGGGCCGGGTTGCCGTGGAGTCCGGGCGTCATTCCCCGGCGACGCCTGTGACCGAGACCGCGCTGTGGCCGGTCCTGCTGGAAGTTCTCGCTGTAGTTAGTCAGCCATGATGCCGACCGAACTCGAGTCGACTCCCAGAGCTGAAGCTGACATCTGGCGGCGAACGGATGACTCCTACGAGCTGGAACAGACTTCCGGAATCGTCACCTACGAAGATAGAACATTCGGACACGCACCACGTCCGTCCTCAAATCCGAACTGCTTCCTGATGGCTTCTGTCTGTTGCTGCCTGCCGTCCACTATTTATATCCGGCAGGAGGACGTTTTTTACCCTCGGTTAGAGCATTTTGTTATTACTCCCGCAGTATATTGCAGTGTAACAGCGTGCTGGCCTCACTTCTCCTTACTCAGCACTCTCCAGACTTCGCTCGGCGCTCGGTCTGTGTGCATCCTTGCGTCAATCTGCTGGTAGACTGCTGTAGTCAGCAAGTCCATCTGTGATTGCTTATGTCGCAACGCCTCGGTCGCCGGCGTGCCTCTGTTTAGCCATTCTGCACTCTGTGAAGCAAAGCTTACTACATGTGGCCGCAGCACTGCCTCCTCCTAAAAATTAAATTCGTCCCCGAATTTACCCTGTACGTTAGCTCTAGTTCTATCCTATATTCTTCTTCTACCCTATATACATCCAGGTTGCCTTGACTGATGCCCTACTGGTAATCCATTCTACAGGGATCTCATGGAGCGGTCTTGCATTAACATGCTGAATCCTCTGTTTTTATAAGACATATACCACACCGATAAATACAATCAACTAGGTAATAGTACTGGCTGAAATACCAATGGTCACTACGCTACATTTCCGCCTGGTATCGTACTCCTCCACATGCCTTAATAATTGCTGCATTGAAAATTGACCTTTCTCCGAATCTACTAGTTTATCTACCGTTTGCAATAGTGTAGCATCCAAGGTGTTGTTAATATACGTCAAATTTTCTCCTGGAGCGATGCTGAATGACGCGCCTGGCCAGTACAACGTCAGATGTGTATGTCTAGCCTTGGTGACTCCTGTGACTGTCGCTGCTAAGCTGAAACGATCCCCTACTACTTCACAATTTGTCCCATTGATTAGTAAACCACTATCCCGTAATTCCATTTGCGTGGTTGCTGTCTAATTCCCATTGCCATAACACTTGGCTCATATCCTCTCCGTAGTGAATACTGAATCCAATCGATGCCTCACAGCTTGCTGATAATGGGGCGTAGGCTTCACCGTTATTCTCCGACACTCCGAAGCTTCTGCTTCTGCCCTAAATAACTGGATCACACACAACCTCTTGCCCGTGAAATTAACCCGTGATGGACAAATGGAAACCGGCTCCGTTAGACATCTCCTCAACTCTAAACTCGACATAGCAGCATGAGTATAAGCCTCCTTAGAAATTAATAAAACCGCCTGTGTCCTGAACTGTACGCCCTTCCCCATGCGCTCCCATCCGACCGGCTAAGGATGTACTGTGTATCAGTGATACTGTCTCCCCGCACTAGTTACTGGAAATCTAATCTCTATGTACATCTTAAATAGATCTGTTGTTACCTTAATCCTAGACACATGATAAAAAAAAGTTACATACTCGCTTCAATTATCAGCACTTCGTGCTCTACCCACTCTGGAAACTCTCCCTCTGCCTGCTACAGACCGTCTGAATTTTTCTGGTGACATCAATGCCACACTCACCTGCCCGTGCAATGCGTGATGTACTGTCTCTTGCCATTCATCCATCCTCACTCGTGCATCACCAATGCTGTTAACCAGTTCCTGCAGCAATTGAGCCATTTCCAACTTCCTCTCCATTATACCCAATCGCACTTGTACCTGTTCCAGATCCATATTCAATAATTTCTGGGTTTGTTTATATATGCTCGTAACCCTGTAGCCATCCCATGCACCACGCTTGTCACATTCTACAGCTGTGTACCTAATCCCCATATCTCTGTTGTGTGTACATCTACTAACTTCCCTATGCTTTCCTCCCTGTCGCGAATAACTGTTAAAGAACTGTTCAAACCCTCAATATCGTCTCTATCCGCTGTTCCAAAAATTGTTTTCAGCAACTTCCCACATGCAATCAACCAAACCCTCCTTACTCTTTTTCTCCTCCCTGGAATCATGCTTATGACTTGGCGCAGTTGTTCCCTTATTTCCTTACATCAGTTATCCAAAGACTTGTGCCCTTCTTGCACGTCCTGTAAAATTCTGTTCTTAGATGTTCCACACTCGATACCACCTCCTGTAGCTACCGCATCTTTTTCCTTACCTGCAGGATATTGAGTGCCAGCTGAAGCGTCCACTCGTGACTCGTGAGGACCACATCCGGTTGTTTCCCGAACAACACCCCACTTCGCAACGGCATATCCTGTACCTGGCCAGCTTGTGTCAGCTGCCAGAGGACTATGCCCCATACTATCCACTTGTACCCCATCCTGTGTCACCTACAGAATGGAGAGAGAAGAAAAAAACTCCCATCACTACCCCTTAATACCAATAAAATAACCCTAGTCTGTGCACAAAAATAATACACACATGAGAATTACTGCTAACTACACATCCCTCGAACGCAACTTAATACCCGGTTTACTGTCTGCTTCTGGCGCTTCTTTTCGTTTTCTGCCGGAAGGAGATGTACATATACACGGATGTACTACCCCCTAAAACGGCTTAACTCAACTAACATGAACCACAGTTGTCTTGGTAGGCAATTCTAATTTTACATTGACAGGTGATGTCATTTCTACTACCTGGTATGGTCCCTGGAACTTGTTTGTGAACTTCTTGGTTCTCCCTTGCGACCATACGGATTAGCTAGTAGCACCCATTGGCCTACTCTGTACTTTGGAAACTTCCTCGTTGTACCGTTCTTGTCGCTCCAATGCTTTCATGTTAGCTCGTCTAACTCTCTGCCATACTTCCTTAATTGTTTTCGCAAATTGCCTTACATGCTCCCAGCCTTGGACGAAGCATGTCGAAAGGTGATGGCATCTTCCGCCCGTACACCATTTCGTACAGCGACAATTATATGCACTGATTACGAATTGCAAGTACACATCCCCGTCGGTGTGTTGACTATTTACATAGTGACTCAACGTCTTAGCTATCGTGTGATGCACTCTCTCTGTTCGTCCGTTTGCTTGTGGATGGAATGGACTAGTCCGTAGTTTCTTTACTTTCAGTAACTTACGCAGTTGCTTCATCACATCAAATGTGAAATTAGTAACTTGATCCGAGATTAAAAACTGTGGTATCCCATACCTGAGTAACTAATTATTAACTAAAGCTTGTGCCACCATACTTGCTTTCTGATCTGGTAATGGGACCATGAATAAATACCTAGAAAAGAGGTCAATCACTGTTATCACATACTTATTCTATGCTGCACTCCTATTAAGTTGGCCTAATACATCGATTCTGATTTGTTGGAAAGGTCTGTCTGCCTCTGGTAATCTTTCAAGCTGAATTTTTTGATGGCTCAAGCCCGCAAGCTGTGCACATGACACACAATTCCTGTCATACTCATCCACGTCTTGACGTCGTGAGTAGTAGAGAAACCTATGTGTCAACGCACTCTGCATTGGTGCCTAATTTATTCAAGATGGCGTCGATGACACCATCCAAGATGACTGCATGTAGACTTGGCAACAGCGCATGAGGCCATCCGAGATGGCGGCTTTTGGTGGGAAATAGACCAATTGTGCTATGTCCACTAACCTAACCCTCCAGAAAAATGGTAGGAAGTTTGAATTACGGCGGGAAAACAGGCCAATTAGGCTAAGTCCACTAACCTGACCCTCCAGAAGAAATTGGTGCCAAATTCAAATTCCAACAAGATAATGCATGCAAAACTGTACTTGTCTTCATTATTATTCATTATTATTGATTATCATTTATTAACATTCATTATCATTTATTATCATTTAATATTATTTATTATTATTATTCTTTCCTGTCTCAGACATTATGTCTGGTTAACAATGGAAAGTCATGTGGACCTTAATCAAGCGTGACTTCCTTTTAACTATATGGTGTATGATACATTGCATTTAGGAACCTTCAGGTAATTGAACATGTATCAATAATTACAGATTTCTGTAGTTATGTATATAGGTTTGGATGTAGCTGTATTGCGTGGATATTGTGTGGTATGACTCATGTAGTTGATACTATAATTGGTATGATGTCAACTTTATCCTGTCAACTTTATGTCTTTGACTTCCTCAGCCAGTTGGATGTATTATTCAATTTTTTCTTCTGTTTCTTCTGTTTTCTTCTGTATATTTGTTGTCTTGGGTATGGATATTTCGATTAGTTGTGTTAATTTCTTCTTTTTATTGTTGAGTATGATGTCAGGTTTGTTATGTGGTGTAGTTTTATCTGTTATAATGGTTCTGTTCCAGTATAATTTGTATCCATCATTCTCCAGTACATTTTGTGGCGCATACTTGTATGTGGGAATGTGTTGTTTGATTAGTTTATGTTATATGGCAAGTTGTTGATGTATTATTTTGGCTACATTGTCATGTCTTCTGGGATATTCTGTATTTGCTAGTATTGTACATCCGCTTGTGAGGTGATCTACTGTTTCTATTTGTTGTTTGCAAAGTCTGCATTTATCTGTTGTGGTATTGGGATCTTTAATAATATGCTTGCTGTAATATATGGTGTCTCTTGTTTGATCCTGTATTGCAATCATGAGTCCTTCCGTCTGTATATATTGCCTTTTCTTAGCCATGTGTTGGATGCGTCTTGATCAATGTGTGGCTGCGTTAGATGATACGGGTGCTTGCCATGTAGTGTTTTCTTTTTCCAATTTACTATCTTCGTATCTGTTGATGTTATGTGACCTAAAGGGTTGTGGGAGTGGTTATGAAATTGCAATGGTGTAGCTGATGTATTTATATGAGTGATTGATTTGTGTCTTTTGAAAGTTTCTGCTCGTTCTAGAAAAAATTTTCTTAAATTGTCTACCTGTCCATAATGTAGGTGTTTTATTCCGATAAATCACCTTCCTCCTCCCTTTCTGCTTAATGTGAATCTTTCTGTTGCTGAATGTATGTGATGTATTCTATATTTGTTGCATTGTGATACTGTAAGTCTATTGAGTGCTTCTAGGTCTGTGTTACTCCATTTCACTACTCCAAATGCGTAGGTCAATATTGGTATAGCATAGGTATTTATAGCTTTGTCTTGTTCTTGCTGTCAATTCTGTTTTCAGTATTTTTGTTAGTCTTTGTCTATATTTTTCTTTTAGTTCTTCTTTAATATTTGTATTATCTATTCCTATTTTTTGTCCGTATCCTAGATATTTATAGGCATCTGTTTTTTTTTCCATCGCTTCTACACAGTCGCTGTGGTTATCCAATATGTAATCTTCTTGTTTAGTGTGTTTTCCCCTGACTATGCTATTTTTCTTACATTTGTCTCTTCCAAAAGCCATATTTATATCATTGCTTAATACTTCTGTTATATTCAGTAATTGGTTGAGTTGTTGCTGCCAGTAGTTTTAGATCATCCATGTATAGCAAATGTGTGATTTTGTGTGGGTATGTTCCAGTAGTACTGTATCCATAATTTGTATTATTTAGCATGTTGGATAGTGGGTTCAGAGCAAGGCAGAACCAGAAAGACTTAATGAGTCTACTTGGTATATTCCACACTTAATCTGTATTGGCTGTGATGTGATATTATTTGAATTTGTTTGGATATTAAGTGTGGTTTTCCAGTTTTTCATTACTAGGTTTAGGAACTGTATCAATTTAGGATCTACTTTGTATATTTCCAATATTTGTAGTAACTATGAGTGGGGTACGCTATCAAAAGCTTTTTGGTAATCATTGTATGCATAGTGTAACGACCTTTGTTTAGTTTTAGCTTCATATGTCACCTCTGCATGTATTATCAGTTGCTCTTTACATCCTCGTGCTCCTTTGCAACAGCCTTTTTGTTCCTCATTCATTATTTTGTTCTGTGTTGTATGTGTCATTAATGTCTGTGTAACGACTGAAGTTAATATTTTGTACATTGTTGGTAGACATGTTATGGGGCGATATTTTGCTGGTTTTGCTGTGTCTGCTTGATCTTTAGGTTTCAGGTAAGTTATTCCATGTATCAGGGAATGTGTATGGATCTGCAATGTAACTGTTAAATAATTTAGTTAGATGTGAATGTGTTGAGGTGAACTTCTTTAGCCAGAAATTTGCTATTTTATCTTTTCCAGGGGCTTTCCAATTGTGTGTAGAAGTAATCACTCGGGTGACTTCATGTTGGAAAATTATCACTTCGGGCATTTGTGGTCTCATCTTGTATGTGTCTGTTTGTGCTTGTATCCACCGTGCATGTCTGTTATGTTGTACCGGGTTTGACCATATGTTGCTCCAGAAGTGTTCCATGTTGGTTATGTTTGGTGGGTTGTCTATTTCAATATGTGTGTTATCTATTGTCTGATAAAATTTCTTTTGGTTTGTGTTGAATGTTTGGTTTTGTTTCCTTCTATTTTCACTTTTTTTTGTATCTTCTAAGTCGTTTGGCCAATGCTTGTAATACCTGCTTCTTTTGCTCTATCGCTTCTTGTTGTGAGGTTTTACCTAACCTTTTTGTTTTTGTCTGATATTTCATTTCTTATACATTGTGTTAGCTGTCCGATGTCTATTCTCAGTTTTTCTATTTTTATCTGCAGCCTGTGTTGCTATGCTGGTTTTGTGGGTTTCTTCTGTGTGTTGGTTTGTTCTGATCTCTGCCTAGTGTGTATATTTAGTGTAGTGAGTGTTCCTATATAAATCAGTAGTTGTAACTCTTCCATAGTTGTATTTTCATTTATTTTGTTGTGTATGATTGTGTTGATAGTTGTTATTGTTGTTTCGACTTGTGGGTTATTTGGTGGTCTATGCAAGAATAGTCTAATGTCTGTGTTTGTGTCTTTGTATTCTATAGATGTCAGCTGAAAATTTTTCTTCTATATCTAACATGTGCATCACTTCATGTACTATTTGTGCTTGTTCTGGTGGCTGTGTTAAGATTTCGTTTTCCTCTGATTGTTTAACTGATGAATGTTGTTCTTTGTTTGTTTGCTCTGGGATGTTTGAGTCCATTACTGTATTTTCTTCTTCTTCTGATTGCACATTGTTTTGTTCTAGTATTTGTTGTACTTGTTGTTTGATGTTTTCTAATTCTGACTGCGGTATCCTGTTATTTTTTATTATTACACGGATCTGATCAGCTAGTTGTTGTTCTGTTAAAAATTTTAATTCTGGGTATCTGGTAATAAATTTTGTGTATACTTGTGATCTGTATCCAGTTGTGTTGGTTCCTAAGTTTGTTGCTTGGTAATAATAGAACATGAGGTGTCAGTTAACTTCATCTGACCATCTGATCCTCTGTCTTTGTTTTCCTTCTAGGGTGATTGCAGGAAGCATATCCTACAAAACACCTCTATTTGGATTTAAATCATTTTCCATGTGGCTAGCAATGTCATTACCATTGTGGATGGGCATAGGGTTCAAGCGTCGTTCCCGACCATGACAGAACTTGTCCGAGGTTTTATTAGTTCTGTCCTGAACCAACTAATCACACTAAAAGGGGTTAGCCCTATTAGTAGTATTTTGTTCTTTTCGCCGCCTTTTATGACTGGCAGAACATACCGGAGGCCTATTCTTTTCCCGGACCTCCATGGGGTTATTATTATTATTATTATTATTATTATTATTTATTATTATTGGCCTACCTCCACTAGAAAATTCGTGCCAAAATCAAATTCCAGCACGATAATGGCTGCAAAAAATGATTCAAATGGCTCTGAGCACTATGGGACTTAACATCTTAGGTCATCAGTCCCCTAGAACTTAGAACTACTTAAACCTAACTAACCTAAGGACATCACACACATCCACGCCCGAGGCAGGATTTGAACCAGCGACCGTAGCAGTCCTGCGGTTCCGGACTGCATCGCCTAGAACCGCATGACCACCGCGGCTGGCAATGGCTGCAAAACCGTACTTGTTTTTATTATTGTTTATCATTCATCATTTATTATTATTTGATTGTTATATTGGCCTACCTCCACTAGAAAACTGCGCCAAATTGAAACATGATAATGTCTCAAAAATTGTCTTTACCTTTTTTTTTTTTTTTTTTATTTTTTTTTTTTTACAATCGGATTCACCAACTAGGATCACGTTAAAAACTTCAGTTCCTCTTCTTCGCTTTGTTGTTGTTTCCTATTTTTCCAGTATTCCCTTATTTTCTCCCCATGAAGTCTCTTCCTTTCTTCTGTCCATGTTGTTCCCGATTTTTTAGTTCTTCTGCTTTGAAAGCCTTCCAAATTTAGTATTTTGTTTTTAAAAGGGTTTCTTTCTGCTATTTCTCATTCTTTGATGTTATTTCTTCCAAGATCTTTTCTTACTTCTGTAATCAATGCTATTGTCGATTTCTTCTTCCAGAAATATAGGAGTATTTCTTTTGTTAGTCTATTTCCATCCATTTGGTAGAGATGTCGAAAAAAGTTAATCTTCGTTTGACCATTCCTTGAGATATGCGCGAAGTCTTAGAAATATGTATATCGTTGTCTGGTATACTTTGACTGATTTTATGTGTTCGAGAATTAAGCGTGAATGGACGTACTGAACTGTCATCTATCAATGCTCGCAATGATACTTGCAAAGTGGAGGAGGTATGGTTTAGCTATGATACTGAAATTAGGAAAACATGCT
Source organism: Schistocerca gregaria (assembly GCF_023897955.1). NCBI lineage: Eukaryota > Metazoa > Arthropoda > Insecta > Orthoptera > Acrididae > Schistocerca > Schistocerca gregaria. The sequence goes on from NC_064928.1 coordinate 34,177,015, forward strand.
GTCACATGATTGGCCAGTGTTGGACTTACTGTAAAACTTTTCGCGATATCAGCTGTGATGGATAATATTACAGTAGATTGGTGGTGTCTTACCCATCCCGTCCGTGCATTGGGTACCACATAATGATTGAGTGACAATGCTTGTTTATGTTGGGGAACAAATTTTGGTCGATGGAATGCAACTTCTAGGGTTGCTAGCACCGAAAACGGAGACCCCGTACTTATGTGCAAAATGAACAATCTCTAGATATGGAATGCAGAGTTATCAACTATTAGGTCATCGCAACATATGAGTTTAAATGTAGAGGCCGTCAATCACATTCTGGGGGGTAGTTTGGAAAGTCGCCACAACACCACGAGGCTCTTCTAGTTTCCTTGTGTTGTGGCTGTTCTTTATTTAAAATCATTGAATGTTATGCTATCCACTGTAAGAATATGATTTACAAGGTGCAATGTCTATGCAGGGCAGGAATTCCAGTTAGTCAGAGGCCTGTGGCACGCTAAAGTACTAGGACTGTGCTTACGAGGTGAATTTTATAATATTACATTAAAAATATTTTTGGTCTTCTAATACGTGAGTCTGGAGATGTCTGTAGAAAAGGGAGCAGGCTCTGATCAGAAAGACGGATGCATTTCTGCCAACGGGAAAATGCTCTCGAATTAGCTGAACTGTTCTGAGAGCGACTTGGGTTGTCTGAGGGTGCTTTGACGTAAAATGGTGAATTTGTACCGTATTGGAAAATGAATTGTATCTTTATTACAAGGACAAGGTGCACATCGGAAAATTGCCGTCATTGGTCTGTGTTTAAGTATATAATATTAAATGCCCTATCCTCGGTGAGAGGTGTGTGTATGTCGGTAAAAGTATTAGCTTATTTGACTACATGTATGTGTAATTTGGTACGTTTAATTGTTCACTGAATATGACTATCTGTGGAAAAACCAATGATTATGTTCTATTGAGCTGGGTTGTATGTGGGGGCGTAAATGCTTGTACAAAATTATTATAACAGGGTGGGTGGCATATAGGTAGCACAAGTTCTGTGAAAATGTGTGTTGAAGGATCTGTGCAATGCAGGAATCCATTTGTGCAGTGTATGTCGTTAGATAATAGCTGGAGAGCAGGTTTTTGCGAATATAAATTAATAGCGAGTATGAATTAAAATGTAGAAAGACTAGTTCAGCTAGTTAAAAGCAACGAAGTGCATGCTCCGGGAAGAAAAGCGTTGTGGCAGTATTTGTCAACGATAGGAACCCAGCCGGTGCAGCGGCGCCGATAGACAAATATATATCGTGATTACTTGACCGCCGTACCCCGGATACATAGCATGGCACATACGTCTCGTGATGACGGAATTGTACCAGTACGTGTGGCCAGCCTCCAAGACGGAGATACACAAATTTGTAGAAGCTTCTAGAAGATTTTATGACGCACAAATGCAGTATAAATAGGGGACCTTTTAGGGAGTCAGGGCAGTCATCAGCGGGCCACCAGCGAGACGTCAGGTAGACGTCAGTCAGCAGAAAGTACTTCAGTATCCGCTAAGGGACTTAGTACGATCCGTTAGCCTCGGCTCCACAGCGACCAGGGAGATAGATTCCAGTAACAACTGACAAGAATTAGGGCCAGTAGGAATTCACAGTTATCAATGGACAGGAATCTCATGAATTATGCCCTGCAGAAGTAACCACTCAAAAGCGAGTTCCGTATCCTGCACCGTAGTACTACCTTGCTTTTCCTAGCTGACTGAGCTGCAGAAGCTGCCCACGCCTACTTCTGCTCTTCGAGGTAAGACCCACGATTTTTAGTCGTGTCGTTCTCACTCCCTGTCGGGACACGACAAGGTATAGAGAGAGCCCACTTCGGGGCTGACTGGACGGCTGTCTAGATGGACAGATATGTGTCTTTGACATGCCCCCACTGGCGTTCGCATTTCCGGCGAATGGTCAAGACAAGGTCCTGTTGCAGTAACTGAGGTCGTCCTGTTTCTACACAGGCTGCAGAAGGTAATGGATATGTCTTTCTCGGACTTAAATTGCAGATATCAGATGCGCAAAGATGTGGAAATGGGATCAGCTCAACGATGTCTAGGGTGTGACTAAAGCCGTTGGAATTTTACTGCAGCATGTAAGTTCGGGAAAGGTGACACGTTTCGCACTGGGTGCAGCCATCTTGAATAAAGGTAATTGCGTAATCAACTGATGTGATGAAAGTGCGCTCTGGTGGTTGTGATAGGTGCTAAACACAGTTGAACGTGGTACCATTTTTGTTAGGCAAACGAATTGTATGATCTTCCACCAAAATTCAATCTCCCTACCAATATCGGACATCTTGAATGAGGCTCTCTGCTGGTGGCGATGTGTACTAACCCAATTGGACTCCGGACCTCGTGGCGGACACATGCACATGATATAACTACTAATAAATAATAAATTATAATAAATGATCATAAGTGATAATAAATAATAATAAATAACTTCGGCAGCTGTCCGAATGCAGAGACATGTTGGAGTGTGTCGATCTGTCCTCTAGACGACCGAACAGCGAATTAATAGTATGTGTGGGGCGGCTTTGGTGATCAAGTGAGAATTTGAGAAGATGATTGATCTGCCTTGGAGTGTTATTCGATGAGATGTAGATTGTTTGGTTGACTTCTTCTGCACATTTGCTTTCTTTATTCAGTTGAGTGAAGATCAGCTGTGGTGTGTTGGATACATGTTTGTCTGTTCTCTAGACCTTAGTTGACGACGTGTAAATTATAGCCTAGATCTCGAATATGTTACATGACTGAGACTGGTATTCGAGAGTGGAAATATCATTTTGTGTATGTTTGTTTCCAGTTAGTCAGTGGTTTACAGCACATAGATAAAGTTCGGCGTTTGTAGAGAATTAATTTGAAGTCTATATCTGGGGAATTATGATGAACTAGTGTTCGGTAGGGTGTAGCCTAGTGCATGATATTGAGAAGTACAGCTAAAATGGCGTAATATTATGGAGAATGTACATGTGTTCTTGCAGTCTATGAGTCCGAGGATGTTTGTAGAAAAGCGAACAGACAAGGAAGGAGAGACAGTAAGGCGTTTGTGCTGAGGGGGGACAATAACGAATTTGTAAAATGAGTTCTGAGGGTGACATAGGTTCGCTGATGTAAGAGGAAAGATTAGCTCTGAGTGTCGTATCTGTAGAGAGAAAGAGCAGGTTGACGGTGCTTTCCTAGGATTGGAGAGCATTCCGGTATATAGACACTGTAGGAATACAATTTTTTTCGCGTGCTGTAGAGATATACTAGACCAGTGCACTTTTTTGTGTCAAATGTGTGTATACTGTATTGTAAAGTTATGTGGTTTACATTGTGTAACGTTTGTATATATTGCATTGTAAAGTTAATATTGTTTATGTTATGTGATGATTAGAAAGGAAGTCGTAAGGATGGTAGAGATATTTCCAGAGTAACATGGGTCAAGAGAGTGTATTTCCGATATTTAGCTCACTGTCGAATGCCAATCAATTGAGACCGCGATCGTAAGATTTAACTGTAAGTATAATGACATCAACGACTTCGGTATTAGCGAGTGCGAATATCATTTTTTGTTGTGTTTGTTTATAGTTACTCAGTGGTTTACAGGATACTGTACTTCGACAAATTTTGGTGTGTTCTTGTAGTCTATGAGTCTGGAGATGTTTGTAGAAAAAAGCGAGCAGGCAAGAAAGAAGAGACAGTAACGCATTTGTGTTGAGGGGAAGCGATCGCCGAATTTGAGGAACAGTTCTGAGAGGGACGTCCGTCCGTTGATGTAGAAGGGCTGATTACCGCTGAGTGTCGCGTGTGTAGAAAGAAAGAGCAGGTTCACAGTGCTTCCTTAGGGATGGAGAGCATTGGGGCATGTAGTCGGTATTGTCAAAGTTACTGTGGCTTACATTGTGTAGGCTTTGTATATATTGGATTGTAAAGTTAGTATTGCTTATGTTATGGGATGAGTAGAGAGGATAACCGCGCGCGCGCGTGTGTGTGTTTGTGTCAACGCACTTTGCATTCCACAGCAGAGACGAGCGGCACCTGGAGATGCCTCCAATACGAGACTGGTGTGAGCGCTGCTTGGAATGCAACTTTCACCGGTGTTCGGGGGCGGCGGCTGGCGGGTGGGAGCTGTGGCTGTCTCACTTCGCGGAGGTTGTGGCGCTCGTTGTGAAGCGTCAGTCAATCGTCACTTATGGTCCGTTGGAATCGCTAGAATAGCAGGTTCTGCTATTGTTGAATGGAATTCTGAAGCGTCTTCGCCGGACCGCAGTTAGAGTGAGGAAGGCCGAAAGCGCGCGGCTCTGCTTGGAGTGCGCGTTGTGTGTGTAAATAAACGCCCGGTCAGTAAGGGCGTCTGCACACAACTTTGGCCTGCGTTCGGCTGAAGCTCGGGCTTGCACTCCCGCCCGATCACATCAGCAAGCGTGTGTCGGTGAGCACGTATATGGATAGGAATTTCACAGGTGTTACGTATGAGGGAGGTGCGGCCACTTCATGTTTGCGGAGGCCGAGCAGGGGCTGTGCGAGATTTGACATCTGAGGTGTGCGTCACTTATCGCTGCCTCCTGTGTACTCGGTGGACTGTGCTTGCGTGCGTTGACTGCATTATTTCGGGACTGGGTCAGTAGGCCTTCATATCCGCTATTTGAGTAGTTTACATTTTTAGCGTGATTACACATCTTTGTGCTGTATTACTTAGGAGCAGTTGGCAGTTCTGTGCTGAAATTATTTCCGAAAATTAGGAGTTGTTTGGCTATTTGGATGTAAATGTTTTGCATTATTTACGAGCGGTTCGCATGTCTGTAGGCTGTGCTATGCGTTATTTTTAGCTGCTTATAATTAGCAAGCGTGTGTCTAGAGCCTTATAAATGAGTTATGTGGGATTGGTTTGCGGGTCTGGATGGTGTGGGCATGTCAAAGCGTCTGTTCTGTGATACATATACTCCATCTCTAAGCAAATTGCTCCCAAATGAATAAAGTACAGTCCTTTCTCCTTCCATCAGCCTAGTGCGGGCTGAGCTGTTTTTCCACCTGCCCCTAGGAAGTGGTGGTAGTGATACGCTTCGTTTTCAGCAATTTTCGTACGTTGGTAGCCAAGACGCAAGTGAGCTTTGTTTACTGGCTGATTTCGCACTTGGCGTAGGAGGAAGTGGTGGTCGGGTGGCTGAGGTTAGTACGAGTGCCCTTTCTTTACGCGCAATTTTCTTAGGTTGGTAGCGAAAGCGCAAGTGACGTTTCTTTACTGACAGAATTCAAACTCGGCGAGAGTTCCTAGGAAGAGGTTGGGATCTCTTCCTCTTAAAGTATTTGAAAGTAGGTAGTTGAACACCTTTGCAAACGTATATGAAACTGTAAATTGAATTATTTGATATGATTAAAATTGAAATGGAATTAAGTACTTAGGTAATTGATAGGTTAGATGCGCGATGTGGTTGTTAGCATATTTACAGAAGACTGTATCCGTTGCGTGTATGGAGGGGGCGATCGAGGGTGTGTGACGTAAGCGATCAGACGTGAGCGGGCGGTGGCGCGGCGCGAGAGAGAGTGAATTAATTTAGCGAGGGGTCTTGTGGTGAGTAAACGTACGCTCTTGTACAGTCATGGCGGATTCAACTGTTGAGCAAATTTTGGCGCCAAAAGTGTATCACGGCGTTCTCGGTCCCACAAAGACACATGGTGGGTGGCGAACGGTCGACATCGACAGGTTTGAAAGTGCGTAGGAAAACAACTTTCGCGCCAAAGGTGTGGCAGGGCGTTCTTTGTCGAACCACGTGCTGAGCTGAACGGCCGACCGTTGTGTGATTCAGCTCCGAGGCATACAGTTTTGGCGGGAAACGTGCGGAGGCGACTAATACACATGGTGAACGGACAAGGGACCGTTGTGACGTCAACCTCGGCAAGCTCCAGCGTGTCCAGCGAAAGCATGTTTACGACGTGGGAGCGATCGCCGGTCCAGCGGCTAGCGCGGGCCGGCCCCAACTCGCCACCTCACGTCACCGCTGTAGGCCACAGCCCGCGCGCTGGCTGGCAGCGCCTGGGGGTGGCGACGATTTGAACTAATTCAGTTGGAGCGCAGACGTCGTGGCGACTGCATTGGGCGCTGCTGCGATCTCGAATATGTGTACTGGTTGTGTTGGAGAACAAGTGATGACCATGCTGCTTGAAATAAAGATTTCAGTCCCTTTGCCCCTGCAAAATCAAAGGACGTGACTTAGGTTACTATAAGTGCACTTTATTATTTGTCGCGATTTTGATAGGTTACTAGTGAAAGAAGATAAGTAACCGCGAAAGTTCGTACGTTTTATCGATTATGGTGCTGGTATTTGAACTTGTGATAGATTTTTGTTATGGATGTAAGGCAAATGGCTTTCTCGCCGGGAAAATCGGACATCTTGGCTAAATAATAATAATAATAAATTATAATAAATAATAAAAAATAGAAGTACAGTTTTGAGACATTATCGTGTTTGAATTTGGCGCAATTTTCTAGTGGAGATAGGTCAATAAAAATAACAAATAATAATAAATGATGAATGATAAAGAATAATAATAATAAAGAGAAGAACAGTTTTGCAGCCATTATCGAGCTGGAATTTGAATTTGGCGCGAATTTTCTAGTGCAGGTAGGCCAATAATAAATAATAATAATAATAATAATAATAATAATAAATTATAATGAATGTTAATAAATGATAATCAATAATAATGAATATTAATAAAGACAAGTACGGTTTTGCATGCATTATCTTGTTGGAATTTGAATCTCGCGCAAATTTCTTCTGGAGGGTCAGGTCAGTGGACTTAGCCCAATTGGCCTACTTTGCCACAAAAAGCCGCCATCTTGGATGACATCCTGCTCCATTGCCAAGTCTACATGGAACCATCTTAGATGACGTCATCGCCGCCATCTTGAATAAATTTGGCACCAACGCAGATTGCGCTGGCACATAGGTTACTCTACTACCGTCGTGTCCTCCACCAAAACTTCTCCGCTATCCACCTGTCTCGCCATGTGCTGAAAGAAAATGGTCATGCGCCTGTTGCAAAACTTCAGATCTTAATGCTGCTGCTACGACGACGCGTAGACCGCATTTCGTCGACCTGCAAAGTAATCCATCCTGTACGAGGAACTGCGGTTGCTTTCTGAACAATTGACAATCACTATCCACGGCTTGCGTCCTTTTCCACTCTTCTTCAGTCACCCCTGTTACTTGTAATACTGCCAGTTTCCTGCTCAATGCGTCAGCATTGGCATGTTTCACACTTGGCTTGTGTATTACCTCATAATCGAACTCACTGAGTTTCAGCGCTGATCTCACTAGCCTACTCGCTGGGTCTTTCAGACCTAATAGCCATTTCAGAGCTGAATGATCCGTCACAACCTTTAACCTTCTACCGTACAGATAACATCGAACGTATGAAATCCCGTATATTACCGCTAACAATTACTTCTCCGTCGTGGAGTAATTTTGTTCCGCCTTGTTAAGTTGACGAGACGCGAACGCAATCGGATGTTGTTTTCCGTCAATTTCTTGCCCAAGTACGACCCCAAGAGTCACATTGTAGTATAATCTCCTTCGAAAAGTCTGGAAACTTCCAAACTGGATCTGATGTCAGTATCCGTTTCAACTCTTGAAATGCTTTCTCGCGCTCTGACGTCCACTGGAAGGTAACACCTTTTCTTAGCAACTTAGTAAGTGGCCTCGCTATTTCTGCGAATCCCTGTACGAATTTTCTACAAGAGCTCGCAAGACGAATATACGATTGCAGTTGTTTAACCGTTTGCGGAACCGGAAAATCTCGTACTGCAGAAGTGAGACGAGGATCTGTTCGTACTCCGTCCTGACTGATAGCATGCCCAAGATAATTTACTTGTGCTTGCGCAAAATAGCATTTGTCCAAACTTAATTTTAGCCGTGCTGCCTCTAAACACCTCCTCTAACTGTTCTACATGCTGCTCTATATCTCTTGAAAAAAACTATAAAGTCATCCAGACACACCATGCAATTTTTCGAACCCGCGAAGGACTCCATCCAACAACCTCTGAGCTGTTGCTGGAACGTTTTTTAGTCCAAACGTCATTCTTTTATACTCGAAGTGACCACAGTGCGTCGTAAATGCTGTTTTTGGCCTGTCCTCCGGACATACTTCAATCTGGTGATAAACCGTTTCGCAAATCCATAGTGGAGAAAAATTTACAGTGCCCTAGGTTGTCTAACGTTTCTGTGATATTCGGAATCGGATATACGTCCGCCACTGTCTGTTCATTCAAATGTCTATAATCGCAACAAAAGCGAAATTTTTTTGACCCATCCTGTGTCTTTTTCGGAACTAGGATCACGCTACTAGACCAAGGACTATTATTGTGCTGGATTATCCCATCTTCCAGTTGTTGCTCTATTAATTGCTCTACTACTGGTTGTAATTGTTTCGGTAGTCTGTGTGGCTTATGATACACCGGAGCGTGATTCCCTGTCGGAATACGATGCTGTGTTATCGGTGTAGCAGGTAACGTACCCTGTGCTTCAAACAATTGTTTATACTTTAGTAATAATGCTTCCATACCCGAACGCTCATTTCCTCTCAAATGATTTAACTTGTCACGAAGTGCAGACATGCTGACGGTTTGCTTTACATTATACTCTAGCTTCGAACTATCGATGTCCTCTTCATCCATTAACTCTACTGTGGCTATTAATAAACCCTTCGGCAAATCGACATCATCCCGCCCGAAGTTATCTAAACTCACCAGCACCATAAATTGCCCGTTTATGTCCGTTACACTCGTACGAATAAAGCAATGCTTTTCGTCTAAAACCTCATTACTCGGTAGTGGCTCTACTAAGAATAACCCCTGCTGTGGCACATGGACATCCATCGATACCCAGATCAACTTCCCTGTATACGTTCGTACTTTGTCACACGAAATCACCTTTAATGCACTTGAACGCAGTTTAGCTGGTATCCCCTTAGCTATTGTGGTTGGCAGGAGAGCCAACACCGTTTTACTAGAGGAGGCCGAAAGGCGCGCGTTTTAGCTCACGCAGGCTGGCGTGAGGTCTGGAACGTGACAAGGAAATTAGAACTGAGAAAAACGGACGTAGCTGGTGGAATACTTAACTTTAATCCCTTAATGGTGAACGTCGCTCTTGACGGTACATGATTCACAATAGCAATAGTAACTGATTATGGCGTCTTGCTAGGTCGTAGCAAATAACGTAGCTGAAGGCTATGCTAAACTATCGTCTCGGCAAATGAGAGCGTATTTTGTGAGTGAACCATCGCTAGCAAAGTCGGTTGTACAACTGGGGCGAGTACTAGGAAATCTCTCTAGACCTACCGTGTGGCGGCGCTCGGTCTACAATCACTGATAGTGGCGACACGCGGGTCCGACGTATACAACCGGACCGCGGCCGATTTAAAGGCTACCATCTAGCATGTGTGGTGTCTGGCGGTGACACCACAGCTATCGTGCACCTTGCGACTCTGAAACATTTGCGACGGCTGTACCCATTGAGAACAAGTTCCCATCGAGTTCCAGCAAATGTTGCGAAAGATCAATTTTTGCGTGATGTTTAATCAGAAAGTCCAACTCAAGTATCACTGAAAATCCCTGTCCCACAGTTGACAACACCTCCATTTGCTCCCGGAAACACACGTGCCCTATCTTTAAACTTGAGCTGTGCTGTCCCTAGTGCATCTAATTTTTTATCACCTACTGCGCGCAATGTGTATCTCGGAGCTTCCAATCATTTCTTGCCCACGAGGTCCACACTGACAACTGATACCTGCGCTCCATCAAACTACAATCCGCCTCTTCGTGCACTCTCTGGGAATGCCTCCCGACGGCAGGAACACTCCCTTTTACGTTTAACAGTTGTTTACCTGCTGTATCATTAACCCGTTTCTTGGCTTTACACTGCTGTGTCTTATGCCCTATTTTCTGACAACTGAAACACTGCGGTTCTTGACATTGTCCCTTAAAATGACCTTGCTTCCCACAATGATAACACTCTTTGGAAGCCGAAAAAGATTTCTTGTCATTGCGACTTCTAGTGGCGCTATCCAGTTTCTGCAAATGTCTAGCTACGCGCAATGCTGCTGCTAAGTCACTTGGGTTTTCCATCCGTATCCGGCGTGAAAAATCCGGCGAGACCCCTAGCAAAAATGCGTCTAAAGCTTCTCTGCTTCTTTCAATAGAACTTCATTTGCATTCGCATCTTCCGTTAACTCATACGTGTGCCGCATTCGTTCTCCTAATTCTGTCTAAAAATTCGTCCACAGTTTCGCCCATGTTTTTCATCATCAGCCCCAATTTTTCTCTAAAAAACGTGGCACTGTTTTGTTTCCTAGACCTTTGCAAGAAACCAGCCAACTCTGTGAACGTAGTAGCATCCTTTAACTCTTCATGGTGTGCCACATAAGTCTTTGCGTCACCTACTACCCATAACCTCGCCATTTACAAACACATTTCATCCGACTAGCCACACAGTCTAGCAGTACTACGTACATTACCAATTAAAACATTCACATCCTCTGATGTTTTACCCACGAAGGAAGGTATTTAATTAGCCGCTGAACAATCTGCCACACGGGAAAAGACAGTACCCTTGCATTCTACACTATCGCTTCCCGAGCCTGATTGAATATTTTGCAACAATTGTTGCTCCACCCTCTGCATGTGACGCTTTTGCAATTTATTTTCTTCAGTCTCTTAACTTGCTCTGTCAATGCGACTACGGTGCCACTTGTCCTGGTTGCACGTGTCTCTGGCATTTTCCGTGTGGTATACCTCACCTCACAAAAATAAAACTGTATTACCCAGAAGCAAGTTAATTCCTAGCACATGTAATGGCAAGCCATCTAGACCTACCACGTTGCCTCGTTTCAGGACCATAGGAGACACACAGATCATAAGTGCTTGGTACAAATTTAAGTGGTACTAAGTTAACGTGACTATCATTCCCACGAAACTGCGACAAGTCTACAGGGCAGCTAGGCCTATCAAATGACACTCACATCTCTTATCGTTACCCTCTACGTGTCTAGCTACACAGAAAACATAGAGAGAAGGCAGTTGCTGGACCCACCCTATTCGGTGTTTCTCGGTTGCTGTGCACGGTGCTAGTCAAAGTCGTGGCGTGGGTGCACCTGACAGCACTTGTTACATCTTCTGCACCACTTGTTAGCAGCAGAAACAGTGGCTGCGCCAAAGACTGAGACGGCGTGGAGTTTTACAATTGTTTATTGAACTTTCTTTACAATTTCTCCCTCGTCGTCGCTGCCCAGCCCTGCGGATCCCTCCGCCTTTTTGCTGCTGTGCATATTCTCCGACAATGCGCACACTCGGGAGCCTCAGGCCACCAGTGCTTCCCTGAAGCCATGATGCCCTGTGGTCGAGATGAACTCGTCGCCGCTCACGGAGCCGCAGACCACGCTGTTTAGCGCCCGTAAACCTCAAACACACACACACACACACGGAGCCGCGTCGCCGTGAGGTCAGCTGCCGACGCCTGCTGCACCGGCGGCTGCGAAGCCGTGAGTCGCGATGTCCGCGAGGTCCCATCACGGGCGGACCACGCGCCTTAGGGCCGGGTTGCCGTGGAGTCCGGGCGTCAGTCGCCGGCGGCGCCTGTGACCGAGACCGCGCTGCGGCGAGTCCTGCTGGAAGTTCCCGCTCTAGTTAGTCAGCCGTGGTGCCGACCGAACTCGGACTGACCTCCACAGCTGGAGTTGAGATCTTGCGGCGAACGGATGACGCCTGCGAGCTGGAACACACATCCGGAATCGTCACATACGAAGATTGAACATTCGGACACGGACCACGTCCGTCCTCAGATCCGCGCTGCTTCCTGATGGCTTCTGTCTGTTGCTGGCTGCGCTCCACTATTTATATCCGGCAGGAGGACGTTTCTTACTCTCGGTTTTTACCCTCGGTGGTAGCTTTTGATATTACTCCCGCAGTATATTGCTGTGTAACTTAGCGTTTTGCCCTCACTTCTCCTTACTCAGCACTCTCCAGGCTTCGCTCGGCACTCGGTCTGTGTGCGTCCTTGCGTCAGTCTGTTGGTAAACTGCTGCTGTCAGCAAGGCTATCTGTGCGTGCGCCGCTGGCGTGCTTCTGTTTTGCCATTCTCCACTGCATGAAGCAATACTACATGTGGCCGCAACAGATTATACGAGACCAAGATTTCCAAAATGAGTACAGCATGTGTAAATAAAGGGAAAGTGTAGAGCACATAGAGAAAAAGATGAAAAAGTGTACATGTACTGTTTTACAGTACGTCTGGTCACCCTGGGCAGGCAGGTTGCAGGCAAGGAAGACAATACAAAGTGCACTTGAGCATCTGGTTGATGTGTCTCCCAAAAGAAAGAAAAATGGATCAGACAACAGCTACAGATGAATGTGATATTGACAGTAAATAAATTAGGGAACTTCGTAAACGAATAGAAGAATTACAATACAGGAACAACAAACAGACAGCTATATGTGCAAAACTGAGGCATAATGAGAAGTGCCTGAAACTAAAAGTGAAGCCTGACGTTGCGAATATGAAAACACCACCCGAAGTATCAAGAGAACCGACTGCAGAAGAAGGCGACTGGAATATTAGACAAACTGTTTTCAATAACGCACATAAACTGCTTTCTGAGTGGAAAGAAACAAGCAAAATGGCAAAGAGAAGACATCTGTAAAGCAGTTACTCTTCGTTTAAAATCAAACATGGTAAAATAATCTATTATAAACTGAGTGAAAGTCCAAATCTACAATAGCTGTTCATTGTTTCTTTCTCTGCATGACGATCGGTTTCATACCCTGGAGGTACATCTTCAGGTCATGTTAAACCAATACTTGAAGTGCGACGACTTCCAAGGTGCTAGTGCGCATGAGAACATGTCACTCCGCGGTAAAATCGTGGATGAACCACCAGATGGGCATCCGATCCGAACCGTGCATGGTCAGTAAAAAATCTCTCAAACTGTCAAAAGACGAGCGCGGGCAGCACACGACGATCCGTGCCTGATAGGATAAAACCATCGTCAAACTCCACGGAGGAAATAAAGAATTAAAACACGCACAATCCTTGGGAGTCGTCACATTCTAAAATATATTGGTAGGCGTGAAACAGAACTGCACATTACAGCGTTAGGCACACACTCTTCAATTGTACGTGTGCTCTTGTTCGACGAAATGAATGTAAACAGCAATTTACATAAGATTCTGTTGAAGATCGTGTTGTTGCGCCGCACACTAGCGTAGTGGTTCTAGGCGCCTCAGTCCGGAACCGCGCTGCTGCTGTGGTCGCAGATTCGAATCCTGCCTCGGCCACGGATGTGTGTGATGTCCTTAGGTTAGTTACGTTTAAGTAGTTCTAAGTCTAGGGGACAGCCATAGTGCTCAGAGCCACTTGAACCATTTTTGAAATGGTACGCAATTTATTTTCAGGATAGAAGCAACCAGTCTACTATGATTTTTGACACATCGATACAGGTGATCAGCTGAACACACTCATCTGCTCCATACATCTTGTTGGCTACAATGATGTGTGACCTCAGCACAAGAAACTGATCTGTTCGGAAAGCTCTTAATGTAACAGAGACAAATATCTCCTTTCCAAATCCGCAATGTGAAAATAAAAGAATCTGGGTGTTTTCAGAGTTCCACATTTATTTAAATTAACGAGTAACCACTTTCAAGACGATGGAATAAGATTACCAAGTGGAAGAACTGTTAACAAATCTTCTTGCATTAAATAGGAATGAAATGAAGTTGTGTCCTAAACCATCGCAAATCCAGCTCAGTGTCAAGGATAGAGAACGTCCAAGGGTTTGTGTAGCTATGCAACTTTTTCGAGTACGACGGCTAAAGCCGTAAGATACCTGATGCTCGAAGAAGACGAAGCGGATTTTTTTTTTTTTTTCAGTTTGCAAACGACGTATGTGACTTCCTGAATGCCCGGAGATCCAACGACAAGAATACGTTATCCTGTGGTGATGGGATGCACAAGGACATTCAGGAAAGAATATTAGGGGACTGTACACGTGTGCCGGAAAAAAGTGCATAGGCAGCACATATCGTTTGATCTCATACCAGAAAGGCATAATGATAACTATTCAGTCGGTCCCGTGCTGTTGAAATCCTCGTCATGGGACTCCTAGCAGACACAATGAGATGCCATTGCATAGGCTAGCGGTAAAAGCAGCCCTTGTTCCTGCTTTTAACGATGACCCTTCGAAAAGTCTTTCTACAGGAACACAGCGGGACATGCAAGACGAATGTCTAGAGAAACCTAACTTGAAACACTGGTGACTCATTTCAGTTGCCCCCGTTGAAACTCACACGAAACAAAATGCTCTTTATCTCAGTATTATATAGCAGAATTAATCTCTACGCTACGAAAGAAACGACGTCTGTGACAGGCTACAAAACTCTAGTAGGTAGAGATATAATAAGTACGAACGCCCTGATTGGCCAGAAAGAAAACGTGCGGCCACCAGCTTTGATATAGGCAAATTGCTGACAGCGTAACTGGCTTCTTATTTTGCGACATGTGCCGCACTGAGATGATTGCGAGAGCCATTATGTGAACACTTGTTGACAGGCTCGTCTTAAGTCGTAAGGAGTTAGACTGCAGTCTCCTAGTATGGAGAATAGCATGGAGCACTGACAGTTAATGCTTGCAAGCGATTTGAGAGCAACGTCGTACGTGCTGTTCTAGCCAAATAGCGTGTACCGTGCCAATTAACTTAGCTATGGAATGACTAAGAGTCTTGGCTTCACCAAAAACGTAGAAAATGTATGCGACTGGTGTTTAACAGCTGAGAGAGATTTACAGTAGATTCTCAGGTTCACAGCTCTCGCCGACAGCAGCCACTGCCGCCGCTAGTGCTAGCTCGTGCCACACCAGCAAGTGATATTCGATTAACGCTCGGGACTGCGGTCGCCTCTGTCTCTCCTTATTTTCGTATATTCCACCATATCCTGCAGTAAAACATATTCACAACTGTCGGGCTTAATTGAAGCAGAAACAAGGGATGTCTGATCTAACGAAAACGATTGATCAGCCACTGAAGAGCTACGAATTGTTTTAATTGTGTACTTATTTTCGATTGCTCTTAACTGAACCCCATTCAATTTTGGTTTTTTTTGTGAATTTTAGTGTAATCGATATCTCTGGCCCAATGGTATTTAATTTGTTTGTATTTTTATCAAACTATCAGTTTAATAAGTCACAGCTGCAAAATACAAACGTGAATTCTTTGCAGAAGAATGGAAAAACTGGTAGAAGCCGATCTCGGGGAAGATCAGTTTGGATTCCGTAGGAATCTTGGAACACGTGAGGCAATACTGACTTTACGACTTACCTTAGAAGAAAGATAAGAAGAGGCAAACCTACTTTTCTAGCATTTGTAGACTTAGAGAAAGCTTTTGACGATGTTGACTGGAATACTCTCTCTCAAATTCTAAAGGTGGCAGGGGTAAAATACAGGGAGTGAAATGCTATTTACAATTTGTACAGAAACCAGATGGCAGTTATAAGAGTCGAGGGGCATGAAAGGGAAACAGTGGTTGGGAAGGGAGTGAGGTAGGGTTGTACCCTCTCCTCAATGTTATTCGATCTCTATATTGAGCAAGCAGTAACGGAAACAAAAAAAAAGTTAGGAGTAGGTATTGAAATCCATGGGGAAGAAAGAAAAACTTTGAGGTTCGCTGATGACATTGTAATTCTGTCAAAGACAGCAAAGGACTTGGAAGAGAAGTTGAACGGAATGGACAGTGTGTTGAAAGGAGGATATAAGATGAACATCAACAAAAGCAACACGAGGATAATGGAATGTAGTCGAATTAAGTCGGGTGATGTTAAGACAATTAGATTAGGAAATGACACTCTTAAAATAGTAATGAAGTTTTGCTATTTGGGGAGGAAAATAACTGATCATAGTTGAAGTAGAGAGGATATAAAATGTAGACTGGCAATGGCAAGGAAAGCTTTTCTGAAGAAGTGAAATTTGTTAACATCGAGTATAGATTTAAGTGTGAGGAAGTCGTTTCTGAAAG
Source organism: Schistocerca gregaria (assembly GCF_023897955.1). NCBI lineage: Eukaryota > Metazoa > Arthropoda > Insecta > Orthoptera > Acrididae > Schistocerca > Schistocerca gregaria. Next base: position 34,193,094 of record NC_064928.1, read on the forward strand.
TATTTTTATGGAGTGTAGCCATGTATGGAAGTGAAATATGGACAGTAAATGGTTGGGACAAGAAGAGAGTAGAAGCTTTCGAAATGTGGTGCTACATAAGAATGCTGAAGATTAGATGGGTAGATTACATAACTAATGAGGAAGTATTGAATAGAATAGGGGAGAAGAGGAGCTTGTGGCACAACTTGACTAGGAGAAGGGATCGGTTGGTAGGACATGTTCTGAGGCATCAAGGGATCACCAATTTAGTATTGGAGGGCAGGGGCAGTGTGGAGGGTAAAAATCGTAGAGGGAGACCAAGAAATGAATACACTAAGCAGATTTAGAAGGATGTAGGTTGCAGTAAGTACCGGGAGATAAAGAAGGCACAGGATAGAGTAGCAAGGAGAGCTACATCAAACCAGTCTCAGGAGTGAAGACCACAACAACAAAAACATAATTATCAATGCAACATTTCTTAAAAACCACATTGTCTGTTGCAGTAATATATTTTATTAATAATATGTGTGTATGAATATATTTTGTGACTCTAATATTTTTGAATTTGCATAAATCAGTAACAGAAACTTCTAAAATTTTGACATGATTAGGATTTGGGAAAAGGACTGAAGTCTTTATTTCAGACAGTACCGTCATCACTTGTTCTCCAACAGAGTTATTACACGTCTTAGGGATCGCAGTCCAGCCGCCACGAGCTCCCCAGTCCAACTGAATTAGTTCATACGGTCGCCAGCGGAGCGCGCGCCACCGGCAAGCGAGCGGGCGGCTCACGTGACGGCCATCTGATTGGTCAGAGCCTGCTGCAGGTCCAGCGGCCGCCCACGTCACAGCCTGCTGCCGCGAGGCCAACGAGGCAAGTAGCTATGAGAGCATGAGGGATGTGATTGCAGCATGTCTCTGTCTCTCAGTGGTTAACTACAGGTGGGGCTAGCGGTGTGCTCTGACCATGTCTTAGACCATGTGGATTGGACAGCTGTATTCGGATCATGGTTTAGCTAAAATATTTACAGAGGGGTATGTCCGACGCGAGTCTAAAAATCCAAGCTGTGACGGGGGCGGTCTCGCCCTTGTGTTGTGTGAGATAGGCAAAGCAGACGATTTTCTGTAATCACAAGTGACTTAGGTTAGTGGCTTCGTTTGCCTCAATTTTCTTGTGTTAGTAGAGAAACATGAACTGACCATCAGAATTCAACCTTGGCTTATTTGTATAGACAAAATGTGATGTAAGTTAATGTGGGTTAGTAGACGTTAGTAAACGGAAGTACACATTAGTACATGTTAGCCAACGAACATGGGTCGGTAAAGGGACGTGGTGGCCGGTAGGGACTTTAACTATTTCATTTCAATTCCAGGTGGGCGTGGAAGTGGCGAAAATTGATTCAATGTCTAGGTGGACGTGGCAGTTTTCTGCATCAAAGAGGCTAATTAATTGATCAAATTAATTAAGTAGTCATACAAACTTTGTTACATTCAGTTGCTGAGGTACTAAGCTAGGTGCGCGCGATGGCTCATGCGTATGGACGTGTATTTTCGCGGCGATCTTGGTTTAGGTAAGCGCAGAATGTGGATTGAATAATGAGAGTCGGGTGATCAATTAACTTAGCGAGGGACGTCGTGGTGAGCACATGTGCTGGACATCCTATTGTGACGTCACGGAGGATTCTACTCTCGAGCAAACTTTGCCGGCAAACGTGCGCAGAGCATTATTTGTCAACCAGGTGCTGGAGCAACTGACCTACCGTTATGAAGTCGGTAGGTTCCAACCTGTCCAGCGAACATCTTTGGCGCCAACTGGTCGGTGAGGACGGACTCCACTGTCCACGAAAACATGTTTACATCGCCGGACTAACGCGGGCCAGTGACGCGAGGAGGCGGCAGCAGGCTGTGACATGGGCGGCCGCTGGACCGGCAGCAGGCGCTGACCAATCAGATGGCCGTCACGTGAGCCGCCCGCTCGCTTGCCGGTGGCGCGCGCTCCGATGGCGACCGTATGAACTAATTCAGTTGGACTGGAGAGCTCGTGGCGGCTGGACTGCGATCCCTAAGATGTGTAATACCTCTGTTGGAGAACAAGTGATGGGGGTACTGTCGGAAATAAAGACTTCAGTCCTCTTCCCACGAATTCACAGGAGGTGACTTACGTTAGTAAAAGTGCACTTTATTACTATTTGACGCGATTTTCATAGCTTGGGAGTGAAACCATAAGTAAGGGCGAAAAATTCAAACTTCGTAGGATGAGGTGGCCCAATTGGTCTCTTTTTTTTCGTAGGTGTGACAGATTATTGTGTTTGAATTTGAATTTGTGAGAGACTTTTTGTTATGGAAATAAGGGAATTGTCTTTCTTGCCATAAAAATCGACCATCTTGAATCAATAATAATAAATCATAATAAATGCTAATAATTAATAGCAAATGATAATAATAATAAATAGAAGTACGGTTTTCCAGAGATTATGGAGAATGAATCCGAACATGGCGCGATTTTCTATGTTAGTGGTGGTAGGCCAATAATAATAAATGACAATAAAAATAATAAATTATAATAAATAATGATAATAAATAATAATAAATGATGGATGATAATGCAGCTATTATTGTTTTGGAATGTGAATATGGCGTGAATTTTCTCGTGGAGGTAGGTCAATAATAATAAATGATAATGAATGATAATCAATGATAATCAATGATAATCAATAATAATGAATAATAATAAAGACAAGTACGGTTTTGCATGAATTATCTTGTTCGAATTTGAATTTGGCGCCAATTTTTTTGGAGGGTTGTTAGTGGACGTAGCCCAATTGATCTATTTTCCCACCCAGATTCAAACTTCCCACCATTTCTTCTGGAGGTTAGGTTAGTGGATGTAGCACAATTGGCCTATTTTCCTGCCAAAAGCCGCCATCTTAGATGACGTCATACACTGTTGCCAAGTCTACATGCCGCCATCTTGGATGACATCATAGCCTCCATGTTGAATAAATTTGGCAACAATGCAGAGTGGCCTGACACGAACCTTGCCCCACTACTATTTGGAGGCAGTCTCTTTTGTAGACTGATCTCACTATGCTACCAATAAACCTAAGTCTACCAACTGCTTTACACATGACTGAACCTACGTGATCATTCCATTTCACATCCCTACCGTTATTTGTATCAGTTGGCCGATTCCAACAGTGACTCATTGGTAATATAGTCATAGGATAGTAGGTTATTTGGGGTTGTTGTTGTTGTTGTCTTCAGTCCTGAGACTGGTTTGATGCAGCTCTCCATGCTACTCTATCCTGTGCAAGCTTCTTCATCTCCCAGTACCTACTGCAACCTACATCCTCCTGAATCTGCTTAGTGTATTCATCTCTTGGTCTCCCTCTACGATTTTTACCCTCCACGCTGCCCTCCAATGCTAAATTTGTGATCTCTTGATGCCTCAAAACATGTCCTACCAACCGATCCCTTCTTCTAGTCAAGTTGTGCCACAAACTTATCTTCTCCCCAATCCTATTCAATACAATTTTACATTTCTGAACATTTAGGGGCAAGTTGTCAATCTCTGCACCTCGCTGAAATATCCTCAAGATCTGACTGAATATTTATGGAGCTTCTCTCAGTTGGTACTTCATTACAGATTACTGCATCACCTGCAAAAAGCCTGATTTTACTATTTATTTGTCTGCAATGTCATCAATATGCAAACTGAACAGCAATGGCCCCAACATGTTTCCCTAAGCACAACTGAAATTAATTCTACATCTGGTGATGACCCTCCATCCTAATAACATGTTATGTCCTCCCTACCAAAAAGTCCTCAATCCAATCACAAATGTCACTTCATACCCCCTATGTAATGTACTCTTCACAATCAGCGTAGGTACGGTGCTGAGTCAAATGCTTCTCATAAATCAATAGACACTGCCTCTACCTGTTTGCTTTGATACAAAACTTGCAGTATGTCATGTGAGAAAAGTGTGAGCTGGGTTTCACATGATCGGTGTTTTTGAAATCCGTGCTGGTTGGCATTGAGGTGGTCATTTTATTCGAGATACCTCATTATGTTTGAGCTCAGAATATGTTCTAAGATTCTACAACAAAACGAAGTCAAGAATATTTTACGATGATTTTGTGGATCACTTCTATTACCCTTCTTATAGGCAGAAGAGATCTGTATCTTTTTTCTAAGAACTTGGCAAGGTTTTTTGTTCGAGGGATTCGATACATTATAGTTGGCTACTTCAGCCGAAAATTCAGTATAGAATCTGACAGGGATTCCATCGGGGCCTGGCGCTTTGTTCAATGTTAACGTTTTCAGCTGTTTCTCAGCACCACTGACGCTAATACGTTTTTCATTTACCTTTTCAGTGGCAGAAGTATTAAACTGGGGCAATTCTTCTCGGTTTTCTTTTGTAAAGGAACACTTGAAAACGGAGTTAACATTTCAGCTTTTGCTTTGCTACCCTCAATTTCAGTTCCTGTCCCTTTCGCTAGGGACTGGATGTTAATTTTGGTACACTAACAGCCTTTACACAGGACCAGAATTTATTTGCATTTTGTGAAATGTCGTTTGACTATATTCTGCTATGGTATTCATTGAAGACATCACGCATTGCTCTCTTGACACCCAAATGCGTTTTATTCAGCATCTCTCTATCTGTAGACCTATGATTTGTCTTACACCCACTATGTAGTAATCTGTTTCTTTCCTTACAGTGACTGTGTACCACGGAGTTTCTCTCCGATTATGAACTGTTCTACTGGGAACGTATCTATCCAGTGCTTGGTCAACTATTCTTTTAAACTCGACCCAGAGTTCCGCTACTTGCTACTGATTTGTTCCCCATTGAGATATTTTCAAGTTCCTCAGTGATTATTTTATCTAGTTTACTGAACATATGTATCTTTCTGCTTGTTTAGTTTGTCCTTTGTATTTTGGTGATCGTTATTTCCACAACCACGTCATGGCCACTGATACCATTTTGCATGTGGACATCTTCAAAGACGTCAGGTCTGTTTGATGCCGTTAGATCCAACATATTTCCTTCATGAGCAGAGTTCCTTACTATCTGTTATAGGTAGTTTTCAGAGAAGGCATTTGGTAAAGTTTCACAGGTTGTCTTATCACACCCACCACTAACAAAACTGTAATTGTCCCAATTAATTGTTGGATGATTAAAGTCCCCACTGATGTTTACAGTTGTGGAACTTACCATCAAGTGAACTCAAGATTTCTCTAAAGTTTTCGGTTACATCAGGAGATGAGTCTGGTGGGTGATAGGAGGATACAGTTATCATGTTATGCCCACCGTTGAGTCTTGCGCAAAGAATCTCAAGTGAAGCTTCAGTTTCTACCACTGTGGAAATGAGTTTCTTGCCTACTGCGACAAATACACGATCTCCATATTCCATTTGTCTATTTCTTCGATGTACACTAAAATTTTCCCCAAAAATCTCACTGCTATTCATTTCAGGTTTCAACCAGCTTTCTGTACCTAGTATTATATTAGTTTCAATGCTCCTCATGTGCGCTGCAAGTGCTGGCACTTTGCTGCGAATGTTTCGCCAGTTTGCCATTAGGATTTTAATACTCTCACAAATGGGAGGCATTCTTTCGATCTTACACGAATACATCTGGCTTTCCTAAAGTTATCTGGATAGGATGGAGAATTGCCTAATCTAAAACATTTCTGTGTGCACCCCACACATAGTCAGCTATCTGAGTAGCAGACTCTGACGTGTAATGCTCACCTGACCAATTTAGGGGAACCCTACAGTTCTCAGCACTATGGCGCTAGTCCCAACCTAGCTTGTCACAGAATCTTTGGAGTCTGTTTCAGTCCTTCCACTCGACTCTGAGCCGAAGAGCCACGATCGGTTCTGTGGACGAAGTTGCAAATTGTGAGCTCCATTGAAACTCGACGTGCAAGGCTGGTCTTTTCAACGTTCTGTGCCAGTCGCTGGAATGACCGAAGAATGGCCTCAGAACGTAGACGACAGACATCCAACGTGCGCCACAATCTGTTTTTGTTGCTCCCTGTTCCCTCAATGGCTGCCGAGATAGCCTCTTCAACATGCTGAACCTGGCCCCCAGACAACACACTGAGTGCACCCGATGTCCTTTCCTGTTTCTTGCTGTCATTTCTCTAAGGGGTACCACTATTTTCAGCGACGTTTGCACAGCTTACGATTTATAGACCCCTACCCTGTTGCGTTTGCCTCCTGCTGACACCATATGAAACAGGTTTGCCCAAAACTGGTGAAGTGAGACCCACTGGCTCAACTGACGCAACAATTTCCTTGGAGAGTTTCCGTAGTGTCTTCGAAGATTATTAGTAATCTCTGCAATCAGTGATGTTCTATGTTCAGTACGCCAGTTGTCTCCAGCTTCCTTACAATCGATAAATTGTTGCCTTTGCTGTAACATCGCGCACACTAAATTCTCTCCGGAATGACCGTTATGTTTTAACTAATAAAGCTGTCTTCCAATATGTGTTCACAACAAAAACCCACCCTCAAAGTATGTTTCTGCCAGTCTTCCAATTTGTTTTCACAATCAAAACCTGCCTTCGAAGTGCACACTGCATGTTTCTGCCTGCAGACTGCGAACGAACAAACTGATTTGCCCGTTGTTGTCACATGGCCCGATCAGCACACTCACAGATTTCACAAACCGCGACTTACGAGGCTACGAACTAAGACGAGCCTAGCAAACGCGGTATTATACCGGATGAAAGTACTGATGCGCATATACAACAAGCCACTTGCTAAAAGCGAGCGGTACTTCAGATTCTCCTAGTACTACTGAGATTATTAAAACAACTTTCCCATTTCTACGCGCTTTCGGAGAGAAATTATGAGTCACTGAAGTAGATCAAGTTTATATGGATCACCCTGAACTGCGTTCTATACTGAACCCTGCTAAATTTTATGTGCGGTTGCGTCTCGGTCGTGTGGCGGCTCACTGCCGGGTGCAAGTCTTTTACGTGATGCAGTTTACACGACTTGCCTATCAGTGATGATGAGGACAACACGATACTCAGTCCCCAAGCGGAGAAAATCTCCAACCCGGCCGGGAATCGAGACTGGTCTCCAACGGTTGCAGCAGCCACGCTGACCCCTAGCTACAGAGGTAGATTTTATCTATCTGTCTGTATCCGAATCCCGATCCCGCTACTGTCGGGTCTGGGTGCTGACGACTCCTCTCCGTTTGGCTCGGTCCTCCCACCACTTTTCTTCTTCCACTCGCTGCCAGGTCACACCTCTCCTTTCTACAGATATTCTCACTTCCATTTTCCACCGTGTTCTTGGGCGCCCTCTAGGTCTTTTCCCATCCATCTTTAGTTCTTCCATAATTTTGGCGACTCTCTGCCCATGCATCCGCTTAACATGCCCATACCATCTTAATCTCTTTTTTTTTTCAAATTCTTCTCTTGTACTTTCTTGTTTAAGGCCCTTTCTAGTCTCTACATTCCTTACTCTGTCCATTTTTGTTTTTCCCTTAACTGCTCTGAGAAATTTCATTTCCCCTGCTTGCAGTCCACTCCAGTCCCTTTCTGTCATTGACCATGTTTCTCCACCATAGGTGACAAATAGGGAAGTTTCCAGAATGAGATTTTCACTCTGCAGCGGAGTGTGCGCTGATAACTAATAATTCTTATACATAAGGAGTTTTGCTTTTTCTAAAACTTCCTTATTGCAAACCAAGTGTTTTATTGTTTAATAGAAATTGCCTCCCTTCTGTAACCTCCTATTAATTTCGTTAGTTATTCTTCCATCCCCAGATATTTCACTCCCTAAACAACTTAAACATTCGACCACTTTGAGGGTTTCTCCATTCAGGGTAATATTTCCGTTGATTCCTTTCTCTCGTCCAAAGACCATTACTTCACTCTTACCTTTATTTGTTTTCAATCCATACCTTTCCATTATTTCCTTCCACGCATCAAGCCGTAATTGTACATCTACCTCTTTATCGCCCCATATTACCATATCATCTGCAAAAATTATCTTATTGTCTTTTTCTTTTACTATATCTTTAACTGCCCTATTCATTCCCTCCATCACAACATAAAAAAGTGCAGGATGTAGAATACTTCCTTGCTTAAGTCCTTGTCTTATTTCTAAGTATTCAAAGTTCCCCAATGGTATTCTAATTATACAATTGTGTCCTCTGTACATTGTCTTTATTACATTAATGTATCCATCTTCTATATCTATTTTCTTCATTTCTTCCCAGAGTCTTTCCCTGTTAACTGAGTCATATGCCTTTTCTATGTCTATAAAAACCATTATCACCCTTTTGTCATACTCCCAACTTTTTTCCATGACTTGACAGCTAGAAATATCAGGTCGATCGTGCTTCTTCCTTTCCTAAACCCATGCTGTTCTTCGCTCAGCTCCTTTTCTATCTTTTCGCTTATTCGATTTAGTAAAATTCTTTCAAAAATCTTGGCTGTATGACTCATAAGGGTTATTCCATTGTAGTTTTTACAAAGTATTTTATTGCCTTTCTTGAAGATGGGAACAATGTCCCCTGGTCTCCAATCGTCAGATATTGTACTATTTCTCCACACGCTTGATTGTTCTCTATACAGCCACTGCATTCCCACTGGACCTACTGTTCTTATCACGTCCATTGATACTTTATTAGGTCCTGAGGCTTTCCCCTCATTCATCTTCTTCACAGCTTTTTCCATTTCTTCTCGTGTAATTTGTCCTAATTCTGCTTCCCAGCTTCTCACAATTTCTCCATTATTTGTTGTTACCTCATGTACGTGCGCCTCAGCGTTTAACAGATTCTCAAAATGTTCTTTCCAGGTGGATTTTATACGCGATAGAATTCACCAACAGAAAAGAGGGTTTTCGCCATTCAGCCTGTTTTCGAGTGGACATGAGAAAAATTTACATGCTTTATAATAATGATTTTCTTTTTGTCGTTAATATTTCAGTAACTGAATACAAACAATACCATTCGTTCCTTGCCACAACAATAAGCAGCCTCAAAGTTCCGTCCAGTATTGCCAACTCATTTTCGACCGTGTTACATGTCCCGAAGGCCGCAAAAACTTCTATACTATTGACAAAAAAGACAAAAAAACTAATCACGTATTGGGTAGTACCATTTCACCTTTGTCAACAATTTTGTACACTGAACAATAACTGTTTTCAAACAAAATAATCACAGTTATTTAATTGGATAGATAAAATATCGACTCACCAAGCAGCGGTTAACACACACATAAAAGACGTTGTAACTGGCAAGCTTTCGGAGCCAGTGGCTCCTTCTTCAGGCAGAAGGGTTGAAGGGGAAGGAAGAAGGGTGAAGGAAAAGGACTGGAGAGGTCTAAGGAAAGTGGTAGATTTCGGGAAAGGTCAGGGGAGACTTACTGTACGGGATGAGGAGGAAAAGACTGATTGCTGGGAACTGCGTTCCCACTGAAAACATTAACCATACAGGGAAACTCTAGAACAAACAGCTGGATCACAAAGGGAATAAGAGTTTCATGCCAGAAGAAAAGACTACTTCATGAAATATGTAACTCAAAAAATTCCTCACCTGTAGTACGCACATACTATAAAAAATACTCCAAAATATTAAGAAATGTAATAAAAGCATCAAAAATAATGCATAATGATGAAATCATTTATAATTCAGCTAATAAATCAAAGGCTATGTGGAGTGTTATAAAAAAAGAATGTGGAGAATACAGACAACCTTGGAAAAATATAACACTATCACATAAAAATAAAAAAGTAACAAACCCCTTAGAAGTAGCCAACACATTTAACAACTTTTTCACAGGTGTTGCTCAAAATATGTTACAATCAAACTTTAAGAACACCCAGGCAAATGAATATCAAATAAGTGCATGTAGAGGATCAATGTACATCAGTTCTGTTTCACAAGATGAAGTAGCTAAAGCAATAAAAGGACTAAAAAATTCCAAATCGGCAGGTATTGATGGTATACCTGCAACAGTGTTAAAGAAGAACGCATCAAACTTGATTGAAGTACTCACACATTTATGCAACTGCTCACTTCAGGCAGGCACTTTCCCTGATGTGTTGAAAACATCAAAAGTTATTCCTGTATATAAAAAAGGGGATAAAGACAATGTAAATAACTACAGACCCATCACAATTTCCTCCTGCATCTCTAAAGTACTGGAAAAAGTGATGTATGAGAAACTTATGAAATTGATTAATAAAAACAGCATACTATGTAATGAACAACATGGATTCAGAAATAAGAGGTCAACAACAACTGCTATCTATGAGTGCATCAGTTCCATCCTAAACCTGATGGACAAAAAACAGGAAACCATAGGAGTCTTTATTGACTTGTCAAAAGCTTTTGACATGGTGGACCATAAAATTCTGCTATCAAAGCTAGCAAGATATGGTATGCGAAGTCTGTCCAACAAGTGGATCAGTTCCTTCCTGACAAATCGTATGGAGGCAGTGTGCGTCAAGCACACAAATATTGAACTAAAAACTGTATCTAATCACTTATCTGACTGTTGTTGTTGTTGTTGTGGTCTTCAGTCCTGAGACTGGTTTGATGCAGCTCTCCATGCTACTCTATCCTGTGCAAGCTTCTTCATCTCCCAGTACCTACTGCAACCTACATCCTTCTGAATCTGCTTAGTGTACCCATCTCTCGGTCTCCCTCTACGATTTTTGCCCTCCACACTGCCCTCCAATGCTAAATTTGTGATCCCTTGATGCCTCAAAACATGTCCTACCAACCGATCCCTTCTTCTAGTCAAGTTGTGCCACAAACTTCTCTTCTCCCCAATCTTATTCAATACCTCCTCATTAGTTACGTGATCTATCCACCTTATCTTCAGTATTCTTCTGTAGCACCACATTTCGAAAGCTTCTATTCTCTTCTTGTCCAAACTAGTTATCGTCCATGTTTCACTTCCATACATGGCTACACTCCAAACAAATATAAACAAATAAAATGTGGTGTACCCCAAGGATCCGTATTGGGAGCCCTTCTGTTTCTTCTGTACATAAATGATCTAAGCTTAAATATTGATGCACACAAAACAATCATATTTGCAGATGGCACCACGATTCTAATAAAAGGAGGCAACGATGAACAGTTACAGCAGACAGTAAACACGGTCACGAAACAACTTAGTAACTGGGCACAGAGTAATCAGCTTGAAATAAACAGTAAGAAACCCGTTGCTCTAAAATTCCACAATGTTCCTAACAAGGACATGTTTATCCCATCAGTCTCTATCAATGACAAGCCAGTTGGTAACAGTACTGAAACCCAATTCTTAGGACTTTGGCTGCAGAGTAACATCAGATGGAATAAGCATATTGAATATCTCAATGCTGAACTGAGCAAAACATGTTATCTTCTTTGTTCATTAAAATTATCCTGTAGTGAGAAAACAGTATTGAATGCATATCACGCGTACTTTCATTCTCGTCTCAGATATGGGGTCACCTTCTGGGGAAACTCTAAAACAGCTAATAGCACTTTTAAACTACAAAAAAGGGCCATTAGAATCTTGTTTGGGTGCAAGCCTAGAGAATCTTGTAAACCCCTGTTTAAGAAATCTGGTATTCCCCCATTACCATGTGTATACATTATGGAAACCCTTTTGTACTTTAAATTAAATACAATAGGCAAGGACCAGAGACTACAAAAAAACTGTGATATACATGAGCACTTTACCAGACAAAACAGAAACTTACATATGACTCAAATCAGCACAGCACTGTGCCAAAAAGGTACTTTTCACATGGGAGTTAAGCTTTGTAACAAACTTCCTGAAAACATAAAAGCTATCACTGAGGACAATACATTTGGAAAAGCTCTAAAGTCATATTTACAGCATCACTGCTTTTACTCCATTGAAGAATATTTAAATTTATGAAATGTGTTATATAAATACTTACTTACGTGTTTGGTGTATTATTGTAAGCTTAAATATGTATGCCTTGAAATTACTTTCAGCCTGTATATTTATAACTTGACTTGTCCAATGTCTTATGCATAAGCTGCTGTGTAGACAACAGGACCAATAAAATACAATCTACAATCTACAACTGCTTCGGACGATATTTGAAAACTTGAGAGCTCGGATGCAGACTCTTTACAGCAATACACCACCATTCTCACCTCACTCTTCACTGCACGTCATTACCCCACCAGCTTAGTTAAAAAGCAGATTTCCCGGGCCATCACATCCAATCCTGGTACTGCTGCCCCTGCCACAAAACAGCTTAGGAGCACGCCATTGATGACTAAGTATTACCCTGATCTTCAATGTGTTAATCAGCTACTTCAACAGGGCCATAATTTTCCTAAAATCATGCCCTGAAGTGAGACCCATTCTTTCGGAAAGTTTGCCCACCACCCCTAGAATAGCTTTCCGACGCCCTCCCAATCTCTGTATGCTCCTTCTGCAGCCATCTCCCTACCCTATGGCTCCTACCACTGTGATCGTTCCCGCTGCAAGTCTTGCCCTACACACTACCTGTAATAGCCTCTAACTGTCAAAACGTATATTACCAAAGGGTGAACCACCTGTAAAAGGACACATGTCATATACCAGGTACTATGTAAACACTGTTCAGCCATATACATCGTCTTGACTACGACCAAATTATCAATTACGATGAATGGGCACAGGCTGAAGGTGTATACTAGCAACTCGCAATATCCTGTTACAGAGCATGTTCTACAACATGACAATCGCGACCTCGGCGCCTGTTTTACCATGTGCGCCGTCTGTATTCTCCCGCCAGACACCACTTTCTCCGAACTCAAAAGGTGGGAACTAGGGTTACAACATATCCTTTGTTCTCGCCTCCCACCTGGCCTTAATGTACGTTAATTTCTTCCGTCTCAGCGTTTCATCACTGTAACTACTCTTTGCTTCATGTATTTCATTGTCTTTCCTGTCTATTTTTCATTGCCCCCTCCCACCTCTGTTAGGTACAATGCAATTAGCTTTTCACCCTTATTAACTTTTGCATGATGTTTAAGTAATTGCCTCTGTCTGCATATTACCCTGTCTTCCACCTTTTTCAGCTGTCAAGTTTTCAAATCTCGTCCGATGCAGTCCCCAACAATCAGTCTTTTCTCCTCATCCTGTAAGTCTCCCCTGACCCGCGATTCTGGGCGACTTTCCCGAAATCTACCCCTTTTCCTGGCCTTAATGTACGTTAATTTCTTCCGTCTCAGCGTTTCATCACTGTAACTACTCTTTGCTTCATGTATTTCATTGTCTTTCCTGTCTATTTTTCATTGCCCCCTCCCACCTCTGTTAGGTACAATGCAATTAGCTTTTCACCCTTATTAACTTTTGCATGATGTTTAAGTAATTGCCTCTGTCTGCATATTACCCTGTCTTCCACCTTTTTCAGCTGTCAAGTTTTCAAATCTCGTCCGATGCAGTCCCCAACAATCAGTCTTTTCTCCTCATCCTGTAAGTCTCCCCTGACCCGCGATTCTGGGCGACTTTCCCGAAATCTACCCCTTTTCCTTTTTCTCCAGTCCTTCTCCTTCACCCTTCTTCCTGCCCCTTCAATCCTGCACGACGAAGGAGCCACTGGCTCCGTGAGCTTGCCAATTATAACAGTCTTTTATGTGTGTGTTCTGCCACCGCTTGGTGAGAAGATTTGTTAATCCATCGAATTAAATTATTTTGTCAAAAATTGATTGTTTTCGTTGTTAAAATATTCACAGTGCTATTTAGCAAGCTTATTGCTGTCAGTCTTTACGCTATGCGCGCCATTTTGTGCTTTCTACTAAAGGTGACAGCCGACGGAGCGAAATTGTCTTTCTTTTGGAAATGAGACACTATTTCCAGTTATTCTCAATTCTGAAAAGAAATTACAAATTTTTACTTATCACTTTCAATTATATATATATATATATATATATATATATATATATATATATATATATATATATATAGGGTGGGCTATTAATCGTGACCAGGCCAAATACCTCACGAATTAAGCGTCAAACGAAAAAACTACAAAGAACGAAACTTGTCTAGCTTGAAGGGGGAAACGAGAAGGCGCTATGGTTGGCCTGCTAGATGGCGCCGCCATAGGTCAAACGGATATCAACTGCGTTTTTTAAAGAGGAACCCCCATTTTTTAGTACATATTCGTGTAGTATGTAAGGAAATATGATTGTTTTAGTTGGACCACTTTTTTCGCTTTGTGGTAGATGGCGCTGTAATAGTCACAAACATATGGCTCACAATTTTAGACGAACAGGTGCTAACAGGTAGGAGTTTTAAATTAAAATACAGAACGTAGGTACGTTTGAACATTTTATTTCGGTTGTTCCAATGTGAGACATTTACATTTGTGAATGTATCACTTCTGAGAACGCATGCTGTTACAGCGTGATTACCTGTAAATATCACATTAATGCCATAAATGCTCAAAAAGATGTCCGTCAACCTCAATGCATTTGGCAATACTTGTAACTACATTCTCTCAACAGCGAGTCGTTCGCCTTCCGTAATGTTCGCACATGCATTGACAATGCGCTGACGCATGTTGTCAGGCGTTGTCGGTGATCCCGATAGCAAATATCCTTCAACTTTCCCCACAGAAATAAGTCCGGGGACGTCGGATCCGACGAACGTGCGGACCAGTCCACCTGTCATGAAATGTTGTTGTTTTCGTGGTCTTCAGTCCTGAGACTGGTTTGATGCAGCTCTCGGTGCTACTCTACCCTGTGCAAGCTTCTTCATCTCCCAGTACCTACTGCAACCTACATCCTTCTGTATCTGTTTAGTGTATTCATCTCTTGGTCTCCCTCTACGATTTTTACCCTCCACGTTGCCCTCCAATACTAAATTGGTGATCCCTTGATGCATAACAACATGTCCTACCAACCGATCCTTTCTTGTAGTCAAGTTGTGCCACAAACTTCTCTTCTCCCCAATCCTATTCAATACCTCCTCATTAGTTATATGATCCACCCATCTAATCTTCAGCATTCTTCTGTAACACCACATTTCGAAAGCCTCTATTCTCTTCTTTCCCAAACTAGTTATCACCCTTGTTTTACTTCCATACATAGCTACACTCCATACAAGTACTTTTAGAAATGACTTCCTGACACTTAAATCTATACTGGATGTTAACAATTTTTCTACTTCAACCATCATCACTTATCTTGTTCCACAGATAGCAAAACTCCTTTACTACTTTAAGTGTCTCATTGCCTAATCTAATTCCTTCAGCATCACCCGACTTAATTCGACTACATTCCATTATCCCCGTTTTGCTTTTGTTTATGTTCATCTTACATCCTCCTTTCAAGAAACTATCCACTCCGTTCAACTGCTCTTCTAAGTCCTTTGCTGTCTCTGCCAGAATTACAATGTCATCGGCGAACCTCAAAGTTTTAATTTCTTCTCCATAGATTTTAATACCTACTCCGAATTTTTCTTTTGTTTCCTTTACTGCTTCTCAATATACAGATTGAATAACATCAGGGAGAGGCTACAACCCGGTCTCCCTCCCTTCCCAACCACTACTTCCCTTTCATGTCCCTCGACTCTTGTAACTGCCATCTGGTTTTTGTACAATTTGTAAATAGCATTTCGCTCCCTGTATTTTACCCCTGCCACCTTTAGAATTTGGAAGAGAGTATTCAAGTCAACATTGTCAAAAGCTTCTTCTAAGTCTACAAATGCTAGAAACGTAGGTTTGCCTTTCCTTAATCTTTCTTCTAAGATAAGTCGTAAGGTCAGTATTGCCTCACGTATTCCAATATTTCTACAGAATCCAAACTGATCTTCCCCGATATTGGTTTCTACCAGTTTTTCCATTTGTCTGTAAAGAATTCGACTGAGCATTTTGCATCCGTGATAGTTCGGTAATTTTCAAATCTGTCAGCACCTGCTTTCTTTGGCATTGGAATTATTATATTCTTCTTGAAGTCTGAGGGTATTTCGCCTGTCTCATACATTTTGCTCACCACATGGAAGAGTTTTGTCAGGAATGGCTCTCCCAAGGCCGTCAGTAGTTCTAATGGAATGTTGTCTAATCCCGGGGCCTTGTTTCGACTCAGATCTTTCAGTGCCCTGTCAAACTCTTCCCGCAGTATCATATCTCCCATTTCATCTTCATCTACATCCTCTTCCATTTCCATAACATTGTCATCAACTACATCGCCCTTGTATAGATTTCTATATACTCCTTCCACCTTTCTGCTTTCCCTTCTTTGCTTAGAACTGTGTTTCCATCTGAATTCTTTATATTCATACAAGTGGTTCTCTTTTCTCCCTTTAATTTTCCTGTAGGCGGTATCTTACCTCTATCTATCCCTGCTTAGCCATTTTGCACTTCCTGTTGATCTCATTTTCGAGACGTTTGTATTTCTTTTTGCCTGCTTCATTTACTGCATTATTATATTTTCTCCTTTCATCAATTAATTTCAATAGTTCTTCTGTTAGCCAAGGATTTCTACTAGCACTCGTCTTTTTACCTACTTCATCTTCTGCTGGCCTCACTACTTCATCCCTCAAAGCTATCCATCCTTCATCTACTGTATTTCTTTCCCCCATCCCTGTCAGTTGTTCCCTTAGGCTCTCCCTGAAACTCTATACAACATCTGGTTTAGTCAGTTGTCGAGGTCCCATCTCCTTAAATTACCACCTTTTTGCACTTTCTTCAGTTTTTATTTACAGTTCATAACCAATAGATTGTGGTCAGAATCCACATCTGCCCCTGGAAATGTCATACAATTTAAAACCTGGTTCCTAAATCTCTATCTTACCATTATATAGTATATCTGAAACATGTCAGTATCTCCAGGTTTCTTCCATGTACACAACCTTCTTCTATGATTCTTGAACCAAGTGTTAGCTATGATTAAGTTATGCTCTGTGCAAGATTCTATCAGGTGGCATCCTCTTTCATTTCTTAGCCCCAATCCATATTCACCTACTACATTTCCGTCTCTCCCTTTTCCTACTACCGAATTCGAATCACCCATGACTATTAAATTTTCGTCTCCCTTCACTATCTGAATAATTTCTTTTATTTCATCATACATTTCTTCAATTTCTTCGTTATCTGCAGAGCTAGTTGGCATATAATCTTGCACTACTGTAGTTGGCGTGGGCTTCGTGTCTGTCTTGACCACAATAAGGCGTCCACTATCTTGTTTATAGGAGCTTACCCGCACTCCTATTTTTTTATTCATTATTAAACCTACTCCCGCATTACCCCTATTTGATTTTGCATTTAGAACCCTGTATTCACCTGACCAAAAGTCTTGTTGCTCTTGCCACCGAACTTCACTATATCTAACTTTAACCTATCCATTTCCCTTTTTAAATTTTCTAACCTACCTGCCAGATTAACGGATCTGACACTCCACGCTCCGATCCGTAAAACGCCAGTTTTCTTTCTCCTGATAACGACGTCCTCTTGAGTAGTCCCCGCCCGGAGATCCGAATGGGGGACTATTGTACCTCCGGAATATTTTACCCGAGAGGACGCCATCATCATTTCACCATACAGTAAAGCTGCATGCCCTCGGGAAAAATTACGGCTGTAGTTTCCCCTTGCTTTCAGCTGTTCGCAGTACCAGCACACCAAGGCCGTTTCTGTTAGTGTTACAAGGCCAGATCCGTGAATCATCCAGACCGTTGCCCCTGCAACTACTGAAAAGGCTCCTGCCCCTCTTCAGGAACCACACGTTTGTCTGGCCTCTCAACAGATACCCCTCCGTTGTGGCTGCTCCTACGGTACGGCTATCTGTATCGATGAGGCACGCAAGCCTCCCCACCAACGGCAAGTTCCATGGTTCTGAAGGGTAGAAATATGCTATTCTATACCGCTTCAACCGCACGCGAGCTATGTGCCGGACATCCATCATGTTGGAAGTACATCGCCATTCTGTCATGCAGTGAAACGTATTGTAGTATAGGAAATCAGCATACATTGCACCATTTAGATTGCCATCGATAAAATGGGGGCCAATTATCTTTCCTCCCATAATACCACACCATACATTAACCTGCCAAGGTCGCTGATAGTCCACTTGTCGCAGACATCGTGGATTTTCCGTTGCCCAATAGTGCATATTATGCCGGTTTACGTTACCGATGTTGGTGAATGATGCTTCGTCGCTAAATACAACACGTGCAAAAAATCTGTCATCGTCCAGTAATTTTTCTTGTGCCCAGTGGCAGAACTGTACACGACGTTCGCCGACCTTAGTGGCCGAGCTGTTCTAGGCGCTATAGTCTGGAACCACGCGACCGCTACGGTCGCAGATTCGAATCCTGTCTTGGGCATGGATGTGTGCGATGTCCTTAGGTTAGTTAGGTTTAAGTAGTTCTAAGTTCTAGGGGAGTGATGACCTCGGAAGTTAAGTCCCATAGTGCTCAGAGCCATTTTCCATTTTTTTTATTTTTTTTATTTTTACTTTTTATTTTTTTACAAGACGTTCAAAGTCGTCCCTATGCATTTCCTGGTGAATAGAAATATGGTACAGGTGCAATCGATGATGATGTAGCATTCTCAACACCGACGTTTTTGAGATTCCCGATTCTCGCGCAATTTGTCTGCTAGGGGAAAGTAGGGGAAACGTGAGCACCTTAGCGGAACTTTATTTTTTAAAAAAAATTGACTTCGTTAAATAAAGTTTATTTTATGTTAAAACTTAGAGCAGCTATTCTAGTGTCTATAAAATATTAAGATAACCCAAAATATTCCAAAATAAACACACCAAAAACAAAATTCCAAGACACTACTTAAGCGCACGCTTTCACGAACATGGGGGAAACGTGCGCATCGGGTGGGGTAATTATGCGCATGTTAGAAGAATTGCTACGCAGTAATACCTGGAGAGGCAAAAAACAATACGAGGTTTGTTCCAAAAATTATATTGCTAAGGCACTTATTAAATTAGGTTAAACATAAGTTGTAATCAAATTTTACAAAATTTAACATAGTTCAGGACTATTGGTTTTCAAATAAAATGCAAAGTTTTCTTTGATGTTAGGGGCCTATAGATTTAACAAGTTAGACAAGTCCTTCACTGCACATTACACATGTAAAATCTTTAGCAGAATAATTTGCGGTACAAGCTGCGTGGGACTCCTCCTAGAGGGACTCGTTGCACTATTTAAGGGCACTGGTTGGCTTTACTAGATATACAGGGAGCGATACCGCACAATAAATCTAGTTTCGGTGCGGGCAGTGGCGGGTTGGACCTAAGCTGTTTTAGCTCTCCTGTTAAAATCAAATCAGATCAAATCAATAGCCATACATTAACATGATATCGACTTTTTCCGCAATTGGTAAACGGTCCACTTTAACACTGGTAATGTATCATGAAGCAAATACCGTCCGCACTGGCGGAATATTACGTCATACCACGTACTTATACATTTGTGATAATTACAGCGCCACCTATCACAAAGCGAAAAAAGTGGTCCAACTAAAACGTACATATTTCTTTACGAACCACACGAATATGTAATAAAAAATGGGGATTCCTATTTTAAAAAACGTAGGTGATATCCGTTTGACCTATGACAGCGCTCGCGCAGTCCGGAACCGTGCGACTGCTATGGTCGCAGGTTCGAATCCTGCTTCGGGCATGGATGTGTGTGATGTCCTTAGGTTAGTTAGGTTTAAGTAGTTCTAAGTTCTAGGGGACTAATGACCACAGCAGTTGAGTCCCATAGTGCTCAGAGCCATTTGAACCATTTGAACCTATGACAGCGCCATCTAGCGGGCCAACTATAGCGCCATCTGGTTTCCCCCTTTTAGCTAGACGAGTTTCGTTCTTTGTAGTTTTTTCGTTTGACGCTTATTTCGTGAGATATTTGGCCCGGTCACTTTCAATAGACCACCCTGTATAGTGTGTAAGACCTACATTACCTAA
Organism: Schistocerca gregaria; assembly: GCF_023897955.1. Taxonomy (NCBI): domain Eukaryota; kingdom Metazoa; phylum Arthropoda; class Insecta; order Orthoptera; family Acrididae; genus Schistocerca; species Schistocerca gregaria. Next base: position 34,212,991 of record NC_064928.1, read on the forward strand.
CGTTCCAAATAAGCCACCACAACTGCAGCTGAATAAAAAACTACAGAGACTGGCTGGTCCCTTTATCTAAGACTGATAGCCACTGGATACGTGGGAAGTGGAGGGATGTGGGAAAGATTGCGGCGAGAAATAGATGTTCCGCATTATTAGAAAGTTAGCTTCCACTCGCAAATGACTAGTTTCGGGGCTTAACTAATTCGCAGTCTTCAGCTTGTTATATTGCAAAACTGCGAAATGCAGATTTGAAGAAATACAAAATTTGACGTGAAAGCTGACTTTTTTCTGTTTAATGGTAAAACAAAACAGGTGCAGGAAAAGTGCTGAAACAGTATCACTGCCACGATTCTGAAGATGTTCCGCATTTCTAGAAAAATAAGCAGTTCGTGATTCTTACAGAACACTTGTGATTGAAATGACGCACATAAGTAGCAACGTTTCATAAAAGCCTCGTTACAGAGCCGTTCATGCACATCTGTGGTAGCCTATAAGTCGTATGATGTAACGTAAATAAGCACGCAACAGCTGCTTTTTGTAGAATATTTTATTTTTTAACGCCACTGGTTTCGAGTCGCATTGCGCATCTTACGCACTCCACTAGAGTGCAGACGTAAAACTCGTCGTGAAACAGCAAGTACCTGACAACGTAAAGGTCTGTTCACACGATGCGTCCTTCGTCGTGCAATCGCTGATGCGCGGTCAAAAAAGGGCACGCGCGAAAATTACCAGAAAGAACGTATGTAGGCTTACGTGTCCAGACGTTACCTCATTGTGCAAGCCGTCTGCTATGCACTATTGCTTTGCATCTTATTCCGTTGGAAGTAAGAGTCTATAGACACATATTTCACGCATGAGAGGCATATATTTCTCTTGTTGTCCGTTGTTATTATCATAGACTCTTTCCTTGACACCTAAGATTTTTTATGGAGTCTAATTATTCGCCCATTCTTGCACTTGACTCGACTTCGTTACACGCGAGTGTTTTTGTAAACTTAATTATGTTTCTTCAAAAGCGAATACGTAGAAGATTCTTGCCGTTCGTGGGTCAGATTTAACAATAATTGTGGAATTAGTTGCACTATCGCAGAAAGAACAACTGTATCTTTTCCAGTTCAGTTCCCTGTAGTACGTGCTCTATGCTACACGCGTTGTGTATACGCTGCGAAAATAAAAGTATTCACAGTAAGTGACGGGAGTGCGGGTGATTATTTAACGTTTTAATTTCACGCCCGCTACACACTACCTACTGTTTCCTATGTGCTGCGAAACAATTTTATTGCTTTCGACGCTTTATTATCACGTCTCTGTGGTTTTTGCTTCACCTGCAGTTGTGGCTTATTTGGTATGTTAAGTAATGTAGGTCTTACACACTATACAGGGTGGTCCATTGACAGTGACCGGGCCAAATAACATTTCTATGCACCAGGAATTGCATGGCGACGACTTTGAACGTCGTGTACAGTTGTGCCACTGGACACGAGAGAAATTGCGGGACGATGACAGATTTTTTTGCACGTATTTCATTTAGCAACGAAGCGTCATTCACCAACAACAGTAACGTAAACCGGCATAATATGCACTATTGGGCAACGGAAATTCCGCGATGGCTGCGACAAGCGAAACGTCAGCGACTTTGGCGGGTTAATGTATGTTGCGGCATTATGGGAGGAAGGATAATTGCCCCATTTTATCGATGGCAATCTAAATGGTGCAATGTATGCTAATTTTCTATGTTATTTTCTACCGGTGTTACTTCAAGATGTTTCACTGCATGACAAAATGGTGATGTACTTCCAACATGATGGATGTCCGGCATAAGCTCGCGTGCGGTTCAAGCAGTACCGAATAGCATATTTCATGACGGGTGGTTTTGTCGTCGAAGATCCATACCATGGCCCGCACGTTCACCGGAGCTGACGTCCCTGCATTTCTTTCTGTGGGGAAAGTTAAAGGATATTTGTTATCGTGATCCACCGACAACGCCTGACTACATGTGTCAGCGCATTGTCAATGCATGTGCGAATATTACGGAAGGCGAACTACTCGTTGTTGAGAGGAATGTCGTTACACATATTGCCAAATGCATTGAGGTTGACGGGCATCATTGTGAGCATTTATGGCATTAATGTGGTATTTACAGGTAATCACGCTGTAACCGCATGCGTTCTCAGGAATGATAAGTTCACAAAGATACATGTATCACATTGGAACAACCGAAATAAAATGTCCAAACATACCTACGTTCTGTATTTTAATTTAAAAATCCCGCCTGTTACCAACTGTTCGTCTAAAATTGTGAGCCATATATTTGTGACTATTACAGCGCCATCTACCACAAAGCGAAAAAAGTGGTCCAACTAAAACATTCGTATTTCCTTACAAACTACATGAATATGTAATAAAAAATGTCGGTTCCTATTTCAAAAAAACGCAGCTGATATGCGTTCGACCTATGGCAGCGCCATCTAGCGGGCCAACTATAGCGCCATCTGGTTTCCTCTTCAAGCTAGAGAAGTTTCGTTCTTTGTAGTTTTTTCGTTTGATGCTTATTTCGTGAGATATTTGGCACAGTCACGATCAATGGACCACCCTGTATATAGATTCCACCGACACATACAACAATTTATGGTATTTGGGTAAATTCGAAGCCGACGGTGCTGTTCAGGATGTGCATAAGGAAAGGTCTGGTAGCCCAAAAACATCACCAAGTGCAGCTTCCAACGCTGTTGTGCTGCAACATTGCGCTAGGTCACCTAAAAAATGTGTGAAGTAGGGTTTCACGTGAAAGTGGGGAAGCCGATAGAGCATATTCTGAAGGCTGCTCGCTGCTCGCTATGAACGAGGACGACCCGGATCGAAGTATGGAGTACTGCGAGAAGGAAGGGTTTACTGGGATGGTTACCTGGTCTGATAAGACTCAATTCAGACTGAACGGTACTGTAAGTTGCCACAGCTGTGTGTGCTGGATTTCTGAAGATCCTCACGTTTACGTGGACAAACATGTTAATCTGACTGGTGTAAATGTGTTATGTAGTCTGTCATTACACGGGGTGATTGGACTATTCTTCTCTGCAGGTGCCGTGACTGGTGAGGTGTCTGTTCATATGCTGTTAATATTGATTTTACCTGCCATCTGTGACGTGTTCGGAAATGAAAGATTTTACCTACAAAAAAAATGTCGCTCCACCTCAGTACCACAGAGCTTACTTGGATGAAAATCTACACGGACTATTGATTGGTCGACGAGGAACTGTTGAGTACTCACCACAGTCTCCGGACCTGACACCTATCTATGGGGGACCTTGAGAGACGGCAGCTACGAGAAAGCATCGAGGTGTCCTCTGCGGCTCTCACACAGGCGCCGTCGACAGCCTCAGTTCGGTCAGAAGTTGAGCGGCGTCGACGACGTTCGGCTGCCAATGGAGGGCGCTTCCAACACATAACATAACCTCCCCCTTGTGAGAGAATTGTTACGGTATGTCACTTTGCTCAGATAATGTTGACTGTCAAACAGAATCTATATATTTCTGGATCCCTCTGCATATATGTTAATATCGTCGCTCTCGACAAATTCGGCAACGCTGCAAACACCAAAATCCACTAGAACGGAGGTTGTCTTTCCCAGTTTTGTATTTTTTACATCATCAATGCCCGTGATTTCTATCTCTAGTACAGGTACTGTAGCTTGCTGAGGGTCTCCACGTAATCCATGTTTGCTTTTGTTCGGATGTCAAATTCTTCAAATATTGTGCTACTGTCTCGCCATAACATTAATATTCGTCTAAAGTATTCATACACACTTTCCATAGATTTATAGACTGTTTCTTCTCTGATTTTCTACTTCCAGACTTTTCTTATTTATTACAGTAACATGATCGAAGACTAAGTCTAATATTTGACGCTCATGGCACCATACCTCAAGTTTCTATTTCATAATCATTAAAAAAGCATTCCGTATGATCTCTCATGGTCTGTAATCATCTATAATTTTCAGTGTGCGTTCTTCGTAGTCAACGGACATCATTGCACATAAATCACATTAATGCATAAGCTCAACACACTTTACTACGAAACGCACATGGACGTCAGCTGCCTGATGCACTGTTACCCCTAGCACACTCACATTGAGGATGGGAGAAGAAAGTGATTCGCCATTGCTTACTACAGGCTCTCTGCAGTCGGCTCTGAGAGACACTAACGCCGCCCTGCGGAACTGCCTCGCCAGTAGGTGGATGCTGGGCTATTCCTTAAGCCTCGAGAAATTTGTCGGATCATTCCGCTACTGTACATCTGTGAAACTGGCCGGCTACAGTCACCGCACTGAACCTGTCCCGAGTGTCTAGTAACCGATGCGACGTTACTGCACCCTCACATCGTACCCCTCGCACCCTCACATTGACGATCGGACACAGAACTCGCATCACCATTGCGTAGTACAGGCTCTTTACTCACGTCTCTCCGGGACACTAATCCGGCCTAAGGAACTTAATATCCATCAGAGGGGTGGTGGGCTATTGCATGCAACTCCAGGCCATTGTCTGAGTCATTCTGCCTGTTGATATCTGTGATAATGGCGCCGCTACAATCAACACATCCAGATTGTCCTACGAATCCAGTAGCTTAGTTTGCATTCCTGATGAGTGGGTTAATAAATTGATTTGGTATACACATTTCAGCTATGCACACTTTGGTTCCAGAAAATACTTTCATAAATTACGAGAAAATTGCTACTTCAGTAATATGGAAAAACATATTCAATTTGTTCTTGATAAATGCAAATTATGTCAAAAGGCTAAGCCGCCAACTATTTCTCACAGAGCACCGTTGTTTCCTATCATTCCAGCGAGATTAAAGGAGATGGCTGCAGTCGATTTGTTCGGTCCAGTGGTTCGTTCTACTAATGGTTTTGCGTACATTATGGTAGTAGTGGAATTGACATCAAAATATGTGTGTTTTACACCTTTACGCAAAGCAACAGCTCGTTCAGTATCTAATGCTTTCATCAAACATTTTCTTAAAGAAGTGGGTCATGTTGTTAAAGTTATATCAGATAATGGGTCACATTTTCGCTCTAAAAGTTGGCTTCGTACTCTACGGCGTCGAAAGATTAAAACAATTTTCATTTCAATTTTTCTCCCTCAATCTAACGCGTCAGAGAGATGGATGAAGGAAATCAATAAATGGTGTCGTCTTTATTGTCGTCATAATCACAGAACGTGAGATCAGTACCTTCATATTTTCCAAAACATTCTGAATGGACTCCCTAATGATTCAGCATATTTACCACCTATATTGATATTAAAAAATAAAGCACCGTCAAATCGTATTTCTGAAATCATTCCTTTTCCGCCTACACGGAAACTGCGGCATTCTGAAGTTGTCAACCTGGCCCTACAAAATATTGCATCTGCGGCTGTTAGAAGAGAGAAATCAGCTAAACGTCCTGGTCGTTTAAAAACCTCGTCAGTTGGTCAAAAGGTGTTAAGTCTCATCGCTTGTCTCACAAAGGAAAAGGCTTGTGTCGCAAATTTTTTCTGCTTTATAACGGTCCGTATAGGGTTCGCAAAATTATTCATGATAACACTGTCGAAGTAGAGACTCTTAAATCACGGCGCTCTAGGGGAATACATCATATATCGAACGTTAAAATTATTGTGGAATGACATACTTTTGAGAAATTAACAGTTACACGTAAACACGCAGAGAATGCAGGGATACCGCGCCGTGTTCAGCGGCAGCACATACACAAAGCGACAGTCAGTCCGCGCGGCGCACAAGGTAGCCGTTAACCGTAAACAATTACTTGCTACGTCACGCTTACCTACAGCTGATCGAGCGCTCAGTGCGAATGCACTGACAGCCATAGACAAATACACAGTCTGATTTCTCCTATTAAATTCAGTATAAAGCTATAGTGACTTGATAAGTTATGTTATGAACGTTCAGTTTTTCCAGGATACAGTTGTATAAAATATTTAAGAACTTCAGGTACATTCTGTGCGTGTCCGACATTAAGAAGACTTGCTATCGAGAAAATTTCAGGATGAATGTAATTTCGAGGAAGAAAGTAATAAATTAAAAGATAACTATTAATTGAGTTTATTTTTCAGGTAACATATTTCTACTTATGTATGTACTTTATACGTAATTTGCTGCTCGCGATTACGTGATTTATACTCTGTGTTAAATTTTATGCTCTATGTATTTACTTGTGAAGCGACATGCTTGCGTATATTTGCTGATTTTGACAATGTTTTATTAATGAACAGGTTTGTTACTTGTGTATATCATGTATCGCTTGGCTGCTATGCTTTTTCACTGATGTCATATTTCTTATTATGTGCTTGCTGTGCCTATTTATTTAAATTATATTTGTCACCTGATTAGTTGTGCTGATATGGCTATGTATGTAAGTTATGCTTTGTCATTTATCTGCTTGCGCCTTCATGTTTACTTATTAACATTACATATGAACATTTATTTACTTATGCTGATATGATGTTAATGACTTATTTATTATGTAAGATATATACTTGGTGCTTTGGGTATGGATTGCGTATTTACACATTTCTGTTTTGTTGTCATAACTACTCTTCAATTTAGTATAGAGAAATACTTATATACTGTGTGCGAACATAAGAGTTTAGGTTACACTATGGTATTAATTATAGATTGTTCGCTTGGCAGAGCCTTGTTGTAGGGATTGTGCTGCATCCACTTGTTGACATTCTGTGCTCTAGTGGTATATTTACTCGCTATTGCATGTTTTGATTGCGCTCAGTGCTTTACATTTTCAGATAAGAAAAGAACTACTATAATTCTACGAACTACATGGGTACAAGAAACTTAATTGAAGTCACATGAACTGGAGGTTTTATGGAAGCTGTATAATTTCATTATAATAAAAAGGAAGCTGACGACATGAAATACTAGCACTAGCTTTAGACCATTGACAGTTATTACAGTGCATTCTTCGTGAGCAATTGAAATAATAAGTGACACTTGACACAAAGAAATACTCCACATGTTTTCTTCTGTTTTGCCATGATTCTTGATGTGGTGTACACACTGTGAAATATTACGATTTATTCATTCTCTTATGTGATCATTAACACTGTGTACTCGCACCTACTTACTGAAAGTTATTCAAACTGAAGGCTTTTAGAGGTCATATATGCATTTCTTTTATTTTATGATGAACAAGGTGTTATGGAAGTGAAATGACTTTGGTGATAAGGTTTATATGTATCGACATATTGAAGAGGTATTATTGAAGTATTGAGATTATGTGATGCTGATGATTATTGGAGGTTTGGTGGATAAGAGGTAAGGTAAGTGAGGAGCATTTTTTTTTTGTCGGTTTATACAGAACAAGAAGGATGAAGATGGCAGACCAGAACACTCCAGTCGAAGGAAGATTGTCTACACACACACATTGTTAAATCAATAAGCAGTCTATCCTCTTTTGAGGGGGGAGGAAGTATTTGCGTATCTTGGCAAACTTCAGTGGTTTGGCCAACATTCGTCCTGACATGATGACTATGACACTGACTATTATACACTGCTGCCACTACTATTTTATACACATAATGAACATCAAATTTTGACAGAATTGCATTTACACAGTTAACACTATTCAATTACACAATAGTACTTAGTATGTGGATGAAATATGAGTGAGTGTGTTTTGTGTGTTTTCCTTTCCTAATCCCAAAATTATTGCATTTACTCATTAATATTAGTCCTGTCTCTTTAATTAAGCCCCCATGCAATATATACACTAGCAGAAGGGCTCTGACAATGTCCTCAATGCATATGCAATAGCGCAGCAACCGACCAATTGAGGCAAATCCTCAGGGCAACGTTAGTGCCATGGAGGACATCGGCAGAGTACTCTAGTATGCAATGACGAAGCAATTTCTGTGTCCCATCGTCAAAGTGAGATTTCGAGGGTTACAATAAACAGGCAACGGTGCATGGGTTACAATTTACTGGGTGTTCAGAAGAAGTTCCATGTGGTCACCATTGCCGCACCAGTATCATAGATGTACACTACCAGACTGATTCTGTCAATGTCCTTGAGGCACATGCATTAGGAGAGCAACTACTTAATGGTAAGGCTATAACTGAGGGCGACTTTAGTCCCTCGGACAGAGGTCGGCAGAGAGTTTGTTGTATGCAATGACATAGCCAGTTCTGTGTCCCATCGTTAATGAGAGGATACAGGGATTAGAGAAAACTGACAGTGATGCATCGATTACAAGCTACTGGAATCGCAAGAGAGATTCCATGCAGTGACTCTTCCGCCACAGTATCATGCAAGATGTACACTAGCAGATTGTCTACAACAATGTCCTCGAGGCATATGCAATAGCCCAGCACCCGTCTAATTTCCAAGCAGTCCCTGCGAGTGACATTTGTTTCTTGGAGAGAAATCAGCTGAGAGCATGTCATTTGCAACGGTGAAGTAATTTCTGTGTCCCATCGTCAATGTCAGTGTGTGAGTTTTACAATAAATCGGCAATGGTGCTTCGATTACAAGTTACTGGACATTGAGGAGAGGTTTCATGTCACAGCACAGCACCTACCTAATGTCGAGGCAATTCCTAACGGCTGCAATAGTGTCTTGGAGAGACATTGGCAGAGAGATTGTAGTATTCAATAGCGAAGCAATTTCTGTGTCCCATCGTGAATGTGGGGTGTGTGGGTTACAGCCAATCGGTATCTGTGCATAGTTTACAAGTTAATGGACACTCAGCAGAGGTTCCATGTGGTGACTGTAGCCGCGGCACTATCATAGATGTTCGGGGCAGAATGACTCTGACAATGTCCTCAAGGCTTATGCAACAGCACGGCATCCGGCCAATGGCGAGGCAATTCCTGAGAGCGGCGGTAGTGTCGTGGAGAGACGTTGGCAGTGAACCTGTAGTGTGCAATGATATAGTAATTTCTGTGTAACTTTGTCAATTTTGGGGTGAGGGTTACTGAAAACTGCAAGCTACTGGAGTCACTGGAGAGGTTCCATGTGGTGTTCGTAGCCGCCCGTTATAGAGCTACATTAGCAGAAGGAGTCTGACAATGTCCACAAGTCTTATGCAATAGCCCAGCAAACCGCCTAATGACGAGGTAGTTCCTGACGGTGGAGCTAGTGTCTTGGAGAGAGGTCCGAAGGGATCCCATAGAATGCAATGGCGAGGAAATTTCTGTGTCCTATCGTCTATGTGAGGGAGCAAGGGTTACAATAAACCAACAATGATGCGTCGGTTACAAATTATTGGACACTCACGAGAGATTCCACGGGTGACCGTAGCCGCGCTAGTATCGGAGATATACACTAGTGAAATGGCTCCGACAATGTCCTCGAGGCATATGCAATAGCGCAGCACCTGTCTGATGGATATTCAGCTACTGAGGGCAGCATTAGTGCCTTGGATGGACGTCGGCGAAGCAATCGTCAGTGTGAGGCTGAGAGAGTTAGTTACAGTAAACGGGCTTCTGTGCATTGGTTACAAGCTACTGGATTCCCAGGAGAGGTTCCATGCTGTGACCGTAACCGCTCCCGTATCATAGATGTACACTAGCTGAATGACTCCGACAATTCCTTTGAGGCATATGCAACAGCGCAGCACATGCCTAATGGTGAGGCGTTCCCCGTGGGCAGAGTTAGTGTCTTGGAGAGACAAACTTGTTCTAAGCTTTTGTAGCGGATTTGAAAGTTAGAAGCGAGTTAACAAGTGTAGGTCCCACTTGGCACTTTTTAACCGCGTTCCACACGCGTGTTCCACTATGGAACAGGAAGCAGCCTCAGCCATTTTCATACTGCGTGTTAACAGCGCCACAATCAGAGCACAACAGCACCGACTGTGACTACATATTTTTGAAATAAAATCTACATAACTAATGCGTGATTAAGAAAAACGTTGATGGCTGTTAATACATCAGTATACCTTAAAGTTTCATTTAACGTAACTTAGTAATAAGACATCTAATACATAAGTAGAACCTTCTTCCAAGAGCGTAACGACACCTGTGTACGTGTGCTACGGCTTCTGACCAATCATCGCGGTTGTGTTTGTTTACGTCAAGTTTATTCTTACGATGAATAGGGTATAGCGTCACTGTGTCCTCAAGGTATTCGTTTTCCTTCTAATCATTGCGTTGTAATGCAAAAACTTTAATTTACTTTATTTCTTATAAGTAAGTGCCGCATTTGAAAATGATTGTATCATAGGGACAATTCCCGAAGGTACAGTCGGACACAAGTCTACATGCATCTTAAAAATAACACTTGAAGTCAAAATCAATCAAGAAAATATTATGTATTCACTTTCTGTGGCATAAACAGACATGTTAGGAACTGAAAAACAGTCTACATGCATCTTAAAAATAACACTTGAAGTCAAAATCAATCAAGAAAATATTATGTATTCACTTTCTGTGGCATAAACAGACATGTTAGGAACTGAAAAACAACATATACACTGCATAATTAATAATAATTCTATATACTGAGATCTTCAGTATACGAACGAAACAGTGGTCAGATACAAAAGTAATCATACACTGTGATGTTCTTCAGTTTCAGGCCCAATTTAATATTTTGTATTGCCACCTTCTGCTTCGATCACAGCTTCCAAACGTCGAGGCATAGATTCCACCAATTTATTGGTGTACGCAGGAATAAGGTTATTCCACTCTTTCACTAAGACTGCTTTTAAATCATCTTTGCTTTTGATGTTGTGTTTTTTTTTTATATATATATACTGCGCTTTAGTTTTCCCCAAAGATGTTCAACTGGGTTAATGTCTGGTGACTGGGGAGGCGAATGCAACTGCTTTTGATACATTGTAAAGTAGCCATTCTTTTACGACAATGGCCGTATGCTTGGGGTCATTGTCTTGCTGAAACACTGTCCTTAGTCCCAGTTTCTCCGCAGATTGCTTCAGATTCTCCTTTAAGATGGTGAGATACTTCCATTTACCCATAATACCTGCAATAAATACTAAATTTCCAATTCCAGCTCCAGACATGCAACCCCACACAAGAATATTTCCACCACCATACTTCATTGAAGGGACAAGATTTCTCTTCTTCCAACTTTCACTCCTTTTTCGCTACACCTTTTGCTGTCCATCACACTGGAGGAGAAGGAAATTAGTGTTTAACGCCCTGTCGACAACGAGGTCATCACAGACGGAGCACACGCTCTGATTAGGAAAGGATGGGGAAGGAAATCGGCCGTGCCTTTTCAAATGAACCATCCCGGCATTTGCCTGAAGTGATCTATGGAAATCACGGAAAACCTAAATCAGGATGGCCGGACGCGAGATTGAACAGTCGTCCTCCCGAATGCGAGTCCAGTGTGCCATAACACTGGAAGATGTTAAACTTTCATCCGTGAAAAGCACTGTATTCCAAAACATGGAAACCGTATTTCCATGCAGAGAGCTGCAAATTCTAGGCACTTCTGTTCATTTATCCAGCTTACGAACGGTTTCTTCCTTGCTGTTCTACTTTCAAATCCACGATTGTGCAGCAGTCTTCGTACTGTTATGGGGTGAACATTATTTCCACTAGTATTTGCGACATCCAATGCCAACTCCGTAGCTGTAATTCTGGGATCCGCATTCACTCTTCTGATGATGTGTCAGCGCTCCCTGTTAGATAATTTTGGTGGCCGTCCACATCTAGCATTGCTTTCTACTCTTCCTCGATCCCTGTAATTTCTTATTACTGTTTGGACACTTGCATGGTTCCTTCTAACAGTTTCTCCAGTTTTCCGCAGTGAAAAGCCCTTTTTACTGAGCTCAGTTAAACAAGTAGAAGATGAGGAAAAGTTGGAAAAAAGAACGTCATTACAAAAACGAAGACTGAAACGATTTGCTGTTTTGAAAATTAGTGACGTGAAAAAACTCATTTCACAGTGTGCAGGGAATACAAAATACTTTGTTCCTGCTGATGAACTTTATGATGTGATCGACGCAGCTCATGTAGCTGTGGGTGATGGTGGTCGTGATAGGATGTTAGCCAAGACATCAAAAAAATACGCCTATATCGAGAAGTATTCCAAACTGTTGGGGTGCTGTGCATTCTTCAATCTGATAATGGCAAAGAATTTGTCAATAAAAGCGAACTCGAAAATCTTTGATCAGAGCTGAAACTTGTGCATGGAAAACCAAGGCACAGCCAAACTAATGGTTCTGTTGAACGTGTCAACCAAGACATTAAAAATATGATACGTTCTTGGTTAAAGGACAACAATTTAACGAAGTGCTCAGAAGGATTAAGTTATTAATTAAAAATTGAGCTTACCACTCTGGCATAAAACTATCACCTAACACAACATTACTCGGGATCGAAACTAGAGTAGGACCTGTTGCCTCAAGAAATCATAAATGATATTCAGGATGAAGTTGACCTGAGGGAGGCAATCGAAGATGACAGCAATACTGAACAGTACGAAGACAGTGATGATGATAACGTTGTGAAAATTGACACAAATTACATTCAAACTGCTAGAAAAATTGCGACAGAAAATAAAAAAAGAAAACAAGCTCAAAGAATGAAAGCTTCCTCTGACAAATCCCATCCACCAGCTGACAGTAGAGACAATGTAACCATATGTATTCCAGATATAGATAAACACAGAGGTGACCTTCAAAACATAACTGGAGTAATACTTCAAAAAACTGATGAGAGCCTCTACAAAGTTGGCAGCAAATCATGGCATTTATTAAAATTATTCATAATTTTTTGTAATAAAATATTAAAAAATATTTGTTTTAACTTCTTTTTTATTTTTTAGAACTGATTTTGACGTCTCCATTCAGAAGTTTTTAGATGTGGCAGATATTAAGCAGTATACTGAAATATCTTTAAGGACTGCAACCACAAAACGTTTTGTTGGATCAGAGCAAGGCTTCTTGAAATGCAGTTGCATGAAAAACTGTACAACAAACAAATGCAATTGTAAGAAAAACAAAGTACTCTACAATCGTAAGTGCCACCAAAGTAAACCTTGCAAAAATAAGTAAACAAGCAAATTGCAGATAAGGTAATTTCTATGGATGGATATATGTAAGTTAATCTAGTGATAGATGTGAAATTACTGATTAGTTAATAAATAACTTTAATGAATCACATTGACTATTTTATTTCTATTCCTTTATTCAGTTTACTTTGAAAAGTTTATTGAAGATACAAACTAGATGAAATTAGTTCAGACTAGGGCGTACCAGTAGATCCTAAAGCATGTAAATTCTAACTAGGACAAACCGATTCGACCTAGGCTAAACTGATTTGTCCTATCAGTAACAGGATGAACGAGTTTGACCTAGGCGAAACTAGTTCATCCCAAAATCGGGTTTGGTCAGTAACATATATACGATACGTTAAGACGTACACAATACAGACAAGTGCTTTCTTTAGCATGCTGCAAGATATGTCATATACATCTACACTGCTTGATGATTTCAACTGTTTTATTATGCTCAGATCAAAAAGGGGCAAGATTTTGTAAATGATAAACGTACTTGTATTTGTTACTGATCTATAAAATTCTTTTATGAGCTGATACCAGGTTCTGTAATAGTGTTTCCTACTTCAACAGATTTAATTAAAAAGTCTCCGATTTTTTTGGCGCTGATATTAATTTTTTCGTTTCTTGCATTTTTGGCAACATTATTTATTAGCCTTCATGCAGCTATGCACTTGTTGGTGATATTCTCAATATTGCTGGAATTGTGTGCTTTTTTGGTTCCACATATCCATTCTTACATGCATCATAGGATAACCTGTCTTCAGACTATTAAATATATTGTACAATCATGCAATTTATTTTTCAAATTTGTCAGCTGTTTAGTACACCATGGATTTTGTTTGTATGGGAACTTGGTTTTGAAGCCTCTGTCAAATACTTTGCATTATATTATGGGGGTGTTCTCATCAAATTGTATCAAAAACTCTTTTACAATCTATTAAATGTTTTCTTTGCTGACAAATCATTACTTAAAGTGTATTGTGTATCACCATAGCATTGACCAAACAAATCTCTCTCATCAAGTGTCCTACAAAGCGTGATAATATTTCCATCAGTGAGAGGTCTGGTGATTACAACTTTTGGGATAAGCTTAGCTTTATTTTATTATCAAAAGGGGCCTTACATATTTAATTTAAATATACAGAATTATGATCATAAAATGGAAACACTGTCACATCACGATTTTTCAGTAGTTTTAAAACTGACAAAAATATTGTCATGGCAGGCTTGAGTTCTTGTTGGTCTATTATTGATGGAGTGTAAATTTCAGTATCTTAGTAGATTTTTCAGTTCTGTAACACTGCCAGTAACTACACCAACAGTTTCAAAGTTCTGTTCTCCACACAAAAAATTTAAATCCAGTTTAATACCAGAGCAACTGAGTGACTGGTTATCCTAGGTAATGACAACACCTCCTATGTGCAATTTTGTGCAGTAGCTATTTGCTACTCTATTATAGTTATTGAATTTGACCACTGTAAGCTCATTCTTAGTAGCTCATTGTTCACTCAAACAAAACATATCAGTCTCATTCTTGAGTCCAAAATATTAGGAGGTTGCACAAGCAAGAGCAAACAAGTTTCATCAAAAAAATAGTATTTATTAATGAGCCACTCTTTCTGTTGAATGGCTTCAAGAACAAGCCAAACTGCAGAATACAGGGCACAGGAAATGCTTCATTAATTATGGATAAGCAATTCCATGCAGAAAGAGTGATCGTGTTGTGTGCAGTTTTGGTCGAGGTGTAACTGGGCAGTACTACTTTGAAGGTGATGCTGGAAAGATATTAATAAAGGATGATGAATGGTACTGCAATATGTTACACGGTTTTTGTGGTCTGAACTGGATAGTGTGAATGTCGGAAAGGTTTGGTTTAATCAAGACGCTACCTGTCATACGTCAGTTGTAACTGTGGAAATGTTACGAGAGAGGTTGTATAGCTGGGTGATGTTACCCAATATTGACATGAATCAGTCACATATATGTCGGCAATTTGCCACCGTTCTGTATGCCAACACACCACAGTCTCTTCCATAGCTCGAAGTTAAGATTCAGTGTGTAATTTCAGACCCAGATATGCAAGTATTCGGAAAATTTTATCAACCGAGCGAGAGTGTGCCTGTAGAGTACTGAAGGGCATCCGAGTAATAACGGATTTCACACATAATCACAGGGAGCGTAGAACATAAGAATATGTAAATTACACAATTTCAAGAATAAATGTGTATGTTATTATTAAATCAAAAATTATTCTTTATGGGACACCCTTTATAAACGAATTGCATACATATCGTTTCTGTAATTCGTTTGTGACAACTGCTTGAGTATTTGGGCTGCTCTCCACATTAGATTAAAGGCAGGCAAAGAAACAATTCACAAGTGGGCTGCAAAATGTGTTACTGGTCAGTCCAATCAGTACTGATGTGCTATAGGAATGCTCCATGAGCTCAGAAGGGAATACTTGGAGGGGAAACATGGTGTTTTCGCAAAACCCATCTGTTACTGTAGGCATGATCGCTTGCCATGTCGGAAATATTCATTCCTTTGAATGTTTGCAGGACAGACTGTTTTAATTGCTTTGATTCCTCACATCATTTATAAATATGGGTCAAAGTTAATGCATATCACATAGTTTTAAAACCCCAATATTCTTTATGTTATGAAGAGGATAGTTGCTACTCAACATACAGCAAAGATGCCGAGTCACAGACAGGCACAAAAAAGACTGTCATGAAGTAAGCTTTGACGAACAAGATGTTCATCAGAAATAAAAGCACGTATGTGCACACACACACACACACACACACACACATATATGCAACTCACAAATGCTTCACCACAGTCTGTGGCTGCTGAGGCCAGACTGCTAGGAGCACTGCATGATAGAGAAGCAACTGTGTGTGTGTGTGGGGGGGGGGGGGGGGTAAAGGAGGAGACAGGGGCGAGGAGGGGGAGGGATAGCAGGAGAGGGTTGGGGGACAGTAAAGGCTGCTTGTGGGAGCATACGCGGAGGAGGTGGAGAGAGGTCTGTGAGTAAGTTGCTCTGCTAGCGGAAAAGGAGTGACCTAAGAAATCTGTGGGTGCTTTGTTTCCAATGTACCCACAGCCTTTTTACTTCTCTCCTTTTTCCCTAACTCCCCCGCCCCCCATCCTCTGTTTAACCACCTGACTACACCTGTCTGCCATACCCTCTCCTCACCTCGTCCCTGTATGCTCCCACGAGGAGCATTTTTCCATCCCCCAACCCTACTCTACTGTCCCTCCCCCTTCCCACCTCTGTCTCCTCCTTACCTCCCATCACACGGTCGCTTCTCCCAACGAGTGCTGTTGCTCGAAGTCTGGCCCCGGCAGCCAGAGTCCGTGGTCATGTGTGTGAGAGTTGCGTTTGTGTTTGTGTATTATAGTCAGTCGTGGATTTTCCACTGTTCTGAAAGAACTGGTATATTTTTAATTTTGCGAGAACAGGATATAAGATTACATGTTCAGTACAAGGTTGCTTGTAACAAGAACTTTGAGGAGTCTAGTTGGATGTAAGGGGATAGGGGAAAGACTTATCGAGCTCCATATTCCCTACATAGACACAGTGGTGCTGCACGAACACAATATACAGTAAGACCACGATAATCTGGCAGACCTGACCGTCCAGCATAGTCGGATGCCTTCGAGAAATTCCGGAAGATTTTGCACGACGACACTCAGTTACAATTGTCTGCCTCACTCTGTGACATTATTCTTGCCGAGATAATCCATTTGCATTATTAGTTTTGTGCAAGTATCAATGACTGTTCATTCACTAGTCCTAAATTCACAGTCGTTACAATTGTATCAGTGCTGTGTTGTTCTATGTAATAGTTATTTAATAATGTCACGGTGCTATATCAGTATTCAGTTACGTGTGTGACTATTATATAGATTAGAGCACAGTAACAAGTACATACGTACAGTCTACTTGTTTTCCAAACAGAGCAAAGGTGTGTCTAAAACAGCAAAATGGAAATTTGAAGTTTACAGTCCACCCACACCTGTGAATCATAAGGAGACTGGGAAAAAGCTGAGAACCAAAACAATATTATGAGTGAATTTAATACTGTATAATCAACTACTGTACACATGATATTAAAAACAAAAACAGCTGGAAAATGTGTGTCACAATCAGCTTCACATAACACTTACGGCACTGGTCTCGAAGATGGCTGCTGTTACCTATAGACTGACTGAAATATCTGGTTCTTTTGAAGCCATAATTCGTGTGGGAAATATGTAGTTGGAATTTCAAAACATTTTTAGACATATTAGACTTTCTACTTTAAATACACATATTTCGAGTAGCTATCTCGACCCATGTTGTAGTTTTGGTTGATTTTAATTTACCAGATATAGACTGGGAGACTGAAACATTCATGACGGATGACAGGGAAATTTTCTTAAGTGCATTATCTGAAAACTACCTTGAGCAGTTAAACAGAGAACCGACTCGTGGCGATAACATATTAGACTTTCTGGTGACAAAGAGACCTGAACTAGTTGAAACAGTTAACGCAGAACAGGGAATCAGCGATCATAAAGCGGTTACAGCATCGGTGACTTCAGCCGTAAATAGAAATATTAAAAAAGGTAGGAAGATTTTTCTGTTTACCAAAAGTGACAAAAAGCAGATTTCAGAGTATTTGACGGCTCAACACAAAAGTTTTGTCTCAAGTACAGATAGTGTTGAGGATCAGTGGGCAAAGTTCAAAACCATCCTACAATATGCATTAGATGAGTATGTGCCAAGCAAGGTCGTAAGAGATGGAAAAGAGCCACCATGGTACAACGACCAAGTTAGAAAACTGCTGCGGAAGCAAAGGGAACTTCACAGCAAACATAAACATAGGCAAAGCCTTGCAGACAAACAAAAATTACACGAAGTGAAATGTTGTGTGAGTAGGGCTATGCGAGAGTTGTTCAATGAATTCGAAAGTAAAGTTCTATGTACTGTATTTTGACTAAAGTTCAGTCTTAATCACACCATTTATGTCATTGAGACATTTTGACTAAAGTTCAGTCTTGATCACACCATTTATGTCTCAATGACATTTTTTAGTCAAAATATAATAATCTATTGATCAATGTAGTCCACAAATGTTTATCAAAATTCTATGTACTGACTTGACAGAAAATCATGAAAAAATTTGGTCTTATGTCAAAGCGGTAGGTGGATCAAACAAAATGTCCAGACACTCTGTGACGAAATGGTACTGAAACAGAAGATGACAGATTAAAGACCGAAATACTAAATGTCTTTTTCCAAAACTGTTTCACAGAGGAAGACTGCACTGCAGTTCCTTCTCTAGATTGTCGCACAGATGAGAAAATGGTAGGTATCGAAACAGATGATAGAGGGCTAGAAGAACAATTAAAATCGCTCAAAAGAGGACAGGCCGCTGGACCTGATGGGATACCAGTTCGATTTTACACAGAGTACGCGAAGGAACTTACCCCCCTTCTTGCAGCGGTGTACCGTAGGTCTCTTGAAGAGCGTAGCGTTCCAAAAGATTGGGAAAGCGAACAGGTCATCTCCATTTTCAAGAAGCGACATCGAACAGTTGTGCAGAACTATAGACCTATATCTCTAATGTCGATCAGTTGTAGAAATTTGGAACACGTATTATGTTCGAGTATAATGACTTTTCTGGAGACTAGAAATCTACTCTGTAGGAATAAGCTTGGGTTTCGAAATCGTGTGAAATCCAGCTCGCGCTATTCGACCACATGACTCAGAGGTGGGTTCCCAGGTAGATGCCATGTGTCTTGACTTCCGCAAGGCGTTTGATAGAGTTCCCCACAGTCGTTTAATGAACAAAGTAAGAGCATATGGACTATCAGACCAATTGAGTGATTGAATTGAAGAGTTCCTGGATAACAGAACGCAGCATGTCATTCTCAATGGCGAGAAGTCTTCCGAAGTAAGAGTGATTTCAGGTGTGCCGCAGAGGAGTGACGTAGGACCATAACTATTCACAATATATATAAATAACCTTGTGGATAACATCGAAAGTTAACTGAGGCTTTTTGCGGATGGTGCTGTATTATATCGAGAGGTTGTAACAACGGAAAATTGTACTGAAATGTAGGAGGATCTGCAACTAATTGTCGCCCCGTGCAGGGAATGGCAATTGAATCTCAGTGTAGACAAGTGTAATGTGGTGCGAATACACAGAAAGAAAGATCCTTTATCATTTAGCTACAATATAGTCCATGAACCATGCACCTTGCCGTTGGTGGGGAGGCTTGCGAGCCTCAGCGATACAGATGGCCGTACCGTAGGTGCAACCACAACTGTTGAGAGGCCAGACAAACGTGTGGTTCCTGAGGAGGGGCAGCAGCCTTTTCAGTAGTTGCAGGGACAACAGTCTGCATGATTGACTGGTCTGGCCTTGCAACATTAACCAAAACGGCCTTGCTGTGCTGGTACTGCGAACGGCTGGAAGCAAGGGGAAACTACAGCCGTAATTTTGTCCGAGGGCTTGCACCTTTACTGTATGATTAAATGATGATGGCGACCTCTTGGGTAAAATATTCCGGAGTTAAAATAGTCCCCCATTCGGATCTCCGGGCGGGAACTACTCAAGAGAACGTCGTTATCAGGAGAAAGAAAACTGGCGTTCTGCGGATCGGAGAGTGGAATGTCAGATCACTTAATCGGGCAGGTAGGGTAGAAAATTTAAATAGGAAAATGGACAGGTTAAAGTTAGATATAGTGGGAATTAGTGAATTTCGGAGGCAGGAGGAACAAGACTTTTGGTCAGATGAATACAGGATTATAAATACAAAATCGAATAGATGTAATGGAGAAGTAGGTTTAATAATGAATAAAAAATAGGAGTGCGGGTAAGCTCCTACAAACAGCAGAGTGAACGCATTATTGTGGCCAAGATGAACACGAAGCCCATGCTTACTACAGTAGTACAAGTTTATATGCCAACTAGCTCTACAGATGACGAAGAAATTCAAGAAATGTATGATGACATAAAAGAAATTATTCAGGTAGTGGAGGGAGATGAAAATTTAATAGTCATGGGTGACTGGAATTCGACAGTAGGAAAAGGGAGAGAAGAAACATAGTAGGTGAATATGGATTGGGATTAAGGAATGAAAGGGGAAGCCGTCTGGTAGAATTTTGCACAGAGCATAACTTAATCAAAGTTAACACTTGGTTCAAGAATCATAAAAGAAGGTTGTATACATGGAAGAATCCTGGAGATACTAGTAGGTATCAGATAGATTTTATAATGGTAAGACAGAGATTTAGGAACCAGGTTTTAAATTGTAAGACATTTCCTGCGGCAGATGTGGACTCTGACCACAATCTATTGGTTATGAACTATAGATTAAAACTAAAGAAACTGCAAATAGGTGGGAATTTAAGGAGATGGGACCTGGATAAAATGACTAAACCAGAGGTTGTACAGAGTTTCAGGGAGAGCATAGGGGAACCTTTGACAGGAATGGGGGAAAGAAACACAGTAGAAGAAGAATGGGTGGCTTTGACAGATGAAGTAGTGAAGGCAGCAGAGGATCAAGTAGGTAAAAAGATGAGGGGTAGTAGAAGTCCTTGGGTAACAGAAGAAATATTGAATTTCATTGATGAAAGGAGACAATATAAAAATGCAGTAAATGAAGCAGGCAAAAAGAAATACAAACGTCTCAAAATGAGAGGCTAGAGGACAAATGTAAGGATGAAGAGGCTTATCTCAAAAGGGGTAAGATAGTAACCGCCTACAGGAAAATTAAAGAGACCTTTGGAGAAAATCACTTGTATGAATATCAAGAGCTCACATGGAAACCCAGTTCTAAGCAAAGAAGGGAAAGCAGATAGGTGGAAGCAGTATATAGAGGGTCTATACAAGGGCGTTGTTCTTGAGGGCAATATTATGGAAACGGAAGAGGATGTAGATGAAGATGAAATGAGAGATACGATACTGCGTGAAGAGTTTGACAGAGCACTGAAAGACCGAGTCGAAACAAGGCCCTGGGTGTAGAGAACATTCAATTAGAACTACTGACGGCCTTGGGAGAACCAGTCCTGACAAAACTCTTCCATGTGGTGAGCAAAATGTATGAGACAGGCGAAATACCCTCAGACTTCAAGAACAATATAATAATTCCAATTCCGTAGAAAACAGGTGTTGACAGATGTGAAAATTACGGAACTATCCGTTTAATAGGTTACAGCTGCAAAATACTAACACGAATTCTTTACAGTCGATTGGAAAAACTGGTAGAAGCCGACCTCGGGAAAGATCAGTTTGGATTCCGTAGAAATATTGGAACAAGTGAGGCAATACTGACCTTACGACTTATCTTAGAAGAAAGATTAAGGAAAGGCAAATCTACGTTTCTAGCATTTGTAGACTTATAGAAAGCTTTTGACAATGTTGACTGGTATGCTCTCTTTCAAATTCTGAAGGTGGCAGGGGTAAAATACAGGAAGCGAAAGGCTATTCACAAGTTATACAGAAACCAGATGGCAGTTTTAAGAGTCGAGGGGCATGAAAGGGAAGCAGTGGCTGGGAAGGGAGTGAGACAGGGTGTTAGCCTCTCCCCGATGTTATTCAAACTGTATATTGAGCAAGCAGTAAAGGAAACAAAAGAAAAATCTGAGTAGGTATAAAAATCCATGGAGAAGAAATAAAAACTTTGAGGTTCGCCGATGAGATAGAAATTCTGTCAGAGACAGCAAAGGACTTGGAAGAGCAGTTGAACGGAATGGACAGTGTCTTGAAAGGAGGACATAAGATGAACATAAACAAATGCTAAACGAGGATAATGGAATGTAGTCGAATTAAGTCGGGTGATGCTGAGGGAATTAGATTAGGCAATGAGACACTTAAAGTAGTAAAGGAGTTTTGCTGTTGGGGGAGCAAGATATCTTATGATGGTTGAAGTAGAGAGGATATAAAATGTAGACTGGCAATGGCAAGGAAAGCGTTTCTGAAGAAGAGTAGTTTGTTAACATCCTGTATAGATTTAAGTGTCAGGAAGTCGTTTCCGAAAGTATTTGTATGGAGTGTAGCCATGTATGGAAGGGAAACATGGATGATAAGTAGTTTGGAGAAGAGGAGAATAGAAGCTTTTGAAATGTGCTGCTACAGTAGATTGCTGAAGATTAGATGGGTAGATCACACAACTAATGAGAAGGTATTGAACAGAATTGGGGAGAAGAGGAGTTTGTGGCACAACTTAACAAGAAGGGCCGGTTGGTTGTTCTGAGGCATCAAGGGATCTCAAATTTGGCGTTGGAGGGCAGTGTGGAGGGTAAAAATCGTAGAGGGAGACCAAGAGATGAATACACTAAGCAGATTCAGAAGGATGTAGGTTGCAGTAAGTACTGGGAGATGAAGAAACTTGCACAGGATAGAGTAGCATGGAGAGCTGCATCAAACCAGTCTCAGGGCTGAAGACAACAACAACAACACAGCGTTCACAATCCAAGTTTATACGAACTTCCGCGCACCTTTCGCGCAAATATACGTCACCTTGGAGCATATTATTTCGCTTTAATCCAGTATCTGGGCCCATAACCTGTTGTATATGCAGATTAACGCAGCTAAATGACAGGTAACACTATTTAAGGGAGAAAATAAACCTATTCTTTATTCGCACAACATATATTAATACATTTGACTACCAAATTATATTACGTTGCCCCAGAACAAACACGGAACACATATTTCCATGGAGTGTAATACACTCTGCACATCATATCTTGTGCGTCACTATGCACTCTGGAAAATGTTTGTTCACATATCCCCATGAGCTACGCTACTATTTATAGATATAAAAGAAAAGAGAGCACATACATGTTCTTCTTTTGAGAAATGTGTGTACTTGAGTCGTCAGTCTTCTCAAACCAGAGGCCCAAGTGATGCTCCCTCACAGCACTACGATATCGTGAACCACCACACACATGTGCCTCCTTCTCACTACATTTCTGCATTGAAAACCCTGAGATAAAGCCGCGGTACGAAGAAGGAAGAGGAAAGATCTGTGAAAGAAATGGAGGAAAGAGAGAAGGGGAGGTCACGTTTGGCGACCAACAAGTCAGCCTGAGTGCGTTGCAGCGCAGGAGACATCTAGCCGCATCGTACCGACTGAATAAGCACCCGCTATCGAAATGCGAGACTCGCAGGAATGAGTAGACTAGTGAACCGAAAGTTGTTATTGTATTGTTATGTGTGTGTCGTAACGACGTCAGTAGCAGCAGTGTGTAGGGAGGTTTAATTTGTGAAAATGCATACTGGAAGGATACGAGATTTTAATAAAAGTGCGAAAAATATGGGCGCAGGGAGTAGTGATAAGGAAACAGAAGCTGAGCCTCAGGGTGAGGCGTTTCAGGAATTAGGTGTGGGACCGACATTGCATGGGCTAAAGAAGCAGAGCCACGAAATGTCACATGTGAAAGAGATAGAATCACAAACATCAGGTTTTGGTGAAAGTGATGTGCACGATACTGAAACAGAGGGAGACACGTACCACAACCAGTGGCCCAAGTGAGGTAGAGATGTCCACTAGCGTGATGACGGGCAGGGACGCCAAGATATTGGAGTTGTTGGTGGTATTAAACACAAACGTGCGTTCACTGAACACAGATATGAGCTCATTAAAAACAGACATGCATTCGCTGAACACAGATATCAGTTCACTGAAAACAGACATGTGTTCACTGAACACTGACATAGGTTCATTGAAAACGGAAATGGGTTCCCTAAACAAGAAATTTGAGAAATTACAACTTAACTGGGAGGAACAATTAAGTGCTAAGTTTGAAGATTTTGAAACAAAAGTATCTAAGGGTGTTGATGATTTACATTCTGAACTTAAAGAAAAAATAAATGAAGTAGACAGTAAATGTGATATTATTTCACAAGGGCATACCGATTTATCAAACAGAGTCAGTAGTTGCGAAAGTAGTTGTCTGAAAACCGGTGTGCAGGTCGAAGATATGTCCGCAAAAATGACAGATTTCGAAAAAGATACGTGTGATAGGTATTTAAAGGAACAAACTTCAAAATTGGAGGAAGATCTTAACGAATGGATTGAGATTAAGAATAAGGGGTTTGAGGAGAAACGATCCGAACTTATCGAAAGGAAACAGTCAGAACACGACGAACTTGTCAAATTGTTTACTGATGAAATTCAGGCAATTGAAGAAAGGATAATTGAAGAACTGCCGAAGGGGCAAAGGGACACGAATTTTAAAATGTCTGATTTAGGTCGGAGGTCATCACAGAATGTTTTGACTGACAATAATCATTCAATGGACAAATCGAAAAACAGTAGACACTGTAGAGAGAGTAAATGTAACTGCGGTACCATAGTACCTGATACATCTTATGAACGTTACGAGAACGATCGTGATCCGTTTGTACTGAGAGGGTATCTATCGTCTCTAAAAGTTGAAACTAGCATATTTAAAAGCAGGCAATTTGCGACATTTTCGTCAGAGAAGGACAACATCCATCCCAAAATTTTCATAAATAACTTCAAGCGTATTTTTCCACATAGTTGGTGGGAACAAGATAAGCTTCAGTTCATCGTATCCAGAATCACAGGTGAAGCAGCACTGTGGGCTGCAGAAGCAAGCGAGAGCTGTAGCACCTGTGCAGGATTTGAGCAGCTTTTGTGTCAAAATACTGGTCCAAGAGCAAACAGGAACGGTTGCATAAGGAAGTGTACCAACCTGAATATTATAACAGTAAGCGAAGTTTACTGCGACAGTATTTCGAAAAATACATTAACAAAACTAGATTCTGGAGCGAGCCCATCTCACATCGGGAAGTAATACGCATTCTAAAGGGAAGATTGCCAATTCGTATTCGCGAAAAACTGATAAATGTACCCGATTGTGATGTGTAACAGCTTTTGTCTGTAGTTGATTCCATTGACCTGATAATGGAAGATGCCAGAATTTGGAATAACAATCAATGGGCTATTACACAGCGTATTAATAATCGTGATGGTGGTTGTAATGACGACAACAGAGATAGGAATGCTAAGCCTACATTAACAGGGGAGATCAATATAAACGCGTTGCTTATTATACTAAGAAAATTTACGGGTATAATGGCAATCGTATAAATAATGGAAACGCGGGAAAGCCTAATCGTAAACGCAGATATGATAGATATCCGGAAAAACACCCTGATAGGATACAACCGTGGGTTGATTATCCGCAAGGAAATGCTCGAGCATCACAACTGCAAGGACGATACCGCTGAATGACAAACCAATAACGAACCCTGAACGCAATATTCGTATAGTGAAAGTTCATGAACCACCGATGAAGACACCCACCGAAAGGATAAACTAAAACCGTTCTCCAAAAGCCTTCCTAGGATGACCGGGGATGGAAAGGAGGGCAGGCATCATTTTTCAGTATATGTATTGAGACGTAATAATGATTTGGACTTAAGGGAAGAGTTGAGTGAAAAAGTGCCGAATATTTCCAATAAAGGTGGACGAATCTTAGAAGCTGTCGTGCAAAAAGTAGTAAATGGTATCGATATTGAGATCTCGACCGACACAGGCGCAAAAATTAGCGTAATGACGCAAGATTGTTATAAACAGATCAGCAGAGGAGGGAGAGTATTAACGATTCCTGTTACTTCTTGATGCAATAATTTACCCACACCCGTATGTATTGTAGAAATTTATTTTATTTTATGAACTTGTGTGTGCTACCAGTTTCGGCATCACATTGATGCCATCCATCTTCAGGGCCCACTCGTCAAAGTCGTAAAATCGCTATACACGGGAGGAGCCATATAACTGGATCCGTGAATCAAATCGTGCTGCAACAGCTCTTGGTGGCCAGGCGACACAGACTGAGCAAGTCTGAGGAAGTTCATGCCAGCCGTCGTCCCACGGTCCATTATGGACCAACGAATATTCCTGTTACTGGATGCATTGTATCCGGCGCATTTGATGCGAGAGCACAGAGAATCTCAAAACAGGTGCGAGTCGACGTTACAGTGGGGCGGGCTACTATAGACTGTACCTTCGTGATTGTTTCGAAAATGGCCGTGCCCTGTATTTGGCGTCTTGATTTGTTGTGTAGAGCCGGAGCGGTAATTAATTTGAAAGACGGGACGTGTACTTTGAACTCCGGAAGCGAGATTATGACAATTCCTGTGATGAATGGGCAAGTAGTACCAGAGCAATGTTGTATAAAGCTAATGGTTGAGTGCGATTCAGCAAATTAAATTTATTTTATCGAATCTTCTGATGAAGAGACAGATCAAGGCACAACACGAGACAAAGTTTTTGAATCTGAATATCTGACATCAGATCATGGGGAAGACTTACTATGTTGGTTAACTAATTATGCACCATTATTTAATAAACGCCCAGGAATCATCAAAGAGTTCGAGTTTAATATTCAAACCTATCCTCATGAAGCCTTTTGTCGCACTTGGTACTCGATTCCGTCGTCTAAGAGAGGTATTGAAAAAAGAAATCACTAAGATGTTAGAGTGTGGAATAATAGAACCCTCTAATTCTCAATATTCAAGCCCTCTTTTGGCTGTCATAAAATCGTATTGTGATGTAAGACTAGTTCTTGAAGCTAGGGAAATTAACAAAATTATTATGCCAGTACAAATGAGACCCGAGAATTCAGAAGAACTTAATCGGAAGATTAATGGTGCCCGCTTTTTGACATCCCTGGATATGAGGAATTCCTGTTGGCAGACGAGAATGTCACCTGAATCACGGAAGTACACTGCTTTTATCTTTCTAGGGTGAAGCTATCAATTCACGGTTATGCCATTCGGCTTAAACATCAGCAGAGGAGTGTTTATTTCCGCACTAGATATCGTACTAGGATGAGATCTCCTTGACCAACTTACTTTGTTTATAGGCGACCTTTTGATAGCGACTATGACGTGCGAGGAGCATCTCGATTTGTTAGAGCAAGTATTAATGAAATTCTCAGAGTACGGAGTGACAGTGAATCTGACTGTCAAAATTCGCCAAGAATGAAATAAAGTTTCTCGGACACAATTACGCCGAACGAAATTATGCCCGACCCCAAGAAGATGAATGTTATCAAAAAGTCTCCGTATCCTCGGAGTAAAAAAGAACTAAAGTCTTTTTTGGAGCTTGCTTCATTCTTCCGTCGATTTCTACCTGACCAAATAATTAGCCCAGACTGTTTCCTAGAACTACTGCGAAAGATCGTTACTTGGAAATGGACCGAGGAACGCAGCCAAGCATTTGACAAAATCCGGCATGCTTTGATTAATGCACAACTTCTGCACCATCCAAATCTGGAATAAGACTTTTGTATTGCAACGGATGATTCAGAAACAGGTTTAGGTGATCCGCGTGATCTGAACACCAAAAAAATTATAGGGTTTGCAAGCAGAACATTGTCTAAATGCGAGACAGCATATTGTACCACTGAATCAGAGGTTTTAGCTGTCATTTGGGCACTCACGAAGTTCAGATATTTCGTTTATGGCAAGAGGACTACGATATGCTGTGATCATAAGGCTTTATCATTTATCTTGACAGGCCGAATGTTTCATTCACGGTTAACTCGATGGGCCCTGTTGGTACAAGATACAACATTTCGGTGCAATACATACGGGGAAAAGACAATATAATTTTTGATGCTTTATCTCGACTGCCACAAGGGAGAACGAATGAAGAAGACGATGAACTATCTTTGAATTTTAAAGTAATGGACATATCAGTAAATTATTGTGAAGAGCAAGTTTCAGAGTTGTGTCAAAAGCTGCCACAGTTGCTAGAAGCCCTACATTGGAAGCCTATTAGGGATAAGATTAAGAACAAAAATTATACTAATACTAAATATCTATATACTGTACAATCTGAGGTATTATTTAGGAAAGAATCTACCAATACCAACTGGAAGGTTTTTGTCCCAGAGGGTTATATAGAGCCATTACTTTGGTATACTAATTTGAAGTGGGGACATTTTGGGCCATCTAAATGTAAAGCCAAGTTGGGTGAATGTTGCTATTATCTGAACCTAGAACGACTAGCGAATAGTATTCCGAAGAAATGCAAAAATGCCAACCCATAAATTATTGTCGAAGAATCGAACTACATCCTATGATTCCTCACCAACCATTAACACTAATAGCGTGCGATGTGTGTGGTCCGTGTCCGACTGCACGAGGAAGATTTAAGTATAAACTGGTTTGTTACGACACTTTCTCATAATATGTCAAATTATATCCGCTACGGACTCTACATGTCCGACCAATGTCAAGGAGATTTATCATCAGTTACATTACCGATTATGGGAAACCGAAAATGATTCTGACTTACAATGCGGAATATTTTACTAGGAGATTGTGGAAAAGGACTATGAAGGAACATAACATAAAACATATATACATATCCCGGTTTTATCCTTGTGGGAATCCGATAGAGATACTATTTCGGGAATTAAACCGCTTTCTACGGGCACATACACCTCAGCGACAATACCAATGGATTGGCTGGTTACCGGAATTCGAGAGGATGTACAATGACCTACCACATGGTTCTACTGGATATTCGCCGAACCAGATAATGCGTGGAAGCAACGAATTTCAAGATTGGTTAGAGAATTGGTCCAGAATTTAAGAAGATGATTATACACAAGGGGATATTCTGCAAAAAGTTTATGAGAACCTACAACATCAGGCTAAACTACGGAAAGCAAAGTAGGACAAAAGTGTAACGAAAGTAATCACGTATACAGATGGTGAGAAAATACTATTAAGAAATCATCCAAAACCATCCAGCAAGAAGAAACTTAACAAAAAGTGGCAGTATTTGTATACCGGGCCTTACAAGATAATTCAAATACTACATGAAGAAAGTGAAACATGGACGATAAATAGTTTGGACAAGAAGATAATAGAAACTTTCGAAATGTGGTGCTAAAGAAGAATGCTGAAGATTAGATGGGTAGACAACATAACTAATGAGGAGGTATTGAATAGAATTGGGGAGAAGAGGAGTTTGTGGCACAACTTGAGAAGAAGAAGGGACCGGATGGTAGGACATGTTCTGAGGCATCAAGGGATCACAAATTTAGCATTGGAGGGCAGCGTGGAGAGTAAAAATCGTAGAAGCAGACCAAGAGATGAGTACACTAAGCAGATTCAGAAGGATGTAGGTTGCAGTAAGTACTGGGAGATGAAGAAGCTTGCACAGGATAGAGTAGCATGGAGAGCTGCATAAAACCAGTCTCCGGACTGAAGACCACAACAACAACATTGAAGGAAGTTACATATTAGCTGATTGTGATTCAGATACCATAAAGGGACTGTTTCACCATACAGAAATTAAGAAATACTTTCAATAAGAAGAGAAGGACAATAATATGGAAATAAACTGAAAGAAAGAAAAATAGAGAAGGAATTTGATACTGTAACACAATTAATGAAATGGAGCCTTATGAATAATACAAGGGCATACCATGAATTCTATTGTGTGTTGGTAATATAGAGTTCAGACGAGTTTTTTTTTCTTTGTTATGAAAACAGTATATGTACATAGTAGAAAGTGTTGTGTGTGTGTGTTAAGAGGAGACGGAATGAAGAAAGTCATAAGAATCAAAAAGAGATATCCGAATTGGAAAAATAATTCGATAACAGATTTTCCGGTAGAGAGACAGAGAGAGGGAATGCTAACGGATTCCGAAAGTGTTATTCAGGTGAATGGAGAATTGATTTAAGATTTGTAAATATTTTTCTTAGATTTTTATATGTTATGAAGAATATGTTATTGATAATAGTATTAAGATGAAAAATAATTTCATGTGTGTGTGTAGTGGGAATGAGAAAGAAAAAGGACAGGACCTGATAAGAAGGAACATGTCTATGTATAAGGAAAAGGAGATCATCGAGAAGACGACCTGCAACAGATCGCATTGGAGCATTCATTGTCTGTTAGAGTAAATCTGAACACGAGATATATTAAAATAATTTTATGACTATTATCGCAAAATAATCATCAGTAAGGTACAAAATGGGTGGACGAACATTGTGTAAACACGAAAATCATGGAAACACTGGGATGGTTCACCGAAGTAATTTAGAAACAATGGCAGATAGGAAAAGATTTTAATATAAAATGGAAGAGAATTATGAAACAATGTAGAAGTGACTTGCAAGCAAAAACACAATAAATATACCCACTGTCTCTATGAAGGATAAAGCAATAGTCATTGAAGAGAACTCACAACAGATACATTCTATGAATCACACGATAGCGAAGTCTTTATTCAACAATGAACAAATGGAGTATAGTAAACGCGCACCAGTGCTAAGATGTATTAATAATGACAATATCTCGTATTAAATTAAAGTTGAAAATCATTTGCCTTATAATTGTACACTACTGGCCATTAAAATTGCTACACCAAGAAGAAATGCAGATGATAAACGAGTATTCATTGGACATATATATTGTATTAGAACTGACATGTGATTACATTTTCATGCTAACAGTCATTGGATCTCTACCAACGCGAGCAGCAATGTCGCGATACGATAAACCGCAATCGCGATAGGCTACAATCCGACCTTTATCAAAGTCGGAAACGTGATGGTACGCATTTCTCCTCCTTACACGAGGCATCACAACAACGTTTCACTACACCAGACAACGCCGGTCAGCTGCTGTTTGTGTATGAGAAATCGGTTGGAAACTTTCCTCATGTCAGGACGTTGTAGGTGTCGCCACCGGCGCCAACCTTGTGTGAATGCTTTGAAAAGCTAATCATTTGCATATCACAGCATCTTCTTCCTGTCGTTTAAATTTCGCGTCTGTAGCACGTCACCTTCGTGGTGTAGCAATTTTAATGGCCAGTAGTGTAGATGAAAGCTGGTACAAATTACGTTAGCACATGCAACGTGTTGATAAACATGAAATGTCAATAATACAATGCCGACACCAAAGAGAATCGAAAGACGTACTGTTGAGAAGCAGAGATGATCATATCAGCTGAACTATTAAATAACTCGGCTATATGAGCGGCCTGTTTAAAATCTGTAATCACCGATCGACGCGCAGCAGTACTAGGATCGTCGAACGACGAAGAAGATGACCGAGCTGTGTTTAGCAGCCTGAACAGCTCGGTGGCAGCCGCTGCCTAGTCATTTTTCCATCGGAACTGGCTGCAATCGCTGCTTTGTGCACTCAGTTATAGAAGGGCTTCTCAACTAATACCGTTGTGAAGTTAGTGCAGTGAAGTGAAAGTGTAATATTTTTGTGAAAAAGTGTTTAAAAATTTTGGACAAATATTATGACGTTTGTGGTTTATTGAATGGGAAAATCCTGTTAGGCCCCACATTTAATCAATGTTGTAAAGACCAATGCTTGATGTTCATAACTTGTCGTATGAGTGCGTCAAAGACTGGTTCAAAAACAACAGTAGAGAACACCATATTACCACGTTCAGAGAAACCTCCAATATCTGTGACCTTTCAAAGATATTAAGGTATAGGGGGCGATGTAACATTACTTGAATATGTCCTATATAGTCGGATCTACTCTGCATCATGTGAGTGTAGGGGAGTCGAAACCCATGACGTCGTATCAAATTGAGATTTTTTCACACATGTCATTCATTTAGAAATTTTATTGATTATTTACAGAGTAAAGTATTTAATTATGCACAACATTTAATAGCTAATGAGTTTTAACGAGATAGATATAAATATGTTTTGACATAGCAAATCACCTTGTTGCATTACGCATAATATTTTTTCTCTTTGCAGGAAAAAAACAAAATTCCGTGTTGCTCGAGTGCACGATCAAGCAGTCGTCGAGTGCGGATCTGCTGTAACTTTTATGAATTGTCATAGGTTAGTTAATTTATAACCCACAATTGATTTAAAAATTACTCTAGGGAACCACGGCCCGACTTTTGTACAAACAAATCGACCGGAATCATCAAATATCGGAGTTTAAGATACGCGGCTGGATATCGGGCGTCATCGTCGCGTGTGTAATTCAGCAGCATTAACCGCAATTGACGGACATTAGCTTCATAATAACTCTCAAAGACTTATATGAGCGGCATAATAATCGCCTTGATGCTTAAAGCAAGCGAGAAGCGATTTATTGTCGGGATGCGACAAATATTAAAGATTGCATAGTCAGCTTGTTGATACGTTGCTCAGCAACTCATAAACGGGCAGCGATAGAATTATTGAAACGATCTTTTAAGTATTAACGACCACTACACACACATCAGAAACTAATTACTCTAACTGTGAGTGGCTTCTGGATTGGGTGAGTTTTTTTTCAGCTAATTGGTATTAATAAACTTATTTCGAGGTTGAAACTTCATCAATGGTGTCGTACTCATTCAGTTTAGTAGAACGATAGATAGTACTAGCTACGCTACTATTTATAGATATAAAAGAAAGAGAGCACATACCCGTTTTTCTTTTGAGAAATGTTTGTACTTGAGTCGTCAGTCTTCTCAAACCAGAGGCCCAAGTGATTCTCCCGATATCGTGAATCACCACATGCATGTGCCCACTTCTAACTACATTTCTGCATTGAAAACCCTGAGATAAAGCCGCGGTACGAAGAAGGAAGAAATAAGAGGAAAGATCTGCGAAAGAAACGGAGCAACGAGAGAAGGGGTGGTCACAACTGGAATAAAAGGGAGAACCGATTGAGGTACTCAAGGTACCCTCCGCCACACACGGTCACGTGGCTTGCGCAGTATGGATGTAGATGTAGATTTTGGCACTACTAGTGTTAAATCTTGAATACGTTTATGAAACTTCAGATTAAAAGTAATCATAACAGAAAAAAATTGAAATGAAATTCTAGTTTTCAGTAACGTAAGAAAACATTTGATCTTTCTGTTTGTATTACAAAAAATGGTTCAAATGGCTCTGAGCACTATGGGACTCAACTGCTGTGGTCATCAGTCCCCTAGAACTTAGAACTAATTAAACCTAACTAACCTAAGTACATCACACACATCCATGCCCGAGGCAGGATTCGAACCTGCGACTGCAGCAGTCGCACGGTTCCTGACTGCGCGCCTAGAACCGCGAGACCACCACTGCCGGCTGTGTTTGTATTTCTTTTACAGCTAATCTTCATTTAAAGGAATGCACAAAACAAAAAATCAATGCAAAATTTTGCATTCATGATGGGAGAACAATGTAATGCAAATTGAGACATGGAGAGATACACAGTCCAATAGTAATTTCACTGTACTCTAATGCTCGCATTCATTTCATGACGTATTCTTCATAACAATTCAATCTGTGAAAATAATATGATAAATGTACGCAGAAACCCATATTCTAAGAAGTCTAGAGTTACTACAATATTCAGGTGACGTGTTATTTGAATTTCCATCAAATACTTCTTTTTCATCAAATGTAAACTCATGAAGGGCTTTGTAAATCACTATTCTCAAAATATTTCTCTTCTTCAATGCACATTTTGAACGTAAGATCAACATAAAAGGACAGAAAACAGAAACAACTCAAGCATCATCTATTGCCCACGAAGCAAGAGACAACAACAAAGGTTTCAAGAATGACGAATTGTTCAAGTGATAACGTCACTGTCCTCTACATAGCCTGCAGACCTCACAGACGGAACTGGGAGCTGCAGACTTACATTTGACACCACAGAAAACAAATCATCGTAACTGGCATGACGTAATATTATCTGTTGTACATTCTCTTTTCCTGTAAGTACTGTAATATCACGTCAGCCGCACGCCAAGTCTTAAAACATTGGACCGTGGGCAACTGGCGGCCCGCAGGCTGCTTCAGGCCTGTGATTGGTTTCAATCTGGCCCACAGAAGAAATCTGTGGTGCTCACACTTACTACTCTCCCGCCCTCAGGTGCCACAGGGTCACACTTATGGATATTCTCACCACTGTTCAGCGCCCCACAGAGATTTGCTTCTCAGAATGCACTTTTGGATGAATATTTAAAAAGTGCTTCTAATGGCGTTTGTAGATGTCCCGGCACTAAATTTCAAACACTAGAATTACCAACTCGTGACCAAACACTTTAA
The DNA here is from genome assembly GCF_023897955.1 of Schistocerca gregaria. Classification (NCBI taxonomy): domain Eukaryota; kingdom Metazoa; phylum Arthropoda; class Insecta; order Orthoptera; family Acrididae; genus Schistocerca; species Schistocerca gregaria. The sequence continues at coordinate 34,247,095 of NC_064928.1, forward strand.
AGTCACTCCTAAGTGCTTGTCGATTGGGAATGCCTATGTATAATAACAACGTCGTGTGACTAGGGCCTCCCGTCGGGTAGACCGTACGCCGGCTGCAAGTCTTTTGATTTGACGCCACTTTGGCGACTTGTGCGTCGATGGGGATGAAATGATGATGATTAGGACAACACAACACTCAGTCCCTGAGCAGAGAAAATCTCCGACCCAGCCGCGAATCGAACCCGGGGCCTTAGCAGTGACAGTCTGTCGCGCTGACCACTCAGCTACTGAGGCGGACTAATTCCTAGGCCATTGTCATATTTTCTTTTTTTCTCTATTATTGTTGTTGTTGTGGTGGTATTCAGTCCTAAGACTGGTTTGATGCAGCTTTCCTTGCTACTCTATCCTGTGCAAGCTTCTTCATCTCCCAGTACTTATTGCAACCTACATCCTTATGAATCTGCTTAGTGTATTCATCTGTTGGTCTCCCTCTACGATTTTTACCCTCCACGCTGCCCTACATTGCTAAATTTGTGATCCCTTGATGCCTCAGAATATGTCCTACAACCGATCCCTTCTTCTAGTCAAGTTGTGCCACAAACTTCTCCCCAATTCTATTCAATACCTCCTCATTAGTTATGTGATATACCCATCTGATCTTCAGCATTCTTCTGTAGCACCATATTTCGAAACCTTCTAATCTCTTCTTTCCAAACTAGTTATCGTCCATGTTTCACTTCCATACATAGCTAAGCTCCATACAAATACTTTCAGAAACGAGTTCCTGTCACTTAAATCGATGTTAACAAATTTCTCTTCTTCAGAAACGCTTTCCTTGCCATTGCAAGTCTACATTTTATATTCTCTATACTGCGACCATCATCAGTTATTTTCCTCCCGAAATAGCAAAACTCCTTTACTACTTTAAGTGTCTCATTTCCTAATCTAATTCCATCAGCACCCCCTGACTTAATTCGACTACATTCCATTATCGTCGTTTTGCTTTCATTGATGATTATCTTGTAAGTAGGCTGTTTAGGTTTTCTTATTGGTAACGCCACATAGCGCTCTGTATGAAAAATCACTGGCTGTGCTGTGCGCAGTCTGTGGCTAGTTTGCATTGTTGTCTGCCATTGTAGTGTCGGGCAGCGGCAGCTGGATGCTAACAGCGCGTAGCGTTGCGCAGTTGGAGGTGAGCCGCCAGCAGTGGTGGACGTGGGGAGAGATATGGCGGAGTTTTGAAATTTGTAAGAATTGGTGTCACGAACTGATATACACTCCTGGAAATTGAAATAAGAACACCGTGAATTCATTGTCCCAGGAAGGGGAAACTTTATTGACACATTCCTGGGGTCAGATACATCACATGATCACACTGACAGAACCACTGGCACATAGACACAGGCAACAGAGCATGCACAATGTCGGCACTAGTACAGTGTATATCCACCTTTCGCAGCAATGCAGGCTGCTATCTCCCATGGAGACGAACGTAGAGATTCTGGATGTAGCCCTGTGGAACGGCTTGCCATGCCATTTCCACCTGGCGCCTCAGTTGGACCAGCGTTCGTGCTGGACGTGCAGACCGCGTGAGACGACGCTTCATCCAGTCCCAAACATGCTCAATGGGGGACAGATCCGGAGATCTTGCTGGCCAGGGTAGTTGACTTACACCTTCTAGAGCACGTTGGGTGGCACGGGATACATGCGGACGTGCATTGTCCTGTTGGAACAGCAAGTTCCCTTGCCGGTCTAGGAATGGTAGAACGATGGGTTCGATGACGGTTTGGATGTACCGTGCACTATTCAGTGTCCCCTCGACGATCACCAGAGGTGTACGGCCAGTGTAGGAGATCGCTCCCCACACCATGATGCCGGGTGTTGGCCCTGTGTGCCTCGGTCGTATGCAGTCCTGATTGTGGCGCTCACCTGCACGGCGCCAAACACGCATACGACCATCATTGGCACCAAGGCAGAAGCGACTCTCATCGCTGGAGACAACACGTCTCCATTCGTCCCTCCATTCACGCCTGTCGCGATACCACTGGAGGCGGGCTGCACGATGTTGGGGCATGAGCGGAAGACGGCCTAACGGTGTGCGGGACCGTAGCCCAGCTTCATGGAGACGGTTGCGAATGGTCCTCGCCGATACCCCAGGAGCAACAGTGTCCCTAATTTGCTGGGAAGTGGCGGTGCGGTCCCCTACGGCACTGCGTAGGATCCTACGGTCTTGGCGTGCATCCGTGCGTCGCTGCGGTCGGTCCCAGGTCGACGGGCACGTGCACCTTCCGCCGACCACTGGCGACAACATCGATGTACTGTGGAGACCTGACGCCCCACGTGTTGAGCAATTCAGCGGTACGTCCACCCGGCCTCCCGCATGCCCACTATACGACCTCGCTCAAAGTCCATCAACTGCACATACGGTTCACGTCCACGCTGTCGCGGCATGCTACCAGTGTTAAAGACTGCGATGGAGCTCCGTATGCCACGGCAAACTGGCTGACACTGACGGCGGCGGTGCACAAATGCTGCGCAGCTAGCGCCATTCGACGGCCAACACCGCGGTTCCTGGTGTGTCCGCTGTGCCGTGCGTGTGATCATTGCTTGTACAGCCCTCTCGCAGTGTCCGGAGCAAGTATGGTGGGTCTGACACACCGGTGTCAATGTGTTCTTTTTTCCATTTCCAGGAGTGTATACGAGGGTCGGTCAAAAAGTAATGCCTCCCATTTTTTTTCTACTTAAAAAAATTAAGTTAAGTGAAAAATTTGAATTTGGCGCCATTCCTCAAACCTTCTTCTGCAATCCACTGCAGTAGTAACTTTCTGTGTCAACAGGTGGCAGCACAGCAGAAGTTTGTAAGATGGCCGACATCGATGTTCGTTTGCGACAGCGTTGTGTGATTGAATTCTTGAATGCAGAAGGTGAAACGCCCATACGCATTCATGAAAGACTGAAGAAGGTGTATGGTGTTGTGACAGTGGATGTCAGCACTGTTAGACGATGGGTTCGTCGTTGTAAGGAAGCTGAAGGGCAAACACCGTTGACTGACGAAAAGCGGAGCGGCAGGCCGGTGAGTGCAGTGACTCCACACAACATTCAGCAAGTTGATGACATCATTCGTGGTGACCGTCGGGTGACTGCAGATGAAGTGTGTCGCATTATTTCTCTTAGTAAAGGCAGTGTGATCACGATTATTAAACAATTGGGGTACTCAAAAGTTTGTGCACGGCGGGTTCCAAGAATGTTAACCGATCAGAATAAAGAGGCAAGGAAAACAATAGCCTCCCAACACTTGCAGCGCTTCCGTTTGGAGGGAGATGAGTTTCTGAAAAAAATTTTGACCGGGGACGAAACATGGGTGCATTTTTTTGAACCCGAATCAAAGAGGCAGTCAATGGAGTGGCGTCACACAAGCTCGCCGAGGAAGAAAAAATTCAAAACTGTGCGATCGGCAGGGAAAGTTATGGCAACAGTTTTCTGGGATACAGAGGGTGTGATTCTGGTTGATTTTTTGGAGCAGGGATGCACAATAAATTCTGTTCAATACGTCACAACCCTCAAAAAACTTAAAGCACGTCTTCAGCGAGTTCGCCCAACAAAATCAATGGCAGATGTTCTTCTTTTGCATGACAATGCAAGACCACACACCAGTCGTCACACCTCTGACGAGATTGTCAAAATTGGATGGGAAGTTTTGCCTCATCCCCCATACAGCCCTGACCTGGCACCATCAGACTTCCATCTGTTCGGGCCACTAAAAGAAGCTCATCGTGGGATTCATTTTGAAGATGAGGAGGCTGTCAAAACATCCGTGCGTCAATGGCTTAGGAAGCAGAGCTGTGATTTTTACCGTGCTGGGATACATGCCCTTGTTCAAAGATGGACCAAAACTGTAGAGATGGGCGGAGATTACATTGAAAAATGACAAAATGATCCTCAATGTTGTGGTTTTCAACCAATGTAATTGCATTTAAATTTCCTGACAATTAAACGTAGAAAAAAAATAGGAGGCATTACTTTTTGACTGACCCTCGTATATTATGGCTATTAAGGTAAATACATTGTTTGTTATGTAATAAAATCTTTCATTTGCTAACTATGCCTATCAGTAGTTAGTGCCTTCAGTAGTTTGAATCTTTTATTTAGCTGGCAGTAGTGGCGCTCGCTGTATTGAAGTAGCTTGAGTAACGAAGATTTTTGTGAGGTAAGTGATTTGTGAAACGTATAGGTTAATGCTAGTCAGGGCCATTCTTTCGTAGGGATTTTTGGAAGTCAGATTGCGTTGCGCTAAAGATATTGTGTGTCAGTTTAAGCACAGTCTTGTATAATTTTTCTAAGGGGACGTTTCATATGTCGACCCTTAGCCAAGGATACGTCACTGGAATCTTCTGATTTTTTCTTGTAGTTTGTGTAGTTAGTGTAGCCTTTGTTTATTGCTAGCGCGTAATCATAGAGAGAATTTCCTTTGTAGTTGCAGACTTTCATTGTTGTACAGTAAAACAGTTGTGGCATGCATGTAGATTTGCACAAAGTATTTCGCAGCTTCGCTTGCAATTAACTAGATATTATTTTCAGTGCTATGTTAATGTGTTCTCTTATTATTGCTCTTCAAATTGTGCTTTTATGTGTTATCGTGTGAAATATTGTGACAATAATGGCGTGTGAAAAACGTAACACTAGGCTCCAAAGTAAACTGAGAAATAATAGTGACGACGAGCGTCGCTTATCAGCACCACTGTGTAGTGAATTAACAGACATTCGAAGTAGTAATTTGGTAATTGTGCAAATAATGGTGTAGACAATGAAACAAGTAGTGAACAGGGAACAATTATCGATCGATGAGTCGGCAACAGCTCGCCTCAGGAATCCGAAATGACAGAACACAATATTGCAAATACTGTAGACTTAGGTTATGGGTCCTCACCGTTTTCTCAAATGAGTCAAGACACATTTTCTGCCTGTCAAAATGTAAATGTTGCCGGTGAAAATGCACTGCCAAAAAGCATAGAAAAACAGATTCCAGACACTAATACATTATTATTGCGATTAATGCAACAAATGGAACAAAATCAGAAACAAATGGGACAAAATCTTCAAAAGTTAGACACAATGGAACAAAATCTTCAAAATTTAGACACAATGGAACAAAATCAGAGACAAACACAGCGAAAGCTTCAAAATTTAGACACAATGGAGCAAAATCTTCGGAAGTTAGACACCACACTTGAACAAACACGTGAAGATTTAACTACTGAGTTACATAAAATTGAATCGAAATATCAAAAAATCTGTAATGACGTAAAAACACAAATTTGTGAACATTTTCAACCTATTTTTTCGCGGCATGAAAACGCATTACAGAATCACGAAGCAGCCATAAAAGAACTGCAAACAATTGTTCATGAAAATCATGAGACCTTTCAAGCTAAAATTGACTCAGTTGCATCTACCGATTCGGTTACGCAACTTGCAAAAACTCAAGAAAACTTAAAGGACACAGTAGATACTCTGAAAATTGGTTCAGAAAGACACATGGAGGACATTAGTTCATTATCAGAGAAAGTAGTTGAACTTTCGGATCAGCTAAATAATTTATCTACGAAGGTAGATGATAATCTGAATGACACAAAACCGGTAGTCTTTAATGACACAGAAGAGTTCGAACAAATTAGGAAATTCAAAAAAAATCAAAATCAAATTAATACGCAACACCAAAGAGAAATCGGGGAAGTACAAGGTCAGCTGACACGGGTAATACAAGAATTACGTATTTCAGAGGACTCTCGCACACCAATACGGGAAGAGGGACATAAAAATACGGAACCGCCACAAAATAATAACACAGGGCACCTTGGAGATTATGAAAGAAATTGGCAGAGTAAACCGAATTTTGAGATGGAACCGCCGAAACGACGTAACAATGACCGACATGCAACCCGCCGACACGATGATTTTGACTATAAGCTGTTCATTACTACACGGAAATTCAAAACATTCAGGAATTCTGGCAAGGACATTCATCCACAAGCGTGGCTTCATCAATTCTCTCATTGTTCCCCCCCCCCCCCCCCCCCCCCAACTGGTCATTAGAGCACAGATTAGAATTTATGTGTGGCTACTTGGAGAATGAACCAGCTGTAAGAATGCGATCGGTCATTCACGATTGCCACAGTGAAGGAGAATTTTACCATGCCTTCCTCTCAGCATATTGGTCTCAAGCCACACAAGACCGAGTAAAACATGGCATCATAATGAAGAAAAATTTCGAACAATCTGAATTTTCAAATATTTTGAAGACATGTTACATAAGAATCAGTATCTTTCAAACCCATACAGCCCGTCAGAACTCATCCGCATTTGCTTAATCAAATTGCCTGAACATTTACGGCATATTATTTTGGCAGGCCGTTGCAAAGACGACATTGAAGCTTTTCAGGGACTCTTACAAGAATTAGAAATTGACTCTGACAATCGCGGAACGCGAAAACAGGAACACAACAATTACAGGTCACATCCGTCGCAATTCCGCGATGAAAGAAATAATAACTGGACACGACAAGGCTATTCTCACAACACAAATCGTGACCAAAACAGACACCACCCGTATAACAATTGTTGGCAGAGTAGTAATAATTACAGGGAAAGATCACCTCTCAGCAGTAATGAATATCACAGAGACAATCAGAGAAACAGACAATATGGGAACCAAAATAATTATTACCAAGGGAGACGGAATAACTTCAGACGCAACGGTCCAGCGCGCAGTTACGATTCAGGGAGAAATTCTCCACCACTTAGCCGACAAGAAATAAATTACAGAAATCACCGACATGACGACAGACGATATGATCGTAACGACAGACCTGAATTGCATCAGAACTGGCGGGATTCAAACAGAGCAGGGCCCTCTCGGCAAGGTGAATTTGTAGAAGTTAGGTCTCCTAATCCTAATAGCTGCGCGCGCCAACAAAGAAACAGACAATGACTCGCACCGCAGGCAGCCACCTGCGCCTGCTGGCTCAGAGAAAAATAACAGAGACACTAACCTTGAGAAAAATTTTAGCGTTCCTTACCGACGTAAACGACATGATAATTTCGTTGAAGCTCGAGCTTTGCATAGAAGGAAGAGTAAATGCTTGCACAACATTTTACATGTAAAATCGTTTATTGAGAGATAATCAGCTTTTTAACTTTGTCTTTGCCATAAAACATTTCACTTCACATTTCTAATATGCTTTGTCACACTGAGAAACTGTTAACATGTACCAATGTTTTGAAGTTAACTGTCCAGTCTAGAACCTAGGGAACATTTTTAAACAGAAATTACGAATGCATTGTTATAGTGAACAGACGACACAGTGTTGTTATTTGTACATTCTTGCTTGTTAGTTGCACGATTACGTAACGACTATAAGGCTTACATACTTAGAACATATACTGCTAATGAGATTTTAATGCAACATTTTGGTTTACTTGAAGATACATTTTGGATTTAAAGTACTTTATGTGAGATACCAGATGACACAGAGGTTAGTTTATGTGACAGCTGCACGATTTTATCACGACGCTACTAATGAGTGACAATTTACAATGTTGCTTTTGCGGTTTATCTATTTTATATCTGCAGAGTTTTTCTGAATTCTTCTGGAAAGGTAAACATGTTTTAGTAGTAACTTTTGTGGTATAGCTACAATGAGACAGCCTTTATCGTAGCACAACAATACGTTACATTATAGTACTTTCTTGATCACGGTAAGGTATGTAATAACTACGATATCTATACGGAAAGCATTTCACTTTCGTTTATGATGAGGTAAGTACATTGATTTCAGCAGAACTTTGCTTACAGAGGACGATAACTACGACAGTTCCACAGAATTATCTTACAGCAAAACGCACATTTAGCATTACAGGGCAAGCATTTGAGTGATTAATTTGGTACTTAAACCATTTATTTATCAAGATTGTTGAATTAAAAAGAAAGTTTTTCGTGATACATTTCATTCCATTGCTGTAATCTGTAACACCTGAGGATATAATCACATTAATCCTCAGGGGGTACACGCCTACTTTGTATACCATGTGTCTGGCAAGCACAAGCAGCCCTAGCTAATATGGTATTTGCTTATACAACTTTACACATCGGTACCATATTTCTCTAACACATAAATTACACAGCTATCTGATCATTTAACTGAGAGAGACAAACATTTATTTTACTACATCAGTGACAGATGTTTACGTAATTGCACCGTTGGATAACTTCAGACTTATGAAATTGTATTTTGTCTGTACTTTGTGAACTGTTCATATTTTTTCAGAACCATTGTGATACTATGAAATCTTTGAATGATGTGTTTGGTATGGGATCATGATTGTTAAAGTACTTTTGAGGCATATGACACTTTTGACATGAGCAGAGAATTTTTTTAGGTTTTGAAATTATTGCAGAAAGCTATGACGTTTTTGAGATTTGACTGAGGTGTTATGATGTTATTATTACGAACACAATGTGAATTATGCTGCTGAGGTATGTTTAAGCTGATGCTATATGAGTTATTTGATTATGCTAGGTATCTGTTATGATGAAATATTGAAGAAGTGTCGACGAATAAGGTAAGGAATAATGAGTAGTGGTTAGGAACTCTGGTTTGTGAAAAAGGTGGTTGGAAACCAAGAATCGTACTTTAAGAGTTATGAAATGTATGTAAATGTGTGAATGTATTACAATGCCGACGAAAATTTTTTGGACAGTGTTATATTTATTGGATTTTATTTTCTACACATTTGTAACGCAAATTCTCAACCTTTGAAAATATTTTTATATGAGACTGTCACTGTAGTGGAAACTGCTATCGTAAATATTTCGGTAAGAAAGGTAAGTGACTGTGACGTAATGCGTTGTGAGCGGCCAGGTGTGCCAGCCGCCTTGAGAAAAAGTCATTAGTGTGTGCCTTTCAGAGGCACAGGTGGAGAAAAAAAAAAGAGGCCATTATCCTCGCTATTGACATTCCTTTGTAGAAAGCACCGCAAATACGACACGCTCATTACTTGGAAACATTCTTACATCTGCACACCTGATTATAACAAGTGTCTTTCTGCGAGAGTTGAGAGAGCTTATACTGACTTATGAAATGCCACATAGCTGTTGAATGGTGTTTTTATTCTTTACTTTGCATAATTGCTTATTTCATTTGATATCTGTTTTCCAGCTGTGATACAGCATTGGTTTTATAAAATAAAATTAAATGCATTTGCTAATATGAAAACTTTCTGTCAATAGATCTATTAAATAATCATTTTATGATCCACGTTCTTCAGAAAAGGAGGACTTGGAAAGGAAAGAACAATAAGAAGGGATTAATAACAGTTAATGCATACTTAATTTTTTTTCAACTACTTGGTAATATCTTTTGTAACATTAGTTTTTTTTGTGGTGCACCACTTTAATTGCATAGACATTAAGATGTGAATAGACATTGTCCTTATCTGCATTGTTGTCTTTAGGGTAACATTTTTTCTGCTTGAGCTTTGTCATGTTTAGGTATAAGTTATAGCATTTGCTGCTGCTGTTTGCCATTCATAGTGCTACTGAATGTCACTTTGTATTACTAGGTTAAGCCAATTTTATTACTGATTTATTTTTCTTGTTTGCTGCGCATTGCCTTATATTAGTTGTAATATTGCTGCCTTTTTTTGCCAATTTCCATTTTTTTATCATTGCTGTTTGTGTTAATTGTTTTGTGCTGCTGCATTGCGTCGTCCCTTAGTTTAGCATCTGAGCTCAGTAGCTTTAAGTTAGCTTAAGAGGGGGTAGACTATATAAGAAACTAACTATGATGAATTGGAAGAAAAGCATTGAGAAGCTATAAGAAAATGGTTTGGCCAATAAAGCAGTGTACAGTGGAGAAAAACTATTTTTGAAAGAGGATGTGAACAGAATACAGAAAGCAGGTTTAGATAGGACTTTTTGGGAATAATGATGAACTAAGGGAGATCTCTATGCAAAATACTGCAGTAAAACAAACCCTGTCCTTTCCTTTCGTATTATCCCTCTATGTGTTTATGTACCCTTGTGTATTTGTCTTTTCCTGTCTTTATGTGTTTAGTTAATAAGATTTATGTTGTAGAATTTTTTAAAGACTATGTTATTTTCTTTGTAAATATGTTCAGACATTATTTATTGTGTTTTGTTTTAATACTCATGTGTGAAGTTGATGTTTCAAAAGTTATTGTGATCTTTTATGTATGTACTTATGTCGTAATTTTTGTAACACTGATGTATTTGCTATTTCGATTCTTTTGTAAAGCATGTACTACTGCAAATGTTATTTGTATTGTTATGTTATTTAAAGATGTATTTTGTACCTTTGTTATTGCATTCTTATGTTATAAAATTGTAATTGACACCAGTTCATCAAATTAAGTAGCTTGTAAATTACATTTCACTGCACACGTTTCTGTTGGTCATAGTATATGGACAATATGTGAGAAGTAGGGACTGATAGTGTTTGCACATGTGTTAATAACTCAGTAAGGGACTGGATAACAGAATTGCTGGTTCTAAGGACATTTCAAAAACATTTTTTCTGAGTGCACAAGTGGTGGTTATGGACTTGTTATATTATCTGCAAGACTCTTCAATGGTAATTGTGCGCCTGCATAGTCAAACAGATGGCTGCTGGCCATCTCTACAAGGACTACAGTGGACCTACACCTTTGATGACCCACCAATACCATTATTTCTACAAGGACTGCAATGGGTCTGCACCTCTGGTGGCCCACCAATAGTAATCTCTACCAGGACTACAGTGGGTCTGCTCTGTGGTGACCTACCTACCGATAGTCTTCAACGTCGACTGACTCTGTTGTGGCCCATTACCTGTCTGCATGTCCAGAGTCAGCACTGTCTTTCCGTTGGAAGGACAACACTACTTTTTCAAGACTGCTGAGAAATCCACTACGTCCAAGTGCAATTTCTTTTATTGCTCAGACTTTGAGAAAAACACTGCAATTTTACTGTGATGAAGGATATGGACTGTGAGAAAATTTTAGCTTTTGACCAACATTGTATCAATAAGTGAGTGCATTTGATATCTTTGTTATTGTAATGATGAAAAATTTTATCAAATCATTATTGGTCAGTGCCCAAAACAATTTGTAAAATTTTTTGTGGGGAGCATGGGGGCTATGTAAGTAGGCTGTTTAGGTTTTCTTATTGGTAACGCCACATAGCGCTCTGTATGAAAAATCACTGGCTGTGCTGTGCGCAGTCTGTGGCTAGTTTGCATTGTTGTCTGCCATTGTAGTGTCGGGCAGCGGCAGCTGGATGCTAACAGCGCGTATCGTTGCGCAGTTGGAGGTAAGCCGCCAGCAGTGGTGGACATGGGGAGAGATATGGCGGAGTTTTGAAATTTGTAAGAATTGGTGTCACGAACTGATATATATATATATATATATATATATATATATATATATATATATATATATATATATATATATATATATAATGACTATTAAGGTATTAAAATCTTTCATTTGCTAACTATGCCTATCAGTAGTTAGTGCCTTCAGCAGTTTGAATCTTTTATTTAGCTGGCAGTAGTGGCGCTCGCTGTATTGAAGTAGCTTGAGTAACAAAGATTTTTGTGAGGTAAGTGATTTGTGAAACGTATAGGTTAATGCTAGTCAGGGCCATTCTTTCGTAGGGATTTTTGGAAGTCAGATTGCATTGCGCTAAAGATATTGTGTGTCAGTTTAAGCACAGTCTTGTATAATTTTTCTAAGGGGACGTTTCAATCTTATACCCTCCTTTCAAGACAGTGTCCATTCAGTTCAACTGCTCTTCCAAGTCCTTTGCTGTCTCTGACTGAAGTACAATGTCATCGGCGAACCTCAAAGTCTTTATTTCTTCCCTATAGATTTTAATACCTACTCTGAATTTTTCTTTTGTTTCATTTACTGCTTGCTCAATGTACAGATTGAATAACATCGGGGAGAGGGTACAACCCTGTCTCACTCCCTTACCAACCACTGCTTTCCTTTCCTGTCCCTGGGCTCTTATAACTGCCATCTGGTTTCTGTACAAATTGTAAATAGCCTTTCGCTACCTATATTTTACCCCTGCCACCTTTAGAATTTGAAAGAGAGTATTCAAGTCAACATTGTCAAAACCTTTCTCTAAGTCTACAAATGCTAGAAATGTAGGTTTGCCTTTCCTTAATCTAGCTTCTAAGATAAGTCGTAGGGTCAGTATTATCTCACGTGTTCCAACATTTCCACGGAATCCAAACTGATCTTCCCCGGGGCCGGCTTCTACTAGTTTTTCCATTCGTCTGTACAGAATTCGTGTTAGTATTTTGCCGCTGTGGCTTATTAAACTGATTGTTCGGTAATTTTCACATCTGTCATCACCTGCTTTCTTTGGGATTGGAATTATTATATTTTTCTTGAAGTCTGGGGGTACTTCGCCTGTCTCATACATCTTCCTCACCAGATGGTAGAGTTTTGTCAGGACTGGCTCTCCAAAGGCCATCAGTAGTTCTAATGGAATGTTGCCTACTCCCGGGGCCTTGTTTCGACTCAGGTCTTTCAGTGCTCTGTCAAACTCTTAACGCAGTATCGTATCTCCCATTTCATCTTCATCTACATTCTCTTCCATTTCTATAATATTGTCGTCAAGTACATCGACCTTGTATAGACCCTCTATATTCTCCTTCCACCTTTCTGCTTTCCCTTCTTTGCTCAGAACTGGGTTTCCATTTGAGCTCTTGATGTTCATACAAGTGGTTCTCTTTTCTCCAAAGGTCTCTTTAATTTTCCTGTAGGCAGTATCTATCTTACCCCTAGTGAGATAAGCCTCTACATCCTTACATTTGTCCTCTAGCCATCCCTGCTTAGCCATTATGCACTTCCTGTCGATCTCATTTTTGAGACGTTTGTATTCCTTTTTGCCTGCTTCATTTACTGCATTTTTATATTTTCTCCTTTCATCAATTAAATTCAATATTTCTTCTGTTACCCAAGGATTTCTACTAGCCCTCGTCTTTTTACCTACTTGATTATCTGCTGCCTTCACTACTTCATCCCTCAAAGCTATCCATTCTTCTTCTACTGTATTTGTTTCCCCCTTTCCTGTCAATTGTTACCTTACGCTCTCCCTGAAACTCTGTACAACCTCTAGTTCTTTCAGGTTATCCAGGTCATATCTCCTTAAGTTCCCTCCTTTTTGCAGTTTCTTCAGTTTTAATCTACAGGTCATAACCAATAGATTGTGGTCAGAGTCCACATCTGCCCCTGGAAATGTCTTACAATTTAAAACCTGGTTCCTAAATCTCTGTCTTAGCATTATATAATCTATCTGATACCTTTTAGTATCTCCAGGGTTCTTCCATGTATACAACCTTCTTTCATGATTCTTAAACCAAGTATTAGCTATGATTAAGTTGTGCTCTGTGCAAAATTCTACCAGGTGGGTTCCTCTTTCATTTCTTAGCCCCAATCCATATTCACCTACTATGTTTCCTTCTCTCCCTTTTCCTACTGCCGAATTCCAGTCACCCATGACTATTAAATTTTCATCACCCTTTACTATCTGAATAATTTCTTTTATTTCATCATACATTTCTTCAATTTCTTCGTCATCTGCAGAGGTAGTTGGCATATAAACTTGTACTACTGTAGTAGGTGTGGGCTTCGTATCTATCTTGGCCACAATAATGCGTTCACTATGCTGTTTGTAGTAGCTTACCTGCATTCCTATTTTCCTACTCAATATTAAACCTACTCCTGCATTACCCCTATTTGATTTTGTGTTTATAACCCTGTAGTCACCTGACCAGAAGGCTTGTTCCTCCTGCCACCGAACTTCACTAATTCCCACTATATCTAACTTCAACCTATCCATTTCCCTTTTTAAATTTTCTAACCTACCTGCCCGATCTGACATTCCACGCTCCGATCCGTAGAGGGCCAGTTTTCTTTCTGATGATAACGACATCCTCTTGAGTAGTCCCTGCCCAGAGATCCGAATGGGAGACAACTTTACCTCCGGAATATTTTACCCAAGAGGACGTCATCATCATTTAATCATACAGTAAAGCTGCATGCCCTCGGAAAAAATTACGGCCGTAGTTTCCCCTTGTTTTCAGCCGTTCGCAGTACCAGCACAGCAAGGCAGTTTTGGCTATTGTTACAAGGAACTCACATTTAATCCAAACGGTACAACTTCAAAATGGTAAGATTTACTTGCAAATATAAACGCAGTGTACTTCCTAGACTCCTGTGCAAGTTTTACTTGCCAGTAACTGCTTTTCAAATTTAGGGTGCTCAAACACTCAACTCCATAAAACTTCTGCAGATGCTCTTCAAGAGCGTCAGGTCTCACTCTTCTGGATACTATAATTTTATTGATTAACCTTGCATCTAAGACTAGCCTTACACTACCATCTGATTTTAGTACACACAATAAAGGACTCGAATAACGTGAATGAGATACTTCTATCACATTCCAGTGTAACATTTTCCTGATCTCGCACTTGACAGTATCGCATCTCGCATGTGGAATGGAATAGCTTGTTCTACAGTAGGTTGAATGGGGCAGGACATCTATTCGATATTCAAAGCCTTTTATTAGTCCAGCTTTCTTAGAAAATACTTGAACATAATCTGTTAACAAATTGTAAAGCTCATTCTTCTGTTTGAATAATTCAGTGGACTCACTAGCTTTAACGTATAATTCATTCTGACTGGGAATTAGGTCTTTATACTCATCGTTATTAACACTTTCAAGATATGTCATGTCTCCTGTCTGACTGTACTGTTGTTTTTTAGTCCATGGTTGTACTGCTATTTGAAGCACCCCAAATTTGTCTTCACCTCACTTCTTAACAAATTTACTGTTGCTTGTTGCTGACCCGCTACTAGAATACAGATTCCACACTCGAACTCAATTTTAGCTTTCGTCTGTCTCAAGAATTTCATACTCAGGATACATGGCACTGACAGGTTGTTAACAATAAGAAAAATACATGTTACTGAAATAGGCTCTATCTGGATTTGAAGCTGAATCAGAAGATTTACGCGTTGTGTTAGTGGACCAATTGCTTCCGAAATGGTGCAACCTTGGATTGGAAGTGATAAAACTTAGCATACAGAGGATATTTGCTTAAATAAACATAAAGATAAGACATTTATATTAGCTCCTGTATCTATGATGGCTGTTACTGGTATGATGGCAATTGATACTCTTATGGAAGCTTGAACTTGTTCGTCACATTCGTCATCATTGTCTTTCGTCTCAGTGCCTGCTACTTGATCATCCCGTAAGTTTGTCTCTTTGTCATACCTAATTGCTTTCATTTCGTGTTGACTAATGGACAGGGTGCCCCCATTCAAACCTGCAGCATCCTCTAGGAAGCTCAAAGGTCGTTGGTGCTACGTTCCTGCTGATTCATATTTCTTAAAATTTTCTTCCGTCTCGAAATGCTGTTGGCTTTGTGGTATGAAATCTGGTGGAAATGGATCTTGTGCATAATAAATTTGTGTATTATGCGGGCGTTTAGGCTTGAGACTTCCCGAAGGTCCGTTCGCTTGTTGCGTAAAGTGTATATTGTGTGGCTGAAAAGTATTTTATTGTGGCTTGTGTTGATTGTAACCGTTATTCAAAGGTGGAAGTTGGTCTCCACCTTGATTGTGCCATTTATTTCCTTTCACTGACGATTTGAATCGTAAGACTGATAGTTTTGATAATTACCGTTGGTCGATTGTGTGCTTCCATATTGCTGGCTGTCTATTACAAAGTGCATTTTCGTACTGATGTGATGACGAATTATATATTGGATTGTATCCCTGGCCGTTATTATACCTATTTTTGTATTTACTGTTGGAGTACGTAGCATGTTTATTTTTGAAACCGTTGTGGGGTTGGTACTGGCCGTCGCTGTGACGCGCTTTCGCTCGGCCACCATTGTTGCCCGCGTACTCCGTATTGTGCTGGCCGCCTGCACTGAAGTGGGCGTTGCCAACATCAACTCTAGCGTCTTCGAAAATCAAACCTAATGACTCTAACACAGATAGGAAAGTGTCTGTATCGTCCTCAGACACGTTTATTAACTTTTCTCTGAACTCATTAGGTAGATTTGTTTTTATAATCGTAATAACGTCTTTGGCGGTGATGAGCTAATCCCAGAACTTGATTTCCGCTAAATACTTTTCAAAATATCTCGTCAGACTACCGCGCCTACTCTTAAATACCTCGGCGTTGTAAACCTCTTTTTTCAGGTGGTGCTGCACACCATAACTCCGGAATCTGTTCAAACTCTTTGTAACTTTTGTAAGAGTCGACCATTTCGGTTCCCCATAAGGCACATCGCCTACAATAAATCCAGCAACGAATTGAATTCGCTATTCGGAAAAATTTCGGAGGAATATTACAGGATGAATTTCTCTTTTCTGCGGGTGAAAGGTCGGGAAAACACATTGTTTGATCACGCTTTCCTCCTGCATAAAACTGACGAAAGTGGGTGGACTGGTACTCTGATTAAATTCTGCTTCTACAGAACAAGGGGTTTGAGCGTTATCAAGTGGTGAACGGTAATGTACGTGCTGTTGTTCATCACATGGTGGTGAATTATTCCACTCTCCTGACGCGGGATGTGGGGAATTTTCAACTTGACATTTTAGTGTACGAACTTCATCACTATCTGTTGACGCCATTCAGGTAAATCTTGAGCTAACGTTCGTTTTATCTGTCCTAATTCTGACATGACCATGCCTCCTGTTTTTCCAGGGGCTGCCATTATTTCAAAGGTTACATTTTTGACAGTTTCCCTGAGTTCGTTCTTGACCTCGTTTTCTATGAATCCGTCTTAGTTTTTAATCCACTCTTGGTAGTGGTCGGACAATGCTTCGACATGTACCTTAACAGTATTCTTTCTTTGATCCTCTACATTAAGATTCTCAGTCTGTTTGGAAAGATCATCAACAATATTCTCGATCGTGCCTACTGCGGTTTTAACCCCCTTGACCTCATCAGAGATTGCATTACAATCTTTTAATGTCGCAGCTTGTTGATGATATTCCATCACTTTTGAATTTATCTCTCCCTTGGCTGCTCCGATTTTTTCACCTAACCGTTTTGAGATATCCTCTATTTTTGACTCTACTTGTGTGACAATTTCTAACCTCATGGACGTGATCTAACTACTGATTTGTTTTTGGACATTACCCAACGTGGTATTTAAATCAGCCGTTATGTATGCCTTTAGTTCGCGCTTTACCGAATTTCACCGTGTATTTAGGTCATTTATCTCCGTTTGCAGATCTGTTTTTACTGAATTCATCTGTTTTTACTGAATTTATGTCTGCTTTTGCTGAATTGCACAGATTTGTAAGGACCTGATCTTTATTATGCCGCCTTTCTGCCTTCTCTTTTCATCTAATCTTCCTGTTTTTGAGTTTCGAACTTACGTTCGATTATTGTCTCAAAAATTGCGCCTTAGTCATTTTTTCAAATGTGGGAATAGTTCGCACACTAGGACCGGCTTCTAAAACTTCGGTCGGGGCTGTTCCTGCCTCCGCTCGTGTACCTGTCGCCTGTGATCGTAATGGGTAATCAGGTTCATTCGCATTACCGCTGTCGTCTGCTTTTGTTTGTGTCCGCTGTTTACCGTCAGCCATGTTCATGAATTGTTGATCAAACGTCAAAATGCTACAGATATTCTTTGTCACTGTCGTCAGTCGTTTGTCGGTAACGTAGTGCTATGGCTTGCTGGGACCTAATATGAATTTTAACTCTGGATAACAACTGACATTCACGTACGCCAAGAAGACAACATGGTTCCTACTAATTGCAAACAAATGAAATATCACACGTTTTACCAGTTTTGAGTGTAATTATCCGCCATGTTGTAAAATTTTTTTGATGCACTGACCATAATGGTAAACTTTCAATGAATTTAACTACAGAAGAATGGACTATAGAGACATTGAAATAAAGCTGTTTCAAGGCGAGGAAAAGCAGGTTTACGTTTGTGACAAACTTGAAAGATGCTGCGTCACTACAAAAGCTTGGATACTCGCGTAATTTAGCCTTATCTTCAGTCGTTCTTCTAAATTGATTAAAGGTTTGTCTTACTTCTCTCTCTCGGTTGAATTGCATCCACATGAAAAAATGAAACAATTATTAGAACAAGCACAGATTTTTTAAACAGATTCATAACATTATTTTTTATCTTGTCCGTGTTCGGGCGCCAAGTGTAGCGTTGCTCTTGGGGGGGGGGGGGCAAAAGAATATTTTGGTGGGCCACTTGGCAACAGACAGGGATTGATTACATTATTATAACAACATACGTTGATCATTTAATACCTGGTTGGATTATTTTGAACAAGAGCAGCAGATTGATTTATTTGAGATCGTTCGGAAGAAACATTATCATTTCTTTGCATTTGTATAGTCGCGATGCAGGCTGTACAAAAACAAAACAAGACAAGACTAAGGGACCAGAAGATTTATAGACTTTGAAAGAAATGCAACATTACGCAACTAAAAAAATAATCTGATTCATAAATAATAGGAAAACGATAATGTTCCTTCTGCCCCATGTTGCGTTCGGCCCATCAGCGTGATCGTAATTTCTGGTGATGAATTAACACAAAATAATTATCATTCAAGCAAATGAGGAGATGGAAATCATCAAGGTTAATTTACTAAAATTAGAACACTTATCTTTAACCCACGACTCTTAATACTTTTGTACCTTTTCATATTAAATTACAATAGATGACCATTGTGGTTATATACTCTATACATAAGTCAAAATGTCCTCTTGTTGCTGTCTGTTCGTAATCAGTTATAATAAACTACATGTTTTCTGATTGGAAAAATAACAATTAGCATATTTACTGAATATTTTCACATAAAATATAAAACACCGACGCAGAACGCAGCAAATCTGCGTCCGACTTTCATGGAATGCAAACAGTAAAAGGTGAGGCGCCCAATGCCTCATTTGTCTTGAAACAACAGAATTATTTTTTATATCATTAATCGATACATGTACATAGAGATTTACAAGCACCTCGCAGGAACGGCAAAGATAAAGAATAATAGATTTCGTCGCTGCTATGCGATGGTTCATTTCTTTTACTTTACAATTGTTCGATAACTTTAAGCCATCAGGCGTTTACTATTGAGCATATATTAATGTTTGTGAGGCGAAAATTACTAATATTACAAGACGTTACTGTATAAAATCTATCTGTATTAGTTTTCAGTAAAACCACTATAAAATAAAAAGTCGAGCCCTGTGATACACTGCTAAATCAGTTTAAGATGCGAAGTTTTGGAAAAGTACAGTACATGTAAATAATTTTTCGCATGCTAGCTTTAAAGTAAAATAAGTGCCATTGATAGGAAAAGCTCAAGAAATAGCTAATCAACAAAAATTATTATCAAGAGTTCGCTGGAGTTTAATTGGGATCACTGTCTTAGCACAGATATCTAACGCTGAGGGCACAGAGTATGTCAGACTGATGATTTAGCTGAAATTTTCTTCTGGTTCCTCTACATATACATATGTACTTACATTCACCGCAAGCCATTGTATGGTGTTCAGTGAAGGTATCCTGCACTAGTACTATTATTTTTCTTTCCTGCTCCATGCACAAATGGAGTGAGGGAGAAACAGTTATCTATATGCCTTCGTATGAGCCCTAATTTTCTCAAATCTTAGATTTGTGGTCCTTACGTGAAATGTATGTCGGAAGCAGTATGATCATTCTACAGCCAGCGTTAAATGCTGGTTCTCTAAATTTCCTCAGTAGTGCTCTTCGAAAAGAATGCCACTTTCCTTCCAGAGATTCCCATTTGAGTTCCCAAAGCATCTCCGTAAAACGTATTGTTCGAATCTACTGGTAACAAATCTACACTCCTGGAAATTGAAATAAGAACAGCGTGAATTCATTGTCCCAGGAAGGGGAAACTTTATTGACACATTCCTGGGGTCAGATACATCACATGATCATACTGACAGAACCACAGGCACATAGACACAGGCAACAGAGCATGCACAATGTCGGCACTAGTACAGTGTATATCCACATTTCGCAGCAATGCAGGGTGCTATTCTCAAATGGAGACGATCGTAGAGATGCTGGATGTAGTCCCGTGGAACGGCTTGCCATGCCATTTCCATCTGGCGCCTCAGTTGGACCAGCATTCGTGCTGGACGTGCAGACCGCGTGAGACGACGCTTCATCCAGTCCCAAACATGCTCAATGGGGGACAGATCCGGAGATCTTGCTGGCCAGGGTAGTTGACTTGCACCTTCTAGAGCATGTTGGATGGCACGGGATACATGCGGACGTGCATTGTCCTGTTGGAACAGCAAGTTCCCTTGCCGGTCTAGGAATGGTAGAACGATGGGTTCGATGACGGTTTGGATGTACCGTGCACTATTCAGTGTCCCCTCGACGATCACCAGAGGTGTACGGCCAGTGTAGGAGATCGCTCCCCACACCATGATGCCGGGTGTTGGCCCTGTGTGCCTCGGTCGTATGCAGTCCTGATTGTGGCGCTCACCTGCATGGCGACAAACACGCATACGACTATCATTGGCACCAAGGCAGAAGCGACTCTCATCGCTGAAGACGACACGTCTCCATTCGTCCCTCCATTCACGCCTGTCGCGACACCACTGGAGGCGGGCTGCACGATGTTGGGGCGTGAGCGGAAGACGGCCTAACGGTGTGCGGGACCGTAGCCCAGCTTCATGGAGACGGTTGCGAATGGTCCTCGCCGATACCCCAGGAGCAATAGTGTCCCTAATTTGCTGGGAAGTGGCGGTGCGGTCCCCTATGGCACTGCGTAGGATCCTACGGTCTTGGAGTGCATCCGTGCGTCGCTGCGGTCCGGTCCCAGGTCGACAGGCACGTGCACCTTCCACCGACCACTGGCGACAACATCGATGTACTATGGAGACCTCACGCCCCACGTGTTGAGCAATTCGGCAGTACGTCCACCCGGCCTCCTGCATGCCCACTATACGCCCCCGCTCAAAGTCCGTCAACTGCACATACGGTTCACGTCCACGCTGTTGCGGCATGCTACCAGTGTTAAAGACTGCAATGGAGCTCCGTATGCCACGGCAAACTGGCTGACACTGACGGCGGCGGTGCACAAATGCTGCGCAGCTAGCGCCATTCGACTGCCAACACCGCGGTTCCTGGTGTGTCCGCTGTGCCGTGCATGTGATCATTGCTTGTACAGCCCTCTGGCAGTGTCCGGAGCAAGTATGGTGGGTCTGACACACCGGTGTCAATGTGTTCTTTTTTCCATTTCCAGGAGTGTAGCAGCCCCCCTCTGAATCACTTTGATGTCTTCCTTTAATCTGACCAGGAACAGAAGTCAAACACTTTGGCAGTGCTAAAGAATAGTTCACATTAGTGTTCTAATGTGGTCACCCGTCATTCCTACAACAAACCTAAAATCTCGTTCCATTTCATATCGCTTTGCAAGGTTTCATCCAGATATTTAAATGACGTGACTGTGTCGAGCAGGACACTACTAATGCTGTATCTGTACACCGTGGGTTTGTTTTTCCTACTCACCGCATTAACTTACATTTTTCTACATTTAGAGCCAGCTGCCATTCATCATGCGAATTAGAAATTTTGTGTGTCATCTTGTATCCTCCTACGGTGACTCATCTTCAACACCTTCTTGTGCACCACAACAAATAATCGCAGATTGCTGCCCACCCCACCCAGTCCATCAGATCATTTATGTACGTAGAAAGTAATAGCAGTCCCATCACACTTTCGTGGGGCACTACTAACGATACCCTCGATTGGTGATTACTCGCCATCAAGGATGACGTACTGGGTTCATTACTTAAGAAGTCTTCGGGCCACACACGTATCTGGCAATCTACTCTGTATGGTTGTACCGTTGTTTAATAGCCTTCTGGAACATAATGTAAATGCGAACTTGTTTCTTGCATTGAGCTCTTTTTTGACAAGAATTATTATGTTCATAACTTAAGTAGTGGTTTTTTTGTTGGCTAATTTCGGCAAATTTCACAAAAGTATTTAAAGCTTCTGAACCCTTAGTCAAATAGATGGGAGTTGCAGGCATTTCTTCTTCTTCACTCTGTTTTCGGTGCCTCTTGTGGGTTGGAAATACTTAGTAATATCACATCGTCAGTAAACTATTCTTTTTTAAACTAAATTTCAGTCATTATTGATCCGTTCATTAACTATTTCTGCTGAAAGCACACTCAGATTATTAGTGGGTGCAAAATTTATCACTCGCACAATTTCAGAGTGATCAGTTGTCGATTCGTCATCATTTCCATTTAAATTTCTTCAATGAGTTTAGGCCGCAGTTTCTTCCCAGTTCCTGTGTAATGTGTATTTTTCACAGAGGTCCAAGCAACTGCACCTGTGAAAATAGCATCTTTAATGTTGAAATTGCGTTGGAACTAATTGATACTGCAATCCGAGCGTCGCAGACTTTGCACAAACATTTCTCTATATCAGCACTTGAAATTTTGTGTGGCCCGTTGGTCTGTGACATACACTATGTGATTAAAAGAATCCGGGCACCTGGCTGAAAATGAGTTACAAGTTCGTGGTACCCTCCATCGGATAATGCTGGAATGGTATTGCCCACTCTTAGCCTTGATGACAGTTTCCACTCTTGCAGGTATGTTCAATCAGGTGCTGGAAGGTTTGTTGGGGAATGACAGTCCACTCTTCATGGAGTGCTGCACTGAAGAGAGATATCGATGTCGGTCAGTGAGGCTGGCACGAAGTTGACGCTCCGAAACATCCCAAAGATGTTCTATAGTATTCAGGTCCAGGTCAGGACTCTGGTGCAGGCCAGCCCATTACAGGGATGTTATTGTCATGTAACCACTCTGCCACGGGCCGTGCATTATGAACAGGCACTCGATCGTGTTGAAAGATTCAATGCCCATCTCTGAACTGTTCTTCAGCAGTGCCAAGCAAGAAGTGCTTAAAACATCAGTGTGGGCCAGTGCTATGAGAGTGCCATGCAAGCAACAAGGGGAGCAAGCCCCCTCCGTGAAAAACACAAGCACATCACTGCCTCCGAATTTTACTATCTGCACTACACACGCTGGCAGATGACGTTCATCGGGCATTCACCATACCCACAGTCTGCCATCGGATTGTCACATTGTGTACTGTGATTCGTCACTCCACACAATGTTTTTCCGCTGATCAGTCGTCCAGTGTTTACGCTCCTTACACCAAACGAGACGTGTTGTGTGGCTTATCAGCAGCAGGTCGATATGAAATCCAAGTTTTCTCATATCCAGCCTAACTGTCATAGTACTTGCAGTGGACCCTGATGCAGTTTGGAATTCCTGGGTGATGGTCTGGATAGATATCTGCCTATTACTCATTACGACCCTCTTGAACTGTCGGCGGTCTCTGTCAGTCAACAGAGGTGGTCGGCCTGTACGCTTCTGTGCTGTACGTGTCCCTGCACGTTTCCACTTCACTATCACATCGGAAACAGTGGACATAGGGCAGAGCGCCCCATTCTGCTCTCTCAATATGTCTACTGACTACTGAGGACACTGATATGGAGTACCTGGCAGTAGGTGGCAGCACAGTGCAATGAAAAAATGAAAAAAAAAAGTATGCTTTTGGGGCTGTCCGGATACTTTTGATTCACATAGAGTAACATAAACAGGAAGATACATGCAGAAATATTACCTAACTCAGGATCCGATTCCATAGTGTATGCTCGGCAACTGTCAAGATGAGAACAACCCTAGCATCTGTAGATAGTCCTATTTTTTTTAAAAAAATTGCTTTCACAAATCACAATCAAAAGTAGTGTGTAATTGTGCAAAACATTTCCACACACTAAAATAGTCATTCTGTCTTCATTCTTTTTAAAACCCTTTGTGTTGGACTCCTCAGCACACAGCAAGATTGAATTTGTCAAACAGTGCCATAACAAGCTAGTCTTATCACCATTTTAAATTTGGTGTGTGCAATTTACACTCACCAAGAAGCTTTTGACATGTTGTTTTTTACTCATACGCAGCAGCCTCATAACCAGATTTTATTTCACTAAAGACATATCGGTTATTGTGAATTTTAAAATTATGAAGCCACACTTTCAAGAGTGAAAGTAGTTTATCTGCGTGTGTCTAATTCCTTGTGAATTAATTTGACCTCTTCAGTTAAGGTAGTCCTCATTATTGGCTTTCCCTCTGCTGTTATACAAAACTTCACATTTTAAAGACAGTTTGCCTAATGTCTAGTGATGACACGGGCAAAATTTGGTGATCCATACACCTGATTCAGATACATCTTGCGGGCTGCCTTGTGATATGGCAGCAGTGCTCCTAACACAAAGTCAAAACTATATCTTAGATTAATGTTTATGCGATAATGTGCAGATTTTAATATCACCCCTAGCCTGAGTTGCCACACTACCAAATTTTGCCTCAAAACACCCTTTTTGAGAGTACATTCAATTTATGTTCACCTTGTCTTCGCCATCCGCGGTGGCCGAGCGGTTCTAGGCGCTTTGGACCGGAACCGCGTGACACCTACGGTCGCAGGTTCGAATCCTGCCTCGGGCGTGGATGTGTGTGAGGTCATTAGGTTAGTTAGGTTTAAGTAGTTCTAAGTTCTGCGGGACTGATGACCTCAGATGTTAAGTTTCATAGTGCTCAGAGCCATTTGCACCTTTTGAACCACCTCGTCTTCATATGTTTACATTTATTTATGCGGTATGGAAATCGTTTCTTTACTTAGTGTTTTACAATAGCTGTCTCCGGGCGGGCAATACTCAAAAGGGCGTCGTTATCAGGAGAAAGAAAACTGGCATTCTACAGATCGGAGCATGGAATGTCAGATCTCTTAATCGGTCAGGTAGGTTAGAAAATTTAAAAAGGGAAATGGATAGGTTAAAGTTAGATATAGTAGGAATTAGTGAAGTTCGCTGGCAGGAGGAACAAGACTTTTGGTCAGGCGAATACAGGGTTATAAATTTAATAGTCATGGGTGACTGGAATTCGGTAGTAGGAAAAGAAAGAGAAGGAAACGTAGTAAGTGAACATGGATTAGGGCTAAGAAATTAAAGGAAGCCGCCTGGTAGAATTTTGCACAGGGCATAACTTAATCATAGCTAACACTTGGTTCATGAATCATGAAAGAAGGTTGTATACATGGAAAAATCTGGAGGTACTGACAGGTTTCAGATAGATTATATAATGGTAAGACAAAGATTTAGGAACCAGGTTTTCAATTGTACGACATTTCCAGGGGCAGTTGTGGACTCTGACCACAACCTATTGGTTAAGAACTGTAGATTAAAACTGAAGAAACTGCAAAAAGGTAGGAATTTAAGGAGATGGGACTTGGATAAACTGACGAAACCAGAGGTTGTACAGAGTTTCAGGGAGAGCATAAGGTGACAGTTGACAGGAATGGGGGAAAGAAATACAGTACAAGAAGAATGGGTAGCTTTGAGGGATGAAGTAGTGAAGGCAGTAGAGGATCAAGTAGGTAAAAAGACGAGGGCTAGTAGAAATCCTTGGGTAACAGAAGAAATATTGAATTTAATTGATGAAAGGAGAAAATATAAAAATGCAGTAAACGAAGCAGGCAACGAATACAAACATCTCAAAAATGAGATCGACAGGAAGTGCAAAATGGCTACGCACGTATGGCTAGAGGAAAAATGTAAGGATGTAGCGGCTTATCTCACTATGGGTAAGATAGATACCGCCTACAGGAAAATTAAAAAGACCTGTGGAGAAAAGAGAACCACTTGTATGTATATCAAGAGCTCAGATGGAAACCCAGTTCTAAGCAAAGAAGGGAAAGCGGAAAGGTGGAAGGAGTGTATAGAGAGTCTATACAAGGGCGATGTTCTCGACGGCAATATTATGGAAATGGAAGAGGATGTAGATGAAGATGAAATGGGAGATATGATACCTGAGTTGAAACTAGGCCCCGGGAGTAGATAACATTCCATTAGAACTACCGGTACTGATGGCGTTGGGAGAGCCAGTCCTGACAAAACTCTACCATCTATTGAGCAAGACGTATGAGACGGGCGAAATACCCTCAGACTTCAAGAAGAATATAATAATTCCAAGCAAAAGCAAAATGAGGATAATGGAATGTAGTCGAATTAAGTCGGATGGTGCTGAGGGAACTAGATTAGGAAATGAGACACTTAAAGTAGTAAATGAGTTTTGCAATTTGGGTAGCAAAATAACTTATGATGGTCGAAGTAGAGAGACTATAAAATGCAGGCTGGCAATGGCAAGGAAAGCGTTTCTAAAGAAGAGAAATTTGTTAATATGGAGTATAGATTTAAGTGTCAGGAAGTCGTTTCTGAAAGTATTTTTATGGAGTGTAGCCATGTATGGAAGTGAAACATGGACAGTAAATGGTTTGGACAAAAAGAGAGTAGAAGCTTTAGAAATGTGGTGCTTCATAAGAATGCTGAAGATTAGATGGGTAGGTCATATATCTAATGAGGAGGTATTGAAGAGAATTGGGGAGAATAGGAGTTTGTGGCACAACTTGACTTTTTTTTTTTTTTTGGTCATCAGCCTACTGACTGGTTTGATGCAGCCCGCCACGAATTCCTTTCCTATGCTAACCTCTTCATCTCAGAGTAGCACATGCAACCTACGTCCTCAATTATTTGCTTGACGTATTCCAATCTCTGTTTTTGCCCTCTACAGCTCCCTCTAGTACCATGGAAGTCATTCCCTCATGTCTTAGCAGATGTCCTATCATCCTGTCCCTTCTCCTTATCAGTGCTTTCCACTTATTACTTTCCTCTCCGATTCTGCGTAGAACCTCCTCATTCCTTACCTTATCAGTCCACCTAATTTTAAACATTCATCTGTAGCACCACATCTCAAATGCTTCGATTCTCTTCTGGTCCGGTTTTCCCACAGTCCATGTTTCACTACCATACAATGCTGTACTCCAGACGTACATCCTCAGAAATTTCTTCCTCAAATTAAGGCCGGTATTTGATATTAGTAGACTTCTCTGGCCAGAAATGCCTTTTTTGCCAAAGCGATTCTGCTTTTGATGTCCTCCTTGCTCCGTCCGTTATTGGTTATTTTACTGCCTAGGTAGCAGAATTCCTTAACTTCATTGACTTCGTGACCATCAATCCTGATGTCAAGTTTCTCGCTGTTCTCATTTCTACTACTTCTCATTACCTTCGTCTTACTCCGATTTACTCTCAAACCATACTGTGTACTCATTAGACCGTTCATTCCATTCAGCGGATCATTTAATTCTTCTTCACTTTCACTCAGGATAGCAATGTCGTCAGCAAATCGTATCATTGATATCCTTTCACCTTGTATTTTAATTCCACTCCTGAACCTTTCTTGTATTTCCATCATTGCTTCCTCGATGTACAGATTGAAGATTAGGGGCGAAAATCTACAGCCTTGTCTTACACCCTTCTTAATACGAGCACTTCGTTCTTGTTTGTCCACTCTTATTATTCCCTCTTGGTTGTTGTACATATTGTATATGACCCGTCTCTCCCTATAACTTACCCCTACTTTTTTCAGAATCTTGAAGAGCTTGCACCATTTTATATTGTCGAATGCTTTTTCCAGGTCAACAAATCCTATGAACGTGTCTTGATTTTTCTTTAGCCTTGCTTCCATTATTAGCCTTAACGTCAGAATTGCCTCTCTCGTGCCTTTACTTTTCCTAAAGCCAAACTGATCGTCACCTAGCACATTCTCAATTTTCTTTTCCATTCTTCTGTATATTATACTTGTAAGCAGTTTCGATGCATGAGCTGTTAAGCTGATTGTGCGATAATTCTCGCACTTGTCAGCTCTTGCCGCCTTCGGAATTGTGTGGATGATGCTTTTCCGAAAGTCAGATGGTATGTCGCCAGACTCATATATTCTACACACCAACGTGAATAGTTGTTTTGTTGCCACTTCCCCTAATGATTTTACAAATTCTGATGGAATGTTAACTATCCCTTCTGCCTTATATGACCGTACGTCCTCGAAAGCTCTTTAAAAATTCTAATACTGGATCCCCTCTCTCTTCCAAATCGACTCCTGTTTCTTCTTCTATCACATCAGGCAAATATTCACCCTCATAGAGGCTTTCAATGTATTCTTTCCAGCTATCTGCTCTCTCCTCTGCATTTAACAGTGGAATTCCCATTGCACTCTTAATGCTACCACCGTTGCTTTTCATGTCACCAAAGGTTGTTTTGACTTTCCTGTATGCTGCGGCTGCCCTTCCGACAATCATATCTTTTTCGATGTCTTCACATTTTTCCTGCAGCCATTTCGTCTTAGCTTCCCTGCACTTCCTGTTTATTTCATTCATCAGCGTCTTGTATTTCTGTATTGCTGATTTTCCCGGAACATGTTTGTACTTCCTCCTTTCATCAATCAACTGAAGTATTTCTACTGTTACCCATGGTTTCTTCGCAGCTACCTTCTTTGTACCTATGTTTTCCTTCCAACTTCTGTGATGGCCCTTTTTAGAGACGTCCATTCCTCTTCAACTGTGTTGCCTACTGCGCTATTCCTTATTGCTGTATCTGTAGCGTTAGAGAACTTCAAACGTATCTCGTCATTACTTAGAAGTTCTGTATCCCACTTCTTAGCGTATTGATTCTTCCTGACTAATGTCTTGAACGTCAGCCTACTCTTCATCACTACTATATTGTGATCTGAGTCTATATCTGCTTCTGGGTACGCCTTATAATCCAGTATCTGATTTCGGAATCTCTGTCTGACCATGATGTAATCTAATTGAAATCTTCCCGTATCTCCCGGCCTTCTCCAAGTATACCTCCTCCTCTTTTGATTCTTGAACAGGGTATTCGCTATTACTAGCTGAAACTTGTTACAGAACTCAATTAGTCTTTCTCCTCTCTCATTCCTTGTTCCAAGCCCATATTCTCCTGTAACCTTTTCTTCTACTCCTTCCCCTACAACTGCATTCCAGTCGCCCATGACTATTAGATTTTCGTCCCCCTTTACATACTGCATTACCCTTTCAATATCCTCATACACTTTCTCTATCTGTTCATCTTCAGCTTGCCACGTTGGCATGTATACCTGAACTATCGTTGTCGGTGTTGGTCTGCTGTCTATTCTGTTTAGAAAAACCTAGTCACTGAACTGTTCACAGTAACACACCCTCTGCCCTACCTTCCTGTTCATAACGAATCCTACACCTGTTATACCATTTTCTGCTGCTGTTGATATTACCCGATACTCATCTGACCAGAAATCCTTATCTTCCTTCCACTTCACTTCACTGACCCCTACTATATCTAGATTGAGCCTTTGCATATCCCGTTTCAGATTTTCTAGTTTCCCTACCACGTTCAAGCTTCTGACATTCCACGGCCCGACTCGTAGAACATTATCCTTTTGTTGATTATTCAATCTTTTTCTCATGGTAACCTCCCCCTTCCCTTGGCAGTCCCCTCCCAGAGATCCGAATGGGGGACTATTCCGGAATCTTTTGCCAATAGAGAGATCATCATGACACTTCTTCAACTACAGGCCACATGTCCTGTGGATACACGTTACGTGTCTTTAATGCAGTGGTTTCCATTGCCTTCTGCATCCTCATGTCGTTGATCATTGCTGATTCTTCTGCCTTTAGGGGCAATTTCTCACCCCTAAGACAAGAGAGTGCCCTGAACCTCTATCCGCTCCTCCGCTCTCTTTGACAAGGCCGTTGGCAGAATGAGGCTGACTTCTTATGCTGGAAGTCTTTGGCCGCCAATGCTGATTATTTATCAAAATTTAGGCAGTGGCGGGGATCGAACCCGGGGCTGAAACGTTTTGATTATGAATCAAAGACGCTACCCATAGACCACGGGTAGTAACACCTTGACTAGAAGGGATCAGTTGCTTGGGCATATTCCGAGGCATCAAGGTATCAGCAATTTAGTATTGGAGGCCAGTGTGGAGGGTAAAAATCGTAGAGGGTGACACAGAGATGAATACACTAAGCAGATTCAGAAGGATGTAGGCTGTAGTACGTACTGGGAGCTGGAGAAGCTTGCACAGGATAGAGTAGCATGGTGAGCTGCATCAAACCAGTCTCAGGACTGAAGACCACAACAACAAGGACATACATTCCAAATAAGCAATCTAAGTGGGTAGACTTCGTAACACCTTTCGAATAGATTGTTAACCACCTTCCTGATCTGTCGACTAGATTCATGCCACATGAGTTAATGTCAAGATCTAAAGAAAGGAGTGATTGAATAGACCCCCTTCCAAAGTTACAAAACAGTGAATTGGACCTAGACACAAAAATCAGGCATGCTCTCTTACCGACAACGTATGCTAAGCTCCGAAAAAAGGCATTTGATAAGAAGGTAAACAGAGTTATCGATTTCGAAGAAGGAGAATAGGTATTAGTCAGGAATCACTTTAAACCATCCCTATTGTTAAAAAAGTTTCATAAGTGGCAACATATTTATGAAGGTCCCTTTGTGATAATGAGGAAACCACACATTGGTAGCTACTTTTTATCTGACCCTGCCACGAATAAAATCAAAGGATTGTTCCACCATCATGATTTAAGAAAATTTTATAACGCCAGGTATTAAGTTAATTTAAGCTGTAAGAAAATTCTAAGGTATTGGAGATCAGGATTAACCAATGAGTGACAAGAACTGAACTGAACTGAACTGAACTGAACTGACTACGGATGTTGACCGGTGCTAAAAGGAAACCTTATGTATTAAAACAATGTGCCTGGAAAATAAAACACAGAATAAGTTGTAGACAAGTATTTATATGAATAATCTTTACATAAACAGGAGGACATGTCCTAGAGGCGATTTCCAATTTTAGTTATAAGTTAGTATGTAAGAAAAATGATGTACGCAAGAGGTATTAATTAACCCCGAGGTACTAAAATGAGGAAAGAGGAAGGAGCGAATAATGCCCTTCTCTCACTAAATAGTAATATGAAAGGAAGGAGTGAATGAGGTGCTTCTCTTGCTAAATGGTAAATATAAAAATGATGATTATATGCTCTTAGTATTAGTAAGCGAAATTTAATTGAGGACAAATTAATGACCTGTTTTGAAAGAAAATACTTCATGTCCAGACAAAGCAGGAAAGTAGTGTGAAAAGATTCGATTCCATGGGGTTATTCCCTAATTTCAAATGTGAAGTAAATTAGGCACCACCTGTTAGCGCAAAGCAGTTGGTAGATTTAACTTGTAATTTCCAGCTCAGTCCTGTGCCAGTGATAAAATAACATCTGTTTGAAGTAAACAGATACCTATGATTAAGCATGAACATTGAAAATGCAGCACAATTGTTCTAAAAAGAACTGATGTTAACCTTAAGTTAAAGTGTGATGGAATAAAAAGGAAGTTAATTATATAATGTAAATTAAGATGAGTCCCGACTATAAACAAGCTAAGTAAAAGAACATATGACAAACATGGTTTATTTTGGTAATTTCATGGTACTATAGAGCATTAGCGATACTGAAAACTCACAAGCTAACAGCAAACAAAATAAGAATCTCACCCAAGCTTCACAGGATTGCCACAGTCTAAGAAATGAAGAAAGAGCAGTAAGCAAGCTGCAGTAAGATACATATTAGATATACATGCTAGAAGTGATAAATTTTATTTTAAGTGTGCACTGCAGTATTTATTGTTTTCTCTGTGATTATGTGAAGATTGAATCCCTTTCCTAACTGCAAATCCTTTAAGATCTTTGATCCTATCCACTCCCCAGGATCAACTTGTAAAAATGCACATGTGCTTGGGAAGTGAGGCACTAGGTATAAAAATGAGTAGGTTTGCAACACACAAAATGCTTTTATATTGCGCAATGTAAATTAAACTTTCGACCTCATTGAGGAGTAATTTAAATTCTGTCTATGATCCACGAGTAGGCCCACTTTGCCCACTATTCTTTTTTGACTGTTTGCATTTCTACACAAAATTCAGAGACAGATTTGCTATTTTCAAATCTGTCCTCGAATTTTCTTTAAATGCAAGCACATGTGAGAGAAACTTTGACATAAATGAGGCACCACTCGCAAGTCACTAAATAAGATGAGCATTAAAAATGTATTGAGCCTACAAAATGAATAAGCAAGTGTGATAAAGATTACTATGAATGAAATTAATTTGTAAAGAAGATTGGAATGAATTTAGTCAAAGAAAAAGGACTTTTAATAGCTTACCTGTGATTGTGGGCATAAATGGTAAGAGATAAGACTAATTAAGAAACAATTGTTCTGATACAAAGTGGTCAATTAGATTATTTCTTGATTTAAATGAACTCTTGTAAATATTAGTATGGAAATCAACTTGTTAACACAGTGTGATGTTACAAAGTGAGAATTTCATCGAATACAATGTTCACGCAGATGCTCACCACAGTGCAAGTGAAGTTGTAAAGTTCGACAATTTTCAGTGGCAGTATTATACTGCACCATATGTGTGAAAAATCCATTGATGTGTGCGGTGTGTCATAATCAGCGTCATTCCACACATGCAGTTGCAGCGATCGCTACCACTTACCTGTGAATCTGTAACTGGATAGTGGACAGGAAGTGATGTGAGGCAGTTTTAGTGGCAGAAGCTCCCTTCGGCAATCTAAAATGCACAAAGCTGCGATCCAACAAACAAAAGCGACGCACGACACCTCAAACGCGGAATCAACGCTCTGCAAGTACGCTACGGTCATACGCGTGCGCAGACTGAACTTCAAGACTAATCGCAACACTAGTGGCTGAGGGCCACCATGTGACGAAATAATGCAGATGTTCAACCGCCAGCAGCAGTTGCTGTGTGCTACATCCTGTACCATAAACATTGACACTTGGTACTGAAAACATTTTCGTATGTATCATAAACCTTCAGAGAGACTCCAAGATAGAGCAGTTATCGTAATTAGTATAATGACTGATTATACACAGAGATAAGTCACAAGGTCACCTCAGAACGCTGTTGAAAAGTAAACTTTAACGATAGGTCACGATTCGAATGACAATAAGCACAGGAAAAAATGTCAAAGGATCAGATCCTTCCTATATCCCATCCCACATGTATATAAAATTAGTTTTGAAAGCTATTCAAATATAAGATATTTTATCTGTTTCATATGTGAAATAATTTGGAAAGCCACTCTCGAGTCCTGAAAGTGCAAGATACTGTCCATCACCAGTCGCCGCTCGCCAATCCGAGTCTACCATAAATAGCATTTGCGCGCGATGAAAATAAGTGTGTAATTAAGTGCGATAACAGACAAAGCAATCAACTGACAAGAGAATGACAATATAATGAATACAGTAAAAACAGAAAGTTGTGTACCAGTTGTTACAGTCAAATTACTTCTGCAACAATGAAAAATGAAGTGTGACTCTTATAAATTTTGTAAATATGTGTACTTGTAACCTTAATTTTAAGAATCGTCAAGAAAGACTGAATCCATACAAAGACTGATAGAAACACAGAACACATTCACAATGATCTCTTGTCAGTAATTACAAATTTTAACGTTAATTTTTTATTATGAAATGAATGTGAAATGAAAACTTTTAATAACCTGTATGTTACACCCGAAAATTACAAATATTCCAATGGGCATGAGGATGAAAGTAATACCCTCAGTATTCCTTCCCTCCCTGTGGGAGGCAGTATAATATTAATAATTTTCACATCACAAACATTAATATAAGCACAATAGTAAATGCCTGATGGCCTAAAGTTATCGAACAATTGTAAAGTAAAAGAAATGAACCATCGCATAGCAGCGACAGATCTATTATCCTTTATCTTTGCCATTCTTGTGAGGTGCCTGTAAATCTCTATGTACAAGTATTGATTAATGATATAAAAAGAATTCTGTTGTTTTAAGACAAATGAGGCATTTGGCGCCTCACCTTTTACTGTTTGCATTCCATGAAAGGCTGATGCAGACTTGCTGCGTTCCATATCGGTATTTTATAATTTATGTGAAAATATTCAATAAATACGCTAATTCCTATTTTTCCAATCAGAACACATGTAGTTTATTGTAACTGATTACCAACAGACAGCATCAAGAGGACATTTTGACTTATGTATAGAGTATATAACCACAATGATCATATATTGTAATTTAATATGAAAAGGTACATAGCATTAAGAATTGTGTGTTAGAGATAAGTGTTCTAATTTTAGTAAATTAACCTTGATGATTTCCATCTCCTCATTTACTTGAATGATGATTTTTTGTGTTAGTTCATCACCAGAAATTACGATCACGCTGATGGGCTGAACGCAACATGGGGCAGAAGGAACATTATCGTTTTCCTATTATTTCTGAATCAGATTATTTTTTTAGTTGCGTAATGTTGCATTTCTTTTAAAGTCTATAAATCTTCCGGTCCCTTAGTCTTGTTTTTTTTTTTTTTTTTTTTTTTTTTTTTATAGTTGCATCGCGACTATAAAAATGCACAGAAATGATAATGCTTCTTCTGAACGATCTCAAATCAATCTGCTTCTCTTGTTCAAAATAATCCAACCAGGTATTTAATGCTCAACGTTATTATGCTAGTGTAATCAATCCCCGATTCTGTTGCCAAGTGGTGCACCAACATATTCACTTTTTCAAAATTTAAAAAACAATTCTTTGTCTTTTCGCCCCCCCCCCCCCCCCCTCCTCCTCAAGAGCAACGCTACAGTCTCCTTTTGTCTTAAATGTGTAACAGTTACTTGTATTTGTATGTTAAAACTGCAGGTTTTGCTTATACCCTTTCTTAAACCATGTTTTTAAAAATGACCTTGCTAATCTGATTTATTTGATAATCCAGCATTAACAGAGCACCAAACATAACAGATAATCACAGTCATGCTGTATTAGGAACTTTT
Source organism: Schistocerca gregaria (assembly GCF_023897955.1). Classification (NCBI taxonomy): domain Eukaryota; kingdom Metazoa; phylum Arthropoda; class Insecta; order Orthoptera; family Acrididae; genus Schistocerca; species Schistocerca gregaria. The sequence goes on from NC_064928.1 coordinate 34,281,998, forward strand.
GCTTGTGCAACACTTCCCCTTCTTATTCACAGGCATGCAATTTATGTAAATTGGGCTACAGATTTTTAATTACACAAGGGGTAATCAAAAACGAAATACTTCAAACACTGAAATACATTTAATTTTATAGATTAAAGTCTATTACAAGAGTACAAATTAACAATGAAGTGGAAATAGAGTGGTGTCGATAAATTAACATGAATATCTTTATACGGCAATTTGTAGTTAAAATAGTAAACTTAATTACAAAAATAAATGACAATATCTATTATATAACAAAATATCACACTTCCATTTCAGTATCACATGTAATAACATCACAGACCTTTACACAAATAATTAACAATAATCAATGCTGCTGGTATTTTAATAATCACTCTCATTTCTAAACAGAGAACTTAAACAATTTGTATCTGGATAATTTTCTCTAACCGAGTTTGATATGCTGGTACTAAATATTCAGGCTATTATGAGTTATGGTTTTCAATAATAATAATATCTATATGCCTGAGCAAAATGATGGTGATAGGTATAGAATTTCACACACAGTACATAGATGGGAAAACACCAATATGTAAGTTGGAACTAGAAACATCAATTTTCTACTTCAGACAGTAATATTAATTTTTAATGGCAGTAACTGGAAAGAAATGGTGCAGCAATTGATATTACTAATTTAATTAGTTGATAGCATACCCTGTCTCCACAAACCTACAGAACACACGCAAACCTTAAATTTACATAACTGTATCTCCTGTTATTGAATAAAACAGACTTGAACTGATATCACATAACTTCCACAGAAAGAACATGTATTCACAGCAATTCAACTACCATCACAATAACATATATGACTGTACCTTTCTCATAGGAATTTGACACACATTTAATAATCAAATACACACATAAAGATGTTACATTTTAACATAAAATTGGCACCAATGAAATAATTTTCTCAATTATCTTCAAATGACGCTGTACTCGTAAGCCCTGTGCTCATCTTTCATAATCCAAAAACTGTCAATAACTTGACCACCCTGTGAAAAAAAGAAACAAATGTCACACCTTGAAGCAATATGACTGAACACAAGATAGTGCTACAAGTTGTTAATGACAAACAATGAGTTTTTAACTACCCAACAGGTTTTCTGCAGGTTCCATTTTCAGTAGTTTCCTAGTAGAGATAAAAAATTTGAGTGATAAAATGGAAAAGGCTTCCTTTTGACAAATTCCTTTCATTATTGTTGCACAGTAAAATAGTAAGCAAGTACAGGAAATTATTTTTGTTGTTAGAAACTGTCTGAGACATCGCTAAGTGGGGAACATCCGTTGGATATGACGATGTCATAAATGAGTGTCAACACTGGAGCCTGAAGTAGAAGGAAGCTGGAAGCTTGTTTCATGAGACTGTGAGAGAAGCCAAGAACTGACCCAGCATTTTGATAACAGTACAGAGCAGAAAGAATGCTCTCCTGCAACGAACCTAAGGGTATTAACTTCATCTAGAGGTGTCACAATATAGCCTTTCAGGTTGTAAATTTCGTATAACGAAACATTGTGAAACCCTAAAGTTAAACAGTAGAGCAGATGCGAGTGCCGAGAGGGTCAGAATATGAGAGCACACTCGACTACGAAGTCTTATGCGACTGAGTCCTTGCACAAAAAGTTCTGTCTACCTGCCGCATCAAATTTGTATAAAATCACGAGCTTTCAATGACTACCTCTGTCATCTTCGTTAGGGGTAAAACTGATTGTCGTGTACCGGTGAGGCTTCCGCTTGCATAAGCAGTGGACAGCTTCTCATTCGCAGGATGACGTTACAGTGAAAAGGACGTGTACGGAGGTGGTGACCTCAATTGTCCGTAGATTTTGATTGCACACTTTATCCAGCGTTGCTTGCAGCGCCCTCCATCGCAAAAGGCGGAGAACTGCAAGGAGTGTAACAAGTCTCCTCTGCACTCTTTATGTATCAACTGCACACTTCCGTGCATTGCTGAGTGCATATCCCAAGCCTGTTGAAATTATTTTCACAGTCTAATTTCAACTGGTTCCCTGATGACAGAGTCCCAACAGTTTGAAGTGTAGGCAAGTATTCTTGTTTCATCAAATAAATCTTATTTTTATTTAACAAACTGTGCCCAGCCATCGCTGATTTCTCTGGATACCTTCATTTCAGGCAACGCTGATGTTCCACACAGTGATTGGTAACAGTTCTTATAGACTGGCCCCCATAATTTTTGCCACACTCACAAGGAATGCTGTAACTTCCCAGTACTCTCAGGTCAAGACTATCTTTCACGGGTCTTAACATTACCTTACTCTTCCTGGATGCCCGGAAGACTGGTCCGATTCCCTGCTGGCTCAGGACTGTACCGATCTTGCTGGTCATTGCACTGCAGAATGGTAGTCGCGCGATGTGTTGGTCCTCTTGATCTGTTCGACCAGAGTCCTTCTTAGGTTTCTTCACCAGAGTAGATCTGATATCACGATCAGAATATCCATTTTTTCTGAACACCGTCGTCAGATGGTTATCTCGGAGGTGAGATGATCCTAGTCCAAGATAGTCCTTGCTCTGTGTACCAAGGTATTCAGCATAGCTCTCTTCTGAGGCTGGGTAGTGAAAACTACGTGCGTTTAGATATAAATCTGTATGCGTCTGTTTTCTGTACACAGAATGTTCAAGACATCCATCTGATTTTCTCTCCATCAGCACATCTAAGAAGGGTAACTTCCCATCCTTCTCCCCCTCCACTGTAAATCTTACGTTCTGGTGTATACCATTAAAATGATGAACAAACTGTTGCAGTGCCTCATTGCTATGTGGCCAGGTTAAAAATGTATCGTCAACATACCTGAAGAAACAGGATGGACATAAGCGAACACTGTTCGATGCTCGTTCTTCGAAATCCTCCATGAAAAAGTTAGCTATGGCTGGTGACAGTGCAAGCCCATGGCTGTTCTGTCAGTCATTTCATAATATTTTTCGCCATACAAAAAATAGGTGGTCATCAAAGAATGTCGAAATAACTTCAGTATTTCAGGAGAAAAATGAGCAGTCGACAGTTTTAACCTATCTTCCAACGGCACCTTTGTAAACAAAGAAAGAGACCACATCTAGGCTGATCATGATGTCACTCGGACCCATCCTCATCTGCTTTATGATGTCAACAAACATTTTGGAGTTATTAATATGGTGGCTACAGTGGCCGACTATAGGTTCTAATAATTTGTTTAAGTATTTTGCCAACCAATATGTAGGAGATGCAATAGCACTAACAATAGGTCTCAACGGGACCCCCTCCTTCTGGACCTTGAGTAGACCGTGTAACCTGGGTGGCCTTGGTACTCTTGGTCGTAGATTCTTGACTAGTTCTTCAGTAGCTCCCCTGTCTTCGTGCTAAGTGCTGTGGGATCCCATTTAAGAATCCGGTACATGGCATCTTCCAATAATAGGGCCATTTTCTTATGATGATCTGATAATCGGTAGCATTGAGGTTATCTGTGGCATTCCATTTGTCGATTGGTAGCACAACTAATTCTTCATCCTTCCCCAAAGATTTCAATGCCGGTTTCTCCACTCTGCTTACACTGGATTTAGGAGGCTCGGCTGTTGCTAAAATCTGACTAGTGGCGACCCGTGCAAGATAATCTCGGCCTGAGAGTACTGGGAATTTACAGCATTCCTTGCTAGTGTGGAAAAAATTATGTGGGCTAGTCTATAAGAACTGTTGCCGATCACTGTGTGGAACATCAGCGTCACCTGAAACATAGGTTTCTAGAGAAATCAGCGGTGGCTGAGCACAGTTTGCTAAATAAACATAAGATTTTATTCGATGAAACATGAATACTAGCTCACATTTTAAACTATTGAGATTGTCATCAGGAAAGCAATTGAAATTAGACTATGTGAAAATAATTTAAACAGTGACTCTGGATATGCACTCAGTAATGTATGGAAGCGCGCAGAGGGAGACTTCTTGCATTCCTCACAGTTCTCCACCTGTCGCGATGGATAGCGCTGCAACCAACGTTGGATAAAGCATGCAAACAAAATCTATGGCATAGAGGCCATACCACCCACTTTCACCATGACGTCATCCAGCCAATGAGAAGCCATCCGCTGCTCATAAAAGCGGAAGCCTCCCCGGTCCACGACAATCAGTTTTACCCCTGACGAAGATGACTGAGGTAGTCATCGAAAGCTTGGGAATTTAACCAAATTTGATGCGGCAAGTAAACCAAGAACACTGTCACGAAAGGGTTCGTAGTCATATTAGTTTCCTCTACAGAGAGGATGTTGTCGTGACAAGGAGGTTGTATCAAATTTCACAGTTGTCAAACATCACATCCGAACTGCTGCAGTGAATAGAATTTTGCAGAAGATAAGTCATGTGATCATCAGGGAGAGGATACATCATACAAGGTATGAACTGGATGCCATTGCTCACTCCTTATACAGTTGCCATCTGTTTTTGTCTGCAGTTTTGTCACATTGGGACTGGGAATGGGTAGACATGACCCTGGCTGCGCATCAGCAAGCTAATGTAAGGAAGACTGCAGCAAAAAAAGGCTGATAAATTTGTGCCCCTTAACTATGGAGAAGGAATTTCTGGGTCCAGGGACGCACATCACACTGTTATCAACTTCTCCGACAAAGAAACTGATGACGCTCTATCTCGGTTCTCAGTACGGGACTGAACTTTTCTCCAGCTCCACAAAAGCTACCAGTGGCCGAGATTATAAGTGGAGTAAAACAAGCGGTTCGGCACCTTCCTGAAGAGGCAGCAGATGAGGTAAGGCTTGCCACTAGTCGGATTTTAGCAACAAGCAAGCCTCGTAACTCCAATGTAAGCAGAGTGGAGAAACTGGCATTGAAATCTTTGTGGAAGGATGAAGAGTTAGTTGTGCTACCAGCCACAGTTACCCTCAATCCTACAGATTATCATAAGAAAGTGGCCCTATTATTCGAAGATATCATGTACCAGATTCTTAAATGGGATCCCACAATAGCACTTAGCAGAAAGATGGAGAAGCTACTGAAAAACTCTGTCCTCCCAGAAGAACTAGTCAAGAATCTACGACCAAGAGCACCGAGGCCACCCAGGTTATACGATCCACCCAAGGTCCAGAAGGATAGGGTCCCGTCGAGACCTATTGTTTGTACTATTGGGTCTCTTACATATCGGTTGGCAAAATACTTAACCAAATTATTAGCATCTATAGTCAGCCACTGTAACCATCATATCAATAACTCAAAAATATCTGTTGATGTCATAAAGCAGATGAGGATAAGTCCAAATGACATCACAATCAGCCTAGACATGGTCTCTTTGTTTACAAAGATAGCGGTGGAAGATAGATTAAAACTGTCGGCTGCTCATTTTCCTCCTGAAATATGGAAGTTATTTCGACACACTTTGACGACCACCTATTTTTTGAACGGTGGAAAATATTAGTAAACGACTGACAGAACAGCCACGGGTTCACCACTGTCACTAGCCACAGCTTACTTTTTCGTGGAGGATTTCAAAGAATGAGCGTTGAGCAGTGTTACCTCATGTCCTTCCTGCTTCTTCAGGTATGTTGAAGATACATTTTTAATCTGGCCACATGGCAATGAGGCACTGCACCAGTTTGTTGACCATTTGAATGGTATACACCAGAACGAAGGATTTACAGTGGAGGGGGAGAAGGATGGGAAGTTACCCTTCTTAGATGTGCCGATGGATGTCTTGAACATTCTGTGTACAGAAAACAGACGCATACAGATTTATATCTAACTGAACATAATTTTCAACCCAGGTCAGAAGTGAGCTATGCTGAATACCTTGGTACACAAAGCAAGAACTATTTTGGACAAGGATCACCTCGACTCTGAGATTAACCATCTGACGACGGTATTCAGAAAAAATGGATATTCCGATCATCATATCGGATCCACTCTGGTGAAGAAACCCCACGAAGGACGCTGTTCGAACAGATCAAGAAGACACGCACATTGTGTGGCTACCATTTGACGCAAGTGAACCGCGAACTTTTTATTGCGAGGGCAAACTTGGTCATCAGAGAGAGAGAGAGAGAGAGAGAGAGAGAGAGAGAGAGAGAGAGAGAGAGGTGGAGGGCAGAGGATCATGTCATCATCTTCCGTAAAAACTTTGTCGTTCTGAAATCAGGCAGTTCCGTATGCCGTATGCATCATAGCTATTAATGGAAGACTAGCTCTATTAAGTTGCAGGGTTTTTTTTTTTTTTTTTTTTTGTTTTTGTTCATCAGTCTGCTGACTGGTTTGATGCGGCCCGCCACGAATTCCTTTCCTGTGCTAACCTTTTCATCTCAGAATAGCACTTGCAACCTACGTCCTCAATTATTTGCTTGACGTATTCCAATCTCTGTTTTTGCCCTCTACAGCTCCCTCTAGTACCATGGAAGTCATTCCCTCATGTCTTAGCAGATGTCCTATCATCCTAACCCTTCTCCTTATCAGTGCTTTCCACTTATTACTTTCCTCTCCGATTCTGCGTAGAACCTCCTCATTCCTTACCTTATCAGTCCATCTAATTTTAAACATTCATCTGTAGCACCACATCTCAAATGCTTCGATTCTCTTCTGGTCCGGTTTTCCCACAGTCCATGTTTCACTACCATACAATGCTGTACTCCAGACGTACATCCTCAGAAATTTCTTCCTCAAATTAAGGCCGGTATTTGATATTAGTAGACTTCTCTGGCCAGAAATGCCTTTTTTGCCAAAGCGATTCTGCTTTTGATGTCCTCCTTGCTCCGTCCGTCATTGGTTATTTTACTGCCTAGGTAGCAGAATTCCCTAACTTCATTGACTTCGTGACCATCAATCCTGATGTCAAGTTTCTCGCTGTTCTCATTTCTACTACTTCTCATTACCTTCGTCTTACTCCGATTTACTCTCAAACCATACTGTGTACTCATTAGACCGTTCATTCCATTCAGCGGATCATTTAATTCTTCTTCACTTTCACTCAGGATAGCAATGTCGTCAGGAAATCATATTCACTCAGGATAGCAATGTCATCAGCAAATCATATCATTGATATTCTTTCAGCTTGTATTTTAATTCCACTCCTGAACCTTTCTTGTATTTCCATCATTGCTTCCTCTACGTACAGATTGAAGAGTAGGGGCGAAAGGCTACAGCCTTGTCTTACTCCCTTCTTAATACGAGCACTTCGTTACTAATCGTCCACTCTTATTATTCCCTCTTGGTTGTTGTACATATTGTATATGACCCGTCTCTCCCTATTTTTTACCCCTACTTTTTTCAGAATCTTGAAGAGCTTGCACCATTTTATATTGTCGAACGCTTTTTCCAAGTCGACAAATCCTATGAACGTGTCTTGATTTTTCTTTAGCCTTGCTTCCATTATAAGCCGTAACGTCAGAATTGCCTCTCTCGTGCCTTTACTTTTCCTAAAGCCAAACTGATCGTCACCTAGCACATTCTCAATTTTCTTTTCCATTCTTCTGTATATTATACTTGTAAGCAGCTTCGATGCACGAGCTTTTAGGCTGATTGTGCGATAATTCTCGCACTTGTCAGCTCTTGCCGCCTTCGGAATAGTGTGGATGATGCTTTTCCAAAAGTCAGATGGTATGTCGCCAGACTCATATATTCTACACACCAACATGAATAGTCATTTTGTTGCCACTTCCCCCGATGATTTTAGAAATTCTGGTGGAATGTTATCTATCCCTTCTGCCTTATTTGACCGTAAGTCCTCCAAAGCTCTTTTAAATTCCGATTCTAATACTGGATCCCCTATCTCTTCTAAATCGACTCCTGTTTCTTCTTCTATCACATCAGACAAATCTTCACCCCCATAGAGGCATTCAATGTATTCTTTCCACCTATCTGCTCTCTCCTCTGCATTTAACAGTGGAATTCCCGTTGCACTCTTAATGTTACCACCGTTGCTTTTAATGTCACCAAAGGTTGTTTTGACTTTCCTGTATGCTGAGTCTGACTTCCGACAATCATATCTTTTTCGATGTCTTCACATTTTTCCTGCAGCCATTTCGTCTTAGCCTCCCTGCACTTCCTATTTATTTCATTCCTCAGCGACTTGTATTTCTGTATTCCTGATTTTCCCGGAACATGTTGTACTTCCTCCTCTCATCAATCAACTGAAGTATTTCTTCTGTTACCCATGGTTTCTTCGCAGCTACCTTCTCTGTACCTATGTTTTCCTTCCAACTTCTGTGATGGCCCTTTTTAGAGACGTCCATTCCTCTTAAACTGTGTTGCCTACTGCGCTATTCCTTATTGCTGTATCTATAGCGTTAGAGAACTTCAAACGTATCTCGTCATTACTTAGAACTTCCATATCCCACTTCTTAGCGTATTGGTTCTTCCTGACTAATGTCAGGAACTTCAGCCTACTCTTCATCACTACTATATTGTGATCTGAATCTATATCTGCTCCTGGGTACGCCTTACAATTCAGTATCTGATTTCGGAATCTCTATCTGACCATGATGTAATCTAATTGAAATCTTCCCGTATCTCCAGGCCTTTTCCAAGTATACCTCCTCCTCTTTTGATTCTTGAACAGGGTATTCGCTATTACTAGCTGAAACTTATCACAGAACTCAATTAGTCTTTCTCCTTTTTCATTCCTTGTTCCAAGCCCATATTCTCCTGAAACCTCTTCTTCTACTCCTTCCCTTTCAACTGCATTCCAGTCGCCCATGACTATTAGATTTTCGTCCCCCTTTACATACTGCATTACCCTTTCAATATCCTCATCCACTTTCTCTATCTGTTCATCTTCAGCTTGCCACGTCGGCATGTATACCTGAACTATCGTTGTCGTCGTTGGTCTGCTGTCGATTCTGATTACAACAACCCGGTCACTGAACGAACTGTTCACAGTAACACACCATCTGCCCTACCTTCCTATTCATAACGAATCCTACACCTGTTATACCATTTTCTGCTGCTGTTGATATTACCAGATACTCATCTGACCAGAAATCCTTGTCTTCCTTCCACTTCACTTCACTTCACTGATCCCTACTATATCTAGATTGAGCCTTTGCATTTCCCTTTTCAGATTTTCTTGTTTCCCTACCACATTCAAGCTTCTGCCATTCCACGCCCCGACTCGTAGAACATTATCCTTTCGTTGATTATTCAATCTTTTTCTCATGGTAACCTTCTCCTTGGCAGTCCCCTCCCGGAGATCCGAATGGGGGACTATTCCGGAATCTTTTGCCAATGGAGAGATCATCATGACACTTCTTCAACTGCAGGCCACATGTCCTGTGGATACACGTTACGTGTCTTTAATGCAGTGGTTTCCATTGCCTTCTGCATCCTCATGTCGTTGATCATTGCTGATTCTTCCGCCTTTAGGGGCAATTTCCCACTCCTAGGACAAGAGAGTGCCCTGAACCTCTATCCGCTCCTCCGCCCTCTTTGACAAGGCCGTTGGCAGAATGAGGCTGACTTCTTATGCCAGAAGTCTTCGGCCGCCAATGCTGATTATTTATCAAAATTTAGGCAGTTGCCGGGATCGAACCCGGGACCGAAGACATTTTTGATTATGATTCAATGACGCTACTCCTAGACCACAGGTCTCTGGTGAATTTAAAAATTGCCTACATGCTGCTGCAAAGCCTCCGACGGAATTCCACAGACAACCTGGGTGACGGAGACATACGGTCGCCACACACTCCGACAGAACACGGCACTGACCACGGGCTACACCAGCTGTGCTCAGCAAGTTCCTCAGCGGTCACTTACATGCTACATCGAGCTTTCGAGCAGTGCGGGCTCAGCACGGTCACAATTAGGAAGCACTGAGAAGAAGTAGAGTGATTGTAAAGCTTTTGCCAAGAAATTATTGTTAACTGAATGATGTTTCAACTGGGCTCCATTTTTCGCACAGTATCTACATATACTGACAAATGTTCCGTCAGATTTATATCACTGTACATCACACAGTCTGTGAGATACGACATCATAAATATTGAGAATCTGCCACAGCAGCACCATATTTTGTTTTACTACTTCTTAACTAAAGAATATATTCACAACACATTTCACAAACATATTAAAAGAATAGTATCGAAAACCATGGGTATATTCCAACACTTTAAATCAACTAATCAAGAACTTCCAGAGGTTTGTGATTAGGAACATATACATTTTCTATTTGTTTGTTCTTCATAGCAAATCTCAGGAACTTCTTGACCAATTGAGTTGACAATGACACAATGTTACATTCTCAAATGAGTGCATTTTTATGTACCTATTTTTGTAAAAATCCTCCTCCGTGTTCAATTTAAGCATATCATATGTGAAGGGTCTCAATCACTTATAACAGTACTGTTGTCATAATACTGTTGATCTCATGTTGCAAATATACAGGGTGTTACAAAACGGTACGGCCAAACTTTCAGGAAACATTCCTCACACAGAAACAAAGAAAAGACGTTATGTGGACATGTGTCCGGAAATGCTTAATTTCCATGTTAGACCTCATTTTAGTTTCGTCAGTATGTACTGTACTTCCTCGATTCACTGCCAGTTGGTCCAATTGAAGGAAGGTAATGTTGACTTCGGTGCTTGTGTTGACATGCGACTCATTGCTCTACAGAACTAGCATGAAGCACATCAGTACGTAGCATCAACAGGTTAGTGTTCATCACGAATGTGATTTTGCAGTCAGTGCAATGTTTACAAATGCAGAGTTGACAGGTGCCCATTTGATGTATGGATTAGCACGGGGCAATAGCCGTGGCGCGGTACGTTTGCATCGAGACAGATTTCCAGAACGAAGGTGTCCCGACAGGAAGATGTTCAAAGCAATTGATCAGCGTTTTAGGGGGGCACGGAACATTCCAGCCTATGACTCTTGACTGGGGAAGACCTAGAATGACAAGGACACCTACAATGGACGAGGCAATTCTTCATTCACTTGACGATAAACCTAATGTCAGCATCAGAGAAGCTGCTGCTGTACAAGGTAACGTTGACCACGTCACTGTATGGAGAGTGCTACGGGAACCAGTTTTCGTACCATATACAGCGTGTGCAGGCACTATCAGCAGCCGATTGCCTCCACGGGTACACTTCTGCGAATGGTTCATCCAACAATGTGTCAATCCCCATTTCAGTGCAGATGTTGTTTTTACGGATGAGACTTCCTTCCAACATGATCAAAATGTAAATTTTCACAATCAACATGTGTGGGCTGTCGAGAATCCGCACGCAATTGTGCAATCACGTCATCAACACAGATTTTCTGTGAACGTTTGGGCAAGCATTGTTGGTGATTTCTTGATTGGGCCCCATGTTCTTCCACCTACGCTGAATGGAGCACGTTATGATGATTTCATATGGGATACTCTACCTGTGCTGCTAGAACATATGCCTTTACAAGTAAAACACAGTATGTGGTTCATGCACAATGGAGCTCCTGCATATTTCAGTTGAAGTGTTCGTACACTTCTCAACAACAGATTCGGTGACCGGTGGATTGGTAGAGGCGGACCAATTCCATGGCCTCCACGCTCTCCTGACATCAGCCCTCTTGACTTTCATTTATGGGGGCATTTGAAAGCTCTTGTCTACGCAACTCCGGTACCAAATGTAGAGACTCTTCGTGCTTGTACTGTAGACGGCTGTCATACCGTACGCCATTCTCCAGGGCTGGATCAGGGATTCCATGCGACGGAGAGTGGATGCATGTATCCTCGCTAACAGAGGACATTTTGAACATTTCCTGTAACAAAGTGTTTGAAATCACACCGGTACATTTGGTTGCTGTGTGTTTCCATTCCATGATTAATGTGATTTGAAGAGAAGTAATAAAATTAGCTCTAACATGGAAAATAACCGTTTCCGGACACATGTCCACATAACATATTTTCTTTGTTTGTGTGTGAGGAATGTTTCCTGAAAGTTTGCCCGTACCTTTTTGTAACACCCTGTATATGGCTTGCTCAGATGTCAGGAAATCATCCGACTTATTTGTGTACGCACCAGACAGGAAAACCAAAAATAATGTGCATTCAAAAGCACTTCAATAACACATTATTAAACCACACACCTATTTTCTTTCCGTGGCTTTGCAACACGTGCCGCATGCAGCTAGAATTTTGATAAATTTTGTATGTGGCTAGTAAAGTTAACTTCCAATTTTTTAAAAAGTAAAATAGGACTTCACTATTTTATTTTATTATTATTATTATTTTTGAATATGTCGAAATTTCCAATTCCTTGCCCAGTATCTGCTAACAACCTGTCAAAAACTTTTGCACCATTTGAGGGATCCTAGAGAAGGATGCGTACTCTGTATGGCAGCAATTTTACTTCTGCTATTGAAGTCTTAAATTTCCCAATTCATCCTATACTGGCATGTAAGTGTGAGAATCCCGAGTTCCCCAAAAGAGTTTGTGCAAGAAATTCACTTAAGAACTTTGCACAACATTCATGACTATAGAATAAATAATGTTTTCTTCTTTACTTCCACAGAAGATTGTACCATATGGGAATATTAAGTGGAAGTATGCAAGCAGTCCCGTATGCGGCTCACACAGTAAGAGAGTTTTCCCAAGGGAAAAGCAGGCAGAAATGGGCTCTTTGGTTAACTAACCTACCTTATGTGGTTGTTATCCTCGATAGCTAGGAATTTCACACATGCAGCTTCATTTAGTGAGTGCCTACTGATCTCTACTTCTGTTAGCTGTAACTCATTATTATTTGTTTGTGATTGCATAATATTTTTTCTTTTTTTTTATTAGGTACTCGGGTTGCTCGAAAAGTACGCTTCCCTATTTTATTTCTCAGAAAAAAAAATACTTTTTCTACAACATGTGCAGGCTGGTGAGTTCGACTGGTACATCTTGACAACACTCACACTAGCTTACAATGCACACCGCAGTATCTTGCTAGTCCACTGCCAGTTAGCACTACAAAGTGTGTGTGCTTGTGAGCTGTGCTCTGTCATTCATTGCTCCCCCTCCCCAGAAAAATTAGTGTCTCCTGTCCATATACATCAAGATTTAATGTATGTCTGTGGAGAAGGATGTACAAGCATTCAAGTGGTTCGATGCTGGCATATACAATTTGACGACGATGTGCATGACAACAGTGCACAAGGATGTACACCACCGTGGCATGGGATGATGATGATGCTATTGCAATTCACAATATTGTGGGGGACTGTTGTATTACCACTGAAAACCTTCTAGTGTGGCTACCTCCTGGGGCTGCATTCAGACACTCATCCATCACGAATATCCTGGAAAACCATCTTCACTACCATGAAGTCTGTGAGAGATTGGAGCCACATTTGCTGAGTGATGTCCACAAGCAGCAATGGATGGATTTGGGTAGAATGTTTCTTGAAATGCATCAGAGGGGTGGAGAACTGCTCCAAAACGGGCAAACATCACACATTCGGCACAGGAAGTTATAGAAATTGTTTTTGGTGACTGTCAGAGGATTTTGCTCATTCACTACCTGCCTTGCTACACCAATATGAAAGCAGAGGGGTACTGCAGTATCTTGAGGAATCGGAGCACCATCAAAAGAAAAATCCTGAGCTTTTGTCTTGCAAAGTTCTCTTCCCTTGTGGCAATGCTCAGCCTCATAATGCTCAAATGACCCAGGCCGAGTTTGGAAGATTCGTCTAGGAAGTGTTAACGCACTTCCGAATCCAACAAACTTTGCCCAAGTAATTTTCACATGTTTCCCCAGCTGAAAGGTTACTTTGAAAATAAGTACTTTAACACTGACGATGATGACACATTGACAGTGAACAGCTGCTTATGAGCAGAGTACCCGACCTAGTTCAACAACGGTTTGAAAAACCTTGTCACTTCCCCAAGAATGCTCGAAAAAAAGATAGTGACTGTGGAGGAAAGTAACAGAAGAGTTTTATAATGTCAATAAAACTATTTCAAGAAGATAGACTGTGTACAATTTTTTTTATAAAATAGGAAACTATCATATGGGACAGTCCACATATAAAGTTGTTAGCTGTGAACCTGCTATAAGTATGTTTGATTATGTCCTGTCTGTACCTGGTACTGCCATGCACAGATATTTATGAGCAAATTTGTACCACCAGCAAACATCAAATTTTAGAAGATAACTCCAATGTCCCTGGTGACTCACTTATGCAGCTTGAGAACAGGATTGGGTCAAGGTGTCAACTTCCTGATATACTACTCGTGTCATCACACTGGTAATTTCACTGAATTGTGTGCACCATTTCTTTCATGAAGGCAACACACACACACACACACACACACACACACACACACACACACACACACACACACACACAGCAACAATAATATTTAGGGGCTGGAAAATTTACATTTTGTGACAAATGCATGCAAATTACTTAACAGAAGCTATTTAGTAGCTAACTGTATCCATATGAACTCTACCATCAGTGACAGTCTGAAACAGCTCTATTTTCTGCATGTGAATATTGAAAATTTAACCAATTTTCAGTTACTGGGATTGAACATCATCTGGCGAAGCCCAATTTGGAAAGATAATGGATGTGAGAACCTGTATGCAAAATAAATAGTGTACGAACGCAATGACGTATCAATGCACACAATGATCTGGACAACTGTGGATGGTCGAGTGGTCTATTTACGATACACACCACGTAATACAACATAGTAGTAAACAGCCTTGGGACCTAGCATTTGCTGTAAGTTTATTTGTTAGCCAAATCTCGGTAGATGGTATAATGAAGAAACTTTTAACACGGCGTATTATGTGGAAGATGTTTTGAACTGTGGTCAGAGCGAATGGTGCCAGAGGTCGGGACCGAACTATGTTGTTAACAATACTCTGTTAACCTCAAAAAGTAACTGCACGGTAGGTGTCCCTGAATGCCTTTTGTTTTGCACTGCTCATGGTTTTCTACCACGGATTTTGATTACCACACTTACAACACCAGAGGAGATCGGCAATGTGTCAGCCCTGCTGTAGGCTGCTGTTGCCCTGCTAAAGGGAGACAGGGCTCGTTTCCCAGAACGTCTCCTCTCCCGTCTGCCAGTCAAAATTCTGGTTGTTTACACTCACGGCTATCTACCAACATAGCCAATAGTGCTATAGTGACTGAAAAACAAAGTCTGTAACACTTTTTGACTGGCCTGAAATCCTCTTCCGAATGTAAAAATAGAATGTCTGTATGTTTGGTTCTAATTCTACATTACGTCCCCTGTCAGTTCAATTTGTAGCATTGCCAAGTACGGGTCACATAGCTGTGAATGTGCACGGAAGGTCGAAATTAATAGTCTGCAGATTTAGTAATCGGCGAATTGGGTGGGAAAAGACAAGTAATGTCCAGAAACACCTTAATTTGGCAACGCATTCAGTTCACTGGTGGGAAAATGCTGCTACTTTTCGGAATAAAAATCACTCTCGAAAGCTTACATACTGCCAGACCAAGAAAACAAAAACCATCTCGGAACAAAAAGGTTTTGCTGTTTCTGCAAAAGCGTACAATCCAGTCAATAAATTCCCATCTAATCATTTACAAAAACAAGAAAATAGATGCAAATTTTGACAAAATGGTGTGAATTTTACCACAAATAGATTCAAATTTTCCGGATGCTAATAATATGTGTAGCGCTCCTCACAGGAGACACTCTCAATTTACCATCATTCCTGTGATGAACCTATATTTTCTGTTGTTGGTTCATGCTCCACACATGGAACAGTTAATGCCTTCACCATTATAATTTTGAACTACCTTTGTGAAATTTTACGACCTATACAAACAAAGACTTTGGCTATGTCACAGGAAATGCCAACAGGGTAAATCATCTTGTTTAATTCCACCAACCCGAGTTTTTTTTAACTAAAATGAAGCTGTCACTAACACAAAAGCTCGTATTAACAATACAGTGCTTAGCATTATAGTCTTAGTGAGGGCTGTGTGCCCTTAACACAATCCAACAGCTGCCTTGCCCAGCCAATTATAGGGCGGATATATAGTTTCATGTGGAGTATCACAGAGCAATTTCCCACTGCATTGTGCACATGCAGAAAAGATACAGCCAGGGGTGTGGAGGACACAGTTTCTACTTATTTTATCTTATCTTGAAAAACAGGATGCTATCACTCTTGCTTGTTCATTTAATAGTTCATGCTCCCTTTATTTCATTTATTCAAAAAAGTAAATTTGAGCTGACCAGAAGTCTGGTTTGACCACTGTACTGCTTTGTTAGGCATGGTCCTGGTAGGTGAAGTACCCCCCAGCTTCCTTTAACCGACTTGCCAGCCAGTTGTAAAAGAGCCTACATTTAAGGTGGACAGTACAACTTTGCATTTTTCACATCGAGAGATCATTACCAGAGGTGAATGAAGGAAAGTTCTTAGTACCAACTGGGGTTGAACCCCACACCTTTTGATTTTTAGCTTGACAGTTATTCCCCAAGCCACCAGGTCACACATTATAAACATCATATTGGTAATGTGTGTGTCAGCATATGCACACTACTGTGCGACAGCCCTTTTCTCCTTATCTGTTCTAGACTGCGACTGCTCCAACACACACTGTAAATGGTGCAATAAAGTTGTGCTTTACAAACCACTCTCAAAATAATGGTGGTGATATCCTGAGTCCCAGAATGCAGTCACTATTGTTTTTACCTTTACTTTCACCTTCACTGTTTTAACACAGCAGTGCCAGGCTCATTCCCATTATGCTTCAGCTTTGCTTAACAAATTTTTGGGGACATCAAATATGGCACACCTACAGCACCCTCAGACTTTTCATATGAACTATCATTTGACTTTAAGATCACAATTTAGTCAGTTCTGCGCAAGGCAGGATAAATCACCACCATCAAAAGCGACAGTTCACGGCGGAAGGGAAATATGTAACAATAAATGTTCAAAATTACTGAGCACGTATACTGATAAGCACTTTTAAGTCAAATTTGTGCATTACAGATCATCTAAAATTCTCAAGTTATTCAACAACAATATTATGAAAAAGATAAACTGGCCTCCTCCTATCTCTACCTCAGTGATCAGACAGTGGAGAAGGCATTTGGCCTGAAGCTCACATGTTTAGCAGTCTTTTGTTTTGCCTGCCTGTGACTCAGCATCTGTTCTGTACGGTGAGTAGCACTCTACCCTTTTCGTAATACTGTTGCTATTCCATGCTGGATTTTCCACTGTTTGCGTCTACCAACATTCTCTCTATGTGCAACTGCCGAGATTCGTGGCAATATAATGAGACAGCTAGCTTACTTTGCAGATAAAGATGCTGTAAGAATAATATTTGTTCACCACATCTGAACCTTACGTACATGACTGTTTAAAAATGGAAAATCTGGGATGGAATAACAACAGTATGAAATGTGATAGACTGCTACTCAGCACATACAGGAGGCACCGAATGGCAGACAGGCACACTGAAAGAAGACTGATATTTTCATCTATCAGATAAGTTCTTTATCAGATGAAGACAAAACACATACACAACTTCTGATTACAGGAGACATGTATGCATAGCTCAGACACTGTTGTCTGCAGGTATTAAGATCTGACTACGAATGGTGAGCAGTGATCTTGGCTAGGGTGCAAAGTGGGGATACAGAAGAGGCACAGTGCCAGGAAGAGGAGGAGGAGGAGGAGGAGGAGGAGGAGGAGGTGGTGGTGGTTACAGATAGGGATGGGGGAAACACAAAGTGCTGCCTGTGAGAGTGCAGGAATATGGCAGTTACAGAATAGTGGACTGTTAGGTGCAGCAGAGGTTAAGCTGTGCTATTGGGTCAAAGGAAAGAGGAAAAATGAATTGTCCTTCCTACTACTCTGCTTCTCCATCTCTCCTTTTGTCCCTATAGTACAGCCTATTAACACTGAGCCATCTTACCTCACCATCCCCCCTCCACCACACCTCTGCACACATGCACATGCCAACGGACAGCACAAAAGTGTCTTCCCCACCTCTACCTTGGTACCCCTGGCCAAGATTGCTGCTTACGACATTCAAGCCTTAACATCCAGAGACAGAGGGCGTGCGTGTGTGCGCGTTTTTTTTTTTTTTTTCCTTTTTGGGGTTTAAGGGCGATCAACTAATGTGGTCATTAGTGCCCAGTCTCAATTGTAAGAGCACATAAAATCTAATAAAACTGAAGGGGGGGAGGGGGGACACCAGAAAGTTCTTACAAAGATGCAGATAAAATAAGTGAAAGAGCTAGATGTCTTTGGACAATCCAGTCAAAGTAATAAAACGAAGAACACGAGCAGCTGCTCGAACGTCATCAGCTAAAATTTCCTGTAAAGTAGATGGCAGAGACAGGACAGCACGAGATTGACTAAAACGGGGACACGACAATAAAACATGGCGCACTGTCAATGCATGACCACAGGGGCACTGCGGGGCTGGGTCACCGGAGAGCAGGTAGAGGTGGCTAAACCGGCAATGCCCAATCCGCAACCTGGTCAGAAGGACCTCTTCTCGCCGAGATGGTCGGGAGGAGGTTGTCCAAGCAGTTGGGAACGGTTTATGAACCAGAGCTTGTTTCCTTGAAGTGATGACCAAGTATCCCACCACAATGACACAAGCCTCTTACAAACAACCCCACTAATGTCAGATGACGGGACACAATGGGAGGCTGGCCGAGGCAGGAGGACTGCAGCCTTGGCTGCAGCATCAGCAGCCTCATTCCCAGGTACTCCTACATGGCCGGGAACCCACAGAAACCTGACAGGAGAGCCATCATCAGCAAAAGAATGGAGGGACTGCTGGATCCGTTGCACCAAGGGATGGACCAGATATGGAGCTCCAAGGCTCTGAAGAGCACTGAGTGAATCAGAGCAGAGTACATACGATGAATGGCGGTGGCGGCGGGCATACTGAACGGCCTGATGGAGAGCAAAAAGCTCGGCCGTAAAGCTGGAACACTGATCGAGGAGCCGGTATTTAAAAGTGACAGCCCCGACGACAAAGGCACAGCCGGCACCATCATCAGTTTTGGAGCCATCAGTGTAAATAAAGATGTGACTGGCAAGTCACGTACGAAGTTCGACAAACCGTGAGCAATACACTGCAGCCGGAGTACCCTCCTTCGGGAGGGAGCTGAGGTCGAGATGAATATGAACCGGAGCCTGGAGCCAAGGTGGTGTCGGGCTCTCACCCTCTCTGAAGGTGGTAGGGAGGGCAAAATCCAATTGTCCAAGCAGGCGACGAAAGCGGACTCCAGGGGGCAGCAGGGCAGACACTTACAACCCATACTGACGGTCGAGAGAATCGGCGAAGAAGGACTGATAAGAGGGGTGGTCGGGCATTGACAACAGCTGGCAGGCATACCGACAAAGCAGTACGCCGCGCCGGTAGGTCAATGGTAATTCGGCAGCTTCAGCATAAAGACTCTCGACGGGACTAGTTTAGAATGCTCCGGTTGCAAGACGTAACGCACGATGGTGGATGGAGTTGAGACGGCGTAAGAGGGATGGCCGAACAGACGAGTAGACAAGGCTCCCATAATCCAGCTTTGATCGGACTATGGACCGACACAAGCGAAGCAGGACAGTGCGATCTGCTCCCCAAGATGAACCACCAAGAACTCTGAGGACATTAAGGGAATGTGTAAAACGGGCAGCCAAATATGAGACGTGCAGAGACTGACAAAGTTTCCTGTGCAGTGTGAGCCCTAGAAACTTGGTTGTTTCCACGAATGGGAGAACAACAGGACCGAGATGTAAGGATGGCAGAAGGAACGCTTTATATCGCCAAAAGTTGATGCAAACCGTCTTCTCTTCAGAGAACCGGAAGCCATTAGCCACACTCCACGAGTATAGGCTGTCAAGACAACGCTGAAGGCAGCGCTCCAGGAGGCATATTCTCTGGGCACTGCAGTAGATCGCGAAGTCATCGACAAAAAGAGCACCCGAGACATTAGGTGGAATGCAATCCATAATTGGATTGATCGCTATGGCAAAAAGGGCTACTCTCAAGACGGAGCCCTGAGCCACTCCGTTCTCCTGGAGGAAGACGTCGGACAATACGGAACCCACATGTACCCTGAACTTTCGATCTGTTAAAAAGGAATCAATAAAATGGGGCAGGCGACCGCTTAGACCCCACCTGTGCACAGTGCGGAGGATACCTCCTATCCAACAGGTATCATAAGCCTTCTCCAAATCAAAGAACACGGCTACCGTTCGGCGCTTTCGCAAAAAGTTGGTCATGATTAATGTCGCCAAGGTCACAAGGTGGTCAACAGCGGAGCGGCGGCGACGAAAGCCGCATTGAACATTGGTAAGTAGCCGTCGAGATTCAAGAATCCAAACTAACCGAGTGTTAACCATGCGCTCCATCACCTTACAGACACAGCTTGTAAGAGAAATGAGGCGGTAACTAGAAGGGAGGTGTCTATCCTTCCTGGGTTTGGGTATAGGAACAACGACGGGGTCACACCAACGCATGGGGACTTGACCTTCGGTCCAGACGCGATTGTAGGTACGAAGAAGAAAGCTTTTGCCTGCCGGAGAAAGGTGTGTCAGCATCTGAACGTGAATGGCATCTGGCCCCGGAGCAGAGGACCGGGACAGTGCAAGTGCACGTTCGAGTTCCCGCATAGTAAAGGGGGCATTATAATTTTCCAGATTCAGCGAGTGGAAGGATGGTTGCCGAGCCTCTTCTGCCTCTTTCCTGGGAAGGAAGGCAGGGTGGTAATGGGCGGAGCTTGAAACCTCCGCAAAAAATCGGCCGAAGGCGTTGGAGACATCCACAGGATCAACAAGTACCTCATTACCTGAAGTCAGGCCAGGTACCAAGGAGTGGGCCTTAATGCCCGACAGCCGACACAGGCCACCCCAGACGACAGAAGAGGGAGTAAATCTGTTAAAGGGGCTGGTGAAAGAGGTCCAACAAGCTTTTTTGCTGTCTTTGATGACTCTACGGCATTGCGCTCTGAGTCATTTGTATACAATACAATTCGCCAACGTAGGATGGCGGCGAAAGGTGCGTAAAGCACGTCATCAAGCACGGATAGCGTCTCTACAAGCCTCATTCCACCAGGGGACGGAAACGCGACGTGAGGAAGAGGTAGTATGAGGAATGGAATGTTCGGCAGCACTGATAACAGCTGTGAGGTATTCGATCTGTCACAACTGAGAAAATCGTGGTCCGGAAAGGTCGCCAGGGAGGAGTAAAGTCCCCAGTCAGCTTTCGGTATGTTCCAGCTCGAAGGACATGGGGATGGGGTGTGGTGCAGGAGACGAACGACACAGGGGAGATGGTCGCTCGAATAGGTGTCAGAAAGGACATACCACTCGAATCGACGGGCAAGAGTGGTAGAACAGACCAAGAGGTCGAAGTGGGAGTAGGTATGAGTAGAGTCCGAGAGGAAAGTCGGGGCACCAGTATTGAGGCAGACAAGATTGAGATGGCTGAAGACATCCGCCAAGAGGGAGCCTCTCTGACAGGATACAGGAGAGCCCCAAAGGGGATGATGGGCATTGAAGTCGCCAAACAATAAAAACGGCGGAGGAAGTTGAACAATCAGTTGCATCATGTCAGCCCGACTAACTGTGGATGACGATGGAGTGTAGACAGTACCAACAGAAAAAGTAAAGGCAGAAAGAGTAATACAGACAGCTATTGCTTGGAGTGGGGTGGTCAATGGGATGGGATGGTAATAGACATCGTCTCGAACGAGCAACATGACCCCACCATGAGCTGGAATACCGTAGACAGGGGTGAGGTCAGACCACTCCGAGGTATAGTGGGTAAAAGCGATACGGTCAGTTGGGCGCAACTTGGTTTCCTCGAGACCAAGGACGAGCAGACAGTGCAGGCAGAGGAGCAGTTGTAATTCCTCCCGATTAGATCGAATACCTCTTATGTTCCAATGTAACAAAGCCATCGCTAGTCAGAAAAAAGGGGCAACGAAATGGGTGAAGAGCTGGTCACCTCGACGGCCGCGGAGGGCCAGGTTTCGAGGGAACGACGCTACGACCGGCGGGAGACAGATCCTGTTCAATCGAGTCGTCGCCAGCTGCGGCCGCATTCCTGGGTTGCGTAGGAGGGGCAGCATCATTCGCCGACGACAGGCCAGCTGAGTGCCTGGCAGCAGAGTGTCCCAGCGATACTGAGGACGACTGGGGACAGCGACTCACGGATGGAGCGTCAGACGAAACGCGCCGGGGTGAAGACGGGGATAAAGACTTCTTCTTGGAGGCCTGCTTGGAAGTCCAATGAGGCACGGGGATGGTGGGCTGGACTCTAAGAAGGTCCTCACGCGTGGGGTCCATTTTGGAACGACGGACCTCGGAAGCCGGGCTCCGGAACGTTTCCCCGATGGACGCCTGAGGAGAGGATCGCTTCTCGGGCGGCGGAGCGGGGGGGAGGGGGAGGGGCGGTGGGAGGGTGGGGATGGTGGGGAGGGGGGGGAGGAGGAGGAGGAGGAGGAAGGGTGGCCCCTGGGGCAGAGGGGGCAGGGGCCACGAGGGAGGAGGATTTGGAAGGGAGGGATTTGGGAGGCAGAGGCATAGACCCCAGATGGGGTGAGGAGGTGGAGGGGGGGGGACAGGATAGGGGTGAGGATAGTGTGGAAGGAGTCGACACGACTGAGGCAAACGATGTTGTCAACGTCACGGGATGGAGGTGGTCATACTTCTTCCTGGCCTTTAGAATAAGAGAGACGGTCCAAAGTTTTTAATTCTTGAATCATCTTCTCCTTCTGATATGCGGGGCAGTCTAAAGATCTAGGCGAGTGGAGGCCAGGACAATTGATGCACCGAGGTGGTGGGGTGCATGTATGTTCCTCAAGAGGACGTCCACAATCGCCACAAAGGGGCTCAGCCTCACACCGTAACGACATGTGCCCGAAGTGCAAACACCGAAAGCAGCGCATAGGAGGCGGGACCTAAGATCGCACGTCGCACCGGTAGCACATCACCTTTACCTTCTCCGGGAGAACGTCCCCCTCGAAGGCGAGGATAAAGGCCCCGGTGTCGATGCGACGGTCTTTGGGGCCGCGCTGGACGAAATGCACGCCGCGGCACTCCAGGTTTGCCCTGAGCTCCTCATCAGATTGCAGCAGGAGGTCACGATGAAAAATAACCCCCTGCGTCCTATTCAGTGGATGGACACTGGGATGTCCCCTAGTCGGTCGCACACCTGGAGCGCCGCCGACTGTGTGGCGGTGGTGGTCTTTATAAGAATGGACCCCGAACACATTTTACTGAGAGCCTCGATTTCCCCGAAGATGTCCTCAATGTGCTGGACAAAGAACATGGGCTTGGAGGTGGCGAACGTCCCCCCATCGGTCCGAGAACAGACTAAATAGTGGGGGAAGTACTTCGCCCCAAGTCAGCGGGACTGTCCTTCCTCCCAGGGAGTGGCCAAGGGGGAAAGGGCAGGAGAACCAGAACCAGAGACAGTACCTTTCTTTTTAGAAGACTCGGCCGCAGATCGACCTGATACATGTTGACGTTTCATCTGCGAAATGTCCGCCCCGATACCATCCACTCCGACCAGGGGCTCTCCTCATGGGCACCACCCAGCCTCAGCAAGGGCCACCTGGCAGGATGACCGTTGCCGGGAGCCCTGATGCCCCAAGGAGACGGGCATCTACTCCTTGGCTGACGTGGGGAGGGTGCAGCTCAGGTATCGGCAGTACGATCCCTGTGTTGTCAGGGAGCTACAACCTAGAGGGTACATGACGACCCTACCACAACGGATTGGCTACCGTGCTGGATTTCGGGTGCCATGCAAAGTCCATCATGATCATAGGTGCAGATGGGGACCCACTATGGGCGTAACTTGTGCAACCCATCAGGCGTTTAGGCCCAATTTGAGGAATAGTGGGTGCGGTTACAACGCTGTTACAATGCTGAGTGCCAAGGTCTTAGTGCACTGAGGACCAGTGATACACCACGTAAGGCATCCTTCCCCAAAAGGCTCGTACTTCTCTAGAATTTTGAAAAATGGAGGTCAAACCCCAAGGGGGAGCATCACATGGAAGGCCGAAACGATTGAAACATGTGTGTACATTTAAATACAAACATAGTCAAATAGCTGATAATATCTAGCACCAGTGCATGATGGGAGTGTCAACTGGGTGGGGGTAAGGAGGGCTGGGGTGTGGACGGGGGGGAATATTATGGTGGGAGTGGTGGACAGTCAAGTGCTGCATTTTAGACAGAGGGAAGGAGAGAAAGGGCGGAGGGGGAGAGGGTAAGTAACGGAAAGGAGAGAAATTAAATGACTGGGTGTGGCACTGAAATGACGGCTGTATACAGCTGGAATAGGAACAGGAAGGGGGCTGGATGGGTGAGGGCAGTGACTAACGAAGGTTGAGGCCAGGAGGGGTGCGGGAACGTAGGATGTATTGCAGGGAAAGTTACCACCTGCGCAATTCAGAGAAGCTGGTGTTGGTGGGAAGGATCCATATGCCACAGGCTGTGAAGCAGTGATTGAGATGAGGGGTATCATGTTTGGCAGGGTGGTCAACAATAGGGTGGTAAGCTTGTTTCTTGGTCACAGTTTGTCGGTGGCCATTCATGCGGACAAACAGCTTGTCGGTTGTCATGCCTACATAGAATGCAGCACAGAGGCTGCATCTTAGCTTGTAAATCACATGACTGGTTTCACAGGTAGCCCTGCGTTTGATGGGATAGGTGATGGTGGTGGTGGTGGTGGTGGTGGTGGTGGTGGTGGTGGTGGGACGATGTATGGGACAGGTCTTGCATCTAGGTCCATTACAGGGATATGAGCCATGAGGTAAGGGATTGGGAGCAGGGATTGTGTAAGGACGGAGGAGTATACTGTTTCGGTTGACGGTGGAATACCATGGTATGAGAGGTGGGAAAGACAGTGGGTAGGGCATTTCTCATTTCAGGGCACGATGAGAGGTAATTGAAACCCTGATGGAGAACGTAATGCAGTTGCTCCAGTCCCGGATGGTACTGAGTTACGAGGGGAATGCTCCTCTGTGGAGGGACTGTGGGACTTTGGGAGGTGGTGGGAGACTGGAAAGATAAGGCACGGGAGATTTGTTTTTGTACAAGGACGGGAGGATAATTACAGTCAGTGAAGGCTTCAGTGAGACCCTCGGTATATTTTGAGACGGGCTACTTGTCACAGCAGATGCGAAGACCACAAGTGGCTAGGCTGTACGAAAGGGACTCCTTGGTATGGAAAGCGTGGCAGCTGTCTAAGTGGAGGTATTGCTGGTGGTTAGTAGGTTTGATATGGACGGAGGTACTGATATAGCCATCTCTGAGGTGAAGGTCAACATCTAGGGTTGTTGGGTTGAGTAGGACCAGGTGAAGCAAATGGGAAAGAAGTTGTCGAGGTTCTAGAGGAATGTGAATAAGGTGTCCCCACCTTCGATCCAGATAGCAAAGAAGTCATCAATGAATCTGAACCATCTGAAGGGTTTAGGAGTCTGAGTTTTTAAGGTGTCCCATGAATAGGCTAGCATAGGATGGTGGCATGGAGGTGCCCATAGCCGTACCTCAGATTTGGTTGTAGGTAATGCCTTCTAAGGAGAAGTAATTGTGAGTGAGGATGCAGTTGGTCATGGAGACTAGGAAGGAGTTTGTTGGTTTGGAATCCATAGGGCGTCTGGAAAGCTAGTGTTCGATAGCAGTAAGGCCACGGGCATTAGGAATGTTAGTGTACAGGGAGCTGGCATCAATAGTAACGAGCTGGGCAACGTATGGTAAAGGGAAAGGAACTGTGGAGAGTCGGTCGAGGAAATGGTTGCCATCTTTGATATAGGAGGATAGGTTCTGGGTAGTATGTTGAAGGTGTTCGTCTATGAAAGCAGAGATTCTCTCAGTGGGGGCACAGTAACCGGCCACAATGCGGCATCCTGGGTGGTTGGGTTTATGGACTTTAGGAACCATGTCGAAGGTGGGAGTGCGGGCAGTGGTAGGGTAAGTAGAGAGATGGACTCTGGGGAGAGGTTCTGGGACGGGCCTAAGGATTTGAGAAGAGACGGGAGATCCTGCTGGATTACTGTAATGGGATCACTGTGGCATGGTTCGTAGGGGGTAGTATTTGACAACTGACAGTCTTCTGCCACATAATCCATGCGATTCAAAACAATGGTGGTGGAGCCTTTGTCAGCAGGTAGGATTATAAGGTTGTGATCAGTTTTTAGATGGTCGAGTGCAGTTCTTTCAGCGTATGTAAGGTTAATTTGCACGTTGAAGGATTTGGGGAATGATGTTGAGGCAAGGTTCAAGGTTAAGAAATTCTGGAAGATAACAGGGGGTGGTTTGGAGGCAGTGGGGGTGGGTCACGGTTGCATGGAGGAGTGAACTGAGTTAGGCAAGGTTCAATATTGGTCTTTGGTTGAGGCTGATTGGTCGGGTTGGTAGCGAAAATGTGTTTCCACTGTAGGGACCGGGAGAAAGAGAGAAGGTCTTTAACTAGTCCAGCACGGTTGAATTTGGAAGTGGGGCAAAAGGTGAGGCCTTTGGAAAGGATCGATATTTTTGTGGGACTAAGGCTTCTGGAGGAAAGGTTAATGACTATGTTGTGGATCTGATTAGGTTTTGGGTTCTGAGTGGTGGTGGGAGGGAGTTTTTGGAAGGTGGCGTAAGTGTAGTAGGTCTGCGAGACAGGGTTTGTCAGCTATGAGGGGACGTGGGGGAGGATCGGAGGTTGGTGTAAAAGTGGTGGACAGTGGTACTCTGAGGCGGGAGTAGGAAGTGGGCAGGATGGAGAGCTTTTTGAGGTGGTGTTGTGCATGTTGAGGGGTCTGTAGTTAAGAGATGTAAGATCGTGTGGCACTGGGAAAGTGTGGAAGAGGAATCCCTCCTAAAAACCCAGAATCCTATACCCGTCACCTGGTTCAGATTCATTGATGACATCTTTGCTATCTGGATTGAAGGTGAGGACACCTTTTCACAATCCTCCAGAACCTCAACAACTTCTCCCCACTTGCTTCACCTGGTCCTACTCAACCCAACAAGCCCCGTTTCTAGATGTCTACCTTCACCTCAGAGATGGCTACATCAGTACCTCTATCCATATCAAACCTACTAACCACCAGCAATGCTCCACTTCAAGAGCTGCCACCCTTTCCATACCAAGAAATCCCTTACGTGCAGCCTAGCCAATCGTGGTCGTCGCATCTGCAGTGAAAAGCAGTCCTCCTCGAAATATACCGAGGGTCTCACTGAAGCCTTCACTGACTAATTATCCTCCCATCCTTGTACAAAAACAAATCTCCCGTGCCTTATCTTTCCAATCTCCCACCACCTCCCAAAGTCCCACAGACCGGCCACAGAGGAGCATTCCCCTTAGTACCATCCGGGACTAGAGCAACTGAATTACATTCTCCGCCAGGGTCTCCATCACCTCTCGTCGAGTGCTGAAATGAGAAACGTCCTACCCACTATCCTTCCCACCCCTCCTACCGTGGTATTTTGCTGTCCACCAAACCTACACAATATACTTGTACATCCTTGCACAACACCTGCTCCCAATCCCTTACTGCATGGCTCATACTTCTGTAACAGACCTAGATGCAAGACCTGTCCTATACATCCTCCTACCACCACCTACTCCAGTCCGGTCACTAACATCACCTATCCCATCAAACGCAGGGCTACCTGTGAAACCAGTCATGTGATCTACAAGCTAAGCTGCAATCACTGTGCTCTGTGCTGCATTCTATGTAGGCATGACAACCAACAAGCTGTCTGTCAACATAAACAGCCACCGACAAACTGTGGCCAAGAAACAAGTAGACCACCCTGTTGCTGAACACTCTGCCAAACATGATACCCCCTCATCTCAATGACTGCTTCACAGCCTGTGCCATATGGATCCTTCCCACCAACACCAGCTTCTCTGAATTGCGCAGGTGGTAACTTTCCCTGTAATACATCCTACATTCCCGTAATCCTCCTGGCCTCAACCTTCGTTAATCACTGTCCTCACCCATCCAGCTCCCTTCCTGTTCACATTCCAGCTCTACACAGCTGTCATTTCACCGCCACACCCAGTCATTTAATTTCTCTCCTTTCCGTTACTTACACTCTCCCCCCTCTGCACTCTCTCTCCTGCCCCCCCCCCCCCCCCCCCCCCGTCTAAACGGCAACCCTTGACTGTCCGCCAATCCCACCAAACTATCCCTGCCCCAACCATCCGAAATCCCACCCAATCGCCATTCCCATCACGCACTGGTACTGCTGCTCGCAGTGCAGTTTCAGCTCTGACACTGCAGGTGAGTGTGCAAGTTACGTTTGCGTGTGCCTACTGCTGACAAAGGCTTAATGGCTGGAAGCTACGAGTGTGTGACTCTTTATTGTGCCTATCACGACCCAGCATCTCCGCTAGCAAGTTTCCTTCTCTCGTATTGTTACATTCCATCCTGGATTCTCCATTGTTTGATAATATTTAGCAATTTCTTTTAGTGTGTCTAGGTTTAATAATGAATAAAAAAAATAGGAGTGTGGGTAAGTTACTACAACCAGCATAGTGAACGCATTATTGTGGCCAAGATAGACACGAAGTCCACGCCTACTACAGTAGTACAAGTTTATATGCCAACTAGCTCTGCAGATGATGATGAAATGTATGAGGAGATAGTGAAGGGACATGAAAATTTAATAGTCATTGGTGACTGAAATTCGATAGTATGAAAAGGAAGAGAAGGAAATGTAGTAGGTGAATATGGATTAGGAGGAATAAATGAAAGAGGAAGCCGCCTGGTAGAATTTTGCACAGAGCATAACTTAGTCATAGCTAACACGTTGTTCAATAATCATGAAAGAAGGTTGTATACATGGAAGAAGCCTGGAGATACTGGCAGGTTTCAGACAGATTATATAATGGTACGAGAGAGATTTAGGAGCCAGGTTTTAAAGTGAAAGACATTTCCAGGGGGAGTTGTGGACTCTGACCAAAATCTATTGGTTATGAACTGTAGATTAAAACTAAGGAAACTGCAAAAAAGTGGGAATTTAAGGAGATGGGACCTGGATAAACTGACTAAACCAGAGGCTGTACAGAGTTTCAGGGAGAGCATAAGGGAACAATTGACAGGAATGGGGGAAAGTAACCAGTAGAAGAAAAATGGGTAGCTGCGACTGATGAAGTAGTAAAGGAAGCAGAGGATCAAGTAGGTAAAAAGATGAGGGCTAGTAGAAGTCCTTGGATAACAGAAGAAATATTGAATTTAACTGATGAAAGGAGAAAATATAAAAATGGAGTGAACGAAGCAGGCAAAAAGGAATACAAACATCTCAATAAATGATCTGCTGCTGTTTCCTATCTACGTAAATGATCTTTTGGATAGGGTGGAAAGCAATGTGCAGCTGTTTGCTGATGATGCTGTGGTGTACGGGAAGGTGTCGTTGAGTGACTGGAGGGGGATACAAGATGACTTGGACAGGATTTGGAATTTGTGTAAAGAATGGCAGCTAACTCTAAATATAGATAAATGTAAATTAATGCAGATGAATAGGAAAAAGAGCCCTGTAATGTTTGAATACTCCACTAGTAGTGTAGCGCTTGACATGGTCACGTCGATTAAATATTTGAGCATAACACTGCGGAGCGATATGAAGTGGGACAAGCATTTAATGGCAGTTGTGGGGAAGGCTGATAGTCGTCTTCGGTTCATTGGTAGAATTTTGGGAAGATATGGTTCATCTGTAAAAGAGACCGCTTATGGAACACTAATACGACCTATTCTTGAGTACGGCTCGAGCATTTGGGATCCCTATCAGGTAAGATTGAGGGAGGACATAGAAGCAATTCAGATGCGGGATGCTAGATTTGTTTCTGGTAGGTTTGATCATCACCCGAGTGTTACGGAAATGTTTCAGAAACTCGGGTGGGAGTCTCTGGAGGAAAGGAGGAGTTCTTTTCGTGAATCGCTACTGAGGAAATTTAGAGAACCAACATTTGAGGCTGACTGCAGTACAATTTTACAGCCGCTAACTTACATTTTGCGGAAAGACCACAAAGATAAGGTAATAGAGATTAGGGCTCGTACAGAGGCATATAGGCAGTCATTTTTCCTTTGTTCTGTTTGGGAGTGGAACAGAGAGAGAAAATGCTAGTAGTGGTACGAGATACCCTCCGCCACACACCGTATGATGGACTGTGGAGTATATCTGTAGATGTAGATCAAAAGGCAGTGCAAAATGGCTAAGCAGGGATGGCTAGAGGACAAATGTAAGGATGTAGATGCTTGTCTTGCTAGGGGTAATATAGATACTGCCTACAGGAAAATTAAAGAGACCTTTGGAGAAAAGAGAACAACTTGTATGAATATCAAGAGCTCAGATGGAAACCCAGTTCCAAGCAAAGAAGGTAAAGCAGAAAGGTGGAAGGAGTATATAGAGGGTCTATACAAGGGATATGTACTTGAGGACAATATTATGGAAATGGAAGAGGATGTAGATGAAGATGAAATGGGAGATACGATACTACGTTAAGAGTTTGACAGAGCACTGGAGGACCTGAGTCGAAACAAGGCCCCGGGAGTAGACAACATTCCATTAGAACTACTGACTGCCTTGGGAGAGAGAGTCCTGACAAAATTCTACCACCTGGTGAGCAAGATGTATGAGACAGGTGAAATACCCTGAGACCTCAAGAATAATATAATAATTCCAATCCCAAAGAAAGATGGTGTTGACAGATGTGAAAATAAGTCACAGCTGCAAAATACTAACACGAATTCTTTACAGACGAATGGAAAAACTGGTAGAAGCCGACCTCGAGAAAGATCAGTTCGGATTCCGTAGAAATATTAGAACACATGAGGCAATACTGACCTTACGACGTATCTTAGAAGAAAGATTCATCAAAGGCAGACCTACGTTTCCAGCATTTGTAGACTTAGAGAAAGCTTTTCACAATGTTGACTTGAATACTCTCTTTCAAATTCTAAAGGTGGCAGGGGTAAAATACAGGTAGCGAAAGGCTATTTACAATTTGTACAGAAACCAGATGGCAGTTATAAGAGCCCAGGGCCAGGAAAGGAAAGCAGTGGTTGGTAAGGGAGTGAGACAGGGTAGTACCCTCTCCCCGATGTTATTCAATCTGTACATTGAGCAAGCAGTAAATGAAACAAAAGAAAAATTCAGAGTCGGTATTAAAATCCATGGAAAAGAAATAAAGACTTTGAGGTTCGCCGATGACATTGTACTTCAGTCAGAGACAGCAAAGGACTTGGAAGAGCAGTTGAATGGAATGGACAGTGTCTTGAAAGGAGGGTTAAGATGAACATCAACAAAAGCAAAAAGAGGATAATGGAACGCAGTTGCATTAAGTCTGGTGATGCTGAGGGAATTAGATTAGGAAATGTGACACTTAAAGTAGTTTTGCTATTTGGGGAGCAAAATAACTGATGATGGTTGTAGTAGACAAGATATCAAACGTAGACTGACAACGCCAAGGAAAGCGGTTCTGAAGAAGAGAAATTTGTTAACATTGAGTACAGATTTAAGTGTCAGGAAGTCCTTTCTGAAAGCATTTATATGGAGTGTAGCGATGTATGGAAGTGAAACATGGGACGATAAATGGTTTGGACAAGAAGAGAATAGGAGCTTTCGAATTGTGGTGCTACAGAAGAATGCATAACTAATGAGGAGGTATTGAATGGAGTTGGGGAGAAGAGGAGTTTGTGGCACAACTTGACAAGAAGAAGGGATCGGTTGGTAGGACATGTTCCGAGGCATCAAGGGATCACAAATTTAGCATTGGAGGGCAGCATGGAGGGTAAAAATCATAGAGGGAGACCAAGAGATGAACACACTAAGCACATTCAGAAGGATGTAGGCTGCAGTAAGTAATGGGAGGTGAAGCTTGCACGGGATAGGGTAGCATGGAGAGTGCACCAAACCAGTCTCAGGACTGAAGACCACTATCACAACTTGCACACTGCAAATCACAAAGCTGCGACAAAAATCATGAACAAAATAGGCCTACAACTAAACACAAATGCTGAAGTTGAAGTCCTATGAACTTCCTTCTACTCATTTTGTGTCTGGACAAAAATAAGCTTTTAAAATAAAAAATGTCTATTAATATTTACAAGTCATTTATCAAGTAAGACAGCCACCAAGAAACAATTCTTTGACAGTTCATACGAAGCTGTTACATATTAACAATATACACTGTGGTGACTAAAGTCACAAAACACCTCCTACTACCATATCGGACATTTGCTTGCCCGGCGCAGTGCAGCCACTCGACATGTTGCCGGGAGTGCCCTGTACAAATACTGAGCTGTGCTGCCTTTATACGCGTCCACAAGTGCCAAAGTGTTGCCACTGCACGATGTGCACAAACTGACCACTCCAATATGTCCTGTAAATGTTCCACAGGGTTCACGTGGAGCGATCTGGGTGGCCAAACGTTCTTCAAACCGGCCGCGAACGACAGGGGCCCGACAACACCGCACACTATTGTCGATGAAAATTCCGTCCCCATTCGGGAACGCGAAGTCCATGAACGGTCTGCGGCGTGTGCGCCACACTCAAACCCTACAAACGGCTCTTACCGACCAGAGTCGGGACTCATCCAACCGTCGAGAGCTGGGGAAAGGCACCACAAACCACATGCCGTTAGCGGGGGCACTCGTGCCGGAAGTCTGATGCCATAGCCCATCAGAGCCCAATTTTGCCACACTGTGTTAACAGATACATTTTGCGTACATCCCACACCGATTTCTGCAGTTATTTCACACAGTGTGACTCGTACATTAGCAAACTAACTGATACTGCCACCAGTTAATAAGTGAAAGCTGTGAGCCACTGTGTCGTCCACAACGAGAGGTAACACTCAAAATTTGGTATTCGCAGCATGCTCTCGGCACTGTGGATGTCAGAATATCAAATTTCCTAACATCTACCTAAATGGAACTTTCCACGAATCTAGCTCCTACCGCAATTGTCTCCGCAACCTGTTCTCAAGAACTGCCAGAGTGCCGTCTGTGTACATGCGTATCACTATCTGACACCTTCTGTCACCTCAGAGTAATGACATAACAAGTTTCCTTGCAATTACTAAACGAGTTTACTAATTCGACCACAAAAAAATTACTTTCTCTCATCGACGAGAGACAGCCAAGTCACAGCTACACAAAACAGTTGCTCAGCTTTTTCACATAGTGTCAGCTTTTTCACATAGTGTAAACGTATACACAAATCTTACCTTGTCAACTGATACTTGCTCAACAAGCAAGTGTGAAACATTTTGGAACAGCAGCCGAGTATATCCAAAATCTGTGCTGCGGAATGCGGACCATTCGGGAGCTGGCAGCACGAAGGGGCTTTTCCCTTCCCAGCAGCCCTGCAACAGATATTTGTTCGACGTGTGACAGAAACCCGAGGGATATTAAAACATTGTAACATTTAAGTTCATACGATGAATAAAAATTTTCTGGGAAATAGCAACATAAAAAAAATTACTGTATGGACAAAAGAAATAGAATGCAACAACAATGTTAAGGATGCAGACCAACAGTTGGCACTGTAAGAACCAAAACGTGGCAGGTGGCTGCTCCTCAGTTTGCATTTCAGAAGCCCAACTCGAAGGATAGCAAGCTGCCGGTCCTCTTTTACAAGAACAGTGACTGCGCACCAGTAGACCTGTAGCAGTTTCAAATACTCGAGGGTAAGAAAAAAAAAGGGCATAGGTCAAATGTCTGCCGAAAAGTCTGGAGAAAATGATTAAAATATCTGAGAAGAGAGATCCTTTTGCAGTGCACGGCAGAGGGAGGAAAGCGACCGATCCGACACCTGTCGAGGAAGTGGCCGCGGCATTACGCGGAATGTCGAGCGGTGCTCTGCGGACACGCAGTGTGTGGGAATGGCACGGCCGTCAGACACATCTGCGAGCACAGTGCAGAAAATCCGACAAAACGTTCCAAATTGATCTCGGCACATAATCGCCCGTGTCCGGAAGTTACTTCCTGCTCGCCTGCCCATAAGTCGAATGTCCGTTCTGGAATTTCTCTTTCGGACAGTAGTGGACAGCGAATGTCTGTCAAACATTCTGTGTACAGATGAAGCCCCATTTCCACCTCCCACCACATTTCAATATTCATCTCCTGGCACACGCCAATATTCAGAATTGCAGAATACGGGTGACAAACAAATCTGGACGCGCTTCGACAGGTGCCACCTCGTTCTGCGACAGTGACCATGTGGAGTGGGTCGACGGCACCATTTATTGTAGGGCTCTATTTTTTTGAGGAAAAGAGTCCTGTGTGTCCTATCACCTGTTAGCACTACACGTGTCTTTCGTGCACAGAACCTCCGATGGCACGGATATGTCAGTACCGTCATTTTTACATGAAATGGCACTCCTCCGCAGATTATGCTGTGAAGCGGGTGCTGCAGAGGCGTTTTGTAAATGCTAGAATTATGGGCCGTCATTTCCCTACGGCCTGGCCTTCCGTATTGTCTGGTTTCAATCCGTGTGACTTCCAGTTGTGAGGTTTTCTGAAAGATGTGTTCAGTGCTCCAAATACGAATTGAACTGAACTGAAGGCACGTACTGCACAACACTTTCCGAATGTGACCCTGGAGACTGGCAATGGAGGCCGAACCTTCGATAATTCTAGCCAACCGTGTTGCCGAAACGTCAGAAAAATTAGCAAATCGACACTGGTCGAAAATCCTGAGATGAAAGCCAGCAGGCGATACAATGATCTTGCATTTATATGAGAGACTGTACACGGCCACCTCCAATTTCTTAAAGAAAAGGGAGATATGAGACACACACTTGCAAATTTGTTTAAAGTACGCTCTAGCAGTTTCCCCAGAGCCACCTAGTGGCAGCCATATGATGAGAGAAGAGGCCTGATGTCAAACCTAAGAGATCCATCTAGTTCACAAATACTTCTCTCAGAACTCTGGAAAACTCTGCTCAGTTCTAAATTTAATGAGAACAATGACACACCAGATGTCACTGGAAGAGCTAATTTGTGACTAGCCTTCCAAACTTTGCACTAGGTGTTAAAAGACTCTCACTCGTTCTATATATTATCCGGTCACTCTCTGTTGTTCCGTATTCTTCACTTTGTGCACACGAATACAAACAAAACCTAGTTGCCCTCTATTTACTGTATTATTTATAAGTGTAGGTTGAATGTAATAAATGCTACATAAGCTTAAATCCTGTGTACAGATTTTGAAATGCCCTGTACTGTGAATCCATATTAACTGTGATTAAAGAAAATCATGTTGGAATGTCAAGACCAATGTAAGCATGATGCTCTTTCCTGTATTACGATAAACAGTATTTCAAGCTAAACAGAATTCTTGTGAAACAGAATGGGTGCTCACTGACAATCAGAAAAATATTTAATAACAATCAATTCTTTCTAGTTAAAGCATGTAATTACTTTGTTCCTTGCCGAGTGGATGATATCACATCAAAACCTTGACAAATGTGTACGAAATTAGTTACTGAAGAGAAAACTTACTGCTGAGCCTGTAATGATGTGTACAGGTGCCCCCGGATTGCGATAAGGTTCTTCGATACTTCCATTTTTCACCTCATGGTTGTAAACCGGCCACAGTCGTTCGTAGGAATGTTGGTGACCCCACAGAAGGAGATCTACACCGTACTCGTAGAAAAGGTTCTCCAGTCCCAATCTGCAACAAAATATTTTGTAATATGGTGAACCTCAATACTGAAGTACAGGAGAAATATGTGAAAAGACACACAAGATCTTGTGTCCAAGGCAGGACTTGCACTAACAGAGATGGTGGTATAACCTCCCACTGGCAATGAGGTCTTTGGAAACGAAGCAAATGCTCAGCCTGAACAAGAATCAGGAAGCAAATCTGCCATTGTCTCGATATTTAGGTAACATTTATTTGGCAAATATATGTGTCCCCAGAGGTATAGTATTTGACAATGCGAATTGTAGACCTAGCCGTAGCTTGTGATTAGGTACAACCCTGTTCCTGTTCAAAATAGGCAACACTGCCTCGCAGCACAAGTGATTGTCGAAAACAACTGCGTAGCAGCAGCGACTGCTTGTTGTTAATAGCAGAAAATTTGAAAATTTACTGATGATGACAAGGAGAAAGAAGAGAATAGTGTTGGCACAGAAAGGTGATGGCACATGCAAGCAAAAGGTTGAGTAAGTAAATGGTATGTAACTTGCAGCAGGATGGACATGTTGCTGAGTGCAGGGGGATTTAAGTATCTGTCCTAAAGAAGAAGCAGCAAAGAACAAACAAACACACACACACACACACACACACACACACACACACACACACACACACATCAAAAAAAGTTTTGCATCACGCCGGTTCCCAGAACTCCTAAAGATAGACACTGACACAGTACCACAGTAACAGTCCCTTAGACTGTTCAGAGACGTCACTAAACCTGCCCAAAGATGTAAACAACCATGCATTAGCAGCGCCTATTAGATGGAGGGGGTCTGACAGCCAATCAGTTCCAATCATTCCACCAGGAAGGAGCTACACGTCTCGTGTTGTTTGTAGTTCAATGCCTTAGATACACTGTACGGCGAGTGCATGAAGTTGGACGTTGCCTGTTATTTGGGGTGGCATTATGTGTGGCTGACTTACACCGCTGGTAGTCGTGGAAGGCACCATAACGTTTGTTCGATACATGAATGCCATCCTCTGACTAATAGTGCAACCATATTGGCAGCACATTGGCCAGGCATTCGTCTTCATGGACAACAATTCACACCCCCATCGTGCACATGTAGTGAATGACTTCCTTCAAGATAACGACATCGTTCAACTAGAGCGATCCCTATTGAACATGTCTGGGATAGATTGAAAAGAGCTGTTTATGGATGACGTGACCCACCCACCACTCAGAGATCTACACCAAATCACTGTTGAGGAGTGGGACCAACAGTGCCTTGATGAACTTGTGGATAGTATGCCACGACAGATACAGGCATGCATCAATCCAAGATGACGCACTACTGGGTAATAGAGGTACCGGTGTGTACACCAATCTGGACCACCACCTCTGAAGGTCTCGCTGTATGGCGGTACAACATGCAATGTGTGGTTTTAATGAGCAGTAAAAAGGGCAGAAATGATGTTTATGTTGATCTTTATACCAATTTTTTCTTCAGCCTATGGAACTCTTGGAATCGAGGTGATGCAAAACAGTTGTGTGTACTATTAATGATATGTCTAAATGTGTTATTAGTAAAATGTATCATCTATTTTTGGCTAATTTCACATCTAATTTTTGCAAATTTTTTGTCTAAATGGTTTTTGTTTACAAACAATTAGCTGTTCAAAATGGAAATGTTGTCACACGATGTCTAGCCTTGGGTTGATTGTTGGAAGAAGAAGAAGAAGAAGAAGAAGAAGAAGAAGGTGGAGGGAGTGGAGATCGAGGAGTTTTTTGATTAAAATTTTTGTTTTAGTAAAAATTGCAACTTTTTTCCAAATAGGTCTTTGCTTGTTTTCTTCTTTTGGCTCGATTTTAAATTTAACCAAATGGTTGTTTCTGCTGAGAAGGAGTGGCACTTTACTGCTGGTGAACCGAGTGCTTCTCTGATTTAAGATGTTTCTTCAAATTATTTCTGTCATCCCATTCAATAATTACATAATCTGCAGAATACTGATTTCTACCTTTTCTGGGCATTGATAGCTATGCAACCAATACTTGAGAACATTACAGATTGAACCTACAATGTACTTAGCATACAAGTAGAACCAAAATTAACTATTTGCACATTAGGGGAAGACTTTCAGCACAGTCAAAATATGTTTATAGGTTGCGTTTTCTTATCACTCTAGTGTAGAGTGTGGTCACTATACACTGGCAGTCGGTTGCGAGCATAAACAAACCAGAATTATGACCTGATTACGAAGTTTTCTCCAATGGGGTCCTCGCATAAAAAGTTCTGTGCCAAATTCAGGTAAAGACCTGAGCTTTCGACAAGTGTCTCTCTCAGTCTTAGCCCCTGATAAGACAATGGAGGAACTCTGGAAAGATTGAGAATTTATCTGAATTTGACGTGGCAACTACACTGAGAAGTTTTAACGATCACCAGAGTGGAAAGGAGAGGTGCAGGGAAATGAGACCTGCCTCCCTTGTACATGGCTG
This sequence comes from Schistocerca gregaria, assembly GCF_023897955.1. Lineage (NCBI taxonomy): Eukaryota > Metazoa > Arthropoda > Insecta > Orthoptera > Acrididae > Schistocerca > Schistocerca gregaria. The sequence goes on from NC_064928.1 coordinate 34,320,082, forward strand.
TCAGCCTACACCTGTATTTCTGTGGAAGCATAACTGAGATATGTTTGTAGCGATTTCCAATATTGCCAATCCCTTGTGGTGTCGTGATGGTTACAATTCAAATACAGTGATGGATGAAGATTAGTCTCCGCACTCATTTCAAAATAAGAAAGAAAAGAGTAAGCAATGCACAACAACAAAACATACGGTAACAGTTACAAAGCAGTTGCTTACTGAAGTTGGCAGTGTCACAAATGAGGTAGTTCTGGCCCCACCTCTACTGGGATTTGATGCACCAACTGTTAAAAACACACACATCCTAAAACTGCCACATTGAAGTGTGTGCAATATACCAAATTTTTAACTTTATTTTGTTGACAGACATGTTCTTTTCAGACCGAGATGTTAAGCCTAGTGTTGAGTTTCTATGTTGCATTATCAGGCATGTATCACACAAAACATTCAACCGACATCAACCGGCGGTGCACTAGATAAAGTGCACTGCTACCTTATTGCATTTGTGCACTTTCTTTTGTAAACACTATCTTAAGCAATCATTTATCTACACTAAATTGCACAGTACAAGTAACCAAAAATTTGCAATATTTTCGACATTTATAAGCAGAAAATAAACCTATATTTTCGATATTTATAAGCAGAAAATAAACCTATTTCCAACTGTCTCTGATAAAATAATTCATACGGATATAGAGGTCACTACGAACTTGCGTTTGGTACATGTTAGGTCATACGTTGCTGCATATGAAATGTAGGTAATGTACTGAATTTTTCTTTACAGTCTGAAGGATATTGCTGTCTATTATCAATCTTGCTAAAACGGATTGTGTTTAATTCACTTCATCTTGAACTTGTGAGGCAGCGAAAAAGCCAGAAGGAAATAGTTACGAAGCTCTTCATATCTTGTACGCAGTTTCTGATACTGAAACAAGATTTTGGCAAATGCAGCATGCAAAGAGGGGAGTATCAAGTTATGTGATTAATTTGCCGAAACTTCCACGTCTACCGTGACATTCGAGTAACTACAAATTTTTTCGATAAAATGGTGTAACATTTAAGTGTCATCAATATCTGTTGAAATGAAAATTACTGTGGGTTTGGAACAACACAAATTTGGAAATTTAACATTATTTTTATGTCGAGAATGGGCATTTTCATAAACTACTGACCTGTCTTTCCATCATTGACTGTTTAATAATTCTGTTGCAATTTAAACTACATTAAAATGTTAGTGACATTAACTCTACTGTGTTTTGGCCAAAGAAGCAGATTTGAATATGGCAACAAGGTAACGAAACTCAAAACTCACCACTGATAATGTCTCCCTGAAGAAAATTAAAGGGAGTAAGAAGAGCAGCAAAAATAAATTGACATTTCTGTTGAAATTTCAGTGGATTGCTAACCCCAATGTGTGTTTAATAATGAATAATGTGGCTAGACACTGGTAATTAGTTAAACATGAAAAAATGAATTTTAAGAGGAGGCAGAGAATCTCTCTCTCTCTCTCTCTCTCTCACACACACACACACACACACACACACACACACACACACACACACACACAGAGAGAGAGAGAGAGAGAGAGAGAGAGAGAGAGAGAGAGAGAGAGAGAGAGAGGAGGAGGAGGAGGAGGAGGAGGAGAAGAAGAAGAAGAAGAAGAAGAACCTGTGCCCAAAATCCAGAAGATTCTTTAGGCATAGTGAACAATAAGATACAGTATCATGAAGCTAAAGAGCATACATCTAATAGCTAAAACAAGTTTTTCCTGGGGTGGAGGGTGACATTATGTATCGTGTTACTCTACCTGGCACAATACATTGTATATCATGGGTACTAATTCTAACAAGTAAAGAAAAGTGTGAATATGTCAATATGTTTTGATTTAAATGTGTGTGAAGCTGCCATATAAATCGAAAAGCTAGTTCCCTTCTTTAGCATCCCTAACTTTATCCAGGAAACCTCCACCTTTTTTGTGTGTTATGATAAGAGCATTTTTCATTCTTGTATTAACAGTATTTATATGGTCTGGGTTGATACAAAGGTGGCTTTTATTAGAAACTAGACATCTTTATTGATGCAATTGATAGATGATGGCATCCTCAGGTAGCTTAATTATTTTCTGAGGGTCATTTTTTAAAAGCAATAAAGGAACAAGTGCACCAGTACGTTAGCTAACGTATCAGGTGTAGTGGAATTAGCTCGTGGAAGCTACATATCACAAAACCTATAACTTGACTGAGGATAAAAGACGGCCCTGAATTTCAATAAATGGTAGCAATATAAAGCACAATTTCTAGGAACAAAAACATAAACAAAAATTTTAATTGTATGATGCCAACTAATAAAGTAAATATAAGTAAAACAATTGATTTTTACATCACAACCAGCTATTAATATGTGAAAATGTTGGGTAAATGGCCATTCCATTCCAAGTTGTCTAATTTCAGAAAAGGTTCCCACATGGGCATCACAGATTTCACTGAAATTGTGTGTGTGTGAACTTTTGCACGTTGGAAATCAATAAGAGGATGAAATTCTACAACCTCATATTGGTAAGTTATTAAGTGCAAAGTTTCAGATTTATCCTCTGATGACTTCTGGAGGTATAAACAGCTGAACTCCACAATTTTTTTAAGCGCTTATTAATTGGCTTTTCTTCAAATTATCTGCATGAAAATTGCTCATTAAATAATTTATTTTATTATTATTATTTTGCTTCAGAGGGTGTAAAAAGTTGTACGAGTACAAGATGACTTAGTTTAGTTTCTTTTGAGAAAATATTGCAGGGGATATTGCATCTCAAATACTCGAAAACGTGTGGGTGCACTGTTGATAGCTGCACTATGTGGTCAAACAAATGACCATCTCTAGAAATATGAGGGTTGGAACTTACACAGTGGCAACCATTTATTCACAACTGATACAAAAGAGTTACATGTTTGCACCCGTTACTGTCCTTCAAAGTAGTCACCAGCGTTGCGTAGGACCTGTTGCCCAACAATGTGGAAGGCATAGTATACCTTTAGGAAAGCTTGTTCTGTTGATGGTGCAAATTGAGCGGTCTACTGCCTGTCAAATATCTCTGGAACAGTTCTGAAGCAAACATCACAAAGTGGTTCCTTCATCTTTGGAATCAAATAAAAGTCAAAAGGACTTAAGTCCGGGGAGTTTGGTGGATGGTACAGTACTTCCCAGTCCCATTGACTGAACAGAGCAGCCACAGCTTGCGCTGTATGCACTAGCGCATTGTTGTGCAAAATGATGGGTGGGTTGCGCAGAAAGTGCAGCTGCTTCTTTTGCAAAGCTGGTCGCAGGTGATGCTCCAAAAACGAACAGTAATACTGTGCACTGACAGTCTGCCATGGAGGAATGTAATGGGTTAGGACAACAGTCGTACATGAGAATCATTGTAACTTTAGACCGCACCATTCGCACCACCAACAGAGCAGGCTATGCTAACGATATACTACGCCTTCCACGTAACTGACAATGTGTTCTGCACAACGCTGGCGACTACTTTGAAGGACAGTAACAGATGCAAACATGTAACTCTTTTGTATTCATCGTGAATAAATAGTTGCGACTATTTAAGTTCCAACTCTCTTATTTTATTAGTGTTCAGGAAACACTATTACTGTTTACTGGGAATATGTGCAAATGTTTACACAAAATTTTATCAAATTCTGTGATGCTCATCTGGGAACCTCTAGACCACCTGGCATGGAATGGAATGGAAACAAGCGCTTTCAATCAAAAGCAGGCGATCTGACATCAGTCGAGTGCTTGTGACTTTTCTCTGACTGTTAAAGAGCACAGAATCAGACAAAACTGAATGTCAGACTTTCCAAACAGAGTCGTCCTACCATTGACATCAAACTACTACATCTACAAAACAGAACACAACTCACAGTCCCAAGAACGGAATTCCGGTGCGCACTCGGGAACTGTAGTGATTGCAGTCTGCAGGGCCACCATTAGAACAGTACATGGGACGGTGTCCAAATGCCACAATCCACGGTCTCGCAGCTCTTGCCTCTGCAGTAGTTGCTTTCTGTGCAGAAGATCCAAACAACAACACTGTAACACCAATAACAGAAAGAATAATATACAGAAATGATGTCAGGGTGCATAAGTTGACAACAGGGGAAGGGGGGGGGAGAGGGAATCTCGGACTTTTACTGGAGTTCCTGACTAAAAATTAACTTTGTCCCAAGTGAAAATGCACTTTTTTCCATGTTAAGTGACAGTATATTTTCCCTCAGAACTGTAAACTTATCCTTTGAATGGTTATGGTTTTATACATGGGCATAGAATTTCCTGAAACTCAGGGAAAGAAACACGTTTTGGGAAGATCTTTGATGTGATGCAACATGTACCCTGCATATTTTCGTATTACGAAAGTATGAATTCTAATTCTATCAAACACCACATGTTACTTTCCTCAGCATTGAAATCGAGATTGTGATGCGCTTTTGAAAGCCGTCTTAGCTCACATTACGTGATCTCGCCAGCCGATGACAGTGGATATTCAGAGCATAGGACAAATTATGTAGTCAGCCAATTAGCAACATCACTTACGTAGTGCGAACACAAAAACAAGCAAAGTTAATGGTTTAAATTGATATACCGGGTGATCAAAATGTCAGTATAAATTTGAAAACTTAATAAACCACAGAATAGTGTAGATGGAGGGGTAAAAATTGACGACACACATACTTGGAATGACATGGGGTTTTATAAGGGGGGGGGGGGGGGGGGGGGGGAAGAAAAAAAGAAGAGAGAGAGAGAGAGAGAGAGAGAGAATTGTGTATAAAAGGAGCTGTAATGAGAGAGAGAGAATCAGATGCACCAGCAGTCGCAGCATGTTGATGTTAAATGAAAAGGCGCTTTTAGTGAAGCTGTATTATCAGAATCGGGAATGTGCTAGTTCAGCGTTACAATCCTATCGCCATAGGAAGGGGATTCGAATGGGTAAAGGTCTATTGACAAATACAGCTGTGGCGAGAATGATTTCGAAGCCACGGGTTGTTCAGATGATAGACCTCATAGTGGCCGACCGAGCACAAAAGAAGAAATGGAGACTGTAGCAGGTTCGTCTATGCACGGGGAAGTAAGCGCTTGTGCAGTTGCACGTTGCACCGGCATTCCATACACTACTGTTTGGTTGGCACTGAGGTGTACCCTCCGATGCTATCCGTACAAAATTCATCTGCAATTTAATGAAGCGGAGGGCATTTGTGGTGTGGGCATTTCAAAAGATGGCGGAAGATGACGATTGGTTGAGTAACGTGTTGTGGACCAACGAAGCTCATTTCACGCTCCAAGGGTGTCTGTCAATGCCCACAACTGCACAATTTGGGCTACCAAAAATCCTAGAACTGTCGTGGAAACTCCATTACACGATGAGAAAGTCACGGTATGGGTTGGATTTACCACATCTACCATTATCAGGCCTTTTTTCTTTGAGGAAATGCGTGAATCTGGTTTTGTAACTGCTACCCTGATGGGTGAGAGGTACGCCAATATGTTACAGAATCGCATCATCCCCAGCCTGGCTGATAAACACCTGCTGGAACATATGATGATGATGTAGGATGGTGATCCACCCCATATTGCTAGATGTGTGAAAGATCTCTTGCGCGCGTCGTTTGGTGATGATCGTGTGCTCAGCCGCCACTTTCGTCATGCTTGGCCTCTCAGGTCCCCAGACCTCAGTCTGTGCGATTATTGGCTTTCGTGTTACCTAATGTCGCAAGTGTATCATGATCGACCAACACCCCTAGGGATGCTGAAAGAGAACATCTGACGCCAATGCCTCACCATAACTCCGGACATGCTTTACAGTGCTGTTCACAACATTATTCCTCGACTATAGCTATTGTTGAGGAATGATGGTGAACATTTTGATCATTTCCTGTAAAGAAAGTCATCTTTGCTTTATCTTACTTTGTTATGGTAATTATTGCTATTCTGATTGGATGAAGTGCCATCTGTTGGACGTTTTTTGAACTTTTGTATTTTTTGCTTACAATAAAACCCCATGTCATTCAAAGCACGTGTGTCAATTTGTACCCATCTATCTACATTATTCCGTGATTTATTCAGTTTTCAAATTTGTACCGACTTTTTCATCACTGTTACAAAGTGTTACTACAAGAAAAGAAAAGCTTTCACATACAATATTGGTTGTTAAGGTTAATAAGCTGCAAGAGAAGCTAAGCTTCCACATATTATGTGGATCTTTTAGCACGTATTACACTTTAGGATATATCACACAAATGTGCCAGTAAAATTTTTAATAAAGAGATAAATGTCTGATCTAGACTCAAAATTCTTTAAATGGCTTGTCATCAAAGAGTTGATTTGCTTTTCAAAACACAATTCACAATATTTTCCCGTAACCTGTTAGAAATAGGTTTGTTTCAGCAGTTGCCAAAGACCATCAGATGACTGGTGCCACCGTGCTTGCGCAGCTACAATGATGTAGGAGGCCCATATGTTTGTAATTGTAAAAATTAAAATATCTTACATTATGTTACAAAAGAAACAAGACATCAAATGATACCCCAAGAGCATCAGAATTTATTCAAACACACTGAAATGTGCACATTTAAAGTGAATACTTAAAGTGCACAATCTTATGTCCAGATTCCCAATGAAGTATTCCTCGAACTTTTCGGTGTGGTTTTTGGGATGTAAATTTTCTTGGAGTACCAGTACTGTATTATCTTATGCTTGGTTCTTTATTATGGCATAATGCCATACGTGCTAGAAGATGAAAACGTGCACTTGAAATGCAGTGATAGCAAATACTGTGGAATTAAACACTTAGTTTCAAATACATTGACTGCCTCAGCGTAAAAGATTAATAAAAGCCTAATTTCTTTAGCAAACCGGCAATACTTGGTAGCACCCCCTCCCCCCCTGCGACGAGGGATTGAGATAAGACGTCAAAAATATTTTAAAAAACTGAATTTTCAAAAATATGTCCATGTAATGTGAGCTTAAGTGTGCCAAAGTGGAGTGCCACGCCTCTTCAGACAGCATTCTTCTATCGAACGTCATTGTATTTCGCTCTGTGGAATTGAAACGTGTTTATTCAGGATAGTGGAAATTAAAATTCCCTGTGGTGCCTCTCCTGCTCCCAGATGGCCAGTTTGACATCCTGCCACCCCCCCCCCCCTTTTTTTTAATAATAAGCTCGCAATTAATATTGGACACTATTATTTGTAATCGGGAGAACAAAACTCTTAAGAAAATTTGCACTCTTTGTTGTCTATTAGCAAGTAACTTGCTGTTTTGTGTGACATACAATTAAATGTAGGATACATGAAACCAGTTAAGACAAGAGACAAACAAGACCATTCACATTTCTTCAATACTTAGCTCCTATCATTTTTTCTCTCTCTAATCTTGCTACAGCTTTACACAGCGTGCTTTCCTTTCTGCGAAAGAATCTATTACCTTATCAAAGTTGGTCAAACGTTTTGCTGCATGAAAAATCAAAATGTTGTTTAATACTGAACACAAATAGCACCCAAGACTGGTCTGGTTTCTCGGTCTGATTATGTCTATTTTTTCACTGCTCGATAAAACAAAATAGGCCTTTGTAATATTGCAACCATTTTAACACACAGAAAATAAACGAGTCTGCTTTGACACAAATGACAGAATATAAAGCACGAAGTACCAATATCAAATACCTGTTAGTACTACGACAAGCAAAAAGCTTTATATTAGCAAATAGTTTCACATTTCATTCATACGTTCCAGGTTCCCCAAGCACGAGATCAAAAAGTATTAGTACGGAATTTTTATATAAATTTGGAATCGTGATATTCTTCCATAATTTGAGTGAAGTCCCCATTTCTTCTCCTTCCTCGTTCTAACAAACAATCTTATCACTAATTCTGTAACTATTCCTGCCACTTTCAAAGTTATTCGCCGGGTAACTTCACTAACCCTGTCAGAATCCTCGGTTATGTTATCCCGCGATTATTGTCCAATCAGGCATTGTTAACTGTTCATAGCACACGTTTACCACGCTGATTCCAGAACAGAACTTAAGGAGCTGCTAGCCTGGGACTGTACAACTGGCCCTCACTAGTGTGGCGGTCTGGTCGGAAATTTTCTGTCAATATTTCATTTTCTTGGGTACACCAAGAAGATAATATGTAATCTTTCTAGTTTATTTCCACTCTGGTTGTCTGAATCTATGGATTTCACTAGTAAATATAATAATGCTGATCATTCACAAATCCAGTCAACCACGTAATCAGACAGTGATTGGCAGTCATCCGTTCAGCTTCATTCTGCTCAGCTCGCATAGCCCCGTCCCCTTCTGTCTGCAGGAAAGTGTATTTCTAAATACAATGAGAATTCCCGACAGACATCACATACACTATGTACGCATTCAAAAACCAAACTATGATTCATTCAGAAATAAACTTAGAAGGTGTTCAAAAATGTTATAAAACCAACATAGACGTGTTCATAATCATACGAATAATCGTTAGACCAACGTGAGCTGGATACTAGGTGTGTTGTGAAACAAGATTCTTTCCTTCAAGAATATGAATATGGCCCCCCTCCACCGAAACTGCCAACCAGTCAGACAGATAACTCTGTTTGCCGCTGGGTCGCAGGTAGGAACAACAAAGACACACTCACAGTCATAGCTTCTGGCCATCAAGGCCTTCGTCAACAGGCGCGCGCGCGCGCGCGCGCGCGCGCGCACGCACACACACACACACACACACACACACACACACGACCACAGCCTCGGGCAACTGAAACCACACTGTGAGCAGCAGCACCAGTGCCTGATGGGAGGGGGACTGGGACTGGGTGGGGCTAAGGAGGAGGCTGGGGTGGGGTGGGGGGGGGGGATAGTATGGTGGGGTTGGAGGACAGTGAAGTGGTGCATCTTAGACGGTGGGCAGGGGTGAGGTGGAGAGGGGTGAGGGGAAGTAGCAGAAAAGGAGGGAAATAAAAAGACTGAGTTTGGTGGTGGAATGACTGGAATGGGAACATGGGAAAGGGCTAGATGGGTGAGGGCAGTGAGTAATAAAGGTTGAAGCCGTGAGGGTTACAGGAACATAGGATGTATTGCATGTATAGTTCCCATCTGCACAATTCAGGAAAGCTGGTGGTGGTGGGAAGGATCCATATAGCATGGGCTGTGATACAGTCATTTAGATGAGGGATATCATGTTTGGCAGCATCTTCAGCAACAGTGTGGTCCACTTGTGTTTTGGTCACAGTTTATCCGTGGCCATTCATATGGACAGACAGCTTGTTCATTGTCATGCCTACATAGAATGCAGCACAGTGGTTGCAGCTTAGCTTCTAGCCCACATGACTGGTTTCACAGGTAGCCCTGCCTTTGATGGGATAAGTGATGTTAGTGACCAGACAGTAGTAGCTGGTGCTAGGAGGATGTATGGGACGGGTCTTGCATGTAGGTCTATTAAAGGGGTGCACCATTTCCCGTATTTTTGTGAGATAACTCCCGCACTTTTCTGGTGCCACACGATCTTTTATCTCATCCTACAAACCCCTCCTCACCCACACACTTTCCCTATCCTATCCCAGTTCACACCCACCACCAGTTCCAGTCACATCTGCCGCCCTCCTTCTTCACATTTATCCACCCTCAAACTTGATACCCACAGTAATATAGTTATTCTTTACTTTGATCTTTGTGACGTGTCACTTCTCGCCAGTTTTAGTGAACTTTCGTATTTCATCTTGTTTCCCCCTTTTGCACCCATTCCTTCATTTTCATGAGTTTTCATACGTATTTGGTTTTATTTTTGTGAAATTTTTCGGACACAATTCCGTATTATTTACGTAATTTTTCTCATTTTCCGCCACCGTGGATCCCTGCACCTTCCATTTGGGTCAATCAGAAAAGTTGACTTATCCCTAGCCAGATCCCAGTCCGACATACTGTTCCTGCATCATTGTCTGGCTCATGGAATCCCCCCTAATGGCCTTACTATCAAATTACTCATCTCTGGCTGCCACTCCTCCTTCCACAATGATCTCCACCTGTTCAGATTCCGCCAATCCTTATCCTTCACTACATAAACCAAGCCCAAACCTCCTTCCAGTACATTCTCACCACCTGCAAAATTCTCCCACTGCACAATAAGAAAGTTCCTGGAACACACAACACACATTGAAACTCTTGCCCTGCAGCAACTTTAGCAAAATGCACAATGTCACCACAAAAAGCTCTCCATCCTGTTCACTTACTACACCTGCCTATGAGGACCACTGTCCACCACCTCCACAACAACCTCCAAACCTCCCCACACCCCCTCATAGCTGACCAACCCTGTCTCGCAGATCTACTACACTTACTCCACCGTCCAAAACTCACTCCCAACACCACACAGAATCGAGAACCTTAAAGAGACCCGCAACACAGTCGTGAGCCTTTCCTCAAGAATCCTTAGCCCCACAGAAATAAAAGTCCTTTCCAAAGGACTCACCATTTTCCCCCACTCACAAATTCGATCATGCTGGACTTGTTAAAAACCTTCTCTCCGTCTCTACGGTGTAAACACTTTTCACCACCAACTCTGCCAATCAGACTCGATCAAAGACCTTGACTAACTCAGTTCACTCCTCCACCCAACCATGATCCACCCCCACTGTCCCAAAATCACCCCGTTAATTTTCCAGAATTTCTTAACCTCTAACCTTGCCTCACCATCACTCCCCAAATCCCTCAACATGCAAACCAACCTTACATCTATAGAAAGATCTGCAATCTGCCATCTAAAAACTGGTCCCGATCTTATAATCCTACCTGAAGACAAAGGCTTCACCACTGTTGTTATGAATCAGAAGGATTGCCAGGCGGAAGGACTCTGCCAGCTATCAAATACTTCCATCTACAAACCTCGCCACAGTGACCCCATTCCAGTGATCCAACAGGATCTCCTGTCACTACTCAAATCCTTAGGCCCATCCCAGAACCTCTCCCCGGAGTCCACCTCTCTACTCACCCATACCAATCCCTGTACTCCCACCTTCTACATACTTCCGAAAGCCCTTAAACCTATCCACCCAAGGTGCCCCATAGTAGCCGGTTACTGTGCCCCCCACTGAGAAAATCTCTCCTCTCATAGACCAACATCTTCAACCTGTTACCCAGTACCCACCCTCCAACACAAAATATACCAACCACTTCCTCCACCAACTCTCCACAGTCCCTGTCCCTTAAGTACACAGTGCCCTGCTCGTCACTACTGAACACTACAATTCCTTATGCTAATGGCCTTATCCCTACTGAACACTACCATTCCTTATGCCAATGGCCTTACCGCTACTGAACACTACCATTCCTTATGCCAATGGCCTTACCGCTACTGAACACTACCATTCCTTATGCCAATGGCCTTACCACTACTGAACACTACCTTTCCTAATGCTTGATGGATTCCAACACGACAACCTCCTTCTTAGTTGCCATGACCAAGTATACCCTCACGCACAATTACTTCTCCTTTGAAGGCGTTACCTACAAACAAACCCGCGATACGATTATGGGCACCCACATGGCACCATCCTATGCTAACCTTTTCATGGGGACAGTTGAAGAATCCTTCCTAAAACCCCAGAAACCTAAACTCCTCACCTGGTTCAGATTCATTGGTGACCTCGTTGCTATCTGGATCAAAGGTGAGGACACACTATCCACATTCCTCCAGAACCTCAACAACTTCTCCCCCATTTGCTTCACCTGGTCCTACTCAACCCAACAAGCCACCTTCCTAGATGTTGACCTTCACCTCAGAGACAGCTACATCAGTACCTCCATCCATATCTTGTACAAAAACATATCTCCCGCACCTATCTTTCCAATCTCCCACCACCTCCCCAAGACCCACTGTCTGGACACAGAGGAGCTTTCCCCTCTCAGGACCACCCAGGACCAGAGCAACTGAATTAATTCTCTGCAAGGGTTTCAATTACCTCTCATCATGCCCTGAAATGAGAAACCTAGATGCAAGACCTGTCACATACATCGTCCCACCACCACCACCACCACCACCACCACCACCACCACCACCACCACCACCACCTGGTCACTAACATCACCTATCCCAGCAAAGGCAGGGCTACATGTGAAACCAGTCATGTGGTCTACACGCGAAGCTGTAACCACTGTGCTCCTTTCTATGTGGGCACAACAAAAAACTAGCTGTCTGTCTGCATGAAAGGCCAACAACAAACTGCAGCCAAGAAACAAGTGGACCACCTTGTTGCTGAACGAGCTGACTAACATGATATTCTTCATTTCAGACTGCTTTACAGCCTGTGCCATATGGATCCTTCCCAGTAACACCAGCTTTTCCAAACTGCGCAGGTGGAACTTTCCCTTCAATTCATCTTATGTTCTCATAACCCTTCTGGCCTCAACTTTCATTAGTCACTGCAAACACCTTCTGTCAGATGGCATTGACAACCTTGAAATCACAAACATCTTGTATTAAATTGCAACTTTTTAGAACAATTTATTGTATTTATGGAAAATAGATTTCATTATCTCAGTAAATTTTCATCAACATGTATACAGCAGAAAACAATAAATGTTTGTTTATGCAACACTGAAATTTGTTTTTACCCCTATTCATTTCAATTACAGTTATTATAGTCACTGTATGTGGCAATTTGATACCTATCCATACTAATTTGTTAGAAATCATCTTACCTTCAGATCTTCAACAAGCCACTCAAATTGCATAACTGGAAGTTTTATACCATATTCCAAGAAATAATAAAATTCTGTTGACAAAGCAATAAAATGCACCATACCCATATCAAAACTGTGCATTAGACTTTCATATGGTCCAGGCATTGAGAAACGTGCCCTGTATTCACTGAAGTTTCTGGAACAAGTACAAAAATATGCACAAAAGTTGTATATGGAAACTGCATGAAAACAGAGGTTCTAGCAATACAGTTGATTCTTGAAATTATAATCAGACTGTGAAATGTTTACTATTGCTTTCAGTTTAGAATTCCAAGGTCTTCACATGCAAGTAAAAAATAAACGAGTCTCCCCCCCCCCCTCTTCTGTTAATTTCACTGAATATAACAATGAATAGTAACACTATTCAAAGATGACTTAATCTAAGTTCTTGCACCAAAGAAATTCCTATTTCAAAACATTTTCAATAATATTATGATTTCAACAAATAAACCATTTGCCTTTTCTCTTTTACACTATTGATGTATGTACATAATAATTCATCAGTTATATTAAATAAATCCCAATTCAATGCTGAAGCAAACAGAGGGTACTAGGCAAGCTCTACAACATAAACACATTCATGTTTCTCACAGAATTAATGAATGCAGAAAGAGTGTGAGCGGTGTCGTGCTGTAGTTGCGACATTAAAGTTATAATTTGTGTAAGAACATTCAATGTTCTATGCAGTTATGTGAGTCACTTAATATTGGCCACTCTCAACAACTTTTGTTATTTAGTATTTTTTCCACAAGGCTGCATTACTTTCTGAATGCTCTGTATTAAACACAACCTTTTCTTTCCAATAACTTTCCTGTTGCAATAATATCGTGTTCAGTGACCAATGTAGGCACTGTCCTGGAGCTTAACATTCAAAGCAGCTGAACTTAATGACTGTGGTGGAGTGACACACACAGATCTTTTTTTGTAGCACTGGAGACATTTTCTAAAAGCACCAACACACTGGCAAGCCCTCTTGCTGCTTATAGTGCAGCAACTCTTGTTGATAATAAAACTGACAGCTATAACACAACTGACAGGAGTAGTTGGAGGTCTTTGCTAGAGGAAGTACAAAAGCTATGTCAAGCTCACAGCAGCACATAATAATGTGGCTGGTTCAAACATAGTGAAATTGCATATCTTTCCTGGTACCCTTCGTGAACAGAGGAAGCATGCAGTCCTACAACATAAACAACATTGATTTTTTTCCTACACTCTAAGTTACTTACACATTTGGACATTTGAAAACACACACATGCATACACAGAAACAAAAAATATAAATACAGCAACTTTACAACAGTAACAGCTGCATAGGTACTAAAACTGCATTCTTAATCATACATGACTGTGCACCATCAGCTAGCCCTGCTCAATGGGACAAGTGAGTAGAAATACAGCGTGTATCAAAAATACTTTGACAAACTTTGGCGAAAGGTTCCCAATACCAAGAATTTAATGTTTATCATGTTAGGTAATGCTTTATTCCTGAGTTGTTACTGAAAGAACATATCATGTGACATAATTAATAGAACACAGTGTGTGATGTTTCTGATAGAAGTCACCAAGCTGATTAATTCTTCCAACTGTTTTACCGAGTATGCCCTAGACAAACTGACTAATCACTTGTTTTATGCACAAGGTGATGCCACGGATTTTGGTTTTATCTCTTAGCTTCTATGGCAGTGAAAAACTGTGATGACATCAGATGATAAGAAAATAAACATATTTTTTTATGCTGTTTTCCATTTCTTTTTCTTTACTCACTCAGCAGTATTTATTATTTATCAGTTTAAATAATATCAATTTCAGAGGTAAACAGCTCCGCTTTTGGGCACAAGGATGTGGGAATCAACTTGCGTCAGCAATGTCACTTGAAGAAAGGAAGATGAGAGGATGACGACTCGGATCGACGGGGCGCTCGATGTCACGGTCATCGGAGAGGAAGATAAGAGTTTAATGTCTCAGTGACATCGACATCATTAGAGATGAAACACAGGCTCTGATGGTTTTCAAAGATTGGGAAGGAAATCGGCCATGTCCTCCTAAATGAACCATTCCAGCATGTGCCTGGGGTGATACAGGGAAATCACAGCACACCTACACCTGGGCGGCCAGATGTGGATTTGAATTGCAATCTTCCCGAATGTGAGTCCAGTGTGCCGATCACTGTGCCATCTCAATCGGTGTCATCATCTGAGACAGAGCACAGTGAAACTGTTTTGAAGTAAGGACTTACTGAAAGAGGACTGATTAAAACATTGAAAAACTTCACTAACAGTAGTAAAAAATAAGCCTCTCTTTTAGGAATACGGCAATAATAGCAATGTAATAAAAAAAACCACAAAATGTTTGTTTTGTATTTGTCACATGAGTGATGCAGGGACTGAGTGTGATCTGACAGCTGTTCTTCACAGAGCATGGGAAAATATCAGAAATTGTCTATCATAAGAAGTAGACCAAGGCTACATTGTATTTCTGTGACTACTGTTTGAACGACTGAAAAAGAATAACAGACTCTGAAAATTGCAATGTAAATATTCGTTCAGAGTTCAGTTCCAGTTAATCCACAACTGCTTTCAGATATATGTTGAGTAAAGTTGTATTATTTGTCAAGTACTTGATAAGTTGCGATATTCAATAAATTTATTTGAACAATGAACACACAAAACTGTGGTTGTGTAGCGCATTATACTGAAGGTATTTTTCTTGGAACTATTGTGTGTTATATCTACAGAAGATTGACTCAAACAGTACTTACTGATCTTTCAGAATTAAAGTGAAAATAACGTGGCTCTGAGCACTATGGGACTTAACATCTGAGGTCATCACCCCCCTAGACTTAGAACTACTTAAACCTAACTAACCTAAGGACATCACACACATCCAGGCCCGAGGCAGGATTCGAACCTGCAACCGTAGCAGTTGCGCAGTTCTGGACTGAAGTGCCTAGAACCACTCGGCCACACTGGCCAGCAAAGTGAAAAAGGAAATATGACATCAAACTGAAATAGTTCAATTATTGTGGGTACTGATATATCGTGACAAAGTGAATTTTTTTACAAATTATTTCAATATTTTCTGAAACAAACGAAGCCTAAGTTATCTATCCATGAGAAATATTGTACATAATTAGCTGGAAAGTGATCAGGATGAGAACATATCTGTTAAAAAATTCAACTGAGAATAATTTATTGATACACGGAGATTTGCACATGTTGCTGCACAGTACTTTTACTATTCTCTGGTTCCTATAGCAACAGATAATCAGCTGCACAGATATTATGAAGACCTTTAATAGCAAGTTTTTCCTAGACAAAGACAAAATAATTTATGCAGATATTCCACCTAAGAAACATTAGACTCACCTGCAAACAAAACACAGTTTGGATAAAAAGTGGTTAATGATCTTTAAACAGTGGAGTTTTTCTAATTTTGAACACGGAATAAGAACTTGGTGCACCCCACAGCTACTTTTATGCTAGATACAAGGGTCGTAACTCTTTAACCAGTACGGCCACATTGTGTCAGCACTGGAACTCGACAGGGGTGAGGGGTCGTGCAGGGTGGAGTGGGTGAAGGGAGAAAGAAGGAGCAGAATGTTAAGGATGGCAGCCCGATAGGTGGAAAGGTGAGGTGCAAGCATACAGGTTAAGAAAGTGGCGTCAATGAGCTCGTTCTGGCCATGGGCAGTCGGTGTTGTGTGCAGCGCACGTGGACATGGAGGAGTGAACCGAAAGGAGGAGAGGAACAGAGAGACTGCAGAGGAGAGGATGCAAGAGAGTATCAGTGCAGTTAGGGGCATGGGGAATGGGTCATGCTCGGGCTAACACAGACCGAGGCCAGAAGGATTACGAGATTACTGATCGTATCGTGAGGACAACTACAGTCTATTATTTAATGAAACTGGGGTTGGGGGTAGGATCCAGATGACATGGATTGGAAAGCAGCCAATGAGCAGCATTTTCTGATACAGAGTGATCAAATCTGCTGTTGGTCACAGTTTAGTGGTGGGTAGAGAGCTGGTTTAATGTGGTGCCCATGTAAAATGCTGTGCAAAAATTGCAGCAGGACTGCATTCACCGGGGCACTTTCTGTGATACAATGGTATAAGAAAGATTGACAGTACAGAGTAGGATGTGCTGGGCGAGTGTATCAATGATAGGTCTCGCACCATCTTCTTTACCTATTTGCCAAGCAGTCTGATGTAGGTGTGGTGTAACATTGGACTAGAATATTATGCACATTAGCAAGGCAGCAGAATGTCACTTTGTGTGGGATGGGAAGGATTGTGAGTGGGACATTCCTCATTTCCAGGCACAATGGCAAGTTGTCCACCACAGTGAGGCGTGCGATTGTTCCAGTCCTCAATGATATTGGATAACTGGTGAGGCGGTGAGCGAGCAGCTGGTTCTTGGTGTGGTCAGAGGTTTAGTGGCTTGCGTGATTTGTCACTGAAGTTGGACAAGATTTGTGTGGTGGGGAAAAGGGGGAGAGAGGGGGGGGGGGGGGGATATAATGCCTATTTAGATGAAACATCCTTCCTTGTATCAACAAGTCCAAATACTGCTTAAGTGACTCAAAAAAATTAGTTGCATTATGAAGATGCACTGGGCATTATGTACCATGACTAACATACAGAAGCACATGGTTTGGACTGCATTACTGTATTGTTCAATGGTTTATCTATGCGGACACCTGCAAGAATTAAGTCACACAATTGCAGCAATATTTTAATAATATCCCACGGAAACGTCCAAAACCATTCAGCACCGACTGCTGATCTTTGAATGGGTACTAGTATCCATGATCTGAACCACTTGCTATAAAGGCAGAAAGAGGGACCACTTAAAACTTTCCTATGAGTTGTTTATGTTGTGAACAATTTCTGTGAGTTGGCTCAAACAAATGACATGCCACTGTACAATGCTCCTTCAATACACACTTGACAGTACAACATGTGCTTTCACAAGATATTTTCTTCATTATTCTGGTGTAAGGAACCCATCCCAAGTTAGTTTAACTATTTCCAAAACATCTCATATAATGTGAACTACACACATAAGTTTAAAAAATTGACACTGTATTTTCGATCACAGCATAAATAAAAACAAAAAAAGCAGTGATAATGTTATTGCTTCACAAGATAGGAAAATGTAAATGACCAATTTCTAGAACACTATATTAATAATTACACATTTGCTATTTTCTCAAACAGAAGTGTCTCTCTCTCTCTCTCTCTCTCTCTCTCTCTCTCTCTCTCTCTCTCTCTCTCTCTCTCACCCCCTCCTCTGCCCCAGTCCTGAAAACACACACACACACACACACACACACACACACACACACACACACACACACACACACACACACACACACATGTTTCTTCACATGCAGATCCCTCGAGACAATCATGCAACAAATAAGTACAACCTTTTCTCCTCATGGTTACCGGGACAAGTCATGTATGGAACATAGGCTGCTATTGGTTCTATCTGTCTCATAAATTCATCTCCTAGAGCACCACTTTCCTGTAACAGAGAGTAAGTTCGAATCTTAGCAAACCTGCCTTTTGATGAGATTTTATTTGCTGTAAAATCTCATCCAGAGGACAGGAATAGATAGGAAGGGCCTCCTTTCATCATATTGATACTTTTCACTTGGCACACAAGACTATCATTATTTTCCAGACAATGTGGCTGACTGGGATGTTGAGAATACACTGAAACAGTATCCTTTTGGCTTATTCCAAAGATCATTTGTCATATTCCATAGATCATTTGCCATATTTCTTGTTTGTTCTTATAATTGTTTGTTTTGAAAAACAAGCAGATTGCAATTCCCATTCATTAATGGCTTATAGCATGATTTTATGGTGTAACTCATCACTTCCAGAAACAAAATAATAATTTCAAAATACTAGACACTGAGAATAATACAAAAGTGTTCACCCACAATGATCTTGTAGATGGTTCTTCAAGGAGTTAGCCATTTCAACCATTCTTGATGCTATGTACATTCATTAATGAAATTTGAAATAAATAATTCATGACAATTTGGGGAAAAAAGTGCTATTAACTGCAACAACACTGGAACAAGGAAGAAAATGACCTCCATTATTTTTTCATACCAATGTCAGTTGTTCAAGAAGGCATTCCATATGCAGCCACATAAATCTTTGATCATTTGTCCAGTAACAAAATCTGACAGACAGAAAGGTCTTCCTATTCTGTAGATATATTTTTAATTCTAAAGTGGTAGCACATGTAGCTGAAACAAACGATCTGAGTACAGGAGTAATATTATAGACAAAGTAGCTTTAGCATCCACTGCTTTGCTTTCATAAGCTGTAAGTCTGCGAGAATTTTTTTGTTTTGTTTTTCTTTAGTAAAATTCTTTACATTGTTTGCAATTTGCAGCACCTAAACTTTTTATGCTATTTAAGGCCATAGAAGGATGGTCTTTTCCAAATGGACTTCTGATGAAAAAGCAGTTCTGGTAGCTGGAGTCTTTGTTAATCATGGCTTTTGTGGGCTTGTGGTTAGTGGCGATATTCCCACAGAAACTTTCATTCCTCAACACACATTTTTTAATCTAACCAGGAATTGAAACACTAATTTACATATTTAGCTTTAAAGTTATTTAATATAATTAAACATTTTCTTAAAATTTAACCCCTATTTCACCACCCTTAGTGACAAGTTCCAAAAAACATTAACACACACTTTTTTCACAACTGTCAATCTTAGTTTTGAAAATTTTTTGATTACAAAATAGATTCATAAAATTGTCCATCCCCTATTTCACCCATTTGGGGTTGAATCTCCAAAAACACACAAGCATGTCCATTTTTTATTTCTAGTGAAGTCCAATATCAATTTTCATAGATACAGCTTTAAACCTACTTCAGTAGTTCTTTAATAATGATAATTCAGTCACTAGTTTCTCTCTTAATGGCTGAATTTCCAAAAATGCTCAAACATTTTTGTTTTCTAAGAAATCAAAATGCAAATTTTCATGGTTTAGCTTAAAAATTGCCTTCAGTAACTTCATCAAAAAGCATTTCATTCCCCATTTCACCTCCTTAGGAAAGGAATTTCGAACATGATGCCTAAGCCCTCTCCAAATTTCCAGTTTCTATCATTGGCAGTTTGGGCTGAGTGACGAGTGAGTGAATCAGACTGGCCCTATTCCACCGCCCTTTGGGATTTAATTCCCAAAAACAGTGAGACGGATATTTTTTTTATTTCCAAGCAAAAAACCAAATAAATTTTTTCATAAAAATGCTTTCATAATGAAATATTGTCATAAAGCATTTCATCCCATGTTTCACTCCCTTAGGGGTTGGATTTCTGGAAACACTTAAACCCATTTTTTTTTTATCCCAGAAGGCTAATACCAATTTTAATGGATATGGCTTTAAAATGTTTAAGTAGTTCTTTTTTCTATTTTTTTTTTAGAGGGAAAACCAATTTCACCCACATTTCA
This sequence comes from Schistocerca gregaria, assembly GCF_023897955.1. Lineage (NCBI taxonomy): Eukaryota > Metazoa > Arthropoda > Insecta > Orthoptera > Acrididae > Schistocerca > Schistocerca gregaria. Next base: position 34,340,329 of record NC_064928.1, read on the forward strand.
ACCCTATAGAGGTTACTTTTCCAAAAAATAATGAAACAAATTTATTTATTTATGACCGAGAAACCAAAAATCTATTTTCATAGGTTTAGCTTCAAAACTGTCTTAATAGTGACATTTTTCAAAAATCCTTTTATCCCCTCTTTTGAAAAATCACTTCTTAAACAATGTTTACAGTATAAAATCAACATCCCCTTCTAATCACAAATTGTGCTGCGCAACAGTTAGTCGGTCAGTTAGTCAGGACATTGCCTCATTGTTATTAAATTTAAGCATGTGTAGCATATTCCTGTAGCCTGCAAACTGATCCATTACACATTTCAGTAGAAACTGTGCAAATGATCTACAGAACACTGACTAATTCTTTGCTTTCTAACATTGTTATACTGAACAAGAAAATACAACTGTCATTTCAATTTTATTTATTAGGCTACACAAGTTGGATGTGCTGCATCAGTTGTGAAATGATCACACGAACATTCTCACTCCCACAGAAGAGGTTCTGGGTGTCCACACAGCACAGACACCAGTCAGGATCATCATATCGTAAGGGCAGCAGTGGCAGATCACACAGCAACCAGAATACGTATAAGAGGGCTCACGAGCCCAGACGCATCAACGCAAACTGTCGGGAATTAGTTATCGGCAGTAAAACTACAGGGGGCACGCAGATCTCTAGCCCGTCTTCCAATCGCACCACAGCACTGACGTGCACTGCTCAAATAGTGCCGTCTGAGGATCACTTAACAACGGAATGGCACGCTACAGTCTGCGGTGACGAAAGTAGATACTGCCTACCTGCAAGTGACGTTCATTTGCGCCTACAGTGTAGACTGGGTGACCGTCGCCTCAGAGTTCACCTGTCGAATAGACACTTGCCCCACTCCAAGAATTACAGTTTGGGGTGCTATAAGCTACAACACTCTTTCACCTTTGGCATTTCTCTAGGTGGGGACGATAAGCGGCTCTCTCAACACGGAAAATGTTGAGAGACCCACCCTTTTGCCATTTTTGCAACATGAAGGTGACGTGTTGTTATTCTTTATAACAGTTGCTCACATTCTGCCCGTGCAATTTGACACGTTACTCACAGTGTGCAGCAACTTTCCTGGCCGATATGATTTCTGGACTCGTCTCCAATCGAGTACGTGTCAGATACGATGGGACAAGAAGTGATTCGTGCGAAATGTCTACTGACTACTCTTACAGAACTACACTTACAGATTGAGCGAGTGTGGGGTATCATGTCCTGGGACAGTATCCGACATTGCACAATCGACTGGATGCCAGAGAGAGTGCCTGAAATGCCACCTGTGGAGGCTACACTACACAACTAACGTGGGTGTTCGATGTGCACCAATACCTAGTATCTCAGAACTGCTCGTGATACTGCTCTGCAAATATAATCATTTAGTGTACCCTATATGCTCTGTTGCAACAATAAATCTTAAGTGAACTGGAAACCTCTAAAACGGCGAACTAATTTTCTTCTGGAAGTTTATATTAGAAGTTGACAAATTCCTCTTTTTCAGAAAGATTTTTCTTGCTGTAGTCAATCTGCATCCTCTCTACTTGGGCTGTCATCCATTATCTTGCTACTCAAATAACAAAACTCAAGTACTACTTTTAGTGTCTTATCTACATCTACATGGTTACTCTGCAATTCACACTTAAGTGCCTGGCACAGGGTTCATCAAACCATTTTCATACTACTACTCTATCATTCCACTCTCAAACCGAGCGTGGGAAAAAGGAACATGTAAATCTTTCCATTTGAGCTCTGATTTCTCTCATTTTACTATGATGACCTTTTCTCCCTATGTAGGTGGGTGTCAATAACATATTTTTGCATTCGGGAGAGAAAGTTGGTGATTGAAATTTCATAAATAGAGCTCGACGCAAAGAAAACTGCCTTTGTTTCAGTGACTGCCACATCAACTCACGTATCATATCAGTGACACTCTCACCCCTATTGCACGATAACACGAAACGGGCTGCCGCCCTTTGCACTTTTTCGATGTTCTCCATCAATCGTACACGGTAAGGATCCCACACTACACAGCAATATTCCAGCAGAGGATGGACAAGTATAATGTAGGCTGTCTCTCTAGTGGGTTTGTTGCATCTTCTAAGCGTTCTGCCAACAAAGCATAGTCTTTGTTTCGCCTTCCCCACAATATTATGTATGTGGTCTTTCCAATTTAAAGTTGCTCGTAATTGCAATTTCTAGGTATTTAGCCGAATTGACAGCCCTTAGATTTGAGAGATTTATCGTATACTCAAAATTTATTGGATTTCTTTTAGTACCCATTGGAACACCTCTTACTTCTCTTTTTTTAATGCCAATTGCCACTTTTCGCACCATACTGAAATTCTCTCTACATGATTTTGTAATTGGAATTGATCATCTGATGATTTTACTAGATTACAGTGTAATATTCAAACAATCTAAGAGGGCTGCTCAGATTATCACCTACATCATTTATGTAAACCAGGAACAGCAAAGGGCCTATGATACTACCTTGTGGAATGTCAGATATCACTTCTGTTCTACTCTATGATTTACCATCTATCACTATGAACTGTGACCTCTCCGAGAGGAAATCACAAATCCAGTCACACAACTGAGACAATACTCCATATGAATGCAATTTTGTTAATAGTCCCTTGCGAGGAATGGTATTAAATGCCTTCTGGAAATCTAGGAATACGAAATTGATCCGAGATCCCTTGTCAACCGTACTCATTACTTCATGGGAATAAAGAGCTAGCTGTGCTACACGATAATGATATTTTCTGAATCCATGTTGGTTATGTATCGATAAGTCATTTTCTTCAAGATGATTCACAATGATCGAGTACAGTATATGCTCCAAAATCCAATGCAAATTGAGGTCAGTGATATGGGTCTGTAATTCAAAAGGTTACTCCTATTTCCTTTCTTGAATATTGGTGTGACCTATGCTACTTTCCAGTCTTTAGGAACAGACCCTTTTGTCAAGTGAGCAGTTGTATATGATTGCTAAGAAAGGCGCTATTATGTCTGCGTACTCTGAAAGGAACCTGATTGGTAGGCCTATACCATCAGGACCGGAAGACTTGCCTTTCTTAAGTGATTTGTTTCACAACACCTAAGACATCTACTTTTATGTCACTCATGCCAACAGTTTTTCTGGTTTCGAATTCTGGAATATTTACTTCATCTTCTTTCATGAAGGAATGATTGAAAACTGTATTTAGCAACTCTGCTTTAGTGGCATCATCATTGGTAACATGTCCATTGCTATTGCGCAATGACAGAATTGACTTTTTTTTTTTGCCACTGGTATACTTTACATATGACCAGAATCTCTTTGGTTTTTATACCATATTTTGAGACACTGTTTCATTGTGGAACCTATTAAAAGTATCTCACATTGATGTCCGCACTAAATTTCAAGCTTCCATGAAATGGAGCCAGTCTTGGGGATTTTGCATTCTTCTGAATTTGGCATGCTTTTTTCTTTGCTTCTGCAACATTGTTCTGACGTGTTTTGTGTACCATGGTGGATCTGTGCTGTCTCTTATTAACTTATGTGGTATGAATATCTATTGCTGTCGATACTGTATCTTTGAATTTGAGCTGTTTCAGGTCTATGCTTACAGAATTAGCTTGGAAGGAATGGAGTCTCTCTTAGGAAGGCGCCAAGCTAATTTTTATCTGCTGTTTTAAATAGATATATTTTGCATTTATTTTTAGTGGTTTTGGTTGATATGGTTTTGACCTTGTGTTCACTAATCCCTGTATCTGTCGTGACACTCTCTATTAGATCAGGATTATTTGTGGCCAAGAGGTCAAGTGTGTTTTCGCAAGCATTTGCAATTCGTGTGGGCTCATGAACTAATCTTAGAAACTAATTTCCTCAGCATCATCTCAATCTGATACTTCTACCTTCAATTACTCTCGTTTTACTTCTGTTGACATTCATTTTAACAGTCTCTTTTCAAGATATTTTTTGCTCCGTTCAACTCTGAAATCCTTATCGGTGTTTCACAGAATTACAATGTCATCAGCAAACCTTAAACTTATTATTTCTTCTAGCTGAACTGTAATTTCCTTTGAAGATTTCTCCTTTGTTTCCTTCACAGCTTGCTCGATATACAGATTGAGTAACATGGCAAACAGGCAACTCTGTCTCATTCCTACTTCCCTTTCATACCCTTTGACTCTTAAAATGGAGTCTGGTTTCTGTAGAAATTGCATGTAACATTTCATTTCACTCCCAGCTGCCTTCAGAATTTCAAATAGTGTATTGCAGTCAACAATGTCAGGTGCATTTGCTCAATCTGCAAATGCTACAAACACAGATTAGTCTTCCTGCAATCTGTTTTTCTATAAGCCATAGTGTCAGTACTTCCTCATATCATCTTCAGTTTCTCCTGAACCCAAACTGATCTTCCCTGTCGTTAGCTTCTATTAGTCTTCCTATTCTTCCATAAATAATACATAACAGTATTCTGCAACCTGCATTTCTGTAATTGTCCTGTAATATGCACTCCAGTCTTCTTTGGAAGAGTCTTAAAGTCTGACGGTATTTCACCTGTCTCTTATATCTGGCACACCAGGTGGAATAATTTTGACAGTATATTCTCCCAAGGATATTAATATTTCCGAGAGAATGTCAACTACTCCAGGTTCCTTGTTTCAACTTTGATCACTCCCTACTCTGTCTAATTATTTTTGAAGTGTCATACCTTCCATCACACCTTTATCAACTTATCCTTTCCTTTCCATAGCATGGTCTTTAATTTTTTTTCCTTTTGTACATACTTTCTACATATATCCCTTAGTTACTTTTTACTGGCCTGCCACCTGAGCTGTAATACTGATATTCATACCGCTGCTCGTCTTTTCAAAGTTTTCTTCAATTTTCCTATAAGCAGCATCTATCTTTCTAATGGGCAAATATGCTCCAACAACTTTCCTATTTTTAACTTTCTGCTAATCTCATTTTTATATGTCTACATTTCCTTTGGCCTCCTCCTTTTGCTGGTTCCTTAAAGCTTCTTTTGAAACTTTTGAGAAGCTGTAGTTATTTCAAATTATCCAGGTCCCATCTCCTTAATTTGTAGCTTCAAAATTTTTTTCAGTTTCATATCTGGTTTGTAACCAATGAATTATGCTCAGATTCTAAGTCAACAACTGAAAATGTTTACCAGTTTAAAATCTGGTTTCTAAATCTCTTCTTACCACTATAAAATCTGCTTGAAATCTTGCAGCGTCTCCACAATGTCTATCACATTTACCACCTTCTGTCTGTTCCTTACAAAAAATAAAATAAATAAAAAATTAAAAATGTTTCAGATGATTATATTGCACTCTGTGCAACATTATACCAGATGTGTTCCTGTTTCATTTCTTTTCCCCAGGCTGTACTGGTCTATTTCCTGTTCCCTTGGTTTTCATAGTATTGAATTCCAGTTGCCCCATCACAATTAAATTGGACATCAATTATCACCTATGACGGGCAGTCAAATGAACACCAAACAGCCACCACAACAGAAGCATGGAATAGTTCCATTCAAAAGTATTCACCACATGCATAAAGACATTTGTCCAACTGGTAGACGAGACGATCAATTCCTGTTTTGTAGAACACAGTCGGCTGCTGACATCCACAACTGACCCGCTCTTGCACTTCCTTGTCTGACAAGCTGATGTCCACGCACGTCTTTCTTCAAGTCGCCAACAAATGAAAAATCACACAGTGAAAGATCTGTGCTGAACGGAGGATGTTGCAGTGTTTGCCAACCAAATTGCTGAAATGTAGCCTTTGTCCAACTAGCAATGTGGGTGCAGGCATTACTATGCAACAGATAATTCTGCCCGAAAATATATCTGTGCTTTTTGACTTCACAGTGCACTGCAATTTCTGGAAAGTGACTTCACAGCACTGCGCACTGACTGTAGTTTCGCACTCCAGGACCTTGGTGAGCAGAAAGCACCTGCAGGGGAGGGGGGTCGTCTATACCTTACTGGAACGTGTGTGAACAGCTTTGGATTTCTTTGGCAGGGAGATGTGGTACTTTTCCACTGTCAGCTTTGACATTTGCCCTCGGGCTGTCTGAATTCTGTCAGTTTTAATGCACGTAGTGATTACTTTCAAATGGAAACATTCTTCAGTCCTTTTATAGTAAGTGTTTGGTTTTCATTTGATTGCTCCTTTTATATTTATATTATGAGGAGAAAAACTAAAAGATATGGAAAATGTGTATCAAGTGAAGATGCAGCCCAACTACTTACTGGAAAGAAGCAATTTTCCTGCATCAGGCTAGTTTTATTTGCAGGCAAATTGTTTCATTAGTAATAAGCTAATTCCCCTTCAGTATTAATAACTACATGACATTGAAAAGTTTTGTAGTTCTGTTTATCAGCATGTTATTATCCACATATCAATGTGGAAGAGGTCCATCTGTATTGTGAGCCAGACTCCCACTGAATGCTGCAATGGCATATATCATAGGTGAAAGGTTCTACAAGCTAAAATATATTAATTAAAATTATTATGTCTTACCTAGACCTTAATTGGAACAATCACCTTCAAAGTAGCCCCCTTGTGGGTGAACACATTGATTGCAATGTTTCTGCCTGTGTTTGAGTGAATCCTTTGTTACAGTGTTTAGTATCCCCTGTGATTCTGCTAGAATCTTTTCCACATTATCAAATCTTTGCCCCTCCAACTGTACTTTCATCTCAGGGAGGAAGAAATAGTCACATGGAGGCTAGTGTAGTGAGTACAGCAGCCGGGAACGACACTGATCTCACTTTCAGACAACAATTCTTGAACAGTGGAGGCCGTTATGTGACTGTGCAATGTAAAGGTAGAACACCCAGTCACTTATACACCAGTTCTACAGACATTTCTTCCTCGTGTCCTCCCTAAATCTCTTTAAATAACCACGAACTTAATGATACTCTTAACCAGCTAAACTTTTTTTGGGCCAAAGCTAAGAACAGCTCTCCCACTGTGACTGCTGCTACTTAGTTTCATTGCCATACACCGAACTTTCATAGCTTGTGATGATCTCTGAAAGAATGTTTGGATCATTTTGAAGCAGCTATGTAAGTTCCAAGCAGACTTTCACATGATGTTGCTTCTGATCATCTTGAAGCAGAATGTCACAAATTTAACTGCAAGCTTTCTCTTGGTCATTTTTCCTGACAATACATTCACATGTATCACAACTTATTCCCAAAGAGTAGCAGAAATCTTGCACAATCACACCTCTCACATTCTGAACACTTTCTGGTGTGACACCAGACAATGATCTCGCAGAATAACGGTCGTCACCAATCGATTTTCACCTGTTTTTGACGTGCTTGCCTCAGTATTGTCAACCGGTGCACACACCACTCCAAGCAAAGCAAGCAGATGTTAGACAGTTGGCACTAACAAGTGTCAGTCAAGCGGTGTGCACTAGCTTCCAATGGAAGGCCAACACGAGAGCAACGTCTCCAGGAAGTGCACGCAGTGGCGCTATTTACATACCACACTGAGAGTCTGGACTTGGCCTCATGTTAACCCTCGAGCTAGCTTCCCCAAGTTCTTGTGGAACTTCAATTAGTGTGTCCTTAGTACATGCTAATCACCTGGACTTGGTCTGCTCCCAAGATTTACAGGTCTGATTCCAGTGAGACAAGCCGTACCACCAGATCTAGCATAGTCTCGCAACTTCTTGATGTTTTGCCACCGAGTTAAGTATATTTCCATAATAAAGATCTTTGTGTGTGCCCATAATTGGTGTTCTGTCTGCTTGACAACAGCAGAATTCCATCTCGCAAAACTTCCACAGTTTGTAAGTCAGTGTTATCTCCAAAAGCTTGCTGCCAAATTTTGTGTGTTTCTGCAGCAATCTATTCAAGTTCAAAACAAAACTTTATACAGACATACTGCTCTTTCAAGTCAGCCATCATTAAAACAAGAATCAAGGAAACATGACAATGGCAGTATGCTTACCAACTAGCCAAACCACTCAGCTTGCACTCCTTTGCATACTACTAAAGAAGGATGAATGGGGAGATACTTAGCAGTTTTTCAGTGAACTTTTAACCATTCTCATGAAAAACACAAATTTCGGAAAATCTGGATAATTTCTCATAAATCAAGGAAAAAAAAACGGAACCCACGAGTTGGTCTGAACAGTGTACCAGCACACACAATATGAAGGCTGATTGACAAAGACTGAGGCTTGTTTTTTCACAGGTGTTTATTACTCTGTTTCAACATTTACTCCCCTCCTACTCAAATGCACTTTTTATAGTGACTACCAGACCTCGAATACACGATGCACCCCTTCTTTGTCAGGTCACAGACAAATCCCTCATTTTTCTTGAGCACTGCTTCGCAATCATCATACCAAATGCTTTGAAGCTTTGCTTCCTGAGTTTAGCCAATACTGACTGATATGCAGTATGCTGCTGTAACGGTAGTGTATGGGGGAGGTGCTTGCAGGTAAATCGTTCCATTGCAAACAAAACATGTGATCACCATCACTTTCCTTGCATATGGATCAGCTTTCACCTTTGTCGGAGCACGTAGTTATTTCAGCACTGAGCTAAGCCCGTTTTCCTTCAGGATCATAAGGAGGCAGCCATGACATATCACCAGCAATAATCTATTCCAGAAACACATCCCCTCCATCAGCGGAAAGATGCGGCTTGTCTCCATTTGCACATTCTTTTGTTCAGGAGTCAACAGAAATGGCACCCAATGGGCACAAACATGGGTCATAAGGATATTGCCATACGAAATTCTCAATACTTCAATTAGATTACGTAATTTTACTTGCGGATCCTCACAGAAAATCACAGCAGCTGTGTTGATGTTGATTTCATTCATAGAAGAAGCTAAAATATCAGATCCACCTTGCTTCACAGACAAGTTGGCCTTCTTTGAAATCCTCTAACTACCTTAACACTGTTGCATGATGATGATGTGCAGCTTCACCATCACTTGTTGCAGTTTTTTGCAAGTCTCAAGGGCAGTACGGTTTAAACGAACACAGAATTTTATTGCGTCACCTCCATTGTTTGGTATGAGAAATGCGAAAAGTATCTACAAACTAGAACATTACTACCAACCTACTGATGCGAGAATGCTGCCGCCTATGGACATTACACATAAAAACCAGTTCTTTCCACATATTCACAGTATAGATAGGAGACTATCATGGAAGCTACAGAATAAAATCAGTCTAAGTCTCTGTTAATCAGCCTTCAGATATTTCCTTAAAATGTGCCAGCATATTTCAATGTCGATCAAGCAGTTTGTGTTCTTATTTCAATTTGTATAGCAATGTCACAAGGCCTCGGATTGAGAAGGAAAGATAAGGTGCAAGTCACTAACAAGCTGGTACATCGTCACATCTCAAATGTGGTATCTGAGCTATGATCTGACTTGTCTGCAATCTCAAGCCGAGCCATTTTGAGATAAAAGTTTTATGGGTATGGTATCACGAGTTTCACAATACAAAAACTTATACTGATGAAACTAACATTTCGCTCACTGTTACGGTGGCCTTCTACTGTAGACCCTGAAGGAGGCCACTGTAACTGTGGCCGAAACAGTTGTTTCACCAGTACAGCCACAATATGGCCTAGTGCTGCACCCAGAAACCTTTTATGTCAACTGCCCCTGGCAGCGGAAGCCAACATAAACAAAATATAGAAAAAATTATATGAGCAACATTTTTACTAGCAGCCCCACGTGCTGAAGTCCACACTTAACAAAATGATGTGCTGAAGCATATAATTTTACACTGTATGGGTTATAACAATGGTGTCAGTAGTGTTGTGCTTTTTTATGTGCCCAATTTGTTTGTCTATTCTGACTTCCATTGTATAGCTGACTACTGCATTTCACCACCTGAAATACAAGTAGTTTCTCCAGTTCTCAACAGCAACATAAGCATAAAGTAGGTCCTTTATTTTCATGTTACGGTTTTACTGGTGGTGATCAGCATGACCAGACTCTGAATGTGGCTCTCCAGCAGGGACACGACTTCCTCAAATCCTGCCCTGAAATGAGATCCATCCTTCATGAAATCCTCCCCACTCCACCAAGAGTGTCTTTCCGCTGTCCACCTAACCTTCGTAAACTCTTAGTTCATTCCTATGAAATTCCCAAACCACCTTCCCTACCCTCTGGCTCCTACCCTTGTAACTGCCCCTCCGTGTGAAACCTGTCCCATGCACCCTCCCACCACTACCTACTCCAGTCCTGTAACCCGGAAGGTGTACACGATCAAAGGCAGAGCCACGTGTGAAAGCACCCATGTGATTTACCAACTGGCCTGCCTACACTGTGAAGCTGCTATGTGGGAATGACCAGCAAAAAACAGTCCATTCGCATGAATGGACACAGGCAGACAGTGTTGGTAATGAGGATCACCCTGTTGCTAAACATGCCTTGGTGCACGGCCAGCACATCTTGGCACAGTGTTACACCGTCCGAGTTAACTGGATACTTCCCACTAACACCAACCTGTCAGAACTCCGGAGATGGGAACTTGCCCTTCAGTATATCCTCTTCTCGATATCCGCCAGGCCTCAACTTCCGCTAATTTCAAGTTGCCGCCGCTCATACCTCACCTATCTTTCAACAACTTCTTTGCCTCTGTACTTCCGCCTCGACTGACATCTGTGCCCAAACTCTTTGTCTTTACAAATGACAAATGACTGCGCGCGCGAGTGTATACCTATCCTTTTTCCCCCCCCTAAGGTAAGTCTTTCCACTCCCGGGATTGGAATGACTCCTTACCCTCTCCCTTAAAACCCACATCCTTTCATCTTTCCCTCTCCTTCCCTCTTTCCTGACGAAGCAACCGCCGGTTGCGAAAGCTCGAATTGTGTGTGTATGTTTGTGTGTCTATCGACCTGCTAGCGCTTTTGTTTGGTAAGTCACATCATCCCACGCACGCAGACGCGCCATCTCTGGCAGCTCTAACCAGAATGCAACTGTTATGTGGAATGGAAGCAGCAATCTGGAGGGAGTGGGGAAGCGGAAGGGATGGTCAGGAACAGGTGTGGGGAGAGCAAAATGTTGTCTGCCAGAGTGTGCAGGGACAAGACTGCTGACAGGCGCAGGATAGGGAGGCAGTGGGACACCGGGGTGGGGAAGACTAGGGGGAACGGAATGAAAACCACCTCTGCCCACTGCACAAGATACAGTTACTGTGCAATCCCTGCTCCATACATCAAATCTCAAACTGAATCCTTTGCTCTCTAGCACATGGAAGAGCATTCCAGACACCACCTTCACCTTCATATCTTATCCAACCTGCCGACATCCTACTACCATATCGGGGCATCACTATCCAACCAGTCCTTACCACAGCGTTGTTCCTCCTCAACCACTCGCAGCACTCAAACCTTGCCTATCTGACCTTTCCAACTTTCCACGAACCCCCAACCAACACTCTACTAAAGCCAGAGCCAAAACATTCCCATAATGTTGTTGTTAACCTTTCCACCAAAACATCTCAGACCCACAAAAGTTTTACATCTATCCAAAGGACTCATCTTTAGCTCTACACTCACATTTAACCATTCTGGACTTAAAGACCTTCTCCCTATGCCTACAATGGAAACACTTCTTTGCCACGAATCCCTTAAACCAAAGCTAACCTGATCCCAACATTGAACCCTGCCTTTCCCAGTTCATACCACCATCCAACAACCATGACCCCCCCCCCCCCCCCCCCCCAATCGCTGATCATCTTACAGGAATTCCTTACCTCCAACTAAGCCTCACCATCCTTCCCCCAGGCACTTCCTCAGAACACCAACCTTTCAGCAGAAGAAAGAACAGCCATATGCAACCTCAAAACCACTCTTGATCCCATCATCCTACCTGCAGGCAAAGGTTCCACCACTTATGAATCACTGTGAATACCTAGTGGATGGCTTCTGCTAATCATTTGACTCATCCACCTACAAAGTTTGCCAGAGTGATCCCATCCCAGAAGTCCAACATAACCCCCAATCCCTGCTTAAATCCCCAGCACCTTCCCAGAACCTCTCCCTGGAATCAATTTCCCTCCTCATACACCTTACTAACTTATCCTAACTCACACCTACTGATCCTTTGAAGGGTAGTTATACAAATAAATCTGCAGCACAGCCAAGGGCATCCAAATGGCACCCTCCTGTGCAAACCTGTATATGGGCAATCTAGAGGAGAAATCCCTAGCCTCCCAAACTACCAAATCTCTTGTCTGGCTCAGGTTCATTGACGATAGCTTCACGATCTGCACTCGGAGCAAAGCACCCTGCCTTCACAACCTTAACGCCCTTCCCATCGCTTCACCTGGTCCTCCTCAACACAACATGCCCCCTCCGTAGACATTGACCTCTTGGGAGAAACAAGCTGCAGTACCTTTTGTGACCCAATACCCACCCAGACTGGAACAACCAAACCGCATCCTTTGCCAGGACTCTGATAACCTATCATCTTGTGTTGAGAGGAGAAACATCCTAACCAACATCCTCCGAGCGACATATGCCCAATGCACCCACCCAGCACTTTCTATTCCTGTCCTGCCGCACCCCCCCCCCCTCCCCCTACACACACACACCACCAGCTCTGCTGCTATCATTGCACAGCTTTTTATACTGGTATGACTACTAACCAGCTGCCCACCAGGATGAAAGGCTGCCACCAAACTGTGACCAAGAACAAAGTAGACTAATGTGTGCCGCAATATGCAGCTGGCCTAGGGAAAACTATGCTATCGAACAAATACATTGATAGGTCGTGTGGAGAACCAAAGTGTTTAGGATCTTTGGTAGTGTTAACTCTGTCGCGTGGGTGCGGGCAGAGCAGAGAGAGTCTGGCGGGAGTAGGGCGGTGAAGCAGGTGCGTTGTGCGACGCTCCCACGAGGTTCCGCGCGTTCGAGGTTGGGCAGCATGTAATTGCGCTCGACTTGCTATGATAGTTTCTGACACGGTGTTGCGGACGGGAAGTATTAGCTGGTGCACATCAAGAGCCTGTTACGCCTGGTGACCGTGTCGAGAAGAAGGCACGCCAACATCCAGCTTCTGCAACAGCAACAGCCGACAATGAGTGACTGTCACCACCTCCTTAATCGACGGCTTCAAACCTTCAATCAACCAACAAGGGAAGACTGGAAGCACGTAAAGTTTTAGAACTGTATGGCAGACCTCAGCTTTTCAAACTGTTCCATTTTCCTAACTATAGTTACAGCAACTTAGCATGAACATTTGTTGCTCACTGTCCCAATTACATTACCAAGCAGAGTCCCTTCCTTTTCCAGAATGAACCCGAATGTCGTTGAAATTCAAACGCCAGCATTAACATACTATTATTCCATTTCACTGCTTTAATTTCAAAGTTCAGTTAAGGTATTCATAGCTGGCTACAATATTTAGATTACGCAAGCACAAATAAGTGCGACTTTTGTTACCATATTTTAGCTTACCTGTGACTACAGCTCAGCTTGGTACGTACTAAATTTTACTATTGTCAATTGTTCAGAATCATTTAATTCAAGTTCAAAGTTAAATCTCTTATTTCTAAATTGCGTAGATTCAAGTAGCTTTTGAAATGAATGTTGAGGTAGCCCAAGACTAACCATGTTTGACTGAATTTCGATGTGCTTCAGAAACAAAGCTCACTATTAATTTCAGTCACTAAATTAACTTTCAATTTTCCGGTTTTATTAATTCTTTTGCTAAATTAAGTCAGAGTGTAGCTAAATTTATTACTTCTAACAAACTTTCAGTTTTCACACTACATGTGTCAACTTTCAGTTGCCAGGCTTCTAGTACTAATTATTTGTGTAATAACCTTTCTTTTTCAGTTACTATAGTAATTGTCTATAGGACTGGCAACCGTAATTTCTCCCAAATCTCAACTATCTAATTACCGCTAGTTAATTGTTAACATAACGGCCGCACATTTACTTTCTTTATTAACTTTACCCCTTTTCAAAATTAATTTCCACCAGTTTCATTTGCATTTTTCCTTTCATTTAGATATAACCCTTTCCTCCTCCTTTAATGACAGGTTAACTTCGGTGACGATTGTTTTTCACTGTCAGTAAGTTCGATAAGTGAGAGGGAGGTTACAACTTCCTCCTTACTCTTGTCTCCCATGCTCTTGCTGTGCTGCCCTCTGCCAATGCACCTCCCCTTTTTTCACTCTGTTCCCCCTGCCCCTTCCCACCTTCCTCCTCCACTGCCTCCCAACTTGCACCTCTTGGCAGTCCAGTCCCTACACCCACTGCCAGACAACACTCTCCTCTCCCTTTACCTGTACACTGCTAACCCTTCCCTTTCCCCATCTCCTCCAGATTGCTGCTGCAGGAATATCGTCGTCGATATCATGGTCACATACGCATTAGGTGTGCTTGCTTGTGTGAATGAATGTGTGCGTTTCTCTTTCTTTCTCTTTTTCGGATGAAGGCTGTGGCCAAAAGTTGAATGTACGAGTCAATTGTGCCTGTCTGCAAGTTAATAACTCAATGTGTTGTCCGTATGGTAAGTTTGGAATCTGTCTTTTTCTTACATTGCTGATATTCAAGCCTGGAGTTTCCATTGTTTGCCTTCAAAAAAATATCATCGTTAAAAGATATCTAATGTATAGCAGTTGTTTACTTCCCCTCCCCTTAATCCATACCTTTTTTCTTTTCTCTCTCTTCTGTTTCAAAACTAATACCAATATGCTGTAACACTTTTACGCACATCACATGTCCTCATGAATTGTCTCCGCTTTGACTGATCTCTTGTCATTTACACATTTACTACTTTTATTTTCTTACTGACAGACCTTTATTAAAACAAAAACAGACAGTGTAGGCTGACACGGTAAGTACAGTACCCTTACCCAGTCCATGTCGTACGCAAAGTCTCCAACGTGTAAGATACCGTCAACACTCTGGTGCATCACTTCCTCTTGCAGATAGGGGAGCGACTTGGCATTTAGAGTGCCCATATCCCCTAGGACCAAAATGCGTGGGGCCCACTGATCTGCAGAATCACCGCCCTCCGATACTGGTGGAGTCTTGAAAGAGAACACTGGTGACCAGCCTCCGTCTGAACTGCCAACATGGTACACTGTAAAAGATAGACAAACAGTGACCGAAATGTGTCAAATGTCATGTAGACAACATTGGGTGGGGGGGAATGGGAGTGGGAGAGAACTGTATACAATGAGATACAAAGAATACATTCTTAAATTTGTAAATGAAGCATCTATGCACAAAGTGGCAGCAAGAGAAAACACATTTAAAATTTAGGAAACTTGCAAGCTTTTGGAGACATTGGCCCCTTCTGACGGAAGTGTAGAAGGGGAAAGAAGAGGGATGAAGGGTGAGGTTTAGGAATTGATGAGAGTTATGGAAAAGTTGCCCAGAACCCCACATCAGAGGAAACTCTGAGGATAGGATGAGAAGCAAAGAGTACACTTGCACCATTTAGGGAGGGGTGATAGTTACAGAAAAGTCACCCATAACCCTGGGGTCAGAGGAGATTTACTGGAGGGAATGAGCAGGAAAGACGGTCTCAGTTTTGAAGTGGTAGGAAAAGGGATGAAGGAAGAGTACTGGTGATGTTTAGAAAATGCTGACTGTTATGGAATAATTGCCGAGAATCCTGGGTCAGGGTAGACAGAATGAGTGTTTGCTACTCATCGCATCCACTAAGTCTCCCCTGACTTAGTGTTCTGGGCAGCTCTTTCAATTTCCTAAACCCCACCATGCCTTTTCCTTCAAACCTCTTCCTTCCCCTTCAACCCATCTGACAGGAGGAGGAGCCATGGGCTATGAAAGCTTGCCCATTTCCTTGACTTTTCTATGTGTTCTCTGCTGCCACTGTTTGGTGAGTAGATTTTTCACCTGTCAATCACATTACGTGTTCAAAAACTGCTTATTTTCACTGATATATTACTAAATTTGTAAGTGGTTTGAAAGTATACAGGGTGCAAAATTTAGCACACTAAGCTGGAACCTCCAGCAACAACAATGGCCTAACCTGTCTGGGTATCAAGTTAACAGTGCATGACACAAGTAAGTCATTCCATGCTGCACCAAAGTTTCGCAACTGTAATGGCTAGCAAGTTATTAAATATAAGTCTCTTGGCAACTCACGACCAGATATTTTGAATGGGAGAGAGCCACGGAGAACAGGCTGGATCGGACAACAGTCGGATTCCTTCTGTATTTAAGTAGATCAGGACAGCGTGGACAATGTGTGATCTTGTGTAGGACACAAGAACTGGCCCGAATAAGTCAAACGTGATCAACTTATCAGCTATCTGAAAGAAGAGGTGATCATGATGTTTGCCCAGTGACACTACGTATCATTGTGTTATGTGCTGGTCCCAAATGATCAAGAAAAAATGCCATCTGGCAACGTTTACTCTCCTCAGCACTGTAGGCAGAACTGGGACTCGTCTCCCAAGATACAGTGTTGTCATTCAGTCCCCTACCAAGGAACACCTCTCTCTCTGCTGCTGCTTTAAGGGAAACTGCAACAACAGTCACCATGCTGACAATCCATGGGGTCTCTAGATATTGTCACACTGTAGGTATGAATATTTGTCTTGCTGCAAAGCAAACCATTTCCCTACTCAAAAGTATCTAAAGTGATCGTATGACCCTGTACAGCGAAGTTGATAATATTTCTGTCCTCTCTTGCATTTGTTGCGTGGGCTCACTGAAATCTCACATGGTATTAAGTACTGGCATCCTGAATCCATTTGCAAGTCAGTTCTGGAATCCAGATCAATGAAAGCTGCAATGTCATGGAATGATAAACTGCAGTCTTCATAGGTCACAATCCTGCTGTTGTTGAACTCACTTTTCCCCTCTCACAAGCAGTACAACATAAACAATCAACATTAAAATGCAATTTCTAAGTAAGAAAACAGCCTTTTTTTCCTTTTCTTTTTTTCCCTTCTTATATACAGGATGTATTTGGCATTCCTTCAGTGCTGTTCCACTGAAATGCTAGTTATTTACATAAGCAAAATATATTGTATATCTCCTGCTAATTTTATATTTGTTGCAAGTAGTCTTCATGACATTAATATTATAATATCCATCAGCTTATAATAACCTCTGTAGTGGAGTGGTCGGTGTATCTGACTGCCATACACAGTGAAACCCAGCATTTACACTTTTCGAGGGACTTAAAAAACAAAAGGGTAAAATGCGAGAAAATGTAAAATGTGGGAAATAGCATTTTAAGCTGTAAAAGTTACGTACAGGATACCCCCTTGTACTGTATGTATGATATATGCACGTAACAGGCATCAAAAGAGTTGTCAGAGACTTGTTTATTATATAATGAAGGTTTATTATCTAATAAAAACTTCTGACATAACTGGAGCTGATAATTGTCTGGGAAGCAGGAACATTTGACTCAATTTCAAATGCCATTAATCGATGTTTTTGAAAGGCTGCAGCTGTCATTCATTATGTGAATAATGAAATACTGCACTAGTAATGTATTTTTTTCATGCTTAGCACGACATGTAGGACACACACACACACACACACACACACACACACACACACACACACACACAGTTTGTAAACACTGCACTTAACAAAAGAATAAATTCTCGAAACAGGTTTCGCTCAGCATGAATAAAACACGTAACCGGCACTTTAAACTAAAAACCATTTGAGAAAGAATGTGAATGACTTGCATCAACTACCGCTTCACATGGCCATATGCCAAAACACGCTAAGTATGGTTCATCAGTGTTTGCACAGTAGAGGCAGTTTGGAAATGGTTGTGATTGGTCACGGTATCTTCAATCGAATGAACCTTGTCACTCACATCAGCCACCATGCCAAGTAGAGCTTGGTGGTGGTGGGAGATATGGCACGAATTGTTCCATCTTTACATGTTTACCAGTTCAAATCCGCTGAATAGGGTGCCTGGGTATCAAGAAACTTAACCACGTAATATTTGTTAACATTACTGGATGACCAACATCATGTCAGCATCATTTTGCTTCCACAAACATTTTTTCGTAATGCTCAAATCGTGAGGAAATTATAAATATGTTGACACAAAAAACAGGTGAAAATTAACATTGTGGGCATAGGGAATTTGACGGGACTTATAAAAAAATGTCATAAATAGCAGGGAAACATTAAAGTGGGGTTATACTATATATGACCCTAGTTCACCTCCTTGTACTGTCAGGGATTTTTCCTTCGTGGGACAACGAACTGAGCACAAACAGCCTTCTGTTACCAACAGAGTAGTTACAATGTAACTCGTATGTTGACATACTTGTTATTATGGGTTTATTTATCTATTGTCACTTTTCGTTTCTATTTCACTGTTGCTATTTGAGTTTACATATTGTCATTTGAAGATAGCGAATGGAGCAGTGGAGGCTAGAAAATGGAGTGTCAAGTGCAGAAATCTGAATATTTCTTATATATTCTCCTGACTGAGTTAAGTGCAGGGGTGACAGCAGCAGAGGCAGTCAAACATTTGCGCAGTGTATGAGGATAATACCACTGGGCAGAGCACAGCAAGAAAATGGTTTTCTCGTTTTAAGGAAGATCATTTTGATATTAGCGGCTCCATGTTTAGGAAGACCTTAGGGGTTTGATGAAGATCATTTACATGCATTAATACACAAGGACCCACGAAAGTGTACTCAAGAACTGGCAAATGTGGTGAACTGTGTTAATTCTACCATTGTGTGATATTTGCATGCAATGTGAAAGATTCAAAAACAGGGTGTATGGTATCAGTGGCCTAAGCCAAAATCACAAAAATCTGCAGTTGCTGATGGGCATCTCTGCTTGCTCGCTATCAATTGGCTCGTGAACAACGACCGTTCCTATCCTGTATTGTTACTGGTGATGAGAAATGGCGCGTGTATGCTAACTTAAGGAAAACAAAGCAATACCTGTGCCATTGCCAACAAGTGAAACATCTAGCAGACACAATTCAGGGACAATGACCGAGAAGGCTGGGTGAAACGATGTTACTTCACTCACATTCTGCTAGACTGCCAAAAAACACTAAAGAGGAGTTGGGTTGAGAAATATTTCTGCACCCCCTTCTTCACCTGTCCTTTCACACTCAGATTTTCACCTTTTCTGCTCACTACTGTACAACCTTACAGATGTGTCCTTTCTGCAAGAAAATGTGCTCCGAACATGACTCGACAGGTTCTTTGCCTTGAAACCACAAGGAATTGAAAAGTTACCCTAGTACTGGTAGACTGTTGTAAACAGGGAAGGAGAGTATATTATTGATGACTAAAGTCTCTTATGTGTATGTATTGTGTTTATTAAACTTGTGGACTATTTCTACACACTTGTGCTCCAGCCCAATATAAAGGTTAAGGAAATTTGTAAGCTTTCAGAGCCAATGGCTCCTTCTGACAGAAGGGTTCAATGGGGACGAAGAGCGATGAAGAAAAAAGATGGCGCAGTTTACAAAAAGCTGCCCAGAACTCTGGGTCATGATGGACTTACCGAATAGGATGAGACGGAAAGACTGTTTGCGGGAGACTGCACTAAACGAATTTTGAAACGGATGACGGCTTGGGGCGGCAACTGCTGAGTGGGGCAGGAGAAGAAACACGTCGTGGCGGAGAAGAAAAACTTTCCTTCCTATGAGCCTTCTTGGAAGGTCGTTTAGTGAAAGTACTGGGCGATGGCTAGGAGTGCAAGGTACGTAAGAAGTCTTCACAGGACGGTTCCTTCTTGAAGGCCCGTGCATCTGACTTCTGGTCCTTAGTCTCGGCAGAAGATGATGAAGGTTATTGCGTCTTAGGGGCGACGGGGGGAAGAGGAGACGCTGGCCAGGGGATCTTAGCACTGGGCGAATGGACGACCGTAGCACTAAAGGTCAGATCGCATGTCTGCATCGGTACCTCCCTGGTAGGCTGGGGACGGTACTGTATTTCCCTGCTGGGAGCAGCGTGGGCTTCCTACTACCAAAAAGCTTGCAAGCAGCTGAGGTGGATACTTTCTCTTTGACCCAAATTTCCGGTATACAGCGTTCATTCGTGCAGATGGGACGGTTGTGAGAGGACGCTGCGTGGTCACCCTGACAGTTCACGCAATGAGGAGACAGAGGTGGACAGTCATCCTCATGGGCATCCCTGCCACAAGTGACGCATTTAGCTGCATTAGAGCAAGACTGGCGGGTGTGGTTAAAACGCTGACACTGGTAGCAGCGCGTAGGTGTCAGGACATTGAGGCGAACAGAAATAACCTCACAGCCTGCTTTGATGCACGACGGCAGCTGAACACTATCAAAGGACAAGAAAAGTGTCCAGGTCGGTACAAGGTCATTGTCGACGTTTTCCATGACCCTACGGACAGCCGTCACACCCTGCTCAGTGAGGAAATACTGAATCTCCTCGTCAGTCAATCTGTCGAGTGATGTAGTAGATACCACACCACGCAACAAATTCAAAGTGTGGCGAGTCTCCACCCGGACAGGGAACGTGTACAGGAGTGTGGCCCAAAGGAGTTTTATGCCTGAAAGGCACTCTCAGTTTCCCACAACAAGGTACCGTTACGCATCCTGGTACAAGACTTGAGAGGTCTGGCTATGGCATCTACGCCCTTTCCATCCTCAGATCTAGAAACTACGAGGAACTTTGGGGCAAGTGGTAGGACTTTTGTCACTATTGGCTGGTCAAGTTTCCGTATTTGGGCAGAAGTCGAGAGAGAAGAAGAAGAAAAATCCATTGTGGATGAATCCCCCACGATTGCCAGCGTCTCCGATGGCGTGTTCCTTTCTTGTGGGGACCCTCTCGGAGGGTGCTCCCGCGTTAGGTGAATGTTTACTCCTCAGGTCACACCTCCTGAGAAACAGATGGAAGGACTAATCGGCATGGTCGGAAGGTGTCAGCTCGGGCAAATCACCCCTCCCCGGGCCTGGCCTTTACCAGGGGGTACGCATGGGCCCCACTTGTCTACCCAGGGTGGGGAATTATGCTTTACCCCATCACCGGCTATGCGTGCGAATGCGTGGGTCGGCCTTCAGGCACACACAGGGAGGAAAGAAGAATAGGAAAAAAAGGGGAGAGAGGAAAAGAAAGGACAGACTGTCTTTAACACTGAGGTGGAGACCATAGGGTGGACAAGAAGACAAGGAGAAGGTGGCAAGGTAAAAAGTAAGGAATACATTGAGAGAGGGAGAAGGACAAAGAAAGGAAGAAACCAGAATAAGCAAAAAACCAAAATGACCAAAAATGTAAGTCGCTGAACCGTCCGTTTCCGGGTGCAGGCACAAACTTTCCCTCTTGAAGGGGAGGGACTCCTTTTAGTCGTCCCTTACGACAGGCAGGAATACCTCTGGCCTATTCTTGCCCTGGACCCGCAGCGGGCACGGGTGGAGACTGTCAACTCATTCCTGTATCTGGGTAGTATACTGATGGTAGGAAGATGGCGGAGCTAGAGATTATGTGAAAAGCAGTTTTACACACGCAAATGCTGCCTTCGTACAATTGTATCCAATATGGAAAAATAGAAATATCAGTTACAAAACAAAAATCTGTATTTTTAATACAAGTGTGTAGGCTGTCCTTATTTGTACCAGTGAAATCTGTAAAATGGATAAAAAGATAAAAAGCCAGTGTCAAAGCTTCATAAATAGATGTCTCCAACACATTATGAATATCTGGTGGCCAGAAAAAATATGTAATGGGAGCTCCGTCAAATAACAAAAAAGGATAGAAGACCAGATACAAGAGAGGAAGTGGGGGTGGTTGGGGCACACATGGAGAAAACCAGATGGATCCATCAAGGGGGAACAACAACAACAACAACAACAACAAAAACAATAACATCGGAATGAAATCCCCTGGGAACAAGGAAGAGAGGAAGACATAGGGGCACATGGAAGAGGACAGTGCAAGGGGAAGTAAAAAGAGTTGGCAAGACCTGGGCAGAATTGAGGCAAATGGCCGAAGTCAAAGTCAGTCAAGCACTGGCAAAGAGCTGCAAACAAAGAGGGTGGAAGATGAGAATGGGGAGGAGGTGAGAGAACAGAGGAAGTGGACTATTGGCTGGAAGGAGTGGGGACAAATGTTGCCGTAGGTTGAGGCGGGTTAATTTTGGGAGTGCAGAATGTGCTTTAAGGATAACGTCCATCTGTGTTGTTTGGAAAAGCAGATGGTGAAGGGGAGGATCCGGATAGCTTGAGTAATAAAGCAGCAATTGAAATAGAGCATTTCATATGCATGTTATGCCAAAGGGTGGTCTACTTTGATTTTTTCCACAGTTTTGCAGTGGGCATCCATCCAGATGGTATCCATACCAAAATAAAAAACTGTGCAATGATTGCAGTAGACATGGCAGCTTTCACAGCCTCTCATGGATTAGGATAAGCCTGAGACAGGATTGGAATAGGAAGTACTGCGTGGGTGGATTATTCATGTCTTGCACCTGAATCTGCCACAGTGATATGATCCTTGTGGCAAGGGGAGTGGCATAGGAATAAACTATGATGTCCTGGAGGTCAGGTGGGTGACAGAACACCAGTTTACATGGGGTGGGAAGGATCTCTGGTACAATGTCTCTCATTTTAGGGCTTGATGATAGGTAATCAAAGATTTTGGGAAGCATATAGAAGATGAGTGTGCAGGGTGTCAGAGGCAAGGTGGGAAATGGATTCAGAGGAGAGGTTCTGAGAAGGGACTAAGGCTGGAACAACTGAAACAAATACTATGCCATGTCTTTGATTACCTAAGATGACTGCAGCCATGAGTGCTTGAGGTACGCTTGATTGTGTGAATGAATGTCAGTATGTGTCTTTTTCTGACATGCTAAGGCCAAAAACTAATAAATAAGTGTCCTTTAACTGTGCCTGTCAGCAGCTCAACATGTATATGGTAAGTAGCAATCTATATTTTCCTTGACATCAATTAATAACATTTATCTAAATTTATTGAAAAATTTGAAATTGAGAAAGCTGTGCCGTGCAAATATGCAGGTTCAATTTTTTTTCTGTAGTCAGTTTCAACAATGATCTGAGGAGAAGTAAAGCATCAGACAACTGTTTCTCCCAGAATATTCTATCTCCTTACATACTTGGGGTTCAGATACAGTCCGAGAAGCTTATACAGGTCTTGAAGCAGCAGTTTGAGAAATACCTACTAAGAAAAAACTTCAATACTATGCACCACTTCAGAGTTAATTAGCACTGAAGTTAGCTAACCAGGCTGCTGAGTGTGCAGATTCAAGTGGGCTGCCATATACACAATTGATAGTTCTCAGATCAAAGATGATAATGCAAGGGGCTGCTCAGCCTTTGGTTTAGGCACAATTCTCAGTGTTCAATTTTTGTATTGCTCTTGTTCGGTTTTAGAAAACCTAATGAAAAGCACGTTTGGTAACACAGTCTCTAATGGGCTGCTCGAATATGTGCGCACAGAGGCCTGATTAGCTAATTTCGATGCTACTCAATCCAGAAACAGCAAAATGTGTCAAATACTTTTCTTAACATTTATTTCTCATCACAATCTACCCTTTAATGCCCTAAAACTGTTTCTGACCACCCAGTACATTTTCAAACAAAACTTGTTTACACAACATGAAGCCATTTTGTATTACTCCTTACAATTGCTTTGACACAAAGCAGGAAAGTTGTATTTATGGCTTATTTGGTTGGGTGACTGGGGTCTAAGGGACCAAACAGCATGGTCATCAGTCCATTGTATCAAAGGTGGTCCATTCAGATGGATTTAAATCTCAGAAGAGTCATAATGATAAAAAGTAAAATGCTAAAAAATGTACAAGTGCAGTTGTGTTGTCGATGGTGAAAACAAAAGGAGGGAAGTCAGCAACTGTCCAACCCAAAAGCTATGCTACAGGCAGGAAATATCCCACCTCTGTTGCAGTACAGGCAACATGACCTATTTAAAAGCATCCAACCGCTAGAATGTGAAAGTGCATATTGTAAAAGGAGGCTAACCACGTCTAAAAGGTGATAAAAACAGAGTAAAAGGGAGAGGAAAGAGGATCTTGGCCAGGAAGTGGAGTCAGGAATCTCCAAACACAGCTAACAGTAAGACACTGCCCAACCCTCACCACTTTGCCGCTACTACAGAGGGAGATTAAAAACCATAGAACTGAAAATAAAAGCCACTTTCATGGAGGAAACTGAGAACCAATTCAACCATCCACGAATCGTCTGTCAATATTAAAGGTAAAGTGTGGGGAAGTCTGTACTTAGTACGCAGAAGCAAAAGAAGGGGGCATTCTACCAAAATGTGGGCTACTGTCTGGAAGGCTCCATAACCACAAAATGGGGGTGGCACATTACGCAAAAGAAAACCATTGGTCAGCACGGTATGGCTGATGTGGAGATGACAGGGTGGTCGAGTCCTTTCGCAAGAGGTGGAAGGAAGAACGCCACAGGACAGGTGTCTTAATTGCACGAAGTATAAGAGACAGGGAGGTAGCCTCCCAAGAGTTGGCCCACGACTGTGCGAAGTGGGATTTGATGTGAAGTCATAAATCTGCTGCAGGAGGGGTTACAGAGATGGGGGTTAAGTGACTGCTCCCCCAGACAAACAATCAGCCGGCTCATTACCTGGGATATCCACATGGCCAGGGACCCATAGGTGGAACAAGCAGCACGATGAAGATCAGTGAGACGGTCATGGATGGCCGAGACCAAGGAATCGCGGGAGAAACAGTGGTCAATAGCATTAAGGCCACTCCTCGAGTCCGTACATAGCGAAACGCGGAGGAATTGGGACTGTTAATAAAGGTAATGGCTTAGGAAATTGCCATCAATTTCACAGTAAACACCCCACAGGTAGTTGCAGGAGATGATTTTCTGTGCCAACAGAGGATGTGAAGGCATATCCCACATGATCAGCAGATTTAGCGCCATTGGTGTAAAAAACAACAGCATCCCGAAACTCCCATAAAAGTCAGCGGAAAAAAACAATGGAACACCTTAGGGGGAACAGAATCTTTCGAACCTCGGCAGAGGTCCATCCGGATGGTGGGCCGAGGAACTAACCAAGGGGGGCTGTTGGGGAGTGAATGTGGGAGACAATACAAAAAAGGAAGCTGAAAACAAGGGCGAAGAGACACAAGGCGGAGCCCAACTGATAACCCCGCCTGAGGGCGGGCATCAGGTGGGCGACGTCCACGGTTTGGGAAAAGAATAGAATAGGAAAGATGAGTGGGAGAGGAATGGACAGCAATTGCACAAGGAACCATAAGCTGGGACCGCCGAACAGAAAGGGAAGGGGTGGGGGGGGGGGTCCCAGCTTCAACCAGGAGACTATCAACAGGGCTAGTATGAAAGGCACCGATGGCCAAACGGATACCACGATAGTGGACCAAATCCAGGAACCGCAATGTGGAAGGAGCAGCCGAACCATAAACTTGACAACCATAGTCCAAGCTAGACAGCACTAAAGCCCGATAACTATGGAGAAGGGTGGAGTGGTCCGCACCCCAAGAGGTGTGGGCAAGGAAGCGAATGACATTGAGTTTACAGAAACATTCTATCTTCAGAAGTATGATACGATGCAGCCAAGTGCACTTCTTGTAAAAAGTAGACCCAGGAAACGAAACTGTGGGAACACAGGTAATTGTCGTGCATCGACGTAGAGGTCCGGATCAAGGTGGACCGTAGTATAGCAACAGAAGTTGACCACCCGCGATTTTAAAGCAGAGCATTGAAACTCGTGTGAGAGGGTCCATGCAGAGGCACGTCTGGAGCTGCTGTTCTGCAGAGGCCATCGAAGAGGAACTAACTAACCCAAATGCAGAAATCATCCACATGCAGAACAGGGGACCGACAGATGCTACAAGTCCATCTATAGCAGTGAGGAAAAGAAGTACACTGAATATGGAACCCTGTGGGATGCCATTCTCCAGGGTCCATGGAGAACTAAAAACAGTACCAACCCGAACCCTGAATGACTGATGGAACAGGAACTGGCGGATAAAAATCGGGAGTGGGCTCTCAAGACTGCACTCAGGCAGTGTAAGTAAGATGTGATGATGCCAAGTCGTGCCATACACCTTGCGGAGGTCGAAAAATACTGAAACCAAATGGTGGTGCTGGGAAAAAGCCTGCCGAACTGCGGATTCCAATCAAAGTAAATGATTGAGCAGAGACCATCCCTCTCGGAAGCCACACTGGTAAGGGGGCAATATCTCTTGAGATTCGAGGACCCAATTGAGCCGACGGGCTACCATCCGTCGAAGTAACTTGCAAACAACATTTGCCAGACTAATTGGCGAATAGCTTTCAACATACCAGGCTTAAGGTCAGGAACCACAATGGTAACCGCCCATTGAGAAGGAAGTCACCCTGGAGCCAAATACAGTTAAGCACCCGGAGAAGATGGTGCCATTGTGGAGCACTACAATATTTAAGGAATTGGTTGTGAATGGAGTCTGGGCCAATCACGAGAAGAAGAAAGTGCAGAAAGAAGTTCCCATTCAGTAAAAGGTTCATTGTAAGATTCTGATTAACAAGGGGTAAAATGTAAGGTGGAAGCTTCAGCCCGCTGTTTCTGGTGAAGGAAAGCATCCAGGTAGGAGGCTGCTGCTGATGCTGTTGCAAAATGGGTAGCAAGATGTTCCGCAAGAATCACTGGGTCTGTGCAAAGGCGATCCGGGAGGTGAAGGCCCGGGAGGGTAGACTGCCAAGGGCAACTTTCGGGAGAGTGAAGTATAGCCCATACCTGTGACATAGGGACAGCAGAACCGAGGGAAGAAACACACCACCATTACTTGTGCAGTATATAGAGGCCAATCTGCATGTTGTAAAGACCAACAAGGTAACCTGTCCATCGGGGAGCAGGAAGGGAGCGAGTCAACGAGAAATGGTCACTATCACAAAGGGCGTTGTGTGGTGACCAGTGTAATGAAGGGAGGAGGGAGAGAGAAGAAAGAGAAAGATCAGTGGCAGAAAAGGTACCATGACCGGCACCGAAACGAGTAGGGGAGCCATCATTAAGAAGGCGCACAAGTCATGGTCTGCAAGAAACTGGTCTATGAGAAGACCCCGACTAGATGGAAATGCACTGCCCCACAAGGGACGATGAGCATTGAAATCCCCGAGGAGGAGGAATAGAGGAAGAAGCTGCTGAATGACAGTGAAGGCAGCAGGTTTAAGAGAGATGTCAGTAGGGAGATAAAGTTTGAAAAGCGAGACCTCAGAGTCCAGGTGGAACCTAACAGCAACCGCTTCCAATGTAGTTTGAAGAGGAATCCACGTGCTAACAACGTCTGTACAGGCCAACATACAAACACCACCAGAGGCCCGCCCACAGGGGGGTGAGCAGATTTCGACAGAAAACACTGAACCCATGGAGGGTCAGTGAGTGAACATCAGTAAACTGAGATTCCTGTAGAAACACACAAGCTGCAGAGTAAAATGAAATAAGGGATTTCAACTCCAGAAGGTGATGGTAATATCCATTACAATTCCATTAGATAACCACAGAACGATGATTCAAATGGGGGGGGGGGGGGGGGGCGGTGAACAGGCTAAAGCCAGTCATGCCACCAGGTCACCATCCGTCATCGGCAAGGAGGGGGTGACATCCATGAACAGCAGGTCAGAATCATATTGCAAAGGTGGGGACGGGACCTCTGGCGACAGCAGAGGCTCTTTGTCCCGGAACATCTTTTTTGTTTGAGATCGAGAAGGGCTGTGTAGGAAAAAGGAGCCAACTGCAGCAAGATCTGGAACAGAAACAGAGCGGGTGACCTGGGGGCCCACAGACTGTGGTTCTCGTTGTCGTCGTTTGGGAGAGACGCCGAAGATGTGGGACAGTTCTCCAGCTGGGGAGGGTGGGGGGGGGGGGGTAAGGAAGGGGGAGAAAGGGGTGAAGATTTAACTAAAGCATGGCTAGACATCACGGACACAGGATGAAGACGTGCACACTTCTTACGTGCCTCAATGTAGGTTAGACGATCAAGGGACTTATACTCCGGTATCTTCTTTTCCTTCTTATAACCTGGGCAATCCGGTGAATGTGGAGAATGATTGCCCTGACAATTAACAGACACAGGAGGGGGAACACAGGAACACCCCTGATGGAGTGGACATCCACAGTAACTACAGATAGTGGTCTGTGAACAGTGGGAAGACGTGTGTCCAAAACGTAAGCACTTAAAACATCGCATAGGTGGTGGGATGTACAGCTTTATTTCACATCAATAAACAATATTTTTGACCTTCTCAGGGAGGGTATACCCTTCAAAGACTAGGATAAAGACACTAGTATCAATGCAATTGTCCTTCAGGCCCTTCTGAACATGCCGAACAAAGTGAACATCCCGCCGCCCTAGATTGTCCCTAAGTTCCTCATCAGTTTGAAAAATGAGGTCCCTGTGAAAAATTAGACCTTTAACCATATTCAAAGACTAGTGGAGGGGATTGGGGAGGTAATGGACACAGGAATTGTGCCAAGATGGTCACAGGCACAAAGGGCCGCAGACTGGGCAGCTGAAGCAGTTTTGAACGAGGACGAATGCAACCGCATCTTGCTCAGAGTGTCCACTTCACTCAACTTGTCTTCAATGCGTTCCACAAAAAATAAAGGTTTGATATTGGTGAAACTATTCCCATCAGTCCTGGTGCAAACTAGATGATTCATTTCCATTCATGGAGACGGCCATAGAAGAACGTCCAGAGTTGTGGACCCGTATGCGTTTCATTTGCATCGCACTCGCCCTGATACTACCCACCTCGATTAGGGGCTTTCCCCACAGACGCCACCCAGCCACAGCAAGGGCAGTCTGGCACGGTGGCCATTGCTGGGAGTTCTGATGTTCCAGGATGACAAGCAACCACCCCTAGGCTTACATGATGAGATCACAGCTCAGGTATCAGAAGTGTGATCCTGGTGTTTTCAGGGGGCTCAACCAAAAGGGTACACAGTGACCCCAACACATGGGCTGGCTACAGTGCTGGCTATGTACCCTAGCATCTGACAATGACGTGAAGGAAAAGATAAAAGGAACTAGGAGGGCACATGCCGGAGACACTAGGTAAGGTGCTCTTCCCTAAATGGCTCACACTACGGAATAGATATTTAGCAGTGGAGGTCAAACCACAGAGGGGGGCCAGCGAATGCCTAAATGATGAGGTAATTACTCAACGAAACCAAATCGCAAAGCCAACATAACCAGGAGGATAGCGGGGTCTACAAAAGCAAGGACACCAACAGAGGGAGAGGGGAAGGAGCCAAGGCAGGAAAGGTGATGAAGGGAAAGGGAATACAACCCGGGAAAGAAGGAATGCTGCAATAGTTTGGGGTTCTGTACTCGCCATGCACATACCCACAAAAGGACAGTGAGCCCCCCTGGTGGGTGGCGTATTTGCTTATGATTAGAGTGCTGCTACGGAAACTGAAGAATCTGGAACTTTGTAACCCTACCCATTCACAAATTAAAAATACGTGAAGTACTTTTATCGAAATTACTGTCCTCAGAGATCCAGGAACTGGAAAGCTGTGTCTCCTACCGTGTATACCAGTGACTTGAACAAATTTACTCATTCATTTTAAGTGACTTCAATACTTAATCAATATTTGCAATAATAATAATAAACTAGGCTCAACGTCAGAGACAGGTGCAGGGAGATTGACAGAAATAGGGGGGGGGGGGGGGGGAGGGGAGGAGGTGGTAGACAAACACAGGGGGAAGCTGGACAAAGACAGTAGGTGGAAGGAATTCATTATATATGGACAATGACAAAAGGTGGAAGGTATATAACCTCCAATTCTTATATATACTTAGCAATTGTGAAACATTGCCAGATTCACTAGTTGTATATAAACAGAAAGGTGGCTACAATTAATATCTAATGCAGCAAATCCAAAATATTCTAACATTTTTCAGTTTTTTCACCCTTCTAAATGGTCAGTGTTAATGATCTATATCAAAAGTCTTACTCACTGTAACTTGCACCATATGTCAGATTAGACAATCTGACACGGTGAATGTATTGTGATCTGCAGCCTTCTTTTCCACACTCTTCAAAGTAAGTCATGTTACCATGCTGGAGCTCCAAACCTGGAAGGGTCAGACCGAATTCCACAAAGGAATCTGCTGTCTTTTCCATTGTGCTCCATGTTATCACGACTTCGTTTGGCTTATCTGCAATCAAGTTAAATTGCAATTCCACTTACTCCAATGCAATGAAGGACAATAAAATAAACTGTAACACTCATTTCAATAACAAGGTAACAGTAATGCAATACTAAATACCAAATAAGTCATTAAAATCAGCTGATGCAAAATATTCATGTTATTCACAACCTATCTGCCTAAATGAGGAAGAGCTGAGTCAATACATCACAATGTTTGTTAGTGAAAAGTACAATCCGAGGCTTAAGAAAAAAAAAAAAAGTGTCTGGATTGAGGATTTCTTTGTAGGAATGCTGCCACCATTACCTTGAAGTGCAATATCATTAACAGATGAAAAAATGACTTAAGCTCTGCCCTTCACCAGTGTATTGTGACTCTTGTCGTTCATGTTGTACATTAATGACTTGGCAGAAAATATTAACAGTAGCAACTTGACAAAGACAGAGAGAGAGAGAGAGAGAGAGAGAGAGAGAGAGAGAGAGAGAGAGCTGCACAAACATTCAATCAGATCTGGGCAAAACGTCAAAGAGGTGCAAGTATGAGCAAGATGCTTTAAATCAGCGGCAGCCAAGAAATCGGATGGTTGGTTTGGGGTGAAGGGGCCAAACTACATTGTCATCAGTCCCTTTTCCTGATGCAAGCAAGGCTAGAGGTACAAAAAACCTAACACCACACCTAAAAAGAACACTAATGGAATGAACAAAACATGGAGAAAACATACACAACAAGGAAAGTAGAAGAAGGAATTAAAACAGAGAATATGGTCTGGGCTGGCTGATCACAATAATAAAAGAGGATGATCCAGCCACTCTGCAACACATTAAAATGTCCACCTCAAAAAGCCAAGGCGAGATGAACACATGTAGCAAAAGACTACCACCAAGCCAAAACAAATGTAAAGAAGGTGCGACAGATTTAAAATGGGGGGAGGGTGGCAATCTCAGAGAGAAGGCTAAACACTCATCCTTAGATGGGATAATAAACCCTCTCATGAATAAAACGTACAAACTAAATCTGCTGTTGAGGCAGTGTCACTCAAAACCGAAGGTAGGGTGCTGGGAAGGTTAAAGGTCCACCGGACAGAGGCAGTCTTATTAGTGCCACAGTGACACTGAGGTGGGTCCTCGCGACAGAGGAGGTAGCTATGTGTTAGCCACGTATGGCCAATGCGGAGCTGGCAGAGAACCACAGAGTTCCTGTGAGAGCCCCGCACTGGTTGATAGCTTGTAGGCTGCTCAAGGAGTTAGTACAGAAAAGAAATGACTTGCCTGGGCAAGAATGGATGGGCTCAAGAGCATGAGAAATGGCTCCCAGATATGCAGTGAAAACACTGCAGCCCTCTGGCAAGGAGTGCTGTTCAATATGTCCTCCACGAACACACACGAAGCCAACATTACCACTACAAGAATCAAGAAGTGACAGCAGAGAGCTGTGTGGTTAATTGAGTCCTTAGGGCCATGTGAAGCTTCGGCCTAGGTTTACACCACGGAGCTGTATGTGAGTGGACCTCGAGTATAGGTGGTAAACGCAAGCACTCGACTTCAGACAGAAGAGATCGGACACAAACCACAATCTTCAAGCAATGACCTGTGACTCTGACGCACGAGATGAAGCGCCGTGGATGGGAAAAGGAGATGCTAATTCGGATGCTCAGAAGAACTATAAATGTGTGCAACGTAACTGGTGATCACTTGTGCACACTTGACCTTCAATGGAGGGACTCCGGTATCCTGCACGACACTGGTCACCGGACTCTTCCTAATAGCTCCTGTTGCCAGTCAAACGCCACAGTGGTGCACTGGGTCGAGTAAACGCCATGCTGAAGGCACCGCAGAACCATAAACCACACTCCCATAGTCAAGGCGGGATTGAACAAGGGCTCCGTAGAGCTGCATCGGCTTAGAGCTATCTGCACCCCAGTTGTTGCTCAGGTAGTGGAGGGCATTGAGGTGATGCCAGTACTTACACTTCATCTGTCGAAGATGAGGAAGACACATCAATCAGGCTTCGAAAACCAATTCTAAGAATCGATATGTCTCCACTACAGTGAGAGGATTGTCATTAGGGTATAGTTCTAGTTCCAGATGAACAGTACGACACGCCGACAGAAGTGCACGACACACGAGTTTGCTGCTGAGAACTGGAAGCTGTTGGCTAGAGCCCAGGGCTGTGCCTTACGGATGGCTCCCTATAGGCACCGCTCGGCAAAATCAGTACTGAAGGAGCAGTACAAAATGCAGAAGTCGTCTGCATACAGAGAAGGTGAGACTGACAGCCCGACAGCTGCTGCTACAGCGTTATTGGCCACTAAAAACAGAGGTACACTGAATACACAGACCTGCGGGATGCCATTCTCCTGGATACGGAAGGAACTATGGGAGACACCAACTTGGACACAGAAAGTATGGAGCGATAGGAAATTTTGGATAAAAGTCGGGAGTAGGCCACAGAGACACCCCTCATATAATGTGGCAAGGATATGATGTCACCAGGTTGTGTTGGAAGCTTTTCGTAAGTACAAAAAGATGGCTAGCAGGTGTTGGAGTCTGGGAAAAGGCTGTTTGGATGGCAGACTCTAGGGAAAGTAAATTATCAATGGTAGAGGGACCCTGGCAGAAACCGCCCTGGCATGGACCAATAGGCCACGTGACTCCAAGACCCGACACAAATGCCAACTTACCATATGTCCTAACAGCTTATAACAAAAGTTGGTGAGGCTGATGGGCCAATAGCTATCGACATCGAGCGCGGTTGAGCACTGGGACGATGGGGCTATCCCGCCATTGCAATGGAAAAACCCCATCGCACCAGATCTGGTTGAAGAAGATGATGCGATGTTGCTTTAAGACGGACGAGAGATGTTTAATCATCTGACCGTGGATCCAATCTGGCCCAGGAGCTGTGTCAGAGCAATGTGCAAGGACGCTGAGGAGCTCCCACTCTGTAAATGGGTTTATGGGGTTCACTATGATGTTCAGTGAACGACAGGGCTTTCTTTTCCATCCACTGTCTGAGGGTGTGAAATGCTGGGGGATAATTTTCTGACGTGGAAGCTCGAGCACAGTGCTCAGCAATTGGGTTTGTGTTGGTAGATAACACACCATTGATGTTAATGCCAGTAATATCTGTCAGGGTCTGGTACCCACTAACACGTCTGATCTTTGTCCAGATATGGGAAGGTGACATATGGCACCCGACACTCCTGTTTCCATCTTTTCATGAGCTGGTGAGCGCATACACGGAGACGGTTAAAAGCTATTAGGTGCTCCTCAGAAGGGTGCTGCTTATGTTGCTGTAGAGCTCGCCGGTGCTCGGCCTCGGTGACTTCCGGCGACCACCAAGGTACTGACTTTCGCCAGGGGAAACCTAAATAACGTGGTTTCCTCCTCAGAAACGTTTGTTCTAGTGAACTCCTCAACTACCACATTGATGGTACCATGTTGGGGAGATTCAATGGAGACAGTAGAGGTGAATACTTCTGGGGGAATGGTGCTGGGGGAGTGAGAGGAAGATGGGAATGTGGTCACTACCACACAAATCATCGTGGGCTCTCCAGTGGACAGACAGGAGAAATCCTGGCCTGAAGAGGTATAAATCAATTGCCGAGTAAGTGCCATGAAAAATACTGAAATGTGTGGGGGGCCCAGTATTTAAGAGCCAGATGCCAAGCTGAGACGGGAAAGTTTCGACATCTCTACCTCGACCAGTAACCACAGTGCCATTCCACAAGGGGTTACGGGTGTTAAAATCTTCCAAAAGTAGGAGAGGTTTAGGGAGTTGATGGATCAGTGCAGCCAATGCATTCAGGGGTACTGCACCCTCTGGAGGAAGATACTTGTTGCAGACAGGTATTTCCTGCGTATTCCTTAACCTTACAGCCACAGCTTCAAGAGGGGTTTGAAGGGGCACAGGTTCACTGCATACCGAGTTCAGGACATAGCGACACGAACTCCACCTGACACACTATTATAGTCGCTACGGTTCTTGTAATATCCCCTATATCCAAGATGGGCAGAGGTCCGCATTGCTAGGAACCAGGTTTGCTGGAGGGCAATGCAGAAAGCAGGTGTAAAGTTTAACAGTTGCCATAGCTCAGCCAGGTGGTGGAAAAAACTGCAGCAATTCCACTGGAAGATGATGTTATTGTGAGACTGGGTAGGCGTGAAGCATGCAAGGAGGCAGGTTACGCCTCAGGGTCAATGGCTGCCACCGACTGAGTATTTTACCCATTCCTATTGTGGATGAGGCGTCAGTGATATTCAGGTCCTCAGGGGACGGTGGTATCTCCACCTTAACTGCAGGTGCAGAAATGGTAGGGAGTGGTGGTGCTGAGGTCAGACTACTACTATCTTTGCTTGCTCTCATTTCTCTTTAGGGGCTTCCTGGCAGTACTTCCTTGAAATAGCTTCAGGCACAGAGGAAGATCGTGAAGCACTTTGTGAAGCAGCTTTGGCTCCTTTAGCTGCTGGAGAGTGTCCACTGTGGCATTAGTGGATACCTTGGAGGAGAGGGTCCCAAGGGACCCCCTCCACACGAGAGGTGCGGAGGAGTCTTGTTTCTCCGGTTGGGGGAGGGGGATGTGACCGATTTCTCCCATGTTTGGGGGCCTTGCTGCTGAAGTAGCAACAGAAGGCAATTTCCCCCTACCACCAAGAGGGGAGATGTATTCTGAACGCCCGGAAGACCCACTGTTTGTGGCTCAGAGGGTGGTCGACTACTACTTGTGATGGTGATGGTAATGTAGCTGCAGCGTATGTATATGTCAACTGAACAGGGCATAATTGACTTTTTCAGGTGACGAATCACCCTCATAGGCCAAGATGAAGGCACTGGTAGCAACCCTGTTGTCTTTGGGCCCCCTGTAAATGAGCCATATGAAATGAACAACCCGCCATTCTAGATTGGCGCAGAGCTTGTCATCAGACTGCAAGAGGAGGTTGCAATGGAAAATAATCCTCTGGACCATGTTGAGGCTTTTATGGGGAGTGACAAACAGGAATATCACACAGCCGGTCACAAGTGAGCAAGGCCTGGTACTGGGCTGGGGTTGATGTCTGAATCAAACTGCATCACTCCTCGTCTTGGACAGCACTGTCGCTTCCTCTAACTTATCCTAAAGATGTTCTACAGAAGTGAATACGGCTCTCTTCTTTCTGTGGCCCTATGTTCCGTTCCTCCCATGATGTAGTGAGGGATGGAAACGACTTAAGGTGGTACCTGTCAGCATTGTACTCGATCTTGCCCTTCTTAGAGACTGCTGGCGCCTTACGGTCACCAGCAAGAGATGACTTAGTCCACTTCATTGCAGGTCATCTGCCCTGATGCCACCAACTCCGATCAGGAGCTCTCTCCACGGGCGCCATCCAGCCACAGCAAAGGCTACCTGGCACAGTGGCCGTTGCCGGGCATCTACTCCTTGGCATACGTGGGGAGTTTACAGCTAAGGCATCAGCAGTATGGCCCTGTGTACTCAGGGGGCTACCACCAAATGGGTACAAGACGGCCCCACCACAATGGTCTGGCTACAGTGCTCGATACTGGGTGCAGAGAAATGCAATACTGTCATGGGGGCAAAAGAGGACAGGAGACAATGGAAGAAGATGACATACCCCGGTTTAAGTCCTCGCCTAAATAGTAGGTGGAGATGCAAAGCCAAGACAAGAGGTTCAGGAGATCAAATTTAAGGACACTATGGATAACTCGTGCTCCACGTAGGGCATCCTTCCCCGTATGGCCTGCACTTATGTAGACTCTGGAAAGTGGCAGGTCTGAACTTATTGGTCCGAAAAGTGTGAGACTCCTTTAGTCGCCTCTTATGACAGGCAGGGATACCTCGGGCCTATTGTAACCCCCAGACCCATAGGGTGGGGGGGGGGGGGGGGGTGAGGGGTGGGGGGGGGGGGGGGTGTGCCCAAGAATTCAGCTTGCGAGCCATGCCCTGGGATGAGTACCACTGCGCTCAGCCTCAAGGCGCACTCTACCCACCACTACAGCAAGGTGTTGGAGCGCAGGCAGGGAGGAGGAGGACACTGAAAATTCACCTCATTTAAATGGCATTGCAGTCACACGGCATACAACTGTTTTGCATTTCACACCTTGCAACATTCTGAAGAATAGAAATTTGTTAACATCGAGTATAGATTTAAGTGTCAGGAAGTCGTTTCTGAAAGTACTTGTATGGAGTGTAGCCATGTATGGAAGTGAAACATGGACGATAAATAGCTTGGACAGGAAGAGAATAGAAGCTTTAGAAATGTGGTGCTACAGAAGAATGCTGAAGATTAGGTGGATAGATCATATAACTAATGAGGAGGTATTGAATAGGAATGGGGAGAAGAGGAGTTTGTGGCACAACGTGACTACAAGAAGGGACCGGTTGGTAGGACATGTTCTGAGGCATCAAGGGACCACAAATTTAGCATTGGAGGGCAGCGTGGAGGGTAAAAATCGTAGAGGGAGACCAACAAATGAATACACTAAGCAGTTTCAGAAGGATGTATGTTGCAGTAAGTACTGGGAGATGAAGAAACTTGCACAGGATAGAGTAGCATGGAAAGCTGCATCAAACCAGTCTCAGGACTGAAGACGACAACAACAACAAACTTTGCAACAACATAGATTGTATGGACAGAAGCAAACAGTTTCACATATTTTTGTTCTGAGGCTGTCACGTAACTGTGACTTAAGTTTCATAATCAGGAATAAGTTTTTCGTATAAATATGTTGATACAAAATATTGCAAACATTCGAAATTTCTTTATGGAGAGACAAAAACTCCGCCACAGGCAAGCAATGTAGACATTTTTGATAGTTTTAATGTGAAGAGATTTGTCATTAACATGGAAATTACCTTGCTGGTCAATCAGTTACATCTACACATGCATTAAGGTGCTGTCAACTGACAAAGCTAAGGACCCTAGAACAGCTCAAAAACAGATGTTAAGTCTGGCCATGTCCTCAAACCGTTTAGGAAACTATCCTTTCAATTCTTTCAAGGCCACAACAAATTCTTAAAACCTTGCATTTGCTTTAACAGCAGTGAGCTTAGGGGAACTGGACTGTGTCAGAATATACCTCCCCTGTCATGCAGGTGATGCTGAGGGAATTTGATTAGGAAATGACACACTTAAAAGTAGTAGATGACTTTTGGTACTTTGGGAGCAAAATAACAGATTATAGTCGAAGTAGAGAGGATATAAAATGCAGACTGGCAATGGCGAGGAAAGTGTTTTGAAGAAGAGAAATTTGTTAACATCTAGTATAGATTTAGGTGTCAGAAAGTCTTTTCTGAAAATCTTTGTATGGAATGTAGCCATGTATGGAAAAGAAACATGGACAATAAATAGTTTAGACAAGAAGAGAATAGAAGCTTTCGAAATGTGGTGCTACACAAGAATGCTGAAGATTACATGGGTAGATCATGTAACTAATGAGGAGGTACTGAATACAATTGGTGAGAAGAGGTGTTTGTGGCACAACTTGACAAGAAGAAGCAACCGGTTGGTAGGACATGTTCTGAGGCATCAGGGGGATCACAAATGTAGCATTGGAGGGCAGCGTAGAGGGTGAAAACCGTAGAGGGAGACCAAGAGATGAATACACTACGCAGTATCAGAAGGATGTAGGTTGCAATAGTTACTCAAAGATGAAGAAGCTTACACAGGGAGTCTCTGGACTGAAGACCATAACACACAACACTTAATGCAATTTTCTTTTTAATTAAATATTTTTAATTAGATCAGAAAGTAGTCATTTCTCACCTTGCAAAGTCTTACTACAGGTAACGCACAGTGAAGTCCACTTCAAAAGTTGGATCTGTAAGCCATTCTGGATGTTATAATTTTTGTTCTAGCATTCTTTTTTCTTCATAAATTTAACAGTAGCGTGTTTTAAATAGAAAAATCATTCCAGGTATGTCACTTGACTCAACCGACATACTTAGCAGTAATATATAAAGTCTCCATACTCTTTGTTACATCTCCATCAAAAACTGTTGCAACTCATAGTAGAATAATGCGTGCAACTTCAAAAAATTTATAACTTGTGTCACTAATTTCTTCACCTGCTGCATGCCTGCAAATTCAGCAAAAAGTGCTTCTCGAGTTACAAAACTTTGAATCCCATGTGTCGACCACTGTATTTTTTTACTCTTTTATTATAAAGTAAAAATTCTTTCTGCACAATACAGTAATATTGTTTCATAGCACATTTGCATCACTCGTCACTTACATGACTGCATAATTATATATTGAGAATCCTCACCCTTGTCTTCGGTCATTCCCATTCATTTTTAAAGGCTCTGACAAGACATTGCTAGGCTGACTCTTTTCGTGTAGACAACCATCGAATCTGTAAATGTTCTTCATAACAGAACAAACAGCAAACAGTATAGAGTGCAAACACCACGATTCTGCTGAACCAAAGAGATTTGTGCTGACCCAAAAATGCCACACTGTAATACAAAATGAAACGTTGCACTACACCAAATACTTCTGGTAAGGAAGGAGCAAAGCTGACACAGGCCGAGCCTTGACCCACCAGGCTCGCGTGAAGTTTGCACGCCTTGGCCAGTCCCACTTAAAATCTTCAGAGATGCAGACTTGTGAATTTTCTGAATTCTAAAAAGATAGTATCCTGCGACTACAATATCAATGAGACACAACTGGAATTACTGAACTCTCAGAAATATAGATCAATCCAAAAGCTTCTATTTCCAAGCACTGCTGCAGTGTAAATGCAACACAGCACGACTCTGATGCAGGTATATAAGCACAGACATGTAGGCAAGAGATTAGTGTGGCATTCTTGCATTTCTGATGTGTGTGTGGTAGATGCAGAAACCTTAAATATGGCGATGTTACTATCTCGAGCACCCACCCTATAGTCCCGATTTCTCCCCTTCGACTATCGCACCTTTGGTCCATTAAAATAGGCCTCCAAAGGTTGAGGATTCCTTTCAGACAAGGATGTGCAACAGGCAGTTACGGACTACTCCAAGCAACAGGACACGTGTTTTACCAAACGGATTTATTCGACCCGGTACATCGGTGGGATTTCTGCCTCAATGCTTACTGTGATTGTGCCCAACTGGCATATGAAGTTTGGACTGTATGGCTTTCGAACAGGAACTTTTTTATCACCCATTATATCTTGAGTGTAACAACTGTTGAGGAATGAAATGGAATGATCAAATAGTCCGAGTTATAGGTAAAGCAGACGCTCAGAGGTAGGCTACTGGGAAAATGCAGTCAATCTATAAAGGACAGCAGCATTAGACTGTTTGCCGATGGTGCTGTAGTCTACAGGAAAGTAGTACCACGCGAAAGTTGTCGACACATTGATGAGGATTTGCAGAAAATAATGACTGGCAGCTATCTCTGAATATTAGTAAGTGTACAACATGAAAATCCCCATTAATGTAGGAGTACAAAATAAATGCCCAATCTTTGGAAGCTGTAATGTCAGTAAAGAATCTGGGTGTGACTATTCGAAATGATCTCAAATGGAATGATCAGATTACACAAGTAAAGGGTAAGGCGAACTTTAGATTGCAGTTTATTGGTAGAATCCTGAAGCAGTCCTTCAACAAAGGAAATTTCTTACACTACTCTAGTTTGTCTGGTCTTTGAGTACTGTTCGTTTGTATGGGACCCTTACCAGTTGGGTGCGATTCGAGAGATTGAGAAGGTCCAAAGAAGAGTGGCAAGATTCGTGACGAGTACATTTATCCATTGTGAGAGCATTACAAATCTCATAGAAAGTTTAAAGTTGGACAAACCTGCAGATAGACGCCACGCTAAATGGAAGGGGCTGCTCACTAAATTCCAAAATCCAATCTTCGACGAGGATGTAGAGCACATATTATTACTACCAACTTTCAAATCGTGCAATGATCACCATTCAGAGATAAGAGAAATTAGAGCCTGTACTGAGGTTCAGACAAACCGCCGCCTCCTCCTCCTTCCCTCGCACCATCTTTAAGTGGAAAAGAGGGTTGGGGGGGGGGGGGGGGGGGGGGAATATGACATTGGCATGAATAGTGTTCTCTGCCACACTCCCCTTGGTGGCTAGTGGAGTATATATGTAGATGTAGAAAAGACACTGATTACAAATTATGCTTGTGATCCATCGCAGAATAGTGCTAAGGTGTGCAAGACCCACACCAAACAGATCTAAAAGGTAATTCTGAACAATATAGCATACATAGCACGTGTGGAGGGGGGGTGGGGGAGGGGCGGGGGGGTGGGGGGGAGTGAGGGGGGCTAAAGGGCCAGACAACAAGGTCATCAGCTCCTTGATCCATGAATAGTGCGTTCTTGCTTTTCCAAATCTCCTGATTGGAGCAGAAAACATTCAGCTTCTAGTCGTGTAGAAGTAGAAACTTCCTCCAAAAAAGTTTTCTGATGTAATTAGATTTGCAACAGTAAAAGCAAGAAGGTGAAAAACGATACGAACGTCTTTTGTGCCATCGATAGTAAAAGCAAGATGAAGGAAATAGCGAAGTCTGCAGGTGGGTGCCCCTGAGGCTCTGCATGTGACAGGGAATGTCCCAACCCTGAGGAATTACAGTTAAGAGTGCCATACATTCATTCAATGAAGTGTGGCACCTAGAACAGAAAATTGGATGTGGCAAACAAGACGCCAACTGAATCTAAAAGTAGTTAAAACACAAGTAAAACATGGATGAAAGAGTAGCCCAGTGAAGGAAATACAGTCTGGGGTCCCCCATACCTATTATACAGCGGGATATACACTAACTCCAACCACTCTGCCCCTGCTCTTGAGGTAGATTAAAACCTTATAACCGAGAATAAAAAAAAACACTTTCACTGAGAAAATAGATAACCAGGTCAACCATCCACAAATCATATGTCAATATTAGAGGCAATGAGTTCACAAGTCTATACATAGTTAAAATCTATATGGCCAAAAGGAGGGGGATGTTCCACCAAGTGGACATTTGGCACAAATGGGGAAACTAGCTCTTCTGTTTTGGTGCGTAGACGACCACAACGGGTACGAACTTAGCCAATTTGTTTATGTCTCAATGCAGAATGTCCAATGTGTCTACAAGATACGATGTGTTGTACGCTCGTTAGTTGCTTTTATGTTATCTCATTGTCTCAGTAGAACTGTACCATGGGTAACAAGGAGAGGATGGCAGTTGGTGGCCGGTACCCTCGTTCTATAACACAAACTGCACGCAATTAATAACTGGGCTCTTTATTCATAAACAAAGTAACTGAAGTTTCCATGTGCTACAGAACAAGCTCTCTTCTGTATAGTCCTCGTATTCTCAATGCTGTTTAAGTAGAAGTCCGTTATATTCACTAATGTTACTACGAGCTGCCCATTTTGGTACTAGAAGTTAAGTCTGCAGCTCTGTCTCAGTGACATGCTGGATCTTCACGATGTACAGACTCGAATGGACCGACCCGACCGATAACCATTTTGGTATAATTCCATATTCACTGTTATGAAATACAGCCATAAAAATTTAGTAGTAGGCCTATGAACTTACAGTACTCAGTAACAGTCCATAATGGGGATTCCAGTAGAAGATGCAGTTCTTGTTAGTACATAAATACCCAATTACATATTAACATGTTTGGAAACAGTTCATCTGCCGGGCTGAGTGAGTGAGCAATCTCAGACCTACCCTCGCGATGTATGCAGCACTGCCAGTCTTTCTCGTGGACCTCAATAATGTAACCCACTGAACGTGTAGAGGTTGGGTTTGTCGATCCTACCCTCTCTGGTAGGGGGGCAGTGCTACACATTGCTCCACTAAGCTACAGTGTTTTCATCCTCATTTTTTTATGCGATACAGTAGTGCTCGGAGTAGTAGTAATACAAGATTATGATGAATCAGTTTAAATTTACAAAAACAGAAGTCTAACAGAGGAATGTGCAGCACTGCCCCCTACCAATGAGGACAGGACTGACAAGCTCTACCGCTGCCCATGTGATAACGTATGTCATCTGGTGATGTCATTGTGTTAACATTTGTTATCCATTTTTAGGTATCTCCCAACAGTTGAGGCCTCACGTGTCTTATATCAAATTACTTGTCTTAGCATCATCTACATCACTTCGGGATTTTTTAACTGTTAATAAGAATTACCCTGTGTAGATACTTTTGATTGAAATCTATTAATTAAGACAGAACTTTTTGGACCTTGTCCTTATCAATGTTTCTGTGATGTTCCATATAATGTAACAACTTTGTAACACACAGTCATAGTAAACAAGAGAATAATACATGTTAATGAGAAGCCTTCCATTTATTTCGAGAGTTGGATGACGGGCTTGTATACTCCTAACTTCCAACAACAATGAGAAGTCTCATGTTTACTCTCTTAAGAGATGAAAGAATCAATTGAATGGGACAGAAGCTGGTAGATGTGGTGATTACAATTTGAGAAAAATTGTGTTAACTCAAGAGAAAAAGCTTCACAAATTGAGGAAGCCAATAAAACGTTTTTACACCTCCAGTAATTACCCAAGCAGTTATCAGTCTTGGCACTGATTGACAGAGTTGTCGGATGTCCTGAGAGATACTGTGGCAAATTCTGTCGAGATGGAATGTTAGAGCGTCAAAATCCCAATACGGTTGAAAGCCCCTGCCCCTACTGCTCCAAACATTCTCAGTTGGGGAGAGAGATGGTGACTTTGCTGGCCAAGGAAGAATTTGGCACACATCAAGACACGCAATAGAAACTCTTACTGTCGGCTTTATTTTGCTTCAGCATTAAGCCCAC
The DNA here is from genome assembly GCF_023897955.1 of Schistocerca gregaria. NCBI lineage: Eukaryota > Metazoa > Arthropoda > Insecta > Orthoptera > Acrididae > Schistocerca > Schistocerca gregaria. Next base: position 34,383,217 of record NC_064928.1, read on the forward strand.
GAAGCACACTGTGGAGGCAACAAAACGGGGTGTGGGTGCTGCCAATGACAACTAAAGGGGTCCTCCTATGAAAGAAACGGCATCCCAGACCGTCACTCCCAGTTTTCGGGCTGAACGGCAGTCGACACTATCCTAGCACTGTCTGGGGCATCACAAGAAACGTCTCTGCTGGTCATTCAGGCTCAATTTGAAGTGGGATTCATCAATAAAGACAATTCTACTCCAGTTAATGAGATTCCACACGGAATACCTGTCTGGAGACGAACCAGACAGCAGTGGGATACCAACCTGATTGTCACCCTCCATACGGCCTGACAACCAGGACAGATGATCTAAGATGCCATTTCTTTTCACTGCAGCATCCCTACACAGCACAGCAGTACATCGATGACATTATACGCCCCATTTTGTAGCTCTTCGTGTGAGATATCCTGTGGTTACATTTCAGCAATATAATGCCTGCCCACACACAGCAAGAGATTCAACTGCTCATCTTCGGGCTTGCCAAAACCCACCTCAGCCAGCACAGTCGCCAGCTCTCTCCCCAACTGAGAATGTTAGAAGCATTACAGGCAGGGCATTTTGATGAACTAACATACCAATTGGATATAATTAGGCATGATATCCCGCAGGAAGACACTGAACAAACTACATTGATCAACACTTAAGCCGAATAATTGATCTCTTAAGAGCTAGAGGTGGACCAATGCATTACTGACTTGCTCAATTTGTGAAGCTCTTTCCCTTGAATCAATCATCCAATTTTTCTGAAACTAATCATTTGTTTGTCTGCATATGTACATCACATCTACCAATTTCCGTTCAATTTGGATAACTCCTCCACGTTGCTTTTTTGCCTTAGAGTGTATTTTGAGAGTTGGATGTTGGACTTATACTCTTTACGATGCAGCAGTAACTGCAGCACTCCAAGAAAAGATGTTCGATCAGAAGAGGTTTGCAATGTTCTGAAATAATAAGGTTAGCAAGTTTAAATTGCATGAAGTATCAGCTCCCGATGACACTTTACTTCGCCACCTGATTTCGTGCTAAAGAAGTGGCAGTACACTTAACAGAAATTGCTGCTGTCAATGAAGGCAGCTTCTCAGCACTGTGAAAGGAACAACACACATTGGACATTTGGGATCGGGTACCTCGCAAAAGTATACTGTTCTCAGCATCACATACAGCTGCATGTCTTTGGTTGGCCACATGGCACAAGTGACTGGAAGACAGTGTGGACTTATGAGACGAGATTCTGCCTATTTTCGTGCAATGTGAGGCATTGCGTGAACTGAAGACCCAATGAGGTGCTGATCTGCAGTGTGTGGAGGTTACAGTTTAGGACAGAGATAATTTTGGGAGGTTTTACGTCATACCCAGACTTGGCCCACTCATCCAGATTGCCTCAAATGTGAAGCAGGATGCTAATTCGAACTGACTAATTCAGTGACCCGACTGTTGCCTTTCCTTCAACACCTCCATGATGAGTATGCTTTGGACATTCCGATTTTCCAAATGACAACAGGCAAGTTCACAGAGCAGCACAAATAAGTCCCTAGTTAGTTTCATGTTTCACAGATCATTTACACAATAAATCATAATGATGTTGAATGAACAATTTTACATTCACACCGCAAATTAATTTGTAAATGTGACTATTGCTGAAACTTCCTGGAAGATTAAAACTGTGTGCCGGACCGAGACTTCAACTCGGGACCTTTGCCTTTCGCGGGCAAGTGCTCTACCATCTGAGCTACCCAAACATGACTCACACCCCGTCCTCACTGCTTTTCTTCTGCCAGTATCTCATCTCCTACCTTCCAAACTTTACAGAAGCTCTCCTGCAAACCTTGCAGGACTAGCACTCCTGCAAGAAAGTATATTGCGGAGACATGGCTTAGCCACAGCCTGGGGGATGTTTCCAGAATGAGATTTTCACTCTGCAGCAGAGTGTGCACTGATATGAAACTTCCTTGCAGATTAAAACTCATTCTATGACTAATGCTGAATACAAAAAGCTTTTTTTTAAAAAAAGAAATGTAGATGTGAGTTAATAATTTCTACCCACTGTCTTTCGCACAATACAATAGAAATTCTTCTGTGGAATGGAATGGGTTGTAAAGTATAAGATTTTTTCAGTTTGTTTTCAAATTTTATTTTTCTGCCTGTCAGATACTTTGTATGAATGTGTAAGTTATTAAAAATTTTAGTTGCAGTGTTGTGCACCCATTTTTGTGCTGAAGACAACCTTAATGTGGAGTAGCGAATGTCATTTTTCCTTTGGATATTGTAATTATGTACATCATTGTTATCTTTGCAATGATTCTAAGTGCAAATGTGGTTGAACTAAGTTATTTTAGGAATTCCAAAACAGGCTTTTCCTAGTATAAATTTTCATCAATATGAACACCTAATAATTTTAAAGTTTCCACCCTATTTATCATCTCCTACCATGTGTCACACTTGTCACTGGTGTGTACCCCTAAATATGTAGAACTGAATATGTCTTATCTTTTTAAAATTGAGGGTGAAACCATTTGCAGAAAATTAGCCGATGATGTTTTTACGAATATAGTTTACCATTTCTTCTGCTTCTCTGTGTACGCTTGGACTATTAACAATGTTAATGTCTTCTGCAAAAAGAACTATTCTGATTGTGGCTCAATTAATAAGTACAACTTTCTGCATCCTTGTGGTTACATACAGCATTTTCCATTGGTTGGCTATACTATTAATCCCATGAAACTTCAGTTTATCTAGGAGAATATTGTGATTCACACAGTAAAATGCCTTAGATAGGTTGCAGAAACTATCAAGTGGCACATTCTTGTTATATAATACTTGTAAAATTTGGTGAGTGTACATCTAAACGGTATTCTCAGAAGATCTATCATTTGCTGAGGATATTATTGTTGCTCAATTGGGATACTATTCCAGAATACACCACCCTCTGAAGTTTGACACACACTCTGGCGCCCTATTACAACTCTACTGACCTGAGACCCAATCTCTATCTCATAGAAAATCTCTCAGGCTATTTGGAACAGTTTAGTAATCAGCATCCCCACAATGTGGTAGCTTTATTGAACCTGATCATCAATGAGTGGCTACAAATGCATATGACATGCCCAATGGAACTTCAGGACACTCTTCCTGACTGCACTGCTTATTTTGTGTGTGTGTGTGTGTGTGTGTGTGTGTGTGTGTGTGTGTGTGTGTGTGGAGGGGGGTGTTACTGACGCTCAGTGAGGTTATCAGTGCCCTACAGAAATATTAAAAGAAATGAATGTGGATAAAAGGGGCTAAAAATGTTGTCACAATCAATCTCTCATATCTACAGGGTGTTACAAAGAGGTATGGCCAAACTTTCAGGAAACATTCCTCACACACAAATAAAGAAAAGATGTTATGTGGACATGTGTCCAGAAACGCTTACTTTCCATGTCAGAGTTCATTTTAGTTTCATCAGTATGTACTGTACTTCCTCGATTCACCACCAGTTGGCCCAATTGAAGGAAGATAATGTTGATTTCCGTGATTGTGCTGACATGCGACTCATTGCTCTACAGCACTAGCATCAAGCACATCAGTACTTAACATCAACAGGTTAGTGTTCATCACGAACGTGGTTTTGCAGTTAGTGCAATGTTTACATATGCGGTGTTGGCAGATGCCCATTTGATGTATGGATTAGCACGGGGTAATAGCCGTGGCGCGGTACGTTTGTATGGCGAATGATTTCCAGAACGAAGGTGTCCCAACAGGAAGACGTTCAAAGCAACTGATCGACGTCTTAGGAAGCACGGAACATTCCAGCCTATGACTTGCGACTGGGGAAAACCTAGAATGATGAGGACACATGCAATGGACGAGGAAATTCTTGGTGCAGTTGACGATAACCCTAATGTCAGCATCAGAGAAGTTGCTCCTGTACAAGGTAATGTTGACCACGTCACTGTATGGAGAGTGCTACGGGAGAACCAGTTGTTTCCGTACCATGTACAGTGTGTGCAGGCACTATCAGCAGCTGATTGGCCTCCATGGGTACACTTCTGCGAATGGTTCATCCAACAATGCGTCAATCCTCATTTCAGTGCAAATGTTCTCTTTACGGATGAGGCTTCATTCCAACGTGATCAAATTGTAAATTTTCACCATCAACCTGTGTGGGCTGCCGAGAATCCACACGCAATTGTGCAATCATGTCATCAACACAGATTTTCTGTGAATGTTTGGGCAGGCATTGTTGGTGATGTCTTGATTGGGCCCCATGTTCTTCCACCTACGCTCAATGGAGCACGTTATGATTTCATACGGGATACTCTACCTGTGCTGCTAGAACATGTGCCTTTACAAGTATGACAACATGTGGTTAATGCACGATGGAACTCCTGCGCATTTCAGTCGAAGTGTTCGTACACTTCTCAACAACCGTTTCGGTGACCGATGGATTGGCAGAGGCTGACCAATTCCATGGCCTCCACAGTCTCCTGACCTCAACCCTCTTGACTTTCATTTATGGGGGCCATTTGAAAGCTCTTGTCTACCAACCCCAGTACCAAATGTAGAGACTCTTCGTGCTCGTATTGTGGACGGCTGTGATACAATATGCCATTCTCCGGGGCTGCATGAGCGCATCACAGATTCCACACGACGGAGGGTGGATGCACGTATCCTCACTAACGGAGGACATTTTGAACATATCCTGTAACTAAGTGTTTGAAGTCACCCCACCCAAACCACGCACCCCCATCTTTTACCTTCTTCCTAAGATCCACAAATTCAATCAATCCTGGCTGTCGCATAGTTACTGGCTTCAAAGCACCAACTGAACATACTGTATATCTGCCTTAGTTAATAAACACTTGCAACCCATAGTACAAAGACTCCCCTTCCACAAAGATACCAACCATTTCCCAGATCGTCTGAAATCAGTGCCCGCCCCACTCCCACCACACACTTTGCTTGTCACCATCGACACCACCTCCCTCTATACCAGCATCTCCAATGTACATTGTCTGCTCCTGAACATTTCCTCAGTTAGCAGCCACCTGATTCCAAACCTATGACATCCTTTCCACTCACCTTAATCAACTTTAATCTTACTCACAACTACTTCACCTTTGAGAGGCAGACATACAAACAAATCATGGATATGGCCAGGGTAACAAGGATGGCTCCTTCCTATGCCCGCCTTTCCATGGGAAGCTATTTTAGTTAAAAAAAGGGGCGTAACTAAAATAGTTTATCTTATACTCATGACACTAAAGACATCCTCTGTGAGAGTATTCCAAAAGGGGATACAGTTCAGTGGCTGAAAGATTTTTGTGACATCTAGATTCAGATTGTTGTGTGTACATATGTGTATTTATCATTGGTAGTGTTTTCAATATTTTATTTTTCTTGCAAGACAATCAGTCTAACATTACATATCTCACAGATTGGTTTACTGTAGTAATTACAAGCCTGTAAAATTGCCTCATTTAATATCCTGCAATCTGTCCAAACACAAATCTATGGAACATGAAGTAAATAAAAACAACAATAGAACATTCAGTTCATCAGGAAAATAGAGAGTCAGATTTCACTATCAAACAGCATGCACTAACCTGTAGAGAAAGAACTAAACTAAACAGGTTCACTTTTTACAACTGTATCAACCATTTTCCTACAGACAGTCCGAAACTTGTACATTTCATAACGATAGAAACACTTACCTGAAAGGGACAAATGCACTTGTTGTGGAATCAAGGATTTTAAGTCGGTTTCACCTCGAATCGAAACTGCAAGTCCAATTAACAAAAGGAGTATCATTTTACTGTCCATCCTGAAAAATAAAACCACAATAGAGTGTTTTATAAAGGAAACACTTCTTAAAACAGAACTGCAAATGAATGCTTAAAGGTATACAGAGACTGGCACAAAACGCAAATGTGATGAGATGTTCATATTGTGTTACTCCCTTAAATGGCTAACTTGAGGTCAACAATGTGCAATCCTCCGTGTGATGCCAATTGCCCGTGTTAGGTTTACATTACTTTATTGCACGATTTACTACTGATCTTCACAATCAAAGAAGGAAAATCTATCACATTTCAATTTGATAGCCAGAGTGTTTTTGTGGAAAGTGAGGACTGTCAGCCAACCAATAATCCTCCCCCCCCCCCCCCCCCAATTGGGTCAATCATTTTACAGGAGGTAAATTAGCAATGGGCACCCAGAAGACACCATCCTACACGAAGATATTCACAGGCATTCTAAAGGAACCCTTCCGAACAATCCAGAACCTCAAGTCCCTCACCCGGTTCAGACTCATTGCGATGTCTTAGTGATCTGGATCAAGAGTGAGGACACCTATCCACATTCCTTGAAAACTTCAACACCTTCACCCCTGTTTGCTTCGCCTGGTCATTCTCAACTGTACTACCCATCTTCCTTGATGTTGAAATCCACCTCAAAAGTGCCACATCAGTACCTCCATCTATATCGAAGTTACCAACTACCAACAATACTTTCACTTCAACAGCTGCCATCCATTCTGTAACAAGAAGTCCCTTTTGTACAGCCACGGGTGGCTGTTACATCTGTAATGATGAACAATCACACTCAGAATATACTAAGGGTCTTACCGAAACCTACACAGACCGAAATTACCCTCCCAACCTAATATGGAAACAGATTTCCCATGCCTTGTCTCTACAGTCACATACCATCTCCCACAATTCCACCATCTGCCCACAATGGAGTCCTTCCCTTGTTACTCAGAACCACCTGGAGAAACTGAATCACATTCTCCACCACAGTTTCAATTATCTTCAATTAAGGAATATCCTGTCCACTATCCTTCCCACCGTGCTTTCAGCAACCTACCGAACCTAGGCAATATCTTTGTCCATTGCTACTCCACATCTGCTCGCAACCCCTTGCCTCACGGCCTATATCCCTGCAATACATGGAACAGCTGTCCCTCACATCCAGTCATTAGCAGGTACTCCATTCCAGTCATAAGCATCTCCTGCCCTGTGAAGCAGTCACGTGAACGACAAACTAAGCTGCAACCACTGTGCTGCTTTCTATGTCGGCATGACAACCAAAAATGGACGGCCACTCCCAAACTGTGGTCAAGAGATAGCTGGACCATCCAGCTACTGAACATGCTGCCCAACACTATGTGCTTTACTTTAATGACTGCTTCACAACCTACGCCAACTGGATCCTCCCTGCCAACACCAGTTTTTCTGAACCATGCAGATGGAAACACTCTGTGAAATACATCTTACATTTCCATAACCCCCCCCCCCCCCCCCCAGGCATCAACCGTCACTAGTTTCTGTCCTTTCCTGCTCCCATTCCAGCACTACACAGCCTTCTATTCTGCCAATGCGCCTGATACTCTTCTCGTTCTCTCCTTTTCTGCTGCCCCTCCCCCCAAAACTTCCAAACTGAATCTAGCAGCCGTACATTGTTTCCACCACACCCACGCATGCTGCAACAAGCAGCATTACACCTCACTTCACCGCTCCATGCTGCCTCACCACCTACACCAGATTGCTACTACTGTCATGTGCGGTTACTGTCTCTGCAGTCTGGCTGTTGTGGTCTTTCCAATTTCTGAAGAAGCTCTTTTGCTGAAACCTAAAATGGACAGCAGACTTTTCGAGTGCCTATCCGTCCCCTACATCTCCTCTATATGGTGAGGAGCAAACTGTCTTTTTCATAATATTAATGTTATAATAGTGTTCTGTGTGGGGTTGAAATGCTAACCACCACCCTTTTTTTAATTGTCAAATAATAACAGCAATCAAGTAATACAGGAGAAGTAGCACTCGAATTTTTCAAATAACTTTTTCATACGAATCTGTGTCGTCTATTCTTTCGTCTGAAAGAATGTCCAAAAGATCTTTCGCACATGCCCAAAAGAGCAGACACCATGTCAAGTGAAATCCCCAGTAGTGATTTATATTATGCAAGTTGAAGGTGGAGTGGGAGGACATTAGCCACTGAATCACCCAGGCATTGTGTTTATCATAATTGCACAGACTAACTCTGTACAACCTTCGGTTGAGCCATATTCCCACCTAGCCACCATCCACGTCAATGCTCCATCTTCAATCTACACAAAACATTCGCAGATATGGACATGTCCAAAAGAACAGACACGCATTTGTGTAACTGAATTACCAGAATGGGCTACGAATCCACCACATTCAGTGAAAATGCACGATCACACTCTACCTGCTGTGAGAATCTCGAAGTAGCAAGCACAGAGGAGACGGCTCAGGACTGCGGATAGGTGGTGCTGGGTGGGAATGTGGGTCACCGAGGGGCATCCTGAGACAGTCCACACAAGTGCAATGAACACTGTCTCTGGGAGGTGCAGTGGTTAACGCAATAGGTTAGTAAGCAGGAAATCCTCACTTCGAATCCCGGTCCGACACACATTTTCACTCGGCACTGCCGATTGATTTGCGGTATAAAGGGACAGAACTAAAGGGTCATCAGTCCCTTTTCTCTGACACAAGCAAGGCTCAAGGTACAAAACACCCCCCCCCCCCCCCCCCCAAAAAAAAAAAACCCAAATGGAACGAACAAATAATGGAGAAAAAAATACACCACAAGGAAAAGTAGAAGAAGGCATTAAAACAGAGCATATGGTCTGGGCTGGCTGATCACAATAATAAAAGAGGATGAGTCAGCCACTCTGCAAAACATTAAAAAGTTCACCTCAAAAAGCCAAGGCGAGACGGATACATGTAGGGAAAAGACGACCACCAAGCTAAACAAATGCAAAGAAAGTGAGAGTGTTTTCAGAGAGAAGGCTAAATGCTCATCCTTAGTTGGTACAATAAAAACCCCTCTCATGAATAAAACTAAATCTGCTGTTGAGGCAGTGTCACCCAACACCGAAGGTAGGGTGCTGGGAAAGTTAAAAGTCTGCTGCAAGGTGGATAAAAGTGGGCAGTCCAGAAAGATGTGGACGACTGTCATTTGGGAGCCACAGTGGCCTTGCGACGGAGTAGGTATCCATACGTTAGCCACGTATAGCCAATGCGGAGCCAGCAGAGGACAACTGATTCTCTGCAAGAGGCCTGCATGGAAGACTTCCACACATTCATAGTCTCCTTAATGACAGTGTGTTGTGTGTGCTGTTATGCCATTCCATCTCCCAAAGCCGGAAAACCCTGCTGTGTAAGATAGAACGCAGGTCAGCTTCAGAGGTGCCTAACTCAGAAGCAGTTTCTGCATCGCCTCTTTGGCCAGCCTGTCGGAAAGTTCGTTGCTGGGGAATCCAGTGTGTCTTGGGGTCCACACAAAGATCACAGAGTGGCGGGACTGTTTCAGGGCACAGATGGACTCCTGAATGGACGCTACCAGAGGGTAGTCAGTACACAGGAGAAATGACTCGCCAGGGCATGAGCGGATGTACTCAAGAGCACGAGATATGGCCGCCAGCCCTGCAGTAGAAACACTGGAGCCAACTGGCAGGGAGTGCTGCTCAAAATGTCCTGCATGAACATATAAAAAGCCAACGTGACCATCAGCCATCGAGACGTCGGTGTAAACCACTTCAGAGCCCCGGAACATGTCAAGAAACGAGAGGAAGTGACAGCGGAAAGCAGCGGGGTTAACGGAGTCCTTAGGGCCATGCAGAAGGTCCGGACAAAGCTGCGGCCGAGGTGTAGACCATGGAGACGAATGTGAATGTGACGCAAGCAGAGGTGGTAAATGGAAGGACTCCCAGTTTGGAGAGAAGTGACCGCACGCGAACCGCAATCGTCAGCCCTGATCTGGGCCACCGATGCAGGAGATGGACTGCCACGGGCGGGTAAAGAAGACTGTTATTCAGATGGGGAGGTAAATTATGAATGTGTGCTGTGTAAATGGCGAGCAGTTGTGCACGTCTTATCTGTAGTGGAGCGACACCACCTCCACCAGTACGCTGGTCACAGGACTCATCCTGAAAGCACCTGTCGCTAATCGAACCCCACAGTGGTGCACAGGGTCGAGTAAATGCAATGCTGAAGGTGCTGCCGAACCATAACCCACACTTCGATAGTTTATTCGGGACAAGGGCTCTGTAGAGCTGCTGCAGCAGCGTAAAACGATCTGCACCCCAATTGGTATTGCTCAAGCAACAGAAGGAATTGAGGTGCTGCCAGCACTTCTGCTTAAGATGACGAAGATGAGGGAGCCAAGTCAATCGAGTGTCAAAAACTAGTCCTAGGAATTTATATGTCTTCACTACAGAGAGTGAATCGTCATTAAGGTAAAGTTTGGGTCCTGGAAGAACTGTACAATGCAGAAAGAAGTGCACGACACAAGACTTAGAGGCTGAAAACTGGAAGCCGTGGTCTAGAGCCCATGACTGTGCCTTGTGGATGGCTCTCTGGAGGCACCGCTCAGCAACAACAGTACTGGAGCAGCAGTACGAAATGCATAAGTTGTCTGCATACAGAGAAGGTGAGACGGAGGGCCCGACTGCTGCTGCTAGACAGTTAATGGCCACTAAAAATTGATACACACACAATACAGAGCCCTGCGGGTCTCCATTCTCCTGGATATGGATGGAACTATGGGAGTCACCAACTTGGATACGGAAAGTATGGAGCGACAGGAAGTTTTGGATAAAAATCTGGAGTGGTCCCCAGAGACCCCACTCATACAATGGGGGAAGGATATGATGTCGCAAAGTCGTGTTGTATGCTTTATGGAAGTCAAAAAAGATGGCAATCAGGTGTTGCCGTCTGGAAAAGGCTGTTCGGATGGCATACTCAATGGTCACAAGATTATCAGTGTTAGAGGGAGCTTCGCAAAAGCTGCCCCGACATCGCGCCAGCAAGACACGTGACTCCAGAACCCAACCCAACTGCCGACAAACCATATGTTCCAGCAGCTTACGAAGAACGTTCGTGAGGCTGATGGGCCAACAGCTATCCAGATCAAGAGAGTTTTTACTGGGTTTGAGCACAGGACTGATGGTGCTCTCCCGCCATCGTGATGGAAAGACGCCACCGCACCAGATCCTGTTGAAGATGATGAGAAGATGTCACATTTAGTCATATAAGAGATGTTTTATCATCTGGCTGTGCATGCAATTAGGCCCAGGAGCTGTGTCGGGGCAATGTGCAAGAGCACGGAGGAACCTGTAAATGGGGCGTTATAGGATTCACTGCAGTGTGTAGTGAATGAGACGGCATTCCGTTCCAGCCGCTGTTTGAGTGTGCGAAAGGCTCGAGGATAAAGTGCTCGGCAATCGCGTTTGCATCGGTACATAACTCGGCATTAATGCTAACATTGGGGGCAGCTGTTGGAGCCTGGTACCTGAAAAAGCATTTGATCTTGGCCCAGACTTGGGAAGGTGGAGTGTGACACCTATTGGTCGAGACTTCTCTCTCCCAAGACTCCTTCCGTTGTCTGATAAGGTAGCTAATACGGGTACAGAGCCGTTTAAAGGCTATGAGGCGCATCAGGGAAGGGTGCTGCTTATGCTGTTGTAGAGCTCACTGACGCTCCTTAATTGTTTCAGTGACTTCCGGCGACCACCGAGGGACTGCCTTAAGACTTGGGCACCCTAAAGAGAGAGGGATAGAATTTTCTCCATCAGAAATAACTGTGCTAGTCACTTGCTCAACCATCACATCGAGGTTACAGTGTGGAGGAGATTCAGTGGTGACAGCAGATGTGAAAGTTCCCCAGTCTGCCTTGTTCAACGTCCTGGGCAGACGTCCGTGTACCTGACGGTGGGGCAGTGACAGGAAGATGAGGAAGTGGTCACTACCACACAGCTCGTCATGTGCTCTCCAGTGGATAGACGGAAGAAGTCCTGGGTTGCAAACTGATAAATCAATGGCCGAGTAACAACCAAGAGTCACACTGAAATGTGTGGCTGCCTGAGTATTTAAGAGGCAGAGGTCTAATTGCGCCAGTAATGTTTCGACATCTCTCCCTCAGCCATTAAGCATGGTAGCACCCCACAAGGGGTTATGGGATATTAAAATCTCCCAGGACTAGGAAAGGTGTAGGGAGTTGATCAACCAGTACAGCTAATACATTCAGGGGTACTGCACAATCTGGAGGAAGATACACAATGCTGACAGATATTTCCTGTGTCATCTTTATTCAGTCAGCCACACCTTCAAGAGGGGTTTGAAGGGGCTTATTGCGATGGAGGGCAGGGGGTTCGCATTGCTGGGAATCAGGTTTCCAGGAGGGCAATGCAGATAGCAGGTGTAAGGCTTAACAGTTGCCACAGCTCAGCCAGGCGGCGGAAGAAACTGCCGCAATTCCAATGGAGCATCACACCGTGAGACTGGGAAGGCATGGAACATTCAATGAAGCAGTTTACTCTTCAGAGTTACCTGCTGCCATTGATTTATTGCGTGAGCAGTCTATATCCATTGTGTCTGAGGGTCCGGCGAGATCTAGGGCATTAGTGGACACCAAAACCTCCACCCCATCCTCAGCTGCAGACCTTGTAGCTAGCAGTAGTGTGGGTGCCACCGCAATTTCTTTGGTCTTATGGGTTTTCTTTTTGGATTTCTCTCGCTGCTCCTTGGGTTTCCCTGGCTGGGAGGACTTCACTGGCTCAGTCTCTGGGACTGAGGATGAGCGTGAAGCCCTACGACCAGCTACTTTTTGGGTCTTCAGCCACTGGCAGGTGTCATCTTTCCCAGTAGCAGAAACCTGGGAAGGGAGTGACCCAAGGGATCACTTCCTAGCAAAAGAAGCTGAAGAAGAGTTACGCTTTTCCAGCTTAGAATGGGAACGGATGTCCCCGATGGTTGGGAGGGGAGGGATGTTGGAGGGGGGGGGGGGGGGGGGGTGTTGGTTACTAAGCAGGTGGGAAGGATATTTCCCCCACCATCAAGGGGGCAGGTATAGTTTTCCGGCTCCGAGAGGTGACGTGAGTTGGCAGAGCTGATGGTACCACAAATGTTGTAGCAGCAGCATAACACGATCTCATACACACAAGATGCAGGCGTTAAAATTCTCCCTTAGCCTCAGTGTAGATCAGTCTGTCCAGGGTCTTGTACTCCAATATTTTCCTTTCTTTCTGGAGAACCTTGCAGTCTGGCGAGCAAGGCGAATGGTGCTCTCCGCAGTTGACACGGATGAGAGGCGAGGCACATGGAGTATTGGGATGTGATGTGCATACACAATCCCGGTATGTGGTGCTGGAAGCACAGCGAGAAGGCATATGGCTGAACTTCCAGCACTTAGAGCTCCACATCGGGGGAGGGATATAGGGCTTTACATCACACCGGTAGACCATCACCCTCAAAGGCCCAGATGAAGGCACAGGTCACAACCTGATTATCTTTTGGACCCCGGTGGACACACCTGATGAAGTGTACACCTTGCCACTCTAAATGGGCGCACAGCTCATCGTCAGACTGCAAAAGGAGGTTTCTATGAAATATGTTACCCTGGACCATATTTAAGCTCTTATGGAGCGCAATGGTTACAGAATCATCCCCCAGCTGTCACAAGCGATTAACTCCCGTGACTGGGCAGAGAATGCTGTTTTGATCAAGACTGACCCAGACCTCCTTGTGGAGAAGTCCTCCATCTTCCCAAACTTGTCCTCTAAATGCTCAACGAAAAACTGTGGCTCCATTGTCATGAAGGATTCCTCCATCAGCTCTCGAACATACAAGGTACTGGGGCGAATAAGAACTGCTGCCATCCGTAGTCTGAAGTTCCTCCCATGGTGTGGCCAGGGAGGAAAACGATTTGGGGTCGTACTTCTGTGCATTGAATTGAGCTCGTAACCTATTAGAGACTGCTGGTGTTTCACCACCAGAAAGAGATGATGTACTACATCAATTGTCATCCGGCCTGATGCCACCCACTGCCACTAGGGTCCCTCCCCACAGGCGCCTCTCAGCCCCAGCAAAGGACACCAAGCACGATGGCCTATGTTGGGAGTCCCGATGCCCCAGGGGGATGGGCATCTACCCCTTGGCATATGTGGGGAGTTAATGGCACAGGCATCAGCAGAACAATCCCTCTGTGGTCGGGCGGCTACAACCAATGGGGTACACAGTCATTGTTGACACAGAGGAGGGGGGGGGGGGGGACAGATGGCGAGGGGAGGGGGGTTGGGTGCTGGATGCGGGTAGGGGGGGGGGGGGGGAGGCGAGGTATGGGAGGCACCAACTTGGTCACGGAAAATACGAGTGATAGGAAATTTTGGGTAAAAATCGGGGACAGGCCCTGCAGACACCACTCATATAATGTGGCAAGGATATGATGCCGCCAGGTCATGTTGCTTTTAGTAAATAAAACATAAAAAATTTTTTTTAAAAATGGCGACCAGGTGTTGAGTCTGGAAAACTTGAGGGAAACTAGATTATCAAGTATCCGTGGTCTAGGGGTAGCGTCTTTGATTCATAATCAAAACGTCTTCGGTCCCGGGTTCGATCCCCGCCACTGCCTAAATTTTGATAAATAATCAGCATTGGCGGCCGAAGACTTCTGGCATAAGAAGTCAGCCTCATTCTGCCAACGGCCTTGTCAAAGAGAGCGGAGGAGCGGATAGAGGTTCAGGACACTCTCTTGTCCTAGGGGTAAGAAATTGCCCCTAAAGGCGGAAGAATCAGCAATGATCAACGACTCGAGGATGCAGAAGGCAATGGAAACCACTGCATTAAAGACACGTAATGTGTATCCACAGGACATGTGGCCTGCAGTTGAAGAAGTGTCATGATGATCTCTCCATTGGCATAAGATTCCGGAATAGTCTCCCATTCGGATCTCCGGGAGGGGACTGCCAAGGGGGAGGTTACCATGAGAAAAAGATTGAATAATCATTGAATGGATAATGTTCTACAAGTAGGGGCGTGGAATGTCAGAAGCTTGAACGTGATAGGAAAACTTTAATATCTGAAAATGGATATGCAAAGGCTCAATCTAGATATAGTAGGGGTCAGTGAAGTGAAGTGGAAGGCAGACAAGGATTTCTGGTCAGATGAGTATCGGGTAATAACAACAGCAGAAGAAAATGGTATAACAGGTGTAGGATTTGTTATGAATAGGAAGGTAGGGCAGAGGGTGTGTTACTGTGAACAGTTCAGTGACCGGGTTGTTCTAACCAGAATCGACAGCAGACCAACACCAGCAACGATGGTTCAAGTATACATGGCGATGTCGCAAGCTCAAGATGAACAGATAGAGAAAGTGTATGAGGATATTTAAAGGGTAATGCAGTACGTAAAGGGGGACGAAAAACTAATAGTCATGGGTGACTGGAATTCAGTTGTAGGGGAAGGTGTAGAAGAAAAGGATACAGGTGAATATGGGCTTGGGATAAGGAAAGAAAGAGGAGGAAGACTAATTGAGTTCTGTGACAAGTTTCAGCTAGTAATAGCGAATACCCTGTTCAAGAATCACAAGAGGAGGAGGTATACTTGGAAAAGGCCGGAAGATACGGGAAGATTTCAATTAGATTACATCATGGTCAGACAGAGATTCCGAAATCAGATACTGGATTGTAAGGCGTACCCAGGAGCAGATATAGACTCAGATCACAATATAGTGGTGATGAAAAGTAGGCTGAAGTTCAAGACATTAGTCAGGAAGAATCAATGCGCTAAGAAGTGGGATACGGAAGTTCTAAGGAATGACGAGATACGTTTGAAGTTCTCTAACGCTATAGATACAGCAATAAGGAATAGTGCAGTACGCAACACAGTTGAAGAGGAATGGACGTCTCAGAAGTTGGGAAGGAAAACGTAGGTACAAAGAAGGTAGCTGCGAAAAAACCATGGGTAACAGAAGAAATACTTCAGTTGATTGATGAAAGGAGGAAGTACAAACATGTTCCGGGAAAGTCAGGAATACAGAAATACAAGTCGCTGAGGAATGAAATAAATAGGAAGTGGAGGGAAGCTAAGACTAAACGGCTGCAGGAAAAATGTGAAGACATCGAAAAAGATATGATTGTCGGAAGGACAGACTCAGCATAAAGGAAAGTCAAAACAACCTTTGGTGACATTAAAAGCAACGGTGGTAACATTAAGAGTGCAACGAGAATTCCACTGTTAAATGCAGAGGAGAGAGCAGATAGGTGGAAAGAATACATTGAAAGCCACTATGAGGGCGAAAATTTGCCTGATGTGATAGGAGAAGAAACAGGAGTCGATTTAGAAGAGATAGGGGATCCAGTCTTAGAATTAGAATTTAAAAGAGCTTTGGAGGATGTACGGTCAAATAAGGCAGAAGGGATAGATAACATTCCACTAGAATTTCTAAAATCATTAGGGGAAGTGGCAACAAAATGACTATTCACGTTGGTGTGTAGAATATATGAGTCTGGCGACATACCATCTGACTTTTGGAAAAGCATCATCCACACTATTCCGAAGGCGGCAAGAGCTGACAAGTGCGAGAATTATCGCACAATCAGCCTAAAAGCTCGTGCATCGAAGCTGCTTACAAGAATAATATACAGAAGAATGGAAAAGAAAATTGAGAATGCGCTAGGTGACGATCAGTTTGGCTTTAGGAAAAGTAAAGGCACGAGAGAGGCAATTCTGACATTACGGCTAATAATGGAAGCAAGGCTAAAGAAAAATCAAGACACGTTCATAGGATTTGTTGACCTGGAAAAAGCGTTCGACAATATAAAATGGTGCAAGCTGTTCAAGATTCTGAAAAAAGTAGGGGTAAGCTATAGGGAGAGACGGGTCATATACAATATGTACAACAACCAAGAGGGAATAATAAGAGTGGACAAACAAGAACGAAGTGCTTGTATTAAGAAGGGAGTAAGACAAGGCTGGAGCCTTTCGCCCTTGCTCTTCAATCTGTACATCGAGGAAGAAATGATGGAAATAAAAGAAAGGTTCAGGAGTGGAATTAAAATACAAGGTGAAAGGATATCAATGGTACGATTCGATTCGCTGATGACATTGCTATCCTGAGTGAAAGTGAAGAAGAATTAAATGATCTGCTAAACGGAATGAACAGTCTAATGAGTACACAGTATGGTTTGAGAGTAAATCGGAGTAAGACGAAGGTAATGAGAAGTAGTAGAAATGAGAACAGCGAGAAACTTGACATCAGGATTGATGGTCACGAAGTCAATGAAGTTAAGGAATTCAGCTACCTAGGCAGTAAGATAACCAATGAGGGACGGAGCAAGGAGGACATCAAAAGCAGAATCGCTATGGCAAAAATGGCATTTCTGGCCAAGAGAAGTCTACTAATATCAAATACCAGCCTAAATTTGAGGAAGAAATTTCTGAGGATGTACGTCTGGAGTACAGCATTGTATGGTAGTGAAACATGGACTGTGGGAAAACCGGAACAGAAGAGAATCGAAGCATTTGAGATGTGGTGCTATAGACGAATGTTGAAAATTAGGTGGACTGATAAGGTAAGGAATGAGGAGGTTCTACACAGAATTGGAGAGGAAAGGAATATGTGGAAAACACTGATAAGGAGAAGGGACAGGATGATAGGACATCTGCTAAGACATGAGGGAATGGCTTCCATGGTACTAGAAGGAGCTGTAGAGGGCAAAAACTGTAGAGGAAGACAGAGATTGGAATATGTCAAGCAAATAATTGAGGACATAGGTTGCAAGTGCTACTCTGAGATGAAGAGGTTAGCACAGGAAAGGAATTCGTGGCGGGCCGCATCAAACCAGTCAGTAGACTGATGACCAAAAAAATCACCCATTGGCCTTGACCTGTGACCTAAGGCTGTTGTGTGTGACGTCACGACAGCATGGAGTTTAGTTTGTTAGAGTGGCATGTTTGTAGGTGTCATTTTGATGTGATCGGTGATGTTCTCTGGTGGTGTGTTTATGTGTTAGGGAATGTTTTTGGTTCAGTTTGCGTGTGTGGCGTGTTTCTAGGTGGCGTATTGCTGTGGTAGGTGGTTCTCTCTGGTGGTGCGTTTATGGGTAGTGTGTTATGTGGGGTTCATTCACACGTGTGTGGTATCGGTGGTGACTGTGCTTTCAGCAGAATATTTTTCAGCGAGTTAACAATCTTAGTTTTGTTATGTCGACATTATTGTAGTTTTTTCTGTTTGTCGTGGGTGAATTTTGGTAAATTGCTTTGTTTATGTTTTTTGTAGGTACGGATACGACTGACAACAGTTTTCACTTACTAAAGATGCGGTGTCTCTGACCAGGGACGGCTATCTGTGGAGATCTCAAGGATAATAGGCCAAGGGAAATGTTTGATTCCAATTTTGATTTTCTTGGCCTTTTTTGTGGTATGATTAAGTGTGGGGGTGGTAAAAGTTTTGAGATTTATAGTGTGGTATCTGTTGTTTCTTTGACCTATATAGGTCAATGGAAGTGATCGATTCCAGTGGATTTTGTGTGTAGTGGAATTTGGGAAGGTTGTCAGGTCTTGTCATTTGGTGGAGTGGCGTGTGTTTGTACTTAGTTTGTCCCTCCCAAAAACCCCCAATTTATCCCACTTGTCCCGATAGTTTCCATTATATTTTTTGGAGGAATATCTGTTTGGTGTTTTTTTAAATCTATTTTCGTGTTTGTTGTCACGTTTACGTGATGATGTCGTAGGAGCGGTATGGGAGTTGGTTTGTTATGGTTGTTTCCACTATATTACTGACGTCATTGGTCAAAGCATAGGTGTGGAATTGGATGCTTCCATTATTCCTTGATGAACTATCCTTTTCATAATATTGTTATAACTGACATAAAGAATACATTGACTGGTCAGCATTATGGCAGCTTATACGATTCTTTTGACACAAAAAGTTAAAGTGTTGTGTGTCAAGCAACTGCACATGCTCACAGTGTCTAAGCTTTTCTTTTATTAATATACAGAACTGTCTTCAGGTTTTGCTTCATTTATGTGCTGGTACAGCATCTACTGGAGCAATCTGTAGCTGGAGACTAAAATCCAGTGTTACAGTCATTTCAAAAAGTTGTGAAAGTTATCATACTTCACATGTACATTTTCCTACTGACACTCTTAATACTGTAACCACATATCTGCAATGCTTAGCTCAGTTTGAAGATACTGAAGGGTTACACATATGCTGCAGCAAAAATACAGGGTGTTTCAAAAATGACCGGTATATTTGAAACGGCAATACAAACTAAACGAGCAGCGATATAAATACACCGTTTGTTGCAATATGCTTGGGACAACAGTACATTTTCAGGCAGACAAACTTTCGAAATTACAGAAGTTACAATTGTCAACAACAGATTGCGCTGCGGTCTGGGAAACACTATAGTACGATATTTTCCACATATCCACCATGCGTAGCAATAATATGGCGTAGTCTCTGAATGAAATTACCTGAAACCTTTGACAACGTGTCTGGCGGAATGGCTTCACATGCAGATGAGATGTACTGCTTCAGCTGTTCCTGCAACATGGGGCTTTTCGGTTCCCCATATGCGCCAGTTCTGTTTATTGATGAAGCCGTCCAGGTAAAAATAAGCTTCGTCAGTAAACCAAATGCTGCCCACATGCATATCGCCGTCATCAATCTTGTGCACTATATCGTTAGTAAATGTCTCTCGTGCAGCAATGGCAGCGGTGCTGAGGGGTTGCCGCGTTTGAATTTTGTATGAATAGAAGTGTAAACTCTGGCGCATGAGACGATACATGGACGTTGGCGTCATTTGGACCGCAGCTGCAACACGGCGAACGGAAATCCGAGGCCGCTGTTGGATCACCTGCTGCACTAGCTGCGCGTTGCCCTCTGTGGTTGCCGTATGCGGTCACCCTACCTTTCCAGCATGTTCGTCAGCACCTTCCCAGTCCGTTGAAATTTTTCAAACAGATCCTTTATTGTATCCCTTTTCGGTCCTTTGGTTACATTAAACCTCCGTTGAAAACTCCGTCTTGTTGCAACAACACTGTGTTCTAGGCGGTGGAATTCCAACACCAGAAAAATCCTCTGTTCTAAGGAATAATCCATGTTGTCCACAGCGCACTTGCACGTTGTGAACAGCACACGCTCACAGCAGAAAGACGACGTACAGAATGGCGCACCCACAGACTGCATTGTCTTCTATATCTTTCACATCACTTGCAATGCCATCTGTTGTTGAAAAATTGTAACTACTGTAATTTCGAAAGCTTTTCCGCCTGAAAATGTACTGTTGTCCCAAGCATATTGCAATAAACGGTGTATTTCTATCGCTGCTCTTTTAGTTTTTATTGCCGTTTCAAATGTACCGGTCATTTTTGAAACACCCTGTACAATTCAAGCAATTGAACAGGTTCTATAGAATAGAGTTACTTTGCTCTACTTTTGGACAGTTTTTCAAACAAAGACATGTAATGCATACTAGTTCTGTAAAATGACATTTGAAACTGAGGTTGGTCTATTCTAAAACAATGTAAAAACCATATAGTAACAAACAAGGACATCAAAGATAGCAATGGAGGGGGAAAAAATGATATTTGCTTACTGTAAAGATGACATTTAGTTGCAGACAGGCACAATTAAGACAATTTTACATAAGCCATTGGTTACAGCCTTTTTCGTCTGGTCCAAGCTGCCAGAGTTGGTGGTATTGTGTGCGTGTGGTGTGCTTGCTTGTGTGAACCAATGGCGTGAATGTGTCTTTTCTGACAAAGGTTGTGAGCAAAAGCTTACACGTAATTGTATTTTACTAGTGCCTGTCTACGACTTAACATGTCATCTTTACGGTAAGTAGCACTATCTTTTCCCACATTGTTGGTATCACAACTTGGGAGTTGTATGGTTTGAAAGACATCAAAGATTTATCTTTGAAATATTACATTTTCAAAATTGAAGCAAAGTAGCCCCTGGAACATTACTTTGCTGTGCTTGCCATAAACATTATTTTAAGACAGGATAATAGATTGTTCCAATGTTACCCTCTTTGAAATTTCTTATGTTACACTATAGGACCACAGTAAACGAACGTTTTGAGACACTAGATTCCATTTGCATTGACACCATACTGTAATACCATTAATCTCTTAGCAATGCTTATTTTCACTGTAATAAGATTTAACCCACGCCGAACCAAGTATAATGCAAAAGTAATGAAAACGCTCCAGTTTGGCAGTGATGCAAAGCTGCACCATTTTTCCGAGGAAATAACCTCAATGACTGCTTTGGATCAAACAGTGACAACTTATTCAATACAACTTTTTGCCTATAAATTAGACAAAACCTAATTCCTACACATAAAAGAACGTCAGTTACCATAGGCTTAGGCCTAAGTAGTTTTTTGCTCGTAAAACTCCTTTTGTAGTACAGATATGTTTAGCAGAAAAGTCCATGATAGCGAATGACGGAATAACTCAAAACATATGAGCTAGTAGAAGCGATGAAATCAAAATCGTTCAGGAATGTTTATTAGAATAGGTGCTACGCTGCGTTAATCTTTTTTCAGAGTTCGAGCAAGGTTATTCCCCAGCGATAAAGTAGCTCCACTTTAAGATTCAATGAATTGCACATGCGCAAACTACCACATCGCAGACGGTGCCCCTCCCCCCCTTTTTTTAACCATTTCGCTTTTGGCTTGGAAACAACAGTAAACTGATAACTAGATGACATGAGGGTGCTTTTAAGCAGCCACCTCGCTCATGAGATGGACGACTCAACTACTGCACCTCTTCGCTAGGCCAATGTGTCGTACAAAATTTAATTGCAGATACTGCAGCGTCATTGTATGTGAAGTCCTAGACAGTTATCTGTTGGGTTACTTCATTTAAGCTTACTGTCTCTGTAACTATTGCTTCTGTACTACTTAACTGCTACTTAATCACCAGCAGTACAACAGTACATAATGCCTCCGAAACAGAACAAAGGAAGCCTTCGCAACCGGACAAAATATTTCGCAGTTGCTCAGAAAGAACAAGCACTTACCAAAAAAACTGCAACATATCAAATGGTCTCAGCGTTTCAATACGTTTATTCCTTTCTCTGTACGACTGCTTCGAACCCTTCCCTCTCTTTTCAAACGACGAACTTGTTGACGTGCCGCAGTGCAGACACCGCCATTACTGATGGATCAATAGGTATTAGACGCGAGCCTTCGACCATCGATACTAGTAGACTGGCCTTGCTGTGCAGAAGCTATAGGGCTGGCGTGGCTCCATCATAAACCACGTGACTGTTGGCAAAACGTGGCGGGATTTCAAATCAGCAGTCTGCCATACTATGTTTGTATCATATTTCCCCCACATTTATTAATTGATTGCCAAACGCTGCCAACAAAAATTCCTTTTTATTTGCGAAAAATTATGCTAGAACTACATTTGACCTGGATTTGTTCACAGTACCATTTATAAAATCTAACAAATACATCGAACGCCACTCTGGTGCGCAGCGGGACGAGATTACCATAAACTATCAATTAAGGTAAATTTTCGTTAAAATTCTTTTAAACAGAAAGAGTGGGCTCGTGTCAAAACTTTAAACATTGGATTCGCCGCGTTTTGAGCTCTAGTCACTTATAAAAGAAAATGGGAATCATGTCAACTATAGGTGCCAAACTTTTCAGTATCAATTTTAGGTGTACTTCAAAGGTTCATTTCCCAATATTTTTAGATGAAAGGTGAGACTTTCAAGTTTCAGAAAATAATTTTGGAGCCTACATTTATTTAATAGTATTAGAAGGTAGAAAAAATTCTCTTAATGTGTCGACTATATGTGCTCTTATCTTATTATAATCTCACTTGAATATACAAATCCTTGCTACCTGTGGGCTATTAAGTGCCTGAAAATGAATAATGCATATACCAAAGTGAATATTGTGCACCGTAGTAAAAGATGTCAATTATGACTCAAGAAACACACAAAATTTCAAATGAAAGTCGTTGAAGCTCTCAATTTAACCAGGGCAGGCCATATATTAAAAGTTCCAAGAGACTATGCAATTATTTTCATTTTTTAAAAGGCATTTCTTCACAGTTGATGAAAATCTCAAGGAAAACTCTTTTGAAGGTTAAAACACTTGTGAACTTCTGTCTTAAGATAGTCATTCCGTGGGGAAACAAACTGCAAAATAATTCCCACAATGAACTGTGACAGTATATAATTTTTTAAGAAAACTATCTGAGGGATAATAATGCAAAACTGTACTGACCCTCATCCAGTTTAATAGCCATTTTCCAGGACACAAACAGGTTGCAGCTCATCTGCCAAAACAAAAACATTTGGCAGTCTCTCAGTACAACAAGAATAGGTGCTCTTATTTTAGAAAAATAATGGCTGTACAGTGATCTGATTTTGTTCTGACAATGTGTGGGATCATGATGAAATTTTTCCTTGCCCCTGCATAATAATCATGTGGGCATAAATCAAATAAAACTCCCCTTTAATTACATATTAATGATTATCATTGCAGTTTGTGAACAATTTGAATAGCTTACTGCAAATGCAGCAGAAGACAATTAGTCAACATAGAGCTTAAAAACTCGCTTTAACAGAAATTTTAGGAGTAACTTTTACAGATAGGAAAAGTTGTTCTTACACTGAAAAGTGAGGTCTGTTTTCTCTGGAGTTCATAAACTGCCAATGCCATGCACAATGTCACATTTTCATGATGTTTTTTACCAAATTTTGGAAATTGTTGCATATGAATGAAATATATATACCTGTACTTGCTTCACTCAAACAGCATTCCGAATTTCTTATTGCAAGCTTATGCGACAAATCCTTAGTACCTGGTGTCTGTAGTGGATGCATATTGCCAGAGGTGAACACTATCCATTGCAGTAACAACTGACGCAACAGAAATACTTTTGTGCTTGACACTCCAATGATATTTACAAACATGCACTGCCAACACCATGCACAATCTCACATTTTCACCAAGTTCCTTAGTAAATTTTGAAAGCTGTTGCATATGAATGAAATATATGTACCTGTACATGCTTCTTTCAGAGCCTACTGAATTTTGTGTTACAATCGCATCTGACAAATCCTTACTACCTGGTGGCTATTACGTATCTATAGCAGACACAATTTACCAAAGTGAACACAATCCATTGCACCAACTACAGTTGACTAAGAATAAAGAAACTGGTTTATACTTTTACGTGAAACAACTTTTGGAGGTTTGAGTATCCATAGATAACATGAAAAGAAATACATGTTGAGTCTTTCAAGTGCTTTTCTCATTTTAAATTTATTACACTTTTCTCTCAGTTGCTGCAAGTATTCAATAAAAATTAAAATCTCTTGGGGGAAAAAAAATAGACAATCAGAAAAAATTAACTCAATACTTTATTTCACAAAATTTTATTTCTTACAAAATTTTATTTCACATTTTCTTTCTTACAACACAATATTTTCCAACAGATTTATTTCTTAAGCCCATATTGTAAAAGGGCACAACAGTGTTAAACAGATAAAAAGATATAGAAGACACTGACAAGAGAATAAATCAAGTAAAAATATAAGGGCCCAAACAAATTAACAGCACAACATACAGACCTAGAAGGAACAAAAAATAAAAAAAAAGACAGTACATAAATATATATTCTGTTAAGAGCAAAAGAATATCTAGGTTTACATAAAACAAATGAATCCAATTGGTCTGAAAACAGAAGTAAAGTCCAATCATATACTGAAAAAGGCTTTGTGGATGCAGTACAGGCACTTAGAAAGGCTAAGAACTCCAGATACCTCTTTACTTTGTGTAGACATGGTTCAAACATTAATAATAATACACAACATAACCTTGGCAATTATTAACTCTAATGTAATAGAAATAAGGCATAGAATATTTAATGTCCCTTAAACAGCACAGTTTTTGTGCATATACTCCTGACACAACCTTTCTGGAATGTTTTTGCCACAGACTTTCCAAAATGGTGATTTCTAATTTTAAAATACTCAAAATTGATTTAACTACAGCATTTCTGTGGGCTCAAAGTCCATAATATGTTCTTTGATGGATTGAAAAACACTACAATCAACATCCCCTTCGCCTGTTGCAACCGATAAGCTTGCTCTGCAGCTTTGCAATTTTTAATAATGTCAGCAGAAGGCGTAACTAAACCTCCCACACTCTCTCTTTTGATTAGTCCAATGTCACTGTCCACTGCCCCACACAAGGAATTTGCACATTCTACACAATGTACTGACTTAGTCAATTTACGCACAATGAATCCTGCTATGTATGCAACAACATTCTGTACATAATTTGACAGCTGTTCAAATGAGACAGTAGGAATGCTGTATGAGTGATCATGAGAGACTGATGCAACATTGAGGCCTAACTTCTCTGTATTACAATTGATAGCTTATGTAAATGGGTTAGATTGCATCACATTCAGCCCAGAAGATACACTGAGAATGGAACAATCTGCAGTATCCAAAGTAGACCCAAATTCTGACCCTCTTACCTGCTGATGGATAAGCAATCATTTGTAGGCTGCTTTGAATTGAGCTGCTGTGGGATTGTTATCACCACCATATCTTCTGATTGAGCTGAAAAATGTCTATGTGGTCCTGTAGCAATTTATGTGTAAGCAAGAAATTTAGTTTTGGTTGAGAGCTGTCAATGAGGGAAACATAATTTTCTGAGGTTCTGTATACATACAAGAAAGCCAAGGAAACCAGTCTTTCTGTTAGTATACAAAATAGATGGCCCATTAGCTTCAAGTCTCAGCTCCTTAATATATTTTTCCACTTCATCAAGAAATGGTAAAATATGGCCAGCTGTCTGCACTGACAGAGGTGATTTATACCCTTTGGACAGGAGATTCCTACTATTGAAACAATCAAAAAGGTTGTTCATTGTCCTTATAAATTTAACTGTATGTTCACATCCTTTAAAGTCAGCTAGCTGCAAATGTTTGTCAAGGAATTTTAGAGCATTAGCTACACTACCACTAAATGTTTGCACAGCAATCCTTACATTCATTTTATGACGATACCACTCAACGTGTTTTGTTCTTACTTTTGTAGCACCCAGAAGTTTCTCCACTCTTTGCAGCTCATGTAATTTTAATACATAATCCCATTTTATTGGATTTCTGTTTCCATCGAAAATGACACCTTTGCCAGCTAATGTATTGCGTATTAACTTAAAATGTGACATGGATTAAGGAACATGCAAACATCATCCTTACATATAGGGTGTAGAAAAAAAAAAGATTTCATTCTGCATGTTGAAAGACAGGCCCCTAGCTTGTCTACCATTGCAGTGTTTATGTGAGCACCATCAAAAGTAACAGAAATTACTTCTACTCCAGCATCATATGTAAATTTCAACACCTCCTTAAGTAGGTTTGATTTTTCAATAGCACCCAGGCCATTGACTAAGTAGCCAATTGGAATTTTCCATGAACCATTAACAGCAGTCAACATGAATGTTAATGCCTCATTTGCAACAGGCATATTGTCATTGTCAAGATCTGTACCATAATCTATGTAACCAATAAACTTATTTCCACAAAATTCAACATGCTTCCTTATGGCAATCGCATCAAATGACATGGCACAAAGCAATTTCTTACCTTTGCTAATGAGTTCCTGACTCTTTATTCTAAGTGCTATTGCTGCTTCTTTACTGAAACCAGGATCCCCATCAACAACACTGTACCATTTTCTTAATGTTCGTGGATGTGGCAGTGATGTTTTGAAATTTTTCCTTACATAGCTATATGCCTTGCTACTGTAAAAATTTACTGTTAGAGCAAAGGTCCAAAGAGCTGCTGGATACATATTTGCTTCTTTACTTTTGCTGACACGTTGGAGCAACTCCGAAGTACCAGGTGGCAGCATCTGATAGCAAAAAGCCACATCATTTAAGCATAAGTATTCCAACCTGCCATCAGTCATACATTTAAAAAATGACAGGCATTGTAAATATACTTGCCTTTAGTAAATTAGCCAGGGATTCATGATTCATTTATAACACGACTATTTTCAAGATTATTTATCAAAGATTTCAAAGACAAGACTTTCTTCTTCATCCCACGAGATGACCGCTGGAAATTCTTGAACTTCCTGGCTTTGATGCTAACCTGCCGTCTTGCCACATCTGTTACTTTTTCTGCTATGCCAGGAGTACACAAATCGCTATTCGAAAAGTCCCCAATACACCTGAAACTTTTGTTTTTCGGGGTGTTCGTTTCCATATCGCATAACGTCACTGTAAACAAAACAAAAATGCATGTTTTGAGGTATAATTTGTGTGCGAAGCATGTCCGACATGGCACTTAAAGTAAAGTGCTACAGTTCTATTGTAATACAATATTTTACTAACTCGCAGTTGTTACACACATTCTAACAACATTCAGACTTACAGGCATTGCAAGCACAGATTTCAGAAGACTGAGGCATCATCTAACGAACGAACGCGTTCTACTGTGTGATTTACGGAGCTTAGGCCTCTTCGATTTCATATGCTCCGGAAAATCGAGAAGTGTCGTGATAGCATCACTTCTTAGCCCATTCCCTCCAGTCTTAGCCCTATAAAAACCATCAGGTTTAAAACTGACAGACATTGTAAATACAAATTATAAATATACATTGTAAATAATAACTAACCTATCAAAACATTTCTCCTCGGAGTGCTTCGAGCAAAGGCGCGTATGTGCAGATGGCTTAAAGTTTTTCTGCGTCAGGGCCTGTATCCAAAGCTGTCTTCGGTTTTCATCCTTAGGGAACCTATTAGTAGGGACGAGAAACAGTTGTACTTACTTCTGTAACCGAATTATCACAGATACTTTCCAAAATGTAGTATGAGTCTGACTTTACAGGCACCACTTTAATTTACATGATACTCTATTTTCAGTGTAAAAAACATATAAAAGTCACTTCAGCAGATTCCAATAAACGCATGGTCCAAGATGCGAGCTTATATTCTAAGATGTTCCAATTCAAAGTTGATCTATCACTATGTTTGTCTTTTGTTTGAATGTATCGACATTCTGCACTTTCCCATTACAGAACAATAGTCAATAAAGATAATTGTCGTACAGGCATGAAATTAAGTATTAAAACTCCATTATTGCAAATCATTTGTGTGGCATCTCGTTATTGTGTCAACAAAAGATGGTTGCTGATAGGTGGTAGCTCTTCGACCATAAATATAGTATCTATGGTCGAATTGGTAGCTATAAGTTTATAAGCACTTTGGTGGAACAGTTCCCGCTCTCATTTAAGTTGATATATTGCTGATGTGAGACCATTTTCATTTATAATAAATAACAGAATGTCAGAAACTACTCAAGCTTGTGGTTCTGAAATGTCCACCATTGTTCCATCTGATAAAACGGATAGAGAGTTCATGATGTCCATTGTGGTAAGTCTTAGTATACGTTCGAAACCAGTTGTGCCTCGCCAACGAGAAAATTTACTGAAAAATTAGAGACGTTCAAGGAAAAATGGTTATAGAAATCTGATATTTTATAGAAAAAGATAAACATTCTTTCAAATAGTAGCTGATGCAAGTTTGAATCACACACGTCCCTTCTTGATCTAAAGGTCCAAAAATCGCTTACTTTGACAGCAAATAGTTTTTGGGCAAATTCACCCCAGTGTATATGGAAAAATGTGAATTCAAAAGCGATAAAATTTACAAGTTTTTATGAACGAGCTACTAGACTATGCCACCAAAGTAAGTTTCTAAACCAACTATATAAAAGAACTCCTTCTATATACCCCTGAGAGATTTTTTTATTTAGGACAAAATAGATAACTAGATAGTGCCACATAAAGCAAAAATAGCGAGCCAGATGACAAAACTTAAAGGTGTACCATGCAACGTGTTGCTTTCTTGCCGTCTTGCCATGTTTTGCAGCTTTGCCTTAATTACGCCTATCTGCTGTATTAGTGCTGC
The DNA here is from genome assembly GCF_023897955.1 of Schistocerca gregaria. Classification (NCBI taxonomy): domain Eukaryota; kingdom Metazoa; phylum Arthropoda; class Insecta; order Orthoptera; family Acrididae; genus Schistocerca; species Schistocerca gregaria. The sequence continues at coordinate 34,411,997 of NC_064928.1, forward strand.
AAAGGCTAAAATTTTTGAAATGGCAACCCAATCTTTTCGTTCCCATCACTGAAGCGGTTTCTTCCCGCAAACTATTTACATTTGGTAATTGGGCCATTCCGTGCCAAGTGGTCAAATATCGAGAAATGTTCCCATATGACCATCGTGGATTTTGATGTAAATTTTGTATGAACATTCACACATGTTCCCAATGGACACTGGTAAAGTTTGTTTCAGAAATTCAATACTTTCGGAGATACAGTCATTTGTTTAAAACATAGCACAGCTTTCTACAGTGTGTCCTTGAATTTTCAGCAACTTTGAGATATATCTAAGTATTTGCATGAAAGAAACAAAACTTGGCCATCTTATACAACTTTTAGAGCGCTTTAAAGCAAAATATTAAGAACAGGATTTCTGAGCAGTTTTCATATAGATAATTTGAAGCAAAGTTGAGCGAAAAAAATAGCTGTTAAGAAAAAAAAAAAAAAATGCGAACTTCAAGAGTAATTGTGGGATGTACATGAAACTTTGCACGCCATAATTCACCAACACAACGTCTTTGAATATAAAATTTCATTCTCCTATTGCTTTCCATTATTTCACAAATCTAGGGTGAATTTGACAATTTTTCAAAAAGTGCTAAAAATGGGTATTTTTACTCATTTTTCAAAAAGTGTTTTCTCCAAACTTGTCTGAACTGTGGCCATTAGAAAGAGCATGTTCTAAACTATCTAGAAAAATGGATTTGGTTTTGCGATGCAAGCGTATAAGGCTCAGCAAAGTAGCATCATCAAAGAGGCGCACTCGAAGTTTGAACACATTTTTCTGGCACTCAAATTATACCTGAAACCTTTTATTATGCCTAATAAAACTTTGATTAATTAAATGAGACCTTGGATGATTGAATGAGACCTTGGATAATTGAAATAAAAAGATCTGGTAAATAGGCAATGATACTGTCAGAAAAACTTGAAAACTCTGAGAAGTGGCCCTTCTGCTTTTATTGAAGTATTCATCTGCATAAAACTCTTCTCATTTGTAGAGAGAGGGGGGGAGAGAGAGATCATAAAGAATTAAATGAATAATAGCTTCATATTTTTTGTACTTCTCAAAATTGTAAATATTTACAAGTGGAAAATGAAGACCTAATTTTTGGAGTCAATTCTATACAACATTTTTCCAAAAAAAGAATCGGTTTCCTTGAATCGTACATCAAGTGATGTAAATTTTCCAGTCAATACTGCAGAGATTTTAATACCTAGGTGTTTTAACCTGTGAATTTTTGTCTTAGAGTTGTTAGGGAAACGTGTGAAATTGGCTGGTTAAACATCTAAGAGTTTTAATTTTGTATTTAATCACACTTAAATGTAGCCTACTGTCTTGGTAAATACGTAACCACTAGTTTCACAGAGAAAATTCACAAGATTCACTGTTTTTAGAGAATATAATGGCAGCAATTACTTTAACAATCAGAGCCTTGTTTGAACAATCAGTGTTTCAGTGGTGTGTTTGCAGCATAGTGAGTGGGTTCTCTTGACTGAGTGTGGGTTGTTAAGTGATTTGTAAGACTATCAAAGTTTGTAATTTAATTTACAAAAAAATGTTTTGATTGTGTCTTTTATAGCATATATCTCTTATTAGATTTTTCATTGGTATTATACATTGTCTATAATTTGATTCAGTAGCAATTTGTCTGAAATTTAAGCAGATTATAATTTGCACTTACAGGCCAAATACATTATTTAGTTACTGATCAGAGGTGGATGCAGAAGGAAACAGCATACCTTCCTGCTCAATTGGGCAAGGAGATAGTGGAACAGTGTGTCATGTCACTTTCTTTGCCAAAAAATCTGCTTTAAAATGGTTTGCGGATTTTAGTGACGAGGAAAGAGTTGTTTGTCCGGCGTTTTGAAGCAAAGCTTGGCAGTATGTCTCCGTACTGCCCTCGGTCACTGACCTGATTATCATATGTCCTGCCTCTCCCTCGTGACCTACCTTGATATCTGCCTCCTCTTTGCACACTCATTCTGCTTATGTTTCCATCAGTGCGATTGTCATTCTGCCTAACACGTGGGCGATACTATCTTCTCTCACATTCCTCCTCTTTGAGTGCTGATTCAACGCACTCTTAGATATTGTACAAATTTATCTACATTGTCTCTCGGTGCAGATATTATTTTATTCTTACAATTCCAAGGTAAATTATTTTCTACCCCCAAAATGTTTTGCTTCATTTCTACTTTATTACTAAGATAGGATAGAGTAGTTACCCACCTTTGTACAAATCTTTATTCCTTCTTTCTTGGGGTTGTATTTTTCCCCAGACCAGAAACGGTTAAGTACATTCATTTGCTTTCGCTTACCCCAGTACTCCTCCAAAGAAGCGTGTTTAAATTCCTGTAATTTAGTATATTTTTCTGAGGCCAAGTTCCCCCAGATTCTTGCCTCCCCCATTAAGTTTGAAGTAATAAATCCGATCTTCTGCTTATCACTCCACACTTTAGGCAAGATATCCTCAGTCATTCCAAAACTCACGTTGATGTACACTTTCATTGGTATCAAACTTGAGAAACTGTAGATTCTTTCACTGAATTGATTAATATGAGTTTCCAAGCCAGTGACTTTGTTACCTGAGCCCCAAGTTTGTCACACTTATCTTTATTTTCCTTCAAGTTACATTCTAAGGTAGCGTGATTTATTTCACTATAATTTTCTACCACTTTGATATATTCACTAGCCATAACTATTTCTGTGTTTACATGCACTTTAAATTGCTGGTGGTCATCAGTAACTTGTTAGATTTGTGTAGTCAATTCACTTTTTACTTGATGAATAGTTTGCGTACATTCCTGTTTAACCTGATTTATTTCAATTTTTACATTATTACTAAGCACTGCCATGTTGTGCTTCCAACAATCTCTTAGATCTGAAATATTTGAATCCAGCTTAGATTCTATTTCCTCACCCATATTACTCATATTAGCATCTAAACCATTAAATTTTGCCAATAGACTCATTAACATACCTGCCACACTATCTTTTGCCCCATCATTTACTGATACAATGTCTCGATTAATATTAGCTACTGCCACAGGTAGATATGAAACACTGGGATCTGATACATTCTGTTCCACCTGCCATCCATAATTAACACTTAATGACTCTGTTAAACTTCTACTGAAATTGGGTTGGGACACATCCAAACTAAAGTTCGTGGGATCATGAATCTCTTCCCCTTGTTCTTTTCCCCTATCTACCCTCAGTTCGTCCTCCACATTTGTTTGGTTACACTCAGCCATTTTATTCAGTTTTCACAACACACACACACACACACACACACACACACACACACACACACACACACACACACACACACACACACACACACACGAGAGTTTTAAAAAACACACTACTTAACTTTGCACTTCTGATGTCTCCAACATGGTTAGCTGAGGCTGCGGGTCCGATAACTATTCACTGGGCCGCGGTACCAGTTTACGAGCCACCACTGCGGTCAGCACTGCCAACTGCTTCCGCTGCCACCGTCGTGTCGTCTCATAGCTCGTAGTCTGCCAGATGTTGCCATTATCAGCTTCTTCAGTCGGCGCAATATAACCGCAAAAGTCATCTGCCAAGCACATCACACACTCACAGTTCATGGGTTATCACTGTCTTTCTGTCCATGTGACGATAGTTCACTCTTAATATTTGTCCTTTCCCCAGTTCCTATTTATTCGCGAGCACTTTTCTATCGTCCGGTGACACACACACACACACACACACACACACACACACACACACACACACACACACTACTGCTTTTAATGAAATGTTTCATTATGTTTCCTGGCTGATGCACCAATTGAGACAGATTTTTTGTGCGTGCGTGCGATGCACCAATTGTGACGGATTATACGTTGCTGCTGCAATGCAACTTCTTTTATAATTTTTGTTCACCTACCTCTTTACAGCGGTAGGTCTTCGCACGTAAACTCCTGACTGCAGTTACTTAAGAGATGACAGAAAAGCAGTTTTGAGGAAACTGTAACTTCATAGCTACACGCTGGAAGCCGCTACAAGTAAAATTTGCTGAAAATTGTCTATGTACTTTAAAGAAATGATTCGGAAAGGGGATGTCACTCGTACTTTAAACATGAAGTTCAAATTTAAAGCTTCAATAGATGTTTATTGCCGTTAAGCAAGATCATCAGCCCACATTCACGAAAATTACTAAAGATTCTGCTCACAGTTATCACCATACCTAAAACAGCCACAACTTTTAGCTTCCCAGATTCTGAAACCAATTACTTGTAACACAAACAATGATCGGCCAATTACTTCTATACACGATATTCAGTGGTTGTCATTAGTTAAGTTTATGCTCGCTATAAAATACTCAGTATGAATATTCTCAGTACTGTAACAATATATAATTCAAAGTTCACTCGCGATTTTCGTCGGAACGAATTATCACAACACTCTAAAGTTTTCGTAAACAGTTTCTGGTCACAACCAGATACCGTTAACACTGGACCATAACTCAGAAGTCATCCCAAGACATCATCTTACACATAATGCGAAAGTCACATCCAGCATAACTGCCTCCAATCAAAGCTAGGTCGCGACTCCTCTCACTCTCCCACTCCTCAAAATTATATCTCCTCGCTAGGCGGCCAACCGTCTCGCTTCTCATTGGCTGTCAGCACTTACGACCAATGAGAACTCACTTCTAGGGTGCGGCTCGCGCCAAAGTCTAGCAAGCACCAATCACTTCTCTGGGCTCATTGACGTCATCAAATTAAGTAACACTAAACTATCTAATGAAATAAACAAAACAAAATGAACTATAAGCTTTACTCCATATCTGGAAATTTATTATGTAGTCGGGAATGTTCTGTCTGTCTTCCACATAAGCATACAAACTTGGACATCCGACATTCACTAGTAGGGGAACCACTATTGGATTCGTTCCCACATTACAGAGTTGGAACACTTGCCAGTTCCTGTAGAGAATTACATGATCGGTTTTTAATAATGCCGAACGTCCCACATACTCTCACGCACGCATTCTCATTCACACGCACCCTAACACACAATACACATATTTACTTAGAATTCTTGAAATTTTTATTACAGAAAAGTCACAGAGGTTTTCTGAAACTAAAAACTTTCCAAATTTATATATGAACACTGAAAGTGTTATCAGATCATCATACATAGTCACTGAAGGTGAACTATTACATCACTGTATTAATTTGAATTCTTGACTATTGGAAAATTACGTTTTTTCTTTCTAACTTCCGAAATACAACTGTTTTTGATCTCAGACTTTGACATATTGTTTGTTTTTCACAACCGAAGGTTGTACATCAAATATGATGTTCCTCAGGTTATTCCTTTTAGTTATTAATATTTTTAGTTTCGTATAATGTAAGTGGCCTGCCAGCGCCGCTACTCCACTGCTTTCACACGTGCAGCTGCAACAGATGGTGGTGACGTCAGTCTGCAGGACACAACTCGTCCGTTACTGACCGTATAATACTCTACCGGCTTACATTCTGAAGTAAAGCTTTTAACAGACAATTGGGCGATCGCGCACTAGTTGCGATGCCACAGTGGGACCCAAGCAGCAATATGGAGAGGGCAGAGGAAGGGAAGGAAGAGTAGTGTGCAAGTGGGGGAGAGGTGAACGCTGTCTGGTGGAGTGTGCAGGGACTAGAATGCCAACTACTGCTGCATCAGCAGGTTGTAGTGCAGAGAGGTGGGGAGGAAAAGGAGGGAAGTGGGGAAAGACGGGCAGTGCATTGGCAGAGGGTGACAAATGGGGTGGGAGATAGCGGGAAGGCGAAAATAGGACAGAGGGGGTGGAAACTGTTGGGTGGAGGGTGTACAGACAGTATGTTACGGTAGGTTGAGGTTGAGATAATTACGGGAGCAGAGAATGTGTTGTAAGGGTAACTTCCATCTACGAAGTTCAGAAAAGCTGGTGGTGGAGGGAAAGATCCAGATCGCTTGGACAGTGAAGCAGCCATTGAAATAGTGTGTTCCGTTCAGCTGCATGTTATGCCAAAAGGTAATCTACTTTGCTCTTGACCACAATTGGCGGTGGCTGTCCATCCTGGACAGCTGTTTGGTAATCATACCAACATAAAAAGCTGTGCTATGATTGCAACAGGGCTAGTAAATGACATTATTGTTTTAACAGGTGACCTGATGTCCGATTGGGTAGGATAAATCTGAGTCAGGACTGGAATAGGAAGTGCTGCGTAGGTGGATTGGGCAGGTTTTGCACCTGGATCTTCCATAGGAATACAATCCTTCTGGCAAGGGGTTGGGATTGGGAGTGGCATAGGGGTGAACTAGGACGTTGTGGAGCCTGGGTGGGTAATGGAACACCACTTTAAGAGGGGTGGCAAGTATCTTCGGTAGGATATCCATCGTTTCAGGGCATTTTAGTAGGTAGTCAAAGTCCTGGTGAATAATGTGTTCAGTTGTCCCAGTCTGGGGTTGTATTGGGTGATGAAGAGGCTATTCCTTTGTGGCTGCTTCTTGTGGGTGGTGGAATAAATGGGGGTATGAGGGGGAAATGACACGGGAGTTCTGTTTGCTGACAAGGTCTGGGGATTAGTGCCTGTCTGTGAAGACCATGGTGAGACCCTTGGCGTACTGATTAAGGGATTTTTGTCACTGCAAATGCGCTGTCGCCGGTTGGTCAGGCTCCTGGGTGGTCAGGCTGTATAGGAGGAATTATTTGGTGTGAAAGTGATGGCATCTGTCCAAATGTATGTATTGTTGGTGGTTGGTGGGTTTAATGTGGACAGAGGGGCAGATGGAGCCATCAGAGAGGAAGAGGAAAGTGGCATGCTGCATTGAGGAGGGCCCTGTGAAGCAAATGGGTGAGAATCTGTTGAGATTGTGAAGGAACAAAATAGTGTCTTGACGCTGAATCCATATCGTGAAGATATCAACAAACCTGAAGCAGATCGGGTTTTGTGTTTTCGGAGGTTAGGAGTGTGTCCTAGTTTGCTCATACAGGGTGTATATGTTCCGGGACAACCGGGATATCCGGGAAAAACCTGGGAATTTTTTAGAATTCTGGGAATTTTTCATTGTTTTAGTTTTCAGTTAAATTTTTGTAATTTTAACTGGTAAGAACCGATGCTCTAACAAAGGAAATTATTGTATCCCGCTACTGCATAATAATACTTCAATGGTGAAACATAAACGAGAGAAAAAACGAAAATAACTTAAATTGCAAAGGAAATGCGCCATATATGACGACACACAGTGCTCATGCAAGCGTCTGGCAACAGCAAAATGTGTCAAAGGCTTTAGATAGACTATGCAATGCTTCATAACTTTGAATTGCCTCCGATCAGTGTAAAGTCACAACTCTTTACGTTTGATTTGTTTTACGGGCTCGTGCGCATGCGCAATTGAGTCATGTTTGAGTTGTAGATTCTCCCGCTTCTGGCTACAGGAATGTGGCTGTTGGCTGTGCAAGCAGTCGCAGCAAGTAGCTAGATGCTACTGGGAAAATGCGGCGCCAAATTCAAATTCTTGAGGAAAAGAAGTGCCTAGCATCCAACGCATGTTCGTCTATCAATTATTCTTATGATTTTGAAATGCTTCCCTGTTGGATTTTGAACATTTTTAATACATTTTTAAGTTCATTTCTGAATGAATCAGAAGTTGGTTTTTGAATGTGTGATGTCTGTCAGGAGAATCCTCGTCACATCTAGAAATAAACTTTCTGCAGACAAAAGGGGACGGGGCTATACGAGCTGAGCGGAGTAAAGCTGAACGGATGAATGCCAATCGCTGCCTGATTGTGGTTGACTGGGTTTGCGAATGATGAGCGTTGTTATAATTACTAGAGAAATCTATAGATTCAGACTACCAGAATGCAAATAATCGACTGACAGGAATAACAGTTACAGTGTGCATGTTGCTGCACATCAAAGATATTTTCAAAATGTCTTTTTTTTTCCCCTGAGTTTCATTTTCTAAAGTGGCGGGAAATTCTACACCTGTGTATAAAACCATAACCATTCAAAGGATTGATAAGGGTAAATATAATGCCACTTAACACTGAAAACGTGTATTTTCACTCTGGAGAAAGTGTGTTTTTAACCAGGAAATCCGGGAATTTTTTTTTTCCGTGTCCCCGTATACACCCTGTCATTAAAAGGTTGGTTTAGGAGGGTGCCATGCAGGTGCCCATGGCTGTGCCCCTCATTTGTTTGTATACAGGGTGACAATTATTGAAATCTATGGAATAAAATTGCCATATCTTCTAAGCAGCTTGTGTTAGGATGTCCAAACTGCCTGTTTGTCTGTGAGGCGTGATGGGAATTGGTATAGTCTGTTTTAGTGACGTAGCCCCCTTTCATTTGGCTGAGTTCGTCAGTAGCTAAATTGGTGCATTTGGGTGACTCAGAATCCGTTTTTCGTGAATGGGAAATCTTTTCACCTTCAGCAGGCGAGTGTGTGGTATGCAGTATCCAGTCATGAAATAATCGGTGCAATATTCCCTTATGGCACGGTGACTACCAAATGGTACATGAAGGTGATTTCATCCCCACTATCCAAAGTCACTCTGATTTTGACAAGATTTGGTTCATGCAAGATGGATTTCAACCCCATCAGCACAGGAGTGTTTGATGTCCTGGAGGAGCACTTTGTGAGCTGCATTCTGGTTATGTGTGCTCAGAGGCCATTAGCATGGGCGTTGGTTGGCTACCATACTCTCCAGATCTGAACACATGCAACTCCTTTTTGTGGGACTATATTAAAGACAAATTGTGCAGCAATAACCCCAAAACCATTGCTGAGCTGAAAACAGCCATTCAGGATGTCATAGATAGCATTGTTCTGACGATTTAGTGAGTCATGCAGAATTTCACTTGACGTCTGCACTACATCATCGCTAATTATGGCAAGCATATCGAACATGTCATTACCTAAATTCAAATTTCTGTAGTGATGTTCATGTGTTGAATGAAGTGTGTTCACACCATAGTTTGTAACTGATTTACTCCCCCCCCCCCCCCCCCCCCCCCCCTATATAATGTCATAATTGCCATTTGCTACCTTTCCTTCAAAGGGGAAGTAGTTGTGGGCTAGGCTAAAATTAATAAGCTGTAGGAGGAATGAGGTAATGGATTTGGATTCTTAAGGCCATTGCAAAAGGTAGTGTTCAATAGTGGTAAGACCACGAGCATGAGGGATGTTGGTGTATAAGGAGGTGGCATCAGCTGTGACGAGTAGAAATCCAGGCAGTAAAAGGGATGGTGGGGTGATTCATATCAATAGTGGTGAGAACGTCGTCTGCAGTTAGGATGATTCGGTCAGAATTTGTTTTGAGGTAGTGTGTGGATCTTAGTTCTTCTACTGAAAGGTTGGTGTTCCGAGTATGGTACCTGGGAGGAATGATGATGAAGCTAAGTTGAAGGTAAGGAAGTCAAGGAAGGAGACCAGTGGGTGTTTAGACGGGAGAAGGGAAGGATCACGGTTGGATGGTGGTACGAATTGGAAGGAGCAGTGTACCCCCATGGACCTTGCCGTTGGTGGGAAGGCTTGCGTGCCTCAGCGATACAGATGGCCGTACCATAGGTACAACCACAACAGAGGGGTATCTGTTGAGAGGCCAGACAAACATGTGGTTACTGAAGAGGAGCAGCAGCCTTTTCAGTAGTTGCAGGGGCAACAGTCCAGATGATTGACTGATCTGGCCTTGCAATACTAACCAAAATGGCCTTGCTGTGCTGGTACTGCGGACGGCTGAAAGCCAGGGGGAGACTACAGCCGTAATTTTTCCCGAGGGCATGCAGCTTTACTGTATGGATAAATGATGATGGAATCCTCTTGGGTAAAATATTTTGGAGGTAAAATAGTCCCCCATTCGGATCTCCGGGCGGGGACTACTCGAGAGGACGTCGTTATCAGGAGAAAGAAAACTGGCGTTCTACGGATTGGAGTGTGGAATGCCCGATCCCTTAATCGGGCAGGTAGATTAGAAATTTTAAAAAGGGAAATGGATAGCTTAAAGTTAGAGATAGCAGGAATTAGTGAAGTTCGGTGGCAGGAGGAACAAGAGGTTTGGTCAGGTGAATACAGGTTTATAAATACAAAATCAAATAGGGGTAATGCAGGGTTTAATAATAAATAAAAAACAAGGAGTGCGGGTAAGCTACTACAAGCAGCATAGTGAACGCATTATTGTGGCCAAGCAGACATGAAGCCCACGCCTACTGCAGTAGTACAAATTTATATGCCAACTAGCTCTGCAGATTACGAAGAAATTCAAGAAATGTATGATGACATAAAAGAAATTATTCAGGTAGTGGAGGGAGATGAAAATTTATTAGTCATGCGTGACTGGAATTCGACAGTAGGAAAAGGGAGAGAAGGCAACATAGTAGGTGAATATGGATTGGGGCTAAGAAATGAAAGAGGAAGCCGTCTCTTAGAATTTTGCACACACCATAACTTAATCATAGCTAACACTTGGTTCAAGAATCATAGAAGAAGGTTGTATACATGGAAGAATCCTGGAGATATTAGAAGGTATCATATAAATTATATAATCGTAAGACAGAGATTTAGGAAGCAGGTTTTAAATTGTATGACATTTCCAGGGGCAGATGTGGACTCTGACCACAGTCTATTGGTTATGAACTGTAGACTAAAACTGAACAAACTGCAAAAAAGGTGGGAATTTAAGGACATGGGACTTGTATAAACTGACTAACCCAGAGGTTGTACACAGTTTCAGGGAGAGCATAAGGGAATAATTGACAGGAATGGGGGAAAGAAATACAGTAGAAGAATGTGTAGCTTTGTGGGATGAAGTAGTGAAGGCAGCAGAGGATCAAGTAAGTAAAAAGACGAGGGCTAATAGAAATCCTTTGGTAATAGAAGAAATTTTGAATTTAACTGATGAAAGGAGAAAATATAAAAATGCAGTAAATGAAGCAAACAAAAGGAAATACAAACGTCTCAAAAATGAGATTGACGGGAAGTGCAAAATGGCTAAGCAGGGATGGCTGGAGGACAAATCTAAGGATGTAGAGGCTTATCTCACTAGGGATAAGATAGATACTGCCTACAGGAAAATGAGACCTTTGGAGAAAAGAGCCACTTCTATGAATATAAAGAGCTCAGATGGAAACCCAGTTCTAAGCAAAGAAGGGAAAGCAGAAAGGTGGAAGGAGTATATAGAGGGTCTATACTAGGGTGATGTACTTCAGGACAATATTATGGAAATGGAAGAGGATGTAGATGAAGATGAAATGGGAGATACGATATTGCGTGAAGAGTTTGACAGAGCACTGAAACACCTAAGTCAAAACAAGGCCCCCGGACTAGACAACATTCCATTGGAACTACTGACAGCCTTGGGAGAGCCAGTCCTGACAAAACTCTACCATCTGGTGAGCAAGATGTATGAGACAGTCGAAATACCCTCAGACTTCAAGAAGAATATAATAATTCCAATCCCAAAGAAAGCAGGAGTTGACAGATGTGAAAATTACCGAGCAATCAGTTTAATAAGCCACAGCTGTAAATACTAACACGAATTCTTTGCAGACGAATGGAAAAACTAGTAGAAGTCGACCTCAGCGAAGATAAGTTTGGATTCCGTAGAAATGTTGGAACACGTGAGGCAATACTGACCTTACGACTTACCTTAGAAGAAAGATTAAGGAAAGGCAAACCTACGTTTCTAGCATTTGTAGACTTAGAGAAAGCTTTTCACAATGTTGACTGGAATACTATCTTTCAAATTCTAAAGGTGGCAGTGGTAAAATACAGGGAGCGAAAGGCTATTTACAGTTGGTACAGAAACCAGATGACAGTTATTAGAGTCGAGGGACATGAAAGGGAAGCAGTGGTTGGGAAGGGAGTAAGACAGGGTTGTAGCATCTCCCCGATGTTATTCAATCTGTATATTGAACAAGCAGTAAAGAAAACAAAAGAAAAATTCGGAGTAGGTATTAAAATCCATGGAGAAGAAATAAAAACTTTGAGGTTCGCCGATGACATTGTAATTCTGTCGGAGACAGCAAAGGACTTGGAAGAGCAGTTGATGGAATGGACAGTGTCGTGAAAGGAGGATATAAGATGAACATCAATAAAAGCGAAATGAGGATAATGGAATTTAGTAGAGTGATGCTGAGGGAATTGGATTAGGAAATGAGACTCTTAAAGTAGTAAGAGTTTTGGTATTTGGGGAGAAAAATAACTGATGATTGTCAAAGTAGAGAAGATATAAAATGTAGACAGGCAGTGGCAAGGAAAGCGTTTCTGAAGAAGAGAAATTCGTTAACATAGAGTATAGATGTGTCAGGAAGTCATTTGTGAAAGTATTTGTATGGAGTGCAGCCATGTATGGAAGTGAAATGTGGACGATAAATAGTGTGGACAAGAAGAGAAGAGAAGCTTTCGAAATGTGGTGCTACAGAAGAATGCTGAAGATTAGATGGGTGGATCACATAACTAATGAGGAGGTATTCACTAGAATCGGGGAGAAGAGGAGTTTATGGCACAACTTGACAAGAAGGGATCGGTTGGTAGGACATGTTCTGAGGCATCAAGGGATCACAAATTTAGCATTGGAGGGCAGCGTGGAGGGTAAAAATTGTAGAGGGAGACGAAGAAGTGAATACACTAAACAGATTCAGAAGGATGTAGGTTGCAGTAAGTACTGGGAGAGGAAGAAGCTTGCACAAGATAGAGTAGCATGGAGAGCTGCATCAAACCAGTCTCAGGACTGAAGTCGACGACGACGACGACAACGACAACAACAGTGTTCAGTGTTGAGATTTGGGTGGTTTTGGTTGGAGGGACTGACAGCAAAGAAGTGTTTCCATTGCAGGCATCGAGAGAAAGAGAGTAGATCTTTGACAAGTGCAGCATGGTTAAATTTGGGTCTCTCCGTTACTGATTGATGAGTATACCATTTCCTCAGTGGAGCTCCATGTGATACTGAAGCCACTGAAACAAAAGCGTCGTGTTTGGGGCAAACAGTTTCTCATTTGCTCCGTTTCCCTGAGTGCTTCACAATCATTACAGAACCTGTACCCAGCTGAGAGGTTAGTCTGGCTGATATATGCTCCAATGGCAGGGTAAGCAGGTATCATTCCATTGGGTGCCACGTCATGTAGGGATATGGGGAAATGAACAGGCCGATTGGGCTGCCAAGGAGGCCTGCGGAGGACAGGATGTGGCACTGTGTCTTATTCCCTTGCAGGCTGTTGTTTCTGCACTACACAGGGAGGGCATGCAGTTGTGGGATGAGGAATTGCTGGTGGTGAGGGCCAAGAAGCTGTGGTTGGTGAAGTCAACAACCCAGCCATAGTGTTCCTCCTGCCAGTTGCCCAGGCGGGATGAAGTGGTTGTCACGCATCTTCGAATTGGGCACTGCCCTCTCCCAAGTAGCTTTTTACTATGGCAAGAGGTCCTTCCGTTTTGTGATGTTTGTGGCATGCATGCCTGTATCCACCATATTTTACCAGAGTGCGTTTACATCATGATGGAAGGGCGGAAGCAAATATTGGTGGGGATCTGCCCTCTATTTTAACTGATGAGTCGAATGCACAAGTTTTGTGGTATGTCTGGATGCTGGCTTCAACTTTTAGGCTGGAGGTTTTAGTGGGTTTGTTGAGTGGCTCGCTTCTCCGTTTTTATTCTCGTGGTGAGCCAGCCACATCCATCTGCTATATTGTTTTAGCTCCTTATACCACTTTCCTCCTATGTCGATTATGTTTTACTACTGACGCAACATTTTCTTCTGAGATTCTGTGTGGGTACACACATAGTTTCTCAACTATCGTTACCTGTGTTTTACATGCTGTTTTATCTTCGTGTTTTGTGTATTTTACTGACACTCATCCCAATCTGCATGTCCATCTCCATATAGGTGTGCCCCAGGGAAGTGTGTTGGGCCTCTTGGTGTTACAGTCTGAATTAATATAAAACAGTATTAATAGCAACCTTAGACTCTTTGCAGATGATGCAGTTATCTATATTAAAGTATTGTACTGTCCAAAAGGAGCTGTAGAAATATTCACTCAGATCTTGATAAGATTCAAAATGGTGCAGAGACTGGAAACTTGCTTTAAATGTTCAGAAATGTAAACCTGTGCACTTCACAGACTCAGGAAACAGTGTCCTATGACGGTAATAGCAACGCGTCACACTTGGAATCAATCAAATCGTACGAATATTTGGTTGAAGCACTCTGTAGCATTATGAAATGGAATGACAACAAAGACACAGTTGTGAGTAAAGCAGATGAGACTTCAGTTTATTGGTAGAATTATGGGAGGAATGCCAGGCCTAGGATGGCAGCAAACCTTATTCACGATGATTCCTTGTATGTGCGAGAGCTGATGGGGACTCCTTTGTTTCAGTGAAGCCTCTGTTTTTTGTTGAGCATTTAGAGGACAAGTTTGGGGAGATGGTGGGCTTGTCTAAAATGTGGTTAGGCACAGTCTTAACAAAAACACCATCCACTGGCCAATCACGGGCATTACTCGCTTGTTACAGGCTGGAGGTGTTTCCGTCACAATCACTTAAGTATGATCCTGGGTATTATATTCCTCAGGGACCTTCTTTTGCAGTTTGATGACGAGCTGTGTGCCAACTTAGAGCGCCAAAGTGTTAATTTTATCCGGAGTGTCCATAGGGGTCCGAGGAATTATCAGGTGCCACCACGGCCTTCATCTTTGCCTTTGCAGATGACACGTTACCCAGGAAGGTCAAGGTGATGGTCTACCGCTGTGATGACATATCCCTCCCCCGATGTCTTGATTCGGATGCTGGAAGTTCGGCCATATATTGTCCCGCTGTACTTCCAGTGTCATATGTCGAGATTGTGGATGTCCTTCGCATCCCAATACTCTATGTGCCCCGCCTCTCATCTGTGTCAACTGTGGAGAGCATCATTCCCCTTGCTGCCAGACTGTAGGATTTTACAGCAAGAAAGGAAAATCGTGGAGTACAAGACCCTGGACCAACTGAACTACACTGAGGCTAAGAGGAAATCTGAGTGGCTCCATCCTGTGCCTATGACCTCCTCTTACGCTGCCGCCACTAGAACAGTTGTAGCCCAATCAGTGCCACGAATTCCAGTCAGCTCTCACAGCCGAAAGACTACACGTGCCCCCTTGATGGTGGGGTTCACTTCCCTCCCTGTTGCTCCTGCACCAACTACCTTGGGAGCACTGCCCCCCCCCCCCCCCCCCCTCCAAACCATTGGGGACACCAGTCCCCACTTCTCAGGTTGGGAAGCATAAGTATTCTTTGGCTCTTCTCACTAGGAAGGGGTCCCAGGTTTCTGCTATTTAGAAAGATGACACCCACCAGAGGCTGAAGTGCCGGAAAACAGCTAGTCCCAGGGCTTTACGATCATTCCCTGAGACTGAGTCAGTGAAGCCCTCCCAGCCCGAGAAACCCAAGGAGCAGCGACACAAACCCAAAAAGAATACCCCCAAGACTAAGGGAATTGTGGTTGAACCCACACCATCTCTAAAGGTCTGCGTCAGGGGACCCTGAGATGTAAACTGCCTCATTGAATGTTCCATGCCTTCCCAGCCTCACGATCACATTATCCTCCAGTGGAACTGCGGCAATTTTTCACCACATAGCTGAGCTATGGCAGTTGTTAAGCTTTACACCTACTTTCTGCATTGCACTCCAGGAAACCTGGTTCACGGCAATGCGAATCCCTGTCCTCTGTGGCTATAGGGAATATTAAAAGAACCATAGCGAATATAATAGTGTCAGTTGGAGTTCGCTTGTATGTCCTGAACTCGGTATATAGTGAGCCTGTGCCCCTTCAAACCCCTCTTAAAGCTCTCAGGATATGGACGACACAGGAAATAACTGTCTGCAACATGTATCTTGCCCCAAATGGAATGGCTGCACTGTTTGCTCAACTCACTAAACCTTCCCTACTTTCAAGAGATTTTAACGCTCTTTAACCCTTGTGGGGTGGCACCGTGCTTACTTGCCAAGGCAGAGATGTCAAAATTTCACTGTCTCAGTTCAACCCCTGCCTCATAAATACTGGGGCTGCCACACATTTCGGTGTGGCTCATGATAGTTACTCAGCCATTGATTTATCAGTTTGCAGCTCAGGACTTCTCCCATCTATCCACTGGAGAGCACATAACGACCTGTGGTTGTGACCATTTCCCCATCTTCCTGTCACTCCTCCAGCGTTATGCAGACAGACGCCTACTCAGATGGGCTTTCACCTATGCTGTCACCGTTCAATCTCTCCCACATGCTGCCATCGATGTTGTGGTTCAGCAGGTAACTAAGATTGTTTCTGTGGTGGAAAATGTGATCCTTTAGGGTGCCCCGGCGAAGATCTATACCTTGGTGGTCATCGAAAATTGCTGAGGCAGTTAAAGAGCGTTGGCGAGGTCTACAGCAACATGTTCACCAGCTTATCAAAACGTGGAAACAGGAGTGTTGTATGTGTCAACCATTGGGTACCATACTTCACCTTCCCAAGTCTGGATGAAGATCAGATGTGTGACTTCTGAAATTTTCCCGGCGTATTTGTTCTTCTAATAATTTCCGGGTATGCAGCCGGATCCCGTCGACATTCTGCCACGATATTTCGGCCCAGAGACGTCCGGCCATCATCAGGTGAGTACACAACTACTGAAGAGCCCAGGTGCAGTCGCGGTATTTATACCGATTCTCGCGCACGTGTTGACATGTGCGGCATAGCCGAGTTGTACGTGCTGCCCTCGGTGGTGAAAGTAAAAGATCATCTAGTCATTGAGTATCGAATGACGCTGTCTATTCCGCTGTGAATGTATAATTTTAATAACAGGATTCCAAGTTTTATCCAGTTGAAAGCCGTTGTCACGATTTATAAGATTATCGGCAAGACGTATTTACACTGATTCCTTGATTACGGAATCCCAAAATCCGGAAACCGGAGCTAAAATTTTTGTTCCATTGTATTCCATTGAATGTCCCAATGAAATACAGTGCTCTGCTACTGCCAATTTTGACGGTTGCCGCAGACGGGTGTATCTTTCATGTTCTGTACATCGTTCATGGACAGTTCTTGTCGTCTGGCCAATATATGCAGAGCCACATTCACAGGGAATTTTGTAGACGCCTGCTTTCTTCAGTTGTAAATCGTCTTTAACGGATCCAACCAGGGCCCGGTTCTTTGCTGGTGGACGGAAGATAACCTTGATTTTATTCCTCTTCAGTAGTCGGCCTATTTTCGACGACACATTCCCGGCGTATGGAAGAAACGCAGTTGATTTAAAGTCGTCATCAGCGTCCTCAGTGCGCTGCTTCTTGTTATGACAGTTGTGCATGGCCTTTCTTATTTGGCGTGAAGTGTAGCCATTCTCTTTAAAAACCTTCTCCAAGTGTTCTAATTCTGCGTGGAGGTTTTCATCGTCCGATATTACATGCGCTCGATGTATTAAGGTACTGAGAACACCGGCTGTTTGTGCTGGGTGGTGGCAGCTTGACGCCTGGAGATACAGATCTGTGTGAGTCGGTTTCCTGTACACAGAATGTCCTAATGACCCATCATTTTTACGGCATACTAGCACGTCTAGAAATGGTAAAGTGCCATCTTTTTCAATCTCCATCGTGAATTTGATGTTCTCATGTAAAGAGTTTAAATGATGAAGGAATTTCTCCAGTTCCTGTCTGCCATGAGGCCATACAACAAAAGTATCATCTACGTACCGCCAGAAGACCGTAGGCTTTAAGACAGCAGACTCAAGTGCTTTCTCCTCAAAGTCCTCCATAAACAGATTAGCTACCACAGGGGACAAAGGGCTCCCCATGGCGACGCCGTCTGTTTGTTCAAAGAATTCGTCATTGAATAGAAAGTACGTTGAGGAGAGTATATGTTCAAACAAGGCCGTCATTTCTGCACTGAATAAGTTACCAATAAGATGTAACGATTCCATTAAAGGCACTTTGGTAAACAGTGAGACCACATCAAAGCTGACTAATAAATCCGAGCTGCTAAGCTTAACTTCCTTCAAGCGACTGACAAAATCCTCGGAATTACGTATATGGTGGCAACACTTACCCACATACGGCTTTAGTAGTGAGGCCAGATATTTTGCTGTAGAATAGGTGGCAGCACCAATATTACTCACTATTAATCGTAGTGGGGCACCATCCTTGTGTATCTTGGGAAGACCGTAGAGTCTTGGTGGTACTGCATTGTGTGGTCTCAATCTCTTGATAATTTGTTCAGGTAGAGAACAGTCCTTCAAAAGGGTAGCAGTTTTCCTTGAAATTCGGCTTGTTGGGTCCTTTTCAATTCTGCGGTACGTGGAATCATTTAGCTGGGACTGGATTGACGGTGTATCCTGGGCCAAGGCAGACTGGGCTCACAGGAACAGTACGAACAGGCAAAGTGCGAAGTTTAGCCAACTCGTAACAAGAAAGCCACAAGAAGCTATCTCTGGACGATCCGTGGTGAACCTTACGGAGAAATCATTTGACGATGCGACGATGTCAGTGCTTGCGAAAGGTTTAAACTTCGCCCCTACTCCTGTTTCACTGCCTTTAACGGATTTCATCAGTTCCATTGAGGAAGCCATTAGACGTCTCCCTGCGGATAATGCAGACGAAATTCGACGTGAATCTTGCCGAACGTTGCTGAAATGTGCGCCACAACGGAGTAACATCTCGCCAGCTGAAAGAGCTGCTCTCCGCAGCCTCAGAGAAGATACTAGCACAGTCGTACTACCTGCGGATAAGGGTAACGCCACAGTTCTTCTGACAAGGGAAGCCTACGAGAAGATATATTGTCAGCTAAATGATTCCACGTACCGCAGAATTGAAAAGGACCCAACAAGCCGAATTTCAAGGAAAACTGCTACCCTTTTGAAGGACTGTTCTCTACCTGAACAAATTATCAAGAGATTGAGACCACACAATGCAGTACCACCAAGACTCTACGGTCTTCCCAAGATACACAAGGATGATGCCCCACTACGATTAATAGTGAGTAATATTAGTGCTGCCACCTATTCTACAGCAAAATATCTGGCCTCACTACTAAAGCCGTATGTGGGTAAGTGTTGCCACCATATACGTAATTCCGAGGATTTTGTCAGTCGCTTGAAGGAAGTTAAGCTTAGCAGCTCGGATTTATTAGTCAGCTTTGATGTGGTCTCACTGTTTACCAAAGTGCCTTTAATGGAATCGTTACATCTTATTGGTAACTTATTCAGTGCAGAAATGACGGCCTTGTTTGAACATATACTCTCCTCAACGTACTTTCTATTCAATGACGAATTCTTTGAACAAACAGACGGCGTCGCCATGGGGAGCCCTTTGTCCCCTGTGGTAGCTAATCTGTTTATGGAGGACTTTGAGGAGAAAGCACTTGAGTCTGCTGTCTTAAAGCCTACGGTCTTCTGGCGGTACGTAGATGATACTTTTGTTGTATGGCCTCATGGCAGACAGGAACTGGAGAAATTCCTTCATCATTTAAACTCTTTACATGAGAACATCAAATTCACGATGGAGATTGAAAAAGATGGCACTTTACCATTTCTAGACGTGCTAGTATGCCGTAAAAATGATGGGTCATTAGGACATTCTGTGTACAGGAAACCGACTCACACAGATCTGTATCTCCAGGCGTCAAGCTGCCACCACCCAGCACAAACAGCCGGTGTTCTCAGTACCTTAATACATCGAGCGCATGTAATATCGGACGATGAAAACCTCCACGCAGAATTAGAACACTTGGAGAAGGTTTTTAAAGAGAATGGCTACACTTCACGCCAAATAAGAAAGGCCATGCGCAACTGTCATAACAAGAAGCAGCGCACTGAGGACGCTGATGACGACTTTAAATCAACTGCGTTTCTTCCATACGCCGGGAATGTGTCGTCGAAAATAGGCCGACTACTGAAGAAGAATAAAATCAAGGTTATCTTCCGTCCACCAGCAAAGAACCGGGCCCTGGTTGGATCCGTTAAAGACGATTTACAACTGAAGAAAGCAGGCGTCTACAAAATTCCCTGTGAATGTGGCTCTGCATATATTGGCCAGACGACAAGAACTGTCCATGAACGATGTACAGAACATGAAAGATACACCCGTCTGCGGCAACCGTCAAAATCGGCAGTAGCAGAGCACTGTATTTCATTGGGACATTCAATGGAATACAATGGAACAAAAATTTTAGCTCCGGTTTCCGGATTTTGGGATTCCGTAATCAAGGAATCAGTGGAAATACGTCTTGCCGATAATCTTATAAATCGTGACAACGGCTTTCAACTGGATAAAACTTGGAATCCTGTTATTAAAATTATACATTCACAGCGGAATAGACAGCGTCATTCGATACTCAATGACTAGATGATCTTTTACTTTCACCACCGAGGGCAGCACGTACAACTCGGCTATGCCGCGCATGTCAACACGTGCGCGAGAATCGGTATAAATACCGCGACTGCACCTGGGCTCTTCAGTAGTTGTGTACTCACCTGATGATGGCCGGACGTCTCTGGGCCGAAATATCGTGGCAGAATGTCGACGGGATC
The DNA here is from genome assembly GCF_023897955.1 of Schistocerca gregaria. Classification (NCBI taxonomy): domain Eukaryota; kingdom Metazoa; phylum Arthropoda; class Insecta; order Orthoptera; family Acrididae; genus Schistocerca; species Schistocerca gregaria. The sequence continues at coordinate 34,432,549 of NC_064928.1, forward strand.
CGGCTGCATACCCGGAAATTATTAGAAGATCAGATGTGTTTTTGGGTACCAGATCCTAACGGGTGACCCTGGTGTTACCATCAATGGTGTGCTACCTAACAATGCAAACACTATTTCCGAGCAATTTGCTGAGGACTATGCTCCAGCCTCTGCATCAGAGAATTACCACCAGCCTTTCACATTCTTCCCCCTGCGGGTCTGAGGTAAGAATACGCCTGAGGTAATCCTGCCTGTCGTAAGAGACGACTAAAAGGAATCCCTCCCCCTCACAGGGGTAGTTTGCCCCTGCGTCCGGAGGAGGATGGTTCGACGACTTACATTTGTGGTCATTTTGGTTTTTCACTTATTCTGGTTTCTTCCTTCTTTTGTTTGTATTCTTTCTTTGTCCTTCTCCGTCTCCCACTGTCTTCCTTACATTTTACTTTGCCTTCTTTTCCTTGCCACCTTCTCCTTGCCTACTTCTCCACCTTGTCCTTTCTCTCCTTTTTTTCCTATTCTTCTTTCCTCTCTGTGCGTGCCTGAAGGCCGACCCACACGTTCGCACGCGTAGCCGGTGACGGGGTAAAGTGTAATTCCCTGCCCTGGGTAGATGAGTAGGGCCTGTGCTTACCCCCTGGTAAAGGCCAGGCCCGGGGAGGGGTGATTGCCTGAACTGACGCCTTCCGACCATGCCGATTGGTCTGTCCGTTTCTCGGGAGGTGTGACCTGAGGTGTAAACATACACCTAAGGTGGAGCGCCCTCTGAGAGGGTCCCCACAAGGAAGGAGTACCCCTTCGGAGACACTGGCAATCGTGGGGATTCATCCGCAATGGATTTCTCTTCTCTGTCGGCTTCTGCCCAAAATTGGAAACTTGACCAGCCAATACTGACAAAAGTCCTACTACCTGCCCCAGAGTTCATCATAGTTTCTAGATCTGAGGATGGAAAGGGTGTAGATGGCATAGCCAGACCTCTCAAGTCTTGTACCAGGATGCGTAACGGTACCTTGTTGTTGGAAACTGAGAGCGCCTTTCAGGCACAAAACTCCTTCAGGCCACACTCTTGTACACGTTTCCTGTCCGGGTGGAGGCTCACCACACTTCGAATTTGTCGCGTGGTGTGGTATCTACTAGATCACTTAAAGGATTGACTGATGAGGAGATTGTCTTTCCTCACTGAGCAGGGCGTGACGGCTGTCCATAGGGTCATTATGAAGGTCGACAATGATCTTGTACTGTCCCGCACACTTTTATTGACCTTTGATAGTGTTAAGTTGCCGTCGCTCATCAAAGCGGGCTGTGAGGTTATTTCTGTTCTCCCCTATACCCCGACACCTACGCACTGCTACCAGTGTCAGCATTTTAACCACACCCACCAGTCTCGTTCTAATGTGGCTAAATGTGTCACTTGTGGCAGGGACGCCCATGAGGGTGATTGTCCACCCCCGTCTCCCCATTGCGTGAACTGTCAGGGTGACCATGCAGCATCCTCTAGCAACTGTCCCATGTACAAGGATGAATGCTGTATACAGGAAATTTGGGTCAGAGAGAAAGTGTACACCTCGGCTGCTCGCAGGCTTTTTGCTAGTTGGAAGCCCACGCTGCTCCCATTGGGGAAATACAGTGCTGTCCTCGCCTCTCCTCTCCTCGGCCTACCAGGGAGGTATCGACGAGGACATACGATCTGACCTTTATCGCTACAGTCGTCCATTGGCCAGTCCTAAGGATCGCCCAGTGAATGTCTCCTCTTCCTCCTGTCACCCCTAAGACACAAGCACCGTCATCGGCTTCTGCCAAGACTAAGACCCAGACGTCAGATGCACAGGTCTTCTTACGTACCCCGCATTCCCAGCCATCGCCCAGTACTTTGAGTAAACGACCTTCCAAGGAGGCTGATAGGAAGAAAAGTTCTCCTTCTCTGCCACTGCGCGTTTCTTCTCCTGCGCCACCCAGTGGTTCGCCTGGCCACACCACTGGTAGCCGAACATCTGGCCGTTCACCGGGGGAGGAAGCTCCCCCTCCCGACCATCTTAACATGGCGGCCGACAAACCTACTGAAAAAGTGGAAGATGACTCTCTGCCTATTGATAGGGGCAGCAGTGCTCGCTCGAAGCGGCCTTCGAGGTGACCCCTTCTTGCTTCTCCTTTTTCTTTTTCTTCTCACGACGGCACTTCATCATTGGAATATTTGCGGCATTCGCTCCAACTGAGAGGACTTAAAGTTGCTGCTACGCTTGCACTGTCTACTCGTAGTAGCTCTCCAGGAAACGAAGCTACGCCCATGCAATCGTATTGACTTGACACACTATACCTCTGTGCATTTTGACCTACCCCCTGTGGCAGGTATTCTGGCTCATGGAGGGGTTACATTGCTGGTCCGGGATGATATCTACTATGATCCCATCACATTGCACACCGATCTGCAGGCAGTTGCCGTTGAATTACTCTCCCCACTTTCACATTTTCCATTTGTACTGTTTACACTCCATTGTTGTCTGCTGTTACTAGGGCAGACATAATGCAAATTATTGCTCAGCTACCTGCACCATTTTTGTTGACTGGAGACTTCAATGCCCACCATTTCCTTTGGGGCTCTCCAGCATCCTGCCCGAGAGGCTCCCTGTTAGCAGGCCTCTTCAACCACCTCAATCCTGGTGCCTCTACTTTTCTTTTGGACACAACTTACACCTACTCCCATTTAGACCTCTCTATATGTAGGACCCAACTTGCACGTCAGTTTGAGTGGTACGGTACACTCCTTTTGATACATATTCGAGCGACCACTTCCCTTGTTATCCATATCCTGCATCATACCGTATCTCGATGCTCAACTAGTTGGAACGTCTCCATAGCAGACTGGGGGCTCTTCTCTTCCAGGGCGACATTTCAGGATCAAATCTCGGCAAGCTGCGATAGTCGCGCCGCACACCTCGCGGAAGTCATTCTCACTGCTGATGAATATTCCATCCCTCATACTACTTCTTCTCCACGTCGCGTACCGGTCCCCTGGAGGACCGGAGCATGTAGAGATGCTATACGTGCTCGTCAACGTGCATTACGTACTTCTAAATGCCACCCTACAATGGCCAATTGTATTAAATATGAATGATTACGTGCACAGTGTTGTCAAGTTATCAAAGAAAGCAAGAAAGCCATCTGGGCTGCTTTCACAAGCTCCTTCAACAGTTTTACTCATTCTTCTGTTGTCTGAGGTAGCCTGTGCCGGCTATCTCGCACTAAGGTCCACTCACCAGTTTCTGTCTTGACGGTCGTGAATGATGTCACTGTGGCCCCTGAGGATGTGTCCAATGCCTTCGGCCGCTTTTATGCAGAGGTTTCGAGCTCCACTCATTACCACCCTGCCTTCCTCCCCCGAAAACAGGCAGAGGAGGCAAGGCCGCCTAACTTCCGCTCCTTGAATCATTCACCATGCGGGAACTCCAAAGTGCACATGCCCTGTCACAGTCCTCCACTCTGGGGCCTGATTCTATTCATATTCAGATGCTGAAGAACCTTTCTCCTGCGGGTAAAGGTTTCCTTCTTTTTCTTCTTCTTACTTATAATCGCATCTGGATTCAGGGTCATGTTCCCACATGCTGCTGCGAATCTATTGTTGTCCCAATTTCTAAGCCGGGGAAAGATAAGCACTTGCCTTCGAGTTATCGACCCATTTCCCTTACCAGCTGTGTCTGTAAGGTGCTGGAACTAATGGTTCTCTCGTTTGGTTTGGCTGCTCGAATCTCGACGCCTACTTGCCAATGTACAGTGTCGATTTCGTAGGTGCCGCTCTCCTGTTGACCATCTGGTTACCTGGTCGACCTTCATTATTAATAACTTCTTGCAGAAGCGCCAGACAGTGGCTGTGTTCTTTGATTTGGAGAAGGCTTACGACACCTGTTGGAGGGCGGGCATTCTCCGCACCATGCAAACATGGGACCTTCGCGGTCGCCTCCCTCTTTTTATTCATGCATTTTTAATGGATCGAAAGTTCAGGGTTCGTGTGGGTTCTGTCCTGTCAGACACCTTTCGCCAGGAGAGTGGGGTGCCACAGTGCTCAGTTTTGAAAGTTGCTCTCTTCGCCATAGCGATCAGTCCAATAATGGATTGCCTCCAAGCTGATGGATCAGGCTCCATTTTCGTGGACGATTTTACCATCTACTGCAGCGTGCAGCGTACATGTTTCCTGGAGCGCTGTCTTCAGCATTGTCTTGACCGTCTTTACTCCTGGAGTGTCGCAAATGGCTTCAGATTTTCTGCTGAGTAGACGGTCTGTATTAACTTCTGGCGCTACAGAGTCCCCACCCCCACCCCCACCCCTGCCGCCCATCCTTACATCTTGGTCCTGTTGCTCTCCCATTCGTGGAGACAACAAAATTTTTAGGTCTTACATTTGGCAGGAAACTTAGCTGGTCTCCACATGTCATATTTGGCTGCCCGTTGTACCCGTTCCCTAAATGTCCTCCGACGCTGCCTCAACTCTATACAACATCGGGGGTTACATCTTGTAATCAGTGCGTTCTTTACTAGTCTCGTCGAGTCTTCATGCTGAAGCCGGTGAATTGTCACTAACCTACCAGCAAGATATACTGCTTTGTCGGTATGCCTGTCGGCTATCATCAATGCCCGACCACCAGTCTTATCGTTCCTTCTTTGACTACTCTCTCGACTGTCAATACAAGTTGTATGTATCTGCTCCGCTACCCCCTGGAGTTTGCTTTCATCGTCTCCTTCAGCAACTTGATTTTCCACTCCCTGCAACCTGACGGTTTATCACGTGGCCTAAGTGCTGTAGTTCAGTTTGAAAAGTCTCACTTCATGAGGTGACTCTAGTCCTGCTTCTGACAACTCAAAAGAGAGTACGCAAATAGGCAATGTCTGGTGTATGACCTGAGACGACAATATTGTAATGGGCAAGAGCCAAACGCCACCTTGGCTCCCGGCTCAGATTCGCTTTCACCTTGACCTCAGCTCGCTGCCAAAGGACGTTTTCCCAGCTTCGGTATACCGCTCACGGTTTGTTGAACTTCGTTCAAAGATTGTATTAATATACAGGCTTCATTTATACAGATAGCTCTAAGACAAATGACGGTGTCGGGTGTTCTTTTATTGTCGGAGCACACAGTTTCAAATACTGGCTTTATGGCCATTGTTCGGTCTTCACAGCTGAGCTTTGCCCTCTATCAGGCTGTTCTTTACATCTGCCGCTGCTGACATTCTGCTTATGTTATCTTCTCTGATTCCCTGAGCGCCATCTAGAGCCTCAGTGATCCGTATCCGGTTCACCCTTTCGTGCACTGGATCAAACGCTCTCTTCAGCAGCTGGCGGACGACAGTTCTCCGGTTACCTTTATATGGGCTTCTGGCCATGTTGGTATCCTTGGGAACGAAGCTGCAGATGCCATGGCCAAAGCTGCGGTCTTCCAGCCTTGAACAGCTTCTTGTTGTGTGCCTTCATCTGATTTTAGCAGGGTCATTTGTCAGCGCATTTTATCGCTGTGGCATGCCGATTGGTCTCCACTTACTGAAAACAAGCCTTGGGCCTTGAAACCTCTCCCCACAGCTTGGACAACCTCTTTACCCCCTTCTCGGTGGGAGGATGTCGTTTTGGCCTTGTTACGTATTGGATACTGCCGTTCAGCCACCACCATCTGCTGACGGCTGCGCCGGAGCTGTTTTGCCCATTTGGGCAATTGCTGACGGTACGCCACATTTTAACATCCTGTCCGAATTTTAATACACTGTGCACTGATCTTGGTCTGCCATGTACTCTGGATGAAATTTTAGTGGGTGACCCAGGAGCAGCTGCTCGCGTTCTTGGTTTTATCCACTTGACGAACCTGTCTAAGGGCATTTGATTACGCTGTTTCCTTTTAATCCCTTGCCTGTTAATGTGCCTTTTATACTGTTCTCATTTTTAGTTGCTGTTTTAACCTTGTGTCTCGCAGTGCATTCATAACTTACTCCGGGTGCTAATGACCACTGTAGTTGTGTGCCCTAAAACCACACAAAAAAAATCAGTCTCAGGACTTAAGACGACGACGACGACAACAACAACAACAATGCAATAACATTCATTGTCCCAGATAGTAGAATACAGGAACAGATCTTAAGTACTCTGATCCATCACTTCCCAAAGTCTCGCAAATCTTAGTTCAATATGATTTGGGTGCCATAGTGGCCAATAAGTTTGACCAGGCCCAGATTTGTTGAGTCGAGTCGCCCCTTGTTCACGACCACCCCAAGGATCTGCAACGACTAGTGCTTACACAGCTGTGTGGACAACCACCTAGACATATAAACAGACCTGTGAATTTCGTGAAGTCTTTCCCTGGAGGTTTTGCCCACTATAAAAGACAGGATTACCCATCACATAACGCAACATGTTACCTGTGTGTATAAAAAAGGCTATGTCCAAGCAGTTTGTTTGCAGCAGCATAAAAACACCAATTTTGACCACTCCCTGAAAAGAACAGGCTTGTGGACATGCAGTGAACACTGTGTTTTCAAAACCTACAACAGGCTCGGACAAAAGTAAGAGCAAGGTTGTGCCCGTCTTCTCTCCCTAGTGCTGTGCAACGATGTTCTAACAAACTATTTGTCTCATTACAAATCGCTGGCTGTTGTGTGAACTTTGTTAGACACAGGTGCCTCAGTAACTTTCCTTAATCGTGGCACATCTAAATCTAGCAAGCAACTCACTGTTTACAATGGACAGGGAATTCCAGTGCACTTTGCCTGCCACTTAAAAATCTCACACTAGAACAGTGGATTTTACTGTGTTGAAATCAAGAGACAGTGGGAACATATTCGGTTGAGGCCTTTGATTTGGTTGGACTTAGTATCCAAGACAGTGTACCTTTAGTGCTTGCACTTGGACCAAGTGATAGTTGCTTAAAGAATTTCCTGAACTATTTTCAGAAGGAATGGGACAAGCTAATAACTTTGTAGTGCGTGTTACATTGAAAGACAATGCACAGCCTAAGTTTTTCTGGGCCCGCCATATTCCTGTTGCTTTGTGAGACAATGTTGACAGTGAATTGAAAGAATTATTGGATCATGGTGTAATTGCTCCCATTCAAGCTAGTCAATGGACAAGACCTCTCGTTTTGTTTCCTGAGCCATCTGGTCACATTTGTGTTGACTTAGTCTACAGTCAACGTACAGGCAGTAGTTGACACTCACCCTGACGAACTTGTGGCCAGACTTAGTTAAGGACGTCACTTTTCTAAGGTAGATTTTTGTGATGCCTACTAGCAAATTTCATTGGATGAAGAATCACAGAAAGTGTTTGAAGTAAATACGTTCTTGGAACTGTTAAAGTATTTGCTTCTGCACCCATCATTTTTCAATGTTACTTGGAACAGCTGACTGCAAAGGTACCATTTTGTTCAAATTACCATGACAATATTGTCATCTCAGGTCGTACACCAGACATTGCCTATTTGCGTACTCTCTTTTGAGTTGTCAGAAGCAGGACTAGTGTCGCCTCGTAAAGTGAGACTTTTTTCAAACTGATCTACAGTGCTTAGGCCACGTGATAAACCCTCAGAGTGTACACCCCCTCCAATCTCATTTGCTTGCAATGATCTGCCTTTTCCTCGCACTGCGCCTGAACTGCAGTCAGTACTAGGCAAGATGATGTGCTACGTTCAGTTCGAACAGAGTGCTGCTCGGATAGCAGATTCATTGCATCACTTGTGTCTCAAAAATGTGCCTTTCGTGTGAACCAAAGAGCATCACGACGCGTTTCAGAAACACAAAAATGCTTTCCGTAGTGACAGATGTTGAGTGCATTTTGATCCTGGAAAACATGCGATTTTGCAAGTAGACGCTACCTCTTACGGAATCGGCACAGACAGATCTATTGCTTTTGCCTCTGATTTGTTAACTCAAACTTGGTGCAATTAATCACAAATTGAAAAAGAAGCTATTGTGTACGGTGTGACAAAATTCCGTTACTATTAGTATGGCTCTGAGCCCTATGGGACCTGACTTCTGAGGTCATCAGTCCCCTTTAACTTAGAACCACTTAAACCTAACTAACCTAAGGACATCACACACACCCATGCCCGAGGCAGGATTTGAACCTGCTACCGTAGCAGTTGCGACTATTAGTATGGTCTCAAATTATTTTTATAGGGTGTATACGACCTGGGACATCTGGAAGATCTGGAAATAACACGGGTATTTTGTCATCAAGGAGAAAACCAGGAAAAACCTAGCAATTTTTTAAAATTCCGGAACACTTTGTTTTAGTTTTGAGTTAAATTTTTGTAATTTTGAGTGGGAAGAAATAATACTTTAACAAAGGACTGCAGCAATAAAAACATGAACAAGAGAAAAACTAAAATAAAACTCAAGTTGCAAAGGAATTGCGCCATGTACACAACAAAATATAGTGCTCACACAAGTGTCTGCCAGTAGCAAAGTCTGTCAAAGGCTTTAGGAAGACATTGCAATGTTTCATAACAACAAATTGCCTCTGATGAGCATGATGTCACAACTGTTTACATTAGATTCATATGAGCAGTTGTGAGCAAGCCCATGCGCATGCATACGCTTCTGGCTATAAAAGTATGGCTGTTAGCTGTATAAGCAAGCAGCAAGATGCTACCTGGAAGAATTTACTGGCGCGTGTAAGCTGCCATATTCACTTGGAGCAAATCGGGGTATCTGCCCCGGGCGGCAATTTCAGTCAAGTATTAATCGCCTTGTGGAACAATGAAGATATTTTTGTCGGTTTGCTAAAGAAATATTGCTTTATTAATCTTTTCCGCTGAGGTAGTCAATTTATTTGAAACGAAGTGTTTAATTCCACACCACTGGCTAGTTTCAAGTGTTAGTTCCATTTCATCGCTGGCCGGGGTGGTTGAGCGGTTCTAGGCACTTCAGTCTGGAACCGCGCGACCGCTATGGTCGCTGGTTCGAATCCTGCCTCGGGCATGAATGTGTTTGATCTCCTTAGGTTTGTAAGGTTTAAGGTATTCTAAGTTCTAGGGGACTGATGACCTCAGATGTTAAGTCCCATAGTGCTAAGAGCCATTTGAACCATATTTTGTATTTAACCTTCTAGCACGTTTGGCATTATGCCATATTAAAGAAACAAACATGAGATAGTGCAGTGCACTTTAAGCCGAATAATTCATTTTAGTATGGTTCACGAAATTCCTCTGTCTTGTTTGTTTTATGACGTAATGTATGATCTTTCAATGTTTTACACGTACGAACATACGGAATTCCTGTGTCATCATAGCTGCGCAAATGTGGTGATGCCTGTTATCTGGCACTCTCTGGCAACTGCAGAAACGAATCTCTTTCTAACAGGTTGCGGTAAAATATTGCGAATGATTGATTGAAAAGCGTTACTTTCTTTTTAAGCAAGATGAACTAAGTGCGATAATGTGCAATGAATTCCTTAAATCACAGAGCGTTCGACTCTTATTCAAAAATCAACTGTTTGAGGAAGACCATTTAGAAAAAAATTTGAGCCCAGGAGATCAGACATTTATATAGGTATTAAAAATTTTACTGGCTCATTTGTGTGATACTTATTAAAGTGTAACACACGCAAAAAAGATCAACATGATATGTGAAACTTTAGCTTCTCTTGCAGCTTATTAATTGTCGAGACCAATATTATATGTGAAGCTGTGCTTTTTTTTTTTGTAGCAACACTATGTATATTAATTTACACCATTAACTTTTCCTATTTGTATGTATGCACTAACAGTGATAATGCTATTGGCTGACTACATCACGTGTCCTAAGCCCTGAATATCAGCTGTATCAGCCCACGAGATCGCACGACACGACCAATGACTGGCTTACAAAAGCGCATCGCAATCTTGATTTCAGTGTTTCAGAAAGTAACGTGAAGTTTTTGTTGGAATTCGAATTTATACTTTCGTAATACGAAAATATCCAGCCTACGTGGTCTTTTTTTCTTAGTTCCGTTTTCTAAGGGGCTGAGAAGTTCTATGCCGTTGTATATAACCATTTAAAGGATTGATAAGTTTTACAGTTCCAAGGAAAAGTATACTGTCACTTAATATGGAAGAAGTGTATTTTCACCAGGGAAAAAGTGTGTTTTTTAAATCCGGGATTTTTTTTCCTTGTCCACGTATACACCCTGTTTTAGCGACAGATCACAAGCTTTTACAGTCCTCGTTTCACCCTTCAAAGCTCGTTTCTACACACACTTCTCAAAAACTGTGGCGTTGTTGCTTTCGCTGTATCAATACGAAACTCTTTACAGACCTACAGCAAAGTGTAGCAATGCACATGAGCTATCACACCTAATTGTCCCAGACTCCTATTTTGATGCATTTGCCCCATCTCGTTGCAAAATCGATGCGCAGGACTCTGAATTGCTGGGATCTTTTCCTTTACACTAACTCTCACTCCAATTTGGAGTCTCATTCATTTGCTGAACAGGCCATAGGTTATGTTAGTACTAAGCCACCAGATTAGAGCCTATAGCAAGCCTAAAGTTTTAATAGTGAGATAAGCAATATTGTCTGCAAGAAGACTATTTATGATGCATATAATCCGGTCTCTACTAATCAGTAAAAGTTTAAAATATGTATGAAAAATGCTTATAAATACATGAAGTGTTGAAATATGCAAGATCAAATAGTAGTTACTGCATGCATTAAATCTCCAAGTCAAACCTGTGCATATCGATTATGAGGAATAGCGCTGGACATGTGTAATTTTGGTACATTCAGAATGCAGATATGATTTTCTGAAAACTTTCTGCTAGAGATTGGGAAAGAGGCCTTTCAGGGATTATTTTCTACAAATTTGCAAAATGGGGATGCATGCTGCGTTTAAAGAATTATTTCTTCTTTGGTATTGTTGTTGGTAGCAAGCGGATGTGATAAGAGTGAGTCACGGTGAAACAATCAATATTTACACGACTAACTTCGAGATGTATCACACGCTGGAGGGCACACTCAAAAACTCCACAATATTTTATTTAAAAACAACATATTAATTAATACTCTTGGACCAAAGCATCATTTGCATTTTATTTTACATTTTCTACTATTGTAAACATAAAGAATCAAGTTGTCTTTTATCACTCAAAACATTTTTATAAACAAAAAAGAACCATTCTACATCAACTGAGGTAACTGGGTAGTATTTGAATTTGAGTGCTGTGTTGGCACTTATTGTTTCTGGAAAAAGGACACCCATCACATTACTAAAACCATCAATTTGGTCCAAGGATTCAATGCCTGGGTTATTGTTTAAAATGTTTTCAGACTTAAAGAAAAGTTTTCTTGGGAATACCTCCGACAATGAGAAGTTCACTAGAATATTTTTATTCATTAACTGAGTAGATTCATTTGGTACCAAACCTTGAGTTTAAAGATTTTTAACACTTCGAAGTATAGGAGTGCTAATCACAGCAATGTCTTTTTTTTTAAAAAAAAAAAAAATTACTGGTATCATTAAAAGCTTCCTTGCACTGGCCAACTGCCAAAGCCTCTGCACTATTGAAGTTGTTTACAACACCGCTAATGGCCTCAAAATGTTCATTGTAAAAGAACACAATTTTGAACCACGAACCCAGACAAATTACTGCTGGTTTCGGGAGCTAAAGGCACATTTGGTAGTTTCTCTTTGTAGGTCTTGATGTGAGCAGGAGCCTTTAGAAACTCTTGGTTTGGCCCCCTGTGGGTTCGGGGGTAAGAATAGGCCCACGGTATTCCTGCCTGTCGTAAGAGGCGACTAAAAGGAGTCTCAAACGTTTCGGCCTTATGTGATGGTCCCCTACCGGGTTTGACCTCCATCTTCTAAATTCTTCCGAAGAGCGAGTTGATTGGGGAAGGGCGCCTTACAAGGTGCAATGTGTCCATCGCTCATTACCATCTCTAGCTTGGTTGGTCGTCGTCGCATAGCTGTCCCGCCCACTCACCATCTCTAGGGCGTGGCTTTGTTCTTGGGTGCGGTTTTTGCAGTCTGCTCTGCTGTGTCGCTTTATGCGCCAATGACGATCATGGACTACATTTCACCTGAAATCCAGCATGGTAGCCAGTCCGTTGTGGTGGGGCCGCCATGTACCCTGTCGGTTGTAGCCCCCTGACATCACAGGGATCGCTCTACTGATGCCTGCGCCGTTAACTCCCCGCGTATGCCAAGGAGTAGATGCCTGTCACCTTGGGGCATCGGGACTCCCGGCAATGGCCATCCCGCCAGGTGGTCGTTGCTGAGGCTGGGTGGCGCCCGTGGTGAGGGCCCTTGGTCGGAGTAGGTGGCATCAGGGCGGATGACCCGCGATGAAGCGTGGTACATCATCTCTTGCTGGCGGCCAGCCGCCAGCAGTCTCTAAGCGTTCTCGGCCTCAATACAACGCTCAGGCATATGATCCACAATCGTTCCCCTCCCTGGCCACACCATGGGAGGAACGAAAGGCTACGGTTGGCAGCGAACCTTATTCACCTCGCTATTTAGTCTGTACACGAGTCGATGGGGAATCGTTTATGGCGACCAAGCCTCAGTTTTTTGTCGAGCACTTGGAGGACAATTTTGGGGAGGTGGAGGGCTTGTCCAAAATGCGCTCTGGGGCAGTATTGATCAAAACGGCATCCTCTGCACAGTCACGGCGGTTACTTGCTTGTGACAAGTTGGGGGATGTTTCCGTCACGATCACACCCCATAAGAGTCTCAACATGGTCCAGGGCATTATATTCCATAGGGACCTACTCTTGCAGTCAGACGACGAGCTACGCGCCAATTTAGAACGGCGGGGTGTTCACTTCGTCCGGCGCGTCCATCGGGGTCCGAGGGATAATCAGGTAGCCACCGGTGCCTTCATCTTGGCCTTCGAGGGTGACGTCCTACCCGAAAAGGTCAAGGTGATGGTCTACCGATGTGATGTGAAGCCCTATATCCCTCCCCCGATGAGGTGTTTCAAATGCTGGAAGTTCGGCCACATGTCATCTCGGTGTACTTCCAGCATGACATGCAGAGATTGTGGACGCCCTTCACATCCTAATACTGCATGTGCGCCGCCTCCCATCTGTGTGAACTGCGGCGAACACCATTCCCCTTGCTCGCCAGACTGCAAGGTTCTACTGAAAGAACGAAGGATCATGGAATATAAGGCCCTGGACCGCATGACCTATACTGAGGCTAAGTGGAAATACGAGAGGCTACATCCTGTGGCTCTGACCAGCTCCTATGCCACCGCTGCCAAAACAGTAGTTTTGTCATCTGCTGCACCGATTCCACTGAACACTCTGAGCCGGAATACTACACCTGCCCCCTTGATGGTGGGGGGCACTTCCCCATCTGTTGCTCCTGCACCACCTACCTCTGGAGCAACGACCCCCCAACCATCGGGGACACAAGTCCCCACCTCTAAGCCGAAGAAGCGTCCGACTTCTTCGGCGACTCTCTCTCGCAAGGGATCCCTCGGGTCCCTCCCTTCCCAGGTTTCCACCTCTGGGAAGGGTGACGTCAGCCAATGGCTGAAAAGCAGGCCTGCGGCTGGTCGCAGGGCTTCCCGCTCCTCCTCCGTCCCGGAGACTGACTCGGTGGAGCCCTCCCAGCCAGTAAAGCCCAAGGAGCAGAGAGAGAAGACGAAGAAGAAGAAGGCCTCTAAGGCCAAGGAACGCGCGGTGGCATCCACCCCACCGCTCCATACAGGCTCTGCGTCTGAGGATGAGGTGGAGATCCTGGCGTCCGCTGAGGACCTGGATCTCGCCATACCCTCAGACGCCAAGGACGCCGATTGTACTGGTCCTCGATTGGTGACAGCAGGTGACCCAGTGACGTGATCTGCCTCCTCGGTCCCTTCACGCCTATTTCACCCATGGACAAAGTGATTCTCCAGTGGAACTGCAGCGGTTTTTTCCACCACCTTGCTGAGCTCCGCCAACTCGTCAGCAGTCACCCTTTCTTCTGCATTGCCCTCCAGGAAACGTGGTTTCCGGCAATGCGGACCCCTGCCCTACGAGGGTATCGGGGTTATTATAAGAACCGGGGAGGTTATGAGAGGGTGTCTGGTGGAGTCTGCGTCTACGTCCTTAACTCTATCTACAGCGAGTGTGTGCCTCTTCATACACCCTTAGAGGCTGTCGCTGTAAGGATGTGGACGCCTCAGCCTATTACTGTCTGCAGTTTGTACCTTCCGCCGGATGGTGATGTCTCTCGTCTTGTGTTGGCTGCATTGATAGGACAACTGCCGCCTCCCTTTGTGTTGCTGGGCGACTTTAACGCCCATAACCCCTTGTGGGGTAGCGCCGCGATTACTGGCCGGGGCAGAGATGTCGAGACTCTTCTGTCACAGCTTGACCTCTGCCTTTTAAACACGGGAGAGGCGACCCACTTTAGTGCGGTCCATGGCTCGTTTTCGGCCATTGACCTTTCTATTTGCAGCCCCGGACTTTCACCATCCATCCACTGGAGGGTCCATGACGACTTATGTGGTAGTGACCATTTCCCCATCTTTCTGTCACTGCCACAGCGTCACTCTTCTGAACGCCCCTCCAGATGGGCTCTGAATAAGGCTGATTGGGACTTATTTACATCTGTCGCAGTGATCGCACCTCCTTCCACTGATCCGATTGATGCGGTGGTTCAGTCGGTCACCACCAGCATCGTTTCTGCGGCGGCATCTGCGATTCCCTGTACATCCGGGTCACCTCGGCGGAGGACTGTGCCGTGGTGGTCGCCCGAGATCGCAGAGGCGATTCGAGATCGCCGGCGGGCTCTTCAGCACCATAAGCGGCACCCGTCGTTGGAGACCCTCATTGCTTTTAAACAGTTCCGCGCCCGAGCCCGACGCCTTATTCGCCAACGGAAGCAGGAGTGCTGGGAACGTTATGTTTCCACCATTGGCGTCCGTACCTCTGCATCGCAGGTTTGGGCCAAGATTCGGCGACTCCAAGGCTATCGGCCACCTGTCTCTGTCCCTGGGCTTTCGCTGAATGGAGCAGTGTGCACCGACTCCGACACGATTGCGGACCGGTTAGCAGAGCATTTTGCTCAGTGTTCCGCGTCAACGAACTACCCGTTGGCCTTCCGCTCCCGGAAAGAGCGGTTGGAAAGTCGGAGGCTTTCCTTTCACACGCGCCACGCGGAGTCGTACAATGCTCCTTTCAGCGAATGGGAATTCCAGAGCGCACTTTCTGCTTGCCCTGATACGGCTCCTGGACCAGACCGCATTCACAGCCAGATGCTGAAACACCTCTCAGTGCCTTGCCAGCGACGCCTCCTAGATATTTTCAATCGCGTCTGGGTCGAGGGTGTTTTCCCGTCTCAATGGCGGGAAAGCATAGTCCTCCCCGTATTGAAACCTGGCAAGAACCCGCTGGAGGTGGACAGCTATCGCCCCATAAGCCTCACCAACGTTCCTTGCAAGTTGCTGGAACGTATGGTGAGCCGGAGGTTGAGTTGGCTCCTCGAGTCTCGGGGCCTTCTGGCTCCGTCTCAGGGTGGGTTCCGTAAAGGCCGCTCTGCCGTCGATAATCTGGTCTCCCTGGAGTCTGCCATCCGTACAGCCTTTGCGCGCCGCCAACATCTGGTTGCCGTCTTCTTCGACATGCGGAAGGCATATGATACGACTTGGCGCCATCACATCCTGGCCACACTTCATGGGTGGGGCCTTAGGGGCCCGCTCCCGATTTTTATTCAGAATTTTCTTTCGTATCGTTCCTTCCGCGTGCAAGTAGCTGCGTCGCATAGTTCCTCCCGGGTCCAGGAGAACGGGGTCCCACAGGGGTCTGTCCTCAGTGTGTCCCTGTTTTTAATTGCCATCAATGGGCTCGTTGAGGCGGTGGGGTCGTCCGTCGCGGCTTCTTTATATGCGGACGACTTCTGCCTATATTACAGCTCCAGTGGCATCGCCGCTGCTGAACGGCAGCTGCAAGGTGCCATCTGCAAGGCGCAGTCATGGGCTGTAGCGCACGGCTTCCAGTTTTCGGCCGCGAAGACCTGCGTTATGCATTTCTGCCAGCGTCGCACGGTTCACCCTGAGCCGCGCCTTTACCTTGACGGTGAACCTCTTGCTGTGGTCGCGACGCATCGGTTCTTGGGACTGGTATTCGATACCCGGTTGACTTGGCTGCCCCATATTAGGCAGCTGAAGCAAACATGCTGGCGGCACTTAAACGCTCTCCGTTGCTTAAGCCACACCAGGTGGGGTGCCGACCGGTCCACCCTCCTCCACCTATATCAAGCGCTGATCCAGTCCCGCCTTGATTATGGGTGTGTGGCGTACGGTTCTGCCTCGCCTTCAGCATTGCGATTGCTGGATCCCATACACCACTGCGGGATCCGCCTCGCCACGGGAGCGTTCCGGACAAGCCCCGTCGACAGCATACTTGTGGAGGCTGGTGTCCCTCCATTGCGGTTCCGGCGTGACCGCCTTCTGGCCGCCTATGCCGCGCACGTTTATAGCATGCCAGGGCATCCAAACTACCGTCTCCTGTTCCCGCGCTCGATCGTCCATGTTCCAGACAGGCGGCCCCGGTCAGGGTGTCCCATTGCGGTTCGCCTCCGGGACCTTCTCCGTGGCCTTGACTTTTTTCCTCTGCCGCCTGTTTTCCGGGCCAATCTCCGTCTGCCCCCGTGGAGTGTGCCCCGACCGTGCCTTCGGCTCGACTTGGCACAGGGTCCGAAGGTCTCAGTGCCTCCGGAGGCCCTCCGCCGCCGCTTTCTTTCCATCCTGGCCGAGTTTCCGAACGCGGCGGTGGCCTACACCGACGGTTCGGTGGTCTCTGGTCACACTGGTTACGCTCTCACTCTACGGGGTTATTGTGAGCAACGGTCATTGGCAGCTGGCTCCAGTGTATACACTGCCGAGTTGGTTGCCATCTATCGTGCCCTAGAGTTTCTCCGCTCCCGCTCAGGTGAGTCCTTTGTCATCTGTAGTGACTCCCTGAGCGGTTTACGAGCTCTTGACCAGTGTTTCCCTCGTTCCCGTCTGGTGATGGCCATCCAGGAGTCCCTCCATACTCTCGTCCGTTGCGGCCGCTCTGTCACCTTTGTTTGGTCCCCGGGTCACGTCGGCATCCCGGGTAACGAGCGGGTTGACGAACTGGCGAAACAGGCGGTCAGTTCCCCGGCCATGGAGATCGGTTTTTTAGAGAGTGACGTCCGATCCGTATTGCGGCAGAAGGTCCTTGCTGCTTGGCGTGATGAGTGGCGCACCCTGCCCTCTCCCAACAAACTTCGGGCAGTCAAGGAGACAACCAGTGTGTGGCGCTCCTCCATGCGGGGGTCTCGCAAGGACGCTGTCGTCCTCTGCCGGCTCCGCATAGGACATACCCGGCTCACGCACGCGTATCTCCTGTGCCGTGACGACCCGCCTCTCTGTCGCTGCGGATTGGCCCTGACTGTGGTACACGTCTTACTAGACTGCCCACTTTTAACTGCCCTCAGGCAGACGTTCGCGCTGCCTGATACACTCCCTGCTCTTTTAACCGATGACTCTACTATGGCTGACTTAGTTCTCCGTTTTATTCGAGCAGGGGGTTTTTATCATTCAATATGAGAGTCCCTTTTTATTTTTTTATTTTTTTAGTGTCGACTGTGGCTTTTGGCCTGGGGTTTTAGTTTGTGGTGTTTTAATGTGTCCCTTGGTTGTTGGCCTTTCCAGTTTTATTTTCATGGTCGGCCAATGACCGTCGCACTCTGTGTGTCTTTTAATCTCTTTTCTCTGGTCTTCGTCTATGTCTTTCTTGTACTGTATCGTCCCTTGTCGTCTCCGTTATGTGTTTATTGCTTGTTGGACTTTTCTTCGTATATTATTATGGTTGTGGAACAAGGGACCGATGACCTAAGTCGTCTGGTCCCTTTAACCCCCACAAACCAACCAACCAACCAAACTCTTGGTTTGTGGATGAAATCAGTTTTACATTCAAAAACGTCGAAACTTCTACAGCAAGGTGATGTACTCCATGAGCAAAGCACATCACAGGAATCAAATTTGGTTAAAATACTCGGTGGGCTTTTGCTGCTTTGATCAGACAGGGAGCAGCATTTGAAATGCACAAACACCCTATCATCTGCAGAAGATTTGGGAAATATTTTTCCCATAGCCTCATTCACAAATCTGGTGATAGTAGAATGATTTACTTTTTCAAGTTCTTTGCAGGCTGCTAAATAGGAAACAGGAGGCTCTTCTTTTAAAACACTAGCAATTAAATTTGCAATGTAATGCCACAAGTATGTCTAGTTTCGTCAACTGAAATAAAGATTCTGCTATCCTCAAGTTCATTCCGTATTTCTTCCAGAACATTTACGTAAATTGTCGATAAATAATTTTCACGCAATGTTGATTGATTTGGTACATTCTGATTTATGCAATACTAGTGCAGGAAGCCTTTGAGGATAGGGTTTGTAAGTTTATGAAGAGGAACATTTGGTTACCTTCGGGCAAATCCCTGCTACTGCAACTTGCTGTTGTCAGAAATTGTTGTGGTCCTTTCTTCTGCATTCCTGTGATATGAAGACTTGGTCTTGACATGGTGGTCTGTTTGAAACATTTTTTGCATGAAATGTTTTTTCCCAGACTCGACAATATATAAAAATTCTGTCATATTTCAATGTTCCAGGATGGTCAGCTATCAACGAAACGACATTTGTTTTTTCGGGCGGCATGGCATGCAACACTACATGTTGTAAACATGTTCAGCTGTGTACAAGTAAATAGAAGGCTAAACTGAAACAATGGACGTGCGACCAAAAGCTTAATTTAATTGTTGCCAACACACATGGTATGACAGCAGTGGGGATTAACCAGGGTTGCGGGTGCAGGAGCATTGACTCTATCTTCTTGTTCCTGGTTCTGTTCCTGTTCTTCTGTAATGATTCCACTAGGCAGTGGCCTCTTGGTTAGCGATTACACGTAGTTCTAGGTCATGGTCAATCTGAGACATCAGGACTAGATGGAGTTAGACTGCCCATCTAAATTTTTAAAATATTGTAAATATAGTGAAAATATATATAGTCAATTGTTTTTAGTGCAATAACAGGTGAAATGGAGCCAAATATGCAAATGCATAGACATCATGCAAATGCATATAATCCAGTCTCTACTGATGAGCTTGTACTGCAACACATGGACTATATTCAAGTTAAGTATCCAGTTAAAGTAAATAAAGAACTGTGTTAATCCACGTGTGCATATGTGTGGTAGAAAGAGAATACCAGCCACCCATAACAGCATCCTCTCGCTTGCTTGCTTGCAGTACAGGACTCTACACCCTGTACATTAAAAACTGTCGGAGGCTTGCATAACCACAAACTGAAAATACACACAAACAGGACTAAAATAATGGTAGTAGATAAATCAAACTGGCAAATAAAACCATACATTAAGATAGAAAATAAAATGCTAATGCAAGTAAATTAGTTTTGCTACTCAGGAAGAACAATAACAAAGTGTAATGGATACCAAAAGAAGAATTGCAATGACTAAACAAGCATTCAGAAATAGAAGTAGCTCATTAGCAAACAATCACCTTAATACAGAAACAATAAAACACTTACATGGAGTATTTTAAGCTCTGGTTGTGATGGGTAGACTGGGGAAATGAGGAAAGAAAAAATTATAAGCAATGAGAACGTGGATATGGAGAAGAGGCACAATGACATTCTGTACTGAACAAACAATTTGATGGACAAACACTGAAAGAAATTTAAGATAGGATATTAATATGATACATCGAATTAGATTCCAATTAATTTACGTTTTCTTCTGTGTAACAGCCTTGGAAGGAAGGAGGAAAATCAGGAGCTAGGCCCAGAATGTCCATATTATGAAGTTTTATCAGTGGAATGAATCACAGTAAATAAACACACAAATTAATATCACTGTTTTAACACTTTTGCTATTTTGTGAGACATTTTTCCAACCATGCTTACAGAGTATATACAACTTACCAGACTTCGTGAGCATATAGCATAATAATAAAGAACTTTCAAAACTGAACTGTCAAAATATCTGACAAAAACTTACTTTTCGGAACCATAAGAACTGTAATATTTACCATGACATAACAGAAAGACTTTGCTATAGATGCAGTATGGTCATCACTTCCAACTACATTTCACTTGATAATAGCAATAAGTCGAAGCAGGGCTGTCATGTAAAATATTAAAGAATGTATCACCGTATTGCAACTGCTGTGAGACATTCATTTCCATAATGTCTTACATCAATCTATACTATACAGCAGGCCCAACAGAACATAAAAAAATATTGGAGAATGTCTGATTTCATACACAGGCTGTAGTGTAATGCGGCAACAGTATGTGTCCTTTGTAATAGGTAATTATACTTAGATTGTGCTTGCTATGACAAGTGAACAGGCAATGGTGATCCTGTTGTATGACCACCTTGTGCACTTAGTTCAGATTACTGGACACACACAATATTAGGTTCTTCAGTTACAGAGTGTAATTAATGTGTGAAAAGAGTTTCTCAAGAGTTTTGCAAGATCGTTGCTAAATGCAAGACAGGGAAAGCAGCAACACTGCATAGCTTTTATTAAAATTGGTGAAATGGCTGTCAACCAGATAATTTAAAATGAGCAGAATGGAAAAATAGAAGTACATGTTTGAGTGGTATTTCCAAAAAATAAATGTTTTGGATAATACAAGGTCTCCCAGAATGTGTACCCTGATTTAAAGTGGTAATGTGAGGATGCGTGTTCGCACACGCACACGCGTGTGATCATTTAGGTTTCACTCATATGTAATGTCATTTAATGCATCATTGTGAGCACTGCTAGTGATGTGCCAAATACCGAAATAGAGTACTATCTCGGGCCACTTATTTTCGAAGATTTAAGGGGTGACACTTTTAACAATTTGAATAGCCTATGTCTAACAGAGATGTAGCATATACCTTGGCACAAGTCTCACGGAGTAATGTCTGGTGATTGTAGTGGCTGTTGGACTGGACCATCCCTTCCACTAAACCAATATGGAAATTCCTCATCCAAAGACTCCCAGACCTGTGTTGCCCAATGAGGTGGTTCTGCTTTCAGTTGTAAGATAACATGGGGCTGCATCTCCAGGAACTAAAGTATAACATAATTCTGACACGTATCCAAGTACATAGTACCAGTAACAAGTATTTCGCAGAAAAAGAGCAGGCCGATGACTTTATCAGATATTAGTAAACCCCATACATTTGTCTTCAGGCTATCCCTTGTGTGTTCCTTCCCAAGCCTTGACTTTTCATTAGCCCAATTATGTACATTATGTTTATTTGGAGTGCCACGTAAATGTTTCATCTATAAATACTATTTGCTTTAAGAAATTTTCATTGTTATCGATATGGAACTATATGTTGACAAATTCTATTCGTTGTTCACGATCACACGGTTACAGTGAATTGCAAGTTTTGAATTATATATGCATACATTTGCAACTTTGTGTTTAACACTCTGTGTACAGTGGTTTTCGGTACCTGGAGGTGACGTGCTGTTTCTGTCACTAATTTGGATTGAGATCATGTAAACACTATCTGGATGTTATGGGCAAACTACAGATGTTGAAGATCACTTTTGCTATACTTCCCTTAAACTGGGAGGGAATTTACATCCATTCCTTGATCAACTTGACATCTGGTTACAGTTAACCATAAGTTGTTCAGCACCTTCGATGCAATGTGATTGGCTATTTTGCCTCGTACAGCCAAAATACACAGTGTGCTTTTTCCTTCAGAGGATACCTTTTTATGCTGTAACAGTTGATTTGCCAGGGAAATTTCAAATTTTACATAAAATGACATTGTTTGTATAATATATTTACTTAATCACTAATGATGATGCTTTGTCAATAAAAACAAAACAGGTCAGATGTAACACATCCCTTATTTGCTGTCAATTTAAGAGAGAAAAATGAAATAATTGATATAAAACAATGTTAATGAAATTGATTTAGTAGGGCTACAACAAGGCCACAATAAAGTATCCTTCAATACTAAGAAACCTGATACTAGGTGCATATTTAAATATTTGACAGATGTTGGTGTTGGTTGTGTTCTTCTCCAACAGAGCTTAATGGCCACGAGTACGAATAAAATAGCATTTAAATAGATGTGTATAAGAAGATAATTAACCAGAAACAGTCTAATGCAGCACCTGATTTAATCAAAATTGTCACACACTCACAAAATATACTGGTGTCCTGGGGCAAAGGGTTAATAACATGAAGTAGCAAATATTGTTTGCCATCTTCTATAAGTTCCTGAAAACTATTTTTGTGGTCAGCCTGAAAGCGATGGGAACATGCTGGCCATAGTTTCCTATCTCGCAAGTCCATGTTGTTCTTTTGCTGACTGAAAGAAATGTTTCTATTCTCAATTTACTCAACAGGATCAGGAATTGTGTTCATAAATGATAGTTTTGAGTTCTAATTGATCGATATGTTGGATAAACTTTCACACGCACAACATAGTAATACAATATTCCTGATAGTGATGAAGTGTCTATCATAAACATTACTATAAGCAGTTCAGAGGAGACCTCTATGGTAAGTTTCCAACAAATGGTCTTTCGTCCTGACTTCTAATAATCTAAGTTAGTTGGTCACCACAAAAGTGGAAAATAATTTCGCACTTGCCATGCAGTTTGGTATCATTACGGGTGGCACACACAGTTACTTCCACAAAATTTAAGTGATCCAGGACAGTGTACAGTCCTCACGAATTCAGTTTCTATTTCTACTGAGGCAGCGCAAGTGACACAAACCGATTCATAACTGGATGTGTAGTGAAGTCTCTTCAAAAATCTAAGTGATCCAGGATGGCGTACCATTCTCGTGAGTTCGCTTTCTATTATTACTGAAAACTTACATATAGCGTCCGACACTGTTTGTGCCCTGTGCACAAAGGTTTTAAGTACACTCATGGCCTGGGATGGGTGATGGCAACTTGAAGAATGCAAATACAAATCAGTGTGAGTGGGGTTTTGAGGATTTTGAGGAAAGAGCACTCGAATCAGTGGTTTGTAAACCAACTGTTTTTTGGAGATACTTCAATGACACTTTGATAGTGTGGCCCTACGGAGAAGAAAAGTTAATCAAGTTTTTTCATCATTGTAACTCCGTTCATGAGAATATTCGATTTACTATGGAACTAGAGAAAGATGGCTGCCTTCCATTCCTGGATGTTTTGGTTAAATGGAAGTGACAGCACGGTGGGACATTCTGTCTACCATAAGCCCACTCACAATGATTTGTATTTGCATTCTTCAAATTGCCATCACCCATCCTAGACCACGAGTATACTTATAAC
The DNA here is from genome assembly GCF_023897955.1 of Schistocerca gregaria. NCBI lineage: Eukaryota > Metazoa > Arthropoda > Insecta > Orthoptera > Acrididae > Schistocerca > Schistocerca gregaria. Next base: position 34,455,791 of record NC_064928.1, read on the forward strand.
CTTTGTGCATAGAGCACATACAGTGTTGGATGCAGAGAATTTGCCTAAGGAACATGCACATTTGAGGACAGTGTTCAGAGACAATGGGTACTCGACCCGGCAAATTAATAGGGCCTTCTCAACTAGAGCCAGGAACTGGGAAGTGGATAAAAAGGAGAACGCGCCAGCCAAGTCCCTAGCTTTTCTTCCCTTCGTTGAAAATATCTCCTTCAAGATAGCGAGGATTCTTAATAATTTTGATGTGATAGTGGTTTTTCGTCCACCTTATGAGATTTCGGATTTGCTGGGATTGGTGAAAGATATGTTACTGCAGAGGGTGTCAGTTTACAGAATACTGTGTCAATATGGTATGGCGTATATAGGACAGGCAACGTGTACAGTGGAGGAGCGTTGTACAGAACATCAATGTTGCACTCACCTACTGCAACCCAGTAAGTCTGCAGCTGCGGAACATTGTGTTTCTAACGGACATTCAATGGAGTATAACAAAACTTCGATTTTGGCCACAGCAACAACTTTTTGGGACTCCATTATCAAAGAATCTGTTGAAATATGCATTGCGGGAAATGTAATGAACTGTGACAGTCGTTACCAATTGAATAACGAATGGAATCCCATCACCTCTGGAATTCACTAGAGTCGAAGATGCCAGAAGACTTCAATAGCTGTGGCCATCGACAATACCGATGGCAGCTGAGTATTGCAGTTCCACCAGTGAGGACGCTGTCGCTGGACCGTGTGGCCCTCCTGTCTCCGCGACTGCAATGCATGTGCGGCAGTACTATCAGTACACTATATAAGCTGGAACAGAATGTCTTCGTCAGTCCTCATTCAGCTCACCTGAAGAGAGCGCGCAGTTTACGACGATATGGAGAAATGTAGCACCCTGAATAGGTTAGGCGTGCATAACACGCCGGTAGCGGCTACAAGAGTAGCGGATTACGTGTGGAGTGCACATGGGGGTTTTTTACGTTAGAGAATTCCCTCCCTAGGCCCAAGAAGACGTCTCCTGAGACGCGGCAAGGTAGGAGCAGGCAAAATGCAACAGGTAATAACAATATTAATGTGCTAATAGTAAAATGCAGGAGCGTATATAGAAAGGTCCCAGAACTTCTCTCATTAATAAACGGTCACAACGCCCATATAGTACTAGGGACAGAAAGTTGGCTGAAACCAGACGTAAACAGTAATGAAATTCTGAACTCAAATTGGAATGTATACCGCAGAGACAGGCTGGACAGTGAAGGGGGAGGCGTGTTTATAGCAATAAGAAGTGCGATAGTATCGAAGGAAATTGACGAAGATCCGAAATGTGAAATAATTTGGGTGAAGGTCATGATTAAAGCAGGCTCAGACACGGTAATTGGATGTCTCTATAGGCCCCCGGGCTCAGCAGCTATTGTGGCTGAGCACATGAAGGATAATTTGGAAAATATTTCGAGTAGGTTTCCCCACCATGTTATGGTTCTGGGTGGTGATTTTAATTTGCCGGATATAGACTGGGAGACCCAAACGTTCATAAGGGGTGGCAGGGACAAAGAATCCAGTGAATTTTTTTTAAGTGCTTTATCTGAAAACTACCTTGAGCAGTTAAACAGAGAACAGACTCGTTGCGATAACATATTAGACCTTCTGGTGACAGACAGACCCGAACTATTTGAAACAGTTAGTGCAGAACAGGGAATCAGCGATCATAAAGCGGTTACGGCATCAATGATTTCAGCCGTAAATAGAAATATTAAAAAAGGTAGGAAGATTCTTCTGTTTAGCAAAAGTGACAAAAAGCAGAATACAGGGTACCTGACGGCTCAACACAAAAGTTTTGTCTCAAGTACAGATACTGTTGAGGATCAGTGGACAAACTTCAAAACCATCGTACAATATGCATTAGATGAGTATGTGCCAAGCAAGATCGTAAGAGATGGAAAAGAGCCACCGTGTAAAACAACAGAGTTAGAAAACTGCAGCAGAAGCAAAGGGAACTTCACAGCAAACATAAACATAGCCAAAGCCTTGCAGACAGACAAACAAACAAAAATTACGCGAAGCGAAATGTAGTGTGAGGAGGGCTATGTGAGAGGCGTTCAATGAATTCGAAAGTAAAGTTCTATGTACTGACTTGGCCGAAAATCCTAAGAAATTTTGGTCTTAGGTCAAAACGGTAGGTGGATCAAAACAAAATGTCCAGACACTCTGTGACCAAAATGGTACTGAAACAGAGGATGACAGACTAAAGGCCAAAATATTAAATGTCTTTTTCCAAAGCTGTTTCACAGAGGAAGACTGCACTGTAGTTCCTTCTCTAGACTGTCGCACAGATAACAAAATGGTAGATATCGAAATAGACGACAGGGGGATAGAGAAACAATTAAAATCGCTCAAAAGAGGAAAGGCCGCTGGACCTGATGGGATACCGATTCGATTTTCGAGTACACGAAGGAACTTGACTCCTTCTTGCAGTGGTGTACCGTAGGTCTCTAGAAGAGTGTAGCATTCCAAAGGATTGGAAAACGGCACAGGTCATCCCCATTTTCAAGAAGGGACGTCGAACAGATGTGCAGAACTAGACCTATATCTCTAACGTCGATCAGTTGTAGAATTTTTGAACACGTATTATGTTCGAGTATAATGACTTTTCTGGAGACTAGAAATCTACTCTGTAGGAATAAGCATGGGTTTCGAAATCGTGTGAAATCCAGCTCGCGCTATTCGACCACAAGACTCAGAGGTGGGTTCCCAGGTAGATGCCATGTGTCTTGACTTCCGCAAGGCGTTTGATAGAGTTCCCCACAGTCGTTTAATGAACAAAGTAAGAGCGTATGGACTATCAGACCAATTGTGTGTGATTGGATTGAGGAGTTTCTAGATAACAGAACGCAGCATGTCATTCCCAATGGAGAGAACTCTTCCGAAGTAAGAGTGATTTCAGGTGTGCCGCAGGGGAGTGCTGTAGGACTGTTGCTAGTCAAAATATACATTATTGACCTGGTGGATGACATCGGAAGTTCACTGAGGCTTCTTTAGTGTTTAGAGAGGTTGTAACAGTGGAAAATTGTACTGAAATGCAGGAGGATCTGCAGCGAATTGACGCTTGGTGCAGGGAATGGCAATTGAATCTCAATGTAGACAAGTGTAATGTTCTGCGAATGCATAGAAAGATAGATCGCTTATCATTTAGCTACAAAATAGGTCAGCAACTGGAAGCGGTTAATTCCATAAATTATCTGGGAGTACGCATTAGGAGTGACATAAAATGGAATGATCATATAAAATTGATCGTCGGTAAAGCAGATGCCAGACTGAGATTGATTGGAAGAATCCTTAGGAAATGCAATCCGAAAACAAAGGAAGTGGGTTACAGTACCCTTGTTCGCCCACTGCTTGAATACTGCTCAGCAGTGTAGGATCTGTATCAGATAGGGTTTATAGAAGAGATAGAAAAGATCAAACTGAGAGCAGTGCGCTTCGTTACAGGATCATTTAGTAATCGCGAAAGCGTTACGGAGATGATAGATAACCTCCAGTGGAAGACTCTGCAGGAGAGACGCTCAGTAGCTCGGTACGGGCTTTTGTTGAAGTTTCGAGAACATACCTTCACCGAAGAGTCAAGCAGTATATTGCTCCCTCCTACGTATATCTCGCGAAGAGACTGTGAGGATAAAATCAGAGAGATCAGAGCCCACACAGAAGCATACCAACAATCCTTTCCACAAACAATACGAGACTGGAATAAAGGGGAGAACCGATAGAGGTGTTCAGGGTACCCTCCGCCACACACCGTCAGGTGACTTGTGGAGTATGGATGTAGATGTAGATCGGCTGCAAGCCCAAAATCTTTTCGAACAGTGTCATTTTACGTTTTGAGTCTTAAAGCACAATTTTTGTCTAGGAATGTGTTGTATAATTTCGTTATGAGGGTTTTACTCATTTCCACTTTTTTAAAGTCAAGTTAATCCCGTTTTATTAGCAGAGGCTATAGTCAAAACAAATAGTAGCACTTGCACACTTCACAATTTTGAAATATATTTTTATTTTTTTTTAAATTTATGAAACCCTTCTTCTTTCACTAGAATTGTCCTTTGCAGCTCTCTCCACTTTTGCAAAACTTCACGAAAATATCTTTATAGAAATTTCTCTGTGGTTTCATGTTCTGGCAAATCTGGTGTAAACTGCAGTGTAATGTCTGCAAATACAAACTTCAAAATTATCAATGAATGAAACAACTCCCAGACAAAAAACTCTTTTCTGAGAAAATCAGAAGTTCCATTTATTCTCTGAGAGGGACACACACAGATATGGTTCTCAAGATGGCACATGAACAACTACAAAACTATGTTCATTTGAAACAGCAAACATAAATATTTATTAGAAAATTGGTAGCACAAAACTCCACTCACTTTGTTATGTTCCTTGGTTATCTGTAGATCCTTCTGCCTCCCTTCATGCATGGACAGTGGCCAGGGATTGCATGCCAGCTATTCAGTTCTGCCAAGGCTCATTTTCAATTGCATGTGGCCCACCATCATGCTGCCTATCAGAGATTGCAAATAAAAGTTTGACAAATGCCAGTTCTATATTTGTGGAACTTGTGAAACCCCCAGAGAACAGCCAATCTTTCTCATTTATAATGTTTACACTAAGAATTTGTGCCCTCAATTTCAGAAACAACTTTCTGAAGCTAATAGGATACATGTTTTCCATTAACTATTTTTTAAGTTTCTGAATTTTGCCAACTCTGGATCCCAGAGAAGTTGTCTTCTTGGCGTTTCTTCTCCCACACCGCTTCATTCTTTCACTTTTTTCTTTTCCTCCTCGGAAATTGTCCATTTGGGCCTTCTGTTTCGTCATTTCTCTTGAAATCATTTTATACTGTTAACACTGCTTCTTAACTCTGTTCTATGATAGAACATCTGTGCCATAATTCCGACTTCTGCTGCATCCCTCTTTGCCCTGTCTACCCACTTAGATGTGGCCTTTAACCCCACAATGTAACTGATTAGCTATCCTTAGGTGTCTGGATAACTTCAGTCTCTTCTTCCTCACTGTATCTGTGATCTTGTCAGTGTACTTGTAGAGTTCTTCATTTTTCCTCTTCTTCCAAGTCCCAACATTAATCTTCTGTGGTCCAAGACTTTCCCACAGAATCTTCGTTTATTTTCGAGTTCTTGAATCTCTCCAGTTTTATTTAAAATAAGACACTCCGATGTGTGTAATCTTTCAGTTTCCACTACAGAGCTATAGTGTCCGATTTTGGCCTTGTATGATAACTCCCATTTGTTGTACGTGTTCTGTGTTAGCTTGTAGGCTAGGTCTAGTTTTCTGGCTGTTCCTTTGTTTGCCATTAACATTATTATTTACAAGATACTGTTACTCCCGGGTATTATTTTATAAGTGAAGAAAATTTTTCAAAGAGCGAGAAAGTGATGATGTAAACTCATTTTATTTTATTTTTATCTTTTTACAGATAATTTCTACAGCTGACCTTGCCAAGAGTATGAAGGAAGCACTGCTCAAATACCACAAAACTCACGAGGAGCGATATAAACTCTGTGTCCATGTCTCCGAGAGAGTGAAAGAGCTACCGAGTAACTCAGCCATGCATTTGGATTACTACATAATCTTGGCAGATCCGAGACAAGCTGATGCTGCAGATAAAGTGAGTTCAAAAAATTGACATCAACTGCATGTAAAATGCATGCTATCTTCACATGGTGTCTGAGTGATTAGCTCACTTGAATCATTTATTGAACAAGCTCTCACTTAACAGGACTGTTAAGAATTTGTCCTGATGTTTCAACTTCTTACATAAGAGTAAATCTTTGTGAGGAAAAGAAATGTATTTGACAATGGTGGTCAGTGGCCATGTGATATCTGATATTTCAGAGGGTAAATAGTACAGAGTAATAGCACATTACTGGACAGTTTCATAACACTATATTGTCGCTAACACTTTAAAGTGCATAATCCGACCACTGTCTCAATGGTGGTGACTTGAAGTGTCATGTTCAAATTTAATTAAGTACTTCACCTCATGGGAAATACACTAATAAAAAAAATCATAGCACCTAGAGGGAGCTTTGTGACATAAATGAAAGTTGGTAGGTATGTTTCTACATCTGAAAGATGATGTCTTCAAATTTCATACCAACCGCATAAGAGGGCATTAGTAGTGCCGCTATGAGGATTCAAAGAAAGTTTTTTTCAAATACTTGCTGTAACAATCTTGAGCATTAGTTACCTTTGAGATTGGATCTGGTGAATTGAGATTAGTCAAGAATGTCTTTTGAGATTAGTCAAGAATGTCTTTTAAGGCGACAAAGATGCCATTATCAACACCTCAGTGAGTTTGAACGACATTGTGTAATAGAGCTATGAGAAGCTGTATGTTCCTTCTGTGATTATTGCAAGAAGGCTTTGCAGGAATGTAACTACTGTACATGACTGGTGGCAGCAGTGGTCACATAAAAGAAGAACAGGAAGAAGACTGGGCTCTGGACAGCCACATAGCACTTCTGAGAGGAAAGATCATTGTTGGGCGTGTGGCTCTGGTGCTTTGTACTGCATCTACGGCAACAATTTGAGCAGCAGTTAGGATGAATTGCTACAAATCAGTTACTTCAAGGACAGCCCAGAGCCAGATGTTCTGTAGTGTGTATTCCAGGACTCCAGTATGGCAGTAAGAGTACTTTCGTTGTTATCCCACACACCCTGACTGCAAATTTGTGTCAGTCTAGGGTGTTTTCTAGCAGGATAATACTGGTCACATGCTGCTGTTGTAACACAACGTGCTTTACAGTGGGTCAATGTGTTGCCTTAGCCTGCTCCATTACCAGGTCTGTCTCCACATATGGGTCATCATCGGACAACTACTGTACAGTCATCCACAAACAGGTTCAACCATCTCTATACTGACTGAGCAAATGGAACAGGCATGGAACCCCATTTCCCAAACTGACATCCATCACTTGCACAATACAATGCATGCACATTTGCCTGCTGGTATTCAACATTGTGGCAGTTTAACCGATTATTAATGTACTAGCTTTTCACATTTGCAATAGCTTATCTCACACTTACATTGGCCTTTGATCTTACAGTGTTAATCACTTACATAGTTACCTAGTCAAATGTATTCCCAAAATTTCTTTAGTTTATGTTAAATATTTTTTTGATGCTGTGAATTTTTTCCTATTGGTGTATGTATGATGCTGCTGTTGTGCTGTAGTACATGGTGGTGTTCAGACATAGGTAAAATGTATCTGAATACACACACAGTATTGTGGTTTGATGGACACTTAGACTGGGGTTTGGAGCCAATTCTAATGCACCATCAAAATAAAAGGGTTGTCATCAATTTTGTTAGACAGGCTCATCTGTAATTAAAAAAAATGTACAAGGAGGATTAGTCTAAGTGAATTTACTTCTGACACAGTGGGTACTTTTTTTCTGGATGAGCAGGAATGTAACTGCTGTACATGATTCCGTCTTTGCAAACAGATAGGAAAGCACAAGTGGACAGATTAAGAGTAAAACAAAATGCGTGAATAGTAACAGTCAACTTTCAACCCAAATGTGTGTTTAGCAATTAAAAGAAATGCTGCTTTGAGCTGTGAATGTCCTGTGTGGAAAGGTGCGAGAAATTATGGGTGAAACATAGATGACTTTTACTGAAACAGGGAATTTCTTCAAAGCAATGCAGTGTGCAGATTTTACACTAGTCATTGTTTCAGTGGCAGAGAAAAATGGCAAACACACACACACACACACACACACACACACACACACACACACACACACACACACACACACACACATGTTCCACACCGAGGAGGATCCCCTCTTTTGTTGTCTATGGAATGAATAATTTAATCTAAACATGTGCAAGACACAGTGTAAGATCAACAGCAAAGTATCCATAAAATAAAACAGCCAACCCAAGGAGTCACCAAAGAGGTCAGCCAAATGTATAAAGATCACAACAGTACCCATTACAAGAGTGGCTGAGAAAAATGTAAAACATAAAGAAATATGTGTGCCAAGCTACAAGACCACTCAGTGCTCATTTTGTTGCAAATGCTTGATGATGCCCCCTGCAAGGTACAAAATTGTTGGACATCTGTCTTAAGGAAGCTCTATATATCTCCCCCCCCCCCCCCAGGCTATTACAAAATATTTAAGCAAAAGCAAAAGGAAAGGGGAGACATTCACAAACTTGGCTGATGAAATAGCTTCCAGCCTATGGTGAAATGTAAATGGATTCAGGGCATATGAAGATGTCTGTATCTGCAGGAAACCCACTTCAAAGAGAGTAACCACCAAGGAGCTGACATCTCTTACGTCGGTACATGCTTGGTCAACACTCGAGCTCGGCCCTTGCTGCATTACTTCCTTTTCCATGATACTGGTGCATCTTTATAGTATTCATGTTTCCCCACTGCCTTTCCATTGGACTGTTTTCTTGGTGCCAACCGTGCTTAATTGTGGTCCACAATTTTGGACACTCATTTCTTTTTCTTCCAGCAGTTTGTAAAAAATTTCCACCTTGCAGTATATGGTCCCCTTTGTTGGGTTTGACCTACTGTTCCTCTTCCAAATTTTTCAGAAGTGCAGATCATGCAGGGAAGATCATCTAATGTGGTGTACATTTCACCTTTTGTGCATTTATATCTGTGCACTTTTCCTTTCTGGCAAAAGTAATATGCCCAAAACCCAACACAGTGGGGGATATCTCCTAACAATGCAGAGATTGCACTATTGGTACCTGTGCTGGGAACTCCCAGCATATGCCAAGGAGTATCTGCTGTCGAGGCAGGGTCTCAGGAGGGGCAGTGGTTATCGGGCCTGGAAACTGTGGCTATGGTTGGTTGACACCCTCGGGGAGAGCCTACATTCAGAGTGGGTGGCACCGCAGTGGATAACATGCATGTGAAGTGACTCAAGCTTTCTTCCTTTGATGGCCATATGGCCCCAGCAGTGTCTTCTGAGGGAAAGAATTACTACAATATTTCTTTCTCTGGTTACACCATGGGAAACATTTAGAGCTAAAAGACCAGGGGAGAAATATTTCCCACAATATTTATTTTGATCTGGACCAATGGGGATTCCTTTTTGACCACAGTGCCACTATTTTTTGTTGAACACCTTGAAAACAGCTTTGGGGAAATAACAGCTATTTTGAAACTGAAAAGTAGTTTAGTTCTTATTAAATTGGTATCCCCTGCTCAGTTGCAGGTGCTGCTCGCCTGTGACAAGCTGAATGACATTCCTTTAATTATTAACCCTGCCCCTCCTGTAACAGTCTCAATATGGCACAAGGTATCATCTTCCACTGTGGTCCTTTTACAGACCGATGACGAATTGCATGCCAATCTGGACTGACAAGATGTGCATTTTGTCCCTTGTGTCCAGAGGGGACCAAAGAATGACAGGCTTGATACTGGGGTCTTCATCTTAGCCTTTGAAGGCTATACATTGCCTGAAAAGGTCAGTGTGAAACTGTATGTTCCCCATTCCACACGGTGCTTCAGATATGAGAGATTTGAGCATGTCTTCACATTGTAATGCTAGCCCTGTCTGTGAATAGTGACATAAGATTCAGACGAATGCTTCCTGTGCCCCTCCTCTCCATCTGTATTAATTGCAGGGAGCACCATTCCCCTTGTTCACCGGACTGCTCAATCTTCCATAGAAAAAAGGAAATCAAAGAATACAAGACTTCTTGACCAACTCGTGTATCAGGAGAGAAGAAGAAAATAGTCATTTGCAACCTGTACGTATGACAATGACAATGACGTTGGCTGTGGCTATGACGATGTCATCCTCTCTAGTGATAGTACCCTCGCCCTACAATCCTCCTGTGTCAGGCACTCGGAGCTGCTCGGCTACACCTACTTCCCTGGTGGATGGAGACTCTCCTCAGTTTCCTCCACACCCCCTTTCAGAATGTTGACTCATTGCCCACTAGGGTGTCTATTCCCAACCCCTAGCCCATGGAGCAGCAGCCTCATTCAGCATATATCGTGAGGATGGGGTGCCTTGAGATGCTCACCTCCCATGATTCTGGTAATCTGCAACTGGACACAAGCCAGCAGCTGAAGGAGCTACAGTTTGCTGGTCATAGGGCTTTGTGTTCTTCCTCTGTCTCTGAAATTAGGCCAGACTTAAAAATCATCCAAGAAGCAGTACAGAAACAAGACCTCCACGACAGAGGAGGTTCCAGTGATGCCCGTACCATGCAAACTTCAACTCTTGCTACCCGCTGTGGCGCTGAGTCCTCCCCCACAGAACCTGCTTCCAAACCAATGCATATTGATGCTGTAACCTTGCAGTTGGTAGCAGCAGGTGGCCCTGGGCCTGACCTGCCTCCTTTGTCCATTCACGCCCTCAAAAGATACCAAAAGCGTGATTCTCCAGCAGACCCGTAGCAGTTTTTTTCCACCACCTCAGTGAGCTACAACATGTGTGTTTCCCCTGTTATCTGCAATTCCCTCCAGGAAACTTGGTTCACAGCACTGGAAACCCCCTAGCCTCAGCTGTTTGGTTATTTTAAGAATGGAGCTGATTGACACGGTGTTGGGAGGATTCGTACACACAGTCTAGACTGTATACGGCAAATGTATGACACTTGATAAAGCTTTGGAGCCTGTGACTATTCTGTTGGTACCTCCACCCATTTCATTGCAGCATACAGATCTCATTCGGCCATTTATCTTATCTTTTGCAGTCTCGATCTTCTTCTGTTCCTCCATGGGAGAGCCCGTAAAAAGCTGTGAGATAGCGGCCATTTTTTTGATTGTCATGTCCCTCCCTCAGCGTCTCTTGGTTGGGTGTCCACACCAGTTGGTTTCCAACAATGCTTTTCCTTTGCCGTTGCGCTCAGCACAGTGTCACGTGGAAGTATTGCTGAGTCTGTCAGAGCACAGACATTTTGTTGGCATCAGACTTGGCGATCCCATATTCCTCAGGATCCCACTGTCGGAAGACAGTACCTTTTTAATCTTCAGAAATTGCCGTGGCCATTAGAAACTGTAGATGGGCTATCCAATGCCATAAGTGGCATGTCGATGGAGCATCTAATTGCCTTTAAATGGCTATGTGCCCGGGTTCATCAAATAATAAAATGACAGAAACAAGAACAGTGTGTTGGTACCATTGGCCTGCGTACTGCTCCTTTACAGTTTTGGGCAAATTTTAGATGCCTCTGTGGACATCAGTCCCCCAACTGGTGTGCCTGGTGTCTCCCTGAATGGTGTTGTGTACTCTGTACCAGATGCTGTCACTGAACATTTTGCTCTGTTTTGTACTCAGGCCTCTGTGTCAAGGAATCGTCAGTCTGCATTTCATCTCCTGACACTCTGGGTGGAGTGAACTCGCTGATGTTTTATTACAGGTCATCTGGAGACATAACATGCTGTTCAAAGTGAATGGAAATTCCTCAGTACCATAACCTGTCACCATGAAACAGCTCCAGGGCATTCATAGCTGAATGCTCAAACACCTGTCGGTGGACTACGAATGTCACATCCTTTCCATTTTCAACTATATTTGGAGTGAGGATGAGTTCCCATATCAAAGCCAACAAAATGTGATCATCCCAGTTCTGAAAGCAGGTAAACAGTCCTTTGAGATGGGTAGCTATTGCTCAACTAGTCTCACTAATGATCTCTGCAAATTGCTTGAACTTGTGGTGAGTCTGTGGCTGTATTGGTACCTTGGGCCTGGGGGTTTTTGGCACTGTCCCAGAGCAGTTTTTGCCAAGGCCTTTCTCCTGTTGATAGATTGGTCTTTGTGGAGTGTGCTATCTGGTCAGCTTCTGCCCAGTGTCAACACTTTATCACTATCTTCTTTGACTTGCAAAAGGCTTATGACACCATATGGCATAATCACATCCTTGTTATCCTGTACGGTGGGATCTCCAGGACCTGTCTTGGTTGTTGTCTGGGACTTTTTGTCACACTGTATTTTCCAGGTTCATGGTGATGCCGTCCACAGTTCCCCCCCCCCCCCTCCCCCCCCACATACGAGGGGATGGGGTCCAGCAGGGCTGTGTGTAGTGTGTCCCCCTTTTTCTATTGGCTATCAATGGCCTAACTGCAGCTCTGGGGTCTAGAGTAAACCCTGTGTTTACTACTGCTCTTTATTGGTGGGTGTTGTTACACTGACTGCAGGATGCCATGCAAAAGGCACAGTCCTGGGCCCTCACCCTTGACATCCAGTTTTCAACTGCCAAGACAAGGGTTGTGCACTTCTGTCAATGTCATATTGTCCATCCACTACCCGAATTCTAACTCGGTGATGAATTGCTAAATGTACTGGAGTCTTATCACTTCCTGAGATTGGTCTTCAATGCCCATTTGACATGGATTCCCCATCTTCTTCAACATGCCGGCCATACTCGTCAACCCCCAGTGGGATCACGGTCCTTTCATGAGTGTGTGCGTGGTGAGCACGGGGCCCCGAGGTATTGCTGCCTTACTTCTTTCCTGTGCTGCATTTCCTTCCCCTTCCCCTCCTTTCCTGTCCTTGCTCCTCCCCCTCCACCATCTCCTCTCCCTGTCTTGGTGTCCTCGTTTATGTTGGCCACACTATCCTCCTTATTATGTTGGCTTCGCGATTTGGCTTTGTTGCGTAATTACATCACCCTTTCGGCATTCTCTGGTCCCCCTCCATTACCAAATTTCTATTCTGTAGTGTGAGCCACATGGGGAAGAGCACCTTACCTAGTGTCTCTGGCGTGTGCCCTCCTAGTTCCTTCCATCTTTTTCCTCCACGTCGTTTTTTGATGCTATGGTACATAGCCAGCACGGTAGCCAGCCCGTGTGGTGGGGTCGCTGTGCACCCTTTTGGTTGAGCCCCATGAAAACACAAGGATCACACTTCTGATACCTGAGCTGTGACCACCTCATGTAAGCCTAGGAGTGGTTGCTTGTCATCCTGGAGCATCAAAACTCCCCGCTGTGCCAGGTGGCCCTAGGTGTGTGTGGGTGGCACACGTGGGGAGAGCCCCTGATCAAAGTGGGTGGTATCTGGGCAGATGCTATGCAAATGAAACGCATATGGGTCCAGAACTCTGACCGTTCTTCTATGGCCGTATCTTTGAATGGAAATTATTCTTTTATTGCTTTTTCTTCTGCTCGTCCAGCCTTCCCTTCCAGGGCTACCCCTTGGGAGGTGGGTCAGGCTCATTGGCTAGGGGCGAAACCTTTCCCCCGCTATCTGGTTTGCAGCAGTACCGATGGTGATACTATCACCAATACCAAACCTTTATTTTTCGTAGAACACATTGAATACAAGTTTGGTGAAGTGCAGCTTGTGTGGTTAGACGCGGTTGGGTTCGTTGTTGATAAAAACTGCTTCAGCTGCCCTTTGTGCCTGTGACCATCTTGGCATAATTCCCATGTTAATTACCCCCCCACCAGTCTTCGATATGGTTCAAGGTGTAATTTTTCACAGAGATCTCATCCTTCAAATTGATGAGGAACTTACGGGCAGTCTAAGACGGCCGGGTGTTCATTTTGTTCAGCATGTTCTGAAGGGCCCAAAGGACAATCACATTGATACTGGTGCCTTTATCCTGGCCTTTGAAGGGATACCCTTCCTGAGAAGGTCCAGAATATTGTTTATCAATGTGACGTAAAGTCGTACATCCCACCACCTATGCGATGTTTTTTAAGTGCTTATGTTTCGAACACATCTTCCCACTGTTCGCAGGCACCCCTCTGTGGTGACTGTAGATGTCCACTCCATGATGGGAGTTCCTGTGTGTGTTAATTGTCATGGCATGTTAATTGTCATTGTCTCCACTTTCACCAGATTGCCCGGCTTATAAGAAGGAAAAGAAGATAAAGGAGCATAAGTCCCTTGACCGTATAACCTACACTGAGGCTCGTAAGAAGTATGCACATCTTCATCCTGTGTCAATGACTTCTAGCTATGCTTTAGTTACATCTTCACCCCTTCTTCCCCCTAGTGTCACACTTCTTCGGCATCTGCCGGTCAAGGGCACCCCTCCCGGGACCCCCCTTCCCGGCATCTTCCAGGCCAGAGGTCTGTGGGCCCCCAAGGTCACCCACTCTCTCTCTGTTCCAGATCTTGCTGCAGCTGGCTCCTTTTTGAAGCACAGCCCTCCTTGATCTTAAACAGAAAAGAAGAAGAAACGTAAGTCCTGGGACAAGGAGCCTCTGGTGTCACCAGAGGTTCCGTCCCCACATTCGCAATCTGACTCTGACCAGCTGTTAAATGATGTCGCTGCCTCCTTGTCGGTGGCGCATGTTGACCTGGTGGCATGACTGGCTTTAGCGTGTTCACCCCACATTTGAATCATCGTTCTGTGGTTATCCAATGGAATTGTAATGCTTATTACCATCACCTTCCGGAGTTCAAATCCCTTATTTCGTTTTACTCTGCAGCTTGTGTGGTTCTACATGAATCTCATTTTTCTCATTGATCACTCACCAATCCTCCGTGGTTTCCGTGCTTTGTCAAAGTAGTGTCAGCAGCCTGCAGGCCTCTGGTGGGGTTTTGTATGTTGGTCCTTACAGACATTGCTAGCGCATGGGTTTCTCTTCAAACTACATTCGAAGCAGTTGCTGTTACGGTCCACCTGAACTCTGAGGTCACAGTTTGCAATCTTTATCTTCCTCCTGACAGGACTCTTACACCTGCTGCCTTAACTGCCCTTCTTCAGCAACTTTCTCCTCCCTTCCTCCATCTTGGGGATTTTAATGCTCATCATCCCTTGTGGGGCATTGTATTTCCATCTAGTCGGGGTCTTCTCATAGACCAGTTTCTTGCAGACGACGTCTTGTGCCGTATTAATAATAGCTCCCCTACCCATTTCAATCCCGGTCATGGTACCTTTTGTGTCATTGATCTTCCTCTTCCTTCTCCCTCCCTCATCCCTTTATTACACTGGTCACCGCAAGACGACCTTTTCGATAGTGACCATTTCGCACTGATTATCTCGGACCCCCCCCCCCCCCTCCCGCTCCCCAATGGAAAGGTTACCTTCTTGGTCTTTCCATTGCACCGATCGGCCTCTATATACTGCACAGGTCGTTTTTTTCCCCTCTTCGTCAGGTTGTATTAATGACATCCTATGTGACGTGTCTGATGTGATTGTTTGCACAGCCAACCGTGCCATCCCACACTCATCTGTACCATTTTACCGCCGGTAAGTCCCGTGGTGGAGCATGGCCATTGCCACCTGTGATCGCAGTCGAGCTTTGCAACACCTTAAGAGGCACCCATCTGCTGCCAATCTTATTACCTTTAAACGCCTTAGCACCAAAGCCCATTACTTCATCAAACAGAGCAAATGGACATGTAGGGAATACTCTGTTTCTTCCCTCGGTTCTACTGTCCGTATTTCACGGGTATGGGCTGCACTTTGCTCTCTCCTAGGTTGCCATCGGCAGTCTGCCCTCCCAGATGGCCTTTGCATGGACCTGTTGATTCTCGCGGAACATCTTGTGACCCATTTTGCAACAGCATCAGCAGCAGCCTTCTATCCGGCTGCTTTCCTTAACCAGAAACAGCAGGCTGAAACTTCCGCCTTAAGTTTCACCCCTTGTCAGTCAGAAGTCTACAGCAAACCTTTTACTGAATGGGAACTTTCTTCCACCCTTTCTTCTTCTCATGATACGACCTCTGGCGCAGATTACATTCATAACCAACTGCTACAACATCTTAGTGCTCCACAACATCATCTTCTCCGGGTGCAGTCCGATGACGAGCTGAGAGCTGACTTGGAACGACGTGGTGTGCATTTTGTCCGTCGTGTGCACAGAGGACCCAAGACCAACAGGGTGGCCACCGGTGCATTTATCTTGGCCTTTGAGGGTGCTGTATTGCCTGAGAAGGTCAAGGTAATGGTTTACCGTTGTGACGTCAAGCCATACGTCCCTCCCCCGATGCGGTGCTTCCAGTGCTGGAAGTTTGGGCATATGTCCTCCCGTTGCCCATCCAGCGCCACATGTCGAGATTGCGGACGCCCCTCTCATCCCGATTCTCCATGTGCGCCTCCGCCTGTCTGTGTCAACTGTGGGGAACACCACTCTCCATGCTCGCCGGACTGCCCCGTTTTTCATAAGGAGCGGAAGATTATGGAATTCAAGACCCTGCACTGGCTTACTTATCGCGAGGCAAAACTGAAATTTGAAAGGTTGCATCCTGTCCCTCTTCAAACTTCTTATGCTGCAGCCATGTTATCGTGTCGCCTCCTCTGTGCCGCCTTCAGTGGGCCCTCAGGGCCGTACATCTTTGTCTGCCCCCCTCGTGTCTGGGGGCAAGCGTTCCTCTGTTGCCCCCTTAGCAGTTGGGGGCAAACCCCCTTCTGTCACTCCCCCCGCACATGCTTCGGGAGTGACATCTGCTCCAAAACCAGGGGGCTCGATCCCTCCCCCTCCCCCTCCTTCTCCGCCGGCGTCGTCTCTGCCGGCTCCTCTCTCGCGGAAGGGGTCCTTCGGGGCCCTCCCTTCTTCCGTTTCTTCTGCTACCCCGCTGGATGTCAGCCAGTGGCTGAAGGTTCCTCCACCTGCTGGTCGTAGGGCTTCTGCGTCGTCGTCAGCCTCCGACGCTCCTTCAGAGAAACTCTCCCAGCCCTCTAAGCCAAAGGACAGACGCGAGAAGGAAGAACGGAACGTGTCCAAGAAGGACGCTCTGTCAGTTTCAGTAGTGCCTGCTGTCAATAGTACTGGCTCTGGGGATGCGGTGGAGATCCTCGCCTCTGCCACGGATCTCGCCCTCACGGAACCCTCGGGGGCCTCTCCTATGGACACAGCTGACTCTCGCCCAGTGGCGGCTGTTGACTCTGCGGCACCGTCTGCCTCTTAGTCGCCTTCACCCCCTCCCAGTCCCTTCCTGCTTCCATTCTCCAGTGGAATTGCGGCGGTTATTTCCGCCACCTGCCTGAGCTCCGGATGCTTCTGAGTGTTTCCCCTGTTCTCTGCATTGCTCTTCAGGAAACTTGGTTTCCAGCAATGTGGACCCCTGCCCTTCGCGGTTATCGGGGATACTATAAGAACCGCACTGACTGTCAACAAGCTTCAGGTGGAGTTTGCCTTTTTGTTCACCACTCTGTCTGTAGCTCGCCAGTACCCCTTCTGACGCCTTTAGAGGCAGTCGCTGTCAGGATTGAGCTCTCGCCGGCTATTACTGTTTGCTCTGTTTACGTTCCTCCGTGTGGGCAGCTCCCCCGACATGTCTTGGCTCAACTCCCGCCGCCATTGCTGCTTCTGGGCGATTTCAGTGCCCACAACCCTCTATGGGGTGGGACTGTCTCCGATGACCGCGGTCGCGCTGTGGAGTATGTGTCGGCTCAGCTCGAGCTTAGCCTCTTGAACACCGGTGCTCCCACACATTTCAGTGTGGCCCATGGCTCGTTCTTGGCCATCGATCTCTCTCTTTGCAGCCCCGGACTTGTCCCATCCCTTCACTGGAGAGTGCATCCTGACCTGTGTGGTAGTGACCCCTGGTGGTCGCCGGAGATTGCTGAGGCTATTCGCGACCGTAGGTGGGCTCTCCAGCGTCATAAGCGGCACCCGTCTCTGGAGACCCTCATCGCCTTTAAGAAGCTCCGTGCCTTGGCCCGTCGTCTTATTGCACAGCGTAAGCAGGAGTGCTGGGAGAGGTACATTTCATCCTTGGGCTCCCGTGTCTCCCCGTCGCTCGTGTGGTCCCGCATCCGGCGGATTTATGGATACCAGACCCCTATGGGTGTCCCTGGAATCTCCCTGGACGGCGCTGTCTGCACGGACGCTGCCACCATTGCGGACCACCTTGCCACGCACTTTGCTACGAGCTCTGCGACTGCAACTTACCCTCCTGCCTTTCGCTCTCTAAAGGAGCGCGCCGAGCGGACGCCGTTATCATTCCACACACGTAGTTCTGCCCTGATACAGCGCCAGGACCGGACTACATCCACGCGCAGATGCTGAAGCATCTCTCCGGGGACTGCCAGAGACACATCCTCACCATCTTTAACCGCATTTGGAGCAACCGCATTTGGAGCGAGGGCGTGTTCCCGTCGCAATGGCGAGAGGGTGTTATCGTCCCCATCTTGAAGCCCGGTGCGGACCCTCTGGCGGTGGACAGCTATCGTCCCATTACCCTCACCAACGTTTTGTGCAAATTGCTCGAACGTATGGTGGGGCGGCGTTTATGTTGGGTCCTTGAGTCGCGCAGTCTCCTCGCACCATCCCAGTGTGGCTTCCGTCAGGGCCAGTCTGCTGCGGACAATTTGGTGTGCCTGGAATCTGCTATCCGTACGGCCTTTTCCCGCCGTCAGCATCTCGTTGCTGTATTTTTTGATCTGCGGAAGGCATATGACACAACATGGAGGCATCACATCCTTGCTACGTTGCGAGAGTGGGGTCTTCGTGGTCAGCTCCCAGCTTTTCTTCAAAACTTTTTATTGCGCCGCTCTTTCCGGGTGCAAGTCGGTGCCGCCTCTAGTTCATCTTATATACAGGAAAATGGGGTCCCGCAGGACTCGGTGTTGAGCGGTTCCTTATTTCTAGTGGCCATTAATGGTCTGGCTGCAGCTGTGGGGTCGTCGGTGTCTCTTTCTTTGTATGCCGACGACTTCTGCATCTCATTCAGCTCAACAGCTACAGGAGTCGCCGAACGCAGGCTGCAAGCAGCCATTCGCAAGGCGGCATCATGGGCTCTGACTCATGGATTTCAGTTCTCTGCGGCCAAGACTCGAGTTATGCACTTCTGCAGGCGTCGCGCGGTCCACCCTCATCCGGAACTTTACCTCGACGGTCACCTACTTGAAGTGGTGGACACTAGCCGCTTCTTAGGACTCGTCTTTGATGCCCGGCTCACATGGGTTCCCCATATTACTCAGCTGAAGCAAAAGTGCTGGCGGCACCTCAATGCCCTCCGCTGCCTGAGCCATGCGTCTTGGGGTGCAGATCGCAGCACGCTGTTGCGATTGTACAGAGCCCTTGTGCAGTCCAGGCTTGATTATGGGAGCCTGGCCTATGGGTCTGCATCACCCTCAGTGTTGACGTTGTTGGACCCCATACACCACTGTGGGGTTCGGTTTGCAACTGGCGCTTTCCGTACGAGCCCCGTGGATAGTCTGCTGGTGGGGCCCCCCTTCTGCGGATTCGCCGCCACCGACTGCTCGCCGACTATGCTGTCCACGTGCATTGCTCACCGGGCCATCCCATCATCGCCTGCTTTTCCCTGCCAGGGTCCTCCCTCTGCCCGACTGGCGACCTAGGTCTGGGCTTTCCATTGCTGTCCGCATCCAGTCCCTGCTGTCGGAACTGGGGTCATTCCTTCTTCTGCTGCCCTTCCGGGCCTGTGCACCCACGCCTCCCTGGTGTATGACCCGTCTGTCCGTCCGCCTGGACTTGGTACAGGAACCCAAGGACTCGGTTCCGCATGTGGCCCTCCGTCACCGTTTTCTTGCGCTCGTCGCCTCATTTTCAGGCTGTGAGCCTGTCTACACTGATGGTTCCCTGGTGGATGGTCGTCCTGCCTACACTTTTGCTCACGCTGCCCATATTGAACAGCGCTCCTTGCCGGCTGGCTGCAGTATTTTACTGCAGAGCTGGTGGCCATATTGCACGCTCTTGAGCATATGCGTTACTGCTCAGGTACGTCCATCGTCATCTGCAGTGACTCCCTAAGCAGCCTCCAGGCTATCGACCGCTGCTATACCTCTTCTCCTCTGGTATCCTTTATTCAGGAGTCTGTTTTTGCCATTACCCGCTCTGGTCGTTCGGTGGTCTTTGTTTGGACGCCAGGTCATGTTGACATCCCGGGGAATGAACGTGTCGACAGGCTGGCCAAAGGGGCGGTCGACGCCCCCACTTTGGCGATTGGCCTCCCGGCTCGTGATTTGCAGCTGGCGTTGCGCCGTAAGGTGCTTCAGATATGGCGTGACGAGTGGCGTAGCCTGACTTCTCCGAATAAACTGTGGGCTGTTAAGGAGACGACCGTTGTGTGGCGGTCCTCCCTGCGGGCTTCTCGCAGGGACTCTGTCATCCTGTGTCGGCTCCGCATCGACCATACCTACCTGCCGCACGGACATCTTTTGCGTCAGGACGATCCCCCCCTGTGTCAGTGTGGGTCCCGGTTGACAGTCACCCACATTTTGTTGGAGTGTCCCCGCCTGCGCACCCTCCGGCAGACTTTTAATCTCCCGGGCACGTACCCTTGGGTTTTATGCGACGATGCCTCCATGGCTGACGACGTTTTAAATTTTATCTCTGGTAGTCCTTTTTATGGTTCCATTTAGGGGGGACCTGTCCCTTTCCCTTTCTGTGCATCTTGTCCTCGAGTGTCTCATTGGTTGCAGATTTTAATGTGTGTATTCGGATGGTTGACTCTTTCCCAATTTTTGTTCCCATGGTCAGTCAACCAGTCTCCGGCCCTCTTCTTTTCTTCCGTTTCATTCTGTCCAGTGTTCGTCTGTACTCTTCTTGTCTCTAGTGTTCGCTGCCACATTGGTGTTCTTTCAGTGACTGGGGGGAGGGGCGTCTCCTCCCCCCTTGGGGTTTTACTTGTTCCGTAAATTTTGTTTCGCCTGTTTTTGGAATGGGGGACTGATGACCTTAGCTGTTTAGTCCCCCTTAAACATCCCAACAACAACAACAACAACAACAACAACAACCACCTAGAGATCTGAACCACTAGCTTCTTGAAGTCTCATTACACAGCTCTTTGAACCATTTCTCCTTTGTGGAGACTTAAATTCATGGAATGTACTATTTACTCTGTTCCCTCATGTTCCCAGAATAGTGCTGTAGAGATGCCTGTACAAAAAGAATTATGTCTTTTGAAGTACAGCATGCACTTACACACTGTTACAAGGTTGTTCTCCCTCGATGATCTTTTAGTATTCTCTTCAACCCTCACTGGCACTGTTCACTGGAAAGGTGTTCCAGGACTTGGTCAGTCAACCATTTGCCATTCCGTATGCACCTAGCACATCACATCAAAGTGGATGCTCAGTAAAGCAGACTGGAATCTGTACAGCCAACAAGAGTGTTTAAATGTTCTTGCAACTTGTTTGAACAAAAGCACCACTAGTGCACTCTTCTGCCTTCATACTGACTTTCCACAACAGTACTGACCAGTCTGAACAAGAATCTTAAAAACATGAGTAACCTGTAAATGTGAATGTGTGCTTTCTCGGCGTATACAGCTGGCGAAGAGTTCTCGGGCTTCCCGCCGGGTGGCGGTGTCTTCAAACTGCAATGTTTCAATGAGTGACATTCTCGTCATCTTCTGGCAAAGTGCCGAGTCTTTGTGGATGCCGGTCCCTTTATACCTGCGGCGTGCTCCCCACCACCTGGCCGCGGGAGGCTGGATCCAGATGGTGGAGTGGAGAGGGAAGCGGGTGCGCCGTTTGTGTCTCCATCAGAGCATTTTGGTCGCGTCTTGTGAGCTGGAAGGTTCTTGGTGCGTTCCTGGCATATTGCGGCTAATTCCGGATTCCGGGCCGCACTCAGTTGATAACCTTCGTCCCTGTTCACAAGATTCTTGTGGATCCGTATTTCTATTGATTCTTTAACGACACTGTCCCAGTAGCTCCCGGCTTGGCACAGCACGCTGGTGTTCTCGAAATCAAAGGTATGGTTTTCTTTGATGCTATGTTCAGCTATAGCAGATTTCTCTATTTGTCCAAGTCGAATATTCCTGGTGTCTCTCGGCACTTCGCCAAATGATGACGAGTATGTCACTCGTCGAAACGTTGCGGTTTGAAGACACTGCCACCCGGTTACAAGCCCGAGAACTCTTCGCCAGCTGTATACGCCAGGAAAGTATACATTCACATTTACGACACCTCTACGGGGAGGAGATGATCTACAGCTTCAAGCTGCTGAAGAAAGAACACACCAGTAAAGCCAAATTGCTCAGCTCCATGGCTTGTCTCCAATGTTGCCGAGACAAGAACATCTTCCCACGATTTGCGGAATTAAGACATCCTGTGAAAACGAAGAAAACCAAATGTATTTTACGGCGAGCAGGAATGGCCATTGTCAGGGAACGCATTCATTACACATGGCAAGAACTGGAAAAGAATACACACATCCTGATCGCATGTGACCTGAAAATGGCAAAAGCGTTAACGGCACACACTTAGGAGTGGGTTGACTGCAGCTCTCACGCTGACAGTGAGGTGCAGACATGGCATGTTGCTGCAAAACGGATCAACAAATTCGACAGACTCTTTGGAGCTCAGTCGACCCAGAAGGTGACAAATAGCACTAGAGCTATTGTAAATTTTACAGATAAGGTGCTAGATGCAGCCACAACTTCTGTCCTCACGAAAGGGTTGAACTTTGCACCTGTACCAAGGACAATACCGAAACGAGACATCAGCAGCAGTGTAGAGGAAGCAATCCGGGTCCTACCCAAGGAGGAAGCTGAGCAGATCAGAAGGGAGATTTGCAGGATCATGGACAAGCCACGACTCCTGAAAGCCAACATTACTGCGCCGGAGTGAGAGATTATCCGCACACTGAGGGATGATACTGACATCATAGTCTTCCCAGCAGACAAGGGAAATGCGATGGTGCCGATTCTCACAGTCGACTACCAACAGAAAATCTGCTCTCTGCTGCAAGACCCAGCCTACAGGAAACTCAACAAGGACCCTACACAACGATGCCCAGGAAAACTGTGGCGCTACTGAAGGACTCAGATCTACCATAGGCAGTGCAGAAATGGCTGTATCCCAGAGTGCCAATGACACTGCGCCTGTATGGATTTCCCATGATTCACAAAGATGGGGTGCCTCTACGGCCGATTCTGGACACTATCAACTTGCACAGTTATGGACTGGCCAAATACCTGGTGACACTATTAAAACCACTGGTGGGACACTGCAGTCATCACATAAACTCTGCAGATTTCGTAAGAATACTGAAGGACATCAGAATACAGAGAGATGACCTACTTGTGTGCTTCGATGTCACCTCCTTGTTCACGAAAGTACCTCTACAAGACGCCTTGGCACTCCTTAATCAGCACTTGGAGCCTGAAACAGTGAAGCTCTTTGAATATGTATTTGCGACCACCTACTTAAAGTGCAATGGAGAGCATTATGAACAAGTGGATGGAGTGGCCACGGGATCTCCCCTTGCTCCAGGAATCACGAAAATTTATATGGAACACTTTGAGGAGGTGGCACTACAAACTGCTCACTGTAAACCCAGGCACTACTTCTTCTATGTGGACGACACTTCCGTGATTTGGCAGCATGGCAGGCAGGCAATGGAGTTTATGGACCACCTAAATGGCATACATGAGAATATCACCTTCATGATGGAAGTAGAAGAGAATGTATGTATTCCATTCGTGGGCATAAGCTGATGGCACGCTGTGCCATTCAGTGTATAGAAAGAAGACGCACACAGACCTGTAGCTCCATGCAACCAGCTGCCACCATCCGGTGCAACGCCAGTCAGTACGGACCACCTTGGTACATTGGGCATGCGTCATTTGTGACAAAGAAAGCATCTCAGACGAATTACACCACTTATTCGGAAAAATGGGTACAGTGAAACACAGATTGGTAGGGCCTTCAAGAGGAGACAGGCTGACAAATGTCAGGAAGAGGAAGAGGAAGTTAACAAGAGACTCGCCTTTCTTCCATATTTGGGGGCCATATCATCCAAAATCGGGAGGCTACAGAGAAAAGCAAACATAAATACCGTCTACCGACCACCGCCGAAGACGAAAGAACTGCTAGGCTCAGCTAAATACCCAGTCAGACTCAACACACCTGGTATATAGAGCTTTGCCTGCTAATGTGGTGTACAGTACATTGGACAAACACAGCGCTGAATCTCAAAAATGTGCAAGGAACACACCAGGTATGTCCGACTTGGACAGATGGAGAAATCTGCTATAACTGAACATAGCATCAAAGAAAACCACACCTTTGATTTCGAGAACACCAGGGTGCTGTGCCGAGCTGGGAGCTATTGGTACAGCTTCATTAAAGAATCAATAGAAATAAGATTCCACAAGAATCTCGTGAACAGGGCGAAGGTTATCAAATGAGCGCGGTCTGGAATCCGGCATTAGCCGCAATACGCCAGGAACGCACCGAGAACCGTCCAGCTCACGAGAAACGACCGGAATGCTCTGACGGAGACACGAACGACCCGCCGGCTCCTCTGGATCCAGCCTCCCGTGGGCAGGTGGTGGGGGGCACGCCACAGGTATAAAGGGACCGGCATCCGCAAAGACTTGGCACTTCGCCAGAAGATGACGAGAATGTCACTCGTTGAAATGCTGCAGTTTGAAGACACCGCCACCTGGCGGGAAGCCTGAGAACTCTTTGCCATGAGTAACCTGTAATTGTTACTTGTTTCCTTTGTTGTTCCTGCCTAACAATGACTCATTCTGTCCCTGAAAGCTAACATTTTTTAACTTTATGTTGTCTAATGGTTCCCAACAATTGCTGCAGCTTTATCTGAAACAAGCTGTTTGTATCATCACTATTACTTGCTAAATCGTGTTAAAATAAATGTAACCAAATAAATCTGTCAACATTTATTGTACACAAATGCCCTGCAATAACAAGTTTAAATTTTTGTCACATATTATATTCTGATCTACTTACGCCGTGTTTGAAATTTGGCTTGGATACCACTTGTATGTGGTGGTCATAAGTGGCACAGGGACTCTGAGCTACAGATTACTGGACAGGTAATGAGGTTGGTGGTGCCCATGTGGATGCCAAATTGGAGCAATGGGGTGTATACCTTGCCTGTTGCGTACATATGGGGCCAAAGGACAATGGGTTGCTGAGGGCGCCTTCATCTTGGCCTTTTAGGGCGATTCATTGCCTGAAAAGATAAAGGTGATGGTATACTGGTGTGATGTGAAACCATATTTCCCTGCCCACAGGGCAATGCTTTAAATGTTTGAAATTTGGGCACATGTCATCGTGTTACAACATTAACCCCCTATCTAGAGATTGTGGACAAAAGCTGACTGTGCACCTCCCTCATCTGTGTCAACTGTGGAGAGCACCACTCTCCCTGCACCAGATTGTGCTGTTTTCCAGAGAGAAAAGAAAATAAGACTCTGGACATACTCATTCACCAAGAGGCCAAGAAGTAGTAAAAATGCTTGCACCCCGCATGTCGTCATATGTTACAGCTATGATGTCACCCCCCATTGGCAAAGGTACTCCTGCCCGTTACAACTCCTACAGTGATCCGTCAGGGGTGCTTGACCTTGCCTGCCCCGTGATGGTCAGCGGCTCCTCTCTTGCTGCTTTCCCCACACCTAGAATGGGATCATTAGCTTCCCACTCACCAGCAACAGTGGCTTGCATCTCCCAGCTGGAGAGAGATCTCCTTGCTCAAGCTTCTCTTGCCAGGAAGGGCCCCCTTCGGACACTTCCTTCCATTGTTTCCATCTGTCTACTACTGGACACCAGCCATTGGCTGAAGGAGCAACAGGCTCCTGATTCCCCCCTGCGGGTCCGGGGGTTAGAATAGGCCCGAGGTATTCCTGCCTGTCGTAAGAGGCGACTAAAAGGAGTCCCTCCCCCTCTAGGGGGTAGTTAGCGCCTGCGTCCAGAGACGGACGGTTTCACGGCCTATATTTGCGTTCATTTTGGTTTTTCACTTCTTCTGGTTTCTTCCTTCCTTTGGTTGGTTCATTTCTTTGTTCTTGTCCATCTCACTGTCTTATTTACTCTTCTCCTTCTCCTTGCCTCCTTGCCCCTCCTCTGGTCTCCGCTTCGGCATTTGAGATAGTATGTCCTTTCTTTCCCTCTCTCCTTTCTTTTTCTTCTTCTTCCTTCCTCCCTGTGCGTGCCTGAAGGCCAACCCACATGTAGCCGGTGACGGGGTAACGCGTAATTCCCCGCCCTGGGTAGACAAGTAAGGCACGCACGTACTCCCTGGTAAAGGCCAGGCCCAGGGAGGGGTGATTGCCTGAGCTGACACCTTTCGACCATGCTGATTGGTCCCTCCGTCAGTTTCTCGGGAGGTGTGACCTGAGGTGTGAACAATCACGTAAGGCGGGAGTGCCCTCTGAGAGGGTCCCCACAAGGAAGGAGCGCGCCATCGGAGACGCTGGCAGTCGTGGGGGATTCTTCCGCAATGGATTTCTCTTCTTCTCTCTCGACTTCTCCCCACAAACGGAAACTTGACCAGCCACCAGTGACAAAAGTACTACCGCCTGCCCCACAGTTCCTCGTAGTTTCTCGATCTGAGGATGGAAAGGATTTTTCTTCTGTCAACCCTTTCGTTATCCAGAAGGGCGTAGATGCCATAGCCGGATCTTTAAAGTCTTGTACCAGGTTGCGTAATGGTACCTTGTTACTAGAAACTGAGAGCGCCTTTCAGGCACAAAAACTGCTTCGGGCCACACTCCTGTACACTTTCCCTGTCCGGGTGGAGGCTAACCGCACTTTGAATTCGTCTCGTGGTGTGGTCTATACTGGATTACTCGACAGATTGACTGACGAGGAGATTCAGTCTTCCCTCACTGATCTGGGCGTGACGGCTGTCCATAGGGTCATGAAAAAGGTCAATAATGACCTAATACTGACCCGGCCACTTTTCTTGACCTTTGATAGTGTTCAGCTGCCATTACCCATCAAGCCGGGCTACGATGTTATTTCTGTTCGCCCCTATGTCCCGACACCTACGCGCTGCTACCAGTGTCAGCGTTTGTCACACTCGCCATTCTTGTTCCAATGCAGCTACATGTGTGACTTGCGGCAGGGATGCCCATGAGGGTGACTGTCAACCTCCGTCTCCTCATTGTGTGAACTGTCGCGGTGACCATGCAGCATCCTCCCGCGACTGTCTCGTCTACAGGGAAGAACGCTGTATCCAAGAAATTCGGGTCAAAGAGAGATTCTCCACCTCGGCTGCTCACAAGCTATTCACTAGTAGGAAGCCCATGTTGCTCCCAGCGGGGAAGTACAGTACTGTCCTCGCCTCGCCTCTCCGCGGACTACCAGGGAGGTGGTGACGCAGACATGCGATCTGACCTTCAGCACTACGGTCGTCCGTTCGGCCAGTGCTAAGATCGCCCGGTTGACGTCTCCTCTTCCTCCCGTCACCCCTCCGACACAAGCACCTATATCAGCTTCTGCCAGGACGAAGACACAGAAATCAGAAGCATGGGCCTTCAAGAAGGAACCGTCTCGTGCAGACCTTCTATGTACCTCGAACCCTCAGCTATCGACCAATCCTTCCACAAAACGACCTTCCAAGAAGGCTCATAGGAAGCACAGTTCTCCTTCCCCGCCACGGCGCATTTCTCCTCCTGCGCCCCCAGTGGTTGCCGCCCCAGGCCGTCTTCCGTTTCGCCTGGCCGCACCGCTGGTAGCAGAACATCTGGCCGTTCACCAGCGGAGGAAGCTCCCCCTCCCGGCCATCTTCACAAGATGGGCGATGAACCTATAGAACAAATGGACGATGACTGTCCGCCTCCTGCTAGCGGCGGCAGTGCTCGCTCGAAGCCGGGCCCTTAGCGGCCTTCGAGATGACCCCTTCTTGCATCTTCTTCTCACGATGGCACTTATTCACTGGAATATTTGCAGCATTCGCTCCAACCGAGAGGACTTGAAATTGCTGCTCCGCTTGCACTGTCCGCTCGTCGTAGCCCTCCAGGAAACGAAGCTACGCCCATGCGATCAAATTGCCTTGGCAAACTACACCTCTGTGTGTTTTGACTTACCCCCTGTGGCAGGTATTCCGGCTCATGGAGGGGTTATGTTGCTGGTCCGGTATGATATCTACTATGATCCCATCACATTGCACACCGGCTTGCAGGCAGTTGCCGTCCGCATACTCTCCCCACTTTTCCATTTTCCATTTGTACCGTTTACACTCCGTCTGCCGTTACCAGGGCAGACATGCTGCAAATTATTGCTCAGCTCCCTGCACCATTTTTGTTAACTGGAGACTTCAATGCTCACCATCCTCTTTGGGGGTCTCCAGTATTCTGTCCGAGGGGCTCCCTGTTAGCAGACGTTTTCAACCAGCTCAATATTATCTGCCTCAATACTGGCACCCCTACTTTCCTTTCAGACACCTCTCACACCTATTCCCATTTAGACCTCCCTGTATGTACTACCCAACTTGCACGCCGGTTTGAGTGGTATACGCTTTCTGATACATATTCGAGCGACCTTCCCGTGTGTTATCCATCTCCTGCATCATACCCCTCTCCATGCTCAACTAGTTGGAACATCTCCAAAGCAAACTGGGGGCTCTTCTCTTCCAGGGCGACCTTTCAGGATCAAACCTTCACAAGTTGCGATAGTCAGGCCGCACACCTCACGGAAGTCATTCTCACTGCTGCTGAATATTCCATCCCTCAAACTACTTCTTCTCCATGTCGCGTACTGGTCCCCTGGTGGACCGCAGTGTGTAGAGACGCCTTATGCGCTCGTCGACGTGCTTTACGCACCTTTAAACGCCACCCTACACTGGCGAATTGTATCACTTACAAACGATTAGGTGCGCAGTGTCGTCGTATTTTTAAAGAAAGCAAGAAAGCCATCTGGGCTGCTTTCACAAGCACCTTCAACAGTTTTACTCCTTCTGTTGTCTGGGGTAGCCTGTGCCGGCTATCTGGCACTAAGGTCCACTCACCAGTTTCTGGCTTGACGGTCGTGAATGACCTCCTTGTGGCCCTTGAGGATGTCTCCAGTGCCTTCAGCCGCTTTTTCGCAGAGGTTTCGAGCTCCACTCATTACCCCCTGCCTTCCTCCCCCGAAAACAGACAGAGGAGGCTCGGCCACCTAATTTCCACTCCTCGAATTGTGAAAACTACAATGTCCCATTCACCATGCGGGAACTCGAAAATGCACTTAGCCGGTCACAGTCCTCTGCTCCGGGGCCTGATTCTATTCATATTCAGATTCTGAAGAACCTTTCTCCTGCGGGTAAAGGTTTCCTTCTTTGTACTTACAATCGCATGCACCTGGATTGAGGGACATGTTCCCGCATGCTGGCACGAGTCTGTTGTTGTACCGATTCCTAAGCCGGGGAAGGACAAGCACTTGCCTTCCAGTTATCGACCCATCTCTCTTACCAGCTGTGTCTGTAAGGTGATGGAGCGAATGGTTTGGCTGCTCGAATCTCGACGCCTACTTACCAATGTACAATGTGGATTTTGTAGGCGTCTCTCTGCTGTTGACCATCTGGTTGCCTTGTCGACCTTCATTATGAATAACTTCTTGCGGAAGCGCCCAACCACAGCTGTGTTCTTTGATTTAGAGAAGGCTTACGACACCTGTTGGAGGGCGGGCATTCTCCGCACCATGCATACATGGGGCTTTCGCGGTCGCTCCCTCTTTTTATTCGTTCCTTTTTAATGGATCGACAGTTAAGGGTACGTGTGGGTTCTGTCCTGTCAGAAACCTTTCGCCAGGAGAATGGGGTGCCACAGGGCTCAGTTTTGAGCGTCGCTCTCTTCGTCATAGCGATCAATCCAATAATGGATTGCCTCCCAGATGATGTTCAGGCTCCCTTTTTGTGGACGATTTTGCCATCTATTGCAGCGTGCAGTGTACATGTTTCCTGGAGCGCTGTCTTCAGTGTTCTCTTGACCATCTTTACTCCTGGAGTGTCGCCAATGGCTTCCGTTTTTCTTCCGAGAAAACAGTCGGTATTAACTTCTGGCGCTACAGAGTTTCTCCCACCGTCCTTACGACTCGGCCCCACTGCTCTCCCATTCGTGGAGACAACAAAATTTTTAGGTCTTACATTTGACAGGAAACTTAGTTGGTCTCCACATGTGTCCTATTGGGCTGCCTGTTGTACCCGTTCTCTAAATGTCCTCTGTGTTCTCAGTGGCATGTCGTGGGGAGCGGATCGAACCGTCCTACTTCGCCTATATCGGTCGATCGTCCGCTCCAAGCTGGATTATGGGTGCATTGTATACTCCTCTGCACGGCCATCCATCTTACGCCGCCTCAACTCCATACAACATCGGGGTTTATGGCTTGCGATCGGAGCGTTTTATACTAGTCCCGTCGAGAGTCTTCATGCTGAAGCCGGTGAATTGCCACTCACCTACCGGCGCGATATACTGCTTTGTCGTTGCGCCTGTCGGCTACTGTCAATGCCTGACCACTCATCGTATCGTTCCTTTTTTGATGACACTCTCGACCGTTAATACGGGTTGTATGTCTCTGCCCTGCTACCCCCTGGAGTTCGCTTTCGTTGCCTCCTTCAACACCTTGATTTTTTGCTCCCTGCAACCTTTAGAGTGGGTGAGAGCCACACGGCATCTTGGCTCCAGGCTCAGGTTCGCGTTCACCTTGACCTCCGCTCGCTCCCGAAGGAGGTTACCCCCGGTTCAGTATACTACTCCCATTTTGTCGAACTTCTAAAGAAGTTCATTAATATGACTTTAATTTATACAGATGGCTCTAAGACCAACGACGGGGTCGGGTGTTCTTTTATTGTCGGTGCACAAAGTTTCAAATACCAGTTACATGGCCATTGTTCAGTCTTCACAGATGAGCTCTTTGCCCTCTATCAGGCTGTTCTTTACATCTGCCGCCACCAACATTCTGCTTATGTCATCTGCTCCGATTCTCTGAGTGCCATCCAGAGCCTCAGTGATCCGTATCCGGTTCACCCTTCCGTGCACCGGATCCAACACTCTCTTCAGCAGCTGGTGGACGATGGATCTCCAGTTAGCTTTATGTGGGTTCCTGGCCATGTCGGTATCCCTGGGAACGAAGCTGCAGATGCCGTGGCCAAGGCTGCGGTCCTCCAGCCTCGAACGGCTTCTTGTTGTGTCCCTTCATCAGATTGTAGCACGATCATTTGTCGGCGCATTTTATCGCTGTGGCATGCCGATTGGGCTGCACTTACGGACAACAAGCTTCGGGCCTTGAAACCCCTTCCCGCAGCTTGGACGTCCTCCTCACGTCCTTCTCAGCGGGAGGAGGTCGTTTTGGCCCGGCTACGAATTGGACACTGCCAGTTCAGCCATCATCATCTGCTGACGGCAGTGCCGGCGCCGTTCTGTACATGCGGGCAATTGCTGACGGTCCGCCACATTTTAACGTCCTGTCCGGATTTTACTATGCTGCGTCTTGATTTTGGCCTGCCATGTACTCTGGATGCCATTTTAGCGGATGACCCAGGAGCTGCTAATCGCGTTCTTCGTTTTATCAACTTGACACACCTGTCTAAGGACGTTTGATTATGCTGTAGTTTTTTAATCCAATGCCTGTTAATACGTCTTTTATAGTGTTGTCCCTTTTAGTTGCTGTTTAACCGTGTGCCTCGCGGTACATTCCTAAATTAGTCAGGGCGCTAATGACCATTGTAGTTGTGCGCCCAAAAAAAAGGCTCCTGATTGCAAGGCTTCACCATCATCCTCATTACCTGACAGTGATTCAGAGAAGCCCTCGCAATCATTGAAATCCTCTAAGGAGAGGAAAGAAAAGAAAAAAATCCTCCAAGAAGTGCCATGTCAGCAGATGCCACATCTTCCATTCCTGTGGCTGAGGGGGAGAAATTTCTGCGGCCCCTGAGGCACTGGTTTACATCGCACAATATAACTCGGAACCCGTGTATGTTGATACCATAATCCCTCAATCAGTAGCAGCAGATGACCCTAAGACATAGCCTGCCCCCTTAACATCTTTTAAGAACATAACCTGCCTTCTGCATTGCTGTTCGGGAGACTTGGTTTCCAACAACACAGACCCTAGCCCTTCATGGATACCAGAGATATTATGAGAAATGTGCAAACTCAGCCCGACACACTGTCATAGGCAGCACAAATGTTGAAGACACACTATATAGTGAACATGTGTCTCTTAATACACCTTTGGAGTTACAGTAAGAGCATTTTAGGATATTAACATTTGCAATGTTTATCTGCCTCCCGATTATGAAATGCTGCAGAACATACTGTTTGCATTGGTTTCTTAGCTCCGCCACCTTTGATGATCTTGGGTGATTTCAATGCCCATGACTCGTGTGGTGGAAACATGGTCACTGGCTGCAGTAAAGATCTGGAAAATTTTTGAGCATAACTTGACCTTTATTTCCTGAATATTGGTAGGTACACCATACACTTTATAACATCCCAGCTTCCTCAACCAAATTATAACGTCCCAGGACTTTCTGCACCAAATTATAACATTTCAGCTCCTCAACATCAAATTAAAACATTGCATTAGGAGGTGTGTGCTTCGTGCAAAAGGTCTTGAGTTCATATTGACGACAACAAGTAATTCTTCATTACAGATGTTTATTTACAAACAGAACTGACAGACTTCAGACTCAACAACTGACTCTGAGCTAACCGCACTGCATATCCGAACTGAACTGGCAACTGACAACTCCTAGGTGTATTAATATCTTTCCAAACAATGAGTCTTTGACAATGTTTTGTTTACAATACGATAGCAATTCACGACTTAAAACCAAATCAGACATTACAGAACTTTAGTACAGATTAAAGTAAGTAAAAGGATCAGTACATATAAATTCTTACAAGCATAATTTCCAAATAGATTTTATAACATTTTTCTACCAGCGTCTGGATAACCTTCACCAGATTTGTACCGATGTTTCCAGAAATATCTTGACATTTGATTCTGGATATTTCTTGAGTGATCCAGAACAACTATTTATATGTAAAATGATTTAAATCGTGCTTCAAAACGTAAATAAATCTTTTTAGCAATATTTCTTGATACAAATCGTCTTTCGAAATTAGGTTATGAAACAGTTTTCACAAGTTTTCGTATTTTTGCGATCATAATATAGAATTTCTCCATAGAAAGTTCCAGAAGTGTGCATTAAACGTTCATTTTCAGACTTTCTCTTTAGCTGGTGAGTTTTTAAAAGTATCTTGTCCATATTATACGAAATAATTTAGCTCAAAACTGCTAATTTATACAATTAATCAGAGCTACAGCAAACAGTGAGTCTTTCTTTTACAAAATGAAATATAATTACAAAATTGAATGAAAATAGGTTACTAACACTAATATATATTTACATTAATTCTATTTTTGTTCTTTCTGTGCAAAATGTCCTAATATTGACACAGTACAATATTTAAACATGACCAAAGTTTCCCTTTACATTTTGCATATCTGTATCGACATCCCCTAAAAGTCTACAGTATCGAATACTTCAATATGTCCTGTAATGTTAAAACTTCCGTGTGGCACGCGGATCGTTCTTGGCCATAGACCTTTCCATTTGCATCCCCATCCATCCACTGGAGTGTCCACAATGACCTGTGTGGTATTAACCACTTCCAGATCTTCCTGTCCCTGCCTCAAGATTGCTCCCCTGGATGCCTGCCACGATGGGCTCTCAATAGTGCTGATTGGGATGCTTTCACTTCTGCTGTTGACCTTGGCTCCCTGCCACATGGAGATATCGATGAGGCAGTCCAGAATACAACTATAGCCATTCTTTTGACAGCTGATTTAGTGATACCCTGTCCCTCTGGCCTGCCCTGACAGAAGACAGTACCTTGGTGGTCCTCAGAAGTCATTTGAGATTGTAGGCAGGCTCTCAAATGTTATAAGCGGCACATGTGTACAGAGCACCTCATTGCCTTTAAGCAGCTCCGTACCTGGGTCTGCCACCTAATAAATAAATGGAAGCAAGAATACTGGGAAACGTATGTTTCAACAATTGGACTGCTTACCTCTCCTTCGCAGGTTTGGGCGAAGATCAGATTTCTCTATGGATATCAGACCCCTGCAGGTGTACCTGATATTACCTTAAATGGCACAATCTACACTCACGCAGACATCCCCCCCCCCCTCCCCACGCCACCCCCACCCCTATGAGATCCACCTCTCTTTGACAGATTCGAGCTTTGCTACCATGGGACCCCAGCCTTTGCAACATCTTTACCCTTCCATACTGCATGTCTATCCTCTTGCTATTCTTTTTCCCTCCCTTGGGAACATGTCTGGGGAATGTTCTGCATTGTCTGTTGCTGACATTAGAACAGTCTCACCATTATTTTTTGTTCCCTTTTCTTTTCTTTGTTTCCCTTCTCCTCTTGTTCCTCTGCTTTGGCATTTGAGGTTACTCTTTTTCTTCTTCCCACTTGTGCACTCCTGAAGGGCGGCCCACACGTCTGACGTGTAACAGTTGAGTGGGTAACACGCAATTCCCAGCCCCGGGTCGACAGTTAGGGTTCACACATACCCCCTGGTACAGGCCAGGCCCAGGGAGGGGTAATTCTCTTAGCTGCTATCTTCCCAAATTGCCAATTGGCCCCTCTGTCAGGTGTTCGGGGTGTGTATCCTGAGGTGTGAACAATCACTTAAGGTGGGTGCACCCCGTTGTCAAGGGGGCCCCCAGTTGGAAGCAGCAAACCATCAGAGACGCTGGCAAACACAGGGGATTTTCTCGCATTGAGGCTAATGATTCAAAGACCCTTCCAGCTGCCTCACTGTTCCTTGTGGTCTCACGTACTGAAGACAGTCTGTCCTATGCCACAGTAAATCTGGTTATTATTCAGAAACATGTTGATGCATTTGCCAGCTCTGTGAAATCCTGCTCTCATTTACAGAATAGCACTTTGCCTGAGTGGTCTGTTCTTTCTAAATCCTACTCGAGTTACCATTTCCCATGTGCTATCCATTTGTTGACTCGTGCACACCTAAATGGTAGCTTATTAAGACTGACGGGTGGCTTTACTCCTCCCTGGCAACCTTTGAAGAACAGTATTTTCCCACTTGCGATGATCAAGTGGAATATCACACAACCGTTATCCTTACTGCTTCAGAATGTTCCGTTCCTCTCACTTCCTTTTTACCACACTGTGTCCCAGTCCCTTGGTGGAATGAGGCATGCCACGACGCAATTCGCACATGGAGACGTGCTCTCTGCATTATGTCATCCTACAATGGCATACTGCATTAATTATAAACAGATGGTGTACAAATTGTCACTTTTTCGGGATAACAAGAAAGATAGCTGGATTTCATTCACTATGTGACAAAGCAAGCTGGGATAATTTTAATTCCCCTCTTGTTTTGCCACCTGCCTCCTTAAATCCGTTTTGTCACTATTAACTATTTACCATTAACATTTGTGAATATAACCTGCATTTTCACAATAGAGATTGGTCCTCAGTTTTAAAGGATATAACACCAGATCTAATCTTGTGCTTAGTTTTATGTATGTAATTGACTTCCTAATTTATTTTGACTGTTCCTTTCATTATAGGGTGAAATCAGTAATTGTTTCATAACTTAAATTCTATTGTTGACCTAAAAACAAGTATAAATTCTGTAACAATAGTAAACATTTAGAAGATGAAGTACTAGTAATCTTAAAGTATGTATTTAGCTGCATTCAAAAATAGGTTAGCAAAACCAGCACTTCATTAATTCCAAAGTAATTAACAATTTTGTGAAAAGTATTACCCCTATTGCAAGTCGGGGGTAAGAATAGGGCCGAGGTATTCCTGCCTGTCATAAGAGGCGACTAAAAGGAGTTTCACACCTTCCGGCCTTTATGTGATGGTCATCTGTAGGGTTTGACCTCCATTCCACAAACTGTTCCCAAAGAGCGAGCAAATTGGGGAAGGGGGCCTTACATGGTGCATAATGTCAGTCACGCACTGAGATCTCTAGCCCATTTTTGCGTTGTCGCATTTCAGTCCCGCTCGCTCTCCATCTCTTGGGCAAGGACACCTTCCTGAGTGCATTTTCCACCATGCACTACGCAGTGTCACTTTCTGTGTCGACAATGACCATGGACTTCTTTACACTTCATATCCAACACTGTAGCCAGTCCATTGTGGTGGGGCTGCCATATATTCTGTTGGTTGTAGCCCCCTGACCACAGAGGGATTGCTCTGCTGATACCTGCACCGTTAATTCCCCATGTATGCCAAGGGGTAGATGCCCATTCCCCAAGGCATCGGGACTCTAGCTATGGCCATCCTGCCAGGTGGCCTTTGCTGTGGCTGGGTGGTGCCCATTGGGAGGGCCCATGGTCGGAGTGGGTGGCATCAGAGCAGATAACATGCGATGAAGCGTAGTCCTCCATCTCTTGCTGGTGTTTCACCACCACCACCAGCAGTCTCTAAGCATTTATGAGCTCAAATAAACACACAGAGGTACAACCACAAATTGTTCCCCTACCTGGCCACACCATGGGAGGAATGTCAGGCTAAGGATGGCAGCGGATCTTATTCACCCCAGTACCTTATATGTTGGAGAGGTGATGGGGAGGCTTTCACGGCGATGAAGCCTTAGTTCTTTGTTGAGCATTTAGAGGACAAGTTTGGGGAGGTGGAGGTGTCCAAAATGAGATCTGGGTCAATCTTAATCAAAACAGCATCCTCTACCCAGTCATGGATGCTACTCGTTTGTGACAAGCTGGGGGATATTTCTGTAACCATCACACCCCATAAGAGCTTCAGTATGGGCCAAAGTATCATATTTCACAGGGTTCTTCTTTTGCAGTCTGATGAGCTGTGCGCCAATTTAGAGCGGCGAGGTGTACATTTCATCCGGCGTGTCCACCGGGGTCCAAGGGATAATCAGGTTGACACTGGTGCCTTCATCTTGGCCTTCGAGGGTGCTACATTGCCAGAGAAGGTGAAAGTGATGGTCTACCGCTGTGATGTAAAGCCCTATATCCCTAACCCAATGCGGTACTTTAAGTGCTGGAAGTTTGGCCATATGTCTTCCTCCTGTACTTCCAGCATCACATGCCGAGATTGTGGATGTCCTTCGCATCCCAGTACTCCATGTGCCCCGCCGCCAAACTGTGTCAACCACGGAGAGCACCATTTGCCTTGCTCGCCAGACTGCAGGATTCTCCAGAAAGAAATGAAAATTGTGGAGAGCAAGGCTCTGGACCAACTGACTTGCACTGAGGCTGAGAGAAAATTTGAAAGCTTGCATCCTGTGCATCTGTCATCATTACAACAGTTCCGGCACCATCAGCTCTGACAACCCAAGTCACCTCTCAGAGCCAAAGCTACACCTGCCCCCTTGATGGTGGGGGGTATTTCCCTCCCTGTTGCTCCTGCACCACCTACTTCAGGAGTAACACCCCACCAACTGTCTGGGATATCAGTGCCCACTTCTGAATTGGAGAAGCATAAGTCTTCTTCAGCTCCTCTCTCTAGGAAGGGGTCCCTTGGGTCTCTCCCTTTCCAGGTTTCTGCTAGTGGGAAAGATGACACCCACCAGTGCCTGAAGAGCCCAAAAGCAGCTAATTGTAGGGCTCCACACTCATTCTCAGTCCTGGAGACTGAGCCAGTGAAGTCCTCCCAGCCAGGGAAACCCAAGGAGCAGTGAGAAAACCACCCCTAATACCAAGGAAAGTGTGGTGGCACCCACACCACCGCTATCTACAAGCTGTGTCTGAGGATGGGATGCAGGTTCTGGCGTCCGCTGAGCATAGATATTGCCGGACCCTCGGACACAACGGATATAGACTGCCTTGACAAAAAGTCGGTGGCATTATAAACTTCCTCATTGAATGTTCCATGCCTTCCCAGCCTCACAATGTCGTTACGTTCAAGGGGAATTGGGGTGGTTTTTTCCACCGCCTGACTGAGCTACAGCAATTGTTAAACTTTACGCCTGCTATCTGCATTGCTCTTCAGGAAACCTGGTTCCCAGCAATATGGTCCCCTGCCTTCTGTGGCTACAAGGGATATTACAGTAACCGTGGCGTCTATACTAGAGTGTCATGTGGAGTTTGCGTTTATGTCCTAAACTCTGTCTGTAGTGAACATATGCCCCTTCAAACCCCTCTTGATGCTGTGGCTTTCAGAATAGGGACGACACAGGAAATAACTGTCTGCAGTACCCATTAATGTATTAGCTGCACTGATTGATCAACTCCCTAAACCTTTCCTACTTTTGAGAGATTTTAACACCCATAACCCCTTGTGGGGTGGCACCATGCTTACTGGCCAAGGCAGAGATGTCGAAACTTTACTGTATCAGTTTGACCTCCCTCCTTAAACACTGGGGCCGTCACACATTTCAGTGTGACCCGTGGTAGTTACTCGGCCAGTGATTTATCAATTTGCATCCCAGGACTTCTCCCATCTATCCACTGGAGAGCACGCGATGACCTATGTGGTAGTGACTGCTTCCCCGTCTTCCTTTTACTGCATCTTTGTCAGGCCCACGGATGCCTGCCTAGATGGGCTTTAAACAAGGTGGACTGGGAAACTTTCACCACTGGTGCTACCATTGAATCTCCTCCACACAGTAACATCGATGTGATGGTTGAGCAGGTGACTACTGCAATTGTTTCTGCAACAGAAAACGTGATTCCTTGCTCTTTATGGTATCCCAGCAGAAGGCAGTCCCTTGGTGGTTGCTGGAAGTCGCTGAAGCAATTAAGGCGCATCGGTGAGCTCTACAGCGGCAGATGCAGCACCCTTCCCTGGAGCACCTCATAATCTTTAAATAGTTCCATCGTTTGAGAAGTTGGCGAACACAGGCATGGAAGCAGGATTGTTGGCAGATATGTCTTGACCAATGGGTACCATACATCACCTTCCAAAGTCTGGGCAAAGATCAAATGTATTTTTGGGTACCAGACCCCAACAGGTGTCCCTGGTGTTACCATAAATGGCGTGTTATCTACAGACGCAAACGTGATTACCGAGCACTTTGCTCAAGCCTCTGCGACGGAAAATTACCCCCCAGCCTTTCGCACTTTCAAATGGCGGCTGGAAGGAAAAGTCCTTTAATTCACTACATGCCACACTGAATCCTATAACAGCCCATTTATAGAGTGTGAGCTCCTCAGTGCCCTTGCACATTGCCCTTACACAGCTCCTGGGCTTGACCAGATCCACAGCCCGATGATTAAACATCTGTCATCTGACTACAAGCAACATATCCGCATCATCTTCAACCGGATCTGGTACGAAGGCGTCATTCCATCACAGTAGCGGGAGAGCACAATCATTCCTGTGCTCAAACCAGGTAAAAACCCACTTGATGTGGTTAGCTATCGGTCCATCAGCCTCACCAACGTTCTTTGTAAGCTGCTGGAATGTATGGTGTGTCAGCGGTTGGGTTGGGTCTTGGAGTCACGTGACCTGCTGGCTCCATGTCAGGGTAGCTTCCGCCAGCGTTCCTCTACCACTGATGGTCTTGTGTCCCTCGAGTGTGCCATCCAAACAGGAGTCTGCCATCTGAACAGCCTTTTCCAGACGCAAATACCTGGTTGCCATCTTTTTTGACTTACGTAAAGCATACGGTATGACCTGGGGACATTATATCCTTGCCACATTGTATGAGTGGGGTCTCCAGGGCCTGCTCCCAATTTTTTTTTTTTTGTGTGTGTGTGTGTGTGTGTGTGTGTGTGTGTGTGTGTGTGTGTGTGTGTGTGTGTCCAAGTTGGTGCCTCCCATAGTTCCATCCATATCCAGGAGAATGGAGTCCCACAAGGCTCTGCATTGAGTGTATCTCTAGTTTTAGTGGCCATTAACGCTCTAGCAGCAGCTGTCGGGCTCTCCGTCTCATCTTCTCTGTATGCAGACGACTTCTGCGTTTCGTATGGCTGCTCCAGTACTGATGAGTCACCTACAGGGAGCCATCCGCAAGTGGCAGTCATGGGCTATAGCCCATGGCTTCCAGTTTTCTGCCATGAAGACGTGTCGTGCATTTCTGTCGGCGTCATACCATTCGTCCAGAACCAGCACTTTACCTTAATGACAATCCACTCACTGTAGTGGGGACCTATCGATTCTTGGGTCTGGTTTTTGATGCTAGTTTGACTTGGCATCCTTATCTTTATCAGCTTAAATGAAAGTGTCAACAGCACCTCAATGCCCTCTGCTACCTAAGAAACAACAAATGGGGTGAAGATCGCTTCACCCTTTGTAGCTCTACGGAGCCCTTGTTAAATCCCGCCTTAAATATGGTAATGTTATTTACAGTTTGGCAGTGCCCTCAGCATTGCGCTTACGCGAGCCATTGCGTCATTGCGGAGTTCGACTAATGACAGGAGCTTGTAGGACGAGTCTGGTGAAAAACGAACTGGTGGAGGCTGGAGAAAAGACATGCACAACAGCTCACTAGTTACGTTGCACACATTCGTAGCTCTCCTGAACATCCTAATAACTGCGTTCTTTTCTACAACACAGCAGTTCACCACCTGCGTAGGCGGCCGGGGTCAGGGCTACCAATTGTGGTTTGCATGCGATCTCTTCTGTCTGAACTGGAGTCTTTGCCTATAGCACCTCTCCTCGAGGTCCATTCACGTAAAACTTCGTGGTGTAGCTGTAGGCCGAATCTTCGTCTGGACCTTTCGCGTGGCCCTAAGGACTCTGTTAACCCTGTGGCTCTCTGCTGTCACTTCCTCTCGATTCCTGAAGTGTTCCGGGACTCTGAAATGGCTTACACTGACTGCTCGATGGCTGATGGTAATGTTGGCTATGCCTTTGTCCACAGATGCCATATCGAACAACATTCCTTGCCCGATGGGTGCAGTGCATTCACTGCAGAGCTGGTAGACATATTTTGTGCACTTCTATATATCCATTCATGGCTAGGGGAATCCTTTCTTCTTTGTACTGACTCCTTCAGCAGCCTACATGCTATCGACCACTGCTACCCTCGCCATCCTTTGGTGGCATCCATCCAGGAGTTCGTATATGCTCTGAACTCTTTCAGTGGTGTTTGTGTGGAACCCAGGACATGTAAGCATCTCAGGCAACAAACTTGCCAACAGGCTGGGCAAACAGGCTACGCATAAACTGCTGCTGGATATGGGCATCTCTGAACCTAACCTGTGTTCTGGCTTATGTCACAGGGTTTATCGGCTTTGGGAGGTGGAATGGCATAACAGTATGCACAACAAACTGCTTGTCATTAAGGAGACTACGAATGTGCTCAAGTCTTCCATACGGTCCTCTCGCAGGGAATGTGTTGTCCTCTGCTGGCTCCACGATGGGCACACTTTGCGACCCACGGTTACTTCTTGCACCATGAAGAACCACCTCAGTGCTGTTGCGGCGCCCGGTTGACAGTGGCCCGTATTCCAGTGCGCTGTCCCACTTAGACTGCCCAGTGACGAAATCTTGGGTTGCCGGACTCATTTCAGCTCATTTTATGTGACAAGGCCTCATTGGCTGGTTTAGTTTCACGTTTTATTTGTGAGGTATGGATTTTCCCATTTGATCTGAGTTTTAGTGTGTGTCTTTGGCCCTCTGTGTCCTCCACCCTAGTGCTTTTAGGGTGGAGGTTTTAATGTTTTGCAGAGTGGCTGGCTTTTCCTGTTTATTCTCATGGTTGGCCATCCACTGTAATCTGCTTTCTTGTTTTACTGTCTTCTGTTTCTAGCATGTCTGTTGTTTTCTTGTCCTCTTTGGTTCCTTTTAGAGGTTCAAATGGCTCTGAGCACTATGGGACTTAACATCTGTGGTCATCAGTCCCCTAGAACTTAGAACTACTTAAACCTAACTAACCTAAGGACAACACACACATCCATGCCCGAGGCAGGATTTGAACCTATGACCTTAGCGGCCACGCGGTTCCAGACTGAAGCACCTAGAACCGCACAGCCACAGTTCCTTTAGTGTTCGTTGCCTTACCTTCAGTCTTGCGATTTTTCTTTTCTTTCCATTTTATGTTTTGTCTCGTCTGTTTTATTCTCACTTGTGGCACTGTCTTATTAGGAACAAGGGACCGATGACCTCAAAGTTTGGTCCCTTCTCCCCTCTTTTAAACCAACCAAAAGTATTTTTTGGGTAACTATATTTCTTAATTTCATGATTTAAACAAATAATTTGGCATAACCCTTGTAGTAGAAGGAACAGTTAAAAAAAAAATATTTTTGACATATTCAGTTAATTTAATGAGATAAGTTTTAGTTGCAATTTCTGTAAATTTAACTTCAAACAATGTGTAGTTTCACTACCAATTATTGTGATATGTGGGGGACTGATTTTTGGTCAAAAGTCAGTCCACGAGTGAGTTTCAGTTCAGTAACCTGTGCTAGTTAAACAACAACAATACTTCAATTTCACTGTGAAATAAGTGTTAAACAATTACGCGGTGTGTAAAAACTGCTTCATACATACCTTATTATTGTTCAAGAACTGTAGGCTTTGCGGTTAGGTTTTACTGCTCATAGATGTCCAAGAAGCAACTATTTCACCTGTTAACTATTAATGAGGCTTATTGAAGATTACATAATAGGGCACTGTCCATGTAACTGGGTGTTATTAGGGGGTTGTGAAAAGTGAAATTGAAGTACTGTAAAACGTAACTGAGCATACGTCGGCTACATCATTTACAGTAGTCAGTGTTGGAATCCACAAACCCCTTTTTTCTGCCAGTGTAGCAACACCGTATGTTGACACAGAGTACAACAAGAGACAAGTAATTAAATAATAAAAAGCCAGAGGAACTGCTACAAATAGTTCTATTAACAGTTCCACCCCTTCCTCTGTTGTGTGTTGACAACTTCCTACGGCTCTCTGGGACCAAAATCCATTTGCTAAGTTCCAGCCTGACAGCAGCAGACGATATCATTGTGGACCCTATTGCTATCTCCAGCACCTTGGGCCATCATTTTGCGGATGTTTCACGCAGTTCCCACTATCCATCGGAAACGAGAGGCGGCCCGGGCGATACCCTTCTCTTCTCAGAATCGTGAGTGCTACAATGCTGCCTTTACTGCGAGGGAGCTAGATCGTGCTCTCAGTTCATTCTGATCTTCCGCCCCAGGGCCAGACGCTGTCAAGCACTTTCTGCTTAACACATACAACTGCATCTGGGCAGAGGGCACATTTTCCTGACGTTCGCTAAGCCACCGTCATACCCATACCTGAGCCCAGTAAGGACAAAAACCTTCCTTGTAGCTACTGCCCCCTCTCTCTCACCAGCTGCATTTGCAAGGTGATGCAATGTATATTTCGTGCCCAGCTGGTATGGTGGCTCGAGTCTTGCAATTTACTAACCACTGCACAATGTGGATATAGAGCACATTGCTCTGCAGTTGACCATCTCGTTACTTTGGCCACCACGTCATGAATGGTTTTTTGCTGAAGTCCCAGACTGGGTTTTTCGATTTGGAGAAAGCCTAAGACACCTGCTGGAAGACTGGTATCTTTCGTACTCTTTACACAGGGGCTTCCTTTGCCGCCAACCCTGTTTTCTTCAGGAATTTTTAAAAGATGGGGTGTTCAAGATGCGTGTGGGTTCTGCCTTGTCAGACACCTTTGTCCAGGAAAATGGTGTGCCTCAGTGTTCTGTCCTGAGTGTCCTCCTCTTTGCTATCACCATTAATCCTCTAATGGCCTGTCTTTCGCCGGTGCTTTTGTACTATTTTGTCATCTATTGCAGTGCTCCACAGACCTGTCTCGCTGAGTAGCATCTTTCACAATGTCTTGATTGTCTTTAATCCTGGAGCAATCGGCTTTCATTTTCCAACTGGCAAAACCATCTGTATGAATTTCGCGCGGCGCAAATGGATTCTCCCACCATCTTTACATCTTGGGCCTGTTGCTTTTCCAATCGTTGACACTGCGGAACTCCTCGGGCTCATGCCCGATAGGAAGCTCTCTTGGTCCTCCCATGTGTCTTACCTGGAAGCCCACTGTACGCGGCCCCTCAATGTCCTACTACATGTCCTCAATGGTACTTCCTAGGGTGCCAATCAAACCACCCTCTTCCACTGGTACCAGTCCCTTGTAGACTATGGGTGCTTTGTTTATGCATCTGCATGTCTATTCCTTTTATGCCGTCTCAACACTATCAATCATCATGGCATCCATTTGCCCACTGACACATTTTATGCTAAA
The DNA here is from genome assembly GCF_023897955.1 of Schistocerca gregaria. Taxonomy (NCBI): domain Eukaryota; kingdom Metazoa; phylum Arthropoda; class Insecta; order Orthoptera; family Acrididae; genus Schistocerca; species Schistocerca gregaria. Next base: position 34,499,549 of record NC_064928.1, read on the forward strand.
CTGGTAGTGTGTCTGTGTGCAGAAGCTGCTGAACTACTACTGTCCTACCACTGAGACTTTCTCATCAACAGGTATACGTGCTGTTTGTCTGCCATGTGTGGCCACCCATCCTGTGCCACCTCCCCGCATGATTCCTGTGGTTACCAGTAAGGGGTTATCGCTCTTTTGTTACCTCCTGATATCTGCTTTCGGTGCTTGATCCGGCAGCTTAACTTCACAGTACGTGCAACTTTCCCACTGGGTGTGAAATCACCACCACCTTCGCTTCGTGAAGTGACCCTTCTTAACCTTGGTCTTCATCCTCTTCCTGAGGACACTACTCAAGCCTCACTCTATCGCCTACATTTCTATGACTTTCGCATGGAATTTCGCGATAGTACTTTTTGTACACTGATGGGTCTCAGACTGACTGTGGTGTTGGGTGTACCTTCGTCATTGGCGCCCACGCCTTTTGAGATCGGTGTCCAGCACATGATTCAGTATTTATAGCCGAGATCTTCATCTTGTGTCAAGCCATGGAGTACATCCGGTGAGACAGACTTTTCTTGTCTCCTCTACTCGGACTCCCTTAGCGGCCTTTAAAGTCTATGTGCACTGTACACTGCCCATCCCTTAGTGCAAGGGGTCCAGGAAAACATCACTTGCTCACTCTTGGTGGAGCCATTGTAAAGTTTATGTGGGTTCCTGGTCATATTGCTCTGCCAGGAAACAAAGCTGCTGATGCTGCTGCCAAGGCTTCAGTCCTCGTACCTGAGCCCACTAGTTTAATATTCCCTCCAGTGATCTCTGTGTTGCCGTCTGTCAGGAGGCAGTGTCCCTTTGGCATCGCCATTGTTCCTCCCTTCATGGGAATAAGCTCAGGTTTATTAAGGCTCTCCCAGTGTCTTGGATGACCTTCTCTTGGCCCTCCCGCCGGGAGGAGGTCATTTTAACTAGGTTGCATAGTTATTTGATATTTGGTGCTCCCCTACCACTTTGTACCCATTGCACGCAAGTTTTAACTGCCTGCCACTTCGTCTTGGGCTTGCCATCTAAGTTATCTGCCATTTTAGGCAATGACACACGGGCTGTTGACCGCATTTTACTTTTTATCCATCAAAGCGATATGGTGAATGCAAATTAATTTAGTTTTGGGTCTCCGTTTTTCTATGGTATCTTTTGTAGCCTTTCTCCTTGTCCCTGTTTTCAGCAGTCTTCTCTTATGTTAATTGGGATTGACGTTAAGTTGTTTCTTAACTCATCTCTGTTTTCGCGTTCTATAGTTTTGACATAGGCATGTATGACCCCAGTTGTTTTTGCGCCCTAAAACGAAACAAACTGACCCAGATGCTGTTGCCAAACATTTCGCTCTGCGCTATGCTAGAGCATCAGAGCCTGAGAATTATCAACCTGCCTTTCGGGCGCTGAAACAACGGTTGGAGCAAAACCAATTAGCTTTTACTACACCTAGAGCTATATAATGCTTCATTGTGAGTGTGGGAATTTGTCAGTGTCCTCACCCACTGCCCTGATACAGCCCCTGGGCCAGACTGCAACAACAGCCAAATGGTCAAATGCTTGCCAGTAGATTGTCAGCATCATATCCTTGGCTGGCATCTTCAACCGCATCTGGAGCAAGGGCGAGTTCCCATCCCAATGGCAAGAAATCGTCACTGTCCCAGTACTGAAACCAGATAAGCACCCTCTAGAGATGGACAGTTGTTGCCCAATTACTCTCAACAACGTTATCTGTAAGTTGATTGGACATATTGTGAGTCTGCAGCTGTGTTGGCTCCTTGAAAGTAGGGGTCTTCTATCTCTGTCCCAGGATGGTTCACTAATGATAGTCTGGTTTACCTGGAGTCTGCCATCTGAACAGCTTTTCCCCAATGTCAACACCTTAGAGCTGTTATCTTTTACCTACAAAAGGCTCATAACACCACATGGTGACACCAAACCCATGCTACCTTACGTGAGAGGTGTCTCCGGAGTAACCCTAATTTTCATCCAGAACTTCCTTTCACACCATATGTTCGAGTTGGTACTTTCCACAGTATCCCCCATATCCAAGAGAATGGAGTCCAGCAGGACTCTGTACTGAATGTCCCTCTCTTTCTAGTAGCCATCAGTGGTCTAGCAGCAGCTGTGGTGTCCTAAGTATCACCCTCCTTGTATTCTGACAGCTTTCACCTCTACTATTCCTCCTCTATTGTGGGGGTCACTGAATGTTATTGCAAGGCACCATACAAAAGGTGCATCCGTGGGCCATCAGCCACAGCTTTCGTTTTGCGCCACAAAGACAAACATCATGCACTTCTGTTGACACTGTATCGTTCACCCACAACTGGAACTTTACCTCGGCAACCAACTGCTTAGTGTAGTGGAAACTTATCACTTGAGGACTGGTCTTTGATTCTCGGTTGAATGGATTCCCCATCTTCACCAGCTTAAGTGAGAGTGCTGGCTGCACCTTAATACACTTCACTGCCTGAGTAAGATCAGCTGGAGTACAGATCAGTCCACTCTTCTGCAGTTTTACAAAGCCCTGATACAATCCCACCTCGATTATGGGTGTTTGGCATACAGTTCGGCATCAGCCTCAGCATCGCAGATACGCAACTGCCGGGGTTCAATTTGCAACAGAAGCCTTTCGAACTAGCCCTGTGAACAGCTTACGCATGGATGATAGGATCCCTCTGTTGCGGATCAGCACCAACAACAGCTTGTCAATTACGCTACTCATACTATCTCCTCTTTCTGAACACTGTAATACGTCTCCCACAATGGCAGACGGACACTGACTGTGATTGCAGTCTGCATCCAGTCTGACCCCTCTGAACTTCAGTTGTTTCCTCTTCTACCTCTCCTCTGCACCAACCTCCGTACACCTCCGTGGTACTCTCTTGACCGTCAATATGGGTTGTATGTCTCTGCCCTGCTACCCCCTGGAGTTCGCTTTCGTCATCTCCTTCAACACCTTGATTTTTTGCTCCCTGCAACCTTTAGAGTGGGTGAGAGCCACACGCCACCTTGGCTCCAGGCTCAGATTCGCGTTCACCTTGACCTCCGCTCGCTCCCGAAGGAGGTTACCCCCGGTTCAGTATACTACTCCCATTTTGTCGAACTTCTAAAGAAGTTCATTAATATGACTTTAATTTATACAGATGGCTCTAAGACCAACGACGGGGTCGGGTGTTCTTTTATTGTCGGTGCACAAAGTTTCAAATACCAGTTACATGGCCATTGTTCAGTCTTCACAGATGAGCTCTTTGCCCTCTATCAGGCTGTTCTTTACATCTGCCGCCACCAACATTCTGCTTATGTCATCTGCTCCGATTCTCTGAGTGCCATCCAGAGCCTCAGTGATCCGTATCCGGTTCACCCTTCCGTGCACCGGATCCAACACTCTCTTCAGCAGCTGGTGGACGATGGATCTCCAGTTAGCTTTATGTGGGTTCCTGGCCATGTCGGTATCCCTGGGAACGAAGCTGCAGATGCCGTGGCCAAGGCTGCGGTCCTCCAGCCTCAAACGGCTTCTTGTTGTGTCCCTTCATCAGATTGTAGCACGGTCATTTGTCGGCGCATTTTATCGCTGTGGCATGCTGATTGGGCTGCACTTACGGACAACAAGCTTCGGGCCTTGAAACCTCTTCCCGCAGCTTGGACGTCCTCCTCACGTCCTTCTCGGCGGGAGGAGGTCGTTTTGGCCTGGCTACGAATTGGACACTGCCAGTTCAGCCATCGCCATCTGCTGACGGCATCGCCGGCGCCGTTCTGTCCATGTGGGCAATTGCTGACGGTCCGCCACATTTTAACGTCCTGTCCGGATTTTACTACACTGAGTCTTGATCTTGGCCTGCCATGTACTCTGGATGCCATTTTAGCGGATGACCCAGGAGCTGCTGCTCGCGTTCTTCGTTTTATCAACTTGACACACCTGTCTAAGGATGTTTGATTATGCTGTAGTTTTTTAATCCAATGCCTGTTAATACGTCTTTTATAGTGTTGTCCCTTGTAGTTGCTGTTTAACCGTGTGCCTCGCGGTACATTCCTAAATTAGTCAGGGCGCTAATGACCCTCTGTGGTGCATCCCTCAACAGCAGCTTCATTTTGATATATCACGAGGTCCAAAAGACTCAGTTCGTGCCAAGGTCCTCTGCTGCCAATTTTTCTCCATCCTTGGCATGTCCCAGGGTTCAGAAGTCATCTACACTGACAGTGCAATGTTTCCTGGTTGTGTAATCTTTGCTTATACTCGTGTGGAACATACTGAACACCTCCTCTTGCCAGAGGGCTTTAGTGTTTTCACTGTGGTGTTGGTCGCGATCTCTCAGCACATCTGGTCCTGCACTTGAGTCCTTTCTCATCTGCAGCGACTCCGTGAGCAGTTTGCAAGCTCTCGACCAATGCTACTATCACCACCCATTGGTCATTGATAACTGCGGCTCCGTGTATGCCCGTGAACAGTGTGAGCGTTCAGTGACCTTCATCTGGACCCTGGCCACCTTGGAATCCCGGTGAATGAACTCATTGATAGCCTGGCCAAACTGGATACCAGTAAACCGAGTCTTGAGATAGGTATACCATAAACAGACCTCTGATCAGTATCATGCTGACAACTTTCAGGTGCCTGGAATAAGATGATGCCCCAGTGGCTGACTCAGTTTTACATTTATTTGTGAAGTGAGCTTTTACTATTATCTTTAAGAGAGGGCCACTTCACGTTATTGCTACATTGACGTGGTGACCCTCTCAGAAGATCTACTGTCACCTCCACAATTGTTAGTTTCTAATTGAGGATTTCGCAGGATGGGAGGCCTTATGTTATCTGTATGTCTGAGTAGGATTAACCACTAATTTGATCACACAGAGAAGATAAAATAATTAATGCACAGCAACAAAGGTTAACGATTTCAAGGGCAGGGAGAAAAAAGTGCCATGGCAAACCCCAAGGGTAAAAAATACCTCTGCAATAGTTTAGACAGGTAGTAGGAGCAGTAGCAGTTTTCTTGCTGTCTGTAACAGATCGTGCAGGGGTGAGGTTGTTGTTAATTTTGGGTATCGTGCAATGGCCAGTAACACTGTCAGTAACTTAGGTTATTATAAAGAGCGTAAGTCCTATCGAGGAGCGGTACTGCTGGGCTGGGCACCTACAAGTCTCCTGGGCCAGCTACAGCATCTACTTGTAACAAGCTCATAAATCAATCCCACTGTGTAAGGGTTTTGTTTGAACCGCGTTTCGTTAGACTGGAGCTGTATACTTAATCAGTGGTCTAGTTAGTGTTGTGTATATGGACCTCAACACCCTTAAATTCATTGTGCTTTGTGTACTGAACATAGTGTAAAGCTGTCTGAGCCTCACGTTAGCTTGGCTGGTCGTGTATTCAGTGTGATCCCACCACCCCCATGTAAGTTTCTATTCCAGCCAGACACCGAGGTATCCAACTTCCTTACAGAAACGTGCTGGGCGTGTGTGTAGTGTCATTTGTTTGCAGTTTTGGTATTTGTGCAGAATTTCAGTTGGAGTGTGAACAGAACAGCCTCAGACTTGTCAATGTTTACTTTAACACGCCATCCTTTCAGCCAATGCTTGGCAGTTTTGAGTGCTGTCTGTAATTGTGAGTTAATGTTGGACATTTCCCTGTCTTGTGCTAAGATGGCTGTGTCATTTGTGCAGATGGCTGTCGTGACGTTTTGTGTACCTGGCAAGTCACTGATGTAGACGTTAAACAAAAAGGTCCTAGGATACTACCTTGGGGTACTCGCGTTTATATACTTGGCTGTTTACCCAGAACATCAGTTTAGAAGCATCTGTTGGTGTGATATGAGTGTGTGAGACATAAGAGTCCGTCAGGGAACCCACCATCATTGAGTTTGTCTGTGAGGCTGTTGTGCCATAGACACTCAAAGGCCTTTTCGATGTCCAGGAACACTGCCCCTATATCTCTGTTAATGTTGTAGCTGTCTGTGATATGTTACATTACATGGAGAAGTTATTGGATTGTGGAGTGGTGATAAAGTGTGAAAGCTGAGTCAAAAGGAATTAGATTCCGTGTGAATGATGCTGCTAGTGTCATGGCCATCAGTTCAGCCTTCTCTGCAAAGCGTAATGGTCCGTCAGGTCCTTGTAGATTTGGTGTGTAGTGTTTCTCCTTTGTGAAGTATAGGCTAGTTACCACACAGCAGGCTGCATGGCATCAAGCCTTGTGAATTTGTTGTTCACTGCGTGGTTTTAAATGTTTGCATTTTTCCCCATATGGTACCCCAGAATCCGTTAATGTGCTCTTTGTAATGTGGGCACCTAGTGTGCTGCTAATACCTCCTGGAGTGGTTTCTCATTGTACTGTTGCCTCCTATGCCCAGACCAGAGCTGCAGCATCTGGGCTTGGTGGTCCAGCCTGCTCCATTACTTTTCTTCCCCCCCCCCCCCCCCCCCCTCCTTCCCCTATCCCCCCCTCATGTGGTCTGTTATACTTGTTGTATTTTGTCTCGCTCTGTACTTTACTTGTCCTGTCTGTGTTGCTAGTCTTTCCAAGTTAGTCTCGGAGTAGAATACCTCTGGTAAGTGGTAGGGCTGGAGGATGTGTGTCCTCTCATTGCACTCTGCTTTCAGGGGCCTCCGACTCCTCCCTAGTTTGGGCATCTTGCTTGCCTTTCTCCCTCTGCCTCCCTTTTTATTTTTGTCCCTTACCTCAGCTTCACTGACATTGGTAGATCTTGGGGTTTTCTTCCCCTGGGTTTTGCATGGTAAGCTATCTGTGATATGCAGTCTGTCCGAGCACAAAGGGACTTATGACCTAATAATTTTGTCCCTTTAAACATCCATCCAACCAACCATTGTTGGTATAAGAAATAACATTTCACCATTGACTAATGTGATCTGCTGGAGTAGCTATCAGCATGCTTTGGCATTCCTACTAGAGTTACATGTTGCTGAAATCTATCTTCAGAAAGCTTATGATACCACTTTGAAGTGCAACATCCACAGAGATCTTCATCAGTAAGGCTACCGGGACAACTACCCATTTCTATACAGTCCTCAGTCTCGCAGCACTATTTCAGATACTGTATTGGGAAAGGCAGTAGTGAAGGCAGCAGACAATCAAGTATGTAAAAAGACGAAGGCTGGTAGAAATCCCTATTCCGTCCACACCCGCTCTAGCCGCCTCCGACTGCGGCTGGTGTTCGCTTCTTGGTTCATGCCCACAGTGTGCGGATGTCTGAGGCTCGTTGTTGGTGTTGGAAACATATTTTCTCCAGTATTGCTTCAGCAGCTCAAATGCCAGGTTCCATGCAGTGCTTAGCTGGTATCCTGCTTCCCGGTTAATCAGGTTTTGTGCCATCTTTATCTCTATAGATTCAGTGATGACACTATCCCAGAATCTGGGGGTCTGGACCATGATCTTGGTGTTCTCATAATCCATGGAATGTTCCAACTCTAGGCAGTGTTCTGCTATTGCTGATTTTGTGGCCTGCCTTAGCGTGGTATGTCGTTGGTGTTCCTTACATCTGATTTCCACCATTCTAGTCGTTTGGCCAATGAAGGACATACCGCATTCACAAGGAATATTGTAAATGCCAGGCTTCCTTAAGCCCAGGTCATCTTTGACTGTTCCAAGTAAAGCCCTGATTTTGCTAGGTGGGCAGAAGACACTCTTGATATGTTTAATTAGTATTCTGCTGATCTTGGCAGAAACAGGCCCGGCATATGGTAAAAATGCCAGCTTCTTGATTTCTTCTTCTTGCTCGTTCCCCGGTGTATCCTGATGTCTGGTGGGATGTAGAGCTCTGCGGATGTCCCTGGATGAGAATCCGTTGTTATCAAACACTTTTTGAAGATGTTCAAGTTCCCCTACCAGGCTGTCAGTCAGTGTCTTTGCTCGGAGTAAGAGTGTTCTAAGCACCCCGGTCTTCTGTGCTGGGTGGTGGCAGCTGTCGACCTGTAGGTATAAGTGTGTGTGTGTGTGTGTGTGTGTGTGTGTGTGTGTGTGTGTGTGTGTGTGTGTGTTGGCTTTCGGTACACACTGTGGCTGAAGATGCCATCCGCCTTCTTCTTCACCAGGACAACCAGAAACAGAAGCTGACCATCCTTTTCTAGCTCCATGGTGAATTTAATATTCGGATGCCTTGAGTTCAGGTGGTCTAGGAAGTCTTCCAGTTTTTCGTAACCTTGGGGCCAAATGACAAATGTGTCATCAACATATCTCAGGAAGCATGTTGGCTGGTAAGTGGCAGCTGTAAGAGCCTCGTACTCGAACTTCTCCATAAACGGGTTGGCGACTACTGGTGACAAGGGGCTACCCATTGCCACCCCTTCAGTCTGTTCATAGAATTGACCTCCACATAGGAAGTAAGTCGATGTTAGAATATGCTTAAACAGATCCAGCACAGCTCCATCAAACTTCTCACTGATTAAGTCAAGCGTGTTCTTAAGGGGCACTCTGGTGAACAGGGACACCACGTCAAAACTGACCATTAAATGTGCATATGAGAAACATAGGTTTTTAAGACGCTCCACAAAGTCCCGTGAGTTGCGGATGTGGTGTGCACACTTCCCCACATATGGTGCCAACATTTTCTTGAGATATGTTGCAGCGGGATAGGTGGCTGCCCCAATATTGCTCACAATGGGTCGTAGTGGTACACCGTCTTCGTGGATTTTAGGTAGTCCATAGAGTCTGGGTGGTACTGGTGCCTTGGATTTCGGTTGTTTGATAACTTTCTTAGGCCAGCCAGTTTCCTTGAGCAGAAACTTGGTTTTTCTGTCCACCTTGTCAGTTGCATCCTGCTCTAGTGGTTTGTAAGCCAGGTCCTCCAGAAGTCGCCAGATCTTCAGGTCATAGTCACCTTTCTGCAGTACGACTGTGGAATTCCCTTTGTCTGCTGGTAATACCACTATGTTGTCATCTTCTCGTAATCTCCTGAGATGTTAGACTTAGGCGGCCTGCCTCTGGTAAGGGCTCTGCACGTCTCTCTCCGAATCTCTTCAGCCGTACTTGAGGGTAGTGTGTTGACGACTTGTTCCACAGAGCTGATGACATTGGCTACCGGTAGATCTCTAGGAGTGACAGCGAAATTTAGGCCCCTGCCAAGAACCTTCAGGGTAGCTTCATCCAGTGTTCTGTCACTCAAATTTACAACCTTGCGAGTGTCATGATTTTGTTACACTCTGCTGTTCAGGCGTTCAAATTTTGCCGATTGTCGGGCTGTAGCATTGTTCTTAATGCATGCTGCTAGTGACCAAGACACTCCATCAATTATGTCCCAATCCTCTTGCACTGATTTGGCAGCCATGTACAGATGTAGATGTAACAGCTCCCTGGACGTGACATAAAGATTAAGGCGGATGTCACGGACTCTTTCTCTCACCAGAGCGATGCTGGCTCGCTGCTTGATGCTGTTGGCCACCCTAGACGTAATATAATGTTTGATTTTGGGAAATACAGGCACCACATCTCCATCTCTGCACCTGAGGAGGAAGTTGAGTGAACCCACCATCCTCTCTTTGCGTTGTTGCAGCTTGTCACATTTCTTCATATTGCAGCACATTTCCTCCCTGTAGAGTCTTGTGATCTAATTTCTTAGACTTTCCAGCTATTTGATGACATCTCGTGGAAATCGGGTGTTCTGCCGGATATCAGCGTCTTCCAAACACGATATTTCGACGTCATTACTTGGCGCCTTCATCAGGCGCGGACGGAATAGGGAACGTCCAGAGTGGCAGGGGGGTCGCCACTCATGGGCATGGACCGAGAAGGCAACACCAGGAGGCCACGACCGCAGTTGCAGGTGGCCGGATTGGGCGCGGACGGAATAGGGGACACCTAGAGCGGCAGGATAGCGCGACTTGCGGGTGCGGACCGACTAGGGAACGGCAAACAGAACAGCAGGCACTGGGCAGGCATAAATATGCAACCCAGTCCAGCAAGCAGCCAGTCTCAGGGAACACCTGATGAAGACGTCAAGTAATGACGTCGAAATATCATGTTTGGAAGACGCTGATATCTGGCAGAAAACCAGAATTCCACGAGAGGTCAAGAATATAATAATTCCAATCCCAAAGAGAAAGCAGGTGTTCACAGATGTGAAAATTATCGAACTATCAGTTTAATAAGTCACAGCTGCAAAATACTAATGGGAATCCTTTACAGACAAATGGAAAAACTAGTAGAAGCCGACCTCTGGGAAGATCAGTTTGGATTCGGTAGAAATATTGGAACACTGACCTTACGCCTTATCTAAGAAGTAAGATTAAGGAAAGGCAAACCTACATTTCTAGCATTTATAGTCTTAGAGAAAGCTTTTGACGATGTTGATTGGAATACTCTCTTTCAAATTCTAAAAGTGGCAGGGGTAAAATACAGGGAGCGAAAGGCTTTTTACAATTTGTACAGAAACCAGATGGCAGTTACAAGAGTCGAGGGGCACGAAAGGGAAGCAGTGGTTGAGAAGGGAATGAGACAGGTTTGTAGCCTCTCCCTGATGTTATTCAATCTGTATATTGAGCAAGCAGTAAAGGTAACGAAAGAAAAATTCGGAGTAGGAATTAAAATTCATGGAGAAGAAATAAAAACTTTGAGGTTCGCTGACGACATTGTAATTCTGTCAGAGACGGCAAAGGACTTGGAAGAGCAGCTGAACGGAATTGACTGTGTCTTGAAAGGAGGGTATAAGATGAACATCAACAGAAGTAAAATCAGTATCATGGAATTTACTCGAATTAAGTCGGGTGATGCTGAGGGAGTTAGTTTAGGAAATGAGACACTTGAAGTTCTAAGGAGTTTTGCTATTTGGGGAGCAAAATAAGATGATGGTCGAAGTAGAGAGGATATAAAATGTAGACTGGCAATGGCAAGGAAAGCGTTTCTGAAGAAGCTAAATTTGTTAGCATCGAGTATAGATTAAAGTGTCAGAAAGTCGTTTCTGAAAGTATTTGTATGGAGTGTAGCCATGTATGGATGTGAAACATGGACGATAAATAGTTTGGACAAGAAGAGAATAGGAGCTTTTGAAATGTGGTGCTACAGAAGAATTCTGAAGTTTAGATGGGTAGATCACATAACTAATGAGGAGATATTGAATAGAACAGGGGAGAAGAGGAGTTTGTGGCACAACTTGACAAGAAGACGGGTCCAGTTGGTAGGCCATGATCTGAGTTATCAAGGGATCACAAATTTAGCATTGGAGGGCAGCGTGGAGGGTAAAAATCGTAGAGGGAGACCGAGAGATGAATACACTAAGCAGATTCAGAAGGATGTAGGTTGCAGTAAGTACTGGGAGATGATGAAGCTTGCACAGGATAGAGTAGCATGGAGAGCTGCATCAAACCAGTCTCAGGACTGAAGACCAAAAGAAAAAAGGAAAGGTGTATGGGGTTGGCTTATACAGCCAACATATGCAACCATGCTTTTCAAGGAAGTGTACTATTAGCTTCTTGGTGATCTGACAAAAGTTCTCAGTTGGATGCAAGGAGTGGAGCAAGCAAGTGCTGCCCACCAGAGGCTAACACACAGGCAACCTAAGGAAGAGTGGAAGTCGAGGGACAGCAAGCTGCACTTCCCTTGCACAGTACTAGCACTATATGTGTGCTTACTGCTTCAGCATAGGAAAATAGTCCCTTTCCTGTGCCTACCGTACACTCGGGCACTGTTTTTAGACTGCCATTGTCAGTGGCCCAAAATCGTGAGACTTAACAAGCTTCAGCCAATCGAGAACTAGAGTTCTGTCAGAAAATCAAGAGTGAGTAGTACTGTCTCCCTTTTCTGTGTTACCATTAACAGTATAACATCCATGATGAAGCAGTTAGTGATCTATTTTTGTAGACAGCATATCCTCAAACCCAGAGACATGGCACGTGCAACAGTCATTAGACACGGTAGGAATAGACTAAGCACGCAGGCTCCTAGTTCTGTGCATAGAAAACTGTGCACTGACTTCCGAACTTGTGACACGCACATAGTCCACCTGTGTTGATGAATGGCATTATTATGAGTAAGAGAGTTTGGTGAGGTTCATGGGCCTCATTTCCGATGAAGAGCTCTCACAGCCATCACGCATTAGAGACCAGAGGGCACTGTCTCTCAAGCACTTGAACAACAGGCTTTGGACAGCACTCATGCATGTCTACTGTAACTTCATGAGACTTTCATGAGTTTTGATGTGGTTTATTAATAAGCAAGACCCTCAAACCTAAAAGTCTTGGGTATCGTCAGCTGTCGAGGACAAGGCTGACCACATTTGCCAACAAGCCCCACCAAATTTCCAGCCTTCATTGTCAGGCTGATGAGCTACAATTATCCAAAGGCAGCTGCACATGGTATGTCAAGTGTGTAGATTCTTGTGCGATCCACGTTGCTAGTATTCCATTGTATATGAAACAGACTTCTTTAAATTTTCCACTAGTGCCAAGACCATTTGTGTTTGTGCCAAGCTGCGAGTAAAGTGTCACAGTGGTAAGACATTGGACTCATTTTCAGGAGTCTGAGGTTCAAATCTCCGTCCAGTCACCTTGATTTACATTTTCCATTGTTCCCCTAAATCTGTTAAGACAAATACTGGGATGGTTCCTTTGAAATGGAGATGACCCGTATTATCTGCTAAAGGGAATAATGGGAGCCCAGATACACATGTCTGTGCTTCTGCACCAATTTTTTGTGTAGATAGGTGCACCAGTCATAAATTCACACAAAGGTGGATGGCTGATAGGCCGATATATCAAAGCGAGAACTGTATGGCATCTGACTGCAATCTCAAAATCTTACAGAGTACCCATAACGCTGGTAAAACTTAGAGAGAAAATCTGTTTTGTGTCTTCTAGATCAAAGACGACTTGTTGCATCTCAGTCCTACGTTTCTGGCCACCGGTCGGTGTGTGATAGCTGTATCCTGGCCAGAGGGAATATTACCACACCTGGTTGCGACGTGCTCGGCAGGAGTGCATAACGTCTGCAGAGACAAGATGCTGCACAAACTAGTTCAGCGAGAAGAGGGCCCTGCTGGGATGGTGAGCTTTAGTGCCTGATAAACTTTGTTGTGCAAGCTCCTTTTTCTTTAACTACAACATTTGGCTATGATCATCTCAATGTTCAGAGTAGTAAATGTATCTCATGGCACCAAAGATAAATTTGTGCCATATCTTTGAATTTAGGCATTGGATTTAGGTGAAAAATATTTTCCTTTTCTTGTAGGGTATGCAATGTTACCCTCCTTAGGAAGAAATTTAACTTTCAATCAAACATTTAACCTTTAAAGGGTGTACTATCATATGAAAGCAAGATATACAATACGATGGTACTCAATATGCCTCAGCCTGCCAGCCTCTCACAGCTGAGAACTAAGAGTGCCAACAATGAAATTAGCACACTGTGTTTGGTACATATTAAACTAATAAAATATCACAAGATTAAATTCTTGTGTGAGAGATTGAGACCGTAAAAAAATTATGATCATTCTTTATTGAACTGAACTGCCTTTATATATGAATTACTGCAAGGTTACTATATATCATTAGAATAGACAACATACTTTTAAAAAAAGGCTGCTGCTTTTCCTCTTGCATCACTAAACTGCTCTTTTTATTTAATATTGTGCAAACTTGACCACTTTCGGAGATCACGATCAGGTGCCTGCACAGGGTGTCACTAACTATTGCCACTAAGATTAACTCCAAAAGTGTGATAGAAGCTGAAAAGTTTGTGGGACAAAAGTTGCATGTGACAGTGGGGCCATAATATGATGGTTTTTTTGTTGGCAGGTGGCTTCGTTTCAGAAATATGGAGGGCAATTTTTTTTGACGCTGTGGTTTGGTATTTATTTTCTTATAGTGGTTATTGAGACAAATCCAATGATTAACAGTAAGTTATTTGAAGATCAACGAAGGTCACAAAGGTGGCATGAATGTACATTTACAGAAAGTGTTCGAAGTGATGACCATTGGTATCAGTGCAGTGCTGCAATCTTCTTATCATGGACTGAGTGGTATTCCTTATCATATCTTCAGGCACGGTTGGAATGTCTTTATAAACAATGTATTTTATGAATTACCACAAGAAAAAATCCAGAGGTGCCAAGTCTGGCGAACGATCTGGCCATGACACATCTCCTCCACTTCCAATCCAACGATTTGGGAATTGTCTCTGCAGCTGATTTCTAGCCATCAGTGAAAAATGTGCCGGACACCCATCGTCTTAGTACCACATTCTGTTCCTTGTTTCTAAAGGTATTTCTTCCAATAACAGATCTAATGTTTCTTGCAGAAATGTGGTGTACTTCTTACGATTAAGATTTCCTTCAATGAAATAGGGCCCTATAATTCTAACCTCCAGTATCCCACACTGTACATTCACTGACCACAGTTTTTGGTGTGCAACTTTCTGCAATCAACATCGATTTTGAGTTGCCCAATAATGCATGTTATGCAAATTAACATTTCCATAGTTCTTAAATGTAGCCTCGCCAGTAAATGAAATCAAACTAATGAATGTGTCATCCCTCTGAATCTGAAGTTGAGCCCATCAGCAGAATTAAATGTGACGCATGCAATCTGTACCAGTTAATTCTTGGTGAAGTCTGGTATGGTAAGTATAATATTTATGGCGATGAGGGACACGTAAAACACTACGCTGGCTCGTGCCAGATTCCCTTGCAATTCGATGCGAACTAACACAAGGATCTTGAACCAAAGTGACAAGAGTATCAGTTTCCATTTCCATGTTTGTAACTTTAGTTTGACTGGTATGTTTCTGATGTGTTAAAGATCCAGTTGTTCTCAATTTATCATACGTACGACGTGTAGGGTGAGAACGTTGAGGATATCTTTCAGCATATAAGTCTCTAGGTCACACTTAATTTTGTTGGCAGTCTCCATAAATGAGAAGCATATCATCTTGTTCTTCAAAGGAATACATCATTCATATTCGCTTGATTCTAAGACAGTACTCTTACCGTTCCTATTGGTGTTGTATTGCAAAACCGTCAAACAGTGTTTACATGTCAGTGGCACGATATACGAGGTAGAATTGTCAGACCATGTGCTTCGATAATTGCTGATGTGATAAGGAATACCACTGCATTGATACCAATGGTCATTACATCCAACACCTTCCATAAATGGACGTTATTGCCACCTTTGTGACCTTCATTGGTCTTCAAATACCTTACTGTTACACATCATTAGATTTGTCTCGACAGCCGCTATCAGAATATAAGCACCAAACTATAGCATCCCATTTAAAGACAAAGTTGACCTTAATATCTCTGAACCGACCCCACCTAGCAACAAAAACCCATCATCATATTATGACCCTCGTTGTCCCATGCAACATTTGTCCCACAAACTTTTCAGTTATTGTCATACTTTCGGAGTTATTCTAGGTGGCAATAGTTAGTGACTCACACTATACAATGGAGAACTTAAAAACCTGTTTAATATGAGCCTTAACTGCTAAACAGAGTTGATGTCCTTGAGTCCAAATATTCTGATTTAATTATAAGAGAAGTTAATTGAAAGAAACCAATTTAGCTTGTTTGTCAAGGAATTACCAATTTTCTGGTCAATTTCTAATCTTGGTCACGTCTGCTTCAAACCATTATGCCAGTGGCACAGTAGTATTGTGTAATAACATGCAGTGACTATAACTTTTCCTGTTGTGATGTACTTGTTATTTTCAATCAAAATTTTATACTGGAGTCTTGTGATCTGGTTGTGTTGGTGGACAACATTTCATCTAGTCACATAACAAGATTAGAAGCCTTTCAGTTTGTCCTTCAACTTTTCCAAACACAGTTTTGAAATGCCATTTTTAAATACTATTGATTGGTGTAGTAAAGAAGGCATTAAGGACAGCCCTAATTTCCACATATGTTGAACTTAATTCTGAATATTCATATTCCCATTTATATTATATGCTTGACAATCTTAATGTGATGCTTTGCAGTCACCATACCACGAATTTTATCCATCATACTTTCTGAAACTCACTAAACCTGTAACACATTTCAATTTACTTATTCAGTTGTAAACATTCTTGAGATGACGTGCAATCTCTCTGATCTTCGTGGTTGATCAGGTTACCTGGACAACTGCATACATTTTCTTTAAAAAAATATATAAAAATCACAATACTCGTCTCTGCCATTTTATTCAAAACATTGTGACTTAGGGCAATGAGAAAGGGACTTTCAGTGTGAAAAAACAGGGTTGTGCAGCAAACAAGAGAGATAGATACTAGGCTAAATGAGGACAAACTGCAGAAAATTATCCCTGAGATAAGGAGCGAAAGGATTGCATAACCTGAAGTTAGTTCCTAGGGAGGTATACCCACTTGAAAGAGAAGATAAAAAATCATTGACAGTGACCCCATTATTAGTCCTGGGGAGGTAGCCCAGAAGCATGGGGTAAGCCAGATTAATATTATTGAGGGGGTGGGGGTGGGGGGACGTTGTTTCACAAAGCGCCTAGTATCCAGCGCAATTTGGTCTATTGATTATTCATAGATTTTGAAACACATCCCTGTTGGTTTTTGAACATATTCTATTGCTGAATGAATCACAGGTTGATTTTTGAATGTGTGCATAGTGCACATTGTGTCTCTGCCCGGGGAATCCCTGTCATATCTCAAAAGTAACTTTCCTGCAAAGAGAATGGGATGGGGCTATACGAGCTGAGTGCAATAAAGCTGAAGGGGTGAATGCCAATCGCTGTTTATGTGGTTGACTGGGTTTGCAAATGATCAGCATTGTTATAATTACCAGCAAAATCCATAGATTCAGACTACCAGAGTGAAATAAACGACTAACAGGAATAACAGTTAAAAAAGATATGTAATCTTTTTCGTGTATCTAAAAAATGAAAATTTGATACAAAATTTTTGGCCAGATCGTTAAACTAGTAATGGCCAATTGTACAGTCCCTCCACCTAAGTTCTATTCTGCGAGCAGCGCGGAAAACACGTTGTACTAACATATAAGGACACCTAACTGGACAACAAACGTAGGATAACTAAGCCATTGATTGTGGCAGGGTTAGTGAAGTTAACCGGAGAATAAGTTTGAAACTGGCAGGAGTAGTTACAGAATTAGTGATGACATTGTTTGTTAGAATGAGGAAGGAGAAGAAACAGGGACATCAAATTGTGGAAGAATATGAAGATTCCAAATTAATATAAAAATTCGTACTACTACTACGTTTTGCACCCCATCTCATACTTGAGAAGCTGGAGCACATGAATAAAATGTGAAACTATTTCCGTACGTAAAGATATTTGCTTGTAGTAGACATAATAGGCATTTGATATTGGTATTTCATAAATTATATTTTGTCGTGTTAAAAAAAGAAGTGACCGTTACTGCCAAAATAGTCTCGTTTATTTGGTATGTCTTACAATTGCTACAATATTAGACAGGCCTATTTCATTTTATCTAGCAGACAGTGACAGAATACACATAATCAGATTGAGAGACCTCACCAGTCTTGGGTACTGTTTGTATTAACAGATTTTTCAGTATTTGACAGCGACATTTCGGTTTTTTATGTAGAAGAACATTTGATGAGGTAATAGATTCTTTCGTATAAAAGAAAGCACGTCATGTAAAGTTGTAGCAAGGTTAGAGAGAAAAAATATGCTGGGACTTAAGGATTGAAGAAATGTGTACAGTCTTGCTTGTCACTTGTCTTTATTGGTTTCATATATCCTATATTTAATTTTATGATACACAAAAAAGGAAGTTATTAGCTAATAGGCAATAAAGAGTGCAAATTTTCTGAAGAGTTCTTGTTCTCTGGGTTAAAAATAATCCCATCCAATTATAATTAATTAAAAAAAAAAACGAAAGATGGGGCTGGATGTTAAACTGTCCAATTGGAAGCAGGAGAGACACCACAGGAGATTTTAATTTCCACTGTTCTAAATATAGTTTGATGGTATCCATTACGAAATATTATACATATGAATTTCATAGAGCAAAATACAATGACATGCGATAGAAGAAAGCTGTATAAGAGGCGTGGAACTGCACTTTGGCACACTTAAGACTAAATAACATGTCTTACATCAGACTCTACAGAAAGATGTGCGCTACAAAATGAACATATTTTTGAAGAGTGTGTGTGTGTGTGTGTGTGTGTGTGTGTGTGTGTGTGTGTGTGTGTGTGTGTGTGTGTGTGTTGTTTGTTTTGCTCTAAGAAGAAAGGGGGACAGGGGCCACCACTATATCTAGTATTGCCACAGTTTGGAAACACCATCGATGCAGTATTGATGCACGTCTGAGTTGTAGTGGAGAGTCTCCACGTGACCCGTGTCTACTTTGTGATTTTGCTGTTTCCTCTTTGTTTATTGTTCTCACATCAAATGATAACAAAATGGATTTGTGGCTTTTATTAATCTTTTCCACTGTGGCAGTCAATTTATTTGAAACGAAGTTTTTAATTCTACTCTATTGGTTAGTTTCAACTGTTCACTGCATTTCAAAAGTGCATCTTTTCATCTTCTAACGTGTGTAGCATTATGCCACAATAAAGAACCAAACATGAGATAATACAGTACTGGTACTTCAAGAAAATTTATTTACGAATTTGGACATACAAATGTGCACTGTAAACAGAGTTACGTATTTTAGTATGGTTCACAAAATTCTGATGCTCTTGGAGTATCCTCTGATGTCTTGTTTCTTTTATGATGTAATGTAAGATCTTTACATGTTTTACATGTACGAACATAAGGGCTTCCTGTGTCATTGTTGCTGGGCTCTCTGGCAATTGCTGAAATGAACTTATTTCTAACAGGTCGCAGGAAAATATTGTGTATGGTTGTTTGAAAAGCGTTACTTTCAAAGTAAATTTACGTTTATGGAAGCTGAACTATGTGCTAGAATGTACGATGAATTTCTTAAATCACAGAGAATTTTGACTCGTTTAAAACTCGTCTCTTGAAGGATGACCATTTAGAAAAATTTCGAGCCCAGAAGATCAGGCATTTATGTCGTTATTAAAAATGTTACAGGCGCATTTGTGAGATGTATCTTAAAGTGTAACACGCGCAAAAAAATCAGTATTATATTGCGAAAGCTTAGCTGCTCCTGCAGCTTATTAATCTTAAAGACCAATATTATATGTGAAAGCTTTGATTTTCTTGTAGCAACATGGTGTACATATATATTAACATTCCAGTTTGTGTACATGTGTTCTACTCAAGTGTTATTGCTATTGGCTGACTATGTTGCGCATCCTGTGCTCTGAGTATCTGTTATCATCGGCCGGTAAGATCGTGTGGCATGAGTTACGAGTGGCTTACAAAAGTGCATCGCAATATAAATTTCAATACTTCGGAAAAAACATTCGGTGTTTGGTGCAATTCAAATTTATACTTTTGTAAATGAAAATACGCAGCGTTCCTGTTGCTGCACATCAAAGATCTATCCGAAGCTTTATATAAAACAGATTGGTTTTCTAAAGGGCCGGGAAATTTTATGCCGGTGTATAAAGCCATAATCATACAAAGGATCGATCAGTTTTACTGATCCGAGGAAAAGTAACCTGTCACTTAACATGGAAAAAGTGTATTTTCACCCAGGAGAAAATGTGTTTTTTAACGAGAATCTGTTTTCTTGTCTGTGTATACACCCTGCTGGTGTATTCTCATGTGTCCTTCACTCCTTGAAACTTGCAGCTTTTATTTCCCTCTTCAAGTAGGTTTACCACTCTTATGTAATTATTAATCATTCATCTTATGTAGCCGGACCAAGTCATTATGGTGTGGTAGTCCAAAAACAAGGTATCACCTTGATGGTGTCATGATGATAATTTTTACCATAATTATCTTCAGAACACAGCCTTTCTTAGTTTTTTGGTGCAGTGGACCTGCTGTGCAATGCCACTGATATGTGCTGCTTGACTTCACCATCTGTGTATGGTAGAGGGCTGTAATAGAGCTCTGATCTGCAAAACCTATGAAATGATACAACACTTATGAAGTTGGGCGAACAGGGCTCTTGTTAATTTGTAGATTGGAACACCACCTCTGAATGGAATCTTACATGGAAAACTCCGCTTCACCCCCCCTCCCCCCCAGATTTAGTGGTAAGATAGCCTGTCAAGAAGGTGTACTGAACTGTTAAAAAAAAAAAAAAAAAAAAAAAGGCAAAATAAGAACAGTGAACGGTCCAAGAACAAGGAAAGCAATAAAGAGCAGGTCAAAACAGCAACGGCATCATGGGTAAGTGGTCATAGTGTTGGACTGCCAACTGGATAAGCAGTGTGCTAAACAATTCTGTACCTTTTATTATTTATTTATTTTGTTTTTTGCAATACTATTAACTCTCTATACAATCACTAAAATGTTCCTCTTTCTGTAGTCTTAGCAGTTGTCATATTGTATATTGGTTATAAAATATCAGTCGTGGTAAGAATATGTTACCATCACAAGTAATTGTGATGAATAGTGAGAGCAGGCAAGATACCATGTAGATGTCTCACACAAATGTAAACAACAAATAAGCAGGTGTGAATTATGTTAGAAAAAGGAATAAAAGTACCAAAACATCGAAAATGGAACACAGCTTCAAGAATGTTGAAAACATGTGTGTTGACAGAGCACAGAGAAATTATGCAATTGTGAAACATGTGTTCATTTGTTGCAGCTTATGTGGCCAACTATTATGTTTTCGTCATTTCCTTGGGAGTGATCACATTCATACAGACACCTAAATTGGGAAGGAGGCATGTCTCAGTCACGTGCAAGGATTTCAAATTAGGTGTGTCGGTAAAAGATTCCAGTTATATGACACAAGTACTGTCACTAATGCTGTGTGTGTTACTCCAGACATGTCTCCCAGTGAGGGATTCGGTTGACACGTCTCCTTGTCATCAAACGTTTGCAGCTCCCATTCGAAAGCCATTTCCTTTTGGCTGCTAATACAGTAGTTGGGCGGAATTAACTGTCATTATAGAACCCTGCCATAAGCCTCACTGTTGACATTACACCACGGCACAGTCACACATTTGAATACAGCGAAAAAGAACAGGTTTTTGACACAAGGTGTGACGGTGCTTGCCTGCTTTGGTTCTTCATTTGTTGTCCTCGGTGTCAATGTACTGCATTACTAAACTGGCTGAAAAATGGGTCGTGGAAGTACAACTACTGTCTACTGTAAAAGATTTAGTCGACAGATGGACATTTGCATTTCAGTCTTTTACTTTCCGTGGTCACAACCCAAATAATACTCAATTATATGGCCAGTGCAATATTATTTAACTTTCGATAAGCTTCATTAATATGTTGCAGGCGAACATCCACATACTGCTATATAGTTTCCTGTTGATCATCTACGAGCAGTAAAAACCTAACCACAAAGTTCACAGTTCTTGAAAAATAGAAAGGTACTTGTGGAGCAGACACTTTCATTGTTTTGACACATGGCCTAATTGTGTTACACTTGTTTTGCAGATAAGTTGAAGCATAGTTGTTCTAACCAATGCTGGTCTCTCGTCTGAAACTCGGTCGTGGTCTGTCTGTCTCAGGACCAAAAATTGGGCCTTTATATACCCTCACAATAATAGGTGCTGAAACTACACATTGTTCGAAGTTAAATTTATAGAAATTACAATTAAAACTTAACTCATTAAATTAACTGAATACATCAAAAAAATTCAGTCTTCTTAACAGTTTCTTCTACTACAAGAGTTAGACTGAATAGAAATGGGTCAAATGGCTCTGAGCACTATGGGACTTAATTTCTGACGTCATCAGTCCCCTAGAACTTAGAACTACTTAAACCTAACTAACCTAAGGACATCACACACAACCATGCCCGAGGCAGGATTCGAACCTGCGACCGTAGTGGTAGTGCGGTTCCAGACTGTAGCACCTAGAACTGCTCGGCAACTCCGGCCGGCTCAACAGTAGAATTTAAGTTAAGAAACAGTTACTGATTTCACCCTATAACAAACGATATTAACTAGGCATGGTCAAAATAAATTAGAAAATCAATCACTAACAGAAAACTAAGCACAAAATTAGATCTGGTGTAATTTTCTTTAAAACTGAGAGCCAACCATTCTCTTTTGTGAAAATACAGATTACACTCATGTATGTCAATGGTAATTAGTAAAAAGTGAAAACATTAATTTTAAGGAGGCAGGTGGCAAAATAAGAGGGGGAGTAAAATTATCCCAGCATGCTTTGTCACAGAGGGAGATTTGAACATAGCTCACCCAATTGCAGTCCAAGACTGTGACCACTTAACCATGATGCCATTGCTCTACTATATTGGACTTCCTGTTCTTGGACCATTCACTGTTTCTATTTTGCTCTCAGTCTCAGTACAGTAAACCTTCTTCCTGTTTTCATGCTTGATCAGCGTTCTGGTTTTGACGGTCTGTCCACGGGGGAGGATGTATTGGGGAGTTTTCCTTTTTTAGACAGACGGGTGTTTTATGTTACGTGTACATCATTTCAACCGTTCTTCGGGTGTTGACATTGCCATCTGCCCCTTGATTTGCGAGATACTGCTAAGCTGTGATACCAAAGCACAACATACTCCTTCATAGCTGGTGTAGATGGTCAATCGCGTAGGCGCCTTGGTGACATTCTGCACTACCCAAATCTGCACGTACATCATCCCAGCACGTGCGCAGTGTGAAATTCTCTGTATACTAACTACCTAAACAACATTTTTACATGGGCATATTTCATTTGCTTGTGAGAAAGAAGTGAAACATGTTGTTCTGGATGAACATGTCCCACCATACTTTGAACGTGCTCCTGGCGGGACTTAGTAGAAAAAATAGAAAAACCAACATGGACCAAGGAAAGAAAGACGTAATTATAACCAGAATAAGGATAAAATGCAAATGTGTGACACACGTAACCTGGCGATGGACAGACGAAGTCTGTTGTTTTATTCCAAAAGTGAACAAAACACTCAGCTTATGGCTTAATGGTGGATGGATTTCTCCACTATGATAAAATTACCAGATAAATTGTAAATTTATTATCAGTTACACAACGAGTAAAACTAGTTTCTATTTAGAGTGTTTTTGGCTCAGAATGAACATTTATATTCTGGAGCAAAAATCCAAAACATTTTCGTATTAGACATCGGGTACAAAATTGTAAGACCTCATATTTTCAGGTATAAACTTGAAGCATACTTCAAATGGGTGCTGTCACAAGGGTCAGTGTTGCAGCCACTCCTGTTCCTTACTTACATAAATTATACACCGTCTAGTACTGAGGTAACTCTAAACTATTTCTGTTTGCTGATCGCTCAAGCTTGGTAGTAAAGGATGTCATGTACAACATTGGGTCAGTTTCAAATAGTGCAGTTCATAACCTAAGTTCATGGCTTGTAGAAAATAAACTACTAAATCACCATAAGGCTCAGTTTTTACAGGTTCTTACACACAATTCAACAAAATTGGCATAAAATTAGTGAAAGTGAACAGTTGAAATTTCTAGGTGTTCAGATAGATAGTAAACTGTTGCGGAAAGCGAGTATTCAGGATCTTGTTCAAAGACTTCGTGCTGCCAGTTTTAATATTTGAACAGTATCTAAAGTGAGTAATCATTTGACATGAAAATTAGTCTACTTTGTTTATTTTCATTCACTTATGCCGTTGTTGTTGTTGTGGTCTTCAGTCCTGAGACTGGTTTGATGCAGCTCTCCATGCTACTCCATCCTGCACAAGCTTCTTCATCTCCCAGTACCTACTGCAACCTACATCCTTCTGAATCTGCTTAGTGTATTCATCTCTTGGTCTCCCTCTACGATTTTTACCCTCCAATACTAACTTGATGATCCCTTGAAGCCTCAGAATATGTCCTACCAACCGATCCCTTCTTCTGGTCAAGTTGTGTGACAAACCTCTCTTCTCCCCAATCCTATTCAATACTTCCTCATTAGTTATGCGATCTACCCGTCTAATCTTCAGCATTCTTCTGTGGCACCACATTGCGAAAACTTCTATTCTCTTCTTGTCCAAACTATTTATTGTCCATGTTTCACCACTTCCATACATGGCTACAGTCCATACAAATACTCTCAGAAATGACTTCCTGACACTTAAATCTATACTCGGTGTTAACAAATTTCTCTTGCCAGTCTACATTTTATATCCTCTCTCCTTCAGCCATCATCAGTTATTTTACTCCCTAAATAGCAAAACTCCTTTACTACTTTGTGTCTCATTTCCTAATCTAATTCCCTCAGCATCACCTGACTTAATTTGACTACATTGCATTATCCTTGTTTTGCATTTGTTGATGTTCATCTAATATCCTCCTTTCAAAACACAATCCATTCCGTTCAACTGCTCTTCCAAGTCCTTTGCTGTCTCTGACAGAATTACAGTGTCATCGGCGAACCTCAAAATTTTTATTTCTTCTCCATTGATTTTAATACCTACTCCGAATTTTTCTTTTGTTTCCTTTACTGGTTGCTCAATATACAGATTGAATAACATTGGGGACAGGCTACAACCCTGTCTCACTCCCTTCCCAGCCACTGCTTCCCTTTCATGTCCTTAGGCTCCCTGTATTTTACCCCTGCCACCTTTAGAATTTGAAAGAGAGTTTTCCAGTCAACATTGTCAAAAGCTTTCTGTAAGTCTACAAATGCTAGAAACGTAGGTTTGCCTTTCCTTAATCTTTCTGCTAAGATAAGTCGTAAGGTTAGTATTGCCTCACGTGTTTCAGTATTTCTACAGAATCCATACTGATCTTTCCCGAGGTCGGCTTCTACTAGTTTTTCCATTCGTCCGTAAAGAATTCGTGTTAGTATTTTGCAGCTGTGGCTTATTAAACTGATTGTTCGGTAATTTTCACATCTGTCAACACCTGCTTTCTTTGGGATTGGAATTATTATATTCTTCTTGACGTCTGAGGGTATTTCGACTGTCTCATACATCTTGCTCACCAGATGGTAGAGTTTTGTCAGGACTGGCTCTCCCAAGGCTGTCAGTAGTTCCAATGGAATGTTGTCTACTCCGGGGGCCTTGTTTTGACTTAGGTGTTTCAGTGCTCTGTCAAACTCTTCACGCAATATCGTATCTCCCATTTCATCTTCATCTACATCCTCTTCCATTTCCATAATATTGTCCTCAAGTTCATCGCTCTTGTATAGACTCTCTATATAATCCTTCCACCTTTCTGCTTTCCCTTCTTTGCTTAGAACTGGGTTTCCATCTGAGCTCTTGATGTTCATACAAGTGGTTCTCTTGTCTCCAAAGGTCTGTTTAATTTTCCTGTAGGCAGTATCTTACCCTAGTGAGATAAGCCTCTACATCCTTAAATTTGTCCTCTAGCCTTCCCTGCTTAGCCATTTTGCACTTAATGTTGACCTCGTTTTTTGAGACGTTTGTATTCCTTTTTGCCTGCTTCACTTATTGCATTTTGTATTTTCTCC
The DNA here is from genome assembly GCF_023897955.1 of Schistocerca gregaria. Classification (NCBI taxonomy): domain Eukaryota; kingdom Metazoa; phylum Arthropoda; class Insecta; order Orthoptera; family Acrididae; genus Schistocerca; species Schistocerca gregaria. The sequence goes on from NC_064928.1 coordinate 34,524,926, forward strand.
TTTCATCAATTAAATTCAATATTTCTTCTGTTACTCAAGGATTTCTACTAGCCCTTGTCTTCTTACCTACTCGATCCTCTGCTGCCTTCACTACTTCATCCCTCAAAGTGACCCATTCTTCTTCTACTGTATTTCTTTCCCTAATTCCTGTCAATTGCTCCCTTATGCTCTCCCTGAAACTCTGTACAACCTCTAGTTTAGTCAGTATATCCAGGCCCCTTCTCCTTAAATTCCCACCTTTTTGCAGTTTCTTCAGTTTTAACTTACAGGTCATAACCAATAGATTGTGGTCAGAGTCCACATCTGCCCCTGAAAATGTCTTCCAATTTAAAACCTGGTTCCAAAATCTGTCTTACCATTATATAATCTATCTGATACCTTTTACTATCTCCATGGTTCTTCCATGTATACAACCTTCTTTCTTACGCCCAGTCTAAAAGGATGTTTTTGGCTTACACCGCTTGTTGCCTGACACACTTTTCTGTAAGTTCACAAACCTCTTGTTGATCGCTGTTCACGAGCCTAGATATTTTGACATTGGCCTCTCAGTATATATTTTCCACACAGTCATTTCTTGTTAACAATGTCAGCTTATTTCCAAGAATAAGCAGCTTGCACCCAGTTAATACTCAGCACAAATCAAACGTGCATTTGTCTCAGACTTCCTTAACTCTCGTGCATAAAGGTGTGCAGTATACTGTTGCAGTCATTTTCAATAAGCTACCACAAGAAATCAAAAATCTTAGCAGTAATCCACACGCTTTCAAGTAGAAACTGAAGAGTTCCCTCATGGGTCACTCCTCCTATTCTGTTGAGAAGTTTCTTGAAAAATTACGCTCATTCTTGTTGTAGAGTTGATTGCGTTTCCTTAAACTTATGGTTTGACATTTTTCAGGTTCATAAACATTTTATTTTTATCTGTTATTACTTTTATGTTGTAATTTCATGTACTGACACGTTCCAAGATCTTGAGGATTTGCTCCTCAGTTTTGTCTTACAGACCTTGACGTATAGATAAATAAATTAGTACCAAATGATATGCAAAGCTAAGTTTGCATGAATTTGCAGACAGATGGCGCGCACAATTTCTCTCCCTTTGGTTGCCTTGATGACTGTTCTCGGCTTGGAAACTTTGTATTTTATTCTAAACTTAGTGACCAAATGCACACCCAAACATCACAAATGGACCCTGTACTAGATGGGATAAGTGCAAGAAGGAAAAACAGAAAGACAGAAGATACCTTAATATCAAAATAAGAATTCACTTGAGAAAGCTTTAAAATTTAAAGGAGACAGAATGGCTCTAAAGTTTGGGCATATTTCCAGTACTGTAATAGATTGATTTAAAATAGAAAAAAATTGATTTAGGGACAGATTTGGGATTGCGGTGCAGGTCACTAAGACCCCATATTGAAAGGGACTTGTGTTGCTGCGCCATAACAACATAAATTCTGGCCAATCAAATCTCTGTTACTGTAGTTTTACAGACTACCTTTATTAACAACTTGTGTAATGGGAATATTTGGACCTGGGTGATTTAAGTTAACAAACATTTATATTATACAGATATATAATTTTGCCAATATACATCAGCTAATTGTTGTTCCTGAAATCAGTACATTTACATCAGAAACAGGATTTTTACTATCCCATAACATACAGAGTTAAATCACAAGATGTAATGTATGGGGACTTGTCATTACTGCAATTGCAATTTATGTGTATTACAGAAACAATAATTATTAACTTATAATTTACAGAGACAGTGTGTAGCTTAACATCAGTATTACTGTAAAAAGAGAGAATAATTACTACAGTTATTTAGTAGACATAAAACTTCTAAGCTTAATCACCTAGTGGTGCAGTTCTTTTTGTTATGTCGATGCTTGCTAGGAAACTGGGATGAGAAACTCTGCCTTCTGAGAAAGAGGAAAAAAGGTGTCTTCCATCTCATCCTGTAAGTTTAATTAAAAATAAGGTCAGCCACTTGCTTTCTTGATCAGATAGTCATTACGAAATTATTCTAAGGAATAATAACATTTCTGTACTAACAATTGTCGTAGTTTTTGCTTTAGTTGTTCCATCTACATGCTGAGGATTTCTTTTTCGAGTGATGTAAATTTTCATGCCCATATATTCTGGAGTTTGTGCAAACAGATTTAGTGGGAAGCACAAAGTTCTCTTTGTACCTAGTACAATATTGATGTTCAAAGCCTATGAATAACTATGGGATACTGCATACAAAAATACTTAGTTCATAAATCTACAACCATGGAGCACTTAATATCTTCAATTTTCTTAACAGTGGGTGACAGGATACTTTAGGTTTTGCATTAGGCATATCATCATCATCATTTAAGATTGTTCCCATTATGCCTTTCAGCGTTCAGTCTGGAGCATAGCCCCCTTATAAAATTCCTCCATGAACCCCTATTCAATGCTGACATTGGTGCCTCTTCTGATGTTAAACCTATTACTTCAAAATCATTCTTAACCGAATTCAGGTACCTTCTCCTTAATCTGCTCCGACTCCTCCTACCCTCTACTGCTGAACCCATGAGTCTCTTAGGTAACCTCGCTTCTCCCATGCGTGTAACATGACCCCACCATCTAAGCCTGTTCATCCTGACTGCTACATCTATAGAGTTAATTTCCAGTTTTTCTTTGATTTCCTCATTGTGGACACCCTCCTGCCATTGTTCCCATCTACTAGTACCTGCAATCATCCTAGCTACTTTCATATGCGTAACCTGAACCTTGTTGATAAGGTAACCTGAATCCACCCAGCTTTCACTCCCATACAACAAAATTGGTCGAAAGACTGAACGGTGCACAGATAACTTAGTCTTGGTACTGACTTCCTTCTTTCAGAAGAGAGTAGATAGTAGCTGAGTGCTCACTGCATTAGCTTTGCTACACCTCGCTTCCAGTTCTTTCACTATGTTGCCATCCTGTGAGAATATGCATCCTAAATACTTGAAACCGTCCACCTGTTCGAACTTTGTTCCTCCTATTTGGCACTCAATCCGTTTATATTTCTTTCCCACTGACATTACTTTCGTTTTGGAGATGCTAATCTTCAAACCATAGTCCTTACATTTCTGATATAGCTCTGAAGTATTACTTTGCAAACTTTAATCTAATCTGCCATCACAACTAAGTCATCTGCATATGCAAGACTGCTCATTTTGTGTTCACATATCTTGATCTCACCCAGCCAGTCTATTGTTTTCAACATATGATCCATAAATAATATGAACAACAGTGGAGAAAGGTTGCAGCCTTGTCTTACCCCTCAAACTACTCTGAACCATGAACTCAATTTACCGTCAACTCTAACTGCTGCCTGACTATCCATGTAAAGACCTTTAATTGCTTGCAAAAGTTTGCCTCCTATTCCATAATCTCGTAGAACAGACAACAACTTACTCCTAGGAACCTGGTCATATGCCTTTTTCTAGATCTTTGAAGCATTGATACAGTTCCCTGTTCCACTCATAACACTTCTCCATTATTTGCTGTAAATTGAAGATGTGGTCCTGACAAACGCCAAGAGGCCTAAACCCATACTGATTTTTCATCCAATTGGTCCTCAACTAATACTAGCGCTTTCCTTTCAACAATACCTGAGAAGATTTTACCCACAACGCTGATTAAAGAGATAACCTCTGTAGTTGTTACAATCTTTTCTGTTTCCATGTTTAAAGATTGGTGTGATTACTGCTTTTTTCCACTCTGATGGAAGCTGTCCTGACTCCCAGGCCATTTCAATTATCCTGTGTAGCCATTTAAGACCTGACGTTCCACTGTATTTGATGAGTTCTGACTTAATTTCATCCACCCCAGCTGCTTTATTGCACTGCAATCTATTGACCATTTTCTCCACTTCCTCAAATGTGATACTATTTCCATCATCATTCCTATCTTATTCTACCTCGAAATCTGAAACATTGGTGATCGTATTGTCACTTACATTGAGCAACTCTTCAAAATATTCCCTCCATCTGCCCAAGGCATACACAGGATTCACCAGCAGTTTTCCTGACCTGTCCAAAATACTTGTCATTTCCTTCTTACCTCCCTTTCGAAGACTGCTAATTACACTCCAGAATGGTTTTCCAGCAGCTTGACCCATTGTCTCCAACTTGTTTCGAAAGTCTTCCCAAGATTTCTTCTTGGATGCTGCAATTATCTGTTTGGCTTTGTTTCTTTCTTCAACATAGCTTTCTCTGTCTACCTGAGTTCTAGTATGAAGCCATTTTTGATACGCCTTCTTTTTCCTTTTACAGGCTGCCTTGACTGTTTCGTTCCACCAAGCTGTTTGCTTCATCCTACTTTTACACACTACTGTTCCCAGACATTCTTTAGCCACTTCTAGTACTGTGTCCCTGTACCTTGCCCATTTCTTTTCCAATGACTGTAATTGACCATTCAACTAACTGGTACCTTTCTGAGATTGCTGTTATGTACTTGTGCCTGATTTCCTTATCCTGAAGTTTCTCCACCCTTATCCTCCTACATATGGACCTGACCTCCTGCACTTCCGGCCTCACAATCCCAATTTCACTGCGGATTAAATAATAAGTGTCATCAAAGAATCCCCTGAATACGTGTGTGTCCCTCACAGCCTTCCTGAATTCTTGATCTGTTATTATATAGTCAATGACAGATCTGGTTCCCCTGCCTTCCCAAGTATACCGGTGAATGTTCTTATGTTTAAAAAAGGAGTTTGTGATTACTAAGCCCATACTGGCACAGAAATCAAAGAGTTGTCTCGCGTTCCTGTTGGCCTCCATATCCTCTCCAAATTTACCCATAACCTTTTCATACCCCAATGTGAGATATCCAATCCTGGCATTAAAATCACCCATGAGCAGAACACTGTCCTTGTCCTTTACTCTAACAACTACATCACTGAGTGCCTTATAAAAACTATCAATCTTATCTTGATATGTCCCTTCACACTGCGAATATACTGACACAATCCTAATTTTCTTGCTAGACACTGTCAAATCTATCAACATTAATCATTCGTTTACATACCTTACTGCAACTACGCTGGGTTTCATTTCTTTCCTGATGTAAAGCCCTACACCCCATTGTGCTATTCCTGCTTTGACTCCTGTCAGGTAGACCTTGTGTTCTCCCACTTCCTCTTCTTTCTCACCCATTACCCGAATGTCACTAACAGCTAAAACGTCTAGCCCCATCTTACTTGCAGCCTCTGCCAGCTCTACCTTCTTCCCAGGGTAGCCCCCACTGATATTAATAGCTCCCCATCTCATTACCATTTGTTTGCCAAGTCGTGTTTTAGGAGTCCCTGGTTCGTCAGTTATAGGTGGGACTCCATCACCTCCAAAGGTCCGAGGTATTTTGCTCTGATTGTGGCCAGCATCATGTTTTAAGTATCGGGGAAGCAGGTTGCTAGCCTTACTTGGCCCGAGTCCCATTGAGTTTTACCCCTAATGGTTGAGGGACTAACCAGTGGATTTAGTAGTCTTTGGCGTATGAGCACAAAGGTGACCACGACTCAGAATATGGCCGAGATGCCCAGCCTTATTCCAAAGTAACTGGTATCCCGACTGTCGGGACCACTTACTTGGCCACTCATAGGTTGCCTGTCGTTCATGAACAAGGACATGACTACAGGAACACACACCTTGAACCATGCATTAGGCATATTTCTAACAAATTATTTTTGTAAATTTAAGATTCTAGTCATTTTGCTTGTGCCTCCCCAAAAAATAATGCCATATCTTATAACTGATTTGTTGCAGCTGTGGTAAATTATTTTTCTTGTCTCCATGCTAGCTGAATATGTCAGAATCTTCTTTGCAAATGTGAGGCTGTTTAGTGTAGTTGCTAAATACACACATTAAAAAAAGTTTTGTGTCACCTCGGTTCCGAGCGTTCCAGAACCTATAGAGATCAACGTCGTCATCATTTCTTCCCTTTTTATTGCTAATGAAAACCACTCATTGCCTGTTGTTCCACCATACGGTGAGACCTTCAGAGGTGGTGATCCAGATTGCTGTACACACTAGTACCTCTAATACCCAATAGCATGCTCTCTTGCATTGATGCATGGCTCTATTCATCATGGCATACTATCCACGAGCACATTACAGATTCATCGGTCCAGATTGTCGGAGTGGTTGGTGGGTCATGTCCATAAACAGCCCTTTCCAATCTATCCCAGTCCCATTCGGTAGGGTTCATGTCTGGAGAACATGCTGGCCACTCTCGTCAAGCGATGTCGTTATCCTGAAGGAAGTCATTCACAAGATGTGCACGATGGGGGCGTGAATTGTTGTCCATGAAGATGAATGCCTTGTCAATATGCTGCCGATATTGTTGCACTATCAGTCTGAGGACGGCATCCACATATCGTGCAGCCATTACGGTGCCTGCCATGACCACCAGTGGTGTAGGTCGGCCCTGCATAATGCCACCCTGCTGCATTCACTGGACAGTTTGACTAAGGCGTTCAGCCTGACCGGGTTGCCTCCAAACACGTCGCTGGTTGAAGGCATGTGTGACACGCATCAGTGAAGGGAACGTGATGCCAGTCCTGAGGGATTCATTCGGCATATTGTTGGGCCCATGTGTACCACACTGCATGCTCTCGTGGTTGCAGAGATGGCCTCACCATGAACGTCGGGCGTGAAGGTGCGCATCATGAAGCCTATTGTGCACAGTTTGAGTCGTAACACGATGTCCTGTGGCTGCAGAAAAATCTTCAACCAACATGGTGGTGTTGCTGTCACGGTTCCTCCAAGCCATAATCCATAGGTAGCGGTCATCCAGTACTGTAATAGCCCTTGGGTGGCCCGAGGGAGGCATATCGTCGACATTTCCTGTCTCTCTGTATCTCCTCCATGCCCAAACATCGGTTTGGTGCACTCAGAGACACCTGGATATTTCCCTTGTTAATAGCCCTTCTTGGCACAAAGTAACAATTCGGACAGGACTGAAACACGGTATTGAACTACAGACAACACCAGTCATGTACCTCCTTCCTGGTAGGATGTCTGGAGCTGATCGGCTGTTGGACCCCCCTCCATCTGATAGGTGCTGCTAATACATTGTTGTGTACATCTTTGGGTGGGTTTAGTGACATTTCTGAACAGTCAGAGGGACTGTCTGTGACACAATATCCACAGGAGTTGAGAAAAACTTTGTGATGTGTGTAGTTACTGTGTGAACACCAGGATAGATTTTGGTCAAAATGTATGCTTAAAAATTTAACACAGTCTGATTCTTTTAGTTCTTGGTCTCTGTGACTAATGTGAATTTCTTTTACCTTAGAGTTTGTAGTTTGAAAGTGCAGCAAATGTGTTTTGCCAGTATTCATTTTCAGCTAATTTAGCTGGAACCAGTTTTCCAAATTCTCTAATAGTTTTGTTTGGAGTCATTGCTTTCAACAAGCAAATAAAACTGAGTGTGAATTAATGTGCAGGGGTAGATCATTTACATAAAGTAAAAACAAAATTGGACCCAGAATGGAGACTTGTGGAACATCTTGAGAAATAATCATCCATTTAGAGAAGGAATTTCCCTTACTTGATGATACAACTACCCTTTGTTTTCGGTTTGTGAGGTATGACCTGAACCACTCTAAAGCACAACCCAAAATTCCAAACCTTTATTTTTATGCAGGAGCAAGTGATGGTTCGCACAATCAAATGCGTTCGTGAGGTCACTTTTCTCTGCTTGTTTAAGGCAGAACTGACTTTTTCACAAACTCATTAATAGCTTCTATTGTACTCTTGCCTTTCTGAAAGCCATATTGATTATCTGAAATTATGTTTGGTTTCTCTATAATTTTTTTAATGTGTGTTACCACCACTTTTTCAAACATTTTTGAAAAATCGGGAGAATAGAGATTGGGCTGTAGTTTCCCATGTCTTCTCTCAAGCCTTCCTTAAACAAAGGCATTACCTCATACTTTAGAACATCTGGAAAGTGGCCTCCTTCGAGCAATTAATTAATTATTGAGCGAAGAGGGTGAGTCTGTATTGTGGCAGCTGCTTTAGCTACTTTGGTAGGTATGCCATCCCACCCAGCAGAATCTTCCCAGTCAGCAGTATTTTTGTTTTGTAGCTGTAATATAGTTTTCTCTACATATTTAACTGAAATTTTCTCAAATTTGTTAAAATATTCTTCTGTCTTGTCTTAAGTGTACTTTCTCTGCATAAGCACGTACATTTACATCTGATTTACATACAGTGATATAAAAAAAAATGTTGAATAACCCTGACATCTGAGTCGGGTTTGTTACAATTTTACTCCCCACCTTAATTTTGGAAATATCTTTGCTGTCAGTTCTAGTACCTAACTCTTATTTTACGATGGACCATACTGCCTTTGATTTGTTTTCGTGAGCCAAGATGTATTTATTACTAACCATTTCTTTCGCTGCTTTCATTACCCTTTTATATATGCTTTTATAATGTTTAACATAGTTAATGAAAACGGGGTCTTTGTTGTATTTCAGTTCCTTGTACAGTGGTTCTCTCTCTCTCTCTCTCTCTCTCTCTCTCTCTCTCTCTCCTTCATTAGATATTTGTATTTCAGGAGTTATCCAATTTAGCTTATTAGACACTGATTCTCAGCTCATGGCGGCTGCAGTGTAACACGTGTTAAGTTCGGCTCACGAAATTTAGTCGAATTTGAAGGTGTTCTCGCAGGTGGTGTTGTCTAGTACAAGTGGAAATCGTGTAAACAACAGTGTTCTGTGCAGTAGTGCTATTTTTTTCTGTGCTCCGCCAATATCTGTGAGAAAATGGTAAACAGAAGAATCAACAGCAGCGCGTCCAGCAGGAGGGAAGCAGCAGGTGCGGCGGGCCTGCTCCTGGCGGAAGGTGCGGCCGCGGCTTCCGGTATAGCGGAGCTGGTCCGCTCTGAGGTAAACGCTGCGCTTCGCGATAGAAACAATCTCGATCTCATAGCAGGCACCATATCAGATACTGTAACGGCAGCAGTATTGGCCAAAATGCGTGAAACTGTAGAGGCCAATACTGCCAAAATTACAGCACTAAAAAAGTCTGTGTCTGAATACGAGAAAAAGGTACGAGAGTTGGAAGTGAAACTGTCTGCCGCCACAGACGAGCTAGAACAGTACCAAAGGAGAAATAGTCTACGACTGTTTGGAGTAGCAGAAAATAAAGAAGACACGGACAACCTGCTAATACAGGTTGCGCGTGAAAAATTAGGCGTCGAATTGACCAAGGCAAACATTGACAGGAGCCACCGGGTGGGACGAAAACTACCAGGTGCTACCAAACCTCGTCCAATAATAATTAAATTTGTGTCGTACCGAAAAAGGGCTGAGATCTTTACCCAGAAGAAGTTAGCAAGGACAGGGATTACAATAAGGGAAGACCTGACACACGAACGGCTAAAGATTTTAAACAGTGCCATATCCCATTTCGGTCTTCAGAATGTGTGGACTCAGGATGGCAGAGTAATCATTAAGACTGCAGCTGGAAAGAAGACAGTCACAAACATGACAGAACTAAATAGTATTAAGTGAACCTACTCGAGCCAAACGTCAAACTTAACACCATTTGCAAATTTTAACAGTCCTATACTCAGATATAGTCTTGTAACTGTATTAACTTTTTAATTATTTGTACCTTCAACTAATTGTTTTTGTAACTGTATTAACTTTTTACTATTTTTTTGTGTCTTTAGCTGTAGCCATTGCTTAGTTTTAGTTACTGCTAATACTTTTTTCATTTTCTCAGTTTATTCTCTTCCATTTTGTAATAGTTCTATTGCAATTATTAGTCTCTCCTTTAGTTCATTAGTCAACCATTTCTTTGGTTTAAATTGTTCATAACAAAAATCACTATCAGTATCACTTAAGCAAATTTAAATCTAATTGTAGCTTCCTACGATAATCACTCTAGTAAATTTCAATTTAATTCTAGCTTCCTACGATACTCTATTAAATATTAAGCTTACTTCTCTCTGCTGGCAGCATCTGCCTCTTAAATCACTCCCCTTCCCTTATTTCCACCCTAAGCTGTTTCAAATACTCTACATTTCTCCTCTTATGACATAGGATACTCAGTGACACACAGCTGTCACCATTTTGGTCATATTCTCCCTGCACCGAATACCACTAATCCATTTTCTATACTCCCGCAACCTCAGGAAATCTCTTGCAGTCGCCTTTCTTTCGGCTCTCGCGGAGTCACAAACAGGGCGCACAAAATCTCGGACACCCCTGTATTATGTCACTTGGCGGAAACACCGGCCAGTGCCCCTCGCGGCAGGTAGTGCCTAACAAAGGGACAAACCAGTCTGCCACCCTACTCCATGCTGCTCAGCGGAACGCATCCGAGCTTTTAGCAGCTCACTGCAACATTCAGTCTTTACCTGCGCATTACGAAGAACTTAGCCTCCTCTTCAACCAACGAAACTACCACGTAATCCTCTTATCTGAAACGTGGTTGAAACCACGCATATCCTCTGCATCTATTCATCTCCCAGGGTACACATTTCTTAGGGCAGACAGATCAAAAAAGCGAGGTGGCGGGGTCGGCGCATATATACGAACAGATCTCAAAGCGAAAGTCTTATGTACGTCAAATCCTGCTGAAGAAAAAGAGGCTGAATTCATCTTCATTGAAATAAATATACAAAGTCAGAAATTCTTGACTGGCGTCTTGTACAAGCCGCCAAACATAAGCTCAACGAGTTCCTTCCAGTCTGAATTACATTCACTTCAGTGTCAATACGAACATGTCATCGTAATGGGTGACTTGAACATAGACCTGCTAAGAGACACTCCCTCCGCAATAAACCTAAGACGATTGTTTAGTTGCAATAGCATGAACATTCTTCCATTACAACCTACACACCATATGGCGCACAGTCATACTCTTATAGACGTGATCGCAATGAAACAGACTGACAAAGTAAGAGATGTTGGTCAATCATCGGCCCCTGGCCTCTCAGCACATGATGTAATATTCCTGGCCTACTCTGTGCAGCCCCCAAGGATCAAATCGCGTTACATAACTTGTAGGAACATGAACCGTATTGACCTTGACGCTCTAACAGCCGATTGCTCAGAAATCTCATGGCATCAAATAATCAGAGAACCTACAATCGACGGTAAAATTAATGAACTTGGTGATAAACTCACTGCCCTCTATGACAAACATGCACCTGTGCGCACAGTCCGTGTAAGAAAATCTCCTGCTCCATGGCTGACAGCTGAATTACGTCAAATGATGACTAATAGGGATGCTGCCCACAGACGTTTCAAGGCAGATCCGAAACCCGAGCGTTTCGAAGAATATAGAAAGCTACGGAACAGAGTGAAACAATGCATTCGCAATGCCAAAATCAGGCACGCTCGCTCCCTTGTATGCAGCGATCTGACACCCACGACTCTATGGAAGAATCTCCGTAGCTTGGGGGTCGGAAAGGCAAAATCGGAAACTACTTTCCATGTGTCAGCTAACGAATTAAATGAATTCTTCTCTGCACCTCTGAATACCAGCACGGCTGATAATTACCGTCCACAAGAATCCCCAAACAGGATAACTAACGACGATACCTTCCATCTAAAACGTGTAACAACAAATACGGCAAGAAAAGCAATAATGAGAATCTCTTCTGATGCAATAGGCAACGACAGTATCGGTATAACCATGATTAAGAATGTTGCCGATATCTTAGTACCTGTCTTAACTGACATATTTAATTTTTCCCTCGTGAACGGAATATACCCCACTGCATGGAAAAAAAGCATAATTCGACCCATCCCTAAGATCGAAAACCCGCAACTGCCTAGTGATTACCGACCAATTAGCATACTGCCTGCTGTTTCCAAAGCACTTGAATATATTGTTCATGACCAAATCACTGAACACTTGCATGAATTCAGTCTATATGACAAATTTCAATCCGGTTTCCGTAAACATCACAGCACAAACACTGCTCTAATTAAAGTAACTGATGACCAGAAATATGCCATCAACAATCGAAAGGCAACAATATTGACGCTACTGGACTTCAGCAAAGCTTTTGACACTGTTAACTTTGACATATTACTCAGAAAAATGCAACAGCTTAATTTCTCTGATAGTGCAATGAGATGGTTTGAAAGCTACTTAAAAGACAGACAGCAATGTGTTGTCTGTGCAAATGAAAAATCTTCCTGGAAACATGTTTCTTCGGGAGTGCCACAAGGATCAGTCTTAGGACCACTTTTGTTTTCTTTGTATGTCAACGATATTTCGTCGGTTTTGTCCTCCTGTAAACATCATTTCTATGCCGACGACCTCCAGCTCTACCTAAGCGTCAGACTTGAGACGTAAACACTGCAATCGCTCTGATGAATGATGATCTGTCTTCAGTAGTGACATGGGCAAAAAACATTGGGCTTAAATTAAATGCAAAAAAGACGCAAGTAATCTTAATAGCCCATCAGAAATTAATAAGTTCAGATTTCCGCGAACGGCTACCTCCTATTCTGCTTGAAGGTACTCCAATACCATATCAGAAAACAGTGAAGAACTTGGGTGTAACTTTGGACGAGCATCTCAACTGGGCGGAGAATACAGTCGCAGTGTGCCGAAAGACCTCTGCTTGTCTCTATGCTCTCAAAAAGTTTCGGAACATATTCCCACAGGACTTGAAACGCCAGCTCGTGCAAGCACTCGTTCTATCGAAACTCCACTATTGTGATGTGATTCAACAAGGCATGAGTAGTGGAAACAAAAGACGGCTAGAGCTAACCATGAATGCCTGTGTGCGTTACACCTGCAACATTCGCTGATATGATCATGTTAGTGCTTCATACTCCGAGCTAGGGTGGCTGCGGCCGGACAAACTGCGCGACTACCACACTCTATGTCTACTTCACCGACTCCTCATCGCGCAACCACCCCAGTACCTAGCTTCAGAGATTAAAAACCTGTCATGCCATCATAATCGAAACACGAGGTCACTCTTATCTGGTATCCTAACTGTGCCCACTCGCAAAACAAAAACTTTTGCAAACTCCTTCTCAGTTGCCGCTGTCCGCCTCTGGAACAAACTGCCCCTTACCTTGAGGAAAATTCAATCTCCTGTTGCTTTTAAGAAGAAGTTGAAGCATTTCCTACTATCATCCGCATAAAATTCTCCTCAAAATTAATGTGCAAGGCCAATCCTCTCATCCGTCAAATAGCAAAGCTAGCGTCTCCTATCTTGCTCCTGAGATGCCTTCCTCTTCATCTATCTCTATTAGCCACGCAGTCTCCTTTTCCTTTGTATTTTCCTTCATTATGTTTAATCATGTCTCTCTATTCTTCTCCTCCCATCACCATGAGTCTCCCTCATACTCCCTGCTGCCAGCACTCCTATCTAAAATCTTTCTCTTCAATAATGTATTTTTCGAGGTGTACCTTTCTAATTGTTTATCTCACTTTTCGTATTAGATGTAGTTTAACATGCCTACTAAAACATATGACTGTAAAATAAGTAGAATGCCTGGATAGATGTAAGAGAGGGCCTGATGGCCCTAATCTTGCCAGGTTAAATAAATAAATGAATGAATGAATGAATGAATGAATGAAAATGCTTCATTAAATACATGTTAAAAATTTTCAGAATATTTGTTAAAATGTACAGAGATTGGAATCTTTTTTTTGGACTTGCCACTCAACCGCTTAAATTTAGAGCAGAACAATGTTTAGATGTCAACAGTAAAAAGTCTTTTGCTGAAGTTTTTCTGGTACTTAGTTGATATGTTTTAATGATTTTAATAAACAAAAATAGTCTGAAAGTCTTAAATCTACACATAGCTTCCTTGCATCACCACGTCTACTATAAAATTGTCGGTTCATATCCCCAGTGTCAGGAACGAATGTGTTTTGGAAGGCTTGGCACATTTTATAATACTGTCTGTTGGCTTTCTCAATCCCTTGTTTACACAGGAGAACTTGGGAGGTTGAATCTGTTTGGTATCCCCAAAACAATTGTAGTTTGTTTCTCCAGTAGCATCAGTGTTTTTGTTAATACCTTTGTAGCTTGTTAGAGTTCATTTTTATACACAACTTTGACGTCTGCAATTAATACTGTGCATTGGTTGTTACTGGCATTGGAGCAATTCTTTGTGATTTCGCACATGGATGCAGTTGGTTTGACGAAACTGGTGGCGTTTACACAATGTTCATATCGTAACACTTTCGTAATTCCATTTTTAGTAACATTTGGATTGTGCAAACTCAATGTTGGTATGTCACATCTATTATTTAACGGTACATGATGGTTTGTTGGCTTAGGCCTAGGATGGTAAGTGCTTTTACACTCTGTGATCTGTGACTTCCCTCACTCTTTCACACTTTACAAGAAACTTTTAAAAATTGTGTTAATGGTGACAAAATACTTTTTAAGCATGTACCCTGTAAAACAACAGTAAACCATTTTACTGACTCTTAATTTGAAGCCCTGGGTCTTATATAATTTTGACACTTCATGAACACATTGGTGTTTCTACATCTTTTTATGTAAAAAAAAAATTGTGTGCATTACTTCTACTGAATATTTCTACCTGTTTTTCTAGTTCATAAATAAATTCAAAAATTTTGACATCTACATCTGCAGAAGAATACAAAGAGTAATTATCAAGTACACAAAACATTTCAAAACATCGATACAGATTAATGGGCAAAAACAATGAGAGTTTGTGTATTACATAGTGTATCATTTGTCACAAAGTTTCTTTTACAATGTTTATGAATGTCCAATGTGTTGTCACTTCAACATATCTAATTGGTGGTAATACTTTATCTGCCTGTTTCGCCACAATTTTTGACAACTTTACTTCGTGGCACCCTTGTTTTCCAGACTAACCTACCAGCACCACATAAAAAAAATCGCAAACTAGACTGTTCCATAGACTTAGTCATCATCAGAATGGTGAAAACCTTAACTGAATACCCCAACTGCAGCTTTTATCACAATGAAGTTAGGAGATTTGGTCATCATTGGCTTTATCCAGATATGGCACACCAGATCAACATCCTTCATCTGTTTCAAAAATGTTCAGCTTTTTGGAAGTAGTTGGAGATGTTAGACTCTTTAACCTCCATCCATATCTTTGCTATGTAATGCAGTGTGTCCAGCCTGGATGCTTTAAAGGAGGCCAGGTCCCTTTCCAGCCTCCATTAAATTTAAGGACTTCTGCACAATGAATTTTCTATAATATATTTTGAAATCTTCGATAGCACCCAAATCCGATGGAAGCAGCTAGCTTCCGCAATTTGGTGACAGAAATTCAACATAGTAGTTTTGATTTTCCAGCGACAGAGGGCAGCATCTTTTTAGACCCATCAGTGCTGGTACCAAACTTTAAGCGTAAGACAAATTTTACTCTATTTCTTTCTTCGAAAGTTTTCACCTTTACAAGCAACTGTTTTATGCAGAAGATTGTTGAAAAGGACTGGTTTCATTGATGTTACTGATTTCCTTCAATTCATAGTACTATGAACAATAAATTGTAAAACTCCACACCATCTCAGTCTTTGGCGCAGCCAATGTGTCTGCTGCTAACAAGTGGTGCAGAAGTCGTAACAAGTAGCAAACGGCCATAACATTTCATAAGGTGAAGTTTAATTACCGCACGAAATTCCTTTTTTTTTTTTTTTTTTTTTTTTTTTTTTTTTTTTTTTTTTTTTTTTTTTTTTTTTTTTTTTGACAATCACTCGACTTTCTCGATTCACATAAATGCCAAACACAAAGTAATAGATCAGTATGGCTGAAACTTGATTTGTGTTCTTTCCAAAGATGCTACTAACTAAACATGACCTTGATAAGTGCCGGTGGTGCCATCTCCTGGACTTTGCACAGACTTTTCAAATGCCCCTCATACATTGTAGTTCATGATGGAGAGATGAACAAGATAAGCAATCGCATCTAATAATCGGCAACCATAAATTTGAAAATGTTGAACAATTCAAATTTCTGCATGCTATGATAGACAAACAAAATCAGACACAAGTAGAAAGGAAATTAGACAGCAAAATGTTAATAGTGTGTACTACTTCAGTCAAAACTTCTAAGGTCTAAACTACTAACAAGGAAAATTAAAATGAGGCTATATTATACAAACATCGGACCAGTCATTATCTGTGGAGCCAAAACATGTAGTTTTTAAAAGGGAAGAACACCAATTAGAAGTACTTGGAAACTAAGTCTATAGATCTTTGGTCCACACTGTGACATGAATTGCAAAGTTGAAAGAGAGTACACAACACAGAAATCTCCAAGTTATCACGAGCAGCAATAAAAAGCATAATAAATTCCAGAAGATTTCAGTGGTCAGGCCACCTGATGAGAATGAAGGACAAAGCAGTTTCAACAATGTTCATGGAGAAGTGATTTGATAAGAAATCGAGAGGGAGACCCAGGAGACCATTGGTAAATGGAATTGAAGCAATATGCAGCAGGATAGGCACAAATAATTGGCAGGAAGTAACAAACGATTGAAGCATTTGGAGGCAACTATGAGTTGGGTGCAGGAGCTCCAGAGCCCCTAAGAGGCCATGGAGGAGACACATTTTTTCCTTCCTGCTTGTGGCTCACTTTCATGTGCACTTTCCAGAATTGAGTCTTTATTCTTAATGATCAATATTTAGCATGGAAATATGTGTTCTTCAACTCTTTGTAACTGCAACCTATGTTCCATGATGAACCTAACTTTTTTCTTAACAGTGGAAAATCTAGGATGGAATGTAACAATATTCTGAGAAGGCAAGTTGCCATTCACCATATAGCAGAGGCCGCAGATAGGCACAACAAAAAGATTTTCACACTTAAAGCTTGTCAACACTCTCTCTCTATCTCTCTCTCTATCTCTATCTCTATCTCTATCTCTATCTCTATCTCTATCTCTATCTCTATCTCTATCTCTATCTCTATCTCTATCTCTATCTCTATCTATCTCTCTCTATCTCTATCTCTCTCTATCTCTATCTCTCTCTATCTCTATCTCTCTCTATCTCTATCTCTCTCTATCTCTATCTCTCTCTATCTCTATCTCTCTCTATCTCTATCTCTCTCTATCTCTCTCTCTATCTCTCTCTCGTGGTTGGGTGTGTGTGTGGGGGGGGGGGGGGGGGGGGGGGGGGTGCGTGCATCTCTGTCAATTGACACCACACTATGAGCAGCCGCACTACTGCGTGATAAGTGTGGGGGAAAGGTGGAGGCTGGGGCGGGGAGGAGGGGGGATAGTATGGTGGGAATGGCGGACAGTGGAGTGCTGAAGGTTGGCCGGCAGGCAGGGAATAGAGAGGGAGGAGAAGTAGCAGAAAAGGAAAGAAACAGAGAGAAATAAATAAAATAAAAAAGACTGGGTGTGGTGGTGTAATGACGGCTGTGTAGTGCTGGAATGGCAGCAGGCAAGGGCTGGATGGGTGAGGACAGTGACTAACGAAGGTTGAGGCCAGGAGGATTACAGGAACGTAGGATGTATTGCCAGGAAAGTCCCACCTGTGCAGTTCAGGAAAGTTGATGTTGGTTGATACGATCCATATGGCACAGGCTGTGAAGCAGTCATTGAAATGAAGGATATGATGATTGGCAGCGTGTTCAGCAACTGGTCGGTCCACTTGTTTCTTGGCCAGTTTGTGGGGGCCATTCATGTGGACACACAGCTTGTTGTTGGTTATCATGCCCACATATAATGCAGCATAGTAGTTGTAGTTTTGCTTGTAGACCACATTGACTGGTTTCACATATAGCCCTGTCTTTGGTGGGATAGATGATGATAGTGACTGAACTGGTGGTGGTGGTGGTGGTGGTGGTGGTGGTGGTGGTGGTGGTGGTGGTGGTGGTGGTGCTGGGAGGATGTGTGGGATAGGTCTTGCATGTAGGTCTACTACAGGGGTATGAGCTACGGGATTGGGAGCAGGAGTTGTGTAAGTATATTGTGTAGGTTCGGTGGATGGGAATACCACTGTAGGGAGAGTGGGAAGTATAATAGGCAGGACATTACTAATTTCAGAGCACAATGAGAGGTAATGGAAACCCTGGCGGAGAATGTAATTCAGTTGCTCCAGTCCTGGGTGGTACTAAGGGGAATGCTCCTCTGTGGCTGGACGATGGGGCTTTGGGATGTGGTGGGAGATAAGGCACGGGAGATTTGTTTTTGTACAAGGTTTGGAGGATAATTACAGTCAGTGAAGGCTTCAGTGAGACCGTTGGTATTTTTGAGAGGGACTGCTCGTCACTGTGTATGTGATGACCATTGGTGGCTAGGCTGTACGAAAGGGTCTTCTTGGTATGGAATGAGTGACAGCTGTCGAAGTGGAGGTATTGCTGGTGGTTAGTTGGTTTGATATGGTCGGAGGTACTGATGTAACCATCTTTGAAGTGGAGATCAACATTTAAGAAGGTGGGTTGTTGGGTTGAGTCGGACCAGGTGAAGCAAATGGGGGACAAGTTGTTGAGGTTCTGGAGGAATGTGGATAGGGTGTCCCCACCTTCGATCCAGATAGCAAAGATGTCATCAGTGAATCTGAACCAGGTGAGGGGTTTAGGGTTCTGGGAAGGATTCCTCTAGATGGCCCATGAATAGGTTGGCATAGGATGGTGCTATGCAGGTGCCCTTGGCCGTACCCCAAATTTTTTATCTCGTGGCTCATATCCCTGTAATAGAGCTACGTGCAAGACCTCTCCCGTACATCCTCCCGCCACCTACTGCAGCCTGGTCACTGACATCACCTATCCAATCAAAGGCAACTGTGGAACCAGTCATGTGGTCTACAAGCCAAACTGCAACCAACAAGCTGTCTGTCCACAAGAATGGCCACCGACAAACTGTGGCCAGGAAACAAGTGGACGACCATGCACCCTGTTGCTGAACACGCTGCCAAATATGATATCCTACATTTCAGTGACTGCTTTACAGCCTGTGCCATATGGATCCTTCCCACCAAGATCAGCTTTACTGAACTGCACAGCTGGGAATTTTCCCTGCAATACATCCTACATTCCTGTAACCCTCTTGACCACAACCTTCATTAATCACTGCCCTCACCCATCCAGTCCCTTCCCTGCTCCCATTCCAGCACTACACAGCCATCATTCCTCCACCACATCCAGTATTTTATTTATTTCTCTCCTTTTCCTTTACTTTGCCCCCACCTCTCCCCTGCCCGCCACCAAACCTGCAGCACTTCACTGTCTGCCACCCTCACCATACTATCCCTCCTCCTCCCCGCCCCAGCCTCTTAGTTTCCGCCACCCAGTCGCCACTCCTATCATGTGCTGCTCACAGTGTGGTTTCAGCTGTTTGAGACTGTGTGTGTGTGTGTGTGTGTGTGTGGGGGGGGGGGGGGGGGGTGTTGAAATTTCTTTCTCAGAATAGTGTAAACTTTTTTGAGAATTTTTCTGCTTCTTTCCTTTGAAAGAGAGCCTTACTCTCTTGTTTTATAAAATTTTTGATCTTATAAGAGGCCATTACGGACTGGCCCACTCTGATTTTCTTCATTCTTATGGTTTTTGTAGACCAGTGTCAAGACATCAATTTTTTAAAACAGTACGACGCAGTTCTCAAGCTAACTTACAAAAAATGCCATTCGAGGATAATTTTTATGAGTGCTGTTAGTTATTGGCGAGATTCGAACCGTCAACTTTGGAAGTACAGGACTGTTATGCTGACCTTCAAGCCCTATGAAAAAATCTAAGGAGGCTGGTTCATATAGTCCCCTTTTTTAGAACTGTTGCTGGAAACCTAGGGTTCTTACTTGACCCTTTTGAGTTCCAACAATTAAAAATATTAAAATATAGTTTTCAGCAAAATTGACCTTTGTCATCATCGTAAACAACAAACAAAAGAAGAAATAGGCAACAAGTAAACAATCGGGTATCTTAAGGAAGAAGTTTCGCTTTGTCATATAATTTTAAAATTTTTCACAAAATTTACTTTCTTCCATGAACAAGCAACAAAGAGGAATAAAAAGAGAACTTGCAGAAAGTAAACAGTCAATTGTGGATCTACTGGGATGTACAATTTTCAACCACCCATCATTTCGTGATATATATTTGAAAGCAGTTTCTCATTTTTCATGGACAGAATCCCACATCTCGAACCTTTCATGAACTCGTAATACCTGAAACAAAACACTTTCCTAAATAGCAATCTTGGCTCTAAAATTTAATAAATTCATATCAAATGTATGTACTGCTCCAATGGTTTCATAATAGCAGTAGTAGAAACTCGAAATTAAATTACGGTAACTTTAGATATACTTACTGTCAGTGGCAGTGATCTCCACAATATGATTACTATATAAAAAAAAAGCTCGTCACAATCCCTTAAAATCACATAACACCAGCTCTGTGCCAACTGTTGCTCTAATCACCGTACGTGACTGCTACATTTATAGAAGTACCTTACTGTACCACTACATATCTATGTATTGCAATCATAGTGTTGATTTCATGCAAAAGGCACTTGTACTTAAAAAATTAATAAGGCTGTGGTTTTAGGCAGAAGCCACTGGTACTCAGTGTTAAAAGAAACAGCCCAACAACATAACACTTTGTCGACTAAAGTAATTCCTACAAACAATGCTATACACAATATGTTTAAGCTGAGTATCAAGAGACAGTCAAAACTTGCACATACATACTCCTAGTGCACATTAGCCATCTGACTTGTGGAAACTTCCTAGTGGCTCATTATCATGCCAGGTGTGACACCATTAACACATCATAACATGATTTACTGACTTTTCCGTTTTACAAACAAAGACCTATGCTTCACAATTCTTCAAATGGACTTGTCTTTTCTTCTCTTCATTCCAGCTGTTGAAAGTTTCTTTAAAGTCAGTTAATTTTTCCGTGCAGTTTGATTGTGTTTGTGGTAACTCATGAGATTATATCAAATGTTTGTCGGCCATATCTGAGCATTGCCTGACAAATGGACACAACACTTTTTGAAAACAGGAGAGCAGTGGCTCATGCATCAACATACTGGAATCTCATTATAAAAGAGGCAGCTGAGATAGGAATGAACAGTGACAAATTTAAGATACCAGGGATACACACTCAATAGAGCGTGATGCTGAGCTTCGGGTGCCGAAAGGAAGTGACAACAAATGCTTGGCGCTTGTAGGGAGATAGGAGCGACAATTTCAAACATGGTCACTCAGTCCTGTGGTGGACCGGAGCTGCTATGAACTGCCCAATCAGCTTACACACACGTCATTTTGGCCCTCTGTTACTGGTACCAGAGGCTGCAGTCATGAATATACAAGTGCCAGCCCCCGCAGTCAGTGGTTTTATTCTTGACGACAATAGTCTAGGTGGCCATCCAAAGCTTGAGAATTATATTCTCACGCGGTTTGAAAATTTAGAAGATTCTATCCAGACTTATGTGAAAGACTCCTGAAGTTGTTAATTAGGTGTGTAATATTTACGAATGCCTGCTGCTGGTGGCAGAAATGGGACTAAATGTATTAAATAACTATTCAAAGGGAGTGTGTGTAAAATTATTCAAAAATATTAACTGGTTGGCATACAAGGATTGACACAATCACAGGCAAAACAAAATATGCTTGAATGTAAGTGTTTGAGTTGTTGGTATTAATATAGGATAATTCGTTCCAGCATTGTGCAGACAAGAACAGCTTCTTAAACAAGGTGCTGATTTGCCAGTAGAAGTATGGTGCTTTCTTTGTTTTGGTGAAATACAGTTTTAAAGGGCTGCTCCTTTCTTTATCGTGAAAATTAGTGTGTTTGTTGTTGTGGTCTTCAGTCCTGAGACTGGTTTGATGCAGCTCTCCATGCTACTCTATCCTGTGCAAGCTTCTTCATTCTCAGTACTTACTGCAGCCTACATCCTTCTGAATCTGCTTAGTGTATTCATCTCTTGGTCTCCCTCTAGGATTTTTACCCTCCACGCTGCCCTCCAATAGTAAATTGGTGATCCCTTGATGCCTCAGAACATGTCCTACCAACCAATCCCTTCTTCTAGCCAAGTAGTGCCACAAGCCCCTCTTCTCCCCACTCTATTCAATACCTCTTCATTAGTTACGTGATCTACCCATCTAATCTTCAGCATTTTTCTGTAGCACCATATTTCGAAAGCTTCTATTCTCTTCTTGTCTAAACTATTTATCGTCCATGTTTCACTTCCATACAGATACTTTCAGAAATGACTTCCTGACATTTAAATTGTGGTGTCAGCGCCAGACACCACACTTGCTAGGAGGTAGCCTTTAAATCGGCCGCGGTCCGTTAGTATACGTCGGACCCGCGTGTCGCCACTATCAGCGATTGCAGACCGAGTGCCCCCACACGGCAGGTCTAGAGAGACTTCCTAGCACTCTCCCCAGTTGTACAGCAGACTTTGCTAGCGATGGTTCACTGACTTCTACACTCTCATTTGCAGAGACAATAGTTAGCATTGCCTTCAGCTACCTTATTTGGTACGACCTAGCAAGGCGCCATTACCAGTTATTATTGGTATTGTGAATCGTGTACCATAAAGAGCGACATTCTCCATTAATGGATTAAAGTTAAGTATTCCACCAGCTACGTCCGTTTTTCTCAATTCTAATTCCCTTGTCATGTTCCAGACCTCACGCCAGCCTGCGTGAGCTAAAATGCCTGCATTTCGGCCTCCTTTGGCCATACGGGGTTGGCTCTCCTGCCAACTACAATGTTGACGACGAGAGTAAAAGTGTTCTTATCGATATTGCCCTGATTCACTTGTGTAATGGCTTCGCCACAATCTCCAGATGTACTGTCCGAATTTTATCGCTTACAGAATCAGCAGACACAGGCCTTACTGGATGCCCTTGGACAGCTCGTCCAGGGTCAATGTGCAATGCGATGCGAAACGATGCGGCAGCGGCCGCTTCACCGCTAACACAGCCACAACACGCTGTTGCACCCACTTTTTGCCCTTTTGATACTGCACTGGGAAGCTGGACAGAGTGGTCGCATCAATTTGGATTCCATCAAGATAACGAGCGGCAGCCTTATTTGTTGTCTTCTGTTGGTGTGAACACGTACCGTGTGATAGTCGAATTATTTCCCCGACGCGACGTAGCAACTATGTCCCACGAAGAAATTTTGTCTGCATTAGATGCATATTTCAAAGAATCAGTCAATGTAGTTGCGAAAAGGTATACCTTCTTTCGTACAAAATGTGGGGCAGGTCAGACTAATCGGGAGTGGTTTGCAACCTTGCAAGGCCTTACTAGGGATTGTGCTTTTGAGTGTCAATGTGGACTCCCTTATTCAGATACTATGGTACATGATGCAATTGCACAGAACGTTTCTGATGTTCGTATAAGCGAACCGGTTTTGAAAGTAGTCAATCCCTCCCTTCAACAAGTGATGTACATATTGGATCGGCAGGACACACTTGACTTTGCTCAGGAATCATTTGAAACTTTGCCAGCAGTGTGTCTGGTTCACCGGCCCGCTGGGCGAGCTGCACGGAACAGTAAATAGTCCTCGCACCCCGCCGCGCTGCTGCCGCTAGGCTCTCAGCCACGTGTGCCGCGCAGGCAGGCTAATGTAGTGATCAAATCATGCCCGCGATGTGCTACTAAACATTCGCGTGAGAATTGCCCGTCATGCCAAGCCATTTGCTTTTATTGTAATAAAAAAGGACATGTTCAGAGTTTGCCATAAAAAGCTCAGATCGGAAGCTCAAAACCGTTCCAGGCCCATTGCTTCGCACCGGAATCGGAATCGAACCAAGGATACTCAGGCTCGCGAAACTTCGCCCATGGAAATAGATGTAGTTCATTCCACTCTGCCCAGTGCCACTCTCTCTAACAGTGACTGTGTTCGTCCTAAAAATAGTGTGTGTCGACATTGCCGGAACTCCCGTCAAGTCACAAGTGATTATGTTCCAGTGTTGGTTCACGTAGCACAAGACAGTCACTCTTGTCGTCAGCAGGACAATAAACTTTTTGTAGACTTGGACATTAACGGAAAAGTAATAGCATTCCAGCTCGATACCGGAGCTGCAGTTTCACTGATCAATCGAGACACCTACAAACTGCTGGGCACACCTCCGTTGCGTGCCGCAAATGTTAAGTTAACGAGCTATTCAGGACAAACGATCCCTGTGTTAGGACGGTACAGCCATCTTGCTACATACAAAGGACAAACAAAACTTGTCATTTTATGTCCTTTGTTGTTCTTCCGCAGTGAACTTGTTTGGTTTAGATTTATTTCAGTTGTTTAACTTGTCTATAGTAAATCAGGTCCTATCAGTGAATCAGACTGTGCCTTCAGACAGTGTTTCTCGTCTATGTGAAGAATTTGCAGACATTTTTGCACCGGGCCTCGGTTGCACTACGAACTATAAAGAACATTTGGAACTGAAAGGAAACGCGCAACCGAAATTTTTCAGAGCGCGCAATGTTCCCCACGCATTGCATGATGAGGTCGCAAAAACATTACATGAACTGGAATCGCAAGGTGTAATTGAACGCGTCCAGGCTTCTCTCTGGGCATCACCCTTAGACTTTGTGTGGACTTCCAGGCAACAGTGAATCCACAACTAGTGATTGCAACTTTTCCTTTACCCCGCCTGGAAGATCCTTTTGACAAACTGTGCCCGGGTAAATATTTTTCAAAGTTGGAACTCACAGATGCTTACTTGCAAATTCCGGTGGACGAAGAATCCCAGCGTGTTTTGGTGGTTAACACGCATCTTGGGTTGTATCAATTCAAACGACTGCCATTCAGGTGTGCATCCGCCCCTGCATTGTTTCAGCAATATCTACAAACTGTTTGTGCTTCGGTCCCTACTGCAGCAAATTATCTGGATGATATTGTGATCTTTGGAAAGACGGAAGAAGAACATTTGGCCAATCTCAGAACATTATTTCAGGCCTTGTGACAAAATGGTCTTCGCTTGCGGAAGGACCAATTTGTGTTTTTTTTTCCTCTGGACTTGCCATGCTTGGGACATGTACTTAATGCCCATGGCATACATCCCAGTCCCACGCACCTTCGTGCCAATACAAGACTTGCCTTCGCCGCGGAATTTGAAACAACTACAGATATTTTCTGCATGCCTCTTCCATTTCAGCTCCGCTTCATCGCTTACGCCGTATAGGTGTTCCGTTTGTTTGGACGACAGAATGCGAACACGCCTTTCGCCAGTTGAAATTGGCGTTGCTTTCCAATACTTGACTTACGCCATTCGATCCCCAGAAGCTCCTTTTGTTGATGGTGGATGCATTGGATTTCGGGATCGGTGCTGTGCTTGCGCACAAAGATGGATCGCACGATCGTTCTATTGCCTTTGCGTCCAAATTGATCTCGTCTGCGCAAAGAAATTATTCACAGATCGAGAAAGAAGCATTGACTCTCGTAAGTGGTGTTACAAAGTTTCATTTCTTGTATGGTCGTCACTTTACCATAATCACAGACAACAAACCTTTGACATCGCTTTCTCATCCGACCAAGCCTGTACCTCCACGTACAGCGCAGAAATTCATTCGCTGGTCTATTTCCCTCTCGCAGTACTGCTGCGATATCTTGTATCGGTCCACTGCTAAGCACGGAAACGCCGATGCGTTGTCCCACTTGTCTGTTGCTGAGGATAGGGCATTCGATTCCTCTGAACTTGTTTGCATGTTCATTGATGTGGAAACCGATGATGCGGTTGAATCGTTTCCGATTGATTTTCGTCGTGTAGCTACAGCCACAGCTGCTGACCCTGTCCTTGCTCCCATTCTGCGTTTTGTTGCTACGTAATGGCCCTTGTCAAAGTCACGGATCGGGGACCCATTGGTTGGCCGATTTTTTGCTCACAAGGAGACTTTTTGTACGACGTGGTGCTTTGCTGTTGCGTCCTGATAATGATCAGTCCAGGGTCGTGGTACCACGTTCGTTACAGTCCTCTGTCTTACAGCTTCTCCACCAAGGACATTGGAGTATAGTGAGACTGAAACAGCTTGCTCGTCAGCACTGTACTTGGTTCGGAATCGATGCCGCGATTACGAATATGTGCTCTTCTTGCATGGTGTGTGCCGAACAACAATCAGCACCACCGCGGAAATTCTTTGCATGGCCTAAACCCACTTCCCCTTGACAACGCTTACACATAGATTTTGCTGGTCCATTCTGGATTGCTCGATGGTTGGTTGTGGTAGATTCATACAGTAATTTTCCTCTTGTTGTCCGGATGTCTTCCACGATGTCATCTGCCACCATCCAAGCGTTATCCGCTATCTTTTGCAATGAAGGTCTTCCACAGACTATTGTTTCCAACAATGGCCCACATTTCATGTCCGCAGAATTTGTCATTCTGCAGGGCCAATGGTATTCAACATCTGACGTCCGCGCCGTTTTTGCCACAGTCAAACGGTGCTGCTGAACAATTAGTCAGGACTTTCAAGTCACGGATGTTGAAGTTGAAAGAGTCGCATTCTCGGGAGGACGCGTTATTGCTCTTTTTGTCCTCGTATCGCTCTCAGCCCCGAGATGGTCGCTCGCCAGCTGAGTTGCTCCACGGTCGTAATCATGGAACCTTGATGTCTTTGCTACATACGCCGCATCAGGTTCCTGTGCAGCAGCAGATACCTTTTGCTCCAGGCAATGTTGTCTACTATCGCCACTATCGAGGTTCACGGCGTTGGCTCGAAGGGCGCATTCTTCGCTGCCTCGGCCACGCTATGTATCCGATTTTGGGGCCTCTGGTGAGGTGCGTTGGCATCTCAATCACCTGCGCCTCTGTCATCGCACGGGATCTGTCACTCGCCGTCTGCTTTCAGTGATGGTGCCGTCCGGTCAGCGCCCCGGGGACCCATCTACTGGCTCACCTCAGCCCCAGGTGTTACCGACGCTGCCTTCCATTTTGCCCCATGGCGACGCGCTGCCGCCGCCTGTTATCCCGGACGCCCGCAGTGGACGCGTCGCTGCAACCGCCGGGCGCCTCCCTGGATCGCACTCCGCCGATCTCTTCCTGTGACTTGGAACTCTTGCCCGCTCCGGACCATATGTCGTCTTCGCACGTCAGGTGCCTCGGCCCGATGGAGGTCAACCCTTTGATCCCTCCTGTCTCTCTACGGGTGCATACACCGCATGTTGGCGTGCACCCTGGAGCAGGTTTTCAGACGTTTCCTAGCTCCCCACGGTCCGAATGGCAGGGTGCGGGTGGCACAGCCTTCCCTGTTGTTAGGCTCCCCACCTCGTCGCATACGTCAACATGCGGTCCTCCCCACGGCGGGCGGAAGCCTTATGCCACAACCGTCCGCCGATTTGTGGTGGAGGAATTTGGTGTCACTGCCAGACACCACACTTGCTAGGTGGTAGCCTTTAAATCGGCCGCGGTCTGTTAGTATCTGTCGGACCCGTGCGCCGCCACGCGGCAGGTCGCCCCAGTTGTACAGCCGACTTTGATAGCGATGGTTTACTGACTTCTACACTCTCATTTGCCGAGACAAGAGTTAGCATAGCCTTCAGCTGCCTTATTTGCTACGACCTAGCAAGGCAGCGTTACCAGTTTATTATTGATATTGTGAAGCGTGTACCATAAAAGAGCGACGTTCTCCATTAATGGATTAAAGTTAAGTATTCCACCAGCTACGTCCGTTTTTCTCAATTCTAATTCCCTTGTCATGTTCCAGACCTCACGCCAGCCTGCGTGAGCTAAAATGCCTGCATTTTGGCCTCCTTTAGCAATACGGGGTTGGCTCTCCTGCCAACCACAACATAATCTATACTCGATGTCAACAAATTTTTCTTCTCCTGAAATGCTTTCCTTGCCATTGCCAGTCTACAGTTGATACCCTCTTTACTTCGACCATCATGATGGTGAAATTAGTGTAATCATTATTAATGATCTAATCTATTTTCTTACCAATCCACTGTTCAATCTATGAACGTAGCTTATCTGGGAAGGAATTTTGACCACTTTAAACTCTTTTTCCATACATAACAGGAATCATTGTATGTGTTTCACACTTGGCAGGATTTTCAGTTAACTGAAGCACAAACAAATGGAAACATGAATGCCCTCCTCATTACTGTGTCTTTGGGTTGCTGATGTACAGTCACTTGGCACACATCAAAAGTGTTAAATCTAAAGTGGCCGTATTTGAAAAAAGATATTTAAATTTAAGAACGCACATCATATTTGTGTTGTGGTTGTTCTTGTGACTATTTTCCTGTATTTTTCAATGTCTGTATGGTTGTGATTCGGTTCTGGAGTGTTCATAAAATACTGAAAAGCTTGTTTCATGTTTCAGTGGCACTAGTCAAGCATTCGGGCAGTTGTGCCCAATTACCCAACTAACCATGCAGACTGTTGTTTTCTATAGTTATCCTATATCTATTACGGCAAAATCAGTAATGGTTGTTTTAGAAAAGACCCAATTTCCTTCATATCCTTGTCAAGTATGAGCTAATCACGAATGTCTTGTCCGAAAATTACTTTCAATAGGGAATTAAAGAACCAACTTGTTTCTGCTCTTCCCAACAGACAGACAGTAACTTATCGAATCAGTTAACATAGAGGAAGGTAACACTGATCATAATGCTTTGATAGCAACTGTGACTACAGGTATTACAAGGAATGTGAAGAAAGGTGGGAAAATAAACTTTTGTCTAGCAAGAGTGACAAGATTCAAGTTGCAGGGTATCAGAGCAATATCAAATATTCATAATCATCATTATTTCTCTATGCTGAAGATGAAGATGTGGAGATCAAATGGAACAAAAATTCAAAAGCATGATTCAATATGCCTTAGATAAATACGTTCTGAGCAGGGTCTTTCGGGATGGGGAAGACCCGCTGCAGTTTAATAGCCAAGTTAGGAAACTGCTATACAGAGCTTTGTCACAGGTTGAAGAAAATTGAAAACCTAATAGGCAAACAAAAGCAAAATTGAGCATAAGGAGAACAGTGAGACAAGCATTAGTGACTTTGAAAATAAAATTTTGTCTACTGAGGTGACTAAAAACCAGTAGACGTTTTGGTCTTGGGTGCAAGCAGTAAATGGTTCTAAATCGTCTGTTCAGTCATTTAGTGATCAAACAGGTGCAGAAATCGAAGATAACAGAGAGAAGGCAGAAATACTAAAGTCACTCTTCTGAAATCGTTTCACTGCAGGTGATGGTAGGGGAGGTACCTCCTTCAGTCATCGTATGAATGTCGAAGTGATTAGTACTGGAACAGAAAAGCAACAACAACTGATTAGTAGTGGAAAATCATCAGGACCAGATGAGTTACATGCAAGGTTCTACAGGGATTATGTGAAAGAACTTGCTCCCCTTCCAGCAGCAGTTTATTCTAGGTCACCGGAAAATTGTGCAAGTCATTCTTGTTTTCTAGAGGGCTGATAGGAAAGGTGATCATAATTATAGACCTACATCGTTGACATCAATTTGTCGTAGAATTATGGAGATGTGTTATGCTAAAGAATTATGACTTTTTGGAGAACAAAAATCTAATTTATAAATATCAACATGGATTCTGCAAACAGACCTTGCATAATTATTTGGTACTGTTCAATCCTGTCAGCATTTATTTTCTTGGTATTTGGATTTATTACATTCTTTTTGAAGTCTGGCAGTATTTTGCCTGTCTGATATGTGTTGCATATGAGGAGCTATAGTTTCATCATGGCTGTCTCAAAGAGTTCGATAACTCTTACGGAATGTTGCCTAATGCAGGAGCTTTGTTTGGACTTGGGTCTTACATTGCGAGGAGAATGAAAGTGCAATGAACCTTCCCAGTTATCTTCATCTACTACTTCCCTTTTCATAACACTGTATTTTCCTTCCACATTTAAGCTTTCCTTTCTCTGCTTAATACTGGCTTTTGTCTCTGAAATCTTGACATTCATACAGCTGCTTCTCATTTCTCTGTATATGTTCTTCATTTTCCTAAAAATGGCATCTATATTTGCTACAGTACTGTATGTTTCGAAAGCTTCATATTTCTTCTCTAGGCAGTCCTGTTTTATACTTTGTCATCAGTTTTAGATGTCTATATTTCATTTTGACAATATTAGGAAAAGGATACATTGCTACTGACTGTAAAAATGACCCATTGAGTTGCAAACCATCTTCAGCAAAGAAAAACACACACACACACACACACACACACACACACACACAGGTGCGCGCTTGCTTGCTTGTGTGAATGTGTGCATTTTTTTCTCCGTTGAAGAAGGCGTTGGCCTAAAGCTGTAATGTATAACAGTCTTTTCATTGTGCATGTCTGCAGCTAGGCAATTTTTACAGCAAGTAAAAATCTATCCTTTCCCTAATGCTCCTGTTATTTCAACTTGGACTGTCCATTGTTATATCAACGTAGGAAATGAAGCAGGCAAAATGAAATATATTTTTTGCTTTGGTCAGTGAAATGCAATATATCTTGTTATCCAAACATTCCTTATGGACATATTGTTTTTCTTTGGTTTGCCTTCTACTGACTTAACCATTTCATATCTCATAACTTCCTTTCTGCTGTTTCAGAGAGTTGATCCCACTCTCTTCAGTTTCTTCAGTTTTAATCTGCAGTTCACAACTAAGATGTTATGATTAGATTATACATATGCTCATACAATTGTTCTGCACTTTGAAATCACATTTCTAAATATGTCTTACCTTTATACACTGAAGAGACAAAGAAACTTGTACACCTGCCTAATGTCGCTTAGGGCCTCCGTGAGCATGCATTATTGCCGCAACACGACACGCTATGGACTGAACTAATGTCTGAAGTAGTGCTGGAAGGAATTGACACCATGAAAACTGCAGGGCTGTAAGAGTAGGAGGGGTGGAGATCTTTTCTGAACTGCACATTGCAAGGCGTCCAAGATATGCTCAATAAAGTTCATGTCTGGGGAGTTTGGTGGCCAGCAGAAGTATTTAAACACAGAAGAATGTTCCTGGAGCCACTCTGCAGTGATTCTGGATGTGTGGGGTGTCACATTGGCCTGCTGGAATTGCCCAAGTCCATCAGAGTGCATGATGGACATGAATGGATACAGGTGCTCAGACAGGATGCTTATGTATGTCACCTGTATCTAGACGTATCATGGGCCGTATATCACTCCAACTCCATACGCCCCACACCATTGCAGAGCCTCCACTAGCTTGAACAGTCCTCTGCTGACACGCAGGGTCCATGGATTCATGAAGTTATCTCCGTACCAAAACAT
The DNA here is from genome assembly GCF_023897955.1 of Schistocerca gregaria. Lineage (NCBI taxonomy): Eukaryota > Metazoa > Arthropoda > Insecta > Orthoptera > Acrididae > Schistocerca > Schistocerca gregaria. The sequence goes on from NC_064928.1 coordinate 34,556,086, forward strand.
ATTCATCCTCTTGATACAGTTAGAAATGAGTCTCTTCTAACCAGGCAACATGTTTCCAGTAGTCAACAGTCCAATGTCGGTGTTCATGGGCCCAGGCGAAGCATAAAGCTTTTTGTCGTGCAGTCACCAAGGGTACATTGGTGCGTCTTCGGCTCCGAAAGCCCATACCAATAATGTTTATTTGAATGGTTTGTTTGCTGACACTTGTTGATGGCCCAGCATTGAAATCTACTGCAATTTGTGGAAGATTTGCACTGCTGTCAGTCCTCATTGGTCCGTTCTTGCAGGACCTTTTTCCGGCCACAGCGATGTCGGAGATTTGATGTTTTACCGGTTTCATGATACTCATGGTACACCTGTGAAATGGTCATACGGGAAAATCCTGACTACATTAATACCCTGGAGGTGCTGTGTCCTGTCGTTCATGTGACAACTATAACACCACGTCCAAATGCTCTTAAATCTTGATAACGTGCCATTGTAACAGCAGTAAACAATCTAACAACCGCGCCAAACACTTCCATCTTGTAGAGGTGTTGCCGACCGCAGTGTCATAGTCCACCTGCTTATATTTCTCTGTATTTTAATACACATGCCTATACCAGTTGCTTTGGTGCGTTAGTGTGTAATGTGTTTGAAACCAGGTATTTCACAGGTAACTGTCACTTCGAACTAAATCAGCTAACAGTTTTGATTTCAGGTCACAAGCCAGGATTATTTTTTCCCATATAAAGCAATATTCCATAAAAAATTTTATAGTTTACCTTTTTTGTTCTGGATGATTTTTGAGGTAAAATGGTACAAGCATCTTAAGAGTAGAAGAAATACTTAGACAAGATCCTTATAAAAAACTTTATTGTTAATAACTGGTTTTGGTAAAACTGACGTCTCGTGCATTGTCTATAGACAGTTTGTCTTGTGGTGCCCTGGTAGGCATGACATATTATTATGGGAATGATGTTTTGGCAAATTTCGATGTACAAAGTAATTTTAATTCTGATGTGCCAGTGCATCACTCACTTAAACTCCCAAGACCTAATTTTCAATGACTGGCATTATTAAAAGACATCATGCATTTGTTATTAATTTCATCATATGGTTTTGATTGACATTTGAAAACCAATCATACTTCTTGGAAAAGTTAATTCATTTTTGTTATAAGATGAACTGTCAGTAGGAAGTTTCTATTTAACAATCTCGGTTCACAAAGTCTTTTATAATCATGGGCTCATTATTAAAATGCTTTTGTCATATTTTCTTGGAAGTGATCACTTATGTACTAATATTGAAGATTGATCAGGTTTTTGATGAAACCTATATATAATGCATAAACTGTATCACAAGATTTTTCTCCCTGTTGGATTGTCAAGTCTAATTTTTGTAGTTGTCAGTAATGATATTAAACTTACTTTTGATAGCTTTATACTGTTCTTGAATATTTTCTGACCTCGTACAAGGTGACTATCTTACCATAAAATACCTTTCGCAATGTGGAACATGTGCCCACCACACCAAAAATGATGTTGTACTAGTGTATTCCCCAAATGTAGTGATGCTGCCTCTAGGGGGCTGATTATGTATTATATTGTTTCTATGCAAAGATGTCTCAGAGGCGTAAAATATATCGGTCATTTTGTGGCATCTGTATGTCATCCACATATCTCATCCCAACAAGAGTGAATTTAAACATATTTGTTCATTGTAAATCTGTTGCAGATGCTTGTCACATGGCTTTCAACACTAATACTGACCCTTGTATTGGATGGTTTCACAAATATGGAAAGGAGCCATTATTTTGAAAATGTTAAGTGGCTTATTATGGGAGCTCAGTTAAAAGTTCTTTATACATTCCCAGCTTGTGATCTAGCTTTGTGAAACCATTTAGAATTTTCTGGAGGTTTTCCTTTGTGAGTAAAACATTCACCAAGGCATACTGATTTTTGTGTACGGGGTTTGATCAGAAAGTAACAGGTATTTTCGTTTTTCATAAAGAACCTTTATTTACTCATCAACTTTGTGCCTTTCAGAGTAATCCCTCCTCAGATATAATACAATTTTGCCAGTACTTTCTCCAATCTTGGAAGCACTTTCAGGAAGTCACTTTTTGCGGTGGTGTTAAGCTCCTTCAGCAATTCCGTTTTTATCTCATTGATGGTAGCAAAATGACACCCTTTCACTATTCTCTTCAGCTTCTGGAATATAAAGAAGTCACAGGGGGCCACATCCGATGTATACAGTGGCTGAGGAGACATAAAAGATTTGTTTCTTGCCGAACAATCACAAACAAACATTGAGGTGTGAGTAGGAGCATTATCGTAATAAAATTTCCACATGTGTGTTCATCACAATTCTGATAGTTTTCTTCAGATTGTTTCACACAAACAGTAAATAACTTCCAGGTAGTATTCCATATTGGCCTTACAATCATAAAACAGAAACTCGTGATAAACTATCCCATTGTAATTGAAGAAAACAGTGAGAAAAGCTTTCCAGTCATCTGTCTTCAGGTCTCTCAGGGCTTACGGTTCTTTCGTGAGTTCATTTGTGGCGCCCACAGAGCCCCAAGCCATTGCAGCCCATTCTTCAACCCCGGGCTGCATTTTCCTTTGTTATGCCCCTCCCTCTCCGTCCTCACTCCTTTTCCCCACTGCCTCCCCCTTCCCTCTCTCTGGTCTTACTTACGTCGACATGGATATCCACCTGAATTGCTGTATCCCTTGTGGTTTTGTTCTCCTTGCCATTTCTTTTTCATCTTTTCTATGGGGGTTTTGGTCCCCCTTTGGGGTTTGACCTCCACCTGTAAATTTTCTGTCTTCGGTATGATCCATTTGTGGAAGAACGTCCTTCCTAGCATCTACGGTGTTAATTCCCCCCACCCACCCCCCTTCATTGCCCACTTTCTTACCTGTCATCAGGCCCACTCGGTCACCAGCATGTGGTGGGGCAGTTACATACCCATCTGACAGAACCCCCAACAACACAGGGATCACACTTCTGAAAAAATCTGAGCTGTTGCTTGTCATTTAGGAGCATCGGGACTAACAGCAACAACCACTCTACCAGATGGTCCTCGCTGTGGCTGGGTAGCATCCATAGGGAGAGCCCCTGATTGGAGTGAGTGGTATCAGGACAAATGCTTTGTGTATGAAACACAAAGATCCAATAATCTGGTTGTTCTTCTATGGCCGTCTCTTTAGTTCGTAATGAGTCATTGGCTACTGCTTATTATGACCCTGCAGTCTTCCCTTCGCTGGCTGCACCCTGGGAGGAGAGCCAGGCTTGCTGGCTTTGGGTGAGACACTTTCTCCACTACCTAGTCTGTACCAGTGGCGAATTAAAAAATTTTGCACCCTCAGGCACACCATATTATACATGCCCCTCCTCCCGGGAGGAAAAAACTTAAATAATAAGTAATAACTATTACCGGAGAACTTCGCAATTGCCATTTTGGACGGAAATGCTGTGAGCTGTTTCCGTACTCTGCTATTCGTTGTTCTGAAGGACGTGTCAGTGGTCTAGTTGTGCTCAAGAATCAGAATTAGAATTTTTATTATCCCATAACTTAGTCGTATCGTAGATCTGATGTACTGGGGACTCGTCAAAATTACCTTTACATTACAATTACAGTTTGTATATACAGTATTACAAAAACAATATATCAACACTCCAGTTTACGTATATTACAAAGTAATATGGTTTCTGAACTGTACTTGGTGTACGACAGCGAATAAAACCAACTTAAAACTGCATTGTGTTAACACATTCTTCCTTCTGTTGAAAGACAACAGAAACGAACACAAGGAAAATAACTTTTCTTTTATGGCCTAAAAATTCAGCAGAGCGTGTAGGAGACGAACAGATTTTTTAATACATCACTTTTAATATATTCTTTTACTTGAAACTGTTGAAAATGAAAATAAAAACGTTGTTACGATCCAAAAATTGAAGCGAACGTGTCATACATCAGAAATTAATATGTAATTTTACAGAGATGCATTCAACATTAAAATTAAACTGTTGTTTTTCGATCTAATAACTTGAATGTGTAGCAGATATTTTTTTTTTTAAAAAAAGCACACACTTTCGGTATAAATACGTGAATCTATAGGAACGTGTAAGAAATGAAAATTAAATAGAGATTTTGGTGCATGGAATAATAAATAAATACGGACGGACAAACACAGAACTCGATTTGCTATTACATAATTTTGTAGACTACAGTGAAAAAATCTAATTTGTTGTATAATCTAATAGTTAATGTGTAAAGCATTTGGGTCTGTGTAGCTAGATGCTGCATAATAAGAGTCCACAATACCTTTAATGCATGGAAGGGGGAACAGTTTTGTGCTGTAGCTACTGCTCTCACCATAGCTCTTTCTAGCGGTATTAGCAAAATTTTCACGCATTTACAGACAGAACTCAACTACGTTATTTATTAACACTTTTTCATCGGAGCATACTCTCCGATAACGTATATTTCCGCGATAACTATACATTTCAGCAGACGCCAAGAATATGCGTCAATTGTAATATACTATAGTATCAACATGACTTGACTATACAGCGCCAAGTGGTATGGGACATTCGGGTATTGTTTAGTATTGTAGGACGCCTGCACGTAAACGAGATTTAGTTCAATGTTCTGCCGTCGGCAATTGTAAAATGAACAGACAATACGTAGTTTGTGAATCCAATGAAAGTGCTCTGTTATAATAAAAATCTGAGTATACTCTTAAATAAAACAGAAAGAAACTTCCACATGGGAAAAATATATTAAAAATAAAGATTCCAAGACTTACCAAGCGGGAAAGCGCCGGCAGACAGGCACATGAACAAAACACACAAACACACACACAGAATTACAAGCTTTCGCAACTGGCAGTTGCTTCGTCAGGAAGGAAGGAAGGAGATGGAAAAATGAAAGGGTGTGGGTTTTAAGGGAGAGGGTAAGGAGTCATTCCAATCCCGGGAGCGGAAAGACTTCCCTTAGGGGAAAAAAAGCACAGGTGTACACTCGCACACACACACACACACACACACACACACATATCCATCCGCACATACACAGACACAAGCAGACATATTTAAAGGCCAATATGTCTGCTTGTGTCTGTGTATGTGCGGATGGATATGTGTGTGTGTGTGTGTGTGCGAGTGTACACCTGTCCTTTTTTTCCCCTAAGGGAAGTCTTTCCGCTCCCGGGATTGGAATGACTCCTTACCCTCTCCCTTAAAACCCACACCCTTTCATTTTTCCATCTCCTTCCTTCCTTCCTGACGAAGCAACTGCCAGTTGCGAAAGCTTGTAATTCTGTGTGTGTGTTTGTGTGTTTTGTTCATGTGCCTGTCTGCCGGCGCTTTCCCGCTTGGTAAGTCTTGGAATCTTTATTTTGAGTATACTCTTAAGTTTTTAAAACTAATATGAATAAATAAACAAACTCATCAGACAGAAAAGTTTGCGTCTGGCTTTGACGGCAGAAAACTCGTTGATCATATCTTTATAGTTCAGACGTGAAAGATGGAGAAGGCGTTCAATCTCCTCTCTGACAATGTAGAGCATAGTTAAAACGGTTATCACTTAGGAGGTCAGCTACGGCGTGAAGAATGGACAAGGTGATCAATTTCTTCTCAGACAATATAGAGCGTATGTACGATTTCAGTCAAAAGAGCTGAAAATGAGCGTTCTGCTCTACATAGAAATATTCCAAGAGCAATGTTAATATTCGAAAATACGGACTGTAACCTCTTTTCCTAAGAATTTACTCATTTTGACCGGTATCTCACTAATCTCAGAAGATTTCAAAAGTTCCGCGAAATGTACACATTCACTAGGGAAGGAAGACTCTAAATATATGTCATATTACACTTGGGGGTTTTGCTGCACGTTCAGCAGTATTATCAGGTGAGCTGTTCTTAAGGTTACTGAAAACTGTGAACAGTGTCCTGTAGCTTTCCATCCTCCCCACAAAGTCGGCATACAAGTCGTCGAGTACTGGGAGAAATGTTTCAACTGTAAATTTTTCCCGTCCAGTCAGAAAATCTTAATGCACCTATAAATGATCATGAAATGCAAACTTCATGATGGCAAAGAGGCGTACTCATAGTCTATATCAGTCACAATAATAGTCGAACATGCCACAAATAGATGGAATAAATCCTACAAGTGATTCATATAATTCATGCTCTATTTTAGTATCAATATCTACACTTTGCAATTTCCGATTTACACTATTAAATCTCTGGATTATGTCCTTCCAAACTGTCATCATGAACACTGTTTTTAGTCTGCTGAGTTGATACAATAAATCTGAAGCCTCATTTTGCCCAAGTGGTTCTTCAAAAGTATTATTGGCAATACCGGTATGTGTGAGGGCATTGATAATGCCCTCCTAGTTTTCAGATAGACTTACACATGCTTTCTGTCTTGCTGACCAACGTGTTTTTGATAAACTGTTTACTGTTTTGCTTCCTGGTTTCACGAAAGAAAGAAGTTTATCCCAGCGCTGAGTAGCAGCAGGGAAAAAGTTACAATGCACTACACTGAAAAATGAATATGCTTCCTGACGACAGCTTGCAGCACTAGTGCCAACTTAGTTCAAATGGCTCTGAGCACTATGCGACTTCACATCTGAGGTCTTCAATCCCCTACAACTTAGAACTTTTTAAACCTAACTAAAATAAGGACATCACACACATCCATGCCACAGGGAGGATTCGAACCTGCAACCCTAATGGTCGTGCGGTTCCAGACTGAAGCACCAAGAACCGTTCGGTCACACCAGCCAGCAATAGTGCCACCTAAATTAAAGGGCGGCAATGCACTAAGCAGCCTGGCTGTGGCAGCCAGAAATGTTGAGCAGCCAGTTTGAAGTGGCCAGCTGGTAGTCGTTATCGATCAGCCGAACAAGATGGACGTGGAAGATGTAATAATTGCCTAACTTTTGACTCGAAAGAAACAGATCGCTTTTTTAATTATACAGGAAGGTCAGTGCAATCATTCGACAACCTTTTTGAAAATATAAGAAATTCTATCATGGGTACTGATATTCATATGCGAGCTTGTATAACTCCGCAAGAAACATTGTTGGTGACTTTGAGGTGAGTACAAAAACAAATATACTTTATTTTTGAAGCGCCAGGTGTTAATATGATAAGTCTCAATCTCCGTAGGACTATTTATTTTTTTAAACTAAACTAAACAAAGTATTTGTTCTTGCAAAATTCCGTGGCAAGTGTTGTTGTTGTTGTGGTCTTCAGTCCTGAGACTGGATTGATGCAGCTCTCCATGCTACTCTATACTGGGCAAGCTTCATCATCTCCCAGTACCTACAGCAACCTACATCCTTCTGAATCTGCTTAGTGTATTCATCTCTTGGTCTCCCTCTACGATTTTTACCCTCCACACTGCCCTCCAATACTAAATTGGTGATCCCTTGATGCCTCACAACATGTCCTACCAACCGATCCCTTCTTCTAGTTAAGCTGTACCACAAACTTCTCCCCAATCCTGTTCAGTACCTCCTCATTAGTTATATGATCTACCCATCTAATCTTCAGCATTCTTCTGTAACACCACATTTCAAAAGCTTCTATTCTCTTCCTGTCTAAACTATTCATTGTCCATGTTTCACTTCTGTATATGGCTTCACTCCATACAAATACTTTCAGAAACGACTTCCTGACACTTAAATCAATACTCGATGTTAAACAAATTTCTCTTCTTCCGAAAGACTTTCCTTGTCATTGCCAGTCTACATTTGATATCCTCTCTACTTCGAGCATCATCAGTTTTTTCCTCCTCAAATAGCAAAACTGCTTTAGTGCTTTAAGTGTCCCATTTCCTAATCTAATTCCCTCAGCATTACCTGGCTTAATTCGACTACATTCCATTATCCTCGTTTTGCTTTTGTTGATGTTCATCTTATACCCTCCTTTCATGACACTGTCCATTGTGTTCAACTGCTCTTCCAAGTCCTTTGCGTTCTCTGAAGTTCACCGATGACATTGTAATTCTGTCAACGTTTTTATTTCTTTTCCATGGATTTTAATATCTACTCCGAATTTTTCTTTTGTTTCCTTCACTGCTTGCTCAATATACAGATTGAGTAACATTGGGGAGAGGCTAGAAACCTGTCTCATTCCCTTCTGAACCACTGCTTCCTTTTCGTGCCCCTCGACTCTTGTAACTGCCATCTGGTTTCTATACAAATTGTAAAAAGCCTTTCGCTCCCTGTATTTTATCCCTGCCAACTTCAGAATTTGAGAGTATTTCAGTCAACATTGTCAAAGGCTTTCTCGAAGTCTGCAAATGCTAGAAACGTAGGTTTGCTTTTCCCTGTGGCAACTAACAAGGGCTAATAGTTATGGTACTGGTGAGAAAATGTATCATTAAAAATAACCTTCACAGTAGTAATACACTGAAATCATCGTTTTCTACCTTGGCCCTGAAATTTAAATGTTATAAATTTGAAGGAACTGTAAGGAAAAAAACACACAAAAAAGCTAGTTTGAATGTAATGAAAACAATATATTTTACGATTTGATATTTGTAGAGCTACTAAATTTTTGTTACATTTCAAAAGAAAAGAATTTTAAAATCAATGTTCTTCACGTACAGACTCCTGTAAAAGATCAAGTAGTTCAGTATTCTGGCTTGATACAGTTGACACTGATAGGCAGTGGGTGATGATTGATTATAATCCGCGGCAGTGGTCTGCCTGTCTGCAACAGGCGTAGAATATCCAGTGATTCTGCCATCTGCTCGAGTCTCATAGACCATAATTCGATTGCACTGGGTATCCATTCCCATGTTTATATGGTCCAGCTAATGATGTTATTGGCACATGCTCTCCATAGCCTTGATGATGAGTTTGCAGTGGAGGCATTTGTGCTCTTTTTATTCATTCTATAATTGCCATTTTTGTAGTCAGCTTTCTATGTTCTGGAATTTTTGTCATGTCTTGTAATAATGAAAGCAGAAATAGACGATCTGGATCGCATTATAGTTTTCTTTCGTATGGCCTCTCTCGCTCCTCCCTCATTGCGATACTCTGCTGAAATACTGCAATCAATCTATCGTCGTTAGTTTTCTGCTTTTTTCTCTTATGGCATGCTATTCCTTATGTTAACACTCTGGTGGTTATTTTCAGAAACTTCCGTTTCCAGTCTAGCTTCAGTTGGGTTGTTCGATACAGTGTCCTTCAGGAACTGTAATTGCCCATAATACACACAAGGGCGTTTACGCAAAGCTGCAGATCCACTTTTCGCACCTGCTCTGCGCTTTAATTCCCTGCTAAAACTTGTTCTAATGTTCTTCCACTTCAGCTGTAGAGATTTTCCTGCAAAAGACGTCTCAATTAGCGCTGCTGGGGTGAATTTAGGGATGCTAATTTGAAAAATAATTTAAAATAATGTTCTAAAATTATTGTCACAGATGCATGGGTTTTCATTTTTTCATATGAACTGTTTTTTCGTTTGTTATCTGGCTACAGGACAACGGCAGCACTGACTCACATTTTTCGGATAGGATGTACCACTGTCAGAGAAGTCATATATGAAACTTGCTTGGCGATTTGGGAGAACATGAGAGAGAGAGAGAGAGAGAGAGAGAGAGAGAGAGAGAGAGAGAGAGCATTTCCAGAATTGAATGAGGAAAGGTGGATTGAGATAGCAGATAGTTTTAATAAAAATTCAGACTTTCCCAATTGTATTGGTGTCATCAACGGGAAACATCAGAGTAATAAAACCACGTCATTCTGGCACACTTTACTATAACTATAAAAATTATTTTTCCATCGTTTTACTTGCTTTATGCGATGCTGATTAAAAGTTCACATACATAGATGTTGGAGCGTATGGAAAATGTAGCGACTCGTCTATATTTAAGCAATCAATTTTGTATAAAAAACTCGCGAATCAAAATTTACGAATACCTGAAGGACGCCAGATTTTTTACAAAGGAGTATCAATGCGATATGTCATTGTCGGAGACGAGGCATTTGGTTTATCTGAAAATTTGATGCGTCCTTACAGAGGAAGGAGTTTAACAAACGAGAAAAGAGTCTTTAACTACCGACTTTCTTGGGCTAGGCGTTTTATATAATTGCACGTTTAACATTCTGGGAAACAAATGGAGAATTTTTCATCGCCCAATGGACGTTCGAGAAGACTTTGCAATTGCCATACTAAAAGCATGCTGTGTTTTACACAATTATGTGCGCGAAAGAGATGGTTATAAATTTGAAGACACATTGTATGTATCTCCAGAACTGGAAATTCCACCAGGCCATACAGGCAGAGGGTGCCACTCATCAGCATTTAGGGATTTATTTGTGGAAATCTGCTGGAGTGGCAAAACAGAATTGCACTGGGGTAGTAATTATCTGTGTCGTATAGATAATGTATATAACTATTACCGCTTCCCACTGATTTAATATCAATTATTGTAAAGTGTAAATTAATACCCTCTTTTCCATTCTTGTATGTATAACAAATGTTCATTATGTAGTAAATAAAAAAACACTTACCTAATTCATTTTTGTCATTTTTCGCTCATATTCTGCTCACACATTATATTTATGTCCTCCCAACTCCTCCTCTTCAAATGACGTTAACTGTATTCTTCTGAGGAAATATCCCAGATCGCTCTTTGGCTTCCAACCTCAGGAATAAATTTCTCCATATCAAGAGTCACGGTGTATTTCGTCTCTCGGTCACTCGAACACACGGTCTGGCTGCTAGGACGAGTTCGCGGAGACTGCAGGCAGCCACATATGCTCGCTCACTGCGAGACGTGCTGTTGCCACCAGGCTGCCGCAGCCAGAGAATCCTGGCTGCCCAGTGTGCGGCCTACCATACGCCGTCATTGTTTTACTGGCTGCTGCAGCCAGTCTGCTCAGTGCATTGCCGCCCTAAGAATGTGCACAAGGCACCTAATGAGCTTTCGGATTTAGTTTTCTAATGTGTGCCTGCAAACCAGTGTAGGTTTCTGACATATTGCTTGCCTTGTCATATGACTGGCCTCTACTGTCAGTAATATCGATGGAATTTGTAGACAGGACTTTTAGCATGGTCTTGGCTAAGTTTAAGGGTTTGTGTCCTGTGTTTGGTAAAAACAGAAGGAAACACTCTACATCTACATCTACATCCATTCTCTGCAAGCCACCTGACGATGTGTGGCGGAGGGTACCCTGAGTACCTCTATCGGTTCTCCATTCTATTCCAGTCTCGTATTGTTCGTGAAAGGATTGTCGGTATGCTTCTGTGTGGGCTCTAATCTCTCTGATTTTATCCTCATGGTCTCTTCGCGAGATACACGTAGGAGGGAGCAATATACTGCTTGACTATTCGGTGAAGGTCTGTTCTTGAAACTTTAACAAAAGCCCGTACCTAGCTACTGAGCGTCTCTCCTGCAGAGTCTTCCACTGGAGTTTCAGCAGGTTCACCATTCTCATTCACATGTCTTAATATGAAAGAGAATTGATCAATATGTGAAATGTCCTCAGTAGAATCTACTATTATAAAGAAATATTTGGCCTGTTTTATTTCACTTCTGATAATTCTTTTTATTTGTTCAGAAAGAAGCTCCATTATTTCATCACAGATAGTTGAAGGAAGATAACTTGTACGTCCCTGCCTTCGATTTACGTATCGTTCAATGCGCTCGGTGAGAAAAGTGTCAAACTCGGCTATAAGTTCGAGAGATATCATAAATTGACCATTCTGTAATTAATGGAATCTTTCAACGTGCCCACGTAGGGGAAGCCCTGTCTTGACATATGACTACAAATGGTTATCTATTGTTCCAACTGACTTTTTTTCTTGTTAAGAGAGATAACTCAGAATTTTTGTGTTCAAGTGAATTCTCATGTTGAGATAAAATATTAGAAATATTTTTCCTATCTGCAATACCGTTAGTAGCAATCGCGGGCTTACCTCCGAACAATTTAACTCGTGTACAAAAAAACAGCACTGGTGCTACAGGAGAATACTAGAAAATCAAGCATAGTCGATTCACCATTTAAAAGTTTACGGTAGAATACATTTTTGTTCAAATATCTGGTTTTATTGCCTATCGATCTTCTCGAATTGGAAAAATCGCTGTTGCAATTTTGATTAATGCCACGTTGCAAGGTAATGTCGATTGTTGATTCACTGGCAAACCATCCTGCAAGATCATCTCTAACAAGTACTTTTTTTTTTCCTCTCTCAATATCTTACTCGACACTTAGTTTTGCGTGAAACTCGAAATTACTAACAATTTGTTTTCTTCATTTTTAACTTTTGTTTCATCTGTATTTACCTCTTCAACAGTTGCAGTGCCACAAATATTATTCGTACTACTGAACTCGATGTCGAACCAACAACACTTTTTGCGAAAAATTTATCTACTCCGCGAAGCGTTTTTAGAACATTGGCTTCTCGTTCTCGCCTTTCCTTTGATAATTGCGTTTTTCACTGTTACTCGTTTTAAAGCACTTATAAAATTGTCAACCAACGGGCAAATCTTAAAATATCTAAGCTTGGAGCACAGTATGCTAACAATCGAGTATCCTATCTACGAGATGTTGATGTCATTGAATTGAAGGCTCTAATTCGTCTATTATTGTATTTGGCCATTTTCAAGTCAGGGAACGAGTCTGTTTACAGCTTGTTTGCAATTGATGGAACAGGCAGAGACGTTTTCAGGTGCACTGTTAACAAAGACAGATTCTGTTTTTATTATCTGCATTACAATTTGACAATCCAGATGATAGTGTGGAAAGAAAGAAAAAAAGACAAATCAGCAGCAATTTGACAAATCTTTTTGCGTTTCATTGAAAACAGTCAACTTTGCTACTCTGTAGATGCCACAAACGGTGTGTGTCGATGAAATGCTTGTTCCTTTTCATGAAAGGTGTGGGTTTAGAATGTACATGCCAAATGAACCGGCAAAGTATGGCCTGAAAGTTCAGTGTTTGACTGGCACTAGTACTAATTAATTGTACAATGCATACATTGATTCTGGAAAAGGCAGCAACGGTCACACCCTTCCTAGCCATGATAAAGGTCACAGTGTTGCCACACAGGCTGTTCTTGGATTGGTGAAACCCATCGAAAACACAAGGAGAAATGTTAAAGGTGAGAACTGGTACTCATCAGTAGAAATAGTCAATCAACTTCCAGAAAAAGGTCTCGCATGCTTTGGTACACTGAAAAGAACAAAAAGGAGATCCCACAGAACTTACATCCTAATAAGCACCATGGTGTGAAGATATCTGTTTACGGCTTTGCAGAAGACATGTCTCTGATTTCCTCCGTGCCCAAGAAGTCCAAAACTGCAATACTGATCTCTTCTATGCATCATTCAATAAGCAATGATCCTGACTCCGGAAAATCTGACATCATCCTGTTTTATAATACAACAAAAGATGGTGTGGACTGTTGCGATCGAAGGTGTTCAGCTTATTTGTCTAGTTGCTGGACAAGAAGATGGCCTCTTTCATTTCTTCCCCCGAATCCTTATTCACCTACTACATTTCCTGATCTTCCTTCTCCTACTATCTAATTCCAGTCATCCATGACTATTAAATTTTCGTCTCCCTTCATATCTGAATGATTTCTTTTATATCCTCATACATTTGTTCAATTTCTTCGTCATCTGCAAAGCTAGTTGGCATATAAACTTGTACTACTGCAGTAGGTGTGGGCTTCATGTCTGTCTTGGCCACAATAATGCGTTCACTATGCTGCTTGTAGTAGCTTACCCGTATTCTTTGTTTTCTATTTATTATTAAACCCTGCATTACCCTAATTTGATTTTGTATTTGTAAACCTGTATTCACCTGACCAAACCTTGTTCCTCCTGCCACCAAACGTCACTAATTCCCGCTATATCTAACTTTTAGCTATCAATTTCCCTTTTTAAATTTTCTAACCTACCTGCCCGATTAAGGGATCTGACATTCCACGCTCCGATCCGTAGAATGCCAGTTTTCTTTCTCCTGATAAAGATGTCCTCTCAAGTAGTCCCCGCACGGAGAACAAAGTGGGGGACTATATTATCTCCGGAATATTTTATCCAAGAGGACGCAGTCATCATTTAACCATACAGTAAAGCTGCATGCCCTCGGGAAAAATTATGGCTGTAATTTCCCCTTGCTTTCAGCCATCCGCAATACCAGCAAAGCAAGGCCGTTTCGGTTAGTGTTAAAAGGCCATGTCAGTCAGTCATCCAGAGTGTTGCCCTTCAACTACTGAAAAGGCTCCTGCCTGTCTTCAGGAACCACACGTTTGTCTGGCCTCTCAACAGATATCCTTCCGTTGTGGTTGCACCTATGGTATGGCCATTTGTATCGCTGAGGCACGCCTCCTCACCAGTGGCAAGGTCCATGGTTCGTGGGGGGAGGCAAAATTCTGGTTTAATATATGAAATATAAAAATGCGGTCTGAGAGAACCCTCCATGGAAGTTGTGTTTTTGTGGATGACCATAGTAGTGTTAAGGGTTAAGTAGTCGTGTTGGCAGTTACTGTGGTGTTGTCATTTGTGTGAACATTACTGTTATGTCTACACACAAATGCACCTTTTGTTCCAACATAAAATAAAAATAACCCTTCCTTGAAGAAAAAAAGCTTAGTGAAGAAGTTTAGTATAAAATTTGCAATGTTACGTACTATTTGATTGCACAGAGTGGGAACTTTTGGTATCGTACAGGCTGCAGCACAATAAATGAGACAAATGAATGTTGGTTTTTTGCCTAAAGTAATTGTGTAAGTTAATAAATAAAAATTTTAAACTGTTGTGAAGTATGTTTCTCACATTGTTAAATATTCTGCTTATGTGCTTTTCATATAAATGTGTGTTAAAAATGTAAAACATTTCTAGTATCAACAGGTTTTGTTACACAGGTATCACTAAATCAAAGCTCAGATATTGAAGACCACAGAGCTTTCACATTTATTACAGTAATGCAAGGTTGATTTGATACTGCCCCATAATTTCTATAAGAAATTTAAGTAGAGTTGGGTTTTACAAACTTAGGCCCACACAAGTTACAGTATTTAAGGAACTGCTGATTAGTTTATCAGAGGTTTTCAGGGTTCTTGGTATTTTCATGGGGAGAGTATGGTAGGGTTAAGTATAAGCTGACAACATTCTCAGAATATTAAAATTTCAAATATTGTATTGTATATTGCTGTCCTGACAGTTTACTTCAAAATATTTTGAATAATCAGGAAGATGATACCAGACAGGAACCCGGTCATCAAGTAAATTTGTATACTTCCAAACTTGTATTGTCAAATGTCTTTCTTAAGACTTATTTAAACTAGCAAGTTGTTTAACAATATTAAAATTTTTGTTGTTTGTAAGCGAGGTTATTTCAAAACGTAAAAGGTTAAAATGGGTACAGCGCAGAAAATGCCGCCCCCCTTAAGGTGCCATGCCTAATGGGCCTATCTGTAAATCCACCACTGGTCTGTACTTGATAGATGAGGACACATTCACGTCCACAAATCCATTATGTTTTGGGGAAAATATTGAAGACAAGTTTAGCGAACTGAAATAACTCGGTAAGATGTGGTTAGGTTCCCTGTTGTTCAAAACTACTTCTGTTGCCCAATCTGCAGCCCTTCATGGTTGTGATCATCTTGGCGATGTTGTGATGTCCATTACACATCACCAGTTTTTGAATATGTTGCAGAGACTCATTTTTCATAGGGACTTCTTCCTTCAAATGGATGGGGAAATCTGGGCCAAGCACAGACACTAGCACATGTATTCTGGCTTTTGAGAGGGGTAAAGGTTACATGTTACTGGTGTGACACCATATATCCCACCACTCGTGCAGGTACTTTTGCTGCCTGCATTTCAGGCACGTATTTCTATTTCAGGGCTTCCCAAACTTCCCGCTGGGGACCCCTTCTTCAGTCGAAAATCCATGGCGGACCCCTAGTCAGTGAAGAGCACAGTAACTTTAAATTTCAGAGCAAAACCCATGGGAACTGAAAGCTTCTTAATCCAAGTGCCATGTTCCCAATGACCCACCCCCCCCTCCCTCGAAGTATCAATAGTCTTTGGTTTAGAGATGAATGAAAACAACTTGAAATTAACGATACAATTACGAGATTTTCTGCAATGGTATGAGTTTTGCCTGCTTTTTGCTACTCGATAACTAACCAAGAAAGAAGCTTTTAATGAATTTCCGTTAATAGTTTTTGCAAGAGTTTTCATGCAATGCTGAGAAGCAGCTAGTTCAGCACTCTTCCTTTTAAATAGACCAATGTCTTTAGCCTGGAAACCCGGGTGAGTACCTTCAAAATGACAGTGCAATTTAACTGGGAGCATTTAACTGTTCGGAAGGACAGGCGCACAAATTACATACTGAGCTTTACCCTCCTTTGTCTCCATATAGCCCATTTCTAAATAGTTTTCGTTGTACTTACGCTTGTTCGTTATCCCACACAAAAAAAAGGTTCAAATGGCTCTGAGCATTATGGGACCTAACTTCTGAGGTCATCAGTTCCCTAGAACTTAGAAGTACTTAAACCTAACTAACCTAAGGACATCACACACATCCATGCCCGAGGCAGGATTCGGACCTGTAACCATAGCAGTTGCGCGGTTCCAGAATGTAGCGCCTAGAACTGCTTGGCCACTCGGGCCAGCTATCCCACTTCCACAGGATATTGCAACCAATGGAGTACTTGCTGCATTTTCACATAATAAATCTGGGCTGGCTGGAGTGGCCGTGCGGTTCTAGGCACTGCAGTCTGGAATAGAGCTATCACTACGGTTGCAGGTTCGAATCCTGCCTCGGGCATGGATGTGTGTGATGTCCTTAGATTAGTTAGGTTTAATTAATTCTAAGTTCTAGGCGACTGATGACCTCAGAAGTTATGGATGTGTGTGATGTCCTTAGATTAGTTAGGTTTAATTAATTCTAAGTTCTAGGCGACTGATGACCTCAGAAGTTAAGTCTCCTAGTGCTCAGAGCCAATAAATCTGGCTGTGGAGCTTTTGTGATTGTTCTCCATTTGTTCGTCCTCCCTCCTCATTCATTTCAACTGGAAACTTCCCTTGTTGTGAAGGCACTAGAAAAACTGCACCCTTCTTCAATGATCCTGACTCTATATGGTGCTTATGGACACCCACTCCTTTAGGGCAGCCCGTGTTCTGCCACCTGTGAGTGTTAATTGTCATGACCATCACTCTCTGTGCTCACCAGATTGTCCAGCTTACGAGAAAGGAAAACAGGTGCAAGATGTAAGTCTCCTGATCATTTATCTTACATTGAAGCTCATCAGAAATATGTCTACTTGATTCTGTGTCAGTGACTTCTACTGAGGTATCTTGTACAGAATGACCTCTTCAATGTGAACCAGCATGTATTACGAAAAAATCAACTGGGGGAAACCCAACTTGGAATTTTCTCACTTGACCTGCTGAAGGCTTTGCATCAAGTCAATCAGGTAGATGCAGTATTTCTTGTTCTTTAGGATGGAAACTCATTGCCAGATGGAGAAGTAACTTTGGGTGTAATCCAGAGACGAGTTTTATGATACTTGTTGTTGATGTTGTATATCAATGACGTTGCAGAAAATATTAACAAAATCATGCTTTTTGCAAGAGTTATCTATGATGAAATACTATCTGAAAGAAGCTGCATAAATATTTAGTCAGATCTTGATAAGATTTCAAAGTGGTGCAATGATTGGCAACTTGCTCTCAATGTCCAGGAATGTAAAATTGTGCACTTCCCAAAATGAAAAAATATAGTATTCTATGACTGTAGTATCAGTGAGTCACTGTTGGAATCAACCACCTCATACAAATACCTGGGTGTAACAATTTGAAGGAATAGGAAATGGAATGATCACATGGGCTCATTCATGGTGAAAGCAGGTGATAGATGTGGTTTTATTGGTAGAATACTGGGGAAGTGCAATAAGTCTACAAAGGACATTGCTTACAAATCACGCGTGCAGGCCATCATAGGTTATTGGTCAAGTACCAAATAGGACCGCACAGGATATTGAATGTATACAGAGAAGGCCAGCATGAATGGTCACAATTTGTTGAAATACCCTTTTTGAATCACAAGAATTACCCCAAAAAATGATACCTTACAACATAAGCGTATGAAAATATGCGAAGTAGACTACTTTTCGTGTTGAAGTGTCACTTATTTTAGCTTCTGTTCTAGTGGTAAATAAAGCAGCATTTATTTTCTGCAAAAGATACTGGACATGGGCTTTCCACAACAGCTTACTATTTATCTGAATGCCTAGGAACTTGAACTGTTCCGTCTCGCTTATAATATGCCCATTCTGTCTGATCAAAATATCGGTACTTGTTGAATTGTGAGTTAAAAACTGTAAAAACTGAGTTGTACTTTGATTTAGCATCAAATTATTTTCCACAAGCCACAAACTTATTTCATGAACTACATTATTTGTTACTGTTTCAATATTACACATAAGATCCTTCACTATCAAGCTGGTGTCACCAGCAAACAGAAATATTTTTGAATCAGCTGTAATACTAGAAGACATATCATTTATATAAATAAGAAACAGCAGTGGTCCCAGGACCGGCCCTTGGGGAACGCCCCACTTAACAGTGCCCCATTGGGACTGAACATCACTACCACTCTCAATATTCTGTTCTTAAAGTAAGAGGCGAACCAATTGTAAGCTACTCCCCTTACTCCATAAAGGTCCAACTTCTGCAGTAATATTTTGTGGTCAACACAGTCAAAAACCTTCGTTAAATCAAAGAAAACACCTAGTGTTCACAACCTTTTATTTAATCCATCCAAAACCTCACATAGAAAAGAGAATGTAGCATTTTCAGTTGTTAAACCAATTCTAAAACCAAACTGTACATTTGACAACAAATTACGTGCATTTAAATGCTCCAGTAACCTTGTATATACAACCTTCTCGATAACTTTAGCAAACACCGATGGCGTAGAAATAGGTCTATAATTGTGAACATTATCCCTGTCTCCCTATTCATTAAGTGGCTTCACTACCGAGTACTTTAATTGGTCAGGGAACCGAACACTCGTAAAGGAAAAGTTAGAGATATGGCTAAGTACTGGGCTAACATACATAGAACAATACTTCAGTATTCTGCTAGATACCCTGCCATATCCATGAGAGTTCTTGGTCTTTAGTGATTGAGTTAATAATTAAATCTCCCTCTTGTCAGTATCATGGAGGAGCATTTCAGGTAACAGTCTCGGAACACTTTTTTCTAAGAGCGCTATACGATTCCCTGTTTGGACTAGGTTTCTATTTAGTTCACCTGCTATATTCAGAAAGTGATTATTAAATACTGTACATATATACGACTTACCAGTAACACGGACATTCCCACTATGCACTGATTCTATACCCTCAACCTGTCTGTGCAGAAAGCCACTTACTTTACGACTGACCATATGGTTTTAATTTTATCCTGAGACTTAGCTATTCTATCTGCATACCACATACTTTTTGCCTTCCTAATAACATTTGTAAGCACCTTACAATACTGTTTGTCATGGGCTGCTGCATTTAGATTTTGACTGTTTCTAATATTTTGATATAATTGCCACTTTGTCCTAAAGGATATTCTTATCACTCTAGTCAGCCACCCAGGCTGCCTGTTTGTGCTAGTACCCAGTTTTGAACGTTCTAACGGAAAGCAGCTTTCAAAGAGCATGAGAAAAGTCTTGAGAAAAGCACTATATTTATCATCTACTGTATCAGCGCTATAAACATCTTCCCACTCTTGTTCCTTGATAAGGTTTACAAAGGTCTCTGCAGCAACTGGATCAGCTTTCCTAAACAGCTGATGACTATATTTAACACGTGAACAGGAAGATTCTTGACAATAGAGTAAACTATCCCAAGAAAGTCTACCATCAAGCTTTCAAGAGCCACTTTTAAATGGGGATTTTAAGAATATCCTACAGTCCACTATGTATCACCCACATGAGGATCGTGAGAATAAGATTAGGATAATAACTGCACACACTGAGGTAGTCAGACAATTTTTCTTCCCACACTCCGTACATGAATGGAACAAGAAGAAACCATAATCACTGGTACAATGGGACGTACCGTCCGTCATGCACCTACCAGTGGTTTTGCAGAGTATAGATGTAGAGGTAGATGTGGATGTGTTTTTGCCTCTGTTATGTCCTTTCTGCCCCTCCCTTGTGGTTCCCACACCCTCCCTGACTGAAGAAATGTCCCCCTTCTTTGGCGTCCATCAGTGCCAGAAGCGTGCTACAACAACTGGGCCACAGGACGCACAGTCTTTGCGCCCCAAGTTCACCAGCTCTTTCGGATCCGGATCTTGTGGTAGTCTGCTCTCCCTCTGTGCCCTGCTCTCTTCAACCTATGAAAGAGAAGAATGTGAGTCCCTCGACATGCCACCCACTATGTCCCATGCCTCGGAATATGCCATGTCCCCTCCTCACAACCTGAGTCTGACCTCTTATTTATGGATGTCACACCATCCTTGTTCGTGACCTGGTGGTGTGATCGGCTCCAGCACGTTCACCTTCCATTTGGATACCCACCACGTGCTATTTCGAAGGAACTGTAATGGATACTTCTGTCACCACCACTTTGTTGGAACCAGGTTGGCCCTTTGAGGACTTCCAGTCATGTTTGCACTTTGGTCTGTATGGATATTGGTGTTACATGGATCCCACTTCGAACCACATTGGAAACAGTTGCTGCCTGGGTTCACTTGGACTCTGCAGTCACAGTTTGCTATCTCTGTCCTACTCCTTACAGGCACTCCTCCAGCAACTCTTCCTCCCTTCCGCATCCTTGATGATAATGCCCATTTCCCTTTGTGGGGGCAATGATTTTTCGTCTAGTCAGGGTTTGGTTCCCCTGCTGGCATTGCCTGTTTTCCATTTTACAGGCCCCATTTGTCATCGACCAGTTCCATTGCGCAGCACAGTCATTGCCACTACTATCTGTGATTGTCCTTGCAACTTGCAACATCTTACGTGGCACCCGTCTTCTGCTGGTCTTATACCGTTGAACATCTTCTTGCAAAGCCTGTTAATTAAACAAATAGAGCAAGTGGGTGTCTAGAGAACACTTTGTATTCTCTCTGGGTTCTTGTGTCCCTTCTTCACAGGTATGTGCTATACTCCACACTCTCCATGGTTGTCAGCAGCAGTCTCCTGTGCCAGTCCTTGCCCTTCCAGGCTTGCTTTTTACAGATCTATCAGTTCTCGCTTTCCTCCTCCAGAAACAATGGACTGAAGCTCCGCACTTAAGTTTTAACCCTTGTCAAGTGAATCCTAGAATGGTCCTTTTACTGTACGGAAGATTCTTCTGGCTCTCTTGTTCCCATGATTCAGTTCATGGCACCGATTCCATCCATAACCAGTTACTTCAACATCTCAGTTCTTAACAATGACAATATCTCATCCATGTGTTTAGCCGTATTTGACTCTGAGGCATTTTCCCCTCACAGTGGAGAGACAGTACTGCTCTTCCTGTGCTCAATCGGGCACTCGAATCTTGGGACCTTTTCATCTCCTTACCAGTGCAGCTTACGGGAACAATGGTCTTCAAACGATGGTGTGCTTCAATTAGAAACCACAGTTCAGCAGGCCTTTCCTCAGTGCTGTCATCTTGTCAGTTTTCTTATATCTTCCTAAGGCCTCCAACACAGCTTGGTGCCATCACATCCTCCTTACACTTCAGGAGTGGAGTCTTCGGGGTCCCCCTCCCAATTTTTATTCACCAATTCCTGTCCCACCAGTCATTCAAAAGAGGCTGTGTTGGCACCGTTGTCAGTTCTCCACAGACCCAAGACGATGGCATTCCACACGAATCCCTTTTAAGTGTACTTTTTCTCATCACTCTTAATGGACTTATGCCCTCTGCTGGACCATTGGTCACTCCTCCTCTATATAAGGATGATTTCTGTAGTTGGGCTAGATCCCACTCAGTGACCTCTGTGGATTGACAGCTCCAGGGTGCCATCCATTGTGCTTCCACACACACTCTTGCATGGTTTTCATTCCTCTCCCCTTAAGTGGAGGGTGCTGCATTTCTGTCACTGTACTATGGTGCCTTCCACTAGCCATGTTGTTAGTCTTCCAGTGGATGCTGGGATCCTTCCCCTTTTCATTTGGCACGCCCTGCTCCTGATTTCCTGTGCCATCACTATCCGCTCTCCCACTGCTCACCCCTTCTATTATATTCTTTTCACATCTTTAGGCCATTGCTCACCCGCTGCCCACCTTCGAGTGGGTTTACCGGTTGTGATTCTTCTCACTTCTCTCTGTCACGACTTCCATCTCCCCCCTCTCTGTACTCGTAACCATGTTCTCTCCCAACTAATCCCACCAGTTAGTTCCTCCGCCCCATATCTGGGTGGATCTCTTCTGCGGTCCGAAAGCTTCAGTCGCTTCAGTGGTGTTTCATTGACTGTTCCGAATGCTTTTACAAGAGTTTCAGGATACCATTGTATTTTACACTGATGACTCTAAATCTGCTGATCAAGTGGGGTATGCCTTCACATCTTGTTTAGCATCTCTTGCCTGCTACGTGTGGGGTGTTTACTGCGGAATTGATGGCCATCTATCGGTTCCTTTTGTAATGTACCCTCTCTTGTCCGGGGTGAAAATCAAATATCAAGCGACAAACTTTCAATTCATTTAAATGCTATTTCAAACCCTGAGATTATGATGATCAATTGACGACACCCCGCCAGCTTGGGTGGTCTGTATCTACAACAGACAATGTTAAGCTTAATATTTAGACAAAAGAATGATACATCACAGAATACTAAAACTAATTAAAATACCTTACCTTTAGATGCTGAATTTGGTCTCATTGTCTTCATTCTCGCCATGGTGCGTTACATCCATCTGACATTGTTAATATTAGGTCCGGGTCTTTGTGTGCTAATTAAAACTGGTACTCACTTTTTGTTTTACTATTGATTCTTCATTTTTATTAATTTAACTTATTCACAATAATTTCCATCTTCATATCACATACTATTTATAGATACACTCTATATAAGACGACAGACTTCCTTCCGTACTGCCATCAACAGTCCACCTAACAAAATCACGCTCTCCCCACAACAGTCCAACTAACTCACTCTGACAGCCACCTTAACAATGTCAGACTCTAAAAAGGTTATTTTCAATTTAGTTCAGACATCTACTGAGCAATATGTGGCTAAATTTTTTTTTTTTTTTTTAAATGTAAAGAGTATCGTTTGAACAGTCTCAGTTAAATAAGCATCTCAGAGTCCTCATATCAATAAGTTTTCCATAATGTAATGTAAAATAGCTAAAAAGTGAGAGTTTAGAAATGGCAGTGCAATGGGATCATGTTAACCCAGCCATCATCAGTGGTATCATGCTTCACTTGTACATATGTATAAAATAATTCAAATGTACAAATTCAGAGGTGGCATTGCAATGGGAATCTGTAAACCCCGTCAAATGTAGTGGGAAAATACTTTTCTCACAAATATAAATTAAATAGTAATAAAATAGAAAGAAACGTCCACATGGGAAAAATGTATTAAAAACAAAGGTTCCAAGACTTACCAAGCGGGAAAGCGCCGGCAGACAGGCACATGAACAAAACACACAAACACACACACAGAATTACTAGCTTTCGCCGATGGTTGCTTCTTCAGGAAGGAGAGGGAAAGACGAAAGGATGTGGGTTTTAAGGGAGAGGGTAAGGAGTCATTCCAATCCCGGGTGCGGAAAGACTTCCCTTAGGGGAAAAAAAGGACAGATGTACACTCGCACACACACACACACATATCCATCCGCACATACACAGTCTGTGTGTGTGTTTGTGTGTTTTGTTCATGTGCCTGTCTGCCGGCGCTTTCCCGCTTGGTAAGTCTTGGAACCTTTGTTTTTAATACATTAAATAGTAATAAAGTGAATACATGTAAATACTACAAAGTTCCTGCATGTACTTTATCCTCTAATCCTAATCCACTCCATGCTGACACTCATCCAACCTACCCTTATCTCATATTCTGTGTCTATACAAGATCAATTTCTTTCAGAGTTAGTCAGTAAAACATAGATCTGCGGAGATACAGAGCTCCATCCACATAAGTGTTGTTGTTTTCTCAACTGATCAGAACAGAAGCTAGCAATTGCTTGGTCAGGTCAGTTTTTCAATATAAGATAATAAAATAGCACACACACTTGTAATCCTAAAATTCAAAGAAAGTATAAATACATATATATGAAAATTCCCTCTACTCATGGCATAGGCAATGTGTAATCATGTAAAGTGTACATCTATGTACAGTGTGTAGTCCTCTCTCGATCCTCAGTTCCTATGTCACATAAAACATGTAGATTAGTTAATTATATTGCAGAATCATCCACCTTCTGCCACCAATACTCAGCCTTCAATCAGTCTTGGCCATATGCACAGGACGCAAGACTAAACAGTATGCAGAAGTCTAACCAGTACCAAGGCGCACGGTATCTGTGTCTCCATGAGAACCACATAGTATACACAACTGTGGCAAAACAGAATCATCATCACTATTAGAGTATGAATGCTGGTTCACTCAAGATTAATTGCAGTTTTTCATCCTCATACTTAAACTCACATAGTTTGTAGTAAAGGCAGGTTACTCTGGTCATAACTTCTCGCAGTCACATATCCATATCGTAGCATATAAGTCACTTCAAAAGTGTAAATTTGTGGTTAGTGTAGTTGCCTATGTCATAAGACATGACGTCTACTCCCCATTTCATTAACTCCTACTGAGGTGACCACACAACAAAACCAAAGTTTCATAGCTTTGTGCATAAGTAAGTGATTAATTCCAGATTTCTAATGTCATTTAGAGTGTAAGGTTTTATCATATATAGACTGCTTTCACAGTTATTTCATAAATCTCACAATCAAATCTTGACAGAATTACCTAAGTGTTTGTGTATTACAGACACAACATTCTCAGTGTCAAGGTAAGTTTCAAATGAGATGTCTCAGTGATATAGAACAAACGTCACACCTCCGGAATTTTGACTAAGTAATCATTCAAGGCATAAAGAAATTTAAATATTACATAAAAAGGATTCATGAATAAAAGTTTACTACTGAAAAATCTCATCTACTGTTATTTCTCTCCAGTCCTATCATTGTGTTCTTATGTTAGGTATCAGTGAATCTAAATGTACATTTCTAAAGGGTATGGTATGCTATTAAATCCATATATACTTGAGGTAATAGTAGATAAGCCTCACAACAGGCAATGGTACAAATTATTATACTTAAGAACTCATATTTTGTGAGTTATGCCTCAACAAGAAAAACAATGTATAGCGTATATAAGTGTTCTAAAACTATAGTTCAGGTAAGTTTCTCACAGAAATGATAATTGTTTCACTGGTTCAAGAGTAAATGCCTGTCCAGGTATCTACTTATGTGCACAGTGCACATCTTTTCAAACAAGATAAGACTAGTGATCAGTCTTGAAGCAACATGGCCCAATACTGCGTTAAAAGTTCATAGTTATTGGACAAGACCAAGTTATGCAATAAAAATGATAATACAAAAGTTAAAACTCCATAAGCATAAACAAGAATAGAAACATGAAACTTCTCTCCCCAACACAAATACTTAGCATAAGAGTGCGTTGGTCAGTTACTCATAAAGTCTGGTTCATAAAGGATCTTCAGTAACAAAATGTTACAAACAGTTTACACTGTGTATAATAAATATCAATAACAAAGATATTAAGCATAATGTCTAAATGAATAAGCTCTTTTGAGCACAACATAGCCATATTCAAACAGATGAAGTATGGCCTCATCAACTTACACTAACACAATGATACTAAGATTAAAAATCTATATTTTCAAATCACATGAGTATAAAGAAACATTTAAGTTTTGCACTCGTCGTGCAAGGCAAGAGCATAAGATATTCATTGTAATAACCATAAATATATACAAAGCAAAATGCAAGATTAAACAGCAAAGATACAGATAAAGAGAGTCCCAAGTTTTCAAAATTGTGACACTGTAAACTTAGCTTGGACTTCTATAATGCTTCAACTCCGTGATGTTACGTAGACCAAAAAGTTTTCTAGATTCAGGATAGATCAACCTATAGGCATTTGGATGTGGGTTCTCAGATATCACAAATGGTCCTATATAAATATCAAAGAATTTCTTAAGTTCCCCACACAATGATTTTGACTTTTCTACTGTTTTTCACTAGGACTAAATCTTCCACATTAAACTCTCACATTTTCCCCCTCTTATCATGTCTACTTTTCCTAATTTCCCCTTGCTTTTTCATGTTGTTCCGTAAAATCTCCTCTCTTTCTTCTTTTGACAAGCTGTTACATGCTGGAAACTCAATCAATTCACTAATAAGATTTGGTGGCTTTTTATCATAAAGTATCTCATGTGGAGAGAATCCTGTTGAACTGTGCTGTAAGCTATTCATCACATCTTCAAGTTTGCTAATGTAATGCATCCAAGTGTTGTGGTCAGTAAGACAGTAAATCCTAAATAATCTCCCAATTTCACACATGTATACTACGGCTGGGTTGCTGGATGGGTAATAAGCTGAAATAAGTATGTGGTTGATCTCTGTATATAAATGTTTCTCAACTTTTGGGTGTAAACTGTGATCCGTTGTCACTAAGAATTGCCTTGGGCACACCTACACGTTTAAAATAGTCACTGGTAAAACATGAAATAATGTTTTTGCTAGTAGCATTCCTCAATGGGTATAGTCCACCACTACAAAAACATACATAAACCCTCCTCTAGTGGTTGGCGGTAGCCCATACAAGCCAATTGCTACAACATCAAGCTGCTGTTTCGGAAGTATATTTTGCATCTGACCTCTACTCGTTTGATTGGTTGCCTTGACTCTCTGACACAAGTCACAAGTGGACAAGATTTTCCTCACAGTCCTCGCCATATTGTAAAAGTAAATGTTTTCTTGAATCTTTTGTATACATTTTGCTGCCCCACAATGACCATAACTTTCATGGGTATATTTTACAAGTAATTTGACAAATTCATATGGCCAACATAACTTCCATACCTCACTATCTTCCTTCATCCTCTGAAATAATATTCCCCTAAGAACCTCTGAAATAATATTCCCCTAAGAACTTTGTAATAATGCCCTACTTTTTCTTTTCCCCTCTTTCCAATATAACTTTTCACCAGTTTCCACTCTTCATCATGATTCTGAAACCGTCTGTCACTGCAGATTTTCACGACATCTTTCTCCTCATTTATCCCTTTTAAATACATAATTTTAAATTCATTCCCTCCTTCATCACCACTATCACCAATGGATTCTCCCAAAAGATGCCTTGAAAGAGCATCTGCTATGCAATTTTCATCATCTTTAATATATTTGATGGTGTAGTTAAACTGCTGAAGAAAAAGTGCCCATCTCGTGATTCTACTATGGTATAATTTACATTCTTGTAAGTAGGATAGGGCTTTATGATCTGAAAAGACTATCACCTCGTGACCCAATAAATAATTCTTAAATTTGAACAGCTAATAGTTCCTTGTCTGTAATGGTGTACTGCCTTTCGTGTTTTTGCAATGTCCTGCTGGCAAAAGCAATAGATCTATGTTCTTCCACCCCATTCTGACTTCTCACTTGGAAAAGGTGTGTCCCTAAACCATAGTTACTACTGTCAGTCATAATACAGAAAGGCAACCCAAAATCTGGCCTACATAAGATTTTACTTGTGTTTAATCTCTTCAAAAGCAATCTGACAATCTTTATTCCAATCCCATATAGTATGCTTTTTAAGCAAATTCCCTAAACAAAGTGCATTAAGAGCCTGAGTAGCACAATACTTCCTATAGAATCCACACAGTCCGATAAATTACTTTAGCTGTTTCTTATTCCTAGGTGGTGGAAACTTTGCAATTGCTTCAATTTTCTCATCTGGCATAATTCCATTGTCAGATATAATGTGCCCCAAAAAATTTTAATTGTTTCACTGCAAATTTACATTTCGATAACTTCAGTGACATTCCTCCTTTTCTAAACTCCTCACAAAGTTCCTTAAGTAACCCTATGTGTTCTTCCCAACTTTTACTGGATACCAAAATATCATCTACATATATAGTTAATTTATATTAAAAACAAGGATTCCAAGACTTACCAAGCGGGAAAGCGCCGGCAGACAGGCACAATGAACACACACACACACACACACACACACACACACACACACACACACACACACACACACACACACACACACACACACACAGAGAGAGAGAGAGAGAGAGAGAGAGAGAGAGAGAGAGAGAGAGAGAGAGAATTACTAGCTTTCGCAACTGATGGTTGCTTCTTCAGGAAAGAGAGGGAAAGACGAAAGGATGTGGGTTTTAAGGGAGAGGGTAAGGAGTCATTCCAATCCCGGGAGCGGAAAGACTTCCCTTATGGGGAAAAAAAGGACAGGTATACGCTCGCGCACGCACGCACGCACACACACACACATCCATCCGCACATACACAGACACAAGCAGACATATTTAGGAAAAGGCCCTGACTCTTTGCCTAAATATGTCTGCTTGTGTCTGTGTATGTGCGGATGGATGTGTGTGTGTGTGCGTGCGTGCGTGAGTGCGTGCGCGAGCGTACACCTGTCCTTTTTTTCCCCATAAGGGAAGTCTTTCCGCTCCCGGGATTGGAATGACTCCTTACCCTCTCCCTTAAAACCCACATCCTTTCATCTTTCCCTCTCTCTCCTGAAGAAGCAACCATCGGTTGCGAAAGCTAGTAATTCTGTGTGTGTGTTTGTGTGTGTTTTGTTCATTGTGCCTGTCTGCCGGCGCTTTCCCGCTTGGTCAGTCTTGGAATCCTTGTTTTTAATATATTTTTCCCATGTGGAAGTTTCTTTCTATTTTATATAGTTAATTTGTGTAACATTTCGTTTCCCAACACACAATCTAAAGCTTTGATAAACTCTGCAACAGATACACTCAGTCCAAATGGTACTACACTAAAGGTATAACATTTTCCATTATATAAGAATGCTGTGTATTTCTGAGATTCCCTTGGTAATGGTTTTTGATGAAATCCAGAGGCCAGATAGAGGCTAGACATAAACTTTAAACGTTCAAACTTGTGTAGTAATTCATCAATGTTTTCAGGATGATCAGTTTCCCTACATAATAATTTATTGAGGAACCTAGAATCTAGGACAAGTCTTACACTATTATCCTTCTTGGCAATGGCTATGATAGGATTATTATATTCGCTATTACACCTCTGAATAACCCCCCAAGTCTGCATCTTTTCCAACTCCCTCTCTACAGCTTTCCTCCTGCTTAATGGAATCCCATAAGGTTTAATGAAAAATGGATCATGCGGTTTGAGTAAAAGTTTACATTCATACCCTTTCACTCTGCCTGGTCTGTCACTAAATACATCAGAATATTCCCATAAAAGTTCCATGAGATCAGATTGTTGTTCCCTAGTTAAACTCTCTGCTTCAGCAATCTTATTTTTTACTATGCTTTGATCATCTTTGTCATCAATAGAAGTCTGTTTTTCAAAAGGATCAGTGGATCTCCCATCATCTAAATAATCCACCCCCCCCTGATCTGATAATGACTATTACTATTCTTCTCAATGAAGCTCTCTGTATACAACTTATTTTTATCTGTTGGTTCCCTAAATTTGACAGTTTTGTTTTTCCAATTAAATCCCATATCCACTTTTACTATCCAGTCCATACCTATAATTATGTCCTCACTCAGGTCCGGAATGACAAGACAACCCTGATCAAAGACCACATCTCCAACTTTGAAAGACAAAAGAATTTGACATTTTACTGTTTTATTGAATCTTCCTGTTGCTCCCCTAATTTTAACCCCAACTACTGGTAATTTTGCAAATTCATGGTTTTATTTATCCTATCCCTCAATTTTTCACTGATACCTGATATCGGGCTTCCAGTATCCATCAAACAATAACCTGTCCAATCATTAACACAAATTTGCATGTATGGGCTTCCTACAATTTCACTCTCCTGCTCACCAACATCTTCATGCAACAAGTCATCTCCTATGCTTTTAAAATTCAGATCTTCATTTTGTTTGACATAAGCTAAACTATTTTCAGTCTGCACAGTGTGCAGAAGCCAACTAGGATTCTCAACACAAACATAGACACATTATTATTATCAGTAATCATAGGCAATTCTTTACATTTTATACCTGTTTTTGCTTTTTCCCGCCAAATAGGATATACCTTCTTGCAGATGGATAACAATTGCGTCCAAAACATATTACGTTTATTAGCCTCATTAAGGCTGTCCCACAATCTACAAATGAACTCTTGTCCCTGGTTTCCTAAGTTAATTATTACCTTCTCTTCATTCGCAATATTAATGTCATCCCTGTCTATCCCCTCAATTACAATGTCCGACACTCTACCTTTCACACACGAATGTCTTTGGCTCACACTGGTGCCAACATATTCTTCAGAAATAAACAAATAAAGTTCACATTATAGAATAATATAATAAAAGGAGACTTGGGCAAAATTAAATACTACATACAATATTATTAAATAAAACAATCATAGAAATGAAATTGGAGCACTGACCCTGCAAGGGCAGATGCGACTATAAGGGTGGTATCGCACTCTTCAGTAGTTCGTTACATTACACTTTGTAACATTAAATGGTCCTTTCATACCTGAGTTTTGTTATGTATCAACTCAATGTGTGGCCTTCAGGCTATCACTTAAGAGTTCCTCTGCTACCCCTTGTTCTCTGCCATCCATTACTTTCTCGGTGATCTTGTCAATGCTGCTTGTTCAGTTGATTTTCTGTGGGTTCCTGGCCACATTGATATCCCTGATAATAAACTTACTGACTGTCTGGCTGGGGGTGGACACCTACTGTCTGTTCTATCCCCATCCGGGTAATGATGTGGGCTGGGAAAATGCCCAGAGGGAAGGACAGTTATACATGGGCATGTGCCCAAAGCAGTTTTAAGTGGCCAAAATGTGCGCACTTATAAAAAAAAAAGGTACTTTTTAAATACATAATTTACCAGCTAAAAACTAAAATGCATTTAATGCATTCTTCTTCTTTTTTTACTAGCATTCCAGCTTACAGTACACAAACTTCTTAGGTCATCGCTTTATAATGTAACACATTTATAATCCATGTCAAATTACCGAATGTTATTGAAAAATGATTGTTGATAACAAAATTATTACTGAATGTATTAAACAGCTGGCACATGTTCCTTGATGATAAATATATTCTTAAATGTTAAACTGTATTCAGTGGATGTTACTGTCAGATGTAGCGACATTTGAGACAGACTGTAGTTTTCTTTCCTGCTTCTTTCCTTATCTACTTTTGTACGACTGTGCTGCTGTGAAGATAAAATGAGAACAGTAACCTTAAAAGGATTTAATAACAAAGAATCAATGGCCAAGATGCTGGAATCGTTAAGATTCCGATACTAGTAGATTCCTAGAGAATCCACAATTCTTGGAATTGTGGAATCTAAATTAGTACGCGACTCATCCATAAGTAAAATCATTATGGGTGAACTTTTTTTTAATCTAATTTCTTCTAAAGAAATATTAGTGTTTTTGCTATTATTGTAAATAGGTAGTGATGAAATTTTGAGTGAGTGGCTGGTAATTTATGGAAATTAATGCAATTTTGTGGGTTATTTAGTTAACTGGAATTGGCAACTTTGATGTGGCTGTCTGACAGTCATTAAAATCTATGTGGTTCAATGAGAAGCAACATAATCTTGTCTTTGTGTTATTTACAGTGTTACAGGCGAGAGCTTGTTGAATATATGCAGGGTGTTCAAGCGTAAGATTCTGTTTGGTCCTTTTTGAATTTAAAAGAGAAAGGAATCCCGTAAATATTGTTTTATAGAATGTAAAAAAATGGAAAATCATATAAAAAAGTATTTAAAGTGGCCTCTGAATTTGAAAAAAAGTGCTTGTGTTAGGTACAGTGATCGAGGACAACTTTTAAAATTTTTTGCAGTAGAAGTGAAAATACTACCTACAGGCTAGCTACTTAATATAAACACAAAAATTTCTTTTAAACTCATTGTCTTTTTTTTTATGTACTACCCCAAGAATTGACAACATTATAGTTGTTAAAAGTTATTTTCACAGTCAAATTTATTTCTCCTAAGAACTCTCAAGCAACTTTTTCAACTTGGTTACCCATACACTAAAGAAACAGTGTTGCAAAACAGCTTTTCTAATACAAAATATCAACTTAAACTTTTTTATAAGTGCTGCTTATTAGTTAATCTTTGAAATGCCTTGGCATTTATGAATTTTGGGCATCTGCCCCAACTTACGAATTCCCAGACCTTTTACACCACTGGCTCCAGGTGCAGATTTGCATCTTTACATCACATCCCTTTTTGCTTAATCATGGGCCGACTCTTTGGAGGCTACCCCGTCTAATAAACTTCATCCAGTCAGAGGCTCCCACCATGTGGCATTCTTGCCTCTGCCACTGGGATTCTAGAATCCTCTGCTGGTTTCCATATTGACCATACTACGTTGACCCATGGTTTTTTTACTCTGCACTGAGCTCCACCCTCCTCCCCACCTCTTGTAATTGCTATGCTCCCCTCACAGTGACCCACATTTTGCTAGGCTGCTCCCACCTTTTGGCCCTTTGCACTAAATATGCCCTCCCACCTTCTTTGTCTCTGGTGTTAGCAAATGACCCTCCCATGGTTATCTCTCTCCTTGTTTTTCTTCGTGAAAGTGGTTTGCCCTCTAACATTTAAGTCTTCGAATATTCCTCTGGAAATTGTATCTCTCAGCGTAGGCATTGGTTATGGAGGCTTTGATTTTGATCCCACACCAGCCACATTCTCCCCCCCCCCCCCCCCCCCCCCCCTCCATTTTGTCTATTCTGTTGTATCCCCTTTTCTTGTGTCGTTTTTTCCCTGTTGTATCGTGATGATGGTTTGGTGTGACGGGTTGGTGGCGGTACTGGTGCCCCACTGCTCATAGCGTTTCTGGGGATCTCCTGCTGCCCCCCCCCCCCCCCCCCCCCCCCCCCGATGACATTGTAATTCTGTCAGAGACGGCAAAGGACTTGGAAGGGCAGTTGAACGGAATGGACAGTGTCTTGAAAGGAGGATATAAGATGAACATTAACAAAAGCAAAACGAGGATAATAGAATGTAGTCAAATTAAATCGGGTGATGCTGAGGGAATTAGATTAGGAAATGAGACACTTAAAGTAGTAAAGGAGTTTTGCTATTTAGGAAGTAAAATAACTGATGATGGTCGAAGTAGAGAGGATATAAAATGTAGACTGGCAATGGCAAGGAAAGCGTTCCTGAAGAAGAGAAATTTGTTAACATCGAATATAGATTTATGTATCAGGAAGTCGTTTCTGAAAGTATCTGTTTGGAGTGTAGCCATGTAAGGAAGTGAAACATGGACGATAACTAGTTTGGACAAGAAGAGAATAGAAGCTTTCGAAATGTGGTGCTACAGAAGAATACTGAAGATAAGGTGGATAGATCACGTAACAAATGAGGAGGTATTGAATAGGATTGGGGAGAAGAGAAGTTTGTGGCACAACTTGACTAGAAGAAGGGATCGGTTGGTAGGACATGTTTTGAGGCATCAAGGGATCACAAATTTAGCATTGGAGGGCAGCGTGGAGGGTAAAAATCGTAGAGGGAGACCGAGAGATGAGTACACTAAGCAGATTCAGAAGGATGTAGGTTGCAGTAGGTACTGGGAGATGAAGCAGCTTGCACAGGATAGGGTAGCATGGAGAGCTGCATCAAACCAGTCTCAGGACTGAAAACAACAACAACAACAACAACATAGATAATGGGACCAATGACCCTGCTGTTTGGTACCCCCACCCCTCCTCTACCCTCCAACCCCCCCCCCTCCCCCCCCCCCCCCCCACCACCACCACCCATTGATTTTCAGGCAGTTTCCTTTGGAATGATCATCTTCTTTAGAAGTTCTGGATCCATGTCGAGAGTGTTTTTTTGCGTTGGTGTGCTAGGGAGTTCCTGGCGGTCATCATCTTCAACATTTTCTCGACCCTCTTTGAAACCTTTATACCACCCATCAACTGTTGCCTTACTTGTACCAAATTCGCCATAATGTCGTGCAGCACTTTATTCCACTTTTGAAGCAAAATTGAATGCAAATTCTTCAATCCATCCTTTTTGAACGTAAAAACTCGCTGTGCACTTGGAAGCCTTTTCAACTGTCAACAATAAACTAAGAATACAAAACAGCTGAAATTGCAAACATACATCATGAACATGTGTGCAACAAAATAAAAAAAATTGAAAATTGGTTGCCTTTTGATCATACTTACTATGTATACTTCAGGGCAGATGTTAGGCAATGTATGGATTTCAAACAAGTTTCGCAAAGTCCGTGTTGTATTCTTTTACCTGACAGTATTAACATGAACCCATACCTTAGCATAATTTACAATGAACATGCCAAGTATACTAAAGAAAAATTCCATTGTAAGATGGTAGGAAAGTGAATATTTTAAATAAAATTTAAGACTGCAGAAGACAGAGCTGTGTAGCATTGTGATTTATGTAAGTTTAATTTTGTTTACAACACTAATTTTCACCATTAAACAAGCTCCCCTTTTTGTGAAAAAAGGCATTACATAAAGCCTTAGACACCCACCTGTAAGTCTACATATGCAGTAGTCAGGATACTCATGTCGACAGCTGGGTCAGGATTTTCCCATTTACTAAAATGGGAGTATCATTTTCCAGTGATTTCATAATAAAGGTTGTATACATTTTCTGCAGTTAGTTACATTGTTAATATATTGTTGTTTATTTTTGTTTCATTTATGATTTGTTGAATGCCTGAAGATTCAGTAATTCAGTTTTGTATATGTCATGATAAAAACTGTTTGTTTTGTATAAATGTAAGTAATGATGCATGCACTAGCACTGTGATTGGTTCGCAAAGAAGGAAAAGTTATACATAAATAAATTTATTAAACCTCAAACTACAATATTAAACTGTGAACAACACAAACACACATCATTAGACATGTGAATGAGTAGGTCAAAATGTTTTCATCAAAAGTGATTGCTCTGTATCAGACATACAGCTGATTAAAAGAAAAAGAGTTTGCCGGACTGTCTCTTGGATAATTTTTATCGTATGTTACAGAAGCACCTTGCCGATAGACTACTACGCCTTGCCAGGACTGCTCTAGGGCTGACTGGCTCTGGAATACCAAATGTCACAGGCTGCTTCAACCCTGGCCACTACTGGCATTCCTCAGCGAGAGCAACAGCAATGCCACCGTCATGGGGTGTTGGTGTTGGTGGTGGTGGTGATTAAAATATATATTTGTGTTTTTTGTTTTTGCGGAAATGTAAATAGTTGGAAAAACTGAGGATTTACTACAGATAGGTATAATTTATGCTCAAGTAAGCTGTAATTTATAATTCATTTGTGTAAACAATATATACAGACATATTTCTTCTACAAAACAATTACACTATTATACAGAGAGTGTGAAGATACTAACAACATTCTGTGCACTTGTTTCTCTAAACACTCCTTTTAGCAACTCAGCGGTTTTCCCTATGTCAGCTGTTTCTCCTTTATTTTTTTATTTTCTGTAGTTCTCATTATGGTAAAAATAATGAAGCTGCTGAGACACCAAAATTACATATTTGTAGAAACAAATTACTCTGATTTGCTAACAAGTGTATAAATTTACCTTGACTGACAACAGGCTGGAATTTCAATACAATTCTTCCAAGAGTGGCTTAAAACTAAAGGCAGTCTTAAAGTTTGAGAAATATATATTCATACAAAGTATACGGAAATTTCATCACAAGTATGTACCAAAACGATTAAAAATACTGATTTCTACAAACACAGTCTCTTGTAAATTTTGAATGTTTTCCTGTTTCTGCTGTGAAATCCCACAAGATGAGTGAAGTTGGTTGGTAGAGACGGGTCAGTCTGCGCTGGAGAGACCCGAGTGGCAGTGTGACAATGTAAGGCATTCATCCAGGTCGTAGCAGTGGCCCGAACGAAACAAAATGCAGTGAAACTTCCTCCTGGTCCCCAAAATCAATATTGTATAAAATGTACAGTACCAAAGTGTAAAAGATTCCAAAGCTTCATGACATTGTGATAAAATATTACAACTTACCACAAGCCTGAAATTTAACTCTCTTCGCACACTCTACCTAAAAAGCATCATTTCTTTATTGCACAAAAGTGCAACAACATTTTGTTTTCATCTAGACATTTAGGGAGACTAGGATTACAGTTTCCTTAATTATAATATAAGGACAACTAGCTACGTCGAATAAGTCACATCTTTGGTTATCCATCGAGGAAGTAAGTCATTAGCTGAACATTTGGTAACATTTTCATGTGATTCAGCTCCAGAATTTAAAAATTATAGAATGATTCTTCAAAATGATAGGCCAGCTTTACATTATAATGCAAAGCATTCAGTTTCAGTTGAATTGTTGTCGGCTATAAAAAAAATGTAGAATCAAAAATGAAGTGTTTAAAAATTCAGACTTAACACAGTGTAAGATGAAGCAATCCATTTTCCACAGAGTATTCTGGACAGGAAAACCATTGCCATGGCACGTGCTGGATTATGTTGATCCCTGTTTCATTCCTGAGACTGTATGCTCTTCACAGGGCAGCCGTGTAGGTCCTATAAAAGAACATTAAAATATCAATATTATTTTCAATAAAATCCTTAGTACTTGGAAAAATTTTCAGTATATACAAAAAGAATTAGCTAATTGGTCAAATAGATTTTAGTGTTGCTTTGAATTGTTGAAAGTGTCAAATCTACAAAAATTTTAAGGATAATAAATGATAATGAAATGATAACCAGTCAAAATTACTCACATTCTATCAGCAACTATATAATAATATCATCATACAAGATCTAGAGCGTATTTAAATAACATTGCACCAACATTTTTTTCACATGCATTTCACGAATGTCTGAAAATAAAAGTGGAAATTTGGGAATTTGTGGTAAGTTTGGCAAGGCACCCTAGACCACGCGGCTACCTAGTGCGGCAATACAAGTGCTGTGAGAGTTTAGTAATGTGCGTTTTTTTACCTTCTCTTGCCATGCTGTTAGTTATCTCTTTGTGGTTGGAAAATATAAATATTGTAACTTTTAGATGTTAATATCAGGAAATAGCACTTTTGTGTTTCCTCTTAATAGATAATATACCTCCTCCATTATCCAGGAACTTGTACTGTTTGCTTTACATTAAATGAAAACATAGTACAAAGATAATGCAACAGTGCTGCTTCCAACAGAGTTTGTACAAAGTAAAAGGTTTTTTGTTGTTGTGGGTTACATAAAATCTTTCCTTCTAGGTACTATGAATAACAACAATGACAATTTATCAGTTGTACTTCAGATTCTATTTTATACTATTTTGTTGCAAGATGTGCAA
Organism: Schistocerca gregaria; assembly: GCF_023897955.1. Lineage (NCBI taxonomy): Eukaryota > Metazoa > Arthropoda > Insecta > Orthoptera > Acrididae > Schistocerca > Schistocerca gregaria. The sequence goes on from NC_064928.1 coordinate 34,593,573, forward strand.
AGTATTAACCATGCTTATGGATTTATTAGAAATAATACTAATTAGGTCAGATTTGTACTCATAGAGGAGACATTGGGTACTAGAAGAGCACATCTAAAAGTAGACTGTTGAATAGGATTAAATTGTTGGGCAAAGTCCTTCATCATATGTAAAAAAACCACACATATGGTCATTGTCACTTGTGGCATTGAGGCGTGACTGGGGTGCATAATGGGAGGTACAGTCCGCGCCAGGTATCTGAGAGCTTTGTGACCGTTACTCTGAAACAGCCGGATAGCCATTGCACATGCGTACAAGTGTGCAGCTCAGTCCAAATACATTCGGCTGCCCTCAGTGTGCCACGTGTGTCTTTTGTGAGTACAGTAAAAGTTCCACCTTTGTGTTCTTTTTCGGTATTTGTATTACTAGTTTTAATGTTTATGGAGGCTGAGTCCTCTCACAGGATGAACATTCTGGTGGGGCAAGCTCAGCTGAGAGCTGAAGTGGCCACAGGCGTTTTGCATAGCACTATCCAGAAAATTAAAAGGGAAGGAAGGTTTTGGAATATCGCGGGAAAAGGAAATTTGAAACTCCAGATAAAAAACATAAACGCAAAAGAATTACAGATGTTGACAGTTTCGATTAGGTTGTTGTTAAGAGAATTGTTTACAACTTTTATCTGGCTGAAAAAGTGTGCCTACAGTGGAAAGAATTTAACAGAAGATGAAAGAAGCAGTAGACTTCCAAGGTAGCAACACCAGTGTAAGGCAGCTACTAACGAAATTCGGTTTCCGCTGGAAGAAAACAAAATCAAGTAGGCTGATACTGTTAGAGAGAAACAATATTTGAGAAAAAATATCATATTTGAAGCAAATAAAAAAAGTAAGGAAGAAAACAGAGACATTGTTAACATTGATAAAACTTTTATTTTATGTTCACATGTAACTGGGAAATCATGGATTGATAATACTGCTCACAGTCTCCTCAAACCGGTATCAAAGGAACAACGCCTAATAATAACTTGGTGACAAAAAAGGCTTTATTCCTAATGTGCTTGTTATGTGGAAGTCAAATCAAGCAACGGGAGATTACCACAATCAAATGAACCTACAAAATTTTGAGAAGTGGTTGACAGAAAAGCTGATTCCCAATTTAAAATTCAACTCTATAATATTTCTCGACAACACGCCGTATCACATTGCAAAATAAATAAAGCTACAACATCTTACTCAACTAAAGTCTATATCAGAAAGTGGATAACAAAGGAATGTATTCCGTCCATAAAATCCTTGAAACTGCTGGTCACGTTGCTTTACGCCTTCCTCCTTACCATCCAGAGTTAAATCCAATAGAAAATATTTGGTTGACTGTAAAAGGTCGGGCAGCTTTTAGGAACGTTATTTGCAATGTAACATCTGTGAAAAATTTGTGTGAGGAGAAATTTAAATCCATGAGTAAAGAAGACTGGATTCTATTGTTCGAACACGTTAAAAAAATTGAGTGGGACTACATCCATTTAAATAGATAAAATAATAATAGATTTTGGTGGTGCAGATAATGATAGCGGAACTGGTTACTGTGATTTTAGCTCTGAAGATGATGGAGAACTGGAAGGAGTAGCTGTGCTGTCTGTTGATGACTGAATGTAAATGCTCACATTCTAAGCTGATCAGATTTCAAAGAGAAAAAACCAGGACACATTCATTTATATTTTATACTTAACTTCATTACTGCCGTTACGTCGTACTCTTATTTTTCTTGCCAGGTACCTTGATATTTTGAAGCTGATAACAGACCCATGATGATGCTACAATTGAAGAACTCAAAAAAAAGTGTCTTCAATATGTGAATTGGGATGGGAAATGTAAATATTACTAATCTGTAATAAGACACAAAGTAAATATTTTATCCTAAGATTTACCTTAGTAGTATTTATGAGAAGAATGGATTGATTTTAGCAGTTCCTCATTAGAAAGAAGGTATTTTATTATTAATGCGGTAAGTATGGTAAGTACTGTGAAATACATTTCTCTAACGTCCAACTACTAGGGAATTTGATTCTCATAATTTTTAATTAAATAAGAAATGTTACTGCACGCATATTGTTTCTCGATTAAAACTGGGACAATTACATGTCCAGAGTGATTATCTTTAGACACCTGACACATTCATGTGAAGGCTGAGACGTCTGGTCAGCCTAGCATAGCCAATGTTCTCAGGTTGGCATGCATACGCTTGTTCAGAGTTCCGCAGCAGTCCCTGCTGTGACGTCACCCATGCTTTCAGATAAAGGTGTTTCAAAAATGACCGGTATATTCAAAACGGCAATAAAAACTAAACGAGCAGCGATAGAAATACACCGTTTGTTGCAATATGCTTGGGACAACAGTACATTTTCAGGCGGACAAACTTTCGAAATTACAGTAGTTACAATTTTCAACAACAGATGGCGCTGCAAGTGATGCGAAAGATATAGAAGACAACCCAGTCTGTGGGTGCGTCATTCTGTACGTTGTCCTTCTGCTGTAAGCGTGTGCTGTTCACAACATGCAAGTGTGCTGTGGACAACATGGTTTATTCCCTAGAACAGAGGATTTTTCTGGGGTTGGAATTCCACAGCCTAGAACACAGTGTTGTTGCAACAAGACGAAGTTTTCAATGGAGGTTTAATGTAACCAAAGGACTGAAAAGCGATACAATAAAGGATCCGTTTGAAAAATTTCAACGGACTGGGAATGTGACGGATGGACGTGCTGGAAAGGTAGGGCGACCGCGTACAGCAACCACAGAGGGCAACGTGCAGCTAGTGCAGCAAGTGATCCAACAACGGCCTCGGGTTTCCATTCGCCGTGTTGCAGCTGCGGTCCAAATGACGCCAATGTCCATGTATCGTCTCATGGGCCAGAGTTTACACCTCTATTCATACAAAATTCAAACGCTGCAACCCCTCAGCGCCGCTACCATTGCTGCATGAGAGACATTCGCTAACGATATAGTGCACAGGATTGATGACGGCGATATGCATGTGGGCAGCATTTGGTTTACTGACGAAGCTTATTTTTACCTGGACGGCTTCGTCAATAAACAGAACTGGCGCATATGGGGAACCGAAAAGCCCCGTGTTGGAGTCCCATCGTCCCTGCATCCTCAAAAAGTACTGGGTTGGGCCGCCATTTTCTCTAAAGGAATCATTGGCCCATTTTTCAGATCCGAAACGATTACTGCATCACGCTATCTGGACATTCTTCGTGAATTTGTGGCGGTACAAACTGCCTTAGACGACACTGCGAACACCTCATGGTTTATGTAAGATGGTGCCCAGCCACATCGCACGGCCTATGTCTTTAATTTCCTGAATGAATATTTCGATGATCGTGTGATTGCTTTGGGCTATCCGAAACATAAAGGAGGCGGTGTGAATTGGCCTCCCTATTTGCCAGACATGAACCCCTGCGACTTCTTTCTGTGGGGACACTTGAAAGACCAGGTGTACCGCCAGAATCCAGAAACAATTGAACAGCTGAAGCAGTACATCTCATCTACATCTACATCTACATCCGTACTCCGCAAGCCACCTGACGGTGTGTGGCGGAGGGTACCCTGAGTACCTCTATCGGTTCTCCCTTCTATTCCAGTCTCGTATTGTACGTGGAAAGAAGGATTGTCGGTATGCTTCTGTGTGGGCTCTAATCTCTCTGATTTTATCCTCATGGTCTCTTCGCGAGATATACGTAGGAGGGAGCAATATACTGCTTGACTCTTCGGTGAAGGTATGTTCTCGAAACTTTAACAAAAGCCCGTACCGAGCTACTGAGCGTCTCTCCTGCAGAGTCTTCCACTGGAGTTTATCTATCATCTCCGTAACGCTTTCGCAATTACTAAATGATCCTGTAACGAAGCGCGCTGCTCTCCGTTGGATCTTCTCTATCTCTTCTATCAACCCTACCTGGTGCGGATCCCACACTGCTGAGCAGTATTCAAGCATTGGGCGAACAAGCGTACTGTGAATGTGAAGCCATTCCGCCAGACACGTTGTCAAAGGTTTCGGGTAATTTCATTCAGAGACTACGCCATATTATTGCTACGCATGGTGGATATGTGGAAAATATCGTACTATAGTGTTTCCCAGACCGCAGCGCAATCTGTTGTTGACAATTGTAACTAATGTAATTTCGAAAGTTTTTCTGCCTGAAAATGTACTGTTGTCCCAAGCATATTGCAACAAACGGTGTATTTCTATCGCCGCTCGTTTAGTTTGTATTGCCGTTTCAAATATACCGGTCATTTTTTAAACACCCTGTATCTGGTGCAGAGTGTACATAAGAGGCAATGGTCAGCAGGGGGGGGGGGGGGGGGGGGGGGAGATAGCAGATAGCAGGGTAGGTATGCAGGAAGATGCTATGATGCCGCCCGTGGGAGTGTGCAGGGACATGGCGCGACAGGATGGTAGGCTGCCATATTCATCAGGAAGCTGTGCTGGTTGAGGCAGGTGGGTGGGAAGGGGAAGGGGCTAAGGAGGGGTGCTGGGGGGAATAGGTGGTCTGTGTCATGCTGGTGTGAGAGCAAGGAAAATGATAGAGGAAGGATTACGGGAACTTGGTTGTGACCCAAATCGTGCTCACCTTTTTACATAGCATGTTCAACAACTAGGTGGTCAGCTGTCTCTTGACCACAGTTTGGTGTTGGCCTTTCATGTGGTCAGACAGAGTGTTAATGGACACAACTACATGGAATGCTGCACAGTGCTTCAGCCAAGATAGTCGACCACATGGTTGCGGTGACAATTGTTCCTGCCTGTGACTGGAAAGGAAATACCTCTGACAAGATTGGAGTAGATGGTACTGGGAGGCTGTGTGAGACAAATCTTTCACCTGGGTCTTTCACAGGGATATGAGCCATAAGACAAGGTGTTGGGAGCAGGGGGCGGGGGGCACATAAGTTGGGTGGACAGTGGCATAACAGTGAATTAGGGATGGGGAGAATATTTCTCATTTAAGAGCACAAAAAATGGCAGTTGAAACTCTGACAGAGAACATGATTCACTGTCTCCCCCGGATGATAGTGAGTCAAGTGGGTGGCAGTCTTTGTTGACAGTCACTGTGTATTTGTTGGAGATAATAGGCGACTTGGGAGAAATGGTGCAGCAGATCTGTTTCTGGACAAGGTGGGGAGGTAAATTTCTGTCTGTCTGAAAATCTCTGTGATTTCTTGCCATATTTGGAGAGGAACTATTCACACTCACCTTCTACAAAAACAGATTTGCGGCTTGTCCCCTAGTCACCTACAATCCTCCACAACCAACAAAGGAATGTCCCCAGTGTGGTCCCTACCATCCGGGAGTGGAATAACTGAAGCATGCTCGTTTGTGTTTCAGCTGCCTCCTGTTATCCCCCAAGATGCAAAATATCCTCTACACCCCGCCCACAGTGGTATTCTGCACCTATACGGTGTCTTTGTTCATCCCTATTTCATTCCTGTTCACAATGCCTCATGGCAGGGTTTATATCCCAGTAAAAGACCTATCTCGTACATCCTTCCACTAGCACCTACTTCAGCCCTGTGACAGGCATTTCCTCCCCCTTCAACATCTGGGCCACCTGTGAAAGCAGCCATTAGTCTACTGATTTAGCTCAAACCACTGTGCTGCACCCTGCTTGGGCATGACCTAACAAGCTCTCCTTCTGCACAAATGGTCACTTCAATATGGCGCAAAGCCACCTGAACCATAGAATTGCCAAACACGCTTCACAAAACAGTGTGCTTGATGTCAGTACTGCTTAACAGTCCATGCCATCTGGATTCTTCCTACCAACATTAGCTTTCCTGAATTGCACAGGTGGGAACTTCCCCTACATGATGTCCTTTTCCCATAATCGTCCTATGCTCAATCTTCGCTACTCCCTACTCTTCACCTGCCTCTCTCCTGTCCCCTGGTTGCACTCCAGCCTCATACTTCCTTCCCATACACATGGTGCACCTGCATAATCCTTCCCTCCCCCAGACCATCCTAACATAACTGCAACATTCTGTTACCACCACATCTCTACACTTCCCATAGCAAGCACCAAAGCATCCCCTTTTGTACACTCACAGCCATTCCCAACTAAGATCACTGTGCACTGCAGTTTGACCTTTAGAGGCCCCCAGCAGTAGGATTGACTTTCTGAAACCATCTATAAGTGATTTAGATTAAGATTGCAGGTATCACACTCTGGTGAACCCTCATTTGCGATCAGTCAATGAAAAAAATATTTCAGAATTTTTGCATGACTTTCTTTAGCTTTAAAAAAGGGCTGTAGCATAATGGGTATGCTAAGGTTGTGGCTTTGAATGTCGTTCGGTGCTTAACCTTTTTTTTTCTTATCATAATGATTTTCTTCATTATTTTTATTCAGTTAATTGGTTTACACATTTTTTTATTTGTGTTCCTTTGTCATACCATTTTAATCAAAGTTTTAATTTCCGTTGAAGGCGTGTCGTGATTAATTCGCGAGTGCATGGCACGCATGGACCCTTCCCGGGCTGCTTGTCGTTCAGTGTGCCCATCTCTCCCTCGTGCTCGCTCCTTCCCCACTGCCCACTTCTTCCCAAAGCCCCCTCTCTCCTCTTCCTCACTCCTTCCCCGAGCCCCTCTCTCCTCATTCTCGCTCCTTCCCCGAGCCCCTCTCTCCTCATTCTCGCTCCTTCCCCGAGCCCCTCTCTCCTCATTCTCGCTCCTTCCCCGAGCCCCTCTCCCCTCATTCTCGCTCCTTCCCCGAGCCCCTCTCCCCTCATTCTCGCTCCTTCCCCGAGCCCCTCTCCCCTCATTCTCGCTCCTTCCCCGAGCCCCTCTCCCCTCATTCTCGCTCCTTCCCCGAGCCCCTCTCCCCTCATTCTCGCTCCTTCCCCGAGCCCCTCTCCCCTCATTCTCGCTCCTTCCCCGAGCCCCTCTCCCCTCATTCTCGCTCCTTCCCCGAGCCCCTCTCCCCTCATTCTCGCTCCTTCCCCGAGCCCCTCTCCCCTCATTCTCGCTCCTTCCCCGAGCCCCTCTCCCCTCATTCTCGCTCCTTCCCCGAGCCCCTCTCCCCTCATTCTCGCTCCTTCCCCGAGCCCTTCTCTCCTCATTCTCGCTCCTTCCCCGAGCCCTTCTCTCCTCATTCTCGCTCCTTCCCCGAGCCCCTCTCTCCTCATTCTCGCTCCTTCCCCGAGCCCCTCTCTCCTCATTCTCGCTCCTTCCCCGAGCCCCTCTCTCCTCATTGTTGCTCCTTCCCCATTGCTCCATCCTTCCCCAAGCATCTCCCTCAGCATCGTATTCCCCCACTGATTCCTCCTTCCCCCCCTCTCGGTGTTCTTATTTATGTTGACCTGGCTATCCACCTGGTTCCCTATATTCCTTGTAGTTTTGTTCCTCTTGCCTGTTCTCTATCATCCTTTTTGCTCTTCGGGTGTGACCTCCACTTCTAAATTCTCTGCCTCTAGTGTGAGTCATTTGGGAAAGAACTCCCTCCCTAGTGTCTACGGTGTGAATCCCCCGCCCCCCTTCCTACACCTCTTTCTTCTCTGCCATAGGCCTCCTCAGCCCCACTACGTCAGCAGCATGTGGAGCAAATCTGCATGGTGGGGCCGTGCACCCATCTGGCTGAGCCGCCTGAGAACACAGGAATGACACCATTGATACCCGAGCTGTTGCCTCACCATGTATGCCGAGGTGTGGTTGCTTGTCATCTTGCAGCACCAGGCAACGGCCTCAGTGCCAGATGGCTCATTGGCACCCACGGGAGAGTCCCTGATCGGAGTGGGTTGTATCGGGGTGCATGCTTGATGCATGAAGCGCATCAAGCTGTGACGGTCTGGCTGTTCTCAAATTGCCGTCTCTTTGAGGAGTACCAAATCACTTAATGTTGCTTCGCATGACCCTGCAGCCTTCCCGTCCCTGGCTGCACCCTGGGAGGAGGGCCACATTTGCTGCTATTGGATGAAATACTTTAATTGCTACCTGGCTTTAACTATGACAGATAGGGACACATTCATCACCACAAAGCCATGGATTTTTGTCCACCTGTGCTTGTAAATTGTCACGATCACCACTCTCCACACTCGGCAGATTGCCCAGCTTACAAGAAAGAAAAGATGATCCAAGAGTGTACGTCCCTGGATTGTCTGTCTTACAAGGACAAGGCTTCCCCAGCATCTTCAACCCCTTCTTCTCACTTCAAATCGGACCCAATTTTTATGGATGTTACCCTATCCTCACTGGTGATGGCCACTTGCCTCCTCTTAGCTTCTTTATGTCTAACCTGGACTCTCATTACAGGATAATCCAGTGGAATTGCAACGAATTTTTCTGTCACCTACCAGAAATACAACACCTAGTTTCCTCTTATTCTGCATTCTGTCTTGCACTTCAAAAAACACACTTCTGTGATGACCACTCTCCATTGTTTCGTGGTTCTTGTGCTTTCTGTCAGAGATAGCCGGCACCGAGATAGCATCTGGAGGGATCTGCACTTCGGTTCACACTGATGTCATTATTTCTGGATCCCCCTTCATACCAAACTGGAAGGAATAGTGGTACGAGTACAATCGACACCAGCAATGACTATTTGCAATGTATACCTCCCTCCAGGCAGGACACTTCCTCATGTTGAACTGTTTACCTTAATACAGCAACTTCTGCCCCTGTTTCTCCTCCTCAGGGACATCAATGTGCACCACACCCTTGGGGGAGAAGTGCCAGTTCAATGGGCTGTGGGTCTTCTAATTGGTCAACTTATTACAGACATTGATTTGTCTCTCCTTGATGACTGTTGTCCTACAACTTCACTGCTGCTAATGGTACCTTTTCTGCCGTCAGTCTCATGATCTCCTCCACTTCTGTCGTGGCTTCACTACAGTGGTTACCCCATGATGATCTTTGTGACAGTGACCACTTTCTGGCGATTGTTGTTCTTGTGCTGCCGCGAGGCAGACAGGCCCCCGCCTTGGGCATTCTGTCGGGCCAATTGACCTTTATGTACGTCTGCTGTGCACTTTGCCTCTTCTCTTTCAGATTACATTGATGCAGTTGTGCAAGACATCTCTGACACTAGTCTTCATGTCGCTGGCATTGCTATCCCTTTTACCACAGGCTCCCCTCGTTGTTCACAGACCGTGCTGGATCAAGAATATAGCAGTCGCTGTCCATGACTGCTGACAGGTGCTGCAACAATTTAAACAACATGCTTCACAGACTAACATTATCGCATTTAATCATCTCCTTGCCGAGTCTCGTTACCTTATTAAGCAGAGTAAGAAGGAATGCTGGGAGCACTATGTTTCCTCCCTGGAGACTTATGCCTCTTCATTCTAGGTTTGGTCCAAGCTCCATAGCCTTTCGGGCCGCCAGCAACAATCAACTATCCAGGGTCTTAACGTACAAGGTGTTCCATGTACTGATCCATTTGTCCTTGCACAACACCTCCCAACACACTTCGTGATAGCATTAGCATCATCTACCTATACTGCCACCTTTCTCCGTCAGAAACAATTGGTTGAGTGTTTGTTTGAACTGCTACCAAGCTGAAGCCTATAGTGAACTATTCACTGAATGAAAATTCTTGCCAGCTCTTACCTCTTCATATGAGTTGGTTCCTGGCCTGGATTCCATCTGCAACCAGATGATCCAACACTTGGACATTACCCAGAGGCAACATCTACTCAGGGTCTTAATCTGCATTTGGCTCATAGGTGTCGTCTCCTCACAATGGCAAGACAGTGTAATTATCCTTGTACTTAAATCTTGGAAGAACCCAATGTCTCTCGACAGCTTCCAGGACTTTGTAAACTGCTCAAGAGGATGGTTAGCTTTCAACTATGTTGCGTACTCGAGTCTCGGGGCTTTTTGTCCCCATATAGTGTGGTTTCCAGGAAAGATAATCTACAACTGACCATTTACTCACATTGGAAACAGCATCTACAGGCTTTTGCTAAACGCCAACAGCATCACGGTCTTACTTGACCTACATACCCTCCACGATTGGGGTTTTCACAGGTCCCTTCCCATTTTTATCCACGAATTTGTATCCTATCGGCACTTCTGGGTTCGGGTTTGCACTTCACTTAGCACCCCTTGGATCTAGGAGAACGGTTTTGTCCAGACTAGATAATGGTGGTCAGGTTTATAGCTCGGTGGCTCCTTCCATTCTGAAACTGTTTGACCTTGTTCATTATTATGTAGTGCGCCTCACTGTAGGTGCCTTTTGCACTAGTCCAGTTGAGTCTCCTCGCAGAAATGGGATTTCCCCTCTATAAATATGACAGTGCCAACTCCTCATCTGATATGTAGTCAGTTCCCTGACTGTCCCGTGTACACCATCCTCTTCGCAAACATTGTATGTGTCCCTCCTGAAACCCTCATGTGGCATTACCAGTTGGAATGCATCTCTTTTCCCCCTGTCATGATTTACATCTCCACTATATGGGATGTGCCCCGTGTATTTCCTCTCGCATACCACCTTGGATGGTGCCTTGACCAGGATTAGGACTGACCTATTCCAGGGTCCTAAAGTCTCTGTTGCGCCTAAGATATTCTGGCATCTTGTGTGTTCCATCCTTCAAGAGTTCCAATATGCTACCATCTTCTACAGTGATTGTTCTAAAACAGTAGACAAGATGGGATACAAATTTACATCTGGCATTGAACATCAATTACTGCTGATATCATGGAGTGTGAGCTGCTACCGATTAACAAGGCCCTTCATTTTGTTACTCAGGCCTCCCTCCACATTGTTTTCTTATTTACTGACTCGATGAGCCGCCTACAGTCCATAGTCCGACACTACTCTTGTCACACTTTGGTCTGTGCTGTCCGTGACCACCTTTCGGCCCTTGGCTGTACCCCTGCTCAATTGTCTCTCTCTGGATCCCAAGTCATGTCGGCATCCCAGAGAATTAACTGGCTGACCATTTGGCTAGAGAGGTTCCTTCCTTCCCCTCTTTCTTCTCTGCCATTGGCCCCCTCCGGCCCACTAGGTCACCAGCATTTGGACCAATCTGCATGGTGGGGCCATGTACCCATCTGGCTGAGCCCCTGAGAACACAGGGATGACACTATTGATACCTGAGCTGTTTCCTTTCTTGATTTCAGGTGCAGATATGTGGACACACATCAAATTTCTCTTTGCCCAAAAGTGGAATGACATCGCGTGCGCTACTGCTCTCAGTAATAAACTCCGCAAAATCAAGGAGACTACTGCAATTTAGCAGTCCTCCTTCCACTCCTCTAGGAAGGAGTCTATGTCTTTAGCAACCTACGCATCTTTCATACTAGGCTCATTCATTGTTTTCTCTAGCATAACGAGCTACCCCACAATGTGACAGTGGATCCAGACTGACGGTATCCCATATATTGGTGGAATGTCCCATGCTATTGGTCCTTTGTACTAAGTATAGCCTTCCAGATCCCTTGTCTTCAATATTAGCAGACGATTCATGGATGGTTGAACTGGTCCTTCGTTTTCTACATGAAAGTGATTCTTATTTTCAATTAAAAGGTTTTGCTTTACTCGTGGAACCAGGAGCAGGTTGGTTGTGGTTTTCGCGTTTTCTGGGTCGAGGACCTATGACAACTTTCCCTAGTGAAGACTTCTCTTTCATCCCTCTGTTTTTCCAGTTTTTTAGATTTGACCTACAATGTTTTGCCTACTACTGTCTTTGTTCTTAGCTTTCTCACTTTATAATGTGACCCATCTGACTGGATCCACCCACTTTTATCAGACACTTGTATCTTATGCAATTAATTTTTTTGCTGTTTGGTTCCAGAACTCGCCTCAATCAATCAATAATCGTTTTAACTTCATAAATTGCTCTTTTTTCACTCTTTTTCCACTTCGAATCTTTGTGCATGTGAATCTAATTATTTTTATTTATCTAGCATAATGTTTAAACAGTTGAAAATGTTGATCTCTTAGTTGAAATAATTTTTGTCAGAGACTGTGCAATGGTGTCAAAAATGTATTTTTCATTACAAGATGAGCTGCTGCCTTTTTTATGGTAATCATCTTACAAACATTTAAAATATAAACTCTTATTGCGCTATGGACAAAATAATGCAGGTGAAGATTTAAATGAAGGTATGGGTTATAAGTAAAACAAAATTCAATAAAAACTAGGAATAGAAATAATGAATGCAATCAAATGGACAAAAATATAGGGTTATAAAATGTAGGAAATTAATCACACTTAAAATTAATTGAAATAACATGAACAACATTTCCAAATGGTCAAGTGGAAAAAGAATTATGCAAAGAAAAGTGAGCAAATTAAAATATGATACGATAATGAAAATGTGATAAAGGAACAGAAATAAAAAATCAAATTTAAGCCATTTAATTCAATAAAAATATCAAAGCATCTGACAATTATCGAATTTGCAACCTTCTGTATGTGAGGCCAATACTCTATCCATTACGCTACACAACTATTTTATGCATCAACACTTGAACATCACGTAAAATTCAGAAAAATTTTTCTTTTCATCGGTTACTCGCAAATGAGAGTCCAGGGAGAGTGAGAGTGTTTCTACACCTGATGAAGAACTTTGTCCAATAGCCTGACAATATCCAATGGTCTTTGTCTGTCTGCTACTCAAGGCCTCCTTTGTGCAGTGAATAGGAAACAATCCTAATCTATATTGTTATTACTCCATCGTTGTGTTTCCTATATGTATTATAGGGAGAAACTGATCAGTTCAGTTTCTATCTTTCCATTAAGAAATCATTGCCCTGACTGTGCAAAAATGTATAGTTATACCATGTCAACCTCACAACATCCCTACAACGACCCCATTAAATTTTATTTACATTCCCTCCGCAAACATGCCTTCACCCTAGCCAGATTACGCTCCCATATTTTATTATCTCAGGCTTGTCTGACATTTGGCATTACTCCCAAAGGCCTCACACTTAAAGTTCCCATCTCTGGCTGCAATCCTTCTTTCCATCAGTCCTTATACCAGTTCCAAACAGCACAATCCATAGCCCTCACCCGCCTAATCCTTCACCTATACATCGACTCGGCCAATGAACACACCCGTCAACTCCTATCCCAAATCAAAGTCCTCAATCTTTCCTCTCCCACATCCACACCGGCTGTACATAGCATCCTCCTACAGGCCAACCGCAAATTAGAACAACATGCCACCCTCCACCTCAAAAAACTATCCAATCTCCTGGTTTCCCACCTCCGGAAAGGCAACTCACCCTCCACAACCTTTCCAACAAACCTCAACCTCCTCTCATTGCACACAGACCCAGTCTCTCCCATCTACTCAATCTCCCACTTCCAGCTCCACTCCCCCCAACACCTCAAAATTCTAGTCAACACAATCTGGAACCACAACACCCCAATTCAGTAGTTAACCTTTCCTCCAAACCCCTCTCCCAATCCGAAACCTCTGTCCTATCCAAAGGCCTCACCTTCAGCCCCACTCCCAGGTTCAACCAAACTGCCCTTGTCAAGGATTTACTGTCCTACACTCGTAGTCTCTGCTGGAAATATCACTCTGCCACGAAGAAAAACAATCCTGATCCCACTCCTAATGATCCAGCTCCCCAAGACACTATCCAAATTGAACCCTGCCTGCAACAGTTCCGTCCTCCATCACAGCGGGACCCACCTCCTCTTCCTCAAAATCACCCTCTCCAAACCTTCCAGGAATTTCTCACTTCCAGCCTTGCCTCTCAATCTTTCTTGAAAAACCTTAATCCTACTCCCAACATCACCACAGCCGAATCCCAGGCTATCCGTGATCTGAAAGCTGACCGATCCATCATCATTCTTCCGGCTGACAAGGGTTCCACGACCGTGGTACTTGATCGTCGGGAGTATGTAGCTGAGGGACTGCGTCAGCTTTCAGACAACTCTACATACAAAGTTTGCCGAGGTAATCCCATTCCTGATGTCCAGGCGGAGCTTCAAGGAATCCTCAGAACCTTAGGCCCCCTACAAAACCTTTCACCTCACTCCATCAAACTCCTCACCCCACTGACACCTCGCACTCCTACCTTCTACCTACTTCCTAAAATTCACAAACCCAAACATCCTGGCCGCCCCATTGTAGCTGGTTACCAAGCCCCCACAGAACGTATCTCTGCCTACGTAGATCAACACCTTCAACCCATTACATGCAGTCTCCCATCCTCCATCAAAGACACCAACCACTTTCTCGAACGCCTGGAATCCGTACCCAGTCTGTTACCCCCGGAAACCATCCTTGTAACCATTGAAGCTACTTCCCTATACACGAATATCCCGCACGACCAGGGTCTCGCTGCAATGGAGCACTTCCTTTCACGCCGATCACCTGCCACCCTACCTAAAACCTCTTTCCTCGTCACCTTAGCCAGCTTCATCCTGACCCACAACTTCTTCACTTTTGAAAGCCAGACATACCAACAATTAAAGGGAACAGCCATGGGTACCAGGATGGCCCCCTCGTATGCCAACCTATTTATGGGTCGCTTAGAGGAAGCCTTCTTGGTTACCCAAGCCTGCCAACCCAAAGTTTGGTACAGATTTATTGATGACATCTTCATGATCTGGACTCACAGTGAAGAACAACTCCAGAATTTCCTCTCCAACCTCAACTCCTTTGGTTCCATCAGATTCACCTGGTCCTACTCCAAATCCCATGCCACTTTCCTAGACGTTGACCTCCATCTGTCCAATGGCCAGCTGCACAAATCCGTCTACATCAAACCCACCAACAAGCAACAGTACCTCCATTATGACAGCTGCCACCCATTCCATATCAAACGGTCCCTTCCCTACAGCCTAGGCCTTCGTGGCAAACGAATCTGCTCCAGTCCTGAATCCCTCGACCATTACACCAACAACCTGAAAACAGCTTTCGCATCCCGCAACTACCCTCCCAACCTGGTACAGAAGCAGATAACCAGAGCCACTTCCTCATCCCCTCAAACCCAGAACCTCTCACAGAAGAACCCCAAAAGTGCCCCACTTGTGACAGAATACTTCCCGGGACTGGATCAGACGTTGAATGTGGCTCTCCAGCAGGGATACGACTTCCTAAAATTCTGCCCCGAAATGAAATCCATCCTTCATGAAATCCTCCCCACTCCACCAAGAGTGTCTTTCCGCCGTCCACCTAACCTTTGTAACCTCTTGGTTCATCCCTATGAAATCCCCAAACCACCTTCCGTACCCTCTGGCTCCTACCCTTGCAACCGCCCCCGGTGTAAAACCTGTCCTATGCACCCTCCCACCACCACCTACTCCAGTCCTGTAACCCGGAAGGTGTACACGATCAAAGGAAGAGCCACATGTGAAAGCACCCACGTGATTTACCAACTGACCTGCCTGCACTGTGACGCTTTCTATGTGGGAATGACCAGCAACAAACTGTCCATTCGCATGAATGGACACAGGCAGACAGTGTTTGTTGGTAATGAGGATCACCCTGTGGCTAAACATGCCTTGATGCACGGCCAGCACATCTTGGCACAGTGTTACACCGTCCGAGTTATCTGGATACTTCCCACCAACACCAACCTATCCGAACTCCGGAGATGGGAACTCGCCATTCAGTATATACTCTCTTCTCGATATCCGCCAGGCCTCAACCTCCGCCAATTTCAAGTTGCCGCCACTCATACCTCACCTGTCTTTCAACAACTTCTTTGCCTCTGTACTTCCGCCTCGACTGACATCTCTGCCCTTACTCTTTGCCTTTAAATATGTCTGTGTGTGTGTGTGTGTGTGTGTGTGTGTGTGTGTGTGCGTGTGTGTGTGTGTGTGTGTGTGTGTGTGTGTGTGTGTGTGTGTGTGTGCGCGCGCGACTGTACACCTGTCCTTTTTTTCCCCTAAGGGAAGTCTTTCCGCTCCCGGAATTGGAATGACTCCTTACCCTCTCCCTTAAAACCCACATCCTTTCATTTTTCCCTCTCCTTCCCTCTTTCCTGATGAAGCAACTGCCAGTTGCGAAAGCTCGTAATTCTGTATGTGTGTTTGTGTGTTTTGTTCATGTGCCTGTCTGCCGGCGCTTTCCCGCTTGGTAAGTCTTGGAATCTTTGTTTAAAATTCTGTCACATTTTATGTTCAGTTTTGTCTACACTACCTTTTTGGACAACTATGTTTTCTTTGGAATGGATATTCTTAGTAAAAAAAAAATCTGAAGGATCTGTAATGTTAGTGAAATTCCTGCAGGTGATAGTGAATTTTAATACTTTCTTGCCTGTACAACATAATGTCTCACAGGCACTGTGCATAACAACACAGAGTGTCCCAGGTGGAATGGTCAGTATCCAGGGATATGACAGGAAGTACCGTTCAAAGCAAAAAAGTCTAGTAAACATGGGCTCTCAAATGGGTACCTTAAGGGCTATGAGCACTTGCTCATTTTCACTATTGTAAGATATAGTCCTTGTACTGAACTAGTGCTTACAGCTGTTGCAGTGAGCACAGTATACACCTGTTCAAAAGCAACTGTTGCACAATAACTTGAAAGTGGGGGAAGGGGGAAGTGAAGGGAAAAAGACAATAGCCAGCCACATACAGAGTGGGTCGAACCATTTACTGTAACCTTTTGCCAGAATTAGAAATATACATATGAGTTCTCTCAGGTTTTCTCCACATTATTAATTAATGGTATTCTGCTGAGTCGTTGTTTCCATGTTAAGCACAATATTTTGACCATGAATCCAGCTAGAAAGAACACATAATGACAAAATTTGCAGCACCTGAAAAAGACGGCTAGGTTGGTCGACAAAATATTGTGCATAAAATGGAAACAACTACTCAGAAAACACCCAGGTTAACATCTGTAATTGTATATGAATGATAAACCTGCAGATTTTGAAATCCACTGTGCTACATTTCATAACAACATTCTTGTTTTTATCCTGTGTAGAAAATTAGAGAGTAAAAGTAATAGAAGAGTTTTGCTATTTGTGCAGCAAAACAACGGATGATGGCTGAAGTAAAGAGGGTATAAACTGCAGAGTGGCTAAAGCAAGAAAAGCGTTTCTGAAAAAGAATTGATTAACACTCAGTATAAATGTAAGTGTTAGGAAGTGTTTCTAGAGTGTCGCATTGCAAGGAAGGCAAACATGGATGATAAAATGTTCAGTCAGACAAAGAGAGAGAAGAAGCTTTTAAAATGTGGATCTGCAGAAGAGTGCTGAAGGTTAGAGTGGAGAGATTGACTAATAGAATTAGGAGAAGGGGAAAATAGAAATTTGTGTAACTAGTTGAGTAAAAGATAGGACACATCCTTCGCATCAAGGAATAGTTTGGATATGAAGTGGGCGGGCAGGGGGGTGGGGGATGCAAATAACTGTAGAGGCCTGACTATAGCAAGCAGGTTCGAATGGATGTAGGTTACAGTAGCTACTGCCACATGAAGATTCTTGCACAGGATGGATTAGGGTGGACACCTGCATCAGACCAGTCTTGGGACTAACAACAGCACAGGTATCTCTCAATTATTCGAAATATCTGAATATATTTTTTTTTTTTTTTTTAATTTTATCTGAATCCTGTTACGTATACAGGACTTGTTTCAGGACAGTAACTCTGGATAAGATGCTACCACAGAAAGTAAGAACAATAAAAAATTATTAAATGATATAGATAAGTTCCTGATACTTATCTATAACACCTATTTAGAGAACTGTAACTTGTTAATTAATCAGGCATCCACCTACGGTAGAGATCAGTGATGGTAAATCTGCTCCCTACACACAACTGAAGTTAAACGTCCATGGGGTGGAGTGTAGCTGTCACCACGCATTTAACTTTGTTCCAGTACACAGTCAAGGAAAACATGGAACGTTTGTGGCAGCCAATAGTTCTCCCATGCAACTACTAAATCAATTTATGAATAAAAGCATGAAGTTAATAACTTGATTGATGCACTATCAGAATTTATGCTACTGTATGCCATCGTCTTTCAAGTTGAATAAAGTCAAACGGTATTATCCTTCGCTGATGTGATACCTTCACCTGGTAGACATTTGTGTCACCGGTGCACGACACCCAACCTTTTTTCGTCCTGGACTTCACTGGCCGACAGGAGGAGAATGCTAATGCTTACGTCAACCTCGTGGAGTGGAATCCTTCTCTTTCTGTGTCCTGTAGCGGCGAGTCTTTGAAAGCTGGCACTCGGCAGCTGCCGAGGTGACACCCCTTCATTCTTTATTCTCCATGACCCTCCCTCAATGGAATGTTCATGGCCTTCGATCCGACAAAGAGGACTCGAGGCTGCTCTTAGAATCGCAGCGTCCACTTGTTCTCTGCCTTCAGGAAACAAAACTGCATCTTCCCGACTGCTTTGTGCTTTCAGATTTCTTCGCTGTCTTTTTTGGAGCCAGCATTCTATCTCGTGGGGGAGTCGTGCTGCTCGTACGAGATGACGTTCGTAATTGACCCGTCTCCCTGACGACGTGCCTTCGAGCTGTTGCAGTTTGCCTTTTCCTTCCTCACTTGACCCTTCTCCTTTCTACCATTCACATCCCTCCGTCATTCAGTCACCGGTGAAGAGTTCCTCCAGCTTATTAGGCAGCTACCTCATCTCTTTCTGCTGCTTGGTGACTTCAATGCACACCGTTCCCTATGGGATTCTCGTAGAACCTGTTCAAGAGGTGCCTTCTTGTCTGACCTTCCCGATCAACTTAGTCCCTCTGCCTCGACGCAGAAGCACCCACTTTCCTTTCAGAATCCACACACACCTATTTTGATTTGGACCTATCCTTCTGCATGCCCAGCTTGCCCGTCACCTCGAGTGGTCCCTTCTCTCCAACACAAACTCAAGAGACTATTTCCTGTGTGCTATCTGTTTGGGACTCTTACCCAACTACACTCATACTCAAATGGCAGCTTACTGTGGCATATTGGAGGCTTTACTCCTTTCTGGCAACCTTCGACAAACGACATTTCCCCAGTTGTGATACCCAGTTGCAATATCTTACAAATGGTATCGTTACTGCCGCAGAACGTTCTGTTCCTCACACTTCCACTTTACCATGTTGTGTCCTGGTCCCGTGGTGGACTGAGGCATGCCACTGTGCATTTCGCTTGTAGAGCTGTGGCCTCCACGTTTTTAACAGTCATCCTACGATTTTAAACTGTATTCATTATACACAGATGCATGCACAGTGTCGTCGTGTTCTTTGGGACAGCAAAAGAGCTAGCTGGATTTCATTCAGTAGTTCTTTAAATCGTTCCACTCCTTCTTCTGTTGTGTGGACCAATCTCCTAATCTCCTAAGGGTCTCTAGGACCAAGATCCATTCCCCAATTTCCAACCTGACAATAGCAGACGATATCAGTGTGGGCCTTATTGCTAACTCAAGCATCTTAGATAGGCATTTTGCGGAGACATCCCGCTGTCACTCTGCCTTCCTCCATCGGAAACAAGTGGAGGAGGCTCGGACAATACCCTTTTCTCCTCCGAATCGTGAGTGCTACAATGCTGCTTTCACTATGAGGGAACTAGATCGTGCTCTCACTTTATCCTGATCCTCCGCCCCAGGGCCAGATGCTGTTAACAGTCAATGTTGCAGCACCTTTCTCATGCAGGCAAGCATTTTGTACTTAATACTTACAACCGCATCTGGCCAGAGGGCACGTTTCCAAGACAGAGGCACGAAGCCACTGTCATACCCATACCTAAGCCCATTATGGACACACACATTCCTTCTAGCTACAACCTCATTTCTCTCACCAGCTGTGTTTGCAAGGTGATGGAACATATGATGGCTCGAATCTCACAATTTACTAACCACTGCACAGTGTGGATTTCGAGCACACAGTTCTGTAGTTACCCACCTCGTCACTTTGTCCACCCATGTCATGTATGGTTTTCTGTGGAAATCTGACTCCACCTGTATTGTTCAATTTGGAGAAAGCCTAAGACACCTGCTGGAGGACTGGTATCCCCTGTTCTCTCTACATGCGGGGCTTTCATGACCACCTGCTCTGCTTCCTTCAGGAATTTTTCAAGGTACGTGTGGGTTCTGCCTTGTTGGACACCTTTATCAAGGAATACGGTGTGCTTTAGGGTTCCGTCCTGAGTGTCGTCATCTTTGCTATTGCCATTAATCCTATAATGGCCTGTCTCTTGCAGAGCATCTCCGGCTCCCTTTTCATTAATGATTTTGCCATCTACTGCAGTTCTCCAAAGACCTGTCTCATTGAGTGGCGTCTTCAGTGGTGTCTCGATTGTCTACTCGGGGAGTATTGACAATTGCTTTTGTTTTTCCACTGACAAAACTGTTTGTATGAATTTCTGATGGCGCAATTGCTGTCTTCCACTGTCTTTACATCTTGGGCTCGTTTCTCTTCCATTTGTTGAAACTACAAAATTCCTGGTGCTCATGCTCTATAGGAAACTTTCTTGGTCCTCCCACATGTCTTACCCGTCAGGCCACTGTACACCGTCCCTCGGTGTTTTAAATGCCCTCAGTGGTACTTCCTGGAGAGCAGATCAAATCACCCTCCTCCATTTGTTATGGTCCCTTGTTTGTTTGAAACAAGACTATGGGTGTTTCATGTATGCATCTTCGTGTCCGTCCCCTCTTATGCCGTCTCAATACTATCCAGCACTATGGCATCCGTTAAACCAGTGGCACCTTTTACAGTAGCCCAGTTTAGAGTCTGTATGCAGAAGTGGTGAACTACCACTGTCCTACCACCATGACCTTCTTCTCAGCAGACATTTATGCCATTTGTATGCCATGTGTGGCCACCCATTCTATGTTTCTGTTACCTCCTGTGGAGTTCGGTATCGGCTCTTGTTCTGGCAGCTTAACTTCACACTACCTGCAACTTTCACGGTGGGTGTAAACCCTTCACCACCTTGCATTCGTGCAGCAGCCCTGGTTCACACTGGCCTTCATTTGCTTCTTAAGGACAGTACTCCAGCCTCACTGTATCACTGTAAGTTTCACAATCTTTGCAATAGTACCCTTGGGTACACTGACAGTTTTTGTTCTGATGGTGGTGTCAGGTGTGGCTTCGTCACGGCACCGACAGTTTACGGTATCAGCTTCCGGAACATTTCTCAGTATTTACAGCAGAGCTCTTCGCCCTGTATCAGACCACGCAGTCCATCCAGAGAGACAGGCTGCTCAGACTCCCTCGGTGCCCTTCAAAGCCTTTGTGTGCCGTACACGATCCATTCACCTAGAGCAATAGCTCTAGGAAAGCTGACACGTCTCACTGACAGGAAACGAAGGCACTGAGGCTGCTGCCGAGACTGTAGTCCTCGTACCTCAGCCCACTAATTCTTATATTCCCTCCGATGATCTCTGTGTTGCCGCCTGTCAGCAGGTGAGGTCACTTTGCCATCACCACTGGTACTCCTTTTACGGGAACAAGCTCTGGGTTTTTAAGCATCTCCTGGCAGCTTGGATGACCACCTCTTGACCCTATCCCCGTGAGTTCATTTTCGCTAGGTTGTGTATCAGGCACTGTCTTTTTTGCCATCACCATTTGTTAAGTGGTGCTCTCACACCACTTTGTATTCACTGCGCTCAGCTTCTGATTATCCGCCACTTCCTGATGGAATACCCTTTTTGTAACCGCTTACATTCTCGTTTGTTTTTGCCATCTGTTATTGGCCATTTTAGCGAACGACGTTTGGGCTGTCGACCATGTTTACTTTCTATACATTGTAACAATATGGCGAAGGCCATTTAATTTTTACTTCATGACCTCAATTTCTTTATGGCGTATTTTATAGATCTTTCTCCCTATCCTTGTTTTCAGCCGTATACCGTGATAGCGTTGTTGTTGTTGTTGTTGTTGTTGTTGTTGTTGTTGTTGTTGTCTTCAGTCCTGAGACTGGTTTGATGCAGCTCTCCATGCTACTCTATCCTGTGCAAGCTGCTTCATCTCCCAGTACCAACTGCAACCTACATCCTTCTGAATCTGGTTAGTGTATTCATCTCTTGGTCTCCCTCTACGATTTTTACCCTCCACGCTGCCCTCTAATGCTAAATTTGTGATCCCTTGATGTCTCAGAACATGTCCTACCAACCGAACCCTTCTTCTAGTCAAGTTGTGCCACAAACTTCTCTTCTCCCCAATCCTATTCAATACCTCCTCATTAGTTACGTGATCTACCCATCTCATCTTCAGCATTCTTCTGTAGCACCACATTTCGAAAGCTTCTATTCTCTTCTTGTCCAAACTAGTTATCGTCCATGTTTCACTTCCATACATGGCTACACTCCATACAAATACTTTCATAAACGACTTCCTGACACTTAAATCTATATTCGATGTTAACAAATTTCTCTTCTTGAGAAACGCTTTCCTTGCCATTGCCAGTCTACATTTTATATCCTCTCTACTTCGACCATCATCAGTTATTTTACTTCCTTTACTGCTTTAAGTGTCTCACTTCCTAATCTAATTCCCTCAGCATCACCCGATTTAATTTGACTACATTCCATTATCCTCGTTTTGCTTTTGTTGATGTTCATCTTATATCCTCTTTTCAAGACACTGTCCATTCCGTTCAACTGCTCTTCCAAGTCCTTTGCCTTCTCTGACAGAATTACAATGTCATCGGCGAACCTCAAAGTTTTTATTTCTTCTCCATTGATTTTAATACCTACTCCGAATTTTTCTTTTGTTTCCTTTACTGCTTGCTCAATATACAGATTGAATAACATCGGGGAGAGGCTACAACCCTGTCTCACTCCTTTCCCAACCACTGCTTCCCTTTCATGCCCCTTGACTCTTATGACTGCCATCTGGTTTCTGTACAAATTGTAAATAGCCTTTCGCTCCCTGTATTTTACCCCTGCCACCTTCAGAATTTGAAAGATAGTATTCCAGTCAACATTGTCAAAAGCTTTCTCTAAGTCTACAAATGCTAGAAACGTAGGTTTGCCTTTCCTTAATCTTTCTTCTAAGATCAGTCGTAAGTTCAGTATTGCCTCACGTGTTCCAACATTCCTACGGAATCCAAACTGATCCTCCCCGAGGTCTGCATCTACCAGTTTTTCCATTCGTCTGTAAAGAATTCGCGTTAGTATTTTGCAGCTGTGACTTATTAAACTGATAGTTCGGTAATTTTCACATCTGTCAGCACCTGCTTTCTTTGGGGTTGGAATTATTATATTCTTCTTGAAGTCTGAGGGTATTTCACCTGTCTCATGCTTCTTGCTCACCAGCTGGTAGAGTTTTGTCATGACTGTCTCTCCCAAGGCCGTCAGTAGTTCTAATGGAATGTTGTCTACTCTGGGGGCCTTGTTTCGACTCAGGTCTTTCAGTGCTCTGTCAAACTCTTCACGCAGTATCTTACCTCCCATTTCGTCTTCATCTACATCCTCTTCCATTTCCATAATATTGTCCTCAAGTACATCGCCCTTGTATAAACCTTCTATATACTCCTTCCACCTTTCTGCCTTCCCTTCTTTGCTTAGAACTGGGTTGCCATCTGAGCTCTTGATATTCATACACATGGTTCTCTTCTCTCCAAAGGTCTGTTTAATTTTCCTGTAGGCAGTATCTATCATACCCCTAGTGAGATAAGCTTCTACATCCTTACATTTGTCCTCTAGCTATCCCTGCTTAGCCATTTTGCACTTCCTGTCGATCTCATTTTTGAGACGTTTGTATTCCTTTTTGCCTGCTTCATTTACTGCATTTTTATAGTTTCTCCTTTCATCAATTAAATTCAATATTTCTTCTGTCACCCAAGGATTTCTAGCAGCCCTCGTCTTTTTACCTACTTTATCCTCTGCTGCCTTCACTACTTCATCCCTCAGAGCTACCCATTCTTCTTCTACTGTGTTTCTTTCCCCCATTGCTGCCAATTGATCTTTTATGCTCTCCTCGAAAGTCTGTACAACCTCTTGTACTTTCAGTTTATCCAGATCCCATGTCCTTAAATTCCCACCTTTTTGCAGTTTCTTCAGTTTCAACCTACAGGTCATAACCAATAGATTGTGGTCAGAGTCCACATCTGCCCCTGGAAATGTCCTACAATTTAAAACCTGATTCCTAAATCTCTGTCTTACCATTATATAATCTATCTGATACCTTTTAGTATCTCCAGGATTCTCCCATGTATACAACCTTCTTTTATGATTCTTGAACCAAGTGTTAGCTATGATTAAGTTATGCTCTGTGCAAAATTCTACCAAACGTCTTCCTCTTTCATTTCTTAGCCCCAATCCATAATCACCTACTATGTTTCCTTCTCTCCCTTGTCCTACTGACGAATTCCAGTCACCCATGATTAGTAAATTTTCGTCTCCCTTCACTACCTGAATAATTTCTTTTATTTCATCATACATTTCATCAATTTCTTCATCATCTGCAGAGCTAGTTGGCATATAAACTTGTGTTACTGTAGTAGGCATGGGCTCTGTGTCTATCTTGGCCACAATAATGCGTTCACTATGCTGTTTGTAGTAGCTTACCCGCATTCCTATTTTCCTATTCATTATTAAACCTACTCCTGCATTACCCCTATTTGATTTTGTATTTATAACCCTGTATTCACGTGACCAAAAGTCTTGTTCCTCCTGCCACCAAACTTCACTAATTCCCACTATATCTAACCTTAACCTATCCATTTCCCTTTTTAAATTTTCTAACCTACCTGCCCGATTAAGGGATCTGACATTCCACGCTCCGATCCGTAGAATGCCAGTTTTCTTTCTCCTGATAATGACGTCCTCCTGAGTAGTCCCCGACCGGAGATCCGAATGGGGGACTATTTTACCTCCGGAATATTTTACGCAAGAGGACGTCGTCATCATTTAATCATACAGTAAAGCTGCATGTCCTCGGGAAAAATTACGGCTGTAGTTTCCCCTTGCTTTCAGCCGTTCGCAGTACCAGCACAGCAAGGCCGTTTTGGTTAATGTTGCAATGCCAGATCAGTCAATCATCCAGACTGTTGCCCCTGCAACTACTGAAAAGGCTGCTGCCCCTCTTCAGGAACCGTGATAGCATTACGGAGATTATCTACATATTACATTTCTGTTCTTATAATTACCACTTGTGGCTTTTTTCCACATTTCACAGCACTAGGAATTTAACACCTGTTTTGAGCAATGTTTTGGTTTGTTTCCCAACTTTCAAATGTTATTGCCGAAAATCGAATGTTCTTGCCAATTTTGTGTGTGTGTGTGTGTGTGTGTGTGTGTGTGTGTGTGTGTGTGTGTGTGTGTGTGTGTGTGTGTGTGTCCAGAGGGCGAAGGGAGAGGGAATTTTTTCTTATTTGTGAGGGACAATTTTTATCTCATCATTTCTTTTATTAAGTGTTCTAGGGAGCCTGTACTGATGTACGTTTGCTCATTTATCATGTTCGTTTTCATCAATGGCTTTCTGAATGTGGAAGTTTTCTTGCATTTGTATAAGATTATTCCCATTATTTTAATTTCTTGTTCCATGTTTAGGGATGGTGGTAATTGTGTTTTAAATGTTCTGAAAATGTGGAATGGTTTGCTTTGTACTTCCAACACCTGTTATGTTCTTTGTACCATGTTTTAAAATTCCTGCATCTCAACTTTTACAGTCATGTTTAGTCAGGGAGATTCACAAAGATGTGCAAATATTTTAATGTGTTATTCTACAACTAAAACAAAAGAAAAAAGCTCATATAAACATAGGTCTGCAAATGTTTAGTTATGGAGTTATGGCTAAAACAAGATTTTGCCTGAAATTTAGCAACTGCACTAATATTAAGCCATTGCAAAACTGAATAAGGTTAAAGTATAATACGATTTTCATTTATTTTGTTGTTATTTGTCTGGTGAATCTAATAAAACATGTCCCAGACTCCAACATAGTGCAGTAGTTTCCCAGAACACCCAGAGAACCAAAGATTATTCTACAAGTAATTTTCTTTACTTTCCATTAAGAATGTAGAAACATTTATGTTATTGTTGATGGCCGTTACTGAATTGTTTCAGTCGTTCCCTAACCTTGAGACCAGTTAGTTTCCTGTATTGTTCAGTGAAAGAATATAACAATAACAGTGTATTTAAGTGAAACCACATAGTATGTGTTGTAGCTTGTAGATTACTTGTGAAATAGGGATGCCTTTCAAATTTACGACGGGAATACTCCAACATGGTGTTCATTTATGGCAAATGTGATGGTAATGTTACAGCTGCAATTAACAAATATTCAGTATGTCAACCAACTCGGAGGATTCTGAATGCATTAATCATTAGTGGAGTATTTCAAATGTTACAAGAGACAGGTTCTCTACCTAGCGTTCATAATCAGTATGAGCATTCAGTATGTGAAGACAATGATGAGGATATTATGGGCACTGTTCAACATATCCTGCATACCAGTACACAACGTATCTCTCAGTGATAAGGCATTTCACAATCTAAGATATGGCGTAAACTGAAGTACAATAATCTGTATCCTCACCATACTGATGAGGCACAGTTTACTCGGAATGGTATAAACAATTTACATAACGAGCATGTATGGTCTGATGCAAACTTACTTGCAACAGTGTAACATAATTTCCAAGAGCGATTTAGCGTAAATGTGTGGTGTAGTATGATCAACAGATACTTTATTGGACCATTCATTTTCCCGGGATGTCTAACTGTCAAGATGTACTTACAGTTCCTTGATGTGAGAAATGCCCCACTTGCTCGGAGATGTTCCACTTGCTCGGAGATGTTCCACTTGCTCGGATATGTTCCACTTGCTCGGACGTGTTCCACTTGCTCGGACGTGTTCCACTTGCTCGGACGTGTTCCACTTGCTCGGACGTGTCCCCACTTGCTCGGACGTGTCCCCACTTGCTCGGACGTGTCCCCACTTGCTCGGACGTGTCCCCACTTGCTCGGACGTGTCCCCACTTGCTCGGACGTGTCCCCACTTGCTCGGACGTGTCCCCACTTGCTCGGACGTGTCCCCACTTGCTCGGACGTGTCCCCACTTGCTCGGACGTGTCCCCACTTGCTCGGACGTGTCCCCACTTGCTCGGACGTGTCCCCACTTGCTCGGACGTGTCCCCACTTGCTCGGACGTGTCCCCACTTGCTCGGACGTGTCCCCACTTGCTCGGACGTGTCCCCACTTGCTCGGACGTGTCCCCACTTGCTCGGACGTGTCCCCACTTGCTCGGACGTGTCCCCACTTGCTCGGACGTGTCCCCACTTGCTCGGACGTGTCCCCACTTGCTATGTGATTGCAAATGTATTTTCAACATTATGGCACTCCTTCACGTTTCATCAATGCTGTTACTACACATTTAAATGAACATTTCCCCCAGAAATGTATTGGTCGTGGTGCTACACATCTGTGGCCACCCAGATCGCTCAATTTAACACCAATGGATTTTTGTGTATGGGAATGGATGAAAGACATATTTTATGAGGGCAAAGTCAATACAAGTGAGGCATTACTTGCTCATATTATGAATGCAATAGAGGAAATTAAGAACAACCCTCTGAAACTGATACGAGCAACAAAATCTGTTCATGAACATTTATTGTGAATGTAGTGTGAATTTGTATGTTCAGTGTACAATTTCCTTAACGCTTAGCTTTGACTTTCTTGTTCAACATGAATTCTTGTGTGCTATGGTATTAATGAAGAGTAGATTATCTGATACGAAAATAAGCAAATAGGAAATATCATTCTGGTTGAATGTAGACTGGTGTTACTAGTGGATTGGCAGGTACAATATTACAGTTAACGTTATTACCATCATTTTTCCAAAATTAAATTCTCAACAACTTCTGTTGAAAACTTTGTGCAATTGTTTGGAATTTAAAAAACAAATTGGGCAAAGTAGTTAATAAATTAAAAATTTTATGAAATCACTTCTTTGCTTCTCTGGATGTTCTGGGGAACTACTGCAGATACACGTCTGGGACATGTTTTATTAGATTCACCAGGTCAATAACAACAAAATAAATGGAAATTGTGCTTTACTTTAACCTTGTACAGTTTTGCGATGGCTTCATAATAGCGAACTTGCTAAATTTTAGGCAAAATCTTTTATTATCCATAACTAAACATTTGTGGACCTATGTTTATATGAACTGCTTTCTTTAGTTTTACTTGTAGAATTACATATTTAAATATTTGCATACATCTTCGAGAATCACCCTCTATATTCCTGATGATTGGAGGGTTTGCCCGATCTTACATGCTATCTGGAGGCCTTGTCTCTTTAGGTGGTTTGCAACTCAGTGTATTGATTTCTGTTTGTAAGTCATAGTGTACCATCTGGTTCTTTTCTGTGTAATGTTGTCATTATGTGTGTTTGTTGATTGTGTTTGTAAGTTTGTAGGTTGTGAGTTATCTTGTATTCTAGAAGTGTTTTGTGTGTTTTGTATGTGTGTTTTTATTTTTTTGATTGAGCCTACTACATGTGTGTCATACCCATTGTTCCTAGCTATTTGTATTATTGTGCTCATTTCTTTTTCATAGTTTCTCTTATTGAGTGGGACCCTGTTTAATCTATGTAACATATGTCTTAGTGCTGCAAGCTTCTGGTTGTGAGGATGATTAGATGTGGAATGCATTACTGTCTTTGAGGCTGTTGGCAAACATACATGTTTAGAAAACCATTTACTTTCTTTATTGTGATGTCAAGAGTTTTTTTTTCTTTTTCAAATGTGAATTTTATATTATGATATGCTTTGTTGATTTCTGAGTGGATTTCATCTATTTTTTCACATGGCTCATCTACCAGAAAAATAATGTCATCCGCTAGTCTGTACCAATATATGATTTTGAAACTTTCATTAGTGGTTATCTTTTCTAATATCAGATTTTCTAAATGACATGAAAATGTTTGCTAATGTTCCTGATATTGGGCATCCTATGGGCAGTCCATCCCTTTGTAGATAATATTCATTCGAACTGAAAGTAGTTTTGTTCAGTTGTCAATGTGAGCATATTTGTTATTTCTTTTTTTGCTTCTGTGGTGATGTTGCTGTAGGATGTGAGATTTCGTTCTATGATTTCTATTGTTTCTGTGGGAGGGATGGAGGTATACAAATTTTTTGTCGAATGAAATCAGTGATGCTGTGTGTGGTATCTGTATGTTTTGGGTGTGTTCTATTAGGTTTCCTGTGTTTATCACTGTTCTGTTGTTTTCTGTTTTATAGTGTTTTGTAATTAACTTTTGCAGATGTTTGACTATGTGGTATGTTGGAGCTTTCTTGGCTTGGTGTACCATCTTTGTGTAACTTTTGTTGGCTGCAGTGTGTTGGTGCTTGTGGGTTTTTCTATGCTATGTAGTGTTTCTGTTTGTCTGTGCGTGTGTGTTCAATGTTTGTATCAGGTTTGCCTGGAATCGTATAGCTGAATCTGACTCCATTTCCTATATGGTGTTGGTATTTATGTGTTCCTTGGTTTTTGTGGTGCATTGCTCTTTGCCCATGAGTACTGTTACATTTCCCTTGTCTGCTCTTGCTATTAGTATGTTGTTGTTTATGAAGTTTCGTTTTAACCTTTCCAAGGTAGCTGTTTCTGTTTCATTGTTCTTACTGTATGTTTGCTGTGTTTATTTTATTATGCCTTTTATTCCTTTTTTACTAGTTCTCTTGTCACTCCTATGTTTATTTCACAATTATTTTGTTGTTCTTCACATGCAAGGATGTGTTCGGCTTCTACTTTGAGATTTTCTATGTATTGTTTACTTTTCTGTTGGTACAGTGTTTCAACCCTTTTTCCAAGATCATTTTTTTCTTTTTTGTGTAATTCTGTCTCTGATAGATTAACTAAACATGAGTAGTATGTGTATTGGTGCTCTTGTGATTTCACATTTAATATGTAAATTTTTTTTCTCTTTTTTATTGGTAGTTTCATTATTTTCTGTTTATGCTTGTTTCGTAAATGTTTCACTGCTGTGTATGTGTTGTGTTGTGTTGAGTTTCTTTTCTTTTAGTGTGATGAGGACTGTGGGATTTCCTATGTTTTGTGACAATTCTAGATGAGTCTCAGAGCATCATGTTTAGGTATGGTACTATTTTTTCGACTATAGCATCTTAATTTCATTTAGCAACCAACATCATTCTGTAATTGTTTTTTACTTCTGTGCCAATGTAGAAATGTTCTTAACTTTTACATTAATATAACTTGGAATTAAATCGTTTATTTTGCATGTTTTGTTGAATTTTATGTGTTGTATCATCTTATGAAGTCTCAGATGTATTTTCTTGCACCTTTTGTACATGTTTAAACTATTTAGTTTTACATTTTGGGGCACTGTACCTATAGGTTATAAACAGTTCTGGTGGTTGGTTTTTGCTATGATGCTGAAATATTTTAAATTCTACTTACAGGTTGCATGGATGATTTTCTACATATTACATTTCTATTCCCTCTTTATATATACCAAACAGGAAAGTGCTGGTAGATAGAGAAAAAAAAATA
The DNA here is from genome assembly GCF_023897955.1 of Schistocerca gregaria. Classification (NCBI taxonomy): domain Eukaryota; kingdom Metazoa; phylum Arthropoda; class Insecta; order Orthoptera; family Acrididae; genus Schistocerca; species Schistocerca gregaria. Next base: position 34,623,913 of record NC_064928.1, read on the forward strand.
CACACACAGACACAAAATTTCAAGCTTCCACAACCAATGGTTGCTTCGTCAGGAAAGAGGGAAGGAGAGGAAAAGATGAAGGGATGTGGGTATTAAGGGAGAGGGTAAGGAGTCATTCCAATCCCGGGAGTGGAAAGACTTACCTTAGGGAGAAAAAAGGACAGGTATACACTCGCCCGCATATGCAGACTGCATTACAACTCTGGTATGCAGACTGCATTACAACTCTGGTATGCAGACTGCATTACAACTCTGGTATGCAGACTGCATTACAACTCTGATATGCAGACTGCATTACAACTTTGACATTCAAGTTTATATATTCCTGATCGTTGAAATCTATCCCTCTTGGTAGTTGGTTGGCTTAGGTGTGATTGGAGGGTTTGCCCAGTCTTACATGCTATTTGGAAGCCTGTCTCTTTAGGATGTTTGGAACTCTGTGTGATAATTTGTGTGTAAGTGGTAGTATACCATCTGGCTCTTTTCTGTGTTATGTTTTCATTATGTGTGTTTGTTGAGTGTGTTTGTAAGTTTGCAGATTGTGAGTTATCTTGTATTCTGAAAGCATTGTGTTTGTTTTGTATCCTCATAAAGATGCCTCTGAAGACGCCTTGCAGAAAATAAAGGCAAAATGCGTCTGGCATGAAAACTGGGTTTCATTCAATTGTACTCAAATGGTCCCTAAAGTAAAAATTATCAATATACCATAATACTCTTCAGTTTTGTGTAAGACAGGAGTACAAAAGTTGAAGATAGTAAACAAAACAACACTCGGAAGGAATCACATATATACCACCTTGTGTGAATGCAGGTCATCCTCCACAGATCCCAGAACAGCTGCCGTCTTGTCCAGAGGAAAGAAGAATCTTTTTTATGCTTTTTCACTATTCTCGCAGTTTTTGAAGAAATATTTCCCAAGTACATTAGAAAGGCCATAGATTTTACATTTCTTTCTTCTTGCCCTTTTTTTGGTTGATCTTAACTTATTAATTTTTATACCTATTCTTATGGAATTTTTCTTACAAGTGTACCAGTTCATTCTATAGGCTGTCAGTGTGTGACATACACAGACCTATGTAGTAACGTTTTAAGTACACTTACAGTTTGCAAAGGATGGTGGCAGCAGAATGCCTCAAAGTGTAAATCAATGTGGGTGGTATTATGGTAAACACTATGTCCTAAAAGTGTGAACAGCACATCGGTAATTCAGCAGATTTTGTTAGGAGGACAAAAACTTTGATATAATTGTCTGCCTTAATGTTGTTTCCCTAATCACCAAAAGTGCCTGTTGTCGACACTTTGTCATTGATTAATAGCAAGTTTGCAGATGATGTGTTGGCAAGCAAGCCCTAAGCTCCATTTTTTATTTGATAAGCAATATTTTCAACAGAATGATGGAGTCACTATGGGCAGTCCTCTCTCACCAATGTTAGGTAATTTATTTGTGGAAGTTATGAAGTGGAGGTGAAGTGGGGGAGGGGGAGTGAGAAAACGCTCAACACTGTAGTTTTAAAAACCGTGTTCAGGAGATATCGTCAGTGACACATTCATAGTTTGACCCCATGGTGAGTCCAAATTCCGTTCATGAAAATATCAAATTTACACTGGAACAAACAAGAAATGAATGGCTGCTACTGTTTCTGGATGTAAGGAGATAGGTTTTTCTGACATTGCGTTTACAGTAAGCCCATACACATACTGATTTATACTTGCAGGTATCTAGCTGTCACCATCCTTTGCAAACTATGAGTGTACTTAAAACTTTAGTACATAGGGCTCATATAGTGTCCAACACTGATAGCCTATAGAGTGAGCATGCAGCACACTTGGAAGAAATGTTCTTTCGGAATGGGGGAATCGACATACAAGGCATCAAATTGAAAGAGCTCTGCAAGCAAAAATTTCAGACCAGTCACAAGAAAAGCAAGAAGATAGATATGTAAAAACTACAGCCTTTCTATTGTGCGTGGGAAATATTTCTTCAAACATTGCAAGAATAATGCAGCAGCATGAAAGATATAATCTTCCTTCCACTGGCACAGGCCGCTGCCCTTCTGGGATTTATGAAGGCTGATATGTTTTAATGAGAGGCATGTATATATGAAATTCTTCGTATGGTGAAAGGTACATGGGGCAAACAATACGCACGTATATATGAAATTCTTCGTATGGTGAAAGGTACATGGGGCAAACAATACGCACTGGGGCAATAAAAATACACACACACTCCTGCCTCTTACAGCCCCATAAGTTGGTCAGTGGAAATACAATGTTCAGCAACTCATTCTACTGGGATTAGGTGGTCAAGGAAGCTGTGGAAATTCAGTCACCACATAACCTGCTCAACCGAGATGAGGGTTTCCAGCCTCACGAATTATGGAAACCCCATTTAAAGTCTATGCTCTCAAAGGAAGTATCATTCTGTCTTTTCACTGCTAGGTATTTCAACATACGCCATCCATAATAATCAACCAAATACTTCATAAGCACTGTGCATTAGCTGCCTCTGCTCTTGCTTTGTTTTACCATTAGAGATGTAAAGTTTTATCTGTGACTGATGGTCTTGTTACTAACGTGCAGTTGCTTTGCAATATTGTGTAAGGCAATTTAAAAATACTGCAGGCGACTCATCGTGGAATAGTTGCAGGGTTGTCGGCTGAAATACTGGAATGAGAATTAATAGTATACTGGAAGCACACCCAAAAGATGGATTATTCAATCCACCTGGAAAATTTCATCAAACACATATATGCTAGTGTGTTTATAGGCTGTGGAATGGTATTCAGCATGCCTTCCATCAGTGTGATGTAATTAAACTTCAGGTGCTGTACAGAGTGTTTGGTATATTGCCAGTCTGTGGAAAACATAGTTGAGTGACTTTCATGATTTGTGTTTGATGACATTCCTTCGCTCTCTAATAGAGTAGGCCCCATGCATTTTATTTGTAATACACCACATGTAAGGTTGAGGCGCACTGTCAATTACTGTAACAGTGAAGATCAGAAACCACTAACATCACATTTTATTATTAATTGTGGGCACTTACAAAATGTCAGAAACATCATCAATCTTTGTTAAAAGGGAAAAAAGGACATTTTATTTCTGTTACTATACTCTGTTCATCATAAGAATAAACGTGATGTAAACATTACACCATGTATTCTTCCGTGTTTCCTTCAATCTCACTGGATTTCGTTTCAAATGGAGCAGAAGCCACATCGTGACCAGTAGATTCAAGTACAATTATAAGGATACATTTTATGCTGTGTTAAATGCACGTAGACTGAGGAATAAAGTGCAGGACAATAGCTTTACCAGTGCATTAAACTTGGACAGCACTGGCCAACCAGCGGTCCAACTAGCCTTGCTCAGACATAAAACGAGATGGGCAAACTAACAATATAGCTTTGAATGTCATTTAATTTTTAGAGAGAATGAAATAATATTTGGCAAAACTCCAGCACTACTGTGCACTTCTTAGGCGACCAGATAGAAAGCATAAAATGCTCTCATTCTCACCTGACACAGTGTTCTAATTACAAACAAGAGTAATGAAAATTCTGAACTTAAATACAGAGGAATTTTTCTGAGCGAGCTTTGTGTGATGTAAAAGCATACTGCAGGGATGTGACTGTACTGTTGAATACTGAAGCCACTGAAGGTATTAATTACAGTCAGTCATCTGGTAATCTCCTAGTTCCTTCCTTATCTGAATCCCAGAAATACATTTCAGTACTGAAACTGTCATCAGCTACATTGATAACGAGTCGATCAGCAGCAGAATCCACAAAGCCATCCATGCACTGCATTGTCTCCGCCTCTTTTATGGCATGCTGTTCTATATACTGCCAGTCTTTGGCAGTGACATGTGAAAAAAAAGTGTGCATTAGTTTCGGTATGTCAGGCAGCTTAACAGTCATGTTATTTCTCAGGCCAAGCCCCTTAACTTGAGTCCAGATCAGATCTGTTGGGTTCATATGGTAATTGGTTGTAAAAATGCATTTATTTGTGTATTCCTTGATGTGGTGAAAATGATTGTTTTTCTTGTTTCTATGACACACTTCTACATCTGGGATATAAAACAATTTAAAAGTTAAATTGTGATTTTTTCTTAATTTAAGCAACATTTGTTAACTGTCTTTCATAAAATATTTTTAATTAATTTATAGTTGGAATGAAAACAAGAATTTTGCATGCAGTATGTAATTAAAAACAAGATGATGTTCATTACTCATAAAAATAATGATGAATTTTACAATTACAAGATTTAGGTGTGTCAAATTGAACAAGAAAAAGAAATTAATTTGGGCAAAGCTTAAACCAGCAAACCATTTACTGCAATAAGTTACCAAGCTATTATGCCACTGATACTGCTATACGCAAATATGCACTTAAGTCTCAACTGTACCTAACACTGTTGCTCAGAAAACTTCAAAGCCGATCATCTCCCCAAATTTATGATAAGCATTAAGAACAACCTATTCCTCGGCACTTTTTTAATAGTGTTCCAAAGGTGTAGTTCCTTACTGAACAGGAAGCAGCCTCAGCCATTTTCATACTGCGTATTAACAGTACGAAAATCAGAGCACAACAGTGCAGAGGCTGAAATAAAAACTATGTAACTAAAGTGTGATTCAGAAAAATGTTGATGGTTGCTAATACATTTGAACATCTTAAAGTTTCATTTAAGGTAACTTGGTATTAATATATCCAAAAAAATATGTAGGACCTACTTCCAAGAGCATAATAAGTGTGCGTGTGCGTGTGCGTGTGCGTGTGCGCGCGCGCGCGCCAACATCTCCCTTGTTGTGTCATATCAAAATGTGGGCAAACTTACATATTGGCCAAGGCGCGTGTTGCCACCGACAGCGGTCACAACCGTCCACAGACAATCCGGGAGGCAATCCGTTCATTCGAGCCTTGCGGCTGCGCTTAAATTTGGCAACATCGTCACTAAAGACATCTCCAGTCCATAGGGCCGATATCAGATCGTCAAACTCCCCCTTGGCTGCTCAATCACTCTCACGGCGCCGCAGACCTATGGCAATCCGGCCATCAGGGCTGGGCACAGTGCCAATGTTCAGGCCATTACGGAGTGAAGAACCTACTCAAGCTAGGATGCTTTTCCCGAAAGCTCTTGCGTTCTATTGTGCGCTTTTTCAACTGAAATAGAAAGTACAACATTGTTAAAATAGGAGTTTTGCACTTCTGTCTCTTCTTAAAAAGGAAGCTAATGAAATGAAACATGTAAATATTTTATTTTTATTTTTGATTGACAATTGTAGGCACATGGCTGCACATATGGGAGCATTTATGCTGTAGTGGCTCATATCTGTAGTTGAATGCATTACTTGAAGTGGCATGGAGGAAAAACTGTGCTCTCAGCATCATATGACAACAGAGACTTGTTTTTGATCGAAAAATGTTGTTTGGTATGGAGAAAGAACATCATACACACCACAATTTCTTTCACTGTTCACAGTAACAGCTCAGAAATTATCCAGAGAGCATTTTCAGAAAGTTGCCAATGGCACATAAAACTTTCAATATTTTAAGTATTGGTTTACCAGGTATAGTCAATCAGTTGTAATTTCATCCAAATATTCTCAGTACAGTTTCTGTGGAAGAGAATTTTGTACTTGCTCTGAGATGGTAATTCCTCAGTTTTGATCTACATTTAACTAATGCAGTACATCTGCCAAATGTATATCTTCCACTGCTAATTTACTGAATAAAAAATCAAATTAGGTGAAACAGTAATATTACTTACAACAAATATTACACTAAATATTATACAAACTAATTGTTGCAATTTCTGCATGTATCTGGTCTCAATAGCTTGGTTTTCAAAAACTAATGAAATAAGTACCAGCTCAATATTGTCACACAGTTCTTCCTCGAATCTATTTTTGAAGAATAGAAGAAAGATTAATCTCTGCGTAGGGTGCCAGAGAAACTGTGTAATGAGGAAACAATCCAGTTGACTAAGACACATTAGAGGGAACATGAATTAGCCAACTAAGGATGGGCAAACTCGTTCATCTTTGGGAACTAGTTCCCTGGTGATCGCTCTTTTCTGGGAACTGCCCATTTGTGCTTGGTATATGGTTCTTATGAAAAATTTAAATTAGTAGCATAGAGACTGAAGATGGAAGGTGCCAAGAGGGGGCACCTGCCTCCCCCCTGGAGTACGAAGTTTTTATTCATAACAGAATTCTCACTCACTTGTAATTTTCGTGATTCCGTAAAACCTCTCGTTTAGCCAACTACAGTATTATGTGGCTGGTTGCTGTGAAATAATATAAGGTGGCTCATGAAAAACTGGCACCAAGTACAGACTACTTGCCAATTACGCATGATTTATTGACCATTATGAGAAGAATAGACGAACATGTAATAATTAGGCAGTGAAGAAATAACAAATAAGCTAAGGCAAACAACAGCTTTGAAACAATAGATGACGATTGGTGGGCGACAATGAGCTGTTTAGTACTCAAGACCAATTTTTCGTGTGCCACCCTGTATCACTGAAATAATATTGTAGAAAGTATCTTATTCTCTTTACAAAATGTGACAATAGACCATGGAGTGCGGGCTTCATTCGGTTGTAAATCAATCTGCTTTCCATAACAATGAACATGGTCTTTTACCTCGGTTCAAAAAAAGATAGAAAATGGCCATTCATGTGTGCCTCGCCGATTTCCTTTGCATGTCTAATAAGAAAAAAATCTTGCATTTTTACAAGTGTTTCTTCTGATGTTTATCAAAATAGTGAAGTAAGCTGATATGCCATTTTCTTACCTGAAAAAATGTATGTATTATATTCCACATAATTTTTATGTAATAAACGCAATTATAAAATGCATTTTAATTGCAGGTCATGGTTGCTGAATAGAATACGAAAAGAACCAGAAGTTCAGAGTTCAAAAAAAGGTTTGAAACACATCTAGAATGGCGTGCGCAGCAAACAAAACGAACAAGAACTCGATACTGAACTATGAGCAGTCGACAGTGGAACTGCGATGAATGCAAAGGACGAGTCCGTCCGACCGAGAAAGAGACAGAGATGTGTACGGAAATGGGACCGAGGCTGGAACAATACCGACCTACATGCCATTGCAGGAACGAGACCGACTGTCTCCCATTTCCGGGAACTACAAAAAGAAAGCCACGGCCGAGACTGAGGCAGACTGGAACGGGACCGAGGCTGGAATGAGACTGGCAGACATGCTGTTGCGGGAATGAGACCAACCATTTCCTGTTCCCAGGAACTATAAATAGAAAGCCGCGACTGAAATGAACTATAAAAGACTGTTCCTTAGAATTCGTTCCTCACTCATTCCATTCATCTTGATGCACCGTTCCTTTGGACCCATTAGTTCACAAAGGACCCATCTCTACAGCCAACCACAGCTCAAGTTTCAGGATGGTCAGCAATGGTCGCTGCTCAGTACTTTTGTCTAATGCAGAGTGTGGCAGGCTGTGAGGTGATCAGCAGTGCTGCAAGTTCAGTGTATCGGTAAAAGTTTGACTGGCATGTTTCGTGATCGCCAGCTGTGCAGCCAATGTGTGATAGCAAGTCTGCAGCATAAATGTCACCTTAGCAAAAAGCATCAGTTTCTTAGTAATTTTTGACATTCTCCCTTTTTGTTGACAGTGCCTTTGATTGAGTCACTGCATCTCATCAGCACAGGTTTGGGGCTAGCATAACTGCATGGGTCAAGTACACAGGGTCCTGGACATAGCTGACAAATAAAAAGTAATTTTCTGAAGTAACTTCACATTTAATGGAATGGTGTTTTTGGGTGGTGTGGGAGGTGGCGCGTGATCACACTTGGACTGGGTTCGAATCACGGTCTGGTATACATTTTCACTCATAGCCGCAGATTCCACTTAATATCCCAATGCAGCTGACCGCAGTGATCCACTCCCTTTCCTTTGTTCACTATAGCTAGAAAGACTACAAAGGAGAATGGTATATTGACATGTGTTGGCTGTGATACTCAAGAAAATATACTATAATGAACAGCCTGGTCTGGCATTTTAATAGCGTGTGAGCACTGGTACAGTACCTGGCAGTTATTGACCTATTAAGTATAAGCCCTGTCAGTATGACATCTAATGACAGCATACCCTCACAAGACACAAGTAACTTACGTGTGCAGCGAAGCTCACTTGCACGGATAATTTAATACTGAGACACCGACACATTCAGCTATCACTAGTGTTAGTGTTAAGCAGATAAAATTTCATTCCTAAAGTAGTATCATTCTTAAGTTTGCTAGAGTGAAAATGTGTTGTTGCCAAGCAGCTTGTTATGATCAAGTATGGCGATAAATGTCAGCTACTGATGGAGGAATGACAGCTATCACATTGCCAAACGTGCATAAAAATGGAGACTGGATGATAATGAGGTAGGACATTGATAGCAAAGTGTTAATTAATGTTCACCACACCAAGTGGGAAAATTCAGGGGATTTTATTTTATATCGGGGTAAAAATAAATAAAAATGAAAGTTTACTTGGCAGAGTTTCTAGGAGCAGTTTCCTTATTTTGGCTGTGGCAGTTGATGTGGCAATGCAAGCATATAACACCTACCATCATAAATTCGTGACAACTTCTGAACTGCTGGACTGTTTATTATGTTTCCCTAGCATCCCTCATCTGAGGTCATTATGCAGCACAAGACGTTGTTTTTGTTGTTGTTGTTGTTGTTGTGGTCTTCAGTCCCGAGACTGGTTTGATGCAGCTCTCCATGCTACCCTATCCTGTGCAAGTTTCATCATCTCCCAGTACCTACTGCAACCTACATCCTTCTGAATCTGCTTAGTGTTTTCATCTCTTGGTCTCCCTCTACAATTTTTACCCTCCACACTGCCCTCCAGTGCTAAATTGGTGATACCTTGATGTCTCAGAACATGTCCTACCAATCGATACCTTCTTCTAGTCAAGTTGTGCCACAAGCTCCTTTTCTCCCCTATTCTATTCAATACCTCCTCATTAGTTATGTGATATACACATCTAATCTTCAGCATTCTTCTGTAGCACCACATTTCGAAAGCTTCTATTCTCTTCATGTCCAAACTATTTATCGTCCATGCTTCACTTCCATACATGGCTGCACTCCATACAAATACTTTCAGAAACTACTTTCTGACACTTAAATCTATACTCGATGTTAACAAATTTCTCTTCTTCAGAAACGCTTTCCTTGCCATTGCCAGTCTACATTTTGTATCTTCTGTACTTCGAACATCACCAGTTATTTTGCTCCCCAAGCAGCAAAACTCATTTACTACTTTGTGTCTTATTTCCTAATCCAATCCTCTCAGCATGGTTAGAATTAATTCGACTACATTGTTGATGTTCATCTTATATCCTCCTTTCAAGATACTGTCCATTCCATCAACTGCTCTTCCAAGTCCTTAGCTGTCTCTGACTGAATTACAATGTCATCGGCGAACCTCAAAGTTTTTATTTCTTCTCCATGGATTTTAATACCTACTCTGAATTATTCTTTTGTTTCCTTTACTGCTTGTTCAATATACAGATTGAATAACATCGGGGAGAGGCTACAACCCTGTCTTACTCCCTTCCCAACCACTGCTTTCCTTTAATGTCCCTCGACTCTTATAACTGCCATCTGGTTTCTGTACAAATTGTAAATAGCCTTTCGCTCCCTGTATTTTACCCCTGCCACTTTTAGAATTTGAAAGAGAATATTCCTGTGAACATTGTCAAAAGTTTTCTCTAAGTCTACAAATGCTAGAAACATAGGTTTGCCTTATGCTCTCCCTGAAATTCTGTACAACCTCTGGATCTTTCAGTTTATCTCGGTCCAATCTCCTTAAATTCCCACCTTTTTGCAGTTTCTTCAGTTTTAGTATACAGTTCATAACCAATAGACTGTGGTCAGTCCTCATCTGCCCCTGGAAATGTCTTACAATAAAAACCTGGTTCCTAAATCTCTGTCTTACCATTATATAATCTGTCTGATACCTTTTACTATCTCCATGGTTCTTCCATGTATACAACCTTCTTTCATGGTTCTTAAACCAAGTGTTAGCTATGATTAAGTTGTGCTCTATGCAGAATTCTACTAGACGGCTTCTTCTTTCATTTCTTAGCCCCAATCGATGTTCAACTACGTTTCCTTCTCTCCCTTTTCCTACACTCGAATTCCAGTCACCCATGATTATTAAATTTTCGTCTCCGTTCACTATCGGAATAATTTCTTTTATCTCATCATACATTTAATCAATTTCTCCATCTGTAGAGCTAGTTGGCATATAAACTTGTACTACTGTAGTAGGCGTGGCCTTCTGACACAAAAAAAATAAAATAAATCTGTGCTTGTAACAGCCAATGAGATGGAATATCTTGTGTTGGTCTTGTTCCAAATTTGTATCTTTCCCTTCTTCTTTATGGTTGTCTTCATTTACCAAGTAACAGAGACTTACTAAAAATGTATTTTGGTGTGGGATCGTGTGATACAAACATATAACAGCAATTGTACATCTGCACCTGTACGGTGCGTGGCAGAGGGCACGTCCCATTGTAAAAGTTATTATGATTTCTTCCTGTTCCATTCACATATGAATTGTGCAAAGCCCAGTTCTTGAACAAATTTATTCTGTCATTGATTATTGGAACACCATTTCTTATGTTGTGAAACATGTCAGTGGTCGCGATAAGTGGCAATGAGAAACTGCATTTAAAGATAAAATTACAAAATTGAAGATGCTCGTCATAAGTGATACATTTTATGTGTCCACATGTAAATACTGTGTCTCTCAAAAGTCCAAATGTTTCCTTATAATGGGTACTACAAAAGAGTTACCTTAAAGACACAGTAACAAAATTTAACATTTCTTCTTGTTTGATACATACATTGCCATGTGTTTTACTTACTTCTGCTTCCTGTATTGCTCTCCTTTCTTCTTCCTTCCTCCATCTTCGGAGATTCTCATTGTCCTGATGAGCTTCATTGAATGCATTCAGGAAGGCATCAAAGATACCAAAGAACTCGTCTGGCTGTACTGACGCAGCATTATCTTCTCCAAATAGCCGGACAGCCCGGTCAAACTGTGAACCAACAAGATGAAACTCAAGCAATCGTTAAGTCTGCCTCCACCCCCCCCCCCCCCCACCCACCCCCCAGACATTATTGTACTGATGAGTCATTCATGAAGGAAATTATGGGAAATAATTGATGCACTCACATATTTTTGTATATTGGTGGGAGGGAGAGCCATTAAAAACATACAAAAAAAATTGTGTGTGTGTGTGTGTGTGTGTGTGTGTGTGTGTGTGTGTGTGTGTGTGTGTGTGTGTGTGTGTGGTTTGGAGGGGGGGGGGGATTTGTCCCAGTACAACATTAAATTCCCTACAAAAATTACATATTCATTTTTTTTCTAGGACTAATAGTTTTGATGATGCAGGAGATGGAGGAAATTGCAAATTATAAAACATACTTTTTTTTAATGTTATAAAATTAATGTTTATTGTTAAATAAAGTCAGACGTAGTATGCACATTTAATATTTGTTCTTAACTAAGTGCACTCAGGACCATATTTAGGCAGGTGCAACACGTGCAGCTTCACAGGGCGGCAAAATGTTGCAATTTAAAAAAGTTTCTAAGTATTATTTTAATGTTCATTGCATCAGGATTGAGGCATTCAATGATTTATTTGCAATACGGTGAAAAATTTTTGTAGCCATCATAAACTCAGATTTTACTACTAGTCCATCTGTATAATGTCTTAGTAAATAAAACAGAAAGAAACTTCCACATGGGAAAAATATATTAAAAATAAAGATTCCAAGACTTACCAAGCGGGAAAGCGCCGGCAGACAGGCACATGAACAAAACATACAAACACACACACAGAATTACGAGCTTTCGCAACTGGCAGTTGCTTCGTCAGGAAAGAGGGAAGGAGAGGGAAAAATGAAAGGATGTGGGTTTTAAGGGAGAGGGTAAGGAGTCATTCCAATCCCGGGAGCGGAAAGACTTCCCTTAGGGGAATCTGGAACCACAACACCCCAATTCAGTAGTTAACCTTTCCTCCAAACCCCTCTCCCAATCCGAAACCTCTGTCCTATCCAAAGGCCTCACCTTCAGCCCCACTCCCAGGTTCAACCAAACTGCCCTTGTCAAGGATTTACTGTCCTACACTCGTAGTCTCTGCTGGAAATATCACTTTGCCACGAAGAAAAACAATCCTGATCCCACTCCTAATGATCCAACTCCCCAAGACACTATCCAAATTGAACCCTGCCTGCAACAGTTCCGTCCTCCATCACAGCGGGACCCACCTCCTCTTCCTCAAAATCACCCTCTCCAAACCTTCCAGGAATTTCTCACTTCCAGCCTTGCCTCTCAATCTTTCTTGAAAAACCTTAATCCTACTCCCAACATCACCACAGCCGAATCCCAGGCTATCCGTGATCTGAAAGCTGACCGATCCATCATCATTCTTCCGGCTGACAAGGGTTCCACGACTGTGGTACTTGATCGTCGGGAGTATGTGGCTGAGGGACTGTGTCAGCTTTCAGACAACTCTACATACAAAGTTTGCCGAAGTAATCCCATTCCTGATGTCCAGGCGGAGCTTCAAGGAATCCTCAGAACCTTAGGCCCCCTACAAAACCTTTCACCTGACTCCATCAAACTCCTCACCCCAAGGTCACCTCGCACTCCTACCTTCTACCTACTTCCTAAAATTCACAAACCCAAACATCCTGGCCGCCCCATTGTAGCTGGTTACCAAGCCCTCACAGAACGTATCTCTGCCTACGTAGATCAACACCTTCAACCCATTACATGCAGTCTCCCATCCTTCATCAAAGACACCAACCACTTTCTCGAACGCCTGGAATCCGTACCCAGTCTGTTACCCCCAGAAACCATCCTGGTAACCATTGATGCCACTTCCCCATACACAAATATCCCGCACGTCCAGGGCCTCGCTGCAATGGAGCACTTCCTTTCACGCCGATCACCTGCCACCCTACCTAAAACCTCTTTCCTCGTCACCTTAGCCAGCTTCATCCTGACCCACAACTTCTTCACTTTTGAAGGCCAGACATACCAACAATTAAAGGGAACAGCCATGGGTACCAGGATGGCCCCCTCGTATGCCAACCTATTTATGGGTCGCTTAGAGGAAGCCTTCTTGGTTACCCAAGCCTGCCAACCCAAAGTTTGGTACAGATTTATTGATGACATCTTCATGATCTGGACTCACAGTGAAGAACAACTCCAGAATTTCCTCTCCAACCTCAACTCCTTTGGTTCCATCAGATTCACCTGGTCCTACTCCAAATCCCATGCCACTTTCCTAGATGTTGACCTCCATCTGTCCAATGGCCAGCTGCACACATCCGTCCACATCAAACCCACCAACAAGCAACAGTACCTCCATTATGACAGCTGCCACCCATTCCATATCAAACGGTCCCTTCCCTACAGCCTAGGCCTTCGTGGCAAACGAATCTGCTCCAGTCCTGAATCCCTCGACCATTACACCAACAACCTGAAAACAGCTTTCGCATCCCGCAACTACCCTCCCAACCTGGTACAGAAGCAGATAACCAGAGCCACTTCCTCATCCCCTCAAACCCAGAACCTCTCACAGAAGAACCCCAAAAGTGCCCCACTTGTAACAGAATACTTCCCGGGACTGGATCAGACCTTGAATGTGGCTCTCCAGCAGGGATACGACTTCCTAAAATCCTGCCCCGAAATGAGATCCATCCTTCATGAAATCCTCCCCACTCCACCAAGAGTGTCTTTCCGCCGTCCACCTAACCTTCGTAACCTCTTGGTTCATCCCTATGAAATCCCCAAACCACCTCCCCTACCCTCTGGCTCCTACCCTTGCAACCGCCCCCGGTGTAAAACCTGTCCTATGCACCCTCCCACCACCACCTACTCCAGTCCTGTAACCCGGAAGGTGTACACGATCAAAGGGAGAGCCACATGTGAAAGCACCCACGTGATTTACCAACTGACCTGCCTGCACTGTGATGCTTTCTATGTGGGAATGACCAGCAACAAACTGTCCATTCGCATGAATGGACACAGGCAGACAGTGTTTGTTGGTAATGAGGATCACCCTGTGGCTAAACATGCCTTGATGCACGGCCAGCACATCTTGGCACAATGTTACACCGTCCGAGTTATCTGGATACTTCCCACCAACACCAACCTATCCGAACTCCGGAGATGGGAACTCGCCCTTCAGTATATCCTCTCTTCTCGATATCCGCCAGGCCTCAACCTCCGCTAATTTCAAGTTGCCGCCGCTCATACCTCACCTGTCTTTCAACAACTTCTTTGCCTCTGTACTTCCGCCTCGACTGACATCTCTGCCCTTAACTCTTTGCCTTTAAATATGTCTGCTTGTGTCTGTGTATGTGCGGATGGATATGTGTGTGTGTGTGTGTGTGCAAGTGTACACCTGTCCTTTTTTTCCCCTAAGGGAAGTCTTTCCGCTCCCGGGATTGGAATGACTCCTTACCCTCTCCCTTAAAACCCACATCCTTTCATTTTTCCCTCTTTCCTGACGAAGCAACTGCCAGTTGCGAAAGCTCGTAATTCTGTGTGTGTGTTTGTATGTTTTGTTCATGTGCCTGTCTGCCGGCGCTTTCCCGCTTGGTAAGTCTTGGAATCTTTATTTTTAATGTATAATGTCTTACATGTATGAGCATATTAAGGCTGTCAAACAGGAAGTGCACAACCTGCATGGGCACCTGCCATGGTGCCCTTGCTGCATGCTACATCATCGTCCTGGTCAGACAGGAGGCAGGCACCTGTGCTAGACGACTCTAGTCTGTGGCATGCAGCTGGCAGGTTGTGATTTTCTATAAAGTTCGTAGCGGACAAGTGTTTGCAAGATATTGGCAGAAACAGCAAGACTGACTGAGTTGGTGCACACAAATGTACTTTTGATATACGACACTGTGATTATAAAATTGTGAAGGAAAAGGAGGCAACAAGAAAGAGAACTGGTGTGAGTGTATATAAAACAGGTTGCTTTTTTCCCCCTTGTTTGTAAATAAGTGATCTAGCATCAGTTGGATATTGGAGTGAACAATATGGTTTAGTTGAAATAACAATGTGCTTGTACAAGCTAGTGGTGACATTGTAGCACAATTTAAGCTACAAGTTTGCCGCTTGGACTACAGCTTCTGCAGTATCGATTCGAAGTCTATAGGTCTTAAAAAGACTGCTCACTCTTGTACAGGTATACTGAAGGTGTCTACCACACAGTGACCTGCATATTTGTTTACTGAAAACTGCTTTTGAAGCATCTTCTAGAGCTGCTGATTTGGGAAAAGGGCTCATCAGATAGCTAAATTAAACCCTTCATCAATTGTCAGAATGTGAGAGATAGGCACGTTTGTGCCCGGCAATGGTTTTGAAAGCGAATACCTTTTCCTCGTAAGAATTTATGGACAAGTGCACGAGTTTTGAAAACTTGTGCTATCACAGTGTCTGTCATAGCTGCCCACATCGATAACCACAGAGTTGTCATTGTGATCAATAACTCTGAGCAGGACAACTGAAAGAAGTTTTTGTAACAAAAATACTGTAAGCTACTTTTTTTCTTTTTTTAGAACTTTTCAGTTGCAGTTGCAGTTAGCAAATTGCCACAGTTCCATCAATCCCGTCTCAGTTTTCTTCCAGATTTATTCTACTGGTTCAGGTAAATACAGTGGTTGTAAAACGCTGTAGACTTCTTGTCACGTGTTTGACTAAGCTAGAGACAGTTCACCTTCCAGTGTGGAATTAAAAAGCGGTGGTGTGGTATGAATCAGCAGTGACCAAATATGTGCAACAAAATGCATCCTATGAAATAAAAGAATTTGCGTAAGGCTTGACAAAAATGAGACTGTTCAAGCAAAATGGAAGAATCTATGAGAGACTTGCAGCGAATACCTAAAATGCATAAACGGAGAGAAAGATTCATCCAAGAAGTGACAGAAATTGCCAAGGGCAGGTCATTTGTAGTTTCTACCTGACACAATGTCACCACATCGTACATCATAAAATGTTGTAGAGTTAGTGGAAATATTTCCTGACGATGGGGATCTAGAGTAAGAATCATATTGATTCCATAATGTCAGTTAGTCTGGTGAAAAAGACAAAACGAAAATAAATAAATGAAGATGTAATTGCAGTCACAAATTATCAGTTCGCCAGAGACAGCAACAGGAGAGAAGTGTGACATTCCCCACTCTAAGTCATTTAAAAATGCATCTGACAGTCTTTTTAAGAGATTTACACATTCAGAACAAGCGGTATCCGACAACTGGATCGCTATGACCTGGCTGCACAATGTTTGACCACAACTGGGCTCAATGGGCAACAGGGTGTTCCGAGCACACACGCAGCCTGCTCTCTGTGTGACACTGCCTTACTGTCCACGTAATCGTGTGGGTAGTGTGTTTTACAGTTCTGCATCCATTCATGGT
This sequence comes from Schistocerca gregaria, assembly GCF_023897955.1. NCBI lineage: Eukaryota > Metazoa > Arthropoda > Insecta > Orthoptera > Acrididae > Schistocerca > Schistocerca gregaria. The sequence goes on from NC_064928.1 coordinate 34,640,397, forward strand.
TATGTTTCCATCATATGCCACACACCATTTCAAACAGTTATCAACTTAAAATTAAGGTATATAATTCGATTACTAACTGGTTGCAGTGAAGTTGTTTCTGTTGTATTTGATACAACCAAAGTACAGTGGACTCTCGACTATATGACTCACGACCATCTAGCATTAGGCTATCCGATGTACTTCATTAATATCGTAATAATACTTCTCCATAATAAAGAGGGGATTAATTTGTTGTATGTGCTCTACTTCACCAGGGCATAGGCTACAATGGTATGTGGTCTTTCAAAATATTTTATGCAGTCTGTGTTCTTCTAACACATCTGGAGTCATAATATTAAATATATTACGGGAACCACTCTTCAAAAAAACGATAGTTCTTCATCTCCATAGTAGACACCCAAAGTGCTTGTGTTGCTAAACTGTTATTTTGTTCAGTCCTTTGTGTTGTAATTAAAAAATCTGAAATAGTTGATAAACAAAAAAACTTGTAGTGATTACTGAAATCAGAAAATGTTAATAAAATTGGGATTCAGTATGAAAAATATGTGTTTTTAATGGTACTGCTGGGGTCGGAAGAGACAATTTATAAAACTCCGGCCTTTCCAGTTTTGTTGTTGTCCAACTTGACCTTCCACCACATTAGGTTGGATAGTCGGCAGTCATGTGTATGTTCAGTTTCCAGTTCTCTATATCACTGATGTTTTTTCCCTGCAATTCACAGTAGTGGTATGGATAGATGATTTAGGTTAAGTGGTGCTGCATATCAAAAGAAAGCTGGAGAAAAAGGACAGAGGGATTGTAAACTTCAACAGTAAACTTAGCGACTGGACTTGACTCGTATATTAGTGGTAAAGGTGAAAGTGAACCGTGTGGCTCTGAACATTCAGGTGAAGTTTTGGTTCAAAACAGTAACAATGAACAGTGTAGACTGTAAGTGCAGATAAACTTAAAAGTTCTAAATCGTAAACAGAGTGGAGAAGTTCAAGGTTTCTGAGTTCCAGAAGAATGTTAAGAGCCTGCATGCTATAAAGCAGAGGAAGTTTCCCATGCCAAGTAATGACCAGTTGGGAAAACCATGACCAGACATTGGACTATTTGGTTAGAAATGGTATTAATCAAAACAAAAATGCCATTTTTTCTATGTCCTTGTGGCGATACGCTGAAGGACCTCGGCAATGCTGGAGCAAAATATAGTTGAAAAGGGTTTTCGTGAATGGGGAAATCATTAATCGTGAATATCTGCTATATTCTCCTAGGCGCGGATCATTGTTCTGTGCATGTTATGAATTATTTGATGAGCACCTGAGTTTGCAACATCTGGTTTCAGTGACTGAAGCCATGTTGGAATATGAATAGCTGAATGTGAAAGTTCTACCTCTCACAGAGACTACTTGTTAATGTTGTAAAAAAGTGAGGAAACTAGATGAATAGAACTGACAAACTGTTTGCTGCTCCCCCAGCATGAATATTAAGTTACATGTTGGAGGAATATACTAAAAAAAAGTTGTTTATGTAGTTGAGAAGCTAACTTCTAGGGGGTGTAGCATTTCATGGAGACAAAGAGGTGTTCTTTTGCCTGTGAGAAAAATCGAAATTTCATGGTGTGTCTGGAATTAAATGTGAAGCATGAATCTTTTCTGGCTGACCGTATAGCATGATTTGGTAACCCTGGAACAGAATTTACTTCATACTTTTCACCAGCACGTTATGAAGATTTAACATGTCTAATGGGGAGTTCAGGGACCAAAAAAGTATATACTGTTGTTATTTCTTGTAATTTTTTTTCAGTCTTATAGATTCTACATCTGATATATCCCAAAATGATACGTTAGGTATAATATTTGGATAGGTAAATGACAGTGGGCTCTTAACTGAAAGATTCCATTCCTATAATTTTTTTTTTTTTTTTTTAAAGCAGTTTTGGATGCTATAGAACTACATGGACTGAACTTTGATAACTGTAAAGGATAGTCATATGATAACATAGCCAATATGTCTGGTGCATTTTCAAACTTGCAAGCAAGATTCAAGGACCGAAATAATCTGATTTTCTTCATTTCACATTTGGCTCACTCACTGAATGTGGCTGGGTCATGAGCTGCACAATGCTGCTCAGCTGCAATGCGGTTTTTGTAGTTAATTCAAGGCTTACACAACTTCTTTGTACATTCTACTGGCAGATGAAATGTTTTGGAAACATTTTTTGATTCTGCGAGTTTGACACTGAAGTCACTGTCTACAACACAATGGCGTGCTTGTGAGGATGTTTGAATGTAGATTGGAAAGCTGTGTTTTCTGCATTAAGAAAAATTTCAGAAAGTGAGAGTGGTAGTGTTGGATGTGAAGCTGAAGGTCATCGTAGAAAGTAGTACTGAGGTAGCTCTCGTGACAGTGTTTTGTTGCATTCTGCAAGAGTGTAGCAAAGCAATGAAAAAACTGGAAGCTGAGGATGTAGAAATTACTACATGTATAGATGACACTCTTGTAATGTTAACAGCTGAGCTTCATACATCTTCTCAATTCTCAAGGATTCAGCTCGAAAGAAACTTACTGTGATCAGAAATACGGGATCAGTTCCATTTCCTTCAGCTACTGAGAATGCAAAAAAAAAAAAAAAAAAAAAAAAAAAAAAAAAAAAAAAAAAACCAGAAAATTAAATGAAAGAAATTCTTTAATGAACCATCTGACTCGGAATAGGAACACAAATTTCCTGAAGAAGAAACAGGATCAGACTGAAACTTCCTGGCATATTAAAACTGTGTGCCCGACCGAGACTCGAACTCGGGACCTTTGCCTTTCGCAGGCAAGTGCTCTACCAACTGAGCTACCGAAGCACGACTCACGTCCGGTACTCACAGCTTTACTTCTGCCAGTATCCGTCTCCTACCTTCCAAACTTTCATATCCGCTGCAGAGTGAAAATCTCATTCTGGAAACATCCCCCAGGCTGTGGCTAAGCCATGTCTCCGCAGTATCCTTTCTTTCAGGAGTACTAGTTCTGCAAGTTCGCAGAAGAGCTTCTGTAAAGTTTGGAAGGTAGGAGACGGATACTGGCAGAAATAAAGCTGTGAGTACCGGACGTGAGTCGTGCTTCGGTAGCTCAGTTGGTAGAGCACTTGCCCGCGAAAGGCAAAGGTCCCGAGTTCGAGTCTCGGTTGTGCACACAGTTTTAATCTGCCAGGAAGTTTCATATCAGCGCACACTCCGCTGCAGAGTGAAAATCTCATTCAGGATCAGACTGGGTTGAGATCTGGAGAAGAATGAAAATATCATATTCTATGTTTATATAAATTTTTCAGGATGAGTTACAGAACAGAGTTAATGTTTACAGAGAATGTAACTTCTGATTTTCATTTCTCTCAAGTATCACCAAACTAGAAGCCATTCAAATTTATGATGCCGCAGAAACTTAGAGCCATCTGTAATTCTGATGTAGAGAACAACTTCAGTGCAGAATGTATACATTTTAGAAGATTTCTGTTGTCTGAAAGATGATCGTGATGAGTTGTCTTCTTTCATGTCTCTGTGCAGTGTCGCTTTAAAAAACAAAAAAATTGGGATGTCTATTCAAATGTGTACACAACACTCGGGATTTACAACTGTACTCCAGCAACAAAATGTTCAACTGAAATGCCCTTTTCCGTTTTAACACTGATTCAGAATTACCTGCAGATGACAGAAAGTCAAGAATGACTTGGAGTACTAGCCACAGACATGTCAGTCAGTCTGGATTTTCAGGATGAAACGAATTTGCAAGTACAAAGGTAAGGAGGAATTCATGTCTTTAAATTTGCTATATTTTGGAGAAGGTTAATTGCATAGTATTATATCATGTATTTGGGACTTGACTAAATTTCACATTTAACTGAATAATTGTGGTAGAGGGTATTAAGCTATAATGATTTTCTTTGTATTTATACCATATATGGTGTCAAAGTTTGATGTTTATGTAGTGGTTATTTTATTATTTTTTAGTATTTAACTTTCACGTGTGCTTTGTGTTACATATTTAAATAGTTCTGTACATTTTAGAATTGAAGCTAATGGTTACGCAGCTTTAGTGCTGGTAGTCCTTAAACAAATATCAGTGGTGAAGTTTAGGTAACACTTCAAGCAGTCTTTTATTTGTAACATCCTTGGATACCAGTATTACATTCCGATGACCCACGGAAGGTTATTGTAACCATTGGAGCTTAAAATTGACTATGAAGCACAAAAATTGCATTGGGACTGGATACGAAATGCAATATGCTGACTTTTGTCCAGGGGGGTAACACTTCAAGCAGTCTGTTTTTTGAAACTTTCCTTGGAGACCAGTGTTACATTCCGATGCACCACGGCCGGTTATTGTAAGCATTGGAGGTTCACATTGAGTATGAAGCACAAAAATTGCATCTGGACTGCATACGAAATGTACTATGACGACTACTGCCCAGGGGGAGTAAGTCTTCGAACAGTCTGTTTTTGAAACTTTTCTTGGTGACCAGTGTTACATTCTGATGCACCATGGCAGGTTATTGTAACCATTGGCCTTTCACATTGACGATCAAACAGTAAAATTGCATCGGGATGGGATACAAAATGCACAATACCGACTATTGTCCAGGGGGAGTAAAACTTCAAGCAGTCTGTTTTTTGAAACTTTCCTTGGAGACCAGTATTACATTCCGATGCACCACGGAAGCTTATTATAACCATAGGAGCTTAATAGTGACTATGAAGCAGAAAAATTGCTTCGGGACTGGATACGAAAAGCACAATGCTGACTTTTGTCCAGGGGGAGTACCACTTCAAGCAGTCTGTTTCTTGAGACTTTCTTTGGAGACCAATATTACATTCCTATGCAAACGGCAGGTTATTGTAACCATGGAGCTTCACATTGTGGATCAACAACTAAAATTGTATCGGGATTGAATACAAAATGCACATCGCCGACTTTCGTCCAGGCGGAGTAACACTTCCAGCAGTCTGTTTTTTGAAACTTTCCTTGGAGACCAGTATTACATTCCGATGCAACACGGAAGGTTATTGTAAGCATTGGAGCTTCACATTGACTATGAAGCACAAAAATTGCATCGGGACTGGATACGAAATGTACTATGCCGACTTTTGTGAAAGGGTTAGTAACACTTCAAGCAGTCTGGTTTTGAAAAATTCCTTGGAGTCCCGTATTACATTCTGATGCACCACGGCAGATTATTTTAACCATTGGACCTTCACATTGACGATCAAACACTAAAATTGCATCGGGATTGGATACAAAATGCATAATGCCGACTTTTGTCCAGGGGAATAACAACCCAAGCAGTCTGTTTTTTGAAACTTTCCTTGGAGACCAGTAAAACATTCTGATGCACCACGTCATGTTATTGTAAAAATTATACTTTCACGTTGACGATGAAACCCTAAAATTGCATCGTAATTTAATAGAAATGGAGAATGCCGGCTTTTGTCCAGCGGGAGTAACACTTCAAGCACTCTGTTTTGAAACTTTCCTATGAGACCAGTATTACATTCCGGTGCACCACCGGAGGTTCTTGTAACCATTGGAGCTTCACATTGACTATGAATCACAATAATTGCATCAGGACTGAATACATAATGCACTATGCCGACCACCGCCCGCGGGGAGGAACTCTTCAAACAGTCTACACTCCTGGAAATGGAAAAAAGAACACATTGACACCGGTGTGTCAGACCCACCATACTTGCTCCGGACACTGCGAGAGGGCTGTACAAGCAATGATCACACGCACGGCACAGTGGACACACCAGGAACTGCGGTGTTGGCCGTCGAATGGCGCAAGCTGCGCAGCATTTGTGCACCGCCGCAGTCAGTGTCAGCCAGTTTGCCGTGGCATACGGAGCTCCATCGCAGTCTTTAACACTGGTAGCATGCCGCGACAGCGTGGACGTGAACCGTATATGCAGTTGACGGACTTTGAGCGAGGGCGTATAGTGGGCATGCGGGAGGCCGGGTGGACGTACCGCCGAATTGCTCAACACGTGGGGCGTGAGGTCTCCACAGTACATCGATGTTGTCGCCAGTGGTCGGCGGAAGGTGCACGTGCCCGTCGACCTGGAACCGGGCCACAGCGATGCACGGATGCACGCCAAGACCATAGGATCCTACGCAGTGCCGTAGGGGACCGCACCGCCACTTCCCAGCATATTAGGGACACTGTTGCTCCTGGGGTATCGGAGAGGACCATTCGCAACCGTCTCCATGAAGCTGGGCTATGGTCCCGCACACCGTTAGGCCGTCTTCCGCTCACGCCCCAACATCGTGCAGCCCGTCTCCAGTGGTGTCGCGACAGGCGTGAATGGAGGGACGAATGGAGACGTGTCGTCTTCAGCGATGAGAGTCGCTTCTGCCTTGGTGTCAATGATGGTCGTATGCGTGTTTGGCGCCGTGCAGGTGAGCGCCACAATCAGGACTGCATACGACCGAGGCACACAGGGCCAACACCCGGCATCATGGTGTGGGGAGCGATCTCCTACACTGGCCGTACACCTCTGGTGATCGTCGAGGGGACACTGAATAGTGCACGGTACATCCAAACCGTCATCGAACCCATCGTTCTACCATTCCTGGACCGGCAAGGGAACTTGCTGTTCCAACAGGACAATGCACATCCGCATGTATCCCGTGCCACCCAACGTGCTCTAGAAGGTGTAAGTCAACTACCCTGGCCAGCAAGATCTCCGAACCTGTCCCCCATTGAGCATGTTTGGGACTGGATGAAGCGTTGTCTCACGCGGTCTGCACGTCCAGCACGAACGCTGGTCCAACTGAGGCGCCAGGTGGAAATGGCATGGCAAGCCGTTCCACAGGACTACATCCAGCATCTCTACGATCGTCTCCTTGGGAGAATAGCAGCCTGCATTGCTGCGAAAGGTGGATATACACTGTACTAGTGCCGACATTGTGCATGCTCTGTGGCCTGTGTCTATGTGCCTGTGGTTCTGTCAATGTGATCATGTGATGTATCTGACCCCAGGAATGTGTAAATAAAGTTTCCCCTTCTTGGGACAATGAATTCACGGTGTTCTTATTTCAGTTTCCAGGAGTGTATTTTTGAAACTTTCCTTGGAGACCAGTATTACATTCTGATGCACCACGGCAGGTTATTGTAACCATTGGACGTTCACATTGACGATCAAACACTAAAATTGCATCGGGATTGGATACAAAATGCACAATGCCGACTTCTGTCCAGGGGAAGTAACATTTCAAGCAGTTTGTTTTTGAGACTTTCCTTGGAGACCAGTATTACATTCTGATGGAACACGGCAGGTTATTGTAACCATTGGACCTTCACATTGACGATCAAACAGTAAAATGGCACCGGGATTGGATACAAAATGCACAATGCGAACTTCTTTCTGTCCAGGAGGAGTAACATTTCAAGCAGCGTGTTTTTGAAACCTACCTTGGGGACCGGTATTAGATTCTTATGCACCACGACAGGTTATTGTAACCATTGGACCTTCACATTGAGGATCAAACACAAAAATTGCATCGGGATTGGATACAAAATGCACAATGTCGACTTCTGTCCAGGGTGGGTAAAACTTCAAGCAGTCCGTTTTTGTAAATTTCCTTGGAGACCACTAGTACATTGTGATGTACCATATCAGGTTCTTATCATCCATTGGAGCTTCACGTTAACTATGATACAAAAAAGTGCATTGGGATTGGGTACAAAATGCACAATGTCGACTTGTGTCCAGCTGGAGTAACACTTCAAGCAGTCTGTCCTTGAAACTTTCCTTATAGACCAGTGTTACATTTTGATGCACCATGGCAGGTTATTGTAACCTATGGACCCTTACATTAGCGATGAAGCACAGAAATTGCATCGGGATTGGATAGAAAATGCACAATGCCGTCTTCTGTCCAGGGGGAGTAACATATCAGGCAGTCTGTTTACGAAACTTTCCTGTGAGACCAGTAATACATTCTGAAGCACCACGGCAGATTATTGTAACCATTGGACCTTCACATTGACGATCAAACACTAAAATTGCATCGGGATTGGATACAAAATTTACAATGACGGCTTCTGTCTAGGGGGAGTAAAACTTCAAGCAGGCTGTTTTTCGAACATTCCTTGGAGACCAGTATTACATTCCGATGTACCACGGCAGGTTATTGTAACCATTCGAGCTTCACATTGACTATGAAACACAAAAATTGCATCGGGACTGTATACGAAACGCACTATAGCGACTACTGCCCAAGGGGAGTAAGTCTTCATACAGTCTGTCTTCCAAACTTTCCTTGGCGACCAATATTACATTTTGATGCACCAAGGCAGGTTATTGTAATTATTGGTCCTTCACATTGACGATAAAACACTAAAATTGCATCGGAATTTAATAGAAAAGGAAAATGCCAGCTTTTGTCCAGCGGCAGTAACACATCAAACAGTCTGTGAATTGGACATATCCTGGAAGTCCAGTATTACGTTCTGATTCACCACGGCAGTTTATTGTAACCTCTGTACCTTCTCGTTGACGATCAAACAGTAAATTTTCATCGGGATTTAATACAGAATGCACAATGCCGACTTTTGTCCAGTGGGAGTAAGACTTTCAGCACTCTGTTTTTGAAACTTTCCCTGGAAACCAGTATTACATTCCGATGCACCACCGCAGGTTATTGTAACCGTTGGAGCTTCACATTGACTATGAAGCACAAAAATTGCATCGGGACTGGATAAAAAATGCTCTATGCAGACTACTGCACAGCGGGAGTAACTCTTCAAACAGTCTGTTTTTGAAACTTTCCTTGGTGACCAATATTACATTCTGATGCACCACGGCAGGTTATTGTAATCATTGGACCTTCACATTGACGATCAAACACAAAAATAGCATCGGGATTCGATACAAAATGCACAATGCCGACTTTTGTCCAGGGGAAGTACCACTTCAAGCAGCCTGTTCTTTGAAACTTTCCTTGGAGACCTGTATTACATTCCGATGCACCACGGAAGGTTATTTTAACTATTGGACCTTCACATTGACTATGAAGCACAAAAATTGCATTTAAACTGGATACAAATTTCACTATGCCGACTACTGCCGAGGGGGAGTAACTCTTCAGTCAGTCATTTTTTGAAACTCTCCTTGGAGACCAGTATCACATTCTGATGCACCACGGCAGGTTATTGTAACCATTGGACCTTCACATTGAAGATCAAACGGTAAAATTGCATCGGGATTGGATACAAAATGCACAATGTCGACTTCTGTCAAGGGGGGTAACACTTGATGCAGTCTGTTTTTGAAACTTTCCTTGGAGACCAGTATTACATTGTGATGTACCATATTAGGGTCTTGTCATCCATTGGAGCTTCACGTTAACTATGAAAACAAAAATTGCATCGCTATTGGATACAAAATGCAGAATGCCGACTCTGTCCAGGGAGAGTAACACTTCAAGCAGTCTGTTTTTGAAACTTTCCTTGGCGACCAGTGTTAAATTCTTATGCACCACGGCAAGTTATTGTAACCATTGGAGCTTCACATTGACTATGAAGCACAAAATATTGCATCGGGACTGGATACAAAATGCACTATGTTAACTACTGCACGGAGGGAGTAACTCATCAAACAGTCTGTTTTTGAAACATTCCTTGGAGACCACTATTACATTCTGATGCAACACGGGAGGTTATTGTAACCATTGGACCTTCACATTGACGATCAAACTCTAAAATTGCATCGGGATTGGATACAAAATGCACAGTGCCTACTTCTTTCCAGGGTGAGAAACATTTAAAGCAGTTTGTTTTTGAAACTTTACTTGGAGACCAGTATTACATTATGATGCACCACGGCAGGTGATTGTAACCATTGGACCTTCATATTGACGATCAAACAGTAAAATTGCATCGGGATTGGTTACAAAATGCACAATGCCGACTTTTTCCAGCTGGAGTAACACTTCAAGCAGTCTGTGTTTGAAACTTTCCTTGGAGACCAGTGTCACATTTTGATGGACCATGGCAGTTTATTGTAACCAATGGACCCTCACATTGGCGATGAAGAAAAGAAATTGAGTATGGATTGGATACAAAATGCACAATGCTGAATCCTGTCCAGAGGGAGTAACACTCCAAGCAGTCTGATTTTGAAACCTTCCTTGGAGACCAGTATTCTATTCTGATGCACCACGGCAGCTTATTGTAACCATTGAACTTTCACATTGACGATGAAACACTAAAATTGCATCGGGATTGGAAGCAAAATGAACTACACCGACTTCTGTCCAGGGGGAATAACATATGGAGCAGTCTGTTTTTGTAACTTTTCTTGGACACGTGTTTTCAATTCTGATGCACCATTGCTGGTTATTGTAACTATTGAACCTTCACATTGACGATGAAACACTAAAATTGCATAGGGATTTGGAAACAAAATGCACTATACCGACTTCTGTCCTGGGGGAATTATACTTGAAACAGTCTCTTTTTGAAACTTTCCTTGGAGACCAGTATTACATTCTGATGCACCACGGCAGATTATAGGAACCATAGGACATTCACACTGTCGATGAAACACTAAAATATCATCGGGTTTGGTTACAAAATGCACAGCGGTGACTTCTGACCAGAGGGAGTAACACTTCAAGCAGTCTATTTTTTAAACTTTCCTTGGAGACCAGTATTACAGTCTGATGCACCACGGAAAGTTATTGTAACGATTGAACGTTCACATTTACTATGAAGTGGTGTGGTTGGTAGGAGAGCCAACCCATATATCTAAAGGAGGCCAAAATGCACGCGTCTCAGCTCACGCAGGATGGCGTGAGGACTGGAACATGACAAGGAATTAGAATTGAGAAAAACGGACGTAGGTTGTGGTATACTTAACTTTAATCCATAAATGGAGAACGTTGCTCTTTATAACAATATTCACGATATCAATAGTACTGATACTTGCGCCTTGCTAGGTCGTAGCAAATAACATAGCTGAAGGCTATACTAACTATCGTCTCGGCAAATGAGAGCGTAATTTGTCAGTGAACCATCGTTTAGCAAAGTCAGCTGTACAACTGGGCTGAGTGCTAGGAAGTCTCTCTAGACTTGCCGTGTGATGGCGTTTGGTCTGCAATCATTGATAGTGGCGTCAGGCAGGTCCGACGTATACTACCGGACCGCGGCAGATTTAAAGGCTATCACCTAGCAAGTGTGGTGTCTGGCGGTGACACCACATGAAGCACAAAAATTGCATCGGAATTGGATACAAAATGCACAATGCCGTCTTCTGTCCAGGCGGAGAAACATTTCAAGCAGTCGATTTCTGACACATTCCTGGGAGACCAGTATTACATTCTGATGCACCACAGCAGGTTATTGTAACCATTGGACATTTACGTTGACGGTGAAACACTAAAATTGCATCGGGATTTAATAGAAAAGGAAAATGAAGGCTTCTGGACAGCGAGAGTAGCACTTCAAACAGTCTTTGTGTTCAACCATTTCTGGAAGTCCAGTATTACTTTCTGATACTCCATGACAGGTTATTGCATCCACTGGACCTCCACAATGACGATGAAACACTAAAATTGCATCGAGATTTAATACAAAATGCACTATGCCGACTTCTGTCCAGGGGAACTAACACTTGAAGCAGTCTGTTTTTGAAACATTCCTTGCAGACCAGTATTACATTCTGATGCACTACGGCAGGTTATTGTGACCATTGGACTTTCACATTGACTATGAAGCACAAAAATTGCATTGGGACTGGATACGAAATGCACTATGCCGACTACTGAACAGGGGGAGTAAGTCTTCAAAGAGACTGTATTTTAAACTTTCCTGGGTGACCAGTATTACATTCAGATGAACCACGGCAGGTTATTGTAACCATTGGACCTTCACATTGACGATCAAACACTAAAATTGCATCGAGATTGGAAACAAGATGCACAATGCCGACTTTTGTCAAGGGGAGTAACATTTCTAGCAGTCTGTTCTTTGAAACTATCCTTGAGAGACCAGTATTACATTGCGATGCACCACTGCAGGTTATTGTAACCATTGGAGCTTCACATTGACTATGAAGCACAAAAACTGCATCGGGAGTGAATACGAAATTCACTATGCCGACTTTTGTCCACGGGGATTAACATTTCAAGCAGCCTGTCTTTGAGACTTTCCTTGGTGACCAGTATAACATTCTGATGCACCAAGGCAGGTTATTGTAACCATCGGACCATTGCATTGACGATCAAACACAAAAATTGCATCGGGATTGGATACAAAAGGCACAATGCCGACTTCATTCCAGAGGGAGTAACATTTCAAGCAGTCTGTTTTTGAGACTTTCCTTGGAGACCAGTATTACATTCTGATGAACCATGGTAGGTAAATGTAACCACTGTCTAAACATTCATGGTGGTGTCTGATTGTTCTATATCGTGTCTCCCTACCACTTTCGCGCATCGACGCTCTGTTTTTTTAGGGAATTAACTAGTTTGAACCTGGGCCCTGTTGCTGGTAAGGAGACGCCAGACCACACATGACATGTAGAATTCAGAAGAGTTCAGTGAGACTAGCGATGATATAACCAAATACTAAATGATCTCAGCGTCAGCTCCACTGCACTCCCTGTAAAAGAATCTTAATTCTAACTAAATATAGTGGAAAGGGTTCAAGGCTTTCCTATTTTTAGTTAGCTTGTAAAATAATGTCGAAAAAGCAGTTAAGTTTACCATTGGAAATTTATTCTAATCACAAAACATCGTTTATAAATTGCACTATTGATAAAAGGAAATGTTTTAATACAGGATGGTAAAAACCAACTGCGTTCAACAAAAATGTGAACGAATATTCCCTAAATGGGTTTCCAAGTTCTACAATCGATCGAAGGATGACCTATGCCATATCACATCTATAATCTAGGTTTAATTTAAGTTTCACAAAAGAGAAAACTATCAAAATGGTCTACAGTGACCCTCAATTATCTTTAATTACTTATTTAACATGTCGTAAATTACATTGGCTGATGTGGCTTCTCAATAACTATATAAAAGAAAAATCATCGCGTTTCAGATCTGTTCTTCAAGTGGCAAATGTGAACACCATGAGTTTTAATTAACGATCGACACTAGTATTACGCAAAAAGAGGGTGTAACAGATGAGACTTCTGCAGTTCTGAGTGAAGCCTTATGCGCTCAAAAATGCGGCATCCCGTGCGTTCAGTACCTTGTCGGTGTTTAAGCAGCGTCAGGGCGGCAGCGGCCGGCGCAGCAGGCATCCAGCCCGCCGTCTCGGAACCAACTCTCCTCTTAACTTCCTTACTACAATTTACTGAAGTTGGTTTAAAAAAACTATCTGGCTGTGTTTTCGTCTGACCAATCAGGGTCTCAATGTTAACCTTAAGCTCCGCCTACAAAAATTCTGTCTATCCAATAAGAAACGTTATACTTTTCGTGGTGGGGCAATGTTTTTAAAGTTTGCAACGTAACAGAGACGCTAAAAAGTCTCACGCTAAAACCTGCAGCTAGTGTGGTCCTTTTAGCGTTATCGTGAGATCTATACTGCTCTTTTGGAGGGCTCTATCTTTTAACATGGGCTGGGGAGTGATCCTAATGTAATGACACGCGAAAAAGTCTCACGCTAAAACTTGCGGGTGGTAGTGGCCCTTTTTGTGTTATCGTAAGATCTATACTGCTTTTCTGGAAGGCTCTAGCTTTTAACATGGGCTGGGGGTGTTCCTTGACATACCTGAGACGCGAAAAAGCCTCGCGCTAAAACGTGCGGGTTGTATAGTTGTACAGGTAGGCTCGCGGCTTGGGTGCCCAACCTCTCCCTTACCTAGCTTAACACGGTTCTGCTCTCGGCTTCTGTCCTCGTTTCTCCCCTCAGAACTGCGTCTGCCTCTCGGTGGGAAGGTACGACATGCATTTAGGCATTCTTGTGTTAGTCTGTGGTATTCCATTTGCTCACTCGTTACTCGTATTACTTTGGTTAATTTAATGTCACGATTTATTCGGAGCTATGTGACATACTACTGGATTTGCTTATCACGTCAGGATTTTCATGTAAGGTGTTGAATTTGCCTGACACCTTACATATCACCACCCTTCGAACTTCATTTTTGCACTGTATTTAGGCAATGATTGAATCGTTGTCTAAGTCAGTCAAAAATTTTCTAATTTATCTAAATTTTGTTGCATATTGTTCAGCCACGATATTCTGTTCGATGCTAGTTTGTATTACTAATTTATATTTTTATATTCTTCCACATTATAATTAAAAATGACAAGAGAAGAATATTTTTATGCTATTATTAATTTGTAATTATTTTCTTTCTTTATTTAAGTGTGAAGTTTGTTATCGAAAGTGAGGAGTCTTTCACATCGATTTTCTTATAAATATCATTTTTATAAATGTAGTAATTAAGTAAAATCTATTCCTAACACATTTTCTAAATATCATGTACAAGTAAAATGTTTTTGTTTCTCGACACGCATTTCAACATTGTTACAATAACAAATAAGAATTATTTCCAAGAATTGCTTTGACAAAGAAATATACATGCACGAGTATCGAGATATTATCGTAACAAATGATACAAATGTAAAAAAAAAATGCTTTGACAAAGAAATATGCATACACACGTATTGAGGTATTATCCTAATAAATGGTACAAATGTTAAAGAAAGGGAAAACATCCAACAAGATATATTTTTATTCTTTGTTTTTATAAGGAGAAAATAAGTATAATATAGTTATTCTTTTATTTTTATGAGGAGAAAATAAGTGCTATATAGTTTCTTTATATACTGTCCATTTCAGAACTAATGACTTGTTTTTATCGACAGTCTATTTTTTACTTAAGTCCAAAGTCAATGACTGTTATTTTGTAGTTTATTAGCTGTCTGGTGTGCTTTACTTATTTAGTTTTTCACACGTTTCTTTTGCACAATTCCTACATCACATAATTTGATTTCACACGTTCACACAATCCTGTGAATGTTTAAGCAAGAGGTTGGCGAATGTTTTTGCACGAAGGTGATGGGCTTGAGCGAGATGGATGTGGGCAAGTATTTCATGTACAGCTTCGTTCGTCGTTCCTTGATGGCTTTGCAAGTGTGTGTTGCTGTTGCGGAGGTCCCACAATGGAATGGAGCTGTGAGTGCAGAATCTCATGGTTTACTGGTTTTGTATGCGTGAAAGTCATCGTTATGTGTCGCTGAGTGCGGTCGTTTTTCGTTGTAATACTTGCCTAGTTTACAATAGGATAGGGATTTGTGAAGGTATGTCGTCTATTCTTCACCCATCTTCTTTCTTGGTCTCAATCTTGCGAATCTTCAACTTCTGTTCTTCCCGCTTCTTCTCTGCTTCTTACTTGCTTCTTGGTTCTTCTCTGGGCAGGATATGGAAATATTTATTGATAACTAGTCGCTTTGAAGTTCTCCTCCTAGTAATAGTTTGATAAATTGTTTGGGCTCGTCATTTTTACTTTGTGGAAGTTCTTCTTCAGTTTCGTGCATCAGCGTGCTGTTTAATAGCAGTAGTGTGACTTTTACGCATATTTTTTTACCAGCGGTGGCTTGCCCAAGCGGTCTTCTCGTCGGGCCGTTTTTTGCTCGATCCGCTGAGTAGGGGGCGCCCTGGGGTTTACGAGCGGTGAAAATCCGGTGTCCTGGCGTCCCGTGGCGCCTCTGCAGGGCTGTCACCGTGCGGCTTCCTGTTCCATCCCAGCAAGGTTCTACCTAGCGGGCACATTTATAGCCCACTTTCGCTACAAGGGCCGTCTGTTAGTTTCGCCTTTCCCTTCTCTCGACGCTCCTGCTATGTAGGAATCGAGTCTTGCTAATTACGTCCTTTTCTTTCTTGATACATCTCGCGTTGCAACTTGTGGGTCGTTGCATCTCTTCCTTGCTGGAGTTTTTACAATGGTTCTTACAAAAAGTTTTACTTATAATCATCTAACATATATCTACTATCTACTTGTTTTGCGCCTACTTAAAAAGCTTTACAAATTTCGGCGCCCTTTCCATGTTACAATTCTAAGATATTTGGAGTCTTAACGTCTACTCAAGAATCCTCAAATTCGTTTTTTATTTTTGTGTAGTGTCGTGGTGTATAGTATTTTAGTATTTCATGCTGTTAGACTATCTACGCTTTATCCCTTCACCTTAAGCTATGGTACTATTGTGTTATTATTGAAACTACTTTCTTTTTCCCACCTTCCTCTCTCTTCATTCTTCTTTCTCCTGACCATCTTATCTACAACATAATCTTGAAATATTGTGTTGATTGTTTACGAGTAATAAAATTAATCTTCAAACTTGTACTGAAAGTGTTTAATACTGCCAGCCTTAGGTAAATGTACCTCTGCTTTACCTCGTAAAATACCCTCTAATTCTCTTTTACTGTGTTCCGAAATACCTTGAACTTCTTGCAATTTTTCGTCGATTTCTTTATGGACTTCTAACATGAGTTGAGGCGATTCCCCCTTTTGTGCATACCATTCTAATTCTTCATCCTCTTTATCTCGCATCAATCTTAATTGTTTGTTTATAACTGGTATCTCTTCTAATTTTAGCTTTTGCTCAAAGAGAAGTGTGACATTCCCTAATGTTAAACAACCTTTCCCCATATCTATTATCGCTCGTCTCTCATTTAAAAAATCTGCACCTATGATCAAATCTACGGTTAGTTTAGGTATAATCACGAAGTTAGCTTCGATCTTTTGACCTTGGCACGAAAGAGTTAACCTTGTTTGTCTCGTAACTTCCGCAGCATTGTTTCTAATAGGACCTCTTACTTTAATCTTACGTGTTTTCAGAACTGGCAATTCCTCATTGGCATTACACTGCATGAATAAATTTTCTGAGATCGCAGTCAGTTCACTTCCGCTATCAATTACAGTATTGACTGGGATATTCTTTACCATGGCCTTCACAATTGGTTGAATTTGAAAGGGTTGGTTCTGTTCTTCTTCTTCTTGCATCAACGAATCCTCCATTGAATCATACATGAGTCTTTTTAGGAATTTCCCTTGTGAATTCCAACTTTCTGTAGGATAAGCTTCGACTACTACTTCTCTCTCTTTTATTTCCTCTTCTCTATTTCTTCCTTCATTTACGCTTTCTTCAACATCTTCTACTTTTTCCTCATCCTCGTCTATCTTCTCCTTTTTCGTCGCTCCTTCCACATAATCGCATCTAAATGCTCTAATTATCGCTCCATAACTTCCTTCATTATATACGTTGGGTTGTGTGCCCACTTGTAACTTATTTTCAACTTCTGTCGACTGCGCATTACCCTCATTGAATTCGCTTTCCCTGGTTTCCATCTCAAATAGCTCTGCAATACTCATTACTTCGTCCTTTCGTCCTACATTCGTTGTGCATGCCTCTGGTAATTCATCTTCCTCGTCAGTATTCTCCCAATTAATTTCGTCCCAACACGATAGTGTTGTTTCCTTGTCTTCGTTTTCATCTGGTCCCTGCGGATTTGTTTCTTCCTTCCTCTCTTCTCGCGATAAGATTTTGATTTCTCTGTTCAAGGTGCTGCAATTGTCCTGGGTCGGTGCATCATTCTCTTTGGCATGGGCGCTTAGCTGTCAAATCGAACTTTTATTGGGGTTTGGTGGTTTTACCTCAACCTCTTCTATCTGTATTCGCTTTTCTTGTTCAGCTTGTTGATAGTGGTTTCTTTGTTGATAATTTGTCGGTCTATTGGTTCTCCAGTAGCCGTTCCGGTTATCGTTATTCCCTCTGTAATAGTTGTTGCCGTTCCTGGGTGAATTATAGTTATTGCCATATTCTCTTTTAAATCCATAACCGGTTCTTTGTTGAAATCTATTGTTGTTTCTTGGTGCGAAGTTATCACGTGGTTCGTAATTATTGTTTCTTCGTACTGTGTCTTGTGGATTCCACTGCTTTTTGCTTTCGTTTTCACGTGCGCTTCGCCTTTTTCTTGCGTCATCTTCCGAAAATATAAACTCTAGTTCCCTTAGAATACCTTTAAACGCTTCGACGTCATTGCCTCCGCTACCTACTAATGATTGCTGGTATTTCAATGATAACTTCATCGTGCATAATTTAATCAACTCTCCGTCACTCTATGGTACATCTAAGAATTGATTTTTGTTTGCCATTGCTTCGAAAAATTTCACGGGACTCTTCTCTCCTGAATTTTCAAAATATGGGTTCTGTAATAATCCGTACTTCATTCTGTTCTGTGCTTCGCTGGACCAATATCGTGAGAGAAACTTCTCTCTGAAATCTTCGTACGATCGGCATGTCGCTGCAACATTTTGCATGATTTCTGCGACTGTTCCTGACATGTGTGCACATATAAAGTCTAATTTGTGTGCTAGCGGCCAGTGTTCTGGTAATCCTACTCGGAATTGATCAATAAAAGTTTGTGGATGTAATGAGTTTTCTTCTCGAAAGTGTTGAAATTTTCTGACTGTGAGGAAATGATCGTTGTCGTACTTCGTCATAGTTCCATATGAAATTCGCGATTCTTCGCCACTTTTGTTTCTGATCATTTCTCTCGTCGTTCTTTCCGGTTGTGGTAGATCCATTGGATATTGTCCACTGTAACTTTCGCGTACCCGCGGTGCAGGCTGTCTGATTTCACGTATGTTACTTTCCGCCTGTGATTGGAATCGCAAATGCATAATATCTTCGTTAATTGCTTGTTTTTCCGGTGTTGTTACAGATACGGATGTGGTTGCAGACTCTGTGCTTGTTCGATCCTGTTCACTACGCTCTTCAATGGTTTGCAACAACTCTGCTCGCAATTTCTGAAATTGTCGCTTCGTTTGCGCTTCTGTTTTGACTATGCGGCTATCATATCTTTTCAGCGCTGCTTTGGTGATACGTTTGTGTAAAACACTGTTTTCAACAATTTCACGCGCTGTACTTGCTGCTTGTCTTGTAATTTCGTTTATCTGTTTCTTTAGTTTCTTGACTTCTCCCTGGGTGTTGTTACGTAATGTTTTGATCTCGTCCTGAGTGTCATTACGCAATGTTTTTACGTCCGCTTGTACCTTGTCAATGTCTGTTCTCAATTGATTGTGACCTATTATTAAGTTTCCTATCACTTCTCGAGATTCTTTTGCCTCGTCTTCAATATGACTTAGGTGTAACTGAATTTTTTTGTTTTGTTCTTTAATCTCACGCATTTGTCTCGTGGTTTCTGCATTCTGAATTTGAATTTGGTTCGCTATGTCTTTATTTTGCCTTGTCATGGTTTCCGTAATTTGTTGTAATAATTCTGCCAGATTGGTGGGTCCTATTGCGTTTTCTTCCGACGTCATACGCTCTGTGTTTTTTGCCCAAGTGTTGGTTCGCAACCGATTGCATTTACCTCTGCTGTGACACGTTTCTGCTCGCATTCCTTGTACTATCTGGTGAGGGAGCTCTGAGTACTTGTACTATGGGTTCTACGTATTCAAGACGCAAGTTAGAATCCTCATCGCCTGTCTCTCTACTTTCCTGCTCCTCTGTCGTATGCTGACCTAGGTTTTCTGTGCCTTGGCGTACATTATTCTCGTTATGGTGCGTTATATGTCCTATTTCTCGCGATACTGCATAGTTTCTTGTACTGTCCTCTATTCTCTGTCCATTTTCATGCTGGGTCTCTACCTCAATTCGGTCAAGGTCTCGATCTGCCATTGCTAATCTTTCCGAATCCCTTATTTTCTGTTTTAAAAGCAATTCACGCGCCCTACTTCGCGTCAACATGCGCTCATACGATCTCGCGCGTTTCATAAACTTTTTGTTCACACGACTTGACACTACCAAGACTGACAATCCATTCACTTACTTGTTGGGTCAGAACCAACTTGTCAACGATGTATCCGCCACCTGTGCGCTTGCATTGGAGAGAAAACTTAATTCTAAGAATTTTCAAAATTCATAACTTAATTATGCTATTGTTTCTGCTAGACTCATTTCTATTTTATACATTTACTATCTATCGCTGCAGCTAATGTCTTTGACTAGGTATAACGTTAGAAAAAAAAATTTTTAATTTTTTAAACAAGATATTTTTCTGACCTACTTAGGCATGTGGTCGACCTTCAGTCATGGTATTTTACCATCCTGGCAGGGTCGCCATTTTCTAAACATTCATGGTGGTGACTGATTGTTCTATATCGTGTCTCCCTACCACTTTCGCGCAACGACGCTCTGAGCGTGTTTTTTAGGGAATTAACTAGTTTGAACCTGGGATCTGTTGCTGGTAAGGAGACGCCAGACCACACATGACATGTAGAATTCAGAAGAGTTCAGTGAGACTAGCGATGATATAACCAAATACTAAATGATCTCAGCGTCAGCTCCACTGCACTCCCTGTAAAAGAATCTTAATTCTAACTAAATATAGTGGAAAGGGTTCAAGGCTTTCCTATTTTTAGTTAGCTGGTAAAATAACGACGAAAAAGCAGTTAAGTTTACCATTGGAAATTTATTCTAATCACAAAACATCGTTTATAAATTGCACTATTGATAAAAGGAAATGTTTTAATACAGGATGGTAAAAACCAACTGCGTTCAACAAAAATGTGAACGAATATTCCCTAAATGGGTTTCCAAGTTCTACAATCGATCGAAGGATGACCTATGCCATATCACATCTATAATCTAGGTTTAATTTGAGTTTCACAAAAGAGAAAACTATCAAAATGGTCTACAGTGACCCTCAATTATCTTTAATTACTTATTTAACATGTCGTAAATTACATTGGCTGATGTGGCTTCTCAATAACTATATAAAAGAAAAATCATCGCGTTTCAGATCTGTTCTTCAAGTGGCAAATGTGAACACCATGAGTTTTAATTAACGATCGACACTAGTATTACGCAAAAAGAGGGTGTAACAGATGAGACTTCTGCAGTTCTGAGTGAAGCCTTATGCGCTCAAAAATGCGGCATCCCGTGCGTTCATTACCTTGTCGGTGTTTAAGCAGCGTCAGGGCGGCAGCGGCCGGCGCAGCAGCCATCCAGCCCGCCGTCTCGGAACCAACTCTCCTCTTAACTTCCTTACTACAATTTACTGAAGTTGGTTTAAAAAAACTATCTGGCTGTGTTTTCGTCTGACCAATCAGGGTCTCAATGTTAACCTTAAGCTCCGCCTACAAAAATTCTGTCTATCCAATAAGAAACGTTATACTTTTCGTGGTGGGGCAATGTTTTTAAAGTTTGCAACGTAACAGAGACGCTAAAAAGTCTCACGCTAAAACCTGCAGCTAGTGTGGTCCTTTTAGCGTTATCGTGAGATCTATACTGCTCTTTTGGAGGGCTCTATCTTTTAACATGGGCTGGGGAGTGATCCTAATGTAATGACACGCGAAAAAGTCTCACGCTAAAACTTGCGGGTGGTAGTGGCCCTTTTTGTGTTATCGTAAGATCTATACTGCTTTTCTGGAGGGCTCTAGCTTTTAACATGGGCTGGGGGTTGTCCTTGACATACCTGAGATGCGAAAAAGCCTCACGCTAAAACGTGCGGGTTGTATAGTTGTACAGGTAGGCTCGCGGCTTGGGTGCCCAACCTCTCCCTTATCTAGCTTAACACGGTTCTGCTCTCGGCTTCTGTCCTCGTTTCTCCCCTCGGAACTGCGTCTGCCTCACGGTGGGAAGGTACAACACGCATTTAGGCATTCTTGTGTTAGTCTGTGGTATTCCATTTGCTCACTCGTTACTCGTATTACTTTGGTTAATTTAATGTCACGATTTATTCGGAGCTATGTGACATACTACTGGATTTGCTTATCATGTCAGGGTTTTCATGTAAGGTGTTGGATTTGCCTGACACCTTACAACTGTACCTTCGCATTGACGATCAAGCAGTAAAACTGCATGGGGATTGGATACAAAATGAACAATGCCGACTTTTGTCCAGGGGGAATAACACTTTAAGCAGTCTGTTTTTTGAAACATACCTTGGAGACCAGTATTACATTCCGATGCACCACGGAAGGTTATTGTAACCATTGGACCTTCACATTGACGATCAAACACTAAAATTACATCGGGATTGGATACAAAATACACAATGCCGACTTCTGTCCAGGGGAGTAACACTTTGAGCAGTCTGTTTTTGAAACTTTCCTTGGAGACCAGTACTACATTCCGATGCACCACGGCAGGTCATTGTACGCATTGGACCTTCACAGTGACTATCAAACACTAAAATTGAATCGAGATTGGATACAAAATGCACAATGCCGACTTCTGTCCAGGGGGAGAAACATTTCAAGCAGTCTGTTTTTGAAACTTTCCTTGGAGACCAGTATTACTTTCTGATGAAACACGGTAGGTTATTGTAACCATTGGACCTTCACATTGACGATCATACACTAAATTTGGATCGGAATTGGATACAAAACTGACAATGCCGTCTTCTGTCCAGGGGGAGTAACATTTCAAGCAGTCTGTTTTTGAAACTTTCCTTGGAGACCAGTATTACATTCTGACGCACCACGGTGGGTTATTGTAACCACTGGACATTCACAGTGACGATGAAACACTAAAATTGCATCGGGATTGGATACAAAATGAACTATGAAGACTTATGTCTAGGGGGAGTAACACTTCAAGCAATGTGTTTGAGACTTACCTTGGAGTCCAGTATTATATTCAGATGCACCACGGCAGGCTTTTGTAACCACTGGAGATTTGAACTGACGATGAAACACTAAAATTTCATCGGGATTGGATACAAAATGAACTATGCCAACTTCTGTCCAGGGGGGAATAACACTTGAAGCAGTCTGTTTCTGAAACTTTCCTTGGAGACCAGTATTACATTCTGATGCACCACGGCAGGTTATTGCAACCCCTGGGCATTCATAGAGACGATGACACACTAAAATTGCATCGGGATTGGACACAAATGCACAATGCCGACTTTTGTCCAGGGGGAGTAACACTTAAAGCAGTCTGTTTTTTGAAACTACCCTTGGAGACCAGTATTACATTCCGATGCACCATGGAAGGTTATTGTAACCATTGGAGCTTCACATTGACTATGAAGCACAAAATTTGCATCGGGACTAGATACGAAATGCACTATGCCGACTACAGCTCAGGAAGAGTAAGTCTTCAAACAGTTTGTTTTTGAAACTTTCCTTGGTGACCAGTATTACATTCTGATGCACCACTTCATGTTATTGTAATCATTGGACCTTCACATTGACGATGAAACACTAAAATTGCATCGGGATTGGATGCCAAATGCACAATGCCGACTTCTGTGCAGGAGGAGTAACACTTCAAGCAGTCTGTTCTTTGAATCTTTCCTTGGAGACCACTGTTACATTCCGATGCACCACGGAACGTTATTGTAACCATTGGAGCTTCACATTGACTATGAAGCACAAAATTTGCTTCGGGACTGGATACGAAATGCAATATGCCGACTACTGTTAAGGGGGAGTAACACTTCAAACATTCTGCTTTGAAACTTTCCTTGGTGACCAGTATTACATTCTGATGCACCATGGCAGGTTATTGTAACCATTGGACCCTCACATTGAAGATGAAACACTAAAATTGTATCGGGATTGGATACAAAATGCACTGTGCCGACCTCTGTCTAGGGAGAGTAACACGTCAAGCACTGTGTTTTAAACTTTCCTTGGAGTCCAGTATTATATTCTGATTCAACACGGCAGGTTATTGTAACCACTGGACATTTACACTGACGATGAAGCACTATAATTGCATCTGGATTGGATACAAAATGCACTATGCCGACTTCTGTCCAGGGGGCAATAACACTTGAAGCAGTCTGTTTCTGAAACTTTCCTTGAAGTCCAGTATTACATTCTGATACACCACGGCAGGTTATTGTAACCATTGGACCGTCTCAATGACGATGAAACACTAAAATTGCATCGGGACTGGATGCCAAATGCACAATGCCGTCTTCTGTCCAGGGGGAGTAACATTTCAAGCAGTCTGTTTTTGAAACATTCCTTGGAGACCAGTATTACATTCTGATGCACCACGGTAGGTTATTGTATCCACTGGACATTCACAGTGACGATGAAACACTAAAATTGCATCGGGATTGGATACAAAATGCACTATGCCAACTTCTGTCCAGGGGGGAGTAACACTTGAAGCAGTCTGTTTCTGAAACTTTCCTTGGAGACCAGTATTACATTGTGATGCACCACGGCAGGTTATTGCAACCCCTGGGCATTCACAGAGACGATGACACACTAAAATTGCATCGGGATTGGATACAAATGCACAGTGCCGACTTTTATCCAGGGGGAGTAACACTTAAAGCAGTCTGTTTTTTGAAACTTTCCTTGGAGACCTGTATTACATTCCGATGCACCATGGAAGGTTATTGTATCCATTGGAGCTTCACATTGACTATGAAGCACAAAATATGCATCGGGACTAGATACGAAATGCACTATGCCGACTACTGCTCAGAAGAGTAAGTCTTCAAACAGTTTGTTTTTGAAACTTTCCTTGGTGACCAGTATTACATTCTGATGCACCACGGCAGGTTATTGTAACCATTGGACCTTCACAATGACGATGAAACACTAAAATTGCATCGGGACTGGATGCCAAATGCACAATGCCGACTTTTGTCCAGGAGGAGTAAGATTTCAAGCGGTCTGTCCTTTGAAACTTTCCTTGGAGACCAGTGTTACATTCCAATGCACCACTGCAGGTTATTGTTACCATTGGAGCTTCACATTGACTATGAAGCACAAAAACTGCATCGGGACTGGATACGAAATCCACTATGCCGACTTTTGTCCAGGGGGAGAAACAGTTCAGTCAGTCTGTTTTTTGAAACTTTCATTGGAAACCAGTATTACATTCCGATTCACCACGGAAAGTTATAGTAACCATTGGACCTTAACATTGACGATCAAACACTAAAATTGCATCGGGATTGGATACAAAATGCACAATGCAGACTTTTGTCCAGGGGGAGTAACACTTCAAGCTGTCTGTTTTTTGAAACTTTCTTTGGAGACCAGTATTACATTCCGATGCACCACGGAAAGTTATTGTAACCATTGGAGCTTCACATTCACTATGAAGCACAAAATTTACATCGGGAGTGGATGCGATATGCAATATGCCGACTACTTTTAAGGGGGAGTAACTCTTCAAATAGTCTGCTTTGAAACTTTACTTGGTGACCAGCACTACATTCTGATGCACCATGGCAGGTTAGTGTAACCATTGGACCTTCACATTGACAATCAAACACTAAAATTGGATTGGGATTGGATACAAAATGCACAATCCTGACTTCTGTCCAGCGGGAATAACATTTCAAGCAGTCTTTTCTGAGACTTTTCTTGGAGATCAGTATTACGTTCTGATGCACCACGGCAGGTTATTGAAACGATTGGACCTTCACATTGACTATCAAACAGGAAAATTGCATCGGGATTGGATACAAAATGCACTATGCCGACTTCTATACAAGGGGAATAACACTTGTAGCAGTCTGCTTTTGCAACTTTCCTTGGAGACCAGTATTATATTCTGATGCACCACTTCATGTTATTTTAACCATTGGACCCTCACACTGAAGATGAAACACTAAAATTGTATCGGGGTTGGATCCAAAATGCACTATGCAGACCTCTGTCTAGGGGGAGTTAGAGTCCAGTATTATATTCTGATTCACCACGGCAGGTTATTGTAACCACTGGACGTTTACACTGACAATGAAACACTAAAATTGCATAAGGATGGGATACAAAATGCACCATGCTGACTTCTGTCTAGAGCGAGTAACACTTTAAACACTCTGTTGAAACTTTCCTTGGAGACCAGTATTACATTCGGATGCACCACGGCAGGTTATTGCAACCCCTGGACATTCACAGAGACGATGACACACTAAAATTGCATCGGACTTGGACACAAATGCACTATGAAGACTTCTGTCTAGGGGCAGTAACACTGCAAGCACTGTGTTTGAAACTTTCCTTGTAGTCCAGCTTCACATTCTGATGTACCACGGCAGGTTATTGTAAAATTTTTACCTTCACATTGACGATCAAACACTAAAATTGTATCTGAATTTAATGGAAACGGAAAATGGCGACTTTTGTCCTGCGAGAGTAAGACTTCAAGCAGTCTGTGCATTGGAGATATCCTGGAAGTCCAGTATTACGTTCTGATCCACCACGACAGTTTATTGTAACGTTTGTACCTTTACATTGACGACGAAACACTAAAATTGCATCTGGACTTAATAGAAAAGGAAAATGACGTATTCTGTCCAGAGGGAGTAACACTTCAAGATCTCCGTTTTTGAAACATTCCTATAAGACCAGTTTTACATTGCGATGCACCACGGCAGGTTCTTGTAAACATTGGAGCTTCACATTAACTCTGAAGGACAAACATTGCTTCGGGACTGGATACAGAATGCACTATGCCGACTACTGCCCATGGGGAGTAACTCTTCAAAAAGTCTGCTTTTGAAATTTTCCTTGCAGACCAGTATTACATTCTGGTGATCCACGGCAGGTTAATGTAACCATTGGACCTTCATATTGACCATCAAACACTAAAATTGCATCGGGATTGGATACAAAATACACTATGCCGGCCTTTGTCCAATGGGACTAACACTTCAAGCAGTCTGTTTTTGAAACTTTCCTTGGAGACCAGTATTACATTCTGATAGACCACGGCAGATCATTGTAACCATTGGACCTTTACATTGACGATCAAACACTAAAATTGCATCTGGATTTAATAGAAAAGAGAAATGCCGGATTCTGTCCAGCTGGAGAAACTCTTAAAACAATCTGTGTATTGAACCTTTCCTGGAGTGCAGTATTACATTCTGAAGCACCACATAAGGTTATTGTAACCATTGGACCCTCAGATTGACGATGAAACACTAAAAAATTGCATCGGGGGTTGTACACAAAATGCCCTATAAAATCTTCTGTCTAGCGGGAGTAATACTTCAAGCACTATGTTCTAAACTTTCCTTGGAGAGCAGTATTGTATTCTGATGCACCAGAGCAGGTTAATGTAACCATTGGACATTCACACTGACGATGAAACACTAAAATTGCATCGGTATTGATCCAAAATATACAGCGATGACTTCTGTGGTGGGAGTTTTTCTTTAAGCTGTCTGTTTTTGAACATTCCTTGTAGACCAGTATTACATTCTGTTGCACCACTTCAGGTTATTGTAACCATTGGACACTCACATGGACGATGAAACATAAAAATTGCATCGGGATTGGATACAAAATGCACAATGCACAATGCAGAATCCTGTCTAGAGAAGTAACACTTCTAGCAGTTTGTTTTTGAAACTTTCCTTGGAGACCAGTAT
The DNA here is from genome assembly GCF_023897955.1 of Schistocerca gregaria. Classification (NCBI taxonomy): domain Eukaryota; kingdom Metazoa; phylum Arthropoda; class Insecta; order Orthoptera; family Acrididae; genus Schistocerca; species Schistocerca gregaria. The sequence goes on from NC_064928.1 coordinate 34,667,740, forward strand.
TACATTCTGATGAACCACGCCAGGTTATTGTTACCATTGGACCTTCACATTGACGATGAAACACTAAAATTGCATCGGGACTGGATACAAAATGCACTATGTTAACTACTGCACGGAGGAAGTAACTCATCAAACAGTCTGTTTTTGAAACATTCCTTGGACACCACTATTACATTCTGATGCATTACGGCAGGTTATAGTAACCACTGGACATTCACATTGACGATGAAACACTAAAATTGCATGGGGATTGATTACAAAATTCACTATGTCGACTTCTGTCCTGGGGGAAAACACTTGAAGCGCTCTGTTTGAAACTTTCCTTGGAGACCAGTATTACATTGTGATATACCATATCAGCCTCTTGTCATCCATTGGAGCTTCACGTTAACTATGAAACACAAAAAGTGCATCGGGATTGGGTACAAAATGCGCAATGCCGACTTTTGTCCAGGGGGAGTAACACATCAAGAATTCTGTTTTAGAAACTTTCCTTGGAGACCAGTGTTACATTCCTATGCACCACGGCAGGTTATTGTAACCATTGGACCTTCACATTGACGGTCAAACACTACAATTGCATCGGGATTGGATACAAAATGCGTAATACCGACTTCTGTCCAGGGTGAGTAACACTTCAAGCAGCCTGTTTTTGAAACTTTCCTTGGAGACCAGTGTTACATTCCTATGCACCACGGCAGGTTTTTGTAACCTTTGGACCTTCACATTGACGATCAAACACTACAATTGCATCGGGATTGGATACAAAATGCACAGTACCGACTTCTGTTCAGTGTAACACTTCAAGCAGTGTGTTTTTGAAACTTTCCTTGGAAACCAGTATTACATTCCTATGCACCACGGCAGGTTTCTGTAACCTTTGGACCTTCACATTGACGATCAGACACTACAACTGCATCGGGATTGGATACAAAATGCACAATACCGACTTCTGTCCAGGGTGAGTAACACTTCAAGCAGTCTGTCTTTGAAACTTTCCTTATAGACCAGTGTTACATTCTGATAGAATGTTATTGTAACCATTGGACCCTCACATTGACGATGAAACACTCAAAAATTGCATCGGGATTGTACACAAAATTCCCTCTGAAATCTTCTGTCTAGGGGGAGTAATACTTCAAGCACTATGTTCTAAACTTTCCTTGGAGAGCAGTAGTGTATTCTGATGTACCACGGCAGGTTAATATAGCCATTGGACATTCACACTGACGATGAAACACTAAAATTGCATCGGGATTGGATACAAAATGCACACTGCCGAATCCTGTCCAGAGGGAGTAACACTTTTAGCAGTCTGTTTTTGAAACTTTCCTTGGAGACCAGTATTACATGCAGATGCACCACGGCAGGTTACTGTAGCCATTGGAGCTTCACATTGACGATGAAACACTAAAATTCCTAATAGAAGAGGAGAATGAATGCTTCATTCCAGCGAGAGTGGCACGTCAAACAGTCCGTGTATTGAACGTTTCCTGACATTTCAATGTTACTTTCTGACGCTCCGCTGCAGTGTATGGTATCCACTTGACCTCCACATTGACTATGAAGCACAAAAATTGCTTCGGGATTGGGAACTAAATTCGCAATGCCGACTTCTGTCCAGGGGGAGTACCACTTCAAGCAGTCTGTCTTTGAAACTTTCCTTGGAGAACAGTATTACATTCTGAAGCACCACGGCAGGTTATTGTAACCATCGGACCCTCGCATTGACGATGTAAAGACTAAAATTGCATCGGGATTGGATACAAAAAGCACAACTACGACTTCTGTCCAGGGGGGTTAATACTTGAAGCAGTCCGTTTTTGAAACTTTCCTTGGAAACCAGTATTACATTCTGATAGACCACGGCAGATCATTGTAGCCATTGGACCCTCACATTGACGATGAAACACTCAAATTGCATCTGGATTTAATAGAAAAAAGAAATGCCGGATTCTGTCCAGCTGGAGAAACTCTTCAAACAATCTGTGTGTTAAACCTTTCCTGGGAGTGCAGTATTACATTCTGAAGCTCCAAGTAAGGTTATTGTAACCATTGGACTCTCACATTGACGATGAAACACTTAAAAATTGCATCGGGATTGAAAGCAAAATGCACTCTGAAATCTTCTGTCTAGGGGGAGTAATACTTCAAGCACTATGTTCTAAACTTTCCTTGGAGAGCAGTAGTGTATTCTGATGCACCACGGCAGGTTAATGTAACCATTGGACATTCACACTGACGATGAAACACTAAAATTGCATCGAGATTGGATCCAAAATGTACAGCGATGACTTCTGTGCATGGGAGTTTTTCTGTAAGCTGTCTGTTTTTGACCATTTCTTGTAGACCAGTTTTACATTCTGTTGCACCACTTCAGGTTATTCTAACCATTGGACACTCACATCGACGATGAAACATAAAAACCTCATCGGGATTGGATAGAAAATGCACAATGTCGTCTTCTGTCCAGGGGGAGTAACACTTCAAGCAGTCTGTTTTTGAAGCTTTTTTTGGAGAGCAGTATTACATTCCGATGCACCACGGCATGATATTGTAGCGTTTGGGTACAAAATGCACATCGCCGAGTTCTGTCCAGTGGGAGAAACATTTTAAGCGGTCTGTTTTTGAAACTTTCCTTCGAGTATTACATTCTGATGCACCACGGCCGGTTATTGTAAACATTGCACATTCACATTGACGATGAAACACTAAAATTGCATCGGGATTTTATAGAACAGAAAAATGAAGGCTTCTGTCCAGCGAGAGTAGCACGTCAAACAGTCCGTTTATTGAATGTTTCCTAACAGTCCAGTGTTACTTTGTGACGCCCCACAGCAGGTTATGGTATCCACTTGACCTCCACATTGACTATGAAGCACAAAAATTGCTTCGTTATTGGATACAAAATGCACAATGCCGAATCCTGTCCAGAGGGAGTAACACTTCTAGCAGTCTGTTTTTGAAACTTTCTTGGAGACCAGTGTTACATTCCTATGCACCACGGCAGGTTATTGTAACAATTGGACCTTCACATTGACGATGAAACATTAAAATTGCTTCGAAATTTAATAGAAAAGGAAAATGCCTGCTATTGTCCTACGGGAGTAAGACTTCAAACAGTCTGTGCATTGGACCTATCATGGAAGTCCATTATTAGTTTCTGATTCATCACGGCAGTTTATTGAAACCTTTGTACCTTCATGTTGACGATCAAACACTAAAATTACATCGGGATTGGATACAAAATGGGCACTGCCGACTTCTGTCCAGGGGAAGTAACACTTTAAGCAGTCTGTTTTTGAAACTTTCCTTGTAGAACAGTATTACATTCTGATGCGCCACGGAAGGTAATTGTATCCATTGGAACTTCACATTGACTATGAAGCACAAAAATTGCATCGGGACTGGATACGAAATGCACTATGCCGACAACTGCTCAGGGGAGTAACACTTCAAGCAGTCTGTTTTTGAAACTTTCTTGGAGACCAGTGTTACATTCCTATGCACCACGGCAGGTTATTGTAAACGTTGGAACTTCACATTGACGATCAAACACTAAAATTGCATCGGGATTGGATACAAAATGCACTATGCCGATTTTTGTACGGGGGGAATAACACTTGAAGCGCTCATTTCGAAACTTTTCTTGGAGACCAGTATGACATTGTGATGTACCATATCAGGCCCTTGTCATCCATTGGAGCTTCTTGTTAACTACGAAACACAAAAAGTGCATCGGGATTGGGAACAAAATGCACAATTCCGACTTCTATCTAGGGGAGTAAGACTTCAAGCAGTCTGTCTTTGAAACTTTCCTTGGAGACCAGTGTTACATTTTGATGGACCATGGTAGGTTATTGTAACCATTGGACCCTCACATTGGCGATGAAGAGCAGAAATTGCATCGTGATTGGATAGAAAAAGCTCAATGTCGTCTTGTGTCCAGGGAGAATAACATTTCAAGCAGTCTGTTTTTAAAACTTTCCTGGGTGTATTACATTCTTATGCACCACGGCCGGTTATTGTAAACATTGCACATTCACATTGACAATGAAACACTAAAATTGCATCGGGATTTAATAGAAAAGGAAAATGAAGGCATCTGTCCAGCGAGAGTAGCACGTCAAACAGTCCGTGTATTGAACGTTTCCTGGCACTCCAGTGTTACTTTCTGACGCCCCACGGCAGGTTATGGTATCCACTTGACCTCCACATTGACTATGAAGCACAAAAATTACTTCAGGATTGGGTACTAAATGCATAATGCCGACTTCTGTCCCGGGGGAGTAACACTTCAAGCAGTCTGTCATTAAAACTTTCCTTGGAGAACAGTATTACGTTCTGAAGCACCAGGGCAGGTTGTAGTAACCATTGGACATTCACACTGACGATGAAACACTTAAATTGCATCGGGATTGGATACAAAATGTACAACTACTACTTCTGTCCAAGGGGAGTAACACTTGAAGCAGTCCGTTTCTGAAACTTTCCTTGGAGACCAGTATTACATTCTGATAGACCACGGAAGATCATTGTAACCATTGGACCTTCACATTGAGGCGAAAAACAAAAATTGCATCTGGATTTAATAGAAAAGAGAAATGCCTGCTTCTGTCCAGCTGGAGAATCTCTTCAAATAGTCTATGTATTGAAGCTTCCGTGGGAGTGCGGTATTACATTCTGATGCACCACGTAAGGTTATTTTAACCATTGGACCCTCACATTGACGATGAAACACTAAAAAATTGCATAGGGATTGTAAACAAAATGCCATATGAAGTCTTCTGTCCAGGGGGAGTAACACTTCAAGCACTATGTTCTAAACCTCGGAGAGCAGTATTGTATTGTGATGCATCACATCAGGTTATTGTAACCACTGGACATTAACACTGACGATGAAACACTAAAATTGCATCGGGATTGGATACAAAATGCACTATGCTGACTTCTGTCTAGAGCGAATAACACTTCAAACACTCTGTTTGACACTTTCCTTGGAGACCAGTATGATATTATGATGCACCACTGGCGGATATTATAACCACCGGACATTCACAGTGACGATGAAACCGTAAAATTGCATCGGGATTGGATACAAAATGCACTATGCCGACTTCTGTCTCGGGGGAGTAACACTTCAAGCACTGTGTTTGAAACTTTCCTTGGAGTCCAGTATTATATTCTGATGCACCACGGCAGGTTTTTGTAACCACTGGACAATTACACTGACGATGAAACACGAAAATTTCATCGGGATTGGATACAAAATGCACTATGCCGGCTACTGCCCAAGGGAAGTAACTCTTCAAACAGTCTGTTTTTGAAACTTTCCTTGGAGACCAGTATTACGTTCTGATTCACCACGGCAGTTTATTGTAACCTTTGTACCTTTACATTGACGACGAAACACTAAAATTCGATCGGGATTTAACTGAAAAGGAAAATGCCGACTTCTGTCCAGTGGGATTAACTCCTCAAGAACTCTGTTTTTGATAGTTTCCTATGAGACCAGTATTACATTACGATGCACCACGGCAGGGTATTGAAACCATTGGACCTTCACATTGACTATCAAACACAAAAATTGCATCGGGATCGGATACAAAATGCAGAATGCCTACTTCTGTCAAGGGGGAGGACATTTCAAGCAGTCTTTTTTGAAACTTTCCTTCGAGACCAGTATTACATTCTGATGAACCACAGCAGGTTATTGTAACCATTGGACCTTCACATTGACGATCAAACACTAAAATTACATCGGGATTAGATACAAAATGGACAATGCCGACATCTGTCCAGTGGGAGTAACACTTGAAGCAGTCTGTTTTTGAAACTTTCCTTCGAGACCTGTATTACATTCTGATGGACCACGTCAGGTTCTTGTAACCATTGGACCTTTACATTGACGATCAAACACTAAAATTGCATCGGGATTCGATACAAAATGTACAATGCCGACTTCTGTCCAGGGGCAGTAACATTTCAAGCAGTCTGCATTTGAAACTTTCCTTCGAGACCTGTATTACAATCTGATGCACCATGGCAGGTTATTGTAGCCACTGGACCTTCACATTGATCATCAAACACTAAAATTTTATCGGGATTGGATACAAAATGCACAATGCCGAATTCTGTCTAGCGGGAGTAACACTTCAAACAGTCTTTGCATTGGACATATTCTGGAATTCAAGTATTACGTTTTGATTCACGACGGCCGTTTATTGTAATCTTTGTACCTACACATTGACGACGAAACACTAAAATTGCATCGGGATTTAATAGAAAAGGAAAATGCCGACTTCTGTCCAGTGGGAGTAACACTTCAAGCACTGTGTTTTTGTAACTTGCCTGATATACCAGTATTACATTCAGATGCACCACAGCAGGTTATTGTAACCATTAGACCTTGACATTGACGATCAAACAATAAAATTGCATCGGGATTGGATACAAAATAGACAATGCCGACTTCTGTCTAGGTGGAGCAACATTTCAAGCACTCTGTTAATGAGACTCTCCTTGGAGACCAGTATTACATTCTGTTGAACCACGGCAGGTTATTGTAATAATTGGAGCTTCACATTGACTATGAAGCACAAAAATTGCATCGGGACTGGATAAAAATTGGAAAATGCCCACTTCTGTGCAAGGGGAGTAATATTTCAAGCAGTGTGTTTTTGAGACTTTCCTTGGAGACCAGAATTACATTCTGATAAAGCACGGCAGATTACTGTAACCATTGGACCTTCACATTGACAATCAAACACTAAAATTATTTCGGGATTGGATAGCAAGTGCACAATGCCTACTTCTGTTCAGGGGAGTAACACTTCAAGCAGTCTGTTTTTGGAACTCATCTTGCAGACCAGTATTACATACCGATGCATCACGGCAGGTTATTGTAACCACTGGAGCATCACATTGACGATCAAACACTAAAGTTGTATCAGGATTGGATACAAAATGCACAATGCCGACTTCTGTCCAGGGGAGTAACACTTCAAGCTGTCTGTTTTTGAAACTTGTCTTGGAGACCAATATTACATTCTGATGCACCACGGCAGGTTATTGTAACCATTGGACCTTCACATTGACAATCAAACACTAAAATTATATCGGGATTCGATACAAATTGCACAATGCCGACTTTTATCCAGGGGGATTAACACTTCAAGCTGTCTGTTTTTTGAAACTTTCCTTGGAGACCAGTCTTACATTCTGATGAACTACGGCAGGATATTGTATATATTGGACCTTGACGTTGAAGATCAAGCACTAAAATTGCATGGGGATTGGATACAAAATGCGCAATGCCGACTTTTGTCCAGGGGGACTGACACTTCAACCAGTCTGTTTTTGATACTTTCCTTGGAGACCAGTATTACATTCAGATGCACCACGGCAGGTTATTTTAAGCATTGGAGCTTCACATTGACTATGAAGCACAAAAATTGCATCGGGACAGGATACGAAATGCACTATGACGGCTAGTGCTCAGGGGGTGTAAGTTATCAAACAGTCTGTTTTTGAAACTTTCCTTTATGACCAGTATTAGATTCGGATGCACCATGGCATGTTATTGTAATCACTGGACCTTCACATTGACGATTAAACGCAAAAATTGCATCGGGATTTCTATACAAAATGCACAATGCCGACTTCTGTCGAGGGGGAGTAACAAATCAAGCAGTCTGTTTTTGAAACTTTCCTTGGAGACCAGTATAAGATTCTGATGCACCACGGCACATTATTGTAACCATTTGACCTTCACATTGACGATGAAACACTTAAATTGCATCGGAAATTAATAGAAAAGTAAAATGCCGGCTTTAGTCCACCGGGAGTAACACTTCAAACAATCTGTTCATTGGACATATCCTGGAAGTCCAGTATTACGTTCTGATTCACCACGGCAGTTTATTGTAACCTTTGTACATTCACATTGACAACCAAACACTAAAACTGCATCGGGATTGGATACAAAATGGACAATGCCGACTTCTGTTCAGGGGAAGTAACACTTCAAGCAGTCTGTTTTTGAAACTTTGCTTGGAGACCAGTATTACATTCTGATGCACCACGGCAGGTTATTCTAACCATTGGACCTTCACATTGACCATCAAACACTATAATTGCATCGGGATTTAATAGAAAAAGAAAATGCCGACTTTTGTCCAGGTGGAGAAACACTTCAAGCAGTCTGTTTTTTGAAACTTTCCTTGGAGACTAATATTACATTCCGATGCACCACGGCAGGTTATTGTAACCATTGGAGCTTCACATTGACTATGAAGCACAAAAATTGCATCGGGACTGGATACGAAATGCACTATGACGGCTAGTGCTCAGGGGGTGTAAGTTATCAAACAGTCTGTTTTTGAAACTTTCCTTGGTGACCAGTATTACATTCTGATGCACCACGGCAAGTTATTATAACCATTGGGCCTTCACATTAACTATGAAGCACAAAAATTGCATCGGGACAGGATACGAAATGCACTATGACGGCTAGTGCTCAGAGGGTGTAAGTTTTTAAACAGTCTGTTTTTGAAACTTTCCTTGGTGACCAGTATTACATTCGGATGCACCGCGGCCGGTTATTGTAGCCATTGGAGCTTCACATTGACTATGATGCACAAAAATTGCATCGGGAATGGATACAAAATACACCACGACCACTAATGCACAATGGGAGTAACTCTTCAAACAGTGTCTTTTGAAACTTTCCTTGGAGACCAGTATTACATTTTGATGCACCACGGCAGGTTATTGTAACCATTGAACCTTCACATTGACAATCAAACACTAAAATTGCATCGGGATTTAATAGAAAAGAAAAATGCCTACTTTGGCCCATGGGGAGTAACACTTCAAGCAGTCTGTTTTTTGAAACTTTCCTTGGAGACTAATATTACATTCGGATGCACCACGGAAGGTTAGTGTAACCATTGGAGCTTCACATTGACTATGAAGCACAAAAATTGCATTGGGACAATATACGAAATGCACTATTGCGACTACTGCCCAGGGGGAATAACAATTCAAACAGTCAGCTTTTGAAACTTTCCTTGGTGACCAGTATTACATTGTGATGCACCACGGCAAGTTATTGTAACCGTTGGACCTTCACATTGTCGATCAAACACTAAAGTTACATCCAGATTGGATACAAAATTCACAATGCGAACTACTGCAGAAAGGAATTAAATCTTCAAACAGTATGTTTTTGAAAGTTTCCTAGGCGACCAATATTACATTGTGATGAACCACGGCAGGTTATTGTAACCATTTGACCTTCACATTGACGATCAAACACTAAAATTGCATCGGGATTTAATAGAAAAGGAGAGAGTAACACTTCAAGCAGTCAGTTTTTGAAACTTTCCTTGTAGACCAGTATTACATTCCGATGCACCACGGCAGGTTAGTGTAACCATTGGAGCTTCACATTGAATATGAAGCACAAAAATTGCATCGGGATTGGATATAAAATGCACAATGCCGACTTCTCTCCTGGGGGAGTAACACTTCAAGCAGTCTGTTTTTGAATCTTTCCTTGGAGACCGGTGTATATTCCGATGCACCACGACAGCTTATTGTAACCATTGGAACTTCACATTGACGATCAAACACTAAAATTGCATCGGGCTTGGATACAAAATGCACTATGCCGACTTTTGTCCAGGGGGAGTAACACTTCAAGCAGTTTGTTTTTTGAAACTTTACTTGGAGACCAGTATTACATTCCGATGCACCATGGAAGGATATTGTAACCATTGGAGCTTCACATTGACTATGAACCACAAAAACTTCATCGGGACTGGATAGTAAATGCACTATGCCGATTTTTTTCCAGGGGGAGAAACACTTCAAGTAGTCTGTTTTTTGAAACTTTGTTGGAGACCAGTATTACATTCTAATGCACCACGGCAGGTTATTGTAACCATTGAACCTTCACATTGACGATCAAACACTAAAATTGCATCGGGATTTGATAGAAAATACACAATGCCGACTTCTGTCCAGGGGGAGTAACACTTCAAGCAGTCTGTTTTTGAAACATTCCTGGAGACCAGAATTAAGGTTATTGTAACCATTTGACCTTCACATTGACGATCAAACACTATAATTGCATCGGGATTGGATACAAAATGCACAATGCCGACTTTTTTCCAGGGGGAGAAACATTTCAAGCAGTCTGTCTTTTGAAACTCTCCTTGAAGATCAGTATTACATTCCGATGCATCACGGCAGGTTATTGTAACCATTGGAGCTTCACATTGACGATCAAACGATAAAACTGCATCGGGATTCGATACAAAATGTACAATGCCGACTTCTGTCCAGGGGGAGCAACACTTCAAGTAGTCTGTTTTTGAAATTTTCCTTGGAGACCAGTATTCCTTTCCGATGCACCACGTAAGGTTATTGTCGCCATTGGACCTTCACATTGACGATCAAACACTAAAATTGCATCGGGATTTGATGCAAAACGCACAATGCCTACTTCTGTGCAGTTGGAGTAACATTTCAAGCAGTCTTCTTTTGAAACTTTCCTTGCGGACCAGTAATACATTCTGATGCACCACGGTAGGTTATGGTAACCATTGGACCTTCACATTGACAATCAAACACTAAAATTGCATCGGGATCGGATACAAAATGCAGAATGCCTACTTCTGTCAAGGGGGAGGACATTTCAAGCAGTCTTTTTTGAAACTTTCCTTCGAGACCAGTATTACATTCTGATGAACCACAGCAGGTTATTGTAACCATTGGACCTTCACATTGACGATCAAACACTAAAATTACATCGGGATTAGATACAAAATGGACAATGCCGACATCTGTCCAGTGGGAGTTACACTTGAAGCAGTCTGTTTTTGAAACTTTCCTTCGAGACCTGTATTACATTCTGATGGACCACGTCAGGTTCTTGTAACCATTGGACCTTCACATTGACGATCAAACACTAAAATTGCATCGGGATTCGATACAAAATGTACAATGCCGACTTCTGTCCAGGGGCAGTAACATTTCAAGCAGTCTGCATTTGAAACTTTCCTTCGAGACCTGTATTACAATCTGATGCACCATGGCAGGTTATTGTAGCCACTGGACCTTCACATTGATCATCAAACACTAAAATTTTATCGGGATTGGATACAAAATGCACAATGCCGAATTCTGTCTAGCGGGAGTAACACTTCAAACAGTCTTTGCATTGGACATATTCTGGAATTCAAGTATTACGTTTTGATTCACGACGGCCGTTTATTGTAATCTTTGTACCTACACATTGACGACGAAACACTAAAATTGCATCGGGATTTAATAGAAAAGGAAAATGCCGACTTCTGTCCAGTGGGAGTAACACTTCAAGCACTGTGTTTTTGTAACTTGCCTGATATACCAGTATTACATTCAGATGCACCACAGCAGGTTATTGTAACCATTAGACCTTGACATTGACGATCAAACAATAAAATTGCATCGGGATTGGATACAAAATAGACAATGCCGACTTCTGTCTAGGTGGAGCAACATTTCAAGCACTCTGTTAATGAGACTCTCCTTGGAGACCAGTATTACATTCTGTTGAACCACGGCAGGTTATTGTAATAATTGGAGCTTCACATTGACTATGAAGCACAAAAATTGCATCGGGACTGGATAAAAATTGGAAAATGCCCACTTCTGTGCAAGGGGAGTAATATTTCAAGCAGTGTGTTTTTGAGACTTTCCTTGGAGACCAGAATTACATTCTGATAAAGCACGGCAGATTACTGTAACCATTGGACCTTCACATTGACAATCAAACACTAAAATTATTTCGGGATTGGATAGCAAGTGCACAATGCCTACTTCTGTTCAGGGGAGTAACACTTCAAGCAGTCTGTTTTTGGAACTCATCTTGCAGACCAGTATTACATACCGATGCATCACGGCAGGTTATTGTAACCACTGGAGCATCACATTGACGATCAAACACTAAAGTTGTATCAGGATTGGATACAAAATGCACAATGCCGACTTCTGTCCAGGGGAGTAACACTTCAAGCTGTCTGTTTTTGAAACTTGTCTTGGAGACCAATATTACATTCTGATGCACCACGGCAGTTTATTGTAACCATTGGACCTTCACATTGACAATCAAACACTAAAATTATATCGGGATTCGATACAAATTGCACAATGCCGACTTTTATCCAGGGGGAGTAACACTTCAAGCAGTCTGTTTTTTGAAACTTTCCTTGGAGACCAGTATTACAATCCGATGCACCACGGAAGGTTATTGTAACCATTGGACCTTTATATTGACGATCAAACACTGAAATTGCATTGGGATTGGATACAAAATGCACAATGCCGACTTCTGTCCAGGGGGAGTAACATTTCTAACAGTCTGTTTTTGAAACATTCCTTGGAGACCAGTATTACATTCTGATGCACCACAGCAGGTTATTGTAACCATTGGACTTTCACATTGACGATCAAACACTAAAATTGCATCGGGATTGGATACAAAATGCACTATGCCGATTTTTGTACGGGGGGAATAACACTTGAAGCGCTCAGTTCGAAACTTTTCTTGGAGACCAGTATGACATTCCGAAGCATCACGGCAGGATATTGTAACCATTGGAGCTCCACATTGACTATGAAGCACAAAAAATGCATCTCAATGTAATAGAAAAGGAAAATGTTGGTTTTTGTCCAGCGGGACTAACCCTTCAAACAGTCTGTGTATCGAACCTTTCCTGGGAGTCCAGTATTACATTCCGATGCACCACGCGTAGTTATTGTAAACATTGGACATTCACATTGACGATGAAGCACAAAAATTGTATCGATATTGGATACAAAATGCACATCGCCGAGTTCTGTCCAGGGTGAGTAACACTTCAAGCAGTCTGTATTTGACACTTTCCTTGGAGACCAGTATTACATTGTGATCTTACCACATCAGGTTATTGTAACCATTGGAGCTTCACATGAACTATGAAACACAAAAGTGCATTGGGATTGGGAACAAAATGCACAATTCCGACTTCTGTCTAGGGGAGTAACACTTCAAGCAGTCTGTCTTTGAAACTTTCCTTGGAGACCAGTGTTACATTTTGATGGACCATGGTAGGTTATTGTAACCATTGGACCCTCACATTGGCGATGAAGAGCAGAGATTGCATCGGGATTGGATACAAAAAGCACAATGTCGTCTTGTGTCCAGGGAGAATAACATTTCAAGCAGTCTGTTTTTGAAACTTTCCTGGGAGTATTACATTCTTATGCACCACGGCCGGTTATTGTAAACATTGCACATTCACATTGAAGATGAAACACTATAATTGCATCGGGATTTAATAGAAAAGGAAAATGAAGGCTTCTGTCCAGCGAGAGTAGCACGTCAAACAGTCCGTGTATTGAACGTTTCCTGGCAGTCCAGTGTTACTTTCTGACGCCCCACGGCATGTTATGGTATCCACTTGACCTCCACATTGACTATGAAGCGCAAAAATTGCTTCAGGATTGGGTACTAAATGCACAATGCCGACGTCTGTCCCGGGGGAGTAACACTTCAAGCAGTCTGTCATTAAAACTTTCCTTGGAGAACAGTATTACGTTCTGAAGCACCAGGGCAGGTTGTAGTAACCATTGGACATTCACACTGACGATGAAACACTAAAATTGCATCGTTATTGGATACAAAATGCACAGCATTGCCTTCTGTCCAGGGGGAGTAACACTACAAGCAGTCTGTTTTTGAAACTTTCCTTGGAGACCAGTGTTACATTCTGATAGACCATGGCAGATCATTGTAACCATTGGACCTTCACATTGAGGCGAAACACTAAAATTGCATCTGGGTTGAATAGAAAAGAGAAATGCCTGCTTCTGTCCAGCTGGAGAATCTCTTCAAATAGTCTATGTATTGATGCTTTCGTGGGAGTGCGGTATTACATTCTGATGCACCACGTAAGGTTATTTTAACCATTGGACCCTCACATTGACGATGAAACACTAAATAATTGCATAGGGATTGTAAACAAAATGCCCTATGAAGTCTTCTGTCTAGGGGGAGTAACACTTCAAGCACTATGTTCTAAACCTCGGAGAGCAGTATTGTATTGTGATGCATCACATCAGGTTATTGTAACCACTGGACATTAACACTGACGATGAAACACTAAAATTGCATCGGGATTGGATACAAAATGCACTATGCTGACTTCTGTCTAGAGCGAATAACACTTCAAACACTCTGTTTGACACTTTCCTTGGAGACCAGTATGATATTATGATGCACCACTGGCGGATATTATAACCACCGGACATTCACAGTGACGATGAAACCGTAAAATTGCATCGGGATTGGATACAAAATGCACTATGCCGACTTCTGTCTCGGGGGAGTAACACTTCAAGCACTGTGTTTGAAACTTTCCTTGGAGTCCAGTATTATATTCTGATGCACCATGGCAGGTTTTTGTAACCACTGGACATTTACACTGACGATGAAACACGAAAATTTCATCGGGATTGGATACAAAATGCACTATGCCGGCTACTGCCCAAGGGAAGTAACTCTTCAAACAGTCTGTTTTTGAAACTTTCCTTGGAGACCAGTATTACATTCTGATGCACCACGGCAGGTTATTGTAACCATTGGACCTTCACACTGACGATCAAACACTAAAATTGCATCTGAATTTAATAGAAACGGAAACTGCCGGCTTTGTTCCAGCGGGAGTAACACTTCAAAAAGTCTGTGCACTGGACATATCCTAGAAGTCCAGTATTACGTTCTGATTCACCACGGCAGTTTATTGTAACCTTTGTACCTTTACATTGACGACGAAACACTAAAATTGGATCGGGATTTAATTGAAAAGGAAAATGCCGACTTCTGTCCAGTGGGATTAACTCCTCAAGAACTCTGTTTTTGATACTTTCCTATGAGACCAGTATTACATTACGATGCACCACGGCAGGGTATTGTAACCATTGGACCTTCACATTGACTATCAAACACAAAAATTCATCGGGATTGGATACAAAATAGACAATGCCGATTTCTGTCCAGGGGAAGTAACACTTCAAGCAGTGTGTTTTTGAACCTTTCCTAGGAGACCAAAGTTACATGGAGATGCACCACGGCAGGTTATTGTAACCATTGGAGCTTCACATTGACTATGAAGCACAAAAATTGCATCGGGACTGGATACTAAATGCACTATGCCGAATATTGCCCAGGGGGAGTATGTCTTCAAAAAGTCTGTTTTTGATACTTTCCTTGGAGACCAGTATTACATTCAGATGCACCACGGCAGGTTATTGTAACCATTGGAGCTTCACATTGTCTAAGAAGCACAAAAACTGCATCGGGATTGATGACGAAATACACTATGCCGACTTTATTCCTGGGGGAGGAACACTTCAAGCTGTTTGTTTTATGAAACTTTCCTTGGAGACCAGTCTTACATTCTGATGAACTACGGCAGGTTATTGTAGATATTGGACCTTGACGTTGAAGATCAAGCACTAAAATTGCATGGGGATTGGATACAAAATGCGCAATGCCGACTTTTGTCCAGGGGGACTGACACTTCAACCAGTCTGTTTTTGATACTTTCCTTGGAGACCAGTATTACATTCAGATGCACCACGGCAGGTTATTGTAACCATTGGAGCTTCACATTGACTATGAAGCACAAAAATTGCATCGGGATTTCTATACAAAATGCACAATGCCGACTTCTGTCGAGGGGGAGTAACAAATCAAGCAGTCTGTTTTTGAAACTTTCCTTGGAGACCAGTATAAGATTCTGATGCACCACGGCACATTATTGTAACCATTTGACCTTCACATTGACGATGAAACACTTAAATTGCATCGGAAATTAATAGAAAAGTAAAATGCCGGCTTTAGTCCACCGGGAGTAACACTTCAAACAATCTGTTCATTGGACATATCCTGGATGTCCAGTATTACGTTCTGATTCACCACGGCAGTTTATTGTAACCTTTGTACATTCACATTGACAACCAAACACTAAAACTGCATCGGGATTGGATACAAAATGGACAATGCCGACTTCTGTTCAGGGGAAGTAACACTTCAAGCAGTCTGTTTTTGAAACTTTGCTTGGAGACCAGTATTACATTCTGATGCACCACGGCAGGTTATTCTAACCATTGGACCTTCACATTGACGATCAAACGCTATAATTGCATCGGGATTTAATAGAAAAAGAAAATGCCGACTTTTGTCCAGGTGGAGAAACACTTCAAGCAGTCTGTTTTTTGAAACTTTCCTTGGAGACTAATATTACATTCCGATGCACCACGGCAGGTTATTGTAACCATTGGAGCTTCACATTGACTATGAAGCACAAAAATTGCATCGGGACTGGATACGAAATGCACTATGACGGCTAGTGCTCAGGGGGTGTAAGTTATCAAACAGTCTGTTTTTGAAACTTTCCTTGGTGACCAGTATTACATTCTGATGCACCACGGCAAGTTATTATAACCATTGGGCCTTCACATTAACTATGAAGCACAAAAATTGCATCGGACAGGATACGAAATGCACTATGACGGCTAGTGCTCAGAGGGTGTAAGTTTTTAATCAGTCTGTTTTTGAAACTTTCCTTGGTGACCAGTATTACATTCGGATGCACCGCGGCATTTTATTGTAATCACTGCACCTTCACATTGACGAATAAACACAAAAATTGCATCGGGATTGGATACAAAATGGACGATGCGGACTACTGTTCAGGGGAAGTAACACTTCAACAGGCTGTTTTTGAAACTTTCCTTGGAGAGCAGTATTACATTCTGATGCACCACGGCAGGTTATTGTAGCCATTGGAGCTTCACATTGACTATGATGCACAAAAATTGCATCGGGAATGGATACAAAATACACCACGACCACTAATGCACAATGGGAGTAACTCTTCAAACAGTGTCTTTTGAAACTTTCCTTGGAGACCAGTATTACATTTTGATGAACCACGGCAGGTTATTGTAACCATTGAACCTTCACATTGACAATCAAACACTAAAATTGCATCGGGATTTAATAGAAAAGAAAAATGCCTACTTTGGCCCATGGGGAGTAACACTTCAAGCAGTCTGTTTTTTGAAACTTTCCTTGGAGACTAATATTACATTCGGATGCACCACGGAAGGTTAGTGTAACCATTGGAGCTTCACATTGACTATGAAGCACAAAAATTGCATTGGGACAATATACGAAATGCACTATTGCGACTACTGCCCAGGGGGAATAACAATTCAAACAGTCAGCTTTTGAAACTTTCCTTGGTGACCAGTATTACATTGTGATGCACCACGGCAAGTTATTGTAACCGTTGGACCTTCACATTGTCGATCAAACACTAAAGTTACATCCAGATTGGATACAAAATTCACAATGCGAACTACTGCAGAAAGGAATTAAATCTTCAAACAGTATGTTTTTGAAAGTTTCCTAGGCGACCAATATTACATTGTGATGAACCACGGCAGGTTATTGTAACCATTGGACCTTCACATTGACGATCAAACACTAAAATTGCATCGGGATTTAATAGAAAAGGAGAGAGTAACACTTCAAGCAGTCAGTTTTTGAAACTTTCCTTGTAGACCAGTATTACATTCCGATGCACCACGGCAGGTTAGTGTAACCATTGGAGCTTCACATTGAATATGAAGCACAAAAATTGCATCGGGATTGGATATAAAATGCACAATGCCGACTTCTCTCCTGGGGGAGTAACACTTCAAGCAGTCTGTTTTTGAATCTTTCCTTGGAGACCGGTGTACATTCCGATGCACCACGACAGCTTATTGTAACCATTGGAACTTCACATTGACGATCAAACACTAAAATTGCATCGGGCTTGGATACAAAATGCACTATGCCGACTTTTGTCCAGGGGGAGTAACACTTCAAGCAGTTTGTTTTTTGAAACTTTACTTGGAGACCAGTATTACATTCCGATGCACCATGGAAGGATATTGTAACCATTGGAGCTTCACATTGACTATGAACCACAAAAACTTCATCGGGACTGGATAGTAAATGCACTATGCCGATTTTTTTCCAGGGGGAGAAACACTTCAAGTAGTCTGTTTTTTGAAACTTTGTTGGAGACCAGTATTACATTCTAATGCACCACGGCAGGTTATTGTAACCATTGAACCTTCACATTGACGATCAAACACTAAAATTGCATCGGGATTTGATAGAAAATACACAATGCCGACTTCTGTCCAGGGGGAGTAACACTTCAAGCAGTCTGTTTTTGAAACTTTCCTGGAGACCAGAATTAAGGTTATTGTAACCATTTGACCTTCACATTGACGATCAAACACTATAATTGCATCGGGATTGGATACAAAATGCACAATGCCGACTTTTTTCCAGGGGGAGAAACATTTCAAGCAGTCTGTCTTTTGAAACTCTCCTTGGAGATCAGTATTACATTCCGATGCATCACGGCAGGTTATTGTAACCATTGGAGCTTCACATTGACGATCAAACGATAAAACTGCATCGTGATTCGATACAAAATGTACAATGCCGACTTCTGTCCAGGGGGAGCAACACTTCAAGTAGTCTGTTTTTGAAATTTTCCTTGGAGACCAGTATTCCTTTCCGATGCACCACGTAAGGTTATTGTCGCCATTGGACCTTCACATTGACGATCAAACACTAAAATTGCATCGGGATTGGATACAAAATGCACAATGCTGACTTTTGTCCAGGGGGAGTAACACTTCAAGCAGTCTGTTTTTGAATCTTTCTTTGGAGACCAGTATTACATTCCGATACACCACGGCAGTTTATTGTAACCTTTGGACCTTCACATTGACGATCAAACACTAAAATTGCATGGGGATTGGATACAAAATGCACTATGCCGACTTTTGTCCAGGGGAGTAACATTTCAAGCAGTCTGTTATTTGTAACTTTTCTTGGAGACCAGTATTACATTCCGATGCACCATGGAAGGTTATTGTTACCACTGGAGCTTCACATTGACTATGTACCACAAAAACGTAACCGGGACTGGATACGAAATGCACTATGCCGATTTTTTTCCAGGGGGAGAAACACTTCAAGCAGTTTGCTTTTTGAAACTTTCCTTGGAGACCAGTATTACATTCCGATGCACCACGGCAGGTTTTTGTAACCATTGGAGCTTCAGATTGACGATCAAACACTAAAATTGCATTGGGATTCGATACAAAGTGCACAATGCCGACTTCTCTCCAGGGGGAGTAACACTTCAAGCAGTATGTATTTGAAACTTTCCTAGGAGACTAGTATTACATTCCGATGCACCGCGGAAGGTTATTGTAACCATTGGACCTTCACATAGACTATCATATACTAAAATTGCATCGGGATTGGATACAAAATGCATAATGCCGACTTTTGTCCAGGGGAAAACAACCCAAGCAGTCTGTTTTTTGAAACTTCCCCTTGGAGACCAGTATTACATTCTGATGCACCACGGCAGGTTATTGTAACCATTTTATCTTCACATTGACGATCAAACACTAAAATTGCATCGGGAGTGAATACAAAATGCACAATTCAAACTTTTGTCCAGGGGGAGTAACACTTCAATCAGTCTGTTTTTTTGAAATTTTCCTTGCAGACCAGTATTACATTCCGATGCACCACGGAAGGTTATTGTATCCATTGGAGCTTCTCATTGATTACGAAGCACAAAAATTGCATCGTGACTGAATAAGAATTGCACTATGCCGACTACAGCCCAGGGGGAGTAACACTTCAAGCAGTCTGTATTTGAAACTTTCCTTTGAGACCAGTGTTTCATTCGTATACACAACGGCATTTTATTGTAACCATTAGAGCATCACATTGACAATGAAGCACAAAAATTGCATCGGGACTGGATACGAAATGCACAATGCCGACTCATGCCCATTGGGAGTAAGTCTTCAACGGACTTTCTTTGAAACTTTCCATGGTTACCAGTATTACATTCTGATGCACCACGGCAGGTTATTGTAACCATTGGACCTTCACATTGATCATCAAACGCTAAAATTGCATCGGGATTGATTACAAAATGCACAATGCCGAGTTCTGTCTAGCGGGAGTAACACTTCAAACAGTCTGTGCATTGGACATATCCTGGAAGTCCAGTATTACGTTTAGATTCACGACGGCCGTTTATTGTAACCTTTGTACCTACACATTGACGACGAAATACTAAAATTGCATCGGGATTTAATAGAAAAGCAAAATGCCGACTTCTGTCTAGAGGGAGTAACACTTCAAGCACTGTGTTTTTGAAACTTGCCTTATATACCAGTATTACATTCCGTTGCGCAACGGCAGGTTATTGCAACCATTGGAGCTTCACATTGACTATGAAGCACAAAAATTCAATCGGGAGTGGATACAAAATACACAACGCCGACTACTGCACAGGGGGAGTAACTCTTCAAACAGTCTGTTTTTGAGACTTTCCTTGGACACCAGTATTACATTCTGATGCACAACGGCAGGATACTGTCACCATTGGACCTGCACATTGACGATCAAACACTAAAATTGCATCGGGATTTGATGCAAAACGCACAATGCCTACTTCTGTGCAGTTGGAGTAACATTTCAAGCAGTCTTCTTTTGAAACTTTCCTTGCGGACCAGTAATACATTCTGATGCACCACGGTAGGTTATGCTAACCATTGGACCTTCACATTGACAATCAAACACTAAAATTGCATCGGGATCGGATACAAAATGCAGAATGCCTACTTCTGTCAAGGGGGAGGACATTTCAAGCAGTCTTTTTTGAAACTTTCCTTCGAGACCAGTATTACATTCTGATGAACCACAGCAGGTTATTGTAACCATTGGACCTTCACATTGACGATCAAACACTGAAATTACATCGGGATTAGATACAAAATGGACAATGCCGACATCTGTCCAGTGGGAGTAACACTTGAAGCAGTCTGTTTTTGAAACTTTCCTTCGAGACCTGTATTACATTCTGATGGACCACGTCAGGTTCTTGTAACCATTGGACCTTCACATTGACGATCAAACACTGAAATTGCATTGGGATTGGATACAAAATGCACAATGCCGACTTCTGTCCAGGGGGAGTAACATTTCTAACAGTCTGTTTTTGAAACATTCCTTGGAGACCAGTATTACATTCTGATGCACCACAGCAGGTTATTGTAACCATTGGACTTTCACATTGACGATCAAACACTAAAATTGCATCGGGATTGGATACAAAATGCACTATGCCGATTTTTGTACGGGGGGAATAACACTTGAAGCGCTCAGTTCGAAACTTTTCTTGGAGACCAGTATGACATTCCGATGCACCACGGCAGGATATTGTAACCATTGGAGCTCCACATTGACTATGAAGCACAAAAAATGCATCTCAATGTAATAGAAAAGGAAAATGTTGATTTTTGTCCAGCGGGACTAACCCTTCAAACAGTCTGTGTATCGAACCATTCCTGGGAGTCCAGTATTACATTCCGATGCACCACGCGTAGTTATTGTAAACATTGGACATTCACATTGACGATGAAGCACAAAAATTGTATCGATATTGGATACAAAATGCACATCGCCGAGTTCTGTCCAGGGTGAGTAACACTTCAAGCAGTCTGTATTTGACACTTTCCTTGGAGACCAGTATTACATTGTGATCTTACCACATCAGGTTATTGTAACCATTGGAGCTTTACATGAACTATGAAACACAAAAGTGCATTGGGATTGGGAACAAAATGCACAATTCCGACTTCTATCTAGGGGAGTAACACTTCAAGCAGTCTGTCTTTGAAACTTTCCTTGGAGACCAGTGTTACATTTTGATGGACCATGGTAGGTTATTGTAACCATTGGACCCTCACATTGGCGATGAAGAGCAGAGATTGCATCGGGATTGGATAGAAAAAGCACAATGTCGTCTTGTGTCCAGGGAGAATAACATTTCAAGCAGTCTGTTTTTGAAACTTTCCTGGGAGTATTACATTCTTATGCACCACGGCCGGTTATTGTAAACATTGCACATTCACATTGACGATGAACCACTAAAATTGCATCGGGATTTAATAGAAAAGGAAAATGAAGGCTTCTGTCCAGCGAGAGTAGCACGTCAAACAGTCCGTGTATTGAACGTTTCCTGGCAGTCCAGTGTTACTTTCTGACGCCCCACGGCATGTTATGGTATCCACTTGACCTCCACATTGACTATGAAGCACAAAAATTGCTTCAGGATTGGGTACTAAATGCACAATGCCGACGTCTGTCCCGGGGGAGTAACACTTCAAGCAGTCTGTCATTAAAACTTTCCTTGGAGAACAGTATTACGTTCTGAAGCACCAGGGCAGGTTGTAGTAACCATTGGACATTCACACTGACGATGAAACACTAAAATTGCATCGTTATTGGATACAAAATGCACAGCATTGACTTCTGTCCAGGGGGAGTAACACTACAAGCAGTCTGTTTTTGAAACTTTCCTTGGAGACCAGTGTTACATTCTGATAGACCATGGCAGATCATTGTAACCATTGGACCTTCACATTGAGGCGAAACACTAAAATTGCATCTGGATTTAATAGAAAAGAGAAATGCCTGCTTCTGTCCAGCTGGAGAATCCCATCAAATAGTCTATGTATTGAAGCTTTCGTGGGAGTGCGGTATTATATTCTGATGCACCACGTAAGGTTATTTTAACCATTGGACCCTCACATTGACGATGAAACACTAAATAATTGCATAGGGATTGTAAACAAAATGCCCTATGAAGTCTTCTGTCTAGGGGGAGTAACACTTCAAGCACTATGTTCTAAACCTCGGAGAGCAGTATTGTATTGTGATGCATCACATCAGGTTATTGTAACCACTGGACATTAACACTGACGATGAAACACTAAAATTGCGTCGGGATTGGATACAAAATGCACTATGCTGACTTCTGTCTAGAGCGAGTAACACTTCAAACACTCTGTTTGACACTTTCCTTGGAGACCAGTATGATATTATGATGCACCACTGGCGGATATTATAACCACCGGACATTCACAGTGACGATGAAACCGTAAAATTGCATCGGGATTGGATACAAAATGCACTATGCCGACTTCTGTCTCGGGGGAGTAACACTTCAAGCACTGTGTTTGAAACATTCCCTGGAGACCAGTGTTACATTTTGATGCACCACGGCAGGTTATTGTAACAATTGGACCTTCACATAGACTATCATATACTAAAATTGCATCGGGATTGGATACAAAATGCATAATGCCGACTTTTGTCCAGGGGAATAACAACCCAAGCAGTCTGTTTTTTGAAACTTCCCTTGGAGACCAGTATTACATTCTGATGCACCACGGCAGGTTATTGTAACCATTGGATCTTCACATTGACGATCAAACACTAAAATTGCATCGGGAGTGAATACAAAATGCACAATACAAACTTTTGTCCAGGGGGAGTAACGCTTCAAGCAGTCTGTTTTTTGAAACTTTCCTTGGAGACCTGTATTACATTCTGATGCAACACGGCAGGTTATTGTAGCCACTGGACCTCCACATTGACGATCAAACACTAAAATTGCATCGGGATTGGATACAAAATGCACAATGCCGAATATTGCCGAGGGGGAGTAACTCTTTAAACATTCTGTTTTTGAAACTTTCCTTGGTGACCATTATTTCACTTTGTTGCACCACGGCAGGTAATTATAACCATTCTCACCTTCACATTGACGATCAAACACTAAAATTGCATCGGGATTGGATATAAAATGCACAATGCCGAGTTCTGTCCAGGGGGAGTAACATTTCAAGCAGTCTGTTTTTGAAACATTCCTTGGAGACCATTTTTACATTCTGATGCACCACGGTAGGTTATTGTTACCACTGGACATTCAAATTGACAATGAAACAGCAAAATAGCATCGGGATTGGATTCAAAATGCACTATGTCTACTTGTGTCCAGGATGAATAACACTTGAAGCACTCCAAAACTTTCCTTGGAGACTAGTACTACATTGTGATGTACCATATCAGGTTCTGCTCATCCATTAGAGCTTCATGTTAACTATGAAACACAAAAATTGCTACGGGATTGGATACAAAATACACAATGCCGACTTCTGTCCATGGGGGTAACACTTCAAGCAGTCTGTTTTTGAAACTTTCCTTGGAGACCAGTATTACATTCTGATGCACCACGCCTATTTATTGTAAACAATGGAGCTTCACATTAACTATGAAACACAAACGTGCATCGGGATTGGGTACAAAATGCACAATGCCGACTTCTGTCCAGCTGGAGTAACACTTCAAGCAGTCTGTCTTTGAAACTTTCCTTGGAGACCAGTGTTACATTTTGATGGACGATGGCAGGTTATTGTTACCATTGGACCCTCACATTGGCGATGTAGAACAGAAATTGCATCGGGATTGGATAGAAAATGCACAATGTCGTCTTCTGTCCAGGGGAAGTAATATTTCAAGCAGTCTGTTTTTGAAACTTTCCTGGGAGACCAATATTACTTTCTGATGCACCACATCAGGTTATTGTAAACATCGCACATTCACATTGACGATGAAACATTAAAATTCCATCGGGATGTAATACAAAAGGAAAACGAAGGCTTCTGTCTAGCGAGAGTAGCACGTCAAACAGTCTGTGTATTGAACGTTTCCTGGTGGTCCAGTGTTACTTTCTGACGCCCTACGGCAGGTTATGGTATCCACTTAACCACCACATTGACTATGAAGCACAAAAATTGCTTCGGGATTGGATACAAAATGCACAGCGATGACTTCTGTCCATGGGAGTTTTACTTCAAGCAGTCTGTTTTTGAAACATTATTGTAACCATTGGACTCTCACATTCCTTTGAGATCAGTATTACATTCTGTTGCACCACTTCAGGTTATTGTAACCATTGGACTCTCACATCGACGATGAAACATAAAAACTGCATCGGGATTGGACACAAAATGCACAATGCCGAATCCTGTCCAGAGGAAGTAACACTTCAAGCAGTCTGTTTTTGAAACTTTCCTGGGAGACCAGTATTACATTCTGATGCACCACGGCAGGTTATTGTAACCATTGGACTTTCACATGTCGATGAGACACTAAAATTGAATTGGAATTGAATAGAAAAGGAAAGTGCCGGCTCTTGTCCAGCGGGAGTAACACTTCAAGCACTGTGTTTGAATCTTTCCTTGGAGTCCAGTATTATATATTGAAGCACCACTGGAGGTTATTGTAACCACAGGACATTTACAGTGACGATGAAACACCAAAATTGCTTCGGGATTGGATACAAAATGCACTATGCCAACTTCTCTTCAGGGGTAATTCTGTTTCCGAAACTTTCCTTATAGACCAGTATTGCATTCTGATAGACCATGGCAGATCATTGTAACCATTGGACATTCACATTGACGATGAAACATTAAAATTGCATCGGGATTTAATAGAAAAGGAAAATGCAGGCTTTTGTCCAGCGGGAGAAACACTTCAAACAGTCTGTGTATTGAAACTTTCCTGCAGGTGCAGTATTACATTCTGATGCACCACGGTGGTTTATTGTAACCATTGGACCCTCACATTGACGCTGAAAGACTAAAATTGCATCAGGATTGGATACAAGATGCACTATGAAGACTTCTGTCTAGGGGGAATAACACTTCAAGCACTGTGTTTGAAACTTTCCTTGAGACCAGTATTATATTCACATGCACCACAGCAGGTTACTGCAACCCCTGGACATTCACAATGACGATGAAACACTAAAATTGCATCGGGATATGATACAAAATGCACTATGCCGACATCTGTCCAGTGGGAGTAACACTACAAGCAGTCTGTTTTCGAAACATTCCTGTGAGACCAGAATTACATTCTGATGCACCAAAGCAGATTATTGTAACCAATGTACCTCCACATTGACGATGAAACACTAAAATTGCATATTGATTTAATAGAAAAGAAAATGAGGGTTTCTGTCCAGCGAGAGAAACACTTCAAACAGTCTGTGTATTGGACCTTACCTGTAAGTACAGTATTACATTCTGATGCACCACGGCAGGTTAATTTACCACTGGATATTTACACTGACGATGAAACACTAAAATAGCATCGGGATTGGATACAAAATGCACTATGTCGACTTCTGTCCAGGGGGAATATCACTTGAAGCAGTCTGCTTCTTAAACTTTCCTTGGAGACCAGAATTACATTCTCATGCACCACGGCAGGTTATTGTAAGCAATGCACCTTCACATTGGCGACGAAACACCAAAATCGCATCGGGATTTAATAGAAAAGAAAATGAAGGTTTCTGTCCAGCGCGAGTAGCACTTCAAACAATGTGTGTATTCGACCTTTTCTGGGAGTCCAGTACTACTTTCAGATGTTCCACGGCAGGTTACTCCATCCACTGGACCTCCACATTGACGATGAAACATTAAAATTACATCGGTATTGGATACAAAATGCACAACGACGAATTCTGCCCGGGGGAGTAACTCTTCAAGCAGTATGTTTTGAAACTTCCCTTGGAGACCAGTATTACATTCAGATAGACCGTGGCAGATCATTGTATCCATTGGACCTTCACATTGACGATGAAACACTAAAATTGCATCGGGATTTAATAGAAAAGGAAAATGCAGGCTTTTGTGCAGCGGGAGAAACACTTAAAACAATCTGTGTAGAGGGAGGAACACATCAAGCACTTTGTTTGAAACTTTCCTTGGAGTCCAGTATTATATTCTGATGCACCACAGCAGGTTATTGTAACCACTAAACATTTACACTGACGATGAAACACTAAAATGACATCGGGATTGGATACAAAATGCACTATGCCGACTTCTGTCTAGGGGAATAACACTTGAAGCAGTCTGTTTCTGTAACTTTCCTTGGAGACCAGTATTACATTCTGATGCACCACTTCAGGTTATTGTAACTATTGGACCCTCACGTTGACGATGAAACACTAAAATTGCATCGGTATTGGATACAAAATGCACAATGCCGCGATCTGTCCAGGGGCAGTAACACTACAAGCAGTCAGATTTCGAAACATTCCTGTGAGACCAGAATTATAATCTGATGCACCACAGCAGGTTATTGTAACCAATGCACCTTCACATTGGCGATGAAACACTAATATCGCATCGGGATTTAATAGAAAAGAAAATGAAAGCTACTGTCCAGCGAGAGTAGCACTTCAAACAATGTGTGTATTCGACCTTTTCTGGGAGTCCAGTACTACTTTCTGATGTTCCACGGCAAGTTATTGCATCCACTGGACCTCCACATTGACGATGAAACACTAAAATTGCATCGGGATTGGATACAAAATGCGCTATGCTGCCATCTGTCCAGGGGGAGTAACACTACAAGCAGTAGGATTTCGAAACATTCCTGTGAGACCAGAATTATATTCTGATGAACCACAGCAGGTTATTGTAACCAATGCAGCTTCACATTGACGATGAAAGACAAAAATTGCACCGGGAATTAATAGAAAAGAAAATGAAGGCTTCTGTCCAGCGAGAGAAACACTTCAAACAGTCTGTACATTAAACCTTTCCTGGGAGTGCAGTATTACATTCTGATGCACCACGGAAGGTTATTGTAACCACCGGACATTTACACTGACGAATGAACACTAAAATTGCATCGGGATTGTATATAAAATGTACTATGCCGACTTCTGTTTAGAGGGAGGAACACTTCAAGCACTCTGTTTGAAACCTTCCTTGGAGTCCAGTATTATACACTGATGCACCACGGCCGGTTATTGTAACCACTGGTCTTTCACAGTGACGATGAAACAGTAAAATTGCATCGGGATTGGATACAAAATGCACTATGCTGACTTCTGTCAAAAAGGGAGGAACACTTCAGGCACTCTGTTTGAAACTTTCCTTGGAGACCAGTATAATGTTCTGATGCACCACGCCCGGTTATTGTAACCACTGGACATGCACTGCGACGATGAATCACTAAAATTGCATCGGGATTGTATATAAAATGCACTATGCTGACTTCTGTCTAGAGGGAGGAACACTTCAAGCACTCTGCTTGAAACTTTCCTTGGAGTCCAGTATTATACTCTGATGCACCACGGCCGTTTATTGTGACCACTGGACAATCACAGCTACGATGAAACACTAAAATTGCATCTGGATTGGATACAAAATGCACTATGCCAACATCTCTCTAGAGGGAGGAACACTTCAAGCACTCTGTTTGAAATTTTCGTTGGAGACCAGTATTATATTCTGATGCACCACGGACTGTTATTGTAACCACTGGACATTTACACTGACGATGAAACACCAAAATTCCATCGGGATTGGATTCAAAATGCACTATGAACACTTCTGTCTAGGGCGAGTAACACTTCAAGCACTGTGTTTGAAACATTCCTTGGAGTCCAGTATTATATTCTGATGTACCACGGCATGTTATTGTAACCACTAGACATTTACACTGACGATGAAACACTAAAATTCCATGTGTGTATTCAACCTTTTCTATTAATCCAGTACTACTTTCTGATGTTCCACGGCAAGTTATTGCATCCACTGGACCTCCACATTGACGATGAAACACTAAAATTGCATCGGGATTGGATACAAAATGCGCTATGCTGCCATCTGTCCAGGGGGAGTAACACTACAAGCAGTAGGATTTCGAAACATTCCTGTGAGACCAGAATTATATTCTGATGAACCACAGCAGGTTATTGTAACCAATGCAGCTTCACATTGACGATGAAAGACAAAAATTGCATCGGGATTTAATACAAAAGAAAATGAAGGCTTCTGTCCAGCGAGAGAAACACTTCAAACAGTCTGTGTATTGAACCTTTCCTGGGAGTGCAGTATTACATTCTGATGCACCACGGCAGGTTATTGTAACCACTGGACATTTACACTGACGAATGAACAGTAAAATTGCATCGGGATTGTATATAAAATGTACTATGCCGACTTCTGTTTAGAGGGAGGAACACTTCAAGCACTCTGTTTGAAACCTTCCTTGGAGTCCAGTATTATACACTGATGCATCACGGCCGGTTATTGTAAACACTGGTCTTTCACAGTGACGATGAAACAGTAAAACTGCATCGGGATTGGATACAAAATGCACTTTGAAGACTTCTGTCTGGGGTGAGTAACACCTCTAGCAAAGAGTTTGAAACTGTCCTTGGAGCCCAGTATTATATTCTGATGCACCACGGCAGGTTATCGTGACCACTGGACATTCGCACTGACGACGAAACACTAAAACTGCATCGGGATTGGTTACAAAACTCACTATGAAGGCTTCTGTCTAGGGGGAGTAACACTTCAAGCACTCTGTTAGAAATTTTCCTTGTAGACCAGTATTCTATGCTGATGCACCACGGCCGGTTATTGTAACCACTGGTCATTCACAGTAACGATGAAACACTACAATTGCATCGGGAGTGGATACAAAATACACTATGCTGAATTCTGTCTAGAGGGAGGAACACTTCAAGCGCTCTGCGTGAAACTTCCCTTGGAGTCCAGTATTATACTCTGATGCACCACGGCCGTTTATTGTGACCACTGGACAATCACAGTACGATGAAACACTAAAATTGCATCTAGACTGGATAGAAAATGCACTATGCCGCCTTCTCTCTATAGGGAGGAACTCTTCAGGCACTCTTTTTGAAACTTTCCTTGGAGCCCACTATTATATTCTGATGCACAACGGCCGGTTATTGTAACCACTGGACATTCACAGTGTAGATAAAACACTAAAATTGCATCGGGATTGTATACAAAATGCACTAAGAAGACTTCTGTCTAGGGCGAGTAACACTTCAAGCACTGTGTTTGAAACAGTCCTTGGAGTCCAGTATTATATTCTGATGCAGCACGGCAGGATATTGTAACCACTGGACGTTTACACTGACGATGAAAGACTAAAACTTCATCGCGATTGGATACAAAATTCACTATGAAGACTCCTATCTAGGGGGAGTAACACTTCAAGCACTTTGTTTGAAACTTTCCTTGGAGACCAGTATTATGTTCCGATGCATCACGGCCGGTTATTGTAACCACTGGACATTTACACTGTCGATGAAACACTAAAATTGCATCAGGATTGGATACAAAATGCACTATGCCGACTTCTGTCCAGGGGGAATAGCACCTGAAGCAATATGTTTCTGAAACTTACCTTGGAGACCAGTATTACATTCTGATGGACCACTTCAGGTTGTTGTAACCATTGCACCCTCAAATTGACGATGAAACACTGCAATTGCATCGTATTTGGATAAATAATGCACTATGCCAACTTCTGTCTAGAGGGAGGAACACTTCCAGCACTCTGTTGGAAACATTACTTGGAGACCTGTCTTATATTCTAATGCACCACAGCCGGTTATTCTAACCACTGGACATTTACGGTGACAATGAAACACTAAAATTCCATCGGGATTGGACAAAAATGCACTATGAAGACATTTGTGTAATCGGAGTAACACTTCAAACACTGTGTTTGAATCTTTCCTTCCGAGTCCAGTATTACATTCTGATGCACCACAGCAAGTTGTTGTAACCACTGGACATTTACTTTGACAATGAAACACTAAAATTGCATCAGGATTGGATACAAAATGCACTATGCCGACCTTAGTCCAGGACTAATAACGCATGAAGTAGTCTGTTTATGAAACTTTCCTTGGAGACCAGTATTACATTCTGATTCACCACCTCAGGCTATTGTAACCATTCGACCCTCATATTGACGATGAAACACAAAAATTGAATCAGGATTGGGTAAAAAATGCACTATGACGACTTCTGTCCCGGAGGAATAACACTTGAAGCAGTATGTTTCTGAAACTTTCGTTGGAGACCAGTATTACATTCTGATGAACCACTTCAGGATATTGTAACCATTGGACCCTCACAGTGACGATGAAACACTACAATTGCATCGGGATTGGATAAAAAATGCACTATACGGACCTTTGTCTAGAGGGAATAACACTTGATGCAATCTGTTTCTGAAACTTTCCTTGGAGACTAGTATTACATTATGATGCACACTTCAGGCTATTGTAATCATTGGACCCTCACATTGACGATGAAACACTATAATTGCATCGGGATTGGATACAAAATGCGCTTGCCAACTTCTGTCTAGGGGGAATAACACTTGAAGCAGTCTGTTTCTGAAACTTTCCTTGGAGACCAGTGATACATTCTGATGCACCACTTCAGGTTATTGTAACCATTGGACCTTCACAATGACGATGAAACACTAAAATGTCAGCAGGGTTGGATACAAAATGCACTATGAACACTTCCGTCTAGGGGGAGTAACACTTCAAGCACTCTGTTTGAACTTTCCTTGGAGTACACTATTATATAGTGATGCACCATGCCGGCTTATTGAAACCACTGGACACTTACAGTGACTATGAAACACTAAAATTGCATCGGGATTGCATACAAAATACACTATGCCGACTTATGTCCAGGGGGAATAACACTTCAAGCACTCTGCTTGAAACTTTCCTTGGAGACCAGTATTACATTCTGATGCACCACGGTAGGTTATATTACCCACTGGACATCCACAGTGACGAAAGACTAAAATTTCATCAGGATAGTCTCCAAAAAACACTATCCCGACGTCTGTCCAAGGGGGAAGCAGTCTGTTTTTGAAACATTCCTTGGAAACCAGTATGACCTTCTGATGCACCACGGTAGGTTATTGTAACCACTATACATTCACACTGACGATAAAATACTAAAATTGCATCGGGATTGGATACAAATGCACTATGTCGAATTCTGTCCAGGGGGAATAACACTTGAAGCAGTCTGTTTTTGAAACTTTCCTTGGAGACTAGTATTACATTCTCATGCACCACGGCAGGTTATTGTAAAAGTGGACAATAACACTGACGATGATTTACTAAAAGTTCATTGGGATTGGATACAAAATGCTCTATGCCGACTTCTGTCCAAGGGGAATAACACTTGAAGCTCTCTGCTATTGAAACTTTCCTTGGAGACCAGCATTACATTCTGATGCACCACTGCAGGTTATTGCAACCACTGGACATTCACACTAACGCTGAAACACTAAAATTGCATTATGATTGGATACAAAATGCACTATGCCTTCTTATGTCTAGGGGGAATAACATTTGAAGCAGTCTGTTTTTGAAACTTTCCTTGGAGACCAGTATTACGTTATGATGCACCACGTCAGGTTATTGTAACCATTAGATATTCACACCAACGATGAGACACTAAAATTGCATCGGGATTGTATACAAAATGCACTATGCCGACTTCTGCCCAAGGGGATTAACACTTGAAGCTGTCTGCTTTTGAAACTTTCCTTGGAGACTAGTATTACACTCTCATGCACCACTGCAGGTTATTTGTAATCACTGGACATAAACACTGACCACGAAACACTAAAATTACTTGGGAATTGGATACAAAATGCACTATGTCGTGTTATGTCTAGGGGGAATAACACTTAAAGCAGTTTGCTTTGTAAACTTTCCTTGGAGACCAGTATTACATTCTGATGCACCACTGCAGGTTATTGTAACCACTGGACATTCACACCGACGATAAAATACTAAAATTGCATTGGGATTGGATACTAAATGCACTATGCCGACTTCTGTCCAAGGGGAATAAGACTTGAAGCAGTCTTCATTTGAAACTTTCCTTGGATACCAGTATTACACTGTGATGCACCACGGCAGGTTATTTTTAACCAGTGGACAATCACACTGAAGATGATTTACTAAAATTGCATCGGAGTTGGATACAAAATTCTCTATGATGACTTCTGTCGAAAGGAAATAACATTTGAAGCAGTCTGTTTTTGAATCTCCTTGGAGACCAGCATTACGTTCTGATATACCATGGCAGGTTATTGTAACCATTGGACATTCACACTGACGATGAAACACTAAAATTACATCTGGATTGGATACATAATGCACTATGTCGACTTCTGTCCAGGGGGAAGAAGACTTCAAGCACTATGTTTGAAACTTTCCTTAGAGGCCAGTATTACATTCTGATGCACCACGGCAATTTATATTACCCACTGGACATTCACAGTGACGATGAAAGACTAAAATTGCATCGGGATTGTATCCAAAAGACACTATGCCGACTTCTGTCCAAGGAAGAATAAGACAAGAAGCAGTCTGCTTTTG
Source organism: Schistocerca gregaria (assembly GCF_023897955.1). Lineage (NCBI taxonomy): Eukaryota > Metazoa > Arthropoda > Insecta > Orthoptera > Acrididae > Schistocerca > Schistocerca gregaria. Next base: position 34,701,063 of record NC_064928.1, read on the forward strand.
AAACTTTCCTTGGAGACCAGTACTACGTTATGATGCACCACGGCAGGTTATTGTAACCACTGGACATTCAAACTAACGATGAAACACTAAAATGCATCGAGATTGTAAAAAAAGGCACTATGCCCACTTTTGTCCAAGGGGATTAACACTTGAAGCTGTCTGCTTTTGAAACTTTCCTTGGAGACCAGTATTACATTCTCATGCACCACTGCAGGGATTTGTAATTACTGGACATACAAACTGACGATGAAATACTAAAATTGCATCGGGATTGGATACAAAATGCACTATGCCGTTGTATGTCTAGGGGGAAAAACACTTCAATCAGGCTGCTTTTGAAACTTTACTTAGAGACCAGTATTACATTCTGATACACCACGACAGGTTATTTTAACCACTGGACATTCACACCGATGATGAAATACTAAAATTGTATCGGGATTGGATGCAAAATGCACTATGCCGACTTCTGTCCAGGTGGAATAACACTTGAAGCAGTCAATATTTAAAACTTTCCTTGGAGACTAGTATTACATTGTGATGCACCACGGCAGGTTATTGTAACCAGTTTACAATCACACTGACGATGATATACTAATATTGCATCGGGATTGGATACAAAGTGCACTATGAAGACTTCTGTCCAAAGGGAATAACTTTTGAAGCAGTCTGTTTTTGAAACTCTCCTTGGAGACCAGTACTACGTTCTGATGACCCACGGCAGGTTATTGTAACCATTGGACATTTACACTGACGATGAAACACTAAAATTTCATGGGGATTGGATACAAAATGCACTATGTCGTCTTATGTCTAGGGGGAATAACACTTGAAGCAGTCTGCTTTTGAAACTTTCCTTGGAGACCAGTATGACATTCTGATGCACCACTGCAGGTTATTGTAACCACTGAACATTCACTCCGACGATGAAACACTAAAATTGCATCGGGATTGGATACAAAGAGCACTATGAAGACTTCTGTCCAAAGGGAGTAACTTTTGAAGCAGTCTGTTTTTGAAACTCTCCTTGGAGACCAGTACTACGTTCTGATGACCCACGGCAGGTTATTGTAACCACTGGACATTCACACTGATGATGAAACACTAAAATTGCATCGGGATTAGATACAAAACGCACTATGTCGACTTCTGTCCAGGGGGAAGGAGAATTCAAGCACTCTGTTTGAAAATTTCCTTGGAGACCACTATTATCTTCTAATGCACCACGGTAGGTTATTGTAACCACTGGAAATTCACAGTGACGATGAAACACTAAAATTGCATCGGGATTGGATACAAAATGCACTATGCCGATTTCTGTCCTGGGGAATAACACTTAAAGTAGTCTGTTTTTGAAACTTTCCTTGGAGACTAGTATTACATTCTCTTGCAGCACTGCAGGTTATTGTAAGCACTGGACATTTACACTGAAGATGAAACACTAAAATTGCATCGGGATTGGATACAAAATGCATTATACCGACTTCTGTCCTGGGGGAAGAAGACTTAAAGCACTCTGTTTGAAACTTTCCTTGGAGAGCACTATTATTTTCTGATGCACCACGATAGGTTATTGTAACCTTTGGAAATTCAAAGTGACGATGAAACCCTAAAATTGCATCGAGATGGTATGAAAAATGCACTATGCCGACTTCTGTCCAAGGGGAATAACACTTGAAACTGTCTGCTTTTGAAACTTTCCTTGGAGACCAGTATTACATTCTCTTGCACCACTGCAGGTTATTGTAATCACTGGACATTCACACTGACGATGAAACACTAAAATTATTTATTTATTTTATTTATTTATGCATTTATTTTACCTGACAAGATTAGGGCCTTCAGGCCCTCTCTTACACCTAACCAGGCATACTCAGATTGAACGAGTTACAGTTACTAAATAACATTAAGAACATTTAACGTATTATGCAGTATTGATGTCAAACGAAAAAAATTTGAGATTATAACAGTAGTACAATGATAGTTATAACAATAAAAATAATTATAACAATCAACGATAATAATGATAATAGTAATGATAATAGTAATAATAATAATAATAATATTAATAATAATAATAGTGACTAAGTATATGAAAGTAAACATACATTTCTTTTGTGAATGTCAGTTAGTTGGCAATTTTCTCGTTATATTCTTGCAGCTTGTGAGTTATTCTCATCGAGCAGAGACATAAGACGATAGAATGGGGTGAAAGAGATATATAAGAAGTAGATAGGTTTGAGGAAGAGAAAAAGAATGGTAAAATTCGAAGCTGTGATGGAGAGAAGAAAGAAAGAGATGTTAGGGGCACAACAATGGTGGCTATACCGTCCCTAATATGTAAGTTTTGAGTTCCCTCTTGAATGTCGAGTAGTTCTGGATAAGACGCAGATCACAGGGGAGTGCGTTCCATAGTCGTATGGCTGAGATGGAGAATGACACGGAGAAAGATTTTGTGTTACGTAAAGGTACAGCCAAGATGATAGACGTATCCGATCTGGTATTGCGATTGTGGAATGATGATAGATGTTTAATGTGAGAAGATAAGTATTGAGGGCACCAGTGGCTAAGAAATCGATGAAGTAAGCACATCGTGTGGAGATCGCGTGCCTTATGTAGGCGTATCCAACCTAGCTGGGAGTATGAAGGACTGATATGATCATACAACCGAATATTGCACACGTATCTGACGCAAGCATTCATCACTAGCTCGAGGCATCTAGAATTTTCACTATTTGTGCCGTGTTGAACTACATCGCAGTAGTAAAGATTAGGCAGGACTAGTGTTTGGACTAATTTTTGTTTAACATGGGTTGTAAATATTTTTCTAAATTTTTGAATTGCATGTAGGGAGGAGAGCGATTTCCGGCAAGCTGTGACTGTTTGTTCTTCCCAGTTTAGGTGTTCATCCAAGATTATTCCAAGGTCTTTTACTGTTTTTTGGTATGGTAGTTGGGTACCATTGAGGAGTATTTTAGGGACCGTTTCGCGAAAGTACCGGCTGATTAACTTTGGATGAGATATAAGTGTGACCTGGGATTTCTTGGGGTTTAGTTTCAGACCTAGGTTCTGTGCCCATCGAGAAACAGAGCAAAGATCTGCGTTCATACTCGCTACTGCGCCAGCAATGTTTTTGGGGCTTGCACTTATGTACAGTTGGATGTCGTCAGCATATAGATGGTAGCTGCAGGAGTGAATCACTGAAGAAATATCATTAATATACAGTGAGAAGAGTAGTGGACCAAGGACGGAGCCTTGGGGAACTCCAGAGTGCACGCTTTTCCATGATGACTTTTCCGACCCACAAACGACTTGTTGACTTCTGTTTTTGAGGTAGCTGTCGAACCAGTGTATTGCGCTGATTGAGAAATTCAGCTGTTTCATTTTAATTAGTAATATATCGAAGTCAACTGTGTCAAAAGCCTTGCTAAAGTCAAGCAGTGTTAGGATAGTAGCTTCACGTCTGTCCATAGCATGTTTAATGTCATCAGTTACTTTGATTAATGCAGTTGCTGTACTATGGTGCTTTCGAAAGCCTGACTGATATTCGTCATGGATGTTATGAGTTTTGAGGTAATCCGTCAGCTGTTCATGGACGATGTATTCTAGGGCTTTAGATATTGCAGGTAGTATGCTGATCGGCCTGTAGTCACCTGGCGACTTAGGGTTGTCAGTCTTGGGTATAGGCTGGATTAAACTTTGCTTCCACTCAGTAGGATATACTACTGACAAGAGACAGGTTGAAGATGTCTGTGATAACTGGAATAATAGTGGCTACGACGTTTTTAATCATGCCAATGCTCACTCCATCATTTCCTACTGCCTCGGAAGAGATTCTCATAATTGCCTTGTGTACTGTGCCGGTAGTGACACGTTTTAGGAAAAACTTGTCTCTCAAGAGATTGATATCTTGGGGCTGGTAACTTGTCGCTGCATGGCAGATTACAGCTGTTGAGAAGAAATCGTTTAATTCTTCTGCAGACGCTTGATAAACAGCGTCATATCTTCGCTTCCCTATACCGAAACTGCGCAGCTTTTTCCACAGTGCAGCAGGTTTTGATATGCCGCATACGACAGAGCGGGCATGTCTGATTTTGGCATTTCTCACGCTTTGCTTCGTTCTGTTTCGGAGTTTCCTATAAGCTTCGTACGCCTCGGGAGTTGGGTTACGCTTGAAGGCCCTGTGTGCAGCATCACGTTTATTCATTAACTGGCGTAATGCAGTGGTGAGCCATGGAGCAGGAGCTCTCTTTACCTTGACAGTGCGTTGAGGAGCATGTTTATCATACAGTGCAATAATTTTTTTACATAATTGCCGAATTTTTCCGTCTAAAGTCGGTTCATTGCTTATATCATGCCAAGGGATGTCTGAGCAATCCTTTTGAAGAGCGTCATGGTTAACATTTTTTAAGTTTCTGTAGGTTACCAGGTGAGATTTTTCTTTGGTTGTATGCACTGAGTAATTTAAGAATATCACGTCATGAGCAGAGAGTCCCGGAGCGGATGTCTGATTGGCGCGGATTATTTTATCTGGTCGCTTTGTTGCTATTATATCTGTGAGTGTGTGGCTGTGTGACGTGTGGTGAGTTGGGTCCAGCGGTGTTAAACTCATATCATTGGAGTGGAACAGTCGCCTTAGTTTTTCGGCAGAGGGAGATTTTAACTGTAAGTCGATGTTTGTGTCGCCCATAATGATTATGTGTTCATACTGTGTCACGAGTGAGGACAGGGCAGACTGAAAGGAGGACATGGCACCGACGTTTGGAGGTTTATAGATTACTCCAATTAGCAGTTTCTGATTTGATGTATTTATTTCGAAAAACAAGAACTCTGCTTCTCCTTCGCCCTTTGCATCCGATGTGCATAGTACAGTAGGTGTCAGATCAGAGCGAACATAGGCACCCACACCACCCCCGCGTCGTGTTTCACGATCTGCCCTTAGGAGAGAGTAACCAGCGATTCGGATAGCGTCGGAAGAAATGTTTGGTTTCAACCAAGTTTCAGAGACGAGGATAATGTGGAACAGCGATTGGCAGAACAGGTCACAGAACTCGTCGAAGTGAGCCGTTAGCGACTGCGCGTTCGCGTGGGCCACAAAGAGCCCGCCGCCGGAACCGGTCCGTCCCATTGTGGCCGCCTGTAGGACCGAACGCGCTCCGTTTACCTGCTGGCCGGAAGAGGGACAAAAGCTGGATTTCACGGGGGAAGACATGTTTACAGGTGTCCAACGTCGTGACTGACTCAAGCGTCTGTGAACTAAAGGTGAAAAACGCGCTGGAAGTATCGGAGAAGGGAGCGAAAAGAAAGATGGAAAGTGGCAGTAGTGGTTACGAAAAAGATAATAGTAGTAGTAGTGGTAGTGGCGAAGATGAAAATAACAGATATAGAAAGGCGGTTGTAAGGAGATTCCTGTTAATGGAGAATGTTAATTCCCATTTAACTGACAATATGAGTATACATGAGCACTTATGATAGACAAATAAAGAAACAATATTTATGTGAAATAATTGACTGATTTTAAATAGAGTACTTATGGTACTTATAGAAATAACGGAGCTATATTTAAGCTAAAACATGAAAAGAAAGAATAAAAATTAACTTATATTAGACAGATTACAATATGAGACTTTGTGTCTCGCGAGATTTCGCTCAGTCTTTCAGTTCGAACATGTTCGTCACCGTTTTCCTCCCTCCTTCCGTCTTGACTACGATCCTGCCGTCCTGGGTCCATACATTTTGAAGGCCGAACTGTGTGATCGCAGCGTTCAAAACTTTTAGTCATGGGGATTGGATATAAAATGCACTATGTCGTCATATGTCTAGTGGGAATAACACTTGAAGCAGTCTGCTTTTGAGACTTTCGTTGGAGACCAGCACTACATTGTGGTGCACCACGGCAGGTTATTGTAACCAGTGGACAATCACACTGACGATGATTTACTAAAATTGCATCGGAACTGGATACAAAATGCACTATGATGACTTCTGTCCAATGGGAATAACTTTTAGAGCAGTCTGTTTTTGAAACTCTCCTTGGAGACCAGTATTACATTCTGATGCACCACGGCAGGTTATTGTAGCCACTGGACATTCATACTGACGATGAAACACTAAAATTGCATCGGAATTGGATACAAAATGCACTATGCCGATTTCTGTCCCGGGGAATAACACTTGAAGCAGTCTGCTTTTGAAACTTCCCTTGGAGACCAGTATTACATTCTGATGCACAACGACAGGTTATTGTAACCACTGCACATTCACACCGACGATGAAAAACTAAAATTGCATCGGGATTGGATACAAAATGCACTATACCGACTTTTGTCCAAAGGGAATAACATTTGAAGCAGTCTGTTTTTGAAACTTACCTTGGAGACCAGTATTACATTCTGATGCAACACGGGAGGTTATTGTAACCACTGGACGTTCACAGCAACGATGACATACTAAAATTGCATGGGGATTGGATATAAAATGCAATATGTCGACTTCTGTCCAAGGGGAATAGCACTTGAAGCAGTCTGCTTTTGAAACTTTCCTTGGAGGCCAGTATTACATTCTGATGCACCACTGCAGGTTATTGTAACCGCTGCACATTCACTCTGACGATGAAATACTAAAATTGCATCGGGATTGGATGCCGTCGTATGTCTAGGGGGAATAACATTTGAAACTGTCTGCCTTTGAAAATTTCCTCAGAGACCAGTATTACATTCTCATGAACCACCGCAGGTTATTGTAACCATTGGACATTCACACCGACGATGAAATACTAAAATTGCATCGGGATTGGATACAAAATGCACTATGCCGACTTCCGTCGAAGGGAAATAAGACTTGAAGCAGTCTGTTTTTGAAACTGTCCTTAAAGACCAGTATTACGTTCTGATACACCACGGCAGTTTATTGTAAGCATTGGACATTCACACTGATGATAAAACACTAAAATTGCATCGGAATTACATACAAAACGCACTATGTCGACTTCTGTCCAGAGGGAAGGAGAATTCAAGCACTCAGTTTGAAAATTTCCTTGGAGACCACTATTATCTTCTAATGCACCACGGTAGGTTATTGTAACCACTGGAAATTCACAGTGACGATGAAACACTAAAATTGCATCGGGATTGGATACAAAATGCACTATGCCGAATTCTGTCCCGGGGAATAACACTTAAAGCAGTCTGTTTTTGAAACTTTCCTTGGAGACTAGTATTACATTCTCTTGCAGCACTGCAGGTTATTGTAATCACTGGACATTTACACTGAAGATGAAACACTAAAATTGCATCGGGATTGGATACAAAATGCATTATACCGACTTCTGTCCAGGGGGAAGAAGACTTAAAGCACTCTGTTTGAAACTTTCCTTGGAGAGCACTATTATTTTCTGATGCACCACGATAGGTTATTGTAACCTTTGGAAATTCACAGTGACGATGAAACCCTAAAATTGCATCGAGATGGTATGAAAAATGCACTATGCCGACTTCTGTCCAAAGGGAATAACATTTGAAGCAGTCTGTTTTTAAACTCTCCTTGGAGCCCAGTATTACGTTCTGATGCACCACGGCAGGTTATTGTAACCATTGGACATTGACACTGAAGATGAAACACTAAAATTTCATGGGGATTGGATACAAAATGCAATATGTCGTGTTATGTCTAGAGGGAATAACACTTGAAGCAGTCTGCTTTTGAAACTTTCCTTGGAGACCAATATTATTTTCTGATGCACCACGGCAGGTTCTTGAAACCACTGGACATTCACACAGACGATGAAATACTAAAATTGCATCGGGATTGGATACAAAATGCACTATAACGACCACTGTCCAAAGGGAATAACTCTTGAAGCAGTCTGTTTTTAAAACATTCCTTGGAGACCAGTATGACATTCTGATGCACCATGGCAGATTATTGTAACCAGTGGACAATCACACTGACAATGATTTACTAAAATTGCGTCGGGATTGGATACAAAATGCACTATGATGACTTCTGTCCAAAGGGAATAACATTTGAAGCAGTCTTTTTTTGAAACTCTTCTTGGAGACCAGTATTACGTTTTGATGTTCCACGGCAGTTTATTGTAACCACTGGACATTCACACTGACGATGAAATACTAAAATTGCATCGGGATTGGATACAAAATTCACTATGCAGACTTATGTCCAGGGGGGAATAACACTTGAAGCAGTCTGTTTCGAAACTTTCCTTGAAGACCAGTATTACATTCTGATGCACCATGTCAGGTTATTGATACCACTGGAAAATCCCGCTGGCGATGAATTACTGAAATTGCATCGCCATTGGATACAAAATGCACTATGCCGACCTCTGTTAAAAGGGAGTAACACTTGGAGCTGTCTGTTTTTGAAACTTTCTTTGGAGACCACTATTACATTCTGATGCACCACGGCATGTTATTGTAACCACTGGACATTCACACTGACGATGAAACACTAAAATTGCATCGGGATTGGATACAAAATGCACTATGTCGACTTCTGTCCAGGGAAAAACACTTAAAGCAGTCTGTTTTTGAAACTTTCCTTGGAGACCAGTATTACATTCTGATGCACCACGGCAGGTTATTGTAACCACTGGACATTCACACCGACGATGAAATACTAAAATTGGATCGGGATTGGACACAAAATGCACTATGCCTTCGTATGTCTAGGGGGAGTAACACTTGAAGCAGTCTGGTTTTGAAACTTCCCGTGGAGAGGAGAATTACATTCTGATGCACATCGGTAGGTTATTTTAACCACTGGACATTCACACTGACGATGAAACACTAAAATTGCATCGGGATTGGATACAAAATGCACTTTGTCGACTTCTAACCAGGGGGAAGAAGACTTCACGCACTCTGTTTGAAACTTTCCTTGGAGACCACTATTATTTTCTGATGAACCACGTCAGGTTATTGAAACCACTGGACAATCACGCTGACGATGAATTACTAAAATTGCGTCGCGATTGGATACAAAATGTACTATGCAGACTTATGTCCAGGGGGAATAACACTTGAAGCAGTCTGTTTTGACACTTTCCTTGGAGACCACTATTTTATTCTGATGCGCCACGTCAGGTTATTAAACCAGTGGACAATCACGCTGACAATGAGTTACTAAAATTGCATCGCGATTGGATACAAAATGCACTATGCCGACCTCTGTTAAAATGGAGTAACACTAGGAGCTGTCTGTTCTTGAAACTTTCCTTGGAGACCACTATTACATTTTGATGCACCACGGCATGTTATTGTAACCACTGGACATTCACACTGACGATGAAACACTAAAATTGCATCGGGATTGGATACAAAATGCACTATGCCGACTTCAGTCTAGGGGGAGTAACACTTCAAGCACTCTAATTGAAACTTTCCTTGGAGACCAGTATTACATTCTTATACACCAGGGCAGGTTATTGTAACCACTGGACAATCACGCTGACTCTGAATTACTAAAATTGCATCGGGATTGGATACAAAATGCACTATGCCGACCTCCGTCCAAAGTGAATAACACTTGAAGCAGTCTGTTTAAAAAACTTTCCTTGGAGACCAGTTGTAAGTAGGCTGTTTAGGTTTTCTTATTGGTAACGCCACATAGCGCTCTGTATGAAAAATCACTGGCTGTGCTGTGCGCAGTCTGTGGCTAGTTTGCATTGTTGTCTGCCATTGTAGTGTCGGGCAGCGGCAGCTGGATGCTAACAGCGCGTAGCGTTGCGCAATTGGAGGTGAGCCGCCAGCTGTGGTGGACGTAAGGAGAGAGATGGCGGAGTTTTGAAATTTGTAAGAATTGGTGTCATGAACTGCTGTATATATTATGACTAGTGAGGTAAATACATTGTTTTTTCTCTATTAAAATCTTTTATTTGCTAACTATGCCTATCAGTAGTTAGTGCCTTCAGTAGTTTGAATCTTTTATTTAGCTGGCAGTAGTGGCGCTCACTGTATTGCAGTAGCTTGAGTAACGAAGATTTTTGTGAGGTAAGTGATTTGTGAAACGTATAGGTTAATGCTAGTCAGGGCCATTCTTTCGTAGGGATTTTTGGAACTCAGATTGCGTTGCGCTAAAGATATTGTGTGTCAGTTTAAGCACAGTCTTGTATAAATTTTTCTAAGGGGTCGTTTCATATGTCGACCCTTAGCCGAGGATACCTCACTGGAATCTTCTGATTTTTTCTTGTAGTTTGTGTAATTAATGTACATTTTTTTATTGCTAGCGCGTAATCATAGAGAGAATTTCCTTTGTAGTTGTAGTCTTTCATTGTTGTACAGTACAACAGTTGTGGCATGCATGTAGATATGCACCAAGTATTTCGCAGCTGCGCTTGCAATTAACTAGATATTATTTTCAGTGCTATGTTAATGTGTTCTCTTATTTTTGTTCTTCAAATTTTGTTTTTCTGTGTTGTCGTGTGAAAAATTGTGACAATAATGGCGTGTGAAAAACGTAATACTAGGCTCCAAAGTAAACTGAGAAATGACAGTGAAGACGAAAGCAGTGTGTTAGCGCCACCATGTAATGAATTAACTAATGTTCAAAGTAGTAATTTGGTAATTGTGCATAGGGAAATGGAGCGGGCGGCAAATAGTGGTGTAAACAATGAAACAAGTAGTGAACAGGGAACAATTATCGATCGATCAGTCGGCAACAGCTCGCCTCAGGAATCCGAAATGACAGAACACAATATTGCAAATACTGTAGACTTAGGTTATGGATCCTCACAGTTTTCTCAAATAAGTCAAGACACATTTTCTGCCTGTCAAAATGTAAATGTTGCTCGTGAAAATGCACTGCCAAAAAGCATAGAAAAACAGATTCCAGACACTAATACATTGTTATTGCAATTAATGCAACAAATGGAACAAAATCAGAAACAAATGGGGCAAAATCTTCAAAAGTTAGACAGAATGGAACAAAATCAGAGACAAATACAGCAAAAGCTTCAAAAGTTAGACACAATGGAACATAATCTTCAAAAGTTAGACACAATAGAACAAAATCAGAGACAAACACAGCAGCAGTTGGACACAATGGAACATAATCTTCGGAAGTTAGACACCACACTTGAACAAACACGTGAAGATTTAACTACTGAGTTACATAACATCGAATCGAAATGTCAAAAAATCTGCAATGACGTAAAAACACAAATTTGTGAGCATTTTCAACCTATTTTTTCGCGGCATGAAAACTCATTACAGAATCACGAAGCAGCCATAAAAGAACTGCAAACTGTTGTTCGTGAAAATCACGACACCTTGCAAGCTAAAATGGACTCAGTTGCATCCACCGATTCGGTTACGCAACTTGCAAGAACTCAGGAAAACTTAAAGGACACAGTAGATTCGATTTCAACACAAATGGACACTCTGAAACTTGGTTCAGAAAAACACACTGAGGAAATGTGTTCACTATCGGAGAAAGTAGCCGAACTTTCGGATCAGTTCACTAATTTATCTACGAAGGTAGATGATAATCTGAATGACACAAAACCGGTAGTCTTCAATGACACAGAAGAGTTCGAACAAATTAGGAAATTCAAACAAAATCAGAATCAAATTAATACGCAACACCAAAGAGAAATCCGGGAAGTACAAGATCAGTTGACACAGGTAATACAAGAATTACGTATTTCAGAGGACACTCGCACTCCAATACGGGAAGAGGGACATAAAACTACGGAACTGCCACAAAATAACAACACATGGCACTTCGGAGATTATGAAAGAAACTGGCAAAGTACACCGAATTTTGAGATGGAACCGCCGAAACGACGTAACAATGACCGATATGCGACCCGCCGACACGATGATTTTAACTATAAGCTGTTCATTACTACACGTAAATTCAAAACATTTAAGAATTCTGGCAACGACATTCATCCACAAGCGTGGCTCCATCAATTCTCTCATTGTTTTCCTCCCAACTGGTCACTAGAGCACAGATTAGAATTTATGTGTGGCTACTTAGAGAATGAACCAGCTGTAAGAATGCGATCGGTCATTCACGATTGCCACAGTGAAGGAGAATTTTACCATGCCTTCCTCTCAGCATATTGGTCCCAAGCCACACAAGACCGAGTAAAACATGGCATCATGATGGTGAAACATTTCGAACAATCTGAATTTTCCAGTCTTGTGAAATATTTTGAAGACATGTTGCACAAGAATCAGTACCTGTCAAACCCATACAGCCCGTCAGAACTCATCCGCATTTGCTTAATCAAATTGCCTGAACATTTACGGCATATTATTTTGGCAGGCCGTTGCAAAGACGACATTGAAGCTTTTCAGGGACTCTTACAAGAATTAGAAATTGACACTGACAATCGCGGAACGCGAAAACAGGAACACAACAATTACAGGTCACATCCGTCGCAATTCCGCGATGAAAGAAATAGTAACTGGACACGACATGGCTATTCTCACAATACAAATCGTGACCAAAACAGACACCACCCGCATGACAACCGTTGGCAGAGTAGTAATAATTACAGGGAAAGGTCACTTCTCCGCGGTAATGACTATCACAGAGACAATCAGAGAAACAGACAATATGGGAACCAAAATAATTACTATCAAGGGAGACAGAATAACTTTAGACGCAATGGTCCAGCGCGCAGTTACGATTCAGAGAGAAATTCTCCACCACGTGACCGACAAGAAAGAAACTATGGAATCTACCGACATGACGACAGACGATATGATCGTAACGACAGACCTGAATTGCAGCAGAACTGGCGGGAATCAAACAGAGCAGGGCCCTCTCGACAAGGTGAATTTGTAGAAGTTAGGTCTCCAAATCCCAATAACGACGCGCGCCAACAAAGACACAATAGGCAATGACTCATACCGCTTGCAGCCTCAAAACGTACTTATGAAACTGACGACGCAGCTGCCGTAGCTAGTAATTACGTTAAAATGGAAGACATTAGGGACATATTACTTCAGGAACACGACGTAAAACATAACAACATTGCATATCCTGTGATTCACATTACTGTAAATGACGTAAAATTTACGGCAGTACTTGACTCAGGCAGTCCCATTTTAGTAATTAGTGAAACAGCTTTTAGCAAATGCAACAAATCGAACGATTGCCCCACACTTCCGTTACGCAAGATTAAATTACAAGGTGCAGTCATTGGAAAAAGTGTAGATGTACGCCAACAAACCAACTTAGAATTCTTTTGTCAGAGCCACAGCTTCTCTATGAACTTTCTTATTGTTCCATTGTTGTCGACGGAAATTATACTGGGAGTAGACTTTTTGAATGAATACAAAGCAATCTTAAACTTTCACGATGCTGAAATAAGTTTAGAGAAAGAAGGTAAGTCAATAGTTTTGAAATTTGAAGATTGGCTCTCAAACCATGACGAGGAAATTAATCGGCTTTACCTTCTGTTAGACAACAGTTCGGAATTTTCTACGGAACTAGACACTAACAGTCGCTCTGCAAGTACTGACAGGGATGATATCGACGGCACAATTGAAACTAATGAGTTAATTCAGAATAAAATTCAAACAATTGAGAATTGTAATGACACTGATAGGCAGGACCTTTTTGAGATTTTACAAGCACATTCCACAGTTTTTACTCACAAAACAGGAACAATCAAGGGATTTCAATACCAATTTCGTGTTCGTGAGCATACTAAATTTTGTGTTAGACCATACGTAATTCCAGCGCATTATACGAGTAGGGACCGTGTTAGAAAAGAAATACAATCTATGCTTGACGAGGGCATTATTGAGCCTGCAGTAAGCTCATACAACAGTCCATTACATGTTGTTGAGAAGAAAAATGGGTCGATCAGGCTTGTCTTATATTCAAGACAAATCAATACTATCATTATTCCTGAAACAGACAGGCCGCAAACGTTGGAAGAATTTCTTCAAAATTTTAATGGTGTAAAAGTGTTGTCTTCCATTGATCTCAGATCCAGCTTTTATCAGATCGAACTTCATCCAGAATGTAGAAAATACACAGCTTTCCTTTGTTTCGGCGTTTGTTATCAGTTTCGGAAACTTCCTTTTGGGTTGAACATTTCTTCGGCGGCATAAATTCCATATTACCTGAGTTCTTAAAACGTCACATCACCTTATATGTGGACGATATTCTGATGGCAGAAGCCTCATGGGAACAACATAATCGCATCCTCAACAGCGTGTTACGTATTTTTGCAGAATCTGGAATTACAGTTAACTTGGAAAAGTCTGAATTCGGTAGGACAAAGGTGAAGTTTTTGCGACGTATTATTTCTTCTGAAGGCATTCAGCCGGATCCTGAAAAGTTAGAAGCAATCAGAGCCATTCCAGTTCCATCCACAAAAAAACAAGTCCGCAATTTTCTAGGTCTCGTAAACTTTTACCGTCGTTTTCTGAATATGCAAATTCTAGTCACACCAAAACTTTGTTCTCTCACTGGAAAAAATACTATTTGGAACTGGGACTAACAAGCACAGTTGGAATTAAATTCTTTGAAAGAATCGCTACTTAACGCGCCAATACTAGCTCATCCAGATCTGTCACAAGATTTCTGCCTTAGCACGGATTCTTCTAAAGTCGGTCTTGGTGCCCATTTATTTCAAGAAGCCATAGAAAATGACACTACTGTTCAGAAAACCGTTGCTTTTGCTAGCCGAGTGCTAACAAAATCTGAAAAAAATTATTCCGTTACTGAATTAGAAGCTTTACCTATCGTTTGGGCATTTAACAAATTCCATTTCTTTCTTTATGGTAAGCACGTAAAAGTATACAGTGATCATCGTGCATTACAATTTCTTATGTCTTCAAAATTAAATCATGACAGGTTAAAACGTTGGGCATTGTTTCTGCAAGAATTCCACTTCACAATAGTCTACATTCCCGGCAAGGAGAACATTGTTGCAGACGCACTGTCCCGTGCACCGGCTGGGCTTGAGAAAAGTAACACAGTAAGCAACCTCGAGAAAAATTTCAGTATTCTTTACATTCAGAAAGTCGCCTTTGAAAACTTCATCACCACATCTTTAAAGGACATTGCTCATGAACAAGATAAAGATCCGATTTGGAAAGACATCAAAAGTGAATGGCATGAAAAGACACACACACAGATTCGGCATTATTATCTGATTAGAAACAACATACTGTTCAAACGCTGCACTGTTGATGACAAGCTATGGGTACTTTGCATTCCAGACGATTTCGTTAATAAGCTCATTTGGTACATTCATTTCAGTTATGCACATTTTGGTCCACGAAAATGTTATCATATTCTTCGAACGACTTGTTATTTTAACAATATGGAAAAGAGAATTCGGAGAGTCTTGTCTATTTGTAAACTTTGTCAAAAGGCGAAACCATCTACTGTCTCGCATCGTGCTCCATTGTTTCCTATCATTCCTTCTAAATTAAAAGAATTTGCTGCTGTTGATCTCTTGGGACCGCCAGTCAGAACATCTAATGGATTTTCGTACGTTCTAGCCGCTGTTGAACTTACTTCAAAATTTGTTTCTTTCACTCCGTTACGTAAAGCCACTGGACGGTCTGTATCCAACGCCTTTGTTAAAAATTTCTTACGTGAAGTTGGACACGTTAGGAAAGTCATTTCAGATAATGGACCGCAATTCAGATCTGCTGTTTGGTCACGCATGCTTTGTAACCATAAAATCAAATCTGTTTTTATTTCATTGTACTCACCACATTGTAACCCATCTGAACGGATTATGAAAGAAATCAATAAGCTTTGCAGACTTTATTGTCACAAAAAGCAACAGCATTGGGACAGATATTTACACTTATTTCAAAACGTGCTGAATGAGATGCCTCATGACTCCACTGCTTTACCACCTGTTCTTGTACTGAAGAATAAAGAACCACCGAACAGAATCAGAGAGCTTGTACCTTTCCCGAATACACGTACACTTCGACACAAAGACATAATTGATTTGGCTATTAAAAATATAAATTCTGCTGCAGACAAAAGGAGAAAATTACACGGTAAAGCAAATGCAAAGAAATTATATATTGGTCAGAAAGTTCTCATTAAAGTTCATTCATTGTCACATAAGAAGAAACACTTGAGTCACAAATTCTTTCTAGTTTACAATGGACCTTACAGAATCCGGCGTATACCACATGATAATTGCGTTGAAGTTGAAACTCTTCGTACTAGGAAGAGTAAAGGTTTACACCACATTTCACATGTAAAACCATTTATTGAAAGATAATCTGCTTTTTAACTTTGTCTTTGCCTTAAAGCTGTTCACATCACGTCACTAGTATACTTTGTCACACTAAGAATCTGTTAACTTGCAACAATGTTTTGAAGTTAACTATCCAGTCTAGAACTTAGAGAACTTATTTAGACAGTATTTACGAGTGCATTGTTATAGCGAACAGACGTCACAGTGTTATTGTGTGTGTACATTCTTGCTTGTTAGTTGTACGATTACATAACGACTATAAGGCTTACATACTTAGAACATTTACCAGTACTGCTAATGAGATTTTAATGCAACATTTTGGTTTACTTGAAAACACATTCTTTATTTGAAGTTCATTCGGTGAGATTAAAGATGACTTAGCATTTGGTTTCTCTAATAGCTACACGATTATATCACGCCGCTACTAATATGTGACACGATTTACATTGTTGCTTTTGCGGTGTATCTGTATTATATCTGCACAGTTTTTCTGAATTATTCTGGAAAGGAAAACATGTTTTAGTAGTAACTTTGTGGTATAGCTACAATGAGACAGCCTTTTCTGTAGCACAACAATACGTTACAGTACAGTACTTACTTCATCACAGCAATAAGCGTAGTAACTACGATATCTATACGCAAAGCATTTCACTTTTGTTTATCATGAGGTAAGTACATTGACGTCTGCAGAACTTAGCTTTCGGAGGACGATAACTACGACACTTCCACAGAGATTATCTTAGAACACGACGCACAGTTTAGCGCTACAGTACACGTAGTTGAGTGATTAATTTTGTACTTAAAACACTTATTTTTAAAGATATTTGAAGTACAATGATACAAAGGTTTTCCGCGATACATTTCATTCCATTGCTGTAATCTGTAACACCTGAGGGTATAATTACATTAATCCTCAGGGAGGTACACGCTTACTTTGTGTATCATGTGTTTGGCAAGCACAAGGAGCCCTAGCTAATATGGTATTTGCTTATACAACTTTATACTTCGGTACCATATTTCTATAACACAAAAATTACACAGCTATCTGATCATTTAACAGAGAACCAAACATTTTTTTTACTACATCAGTGTCATGTTTACGCAATTACACAGTTGGATAACTTCACACTTATGAAACTGTATTTTGTCTGCACTTTGTGAACTGTTCATATTTTTTCAGAACCATTGTGATACTATGAGAGCTTTGAATTACGTACTTTGTGTGGGATCATGATTTTTAAAGTACGTTTGAGGTAGATGACACTTTTGACATGAGCAGAGAATTTTTTTTAGGTCTTGAAATTATTGGAGGAAGCTACGACGATTTTGAGAATTTGACTGAGGTGTTATGATGTTATTATTACGATGACTGTGTATTATGCTGTTGCGGTATGTTTATGATAATTAAGCTGTTGCTATATGAGTTATTTGGTTATGCTACGTATCTGTTATGATGAAATATTGAAGAAGTGTCGACGAATAAGGTAAGGAATAAAGAGTAGTGGTTAGGGACTCTGTTGCAGAATTTTTCTAATACCAAGCTACATTCACTATGATGAGGAATACTGTTATCCTCAAATATAATTTGAATCTATAACATGTTATTTACCTTGTAAAGATGTTTACACATTATTTATTCTGTTTTGTTCTAATGCTCATGTGTGAAGTTGATGTTTCAAAAGTTATTCTGATCTTTTATGTATGTACTTATGTCGTAATTTTTGTAACACTGATGTATTTGCTATTTCGATTCTTTTGTAAAGCCTGTACTACTGCAAATGTTATCTGTATTGTTATGTTCTTTAATGATATGTTTTGTACCTTTGTTATTGTATTCTTATGTTATAAAATTGTAATTGACGACAGTTCATCAAAATAAATAACTTGTAAGTTACATTTCACTGCACACGTTTCTGCTGGTCATAGTATATGGACAATATGTGAGAAGTAGGGACTGATAGTGTTTGCAGATGTGTTAATAATTCAGTAATGGACTGGATAACAGCATTGCTGGTTGTAAGGACATTTCAAAAACAATTTTTGTGAGTGCACAAGTGGTGGTTTATGGACTTGCTATATTCTCCGCAAGACTCTTCGATGGTGATTGTGCACCTGCACAGTCGCAACAGATGGCTGCTAGCCATCTCTACAAGGACTGCAGTGGGTCTGCACCTCTGGTGGCCCACTAATAGCATAATCTCTACAAGGACTGAAGTGGGTCTACACCTTTGATGACTCACCAATACCATTATTTCTACAAGGACTGTACTGGGTCTGCACCACTGGTGGCCCACCAATACCGTAATCTCTACCAGGACTACAATGGGTCTACTCTGTGACGACCTACCTACCAATATTCTTTAAAACTTCGACTGACTCTGCTGTGGGTTTGCTCTGTTGTGGTCCATTACCTGTCTGCATGTCAAGAGTCAGCACTGTCTTTCCGTTGGAAGGACAACACTACTTCTGCAAGACTGCATGGAAATCCATTACTTCCGTGTGCATTTTATTTTACTACTCAGACTTTGAGAAAAACACTGCAATTTTATTTTGATGAATGATCAGGACTGTCTTTATGGACTGTGAGAGAATTTTAGCTTCTGATCAACATTGTATCAATAACTGTGTGCATTTGATATCTTTGTTATAGTAATTATGAAAAATTTTATCAAATCATTATTGGCCACTGCCCAAAACGATTTGTAAACATTTTTTGTGGGGAGCATGGGGGCTACGTAAGTAGGCTGTTTAGGCTTTCTTATTGGTAACACAGCTTAACACTCGGTATGAAAAATCACTGGCTGTGCTGTGAGCAGCCTCTGGATAGTTTGCATTGTTGTCTGCCATTGTAGTGTTGAGCAGCGGCAGCTGGAAGCTAACAGCGCGTAGCGTTGCGCAGTTGGAGGTGAGCCGCCAGCAGTGGTGGACGTGGGGAGAGAGATGGCGGAGTTTTGAAATTTGTAAGAATTGGTGTCATGAACTGCATTATATATTATGACTAGTGAGGTAAATACATTGTTTGTTCTCTATTAAAATCTTTCATTTGCTAACTATGCCTATCAGTAATTAGTGCCTTCAGTAGTTTGAATCTTTTATTTAGCTGGCAGTAGTGGCGCTCGCTGTATTGCAGTAGCTTGAGTAACGAAGATTTTTGTGAGGTAAGTGATTTGTGAAACGCATAGGTTAATGTTAGTCACGGCCATTCTTTCGTATGGATTTTTGAAAGTCAGATTGCGTTGCGCCAAAAATATTGTGTTTTAGTTTAAGCACAGTCGTGTATAAATTTTTCTAAGGGGACGTTTCAGATGAAATACTAAAATTGCATCGGGATTGGATACAAAATGCACTATGCCGACTTGTGTCCTCTAGGAATAACACTTGAAGCAGTCTGTTTTTAAAACTTTCCTTGGAGACCTGTATTACATTCTGATGCACCACGGCAGGATATTGTAACCACTGGACAATCACACTGTCGATAAATTACTAAAATTGCATCGGGATAGGATACAAAATGCACTATACCGACTTCTGTCCAAAGGGAATAACATTTGAAGCAGACTGTTTTTCAAAAAATGGTTCAAATGGCTCTGAGCACTATGGGACTAAACTGCTGTGCTCATCAGTCCCCTAGAACTTAGAACTACTTAAACCTAACTAACCTAAGGACATCACACACATCCATGCCCGAGGCAGCATTCGAACCTGCGACAGTAGCAGTCGCACGGTCCCAGACTGCGCGCCTAGAACCGCGAGACCACCGCGGCCGGCAGACTGCTTTTGAAACTTTACTTGGAGACCAGTATTACGTTCTGATGCACCACGTCAGGTTATTGTAACCATTAGATATTCACACTGACGATGAAACACTAAAATTGCACTCTGTTTGAAACTTTCCTTGGAGGCCAGAATTACATTCTGATGCACCACGGCAGGTTATTGTAACCACTGGACATTCACACCGACGATGAAAAACTAAAATTGCATCGGGATTGGATACAAAAGGCACTATACCGACTTGTGTCCAAGGGGAATAACACTTGAAGCTGTCTGCTATTAAAACTTTCCTTGGAGACCATTATTACATTCTGATGCACCACTGCATGTTATTGTAACCATTGGACATTCACACTGACAATGAAACATTAAAGTTGCGTGGGGATTGGATACAAAATGCACTATGCCGTCTTCTGTCCATGGGGAATAACACTCGAAGCAGTCCGTTTTTGAAACTTTCCTTGGAGACCAGTACTACATTCTCATGCACCACTGCAGGTTATTGTAACCATTGGACATACACACTGAAGATGAAACACTAAAATTGCTTCGGGATTGGATACAAAATGCACTATGCCGACTTCTGTCCAGGAGGAATAACACATCAATCACTCTGTTTGAAACTTTCCTTGGAGACCAGTATTACATTCTGACGCAGAACGGCAGGTTATATTACACTCTGGTCATTCACAGTGACGATGAAAGACTTAAATTGCATCGGGATTGTATACAAAATGCACTACGCCGTCTTCTGACCAGGGGTAATACAACTTCAAACACTGTGTTTAAAACTTTCCTTGGAGACCAGTAATACATTCTGATGCTCCACAGCAGGTTATTGTAACCAGTCGACAATCACACAGACGATGATTTACTAAAATTGCATCGGGATTGGATACAAAATGCACTATGCCGACTTCAGTCCATAGGGAATAACACTGGATGCCGTCTGTTTTTGAAACTTTCCTTGGAGACCGGTATTACGTTCTCATGACCCACGGAAAGTTATTTTAACCACTGGACATTCACACCGACGATGAAATAATAAAACTGCATAGGGATTGGATACATAATGCACTATGATAACTTCTATCCAGGGGGAATAACAGTTGAAGCAGTCTGTTTTTGAAACTTTCCTTGGAGACGGTATTACATTCTGATGCACCACGTCAGGTTATTGTAATCACTGGACATTCAGACTGATGTTGAATTACTAAAATTGCATTGGGATTGGATACAAAATGCACTATGGTGATTTGGGTCCAAAGAGAATAACACTTGAAGCAGTCAGCTTTTGAAACTTTCCTTGGAGGCCGGTATTACATTCTCATGCACCACGGCAGGTTATTGTAACCACTGGAGATTCACACCGACGATCGAATACAAAAATTGCATCATAATTGTATACAAAATGCACTATGATAACTTCTGTCCAGGGGGAATAACACTTGAAGCAGTCTGATTTTGAAACTTTCCTTGGAGACCAGTATTACATTCTGATGCACCACGCCCCTTATTGGAAACATTGGAAATTCACACTGACGACGAAACACTGAAATTGCATCGGGAGTGGATACAAAATGCACTATGAAGACTTCTGTGCAGGGGAAGTAACAGTTCAAGCACCTTTGTTTGAAACGTACCTTGGAGACCAGTACTATATTCTGATGCATCACAGCAGGATATTGTAACCATTCGAAATTCACATTGACGATGAAACATTAAAATTACATCCGGATTGGATACAAGCTGTACTATGCCGACTTCTGTCCAGGTACAATAACACTAAAAGCACTCTGTTTTTGAATCTTCCATTAGAGACCAGTATTACATTCTGATTCACAACCTCAGGGTATTGTACCCACTGGACATTCACACTGACGATAAAACACTAAAATTTCTTCGGAATTGGATACAAAATGCTCTATGCCGGCTTCTGTTAAAAGGGAATAATATTTGAAGCAGTCCGTTTTTGAAACTTTCCTTTTAGACCAGTATTACATTCTGATGCACCACCGCAGGTTATTGTAACAACTGGACATTCTTACGGACAATGAAATACTCAAATTGCATCGGATTTCTATACAAAATCCACTATGCCGACTTCTGTCCAAGGGGAACAACACTTGAAATAGTCTGTTTTCGAAACTTTCCTTGGAGACCAGTATTAAATTGTGATGCCCCACGGCAGGTTATTGTAACCACTGGACCTTCACTCAGACGGTGAAATACTAAAATTGCATCGGAATTGTATACAAAATGCACTATGCCGACTTCTGTCCAGGGCGAATAACACTTGAAGCAATCTGTTTTTAAAACTTTGCTTGGAGACCAGTATTATATTCTGATGCACCACGTCAGGTTATTGTGACAACTGGACATTCACACTGACGATGAAATACTATAATTGCATTGGGATAGGATACAAAATGCTCTATGCCGACTTCTGTCCAGGGGTAATAACACTTGAAGCAGTCTGCTTTTGGAACCTTCCTTGGAGACCGGTATTACATTCTGAGGCACCACGGGAGGTTATTGTAACCACTGGACATTCACACTGACGATGAAATAATAATATTGCATCGGGATTGGATGCGAAATTGCACTTTGCCGACTACTGTCCAGGGGTAATAACACTAGAAGCATTCTGCTTTTGAAACTTTCCTTGGAAACCAGTATTACATTCTGATGCACCACGGCAGGTTATTGTAACCACTGGACACTCACACTGACGATGAAATACTAAAATTGCATCGGGATTGTATAGAAAATGCACTATGCCGAATTCTGTCCAAAGGGAATAACACTTGACGCAGTTTGTTTTTGAAACTTTCCTTGGAAACCAGTATTACATTCAGATGCATCACGTCAGGTTATTGTAACCACTGGATAATCACACTGACGATGAATTACTAATATTGCATCGGGACTGGATACAAAATGCACTATGCCGATTTCTGTCCAAAGGGAATAACACTTGTAGCAGTCTGCTTTTGAAACTGTCGTTGTAGAGTGGTATTACATTCTCATGCACCACGGCAGGTTATTGCAACCACTGGACATTCACACTGACGATGAAATACTAAAATTTCATCGGGATTGGATACAAAATGCACTATGCCGACTTCTGTCCAGGGAGAATAACACTTGAAGCTGACTGCAATGGAAACTTTCCTTGGAGAACAGTATTACATTCTGATGCAACACGTCGGGTTATTGTATCTACTGGACAATCAAATTGACGTGAATAACTAAAATTGCATGGGGTTTGGATACAAAATGCACTATGCCAATTTCTGTCCAAGGGGAATAACATTTGTAGGAGTCTCCTTTTGAAACTTTCCTTGGAGACCGGTATCACATTCTCATGCACAACGGCAGGTTATTGTAACCACTGGACAATCACACTGACGATGAAATACTAAAATTTCATCGGGATTGTATGCAAAATGCACTATGCCGACTTCTGTCCAGGGGTAATAACACATCAAGCACTCTGTTTGAAACTTTCCTTGGAGGCCAGTATTATATTCCGATGGAGAACGGCAGGTTATGTTACCCACTTGACATTCACATTGACGATGAAAGACTAAAATTGCATCGGGATTGAATACAAAATACACAACGCCTACTTCTGTTCAGGGGAGTAGCACTTCAAGCAGGTGTTTTTGGAACTTTCCTGGGAGACCAGTATTACAATCTGATGATCACAGCAGGTTATTGTAACTATTTTACAGACAAATTGACGATGAAACAGAAAAATTTCATCGGGATTGGATACAAAATGTACAAAGCCGACTTATGTCCAAGAGTAGTAACACTTCAGGCAGTCTGGATTTGAAAATTTCCTGGGAGACCAGAATTACATTCTGATGCACGATGGCTGGTTAATGTAACCATTGGTACTTCACATTGACGATGAAATAAAAAAATTGCATCGGGATTAGATTCAAAATGCACAACGCCGACTCCTCTCCAGGTGGAGTAACACTCCATGCAGTCTGTGTATTGAATCTTTCCTGGGAGTCCAGTTTTACTTTATGATGCACCGCAGATGGTTATTGTAACCATTGAACCTTCAAATTGACGATGAAACACAAGAATTGTATCGGGATTGAATACAAAATGCGCAACGCCTACTTCTGTCCAGGGGGAGTAACACTGCAAGTAGTCGTTT
Organism: Schistocerca gregaria; assembly: GCF_023897955.1. Taxonomy (NCBI): domain Eukaryota; kingdom Metazoa; phylum Arthropoda; class Insecta; order Orthoptera; family Acrididae; genus Schistocerca; species Schistocerca gregaria. Next base: position 34,725,230 of record NC_064928.1, read on the forward strand.
TTGAAAATTTCCTGGGAGTCAAGAATTACATTCTGATGCACGACGGCTGGTTAATGCAGCCATTGGTACTTCACATTGACGAGGAAATAAAAAAAATTACATCGGGATTAGATACAAAATGCACAACGTCGACTTCTCGCCAGGTGGTGTAACATTCCATGCAACCTGTTTTTGAAACTTTCTTGGGAGACCAGTATTACTTCTTGTTGCGCCACGGCAAGTTATTGTAACCATTGGACCTTCACAATGACGATGATACACTAAAATTAAATCGGGATTTAATAGAAAAGAAAACGCACTCATTTGTCCAGTGGGAGTAACACTTTAAACGGTCTGTGTATTGAACCTATACTGCGAGTCAGGAATTACTTTCTGATGCAGCACGGCAGGTTATTGTAACCATTGGACCTTTACATTGACGATGAAACACTAAAATTGCATCGGGATTGGATACAAAACGCACAATGCCGACTTTTCTCCAGGTGGATTGACACTTCAAGCAGTCTATTTTTGAAACTTTCCTGGGAAACCAGTATTGCAATCTGATGCACCACGACAGGTTATTGTAACCATTGGATATTCACAGGGACGATGAAATACTAAATTTGCATCGGGATTGATACAAAATGCGCAATGCTGACTTCTGTCTAGGGCAGTAACACTTCAAGTAGTCTGTCTTTGAAATTTTCCTGGGAGACCAGTATAACAATCTGATGCACTGGGGTAGGTTATTGTAACCATTGGACCTTCACATTGACGAAGAAACACAAAAATTGGACCGGGATTGGATACAAAATACACTATACCGATTTCTCTTCAGGGGGTAAAACACTTCAAGCTGTCTGGTTTCGAAAGTTTCCTGGGAGACCAGTATTACATTCTGATTCACCACGGCAAGTTATTGTAACCATCGGACCTTCACAGTGACGATGAAACAGTAAAATTGAATCGGGATTTAATAGAAAAGGGAAACGCAGGCTTTTGTCCCGCAGGAGTAACACTTCACATGGTCTGTATATTGAACCTTTCCTGGAAGTCCAGTATTACTTTCTGATGCACGACGGCAGGTTATTGTAACTATTTTACCGACACATTAACGATGAAACACTGAAATTGCAGTGGGATTGAATACAAAATGCACAATGCACACTTCTGGCCAGGATATTGACATTTCAAGCAATCTGTTTGTGATACTTTCCTGGAAGGCCAGCATTGCAATAATATAACGCACCACGGCAGCTTTTGAAACCTTCCTGGGAGACCAGTATTACTTTCAGATGCACCATGGCAGGTTATTGTTACCATTGGAACTTCAAATTGACGATGAAGCACTAAAATTGCATCGGGATTGAATACAAAATGCACAACGCCTACTTCTGTCCAGGGGGAGTAACACTTCAAGCAGTTGGTTTTGAAACTTTCCTGGGAGACCACTATAACAATCTGATGCCTCAAGGCATTTTATTGTAACCATTGGACCTTCACATTGACGATCAAACACAAGAATTGCATCGGGATTGGATACAAAATGCACAATGTCGACCTCTGTCCAGGGGGAGTTAAACTTTAAACAGTCGTTTTTGTAACTTTCCTGGGAGACCAGTATTAGATTCTGATGCCCTGCGGCAGGTTCTTGTAACCATTGACCCTCCCATTGATGATGAAACACTAAAATTACTTCGGGATTGGATACAAAATGCACAATGCCGACTTCTGTCCAAGGGCTGTAACACTTCAGGCAGACTGGATTTGAAAATTTCCTGGGAGACCAGTATTACTTCTTGTTGCACCACGGCACGTTATTGTAACCATTGTTGTTGTTGTTGTTGTCTTCAGTCCTGAGACTGGTTTGATGCAGCTCTCCATGCTACTCTATCCTGTGCAAGCTGCTTCATCTCCCAGTACCTACTGCAACCCACATCCTTCTGAATCTGCTTAGTGTACTCATCTCTCGGTCTCCCTCTACGATTTTTACCCTCCACGCTGCCCTCCAATGCTAAATTTGTGATCCCTTGAGGCCTCAAAACATGTCCTACCAACCGATCCCTTCTTCTACTCAAGTTGTGCCACAAACTTCTCTTCTCTCCAATCCTATTCAATACCTCCTCATTAGTTACGTGATCTACCCATCTAATCTTCAGCATTCTTCTGTAGCACCACATTTCGAAAGCTTCTATTCTCTTCTTGTCCAAACTAGTTATCGTCCATGTTTCACTTCCATACATGGCTACACTCCAAACAAATACTTTCAGAAACGACTTCCTGATACATAAATCTATATTCGATGTTAACAAATTTCTCTTCTTCAGAAACGCTTTCCTTGCCATTGCCAGTCTACATTTTATATCCTCCCTACTTCGACCATCATCAGTTATTTTACTTCCTAAATAGCAAAACTCCTTTACTACTTTAAGTGTCTCATTTCCTAATCTAATTCCCTCAGCATCACCCGATTTAATTTGACTATATTCCATTATCCTAGTTTTGCTTTTGTTGATGTTCATCTTATATCCTCTTTTCAAGACACTGTCCATTCCGTTCAACTGCTCTTCCAAATCCTTTGCCGTCTCTGACAGAATTACAATGTCATCGGCGAACCTCAAAGTTTTTACTTCTTCTCCATGAATTTTAATACCTCCTCCAAATTTTTCTTTTGTTTCCTTTACTGCTTGCTCAATATACAGATTGAATAACATCGGGGAGAGGCTACAACCCTGTCTCACTCCTTTCCCAACCACTGCTTCCGTTTCATGCCCCTCGACTCTAATAACTGCCATCTGGTTTCTGTACAAATTGTAAATAGCCTTTCGCTCCCTGTATTTTACCCCTGCCACCTTTAGAATTTGAAAAAGAGTATTCCAGTCAACATTGTCAAAAGCTTTCTCTAAGTCTACAAATGCTAGAGACGTAGGCTTGCCTTTTCTTAATCTTTCTTCTAAGATAAGTCGTAAGGTCAGTATTGCCTCACGTGTTCCAACATTTCGACGGAATCCAAACTGATCCTCCCCGAGGTCTGCATCTACCAGTTTTTCCATTCGTCTGTAAAGAATTCGCGTTAGTATTTTGCAGCCGTGGCTTATTAAACTGATAGTTCGGTAATTTTCACATCTGTCAGCACCTGCTTTTTTTGGGATTGGAATTATTATATTCTTCTTGAAGTCTGAGGGTATTTCGCCTGTCTCATACATCTTGCTCACCAGCTGGTAGAGTTTTGTCAGGACTGGTTCTCCCAAGGCCGTCAGTAGTTCTAATGGAATGTTGTCTACTCCGGGGGCCTTGTTTCGACTCAGGTCTTTCAGTGCTCTGTCAAACTCTTCACGCAGTATCGTATCTCCCATTTCATCTTCATCTACATCTTCTTCCATTTCCATAATATTGTCCTCAAGTACATCGCCCTTGTATAAACCTTCTATATACTCCTTCCACCTTTCTGCCTTCCCTTCTTTGCTTAGAACTGGGCTGCCATTTGAGCTCTTGATATTCATACACATGGTTCTCTTCTCTCCAAAGGTCTCTTTAATTTTCCTGTAGGCAGTATCTATCTTACCCCTAGTGAGATAAGCTTCTACATCCTTACATTTGTCCTCTAGCCATCCCTGTTTAGCCATTTTGCACTTCCTGTCGATCTCATTTTTGAGACGTTTGTATTCCTTTTTGCCTGCTTCATTTACGGCATTTTTATATTTTCTCCTTTCATCAATTAAATTAAATATTTCTTCTGTTACCCAAGGATTTCTAGCAGCCCTCGTCTTTGTACCTACTTTATCCTCTGCTGCCTTCACTACTTCATCCCTCAGAGCTACCCATTCTTCTTCTACTGTATTTCTTTCCCCTATTCCTGTCAATTGTTCCCTTATGCTCTCCCTGAAACTCTGTACAACCTCTGGTTCTTTCAGTTTATCCAGGTCCCAACTCCTTAATTTCCCACATTTTTGCAGTTTCTTCGGTTTTAATCTACAGGTCATAACCAATAGATTGTGGTCAGAGTCCACATCTGCACCTGGAAATGTCTTACAACTTAAAACCTGGTTCCTAAATCTCTGTCTTACCATTATATAATCTATCTGATACCTTTTAGTATCTCCAGGGTTCTTCCACGTATACAACCTTCTTTCATGATTCTTAAACCAAGTGTTAGCTATGATTAAGTTGTGCTCAGTGCAAAATTCTACTAGGCGGCTTCCTCTTTCATTTCTTAGCCCCAATCCATACTCACCTACTACGTTTCCTTCTCTCCCTTTTCCTACACTCGAATTCCAGTCACCCATTACTATTAAATTTTCGTCTCCCTTCACTATCTGAATAATTTCTTTTATTTCATCGTACATTTCTTCAATTTCTTCATCATCTGCAGAGCTAGTTGGCATATAAACTTGTACTACTGTAGTAGGTGTGGGCTTCGTATCTATCTTGGCCACAACAATGCGTTCACTGTGCTGTTTGTAGTAGCTTACCCGCATTCCTATTTTCCTATTCATTATTAAACCTACTCCTGCATTACCCCTATTTGATCTTGTGTTTATAACCCTGCAGTCACCTGACCAGAAGTCCTGTTCCTCCTGCCACCGAACTTCACTAATACCCACTATATCTAACTTCAACCTGTCCATTTCCCTTTTTAAATTTTCTAACCTACCTGCCCGATTAAGGGATCTGACATTCCACGCTCCGATCCGTAGAACGCCAGTTTTCTTTCTCCTGATAACGACATCCTCCTGAGTAGTCCCCGCCCGGAGATCCGAATGGGGGACTATTTTACCTCCGGAATATTTTACCCAAGAGGATGCCATCATCATTTAATCATACAGTAAAGCTGCATGTCCTCGGGTAAAATTACGGCTGTAGTTTCCCCTTGCTTTCAGCCGTTCGCAGTACCAGCACAGCAAGGCCGTTTTGGTTAATGTTGCAAGGCCAGATCAGTCAATCATCCAGACTGGTGCCCCTGCAACTACTGAAAAGGCTGCTGCCCCTCTTCAGGAACCACACGTTTGTCTGGCCTCTCAACAGATACCCCTCCGTTGTGGTTGCACCTACGGTACGACCATCTGTATCGCTGAGGCACGCAAGCCTCCCCACCAACGGCAAGGTCCATGGTTCATGGGGGGAGGATTGTAACCATTGGACCCTCAAAATGACGATGAAACACTAAAATTAAATCGGGATTTAATAGAAAAGGAAAACGCAGGCATTTGTCCAGTGGGAGTAACACTTCAAACGGTCTGTGTATTGAACCTTTACTGCGAGTCCAGAATTACTTTCTGATGCAGCACGGCAGGTTATTGTAACCATTGGACCTTCACATTGACGATCAAACACAAGAATTGCATCGGGATTGGATACAAAATGCACAGTGTCGACCTCTGTCCAGGGGGAGTTAAACTTTAAACAGTCGTTTTTGTAACTTTCCTGGGAGACCAGTATTAGATTCTGATGCCCTGCGCAGGTTCTTGTAACCATTGACCCTCCCATTGATGATGAAACACTAAAATTACTTCGGGATTGGATACAAAATGCACAATGCCTACTTCTGTCCAAGGGCAGTAACACTTCAGGCAGACTGGATTTGAAATTTTCCTGGGAGACCAGAATTACATTCTGATGCACGACGGCTGGTTAATGTAGCCATTGTTACTTACATTGACGATGAAATAAAAAAATTGCATCGGGATTAGATACAAATGCACAACGCCGACTTCTCTCCAGGTGGAGTAACACTCCATGCAGTCTGTTTTTGATACTTTTCTGGGAGACCAGTATTACTTCTTGTTACACCACGGCAAGTTATTGTAACCATTGGACCTTCACAATGACGACGAAACACTAAAATTAAATCGGGATTTAATAGAAAAGGAAAACGCAGGCATTTGTCCAGTGGGAGTAACACTTCAAACGGTCTGTGTATGGAACCTTTACTGCGAGTCCAGAATTACTTTCTGATGCAGCACGGCAGGTTATTGTAACCATTGGACCTTTGCATTGACGATGAAACACTAAAATTGCATCGGGATTGGATACAAAATGCACAATGCCGTTTTATGTCCAGGGGTAGTAAGGCTTCAAGCAGTATGTCTTTGAAACTCTCCTGGGAGACCAGTATTACATTCTGATGCACGACGGCAGGTTATTGTAGCCATTGGAACTTCACATTGACGATGAAACACTAAAATTGCATCGGAATTGGATACAAAATGCACAATGATGACTTCTGTTCAGGGGGAGTGGCACTTCAATTACTCTAGATTTAGAAACTTCACTGGGAGACCAGTATTACATTCTGATGCACCACGGCAGGTTATAGTGGCCATGGACATTCACAAGGACGATGACACACAAAAATTTAATTGGGATTAAATACAAAAGGAAAATTACGGATTTTGTTCAGAGGGGGTAACACTTCAGTCTATGTATTGAACCTTTCCTGGGAGTCCAGTCTTACACTCTTATGCAGACTGGCAGGTTATTGTAACCATTGGACCTTCACACTGACGGTGAAAAACTAAAATGTTATCGGGATTAAATAGAAAAGAAAATGACTGTTTTAGTTCGGGGGGCGGGGAGGGGGGGGGGGGGGGGTAACACTTCAAACAGTCTGTGTATTGAACCTTTACTGCGAGTCCAGAATTACTTTCTGATGCAACCATTGGAACTTTACATTGATGATGAAACACTAAAATTGCATCTTGATTGGATACAAAACGCACAATGCTGACTTTTCTCCAGGTGGATTGACACTTCAAGCAATCTATTTTTGAAACTTTCCAGGGAGACCAGTATTGCAATCTGATGTACCACAGAAGGTTATTGGACCTTAACAGTGACAATGAAACACTACAATCGCATCGGGATCTAATAGAAAAGGAAAATGCAATCTTTTTTCCAGAGGGTGTAACACTTCAGTCTGTCTATTGAACCTTTCCCGGGAGTCCAGTATTACTTTTTTTTGCACCACGGTAAGTTATTGTAACCATTGGACCTTCATATTGACGATGAAACACCAAAATTGCTTCGCGATTGGGTACAAAATGCACAATGCCGACTTTGTTCCAGGGGGAGTAACACTTCAAGCAGTCTTTTTTTGAAACATTCCTGGGAGACCAGTATTACATTCTGATGCACCACGGCCTGTTATGGTAACCATTGGACCTTCACAGTGACGATGAAAGACTAAAATTGCATCGCGATCTAATAGAAAAGGAAAATGCAGGCTTTTGTCCAGTGGGAGTAACACTTCAAACAGTCTGTAAATTGACTCTTACCTGGGAACACAGTATTAATTTCTGATGCTCCACGGGAGCTTATAATAACCATTGGACCTTCACATTGACGATCAAAGACAAAAATTGCATCGGGATTGGATACAAAATGCACAATGTCGACCTCTGTCCAGTGGGAGTTACACATTAAACAGTTGTTTTTGTAACTTTCCTGGGAGACCAGCATTACATTCTGATGCACCGTGGCAAGATATTGTAACCATTCAATCTTCACATTGACGATGAAACACTAAAATTGCATCGGGATCTAATAGAAAAGGGAAATGCAATCTTTCTTCCAGAGGGTGTAACACTTCAAACAGTCTGTGTATTGAACCTTTCCCGGGAGTCCAGTATTACTTTTTTTGCACCACGGTAGGTTATTGTAACCCTTGGACCTTCATATTGACGATGAAACACCAAAATTGCTCCACGATTGGGTACAAAATGTACAATGCCGACTTCATTCCAGGGGGAGTAACACTTCAAGTAGTCTTTTTTTGAAACATTCCTGGGAGACCAGTATTATATTCTGATGCACCACGGGCTGTTATGGTAACCATTGGACCTTCACAGAGACGATGAAAGACTAAAATTGCATCGCGATTTAATAGAAAAGGAAAATACAGGCTTTTGTCCAGCGGGAGTAACACTTCAAACAGTCTTTGTATTGAACCTTTCCTGGGAGTCCAGTTTTACTTTATGATGCACCACGGATCGTTATTGTAACCATTGGACCTTCAAATTGACGATGAAACACTGAAACTGGATTGGGAATGATACAAAAAGCACAATGCCGACTTCTGTCCAGGGGGAGTAACACTTCAAGCAGTCTGGCTTTTGAAAACTTCCTGGGAGACCAGTATTGCAATGTGATGCAGCACGGCAGGTTATTGTAACCATTGGACCTTCACATTGACGATGAAACACTAAAATTGCATCGGCATTTAATAGAAAAGGAAAACCCATGCTTTTGTCCAGGGGAAGTAAGGCTGAAAACAGTCTGTATATTGAACCTTTTGTCCAGTTTTACTTTCTTATGCACCACCTCAGGTTATTCTAGCCATTGGACCATCACATTGACGATGAAACACTAAAATTTCATCGGGATTTAATAGAAATGGTTGATGCAGCTTTTTGTCCAGCGGGAGTAACACTTCAAACGGTCTATGTATTGAACCTTTCCTGGGGGTCCAATATTACTTTCTGATTCACCATGGCAGGTTATTGTAACCATTGGACCTTCACATTGACGATGAAACACTAAAATTACATTGGGATGTAATAGAAAAGGAAAATGAAAGCCTTTATCCAGCTGTATTGAAACTTTTCTGGGAGTCAAGTATCACTTTCTGATGCGCCACGGCCTGTTATAGTAACCACTGGAACTTCACAGTGACGATGAAAGACTAAAATTGCATCGGGATTTAATAGAAAAGGAAAATGCAGGTTTTTGTCCAGCGGGAGTAACACTTCAAACAGTCTGTAAATTGTATCTTACCTGGATGCCAGTATTACTTTCTGATGCTCCACGGCAGCTTAAAATAACCATTGCATCTCGATTGGATACAAAACGCACAATGACGACTTCTGTCTAGGGGAGTAACACTTCAAGCAGTCAGCTTTTGAAACTTTCCTGGGAGAATAGTATTACATTCCGATGCACCACGGCACGGTATTGTAACCATTGGACCTTCACAGCCACGATGAAAGACTAAAATTGCATCGGGATTAAATAGAAAAGGAAAATGCAGGCTATTTCCCAACGGCGGTAATGATTCAAACAGTCTTTGTATTGAACGTTTAGTGGTAGTCTAGTACTACTTTCTTATGCACCACGGAGGATTATTGACGATTAAACACACCTTGTATTGAACCTTACTTATTACTTATTGATGCTCCACGGCAGGTTATTGTAACCATTGGTCATCTACATTGTCGACGAGACACAAAAATTGCATCGGCATTTAACAGGAAAGGAAAATTTAGGCTTTTGTCCAGCGGGACAAATACTGGAAACAGTCTGTGTATATAACTTTTTTTCTGGGAGTCCAGTATTACATTCTGATGCACCATGGCAGGTTATTGTAACCATTGGACTTCCACAGTGACGATAAAAGCATAAAATTGCATCGTTATTTAACACAAAAGGAAAATGCAGGATTTTGTTCAGAGGGAGTAATACTTCAAACAGTGTGTATTGAACTTTTCCTTCGAGTCCAGTATCACTTTCTGATGCACCACCGCAGCTTACTGTAACAATTGGACCTTCACATTGACGATGAAACACTAAAATAACATCGGGATTTAAAAGAAAAGGAAAATGCCTGCATTTGTACAGAGGGAAAAATACTTCAAACAGTCTGTGTATTGAATCTTTCCTTATAGTCCAGTATTACTGTCTGATGCACCACGGCATGTTATTGTAACCATTCGACCTTCACATTGACGATGAGACACTAAAATTGCATCGGGATTGTATACAAAATGCACAATGCCGACTTTTCTCCAAGGGAGTAACACTTTAAGCAGTCTGTCTTTGACCCTTTCCTAGAAGTGCAGTACTACTTCCTGATGCACCACGGCATGTTATTGTAACCATTGGACCTTCACATTGACGATGAGACACTAAAATAGCATCGGGATTGTATACAAAATGCACTATGCCGTCTTCTCTCCAAGGGAGTAACACTTCAGCAGTCTGACTTTATATCTTTCCTGGGAGACCAGTATTACATTCTGATGCACCATGGGAGGTTAATGTAAACATTGGACCTTCACAGTGACGATGAAACACTGATATTGCATCGGGATATAATAGAAAAAAAAAAAATGCATGCTTTTTCCAGCGTAAGTAACACTTCAAACAGTATGTGTATTATACCTTTCCTGGGAGTCTAGTATTACTTTCTGATGCACCACGGCATGTTATTGTAACCATTGGACATACAAATTGACGATGAAACACTAACAGTGCACCGGGATTTAACAGAAAAGATAAATCGAGGATTTCTATAGCAGAAGTAACACTTCAAGCACTCTGTTTTTGAAACTTTCCTGGGAGACCAGTATTACATTCTGATGCACCACGTCAGGTTATTGTAACCATTGGATCTTCACAGAGACGATGAAACACAAAAATTGAATCTGGATTGGATACAAAATGATCAATGCCGACATCTGTCCAGAGGCAGTAACGCTTCAAGCTGTCCGTTTTGAAACTTTCCTGTGAGACCAGTATTACATTCTGATGCACCACGGAAAGTTATTGTAACCATTGGACCTTCTCATTGATGAAGAAACACTAAAATTGCATCGCATTTGGATACAAAATGCGCAATGCCGTCTTCTGTCAGAGGGAGTAACACTTCAAGCAGTCTGTTTTTGAAACTTCCCTGGGAGACCAGTATTTCATTCTGATCCACCACCCAGGTTTATGTAACCATTGGAACTTCACAGTGACGATGTACACTAAAATTGCACCGGCATTTAATAGAAAAGGAAAATGCAGATTTTTGGCCAGCAGGAGTAACACTCCAAACAGTCTGTGTATTGAACCTTTCCTGGGAGTCCAGTATTACTTTCTGATGCAGCACGGCAGGTTATTGTAACCATTGGACCTTCTCATTGATGATGAAGCACTAAAATTGGATCGGAACTGGATACAAAATGCACAGTGCCGACTTCCCAAAAAGCGGGAGTAACATTTCAAGCAGTCTGTTTTTGAAACTTTCCTGTGAGACCAGCTTTACATTCTGAGACACCACTGCAAGTTATTGTAACCGTTGGACCTACACATTGAGGGAGAAACACTAAAATTGCATGACGATTTTTCAAGGGGAGTAACACTTCAAACTGTCTGATTTTGAAACTTTCCTGGGAGACCATTATTACATTCTGATGCACCGCAGCAAGTTATTGTAACCATTGTACCTTCACATTGACGACGAAACACTAAAATTCCATCGGGATTTGATACAAAGTGCACAATGCTGACCTCAGTAAAGCTGGAGTAACATTTCAAGCAGTCTTTTTTTTTTTTAATCTTTCCTGGCAGTCCAGTATTACTTTCTGATGCACCACGGCAGGTTATTGTAACTATTGGACCTTCACATTGACGATGAAACACTAAAATTACATCGGGATTAGATACAAAATGCACAATGCTGACTTCTGTCCATGGGGAGTAACACTTCAAGCAGTCTATTTTTGAAACATTTCTGGGAGACCAATATTACATTCTGATACACCACGAAACTTTATTGTAACCATTGGACGTCCACAGTGACGATGAAACACTAAAATTGCATCGGGATTTAATAGAAATGGAAAATGCAGGCATTTGTCAGGCGGGAGTAACACTTCAAACAGTCTGTTTATTGAATCTTACCTCGGAGTCCAGTATTGCTTTCTGATGCACCACGGAATGTTATTGTAACCATTGGACCATCATATTGACGATGAAACACTAAAATTACTTAGGGATTTAATAGAAAAGGAAAATGCTGGCTTTTTCCAGTAGGAGTAACACAACAAACAAACTGTGTATTGAACCTTTCCTTGGAGTCCAGTATTACTTATTGATGCATCTCTGCATCTTATTGTAACGATTGGACCCTCACATCGACGATGAAACACTAAATATGCATCGAGGTTTTAATTCAGCGGCAGTAACACTTCAGACAGTGTGTGTATTGAACCTTTTTTATGAGTTCAGTATAACTTTCTGATGCACCACGGTAGGTTGTTGTAACCATTGGACCTTCCCATTGTTGACGAAACACTAAAATTACATCGTGATTTAATAGAAAAGGAAAATGCAGTCTATTGTCACTTGGAACAACACTTCAAACAGTCTGTTTATTGAACCTTACCTGGGAGTCCAGTATAACTTTCTGATGCACCGCAGCAGGTTATTGTAACCGTTGGACCTTCATATTGACGATGAAACACTAAAATTACATCGGGATTGGATACAAAATGGACAATGCCGACTTCTGTCAATGGGGAGTAACAATTCAAACAGGCTGTTTTTGAATCTTTCCTGGGAGCCCAGTATTACATTCTGATGCACCACTGCAGGTTATTGTAACCATTGGACCTTCTCAGAGACGATGAAACACTAAATTTGCATCGGGATTTAATAGAAAAGGAAAATGCAGGCTATTGTCACTTGGAACAACACTTCAAACAGTCTGTGTATTGATTCTTTCCTGGAAGTCAAGTACTACTTTTATTACTCTCTGATATACCACAGCAGGTTATTGTAACCATTGGACCTTCACATTGACGATGAGACACTAAAAGTATATCGGGATTGGATACAAAATGCACAATGCCGACTTCTGTCAATGGGGAGTAACACTTCAAACTGGCTGTTTTTGTAACTTTCCTAGAGACCAGTATTACATTCTGATGCATCACTGAAGGTTATTGTAACCATTGGACCTTCACAGCAACGATGAAACACTAAAATTGCTTCCGGATTTAATAAAAAATGAAAATGCAGGCTTTTGTCCAGTGGGAGTAACAATTCAAACAGTCTGTGTATTGAACCTTTCCTGGGAGTAAAGTATTACTTTTATTACTTCCTGATGCACCACGGCAGGTTATTGTAACCATTGGACCTTTACAGTGACGATGAAACACTAAAAGTTCATCTGGATTTAACAGAAAAGGAAAAAGCAGGCGTTCGGCCAGCGGGAGTAACACTTCAAGAAGTCTGTGTCTTGAACCTTTCCTGGAAGTCCAGTATTACTTTCTGATCAACCACTCCAGTTTATTGAAACCCTTGGACCTTCAATGTGGCGATGGAACACTTAAGTTTCTTCTGGATTTAATAGGAAAGGAAAATGTAGGCTCATGTCCAATGGGAGTAACACTTCACACAGTCTGTGTATTGAACCTTTACTGGGAGTCCAGTATTACTTTCTGATGCACCACAGCACGTTATTGTAACTTTTGGACCTTCACAGAGACGATGAATCATTAAAATTCCATCGGAATGTAATAGAAAACTAAATTGCTAGCTTTCGTTCAGTGGGAGCAACAGTTCAAACAGTGTGTGTATTGAACCTTACCTGGGAGTCCAGTATTACTCTCTGGTGCACCACGGCATGTTATTGTAACCACTGAACCTTCAAATTGACGATGAAACACAAAAATTTCATCCGGATGTAATAGAAAAGGAAAATGCAGGCTCTTGTCCAACGGAAGTAACACTTCAATCAGTCTGTGTATTGAACCTTTCCTAGGAGTACAGTATTACTTACTGAAGAACCACGGCATGTTATTGTTACCATTGGACCTTCAGAGTGAGTATGAAACACTAAAATTGCATCGGGATTTAATAGAAAAAGAAAATGCATACTTTTGTACAGTGGGAGTAACACTTCAAACAGTCTGTGTATTGAATCTTTCCTAGGAGTCCAGTATTACTTTGTGATGAACCACAACAGGATATTCTAACCGTTGTACCTTCACAGAGACTATGAAACAGAAAAATTGCATCGGGTCTGGATACATAATTTGCAATGCCGACATCTGTCCAGGTGTAATAACACATCAAGCAGTCTGTTTTTGTAGCATACCTGGGAGACCCTTATTACATTCTGATGCACCACGGCAGGTTATTGTAACCATTGGACTTTCATAGAGACGATGTAACCTTAAAAGTGCATCGAAATTCAATAAAAAACAAAAATTCAGGATTTTGTTCAGCTGCAGTAACAGTTCAAACAGTGTGTCTATTGAACCTTACCTGGGAGTCCAGTATTACTCTCTGCTGTACCATGGCAGGTTATTGTAAACCATTGGAAAACACATTGATGACGAATTCCTAAAATTACATTGGGATTTAATGGAAAAGGAAAATGCAGGCATTGTCCAGAGGGAGCAACACTTCAAACAGTCTGTCTATTGAACCTTTCCTGGGAGTCCAGTTTTACTTTCTGATCCACCACAGCAGGTTATTGTAACCATTGGACCTTCAAATTGACGATGAAACACTAAAATTACATCGGGATGGATACAAAATGCAAAATGCTGACTTCTGTCCATGGGGAGTAACACTTCAAGCATTCTGTTTTTCAAACATTCCTGGGGTAGTAGTATTACAATATGATGCAGCACGGCAGGTTTTTGTAACCATTGGACCTTCGCATTGACGATGTAACACTCAAATTACATAGGGATTTAATAGAAAAGGAAAATGCACACATTTGTCCAGAAGGAGTAACACTTCAAGCAGTCTTTGTATCGAACCTTTCCTGAGAGTCCAGTATTACGTTCTGATGCACCACTGCTGGTTAGTGTAACAATTGCACCTTCACAGTGACGATGAAACACTTTAATGCATCGGGATTTAATAGACAAGGAAAAACCAGGCTTTTATCCTGTGGGAGTAACACTTCAAACAGTATGTCTATTGAACGTTTCCTGGGAGTCCAGTACTACGTTTTGATGCACCACAGCAGCTTATTGTAACTATAGGACCTTCAACTTGACGATGAAACACTAAAATTACATCGGGATTGGATACAAAATTCACAATGCCGACTTCTGTCCATGGGCAGTAACACTTCAAGCAGTCTCTTTTTGAACCTTTCCTGGATGTCCAGTATAACTTTCTGATGCACCACGGCAGGTTATTGAAACCCTTGGACCTTCAGAGTGGCGATGAAATTCTAAAATTTTTTCCGGATTTAATAGAAAATGAAAGTACACGCTTTTGTCCAGTTGGGAGCAACACTTCAAACTGTCTATATACTGAACCTTTCCTGGGAGTCCATTATTACTTTCTGATGCACCACGGCAGGTTATTGTAACCATTGGACCTTCAAATTGACGATGAAACACTAAAATTGCATCGAGATTTAATAGAAAAGCAAAATGTAGACTTTTGTCCAATGGGAGTAACACTTCAGACAATCAGCGTATTGAACCTCTCCTGGGAGCCCAGTATTACTTTCTGATGCACCACTGCTGGTTGTTGTCACTATTGGACCTTCACAGAGACGATGAATCATTAAAATTGCATCAAAATGTAATAGAAAAAAATGCCAGCTTTTGTTCAGCGTTAGCAACAGTTAAAACAGTGTGTGTAATGAACCTTACCTGGGAGTCCAGTGTTACTGTCTGGTGCACCACAGCAGGTTATTGTAACCTTTGGACCTTCAAATTGACGATGAAAGACTAAAATTGCTTTGGGATTTAATAGAAAAGGAAAATGCAGGTTTTTCTCCAGTGGGAGAAACACTTCAAACAGTCTGTGTATTGAACCTTACCTGGGAGTCCAGTATTGCTATCTGATGCACCACAGCAGGTTATTGTAACCATTGGATCTTCAAATTGACGTTGAAACGCTAGAATTATATCGGGATTGGATACAAAATGCAGAATGCCGACTTCTGTCAATGGGGAGTAACACTTCAAACAGGCTGTTTTTCAAACCTTCCTGGGAGTCCAGTACTACTTTCTGATGCACCAAGGATGGTTATTGTAACCATTGGACCTTCACATTGACAATGTAACACTAAAACTGCATCAGGATTTAATAGAAAAGAAAATGCAGGCTTATGTTCAAAGGGAGTAACGCTTCAAAATGTCTGTGTATAGGTTATTGCAACCATTGGACCTTCACAGCGACGATGAAACACTAAAATTGCATCGGGATTTAATAGAAAAGGAAAATGCAGGCTTTTGTCCAGTGGGAGCAACACCTTACACAGTCTGTGTATTGACCTTTCCTGGGAGTCCAGTATTACTTACTGATGCAACACGGCAGGTCATTGTAAACATTATACCTTTACAATCAGTATGAAACACTAAAATTTTTGAAACTTTCCTTAGAGACCAGTATAACATTCTGATGCACCACGGCAGTGTATTGTAACCATTGGACCTTCACAGTGACGGTGAATCACTAAAATTGCATCTGGATTTAATAGAAAAGAAAAATGCAGGCTTTTGTCCAGCGGGAGTAACACTTCCATCAGTCTGTGTATTGAACCCTTCCTGGAAGACCAGTATTACTTTCTGATACACGACGGCAGGTTATTGTAACCATTGGACCTTCACGTCGACGATAAAACGCTAAAATTGCATAGGGATTGGATACAAAATGCACAATGCCAACTTCTCTCAGGGGGGAGGAACACTTCAAGTCCTCTGTTTTTGAAACATTCCTTCGAGACCAGTATTACATTCTGATGCACCACGACAGGTTATTATAACCATTGGACTCTCACAGACACGATGTAACAATAAAATTGCATCGAAATTTAATAGAAAACAAAAATCCAGGCTTTTGTAAAGCGGGAGTAACACTTCAAACAGTGTGTGTATTGAACCTTACCTGAGAGTCCAGTATTATTCTCTGCTGCACCAAGGCAGGTTATTGCAACCATTGGACATTCACAATGACGATGAAACACTAAAATTACGTCGGGAATGGATACAAAATGCACAATGCCGACTTCTGTCCATGGGGAGTATCACTTCAAGCAGTCTGTTTTTTAAACTTTCCTGTGATACCAGTATTACATTCTGATGCAGCACATCAGGTTATTGTAACCATTGGACTTTCTCAGAGACGATTTAACACCATAATTGCATCGAAATTCAATAGGAAACAAAAATGCTGGCTTTTGTAAAGCGGGAGTAACAGTTCTATCAGTGTGTGTATTGAACCTTGCCTGGGAGTCGCGTATTACTCTCTGGTTAACAACGGCAGGTTGTTGTAACCATTGGACCTTCACATTGACGATGAAGCACTAAAATTACAACGGGATTTAATAGAAAATGAAAATGCAGGCAATTGTCCAGAGGGAGTAACACTTCAAAAAGTCTGTGTATTGAACCCTTCCTGGGAGTCCAGTATTACCTTCTGATGCACGACGGCAGGTTATTGTAAGCATTGGACCTTGACGTCGACGATAAAACCCTAAAATTGCATTGGGATTGGATAAAAAATGCACAATGCCAACTTCTCTCAGGGGGAGTAACACTTCAAGCACTCTGTTTTTGAAACTTTCCTATGAGTCCAGTATTATTATCTGATGCACCAAGGCAGTTTATTGTAACCATTGTACCTTCACATTGACGATGAAGCACTCAAATTGCATCGGGATTGGATACAAAATGCAAAATGCAGACCTCTCGAGAGGGAGTAACACTTCGAGCAGTCTGTTTTTGAAACATACCTGGGAAACCAGTATTTCATTCTGATGAACCGTGGCAGGTTATTGTAACCATTGGTCTTCCACAGTGACGATGAAAACTAAAACTGTACCGGCATTTAATAGAAAAGGAAAATGCAGGCTTATGGCCAGCGGAGTAACACACCAAACAGTCTGCATATTGTACCTTTCCTGGGAGCCTAGTATTACTTTCTGATGCACCACTTCAGGTTATTGTAAACATTGGACCTTCACATTGACAATGAAACACTAAAATTGCATCGGGATTTAATAGAAAAAGAAAATGCGGGCTTTTGTCCAGTAGGAGTAACACTTCAAATAGTCTGTGCATTCAATCTTTCCTGGAAGTTTAGTATTACATTCCGATGCACCATAGCAGGTTATTGTAACTATTGGACCTTCACATTGACGATGAAACACTGAATTTGCATCGGGATTGGATACAAAATGTTGGGAGTCCAGAATCTCTTTCTGTTGCGCCACGGCAGGTTATTGTAACCATTTGACCTTCACAGTAATGGTGAAACACTAAAATTGCATCGGGATTTAACAGAAAAGCAAAATGGGTTTTGTCCAGCGGGAGTAACACTTGAAACAATGTGTGTATTATAACTTTCCTTGGAGACCAGTATTAAATTCTGATGCACCACTGCAGGTTTTTGTAACCACTGGACCTTCACAGTGACGATGAAACACGAAAATTGCATCGGGATTTAATTGAAAAGGAAAATGCAGGCTTTTCGCCAGCGGCCGTAACACTTCGACCTGTCTGTGTATTGAACCTTCCCTGGGAGTCCGGTATTACTTTCTTTTGCACCATGGAAGGTGATGTAACAATTGGACCTTCACATTGACGATGAAATGCTAAAATTGCATCGGCATTGGATACCAAATGCACGATGCCATCTTCTCTTAGGGGGGAGTAACACTTCAAGCACTCTGTATTTGGTACTCTCCTGGGAGAGCAGTATTACATTCTGATGCACCACTGCAGGTTATTGTAACCATTGGACCTTCACAGTGACGATGAACACTACAATCGCACCGGAATTTAATTGAAAAGCAAAATGCAGGCTTTTGGCCAGCGGGAGTAATACTTCAAACACTTCCCTGGGAGTCCTGTATTACTTTCTTCTGCACCACGGAAGGTTATTTTAACTATTGGACCTTCACATTGACAATGACACACTAAAATTGCATCGGGATATAATAGAAAATTAAAATGCAGGCTTTTGTCCAACTTGAGTAACACTTCAAACAGTCTGTGTATTGAACCTATCCTGGGAGTCCAGTATTACTTTCTAATGCACCACCGCAGGTTATTGTAACCATTGGACTTTCATATTGGCCATGAAACGCTAAAATTGCATCGGTATTACATACAAAATGCACAATGCCGACTTCTGTCAGAGGGGATTAACACTTCAAGCATTCTGTTTTTGAAACTTTCCTGAGAGACAAGTATTACATTGTGATGTACCACTGCAGGTTATTGTAACCATTGGACCTTCACATTGACATTGAGACACTAAAATTGCATCGGGATATAATAGAAAATTAAAATGCAGGCTTTTGTCCAACTTGAGTAACACTTCAAACAGTCTGTGTATTGAACCTATCCTGGGAGTCCAGTATTACTTTCTGATGCACCACGGCAGGTTAGTGTAACCATTGGACCTTCACATTGACAATGACACGCTAAAATTGCAACGGGATTGAATACAAATTGCACAATGCCGACTTCTCTCAGGGGGGAGTAACACTTCATGTTTTTGAAACTTTCTTGGGAGTCCAGTATTACTTTCTGATGCTCCACGGTAGGTTACTGTAACCATTGGAACTTCACATTGACATTGAGACACTAAAATTGCATCGGGATATAATAGAAAATTAAAATGCAGGCTTTTGTCCAACTTGAGTAACACTTCAAACAGTCTGTGTATTGAACCTATCCTGGGAGTCCAGTATTACTTTCTGATGCACCACGGGATGTTATTGTAAGCATTGGACCTTCACATTGAGGATGAAACACTAAAAATTTTTAAACTTCAGTGGGAGACCAGTTTTACATTCTGATGCACCACGGCAGGTTATTGTAACCATTGGACCTTCACAGTGACGATGAAACACTAAAATTGCATCGGGATTTAATAGAAAAAGAAAATGCAGGCGTTCGGCTAGCGGGAGTAACACTTCAAACAGTCTGTGTACTGAACCTTTGCTGGGAGTCCAGAATCTCTTTCTGATGCACCACGACAATTTATTGTAACCATTGGACCTTCACTTTGACAATGAAACACTAAAATTGCATCGGCATATAATGTTGTTGTTGTTGTTGTCTTTAGTCCTGACACTGGTTTGATGCAGTTCTCCATGCTACTCTATCCTGTGCAAGCTGCTTCATCTCCCAGTACCTACTGCAACCTACATCCTTCTGAATCTGCTTAGTGTATTCATCTCTTGGTCTCCCTCTACGATTTTTACCCTCCACGCTGCTGTCCAATGCTAAATTTGTGATCCCTTGATGCCTCAAAACATGTCCTACCAACCGAACCCTTCTTCTAGTAAAGTTGTGCCACAAACTTCTCTTCTCCCCAATCCAATTCAATAGCTCCTCATTAGTTACGTGATCTACCCATCTAATCTTCAGCATTCTTCTGTAGCACCACATTTCGAAAGCTTCTATTCTCTTTTTGTCCAAATTAGTTATCGTCCATGTTTCACTTCCACACATGGCTACACTCCAAACAAATACTTTCAGAAACGACTTCCTGATACATAAATCTATATTCGATGTTAACAAATTTCTCTTCCTCAGATACGCTTTCCTTGCCATTGCCAGTCTACATTTTATATCCTCTCTACTTCGACCATCATCAGTTATTTTACTTCCTAAATAGCAAAACTCCTTTACTACTTTAAGTGTCTCATTTCCTAATCTAATTCCCTCAGCATCACCCGATTTAATTTGACTACATTCCATTATCCTCGTTTTGCTTTTGTTGATGTTCATCTTATATCCTCCTTTCAAGACACTGTCCATTCCTTTCAACTGCTCTTCCAAGTCCTTTGCCGTCTCTGACAGAATTACAATGTCATCGGCGAACCTCAAAGTTTTTACTTCTTCTCCATGCATTTTAATACCTCCTCCAAATTTTTCTTTTGTTTCCTTTACTGCTTGCTCAATATACAGATTGAATAACATCGGGGAGAGGCTACAACCCTGTCTCACTCCTTTCCCAACCACTGCTTCCCTTTCATGCCCCTCGACTCTAATAACTGCCATCTGGTTTCTGTACAAATTGTAAATAGCCTTTCGCTCCCTGAATTTAACCCCTGCCACCTTCAGAATTTGAAAGAGAGTATTCCAGTCAACATTGTCAAAAGCTTTTTCTAAGTCTACAAATGCTAGAAACGTAGGTTTGCCTTTTCTTAATCTTTCTTCTAAGAAAAGTCGTAAGGTCAGTATTGCCTCACGTGTTCCAACATTTCTACGGAATCCAAACTGATCCTCCCCGAGGTCTGCATCTACCAGTTTTTCCATTCGTCTGTAAAGAATTCGCGTTAGTATTTTGCAGCTGTGAGTTATTAAACTGACAGTTCGGTAATTTTCACATCTGTCAGCACCTGCTTTCTTTGAGATTGGAATTATTATATTCTTCTTGAAGTCTGAGGGTATTTCGCCTGTCTCATACATCTTGCTCACCAGATGGTAGAGTTTTGTCAGGACTAGCTCTCTCTAGGCCGTAATTAGTTCTAATGGAATGTTGTCTACTCCGGGGGCCTTGTTTCGACTCAGGTCTTTCAGTGCTCTGTCAAACTCTTCACGCAGTATCTTACCTCCCATTTCGTCTTCATCTACATCCTCTTCCATTTCCATAACGTTGTCCTAAAGTACATCGCCCTTGTATAAACCTTCTATATACTCCTTCCACCTTTCTGCCTTCCCTTCTTTGCTTAGAACTGGGTTGCCATCTGAGCTCTTGATATTCATACACATGGTTCTCTTCTCTCCAAAGGTCTCTTTAATTTTCCTGTAGGCAGTATCTATCTTACCCCTAGTGAGATAAGCTCCTACATCCTTACATTTGTCCGCTAGCCATCGCTGCTTAGCCATTTTGCACTTCCTGTCGATCTCATTTTTGAGACGTTTGTATTTCTTTTTGCCTGTTTCACCTATTACATTTTTATATTTTCTCCTTTCATCAATTAAATTAAATATTTCTTCTGTTACCCAAGGATTTCTTGCAGTCCTCGTCTTTTTACCTACTTTATCCTCTGCTACCTTCACTACTTCATCCCTCAGAGCTACCCATTCTTCTTCTACTGTGTTTCTTTCCCCCATTGCTGTCAATTGTTTCCTTATGCTCTCCTTGAAACTCTGTGCAACCTCTGGTTCTTTCAGCTTATCCAGATCCCATGTCCTTAAATTTCCACCTTTTTGCAGTTTCTTCAGTTTTAATCTACAGGTCATAACCAATAGATTGTGGTCAGAGTCCACATCTGCCCCTGGAAAAGTCATACAATTTAAAACCTGATTGCTAAATCTCTGTCTTACCATTATGTAATCTATCTGATACCTTTTAGTATCTCCAGGATTCTTCCATGTATACAACCTTCTTTTATGATTCTTCAACCAAGTGTTAGCTATGATTAAGTTATGCTCTGTGCAAAATTCTACCAGACGGCTTCCTCTTTCATTTCTTAGCCCCAATCCATAATCCCCTACTATGTTTCCTTCTCTCCCTTTTCCTACTGACGAATTCCAGTCACCCATGACTATTAAATTTTCGTCTCCCTTCACTACCTGAATAATTTCTTTTATCTCATCGTACATATATAGAAAAGGAAAATGCAGGCTTTTGTCCAGTGGGAGTAACACTTCAAACAGTCTGTGTATTGAACCTTTCCTGGGAGTCCAATATTACTTTCTTCTGCACCATAGCAAGTTTTTGTAATCATTGGCCCTTCACATTGACGATGAAACACTAAAATTGATTCGGGATTGGATACAAAATGCACAATGCCGGCTTCTGTCCAGGTGTGATTAACATTTCCAGCAGTCTGTTTTTGTAAGTTTCCTGGGAGACCAGTATTACTTTCTGATGCACCACGGGAGGTTATTGTTACCATTTGACCTTCACAGTGACGATGAAACTTTAAAATTGCATCGGGATTTAATAGAAAAGGAAAATGCAGGCTATTGTCCAGCGGGAGTAACACTTCAAACAGTCTGTGCTTTGAACCCTTACTGGGAGTCCCGTACTAGCTTCTGATGCATCACTGCAGATTTACTGTATCCCTTCGACCTTCTCATTAACGATGAACGACAGCAATTGCGTCGGGATTGAAGACAAAATGCACAATGCCAGACTCTCTGTAGGGGGAGCATTGCTTTAAACAGTCTTCTGTGAACCTTTCCAGGGAATCCAGTGGTAGATTCCCATGCACCACTGCAGGTTTAGCGCAATATTTGAACATTCGAATTGTCGATGATCCACAGAAATTGCATCGGGTTTGAATACAGAAGGTACAATGCCGACTTCGGTGTAGGGGGAATAACGGTTCAAACGATCTGTTTTGGAACCTTTCCTGGAAGACCAGTAGTTGATTCCGATGCAATTCTGTATTCTTTTCTGTAACCCTTGGTCATTCACATTGTCGTTGAAAAACAGAAATTTTATCAGGATTAATGACAAATGGAAAGTGCTTGTATACAAAAGGCACAATGCCTACTTCTGTCCAGCGGGAGGAACGCTTCAAGCAGTATGTGTTTTGAACATTTCCTTGGAATTCACCAATTACCTTTGGACATTCACACTGACGATCAAACACAGAAATTGCAAGTGTATTGTAATGCTGGGACATTCGCATTGACGATTAACCACAGAAATTGCATCGGGTCTGAATACAAAAGGCACAATGTCGACTTCGGTCCAAGGGAATACCGCTTCAAACGGTCTGTGTGGAACCTTTCTTGGGAGACCAGTAGGAGATTCCGACACACCACACCATTTTTTCGACAACCCTTGGACATTCACATTGTCGATGAAACACAGAAATTTCGCCGGGATTGAATACTAAAGGCACAATGCCGGCTTCTGTCCATGGAATGTAAGGCGTGAAACAGTCTGTACTTTGAACCTTTCATGTGAGACCAGTATTATATTCCGATTCACCTCGGAAGGTTAAACGTCACCCTTGGACATTCACATTGGCGATGAAACACAGAATTTTACAAGGAGATTGGATATAAAATAGCACAATGCCGACAATGCCCAGGGAGCGTAACGCTTCATAAAATCTGTGTTTGAAACTTTCCTGGCATACGAGTATTAGATTCCGATGCCCCGTGGCAAATTTACTGTAACCCTTGGGCCTCCACATTGACGATGAAGCACAGAAATTGCATCGGGATTGAATACAACAGGCACAATGCCAACTTATGTCCAGGGGGAGTAACGGATCAATCGTTCTGTGATGGAACCTTTCCTGGGAGACCAGAAGTAGATTCCGATGCACCACTGCAGGTTTACTGTAACCCTTGGCCCTTCACATTAACGATGAAATACAGTAATTGCATCGGGATTGAAGACAAAAGGCCCATTTCCGACTTCTGTCTAGAGGGAGTAACGCTTCAAACAGTCTGTGCTGGAACCTCTCCTGGGCGACCAGAACTAGATTCTGATGCAACACTGCAGGGTTTTCTGTAACGCTTGGACCTTCACATTGTCGATGAAACACAGAAATTGCATAGGGATTAAGTAGAAAAATAAAGTGCTGACTCGTGTCCAAGGGGAGTAACGCCTCAAACAGTCTGTGCTTTGAACCTTTCCTGCGAGACCATTATTACATTCTGATGCACTAAGGCAGGTTTACTGTAACCGTTGGACCTTCACGTTGACCATGAAACACAGTAATTGCATCGGGATTGAATACAAATGGCACAAGTGTGTGTGGTGTGAGGTTTTCGCGCGCTAAACAGCGTGGTCATCAGCACCCAAATGCATAGAAAAAGGAACACATGTCGTGAAGGGACGAAGACGGACAGCGAAGAAGGAGAAAGGCTAAAAGACACAGACCTGACGCAGTTCCAAATCTTCGCATACAGAGGCAAAACAAGAGGAGAAGAAACACACTAAGAAGGAAAGGAAACGCAACGAAAAGAGAACAGAAATCGAAGTGAAACAAGTAATTACCTAAAACCTGGATGAGCCAGTCACCCAGCAGCACATCAAAATCCTCTCCCTAAAATCCGAGGCAACAAATTGGACAGAAGACAAAACCGTAAGACCTTAACCACAGTCGTTTGCGTCGTCTTGCACAATAGAGGGCAAATACGGTGGCAAGGAAACCACTGCCCCTCTGGTTAGAGAATAAAAGACAATCAAGTAATATGTGGCGGACAGTAATCTGGACGACACAAGTACTGCAGATTGTGGGTCCTCCCACCGGAGTAAAAACCATGCGTTCAGGGACTGTGCCTGATGCGGAGGCGAATGAGGGGAACCTCATCCCGCCTGCATGACTGGTAGGACGTACACCATGGCCGCGTGGTGGCCTTAACCAGACGTAGCTTATTCTACATCTACATGACTACTCTGCAAGGGTTCATCGAACCACAATCATACCATCTCTCTACTATTCCACTCCCGAACAGCGAGCGGGAAAAACGAACACCTAAACCTTTCTGTTCGAGCTCTGATTTCTCTTATTTTATTTTGATGATCATTCCTACCTATGTAGGTTGGGCTCAACAAAATATTTTCGCATTCGGAAGAGAAAGTTAGTGACTGAAATTTCGTAAAAAGGTCTCGCCGCGACTAAAAACGTCTATGCTGTAATGACTTCCATCCCAACTCGTGTATCATATCTGCCACACTCTCTCCCCTATAACGTGATAATACAAAACGAGCTGCCCTTTTTTGCACCCTTTCGATGTCCTCCGTCAATCCCACCTGGTAAGGATCCCACACCGCGCAGCAATATTCTAACAGAGGACGAACGAGTGTAGTGTAAGCTGTCTCTTTAGTGGACTTGTTGCATCTTCTAAGTGTCCTGCCAATGAAACGCAACCTTTGGCTCGCCTTCCCGACAATATTATCTATGTGGTCCTTCCAACTGAAGTTGTTCGTAATTTTAACACCCAGGTACTTAGTTGAATTGACAGCCTTGAGAATTGTACTATTTATCGAGTAATCGAATTCCAACGGATTTCTTTTGGAACTCATGTGGATCATCTCACACTTTTCGTTATTTAGCGTCAACCGCCACCTGACACACCATAGAGCAATCTTTTCTAAATCGCTTTGCAACTGATACTGGTCTTCGGATGACCTTACTAGACGGTAAATTACAGCATCATCTGCGAATAATCTAAGAGAACTGCTCAGATTGTCACCCAGGTCATTTATATAGATCAGGAAGAGCAGAGGTCCCAGGACGCTTCCCTGGGGAACACCTGATATCACTTCAGTTTTACTCGATGATTTGCCGTCTATTACTACGAACTGCGACCCTCCTGACAGGAAATCACGAATCCAGTCACACAACTGAGACGATACCCCATAGCTCCGCAGCTTGAGTAGAAGTCGCTTGTGAGGAACGGTGTCAAAAGCTTTCCGGAAATCTAGAAATACGAAATCAACTTGAGGTCCCCTGTCGATAGCAGCCATTACTTCGTGCGAATAAAGAGCTAGCTGCGTTGCACAAGAGCGATGTTTTCTGAAGCCATGCTGATTACGTGTTAATAGATCGTTCCCTTCGAGGTGATTCATAATGTTTCAATACAGTATATGCTCCAAAACCCTACTGCAAACCGACGTCAATGATATAGGTCTGTAGTTAAATGGATTACTCCTACTACCCTTCTTGAACACTGGTGCGACCTGCGAAATTTTCCAATCTGTAGGTACAGATCTATCGGTGAGCGAGCGGTTGTATATGATTGCTAAGTAGGAAGCTATAGTATCAGCGTAATCTGAAAGGAACCTAATCGATATACAATCAGAACCTGAAGACTTGCCCATATCAAGCGATTTGAGTTGCTTCGTAACCCCTAAGGTATCTACTTCTAAGAAACTCATGCTAGCAGATGTTCGTGTTTCAAATTCTGGAATATTCCATTCGTCTTCCCTGGTGAAGGAATTTCGGAAAACTGCGTTCAATAACTCCGCTTTAGGGGCACAGGCGTCGGTAACAGTACCATCGGCACTGCGCAGCGAAGGTATTGACTGCGTCTTGCCGCTTGTGTACTTTACATACGACCAGAATTTCTTCGGATTTTCTACCAAATTTCGAGACAATGTTTCGTTGTGGAACCTATTAAAGGCATCTCGCATCGAAGTACGTGCCAAATTTCGCGCGTCTGTAAATTTTAGCCCATCTTCGGGATTTCGCGTTCTTCTGAACTTCGCATGCTTTTTTCGTTGCCTCTGCAACAGCGTTCGGACCTTTTTTGTGTACCTCGGGGGATCCATTCCATCTCTTACCAATTTATGAGGTATGAATATCTCAATTGCTGTTGCTACTATATCTTTGAATTTGAGCCACATCTCGTCTACATTCGCATAGTCAGTTCGGAAGGAATGGAAATTGTCTTTTAGGAAGGCTTCTAGTGGCACTTTATACGCTTTTTTAAATAAAATTATTTTGCGTTTGTTTCTGATGGATTTGGAAGAAATGGTATTGAGCCTAGCTACAATGACCTTGTGATCACTAATCCCTGTATCAGTCATGATGCTCTCTATCAGCTCTGGATTGTTTGTGGCTAAGAGGTCAAGTGTGTTTTCGCAACCATTTACAATTCGCGTGGGTTCGTGGACTAACTGCTCGAAATAATTTTCGGAGAAAGCATTTAGGACAATCTCGGAAGACGTTTCCTGCCTACCACCGGTTTTGAACAGGTATTTTTGCCAACATACCGAGGGTAGGTTGAAGTCCCCACCAACTATAACCGTATGAGTGAGGTATTTATTTGTTACGAGACTCAAACTTTCTCTGTACTGTTCCGCAACTGTATCATCGGAGTCTGGGGGTCGGTAGAAGGAGCCAATTATTAACTTAATTCGGCTGTTAAGTATAACCTCCACACATACCAATTCGCACGGAGTATCTACTTCGACTTCACTACAAGATAAACCACTACTGACAGACACAAACACTCCACCACCAATTCTGCCTAATCTGTCTTTCCTGAACACCGTCTGAGACTTTGTAAAAATTTCTGCAGAACTTATTTCAGGCTTTAGCCAGATTTCTGTACCTATAACGATATCAGCTTCTGTGCTTTCTATTAGCGCTTGAAGCTCAGGAACTTTTCCAGAGCAACTACAACAATTTACAACTATAATTCCGACTGTTCCTTTATCGAAGTACGTCCTGTAATTTCCATGCACCCTTTGACATTGCAGCCCACCCCGTACTTTCCCGAGGCCTTCTAACCTAAAAAACCGCCCAGTCCACGCCACACAGCCTCCGCTACCCGTGTAGCCGCCAGCTGAGTGTAGTGAACTCCTGACCTATTCAGCGGAACCCGTAACCCCACCACCCTATGGCGCAATTCGAGGAATCTGCAGCCAACACGGTCGTAAAACCGTCTGAGCCTCTGATTCAGACCCTCCACCCGGCTCTGCACCAAAGGTCCGCAGTCGGTTCTGTCAACGATGCTGCAGATAGTGAGCTCTGCCTTCATCTCGTAAGCAAGACCGGCAGCCTTCAGCAAATCAGATAGCCGCTGGAATCCAGAGAGAATTTCCTCAGATCCAAAGCGACACACGTCATTAGTGCCGACATGTGCCACCACCTGCAGCTGGCTGCACCCTGTGCTCTTCATGACATCCGGGAGGACCATTTCCACATCAGGAATGACTCCTCCCGGAATGCACAGGGAGTGCACACTGGATTTCTTCCCCTCCTTAGCCGCCGTATCCTTAAGGGGGCCCATTACGCGCCTAACATTGGAGCTCCCAACTACCGGTAAGCCCACCCTCTGCGATTGCCCGGACCTTGAAGGCTGAGAATGATCCTCTGAAACAGGGCAGGCAGTTGCATCTGGCTCAGCCAGAGACAGTGCCTGAAACCGGTTTGTCAGACGCACCGGGGAGGCTTTCTGATCAGCCTCCGGGGACGCCTTTCGCTGCCTGCCACACCTTGGAACGACCACCCAATCAACCACTGGCGAGGGCTCAGCCCCACTGCGGGCAGCAACCGGGGCAACCACAGCGGCAGACCGATCTGGGGACAGACGGGACGAGGTTGACATCCCAGTGATGCCCAAGTCCGGCTCCCCACAGTGGTGCCCATTGGCAACAGCCTCAAGCTGCGCGACCAAAGTCAGCGCCGATTGCAGCTGTGAGCGAAGGGATGCCAAGTCAGCCCTCATCCGAACACAACAATCGCAGTCCCTGTCCATTCTAATCGATGTTGAACAACAGTTACTGAAACACGAGTCCGTGCCTAGATAATGCAAGCGAAACACGCAAAGAATGTAAACTAACCTGTACAAATGCCTAACGACTGAGCTACAATCTGCTGAATTTACGATTACAGTAACAAACTAAAAATTGCACCTCCTATATGAAACTCACACGCAATTTAAATAAGAATCTACCAAGTAAACACTAAAGTGCGATGCTATAACTGTCAAACACTATATTATCACCGACTGCCAGCCACTCCTCTTCCCACTGACGCATAACACGAAAACGCAGGAGGGAGGTAACAGCATGGAGGGGGACGGCACATTCAACAACGTGAGGGAGGGAACATGCATCTTTTGCAGCCACATCCGCCAGTTCGTTTGCCCTAATAACCACGTGCCCCGGCACCCAGCAGAAAGAAACCTCCTTCCCCTGCTGTTGCAGGTGGAGTAGGGCATCATGGATGTTCTGGACGACCGTATCCGCTAGGTACAAGTGTTGCACGGTCTGAAGGGCACTCAGGGAGTCAGAAGAGATGAGAAACTGAAGACTGGAAACACATTTCATCTGCTCAAATGCCCGCAAGATCCCAAACAATTCGGCATCAAAGATGGTAAACGCCGCAGGAAGCCGTAACTTGACGACTCGATCAGGGAAAACAACAGCACAACCAACAGAGTCCCCCTGTTTAGAGCCATCCGTAAATACTGGTACATGGTCGGGATGCTGGTTTCAAATATCGTACAATAAGGAGGTAAAAACAAACACAGGAGTGCAGCTCCTCCGGTACTCTGAAAATTCTAAAAGGACGCTGGGCCTCTGGAGCAACCAAGGACGCAGGCGGGTAAAATCCTGGAGTTGGGGTGCTACACGCTCCACACCAAGGAAATGCTTGGCACGAATCCCAAATGGTCTCGTTGCCCTGGGACGACTGGAAAAAGAGACGTTCCATAGGCGGTCGGGCAACGGTAGGGTACGTAGGAGAGGTAGGATAGGCAAGGAATTGACACACCCGTCGCACCGTGAGGAGTTTCCGCCGGACGGCGAGCGGCGGTTCCCCTGCCTCAGCACACAGGCTGGGGATGGGACTGGTGCGGAAGGCACCTGTGGCCAGCCTGATATCCTCATGGTGTACTGCGTCAAGAATCTTCAGATACGAAAGCCTCGCTGACCCATACAAGGTGCATCCGTAGTCAAGACGCGATCGGACGACCCGATCGGACGAAAGCCCTATAAAACTGCAGCAGACGCGCCCGATCTGCTGCACAGGACTGATGGCTCAGACACTTCAAAATATTTAGTGCCATCAGAGCCCGCACCTTGGAATCAAACGTGAGGCCCAGGAACCTCACAGTGTCGCTAAAAGGGAGAATGGTGTCCCTCAGACGCAATTCAGGGCAAGTAGAAAGACGTCGAGAACGATTAAAATGAACACACACATTTGTCTGCAGAAAACGTAAAACCCGTCTCCGCAGTCCATGCCTGTAATCGCTTTATCGTAAGCTGTAACAGTGACAAGACCGGAGGAAGAACAGAAAACTGCAAAATCGTCCACAAACTAGGAGCTCTGGGCAGAACTCCAGATAGTGGACGTGATACTGTTAATGGCGATGGCAAAGAGGGTGACACTTAAAACGCTTCCATGAGGAACACCATTCTCCTGCACGTACAAATCAGATAGTACATTACCAACCCGATATCGAAAGAGGTGGTGGGTAAAAAGGACCGAATGAAGATGGGGAGACGGCCACGAAAGCCATACTGATGGAGTTGATTGGGGATAATGTCAAAGAATACACCTAGACAGTGCTGGTTACGTAGGAAGGCCTGCTGGATGGCGGCCTCAAGCAGGGTCAAGTTGTCTATAGTTGAAAGACATCTCCGAAAGCCACACTGAGAGTTGCTAAGGAGCCTCTTGGTCTCGAGTAGTCAAAGCAGGCGTTCCAACGTCTTCCCGACACAGATCGTCAAAGCAATACTCCGATAACTACTGGGATGCGTTCGGTCCATCCCCGGTTTGAGGAGGGGAATCAAAATCTCCTCCCTCCACGAGTCAAGGAACATGCTGGATAACCATATCATATTAAAACAATTGAGGAAAACTTCCTTGGATGGCAGCAACAACTGCTGCAGCATGCTGTACCGGAACTGATCATGACCGGGCGCAGTATCATGAGCCACAGACAGCGCTGAATCCAGTTCCCACATTGTGAAGGGACAGTTGTAGGGTTCAGAATTTAGAGACCAGAAGCCACAGTGACCCCTCTCGATGGCGGTGCGGTAGCGGTAGAAATCTGGATCACAGTCAATAGTGGCGGTAGATTCCGCAAAATGCATGGCCAGTGTCTGGGCAATGTCTCTCGGCGCCGTGAAGAGACATCCCTGATGCGGCAATGCCGTGACAGGTAGTTGGCTGCGTTTCCCGGAAATCCTCCTGATGGCTTCCCATACTTTCGTGAAACTAGTGGAGCGGGAGATGGAGTTCAAGAACGATTGCCACGACCGTCGTTTTCTCTCTTTAATAACTCGCCGCGCCTCGGCCCTTGCTACCCGAAACGCCGCAAGATTGTCCGCTGAGGGACGGCACTTGAAGCGGCGCAGAGCTGCACGGCGGGCTCGGATGGCTGAGCGGCACTCAGTGGTCCGCCAAGGGACAGGACGCCTCTTGGGATGACCTGAGGACTGTGGGATCGACAATTCAGAAGCATGGGAGATCACGGCCGTAACACGGTAGATCCATTCGTGGACACTGGCACGGTGTTCCAAAACAGCCAGATGGCTGAAAAGTCTCGAGTCAGCTCTGCAGAGGTGCCACCTGGGCGGCACTGGTAATGCCACAGCCTCATCCAGGAGGTGAATCCAAAGGGGAAACTGGTCACTAGAACGGATGTCAGGGAAAGATGTGTAAACACAGGAGGCTGCATAGCCTTAAATAGCTTCTTGGCCTCACCATAGGGGATGTGCTTAGATGTTTTAATCTCCTGTATCTTCCGTTCCTCGAGATAGATGGGGCTGACCCAGCTCCAGACAGGATGACTCCCAGAGCAATTCACGCACTTCACAGGCGATGCACAATCGGCTCCTTCGTGGGCAGGCTGACCACATTTACCACAAGTGGCTATCGCATTGCACCTCAACGTAGTATGCCCAGAGTGCTGACATTTAAAACAGCATTTTGGGTTGGTGGAATATTGCCCTACTGGCAAATGTAAGAAACCTGCATTAACATGCTCTGGGAGTCTCGGGCAACAGAACATGAGAATGAACGAGTCAGATTTGACGAGGTCCCCATTGACTCGTTTCATAATATGCTGCACGTCAAGAATACCTTCGTCAGCCCACTCAGATTTCAACTCTACTTTGGGGATATCCACCAAGTCCCTAAATGTCACGACACCCTTACTATAGTTTAAAGTGGAGTGGAACTCGGTCTCGATAGCGTACTCTTCGAGACAGGTTGCTTTGCGAAAAGAAGCGACTTGACGGGAACTAGAAGTCTCAACTAACAGAGTCGCATTGCGCAGTAGATTCCCAGATTTCAGTGTTCCTGCAATTCCCTCAAGACCCTTGTGGATGGAAAAGGGGGAAATCCTCTCAAAGCTACCCTCCTTCCGTTTGACAATCAAGAACTCATTGTGGTTATCAGCATGTGCTCTGTTACGACACTCCGATAAACCTCTAGTAACACCAGGCATTGGAGGACTCGCAGCTCGAAGTCGTTTTTCCGGTGGGGCGTGTTTTCCTACCAGTGGCCCACCCAATCAACTGGTAGGGGGAAACGTAGAGGTCGAAGCGTCCATTGCGGTCCCACTAGCAGCTAGGGAACTAAAGGTCCGTGAAAGGTCTCTGTTGGATTCCTTTCATGTTAAATCCTTAAATCTGTTGTCATTTACGGCATAAATTCCTCTTATAAATTTACTGTGGTGTTTCTGAGTATCTGGGAGGAGACTGAGTAGTGGAACGTGTTACTTTTACACATAAACAAGAACGATCTGTGACACTAATACACTTTACAACACAGTTTACATGTAATTCATGTCACACAGTCTCATACGGAACCTACATCTCCTTTCTTTTATATACAGTAGATGATAAGATACTGTCATCCCCCTTTCTTTCTGTGTGAAAAAATGAATGAGCAAATGTATTTCTAGTTGCATGCTTGATAGTAGCAGACAAGCCTGTCTGCTAGAGAACAGTAGGACCAACGTCGGAACAGGTAGCTACGCTTTCTAAAAGCAAAGAGGTTTCTGTCCTTACTAGGGTCCTGCCCGTCCCTTGTCATGTTGGTATAGGAAACTGCCTCTCTGGTCACTTCCATTTTGTATACGGAAGCACCCTTGGTAGGAACCCAGGTCAGTCTGTCCGTGGCGAGCGTCTGAACTGGTAAGATCTCCGGCTAAGCGCGTGTCTGCTAAGTCCGTAGGACAATGGATTTCTTAAGATCAGCCTAACTGAAAATTTAATGACCTTTATTTCAGGTTTAGTTCTAAAATATCTAATGTTATCTTAAATTGCAACGCAGTGTATTTCTAGTGTGAACTTTAGAATATCTTCCAGTAGTTGCTTTGTCACTGCATTGTTAGTAAAGTGGAACATCGTGTTGATCAGTAACTCTAAGATCATCAATCTTAAATGCGAATGTGCATGAGCTTATAACGTCTCGTCTTAACAATATTTATCAATATAGCAACTTTTCTTTATGTTCAACCCACGTGGGGTGTACTTTGTGAGACCAGTACCACGTGCTTATACAATTGTTTGAACCATCATGTTAATAGTAAGACGATAGTAACCAGTTCGAGATTTTTCTTTTGTAAATTGCTTTTCGATCTAATTTATTTTAATTATCAAAAGTATTGTGGAGTTACACTCTTTGTCCAAACCAAGTCGACCACGTGAAGCATGTGGTGTAATCATCAAAGTAGCCCTCAGCTATTCTTTTTGGGAAGATTTCACAGAGAGTTGGTATGAATTTAGTATACCAGTGTGTGGTAATTACATGATGGACAGGATTGCACTACGAACGTAACTTCTTTGGGTGGAAATTGAATTGGTTGGTTGTGGTTGACTTCCTCTTGCATATGTTTCAACGTTCTTCGTGTGTTATTTTATGAATGTGAGTGTTGTATGCAGTCTTCCAATCTTGGCTCAATATTTAATGTGTTCCATAAGATTACAAACTCACATTTTCAGAATCCTAAATAAGGCACCAGTTTAGTTATGAATCAAGTTTAAGATTCTGAAATTTCAATGATCAATGTTAAAATAAATTTCCAAATATAAACTGATTTATTTCATTTATTTAAATTATCTTTTGTATATGTTGTCGTACGACTATTAAAAGATTATAACTAATGTTAGTCTGGTTGGGAATTTGGTAAGCTAGACTGGATACCTGGTGAAACAGTTGCTTAGTAATGCAAGGTTAACTTCCTGAGATAGGTAACAGCTTTTAACCCGCTTTTATTGTCTATCAGCAACGCTTTCAGATCAAATTAAAGTAACAACGTTACAAATGTGCCCCTGTTCTGTGATTCCGCTAGACTCTGGAATCTCTAAAACGTTAGATTGCGAGCGTTGTGTAATCTTAACTTTTTTTCCCTGTAGCGCTCAAACAACTTCTGCGTTGTTTCTGAGCAGACTTTCAAATGATTCACTGCGTTGTTGAGCGTCGTTGTGTTGTTTGTCTTGTTTTGTTTTCTATATTTGTGTGCTTTATGTGTGTGTGTGTTTTTTTTCTCGCTTGTAAATCGCTCTGTACCGATCAAAGATAAAAATTTGTTTTGCACTAGGTTCGGTACCTTTCGTATAACTGTCGTAATTTTTGGTGGAAACATTTATTGTGATTAGTGTGTTGGGGACCGGGTATAAATTGAGAGAATGCAGACATGTAACCAAGCTAAAAGTAGGCGGTCCAACAACTTAAGCAACATGGGCCAAGGGGATAACTTGATTTCGAATATTAACGCGTCGGACGGTTCCGAAAATGTAATGGGGAATACTTCAGACGAAATGCAAAACAGGACCAACGGGCTCATATCAGAGCCATAAATCAATTTGCCTCCAACTAACCAAATTGATCTGGCAGAAGTTATGAAAGCCTTATTGCAATAAAACAAAGAAATCGTAGAGAAATCTGAAAAATCGATCGGAGAGCTAGGCGATCAAATGACGCAGAAATCTGACAAAATCGATCTGGGAGTTAAGCGAACAAAAGACGGAGAAATCAGAAAAAATCGTTCCCAGAACAAAAATAATCATCTGAAAAATCGATCCGCGAGCTAGGCGAACAAATAGACGAACAATTAATCCAGAAGACAAATAAAGTCGACAAGTCGATGCAGAGAGTGTCCGATGATATCTCACAAAGAATAAACAATCTGGCAAGTGAAATAAAAAGTGATATTATGAAAGAATTAGGCCGTACATTTGAACAAATCGATGACCGTCTGCAAGCCTTAGAACAGGGCAAGCGGAGTAACCATAGCATGTACTTTCCAGGGTCCAGGAGGCGGAAACGCATTGTTCCGCGTCCATTAGCAACACATTAGCGGACAACAGTCAAGTGATTCACGCATTCGAACAGGAAGTAGAACAATTGAAGCGGACTGGGGCGGAGGACAACAGACAAATACATGATAAGATTGCGGCAATAACGGACATCGTAGGCACGATGAAGTTGACGGAGAGCGATAACAATACTGCACCAGTAGCGGTCGTAGAGACCGAAGATGTGCGTTCGCTTCTTAGATTTCAGAACGGACAGTTCGAAGTGAACAGGTAGCACAAAGCTGTAACAGGCAAATTACAAGAACGTGTGACGCATCTGGGAAGCCGCATTGGGTGTGATTCCGAACTCACCAACAGCACTAAAAAAAAAACCGTACGCACAGTGCAGAGAGGGACTCCGGCCACCAGCGAGATTTTGACGACAGGGAAAAATGTATTTTGAGGGGCAGGCACGAGAAAAATAGAAACATTCAAGGGCCTCGCCAGGAGGAAATGCGGGGATTTGATTTCAAACATTTCCTTACGGTGAGAAAGTTTGAGGTATTTCGAAATTCGCAAAAAGGAATACATCCACGAGCATGGCTCGAGCAATTTGAATTCAGTCTTCCCTCCGACTGGGCAGATTCACATATGATAGAGTATATGTGTGGCTATTTGGAAGGCGAACCGGCGATTTGCAAAAGGTCGGCAGCGCGTCACTGCAACTCCACTCGGGAGTTTCGACAAGCCTTTCTGTCCGGCTATTGGTCGGAAGCGGCATAAGATAGGATCAAGAATGGCATACGTATGCTGCCAAATTTGAATCACTCTGGTTTCGGCAGCCCAGCGCGCTTATTCGACCACATGCTGCAGGAAAATCAATTTTTATACGACCCATACGGGCTTGCGGCACTAATTAGGACATGCATCATCAAATTGCCGATGCACTTGCGCCACGTCATCTTGCGGGACGATGCAAAGAGGACGTGGAAACGTTTAAGACACTTCTCAAAGAGTTGGAATATAATACAGCAGAATGCCCGCCTAATCCGGCACAAAGTTATTCCAGCACACAGCAGCGCGACCGCAGTCGTGGCCGTAGTACTAATCAACGGCGTGACTGGTCGTCGCGACGCGAACGGAACAGTAATCGGGACCGTCCACATAGAAACTGGAGTAACACTCACGAGCACAGGTGGAACAACGGAAACGATCGAGGACGTGGACAAGATCGTGAACGCAACAGGTACGGCAACCAGAATCGATGCTATGATGAACACGGTGCGAATAGGATTGTAGGCGGAGCACCACATGATGTCGAAATTCGGCAGACCAACCCTGGACATAATCCAGCAAATGGAAATGAACAAAACTGACAATGAAAAATGATTAGCGCAGAAGGCACCCAGTCGGAACAAATGAGCGACATGGCAAATGAGTACATAGGGTGTGTAGAGAGGCCAGTGCGGAGTAGAGAGGACGGTGAGGAGAAAGAATTGATTAGTTTAAATCTGTGACATATGCATTTTGAATAATATGTTGGTAGAAATAATGATAAAGATGTTTCTATGTGATTGATTAAAGTGATGTTTTCAGTTTTTTTTCTTTCCTTGTGCAATTAGGATTTAGTTCGGTTCAAATGTGAAGATAAAAGGTTTCTTTGTGAACGAGTGAAATGCTGTTTATGGTTTTTTCGTGTAAATTGAAAAGAGTCGCTCCTGAGGGAAGCAAGACGTGTGTTGAATTAATGCAAAACTCAGGTGAATATCCTATCTGTGGATATTATGGGTCTGCGAAACCCAGGTCCCCACCTGTTAGTAGCCTTGTTTCCGATTTTCTGCTTTCAGTGCTACTATCTGTCTATTACTATTCTATATCTGTCAGTATAAATGAGGATCTCTTTCTATAGTATGCGTGATGTATGCATATTTTAAGATAGGAGACCTCTGAGAAAGGAATGAATAAGTTTAGACTCTTGAAAACAGGATGGAATAA
Source organism: Schistocerca gregaria (assembly GCF_023897955.1). Taxonomy (NCBI): domain Eukaryota; kingdom Metazoa; phylum Arthropoda; class Insecta; order Orthoptera; family Acrididae; genus Schistocerca; species Schistocerca gregaria. Next base: position 34,762,589 of record NC_064928.1, read on the forward strand.
TACGATTGTTTAACCATTGGTTTCCCAATATACCCTATGTTAATATTGATGATATATGTTTTTTTTTGTTCTTTATAGCTGAGTACGTAAAGTGCTGTCTGTGGATTTCGTAAGTAGATTGATTCCCTTCAAGGTGAAAGAAGAATTGTGGTTTGTGTAATTTACATGGCCCTGAAATATTATTGTGGTAGTCAAATACGAGCAGTTTTTCAGCAAATGTAGAATGGAACAAAAACATGGATCCTTTCTGTAGTCTTGATTGATGTTGAGCCAGAGCCTGAAAAATTATTCTGCTTTAATACATGTCCTAGAAAAGTGACGTTAATGTGTTTTGGTGATGCTGTGAGCATTACAGCCTACTGCTTTCGCTGGTGCGGGATGCACTGCAGCCTATATAAGATGAACTGAAGAAATTTCCCTCTTGAAGGTAGAGGAAGATTAAATAATTTTTATAATGGGACCGAAGGAAAGCTTGGTTTAATGTAATAAGGATGAAGCAAAACATTTGGTATTTAAACTACAGGAGGATTCGGATCTTTTGTGTCAGTTGTAAGTTCAATAGGATGTTAAGATGAAACTGTTTTACAGAATACAGGAGACCACAATTTTGCCACTCATGAGAAATGAATCCAGAATAACTTCCACAGCGAAATAACTGATTTGGAAGCGAAAGGTAACTTAAAGAAGGAACGAAATTGGAGCAAAATGGGTATGAAAATGTAATATAACCTATAGAATAAAAAAAATTTTTACTCTTCTCAGTGTCATCTGTGTATTTAATTCTTGTGATAACGTAATCTTAGATGAAATTGCCTTACTGTTTTATGTATGAACATCTGAGTATGATAAATGTATATTTTCGAGTCTCTTATCAGGTGTGGTAACTGGTATAAATGTTTTGGCGTGTAAATAACCATTGTTTCTTTTACTGTGTATGTTTAAGGAAAGTTTCTCCCCATTTATCATGTGACAAGACATGCCGCTAGCGTCAGGAAGAGGACGAATTAGAGGAATGTTGTAGAGGTATAAACACTGTGTTGAAGTAGCACTGAAGTAGCTTGTTGGATTAACTAGTAGTGGATTGATGTAAAAGTTTGAGTAATGCATGTTTATGGATCAGTTAGTTTGTAGAATAGACAACAGGTGTGCATGTGTGTGTGTAAATAACATGTGAACCCTATGTTGTCCTGACATATACTTGCACAAGGCATAGTCTTGTTCATTTTAGTGAATTAATAAGTAGCATTTGAGTTATTAAAACGTAAGTGAACCACATTAGTGATGTGGATTTAGATATTAAATTGTCAGTTCATTTAATTTTAATTTTTATATTGTCAAGTCATTTCACTTTTATTTTTTATATTGTCAAGTCATTTAACTTTTATTTTTATATTGTTGATTCATCTAATTTTTTATAAAAAAATTAAGTCTCACTTTTGTTCTTAAAAATTGTGAAAGACAATACTAAGTGTTATTACATACGACATTTCATAATCACATAACTATGATGAACAATTTCTATGAATGCAGTTGAAAACGAACCGGCTAAACTCTTACGAGACAGTGGGAGCAGCGAGGAGGAGGACTACACTCCTGGAAATTGAAATAAGAACACCGTGAATTCATTGTCCCAGGAAGGGGGAACTTTATTGACACATTCCTGGGGTCAGATACATCACATGATCACACTGACAGAACCACAGGCACATAGACACAGGCAACAGAGCATGCACAATGTCGGCACTAGTACAGTGTATATCCACCTTTCGCAGCAATGCAGGCTGCTATTCTCCCATGGAGACGATCGTAGAGATGCTGGATGTAGTCCTGTGGAACGGCTTGCCATGCCATTTCCACCTGGCGCCTCAGTTGGACCAGCGTTCGTACTGGACGTGCAGACCGCGTGAGACGACGCTTCATCCAGTCCCAAACATACTCAATGGGGGACAGATCCGGAGATCTTGCTGGGCAGGGTAGTTGACTTACACCTTATAGAGCACATTGGGTGGCACGGGATACATGCGGACGTGCATTGTCTTGTTGGAACAGCAAGTTTCCTTACCGGTCTAGGAATGGTAGAACGATGGGTTCGATGACGGTTTGGATGTACTGTGCACTATTCAGTGTCCCCTCGACGATCACCAGAGGTGTACGGCCAGTGTAGGAGATCGCTCCCCACACCATGATGCCGGGTGTTGGCCCTGTGTGCCTCGGTCGTATGAAGTCCAGATTGTGGCGCTCACCTGCACGGCGCCAAACACGCATACGACCATCATTGGCACCAAGGCAGAAGCGACTATCATCGCTGAAGACGACAAGTCTCCATTCGTCCCTCCATTCACGCCTGTCGCGACACCACTGGAGGCGGGCTGCACGATGTTGGAGCGTGAGCAGAAGACGGCCTAACGGTGTGCGGGACCGTAGCCCAGCTTCATGGAGACGGTTGCGAATGGTCCTCGCTGATACCCCTAATTTGCTGGGAAGTGGCGGTGCTATATACGCCCTCGCTCTAAGTCCGTCAACTGCACATACGGTTCACGTCCACGCTGTCGCGGCATGCTACCAGTGTTAAAGACTGCGATGGAGCTCCATATGCCACGGCAAACTGGCTGACACTGACGGCGGCGGTGCACAAATGCTGCGCAGCTAGCGCCATTCGACGGCCAACACCGCGGTTCCTGGTGTGTCCGCTGTGCCTTGCGTGTGATCATTGCTTGTACAGCCCTCTCGCAGTGTCCGGAGCAAGTATGGTGGGTCTGACACACCGGTGTCAATGTGTTCTTTTTTCCATTTCCAGGAGTGTAGTTGTAAACAGGTGGGTTTCCCAGCAGGACACACTGTCGACAGGGCCACTTTGGGAGCGCGGTCGGCAACAAAAGAAGGGCTGCGGGGCAAACACTTTCCCTTGTACCCGGAGCTAATGGCCGGCCGCACCAGTGCGACCCTTCGTGGAGGCGATGATCTGAGATGGCCGAGCGGTCTTCCGCGCGGAAATCCATCTGCTAGCAACGCACGAAACGCACGCGACCGTGACGAGACGGCCGCAGTGAAACGACAGAAGACAGGGGATAAAGGGGCGTGGAGCCTTTTGACACATACTGTCCAGAGAAACTGGCAGACTTCCACGCCTATCAACATTTCCTGAAGGATGCCCACTGTCAAGCGACAGTAAATCATGGTTCGATGTTCTCTGGTCGCTAAGGGTGGCACAAAGAAGAGCCATTAAGTGTCATCCTTGCCCAAGAATATTAACCTGGCGTGTCAAACTAGGATACCGCACGAATTTGACAACACAAACATGGAAACAAATCGAGATGTACACGACATGGGCCACCAAGAGAAACTTCATGAGAGGGCAGAGACGGCGGGATTGCACGCAACAGATGGACAAAAATCCCTACTGACAGCTGCAGCGACGAACCTCCCCCCCCCCTCCCCTCCCCTTATTTTGTGCCTCGGAACAGTGGAACTTCTGAGTGTGCCAGTGAAAGTGATTATACGGTTCTTAGTTCAATGCATATACGTGTGTTCTGTCAGAGAAACTTTGACTCGTTTGTTTTGCAGGGATTCGATTTATTGATGTTTATTAGACTGGCTCTTGTATTTTGCAGGTGTTCTATTTATTGTTTTTTTTTTTAGACTTTGACTCTTGTATTTTGCAGGTGTTTTATATATTGGTGACTTTTTTTTAGACGCTGACTGTTCTACTTTCAGAGCTGTTTTATTGATCAATGTTTGTTCTTGTGTGATGTATTACATTTGTGATATTTTGTTTCGTAAATTCATTCCTGTGGCATTGCATCGTTTATCAGTCAGATAGCTATTCATTGTCATTGGACTGTGATCGATTAGCTTTTGCATGGGGCATATTTATAGTGAGGAACCCTTTAAGGGTAACAATCACATAATTAATTGTAGTTTCAGTATAATGACACAGTGATCATTGTTTGCTAAGTAACTGAAATATACTAGAGTGATTAAATTAGTTCCACAAAGTTATTTTAATTCTACAAATTATTAGTTTTATCAGATATAGAATTTTTTTGCGATAACCACTTTGTAAAACATGTTTCAACTCTTATCTTTTTTTTTTTTTGCTTTTGCAGTTTGTGCATTGTGATGTTCTAGTTTATAATACTGATGATATTTTCACATTTTTTTAAATTGCTGTGGCACCTTTGCTATTTTCACAAATTTTACTTGTTTACAAACAGTCATAAATTCTCCTGAGATCAGTTGGCTCATGCAATGAGCAAATACTGGTCAACTCCATAAGGGTAACGACAAGAAATTGTTTTCATATTAGTTACACAGTGTAACATTACAGGACATATTGGGACATATTGAAGTATTCGATACTGTAGACTTTTAGGGGATGTCGATACAAATATTCAAAATGTAAAGGGAAACTTTGGCGATGTTTAAATATTGTACTGTGTCAATATTAGGATATTTTGCACAGAAAGAACAAAAATAGAATTAATGTAAATATATATTAGTGTTAGTAACCTATTTTCATTCAATTTTGTAATTATATTTCATTTTGTAAAAGAAAGACTCACTGTTTGCTGTAGCTCTGATTAATTGTATAAATTATCAGTTTTGAGCTAAATTATTTCGTATAATATGGACAAGATACTTTTAAAAACTCACCAGCTAAAGAGAAAGTCTGTAAATGAACGTTTAATGCACACTTTTGGAACTTTCTATGGAGAAATTCTATATTATGATCGCAAAAATACGAAAACTTGTGAAAACTGTTTCATAACCTAATTTCGAAAGACGATTTGTATCAAGAAATATTGCTAAAAAGATTTATTTACGTTTTGAAACACGATTTAAATCATTTTACATATAAATAGTTGTTCTAAATCACTCAAGAAATATCCAGAATCAAATGTCAAGATATTTCTGGAAACATCGATACAAATCTGGTGAAGGTTATCCAGAAGCTGGTAGAAAAATGTTATAAAATCTATTTGGAAATTATGCTTGTAGGAATTTATATGTACTGATCCTTTTACTTACTTTAATCTGTACTAAAATTCTGTAATGTCTAATTTAGTTCTAAGTCGTGAATTGCTATCGTATTGTAAACAAAACATTGTCAAAGACTCTCATTGTTTGGAAGGATATTAGTACACCTAGGAGTTGTGAGTTGCCAGTTCGGATATGCAGTGCGGTTAGCTAGGAGAGTCAGTTGTTGAGTCTGTGAAGTCTGTCAGTTCTGTTTGTAAATAAACGTCTGTAATGAAGTATTACTTGTTGTCGTCAATATGAAGTCAAGACCTTTTGCACGAAGCAGACACCTCCTAATGCAACGTTTTAATTTGGTGTTGAGGAGCTGAAATGTTATAATTTGTTTGAGGAAACTGGGATGTTATAATTTGGTGGAGGAAGCTGGGATCGCTATAAGTGCAAACAAATTGAAGTGGAACATTTTAATTTGGAGGAGGCGCTGGAAATGTTATAATTTGGTGGAGGAGCAGAGGATATGACGACCACCCAGTGATTCTTCAAAATAAAATACGTCTCTTCTGGGATCACAAGAAGAAAATACGTCTGTTTTGGGACCACAAGAAGAGGATATACGACGGACCAGTCATTCTTCAGAAGTAAATACGTCGATTCTGGGGTCACAAGAAGAGGAGTGAATCAACCAAGCGAAACCATCCTGGAATTGAAGAAATTTCGCAAAACACGGACACCAACGACCGCCGACGGACACTAAGATAAGTACCTGCTTCCTAAAATAATGGAAAAAGACGCAGATTTCAGTATTGACAGCGGTGTAGCGAGTACACCTATTAGGGAAAGTGCTTCTGACAGTGTAGGAATGTTGGAAATGTTAAAACAAATGTTTTCAGAGTTAAACTCGAAGTTGGATAACACAAACTCGAAGATGGACGATTCTCGTGCCGAATTACGTCAACAAATTGAACAGACACAACAACAGATGGACAGGTCGATTTCGGAGGCTGTGTGTGATTTAAAATCAGAAATAAATTCAAATACAGAACAGATTGCTCACACTAATCAGGTTCTCGAAGAATGGCGAATTACTTTTGAGTCAAACGAAAAAGAACTTAGTTGTCGTGTGGGCACGGTTGAGAGCAAAATTTCTGTCCTTGAAACTGATTTAAGTAACGAAATTTCAAATAACCAGTCAAAACTTAAAAAAGTTGTTGATTTTGTAAATGAGGAAAATTCTCAATTTAGAAATGAATTTGACCAGACAAAACGATTTTTTGAAAGCGAAATTGAATCTTTCAAATCTGATTCTGACAAAAAGGTCACAGAAATTTGTAGTAGAGTAGGTAATGTCGAAAAAACTGTAGACAGAAAATTTGTAGAAATACAAGAAACTATGTTGCAAAAAGGTTTTAGTAATAGTTGTAATGGGGTATGGGGAAATTTTCCCATTAAAACTTATCCTGGTGACAAGAATATACACCCAAAAGACTTCATGCAATTCTGCAAGGAGCAGTTCACGTCCATAATGACAGGTAGTGTTAAGATAAAATTTGTAAAGAAATTACTTGATGGTGAGGGGCTTTCGTGAGCCAATCAGAATTGTTCCACGGAAATGTCCTTTGAAGATTTCGAAAAATGTTTTCTAACCAAATTTTGGTCTGAAACTGAGCAAGCTCGAATCAAAAGTGAATTCTTGAATGGTCCTAGTTACAGAGAATATGATGGGTCAATGAAAGCCTATTGTGAGAAACAGTTGCAAAAATTAGTGCATCTGGATAAGCCATTTGATGAGCTAGCTCAAATTGATGCACTAAAACGGAGACTTCCGAAAAGAGTACAATGGGGTTTAGTATATGGTCCAGATAAGTCCATAGAACAATTCTTGAAATATGTGGACAAACTTGATAGAGCCTTTGAACAAAACAACAGATTTAACGACTTTGTAGGTTCATCACACAGAGGGTTGGAACCGAACCGTGGAAATAATAACAATAATAGTGAACGAAGAAACTTTAACAACAACAGGGATAATTATAATAGCAATGACAGAAGAAATTTTGGTAGGCATAATCAGCACTTTAATTCAAACAGAGAATGGGAAAATCGAAACAGGTCCTGGGGTAATGACATGAGAGAAGGTAACCCGAGGCAGGGAAACGACAGACATAGGCCTTTAAACGACTAAATGCTCCACTGGGAGTCTGTCAGCTTGGGGCAAGGAATTTTCAAAATCAGGCTAATTTCACCCGGAACAGACAGCACTATAATCAGAAACCTAACCAGTATAGACAGTATGCTTATGATCGATCTGTAGATAGAGGTAATGAAAAAATTAAATTTGACAGGAAATTTTGGAATGCCATCAGAGAAAATACTAAAAACAACTGTAATAGGAACCAGGCTACCTTTGATGAAGTAGGCTTAGATGATGATATAATTGCAAATTTATATAATCAAGAAGAAGCACCTAATGCTGAAATGAAAGGTAAGGATAAGTTTGATAATTTTGGATTGTACAAACTTATGTGTGGTGATGTTTTAGATGTAAGTTGTCATAATGATGTTCGTACTGAAGTTTCTGGAAAGTCTGATATTCATGTGGATGTGGTTGGTGAAGATGGTGTTGTGAGTAATGTTGGTGATACTAGTAGTGTTTGTAGTGTAAGCTCAGGCAATGATGATGATAATGTTGATCTTAAGGCTAATGGTGATTATGTACTAGAAGATTTTGATGGTGAATTGAATGGAATAGTTTATGTTGAATTTAAGGAGGACGTTATAAGCAATAGTGTTGAGAATAGTTGTGCCAGGAACTCTAACTACATTCCACATGAGAATCAGATTGTGCCAGTTCAGCTTAGTAATACATCAGGAGACAGGGGGGTTGATTGTGCTGATGCATCTGAGATTATTTTGAAATCTGTTTGGGAGAAATTTAAAGATTACAATGATGACAATGATGTTAAGATCAAATTAAGGGAAATTTGTGAACCAGTTTCTGCTTTTAAGCCTAATGAAATCATCAAACGGGGTACTAGTCAGGATGTGTGTGAGGTAAATAGTAATCCAGACAATCCAGTAAATTCCAGTAGACCTAGAAGTTTGAAGAAAGTATTGCCTAATAAAGAAAACCTAAATATGGAACAGAGGTATGATGAGATAGCAGAAGATCTTTTGTATGAAGAACAGGAAGAAAGGGAAAACACCACTATTGGTAGTCCATACATAAAAATTAAAGCTGCAGGTTGGGAAGGGTATTGTTTGATTGACAAAGGGAGTCCAATTAGTGCCATTTCAAGCAAATTAAGAGATATAATTAAGCATGATCCTGACATTGTTGAATTACCAGTTGTTGGAATAAAAATTATAGGCATTACCGGCAACCTGAGCAAAATTGTTAATAGACAGGGGTTGTTGTCCTTCAGTATAAATGATATACAGTTTACTCAAAGATGTCTTGTAATAAGTGACCTAAATGAGAATGTACTGTTGGGTATGGACTAGATATTAAAAGCTAATGCAGCATTTGATTGGGAAAAGAGTTTATTGATCCTAAGATGAGAGTATGTTCCAGTACTGACATGTCTGTTCAAAACTGTGCTGATAAGGGAATTGAAATTAGGGATGTTACATTTTCTAAAGACAGTGGTTATTGTGTAGAGGAAATTACTGAGGATTATGATGATGGAGAATATGGGGATATAGTTCAAGAAAAATTGCGGGAATCAGATAATTTGAACCAAGAACAGAAGGTAGAGTTAGAAAGATTATTGTGGAATTACTATGATGTTTTTGATGATAGACCTGGCAGAGTAAAGAATTATCAATGTAAACTCAGATTAAAACCACATGAGCTATTCTTTATAAAACCTTATAGTGTACCCATTGCAAAGAGAAAAGAAGTAGAAAAGGAACTTCAAAAGATGGAAGAGTGGGGCATCATTGAGAGAAGTAAGAGCCAATACAATAATCCTTTGGTAGTGGTTGAAAACGTGATGGCAGTATCAGGCTTGTACTAGATTCAAGACACCTAAATAAGTATCTGGAAAGAGAGACCGATCATCCCGAGAATATAGACGATTTACTTCATAAATTTGAAAGAATGAAATACATGACCAGTTTAGATCTCATATCAGGATTTCACCAAGTAGAATTAGAAAATGATTCCAGAAAGTATACTGCCTTTTTGTATGGGGGAAGATGTTACCAGTAGTGTGTGGTACCATTTGGGCTGAATGTCTCAGTAGCCGAATTCATTAGAGCACTTGACTTTGTTTTGGGAAAAGATCTTTTATCAAAATTAACTGTGTATGTAGGTGACATTTTGATCACCGGAGAAACTTGGGAAGAACATGTTAATACTTTGAGGGAGGTTTGCAATAGATTAAGGAAAGGGGGAATGTCACTTAAATTATCTAAATGTAAGTTTGGTATGAAAAAATTGAAGTTTCTGTTGCACAGTATTTCTGAGGAAGGTATTTTGCCAGATCCTGAAAAACTATAGGGAATTGCAAAATTCCCAATTCCAAAAACCAAGAAACAACTAAAGTCATTTTTCGGGATGTGCTATTACTACAGAAAGTTCATTAGTACCCAAGCTCTAAATGCTCCAAGTCTTAACAGATTGCTGAAGAAAAACGCAATGTGGGTTTGGGATCAGGAATGTGAAGCTGCTTTTGAAGAAATAAAAACACAGTTATGTAACAGTCAAATTTTGTACTGTCCTGATTTAAGTTTACCTTTTTGCATTATGGCAGATAGTAGTGATTATGGCCTAGGTGCTCACCTTTTCCAAGAAGTAAATATAAATGGGAAAATAGAACACAGGTCTATTGCTTTTGCTAGTCGAACCTTGAAAAAACATGAGAGGCAATACACTGTTACCGAGAAAGAGCTTTTGGCCATTTACTGGTCATTTTCTAAATTCAGAAATTATTTATTGGGAAACCAGGTAGTTGTCTACGCAGACCATAAGGCCTTAATTTATATTCAAGAATGTTGGTTGCATCATGGAAGGATTACCAGGTGGGCACTCTTGTTACAACAATTTAATTACTCAATAAAATATCTTAGAGGACCCGATAATGTAGTTGCTGATGCTTTATGTAGACTACCTGTGGGGGGTGACTTTGAAGATGACAGTGGGGAATGTGAAAAAGAATTCAAAATTATGTATTTAAGAGGGGTGGACAATGAACAAGAAATCAGAGACATTTCTAATGACATCCGACGGAATCAGAACCACGATGAGAACTGTAAACTGGTCAAAAGTTATTTAGGGAAAAAGGGACATGAAAAAGTGGGAGATTATTACAAAATCTACAAGGGGATTCTATTCAAGAGAAACAGTGTAGATAGCGATATCTGGAAATTATGTTGGCCTGAACAGTACATCAATGTACTCATCAAGTACATTCATGAAAGTTTTGGTCATTGTGGGATTCAAAAGTGTATCCAGAAAATCCAAGAAAATGTGTACTTTAACAACATAACCAGGAGGGTTAGAAAAATTTTGACGGGTTGTGACAGGTGCCAAAGAGTAAAAGTATCCAACCAAACTTGTCGAGGATTGATGCAAAACATCTTACCAAAAGAACAACACGAGTTAGTCGCTGTCGACTTATATGGACCATTACCGAAGACCAGAGGAGGCTATTGCTACATTTTTGTTATGGTTGATGTTTCTTCAAAATTCATTAAGTTATACCCTCTTCGCAAGGCAAGCAGTAAGAGCATTATTTCAAAAATCAGAGGAGACTATTTTGGCAGGGTTGGAAAACCTCAGAAAATCTTATCAGACAATGGGACTCAATTTACTTCTGGAGTATGGAAAGCTTTTGTTGAAGATGAAAATATAAGTCACATTCTTATTTCAGCTTACCATCCGTCAGGAAACCCTTCGGAGAGATACATGAGGGAAATTGGGCGGTTCTTTAGAACCTACTGCAATACTGATCATGCTAGTTGGATTGACTATGTTGAGAAATTCGAAGATGTTGTGAACAGCCTACAGCATTCCTCAACAGGGTTTTCGGCTTATGAAATACAGTATAATAGCAAACCACCACATCCAATTAGTGATTTCATTGATTTTCCAGTCTGCAAACCATTATGTACTCAAGAGAGAGAGGAAATAGTGAGAAAGACCATGAAATCTCAAGGTGATAAGAGGAAATGTAGACATGACAAAAGATTGAAGCCTATTCAATTTAAAATTGAAGACTTGGTCCTTGTTAAAACACAAGAGAAGTCTAAAGCCATCAGTGGTGAATTAAAAAATTTTTTGACATATACAATCGACCTTTCAAGATTTAGGACAATCCTCATCCGAATGCTTACCGTCTAGTCTACCCAAATTCTGGCAGACTGTTTGGCCTACGAAACGTAACCGAACTGAAATTGTATAAAAAAATGTAAAAAAGTATTTTAGATAATAGATGTTTATTGACTTTTATATGTAATCTTACCAGGATATTTTTGTATACTTTGTTATGTTGTATTTATCTGATTCCTCAGGGGAGCATACATTCTTTGTGTGCTAAGTGTTTGGCGAGCACTAGGTCCCCTAGCTATGCAATTGTCATATTTCATTTTCGTATTCTGGCATTGCATCTTACACTTATTCTGTGATCCTGTATAATCAATTTTCTCCATCTGTCAGTCTATCCTCTCTTAGCTTTAAGAAATTATTTAGAGTAAATTTTCTTGAGTAATTAGACTTTAGAGAATTCAAATTTCTGTGTCCTTAAAAACCGGTCCACCGACTATTAAATGCTTTTGCTAATGTTTAACTGGGTTTGACCACTGTATGCTGTATATTCATAGCGGACTGTGCTATTGCAGCCTGTGATAGCCTGCAGTGTATATGGAAACCATACGGACTGTGAAGATGAGACTGAAATACAGTCTGTGGCATTGAGGTATACCGACCTTAAAGGAAGAAGATCACCGACCTTCAAGAAAGAAGATCACCGGTCTTCAAGAAAGAAGACACCAAAGATATGTGTAAAACTTTTCTGTTTTGTAATGTAAGCACATCAACCTTTCCGTGTTTCATGTGGAAGTGCTGATGGGGGGGTTGTGTAACATTACAGGACATATTGGGACATATTGAAGTATTCGATACTGTAGACTTTTAGGGGATGTCGATACAGATATGCAAAATGTAAAGGGAAACTTTGGTGATGTTTAAATATTGTACTGTGTCAATATTAGGATATTTTGCACAGAAAGAACAAAAATAGAATTAATGTAAATATATATTAGTGTTAGTAACCTATTTTCATTCAATTTTGTAATTATATTTCATTTTGTAAAAGAAAGACTCACTGCTTGCTGTAGCTCTGATTAATTGTATAAATTATCAATTTTGAGCTAAATTATTTCGTATAATATGGACAAGATACTTTTAAAAACTCACCAGCTAAAGAGAAAGTCTGTAAATGAACGTTTAATGCACACTTTTGGAACTTTCTATGGAGAAATTCTATATTATGATCGCAAAAATACGAAAACTTGTGAAAACTGTTTCATAACCTAATTTCGAAAGACGATTTGTATCAAGAAATATTGCTAAAAAGATTTATTTACGTTTTGAAACACGATTTAAATCATTTTACATATAAATAGTTGTTCTAAATCACTCAAGAAATATCCAGAATCAAATGTCAAGATATTTCTGGAAACATCAGTACAAATTTGGTGAAGGTTATCCAGAAGCTGGTAGAAAAATGTTATAAAATGTATTTGGAAATTATGCTTGTAAGAATTTATTTGTACTGATCCTTTTACTTACTTTAATCTGTACTAAAATTCTGTAATGTCTAATTTAGTTCTAAGTCGTGAATTGCTATCGTATTGTAACAAAACATTGTCAAAGACTCTCATTTTTTGGAAGGATATTAGTACACCTAGGAGTTGTGAGTTGCCAGTTCGGATATGCAGTGCGGTTAGCTCAGAGAGTCAGTTGTTGAGTCTGTGAAGTCTGTCAGTTCTGTTTGTAAATAAACGCCTGTAATGAAGAATTACTTGTTGTCGTCAATATGAACTCAAGACCTTTTGGACGAAGCAGACACCTCCTAATGCAACGTTTTAATTTAGTGTTGAGGAACTGAAATGTTATAATTTGTTTGAGGAAGCTGGGATATTATAATTTGGTGGAGGAAGCTGGGATCCCTATAAGTGCAAACAAATTGAAGTGGAACGTTTTAATTTGGTGGAGGCGCCGGAAATGTTATAACAGGGACCATTGTTTTTACTTGCTGACCGAATTAGGTCTACACTATCTTTTAAATAGGCGTCAAAGATGTTTTTTTTTCTATTTGAAATTGGTAGATTCTAAAGATATTTTAAAATTATTGTGTTTTAGCAAGTAGCTGGTGAGCTTTTGCCTTTTTTTTTACATTTTTGCTTTCAGTTGGGTGTGAGAAGCCTGCTTGGGAATGTCGTAGCATGGCCAGAAAATACCCTGCACAGTCTTTTCTCGGAGCGTTGGGATTATGAACGGTCTCTGTTGCCTTCCTTTCATGTAAATTTCTTAAATCGAATGTCGTTTACGGCATAAATTCCTCTTATAAATTTTCTGTGGTGTTTCTGAGTATCTGGGAGGAGACTGAGTAGTGGAACGTGTTACTTTTACACATAAACAAGAACGATCTGTGACACTAATACACTTTAAAACACAGTTTACATGTAATTCATGTCACACAGTCTCATACGGAACCTACATCTCCTTTCTTTTATATTCTGTAATCCCCCTTTCCTTCTGTGTGAAAATATGAATGAGCAAATGTATTTCTTCTTGCATCCTTGATGGTAGCAGACAAGCTTGTCTGCTAGAGAACAGTAGGACCAACGTCGGAACAGGTAGCTACGCTTTCTAAAAGCAAAGAGGTTTCTATCCTTAGTATGGTCTTGCCCATCCCTTGTCATGTTCGTATAGGAAGCTGCCTCTCTGTTCACTTCCGTTCTGTATACAGAATCACCCTTGGTAGGAACCCAGGTCAGACTGTCTGACGCGAATGTCTGAAGTGCTAAGATCTCCGGCTAAGCGCATGTCTGCTAAGTCCGTAGGACAATGGATTTCTGAAGATCAGCCTAACTGAAAATTTAATGACCTTTATTTCAGGTTTAGTTCTAAAATATCTAATGTTATCTTAAATTGCAACGCAGTGTATTTCGAGTGTGAACTTCAGAATATCTTCCAGTAGATGCTTTGTCACTGCTTTGTGAGTAAAGTGCAACCACGTGTTGATCAGTAACTCTAACTAAGATCATCAATCTTAAATGCGAATGTTCGTGAGATTATAATGTCTTGTCTTAACAATATTTTTCAGTATAGCAACTTTTTTATGTTCAACCCACGTGGGGTGTACTTTGTGAGACCAGTACCACGTGCTTATACAATTGTTTGACCCATCAGGTTAATAGTAAGACGATAGTAACCAGTTCGAGGTTTTTCTTTTGTAAATTGCTTTTCGATCTAATTTATTTTAATTATCAAAAGTATTGTGGAGTTACACTCTTTGTCCAAACCAAGTCGACCACGTGAAGCATGTGGTGTAATCATCAAAGTAGCCCTCAGCTATTCTTTTTGGGAAGATTTCACAGAGAGTTGGTATGAATTTAGTATACCAGTGTGTGGTAATTACATGATGGACAGGATTGCACTACGAACGTAACTTCTTTGGGTGGAAATTGAATTGGTTGGTTGTGGTTGACTTCCTCTTGCATATGTTTCAACGTTCTTCGTGTGTTATTTTATGAATGTGAGTGTTGTATGCAGTCTTCCAATCTTGGCTCAATATTTAATGTGTTCCATAAGATTACAAACTCACATTTTCAGAATCCTAAATAAGGCACCAGTTTAGTTATGAATCAAGTTTAAGATTCTGAAATTTCAATGATAAATGTTAAAATAAATTTCCAAATATAAACTGATTTATTTCTTTTTATTTAAATTATCTTTATATATATATATATATATATATATATATATATATATATATATATATGTTGTCGTATGACTATTAAAAGATTATAACTAATGTTAGTCTGGTTGGGAATTTGGTAAGCTATACTGGATCCCTGGTGAAACAGTTACGCAGTAAGGCAAGGTTAACTTCCTGAGATAGGTAACAGCTTTTAATCCGCTTTTATTGTCTATCAGCACCGCTTTCAGATCAAATTAAAGCAACAACGTTACACCCACTCAGACAGAGACCCGCATGTCTGAGTAAGCCTTATACAACTGAGGTGTGGCAGGTGCCCCAGAGGTTGCCCGCTTGCGACTGTTCACCCCAACAGCCATGCATCTTTTAGGCCCGCAGCACACCGTAAGATTAAGGTTTTCTTTTATTTTTTTATAGAGGTTGACCTTCCTCACAATCCAGGCCGTCAAGCTAAGATTATAATTCCCTGCAGCGCGTAACATTCCACCGCCGCACCATACGTTGGTCACTGAAGCATGTCCGGGATTACCGTGACAGAAGACTGGCGGCGTTTACTAGTAACCAGTTCAGGACGCCGGGTTCGTCAACTTATTACTCAGCAATTGAATGCTGAGCCCCTGGGGGCCAAATGACACATGGCCGACATTTGCCAAGGGGAATAACGCCTCATACAGGTTTACTGTAACCCTTGGACCTGCCCATTGACGATGAAGCACAGAAATTTCATCAGGATTGAATACAAAAGGCACAATGCCGACATGTGTCCTGGGGGAGTAACGGATCAAACGTTCTGTGCTGGAACCTTTCCTAGGAGACCAGAAGTAGATTCCGATGCACCCCTCCAGGTGTTTCTGTAACACTTGTACCATCACATTGTTGATGAAACACAGAAATTGCATTGGGATTAAGTAAAAGAGGGAAGTGCTGACTTCAGTCCAGGGAGAGAAACGCTTCAAACACTCTGTCCTTTGAACCGTTCCTGGGAGGATAGGTATTACATTCTGACGCACCATGCCACATACACTATATCCTTTTGACATTGGCAATGGCACACGGAATTTGCATCGGAATCTGATACAAAAGGCACAATGATGACTTGTGTCCAGCGGAGTAATGCTTCAAAAGAGCTGTGTTTGAACCTTTACTGGCAGGCCAGTATTAGATTCCGATGCACCTTGGCAGCTTTACTGTAACCCTTGGACATTCACATTGACAATGAAACACAAAAATTGCATCGGGATTGAATTAAAATCACAATGCCGAATTCTGTCCAGGTCAGTAACGTTTCAAGCAGTCTGTGGTAAAAACTTCTCTTCGGAGTATAGTAGTTGATTTCGATGCACCACTGCACGTTTACTGTAACCCTTGCACCTTCACATTGTCGATGATTTAGCGAAGTTGCATCCGGATTGGGGAGAAAAGGAAAATGCTGAGTTCTGTCCAGGAGGAGTAATGCTTCAAGAAGTCTGTGCTTTGAACCTTTGTTGGGAGACCAGTATTACATTCTGATGCAATATGGCAGGTTCACTGTAACCCTTGGACCTTCACTTTGACGATGTAGCACAGTAATTGCATCGGGAATTGAACAGAAATGACACAATGCCAACATTCGTGAAGGGGAATGACCCCTCAAACAGTCTGTGCCTGGAACATTTCCTGGCAGTCCAGTAGTAGATTCCGATGCAACATGGCATGTTCACTGTAACCCTTGAACCTTCCCATTGACAATGAAACACAGAAATTTCATCGAGATTGAATAGAAAAGAAAAATGCCGACTTTTGTCCAGCGGCAGTAACGCTTCAAACAGTCTGTGCGTTTAACCTTTCCTGGAGTTCAGTAGGAGATACCGATGCACCAGTGCAGGTTTACTGTAGCCCTTGTACCTTCACATTGACGATAAAACACAGAATTTTCATCGGATTTGAATACAAAAGGCACAGTTCCGACTTCTGTCAAGAGGGAGTAATACTTTAAACAGTCTGTGTTGGAACCTTTCCTGGTAGACCAGTATAAGATTTCAATGCAATACATATGGTTTACTGTAATCGTTGGACCTTCACGTTGACGATGAAATACAGAAATTGCAACGGGATTGAATACAAAATGCACAATGTCTACATCGGTCCAGGTTTAGTAACGCTACACAGTGTGTGCTTTGTTTTCTGTAACCCTTGGACTTTCACATTGACCATGAACAGAGAAATTGCATAGGGAATGAATACAAAGGGCACAATGCTGACTTCTGTCCAGGGGGAGAAACGCTTCATACAGTCTGTGATTTGAACCTTTCCTAGGAGTCCAGTAGTAGATTCCAATGAAACACTCCAGGTTTACTGTAGCCCATTGTAACACCTCCGATTTTATCCCGAGCTGACCTGATCGAATAGCAGCCCAATAATAATTATTAACGTGACAGGGAACCTCATGGTGCTCGTAATTGGAATCGACCATTCTGGAAGTTGTTACTTTCCAGTTCGTCCTGTTCAATACTATAATACTGAATGTATGGTAATAAGAAAGACCAACACAGTTTTACCAATTACGAACTTATATTCTTCTCAAAACACAAGAAGGAGGCAGCCACTGCCTTCGTCATAAATATCTAATTACGGCTAATCTCACTACAGGCTTTCTTCATTTGCCATTATTGTCACACGCTAATCCATCACTGCATCCAACACTACAATCCAAGATTAGGCCTTCGCGGTAGACACGGAACTAAATATCGGCTCTAGTAACGTCACTGATCACTTTTATAAAGATAATTCATCACTTTCCCTGTATTTATTTATTATTTAGGGGTCTAACCACGGCGATGGTGACACCCTTCTCGGTTAAAAATCCTGAATTCCAATAACGGCCTCCACACAGACACCATTCCCGCCAACCATTCTGGCACATCTCGACACTCGCTCTCGCAACACGTCACAATCGAATGTTCGCCCTACCGACCTGTGCCGAGTGCAAAGTTATAAATAAACATTCCCCTTTTTCAAATGTCCGATTAACAACTAAATGTTCCAAACACGTCTTACCCAACTACATCATGGTGCTTGAACACCCCATTTCAGACATTCACTCTCATCGAATTCCACTCCCTCGTCTGGGTTATCCCTGTTCTCGTCTGAGTAGAACCTTTTCATGTTTTTCACGTACTACTTACCATACACTCTCTTTGTCCGCGCATATTCCAACTCCACCGTGTTAGGATGCCCAATTTTTATTATCCTGTTTGGTCCCTTATAAACGTGTTTGAATTTTTTGGATTTCAGAGTTTATTCTCTTTGATTTAGCATGAACCTTTACTGGTACTAAGTCTCCCACTCGGTAAGTTATCGGTTTCACTAGCTTGTTGTGTCTTTCGTGTCTTTTCCTAGCCTTCTCCTTCATACTTAATTCCACTAGTTCCAATTTCCTTTCCCAGGTCAATGAACTTCCTGGTGGGTAGGCTAGCAACTCGCGAAAAGTACTGTCGGGTTCTTGATTGAGCAATACTTCCCATGGTGCAAACCCTGTAGAATCATGCGGGAGGTGATTCCTGACCTGCTCAAATTCTTCCAAATATACTTCCCATGAACCATGCTTCCTATGACAGTATGTTCGGCATAAATGGTTCAATTCATTCATTGTTTGTCCTGCAGGATTAGAAGCGGGCCTATATCTAGAAATGGCAATTTGCTCTATTTTATGTTCATTTAGCTTCTCTGTCCACTCCTTTGACCTTTGAACCATTATCACTCAAGGTTCGCTTAGGAATATACACCTTTTGAAAATAGTCTTTCTCAATTGGTTAATGATGGCTCTACTAGTGGCTTTCTTTAATGGGTAAAATTTTATGTACTTTGAAACCAGTTCTTCTACTACTAAGATTTGTGTGTAGTTCCCTCGTGAGGCAGGACGTTGCGCAAAGAGATCCATTGCTACTATGTCCTTAATCGCTGTTGGTCCAATTGAGTGCACATATCCTTTGTGCTGTACTGTAGTCGTTTTAAATTTTTGACAAGTGTCACATGTACGCAGTATCTTACGTATACGCCTTCCCATGTTGCTGAATGCACAATCTCACTTCAACTTTTCCATCAACTTCGATCCATAATGCTCATTAGCAGTATAGTGCGTATACCAAATTAATTTCTCTACGACATGCTCAGGCACACAGAGTTTCCAGTTCTCCTCACTCTCCTTCTTTCTTTTATAAAGTAGCCCATTGTGAATATAAAAAAATGCGTAAATTCCTTCCTCTCCTGCAAACCTGTATTTGTTTTTAATTTCTCGCCCTCGTTCTGTTCCCTGCGCACATTCTTTTGGAACTTTCTTACGAATTCTTCGTACTGTACTCCTTTCATCAGGTTAATTCTAACTTATTCTGCTTCTGGCCTGTCCACCAACATTCCTCTCGAGTCAGCTGGTAATCTTGCCAAGGTTTCAGTTATTGTATGGGTTGCTCCTGGCTCATAAATTATGTCGAAGTCATAGTCCTGTAACGCCAGGGCCCATCGTGTTAGTCTGCTAGGCCTCAATTCGCTTGTGGTCAGAAATGTAAGGGCCTTATGGTCAGTCACCACTTTCACATGCCTCCCCGCCAAATAATAACGGAATTGCTTAAACCCCCATACGATCGCCAATGCCTCCCTTTCAGTAATCGAATATTTCCTCTCCCAAGCATTTAAACTCCTGCTACCGAACGCTATTGTTCTTACTCTCTCGCCATTTCTGCTCCTCTCCATTTGGTACAAATGGATCCCCAGTCCATAGTCAAAGCTGTCCGCTACCAAATAAAAGTCCTTGGAGAAATCTGGGTGGTACAATATGTCTGCACTACATAGTGCTTCCTTGATATTCTCAAACTCCGTTTGGCACTCTGCACTTCAATTCCACGTCATTCTTGCCTTGGTCAATTCCCTCATATTTGGGGCATTAAGTACGGATCCCTCGCAAACCCTAAAGAAGGTTCACAATTGCTTCTTACTATGGGGGGGGGGGGGGGGCATGGAAAATAATTTCTAATAGCCTCCATTTTATTAGAAACAGGATAGATACCCTCCTCTGATATTATATGGCCCAGGAATTTTATCTTTGATTTGCCAGATTCCTACTTGTCCTGGCTTACGGTTACCCCTGCAGTTTCAAAAGCTTACAAGAGTGCATCCAACCTATCCAAATGTTGCTCCCATGATTCACTTGCTATCAAGAGGTCATCCACAAAAACGGTGACTTTCTTAAGTAACTCCTCGCCCAGTATCTTATCCATTGCTCTTATGAATTCAGACACTGGCACATTAAGCCCAAACGCAAAACACTCTAAATTGATAGCACCTCCCTACATAAGTAAATGCTGTATACTGGCGGCACTCTGTGGCCAAAAGTATTTGCCAGTAACTACGTCGATACTACTAAGTACCTTCACTCCTCAGAATTTTTGAATGGTCTCAAGCTAGTCCCGCTACGGCTCGATGATCTCGTTCACTGTCTGTGCATCTAAAAGTATCCTCACCTTTCCATCCTCTTTATCAACAACAAACAGGGGGCTGTTTTATTGATTTTTGACCCTTTCTATAACACCAAGGTCCATCATCCTCTGTATCTCCTCATCTACTGCTCTTCTTTTCGCCTGGGCAATGGAATACTGTTTTATATTGAACGGTTTATGGTTCTTTATCTTTAGCTTACCCTCCACTCCGTTCATGATACCTGGCCATTGAGAAAATACCTTACAACGCCTGTATAATACTATGGCTAATTTCCTCTTAATCTCCTCTTCTAGATGTGTGCAAATTCCTTCCTCTCCTGCACACCTGTATTTGTTTTTAATTTCTCGCCCTCGTTATGTTCCCTGCGCACATTCTTTTAGAACTTTCTTATCGTCTTCATGTTGACCCTCTCGTGCTAATCCCTCAAACTACACCAACACTTATTCTTCTAGTTCCTCTTCCACGTATACCACTGTAGGTTCCTCTTCATAACACAAACTTATCCTTTTGAATTCTTCCTCTTCTTTTATTGCACTACCCTCAGCAAACTTTAACCTCTTCTCCCTTTCTTCCTTCGCCCTTGATAGTACCTGTCAGTTAGTTCTAATTTTCCCACCCTCTTAATGACAGTTGAACACACAAATTGCGTCGCGATTCAATACTTTGTCCTCCAGCCGACTTGTCTCCATAGGTCTATGGCTGCCTGGGTCACCACATGGTGGTTCTCCTGTGAGTCCAGTTACTTGAATCCGACGCAAAACTGTCAGTTAATTCTAGAGTTCCGACCCTCTTAATGACGATGGCACTCTCAAATTGCATCGCGATTTAATACATCGCAAACTTGCCTAAAAGGGCCTATTTCTGCGTCGGTCACCCGAACGTCGTTCTCCTGTGAGTCTAGTTTTTCAAATTCGACTCAAGACTGACAGATAATTGTAACGTTCCCATCCTCTTAATGACGATGGTACATACAAATTGCGTCGTGATTCAATACATCGTGCTCCAGCCAACTTACCTCCAAGCGTCTACTGCTGCCTGGGTCACCGGTTGGTCGTTCTCCTCTGAGTAAAGTTACTCGAATCCGACGAAAGCTGACAGTTAATTGGAACGTTCCCACTCTCTTAATGACGATGGATCACACAAATTGCGTCGCGATTCAATAC
The DNA here is from genome assembly GCF_023897955.1 of Schistocerca gregaria. NCBI lineage: Eukaryota > Metazoa > Arthropoda > Insecta > Orthoptera > Acrididae > Schistocerca > Schistocerca gregaria. The sequence goes on from NC_064928.1 coordinate 34,784,148, forward strand.
TTCGTCCTCTAGCCGACTTGTCCCCAAGGGCCTATTGCTGCCTCGGTCACCTGATGGTTGTTCTCCTGTGTGTCTAATTTTCGAATCCGACGCTAAACTGACAGTTAATTGTACCGTTCCTAACCTCTTAATGACGATGGAACACACACATTGCGACGCGATTCAATACATCGTACTTCAGCAGAATTATCTCCAAGCCTGGGTCACCACATGATCGTTCTCCTGTGAGTAAAGTATCTCGAATCCGGCGCAAAACTGACAGTTAATTGCGACGTTCCCACCCTCTTAATGACGATGGAACACACAAATTGCCTACCGATTCAATACATCGTCCTCCAGCCGACTTGTCTCGAAGGGTATATTACTGCCTCCGTCACCTGATGACCGTTATCCTGTGAGTATAGTTTCACGGATCCGACGCAAAACTGACAGTTAACTGTACCGTTCCGACCCTCTTAATGACGATGGAACACACATATTTTGACGTGATTCAATTTGTTGTCCTTCAGCCGACTTGTCTCCAGGTGTCTATTGCTGCCTCGGTCACCTGATGGTCGTTCTCCTGTGAGTATAGTTTTTCGAACCCGACGCTAAACTGACTGTTAATTGTAACGTTCCGACCGTCATAATAACGACGGAACACACAAAAAGCGTCACGATTCAGTCAGTTTTGCGTCGGAAACAAGAAACTTGAATAGAAAAAGTTGGTCCATCACTTTACCGTGGTTGCGTTGGTCGCTAGGAGAGAAGTCACCTTTAGAAGGATTTATTGAATCGGGATGCAATTTGTGTGTCCCATCGTCAATATGTTGGTGGGACGGTTAGAATTAACTGTCCATTTTATGACGGAAACAAGAAATTTTACTGCTAGCAGCACGTACATCCAGTGACCGTGGCTGCGTTAGACCCCAAGATAAAAGTCGGCTGTAGATGATGTGTTGATTCGAGACGCAATTTGTATGATCCAATGTCATCAGGACGGAATTTGTGTGTTCCATCGTCAATTCGTGGGTGGGGCGGAAAGAATTAACTGTCCATTTTGTGTCGGACGCAAGAAAAATTTTCTGCCACCGGAACGTACATCTGGTGACCTTGGCGGCTTTAGTCGCTTGGAGAGTACTCGGCTGGAGGCTGATGTATTCAATTGCGAAGCAATTTGTGTGTTCCATACGATGGATGAACAGTAACAATTGACTGTCTGTTTTGCGTCGGAAAAAAGAAACTTTACTCCCAGGAGAACGTCCATCCTATGACCGTGGAGGTGATGCATTCAATCGCGACGGAATTTGTATGATCCGTTGTCATTCAGAGGGTGGAAGGTTATAATTAACCCTTAGTTCTACGTCAGAAACAAGACCGTGGTTGCGCTGGTCGCTTGTTGAGAAGTCAGCTGGAGATTGATTTATTGAATCGCGACGAAATTTTATGTCTTCATCGTCAATGCGATGGTGGGACGGTAACAACTGACTGTCAGTTTTGCGTCGGAAAAAGAAATTTTACACCCAGGAGAACGACCATCCCGTGATCGTGATTGCGGTAGACCCCAGGATAAAGGTAGGCTGGAGCTCACATTGAATCGCGACGCTATTTGTATGATCCAATGTCGTTAGGAGAGTGGTAGGGTTAAAATTAACTGTTCGCTTTGCGTCGCTAACAAGAAACGTGAATCACTGGAAATGGTCCATCCCGTGACCATTATTCCATTACTCGTTTAGAGAGAATTCGGCTGGAGGCTGATTTATTGGATCGGGACGAAATTTGTGTTTTCCATTGTCAATACAAGGGGGGACGGTAACGACTGACAGTCAATCTTGCGTCGGAAAAAGAAACTTTACACCCAAGACAGCGTCCAGCCCGTGACAGTGGCTGTGTTACACCCCAGTATAAAAGTTGGCTTGAGCCGATGTATTGAATCGCGACTCAATTATTATGATCCAGTCACATTAGGAGGGTAGGAGTGTTACAATTAACCGTTAGTTTTGTGTCGGGAACAAGAAACTTGAATCACAGAAGCTCGTCCATCCTTTGACCCAGGTTGCGTTAGTCGCTTGGAGAGAAGACTGCTGGTGACTCATTTATTGAATCGGAACGAAATTTTTGTGTTCCATCGTCAATACGTGGGTAGGGTGGACAGAAAAATCTGTCCATTTGTGTCGGAAACAAGAAATTGTACTGCCAGGAAAAAACGCATCCGGAGACCGTGGCGGCGTTGGTCGCTTGGAGAGAAGTCGGCTGGAGGCTGTTGTATTCAATTGTGATGGAATTTGTGTGTTCCATCGTCAATACGTGGGTGGGACGGTAACAAATGACTGTGAGTTATCGTCGGAAAAAAGAAACTCTACTCCCTTGAGAACGTCCATCCTGTGACCGTGGCTGAATTATACCCCAGGACAAAAGTCGGTTTGAACTGATGTATTGAACCAGGACGGAATTTGTATGATCCAATTGCGATGTGCCGGTGCTAGTAGTGTATTTACCAGTAAATTCTTCTGGAATCTTCATATGTAAATGATGCTCTAAGCCCTTCCTATTCTAATTCCGACTTTTGCTGTTGCACATGGATTAAAAAGAACGCGAACTGACTGTAGTCGACCCTGCAAGTGGAGTAGAAAATAGTTTGGACGTGCAATAATTTAATTTGATTTATAAGTTATAAAAGGTAAGTTTCATTAACGTAGTGAGAAATGATAGGGTTGCTCTACCGATTAACAGAATGAAAGTTCTGTCCAAAATAACAGTATGATTTATTATGACTAAACTCAAAGTAATAAACAAAACACATGAAACATTTACAATACATCAAATTGGCTCAAAGCGAATACTCAAATAAATGCTGTGAAGGTGAAGTTGTCCCTACACTCGATTGTGACATCTATGACGAAGTGGTATGTGGGGCCAATTCCTTGCAACTCAAATCTTATGAGAAACACACGACCAACCCAATTAATTGCTGCTATAGTAGTGAGAATTCGGACAATGAACACCCAAGACAGAACAAAGTTATAAAAAAAGAAAAGTGGCGCTCTAGCAAAATTGCCTGCTTTGCCGGTGCTGCGGACGTACGTTACCAAGCTGTCTTCTTAACTGCAAGGACACGATCTGGCGTACCGGAGGCAATGGCTGGTTGCTTCGACGTCCCGTCGTGGTGATGATAATGTCGCGAGTATAGCCCGAAACAAACTCTTCCTGGTCTGGTTGTTCGAGACTAGAGACTTCCTAGCAATACAAATGCGACTCTGAGGGAGATGAAGAAGGCTCGCCACACAATCACTGACGCTACAGTGATTGATTTTAACAAGCGAAGTCACACAGTAACTCCGATACAGTCAACTTTAGCCAAAACTTCTCAAGAGAGGCAACATTGGCAGCTTCTACACAGAACGCTCAATTGCAAACTGTTCTCGGAAAGTTACGTTGAAGTCGAAACTTCAGCAAATTCGTCAAACAGTTACAATTAAATAAAAGTATATTAGGCAGCCAACGGAAGGCAGGCTGTCCAGAGCAGCGAGAGCTCAGTCTTGTAACCTACTCCGACGGAAAGGAGAGAGCCGACTCTCTCAATAGCCGAACACAGACATTCCCGCCCCCACGACCGCGGCCGTTGTTAAACGTTCCAATCAGGAACTCGAAAAATGGCGGAAAAATCCACTCTATTGCCGAAGCACTACCTTTCCACCAATGGATATTCTTGGCGCCAATTTCTGCGTCGAGTTTGCTACGTCAAGGAGCTATGCCCTGAGCAAGAAAATCACAGTTACGATTTTGCAGAAAACGAGGTAATTTGCCCGTCAAGGCTGACTCGGAACACAAGTCATTCTCACGCCTCGCTGGTAGCCCGCCAGAAAGTGTTTTCACTAAATTTCTGCGAAGTAACGGAATCTCTAGCCCAGCCGCTCCTTCAGGCCCCTGCGGGCATTCACTCGACTCCCTCACACCCGTCGGCTTAACCCTTTCAAGATCAGCAGAGCCCGACTGTCACCGGACCACCCGAGAGACAAGAGACACTGCGTGGGAAGTCTGAGTGTGAAGGAGTAGCAACTTTGCACCGCATGCACTTAGAAAGGAAAATCGAATTACTCAGATTAAGATAGAAATAAGAGAGGGGGCTAATGCCACCTCTCACAATGTCATTACAAGGGGGAAGGGTTATTAGTAAATGTTAGTTTTGCGTCAAAACAAAAAACAAGAATCAATGAAGTTGGTCCATCTCGTGACCGTGGTTCCGGTAGTCGCTTGGAGGGAAGTCGGATTGAGACTGATTAATTGAGTCGTGACGCAATTTGTATGTTCCAATGCTATTGGGAGGGTGGGAGGTTTACAATTAACAGTTTTGCGTCGTTAACTAGAAACTTGAATCACATAAGTTCGTCAATCCGGTGACCATGGTTGCCTTTGCCGCTTGGAGTGAAGTTGGCTGGAGACTGACTTAATGAATCGCGACGCAAATTGTGTTTTCCATAGTCATTACGTGGGTGGGACGGTCAGAATTAACTGTCCATTTTGTAACGGAAACAAGAAGTTTTACTGCCAACAGACCGTCCATCCGGTGACCGTGGTGGCCTTAGTCGCTTGAAGAGACGTCGGCTGGAGGCTGACGTATTCAATCGCGAAGCAGTTTGTGTGTTCAGTCATCAATACGAGAGTTGGGACGGTGACTACTGACTGTATGTTTTGCGTCGCAAAAAAGAAATTTTACTCCCAGGAGAACGTCCATCCTCTGACCGTGTTAGACCACAGGATAAATGTCGGCTGGAGCTGATGTATCGAATCACGACTTAATTTCTATGATCCAATATCATTAGGAGGGGGAAAGGATACAATTAACTGTTAGTTTTGCGCCGGAGCAAGAAACCTGAATCACAGAAGTTGGTCCATCCCGGCACCGTGGTTGCATTGGTCGCTTAAAGAGAAGTCGGCTGGAGGCCGATTAATTGAATCGCGACGCAATTTGTGTGTTCCATAGTCAATACGTGTGTGGATCAGAATTACCTGTCCATTTGTGTCGGAAACAAGAAATTTTACTGCCAGCAGAACGTTCATCCAGTGGTCGTGGCATCTTTCGTCGTTTGGAGAGGAGACGGCTAGAGGCTGATGTATTCAATCGCGTTCCGTCGTCAATATCAGGGTGCGAAGGTAACAAATGACTGTACGTTTTTCGTCGCAAAAAAGAAACTTTACTCACAGGAGAACGTCCATCTTGAGTCCGTGGCTGCGTTAGACACCAGGATAAAAGTCGGCTGGAGCTGATGTGCCGAATCGCATCGCAATTTGTATGATCCAATGTCATTAGGAGGGGGAGGGTTTGCAAACTGTTAGTTTTGCGTCGGAAACAAGATATGTAAATCGCAGAGGTTCATCAATCCCTTGCAACCACAAATTTGATAGTTTATTCTGTCCGCACCACCCACGTATTGGCGATGGAACACGCAAATTACGTAGCGATTGACTACATGAGTTTTCAAACAACTTGTCCCCATCGACTAACGCCGTCACCGGATGGACGTTTTGCTGGCAGTAAAATTTCTTGTTTCTGACACAAAATGGATAGTTAATTCTGACCGTCCAATCCACGTATTGACTATGGAACACACAAATTGCGTCGCAATTCAATGAATCAGTCTCCAGCAAACTTCTCTCCAATCGACTAACGGAACCACAGTCACGGGATGGACCAACTTCTGTGAATAAATTTTCCGACGCAAAACTAACATTAAACTGTAACCCTCCCACCCTCCCAATAACATGGGATCTTACAAATTGTATCGCGATTCAATACATCAGTTCCAGCCGACTTTTAACCTGCTGTCTAACGCAGCCACGCACACCGGATAGACGTTCTACTGGGAGTAAAGCTTCTTTTGTACGACGCAAAGCTGTCAGTCAGATGTTACCGTCCCACCCTCGTATTGACGATGGAACAGACCAATTTCGTCACGATTTCATAAATCAGTCTCCAGCCGACTTCTCTCCAAGCGACTAACGCAACCACGGTCACGGGATGGACCTACTTCTGTGATCAAGTTTCTTGCTTCCGACGCAAAACTAACCTGCTAATGACATTGGATTATACAAATTGCGTCGCGATTCAATACATCAGCTGAAGCCGACTTTTATGCTGCGGTGTAACGCAGCCACGGTCACAGAATGGTCGTTCTCGTGGGAGTAAAGTTTCTTTTTCCGACGCAAAACTGACAGTTACTAGTTACCGTCCCACACTTGTATTGACGATGGAACACACAAATTTTGTCGTGATTCAACAAATCAGTCTCCAGCCGACATCTCTTCAATCGACTAACGCAACCACAATCACGGGTTGGATCAACTTCTGTAATTCCTCCCACCGACCGAATTACATTGGGTTTTACAAATTACGTCGCGATTCAATACAACAGCTCCAGCAGACTTTTATACTGGGGTCTAGGGCAGCCATGGTTACCGGATGGACGTTATCCTCCAAGTTAAGTTTCTTTTTTTCCGTCGCGTTTTCATACATCAACCTCAAGCCAACTTCTCTCCGTGCGACTAATGCCGAAACGGTCACTGGATGGACGTTCCGCTGGCAGCCAAATTTCTTGTTACCGACAGGAAATCGACAGTTAATTCTGTCCGCCCCACCCACGTATTGATGATGGAACACACAAAATGCGTTGCAATTCAGTAAAACAGTGTCAGCCGACTTCTCTCCAAGCGACTAATGCAACCATGGTCAAGGGATGGACCAATATCTGTAATTCACGTTTCTTGCTTCCGACGCAGATTTAACTGTCCATTTCGGGTCGGTAACAAGAAATTTTGCTGCCAGCAGGACGTCTATTTGGAAAACGTTGCGGTGATAGCCACTTGGAGAGAAGTCGGCTGAAAGCTGCTGTATTCCTTCGTGCCGCTATTTGTATGTTCCACCGTCAATACGTGAATCGGGCGCTCAGGATTAACTGTCCATTTTGTGCCGGAAATAAGAAATTCTACTGCCAGCATAACGTCCATCCGGTGCCGGCAGCGGCGTTAGTCGCTTGCAGTGAAGTAGGCTGGAGGCTGATGTATTCAGTCGCGACACAGTTTGTGTGTTCCATCGTCAGTACGAGAGTGGGACGGTAGCAGCAGACTGTCAGTTTAGCATTAGAAAAAAGATACATCATTCCCAGGAGAACGTCCAGCCAGTGACCGTGGCTGCGCTAGACCCCAGGATAATATTCGGCTAAACCTGACGTATTGAATCGCGACGCAATTTGTATGATCCAGTATCATTCGGATGGTGGGAGGGTTACAATTAACTTACAGTTTTGCGTCGGAAACAAGAAACGTCAGTTACAGGCCTTCGGCCTCTGGCGCCAGGAGGGAAGGCGGCACATCACGGCGCAAGCAGCGCGTAGTAGAAGGTGGTGGTGGTCAGTCGGTCAGCATGGTTGCTTCGCCAGTAGCTGCTCCGGGTTCCAAACCCGGACATCGCACAGAAGTTGTCTCCTTTACTCAGGAAGTTGTTTTCAACGGTACGAATGCTTTCCCTTCGCCCCTCATAGGCTAGTGTGGATTACGATTCACAACGTCGTGTGTCCCCATGTGTCGAATTGTCTCGACTTCGTTCGGCTGACGCGAAAGCTGACGCTTGCAAATGGGTGTATATGTAGAGGACATGCGCTAGAACGACTGGGACCTTGGCCAGGGTTGCAGCAAGAGTGGGGAGGTTGCCTGATGGCACATATGTGCGACCATTGCCAGTTCCTGGGCCCGTGTGGCTGTAGGTGTGGGGGGATGGAGCAGTGGCCAATGTGAGAGTCTATTGTCAAGACCTGGGCCAGTGTGGCACCAGGAGTGAGGAGGTGTAGCGGTGGCCAATGTTAAAGTCCATTGCCAGTACCTGGGCCAGGGTAGCAGAATGTGCGAGGAGGTGGAGCAATGCCTGATGTGAGTGTCTATTGCCAGGATTAGGTAGGCTAAATGATGAGGTAATATAATGAAAAATTAATTATGAACACGTAAATGCAGAAAGCATGCTTTAATAGGATTTTTTAAATATATGAACAAATGTTGAAATAAGAGGCAAGATGAATGGAATGAAGTTTTGGTTTGGTCTGCAGTACCAATTGTTACACTAAAAACAACCACTGTCCTTTCCTTTTGTGTCATTCCGCTAGAGTTTTTCTAATACTAAGCTAGCGAAGCTGATGTGAGTGTATGTTGCCAAGACCTGGGCCAGGAGGCAACCAGGCGCTACTAGGTGGAGCAGTGGCCAATATGAGCGTCTATTGCCATGAACTGGTCAAGGGAAGTGAGGTCCTGGAGTGGTGGCTGATGTGAGTGTCTATTTCCAGGACCTGGGCCAGAGTGAAAGCAAGCCCAAAGAGGTGGCGCAGTGGCCGATGTGAGCGTCTGTAGTGAGGACCTTGGTAAGGTTGCAGCCGTTGTGTGGAGGTGGCAAAGTGGCCAATGTAAGCATCTATTGTAATGACTCTGGGCCAGGATGGCAGGAAGCACAATGAGATAGAGGCGTGCCTGATATGAGCGACTACTGCCAGGATCTGGGACAGGGTACCAGCAGGCGTGAAGAGTTAGAGTGGAGGCCAATATGAGCGTCTGTTGCCAGGACCTGGGCCAGTGTGGCGGTAGTGGCGACGTGGTTGTGTAGTGGACGATGTGAGTGTTTATTACCAGGACCTAGTGCAGGATGGCAGCAGGTGTGGGGAGGTGCCATGATGGTATATGTGAGTAACCATTGCCAGGGCCTTGGCCAGGGTAACGGTAGGGGTGAGGAGGTGTAGCAGTGGCTGATAAGGGTGTCTATTGCCAGGATTTTAGCCAAGGTGGCAGCAGGTGCGAGGTGGTTGCCTGGTAGCCGAGGTGTCTGTCTGTCTATCATCAGGACCTGGGCCAAGGTGGCAGCAAGTTAGAAGAGGTGGCGCCATGGCAGAAGAGAGCATCTATTGCCATGACCTGGGTTAGGGTGGCAGCTGGCACAAGCAGGTGGAGCCGTGGCCAATGCGAGCTTCTACTGCGAGGACAGTTGTGTGAGGTGCCGCAGTGGCCAATGTGAGCGTCTAGAGCGATGTAGGCAGCAGGCTCGAGATGATGGAGTGGTGGCTGATGTGAGCATCTGCAGCTACTATCTGGGCGAGGGTGGCAGCATCATCGAGGATGTAGATTGGAGGCGGATGTGAATGTTTATTGCTAGGACATTGGCCAGGGTAGCAGCAGGTGTGGGGAAGTGTTGCCTTGGCCAATGTGGAAGTCTATTGCCAGGATAGCAGATTGCGCGAGCAGGTGGAGCAATCGCAGGTGTAAGTGTCGATTGCTAGGCTTCGGTGCACATACTTGGAAATAAATGATGAGGCCAGATAATGTTAAATAAATTATTGAGGCACGAAATATGTGAACATATAAATAAAGAATGTGTGCTTTAATAGGATTTTTGTGTGTGTGTGAACATTATTTACGAAAGCGATTCTGACATTTTATGTTTTTTTTGTAACGTTGTTACATTAATTTGTTCTAAAAGCGGTGCTGATATCCAAGACAATAAAAGCGGGTTAAAAGCCGTGAGCTATCTTGGGAAGTTAACATTGCATTATTGAGTGTTTCACCATGTATCCAGTCTAGCTTACCAAATTTCCAACCAGACAAACATTAACTATAATTTTTTAATAGTCTTCTTCTGGCAACCACTGATATATATATAAAGAGAATCTAAATAAAGAGAATTAATCAGATTACATTTGGACATTTATTTTAACATTGATCATTGTTCCGTTAAAATATTACACTTGATTCAGAACTAAACTAGTGCCTTATTTAGGATTGTGAAAATGTGAGTTTGTAATCTTACAGAACACATCAAGTAGGGAGCCAAGATTGGGAGACTACATACACCTCTGCATTCATAAAATAACACACGAAGAGCGTTGAAACATATCCAAGAGGAAATCAACCACAACCAACCGATTCAATTGACACCCAAAGAAGTTACGTTCGTAGCGCAACCCTGTACGTCATGAAATTACCACACACTGGTATACTAACTTCATACTAACTCTCTGTGAAATCTTCCCAAAAAGGGCTACTTTGATGCTTACATCACATGCTTCACGTGGTCAACTTGGTTTACGCAAAGAGCGTAACTCCACAAAAATTTTCATAATTAAAATAAATTATATCTAAACGCAATTTTCAAAAGAAAAACCTCGAACTGGTTACTATCGTCTTACTATTAACCTGATGGGTAAATCAATTGTATAAGCACGTGGTACTGGTCTCGCAAAGTACACCCCACGTGGGTTGAACATAAAGAAAAGTTTCCATATTGAAAAATATTGTCAAGACGAGACGTTATAATCTCACGCGCATTCGCATTTAAGATTGATGATCTTAGATAGAGTTACTGATCAACACGTGGTTCCACTTTACTCACAGAGTAGTGAGAAAGCAACTACCGGAAGATATTCTGAACTTCACACTGGAATTACACTGCATTGCCATTTAAGGTAATATTATATATTTTAGAACTAAACCTGAAATAAAGGTGATTAAATTTTCAGTTAGGGGGAACTTAAGAAATCCATTGTCCTACGGATTTAGCAGACACGCACTTAGACGGAGATCTTACCACTTCAGACGCTCGCCGCGGACCGACTGCTGTGGGTCCCCCCTGAGGGATGCCTCACAGATACCAACGAAAATGACCAGAGAGGCAGCTTCCTATACCAACATGACAAGGGACGGACAGGACCATACTAAGAACAGAAAACTCTTTGCTTTTAGAAAGCGTAGCTACCTCTTCCCACATTGGTCCTACTGTTCTCTAGTAGACAGGTTTGTCTGCTACCATCAAGCATGCACCTAGAATTAAATTTGCTCATTCATCCTCTCACACAGAAGGGAAGGGGAATGACATTATCTTAACATATACAGTGTATAAAAGAAAGCGGATGTAGGTTCCGTATGAGACTGTGTGACAAGAATTACATATAAACTGTGTTTTAAAGTGTAGTAGTGGGACAGATCGTCCTTGTTTATGTGTAAATTACACGTACCACTGCTCAGTGTCCTCCCAGATAGTCAGAAACACCATAGTAAATTTAATAGAGGAATTTATGCCGTAAATGACAACAGATTATGAAATTAACATGAAAGGAATCCAACAGAGACCTTTCATAATCCCAACGCTCCGGGTAAAGACCGTGCAGGGAATTTTCTGGCCATGCTAGGACATTCGCAAGCAGGCTTCTCACACCCAACTTAAACTAAATATGTAAAGAGAAGGCAAAAGGTCTCCAGCTACTTGCTAAAACGCAATAATTTCAACACATCTTTCGAATCAATTTCAAAGAGAAAAAAAAATCTGTGACACATATTTAAAAAATAGTGTAGACCTAATTCGGTCAGCAAGTAAAAGCAATGTTTCCTGTGTCATTAACATGAAAACAATTTTTGGTTGTTACCCTTATGGAGTTGACCAGTATTTGCTCATTGCAAGAGCCAACTGATCACAAGAAAATTTAAGACTGTTTTTTAACGAGTAAAATTTATTAAAATAGCAAGGGTGCCACAGCAATTAAAACATGAAAATAACATCAGTATTATAAAGCAGAACATTACAATGCACAATCCGCAAAAGCAAAAAAAAAAAAAAAAAAGAGTAAAAACATGTTTTACAAAGTGGTTATCGCAAAAAAGTTCTATACGTTATAAAACTAATAATTTGTAGAATTAAAATAACTTTGTGGCACTAATTTAATCACTCTACTATATTTCATTGAATGATCACTGTGTCATTACACTGAAACTGCAATTAATTATGTGATTGTTACCCGTAAGGGGTTCCTCACTATAAATATGTCCCATTCAAAGACTAATCGATCACAGTCCAGTGAGAATGAATAGCTATCTGACTGATAAACGAAGCAATCCCACAGGAATGAATTTACGAAACAAAATGTCACAAATCTAATACAACACACAAAAACAAACATTGACAAATGAAACAGCTCTGAAAGTACAGCAGCCTAAAAAGAAGCCAATAAATAAAACACCTGCAAAATACAAGAGTCTGTCTAATAACCATCAATAAATCGAACCCCTGCAAAACATACGAGTGAAGTTTGTCTGACAGAAACACACGTATAATCACTGTTCACTGAGACACTCAGTGGTTCCATTGTTCCAAGGCACAATATAAGAGGAGCGAGGGGAGAGTTCGTCGCGGCAGCTGTCAGGAAGGTTTTTTTGTCCATCTGTTGCGTGCAATCCCACCGTCTCTGCCCTCTCATGAACGAGAGGGCATGTCACGTACATCTCGATTTGGTTCCTTGTTTGTGTTGTCAAATTCGTGCGGTATCCTCGTTTGACATTCCAGGTTGATATTTCTGGGCAAGAATGACACTTAATAGCTCTTCTTTGTGCCACCCTTAGCTACCAGAGGACATCGAACCATCATTTACTGTCTCTTGACAGTGGTCATCGGCCAGGCAACGTTGATAGGCGTCGTTGAAGTCTCCCAGTTTCTCTGGACAGTACGTGTGAAAAGGCTCCACGCTCCTTGTGTTGTTAAATTCCTGAGTTATCCTCAGTTGTCTCTCCAGTTTGATATTCCTGGGCAAGGATGACACTTAATGGTTCTTCTTTGTGCCACCCTTAGCGACCAGAGAACATCGAACGATGATTTACTGTCACTTGACAAATGGCCTTCCACCAGGAAATGTTGATAGGCGTCCTTGACAGTACCTGTCAAAAGGCTCCACGCCCCTTTATCCCCTGTCTTCTGTCGTTTCACCGCGGCCGTCTCGTCACGGTCGCGTGCGTTTCATGCGTTGGCAGCAGATGGATTTCCTCGCGGTGGACCGCTCGGCCATCTCAGGTCATCGCTTCCACGAAGGTTCGCACTGGTGCGGCCAGCCATTAGCTCCGGGTGCAAGGGAAAGTGTTTGCCCCGCAGCCTTTCTTCAATGCTACTTCAACACAGTGTTTATACCACTACAACAGTGTTCTAATTCTTCCTCTTCTTGACGTTCGGGCATATGTCTTGTCAAATGATAAATATGGAGAAAGTTTCCTTAAACATACATAGTAAAAAGAACAATGGTTATTTGCACGCCAAACCATTTATACCAGTTGACACACCTGATAAGAGACTCGAAATTATACATTTATCATACTGATATGTTTATACATAAAATAGTATGACAATTCCATCTAAAATTACGTTATCACAAGAATTAATCACGCAGATGACTCTGAGAACAGTAAAAATATTTTCATTCCACAGGTTATATTACATCCAATTTCGTTCCTTCTTTAAGTTACCTTTCGCTTCCAAATCAGTTGTTTCGCCTGTGGTGGTTATTCTGGATTCGTTTCTCATGAATGGCAAAATTGTGGTCTCACAGCATTAGAAAAACATATAAACATCACTTTTCTAAGACAAGTATTAAAGCAGAATAATTTTTCAGGCTCTGGCTCAACATCAGTCAAGACAACAAAAAGGATCCATATTTTTGTTCCATTCTCCATTTGCGGGAAAACTGCTCGTCATTTGAGTGCCATAATACTATTTCAGGGCCACGTAAATTACACAAACCACAACTCTTCTTTCACCTTGAAGGGAATCAATCTACTTACGAAATCCACAGACAGCACTTTGCGTACTCAGCTATAAATAACAAAAAAAAACATATATCATCAATATTAACATATTAGCGTACATTGGGAAACCAATGGTTAAACAATCGTATTATTGCATCCAGTTTTCAAGATTCTAAACTTACTCATTCCTTTCTCTGAGGTTCTCCTATCTTAAAACATTCATACTATAGTAAGAGATACTCATTTATACTGACAGATATAGAATAGTAAAAGATAGATAGTAGCACTGAAAGCAGAAAACCGGAAACAAGGCTACTAACAGGTGGGGACCTTGGTTTGCCAGACCCATAATACACACAGATCGGATATTCCCCGAGTTTTGCATTAATTCAAAACAGATCTTGTTTCCCTCAGGAGCAACTCGTTTCAATGTACACAAAAAAAACATAAACAGCATTTCACTCGTTCAAAAAGAAACCTTTTATCTTCACATTTGAACCAACCTAAATCCTAATTGCACAAGGAAAGAAAAAGACTACAAACATCAATCAATCACATAGAAACTTCTTTATCATTTATTTACCAACATATTATTCAAAATGCATATGTTACAAATGTAGACTAATCATTTCATTATCATCTCTACACACCATATGATAAAATGGTTCAAATGGCTCTGAGCACTATGGGACTTAACATCTATGGTCATCAGTCCCCTAGAACTTAGAACTACTTAAACCTAACTAACCTAAGGACATCACGCAACACCCAGTCCTCACGAGGCAGAGAAAATCCCTGCCCGCTGGGAATCGAACCCGGGAACCCGGGCGTGGAAAGTGAGAACGCTACAGCACCACCATGAGCTACGGACACACCCTATGTACTCATTTGCCATATCACTCATTTGTTTCGATTGGGCGCCTTCTTGACTGATCATTTGTCATTGCCGGTTTTGTTCATTTCCATTTGCTGGATTATGTCTAGGGTTGGCCGGCCGAATTTCAACATCATGAGGTGCCCCGCCTACAGTCCTATTCCCACCGTGTTCACCGTAGTATCGATTCTGGTTGCCGTAACTGTTGCGTTCACAATCCTGTCCACGTTCTCAATCATTTTCGTTGTTCCACCTGTGCTCGCGAGTGTTACTCCAGTTTCTATATGGACGGTCCCGATTACTGTTCCGTTCGCGTCGCGACGACCAGTCACGCCGTTGATTAGTACTACGGCCACGACTGCGGTCGCGCTGCTGTGCCCCGTAATAACTTTGGGCCGGATTAGGCGGGCATTCTCCTCTATTATATTCCAACTCTTGGAATATCTTAAACGTTTCCAAGCCCTCTTTGCATCGTCCCGCAAGATTGACGTGGCGCAAGTACATCGGCAATTTGATGATGTATATCGTAATTAGCTCCACAGGCCCGTATGGGTCGTATAAAAAATGATTTTCCTACAGCATGTGGTCGGATAGGCGTGCTGGGTTGCCGAAACCAGACTGGTTCAAATTTGGCAGCATAATTATGCCATGCTTGACCCTATCTTGTGCCGCTTCCGACCAATAGACGGACAGAAAGGCTTGTCGAAACTCCCGAGTGGAGTTGCAGTGACGCGCTGCCGACCTTTTGCAAATCGCCGGTTCGCCTTCCAAATAGCCACACATATATTTATCTTATGTGAATCTGCCCAGTCGGAGGGAAGACTGAATTCAAATTGCTCGAGCCATGCTCGTGGATGTATTCCTTTTTGCGAATTTCGAAATACCTCAAACTTTCTCACCGTAAGGAAATGTTTGAAATCAAATCCCCGCATTTCCTCCTGGCGAGGCCCTTGAATGTTTCTATTTTTCTCGTGCCTGCCCTTCAAAATACATTCTTCCCTGTCGTCAAAATCTCGCTGGTAGCCGGAGTCCCTCTCTGCACTGTGCGTACGGTTTTTTTTAGTGCTGTTGGTGAGTTCGGAATCACACCCAATGCGGCTTCCCAGATGCGTCACACGTTCTTGTAATTTGCCTGTTACAGCTTTGTGCTACCTGTTCACTTCGAACTGTCCGTTCTGAAATCCAAGAAGCGAACGCACATCTTCGGTCTCTACGACCGCTACCGGTGCAGTATTGTTATCGCTCTCCGTCAACTTCATCGTGCCTACGATGTCCGTTATTGCCGCAATCTTATCATGTATTTGTCTGTTGTCTTCCGCCCCAGTCTGCTTCAATTGTTCTACTTGCTGTTCGAGTGCGTGAATCGCTTGACTGTTGTCCGCTACTGTGTTGCTAATGGACGCGGGACAATGCGTTTCCGCCTCCTGGACCCTCGAGAGTACCTGCTGGTGTTCCCTTTGGCATTCTTCTCTCAGTGCTTGGAAATTCCTAAGTAGCTGTTTTTCGCTCTCTTTCGATTCCGCATCGCGACTCTGCTTGCCCTGTTCTAAGGCTTGCAGACGGTCATCGATTTGTTCGAAGGTATTCTTTCCTAATATCACTTTTTATTTCACTTGCCTGATTGTTTGTCCTTTGTGAGATATCATCGGACACTCTCTGCATCCACTTGTCGACTTTATTTGACTGCGGGATTAGTTTTTCGTCTATTTGTTCGCCTAGCTCGCAGATCGATTTTTCAGATTTCTGCGTCATTTGTTCGCCTAGCTCAGGGATTGTTTTTTCAGATTTCTCTGTCAATTGTTCGATTAGCTCTCGGATCGATTTTTCAGATGATTATTTTTGTTCTCGGAACGATTTTTCTGATTTCTCTACGTTTTCTTTATTTTGTTGCAGTAAGGCTTTTAAGAGTTCTGCCAAATCCGTTTGGTTAGTAGGAGGCAAATTAATTTCTGGCTCTGCTGTGAGCCCGTTCGTCCTGTTTTGCATTTCGTCTGAAGTATTCCCCAGACCATTTTCGGAACCGTCCGACACGTTAGTATTCAAAATCAAATTATCCGCTTGGTCAATGTTGCTTAAGTTGTTGGACCGCCTACTTTTAGCTTGGTTACGTGTCTGCATTAGTTCAATTTATACCCGGTATGCAACACACTATTCACAATAAATGTATCCCCCCAAAATTACGACAGTTACACGTAGTTACAATAACCTAGTACGCACTTTTTCACACTCAAAACATATTTTTATCTTTGATCGAAGCAGTTCAATTTACAAGCGAGAGAAAAACACATTCATATATAAAACACACAAAAATAGAAAAAAAAACTAGACAAACAAAACAACCCCGCTCAACAACGAGGTGAATCTTTTGAAAGCCTGCTCAGAAACAACGCAGAAGTTGTTTGAGCGCTGGAGGGAAAAAAAGTTAAGATTATACAACGCTCGCAATCTAACGTTTCAGAGATCCAGAGTCTAGCGGATTCACAGAACAGGGTCGCAAGGTGTAATGTTGTTACATTAATTTGTTCTGAAAGCGGTGCTGATATTCAAGACATTAAAAGCGGGATAAAAACAGTGAGCTATCTGGGGAAGTTACTGAGTAACTGTTTCACCAGGTACCCAGTCTAGCTTACCAAATTTCCAACCAGACTAACATTAATTATAATCTTTAAATAGTCTTCTTCTGGCAGCCGGTGATATATATATAAAGAGAATCTATATATATATATATATATATATATATATATATATATATATATATATATATATATATATATTAATTTGGAGATTTATTTTAACATTGATCATAGTTCCGTTAAAATATTACACTTGATTCAGAACTAAACTAGTGCCTTATTTAGGATTGTGAAAATGTGAGTTTGTAATCTTACAGAGCACATCAAATAGGGAGCCAAGACTGGGAGACTACATACACCTCTGCATTCATAAAATAACACACGAAGAGCGTTGAAACATATCAAGAGGAAATCAACCACAACCAACCGATTCAATTGACACCCAAAGAAGTTACGTTCGTAGCGCAACCCTGTACGTCATGAAATTACCACACACTAGTATACTAACTTCATACTAACTCTCTGTGAAATCTTCCCGAAAAGGGCTATTTTGATGCTTACATCACATGCTTCACGTGGTCAACTTTGTTTACACAAAGAGGGTAACTCCACAATAATTTTGATAATTAAAATAAATTATATCGAAACGCAATTTATAAAAGAAAAACCTTGAACTGGTTACTATCGTCTTACTATTTACCTGATGGGTCAAACAATTGTATAAGCATATGGTACTGGTCTCACAAAGTACACCCCACTTGGGTTGAACATATAGAAAAGTTGCTATATTGAAAAATATTGTCAAGACGAGACGTTATAATCTCACGCGCATTCGCATTTAAGATTGATGATCTTAGAGTTACTGATCAACACGTGATTCCACTTTACTCACAGATTAGTATGAAAGCGACTACCGGAAGATATTCCTAACTTCACACTGGAATTACACTGCATTGCAATTTAAGGTAACATTAGATATTTTAGGGCTAAATCTGAAATAAAGCTGATTAAATTTTCAGTTAGGGGGAACTTAAGAAATCCATTGTCCTACGGATTTAGCAGACTCGCTCTTAGCCGGAGATCTTACCACTTCAGACGCTCGCCGCGGACCGACTGATGTGGGTCCCTCCTGAGGGATGCCTCACAGATACCAACGGAAGTGACCAGAGCGGCAGCTTCCTATACCAACATGACAAGGGACGGAAAGGTGCATACTAATAAGGGAACCTCCCCACCGAACCACCCTCAGATTTAGATATAAGTTGGCACAGTGGATGGGCCTTGAAAAACTGAACACAGATCAATCGAGAAAACAAGAAGAAGTTTTGTGGAACCATGAAAAAAATAAGCAAAATATACAGTGAGTAGTCTATGTGCAGGTTAAGCAACAACAAGGAAAATAAGCTCAGGAGCGCCGTGGTCCCGTGGTTAGCGTGAGCACCTGCGGAAGGAGGGGACCGTGGTTCAAGTCTTCACTCGAGCAAAAACTTTATTTTTCTTTATTTTCAGACAATTATTATCTGTCCGTCTGTCTGTCCGATGTGAGGTAACTGCGCCGTAGTATGGGGACGCTACACCTAAACAAACATTGAAACACACGGCGTCAGTCGACCACAGCGCACGGGAGAGAGAGTTTTCATGCAAGTCTTCCCTTGAGTGAAAATTTTACTTTCTTTATTTTCGCAAAGTTATGATCTGTCCGTTCGTTCATTGACGTCTCTGTTCACTGAAATAAGTTTAATGTCTGTGTTTTGCGACCGCACCGCAAAGCCGTGCGATTAGTAGACGAAAGGAAGTGCAAGGTATCGTCATTACCACACTTACTGTTTATCAAGAAATATAGGAATTAATCATACAAATGTTCGACAATCGTTCGATCCCTTAAGGAACTTTCCGATTCCTTACAGTTCGGAAAATATTCATTGATCTTGTTACTAAAGCCGCAAGCTATATTTGCTGGATTCATATTGCCGACGGAATACAATTCACGTATTTAATGCACTCTCGTCCAAAGTAGCGAACAGTCAACTGCCAGCCAGAGAGCCTCTCCAGTAGTTAACAATCATTTTCTGAGCATTGCTGGTGAATTAATTAAAAATTTAGTTTCTACAGGAACTCATTTAAATTTCGTAGCAAATGCCCTTCCGAGATTTATGTCTGAAATACTCCTCTGTGATACAGAGAAGAGGGAGATTGAGTCAATAATTAAATCACTGAACACTAAGGACTCTCACGGTTATGAAGGAGTGTGTGGCAGAATACTAAAGTATTGTGTTGCACATGTTACCCTGTGTTTAGCCATATTTGAAATTTTTTCTTTAGTGAAGCCGCTTTATAAAAATGGAAAAAGGGATAATGTAGATCATTTTAGACCTATTTCTATGCCACAAGTGTTTGCAAAAGTTATCGGAAAGGTTAATTCATTATTTTATATCACACGATTTGCTATCAAACGTACAGTTCGGCTTTAGCAGTCGTTTGATAACTGAGAATGCTATATTCTCTTTTCTCTGTGAGGTACTGGATAGGCTAAACAAAAACTTTCGAACGCTTGGCGTATTTTTTGATTTAACTAAGGCATTTGACTGTGTTGATCACAAAGTATTGCTCCAGAAGTTGGACCATTACAGAATAAGGACAGAAGCTCACAATTGGTTCACCTCTTACTTTAACAACAGACAGCAAAAGGTTATTATTCACAATTTTAATAACTGCTGTGATGTGGGATCTGAGTGGGGTACCGATGATCAGTGTTGGGGCCGCTCCTGTTCCTTATTTATATAAATGATATGCCCTCAAGTATTATGGGTAACTCTAAAATATTTCTGTTTGCTGATGACACTAGCTTGGTAGTAAAGGATGTTGTGTGCAACGTTGACTCGGTTTCAAATAGTGCAGTACATGACCTCAGTTGATGGCTTGTTGAAATTAAACTAACATTAAATCACAGTAAGACTCAGTTTTTACAGTTTGTACCACACAATTCAACAAAACCTGTGATGAATGATCTGGACTGTCTGTATGAGATCAATTTTTGCTTTTGACCAACATTGCATGAATAAGAGTGTGCATTTGATATTTTTTTATTGTAATTATGAAAATTTTTATCAAATCATTATTGGCCATTGCCAAAAACAATTTGTAACATTTTTAGTGGGGAGCATTGGTTCTATGTAAGTAGGCTGTTTAGGTTTATATGTTGGTAACGCCACGTAGCTCTGTGTATGAAAATCACTGACTGGGCTGTGTGCAGCCTGTTGCTGGGTTGTATTCTTGCAATATTTTCTATTGTAT
The DNA here is from genome assembly GCF_023897955.1 of Schistocerca gregaria. Taxonomy (NCBI): domain Eukaryota; kingdom Metazoa; phylum Arthropoda; class Insecta; order Orthoptera; family Acrididae; genus Schistocerca; species Schistocerca gregaria. The sequence goes on from NC_064928.1 coordinate 34,804,458, forward strand.
TGTTAGGCAGCGGAATGTGAACAGTACGCAGCGTAGCGCAGTTGGATATATATATATATATATATATATATATATATATATATATATATATATATATATATATATATATATATATATATATATATATCAGTGTTACAATATATAGATATATACATATTCAACTGCGCTATATAATGACTTTGGAACATTATTAAGGTAAATAAAATGAGTGTACTCTATCAGAATCTTCCATTTACTGACTATGCCTATCATCAGTTAAAGCCTTGAAAGGAGGCTACACTGAGTCACAGCGCTAGAGATTGCGCCAAAGAGTATTATTCGGCCGCCTCCATCGGCAGTTGCAGCTGAGAAGTTGCGATGGGCAGTTGTAGTTCTGAGGTAGCCGCAGTTAGAGTACTAATTGTGACCATGTCGTGTGCAGTTGTTCTGTTGGGCAAGACATCAGATGTTGTTGGATTGGGGATGTTGTAATGATCAGAGTGTATTTTTCGTCAATATATATGAAGGTAAAGAAATTTTTGTATTTCAAATGTCTTATGCCTCTTGGTCACAGGTTGAGTCAACAAAGCATATGGCTCGTGTCCTTGTGTTAGACTGTCATTCTGGTCTCTATATGCAATTATAGTATTTCTAGTTTTTTTTAATTACTTCAGTGTAAATCGTGTTTAAAATATCGTGTCTTATTGATGTAGAACCGTGCCAGATGTGTACGTTCAATCACACTTCCACACACAGAACAGCTACATTTGCACTTTGTTGTGCCGTAGCTTTCATAGTTGCTGGAGACTTAATTAATTAATTAATTGTGTTAACGGAAATTTCCTTTCATTCTTTGTTGTTATTCTGTGCAGTCAGATTGCGTACTAATATTATTCAGGGCCAACCGTTTACGAGACTGCGGAACCGGACAAACAGCGACTAAAATTAAAATTATTAGCATTGTATTTTATTAAGCCCGCATGCACGTGTGGCGACCGCTGCTTCGGATCGTCCCTTGGAATTCTTTTGATAGTAAAAATATCACACAGTAGTATTGTTGTAGTAATTTGTAGATTAGTAATTGTAGTCTATATTGCATGTGTAGATTTGGTAATTGAACATTTGTAGTTGTCTTGTCATTTTTTAATGGTATTTTTGCAGAATTTAATTTTTGATGTCTTGTATACGGGTTTGACAATTTTGTACAATTATGGGGATTTCAATTGTTCGTTAATCGTGTCGGTTGGGAAGCATTTCGTGTGAATGGTATTGTTAGTGATAGTGTTATATTCTGTGTAATTTTCGTATTGTGACGAGTTTTGTATGTTTTGTAAATGATTACGCGATCGATGAAAAAGGCAAAAATGATGGATAGTGAGAATGACGAAATCGTTAACATGGTGAAACAATTCGGGAAAATAGTCCGGATGCAGTTCAAAATTTTTCACAATCAACAAATTTTCAGAATACGAGATTAACGACAGAAGATTCTCGAATAGTATCGAACACAGATAGCTTTACACCTATGACGAAAGAAGTTGATTTTGCGGCAAATGTTAGGGGTGAAAAGAGTTTCGAACCAGTTAATATGGAGCAATTGATGAGTGCAATATTTAATTTGGGATCTGAATTAAAAACAGTGGGATCACAGATACGATCTGAATTTAAAACAGAAATGTGAACTTTGGCAACACGGTTAGAAACTGATATGGGAACAATGGAAACACAGTTAAGATCTCAATTAAAAACAGAGATGGGAACATTGGCAACACGGTTAGACTCACGAATAGGGGCATGTTTCAAAATCATGAAAGATGAATTAAAGAAAGAAATTAGAGAATAAGTACAACCGATTTTGAATGCTCACAATAATAGATTAATTTCAATAGAAATTAGACAAAAGGAACAGGATAGACAACAGGAAGAAAGAGGTCGCGTGATAGTACAAAAATTTTCAGAGTTAAATTTACAACGTGCACACGATAAGGAAGAAATATTTGAAAGCATCGAGGAATCCGTACCGAATGAAAGAATAAATAACCTAACACAACAATATGAACAGTTAACTACTAAATGTGTCAATACTGAAGCCCGAGTCGCGACACTTACGGGAGACGTAGACAAACAGAAAAAAATAAATAAATAGGTGAGTTATCGGAAAGAGTTGAGGAGATTTCAGATAAATTGACAAGTCTTAGTTTAAATGGGGACAGAGATTCAGACGATACAGCTCCATTACCATTTGCAGAAACCGAAGAGTACCAGAACATAAATAAACATATTGAAAATCAAGGAAAATTTAATGAACGCGTCAAAAGGGAATTTTAGGCGTTACGAATGCAAGTCAAACAAATTGAAAGCGAAATCGTAGGAAAAGCCAGCAGAAGAAATTTAGAATCAGAGATAGCAGAGGGCTTTGAAGAAAATAATTTATAACATTTACGAGAAGCAACAAGAGAGCGCCAGGCGCGAACTTGACAATAATCAGCATCGGGACGGGGACAGACGCGGCAGGACTTTGTCGCCACGAGGCGAAAACTTTGACCATAAACACTTCTTAACTGTTCGGGAATTTAAGATCTTTCGCAATTCTAAGAATGACATACATCCATGTTCATGGTTAGATCAATTTATGTACGCATTTCCACCAAATTGGCCACTAAGTCACAAACTGGAATTTATGTGTGGATATTTAGAAAACGAACCGGCGACGCGCATGCGCCCACTTATTAGAGATTGTAATAATTTTAATGATTTTTATCATGCATTTCTATCGGCATATTGGTCCGAAAATACGCAAGACAGAGTCAAACATAGTCATTATGCAGCGTAATTTTAAAAAGTCTGAGATCCGCACGCCGGCAGAATACTTTGAAGACATGATTCGAAAGAATCAGTTCCTTTCCAACCCTTATAGCTCAACTGAATTAATTCGCATTTGTTTAACTAGGCTGCCACTATCGATAAGACAAATTGCTTTAGCCGGAAGATGTAAAGACCACATTGAGACTTTTAAGACTTTGCTACAAGAACTTGAGTATGACAACGACGACAGGACTTCTTGTAATTTTTTCAGTAACGCTAATCACAATAGATTTTCAGAGAAATGGGATAGTGATCGGAACAGACGTTATAGCGGTAATTTTGAAAACGACAGACGTAACACACAGAACAATAGATACCAGCCTTATGACAATAACAGGCCGTCTAACAGAAATTACACAGACAATTATAATAACGGAAATTCCTACCGGAATGATCAATCATACGGAAACAGTAATCGGTGTCATCAAGACAGAAATTATTCATACAATAATAGAAATTCTTACTACAGAAATAACCAGAGTAGTAGATATAACAAGAATTTCAGAAGTGACAGTCGAAATTACACACGAAGCAGTCATGCAGATAGACAGGAAAAAAGAAATTTTAATAACAGACACAACCAAGAATTTACATCTAACAGACAGGAGGGACCTAATTGGCATCCTCCGTGTGACAGAAATTCAGAGAGACAAGTGCAAATCGTAGAGACTGATCCGTGAAATGACGGGAATAATCAAAGACGTGGCGCGAACAATCGACAATGACTTGTAGCTTCGGCTTCTGGCAGCAGTATAGACGGTTCAGAAAGTAATGACACTACGACTTTACACTACGTACGCCTGGAAGACATGAGAGACATTTTACTAGACGAAAAGCAAAATAATGTAGACGCATTTTTACATCCTGTTTTTGAAGTCTGTGTGGGTAAGAATAAGTTCACTGCAGTTTTAGATTCTGGGAGCCCACTGAATGTTATTAGTGAATCAGTTTTTCGTATATGTGTAAGGACTATTGCTTGTCCTGTGTTACCTGTTTCTAAAACTACAATTCGAGGAGCTATTTCTGGAAAAAGTGTGAAAGTCAAATAACAGACCAACTTAAATTTCGTTTGCCAAGGATATGAATTTTCTGCTAATTTTATTATTGTTCCATTACTCAGTACACCAATTATATTAGGTATGGAGTTTCTTAACGCACATAAGGCAATTTTAAACTTTAAAGAAATAAATGTGAATTTGACTGTTGCCGGAATGCCGAAATGTTTGAAATTTTTCGAGTGTTTAACAAAATCTGAATCAGACACAAAATGTTTAAGGTTTCTTACTTTTGATGTTTTCGCTGAGCATTATGACGACAATGTGTTCGTTCATGACAACGACAATAGATACAGAGACGCGATGGATGATATATTTAATAGGGAGGAATTAATTAATGAAAAGGTTAAGAAATCGGAAGTGCCAGATGACGTTGCAAGAGAAGAACTGCACCAAATTTAGACTTCACATACTACAGTATTTAGTCATTACACAGGAACTATACAAGGCTTACAATATTTATTTAAAGTAAAAGAACACACACCATTTCGTGGGAAAACGTACGCTGTTCCTTTGGCTTACAGACAAGGTTAAGAGTGAACTTCAATACATGTTAGATCAAGACATTATTGAGTCAGCAGTCAGTCCTTATACCAGGCCATTACACGTCATTCTTCAAAAAGGATGGGTCAATTCGTTTGGTTCTGGATTCCAGACAGATAAATATCATCATTCCTGAAACTGACCGTCCACAAAATTTAGATGAACTTCTCCAACATTTCCATGGAATTAAAGTTTTATCCACGATTGATATGCGCGCAAGTTTTTGGCAAATAGAACTTCACCCTGATTGTAGAAAATACACTGCCTTTTTAGCCTTTGGGAACTGTTAGCAATTTCGGAAACTACCATTTGGACCTACTGTATCTTCAGCAGGAGTCATTCGTAGTTTAAACGAAATTTTACCAGTTTTCTTCGTGACAATATTACTTCATATGTTGACGATATTCTTATTGCTAAACGTTCTTGGAGTGAGCACAACAAATTTTGGATTCATTATTACGTATTTTTGCAAGAGTTGGCATTACAGTGAACTTGGAAAAATCTAAGTTTGGTCGTTCTTAGGTGAAATTTCTTGGTCATATTATTTCTACAGAAGGTATTCTTCCTGATCCTGAGAAACTAGACGCTATTCGTAATTATGCTGTTCCTACTACTAAACGTGATGTTCGTAGTTTCTTTGGTGTCTGTAGTTTTCTTAGACGCTTGGTTAGATTGGATAATTTGTCCACACCTCGTTTATGTGAACTACCTGGAAAAAATTATAATTGGTATTGGGATGAGGAAGCTCAATCAGAATTTGAAAAACTTCGTGATGCTTTAGTTGTTGCTCCACTTCTTTCACATCCGGATTTATCTAAAGATTTTTGTTTGGCGACGGACTCATCATACAAAGGTCTTGGTGCACACTTATTTCAAGAGATAGAAGAAAACGGCGTTGTAGTACAGAAAAATATTGCATTTGGAAGTCGTGTTCTCTCTAAATCAGAAAAGAATTATTCGATTACGGAACTTGAAGCCTTGGCTGTTGTTTGGGCTTTCACAAAATTTCGCATCGTTTTGTATGGCAGACATACTAAGGTTTACTCCGATCATCGAGCTCTGGAATTTCTTATGTCAGCAAAATTGTCACGATGGGCGCTGTATCTACAGGAATTTGACTTTAGTATTGTTTACATAAAGGGTTTTTCAAATATTATTGCTGATGATTTATCACGTGCACCTATGGGTTTCAAACAAAGTGCTGAGGAGGACTGCAAAGAAAACAATTATTGTTTGATTAAGGAGCAAAACAAGGATCCAATCTGGAAGGACATTAAGGAGAAGTGGAGGAAGAAGGAAAGTGTAGCGATTAGACAGTATTATTTAGTTCTCAATGATATTCTTTTTAAACTAAAATCGGTCGACAACTCTGTTTGGTTTGCATTACTGATGAACGGGTTAAGAAATTGATTTGGTATACACATTTCAGTTATGCACACTTTGGTCCCAGAAAATGCTGTCATAAATTACGAGAAAATTGCTTCTTCAGTAACATGGAAAAACGTATTTGATTTGTTCTTGCCAAATGCAAATTATGTCAACAGGCTAAGCCGCCAACTATTTCTCACAGAGCACCGTTGTTTCCTATCATTCCAGCGAAATTAAAGGAGATGGCTGCAGTCGATTTGTTCGGTCCAGTGGTTCGTTCTACTAATGGTTTTGCGTACATTTTGGTAGCAGTGGAATTGACATCAAAATATGTGTGTTTTACACCTTTACGCAAAGCAACAGCTCGTTCAGTATCTAATGCTTTCATCAAACATTTTCTTAAAGAAGTGGGACATGTTGATAAGGTTATATCAGATAATGGATCACAGTTTCGTTCTAAAATCTGGCTTCGTACTCTACGGCGTTGTAAGATTAAACCAATTTTCATTTCACTTTTTCACCCTCAATCTAACGCTTCAGAGAGATGGATGAAGGAAATCAATAAATTGTGTCGACTTTATTGTCATCAGAATCACAGAACGTGGGATCAGTATCTTCATATTTTTCAAAACATTCTGAATGAACTCCCTAATGATTCAACTTCTTTACCGCCTATATTGATATTAAAAAATAAAGCACCGACAAATCGCATTTCTGAAATCGTTCCTTTTCCGCCTTCACGGAAACTGCGGCATTCTGAAGTTGTCAATCTGGCTCTACAAAATATTGCATCTGCGGCTGCTAGAAGAGAGAAATCAGCTAAACGTCCTGGTCGTTTAAAAACTTTGTCAGTTGGTCAAAAGGTGTTAATTAAGTCTCATCGTTTGTCTCACAAAGGAAAAGGCTTGTGTCGCAAATTTTTTCTGCTTTATAACGGTTCGCAAAATTATTCATGATAACACTGCTGAAGTAGAAACTCTTACATCACGGCGCTCTAAAGGAATACATCATATATCGAACGTTAAAATTTTTGTGGAATGAGATACTTTTGAGAAACTAACAGTTATACGTAAACACGCAGAATACAAGGATACCGCGCCGTGTTTCTGCGGCGGTACATACTCAAAGCAACAGTCAAGTCTGCGCGCCGCACAAGGCAGTCGGTGACCGCAGACAATTACTTCCTACGTCACGCGTACCTACAGCTGATCGAGCACTCAGTGTGAATGCACTGATAACCATAAACAAATACATAGTCTAATTTTTCCGAATAAATTCCGTATACAGCCATAGTGACTTGATGAATTATGTTATTAACGTTCAGAATTTTTCAGGATACAATTGTATAAAATATGTAAGAACTTAAGGTAAATTCTGTGTGTGTCCGGCGTTAAGAGGACTTGCTATTGAGAAAATTTTAGGAAGAATGTAATGTCGAAGAAGAAAGTAATAAACTAAAAAGGTAACTATTAATTGAGTTTATTTTTCAGGTAACATATTTCCATTTAGGTACGTACTTAGACGTAATTTGCTGCTCGGGATTACGTGGTTTATACTTTGTGTTAACTGATTTTGACAATGATTGATTAATGAACAGGGTTGTTGATTATGTATATTATGTATGCATCGCTTGGGTGCACTGTTTTTTCACTGATGTCACATTTTTTTTATTATGTGCCTGCTGTGCTTATTTATTTACATTATAATTGTCACCTGATTAGTCGTGCTGATATGGCTATGTATATAAGCTATACTTTGTGATTTATCTGCTTGCGCCTATGATTACATATGAACATTTATTTGCTTATGCTGATATGATGCTCATGACCTCTTTATTATGTAAGATATATATTTGCTGCTTTGCGTATGGATTGCATATTTACACATTTTTGCTTTGTTGTCATAACTATTCTTTAATTTGGTGTATAGAAATGCTGATGTACTGTGTACGAACATGGTTTTTGGGTCACAACATGGTATTAATTATAGATTGTTCGCTTGGCAGAGCCTCGTTATAGAGATTGTGATACATCCACTTGTTGACATTCTGTTCTCTACTGGTATATTTACTCGCTATTGCATGTTTTGCTTACGCTCAGTGCTTTATATTTTAAGATAAGAAAATGAACTGCTATAATTCTACGAACGACATTGGTACAAGAAACTTCATTGAAGTCACATGAGCTGGCGGTTTTATGGAAGCTGTATAAACTTATGCTAATAGGAAGGAAGCTAACGATATGACATACCAACACTAGGTTTACACCATTGACAGTTATTACAGTGGATTCTTCGTGAGCAATTGTAATAGCAAGTGACACTTGACACAATAAATACTCCATGTGTTTACTTCTGTTGTGCCATGATTCTTGAAGTGGTGTACACACTGAGAAATATTACGATCATTCACATTCCGTACTCGTCCTTACTTACTGAAAGTTATTCAAACTGAAGGCTGTTAGAGGTCATGTATGCATTTCTTTTATTTAATGATGAACAAGGTAACCAAAATGTATTTTATAATTCATAATGAGTAGAAGATTTGGGTCAGATGGATTACACAGAGGTTGTGTGTGGACGTTGTCTCTTCGGATTGAATGGTATGATGAATTGAAGTTTCCACTAGGATTTTATCTGTTCTTGTTCGAGGAGACTGACTAGAGGAAGAGTTGTTATGGAAGTGAAATGATATTGGTGATAAGGTTTATATGTATCGACGTATTGAAGAGGTATTTTGAAGTATTGAGATTGTGTAATGTTGATGATTATTGGAGTTTTGGTGGATAAGACGTAAGGTAAATGATATTGGTGATAAGGTATATATGTATCGACGTATTTAAGAGGTATTATTGAAGTATTAAAATTCTGTAATGGTAATGATTATTGGAGTTTTGGTGGATAAGAGGTAAAGTAAGTGAGGAGCATATTTTTTTTGGTTGGTTTATACGGCACAAGGAGGATGGAGATGGCAGACTAGAACACTGGAAGATTGTCTACACGAGAGAGAGTAACTGCATATATTTTTACACTGACAGTTGTTCAGAAAAAGGTAGCTTGGCAAACATTGGTCTTGCCATGATGACTATGACGTTGACTAACTATTATTGACTGTTAATCACTGTACCACTACTACTTGATACACATGTCGAACATCAAATCTTTGACAGAATTGCATTTACACAGTTAAAACTATTCAATTACACAGTAGTACTTAATATGTGAATGAGAGTTGATTGAGTGTGTTTTCCTTTCCTAATCCCAAATAATTGGTACTTAACCTATCTCCAAAATATTATTTTACTTGTTTTTTGTGGCTTGCACTGACACCCATAAATATTATAGGTTTACTGATATTTGTGTATTTGTAATAGTTAATATGACAATTATCTGATATCATTTGTGCGTTTATTATAATTTGTATGTTTAGTGCAAGAGCATTGATAATAATTTTATAAAAGCAATTGTGTGTACATTTAAACTGTTGTTCGTGCTTACACATATTAACATTGGTGGGTGGCACTTGGAAATGTTTAATTTCTGCTAATGAATTCTGATGAAATGTTTAATTATTGATAGTGAATATTATGGACTGTTACCTGCACTTGTTCAACATTGATGGGTGCCAGTTGGAAATGTTTACTTTGTGCTAATGAACTCTGATGACCTATCTGATTAGTGATAGTGAATATTATGGACTGTTACCTGCACTGGTTCAACATTACTGGGTGCCACTGTTGGAACTGCTTCCACTGAAATAATATTAGTTGTTGCTGTCTGCACCTGCTCAACATTACTGGGTGCCACTAATGGAACTGCTTCTACTCAAATGATGTCACTTGTTGGTGTCTGCACCTGCTCAACATTGCTGGGTGCCACTGATGGACTGCTTCACCTGCTCAACATTGCTGGGTGCCACTGATGGACTGCTTCTACTGAAATGATGTCACTTGTTGGTGTCTGCACCTGTTCAACATTGCTGGGTGCCACTGATGGACTGTTTCTACTGGAATGATGTCACTTGTTGGTGTCTCCACCCGGTCAACATTGCTGGGTGCCACTGTTGGAACTGCTTCTACTGAACTGATGTCACTTATTGGTGTCTGCATCTGTTCAACATTGTTAGGTGCCACTGATGGACTGTTTCTACTGAGATGATGTCACTTGTTGCTGAATGCACCTGCTCAACATTGCTGGGTGCCACTGATGGAACTGCTTCTACTGAAATGATGTCACTTGTTAGTGTCTGCACCTGTTCAACATTGCTGGGTGCCACTGATGGACTGTTTCTACTGGAATGATGTCAATTGTTGGTGTCTCCACCTGCTCAACATTGTCGGGTGCCACTAATGGAACTGCTTCTATTCAAATGATGTCACTTGTTGGTGTCTGCACCTGCTCAACATTGCTGGGTGCCACTGATGGACTGCTTCACCTGCTCAACATTGCTGGGTGCCACTGATGGACTGCTTCTACTGAAATGATGTCACTTGTTGGTGTCTGCACCTGTTCAACATTGATGGGTGCCACTGATGGACTGCTTCTACTGAGATGATGTCACTTGTTGCTGAATGCACCTGCTCAACATTGCTGGGTGCCACTGATGGAACTGCTTCTACTGAAATGATGTCACTTGTTAGTGTCTGCACCTGTTCAACATTGCTGGGTGCCACTGATGGACTGTTTCTACTGGAATGATGTCACTTGTTGGTGTCTCCACCTGCTCAAAATTGCTGGGTGCCACTGATGGAAGTGCTGCTACTGAGATAATGTCTCTTGATGTTGTCTGCGTCTGCTCGCCATTTCTGGGTGCCACTGTTGGAGCTGTTGAAATACTGCTGATGGAATGTTATGGGACTGCTGTTTGCACCTGTTGACCATTGCTGGATGCCACTGTTGGAAATGTCAATTACTCTGAGGTGTCCTACTTGTTTATTGAACTATTGATAGGATTTTATGTGAATATTTGTATAAACAGATTTTTTTGGTGTATTTACTGTGTATGAAATGTTATGAGATTGTTACCTGCACCTATTCGTCATTGCTGACGCTATTGATTGAATTGTTTAACCACATGATACTTGTGTAACCTATTATTTACATATTTATACAAGGATTTGTATTCCTTACTGTATTTTATATATTAGGTTATTGAAGGGTCAGTTCAAAGCCAAAATTTATTTATTTTCTTATTTAATATTATCTTTTATTTTTGTCTGTATTGTTTTTGGACGAATTTGGTGGTATTTTCACCACCAATGCTGGCAAAAATACCATCAAATTCTAGTCCGTGGAGGAAGTGCACTGAGTCACAGCGCCAGAGATTGCGCCGAAGAGTATTATTCAGCCGCCTCCACTGGCAGTTGCAGCTGAGAAGTTGCTGAGATCAGTAGTAGTTCTGAGGTAGCCGTAGTTAGAGTACTAATTGTTACCATGTCGTGGGCAGTTATTCTGTTGGGCAAGACACCAGATGTTGTTGGATTGGGGATGTTGCAATGATCAGAGTGTATTTTTCGTCAATATATATGAAGGTAAAGAAATTTTTTTATTTCAAATGTCTTATGCCTCTTGGTCACAGGTTCAGTCAACAAAGCATCTGGCTCGTGTTGTTGTGTCAGACTGTAATTCTGGTTTCTATATGCAATTATAGTATCTCTAGTTTTTTTGAATTACTTCAGTGTAAATCGTGTTTAAAATATCGTGTCTTATTGAGGTAGAACCGTGCCATATGTGTACGTTGAATCACACTTCTACACAGAGAACAGTTACATTTGTACTTTGTTTCGTAGCTTTTATAGTTGCTGGGGACTTAATTAATTAATTGTGTTAACGGAAATTTCCTTTCATTCTTTGTTGTTATTCTGTGCAGTCGTATTGCGTACTAACATTATTCGGGACCAACCAGTTACGAGACTGCGTAACCGGACAAAAAAATACTAAAAATTAAAAATATTTGCATTATATTTAATTAAGCCCCCATGCAGGCTTCAGTAGCTAGAAACTTTTATTCAGCTGGCAGTAATGGCGCTCGCTGAATTGCAGTAGTTCGAGGAAACGCAGATTTTTGTGAGCCAAGCGATTCATGAAAGTGTAGGTTATTGTTAGTGAGGGCCATTCTTGTGTAGGGAGTTTTGAATGTCAGACTGCATTGCGCTAAAAATATTGCGTGTCAGTTTAGTGTTGATCAGAATATGTAAAAAGAGTAATTGAGTACGTTCAGTTTTGCACAGCTGTTCGAAAATCAAATATCGTAGAGGTTTATCAGCACAGTAATTCATTAATTCTTAAAAGGGTATGTCTCAAGATGTGTGGAGGTGGCACAGTGGCTGAAGTGTGCGTATATTGCCAGGACTCGTGGACAGGATGGCAGAAGGCCCGAGATGGAGCGGTGGCTGCTGTGAGCGTATAGTGCCAGGGCGGCTGCAGGCACGATGAGGTGGATTTTTTAGTGATGTGTGTGAATATTTCCAGGACCTGGCCCAGGGTGTCAGCAGGATGGATGAGGTGGTGTGGTGGCCGAGATGAGCGTCTTTTAACAGTATATGGGCCAGTGCAGCAGCAGATACGAGGAGGTGAAGTGGAGACCGATGTGAGCCTCTATGCCAGGACCTGTCTCAGGGAGGTTGCAGGCTCGAAGATGTTACATGGTGGCCGATGTAAGCGTCAAATGGCAGGGCCAGAGCTGGGGAGACAGCAATTGTGGGAAGGTGGTGCAGTGGCTGATAATGAGCGGTTATTGCCAGGAGCTGGGCCTAGCTGACAGAATGCGTGAGGAGATGTCACAGTGGATGACAATTTCATCTATTGCCAGGACCTGGGCCAGGGCGCCTCCAGGCTCGATGAGGTGGAGCAGTGGGTGACGTGAGCGTCAATTGTCAGGTCCTGGTCCAGGGTGGCAGGAGGTGGAGCAGTGGCATATGTCAGCGTCCATTGCTGGCACCTGGGCCAGGATAGCAGAAGTCGTGAGGAGATGGAACGGTTGCTGATGTGGGTGTCTATTGCCAGTACCTGGGCCAGATAAGCAGACGAGCAAGGAAGTTGAGTGGTGGCCGATGTTTGCGTCTATTTCCAAGTTCTGGGCCTGGGATGCAGCAGACGTGAGGAGGTGGCCCGTCGGATGATCTGTGCATCTATTGCCAGGCCCTGGGTTAGGATGGCAGCCAGCATGAGCAGGTGGAGCAGTGGCCGATGTGAACGGCTACTGCGAACACCGTGGCTCGGTGGCAGCAGCTGTCTGGGGTTGGCACAGTTGCCGATGTGAGCATCTATTGCCAGAAGTCGGGGCCAGGGTAGCAGCAGGGCGCGAGGATTTGTAGCTGTGGCTGATATGTCTAGTACCAGGTGTGGGGTCTGCCAGTACCTGGGGCAGGGTGCCTGCAGGTGAGAAGAGGGCTCAGTGGCAGATGTGAGCATCTGTTGCCAGCACCTGGGTTAGAGTCACAGCTGACACGAGCATTTGGAGCAGTGGCCGATGTAACCATCTATTGCGAGGACCTGGACAGGGTGACAGCAGTTGTTATGAGGTAGCAAGTTGGCTGATGTGAGCGTCGATTGCCAGGACCTGGGCCAGGTTGGCAGCATGAGCAAGGAGGTTCGTGGTAGCCGATGTGTGCGTCTATCGCCAGATTCTGGGCTAGGGTGACGTGGTGGCCCAGTGGCCGATGTGAGCATTTATTGCCAGTTTCTGGACCAGGGTGGCAGCAGCAGAGAGCAGGTGGAGTGGTGCCAGATGTGGGAATTTATTTGCAGTCCCCAGGCCTGGGTGGAAGTATGTGTTTTGAGGCGTTATGTAGGGAAATTTGTCCATCAATTATTGTGACCAGCGCCTGGGTGGCTCCAGGTGTGGGGAGATGGAGCGGTGGCCAATGTCCGCATCTATTGCCAGTACGTGGGCCAGTGCAGCAGAAGGTGAGAGGAAGTGAAGCGGTGGATGATGTGTGTATCGCCAAGGGAGACAAGCAGTTGTGGTGATGTGGCGCAGTGGCTGTTGTGAGTGTCTATTGCCAGGACTTGTGGTAGATTGCGTGAGGATGTGGCACAGTGGTTGATATGATCGTCTATTTGCAATACCTGAGCGAGAGCGGCAGCAGGTGAGAGGAGGTCGTGTGGTTGCTGATTCAAGTGTCCTGACTTGGTCTATGGAGACAGAACGTGTGAGAAGGTGGCGCTATGTCGGATGTGAACGTATCTTGCCATTATCTGGTCCAGTGTGACACCTGTCATGATTAGGTGAAAAGGTGGCTGATGTGAGCGTCTATCTCCATGTCCTGGGCCTTCTGCCACCCTGTACTATGTACAGTTGATAAACACTCTTATCGGCCACAGCGCCACCTCCTCCCACTTCCTGCCACCCTGGTCCAGGACTGGGCAATAGACACATACCCCTCTTACCCAGGTCTTGGCAATAAATGCTCACATTGGCCACAAAGCAACCTCTTCATGCCTGCTGCCACCCTGCCCCAGGATCTGTCGATATTCGATCACATCGGCCTCCACTCTACCTTCTCGACCCTGCTGCCATCTTTACCTAGATCCTGCCTGTAGACGCTCACATCAGCCACTGCTCCAATTGATCGTGCCTGCTGCCAACCTGGCAGGGGCGACGCGGTATTTAGGTGGCCGTGTTTATTGCCAGGACCTGGGCCAGGGTGGCAGCAGGTGTGGGGAGGTTGCGTGATGGAAGATGTGGGCTACAATTGCTAGGGCCCAGACAGTGTTTCAGCAGGTGAGCGGAGGTGGAGAGGTGGCCAATGTGAGTTTGTATAGTCAGGACATGGGCCAGGGTGGCAGCAGGCGCGAGGAAGTTGCGTGTTTGCTCATGTGAGCCTCAATCGCCAGGTTCTGGGCCTGGGTGGCAGCAGGCGCGAAGAGTTGATACGGTGGCCGATGTGAGCGTGTATTTCCAGAACTCAGTGCCAAGTTGGCAGCAGGGACAACGATGTGGAGCTGTGGCTGATGTGAGCGTCTACAGCTAGGATTTGGGCGAGCGTGGCAGCAGGTTCGAGGAGGATGAATAGAGGCCGATGTGAGCGTCTATTGCCCAGAGCTGGACCAACGAGGTGATGTGGTGATTGATGTGAGTGTTTACTGGCAGAATCTGGGCCAGGATGGAGCAGGTGCGAGGTGGTTGTGCGGTTGCCAATGTGAGCGACTATCGCCAGGTCCTGGGCCAAGGTGGCTGCTCGCGTGGAGAGGTGGCTCAGTGGCCCATGTGAGCATTTGCCTGGGTGGTGATGTGTGTGTGTCTATCGCCCTGGTCGAACGACCAGGCTTTGGGAGGCGAGTGTGAAAAGCCAGCAGCGCAGTTCGTATATCAGCTATGTAGTCACTCAGGGACTCTATACTCTGAATACATATTTATTCTCTAGGTGGCTTTTGTCCGAAGTGGTTAGTCTTTCCTGCACGATCTTTATTGCAACCCACTAAAACTATCGTCACTCTCAAGAATGGATGTTACTAATTGAGTAAAGGAGCCACTGCATAAAGGATAGAGCAACTGCACACCAACCTTGCCAGCGCATTTAACAGATCAGCAATCATCTCCGACTTAACTAAAAACCACGAAAACTGAACTAAATGCTTCATGGATTCAATCGACAAGGAATTAACTCCCTGAAATATTGACACCAATGGGGTTTGGAGGTTTAGCAAAATAATTGTTCACACTATGCTCACCACAAACTGTAGATATTCCGGCCGAACATCCGTTTGCGGTGGTTGCCAAAAGGACGAAGCAACCAACATGGCCACGCCGTGCTTCTTGCACAGGCACCCCAATCTGCACAAACATCTAGGCCAACAGCAACTCCGGAATCCCCTCTCACTGTGAGGTTTGGCACAGTTTATATGAAATGCCTACCAGGCAACAACTAACCGCCGCAGGAGTTTCACGATTAGCGAACACCCCCAGTGTAACAGACTTCACACATGTGATATGCCCGAGCCACAATTCCGCCAGTCACACAGGCGCCCCAAACCGATTGCCTCTTGCTGTCCCACACTCCCCAGGGAAAAGATGCACATGCCTGGAGATGCACCAAAGACAACAAGCCGATCGCTGAAGATCGACCAGCACATATATGTTGGTCATAGTGTATGCAGAATATGTGAGAAGATGGGACAGTTAGTGTTTGCAGGTGTATTAATAATGTAGCAAGGTGCTGGTTGAAAGCATTGATGATTGTAAGGACAATTCCAAAAACTTTGTGAGTGCATATGTAGTGGTTTATGGATTTGCTATATTGGCCACAAGACTCTTCGCTTGTGATTGTGCACCTGCATAGCCGCAACAGATGGCTTCTAGCCGTCTCTATCAAGACTACAATGTGTTTGCTCTGAGATGACCTACCTACCGACGTCGTTGTTGTTGTTGTGGTCTTCAGTCATGAGACTGGTTTGATGCAGCTCTGCATGCTACTCTATCCTGTGCAAGCATTTTCACCTCCCAGTACCTACTGCAGCCTACATCCATCTCAATCTGCTTAGCGTATTCGTCTCGTGGCCTCCCTCTACGATTTTTACCCTCCACGCTGCCCTCCAATACTAAATTGGTGATTTCTCCATGTCTCAGAACATGTCCTACCAACCGATCTCTTCTTCTAGTGAAGTTGTGCCAAAAGTCCTCTTCTCCCCAATTCTATTTAATGCCTTCTCATTAGTTATGTGATATAGCCATCTAATCTTCAGCATTCTTCTGTAGCACCACATTTCGAAAGCTTCTATTCTCTTTTTGTCTAAACTGTTTATCATCCACGTTTCACTTCCATACATGGCTACACTCCATACAAATACTTTCAGAAACGACTTCCTGACACTTAAGTCTATGCTCGATGTTAACAAATTTCTCTTCTTCAGAAACGCTTTCCTTGCCATTGTCAGTCTACATTTTACATCCTGTCTATTTCGACTATCATCAGTTATTTTGCTCCACAAATAGCAAAACGCCTTTACTACTTTAAGTGTCTCATTTCTTAATCTAATTCCCTCAGCATCATCGGACTTAATTCGACTGCATTCCATTATCATCGTTCTGCTTCTGTTGATGTTCGTCTTATACCCTCCTTTCAAGACACTGTCCATTCTATTCAACTGTTCTATCAAGTCCTTCGCTGTTTTTGATAGAACTACAATGTCATCGGTGAACCTCAAAGTTTTTATTTCTTCTCCATCGGTTTTAATACCGACTCCGAATTTTTCTTTTGTTTCCATTACTGCTTGCTCAATATACAGATTGAATAACATCGGGGAGAGTTTACAACCCTGTCTCACTCCCTTCCCAACCACTATTTCCCCTTCGTGCCTCTCGACTCTTATAACTGCCATCTGCTTTCTGTACAAATTGTAAATAGCCTTTGCCACCCTCTATTTTACCCCTGCCACCTTAAGAATTTGAAAGAGAGTATTCCAATCAACATGTGAAAAGCTTTTAAGTGTACAAATGCTAGAAACGTAGGTATGCCTTTCCTTAATCTTCCTTCTAAGATAAATCGTAGGGTCAGTATTGCTTCACGTGTTCCAATATTTCTACGGAATACAAACTGATGTTTCCCGAGATCGGCTTCTATCAGCTTTTCCATTCGTCTGTAAAGAATTCGCGTTAGTATTTCGCAGCTGTGACTGATAGTTCGGTAATTTTCACATCTGTCAACACCTGATTTCTTTGGGATTGGAATTATTATATTCTTCTTGAAGTATGAGGGTATTTCGCCTCTTTCATACATCTTGCTCACCAGAAGGTAGAGTTTTGTTAGGACTGGCTCTCCCAAGGCTGTCAGTAGTTCTAATGTAATGTTGTCTGCTCCGGGGTCCCTTGTTTCGACTCAGGTACTTCAGTGCTCTGTCAAACTCTTCACGCAGTATCATATCTCCCATTTCATCTTCATCTACATCCTCTTCCATTTCCATAATGTCCTCAAGTACATCGCCCTTCTATAGACCCTCTATACACTCCTTCCACCTTTCTGCTTTCCCTTCTTTGCTTAGAACTGGGTTTCCATCAAAGCTCTTGATATTCATGCAAGCGGTTTTCCTTTCTCCAAAGGTCTCTTTAATTTTCCTGTAGTCTGTATCTATCTTACCCCTAGTGAGATACGACTCTACATCCCTACAGTGTTCTTCTAGCCATCCCAGCTTCGCCATTTTCCAGTTCCTGTCGATATCATTTTTGAGACGTTTGTATGCCTTTTTGCCTGCTTCATTTACTGCATTTTTATATTTTCCCTTTCATCAATTAAAGTCAATATTTCCTCTGATACCCAAGGGTTTCTACTAGACCTCGTCTTTTACCTATTTCATCCTCTGCTGCCTTCACTATTTTATCCCTCAAAGCTACCCATTCTTCTTCTACTGTCTTTCTTTCCCCCATTCCTGTCAATTGTTCCCTTATTCTCTCCCTGAAACTCTGTACAAACCGTGGTTCTTTCAGTTTATCCAGGTCCCATCTTCTTTAATTCCCACCTTTTTGCAGTTTCTTCAGTTTTAATCTACAGTTCATAGACAATAGATTGTGATCAGAGTCCACATCTGCCCCTGAAAATGTCTTACAATTTAAAACCTGGTTCATAAATCTCTATCTTGTCATTATATGATCTATGTGATACCTTTTACTATCTCCAGGGTTCTTCCATGTATACAACCTTCTTTCATGATGCTTGAACCAAGTGTTAGCTGTGATTAAGTTATGCTCTTCGCAAAATTCTACCAGGCGGCTTCCTCTTTCATTTCTTAGCCCTAATCCATGTTCACCTACTACGTTCCCTTCTCTCCCTTTTCCTACTCTCGAATTCCAGTCAGCCATGACTATTATATTTTCTTCTCCCTTCACTTCCTGAATAATTACTTTTATCTCATCATACATTTCATTAATTTTTTCGTCATCTGCAGAGCTAGAAGGCATATAAACTTCTACTACTGTAGTAGGCGTGGGCTTCATGTCTATCTTGTCCACAATAATACGTTCACTGCGCTGTTTGTAGTAGCTTACGCGTACTCCTATTTTTTATTCATTATTAAACCTACTGCTGCATTACCGCTATTTTATTTTGTATTTATAACTCTGTGTTCACTTGACCAAAAGTATTGTTCCTCCTGCCACCAAACTTCACTAATTCCAACTATATCTAACTTTAACCTACCCATTTCCCTTTTTAAATTTTCTAACCCACCTGGCCGATTAAGGGATCTGACATTCCACGTTCCCATCCGAGAACCTACCAATATTGTTGAAATTTTCGAATGACTCTTTTGTGGGTTTGCTCTGTTGTGGCCCATTTCCTGGCTGCAGGTCAATAGTTTGCACTGTCTTTCCGTTAGAAGGACAACACTACTTCTTCAAGACTGCATGGAAAACCATTACTTCCGTGTGCATTTTCTTTTCCTGCTCAGACTATGAGGAAAATAAAGATAACTGTAATTACTATTGTGATTAATGATCTGGACTGTCTGTATGAGAACAATTTTTGCTTTTGAGCAACATTGCATCAATAAGTATGTGCATTTGATATCTTTGTTATTGTATTTATGAAAAATTTTATCAATTCAGTAATGGCCACTGCCCAAAACGATTTCTAAGATTTTTTGTGGGGAAGCATGGGGGCTATGTAAGTAGGCTGTTTAGCTTTTTATGTTTGTGACGCCACGTAGAACTCTGTATGAAAATCAATGACTGTGTTGTGTGCAGCCTGTGGTTGGTTTGTATTGTTGGAATATATAACGACTTTTGAAAATTATTAAGGTAAATACATTGATTGTTCTCTTTCAAAATCTTTCATTTGCTGACTATGCCTACCAGTAGTGAGTGCCCTCAGTAGCTAGAACATTTTATTTAGCTGGCTGTAGTGAAGCTCCATGTATTGCAGTAGTTCTAGTTTTGCGTCTAGTGAGGGGAGCGACTCATGAAAGGTATACGTTATTGTTAGACAGGGCCATTCTTTTGTAGGGAATTTTGAACGTCAGATTTTGTTGCGCTTAGAATATTGTGTGTCAGTTTAGTGTTGATCAAAATAAGTAAAGAGAGTAATGATTACGTTCAGTTTTTCTCAGCTGTTTGAAAGTCAAATAACGTAGAGCTTTCTCAGCACAGTAATTCATTAATTTTTCAAAGCGTATGTTTCAAGTTGTGTGGAAGTGGCACAGTGGCCGATGTAAGCATCTATTGCCAGGACTCGGGGCTAGGATGGCAGCTGGTACAACGAGAAGGAGTGATGGCTGATGTGAGGGTCTAGAGCGAGGATGTGGGCCAGGGTGAGGAGGTGTAGCAGGGTCTGATGTGAGTGTGTATTGCCAAGACCTGGGACTGAGTGGAAGCAGTGGCCAACGTCAGCGTCTATTGCCAGGACCTGGGCCAGAGTAGCAGTAGGCGCAAGGAGGTGGAGCGGTGGTCGAATTAAGTGTATTTTGCCATGAACGGGGCCAAGGTGGCACCGTGTGTGAGGAGGTGGCATGGTGGCCAATTTGAGTCTCTATATCCAGGAACTGGTCCAATGTGGCAGAAGGAACAAGGAGGGGACACAGCAGCCGATGTGAGTTTCTATTTCCAGGAACACGGCCAGGGTGGCAAATGTCAGCGTAATTTGCCAGGGCCTGAGCCAGTGAGGTAGCCGGTGTGAAGGAAGTGAAGGAGTGGCCAATGCGAGCGTCTATTGCCAGGACCTGGGCCAAGGGTAAAAGAAGGCACGATGAGGTTGCGTGGATGCTGATGTTTGTATTACCATGTCCTTGTCTTGGGTGGCAGTAAGCACGAAGAGGTGGTGCAGTGGCTGATGTGACTTTTTACTGCCAGGACCTGGACCTGGGTGGAAGCAGCTGTAGGGAGGTGGTGTGGTGGCAGATGTGAGTGTCGGAAACAAGAAACTGGAGTCACAGAAGTTCGTCCATCCCGTGACTGTAGTTGTATTAGTCGCTTGGAGAGAAGTCGTCTGGTGACTGATTTATTCAATCGCGACGAAAACTGTTTGTTCCATCGTCAATACAAGTGTGAGACGGTAACGACTGACTGTCAGTATTGCGTTGAAAGAAAGATACTTTACTCCCAGGTGAACTTCCATATGGTGACCGTGGCTACGCTAGAACTGAGGACTAGAACCAGCTGGAGCTGATGTATTGAATCGCGACGCAATTGGTAAGATCCAATTTCATTCGGACGGTGCGAGGGCTGGAATTAACTCTTACATTTGCGTTGGCAGCAGGAAACTTAAGCCACAGAAGTTGGTCCATCCTGTGACCGTGGTTGTGTTTGTCGTTTGGAGAGAATTTGGCTGGAGACAGATTTATTGAATCGAGACCATAGTCAGTTTTGCGTCGGAAAAAAGAAACTTAACTCCAACGAGAACGTCCATCCTATGACCGTGTCTGTGTTTGACCCCAGGATAAAAGTCGATGGAGCTGATGTATTGAATCATGACGCGTATGATCCAATGTGATTAGGAGTGTGGGGGTGTTACAATTAACTTTTAATTTTCGTCGGAAACAAGAAACTTGAATTACAGAATTCATCCATCTGGTTACTGTGGTTGCGTTAGCTGCTTAGAGTGTCAGCTGGAGACTAATTTATTGAAGCGCAAAGCAATTTGTGAATTTCTTCGTGAATTCGTGTGATGGACGGTCAGAATTAACTGGTGATTTTATGTCGGAAACAAGAAATCCTATATTTAGCAGAACTTTCATCCGTTGACCATGGCGGCGATAGTCGCCTGGAGAGAAGTAGTGTGGAGGATGTGCATTCAATCACGACTCAATTTGAGTGTTCCATCGTCAATACTAGCGTGGGACAGTAACAACTGACTGTCAGTTTTGCGTCGGAAAAAGAAACTTTACTCCCAGGGAATGTTTAATCTGTCGCCGTAGTTGCATTAGACCCCAGGATAAATTTCTGGTTGAGCTGATGTATTGAATGGTGACGCAATTTGTATGGTCCAATGTCATTAGAAGGTTGGGAGGGTTACAATTAACTGTTAGTCTTGCGTTGGAAACATGAAACGTGTGTCACATATCTTGGTCCATCCAATGACCGTGGTGGCGTTATTCACTTGCAGATAAGTCGGCTGGAGGCTAATGTATTCAAACGCGCCGCAATTTATGTGTTCCATCGTCAAAACGAGTGTGGGCAGTAACAACTGGCTGTCAGTTTTGCGTAGGAAAAAAGATCCTTTGCTCCCAGGGCAACGTCCATCCGGCGAATGTGGCTGCGTTAGACCCCAGGATAAAATTCCCCTGGAACTAATGTATTGAATCGCTACGCAATTTGTACGATCCACTGTCATTCGGACGGTCGGAGGGTTACAATTAACTGTTAGTTTTGTTTCGGAAACAAGTAACGTGAATCACAGAACATGGTCCATCCCGTGACCGTGGTTGCGTTAGCCGCCTGAAGAGAAGTCGGCTGGTGGCTGATGTATTCAATCGCGACGTAATTTGAGTGTTCCATCGTCAAAACCAGGGTGGACGGTAACAACTGACTACCAGTTTTGCATCGAAAAAAAAACTTTACTCCCAGGAGAACGTCCATCCGGTAACAGTGCCAGCGTTAGTCTCACTAGGATAAACGTCAGATGGAGCTGATGTATTGAATCGCGACGCGATTTGTATGATCCAATGTCATTAGGGAAGTGAGAGGGTTACAATTAACATTCAGTTTTGCGTCGGAAACAAGATACATGAATCACAGAATTTCGGCCATCCGGTGACCGTGGTTGCGTTAGTCGCTTGGCGAGAGGTCGGCTGGAGACTGATTTATTGAATCGCGACGCAATTTTTGTGTTCCTTCGTCGATACTAGGATGGGACGGTAAGAATTCACTGTCAGCTTTGCGTCGTAAACAAGAAACTTTACTTACAGGGGAACGTCCATACAGTGAGTTTGTCATCGTTAGGCCCTTGGAGAAAAGTCGGCTTGTGCCTGATATAATGATTCGCGGAGGTGCGAGCAATACACTTATCTGTCAGTTTTGTTTCAGATGCGAGAGACACGATGTGGTGTCACCGCCAGACATCACACTTGGTAGGTGGTAGCCTTTAAATTAGCCTCGTTTTGTTTGTATACGTCAGACCCGCGTGTCGCCACTGCAGGCCGAGCGCCGCCACACGGCAGGTCTAGTCTAGAGAGACTCCGTAGCACTCGCCCCAATTGTACAGCCGACTTTGCAAGCGATGGTCCACTGCCTACATACGCTCTCACTTGCAGAGACGATACTGCAGCATAGCCTTCAGCTACGTTATTTGCTACACCTAGCAATGCGAGCATAGTCTTCAGCTACGTTATTTGCTACGACTTAGCAATGCGCCCTGTTTTTCAAGAATGTGTTCTGAACAGATAATATATTGAATCATGTACCGTCAAGAGCGACGTTCATCATTATTGGATTAAAGTTAAGTATCAACTTAATTACGTCCGCTTTCTGAATTCTAATTCCTTGGCATGGTCCAGACCTCGCGTCAGTATAGTTCTTCCCTCTTCAAGCCAACCTGCGTGCGCTAAAATGCGTGCATTTCGGCCACTATTCATAACACGGTGTTGGCTCTTATGCCACCACAACATTAGCGAGTTGTGTAAAAACGGTGTTCTTATCTCTATTGCCCTGATTTCACTGTGTAATGGCTTCGCCACAATCTCCAGATGCACAGTCGTGCTCAAAAGTATCCGAACGACCTGAACTCCATTTCCCCTGATTCGCATGCAACCCACATAACGCAGCTGTCTAGCAGGACCTCTAATCGCTCCTTGGTACAGTCGTTTGACTATTGAAAATCGTTCCAATAAGCCACCAGTAGAAAACACTCCTCTGTATTGCAATAAGTCAAGATGTAAAGTAATACTACGATACTACAAATATCAGGGAACGCCTTATCACAGATGAGACTGTCGTTAAGGCTTGTAAGCTCACATTTATTACAATAAATGACATACATGAAATGTTACCACTCTCATTATTACGTCAGGTAGGTAATGCACTTAGTATGTTCGTCGTATTCATGATATCCTCTTCAAAGTAACATACCGTACTTATTATTTAACACAAAATGACATCTAAAATTTAAGTTATACACGAGCAGCTAGTTGAGA
Organism: Schistocerca gregaria; assembly: GCF_023897955.1. Lineage (NCBI taxonomy): Eukaryota > Metazoa > Arthropoda > Insecta > Orthoptera > Acrididae > Schistocerca > Schistocerca gregaria. Next base: position 34,828,322 of record NC_064928.1, read on the forward strand.
ATATGTATGAACTTCAAATGACACGACGAACCGTCTCGTTCTGCATATGGATTCAAACCCAGGTCGTGCAGACTAAGCAAAGATTTCGTGACTGACGGAAACTAACAGTCATTCCTGATTACGCATACAGAGAGTGATATACCTCGATTTTAGACAGTATCAATTAGCAAATACCAACTTTAAATTACATAACGCAAACATTTTTAACGGACCCGAATTCCTACCCAGCTCTTATTGTCCCTGTTAACGAACTACGAGAGATGTTAAATATTGCTTCTTAACAAGTAATATATCTGAAATGCCGTGATATAAAGCTTTGTGTTGGATAGGAATTCGAACCCAGATATAATCGGATAGATATCGAAACACAATCAATTGTGACATATCGCATTTTCTCGACACTAGCTAGATGTTTTAACTGAAATGACGAGACGAAACATTAATTTTTTCCTTCCCAGGACTCCAACCCGGCACCTATCACTGTTATATTCTCGGGAAAACGAACGTTAAATATGGGTTTGTTGCACCATCAGCGACATGTCAACATGTTTGAACTAGAAATAATATGACGAAGAGTTCAGTGCTGACTGGGAATAGAGCCCCACACATATCGTTGTTGATTACACGCAAAGAGACGTCAGCTACCGAATTTTTCTCCACCAGCACCTCCGAATAACATCTTGAACTTACAGTGATCTAGCAAATAGTTCTGTGTCTCACTGGGAGTCAAAAACGTCAAAGATCGTTAGTGTTGACAACGAATGAAACTAAATTAAAAATCGAAATCATTATCTACCAGCAAATAGGTGTTCTCATGATAGATCTTGATAATACATAATGAAATCTTTAGTGCCGAGCCAGGATTCGAACCCATTCACGCGCAATATGTGGAGATGTTGAGGAATCTGCATTTTTGAACAAACAACAAACTGTAGCCGAGCTGTATTGTCACGAAGGGATCAAATTCCGCGTTAAGGACGGTCTGAGTTGCATTCCCAGTTCAGAACCAATTTTATCGACATACAGAAGCTCAGATAAAAGATGGAATAAGTGTCCTGTGAGACTACATAACATCTGTTTCGTCACTAGAAATAAATAACTAGTATAAGAAAGGTTACTGGTGATAGAATTTCTACATGTCGCCACTCCAGACTTTATTGTGGCTCAACCTACCGTCTACTTGGTAGAGAAGGAATATCATTTATAATATGAACTTCAGATCACAATGCCGTTATATCTTCTTCACTTGGTGTAGCCAGAAGAGAATGGAATCTGTCTCTCCCTATCTGAAATCAATGACCGAAGTTGGAATCGAACCCAGACCACAGATATATGATCCTCTCAATAGACCAACAAACCACCATACCCTCTTCTGCGGGACTCATTTCTCTATCATAACGCCGGTGTGCCACACTGGTTGAGAATTCTGCCACACTGGCTGCCTGTATCAATTTGCAGCATGTTCAGTAAATTCATTTACTTGGTTGACCGAATCACCATGAACTATCTGCCTCAGCTACGCAATGCATACATTCAACTTTATTTTGTATCACCAAAATAAAATCACGTAACTGCTACCAACACAGAACTGCCAACAGTGTAGGATGCAGAAATTTAAATAGCAAGTGTTCCTTTCCACTTGAGCTACTCTATTGAGCTATCTCTTTGTTGAAAACGTCGTGCAGTGCAAAAGAAGAAGTTTAACTGTTTGTCTCTCATAAGTATAGACCTGGCCATATGCATTATCCCACATCGCTGTGGAATGCAGAAGTTCTGGAGGAATTGTTCTTGAATTCTGGAGCTGTTGTAGCTATGTGTCGGCTAGTAGCATAATGGTAAGTATCGCGCACGGTAGGTAAGATGTCGCGATTCGAGTGTGTTCACTGCTCTATGTTTTGAAACGCAATTCTGCTGTCTGCTAAAGTTATCAATCTGATGGAACTTGTAACATAATTCCCTTCACTTCTCAAGCAAAAGTAGTCGTATATGGAAAACTGGGTTACTACTGCGACTTTTTGTTCATTTCAGGTTTAACAGACAGCCAAACAGTAGATGCATCTCGAATCTTTTGGTATTATGTATGGGTAGAGCGCATCGTGCCAAAATACGTCGGAAAAGTATTTTCTACATTGGCTGTCGGCTGTTAGTGGCGTTTTATTCTCCTTCAAACCATGCTTGAGAGCTTTTTCGGACTGTTATAGATAACATCAAAGAATTCATGTTTACTATTGTTTTAACAACATTAAAGGAAACCTTACGAAAATTGTGATCTGTATTGTAAAAAATTCAATAAAGCTACCCACGATAACCTTACGAGAAATGTCTGTTTTAATAAAACTGAGTATTTGTACACAAGCGTGCCTCTATCGACACGAATTTGTAAAACACTACTCTCTTAGATTTCGATTCGGTTTGTGTTTAATCGGTATACTCAAGATGTATGCAAATGTCTCATTTCATAAATCAAGTTATATATTCCTATAAACACAAAATTTGCTTGTCAGCAGCGTAAAAAGGCGTTACTTGTTGTGCAGCATTGTAAGTTTTTCACCATTGCACTATGAGCTGAAACTATTTTCTTGCGATTTCCTTATCGATGTTTGATCTGACTGTTTGTAACTCTTGCATAGAAGGAATAAAAACGCTACACTCAGTGAGACTGGAACTGTGAACCATGTTTCAGAGGTCAGCAAGTTACCACAAAGCTGGCTCAGAACTATGTGTCTCAGCTTCCTCTTACGACACCAATAGTGGCTACCACTCGTAAACCGCTTTTTGAAAAACGAGATTAGATGAAGGAATTTAGTTTCGCCTTAAATGGTCTCAATCAGCAATGTTTACAGACATCTCAAATAGGAAAAAGCTCATTATTCAGGTACGAAGGTTGTAAAACAAACCTCCCACAGTTTGTATCAGCCTGACCTTTTCGTCTGGTAGCACTGCGTAAGTATTTTGTCCACGAGGTATCACAAGTAGTGTTACTGTAGCTGTGGGAATCATTGCTTGAAAACGAGTTTAACACCAATGGGTACAGTACTGCTAAATATTCTAACTGATTCTCAACCTAAGTCTGAGTTCATCTGCAAACTTAGGAGAATTTACAATATCGAAGCTAGACTGTGTATCCTTGTCTTCCTTGAGTGGTCACTGGAAGGTGTTTACACACACGTATACAATACTATAAATACTTCGAACGCTATAGTTAACGTTGCTCTCATAAACTACGTTTGTTTTTTAATTCTTCTGGGTCTTCAGCGTACAATATGTGTTGTAGATACAGTCATAGAGAAAAAAAATTACCGCCGAGTCGTTCACGTAAGGTGGGCAATACAGTCGTGCTCCCCTCAGAATCCTATGTCCGGCAATATGCTCGATCTGGCAACATTGTAGACTGCGGCACTTCCCAGAGGAAGTCTTAGTACTTTATTCTTGACTATGACTGCAGTCTTGAGGTAAAACGCGAGACTAGCTGATACGACGTCTGGTAACTCAAAGCACACGTCGACAAAACTCTTATCGCCCCTGTCCTCTCGGTTATGAAGCTATGAGTGTAATTCAAGCTAGTGTACAATAGATTTCGCTTACTGTCGCACTGGTAATAACAGTTTGGTCCAACAATCTTTTAGCGAAAGATTTCTTTGCCGACTATCTGCCTCTCAACACCGCGAGCGTCTGAGTTCTCTGGGACCTGTTTGCTGCCTACCGACGGGGCTGGCTGCGATACTGCATTGTCTCGCCTTCTGTCTACAACGTCTGCTCCACTCCGCACTCTCGACCATGTAAAATGCTTTAATGTTGTTGAGTGGTGACGAGTTGTTCAAATGGCTCTGAGCACTATGGGACTTAACATCTGCGGTCATCAGTCCACTAGAACTACTTAAACCTAACTAACCAAAGAACATCACACACATCCATGCCCAAGGCAGGATTCGAACCTGCGACCGTAGCTGTCACGCGCTTCCAGACTGAAGCGCCTACGATTTGTGTTTCACTCTTGATAGCAAAGGAGGCATAAAACCGTTTTTATTTGATGATTATTTCATTACACTAGAATGCAATACATCGATGTGGCACAGAATTAATTTCATTGTTTCTGATCCAGTGCACTACAATAAAGCGTCATATTATTGTTACTTTTCCTGTCACGGGAGGTTCTTAAAATAATTTATTATTGTCATGGATTCATATGCGTTAGTCAAGGCTCAGAGAGTAAATGCAATGAAATGTGTTTGATTTCTTTTTTTGATTCTCCATGGTAAATGGATGCAAAAGATTGTGTCAATACCTATCAGAACCTGCTCTATAGCTAAATTAATGGAGAAGTAAATTAAGTTAATTAATGGAGAAGTAAACGCTGTTCACAAGTGATATTTAAAACATTCAATTGGATTTAAGGGGACAAAATTGCCCATATTTGAAGCTACCCAGAGAAAAAGAAAGTTGCTAGACCCACTGTTAGCAAATGTCTGCTGGGAGTTCTTAATTGCTTCTATGGAAATTTAACAATTGACAGGAATGGGGGAAAGAAATACTGTAGAAAAAGAATGGGTAGCTTTGAGGAATGAAATAGTGAAAGCAGCAGAGGATCAAGTAGGTAGAAAGATGAGGGCTAGTAGAAATCCTTGGGAAACAGAAGAGATACTGAATTTAATTGATCAAAGAAGAAAATACAAAAATGCAGTAAATGAAGCACGCAAAAAGGAATACAAACGTCTCAAAAATGGGATCGACAAGTAGTGCAAAATGGCTAAGCAGGGGTGGCTAGAGGACAAATGTAACGATGTCGAGGCTTATCGCACGAGGGGTAAGATAGATACCGACTACAGGAAAATTAAAGAGACCTTTGGAGAAAAGAGAACCGCTTGCATGAATATCAAAAGCTCAGATAGAAACCCAGTTCTAAGCAAAGAAGGGAAAGCAGGGAGGTGAAAGGAGTATATAGAGGGTCTACACAGGGGCGATGTTCTTGAGGACCATCTTATGGAAATAGAAGAGGAGGTAGATGAAGATGAAATGGGAGTTATAATACTGCGTCAAGAGCTTGACAGAGTACTGAAAGAACTGAGAGCTCGGGAGTAGACAACATTTCATTAGAACTACTGACAGCCTTGGACAGCCAGGCCTAACAAAACTCTACCATCTGGTGAGCAGAATGTATGAGACAGGCGAAATTCCCTCAGACTTCAAGAAGAATATAGTAATTCCAATCCCAAAGAAAGCAGGTGTTCACAGATGTGAAAATTACCGAACTATCAGTTTAATAGGTTACAGGTGCAAAGCAGTAAGGCGAACTCTTTACAGACGAATGGAAAAACTGGTAGAAGCTGACGTCGGGGAAGATCACTTTGGATTCTGTAGAAGTGTTGGAACACGTGAGGCAATACTGACCCTACGACTTATCTTAGAAAATAGATTAAGGGAAGGCAAACCGACGTTTCTAGCATTTGTAGACTTAGAGAAAGCTTTTGACAATGTTGACTGGAATACACTCTTTGAAATCCTGAAGGTGGCAGGGGTAACATAGAGGGAGCGAAAGTCTATTTACAATTTGTACAGAAACCAGATGGCAGCTATAAGAGTCGGGGGACATGAAAGGGAAGCAGTGGTTGGGAAAGGAGTGAGACAGGGTTGTAGCCTATCCCCGATGCTATTCAAAACAATGTTCAAATGTGTGTGAAATCTTATGGGACTTAACTGCTAAGATCATCAGTCCCTAAGCTTACACACTACTTAATCTAAATTATCCTAGGGACAAACACACACACCCATACCCCTGGGAAGACTCGAACCTCCGCCGGGACCAGCCGCCCGATGATATTCAATCTGTATATTGAGCAAGCAGTAAAGGAAACTAAAGAAAAGTTCGGAGCAGGTATTAAAATCCATGGAGAAGAAATAAAAATATTGAGGTTTGCCGATGACATTGTAATTCTGTTATAGACAGCAAAGGACTTGGAAGAGCAGTTGAACAGAATGGACAGTGTCTTGAAAGGAGGGTGTAAGATGATCATCAACAAAAGCAAAACGAGCATAGTGGAATGTAGACGAATGAAATCAGGTGATGCTGAGGGAATTAGATTAGGAAAGTTGTAAAGGAGTTTTACTATTTGGGGAGGAAAATAACTGCTGAAGGTTAGATGGGTAGATCACATAACTAATGAGGAGGTATTGAATAGAATTGGGGAGAAGAGGAGTTTGTGGCACAACTTGACTAGGAGAAGGGATCGGTTTGTAGGACATGTTCTGAGGCATCAAGGGATCACCAATGTGGTTCTGGGGGGCAGCGTGGAGGGTACAAATCGTTGAGGGTAACCAAGAGATAAATACAATAAGCAGATTCAGAAGGATGTAGGTTGCAGTAGTTACAGGGAGATGAAGAAGCTTGCACAGGATAGAGTAGCATGGAGAGCTGCATCAAACCAGTCTCAGGACTGAAGACCACGACAACAACAACATAAAATATATCAGAAAAAAACGCTCGTATACTCTGGCCCCTACCACGGTTACCACTCATGACTGATTCAGCCGTTCTGACCCAAGACACTGGGGGTACCACGGGGTACGGACACATTTTTGCCTGTACGCCACTCTCATCATGGTATTTGTCGCTCAGCCTCATACCGCATCGTGAAAGATAATAAAAGTTGTCACTTATGTGAAGAATAACATTTCTTTATGCAAAAAATTGAATTTTCTGTCTCAGTGTCTTAGTTTATATGAGGATTATATAGCACGAGTCATTCAAATGGAAAGGGAATATCAAGTGAATTTAGCGAGTCAATTCAGTATCAGACGCGGAAGTGATTGCTCTGTCACAGTGTTGCCTAATGTTTGTGACGATGTTGCCGATTCACAGCTGTGCTAGGAACAGTTCTGTAGCGGTATGCGAGGAGAATCCCGTGCTCGTGTCATAGGAGGATATGGAGAGGAGGCGCGGGGTTTTGTTAATGTGCAGCGTTTTCTCTTACCAGTTGTGTCAAACATTCATGTGTATAATCTTCCATCACGATTACAGTTTCCTACTAAATAAATACGGATAAAACACTTACCTTGTTACTTTGTGTCAGGCCGGCCGGTGTGGCCGTGCGGTTGTAGGCACTTCAGTCTGGATCCGCGTGACCGCTACGGTCGCGGGTTCGAATCCTGCCTCGGGCATGGATGTGTGTGTTGTCCTTAGGATAGTTAAGTTTAAGTAGTTCTACGTTCTAGGGGACTGATGACCACATATGTTAAGTCCCATAGTGCTCAGAGCCATTTGAACCATTTTTGAACTTTGTGACAAAATATTGTTTCAGTACAATAAAGAGTCTTTTGAAATTACTTATGTCCACCTGTCACAAAAGTAAGATAACAAACACTTTGCTCCTCAAAATCGATTGTAAGTATGTGCAGTCTTGTGACGTTTAAATAAATCGTCTTAACGGCACTAAATCGTGGTTTGTGAATCATTTACCGGCCAAACTCTGCCGCATTTCTCTGGTTGGAAGGCAAAAAGCTTAGTGACAAATTTCACAGAAGGAAAAGGGGGACGAAATGTCTCCCACTGGAAGGTCATGTTATTTTACTTAAATGATTGCAAAATCAGGTAAAACGAACAGTCAAGTTGTCAGTATAAACACATTACTGCCCAGGGCCTGTGATGATAAAGGGCCCGTTTATGTCAGGCATACTGTATACAGAAATGGAGAGAGTACCACTAAATTCTAATTCGTATGCATTTTCGTACACACAGAAACTACTGTTACGGTGTGCTTATGGAGTCCAATGAGTGAATTGCGTATTTTCCGGTGAGAAAGAGCACTGGTAAACAGTCTTCGCTACATTAGGTTACTTAATCTGGTGTCAATCTGAGCTAGAATATATGGTGAGTGACTAAGTGTAAGGTCAATGAGTCGGATGCGAGTTTTGCAACTGTGAAATACTTTCCTACATTCTAGAAGCGAATATTAAATTTGAACTAACATTTCGAAAATTTTGTACTTGGATACTTAGAAGGAAAATCATTCTGTTTATTGCAAAGGAAAACAACTGATTATCTAAAACATTGTCTGTCATACACAACTTGAAACAGGTCATGTCGACCAAATCATGTGGAAGAACTGACAGCGACGTATATCGGAAGGCAGTAAGGTCTCTTGCCTTTGGGTTTGGCAGTACTCGATAGCCATTTCTCGGCGTAAGCAAATGAAGAAAGGCACCACGTTTTTGTTAGCAAGTAACGTCTTCATCAGTTACTTTAGTTTTAATGTAATCTACGAGTAATTAGTGATGTTTGATACTAAAATGAAAAGGATTCCGTACACAGGGAAAGTATCTGTTCTTGGGAAACTACTTCTATAGTGACCAAAAGGTATCACATGATCTTCAGGTACAGTGTTCCAGCAGTGGTATGAAGAAAATGATAGTAATAATGACGGTAATAATCGAATTATCTGGTAACTTCACACTTCCCAGTGGATTTTCTCGAACTATCACTGGTGTAATGCGTGGGTTCAGGCATTTACTTTTAAGAGGTACAAACAGATTTACTTTACCCCTGGTAACATCAAGAGAAAGACGTTATAACGCAGGATCACGTTCCTTTATTACCAACTGGGCAGAGTCGGTTTACGTTGGGAAATGACATAGCGGAAGTCATGGTGAACAGAAATATAGTCACCAGTAAACTTACTTACATTAGAAAATTTTATTTTATTTGATGAACCGATACCCATTTAAAGGAACAGGGCTCTTACTTTACTTGTACTTGATTCAACTAGAGTCGTTGAAATATTTGATGCTGGACTGTGATTCGAATTCGTAGCTCCTCTTTCGAGGATTTGAATCTTTCGGAACAGTATAGTTCAATCATTTCGTTCCTTTTCGCAAGACTGCAGTCTTCTCTAGGTCTCCTCCAAAGGTAAGTATGTGGGTCCGAATCCTGATCCAGTACAAAAATATTCATAATTTCATTTCAAGCCCTATCACGTGCACATCGGCCTGTTAGTGAAAATTATCGTATATTTTTAATGTCTGTTCATGTGTTGCCAACAATCGCAATAGGTGTCGTTATTGCGGATCAAGCACGAACACATCTTACTATTGGTGAGTAAGCAACTGATACTTAAGTTATGTTCGTGGATGCGCGGTAGGTGTGCAGTTCGTATGTCACTTAGGCACAAAAGTTTGTATCCTTACTTTAGATTCAAACACCTAGCAGCTGGTAAGAAAAACCGATACGAAACATTTGATTTTACTTAGTTAACAATCCGATTAAGTGTCACAGAACTTCACATCATTCACTTCATCTTTAAATGCATGCACACTTTGTTACTTCAGAATAGAGGTACATCAGACATCTTTCGTGGTTAGTTAACAGGGACGGAAGGGTCTTGACAGAAGTCCCGCTTTATTACAAAAACTGTAGTCTTTTATTTTCAAGTTTAGATTTGGTTACTGGTATTAGCAAAAATTTCGGTAATTCATTACCGGTCATGCCTAGTCATCAATATGATATAATTAGATTAGAATACATTAAATTAATTCTTGGTTCTTAGATGATGAATACGATATTTCATTATGATATGGAACGTGTCATTTTAATGAATCATTTATTTACATACCGTGATTCAATTTCTTTAAAATTTTTAATCTCTCTCTCTCTCTCTCTCTCTCTTATTCTTTTTGATTTCTCTCTCTTTCTCTCCATCTCTCTCCCTCTCTCTCTCTCTCTCTCTGTCTCTCTCTCTCTCTCACACTGTCACACACACACACACACACACATTCTTTTTATTTGTTTGTTGTGCTCGACTATCGGTGAGGCACGAAAACGTCTGTGAATGAATTACTTACTTTTGAGTACACTAACGAAAGATATATAAAAACAACTATGAAAATTACTGATTTATGATGCTTAGTTGGCAGTCAGTTCTGAGTATTGTAAGTAACTACGTTCCAGTCCCTAAACCTAGTTACAGAAATGCGATCAGACGCATTATGTATTTCAAGCCGTTGCAGCCACGACTTGGAGACACCCGCTATGGTCACTCCCCAGCTCGCTGTAACATCACATCGGTTCGTCTTCTTCCTGCTGGTATTATAACTGTGACCTGGCAACAAAGCAATGTATGTTTGGCAACTCTGTGATCGACTAGTTACTTCCTGGTGTGCACGGAATTAAACCTCAAAGTTCACTTGATTTTACTTGTTATTTCCACTGAATAATCAGAGTTATTATCGCTTGAGGTGTAACAAAAGATTGTAAATTTACAGTTTTCAGCCCAGGACAGTCGTTACATGTAGAAACCGCAACTAATCTCGTTTTTCAAAAAGCGGTTTACGAGTGGTAGCCACTATTGGTGTCGTAAGAGGAAGCTGAGACACATAGTTCTGAGCCAGCTTTGTGGTAACTTGCTGACCTCTGAAATATGGTTCACAGTTCCAGTCTCACTGACTGTAGCGTTTTTATTCCTTCTATGCAGGAGTTACAAACAGTCAGATCAAACATCGATAAGGAAATCGCAAGAAAATACTTTCGGTGCATAGTGCAAATGGTGAATAACTTACAATGCTGCAAAACAGGTAACGCCTTTTTCCGCTGTTGACAAGCAAATTTTGGGTTTCTAGGAATACATAACTTTATTTATGAAATGCCACATTTGCATAGATCTTGAGTATGACACAGCAAACCAATTAAACACAGACCCAATCGAAATCTATGTGAGTAGTATTTTACCAATTCGTGTCGATAGAGGCACGCTTGTGTACAGATACTCAGCGTTATTAAAACAGACTTTCGTCGTAAGGTTGTTGTGGGTGGTTTTATTACATTTCTTAAAATACAGCTCACAATTTTTGTAAGGTTTCCTCTAGTGTTGTTAAAACAACAGTAAATATGAGAGAGAAATTAATTATCATGGATATATGCGAATTTTTTGATGTTATCTATAACAGTCTGAAAACGCACATGCATGTAGAAAATTTGTTCTGAGTTAAAGCTCTCAAACAAGGAGTGAAGAAGAATAAAGTGCCACTGCCAGGTGACAGCTAATGTAGAAAATACGTTTCCGAAGTATTTTGCCACGATGCGCTCTACCCATACATAATACAAAAGTTTCGAGATGCATCTACTGTCTGGCTGTCTGTTAAACCTGGAATGAACAAAATGTAGCAGAAGTTACCCCTTTTTCCACATACGACTATTTTTGGATGAGAAGTGAGGGGAATTATGCTACAATTTCCATTAGATTGATAACTTTAGCAGACAGCAGAATTGCGTTTTAAAACGTATAGGAGTAAATGTACTCGAACTCGCGACATCTTACTTACCGTGCGCGGTACTTACCATTACGCTACGAGCCGACACATAATAATAGCTCCAGTATTGAAGAACAACTCCTCCAGAGCATCTGCATTCCACAGCGGTGTGGGATAATGCATATGGCCAGGTCAATACTTATGAGAGACAAACAGTTAAACCTTTTTTTTTGCACTGCACGACGTTTTCAACAAACAGATAGCGCAATAGAGTAGCTCAAGTGGAAAGGAACATTTGCTACTTAAATTTCTGCATCCTACACTGTTGGCAGTTCTGTGTTGGTTGCAGTTACGTGATTTTACTTTTGTGATTAAAAAATGAAGTTGACTGTATGTACTGAGTAGCTGAGGCAGTTATGTCATGGTGATTCGGTCAACCAAGTAAATGAATTTACTGAACATGTTCCAAATTGATACAGGGAGCCTGTGTGGAACATCGGCGTTGTTGTGGTTGGCAGGAGAGCCAACCGTATTGCTAAAGGAGGCCAAAATGCACGCGTTTTAGCTCACGCAGGCTGGCGTGAGGTCTGGAACATGACAAGGGAATTAAGGGAATTAGAATTGAGAAAAACGGACGTAGCTGGTGGAATACTTAACTTTAATCCATTAATGATTGACGTCGGTCTGGACAGTACATGTTTCACAATCTCAATAGTACGGATAATGGCGCCTTGCTAGGTCGTAGCAAATAACGTAGCTGAAGGCTATGCTCTATTCCCAGTCAGCACTGAACTCTTTGTCATATTATTTCTAGTTCAAACATGCTCACATGTCACTGATGGTGCAACAAAACCATATTTAACGTTCGTTTTTCCGAGGATATAACAGCGATAGGTGCTGGGTTGGAGTCCTGGGAAGGAAAATATTAATGTTTCGTCTCGTCATTCCAGTTAAAACATCTAGCTAGTGCCGAGAAAATGTGATATGTCACAGTTGATTGTGTTTCGATATCTAACCGATTAGCTTCTGGGTTCGAATTCCTGTCCAACACAAGCTTTACCTCACGGCATTTTAAATATGTTACTTGTTAACAAGTAATATTTAACATTTCTCGTAGTTCGTTAACAGGGACAATAGGAGCTGGGTAGGAATTCGGGTCCGTTAAAAATGTTTGCGTCATGTAATTTAAAGTTGGCATTTGCTAATTGATACTGTCTAAAATCGAGGTATATCACTCTCTGTATGCGTAATCAGGAATGACTGTTAGTTTCCGTCAGTCACTAAATCTTTGCTTAGTCTGCACGACCTGGGTTTGAATCCATATGCAGAACGAGACGGTTCGTCGTATCATTTGAAGTTCATACATATTCTCAACTAGCTGCTCGTGAATAACTTAAATTTCAGATGTCATTTTGTGTTAAATAATAAGTACGGTATGTTACTTTGAAGAGGATATCATGAATACGACGAACATACTACGTGCATTACCTATCTGACGTAGTAATGAGAGTGGTAACATTTAATGTATGTCATTTACTGTAATAAATGTGAGCTTACAAGCCTTAACGACAGTCCTATCTGTGATAAGGCGTTCCCTGATATTCGTAGTATCCACACATCAGCTGCCATGTCACCTCCTTACTCCTGCAGCCAATCCTGCTGGCCATAGACCCATACATCCACATATATGCAGCCTCCTAACACGTGCTGCCACCCTGGCCATTACATGTCAATAAAAGCTCACTATGGCCACCGTGCCATCTCTTCACACCTGCTGCTGTCGTGGCCCATAACCTGGAGATAGACGTTCACAATGGCAACCACGCAAACTCCTGAAGCATGCTAACACCTGGCCTTAGACGGCACTCCATCTCATCATGCCTGCTGCCAACCTGGCTACCAGTCATGGCAACAGGCGCTCGTATCGGCCACCGTGCCACCTTCACACAACTTATGCCAACCTGCCAGGTCCTCGTAATTGATGTTCGCATTGCCCACTGTTCCACCTGCTCGTGCCAATTGCCACCTACAAAGGTCCTGGCAGTAGATGGTCACATCGGCCACCACACAACCTCTACATACCTGTTGCCACCATGTCCCAGGACCTGACGATAGACGATCACATTGGCAACCACGCAACCTCTTTGGAAATGCTGCCACCCAGTCCCAGGTCCAGCCAATAGACACACACATCAGCCACCGCTCCACCTGCTACCATGGCTCAGGTCCTGGCTATAGACGCTCACATTTGCCACCGCTCCACCTTCCCACACCTGTTGCCACCCTTTCCCTGTCCCTGCCTCCACGCCGCCTCCCCACACCTATCTCCAAACAGACCCAGGTCCTGGCAATAAACACTCACATCAGCAACAGATCCACTGCGCGGCCCCTGCCACCACACAGGCCTAGGACCCGGCAATAGAAACTCACATTAGCATCCACTCCTCCTCCTCGCTCCTGCTGCCTCCCTGGCCCAGATCCTGGCTGTAGACTGTTATATCAGCCACCCCCCCCCCCCCCACCTCACAGTACCTGCTGCCAACGTTGCCTCGAATCCTGGCAATAGACATTCACATCGGCACCTGTGCCACCTCCACACAACTGCTGCCACACTGCCGAGGTCCTCGCAAAAGACTCTCATATTGGCCAATCCTGCACTGGCTAGTGAAGGCTGCCATCCTAACCCAGGTCCTGGCTATATATGCGCATATCAGCCACCGCAAAACATCCTCACGCCTGCTGACATCCTGGCCCAGGTTCTGTCGGTAGACACTAACATGGGCAGCCACGCAACCTCCTCTTACCTTCTGCTACTCTGGCCCAGGCCCAGACAATTAACGCTCACATCTTCTATCACGCCACATCCGCACAGCTGCTTCCATCCAAGCCAAGGTCCTGGAAATAAACACTAACATCAGCCACCATGCCTCTCCTCCCCACCTGCTACCACCCTGGCCACGGACTTGGCAACAGATACACACATTGGCAACCATGCAACCTTTTCACGTTTCCGGCCACCCTGACACAGGTCCTGACACATCACCCATCGCTAAACCTCCTCACACCTGCTGCCACCCTGGCCCAGATCCTTGCAGTAGACGCTCACATTACCCAACGCTCAACCTCGTTGTGCTTCCTGCTATCCTAGCCCCAAGTCCTGGCAATAGAGGCTCAGATCGTCCATCGTCCCACCTCCTCAAGCCTTCTGCTAGCCTGGACCATGTCCTGGCAATTTACGCTCAGATCAGACATTGTGACATCTCCACACAACTGCTGCCACCCTGCCAAGCTATTACTAACTGACCCACGCATTGGCCACCGCACCAGCTCTTCGAGCTTGCTATCGCCCTGGCCCAGGTCCTGGAAATATACGCTCACATCAGCAAGGGCTCCATCACCACGCACCTGGCAATAGATGCTCAAAATAGCCACTAACCCACTTCCCTACACCTGCTGCCACCATGGCACAAGTCGTGGCAACAGACGCTCACATCAGAAACAAGTCCATCTAATCATGACAGCTGCCATCCTGGCCCAGGTAATGGCAAGACACGGTCACATCGGTCACAGCGCCACCTCCTCACACATGCTGTCGCCCTTGCCAAGGTCTTGGCAGTAGACATTTATTTCAGCCATCGCTCCACCTCCTTAGTACCGGCAATGCTGTTAATAAGTCCCTTGATGAATTTTTAAGACACATGCAAACACTAACAGTCCCAACTTTGACACATATTGACCATATACTATGACCAAGAGAAATTTGTGCACTTAAAAGAATGCTTACAAGTTACTTTACTTGGTGAACCTGTGTTTATTACAAATAACATGATAATACAATTACAAAGATACAGGAAATGTCATTAATAACATAATAATACAGATAACATTTGTAGTAATACAGGCTTTACAAAAGAGCAAACACACCAGTGTTACAGGAATTTTGACATAATTAAATACATAAAGGGTCAAAACCACCTATACAAAGTAGATAACAAATTATTATTGCAAATTATATTTGAGGATAACAGTATTCCTTATCATGATTAATAGAGCTTATTATTAGAAAAATTCTACAACACTATTCTTGTTAGTTATACACATAAAGACAGGAAAAACACAAATACACAAGGATAGTCAAACACAAAGCGGAATAACACAAATGGAAAGGACAGAGTTTGTGTAACATTTGGTATTGCTGTCCAAACCAAAATTTAATCCCCATAGATCTCTCCTTATATTTCAACATTTGTTATCATACATTAAAACCTATTAAAGCATGCATTCTGTATTTATCTGCTCACATATTTTTACCTCAATAATTTATTTAACATTATCTTACCTCATCATTTATTTCCAAGAAAATCCTACCTAAGCCTGGCAATAGACACTAACATCAACCATTGCTCCACATCCTGGCATTAGATGATAACATCAGCCACCTGGCCACCTCGTCACACCTGCTGCCACTCAGGCCCAGGATCTGGCAATAGACGCACACATTGGCAAACACACATCCTCCTCTTGCCGGCTTCCACACTGTCACAGGTCCTGGAAGTAGACACATCATCTGCTGCTCCACGTCATTGGGCCTTCTGCTTAGCTGTCCCAGGTAATGGCAATTCATCCTGACATAGGCAACCGCTACACCTTCCCACACCTGCTGCCTCGCTGGCGCAGGCCTTGGTAATTGACGCACACATCTGCCACCACACCACCTTGCAACACCTTGCAACACCTGCTACCACCTAGGCTACATCCTGGCAATACACAGTAATATGGGACACCGTGAGACCTCCTCCACATGCTGTCACCCTGCACAAGAAGCTGGTGGCAGACGTAAACATCAGAACGGATGCAACCTCCTCGCGCCTGCTGCCAGCCTGGTCCAGGTCCTGGCTATAGACACTCACACTGGCCAACGCTACACCTCCCCACACCTGCTGCAACCCTGGCTCAGGCCCCTGCAATGTTCGCACACATCTGCCAACACGCAACCTCAACACACCTGTTGTCACCGTGGCCCCGGTCTTGGCATTAAGCGCTCACAACGGCACCGCGCCACCAATAGCAGATTGCTATCTGCCTAGCTTACGTCCTTGCAATAGTCACTCACATCAGCCACTTCTCCACCTGTTGCTTCCCAGCACTTTCCTGGCAATAGATGCTCACATCTGCCACCTCCCCTACGCCCCACACCTGCTGCCTCCCTCACTCTGGTCTGGGGAAGTAGATGCTCATATCAGCCAATGTACGACCTCCCTACGCCTGCTGCTGCTGTTGCACAGTTTATGGGAACAGACGCTCAAATCATCCAACACACCACCTAATCAAGACTGCTGACACCCTGGCCAGAGGAATGGTAAGAGACGTTCACATCAGACATACCACCACCTCCTCACACATGGAGTCACCCTAGCCCAGGTGTTCACAGTATACATTTGAAC